>NW_027223754.1:70998288-75798288 GCF_028538775.1 Myotis yumanensis
CAGAAATATTTAAATGTATATAGTCTGGTATCTCCATTTATAGATACTTTATTGGGTTGATTATATCATACCTAGTTGTACAAATCATACTTGTTAAATTAGCATAATCTTAGAACTTTTTCTTAATACCAAATAGTAAAAGTACTCCTTTTATCAGTTAAGATTCTTTTTCTAATATATTTAATTAAAAATAGATCCAAAACAGTGATACTTTATTTCTATTAAAGAAAAATAATACACTTCATCAATATTCTTAACTGAAATGGAGCTAAATTTAACAACATTTCTTGACTACTTTGTGGTTATAAAATTTAGAATAAATTTTATAAATTCAATTAATTAAATAACATTTTTCACTAGATATTGTTCTTCTATAATTAAGCAGGCTTTTTATTTTCTTTCTTTCTGAAACACTTTTTAAAAATAAAATGCTGATAATAATTACACAGTTAAAATATTTCCCCCAAATAATAACATAAACATTTTAAAAAAGAAAAATCATTATTTCTCCCATGAAGGGTTATAGAATTATCTACTCCTTTTTTATACATGGCATTAGAAATGGAATTGAGTTCTAAAATTATCACTATAAATTCATGTCTTTTATAAGAGGGATATTTTATAGTTGATTGCAAGCTCAATGTCCCATATTAGCAATTCATCATTTTACAATATTAATATTCATTTTTACTAAATATGGAAACCTCACATAATCAGCAATTTCCTCATCAATTTGGGGAAATCAAATTCATTATTAAGAGTTAGTATAATATTAACAGCAAAATGCCATTCCTGGTTTTAAAATAATCAAGTATTGATATATGTATTATGTCTAATTTCTCATGTTATAAAAGAGAAAATTTATAATATAATTTTTAAATTATTTAAAAGTATAGCTAACTCATTCAATCTATGTGATAAATGAGAGAAAGAAAGGAAAGCAGAAAGGAAAGAAGGAAGGGAAGGTAAACTAAAAATAAAGCTTATGTTTTTCTTTCTAAAGTTACCAGCATTAATACAAATGTACTTCTCATATTCTAAACATAGATTTTTATTCTTGGTAAATATCAATATTTTGGGACAATATAAATACAAGATTAAAACTTAATTTTATCTATTTTTATGAAAAGAATATCTAGAATTTTCAGACAAAACTATTAACAGAGAAATATGTATTTCTATACCAAGAAGACACAAGGCATAGCAGGGTGCAATTATGTATATTAGAGCAACAGCAAGGGTGTCATATTGCTAAATATGAATAAATTGTTTAGAAATACTTCACAAAATGTTTGGGCATATATTAATATCCTATTGTCCTAATCTGCAATTACTAAATACATAGTTAATTCAATTATGATTTACATTTTAAAACTATAATCTCTGTTTGTCCATAAGTTCAAAGCTGTTTCTTAGGACACAACACAGCCTAACACAGCCTGTATTCCATCTGAAAGAAGCATGAAAGGACCTCTCCAATGAAAAATAAATTCTAACTCAGAACAAAGATATTCATTGTCTATAAGGTTGTGTGTGTGTGTTTTTTTTAAAATAGACTTAGGGAATACATAGGAAGAATATAATTTTATTTATAAGACAATCAAATATGAAACAAATAAAGTGAATTGATTGCCTTACCTCTAATGTTATATAAATTCTCAGTAATTCCTCAGAGTGTTGTAATATGATTTCTTCTTACTCGTGTTGCTACTAAACTACTAAGTTTTCACATATATACAGTCACTTGATATTAAACAAGGGAGCAAAAAATACTCAATGGAGAAAACATAGTGTCTTTAATAAATGGTGTTGAAATAACTTGGTAATCATAGGCAGAAAAATAAAATTGGACCCCCCATCTTTCACCACTCATAAAAAATTAACTCAAAATGGATTAAAGACTTATACATAACACCTGAAATCATAAAACTGCTAGAGTAAAACAAGGAAAAAGACCCTAGACATTGGTCTTGGTAATAATGTTTTTGGATATGACACCTAAAAAACAAACCAAAAAAGCAAAAATAAATAAGTAGAACTACACTAGTTAAAATAACTTCTGCTCAGTATAAGAAATAAGCAAATGAGAAGACGACTTATGGAATGGGAGAAAATACTGTATTTGATAAAAAGTTAATTTCTAAAATATAAAAGGAACTCATACAACATAGTAATAATAACAATAACAAAATCTGATTAAAAATGGGGGGAGGAACTGAATAGACATTTTTCCAGAGAAGACATTGATATAGCCAACAGGTATATTAAAAAAAAAATGTCTGATCTCACTTATATGTAGAGTCTAAAAAAGCTGAACTCATAGAAACAGAGTAGAAAGTTGGTTGCTAAGGGCTGTACTATGGAGGAACAGGGAGATCTTGGTCAAAGGTTATAAATTACAGATACTAGATGAATAAGTTCTGGGGATCCAATGTACAGCAAAGTGAAGTGATTATCCTATATAATAAAAGGGTAATATACAAATTGTCCCCTCGACCAGGAGTTTGACCAGGGGACAGGGCTGGCCCACCCACAGCCCTCTCCTCGGCTGGCACTGTCCAAGATTGGCCCCTCACCCTGATCGGGGCCAGGGCTGGCCAGCCAACTGCCTGCAGCCCCTCCTCCTGGCTGGCCCCATCCTGGATTGGCCACCCACACCCAGATTGGTGGTGGGGCTGGCCCACCAACTGCCTCGCAGCCCAGCTTCGTCCGGAAGGTCGTCTGGACGGTCATCGGGAAGGATGTTCAGGTGATAGTTCTGCTGTTTGGCCTAATTAACATATTAGCTCTTTATTATATAGGATAGGCAAGATCTGAAAACAGCCCAAGTGCCCTCAGCAGATGAGTGGATTAAAAAGCGGTGATACATTTGCGCAATGGAATACCACTGGGTATCTCCAGGTCTATCTATTTGCGACAGCATAGATAGACCAGGAGATTATTAGATGCTAAATGTGATAAACCATTCACAGAAAGTCAAATACCACATGATCTCACTTATATGTGAAATATAATGAACGAAATAAACTGATAAACAAAATAGAAACAGAGCCATGGATACATGGAATGGACTGACAGTTGTGAAAGGAGAATGGGGTGGGTTTAAGGTGGGGTAGATGAAAGAAAGTGTAGGGATTAGCCAAAGAACGTATATGCATAACCCACAGACATGGACAACAGTGTGATGATGGACAGAGGGAAGGAGGGGCAGGAGCCGGGTATAGGTGGGCAAACGGGGAAAATGGGGACATCTGTAGTAGTGTCAACAATAAAAATAAAGTTAAAAAAAATAACAATTCAGCCCTGGCTAGTGTTTCTAAGTGGTCAGAGCATGGGTGTGGTTACTGAAGGGTTGCGGGTTCAATTCCCAGTTGTGTACCTGGGCTGCAGGTTTGATCCCCAGCCCCAGGATAAAAAGACTCATGAACACAGATAATGGTATGGTAATTGGAGGAGGAAAGGGGGGTGGGCGGAGGGAGAAGAAGGTAAAGGGGGGATACATATTAGGAGATTTGACTTGGGGTAGTAAACACACAGTACAACATACAGATGATGTATTATAGAATTGTGAACCTGAAACATATAATTTTATTTACCAATGCCACCTTAATAAATTAAGTGAAAGTATAGTAATAAAAACTGCTTACCTAAAAAAAAGAGGCAGGGGAGGCTATATTGTATATCCCACAGGGTTGATTTGAAAGCACTTTAAAACTTTTAATCCCCATGTAACACTCGGCTTATTAGAATTTGGCACATTAATAGCTGATGTTAAAAATTTTGTCTGTGGGCAAGTTACATGCTGATTTCTTTATTTTTGTTTGTCAACCTGGTAATAGTTATAAAATGATAAATACCATGGAAGGAGAAATGACCTGGCTCATATTAGTAGTTTCCCACAAACTAGCTAAAGTGTGTGCTAGTGAAAGTCATGTCTTTCTTATCCCATTGTTTTATATATGTGTTTTTGGTGACTTTACTCTTAAATTTGAAGAAAAACTCTTGTTGACTAAACTGGCAATATTTAAACCTATTGTGTTATTGTTAAATTTCAATCCATGTTATTTTGTTGAACTATACAAGAGAAACATATTTACTAATTCTACTATAAATGATAGTAATACTAAATATACTACTAGTAGTACTATTGCTATTACTGCTAAGATTGAGCCTAAAACTAAGACAAAGTTTTAATAGTAAGTAATTGACTTACTAAGAATAGTGCTTTCTATTTGCTAGACATCATGTGGGAAGAAGATGCTTTCTATCTATTAGCTTCCATTTCAGATTATGAGTGAGAAAACAGCTGCTCAAGTTCACACAGTTAGTACATATGATGAGATTGTGATTAGACCAGAGGCCACACATTGGACACTGATATACAGTTATTTTATAAAGAAATAATATGAGCCCTAACCAGTTTGGCTCAGGGGATAGAGCATCGGTCAGCCTGTGGACTGAAGGGTCCCAAGTTCGATTCCGGTCAAGGGCATGTACCTTGGTTGCGGGCACATCCCCAGTAGGGGGTGTGCAGGAGGCAGCTGGTCGATGTTTCTCTCTCATCGATGTTTCTAACTCTCTATCCCTCTCCCTTCCTCTCTGTAAAAAAAACCAATAAAATATATTTTTAAAAAAAGAAATAATATGAGGTCTAAAATCCTTAGTATCGTTCCTAAAAATCCAATTTCATTATGTTAAGTATCTGACATACCAAGATGAGATGGAAAAAGAGAGGTCTCAGGAAATCACTCTGCTGGTACCACCTCCATAGACTGGCCTTTCCAAGTTAAATTATTTTATAAAGTTTTTAAGATATTAATAAATATAATAAATTATATTCTTGAGTGACCTCTTATTCTCCTCATTGTATATATTAATGCTGTTTCCCTCTCTAAACCAAAATAGTTTTATAGGGACATCAGCTAAAAACAAGTGAGATGTCTAAATACTTAAAGTATCATTATTTTATAACAGCTTTATTGAGATTAAAATTTACCCATATAAAGTCTAGAATTCAGTTGTTTTTAATACATCCACCAGAGTTGCACAGCCATCGCAATTACTTCATTTTAGAAAAGATACATACCCTAGAGGTATCCCCATACTATAAGCAGTTGCTTTACATCAGCCTTACTCCTAGTCCCTTGCAACCACTACTCCACTTTATATTACCTTGGACTTGCTTATTTTAGATATATATGAATAGAATCATCATACATTTTGTTACGTATTTCTTTCACCTAACATAATGTTTTCAAACTTCATCCATATTGTGGCCTATATCATTCCTTTTCATTGCTGAATACTATTCCATTGTGTGGATATTTCACCTTTGTTTGTGCATTATTAATTGATAGATATTTAGGCTTTTTACACATCTTGGTTAATTTGAAAACTGCTTCTATAAACTTTCATTTACAAGTTTTTGTTTGACATATATTTATATTTATATTGTCTATATAATCAGAAGTGGAATTTGTTGGTTGTATGGAAATTTTATGTTTGACATTTCAATGAAGAGCCAGGCTATTTTTCTTTCTTTTTTTTTTTTTTCCTTTTTTGGTGTTTTTTGTTTTTGTTGTTGATAGAGCATAAGGCCTTCATTTTGTAAAAGAAAAAAGAAAGAGAAAAAGCAATATCTGAGAAGCAATAAAGCAAAGCAATACAAGGAGGTATCCACTTGTACTCAGTTCAAGTCCTGATTCCTATCGACCAATGATATGAAGTGTGTCTTTTTCTTTTTATAGAGATGAATCATTTCACATTTTCATCAGTAACATATGAAGTTCCCAATTTCTGTACATCCTAGGAAACACATGATTTATCTGTCTTTTTGGTCATAGTCATCATAGAGAATATGAAGTGATACTGATTTACATTTCCCATTTGGCTAATGATTTATATATATATATAAAAAAGAAATGTCTATTCAAATATTTTTCCATTTAAATTGAGATATTTGTATATTTATTGTATAGTTGTAAGAGTTTTTATACATTGCAGATGCAAATCTCCTGTCAGATATATGACTTGCAAATATTTGCTCTCATTCTGTGAGTTATCTTTCAGTTGGTGGTGTCCTTTGAAGCCCAAAAGTTTTTAATGTTGAGGAAGCTCAATTATGTATTTTTTCTTTTGTCACTTATTATTTGATGCCATATCTAAAAAATAAAATGTACAAATATGAATATATAAAACAAAATAATACTTTTCCATTACAGAATATCTCTAGAATCTTGATTGTAATTTAATAATTAAAATTACTACTGTCAAAATATGTAGTTTCATAGAATTATGGTCTTTAGAAAAAACATCAATGATAACTAACAATTTAAATTTTTGACTCACAATGAAAAACCAAAGAAATGTAACTCTATAATTCTTGATATTTCACATAAATACTCAACAGAAATGGACATTTAATAGTTGACGTTTTAAAAAGAATGTACAGCTCATAATATTAAATAATCAATTAAAATACAAAGGATTAAAAAACAAACTTCTCATAGATTCCCTCAAAAGTAATCGTTTCCCAGTTATGGAATCTAAAAAGTAGACTGTTATGGTTTCAAATGAGAAGTAAAAATTATAATTGTCTTTTGGAATCAGCGATGTAAGTTATGACTATCCTAAACTAAAAGTCATTCTTTAAAAATAAAACTTTAAAATAAATAAATATATGCATAAATTCAGTATATCAAAAGATTGATATTGAAGCATAGTGGTCCCTCCTTTGGAAAAACTGCTGTTTGAAACTGCTGTTTGAACTACTCTGTTATTCTTAGTCTCTTATTCTGTAGGTCAACTCTGTTATTTTTAGACTGCAAAATAACTTTGTTTTTAGCTTGAATAATAGAAAAGATAAACTTAACTGTCTGACCTTGCAAGCTAGCCATCTAAAGGGGCTGATAGACTGATACTGATAATAATTCCCATATTCTCATGCCAAGTGTTTATTCATCCAAGGTTACAAAATTGTCTGTATAGATATGACAGGTGTTTGTTAGATATGATATGTACTCAAGGTTACAAATTGTCTGTAAAAATGACTTACACAAGGACCTAAAAGAATATAAAAAGAAAATGCTTCCTCCTTTGGGTGTTCAGAATTTGACAGAGGAAATCTGCTCTGAACCTGCATACAATAAAGATGACTCCTAACTAATTGGCTCATTAGGCATCTTGTCCAGCTCGCTGATTTGCAAAACAACAATATGTAACTTTAAAACTCTTACTCCTTATCTCATATTTCAAAGTGTTTTTTGTTTGTTTGTTTTGTTAATCCTCATCCAAGATTTTTTTTTTTCATTGCTTTTTCAGAGAGAATGGAATGGAAGGGGAGAGAGAGAAAACATTGATGTGCAAGAGAAACATTAATTGGCTGCCTCCCACAAGCACCTCACCCCTGGGTCATGCAAACAAATCTGCAAACCAGGTACAGGCCTTGACCAAGAATAGAACCCAAGGGCTGATGCTCTACCATTGAGCCACACAAAATTACCATTTTTAATTGGCTTTATAAATGATCTTAATAAATATAATTTGTTATGGACTAAATTGTGTTATCCCTAATTCATAAGCTGAAGCACTAATCCTTAATGTGACTGTATGTGGAGGTAGGCCTTAAGAAGTTAATTTAGGCTAAATAAGTTCATAAGGGGCCAGTATTAGATTTAATTTCATATAATATATGAAGAAAGAACATTTACAGAACAATCACATATCAGTTTATTTATATGTATTGAAATTAACTCTGTTGCATGAAATTTATATGAGAATTTTAGGAGCTCACATTTTTAAAAATATTGAACATAAGATGCTAGTTCATTTCATTAATTTAGTAATTTTAATTAATGACATCTGATTATTGCCTTGAATGAATATTTTGTTGTTATAAATCAAATAAATTCTATTGCATTATAGCTACATATCAAATAAACTTTATAAAATATTGATATTTTGTTGGAAATGGGATTCCAGCAATAGCAACTCAAATACACTGTAGTATTTATGTCAACTTTGATTAGATAGGTATCAGGAAAGTTTTGCCATTCTGTTAGTCAACAATAATCATTGAAAGTTATAAACCAGAAGAAATTTCACAAAAATATTTATAAAATAAACTAGATGGTAAATATTTGTAGTTATTCTATTCTTCTTACTATTTTTTATGGCCAACTTAATTTTTTTTTCCTTTCACTAAATCTCAATCTGCTTCCCCTGATACATTCCTTACCCAAATCTCTTTCCTGGAAGGCTGACTTACATGTACTCCATCATTATATTTCTTGTTTTCTTGCTAGTGGTTTATTTCAATCAATGAGATCCTTGGCAGGAAATAAACCAAACGTAAAAGCATGAAGTGAGGGCATTTAGTTATTCCTCAGGCTCCTTCCCTATAGGGCTACCCTAGTTGGGTTGGGTTCCACAATTGAAGGTCACTGCCTATTACAAACTACCCGTTCTTGTTATTTTCTTCCAGGTTTTAGTAACTGCTCCCTCCCTCCTTTCTTATGGTCTTAGAAGTGGTAATAGCTTTGTCGTTATACACTTCCTAGAATCATATTATCTTTTCTGATTTGCTATACTCTGCTCACACTTTTATAACTCTTTTATTTATTAAATAATCCCTGAGGTATTCTAAATTGACTATGCCATCTGTTTCATGCTGATACCTTGTCTGAAAAAAAGATCTAACTTCCAAAATGGATACTTTCTATTTTAAAGAAACTTATGTAAGTTATGTTAGTAATATGATGCTAATATAGTCAAATTAAAGCATAACAAAACATTTAATTCAACTAATTTTCTCTATTAGAGAAAATTACTAATCTCAGTAATCACAACATTTGAGTCAGATTTCTGTAATGAGCCTTGCAGACTTTTCCTGTTACTGACAAATTATTTGGAACCCTAAAAATGTCACAATTTTAAACAAAGCAATTAAAGTTCCTGACTTACATTGGCAAAGTCTAGAGTCTATTGTAAGTGATCAAACTGGTGATTTTTAGAATGGATTAGAGAATGTGTTTTAAGTAGTTTACCATATTAAACAAATAATGTCTTGTGAATCAAAGTGAAACATTCTTTTCATAATTTAGGTAGCTGCATATAAAGAGCATGCCATATTTTCAGTAAACATAAAATATAGGGTGCTATATTTGGCAAGTCTTATTTCATGAATCTAGGATGAAAACTGATGTTTATACTTACCAAAAGAAACTCAGTACTTTGATGAGCCAGTGTTGGAAATCATTGCTATACCCAGTTTTTCTCTCCTAAGAGAATCATCTTTCAAGTCTGAGCTTATATTCTGTCCTTTCTGCACAACTTCCTGTAAGCAACCCTAACTTAAAAAATTTTTCCCAGGGAATCTAGTCTTTCATTCTTGTAAAGAACTCGTTCCCTCTTCAGTCCTATTCTTTTCTATTGTTTGTAAGGAAAGAAAAAGGGAAAGGTTAAAAGAGAAATCATGATCAAGTGATGTGGACTATTATTAGTGCTTAGAGAATCCCCAGCCACTCCTCTAAATTGCCCAGTTGGGTTAGAGTTATGTGACCAGGTCTGTCTTGTTAAAAAAAAAAAAAAACAATGAGTAAAAGTGATACAGAAACTTGTAACAAAAGCAGGGTAGGGGCTTCCAAAAAACAATAATAGTTGGCTTAGTATCTGAGAAGACATCAGTGACAAAACTAATCTTGAAGGCTGGAATGATGATTATCTAATCATCTGTATCAGGCAGTGGCAAAAATACTTAGTAATACAGTAAGTCCTCACTTAAGATCACCGATGGGCTGTTAAAACTGCATCTAAGAGATGTATCACAAAACCAACTTTACTATAGGCTAATTGATGTAGACAAGTTAAGTTCCATGGGGTCTCCACAACATTGAACAAGATGGCATTATTGGGGAACCTGCTGCACTGATGTCTGTTCTAGGTAGAAGAGAAGATTGTTTCCTCACGTGGCCAGAGGTTTTAAGAGGAAGAGTTATACAAATATGCATTGCTTGCTATTGACTATGGTGAGCATGATATTACAAGAAACAAATGGGCTTCTGGGCTTCTGAAAGAATCAGAAGATGCAATAATCTAAAAGAGGACAGGCAGAAGCCATATAGAACGGAACAAAACTACTGCTCTTGGATCCCACATAGCTGGAATTGGGTTAACATAAGCATTAACAAAATTACTCAGGAATAAATAGATTAAGGATGAAGACTTTATATCTATTTTTCATGATATCCTCAATGTACATTAGGTTGAGAAAGAGGCATGGGACAAGAGAACTAAGAAATAAAGCAGAATTGAAAACAAGGCCTTTAAAATACCTTAACATTTTGTTACTGGCATATAAAACTCATTAAGGTTAGGAGACCATTAAGCATTTGTGGAAAATGTATTTCCAAATAAGCTGCAAATCTAAGGGGGAAAAGGTGTCTGGTGACTTAAAGTCACCATTGAACCCTGAAGCCGCATTAACAAATAGGTTTCTGGTGCTCCTCTACCTTCACTCGCTGCTGTCTTCATCCTCATACTGGCTTCTCCCCTATCTTCCAGACTAATTTTGGGGCCAATCTATTCTGTCTGCATTTCAACCTTAAAATCATTAAGGTTTTAACTAAGAATAGATTTATGTTAAATTTTTAAAAATATGTAAACCTAAAAACTCTCTCCTAAATTCCACAATTGATATACCAATGTTTATTTTATTTGTCCACCTAGACATGTAATAGACCTCTCAAATTTAAAATGTCCCAAAGTGCAACTCTTGTTTTTTCTCACCACCCATCCTACTTCTTTGGGCTCATCCTGCTCTCAGCTTTCAATCTCAGTAAATAGTACCACAATCAAAAACCAGATTCTCATCCCTGATGCCCTGTGCCCCTAAAAACTGAAAATCTCTCCTGGGACTCAAACCATAGAATCCTATTATTCCAGTGATATCCAGGGAAAGCATGTAATTTTCCCATACATGTGCCCACATCTCCTCTTGGAACTTAGAATAAAATCCTTAACTTCACCTTTTCTACCAGCGATTTTCAATCAGTGTGCTACAAGAATTTTTAAAACATGCAATACCTGACTATTTAGTCAGGGGCACCAACCTCTTTTCCCTTAGTTTGTCAAATAAAAAAAGTGACAACAGCCTACACAATAGCTTTCCAGTGTGAATTAGTCAAAATTATACATATTTTTTGTTAGATCGGCCAAAAATATAATGTGAATATTTGTGTGCCATAGAATTTTAGTAAATACTCTTCCTCTTTGACTTAAGTATTATTATTCTATTATGAAATTTGATAAAATTTATGGAAATTAAATTGTAAATATTTTTATTACATGAAAATATGAAAGCCACTTATTGGGAACAATACCCAAAGTTTAGGTAATAATTAATGTTTAAAAATTTGTAAATTATGTTTTACAGAGCTTCTGTGTATTTGCTTATATGCAAACTAGAGGCCTAGTGCACAAAATTCGTGAGTGGGTAGCGTCCCTAGGCCTGGCCGGTGATCAGGGCTGATCGGGGTCTTCTGGCTGCCATCCAGGGCCTTCCTTTTTTCCAAACCTCTCTCCCCATCCCCCCACCACTTTGCATATTAGCCTTTATATAAATACATACAGATGGCTGTATAGTACATGTACTTGCTATTAACTGTAATAATAAATCTACCAGGCAAAGACATGGATGCATATATATCCTGACATGTCAAAAGTACTCAGTATACAAAGAAAAATCTTGCTGTATCTAAAGGGCATATATTAGATTTTTGCATTTTTAAGAAGATAGCATTAACTATATAGTTGCTAATGTGGGTCTTATTACATCAGATGAGAGAGAACAGAACAGAGTAATGCTAAGAAAAAGAAAAGCAATAGGACACAGAACTAATTCAGAAATTGAGTGTTACAGGAAGAAACAACACAACAAAACCTCCATTTTAATCACTGAAAATGGTCCACAGTCACATAACAATTGATGGTGAAGCTCCTGATCAATATCAAATTTTTGTTCAAAAGTTTGGAATGAGCATTTAACAATCATTTTACATCTGTAATTTTACTTTAATTATTTGTATATCATAAAAATCTAGAGGTGTTAATAATATATACTTAAAAATGATAAAGAAAGATGTGAAATAATTCTATATAATAAAGAGGTAATATGCAAATTGACCCTCACACCCTCATAAGATGGCTACCTACAACCAGGCCGGCAGGGGGGTTAGTGTGGGATGACCAAACGACTGAACAAGCAGGCTGTGTGGGGTGACCAGACAGGCAGGGGAGCTAGTGAGGGGTGACCAAATGACTGAACAGCAGGCTGCGTGGAGAGACCAGGCCGGCAGGGGGGCCATGAGAGGCAACCAGGTTGGCGGCGGCGGGGGGGGGGGCAGTTGGGGGTGACCAGGCTGGCACACAGAGGCAGTCAGGGGTGATCAGGTTGGCAGGGGGCGGAAGTTAGGGACAACCAGGCAGATAGGCAGGTGAGTGATTAGGAGCCAGCAGTCCAGGATTGTGAGAGGGATGTCCCGGATTGGAGAGGGTGCAGGCTGGGCTGAGGGGACCTCCCCCCCGTCTCCCCCTGCACAGATTTCGTGCACCTGGCCTCTATTTATAAGAATAAGTAGAGAAAAGGAAGATAATAAATTTAAATTGAGGAACATGTAAGATTGTAAATTTGTCTACTACTCTACAATATGTGGGTTGTTATCAATAAAATACTGAAAGCCTACAGAGTATATTGATTATGCACACAGATCATGTCACTTCACTGCTTGAACCTATAGCTTTTAATATTTCTTAATGTCCCTGTGCCTCAGTTCCCTCATCTTTAAAATATGTACAAGTTTCTACCTACCTTATAGAGTTACTCACAGAATTGAGTAAACACATGCAAATCATTAGGGACTCTGGATACTCACCTATGATTGTTTAAACGTATACTGACAAGTAGCTTTACATAAATGTTATATAACAGATGTTATGCCTAGTTTTCTCTCTGAGATTATGTAAAACAAACAAACAAATTCTCATTGTAAGAACCAAAACTACATTAACAACTTTGCTTAGACATTTGCTAAAATAATAATTACTATATTGAATATCTGCTTCTTTGTTTGTAATTTTGAAAATTATTACTGAATAATACAAGTTTTGAAGTATTTCTGGATTTCTGCTATACTGTAAAAAAGGCGAGGTATATTATATACACAAAAGAAGTCCATTGTAACCATCAACTTAGAATAATGACAGAAAGCTTTTGAATGGCCTAAAAAGGACCCAATGTTTACATTCTAACTTTTTTTTTTTTTAGTTTTGTGAGCTTATGGCTTAATGATACATTCAAATCTTTTATTAATTAAATATATCACTTAAAGCTAAATGATATTGCCTGAACTCTAAACATCCCAGTGATGTTTTTCTAAATGCTGCTGTTGAACTACAGGGATATTTTATAGAAAGAGATAAAGGAGAGAGAGAGGGAAAGAAAGAAAAAGAGAGACAAACAGAGATTGATTCTTACTTTAAAACAGAATTTTTAAAATAGCTTTAGATGTTTAGATGTTGAGTTTAGCCTAAGTATCTTTAAAATAATTTTTATTAGGAAGAAAGCATGTGCGTGCGTATGTGTATACATAGTCCTTTTATTTTATTTTTTGTACTTTATTTTATTTTTTTCTTCATTGATTAAGGTATTACATATGTGTCCTTATTCCCCATTGCATGTTTTAATGAAAAACTTTCCTTAGCCTCTTGCTCAAATAATTGAGTGATCAAATTACATAAAAAATTTACTTTGAATTTATTTTTTGTTAATGTAAATTTTACTTAATTTGTACAGAAATGTATATTTAGATATATTTGTTGAAAATATAATATGTAAAATAATCATAAATTAAATTAATATAATTTTGTATAATCTATCTGTGATAAAAGAATATCTTTAATGTATGAAATATTTATAATTTTTGTTGTGAAATAGTTCACAATATAGTAATGATCATAAAAACAACATTTTTTTAAATGCAACTGCTGGTAAATTATTTAATTCAAATACAATGATTTGCAGATTAGGCAACTGAATTTAGGATATGTAAAGTGATTTTTCTTCCAGGGATTAGATCCCAAGTCACCATATGATATTACATGATAATCTACACTAATAAAAGAGAAACATGGTAATTAGCGTACGACCGCTACCCTTTTCATTGGCTAATCAGTGAGTATATGCAAATTAACTGTCAGCCAAGATGGCGGCTGGCAGCCAGGCAGCTGGAAGCAAACATGAGGCTTGCTTGTTGCAGTGAAGGAGGACTCCAACGTTCCCCGACTGCGCTGCCGGCCTCTGAGCTACAACTCTAAGAAACTATATTGCAAACATAGAAGATAAACAAAACCCCAGAAACCGGCTTTCAGTCAGCCGGGCTTTAGCAACATTGTATCGATGTTTTCAGGGGTGAGGCCTCAGAACTAAAGTTGGCCCAGAATAAAAAAAAAAAAGAAAAGAAAACAAGGAGCAGTTGGAAGCTTCAGTCACTTGCTTTGGGAAAACAGCCCTCAGCCCCTCACCCAGACTGGCCAGGCACCCCAGTGAGGACCCCCACCCTGATCCAGGACACCCTTCAGGGCAAACCAGCCGGCCCCTACCCATGCACCAGGCCTCTATTCTATATAGTAAAAGGGTAATATGCCTCCCGGCACCGGGATCAGCGGAGCAGCGAGGCCTCCCGGCACCGGGATCAGCGTGACAGGGGGCAGTGCCCAAACCCCCTGATGGCCCTCTGTGTGTGACGGGGGTGGGGCCACAACCTCCCTATCCGCCCTGCTCTGTTCATGACAGGGGAAGGCATCCCAACCCCCTGATCAGCCCTGCTCTGTGCCTGATAGGCGGGAGCTCCCCAATCCCCTGATTGCCCCGCAGCTCTGTGTGTGACAGGGTGCGGCACCCCCCCCCCCCAACCCACGGGCCTTGCTCTGTGTGTGACAGGGTAGAGCCATAACCTCCCCATTGGCCCTGCCCTGAATGTGACAGAGTGCAGTGCCCCAACCCCCTGATCCGCCCTGCTCTGTGTGTGACAAGGGGCGGTGCCCCAACTCCCCTATTGGCCCTACTCTGGGAGTGACAGCGGGGAGTTCCTCAACCCCCTGATGGGCCCTGCTCTGTGCGTGACAGGGGGCAGCGCCCCACCCCCTTATCGGCCCTGCTCTGTGTGTGACGGGGGGCAGCGCCCCAACCCCCTGATCGGCCCTGCTCTGTGCATGACAGGGGGTGGCGCCGCAACCTCCCCATCAACCCTGCCTTGAGTGTGACAGGGGGCGGTGCCCCAACCCCCCAATCGGCCCTACCCTGAGCATGACTGAGGGTGGCATCGCAACCTCCCGATTCGCCCTGCTCTGTGCATGACGGGGCGGCGACCCAACTCCCCAATCGGCCCTGCTCTGAGCCTGACCAGGGGCTGCACTTAGGAATTGGGCTTGCCCTCTGCCACCCGGAAGCAGGCCTAAGCCAACAGGTCGTTATCTCCCGAGGGGTCCCAGACTGCGAGAGGGCACCGGCCAGGCTGGGGGCGACCCCCCCCCCCCCCCCGAGTGCACAAATTTTTGTGCTCCGGGCCTCTAGTATATTATAATCTCAATAAATGTGTATGCATATATACTACAGGTTGCTCAAATAATGCAACTAACTATTATGAAAAGCAAAATATTTTCAATTAATCAATAGGTATTGATGTATATAAAAAGTTTTAAAGAACAATTTAATTTTATAATATTTATTTTAGAATCCTTTAAAGGATGCAAATGATCATAGAAACACATCATATGGTCATAAAGATTTATAAGCTATTAAATGAACTTCAGGGCAGATGTAGACAACATGTAACAACTGGCATGGATAGAATGTCTAATGATAATACAAATCCTTTATGGTAAATTAACACCTTCAAAAATGAGTAATGTCCTATGATTAACTCCACAGAAAGTTACAGATGAGGGTTCAAATGAAATGTAATTTAGTAAAACAAAATCAGCAATAGAATTCACCTAACATTCTGTTATATCTGTTGCCATTAATATTTTCCAATAAACCTAATTTAGGGTGTGTCTATGATGGATGGTATTTATTTATTTTAAGATCTGGGCCATTTTTCTATTTATATGAATTAGAAATAGTATATATTCTGTTACTCATTACCTGCCTAATTAATTCCCTATATTAAAAATTAATCTCACATTGTTCAGATCACGCATGCTAAAATCTTTTAATTTCATTATGCTCAAAAATTAGTTTTTTCTGTTACTTTAAAGTCAAATAAATTATCTGTACTACTCACATCCTCAGACAAGCATAATTTTCCTCTCAACTTTTTCTGTAAAACTTTTAAAAAGACCTCTATGAAACTTTTTTTTTGTCTTGAATAAAAATTAAAATTTAATGATGGATAGCTTAGAAAATTAAATGAAGTAATGAAATATTTTACTCTGCATGTGATCCTTATTGTTTATTATAGTATTACTTGAGGGCTGGTGCACAAAAATTTGTGCACTTGGGGGGGAAAGGGGTCCCTTAGCCCGGCCTGTGCCCTCTCGCAGTCTGGGACCCCTTGGGATATAACGACCTGCTGGCTTCGGCCTACTCCCAGGTGGCAGAGGACAGGCCCAATCCCTAGGTGCAGCCCCTGGTCGGGCTCAGAGCAGGGCTGATTGGGGAACTGGGGCGCCACCCCCTGTCATGCACAGAGCAGGGTGGATTGGGAGGTTGTGATGCCACCCTCAGTCATGCTCAGGGTAGGGCCGATTGGGGGGTTGGGGGAACGCCCACTGTCACACTCAAGACAGGGTCAATTGGGAGGTTGTGGCGCCACCCCCTGTCACACACAGAGCAGGGCCAATCAGGGGGTTGGGGCGCTGCCCCCTGTCACTCAGAGAGCAGGGCCCATCAGGGGGGTTGGGGCTCCGTACCCAGTCACGCACAGAGTAGGTTCGATCAGGGGGTTTGGGCGCTGCACCCTGTCACTCACAGAGCAGGGCCCATCAGGGGGGTTGGGACTCCGTACCCTGTCACCCACAGAGTAGGGTCAATCGGGGTTGGGGAGCTCCCCCCTGTCACACACAGAGCAGAGCCCTTTAGGGATTTGGGGAGCTCCCCCATGTCACACACAAAACAGGGCAGATCAGGGGGTTGGGGCACCGCACCCTGTCACACTCAAGGCAGGGCCGATGGGGAGGTTATGGCTCTACCCTGTCACACACAGAGCAGGGCCCATGGCGGGGGTTTGGGGTGCCGCACCCTGTCACACACAGAGCAGGACCGATCAGGGGGTTGGGGCACCACACCCTGTCACACACATAGCCACAGGGTGATCATGGGGTTGGGGAGCTCCCCCCTATCAGGCACAGAGCAGGGCTGATCAGGGGGTTGCGATGCCTTCCCCTGTCACGAACAGAGCAGGCCAGATAGGGAGGTTGTGGCCCCGCTCCCTGTCACACACAGAGCCGCAGGGCGTTCAGGGGGTTTGGGCACTGCCCCCTGTCACGCTGATCCCGGTGCCGGGAGGCCTCACTGCTCCACTGATTCCTGTGCTGGGAGGCATATTACCCTTTTACTATATAGGATAGAGGCCTGGTGCACGAGTGGGGGCCAGCTGGTTTGCCCTGAAGGGTGTCCTGGATCAGGGTGGGGTTCCCCGCTGGGGTGCCTGGCCATCCTGGATGAGGGGATGATGGCTGTTTGCAGCTGGTCACACACCTTTCAGGGTGGGGGTCCCCACTGGGGTGCCTGGCCAGTCTGGGTGAGGGGCTAAGGGCCGTTTTCAGGCTAGCGGGTGTCTGAAGTTCCCAACCGCTCCTTTTTTTCATTTTTTTTTTTATTCTGGGCCAGCTTTAGCTCTGAGGCTTGGCTCCAGCTCTGAGGCCTCAGGTGCTGAAAGCAGGTATCTGGTTTGTTTGGGTTCTATAATTGTAACACTGGTGCGGCCCTGCTCACTCCAGCTCTGAGATCCCGGCTGGCTGAAAGCAGGTTTCTGGGGTTTTGTTTAGCTTCTATATTTGTAACAATGTTTCAAACTGCAAGCTCAGAGGCTGGCAGCTGCAGGTGGGGAACGTTGGATTCCTCTGTCACTGAACCAAGCAAGCCTCATGTTTGCTTTAAGCTGCCTGGCTGCCGGCCGCCATCTTGGCTGGCAGTTAATTTGCATATCGCCCTGATTAGCCAATGGGAAGGGTAGCGGAGTGACACCAATTTGCATGTTTCTCTTTTATTAGTGTACATGCAGAGCAATGTAAAAAATGATTTGATATTGCTAGATTTCCAAAGATTTAATTCTAATCTTTTAAAATTATAAATGAATTTTATGCTAAAATTTTGATTTATTTCCTTTTAAAGATTTTTAGAAAGTTATCTCTTGTTAATTTCATACCTATGAATAAATAGGAACAGAGAAAATAAAATTTTGTGAAGTCTAAGTAGCAATAATTTTTTATAGAAACAATCACACTATAGTATTTGAAGATTGTATAAGGTTGTTTATAGGGATTACCCAAATATTGCTCATTATCTACCTGTCCCATAGAAACATTTAGGTCTATAGTTGTTTCATTAGAGTCTCATCACAATGACTGAGAAGTTAATTGTTGTTATAGATTTAAGGTTTTAGTAATATCTCTGTCCTTGCCTGTTTATACTAATATAGTACCTATTATTTTCTTTGGGTGTTTCTATAGCTTAGAATTATTCATTATTTTGAAGACTTCAGGTTGCAGAATGGATAATACACATGGCATCAACTCTGTATGTAGATAAAATCTCCATTAGTGGAACACTACTTTGGTTAAATTGAACACATTTTTTTATTACTGTGGTATGAACTTGGTTTATAATATACTGTATTGTGCATCTGTCTACTTTCCTTTGATTTCATAGCTGCCTATGATTCCTTTCAAGTGAAATGTCCAGAAAAGTCAAATCTGTGGGGACCAAAAGTAGATTAGTGGTATTCTTGGCCTGTTTGCAAGAGAGGAAAGTGAAATGAGTTCTAATGTATATTGGGCTTTTGGGAAAAGTGATGAGATATTCTAAAGTTAGATAGCAATGATGATCACACAACTCTGTGGATATACTAAAAACCACTGAATTGTACACTTTTAAAAGGTGCATAGTTTAGCAAATAAATAATATCACAATAAAACTATTTAAAAATAATTCCACACTGAAACTTCTTCTGACATTAAAAATAAGTTAAGTTGGAGAGTAGGGGGACACTGTGAAATGAAGCAGTGCAATGTGAAAAATGTAATTGATATGTAATTTTGGCACTGATCACATTGTGTTTCCCTGGACTGGAACCAGATTCTTTGTCTGCTGGAGTCGAAGAATGAATCCACGGACAGAAGATGGTATAGCAAAGGTGGAAATTTATTAAAGAACAAGTACAGACTTCCACGTGGGGAGGGGGAAAGGGTCCCACTAAGTTCCTTTTCCCTATGGCTTATAAAGTCTACAGATCCTGGTGCCTTAATATCCCCTCTGATTGGTCACTATTCCCTTAGACTGGTTACTATAGTAACTCCTGAGCTCAAAGGTCCAACCTCACATGGGACATGTGAGGTTCTCCCTGCTCCTTCCCTATTGTTTTCCTATTCCCTTTGGGCTTTCTTCTTCTTCTTCTGGATGAAGGGCTTCCTTCCCTTTATTTTGTAAATATAGACCTTTTGCTGTTCCCAGCTCCCTCATTCTGTGGAAATATACCTTCTGCTTCTCTTAGGCCCTGTGCTTCTTCCATGGTCCCCTTAATTTCTAAAATTTTCTAAAACCTGTCTTTTTCAGCCCTAAAAATTCCTGTTTCATAATCTGGCAGAAAACTCTTAGTGTGTGGAAGTGAACATTTGAAACTGCAAATTTGTAAGAATGGAGCAGGGAAAATATGTATGTTGTATACTAAAAACAATAGCTTGTGATTTTTTTTTCTCTTTGAGGCAGAATGAATGTATGATATAATAATATAAGACCAAAAGAACGTTTTAAAATGTGTTTTGTTGTCTCCAGTAACCTTAGAGAAATATTGCAAGCTTTATGTATGTTTGACATAAGGAACTTATAATAGACCAGTTCTATTAGGTATGATTATCTACTCAGTATTCAACTGGAGCTTGTTTTGTGTTATCATGAAATTCTTAATGACAAATGTAGATAGTCATTAATTTTCATGTGTGTGTATGTGAGAGTGTTATGCCCAGATTTCAAGAGCCCAAAAGACACCACTAGGGAGCGCCAAGTCCGATGCAAAAGCATAGAATCTTTTATTCAAGCCCAGGCTTGGTCCCCTTCTGCCTCCATTACTAGATGCAGAGAGAGCCCAGAGTCCCAAGAGAACAAAGAATTTATAGGACTTGGAGTCAGGGGGTGGGGGCACACTTGGACCACTGATTTGGCCAATTCCAGTTGGTTGAGTGAGGGCCAGGGACTAGTGACGCAAGGGCAGGGTACAGTTAGGGTCTGGTTACACAAAGACGGGGGTGTTCAGCATACTTTCAGCCTTGAGTTTGTTTTCCCTGACATTCCCATTGGCTGAGATAAGAGCAGGCTGAGTAACTGATACATTCTATGGCGTTTTCTAGAAGAGGAGTTAGGAACACAGCTATCAGTCCTGTTCTGTCCTTTTATTCCCCCCTTGTCTTGGAACTTCCGGCTCAATCATGAGACGGACTGCATTTCTATTTTACCTTCCGTCGCTAGAGGCCTGTACTGGGCTTGCAAAACCATCAACTGGACCACCCCTATGCGCTTTTTGACAAATCAGACTAGTCTGTTAATAATGCAAGGGCCGAAAGTCAACAGCATTAGGAGGATTACCAGGGGTCCCGTGAGGTCCGCTGTCACAGAAGGAGCTGGGCTTGTGACCTGGCAGAGACAAACTATAACAAATGGTCTGGTGGAGGGAAAGAAACCATTTTAGCTTTAACAACTTCTATTGAAATAGGATTTTTCTTCTTAAAAATTCCTCTATGGCCATCAAAAAGCCAAATCAAGATTTATTTATCTACTGTATTCAATTTGGCCTGATGTTTGCATAAACACAACCAGAATGGTAACTGACTACCTTTGCTGGAATCTCATGATTGAATCTTAATGTGCCCTGTAGGGCCAGGAAGCCAAGCCATCTAGCCGCCATCAGGCCTGCCTGCAGTATCTGCTGAGTTAGGTGAATCCTTCACCTGTAGCAACTCCACCTGAGCCCACGCTCAAGGATTTAAGCCCATCTCAGTAGCCCTCCTACTCATTGCGGCCCAGAGTGTGTGGGGGTTCCGCAGGGATGCAGAGGCATCCTTATTGCTCCCCTTCTACTCTGACCAACCGCCAGTGATGGTAGGGCATGGGCCTGATGCTCCAGCACCAGCCATCTTCAGGGCTCCCAAGCAGGATACCAGGCTTTTCCTGTGGCACTCTTATTGGCTTCAAGTCTTCAGAGCTCAGACAGGTTTCTTTAAAACATGATACTCCAGTCAAAGTTTCCGGTTAATAAAATCACTATTGAAAACCGGTCTTATTGATTTCATGCAAAGAAATGTATTGCCATGAATTATTTAGCATTGCCAAATTTCAGAGGAATTATATAAGGAGAAAAACATACTGATCTGCTTTAAGATCTTCTGATTTTTCTTGTCAGTCCTTTTTCATGGACTCTTCAGAGTTATAAAAAAACAGTAACTGCTGGATTTCTTTTATCAGTTCCCCCTAAGTACTTTGGCATAACTATTTACCCTCTGTTTAGGGAGGCAGAATGTAAATTATTTACTCTCTCTGGCTTACTGGCCTGTACTATTTGATTAATTTCCTTTCAACATTTCTCTTCTCCTTCTTATTACATACATAACCTTTCTAAATTTCATACTTTCAAATTAGCCTTTAAACCTTCTTTCTATGTCCTTTAAAAATGCATAACTATGCCTCAAACCTTCTATTCCAAACAGGCCTTTTCCAGTTTCCTACAGTTGAGGTTTGTACCACCCCTGGCGTGGGCATGGTCACGCAGGCCTGCAAGACAGTACACAGGCTGCCAACTGTCAGCTGTTTCTCAATAGAGACCAAAACCTGATGGATATTCTTCTTTGCCCAGTTGGGCACCTGTCCTCTTGGCAGCCAGACACCCTCTACTTTTGGGGTTCACCCCATACAGACCCCTTCCAGGATAGCCAACATACATTCAAACCTGCAAGAGAATCAAAGATTAATATAACATCAATACAATGAAACATAATATTGGCATCATGGCCGCTTCAGGCAGCCAAATCCTCTGCTACTAAACATGAGATATGGCAGGGCTATACAAACATCCTTGTCCCTTTGGAGCCATGTCCATGAAGATGCAGGCATCACCTGAGTTCACTATACAATTTTCTGCAGGTATAGTCCTTTTCAAGTTGGGGTGAGTCCTGGGGTTGTGAACTTTTCCACCCACACTGAGTCCCTAGGCTGGAAAGGATGCACAGAGTCTGAGGTGGCACTGGAAGGGCATCTTGAACAAGCTTATGGGTGGCCTGTAATTTCTGTAAGAGATCACGTCCAAGTAAGGGGTACAGGCACTCTGGCATGACTAGAAACGAATGAGTTACCGTGTTCTTTTTGAGGTCCACAGTCCTCTTTGATGTCCAAGGAAAAAGGCAGTTTGTCCGGTGGCTCTTAGAACTGGTGTCTTTTTAGATGTTACTGGTCCCATTGGCTCTGTCAAGACTGAATAAGCTGCTCCAGAATACACCAGGAAACTAACCGGGAGTCCTATTTATCTACAAATACTTTTAAATTTACCTCAGAATTCCAAAATTTCAACCCAACACAGAAATATCAGAGCAAATCAAAGTCTCTAGCAAACAAACAGACAGAAATTTTGTTGCGTGGGCTGATTCCACCTCTGACAGGGAGCAAACACCCTTTGGGAAAAGAACCCAGTGGCCGTTTGGGGCGTTTTGCTATCAGTCAGAGCATTCAGCCTTAAATCAAACACTTTTCTTTTTTTTTTCACAGACTTCCATACTTATATGAACAAATATTTATACCTAAGTAGACATACAAACATTAAATAAACATTCACGCTTACACCCTTTCAGTGAACAAGTACTTTTACAGTCTTAGGAACTTTGGCAGACAACAGGAACACTGCCAAAGTCCCCCGATGGGGGCCTGACAAGAACAGATGTGGGGGCCTTTGGCTGGGGAGTATAAAGTCTCCATTCTTCCTCTCTCAGCACCGCCAAGGACAGGGTCATTGGAGAGATCTCTTCACCTAGGCAAGGCTGTGCTGAGCCATCTGGGGAAAAAGTGGTTTCTGCTTCCATCCTGGCCAAAAGGTCTCTGCCCATCAGATGGACCAGGTCAACTGGCAAACACAGGAATTCATGAACCACCTGATGGCTGCCTAACTGACATAGGCGGGGGCGGCAGAACAGTCTGCAGCTGTGGTACCGGCAGTTCCAATAATGCTGACTTCTTGTCCCGAGAGGGGAGCTACCCTCCAAGTAACTACCGAGTGCTCTGTCCCTGCATCAACCATAAAGTTCACAGTCTGGCCCCCGATCCTCATCTCGACCATCCGCTAATGGGGGCCCAGCTGGAAAAAGCCCAGTCTATCCTAGTCAGAGTCAGCTGCTGCCAGTCCGAGGAGGTCTGCCTCAGGCAGCTCCGGCCAACAGCAGCTGGGTGGCTTGGATGGCCCTGCCAGCCCCTTCTGGCCTGCTTCTGTCCTGCCTGCCTCTTCACTCCTGCTACTATACCTTACTTGTCCCTTCTTACACATGCAGAACTAGACCCAAGACAGTGAGGTTTGAGCAAATTTAAAATTCCTTAACATACATTTTATCATTCATGTTGCAGGGAGGGACCGGGTTGGCTTCTCCTGAATAAAAGAACTAATCAAAATAAGGCTTATTTTCCAACTTCATTTGTCCCTGGGTGTGGACACAAATGACACTAATCAGATTGATATAAACGATTTAACCTTTGTTTAGGGAGGTAAATGCAAAGCATTTACTCCCAAGTGTCATTGGTTCAGGGAAGATAGGATTTCTGCTCAGTTTCCCTATTCTACTTGTCCCAGCTTACTGGTTTATCATGCATTCAATTTTCTTAAAATGTATTCTGGCACAGGAGAAAGTTGTTTTGCTGCACACAGGTAGCTCAACCCCTATATAACTGGGCTTATATCTCTGCCCAGCAAACTGCAGTGTATAAGTTCAATATGGGTTTTTCTAACCCAACAAGGTTTTGGCCAGTCTCTGAGTCAGACTCCTCCTGTCTTGGAGAATTTCAAAGTCCTGATGGCTCCCAGGTCCAGGGAGAGAGCCCTTTTGTTAACCCTTCAGGCCCTGCTTTCTTGCCTTTTTACCAGTTCCCTTTGTGGCAGAGCAGCAACCAGGCCTCTTTCAAGGGAGAGCACTATAAGAGGATATCAGCCCCTCCTGTGAGCCAGCTGCTCCGCCTAGGGTCTCCCAGGGGCCCAGCCAGAGCATCCCCCAGCAAATCCCAGAAGCCGCTGCCCTTTTGCAGTGGTATGGACTCAAGCAGGGGGTTCAATGGATGTAGCCAGCAGCGAAGCACTCGCTGGCTTCTGCCTGCAGCTGCTAGCGCCCGCAAGCCCTGCCCTGCAGCAATCCTACAGCACGCACCACACCTTCAGCTCCAGCACCTCGGCATTCTCCAGCTTAGCCTGCAGCTGCACCGGTGGGGGCGCCAGGTGGGGAGGGAGGTGAGGCCAGGCAATTCCCTGACCCTCGTCCACCTGCTCAGGAACCCCTGGGCACCGGCCCGCCAGCCTCACCTCAGTGCCTGCCAGCAGCTGCCGCAGCTCCTGTAGGCTCTCGTTGATCCGCACGCAACACTTCTTCTCCACCAGGGGCTTCTGGACCTTGTGATCCCCCCACCCCTCCCAGCGGTCCTTATTCTCTCAGCTAACACGGTCCCATCTGGGTGCCAGGGGCGACACCATAACCAGCACTGCCTGAAGAGCCGCAGGTGCGCCCAGCACCCTTAGCTACACTGCCGGCAACAGCCCCGCCTTCTTTGACCTGGCTCTCAGGGGTTGAGTCTGCCTAGCAAAACAGTTCTAAATCACCAGGGCGGCTGCAGGATTTTAGCTTTGTTCCTCCTCCGATTTTCTCCTGGGAGTTTAGTTGTTTTTTTAACGTATTAGAATTTTTTATTCTTAGAAACCTTAACCTTTTAATGATTACCAAAAGTGAACATTCAGCAATTTTAGATTAATATTTATGAACACATTTTAAATGTATTTTTAAGATATATCTGGACCTTTTGTGATAAAACTAAGAACAGGTATTGGTCTAATTCAGCATTGGAAGGGTTAAAAAGAATAACCCAGGGCAGAGAAAGACTACTGTGTTTACAGTTACTTTTTGTGACCTTGAAGTTCATTGATAAGACCTGTTAGGTCTGCAGCCAGTAACTTAACTGCCAACACCCCTGCCCCCCTTCTCTCAGCCCAGGCCGATTGTTTTTCCTCACAGAATAGGCCTGGAAATATAACGAGTGCATAGGGAGATTTCTGGCAGACAGGAAGCCTGGAGATCACCCGAAATCCAGTTACAGATGCTTTCATAATCAGTATGAGGGAGGAAGGGAAAGACCAGGTTATGTCCTCTATGAGGATTCTAATAAACAATTGAAAACAGCAAGTCAAACAAAACATGTCATAGGCAGGGTAGGGCCAGTAAATCTCTTCACCCTGCGGAGCTGTAAGCCCTTTGTGTTCACCAAAGAGATAAGAAAACCATGAATAACAAGTTCTTTGAAATTTGCTACCTTGTTAATTTGCTAAGCAAACAGTTAACTTGAAAAGACTTCTCTCTTGCTCTTTTATAAGCAATCTCAGAACTAAGCAATCTTGGAATCTAGCCAGCCTTTGTTAAACTTCTTTGGGTTGCAATCTTATACTTTTAAATTAATCCTAGATTTTTAAAATTTTAACCTGATGCAGCAAAATTATACCTCAGAGTAAAGCAATTAAAAGTTCTCTACTGTCTTCCCCTTAAAGCAGGGTTTTTCCTTATGTGTACAGCCAGACAGCACAAAGTAGCTTTCACTTTACAAAGACCAGTTCCAGTCCCCCTTCTCTGTAGTAAATTGGCTAGTCCCACACAAACAAACTTTGTCCAGACCCCATGATGATCGGTGACGAGAGACAGACAAGGGAGGAGGTGACCTGTTTTCACAGATCCTCACTCAGATGCCCGCCTGACCAAAGTTATGGAGCCACACAAAGGAGAGGAGAGGGCAGGCCCCCTCCCTTCACACTCACACACTTTCACCAGACATTCATTCAGAGTTTAAACAATCCATTCAATTCCTAACAATTTCCCAATTCCTGAGGGAGCTCTATAGCCTCCCCTAATCTCTTTGAAATGATCAATCATAATACTTAAAGAAGTAGTTTGAGTCTGTCCCATAACATCCATCCAGTGAGTCCACAAAATTAGACAGAAAACAGACAAACAGAGACACCTAAGAACAGCCTTCCGACTCCGCAGAAGCAAAACTGAAAACTGGACGATGGCTGTGTGCCAACCAGCGGGAATGACCCGCCTCATTCCAGAGGTTCAAGGGGAACCCACTCCCCTCGTGAGGGGTTTTCATGGCCCCCCAGACGGAGGATCAGAGCATCCTCCGACTCCTCCCACCCGAGGTCCACCAGTGCGTCCACCTAGACCATTTCAAGCACTACAGATTTCAGAAACGAGCTCGCACAGAAGAGAACAGACAACACACAGACACTTACCGCGGTCAGTCAGACCCTCCAGAGCAGGGTCCCTCATGGGTCTTGGGGGTCCCGGCGAGCCCCCAAATGTTATGCCCAGATTTCAAGACCCCAAAAGACACCACCAGGGGGCGCCAAGTCCGATGCAAAACATAGAGTCTTTTATTCAGGCCCAGGCTTGGTCCTCCTCTGCCTCCATTACTGGATGCGAGAGAGAGCCAGGAGTCCCAAGAGAACAAAGAATTTATAGGGCTTGGAGTCAGGGGGTGGGGGCACACTTGGACCACTATTTGGCCAATTCCCGTTGGTTGAGTGAGGGCCAGGGGCAAGTGACGCAAGGGCAGGGTGCAGTTAGGGTCTGGTTACACAAAGACAGGGGTGTGTTCAGCATACTTTCAGCCTTGAGTTTGTTTTCCCTTGCATTCCCATTGGCTGAGATAAGAGCAGGCTGAGTAACTGATACATTCTATGGCTTTTGCTGGAAGAGGAGTTAGGAACACAGCTATCAGTCCTGTTCTGTCCTTTCAATTATATCACAAAAGGATGGGTCTCAAGTCATTGAGAAAAAAACATGCTTGGTTATAGAAGATTTACATCTCAAAGTGGAAGAAAAAGGATTTACAGTCACAAATTCTCTAAAAAGAGGAGATTGTTATAACATAATAAAAGCTTGGAAAATTCCAGAACAAGCAGAATAGGGAAACTAAGATATTAAACAGCAGTGTGCAGCCATCTAGTAAATCCTAACTTCCCTAAACCAAGAACACTTAAGAGTGAGTGGTTTGCACATCTCCTTCCCAACCAGAGGGTAAATAGCTTAAATAACCCTACTCAGGGAGGCAGATGACAGACATCCAATTAGTGCTATTTGCAAACCATGCCCAAGGACAGACAAACTAAGAGAATAAATCTCATCTTGGTATATCAGAATAGAGCTGATGAATATTCCCCTCCAGGGAGCATGCCTGTGCCATTCCCTTCCCCCTCTCCCACCCTCACAGGCAGGTATCCTCATCCCCTTACCTCTAAGGGACCCCATAAGACTTGCAACTAGGGGAGCAATAAGCAGTGGCAGCTTGTCCTGAGCTGACCCCTGAACTTGTCTCTCCAAGGCCACCTTTCCTCCTTTTTCTTTGACTTCCCAGTGAGCCAAAGCAGCGCAGCCTAGGCTCTCCTGCTACTTCTATGTTCTTCCTTATTTCTTTGCTGTGGGCAATAAATTCTTGCTTGCTTTTCTACACTTGTCTCTTGATTGAAATCTTTCCTTCAAGAAGGCAGGATCTGAAGTCCCATCATCTTGCTGGTAACAAGATCAGAGTACTATAACTAAGAAGAAAATTGTCTAAGTTTATTTATTTGTTTGTTTGTTTGTTTGTTTGTTTATTTATTTATTTATTTATTTATTTATGTGTTTATTTATTGACCTCAGAGAGGAAAGGAGGGAGACAGAGAAGCATCATTGTGAGAGAGACACACCAATCAGTTGCTTCCCATGTGTCCCTGGACATGGGATCAAACCCCATACCTAGGTATGTGCCCTGACTGGGAATTGAACCCTCAACCTTTTGGTGTAGGGGATGATCCTCCAACCAACTGAGCCACACCAGCCAAGGTGAAACTTGTCTAAGATTTAATCAAGCTGAAGGTAATATTAGGCTGTCTTGGTCATTATAAATCCTGCATTTGCTATTATCACATAAAATATTGATTGAAATTAATTTATAAGAAATAGAGAAAATAGATAAAAGAAATTATTTTATTTTTCATGAGCAAAACTCCATTTTTTGGTGGAAATCTTTCCTCTTTGAAAATGCTGTAGGCATTTAGAAACTCTGGTACAATGCAAATAATTACATATGTAGAAATTATAAAGATCCAAGTCATGAAATAATATATTTTCAGAATAAAGAAATCTTTGTCTAGCATTACAACAATAAAAGTCTATTTCTGATTTAAATGGGAAAAATAAAACATTTTATGTCTTAACTACAAATCCCCATCCAATTTCCTATAACATAATTAAATTGCAGTGAAACACCTATGTATAAATAACATGCTCTCATTTTAGGATGTAAGTGCTTCACCATAATTTCCTGATCATCTATAAACATGGTTGGTAAATAATTGCTTTGCATGCAGGCTCAGATACAATTTGCATGGCTTTGGCATTGAGGCACTATCAGTCTAATGGATTCCAAATTACATTAGAACTTTAATACATTTTAACTTAAAAAAATGCTGAATTAAATGTGTCTTAGTGGGTTCAGGCTTTTCTAACAGAATACCATCGAATCAGTGGCTTATAAACAACACAAATTTATTTTTCACAGTCTGGAGGCTGAGAAGTCCAACATTCAGTGTTTGGTGCAAGCTTGCTCCATATTTCATACACAGCCATCTTTCTAGCTGTTCCCTCGTGTCATAAGGATTAGGTTTTAGGGGGATACAGACATTTGAGTGAATTTTAGGGAGGACACAGACATTCAGTCTACAGCTTTCTGACTCTGCATCCACTCCAATTCTTGTCCTTCTCACGTGCAAAATGCATTCATTCCATCCAAATAGCTTCCAAATTTTTAACTTGTTCCTCTGATCAACTCTAATCCAAGGTCTCATCTTAATACTTAAACTATAAATTGATTCTATTGTACATTATCACAATATTTTTTTTCCACTTTGACTACAGTGTGTGTTTTTATTATCTTGTAAGGATGATAATAGAATGAAAACATTTGTTAGAAAAGATTGCCTGAAATTTTTTCAAACTCCTTTTTTTTAGTTCTCTTTTTTTCTTCAAATAAAAAGTGTCAGTAACCCATGTGGGTAATTATTTAAAGTTATGAGCAACAAGAGACTTCCCAACAGTGCTATATTGACAAACCTTATCGTGAAATATAGAAAAATATATCCATGCTGATATTTCATATTTAAATTTTTATGAGGACTATCAAATTCAATGAGATCACTCCATGTAACTGAGAAAAATCATTAATAAAATTGAGATTTTATGTAAAATTCTATGAAATCAGCTTCATAACATCAACCCACTCTGCTATCAAAACAGAAAATTATAATTGAAATACTCTTAGTAAGAAACTAAATTCACTGACATGCTTGATCTTCATGAATTATTTAAAAAAGAAACAGCTTTTTATATTAATTGTAGGTGCTTAAGCATCTAAAAGGTTGAATTAGTGATAATAAACAGTAAGCTTTTATTAACAAAAGAATGTTAACACTTTATGTTTTAAAAATGAGTGACCATAAGGCTATATATAGAAATCATGAAATGTGGGCAATAACGCAAAGAATTCGAGAACTTAAATTTTACAGGGAAATAATCAGTTCTTAATTCTGTTAAGAATCTATTCAAATCACAGTTAGACATTGGCCTTTAGTAAGCAAAATTGCAATGGTATTCATCGCATATGTATATAAATGTTTCAATTCTTTGTGTATTGATGGTTTATGACAATTTAGTTTCCAAAGTTTTATTTCTTCAGGAAAGGTCAATGTTTTTTTGATTGACATTAGTTTATAAAACTCTAAATATCTTAACTCTGCTTCACAATTTCATAGCCCTCCAACTGATTCTCCTCACTATCTTTGATTCCCTGTAGCTCAACACTGTCTCATTTGGTACAGTATTCCATCCCTAGGACTGACAATAAGCAAATCATTAATTCAAAATTCAAATTTGGGATGCATTTGTGTTTTTAAATACAGAGAATAAATCAGATAATGAATATTTCACTAAGTTGTTACATTTTAAATATTTTATCTTTTTGTTTTTCCAAATTTACTCTAGTTACTTAGAAAAGATGTATATGAATTAATGTTTTTAATAGGTACTTAATATTTGAAGGAATGAAAGCAAAAGGGTTATAAAACTAAGTCAGCTGCTTTATTTTAGGTTCCAAACGAAGTGAGGTCATTTTAATCCGGTTCATGAATACTCTGCTATATTGTCTTACTGTTCTTTGGTTAAGGAACTGGAGCAAACAGAATTCTCACAGATTGACGGAAAGAGGGCCAAAGAACACCTGTAAACATACCGGACTGCATTGCAACACATCCCTGAACAGAGGGAATCTCAACTTTTATAATGAGCAGCTTACAAGCCTGTGCTTTGTTCTGGAGAGAGATATTATCTTTTCAATTCTGAAGAGCAAACACACCTGCTATTTAATATGGAGGGAGGCATTGTATCTTCAAATGCTATGATAAGCCTGCTTTCTTTTGGAGGGGGCATTATTTTCCAAAGCTGTTTGTTATACAAATACCCTTAAGAATTGTTCAGTTATATTTTATGCTCAAACATGTAAATAGCTTGGAAGTTATTTCTTCCATTATCACAAAAAGACAACAGGCTAACAAACTAAAAGTTCAACAACTCTTAAGATACATCAGATACTTGATGTTACAGGGCAAACCTACACACTAAAAACGGTAATATAGAGAATCACATCTTTGCAAGAGAATCATACCTTTCCAAGAGGAGAAGCTACTGGAGCCAGAAACTAGTAGGAAAATGTAACTGTAATTGATAACCTACTGGAGACTGAGTATAGAAAAGTTGAAGAATTAACATTTTCTGGTGTCCCAGTCTTAGGTGGACACATACATTTCATAATGTTATATCCTGGGACCCTAATAGTTTCTCATGGTAAAAATTAAAAAAAAAAAAATCTAATGCATCAGCAGGTGTAGAAAAAACCCTAAAATTTTGAATATACTCAGGGACTTTTGCCCATAATCCCTTCAAAGGGAACTACTTCACTGAAAATGGAGGAAGATAAGTACCCAACTTCGGCGTGCTTTAGCCTTTCTTTTTCACCTAAGAAGAAAACTAAAGGCTGAGAAGCACTTGTGAAGGTAACGACTCATGGACATAAGTCCCCTAAGAGACTGAGAATTAATTATAGGGTTACAGAACACTTTCCCTTCCCCACACTTTACTACCACATCAGCAAGCCTTCTGTATAATTAACAGAGAGTTACATCTGGTAGATTGCAAGGTTCGGATGCTATTTAAGAAAAAAGTTTCTAGGGAAATCTAAAGATGAGAAAAGTGAGGAAAACAAGAACACTGGAGAAAGTTGAAGTTTCAGGCACCTACAACTACAGCAAAGAGTAAGCAGAGTGAAACTAGTACCCAAATAAACATAATCTCTCATAATAAAGGTTTATTTATGTGAGTTCCTGTTACTCAATACATCATTCTGTCTTTCAACAACAACATGTTATTCGAGTTAATCATTAGAAAAATACATACCTGGCACTTTAAATATAACCTAAAAGTGCATGTACAAAAGATTCTAACAAGTCTCATGCTGAAGGAGCTTTCATTCAGCTGGAAAGACAGTATCTAGTATCGTTAAACGTAGAACCAATGTGTAGTATGATTAAAACAGTAAACACCACAAGAGGTAATATAGTTGCCATGAAACTGAAATGAACTTTAAGTGCAATATGCACAGTCATAGGAGAAAGAGGTCACAATTGTTGGGTCCTTGTTTCCTCCATTCACTGACTCACACACTTTAATTCAAGTGGTGGGGGTGGGAGGGATAGGAAAATTATTCATGTTTCTTGAATACTTATTCCTTTTAGGCTTTCTACAGATATACTTTTTAAATCCATTTTTATTGATTTTAGAGAGGAATAGAGAGAGACATAGAAACATCAATGATGAGAGAGAATCATCTATTGGCTGTCCCTTGCACGCCCCTTCCCCGGACTAAGGATTGAGCCCGCAACCCTGGCATGTGCCCAAACTGGAATTGAACAGTGACCTCCTGGTTCATAAGTCAACGCTCAGCCACTGAGCCAAACCAGCTGGACACAGATATATTTTTTTCACTTGATCTCATTTCCCCTGCACAACTATATATATTCAATGATATCATATCTATTTTATAGATAAGGAAATGGAAGCAAGATTTAGTCATTTACCTGCAAAGAGAGCACTATAAGTAAGTGATCAAGTTGGACTCAAACCCAAGTCTGTCTCAAACCCTGCCCTTAACCAGACCACACTCCTCCCTGAAAACTTTTGGTGAGAATAGAAGAAGATACTAAACATATCATGAGAATAATCAACAGGTTGCCAGGTTAGACATGAACATAGATGCTGCCTGATCAGTATCACAGTAAGTAAATGGTACATCTTATTTCGTTTCTACAGAACCTGCAGGATTTTGATGACGTTTTTAAAAGTAGGGGACTCTGAGACAATTTACAGAACCGGTAGCTGGATGCAAAGATGTGCCCATTTGTAGACCTTGTAATGAGCGCCCTTTTACATCCCACACCTGTCTATTTGCTTTGTGCTTCTATAACTGACTGAAAATAAATGAGTATTTCCATTTGTTTGGACTCATCCTTTAAAGCGCACCTTCCCTTGAAGAAAAAGATTTGTTTTCTTAGCATGTGTAGTGTAACATGCTTTGCACTTAGTGGTTGTTCAATAAATATTTGATGTTGGCTGAGTAGATAAAAGTGATGGTCCCTTGAGTTGCCTTCTTTCAAGTCAAAACCATTGGACTCTTTCCAATCAAACAGAACACAAAGGTGTTCCATCACCAAAAGCCACTTAATTTGAAATTCCAAACATTTTTTGGTAGCACCTTAGTCTCTGTCTAGGATGCCTTGCTCAGAGTCGCTTAGCGGTTCAACTGTTTTCTGTCATGTTACAATATTCAACACGATATTATCAAAGTGATCAATCAGAGGGACGTTTTACAAGTCAGTCCCTAGGGTCTTTGCATTCCACCTTTTCAGTCAGCATAGAGTGATAGGCATCTGTTAAGATAACTAGTTCAAAAGCTGAGAAAACTTTGGCACAAAAGGAGAAAATATGAGCTAAGGCACTCAGGGGCCAATGAGTAGAATGGCCCCACGGCATTCACACAGTTCATGTATGAGGAGACAAGAAGAAATCCTAAGTCCTAAGGGTGGATGTGGGCAACCTCTCCTGCGGCTCCATGCGTGGTACTCATCTAACCAGAACCTTGGCTGAGGTATAGGAAGCACCCAGTAATGAGCTGGTGTGGGCTCATGGACACATGCAGGACTGGACCTGGAAAGAACGCAACCTTGCATGGCCTCTGAGCAGCAAGAAGGGGCCCTGCCACCTCCTGAGGAAGAAGAGATTTTGGAGGTAAAGCAGGTAAAGAAAATCCCAGGAGATATGATGAACAGAAAAGAGCATCGAGGTCTGAAGCAGCAGTTCCTAGGACTTGTCTGGATCCATTGAAATGGTTAAGAGACTCAGTCCTCATTCAGGAAGAGCCAGGCACAGTAAAGCAAAAAATCCTTCTTACTCCCGAGAACAAGTAGTAAAATTACTAATTGCCCACCTCCATCCCACAGTAAGAAAACTACAAGGTCAAGATAAACATAAAAAGCTATATGCTCGCTTGGGAACAATCGCAAGCTTACAAGTGATAGGGTGCTAGTACATTGAAAAAGGTGACTGAGCGTGGCTTTTCCCTGGACAGTTTTACATCAACTGTATTTTTAAAAAAATCTATTTTATTGATTTCAGAGAGGAAGGGAGAGGGAGATAGAACATCAATGATGAGTGAGAATTATTGATTGGCTATCCCTTGCATGCCCCCTACTGGGGACCAACCCAAAACCCAGACATGTGCCTGACCTGGAATCAAACTGTGACCTCCTAGTTCATAGGTCGATGCTCAACCAATGAGCCACGCTGGTCAGACACATTACAAGTCTTATCTTTGAGTCTGTATTTACCTTGCTGAAAGAGATCATTATGCTAAGAAAATATTCTATTGGTATTATTTCTTAAGTAACTATTAAGACCATTCTTATAAATGGATATAACTAACTCATAGACTGGCAGCTTCTTTTGAAATTTTCCCTGTCCTCCTTTCTGAGCTTGTTCTAATCTCTGATGAGATGTCCCCATCTGGGTCCCAATCAGCTCAACATCAGAGACTGTCATGCTTAGGAGCTCAGTGTCACTGATGTAGGTAAAAATCACAATCTAAAAGTTCACAGGCTCCCTCTAAAGATTCCCTATACACAGAGCTGAGATTTTAGGAGGGAAATGTTAAAGGAAAGTAATTACTAGAATAATAAGTTACACATGTGGTTAAAACACCCGATGTACTCAAAGTAGTTAGTTTGAAACTTAATATGCCAGAGGCTTCCCCTAAATGTCCTCAAGCCTGCCTGGTCCCTCTTTGCCTCCAGAAAGGGTAGAATTTGCCCCACCATATTTTGTACCTCAGAGAAATTCTTTCATCCAGCTATTTCAGTGTATTTATAAATGCAAATGAATAAGCCTCAGCATCACTTCTGTCCAAGGAAATGGTTCATTTAAGTAACACGGGGATTTATGTAAATGGCCTATTCAGGGTCACCAGAGAAGTCCTTTGTGTCATCTGGAAAAGGATATTCAAGTTGTAAAAATACCTGTAGCTGGATCCAAATTTATTGCATCCTTAGCAAGTACCATTGGAGGAACACACCATCTCCTTTCATCTTTACAACAAGGCTCCAACAGTGGCCTTTCCTCAGCCTCCCTGAGTACATATATATCTGGAAACCAAAACTTCAGCCCTCCTCTGTTCTATCTTCTCTGCCCCAAGAGCTGAGTTTTTTAAGATCTTTTTATGAATCACTTTGATTAAATAAGTAGTTGGCCATATTTTCTTTTGTTCTCCCAAACTCTTCTGTTAATCCAGTGAAAAAATATTGATTAAATACTTGTTTTATTGCCACTCACTGTGCTAGATACAGGAAACCCTCCAGTCATGCTCCTCCCTTCATGGGAAGGACTGTCGGTAAACAAGAATCAGCCACACTGTGGTCAGTGCTATGAAGACGACAAACCTGACCAGCTGGGTGAGGAAGGTAGAAATAGATGGATCAGGGACATCTTCTCTAAGCAGGTGACATTTGAACTGAGGCCTAGAGCATGAGAATCAGTCAGACTTTTCCTTCGTGTGTGTTTGTGCACGTGCATCTTACAGATTTTCATTTCTAATAAAGTAAATAGCAATATTTAAATCCTACATAAACAAACAGCCCTTTGTGGGTTGTCTTTTTGTTTTTCCCAGAGTATAAGGGTCATGAGACCAAAAACTTAGAAAATCACTGTAGCTTATCCCCAGCCGTGTTTGGTCCGTTTCCTGAATGACCTCATAAGGCACCATTGTGATGAAAATTGCAAACCACATCCCAGCTGTCATTGGTCCATTTTTTGCTCTGACCTCACAAGGTGCCATTGTGAGGGAATTGCAAACCACACCCCAGCCATCATCGGTCCATTTCATGTTCTGACCTCATAAGGCACCACTGTGATGAAATTGCAAACCACTCCTATATAAGACCCTGAGCAAGCAGAGGTTTTAGTCCGTTATAGCCCAGGAAGCTTATTTTCGGTGACCTGGTGGACTTGGTTTCCTTACCTTGTTTTGGCCATTTTCTTTTTATAATTTTGTCTGTTTGTCTTGTTTTGTTACTTTTTGTGTTATTTGGAAGGTGCCATGTTTGATATCTGTGCATGCCTTTCCCCCTACAGGGGACACTATATTGGAGATTATCTCCTCCTGAACACCATCCAAAAGGGACCATCTTCTGAGGTGCGATTGGCTCAGCACATAGTGACCGGGGCACACGTGATTGTAAAGGCGATTAGACGGAAGGGCATCCCTCGATTTTACCAAGAAGTCCATTGTTTTAAAAAGGTAAACCATCCTAATATTGCCAAACTGTTTGAGGTGCTCGTCACCGAGGACAAATTTTTTCTAGTTATGGAGAACATCCAAGGAGACAGTTTACTTGAGCACTTGCAGGACAACGGCACCATGAGCGAGGGAGAAGCCCGCACCATGTTCCGTCAGGTAGTATCGGCGGTCCAATACTGCCACCGAAAAAACATCATCCACAGAGACCTAACACCAGGCAATATTCTAATAGATAATGATATGACGATTAAATTAATAGACTTTGGGTACAGTAAGCAAGTGAAAGATCATATGCTGTCCACCTTCTGTGGCTCCATAGGCTATGCGGCCCCAGAAATGTTGCAGGGTTGTACCTATGATGGCCGAAAGTCCGACGTGTGGAGTTTGGGGGTATTATTATACCGTATGCTGACAGGGGTGACACCGTTTGAGGGGGACAACATTACGAAGGTGAAGAGGCAGATAATAAGTGGAGATTACCAGGTACCATCCATATTATCAAAGAAGGCTCAAAAACTTCTCAGAAAATTGCTCACTGTCGACCCTAGCAAAAGACCAACCATGGAAGCCGTGATGAAAGACCGTTGGCTGAATAAGGGCCACAAGAAGATCATGAAGCCGTACAAGGAGCCTCCCAAGGGTAGGGTGGACCCAGAAATAGTAAGAGCGATGAATCACTTTGGCTGTAGGAGGGAATCCATCCAGGATTCATTAGGACACAGAAAATTTGACAGTTTAATGGGCACATATCTTATTCTCACTACAATGAAAACGAAGATGCCAGGCCGCCACATCAAGGTAAAGCCCTTCCGTATCACTTTCACCAGTAGCTCCAGTACCACATGCTCGAGCCAAGAGGTTGGTCAGCCACTTAATAGAAAGACCAAAAAGCATTCCATCCCCCCAAACTGCCAGAGGTTTAGGGTGCCTGCCAAACCCATCATAGAATTCAAAGGCGCCTCTTCCTCACAATCCACCACCGATAACTCCAGCACAAGTACATACCAGGTCAATACAATTGAGATCGGTGCCAGCAGCAAGAGCAGCAGCAGCACCACCAGCAGCAGTGAGGGAGCTGCCCATAAAAGCTCCCCGGCCTGGAGGGAGGTGGCCAGGAGGGCCTTCCAGTTTCTTTTAAGGTGCCTTTCCTGTGGGTCATCCCCCAAAGAGGAACATCACGAAAAAACTAACACCAAACCAATATGACTTTCTTTAAGTCATATTGTGGACGGTCAAGCGGACCACAGTCATCTGGAAGGTGAGTAGCTCCAGGAAGGCAGGTCAGTGGTATGGGAGATGAACCAGAGGTTGGAGGCAAACAGCTGAGGGTTGTGCTGGGCTGCATATCTGGCACTTCGGCCAGATGGGGTGCGCTGTGCTGTCTGTTCCTAAAACATAGATAGGAAGGTACTGACAACAGGCCAGGCCTTGAGATGTGGTCTCATGGTCCCTTCCCAGCATGTTGTACTCTCTGTTCCTAGAACACATAGATAGGAAGGTACTGATACTGTACTGTGTTGGGAACTAAGGTTTTGTAACTTTGTGGTTTTTGCAAATAAAACACTGTAACTCCTGCAGTCGGCGCTGCATTTCAGCCCTTGCTTCAGCAGGGTGCTGGGACTGTAGTCACGGGCCAGCTTAATAAAGGCTCCTAAATCTTGATCTGAGTCCCTGGTGGTCGTCTCTGCAGGTCACCCCATTACATTTGGAGGCTCCTGTGAGATCGACTCAGGCCGAGTTGCTGCTGGACACCCCGGACACCCAGGCGAGGACACTCCAGTCCCTGTCCGAGGTCCCAGGGAGGCTGAGTGTTTTCCTCCCAAAACTGCAATCCAGAAATGACAAGCCATCAGGACCTCCAGCGGGGAGGTAAGAATCTGGTATCTGTCTGTGGAATGTTACCTTTAGAACTCAAAAGAGGGCTGGACGCAGCGGAACCTCAGATGCAGCGGAACAAAGGTGTCTGGGGGTCCTGGTCTGGGCAACCTTAGGTTGCATTTGTCTGGTTGGTTTTGTCTTTGTTCTTTGTTTGTGGGAGCGCATCTGTGGAAGCCGTAGCAAGCTTCGGGCTCCAGGTGCGTGGCCTCTGTATGACCCCTAGATGTCTATCCTCTGGTTTGTTATCAGCTGCTAAGCTGGGCAGTTGGTGAGCTCCTCCAGGTGGAACGGTGAGATGACAAAGCCCCCCGACTTCCTGCCACCATCGCCTCAGGACGACTGCATGGCTGCCAGGCTGCCACTGTTGCCCCCCACCCTGCCCGCATCACACTCACCGAGGACATCACAACCTTACCGGGCCGTCTTCATCATAGCATACATGGTCAGGTAACTATGGCTGATTTTGTGGGAGAAATCAAGTATAGACTTCCTGGTGATAAGCTGATACACATTTTTCAGCATGATCAGTGTCAATCTTTTAGAGTTATTTCTTTGACTCCTATGGAGAATGCAATGACTGTTTTTACTGATGGCTCCGGAAAGACTGGTATAGCTGGGATTTGCTGGTATGAGCATGAAAGCTGGAAAAAATTTATTACTAAAGGATACTCCAGCACCCAGTGAGCTTAGGTTGGAACTGTGATTTTAGCATTACAACACTTTCCCAATACCCCATTAAATATTATCAGTAACTCTCAATATGCAGTTCAACATGGTCAAAGAATTCCTAAGGCTGCTCTTACTGCTAGGGATGAGCAGCTGCTTTTACTATTTCATCAGAGCTCACTCCACTTTAAAGGCTATGTTGTTAAAACAAAAAGGGAGAGTAGAGGCATGACCCCTAGAGACAGACTGAATAGTGAAACCTATTCTTTAAAATTTTTGAATCAGCAGCATGAGGAGACAGCTGCTGAAAGGCACTATATTCCTCAAGAAAAGAAGCCTCACCCTGAAGTCTGGTATCGGGACCAGGAGTCCTCCATAGGGAAGGGTCCGGTAGAGCTACTAACTTGGGGAAGAGGGTATGCTTATGTTTCTCTCCCTACAGGACCTTTGTGGCTGCCAGGAAAGCAGATGAAGCCCTAACATGAGGTTCAAGGCGCAGACAATGGTGACCGAGTTCGCAATCGGGTCCACAAAGGAGAAGATGGCAGGTTTGAAACTGCAGGACACACCCCAGCGGAGGCGTCTTCAGATAGAGGTGGCTCCTCCTATCACCTGGGGATCTTTGAAGAGATTGAATGCGGAAGCTCACAGCATAATGAATGATGAGGGGATGGAGGATCACCGACAGACACATTCCCTTATATGCTTGGCCATCATCACCCACATCTCCTCGTGGGGGATGATTTTGGCCTTGATCACTTTAGCTGGACTTTGAAGGCAATAAATATGTTAGAATGGCAAACAAAGGCCGCCATTGCCCATTCACCTACCTTTTGTGTTGGTGTCTTATTTTCCCCTTCCACATTTGTTGTCTTTGTCAAAATGGGTCAGGGTCAGTCGTCTTCCTCGACCCCCTATCAGTCAGGCCCACTCCAAATGAGTGGAAGGGGAGCTTGATCACCTCCTGGGAAGCCATAGAGCTCCCTTCGGCAATTAGTCAAGAATTGGGAATTAAGATTTGGATAGATTGTTTAAACTCCGAGTGAATGTCTGGTGAAAGTGTGTGAGTGTGGAGGGAGAGGGCCTGCCATCTCCTCTCCTCTGTGTGGCTCCACGACTTCGGTTATGGAGTCCGAGTGGGCCCCAACCTGGGGTTCCGTGATTCATCATATGGCATAATGGTGACTCACCCCTACTTGGAGGTGACCAAGCCTGAGGTTTATACGGGTGCACCTTAGCTAAGACGAACCTAAGCTCCCAAGGGACACAGCCAGGCAGGCATCTGCGTGAGGATCTGTGAAAACAGGTCACCCCTTCCCTTGTCTGTTTCTCACCACCGATCATCATGGGGTCAGGACAAAGTAAACCCACTATTCTCAATTGCATGTTGAAAATTTTAAAAAGGGATTCAATTGAGTAATTTTGAGTGAACAGCTGTTTGTTTGTGTAGGACTAGCCAATTTGCTACCGAGAAGGGGGACTGGACGCAGTCTTAACTCCTCTGGTAGGTTCTCACCAAGACATTGGTCAAGAATTCTGTTCTGGGCCCTAACTGGTTTGGCTCAGTGGATAGAGCGTCGGCCTGTGGACTGAAAGGTCCCAGGTTTGATTCCAGCTAAGGGCATGTACCTTGGTTGTAGGCACATCTCCAGTGGGAGGTGTGCAGGAGGCAGCTAATCGATGTTTCTCTCTCATCGATGTTTCCAACTCTCTATCCCTCTCCCTTCCTCTCTGTGAAAAATCAATAAAATATATTTTTTTAAAAAAAGAATTCTGTTCTGGGACATGGGTGCCAGGAGTGCCCCCATGCCCATATGGGGAGTTGGGCATTGTTCCATTTATCTGCTCAGCTAGTCTACTGAGAGAGAGTGAGTACAGTTATTTGTCTGTCTTGGCTGCTCATTAACGGGTCTTTGTGAAGTGAGAGCTACTTTGATTTATTCTGCATTTCTGTTGATTAATCTGGCTAAACGTTTGGGCTGGACCCATGATGGTCTGCAAAAGTCTCTAGCAACTGCGAGATTTATTTTTCTCAGAGTCTTTTGCTCACTATTACAGAGGGAATCAGCCCACTTAGCTAATAATAATTTCTATCAGTTGCTCTTACCTTGGTTGTAAATTCGCTGTATTAAATTGAAATTTTGAAGTTCTGGGGTAGATTTAAAGGCTAAAACAAAGGCTGGCTAGGTTCCAAGATTGCTTGGTTCTGAGATTGCTTGTAAGAAAAGCAAGAGAAAAGTCTTTTCAAGTTAACTATTTGCTTAGCAAATTAACAAAGTAGTAAATTTCAAAGAACAAAGAACTTATTTAACTCTCTAGTGACCCCATTAACCCTGGTTGTATGTTTGGTTTAACTTACCGTTTTATTAGGATCCTCATAGAGGGACATAACCTGGTCTTTCCCTTCCTCCCTCATCCTGATTCTGACAGCATCTGTAACTGAATTAAATATCTTTTCTTCCAGGAGGCCCTCCAGGCTTTCAGTCTGCACGGAATCTTCCTATACTCCCTTGTCCTCATCCACTATCTTTCCAGGCGGACGAAGCATCATTTTTCTCCACAGGTAGGATCACAGCCTCTGAGAGGTGGACATCCCCTGAAAGGTCCCAGACTGTGAGAGGGCTCAGGCCAGGCTGAGCGATCCTACCCCCCACCCCGAAATTTTGTGCACCAGGCTTCTAGTGATTTTATATGTAAGTGAGAAGGCTACTAGCAGCCTTGGCTGTTATTCAGGAGAGGATAGTGGGATAAAAGAAAGGTTGTGTGCCTCCTCAGCCTCAGCTAGCTAATCATATAGTGAGCCACAAGCTTAATGTTAGTCCTGAATATATAGAAGAGAAAAGAGGGTGTACAGATTCAATGTTTTTGTTTTCAGCCTGGATGATGTGAGCTGTTTTGGTTGCCTTAAAACCAGCAGTCACTGTGCATTCATTCTAGTATTGCTTCCTCTTCCTCTTACTTCCTACCACACCAGAGAATTATAAGATCAATGGCAGAGGATGGATTTAAACAAGGTGAGGTAAAAATGAACACCAGAAAGAGGAAAAAGCTGACAAATTCTTCCGACTTAAATATAGAACTGAGAGCCAGAGGTGTAGCAACCTCGTCAGTCTCCTAGGTATTCTGCTTTGATTCTTGACCAATTAATATATGAAAACAAGGTTCTATTTAATGTCTTGATTGGATGAGTCTTGCCCTAATAGAGATTGCCACTGTGTTGATTACAGAGAAAATAGATGTAGCATAATGGATTCACGGTTATATCCAAGAGTAGATTTGCATTCATGATATGTATGTGATAATCATCTTTCAAAAGCCTTTTATGGTTGATTTATAGATGGTAAAGTTTGGGATCATTATAATGAGGACCAGCATGATAGAAATTTAGCCTCCCTCTTGGGCTCAATTTGAAGTTCAAGAATTCATGAGAAAGTCCTTTTTTCTAGGAGGTTCTCTCTGATCCAACACAGAAATGTTAAATGGTATCTACATTTAAAACTATGACAATAATGATTATTTTTCGTTTATACAGTATCATATACTATATAAAATACCTTTATCATTTCTTAAACTCTGTTACATGGTATTTCTTCATGGCTTAACTGTGATGAAACTGCATAAAAAGAGAGAGAGAGAGAATTATTGTTCTGCTAGAGAAAATAAAAGCACAGAAAGTCAAAATTGACTTGACTCTGGGTACTGTTCATTTGGTTCTGATGTCATGATCCTAATTACCTAAGACCTATCTCCAAGGCAGGCAGTCCTCATTTTATTATTCACTGGGTGATAATCTTATGAATAACGTGTAGACTTGCTTGCTTATTCAAATGCTAGAAGATACTTTCCATTCTTCATTCTTTCCCCCTATGGAATCCTTTCTGTGCAGTGCTTTATGGTCTTCACTGAATCTTCAGCTCTTTTAAAGAATTGGTATCTTTGTTGTTTGGGATTGGGTGGTGTTCACAATTACTGAGTGCCCTCCCGGAATTAGACTCTTAGTGTGAATTTGAAGGCAGAGATTAATGACAGATGAAGATGTTATCAACACAACAAAGCAAAACAAAATAAGACCAGACTCTTCTCTGCAGCCAAGGTCTTCAAGTTGTCATAAAAATGAAATAGAAATTCGCTTCAAATAAATCTAGAAGTAGAAATTGAAAATATTTCTTAATGATGGACAGGGACTGTTATATTCTTATTTCTTACATAAGATCGACTACTTTCCATGTTTTATTTTTCCATTGAAATCACTTTTCAAACTGTTTGCTAGGAGGGGTTTCACTAAAGCTGCTGGGAAAACCAGTTTTGAGTTTATTTGGTTTCTAGGGCATTGACATGTGACAACTGGAAATTATAATGTCAGGAGTGAGAAGAAGCTTATGGCTTTTCTTTTTCAGTTCAGTTTTCTGTTATTTTTGGCTACTATTTGTCTTCTCTCTAGATTTCAGATTAGTTGAGTTTCAATGGATAGATTTTCGGGCTTCTCATTGATATAATTTCTCATACAATTGGTGTTCTAATGCTGTGTCAATGAACTATTATTCTTTAAAAAATAATTCATGTTAATCATATTTATTAGAAATGACCCTATTCATCAAATTTTAACAAAACTATCAACTACTTCAAAATCTGAAATTTTAGTGTATTAACTTTGTTTAAAGTTACAAATTTGTAAAGTTGCTATTTCCTTGTCCTGTTATTACAAATTACAGATTTATTTTATTCTCTTCTGCAAGTTCCTTATATCAAATCTGACAACAAGCCTGTCTGGCACACTGGCTGGACCAAATTTATTATTAAGCTGTTATGCTCTAGGGATATAATTTTTAGGCAGGAAATTAAATTTATGAGCAGAAATTCAGTTGAGTTTATTGCTTAATTAAAAGGTATTCTTTTACAGAGGATCTGTATATGTAGAATAAAGGTATTTATTTCCCCATCCCCAAAAGTGAATATAGATCTAATAATGATACTGAACAAATTTAATGTGTTTGAAAAAAAATAGTGATTAAGTTAAGTGTGCTGTAATCTCTCTATATAAAGAGCCAGGGTCCATCACAACCAAATGGACGACCGAATGGACGACTTAACAGTTGGGTGGGGTGACAAGGCTGGCAGGGGGGTTAGTGATGGGCAACCAAATGAATGAAAACCAGGCTGCATGGGGTAACCAGGCCAGCGGGGGACGGGGGTAGTGAGGGGCCACCAGGCTGGCAGAGGGGGGCATTGAGGGGCGAGCAGGGTGGCAGGAGATAGTTGGGGGAGACCAGTCTGACAGGAAGGCAGATGGGGGGCATCCATTCCTGCAAGGGGGGCAATTAAGTGGTGTACAGGCTGGCGGAGGGGGGGGGGGCAGTTAGGGGTGACCAGGCTGGCAGAGGGGGGTGTTGGAGGAAACCAGGCTTGGAGGGGGGCAGTAAGGGGTGACCATGTTGGCAGTGCGGGGGAGTTAGGGGTGACCAGGCTTGCAGGGGGTGACAGTTGGGGTCGACCAAGTTGGCGGGGAGGAGGGCAGTTGGGGAGCGACCAGGCCGGCAGGCAAAAGTGGTTAGGGGCAATCAGGGAGGTACGCAGGTGAGCAGTTCGGAGCTAGCGGTCCCAGATTGGGAGAGGGAAGTCCGACTGCCAACCTGTTAGACAGGATCGGGCCAAAACAGGCAGTTGGACATCCCCCAATGGGTCCCAAATTGGAGAGGGTGCAGGCTGGGCTGAGGTGACTCCCCCCAAGCATGAGTTTCATGCACCGGTTCTCTAGTCCTACCTAATAAAAAAGAAACATGGTAATTAACTGTACTTCTGCTACCCTTTCCATTGTCTAATCAGGGTGATATGCAAATTAACTGCCAGAAAAGATGGCAGCCGGTGGCCAGGCAGCTTGAAGTGAACATGAGGCTTGCTTGCTTCAGTGACGGAGGATTCCAACGTTCCCCGTCTGCCGCTGCCGACCTCTGAGCTTGCAGTTTGAAACATTGTTACAAATATAGAAGCTAAACAAAACCCCAGAAACCTGCTTTCAGCCAGCCGGGATCACAGAGCTGGAGTTGTAACAGTATTTTGATTATAGAACCCAAACAAACCAGATACCTGCTTTCAGCAGCTGAGGCCTCAGATCTGGAGCCAAGCCTCAGAGCTAAAGCTGGCCCAGAATTAAAAAAAAAGAAAAAGAAAAAAAGGAGCGGTTGGGTGCTTCAGTCACCCGCCAGCCTGAAAACAGCCCTCAGCCCCTCACCCAGACAGGCCAGGCACCCCAGTGGGGACCCCCACCCTGATCCAGGACACCCTTTGGGGCAAACCAGCTGGCCCCCACCTGTGCACAAGGCCTCTATCCTATATAGTAAAAGGGTAATATGCCTCCCGGCACTGGGATCAGCATGACAGGGGGCAGTGCCCAAACTCCCTGATCGCCCTGTGGCTCTGTGTGTGATAGGGGTTGGGGCCACAACCTCCCTATCTTCCCTGCTCTGTTCATGACAGGGGAAGGCACCCCAACCCCCTGATCGCCCTGACAGGGTGTGGTGCCCCAACCCCCTGATCGGCCCTGCTCTGTGTGTGACAGGGTGCGGCGCCCCAACCGCCCCCCCCCCATGGGCCCTGCTCTGTGTGTGACGGGGTAGAGCCATAACCTCCCATCAGCCCTGCCCTGAGTGTGACAGCGTGCGGCGCCCCAACCCCCTGATCTGCCCTGCTCTTGTGTGACAGGGGGCGGTGCCCCAACTCCCCAATCGGCCCTACCCTGAGTGTGACTAGGGGTGGCATCATAATCTCCCTATCCACCCTGCTCTCTGCATGACAGGGGCCAGGGCCCCAACTGCCCAATCGGCCTGCTCTGAACCCAACCAGGGGCTGCACCTAGGGATTGGGCCTGCCCTCTGCCAACTAGGAGCAGGCCTAAGCCAGCAGTTTGTTATCTCGCGAGGGGTCCCAGACTGCGAGAGGGCACAGGCCGGGCTGAGGGACCCTCCTCCCCCTGAGTGCACAAATTTTTGTGCACAGGCATCTAATCTATATATATAAATGCCTAATATGCAAAGGTCCTCTTAGAAGTTCAACAGACAGGGTGTTCGATCGCTTGCTATGACATGTGTTGACCACCAGGGGGCAGTGCATAACAAAGGAAGGCCCCAGCCAGTAGCAGGCAGCCAGGCAAGGAAGGCCTGGCTAGCAGCCATCTGGTGAGAAAGGGATGCCCCTGCTGGCAGCCGGCAGCTGCTAGGGACCCTACCCATGCATGAATTTCATGCACTGGGCCTCTAGTTTTTTTTAATAATTGAAATTACTTTAGTTTAAGTACTAATATATCAATCAAGTTCTATTGTTATATGGTGTTTAGCTCTATTGTTATATGGTGTTTTAACTCAAAACTCACTGGCCCTAAACAACAAAGTTTATTTATTTATTAATTTATTTAAACTACATGATCAAGAAGGGACAGAAAGGTCACAAAGGGATGGAGGCTAATGGAAGCCCAATATCAATAAAATTATTTACCTGCACCTATACAGGGAAATCTGCACTGGCACTTACAGCTTCTACAGAATATTGACAGCTATTTCTTGATCTCTCATTTCATTGGCCATGGTTATCTTAAAAAAAAATTAGGAAAGTACAATTCTATTATGTTCCCAGAATGAGAAGATCAGAGACTTTAAAGTGAAGACTATTAATGAATACCCTTAATGGTTCCTGAGATTGTTTTTTAACATGCTATATTGAGACTGAAAATAAATTTCTACTCATCTATCATCTTATTTTATTGTTAACATTATTACATCTATTCCCCGTTTTCCCTCCCTTTTCCCACTTCCACCCAGGTCCTGCTATCCCCTCCCTCTGGCCCTCCCCACACTGCTGTCTGTGCCCATGGACTATACATATATGTTCTTTGGTTATTCTCATCACCTTTCATCCAGTCCACCCCATGCCTCTGGTTCTATTTTGGTCATCAGTTTATTTTGTTGATTAGATTACACATATAAGAGAGAACATATTATATTTGTCTTTCTAGGCATGGCAAACTGCGGCTCGTGAGCCACATGCGGCTCTTTGGCCCCTTGAGTGTGGCTCTTCCTAAGCCTTAGGAGTACCCTAATTAAGTTAATAACAATGTACCTACCTATATAGTTTAAGTTTTAAAAATTTGGCTCTCAAAAGAAATTTCAATTGTTGTACTGTTGATATTTGGCTCTGTTGACTAATGAGTTTGCCGACCACCGGTATAGACTGAAATATGTCAGAGGGGAAGTGGTTTGTTTAGCATAATAATCTCCAGGTCTATCCATGTTGTCACAAAAGGTAAGCATTCCTTTTTTATACAGCTGTGTAGTATTCCATTGAGTAAATGTACCACAGTTTTATTTTGTTTTTTACCCACTCTCCTACTCATAGGCACTTGGGCTGTTTCCATATCTTGGCTATTGTTAATAACACTGCTATGATCATAGGGGTGCATATATTCTTTCAAATTGGTGTTTCAGGATTCTTAGAACATATTCCCAGAGTAGGATCACTGAGTGAAAAGGCAGTTCGACTTTTAATTTTTTGAGGAAACACCACACTGTTTTCCACAGTGACTACACCAGTCTGCATTCCCACCAGCAGTGCACTAAGATTTCCTTTTCTCAAAATCATCTCCAGAATTTTTTGTTTATTGATTTATTGATGGTAGCTATTCTGGCAGGTGTGAGGTGATATCTCACTGTTGTTTTAATTCGCATTTCTCTGATGATTAGTAACATTGAGCAGTTTTTCATGTCTCTTGGCAATGTAGAAGTCCACTTTGGAGAAATGTCTATTCAGGTCCTTTGCCCATTTTTTAATTTGCCTTGATATTCGAGTTGATCATAATTCATGCTAATGAAATCAAGGGGATGGACTCAACTCTCTAAGAGCTACAACAATCACTTCTCCACTGAGAGCGATTCTATATAAACTTTCTCAGTATTGCATTAGATGCAAAGTAATCTTGGTATGAAAGTATAATGAAACTGCAATGCATGATATAAATATTAACCTTAGAGTACTATTATTAGTAATAGACTAAAATACATATAAACCACAGGGGATTCCATAATGATTTAGCACAAATTAATGGATTTAAAGGTGGGCACTAATTTGAAAAAAATATATATATAGACTACATATCCCTTCACCTCAGGCAGTACACAAAGTGGTAAATAATGTGGTATCAAATATAAATTTAAAATGTTAACAAGTGAATGTCTGAAATTTGTCATCCAGTTCGGAAGATGTGACTAATGATGAGGAAGTATTTGGAGAATCATCAAAATCTCAATGCTACTGTACAGACAATAAGTACAATATAAAATAAGTCAAAAATTCAGAAAGAGATTTGAATCAACTTTAAACAGAAAAGATGAAGTCTGAATTTTCCAAAAGTATCTGTTTATGAATAATGTCTAGGAAATGATTTTACAATGTCAGAATTTGTTTTATTTGAATATACATTTTTGACTATGTACCAATTATTTCAGAATTATACGCATATATGTTTCAGACAGTTATTGGATTATACTGGGCATAAATTAAATTGAAGGAATTTTTCTTGCAAAGATATTGGGAAGTTAGTAACTTCTCAAAATTATTGTATAGTATGTGCCATCATTTTTTTTCTACATCTGGTAACTTTAAAAAACTTAAATGTACCCTAACTGGTTTGACTCAGTGGATAGAGCTTTGGCCTGGGGATTGAAGGGTCCCAGGTTCAATTCTGGTCAAGGGCATGTACCTTGGTTGCGGGCACATCCCCAGTAGGGAGTGTGCAGGAGGCAGCTGAATCGATGTTTCTCTGTCATCGATGTTTCTAACTCTCTATCCCTCTCCCTTCCTCTCTGTAAAAAATCAACAAAATATATTTTTAAAAAACCTTAAATATTCTAATATGTGCATCAACTATTCTTTTGTAGACAGTAAAGAATGTTCATTTTATATTTAAAACACTGAGTCTAATTTATGTATGCACATAAATATATGTATCCTGTATTTCCAGATACACCACACAATAAGCTCACGAATATTCAATGATTTTTATTTAGAATGCACACAGATTTCCTCAATTCCTGCATTGCTGCCTAAACAGTTCATAAAAGCAACATGATCTGATTGTGCAAGTGCTTTTTAAAAATTAACTTGATAGTAAATTTTAATTATTTATCCAAGCTGAATTATGGTGCTTATATTTTACTAGTAGAGTTAGTGACTAGGCTTATATCCTTATACAAACTAAGTTACCTAATATAAAAATATAGAGTATGTTTACTTTATTATATCAGCATGCTATGAATTATTGATCCTTATGCAAGTAATTAGTAAAAGTATATTGCTAGAGTAACTTTTTTCTAACAGCAAATGCATTCTGAATTCACACTGTAAAAAAAAGGGAAGAAAAAATACCACCTAGCACTCTTATAAAAATGTATTCTATATAATGACCATGATTGGATATGATTACTTGAGCTACACTTTCACTACTTCCTTTTCAGCTTGTTTACCATTAAGCAATTGGGTTATTTTGTTCGATAGATCTATTTCTTGACAAAGTCTATATCATGTCAATAGCTCATTGAGTGAAGACAAATTCTGACATACCAAAGGAGCTTATTTACATATAAAATATACATAAAACATAGTAAGGATAAAATGTATACTTCTTCAGCATTCATAAAGTCTACCTAAATGACAAGTTGCCATAATATGTGTACTAAGTAAGGCCATTACAGCTGAAAACAAAGTGATGGTAGTGTTATAGAAGCAATATTTCAAGAGAAGAAAATAATTAATTTAAGTGGAATCAAGAACATAAAATGAGATATAACAGAAGAATTCACAGAAGAATACAACTCAAGTTTGATAACAATTTCTGGTAATATCTACTTGATAATGGAGTTTATTGCACAATTTCTGAAGGAAAGTTCTGCTGAATGCAGTTAAGAGCCATTTAAGCTGAACGAGGCTTATATGTCATCATGATTTCTGTTGGATTTGATGGAATAAAAAACCACAAATACTGCATTTTCAATTAGAAAAGAGACAGAGACGATTCTTAGATATATGAATTTAGAGTGATTGCCCAACATTTAAATCTACGGATCTACAGCCACTTCCATGCCCATTTGAATTCAAACACTGGTGAAAGATTTTTGTTTACAATTCTAGAAATGCAATAATGTAAGCTTTATGTTACATTTGTTACATATGATACATATGACTAAATTTAAAATAATGTGTTTGCTTTTCAACCCTACATAAAAATCTTAGTTTGAACCCCAAATTGGAAAATAACGTTTTCCAAAGCCAGTGGTCCTAAAACTTTTCCTGGCAATGGAATCACCAGGAGGAGGGTGTGGAGAGGTGTCTTTGAAAATACTGACAGTGATTCTTGGCTCTTACCTTCAGAAATATGGATTTAATTGATAAGGGGTATCACTTTGTCATCCAGAGTTTTAGAAGCTCACTACATGATTTCAGTATTCAGTAATGTTTAGGAAACTAAGGCTCTATTCCTCCTTAAAGATCAGTTTTGGAGCTAACTGAAAGTAATTGAAAACACCAAAACATGTTTATGTCACTACTAATCTATACCTTTAAGGTCATTCTGACTTCTCAAATCCCATAACTAACTTACTAATGATGGGATAAGATTTAAAATAGTCAATGATTCAAGCCTTGTTCATGACCCTCCTCTAACATAGCACCATGCATGGCCTTGCCTATCTTGATCAAACCTAGATTAAACTGCTAAGTATGGCACAGAATGGTTCAGCTAAGACATAATGATTGTTGATCCTACTGCAAAGTAATGACCAGAAGCAGGCATGGTGAAAAGATAGAAACTAATAATCCTTTACCACACTGGTGTGTGCTCCCTATCTTACGTTGTTATCATAGTAACATGTATTAGAAATAAATTCATACCATTTCATAGATAAGAACATAAGGGGCAAATGGGGAATAAGGAGGTATATGTAATACTTTTAACAATAATGATTTTTGAAAAAAGAATTTTTTTAAAGAGTTAACAATTTTGTTCAAAGTGTGGAATCAGGAAAAGTTCCACCTGACTGAAAAACAAAAACAAAAACGTTGATCTTTTTTACTTGTTGGGCATTCACTTTTGTTCTTTCTAAGAAACAACAAATCATAAAAATATGATTAAGATGCAGAATTAAAATAGAATGATTTGGATCATAGTGCTATTAAACCATAGAATAGGTGGATCTTATATAGTCAAACATGTGGGGAAGAGAATAAATATATATACGAATGGACAAGATTGATGCATGTCTCTTAACATTGCCCTTGATAACTCAGCATCCAAATTAGTCCAACTGCTTGAATCTAATGGAACTGATCACCAAATTATGAATTATGATTTGTAGTCTATTTTCTTTACTAAATACATTGTTATTTCCTATATGATATAATTCAAGTTTTATCCTATGAACTCAGTGAAAACGCTAAATTACCATTCAAAATATGTCTGAACTCTGTGTATATCTCCTGAAAAACTATGAACCTGCATATCTCTGTTCATAATAATGACTCTGTTCAAAATATTCTTGACTGCACCCTGGCCATCTCAGCTTAAAAATATAAGGTTCATTTTTTTTCCTAAGTGTAAATATTACTTATGCAAATTCTCCTAGGTCAAGAAAAAAGTAGCCACTGCTTCCAGAAACCCTCATTCCCCATGATGCTCATTGATTATTAGGCTTCACACTGGGCAGCACTAAAAAAATTTCAAGCACAGAACCTTAGCAGTAGAAAGCCTGCCTTGAAATGCTGGCTCAGCAACTTATCAGGTGCTTGATTTTTGACACAGTGCTTCAATTAAATATATTGTACTCTCTTCATACTATTCTATATAATAAAAGCCTAATATGCAAATCGACCCAATGGCAGAACAACTGGTTGGTGGGGGACAGGGCTGGTGAGTGGGCAGCACCAGGCCAGGCAAGGAGGGTGCCAGTGGGCAGAGGGAGGCGATGGTGATCAGGGGGCAGCGGCAACTGGCAACAGCTGAGGGGTGATGGGGGGCAGGGCCAGCTATTCCCTGGCCAGCACCGCCCCCCAATCAGCCCATTGGATGCTACCCTCAGAGGGAGGCCAGACTATGGCTTGGGCTCACTCCCCAGGGGGAGTGCGCTTAAGCTGTCAGTCAGACATCCCCCAAGGGCTCCCAGACTGTGAGAGGCACAGGCTGGGCTGAGGGACACCCCAAGTGCATGAATTTTTGTGCACTTAGCCTATAGTGTATGTATAACCCATAGACACAGATAACAATGTGGTGATGGACAGAGAGAAAGGGAATAGAGCAGCCGTGGGCAAACTATAGCCTGCGGACCGGATCCGGCCCGTTTGAAATGAATAAAACTAAAAAAAAAAAGACCGTACCCTTTTATGTAATGATGTTTACTTTGAATTTATATTAGTTCACACAAACACTCCATCCATGCTTTTGTTCCGGCCCTCCGGTCCAGTTTAAGAACCCTTTGTGGCCCTCGAGTCAAAAAGTTTGCCCACCCCTGGGATAGAGGATGGCTGCATGTGGGAAAACAGGAGAAATGAGGACATCTGTAATAGTATCATGATAAAAATAAAGTTTAAAAAGTTAGTATTGAAAGCAAATTTTAAGGGTGAAATAGGCAGGTTTAGGAAACTTTAGGAATTAAGGGGTCCATGGAAAAAGCACAAGGGTACAGAGCTTCAAGGGGTACATTTCCATAAGACAAAGGAGCTAGGAGCGGCAGAAGTTATATTTTCATATGATAAGGGATCTGGGAGTAGCAAAAGGTACACATTTACAGAATAAAGGGAAGAAAGCCCAGAGGGAATTCAAGGACAATAAGGGAGAAGGAGGGAACCTCAAGTACTTCAGGTGAGGCTTGAGCTCAGGAGTTGCTATAGTGACCAAAACAAAAGGGGATAGTGACCAATCAGAGGGATATCAAGGCACACAACAATTGCAGCCTCTATAAGCTGTGGAAAAAAGTGACTCAGTGGGACTCTTCCTCCTCCCCACATGGGAGTCTGTGCTTGTTTCTCAATAAATTCCAACCTTTTGCTATACCATCTCTTGTCCATGATTTCATCCTTCGACTCCACCAGACAAGATCCTGGAAACCACCCTGCCCAAGGGAACACCATGGGTTCCAGTCCAAATTTCCCATATCAGCATTTCATAAAGACATTGAAAAAATAAATAAGCTGAGGCATATAAAATATACAGTGCATTATGCATAGTAAATATATAACATGATTTTAATATTTTTAATTTTTATGGTAAAATCAAACAAAATTGACATCATTATATATCTTATTAGATATAAAATTATATATAAATATATGAATATACTTAAACCATTTTTGAATTTGTATTGTCAATTTGTTTCATCTGTTGGAAGAAAAATAATTCATAATACTAGCATCTCCTACAATCACCAAGATCTGATCTGCTTTCCAATATTGAAATATTTTCTATCTATTACTTTTCATTTATGCACACACACATAAAACCTTTCTGTCCTTTTCAAGTTACTGCACTTATGGACCAAATTCAAATTCCCTCTTTTACTGACTGCTTAATTCCTGCAAAATTAAGCCATTTGCTTACTTAGTACAACATTACATTAACTCATTTTGATTATACTGCAGACTGCAAATGCCAATGTAAATAGTGAGTAGGCACATCTCCAAAATATTTTCTAGCAGAATTTTCTCTACTCTATGGATTCTTTTAACTGAACTATGTATTGATAATCATTTAAGGAACAGTGAAAATATTAGCATAAAATAGAAATTCAAAAATAGGAAATACAACAAACAAAAGTTAGCCAACAATAATAATAAATTATATATGGAAACTGGAAATTTACTATGTGGAATCACATTACACCCTCCCTACGGACAAAACTAAAAAATGCACCATATAATGATCTCCATTTGTAGTTATTTCTTCTTTAATGAATGTGATTATAGCAATACATAATCAGAGGTTACACAAATATACAGACACAAATTCAAATACAAATTCTAAGCTTCTGTTATCTAAGTTCATCAATAAAATGCCAAATTATCTCATTTCTTCTAGCTGTTAGAAAATATACATCCCACATATGAATCTTCTTCTTGATTGCCTCAACAAACAAAAACACTGTTTGTAAATACTACTAAAGGTATACCTCATCATCAAATATACTAAAACATATAGTTCAGAAGACATTATTCAACATCTAAAAGGAGAACATCAAGCAAACAAATAAACCTTCTATCCAACCATTAATGCTATATGGTTCAGCTTCCTTCAATTATCTGTAGAGTTGATTCCAAACTCTTTATTCTGACACTCCTCATACAATTCAAATCCACTTATCGCTGTTCTACATTTTAAGAATTTTGGGGAACCACCGATATTATATTCCTCTATATCTCCCTTGACTTTCTAAATTATCTTTAATAGTTGAATGATATCATCTAATATGTATATCTAGTATGTACGTGTGTGTATATATATTCATGTATAATATGCACACATATATATGTATATATGTGAATACACATATACATGTATGTGTGTGTGTGTGTGTGTGTGTGTGTGTGTGTGTGTATTCAGCTGGGTAGATGGCAGTGTGAGTAGCACCAGAACTCTGTGTCCCCATGTGGACAATATTGCCCTGGCAGAATCTGCCTAATGTTACTATTTTGGAAATCTGGAGTCTACAGAATGTTTATATCTTTCAGGGGAGAGCTTGAATGATAAATTGCAGTTAATTTCACTCAATTTCACCTATTATGGTAGCAGCTGAGTAAGAGTCCCAGGAACAGCTTGCCCACACAGCTTGTGAGAGTCAGGTGAGCAAAAAGGACCCTATCTCCAAATATCAGAGATCTCTGTCCTGATTGCTGCTTTTGATCTTAAGGGTACAGAGAAATGTTGTCAACACTAATTGAAACAAATAAAAACACTGTTTATAAATACTGACTGAAGGTATACTCAATAACACACATACTAAAACATATAGTTTGGAAGACGTGACTCAAGATCTAAAAGGACAGCATCAAACAAATAAACTTTCTATGCAACAATTGAAGCTATATAAATCAGCTTCTTCCAATTATCTGTAGAAACAAATCCAAACTCCTTATTCTGATATTCCTCACACTTTAAAATCACACTTATTAGAGCTTTGTTACATACTGAAACTCTATACCCCAAAACACTAACTACACTCCCTTTTCCCTCAGCCCTTGGCAACCACCTTTCTACTTTTTGTTTCTATGATTTTTACTCCTTTAGAGAATTTATATGAAGGGAATCATATAGTATCAGTTCTTTAGTGACTCCCTTATTTTGCATACCATAATATCCGTGAGGATCAGTCATGTTGTGTCATGTGATAGAACATCACTTTTAAGGATGTGTATTATTCCATTTTATGTATATACCATATTTTCTTTATCTATTCATCTATCTGTGAACATTTGGGTTGCTTCCACCTCTTGGATATTGTGAATAATGCTACAACTAACATTAATACACAGATAAATATCTTTTCAAGATCCTGCCTTGAATTATTATAGGTATACAATGAGAAGTAAGAGGGCTGGATCATATTGTAATTCTATTTTTTGATTTTTTGAGAAAACTTTATACTGTTTTCCATAATGATTGCACCATTTTTCATTCCTATCCATAGTACACAAGGGCTCCAACTTCTCTGCATCATCTCAATACTTATTTTGTGTCCTTTTGGTAATTACTATCTTGGTGGGTATGAAGTGATATCTAATTGTGGTTTTGACATACTTTTATCTAATGATTAGTGATTTTCGAACATCTGTTCATGTGCCTATAATTAATTTGTGTCTTCTTTCTGGATATGTGTATTCAAGCCCTATGGCCTTTCATAAGTGAGTTAATTTGTTGTTGAGTTGTAGAAATTCTTTTTATAATCTGGATATAAACCCCTTATCAGATATATAATTGACAGTTATTTTCTTCCATTCTGTAGGTTGCCTTTTCACTCTGTTAATTTCATCCTTTAACACACGGAAGTTTTTTTTTTAAATATTTTATTGATTTTTCACAGAGAGGAAGGGAGAGAGATAGAGAGCTAGAAACATTGATGAGAGAGAAACATCGATCAGCTGCCTCCTGCACATCTCCTCCTGGGGATGTGCCCACAACCAAGGCACATGCCCTTGACCAGAATCGAACCCGGGACCCCTCAGTCCGCAGGCCGATGCTCCATCCACTGAGCCAAATTGGCCTTGGCCACAGAAGTTTTTAAGTTTGATGTACTTCCACTTGTTTATTTTTTGTTGTATTGCTTATGCTTTTGATGTCATATCCAAGAAATTATTAGAAAATCCTATGTTCTACAAATTTTAACTATATTTTTTCTTCTAGGAATTTTATAGCTTTAAATCTTACATTTATATCTTTGATAAATTTTGAATTATTATTTGTATACTAGAGGCCCAGTGCACAAAATTCGTGCATGGGTGTGTGTGTGTGTGTGTGTGTCCCTCAGCCCAGCCTGCACCCGCTCCAATCTGGGATCCCTCTCACAATCCAGGACTGCTGGCTCCCAACCACTTGCCTGCCTGCCTTATCTCCCCTAACTGCTTCTGCCTGCCTGACTGATCACCCCCTAACCACTCCCTTGCCAGCCTGATCACCTCCTAACCACTCCCCTGCCAGCCTGATTGATGCCTAACTGCTCCCCTTCCAGTCCGATTGCCCCTAACTTCCCTCCCCTGCAGGCCTGGTCACCCCTAACTGTCTTCCCCTGCAGGCCTGGTCTCCCCTAACTTCCCTCCCTTGCTGGCCTGGTCGCCCCTAACTACCCTCCCCTGCAGGCCTGGGTCCCTCCTAACTGTCCTCCCATTCAGGCCTGGCCGTCCGCTACTGCCATCCTCTGCTGGCCTGATCCCCTCCAACTGCCCTCCCCTGCTGGCCATCTTGTGGTGGCCATCTTTGACCACATGGGGGTGGCCATCTTGTGTGTTGGAGTGATGGTCAATTTGCATATTACCTCTTTATTAGATCAGATGATATTAGTGAAGGATCCTAATTCATTGTTTTTCATGTGGATATCCAGTTTTCCCAGCACAATTTGTTCAAGAGATAGTTCTTTCCCTATTGACTGGTCTTATTACCTTTTACAAAAATCATTTGACCTAAATGCAGTAGTTTATTTCTGGGCTCTGTTTTCTGTTTAATTGCCCTATATATCTGCCTTTACACTACTACAACATCTTAATTACTGTTGCTTTATAGCATAAGTTCTCTGCTACTTTGCTTTTCCCCCCCTTTTTGGGATGCTCATAACCTGCATGGTGTTCTTCTTGATGATATCCTATAAGTTCTTTAAACTACTTAAATTTCTTCCTTTTTTCCCCCAGTGTTTTGGTAATTTTAAAAGTCTTGTCTTTAGTTCACTGATCCTTTCTTCTACTTGGTTAAGCCTATTGTTGAGTTATTCTAGTAAAATTCTCAATTCAGTGTTTATAATATCCAGTTCCATAATTTCTGTTTGTTTCTTACCAGGTATTCATAGTTTATCTATTTGTTATTATTCCATTTTGTTAATGCATTGTTTCCATGATTTATTTAGTTGCCCGTATGTACTCTTTCAGTCATCAAATATCCTTATGATGGAAATTTTAAATTCATGTACGATAATTCATATATCTTCATTTCTTTAGGGTCCGTATATGTACATTTATTTTTTTCTTTTAAATGTGTTTCTGTTTCTTCATGTTTTGTTATTGTAAGTTTTGTGAATTTCAGAAGTTGAAGAATCAGCCAACTCTCACATACTTTGTAGTCTGGTTTATATACAAGGAGGATTTTCTCTTCTCAGTTATATCAATATTGTGTTGATGCTTCTTGGAATATAAAATATAATATAAAATTCAGAATTAATCAATATTCATAAAATTACTTCTAGAGACTTTGCTTGGTATTTAATTAAAATGTATAGGTAAAATTGGAAGAATTGACATCTTAACAACATTGAGTCTTTCTATCCATGACAATGAAATATTATTTCATTCATCATAGCTTTGTTAGTGTCCTCATTTAGATCTGTACGTATTTTGTTAGATTTATAACTAAATGTTTATTTTTCTAATTGTGCTAATATAAATGATAATATGTTTTTAAATTCTAATTTCATTGTTCATTGCTGGTGTTAAGAAAGAGAGATTGTACCCTTATCTCCCAGTCTTGAAAAGAGGATAGTGGCCTAACTTCTATGGATGCCAATTAGCAAACTCAGATGGGCTAATTACAGAGAAAACATGGTTGCAAACTCAGAATAACTCACTGTGCTCCTCATGTCCCATTAACCACTCCCCCCCTCCCCCCCCCCGCAACAAACACCAGTACTTTTTCAGTAGTTCACCCTGGCAATTAAAAATTTCCCTGCCACTTTTGTTTGAGTGAATTTAGTCTTTCTCCCACATTTCAATAATCTTGAAGAAAGCTTTCTTTGCCTGTTTAACTTTGTCCAGTTAAATGTTTGCTTTGAGGTCTGTAACCTCAATCCTCTTATGAATTAAGGGAAATCATTGTCAGTTAATTGTTCAGCCTTTTTATTGTGAAACAGGACTTATGACTTGCAAACTTTTTATATGTTGGAGTAGAAACAGAAAGTCTAAAGAGACTAATATTAAGTATACACTTACTAAGTTTCATATAACCAAGATAATGGTTTGTGTGTCTTTCTTAAGAGGTAGTTTGAAAATACTCAAGTAGCAATAGTGACCAGAGAAAATTCTAGAAATACTTTTGGGTACTGGGAATTCTCTGGATCGTCCTCTGTCAAAACCTAATAGATTTTGTGTAAATATATAAAATGGAGAGTTAGTATATATTAAGAATAGTAATATAAATTTGACCTAATTTGCATCTTTACTAGTAGAATGATGAAACCCAGATTGTTGATACTTTTTGGTTCAAATGTACTCTTTATATTTTCTTGTATTTTATCAAACATGGTACAAGGACTAGCTCTTGATGCTTTTTCTCTTCACTTACTTGCATTAATTAAGTGAAGTGAATCCATTGGGTCAATTAGTTCACTTTTACTGATGTTTACAACTTTTATTAAAACTTACAGCTATCCTAGCCCTGGCCTCATTTGCTCAGTAGTTAGAGCATTAGCCTGTAGATTGAAGGGTCAAGGGTTTCCTCTCTAGAAATCAATGGAAAAAATATCCTTGAGTGAGGATTACAAAAACAAAAACAACAACAAAACTTAAAGGTATCCTAAAGTATGAATTCCTGTAAATAATTATGTCACACATATAAAACCTTAATATTTAGATTAATGTTGAATATTCAAATTGTATGTATATTTAATTAATCATATAACTTCAAATTCTATCATTTTATATTATAATATAATTACTTTTCTTGTACCACTAATTATGCCACACACTGTATTATATCTGAATTGATCTTAACAGCTACTTTTGTAATATTTTAATTCAACATCTAAATAAGAAATCAAATATTACATAAAAATCATATATTTAATATTTTAGTATTTATTTATGTAAAGAGTTCTACATCTCTATGAGTCAAAATTGTAGTTTAAGTATTGATATGATTTATATAAAAATTTGAAGAATATTTTGAAAATGTTATCTATTTTAAAATGCATGCTCTTTTTGGCAGAATGATAGGTCATGTTTACTTTGCATTTTTAGATATTATAAATATGTTTCAAAGGAATATAACATTAAAATTATCTTTTATAATCATACTTTTTTCATGTTGAGTATCCATGGTAATCAGCCTCAGTCACCCTTTTAGCAGAATTTTTTAAGTAGTCTCTATTGTAACTACAGATAACAAAATTAAAATATTTTGCAATTTAAGTATGAGTAAGTAAAAACAACATATTTACCCTCAGTCTAGGGTAATTACTAAAATTAGAAAATCTTAGTCTTTGATTTATTAATCTTTGCAATATTACAATTTCATGTTTACTTCAATTACATTCTTGCCTTGAAAATTTGCTTAATACAATTTAAATAAGCATGACAAAATCTTGATATGTATGTTTCCATTGAGACTAAACCAGATAATAATATGACAGAATTCTATTGTCAATATCAGATTTTCTTCACACCATTTAATGTCTTTATTAATAAGCAAATATCTATTTTTTTAAAATATATTTTATTGATTTTTTTTACAGAGAGGATGGCAGAGGGACAGAGAGTTAGAAACATTGATGAGAGAGAAACATCTATCAGCTTTCTCCTGCACACCCTCTACTGGGGATGTGCCCTCAACCAAGGTACATGCTTTTGACCGGAATCAAACCTAGGACCCTTCAGTCCACAGGCCAATGCTCTATCCACCGAGCCAAACCTATTAGGGCGTAAATGTGTATTTAAATAATCTTCTGTCACAACAGTATTTTGGGGTTGGATATGTGATAAAGCAATCTAAAATTTCATAAATATAACAATTTATAGAGAACTTTCTGAAATGCTATATATTTCATGTCTTATTATTAAAAAATCTTTATTGTTGAAAGTATTACACATGTCTCCCTTTTTTATCCACCGCCCCCCGTCCCCATCCCAGGCCTTCACCACCCTATTGTCTGTGTCCATGATTTATGCATATATGCATACAAGTTCCTTTGTTGATCTCTTCCAACCCACCTATCCATCCCAATCTTCCCTCTGAAATTCAACAGTCTGTTCCATGCTTCTATGTCTCTGAATATATTTTCTTCAACAGTTTATTTTATTCATTAGATTCCACATGTGAGTAAGATCGAGGGCTACCTGTCTTTTCTCCGACTAGCTTATTTTGCTTAGCATAATCTCTCCAGGTTCCTTCATGTTGTCTCAAAGGTAAGAGATCATGTCACTTCTTAATGGAGCTAATTTTTATATCTATGTAATACCTTGCATCTGTCTTCCTATCTTTTGTAGAAGGTGTGTCTTTAACTAAGAGACTCATTATTCATACTGAAAGCTGATAATCAGTTTCTTATTTCTGAACAACAGTTACTCTGTTTTTTTATTAAGCTGAAATAAATAACCAGACACATTTTGACCTACTCCATTTAACAGACTTTTTTGAACTACTATTACAAGTTTTTGTCATCTCCTTTTTATATCTTCCAATAAATAAATCTATATTAAATGTTAATATTTGACCTATATATTAATATATATTATTGAAAACATGGGACAACTTTTAGCAAAATTAAATCAGCAATTGCTAATAACATCAAAATGGTCATTGTAACTTGATGTAATTGCCTTAGCAATACTGCTATCTAAAGTTCAGTGCAGATTTTATTCATTGCACTTTTACTTTGATTTTCTAATATATTACTTTGAGCTATAAGAAATTGCAGCTGAGACACTCATTACTTTTGACTACAGATATCTTCAGAATTGATGGAAAAGCTTATTTAGATGGCTCATTCAATACAAAGGCCTCTTTGGTGACAAATCTAATAAGAATTCCATGTGTCTTTCTGCATATTATAAAACATAATTCTCCATTGCAATTTTAACTTCCAGGGAAATAAAGATAGAGTTGAAGATTATACATTGGTCTCTGGAATAATCATATTCAGTGTAAAACTATTTCATGTAATGGATTGTGTCTCAGAATAAATTCAATACTAAAATTAAACATAGTCATACTTGGTGATAAAACAAGAAAAGATGAAAGCATAGATTCTAAAAATAAAATGAAAAATTCAAAAATAATATAAATATCTGTTGCCCTGAGTTATTATAAGAAGACCAAGAAATAAGTAACAAATATCCTTGCAAAGGGAGAAAAAGCAACAACAAAACAGCTTTTAAATTAATGCTACTTCACAATATCCTAATGTCCCTAATTAATAATGTTAATTCACTCCCTAGAAAACATATGCAATAGCATTACTATTTGTTTATTTTAGTGACATTCCCAATCAGAAGTTTTAATGTTATCCTTAAGTAATTTTAAGTAAAAAGATGATAAAAGTTCTAAAATTTTAGTTTTAGTTTTTGGTTTGTTTGTAGACTGAAAGATGAAGCTGCTAAATGCCTATCATATTTTTTAATCTGTATGTTTCTAAGTTTTTTATTTATTCTTTGAGGCTGACTGTAGATTAATTCAACTATCTTCTTTTAAATCCAGAATGCTTTTATCAATGTAATTGTGTTTACATTCTCATATGTTCCTGGTTGGGAAGAGAGAGATAAAAAGATTATTTAAAAACCCTAATAATAATAATACCAATGGTTGAATTCATAGTATAAACGTTTGTATGAGAGAAAAGAAAAATAAATCTGCGTTTGACTAAATTAATGTTAATATTATAGTAGCAGTAGTAGTAGTAGTGTGATACAGGAAGCAGTAGTGTTAGCTGTTAGAGTAAAAATAATTTAAAAGTTGAGAGCAGTCATAATACAGGATAATACGTTTTTGTCTAGTGGAGTTGGAGAAAGTAATATAAGTAATTATTTTTAAAATGACACAATATAATTACATTTAATTGACCAATACAGTAAACTTATATTTGAAAAATAATAAAATACATTTAAAATTTTTAACAAAGGGCATTTGCATTGACTCCACAACTTCTTTGTAATTTTATTTTCCCATAAAGTAAGAACAGATGCCTTGTGATTTATCATTCTGTACATGTGTCTCAGTGCTGAGTGGATGGGGGGGTGTAAGCCAGCCAAGAATCCAGTTTCTTTGTTTCAACTCCAACATTTTATTTTTATTTTTGGAATCTAATGAAACCTTTGCATAATATTTAGTTAAAAACTTGATTACTAAAGTAGTTCAACATTGTTGTTATTCTACTGAAACATACTATAAAATACCTCCATAATATGCACTGTCTTATGGGAAATTATACACACACACACACACACACACACACATAAATATTTAAAAACACATTATGAAAAACAAAAGAGCAGTTTGATTTTTTCAATAATAATTTAAATTCAGCTCTAACCAGTTTGGCTCAGTGGATAGAGCATCGGCCTGTGGACTCAGGGGTCCCAGGTTCGATTCCAGTCAAGGGCATGTACCTTGGTTGCGGGCACATGCCCGGTAGGGAGTGTGCAGGAGGCAGCTGATCCATGTTTATCCATGTTTCTCTCTCATCGATGTTTCTAACTCTCTATCCATCTCCCTTCCTCTCTGCAAAAAATCAATAAAATATATTTTAAAAAATAATTTAAATTCATATTGATAAGTTCTTATCATAAAACTCACATATGCATAAATGCATGTGGAAAATGAAAAATGCAGATAATCAAGTAACAAGAAATTCTTACTTGAGCTGAAATAAAGAACTGGTGTAGTGGCATCTGTTATTTTCCTTGGCTGACTAAGTAAAGACTCTTTTGAGAGTAAACATACTCTGAGAAAAGAAGCACACGCAAGCATTCTCATCTGAACTGTGTCTTAGTTCAGATAAGTAAATAAAAGGGACAGACAATGCCCCATGGTGGTTGTGACTCTTTGACTTACTACTAAGTTTAATCAGGTAATAGGGAGGTGGGAGATATTTAAATCTTAAAATAAAAGTCACTCATTTGATTCATAAATCATTACTTTCAATATTTATTTGTAAAAACATAAATTGATAAGTAGAGAAAATTTAATTCTCTGTCCAAAACAAAGTCAGACACATAGGTGAATATACGTTTTTTCTAGTAGCCATATTTTAAAAGGTAAAAAAGGTGAAATTAATTTAATATACATTTTATTTAAACTAATATGTCTAAAATATTATCACATCAAATGTAATGAATATAAAAAATTAGATAATTTTAAAAAAAGACATATTAGTCTTAAAAAAAACCCGTATGTATTTTATCTTTATAGCATAGATCCTTAACCATATTTGAACAGTGGATGTGTTTCATCATAGCATTGCATTCATTATCATTTGAAGTCTTGTCCAATTTGACAATTGAAAAAGATTATTTTATTTTGTCATCCCTAATAGTTTACTTTATTTTGCCTGTTCATCTGATTATGACTCTATAAACCTCCGTTACTGAAAAAATTATTTTAATGTAACATATCATCTTTCTCATGTCAACATTCTAACAATATTCTACAAAGACAGCTTTTATATGTACTTCTTCACATATTTATTGGGGAAAGGCATTCAAACAGCATCAATCCCTAAATTTTTTTCTTAGAAAATATTTTGTTTCTTACCTATCTCTGCATTCCACCCTGAATAATAATAATGTAGAGAGTAATATAGAAAAAAATATAATATCTGTGCATTTTTATATTGTTTCCCATCTCTTCTCAATTCAAGAATTACAAAATAATAATGTTCTACATTTAGACTGTTACTTTTTAATATATTTTATCATATGTATGTTTCCCATGTAATTTCTAACGAATATTAGTAATCCTATTTAACAAATGAGAAAACTTTGCTTCAGAGAGAATGAATATTTTGCTCAATTTCCTACATGAATTATCAAAATACTTGCAGGGCTTATGATTCCCAGTCTAATAGGTTTAAATTATCTGAATGTGTTGTTTTCACTCCTTTTCTTTATATTATCATAAACTGCCAAAACTTAAAAATGTCTTCCTCATATGAATTTTGCCCAAATTTGGGTCATCAGCTGCTGCCTTTTTAAATTTATTTTAGATTAGCATTTTCAATGATAGCCCACATCCTATATAATAAAAGCCTAATATGCTAATGATATGCTAAAGCAGCTCAACTGCTTGCTATGATGTGCATGACCACCAGGGGGCAGACAGTTGACCAGTCATTGTGATGTGCACTGACCACCAGGGGGTTACCTTGCTGCTGGGGTCCAGCTGATCGGGATTGAGCGAGACAGGCAGACACACCCTGGAGCATTCCGGTGATCCCTCCTTGGCTGGCCACCTCCCACGTCTTTCCCCGGCCCTGATCATACATTGGTGGGGTCCTTCGGCAGGCCTGTTTTTGGGACCTCTTGGGGATGTTGGAGAGCCGGTTTCGGCCCAGTCTCGCAGGCCAGGCAGAGGAACCCCACTGGTACACAAATTCATGCACCAAGCCTCCAGTATTTTCATAAGCACAGTTCACTTACCCACAACAGAACTCATCACTTTGACCCTCCTATCATATTAACTAAATGTGACTTAATATTAACTGAACAGTATCAAAATTTCAGGCACCAAATTCATTGATAAAACTGCCTGGGGATGGGGGTGGAAGTGGAGTAGAGGGAGTAAGTGGAGGAAGATAGAAGGACATCTGTAATACTTTCAACAATAAAGGTAAATTTAAAAAAAAAGAATTTTTCAATTAAATGGCAATACACTCACTTTATAGAAATTTATATCTGAATGAATACATGGAGAAATAGAGAAGTGAAAAATATCAAACAGTTTGCACAATAAATACCTGGGGACACATTTACTGATGCCCAGGACTTTTACAAAATGGAACAGTACTCAGCTGTAAATAAAGAAGGAAATGTTACCTTTTGTGATAGCATGGATGAACCTGGAGAGAAAGCATTATGCTAAGTGAAATAAGCCAGTCAGAGAAAGATAAGTACCATATGATTTCACTTATATAAGAAATATAAGGAACACAATAAACTAACAAACAAGATAGAAACAGACTCATAGGTAGAAAGAACAGACTGATAGCTGTCAGAGGAGAAGGGTGTAGGGGGGCTGTGTGAAAAAGGTGAAGAGATTAAGCAAAACAAACAAACAAACTTCATAGACACAGACAACAGTATAGTGATTATCAGAGTGAAAGGGGGATGGGGAGTGTAGAAGAGCGAAAAGTGGAAATAAGTAGTGATAGAAGGAGACTTGACTTGGGATGGTGAACACACAATACAATATACAGATTATGTATCATAGAATATATACCTATATAATTTTATTAATCAAATTCACTCTAATAAATTCAATAAAAATAAAATAAAGTGCTTCTTTGGAAGACAGTTCGTCCAATAAGAGGGGTTGCTGATGCAGAAAAAACATTCGTCAAAATCCAGCACTCATTTTTGATAAATACTCTCAGCAAAGTGGGAATAGAAGAATCATAATTCATCATAATAAAGGCCATATATGACAAACCTACAGCCAACATCATACCTAATGGCAAAAACTAAAACAATTCCCCCTAACAACACTTTTATTTAACATAGTAGTAGAAGTCACAGTGATCAGATAAGAAGAAAATATAAAAAGCATCCAAACTGTAAAGGAGGAAGTAAAACTCATTATTCACAGATGACATGATATTGTACATTGAAAACCCTAAGGACTCCACCAAAAAAAAACTACTAGATTCAATAAATGAATTTGGCAGTGTAGCAGGATACAAAATTAACACCCAGAAACCAATGGCATTTTTATACACCAATAATAAACTGTCAGAAAGAGAAACTAAACAATCTCATTTACCATGGCAACAAAAAATTAAGATACTTATGAATAAACTTAACCAAGGAGGTAAAAGACTTGTACTAGAAAAACTACAGAATGTGGTAAAAAGAGATGGAGGAAGATATAAAATAATGGAAGAATATACTGTGTTCATGGATTGGTAGAATTGATATCATTAAAACATCCATAACATCCTAGGCAATTTACAGATTCAATGCACTCCCTATTAAAATACCAATGGCGCATTTCACAGATCGAGAACAAATACTCCAAAAATTTACATGAAACTAAAAAAAAGACCCTAAATAGCCACAGCAGTCTTGAGAAAGAAGAACAAAGTTGAAGGGATCACAATACCAAATATCAAGTTATACTACATAGCCACTGTATGCAAAACAGCCTGGCACTTGCACAAAAACGGGCATATTGATCAGTGGAAAAGAACAGAGAACGAAGAAATCAACCCAAGCCATAATGCTCAAGTAATATTTGACAAAGGAGGCATGAGTATACAATGGAGTCAAGACTGTCTCTTCAATAAATGGTATTGGGAAAGTTGGACCAGATACATGCAAATAAAAAAAAAATGAAACTAGACCACCAACTTACACTATGCACAATAATAAACTCAAAATGTATAAAAGATTTAAATGTAAGTTGTAGAACCTAAAAATCCTAGAAGAACTCATAGGCAGCAAAATCTGGCATCTCTCATAGCAATGTGTTTGCAAATATGTCTCCTAGGGCAAGGGAACCTAAGGAGAAAATAAACAAATGGGACTATGTCAAAATAAAAAGCTTATGCACATTAAAAGAAACCATGATTAAAATTAAAAGGGAGTCCACTGAATAGGATAGCATAGTTCATAATGACACATCTGATAAAGAGTTAATATCCAAAATATATAAGGAACTCATACAATTGAGCAAAAGGAAGACAAACAATCTAATTAAAAAATTAACCAAATAACTTAAATAGGTATTTCTCCACAGTGGACATACAGATGGCCAAGAGACATGAAAAAATGCTCAAAGTCACTAAATAATCCAAGAGATGCAAATTAAAATGACAATGAGGTCTCACCTTACACTTATCAGAATGGCTACCATCAACAGATCTAGAACAAATGACAAGTGCTGGTAAGGATGTGGAGAAAAGGGGAACCCTGGTACACTGCTGGTGGAATGCAGACTGGTGCAGCCATTATGAAAAATAGTGTGGAGTTTCCTCAAAAAATTAAAAATGGAACTGCCATTTGACCCAGTGATCCCACTTCTAGGAATATACCCTAAGAAACCTGAAACACCCATCAGAAAGAATATATGCACCCCTATGTTCATAGCAGCACAATTTATAATAGCTTAGATCTGGATATAGCCCAAGTACCCATCAACAAATGAGAGGATAAAAAAGCAGTGGTACATTTACACCATGGAATACTATCCAGCAGTAAAAAAGAAGAATAGCTTACCCATTGAGAAAGCATGGAGGGACCTGGAGAGTATTATGTTAAGTGAAATAAGCCAGTCAGAGAAAGACAAGTATCACATGATCTCACTCATATGTGGAATCTAAAGAACAAAATAAACTGATGAATAAAATAGAACCAAAGGCTCTAGCCGGTTTGGCTCAGTGGATGGAGCGTCGGCCTGCAGACTGAGGGGTCCCGGGTTCAATTCCAGTCAAGGGCATGTACCTCAGTTGCGGGCACATCCCCAGTGGGGGGTGTGCAGGAGGCAGCTGATCGATGTTTCTCTCTCATTGATGTTTCTGACTCTCTGTCCCTCTCCCTTCCTCTCTGTAAAAGTCAATAAAATATATTTTAAAAAAAAAAGAACCAAAGATATATAAGCATGGAACAAACTGTTGAATCTCAGAGGAAAAGTGGGGTGGGAAGAAATTAACCAAGAACTTGTATGTATATATGAATAACCCATGGACACATACAATAGTGTGGTGAAGGCCTGGGTGGGGGGATAGGTGTGGGCTATAATGGTTCAATGGGCAAAAAAGGGGACATCTGTAATACTTTTAACAATAAAGATAAAATGACAGAGTGGTTGCTGAGAAGTGATTTTTGAAAATGAAGTTATGGAAACAAGTAGATGCAATGTTGTAGTCAGGAAGTAGTAGTGTATGAGGAATAACTAAGGTAAAAAGCACACCAACTAGCAGTGAAAATTCAGAGGGAAGAGTGGACAGATATATCATCTAACACCAACAAAAGGCATATGCTAAAGAGCCTGGAGAAAGAGGATTTTTAGAAATACTTTATGCTAAATCTATACATAAATATTACCCAAAGAGAAGACACAAAATTGAATTGATTACTCTAGGCTAACTAGTTAAAATATTTATCTATTTTAACATAGTAATTCATGAGAGCTCAAAATGATTTCCAAGAGTGCTTTAAAATTAAATATCTAGATAAACTTTTTTAAAAAAAATTCTCACCTGAGGATATTTTTATTTTAGAGAGACAGGAAAGGGGGGTGAAGGGGGGAGAGGGAGGGAGGAAAGGGGAGAGAGAGAGACCTAAGTACCTTGATGTGAGAGAGAAACATCCATTGATTGCTGTCAGTATGGTACCGACCTGGGAGCAAGTCCACGATCATTTGGTGTTCGGGACAACACTCCAACCAACTAAGCAATCTGGCCAGGGCTAGATAAACTTCTAACATGTTAACAAGTTCTTATGCTACAAGCTCTGCCTGATGTAGTATATTACTTTTACCATTTTATTTTCATGTGTGTTTATGTGTCAGAGACACCCGGCAGGCAGTTGGAAATTCCAATTTGTCAGTTAAGAACAAGCTAGGAAAAGAGGAAATAAGCAGCCATCTAAATGGGGGTGACTATTGAAGTTAGGAATAAGGATTATAAGGAAAAGGCAGAGAAAATAAGCAACTTGTGGAAAATAATTTTAATCCGTGAATTTTAATCAAAGAAATAGTAAAAGGTAAATTACTTATTCTTAAACCTTAGATATATGTATACATGAAGCATTTTGTTAAGTATACATAAATACATCAGGAAACTAACGATTGTAATTTGGATTTCTCAGACAGTAATATGCTCTCCTTTTATATGTCTTAACTACCTTTCGTTCCACAAAACAGTAGCTATTTAGACTTTGTTCTGCATTTTTACAGCCTTATCTTAACCAGGTGTTTTTTTTTTTTCCAGTCTCTCAGTTTTATATCAAAAAGTGGGAGTTTATCAGTGCTCTCTCCTAGGTTACTCAAATATATTTCCCCCCCAAATCCATTTCAAATGTTTCAAATACCATTTAATTACAGTATGACTTCCAATGTATTAAATGCCAATTTTAATCTTCTGCCTCTGAAGAATGTAACATGAATTTTATCTCTCTAGCAGCATTACTATCCCCTTAGGCCAATAACTATTGTGTCTGTATTGGACCACAGCTCAGCCTCTATGCTTAAAACATCCCCAGTGTCCATTCTCAGCTTGCAGGTCCCAGATTAAACAACATCTCCAGATTAGGTCCTGCCCTATTCCCAATTGTTTTAAAATACCACATCATCCTTTGTTTCCTTTGTAGAACATATGGCAACCTTACAGTATGAATCTATTTCTTTTCACTTCCTTCTCTAATAATGTAAATTCCATGATGATAGAAATCATGCTGATGTTTTCATCTTTATCTTTCTGGTATTTAATATATGTTTTGGCGCATCATGGGGAAATCAATGAATATTTAAATATCGAAGACTGAATAAAAGAAGAAATTCAATAGAAAGCTAAAACAAGTGAAAATTGCAATAATAAAAAAACATGGCTCTAATACACATATACACACACATTAGGGGAAATTTACTAGTCTAAAAGCATGTTATAAATAACTTGTAGTAATGTTGCTACACTAGCACAAAACCTCTTCTGCTGCCACTGCTGTGACATTGTGGCTACTACCAGAAATAAAATTGTCCTGGGTAATCACCGTATTCCAAGCAATATGCAGGGGTAGTATAGAGATTAATTCATTTCAATTATGGAAACAACCTTATGACAAAATGTCTATTATAAGTATAATTTTCCAAAGGAAAAAAAAACACACACTAATAATTTGATTTAAGCAATTTATTTAGTTCACAAAACAGGTAAAATTCACAAAATCAGATGCCGTCTATGCTCTTCACTGGTATACTATACAGTGGGGCCTTGACTTACCAGTGTCCCGACTAACAAGTTTTTCGAGATACGAGCAGTCTCTCGGCCGATTTTTTGCTTTGAGTTGCAAGCTAAAATTCGGGTTATGAGCCACCTTTAGATACCCCACCACTAGTTGGCGCAGCGAACCTCACAGTGAACGCCACATCAGCCCAGCATCACGTGTCTCAAATTGATTTGACATACGAGTAATTTGACTTATGAGCTCCGTCAGGGAACAAATTAAACTCATAAGTCAAGGCCCCACTGTATTGGTAATATAAATGTGAAAAATGTTATAAAATAATTATAATTATGTAACTATTTAATATATGGGCTACATATGTGTCCATTTTAATATGCATAAAACAATTTCCTGAGATTTTTAACTTTCTCACTATCAGCGATTTTTAAAAAAATATATATTTTATTGATTTTTTACAGAGAGGAAGGGAAAGAGATAGATAGTTAGAAACATCGATGGGAGAGAAACATCGATCAGCTGCCTCCTGCACATCTCCCACTGGGGATGTGCCTGCAACCCAGGTACATGCCCTTGACCGGAATCAAACCGGGACCCTTCAGTCCGCAGGCCGACGCTCTATCCACTGAGCCAAACCGGTTTCGGCACTATCAGCAATTTTTAAATAGTATTAAGTTTATGCTTTTCAATATTGTTATATATTTTTTATATTTTAATTTCAATTTATATAAGATCATCCATATATATCTACTAAAATTATCAAAGTAGTTTAGAGATAAGGAGTAATTTATTTCACTTGAACTAGAAACATATTATACCTCATTTAATTTCTTACTATTTTTAAGTTAAATCTTTGAAGACTATAGATTTGCATGCTTGCAGACAATACATTTAAAACATCTCCAGTGTCAGTCAGTGAATATGTTCCTTGAATTTTCTGTTTGTGTTCTTCAGTTTACTGGTAAATAACAGATGGAAGAAATGCATCTTTCTACAAAACCATGGGGAAATAGCATAAAACACAGAAAATGTCATTAAGAAACCTAAATGCCAGACAATTCATCAAAGTTCCTTTCTTCATAAAACTTTTGATCACTGAAGATATGTTTCAATTACTTCCTAGAGGGTTCCAATGATTCCAAATCCACAGTTTCCTTGGGGGGTCATGCCTGATGTTATCGGTCTCTGGATGGTGAAAGGTTTCTTGACATCTGTTTTACATGCTTTGGAAACCCATTTGTGGCACATTGTTTTGTTGATGGTGGAAATAGAAAACATCAACTTGAGTGCATAATGCTTTTCAGAAATACTGCTATGAAAAACATATTTGTTATTCCTATTTTCAAGACTCATTTCTTGATATAACTTTTGTCCTCCTATTTCTCTTTTGTTCATTCTTCCTTGCTGCCTATTTCTGTAAGTCATTTCATGGCACACATGAACAAATTACTAAAATTCTGCAGCATAAATAAAAATACATATATTTTGCTGATCTGACAAAAAATAGTTATAATTTTGATTAACCCACACCAGATGGCTATTGTTGTGTTGGCTGTTGTCATTTTTTAATTTGACAATCCAAGGGAAAAGAGGTCAGTGCCCCTTACTAAATAGTCAGGTATTGCATGTTTTAAAAATTCTTGTGGTGCACCTGCACACCGGTTGAAAATCACTGCTATAAGCAAACAATCCTTGCTCATGGGAAAAGCCAATCCTTCCTGTTTAGACTGGATTTTATCTCCCCCTATGTCTTTTGAAAGATATTATTCAAACAAGTCTTTCTTCTCTCAGAACATATGAGAGATGATTTTTATTATCTTTCCTTGACTATTTTCTTGACAATTTTAATTGACACAGAAACATGTTTTTATTTTTTTCCATTTAAATAATAAGAGCAACGCTCATTTGACCCTACTTTCCCTCATATTTAAAGTTCTACTTTATATTTTCCCTTGACTATCAAATTCCTGAAGAACGTGTTCTGAATGCTTTCTCAAATTTCATTCATCCCTTAATTTCTTTAAATTCATCCAAACACACACATTTGCAACCATCAATCTAAGGGCATTGTTTTGAGCGATGTCAGCAATAACTTCCAAATTTATTAATCTGGTGGTGAAATATCAGATTTTCTTTTATTCGACATACCGTCAGTATTTTTTTTTTTTTTTTTTTTGCCTGGCATTGTTAAAACCTTATCCTCTTAGTTGCCTTCTTATAAAACCAGACTTTCCTATTATGTTTTTTGTGTTAGTTGAGCTCCTTCCCTTTATGTGTACCTTGGCATGTCACATTCATTACTCCCTGATCCTTTTTTTTTCTCTATGTACTTTCATGTCTAAGTGATCACATTCACTTCTATGGCTTTAAAAACAACCCATAAGCTAGAGACTTATTGCTCTGTTTTTGGAAGAGATTTTGTCCTAAAGTCTGGATTCTTATGTCTAATTGCCTACTTGACATCATTCTTGACATCTAATAACACCTGAAACTGATAACGTCCAAAAGGGAACTTTTGTTTTTACCTCTCAATCTACTCTAACCCTAGTTTCTTCCTACTTCATTTGATGCTATTTCTAAATTTCCAATTATACGAATCAATAACTGACCTTTCTCCCTCCCAACCTACATCCAACCAGTCAGAAATTCCTATGTACTTTATCTTCCAATTATATGTAGAAATCAGTTACTCTCTACCATCAATACTGCTATCATACCATTTCAAGATGGTTATAGAGATAGTGTTCTAACAGATTGTCCTTCCACTCAGATCCTCTGAATTCTCTTCGCCACATTGCATTGAGAGTAGTTCTTTAAAAATAAACATTTGATTTTGTTGTGTCTCTACTCCAGAGGTAGGATTGGCTAACTACACCTTGGAGGCCAAACTTTAATGTTTGTTTTATAAATAAAGCTTTATTGAAGCACAATCATGCTTATTAATTTATATATTTTCTATCATTGCTTTTATACCATGGCTGTAGAGATAAGCAGTTATGAAAGAGACATATAACCTGTAAGTACCATAAATATTTATTATTGGACCATTTACAACAAGAAATTGCTGATTCCTTCTCCACTCAAAATATACGATACCCATTCCCCATTCACTCACTCATGCTAAATGCCCTAAATATTTAGTCTACAAGGCCCTTTCTCACTTGACTTCTCATTACCTCTCTCCTATTCTAGTTGCACTTGTATCCTTATTGTTCCTCTTTAGAATTTTTGTCTAGAATAATCTTCCTGCATATAATCCCTGAATAAAAACCCTGACTTTCTTTCAAGACTTTGCTCAATTTTAAAAGTAATAAGGGCTACCTTGAGTTCTCTTTAAATTTCAAATAACCCCACCAGCTCTGTATCCTCAACCTCCCTTTCACTGCTCTATTTCCATAGCATTTAGACTCTAAAAATTATTATTTGTAAATTGCCTCAACTTCCCTATAATAAAATATAAGCTCAACTCTACCAGGGTTTGGTTTACTAAATCATTCCAAAAACCTAAAATATTTTTGCACCCAAAGTAGGTGTTCAATACATATTTATGCAATAAACTTATGAATCTTGTGTTTTTAATGCTTTATAAAACAACTGGCATGGACCAGGCATATGAATAGTTAAATGCATGTGAACATTCATGAGTGAAAAAAGGAAGTGTCACAGCAGAGACTTGGTGACATACAATGAGAGGTAACAAAATAGAAAATTTTAGTTTTGGAATATAAGTAATATTAATTGAATTTGTAAGTAAATAATTGAACACTAAACTCATTATATTAAACTAGAGTCCCAGTGCATGAATTCATGCACCAGTGGGGTCCCTCGGCCTGGTCTGCAGGATCAAGCCAAAACTGGCTCTCCAATACCCCCTGAGAGGTCCCAGGTTGCAAGAGGGCACAGGCCAGGATGAGGTACCCCACTGGTGCACGATCAGGGCCCGGGAGGGACACGGGAGGTTGGCCAGCCAGGGAGGGACTGTAGGAGGTCTCTAGGGCATGTCCGGCCTGTCTCGCTCAGTCCCAATCGGCCAGACACCAGCAGAAAACTCACCTGCTGATCAGAGTGTCTGCTTCCTGATGGTCAGTACATGTCATAGCGACTGGTCAACAGATCAACTCTCTGCCCCCTTGTGGTCAGTGCACATCATAGCGAGAGGTTGAGTGGCCTTAGCATATCATTAGTATATTACTGGTTGAGTGGATGACCAGATGACCGGACACTTAGCATATTAGGCTTTTATTTTATAGGATAAGCATGAATTACTAGTTTGTTTTTTTAATTATAAGTAGAAGAAATAGTAGGTAAATCTGCAAAATTATTAGGTTGAATGAAAACAGAGCATTGAAATAAATAATTTAATAGAATAGTTGAGAAGTTTAACCTAATGTGTGTCAACCAGGCTCTAAGACCTTTGAACACCATAATAAAGGGAGATATGTTCATGGTTTTTGCAAGGACAAATTATGTTTTCAATTTGTAGGCAGAAGTAAGCAAGTACCTAAAGAAAACTATGCTAAAGTTATATGGGAGAGAGATAACAGTCAGAATGGAACAGGATTCTAATTAAAAGAGAGATGAAAAAAGTGTCTAAAAAGGGAGAAATACAGATGAACAAAACAAACGTAAATGTTATTTAATACTTGGTAGGTGTTAAGATATGATATATGTTTCATTTTTTAACTTAACCTTACTAGAATGCCTAGGAGATAGACATAATTTTTAAAAATTGAAATCAACTATTCCTTAATACTCCTGGCATATTTTTCTCCATCTCCAGGCACTTGTCTTCATTAAATGGCTCTGCCATTCACTTAATCTCTCAATATTGAAGGTGTAGGATCAATATTGACCCCCTTCTCTGCCTTGATCAACATTTACTTAAGCCTCATGATTTGTATTATTATAATGACCAATTTGTAGCTTGTATTCACACAACTTTGGCCACACACAAAGTACTTTGTAAGCATTAACTAACCTAATCCACATAATAGCAATATGATGTATATACTACTAATAGTAATTTAGATATTAATAATTTAAATTTTAGCCAAAAAACTATGTTAAAACATACATACCTACAAGTGACAACATCAAAATTTAAACTCTAATTTCTCTTCCTCCAAAGTACATGTGGGTAATTAACATTACTTTCTAATATTGCTTCAAGTGTTCCTGAATTTATAGTCCAAGTTAACATTATGTCTCATTTGCACAGTGTAATAGCTTAAAAAATTTGACTTTCTTCATCCACTCTTGCCTCCCTGAAGTTCAGTTTCTCCCCACTGAACTCAGTTGTTTATAAATTAAAAATATAATTACATTATTTCCTTGTTTTAAAATACATCAATGTCTACTCTTTCTTTCTGCAAAAGATCTAAGAAAAAAAACCTTAAACCTTTTGTGGACTTATTTTGACCTTTGGAATGACCGCTTGCAGCAATGACTTGGCACATTCTAGCTACACTAGATCTTTCTTCCTTAGTTTCAGCCTCACAAGCACTTCCACATGTAGTTCCTTTTGTCCAAATTAGATATTTCCCTTGTGTCACAACCTTTATTCAGCTAAATCTGTTCAACATTTAGATTTCAGTGTAAGCCATGTTTCCTCAAAGAATGTTACTACGTGATCTAAAGCAGTCTGCAGATTTTCCTAAACTACATTTCTCTGCCAAATAAGTATTCAATGTCTGGAATTCTCATTTGTTTATAACATCCATGAAGACAGGAATCAAGTTTATCTTGTTCACAGCTCTCCCATCCCACACTGCTAATGCTTATAATACACCTTATGCATAGTTCTCAGTAAGCAAATGTGGCAAGAATAAATTGATTGCAATTAGTCTCACACTGAAAATTATAAATTTCTCTTATACTAGCTACAATTTTATGAATATACATTTCTAATACTTAATTCTATAATAAAGATTACTTTTGTATTACAAGTGTACACTTGTAAAAGTAATTTTCAAACAACAAAAAAAGCGCTAGCCAGTTTGGCTCAGTGGATAGAGCATCATCCTGCGAACCAAAGGGTCACAGGTTTTATTCTGGTCAAGCATGTACATTGATTGCAGGGTCCTCCCTGGCCCAGGATCCTGGTCAGGGCTCCTGCAGGAGGCTACCAATCTATGTATTTCTCTCACTTCGATGTTCATCTCTGTCTTTCCTCTCTCTTCCATTCTCCCTAAAAATCAGTGGAAAAATGTTCCTAGTATGTAATATTTTATTATAGTCACCCTAAAAAGTGTTTCAAAACTTGCAAAAATGAAAAATATTGATGTTTTATTAACAGATAATTGCTAAAATAAGTCTAGATGTAAACAAATGTCATAATGAACATATGCTACCATTAACTATTTTATATTAATGAAATATATGTTTTATAGCTATCTGTCTTTGGAGAGAAGACAATCCACTTGTGAACTTCATATAGAAAAATTAAATATATTGCCTTAACATTTTTAGACTTCTGGGAAATTTTTTTTTTACCTTTAGTCACATAAATTAAGAAAAAACGTATTTCATTTTTTAGAATCTATATTTCTTTATTGATTTCAGAGAGGAAAGAAGAGGGAGAGAGAAATAGAAACATCAATGATGAGAGAGAATCATTGATCGGCTACCTCCTGCACACCCCACACTGGAGATCGAGCCCGCAACCCAGGCATGTGACCTTGGCCAGAATCGAACCTGGTACACTTCAGTCCGTAGGCCAACGCTCTATCCACTGAGCCAAACAGGCCAAGGCCATATTTTATTTTAAAGAAGACACCATTATAAAATTTGGAAATCAATTATAGAAACATATTTCTATATTTATTCTATTTTCCTCAATTGTAATAGAGAAAATGAATATAGGTGAATATGGAATTATTTTAGCTCACAATACCTTTGAGAGATGTCTAAGTGAGTATTTGAACTATTTACAGATGTCAAGATTATCATTTGCCATTATAATAGAAAACAATTTTTGAAATATATTGATGTTCTTAGTAGAACAAGTTCATTTTTATCTTAAAATACACAATCTACATTTGAAGCAGCATACTTGTTTTCCATTACAAAATCACATTAAACTAGATAATGCTGCACTATTATAATTACCTCAATGTGATCACATGTTAGTAACTGGTGTTATTTGTGGAATTGTACAACCTTGTTCTGTGAGTCAATACTAACCCCATTTCTGTACATGTACCAGAGAACAGCCAAATGTTAAATTCCTCAAGATAGATATAGAACACTAATGGGAAGGGCATTTCTTCTCAGTGAATTTTGAAAAGCATAATCTCTAGTGCATACCTTAATGATAAGCTGATTTTATGTAAGAATTTATTTGTAACTTTAAAAATGAAAAAAAATCATTGACCCGTAGTTTGAAAAATATTCCAATCTTACTTCTGCCTGTTTGGCCTATGATATTGGCAGGATTATTTTTAGCACTAACCTAAGGAGCTGGCTCTGAAGCTTAAGGTTAAACAAAACCCCTTAGGAATGAACGCCCTACAACACTGATTTTTTAAATACACTTAGGGACTCTACACACCTAGTAAGGCTACCTTCTGTTCCCCTTAGGACAGAATCAGGAGAACTCTATTTCATTTATATGAACTCTGGTCATTGATGGTAACTATTCTTGTACTGAGGTTGAGATGCTAATGAGAAAAGCCCAAAAGTTTTTATAAGTTCATTATAACTTTAGAGCCTGAGTTTGAAGATTGGCTCTGCCATTTACTAGCTGTATAATTTGGGGGAAGTTAACACTTTCCCTCCTTTGTAAAACAGTGGATTGAAAATAATACTATGAGAATTTAATGAATTCATCCCCATATATAAAACATTTAGTAGAATAAGTGACACATAAACTGGAGTTATATATAATGCCTGATAAGATAACAATTCTCAGATGTGCTAAATTAAATTACAGCAGGAGAGGGAAAGAGAGATGAGTAATTAACCATTTAACAGCTGTGGGCCAAAAAACAAAAGACTACTCTCATCCTTCAATGTAGGTTGGAGCTTTGAATCAACTTCTGTATCAACCACCAGAGAACACAGCATGCTGTTTATGCGTCAACTTTTAGGATTGTTGCCACCACTAGTTTAAAACAGTAAATAGTTCTTCCCTGCAGACAACTGCTGCTGCTTCACCCCGCTCTTGCCCTTATCTGTGGCTAATATAAATTCTTTCAAAACAACTTACATCCCTCTTTCCCAAAACATCCTATCTAATAATAGGCAAACATGGTAATTGACCATACCTCCGCTATGCTTCCCATTGGCTAATCAGCAGGAAGATGGCCTCCGGCAGCCACACAGCTGAAGCAAACAGGAGGTTTGCTTGCTCCAGTGATGGAGGAAGCCAAGGTTCCCCTCCTGCCGTGGCCCAGCTCTGAGCTCCAGAAGCAACAATGTTTCAATTATAGAAGCCAAAGAAACCCCAGATACCTGCTTTCAGCCAGTGGGCTCTCAGCTCCAGTGACAGCCATAGAAGGTAAATAAATCCCAGAATAAAAAAAAAGAAAAAAAAGAGGCTGGGAGGTTGAGTTGCCCGCCAGCCTGAAAACGGCCCTCAGCCCCTCACCCAGACTGGCCAGGCACCCCAGTGGGGACCCCCACCCTGAAGGGGGTGTGGCCAGCTGCAAACAGCCATCAGCCCGTCATCCAGGCTGGCCAGGCACTCAAGCGGGACCCCCACCCTGATCCAGGACACCCTTCAGGGCAAACCAGCCGGCCCCCACCCGTGCACCAGGCCTCTATCCTATATAGTAAAAAGGTAATATGCAAATTGACCCTAACAGCAGAAAGACTGGGAATGACTGGTCACTATGACACACACTGACCACCAGGGGGCAGACGCTCAATGCAGGAGCTTCCCCCTGGTGGTCAGTGTGCTCTCACGGGGGGTGCTCTGCTCAGCCACAAGCCAGGCTGATGGCTGCCAAGTACAGTGGTGGTGGTGGGAGCCTCTCCTGCTTCCTCAGCAGTGCTAAGGATGTCCGACTGAAGCTTAGGCCTGCTCCCCACTGGCAAATGGACATCCCCCGAGGGCTGCCGGGCTGCCAGAGGGTTGTCTGATTGCCATCTTAGGCCAAATCTCCTGGGGAGCAGGCCTAAGCCAGCAAGTGGTCACCCCTGAGGGGGTCTCAGACTGCGAGAGGGCACAGGCCCTGGCTGAGGGACCCCCTACCCCCAAGTGCACAAATTTTTGTGCACCAGGCCTCTAGTAATGTATGAAAGGCCATTAATTCTAGGGTGGTGATGATAGAAATGTTGCCTTCTCCACTTAGCCTTGCTACTGGTGGTTTAGACTACATGCCCCAGGCCCTAGTCCTTCTGGCTAGAATTTTGGCTCAATAAACCCTTTATTTCAGAAAGACTTTCAGCAGTGATAGTTTTGTTTTGTTTTGTTTAACATATATTTTTTATGTCCTATAACATGTGAACGGGCTTATGGGTACAGTTTATTACTAATGAGAACACAATATTGATAATATAAATATAAAGATAGGTTAACCAGCTATAAGTACTTGCAGCCTACATAACTGATTCATGTTTTTTTTTTTTTATAGTATTTGTCTTGTACTGAGTGAACCTCTCCCATCCCACTTATTACCAATGGGTAATAGGTTGTTATCCACCATTATCTTAATAACAAATGCTTGTATTCTGGGCATGACTTTCTAAGGAATCATGAATCCTAACCTGTCTACATCAAGAGATGGAATCATGGAGTCTATATTTAGTTGTTTCTACCAATATTTAATTTAATTTAATTTAATTTTTATTGTTGACACTATCATAGATTCCCCCATTTCCTCCCCCCTCCACCTACCCCCCTTCACCCAGTTCTCACTCCCTCTGTCTGGCCATCACCACACTCTTGTCCCTATCCATGGACTATGCTTGAATGTTCTTTGGCTAATTTCTTCAGCTTCTTTCTTCCAGTCCCTCCTATCCCCACCCTTCTGACCCATATTCATGCGTCTGGTTCTGTTTTCTCATCTGTTTATTTTGCTCATTAGAGTCCACATATAAGTGAGATCATATGGTATTTGTCTTTCTCTGACTGGTTATTTCATTTAGCATAATAATTTCCAGGTCCATCCATGCTGTTGCAAAACTCCTTCTTTTTCATGGCCAAGTTTTCAGTCCATTTTAAATAATGTCAACTGGGTTTGGGAAAGTCTTTTACTTATTTTGCCTCCTTCCAGATTCCACTTGATCTGATCCTGGATTCTCTTTTTCCTCTGGGATTCTAGGTGCATCATTACAGAATACAAGGGAAGCATGAAATAAGATTACATCATGACATCTATTAATGCACATATTGACAGCCCTCCATGAGAGTCTTTAGACAGAACTACCTCTAGACCAAACATTTACTTAAAAATAATTATCCTCATCTCTGGTCAAGTAAAGCTCTGGTACTATATTGTCCATTAATAGGCTCCTTCCCTGGTGTGGAAGTTAAAATCAAGGAGTAAGTGCAGGAGAAGAGAGAATCTTCTGTAGCCTTAGTCTGCTCTCTGGAAACTTCTTGAGTGGCATTTTTAATACCATCACAAATTATAAATATAGTTATGTATCAATTATACATCTTGTAGAATGGCCTTTTTTATGGCAATGCCTCATAATTTTCAGACTAGTGAAAAATACATTAAATTATCTTAACATTAGTAGTTCAAATAAGTAAGAATGCTTAAAATTAACACAGATTTCTGACTTCTGCATAAATGGGTGATATATCTCTGGGTGACATTTTTTCTCAATTTATTACTATGATTACATGGAGATGTAAAAAGGCAACTTTTTCACACATAACTATATCAAAATGGCATGTTGAATTATTGTATCCTTAATTATCAGAAAACATTGACTATATCTGTGGATAATACATAAATTTAATTCTCATGATTATATTTTGGACTTCTTTCTGCTGGTTCTTGATATATAAATAGTGCATTTTAATGATTAAAGTACTATATGTCTCAACTATATTTTGGTTATTTAACTGTTTTGGATTTGAGGGGGAAAAGCAGAGGAGGGTGAAAGACACATGAAAAGAAGTTTTTAGAGTTGTTGAATAAACATATGTTAATCTTCTTAAATAACATGAGAAAAATATTTTAGAACTTAAAATATTTACCAGGGTTGTGGTTTATAAAGCCAAACTAATAAGCAACATTTAATTTTTTTTCTATAAAAACACTCAATCTCCTTTTTCTGTGTATCAATAGAGCCCTGAGCATCTTTGGGTACTAGTCACATCAAATCCATTTCAAGATACCTGGGAGTCAAAAGGATGAAAGGTGTATGAATATCATAAGAATGTAATGATCTCTTATAGGGATGAAGTAAAGCCTGGCATTTATAGGTGCAGAGTGAAAGATATGTGTAATTAGGATGAAGGCATCCCAGAGTAGTAGAATAACAAATGCTGCTTCACTTAAAAGACAATGTTCAATCTCAGATTTGCTACATGCACAATAAAGGTTTATAAAGTAAGTAGTTAGGCTGCCTGAACTTCAATTTCTTCTCCTGAAAAATTGGAAAATCAATTTCCAAGTTTCTTGATATTAAAATTGTTAATGTGTGAGCAAATATTTTGATGGTAACTAAAATTATTAAATATGATTTTTGAATGTAGGTACTTTACAGAAACTTTATATATACCATCTCATATAAATATTAAAATGACCCTAAAAAATGTGGATTCTACAGATGGTAGTATGGATGTTCAAAGGCTTTTCCCAGGACAGTTCAGCTAGCAAGTGTTAGAGCTAGAATCCTACTTCTTGTTTAATGTAAAACTTACTCATTAAAGAAAACTGTAACAATAAAACCAATTTCACATCTTACCTACACTTAAGTTATTGTTTCTTTATGTTTACATTTTTATAAACATAAGAGACTGTCAGCTAGCAATGTTATTAAAGTTCACCTTTCTGGAAATTAATGTTTAAAGTTAACTAAAATTTAAAAATTAATTTTAAGCATAAAGCTTGTTAATACATACAGTATCAAATAATTGATTCCCAAAGAATTAATCTGCTCTCATAAGTGTAGAAGAGAAAAATTGGCCGTCTCAGAATGTCTTTTTAGCATGAGGATGAATTTACACTGATTGCCAGGGAGAAGCTGGGAGGGAGGGGAAGGAGGATCAGGGGGAATAAATGGTAATGAAAGGAGACTTGACTTGGGGTGGTGAACACACAACAGCGTACAGATGATGTGTTTTAGAACTGTGCACCTGAAACCTGTATAATTTTTTTTTAATATATTTTATTTATTTTTTTACAGAGAAGAAGAGAGAGGGATAGAGAGTTAGAAACATCGATGAGAGAGAAACATCGATCAGCTGCCTCCTGAACACCCCCTACTGGGGATGTGCCGGCAACCAAGGTACATGCCCTTGACCGGAATCGAACCTGGGACCTCTCAGTCCGCAGGCCGATGCTCTATCCACTGAGCCAAACTGGCCAGGGCGAAACCTGTATAATTTTGACATTTGTTAATCAGTGTCACCTCAATAAATTCAATAAAGAAAAGAAAATTAAGGTGGTTTTTATTTTTAAAGAGGAAATGAAGAAACTAAATAAGACTTTTGCCAGCTTTGTGACTCAGGAAGTTCTGTCTCAAGAACTTGGGCTCCATTTATTTGAAATGGAAACATCAAGGAAGATCACACCACACCTCCAAGATTCTAGTGTCAGTGCTCAGCTTGTTCCACTGCTCTCATTAAGAGAGCATTTATGTTTCTTTTGTCTAATGACAATTAACATACCAATTGGGATAAACTACATTTGACAACAGATGCTGTGGAGTCCCTGCACCCAAGGAGGGACTAGTCATTGTTTATCTGAAGGAAAGAGTATGTAATAGGTTGTATCTGCTTGGTTATATAAAAGGGTTGGGTTTCTTTTTTTGTCTTTGCAACCTCTTAGTCTATTGCCCGGGATGCACATCAGAATCTGCTTTAATGCTCATTCAATAATAATTAACGTGTTGTTTTCTCCCCCTCTACTACTTTGTGAAAAGGATTTCTGAGTCGGGAGATTTTGTTTTTAATAATGTTTTCCTCTGTATCTCTGTTTCTCTGTCTCTATCTATAATCTGCCTATCTATCTACCATCTATCTATCTATCTATCATCATCATCTATATATCTATCATCTATCTTTTAAACATACGAGGCCAATTAAGAGATTCCATGTTAATTTCTTCAGGGAAACATGATGTAGTGAAAAGGACATTGAATGACACATGAGAAACCTAGTTTCATGCCCCTCCCCCCCCCCCCCACAACTGTCTGCATTGGCCTAAGGTAACTTGTCTGTGGATCAAATTTCAATGATATATAAATCATGCCTCACTAAATACCAACATTGTTTTCAAGGGCAAGTGGATAATTATAAACTGGAATCTAAAAATCTAATTATAATGGTATTAGCACTATTCTTTCTACTACCTGTTCATCCTAAAATTACCTAATGCTATGACTAGGACTGGACTCATAAAATTAAAATTGTTTTTCTTCATAAAAATCTATTCTTTACTCATGGCAATATAACTTTCCTTTAAAAATCTGTACAGCTCTAGAAAATTTAATTTTATATTTCTTCACTATTAGGGCTTTCTGAGCAATTCATTCTGAAATGTTTTATTTCTGCTAAAAATAAGTCTTTGGAGATGATTTATAATTGATTTTTATGTGAGAGTGAACCATGGATCTTTTCTGTCAAAGAAGAGCTCACTGACACCGTAGGTCCTGCCATTTTGACATGACCTTCAGATTCTCAGGGGGCTGTCATCTTAGGTTCTCTCTTACCCCTCCCCTTCCTCTGAATTAGCCAATAGTGTAATAATGGGAACCCGAGCTCTGAGCCCTGACCAATCAAGTCAGAATTCAGAGTGAGGGGCAGACCAGCATCGAAATAAAACAGGAACGGACTTCCCATTGGGTGTGCTTTGCCCATGATTTCCAGCTGGCAACAGTAAATTTGCCTTGCCGCCTCATTCCTGCAACATCATTGAAAACATTTCTAACACTTAGTGGGACAAATCCAAAGATATTACCTCCACAGAAATCTATATTTACATTCCAAAGAGTGATGAAACACTTTGATTATATTCTTGAGTTGCAAAGTTGGTAACTCTGATCCTATTTTTCCTATTAAGAGATTTATTTTTATAATAAAGACACAGAATAAGGAAAGGACATAGCATTCAATTATGTTTCAAAGGAAGCATCTTTAGGTGGGAGGAGGAACAGCTGATTTTTTATATATGCAGAGAAAAGTCATTTAGAAGTGGCTCCTTACTTTCAGTGCAGAACCTTTCTGTGTAGGGCAATATCTGTATTCTATCACATCATGTTAGAAGTAAAAATCAGAACACAGGGCAACCACACAGACAGTCTTTGCTCTAAGTAAATAGTAACAATCTTTTCTGCTCTAGAAACCTAGTGTATTTATTCGGGATAATGTTAATAAAAATACTAAAACTTAAAATCCCGTGAATTTGATTTATGCTTGTTCTATGAATATATTTGAATCTATGTTTTATTTTGAGTAAGTCTACAGATGTTTTAAGCATTGATGCCCCCAAAAATTATTGTTAGTGAAGCAAATATGGAATTGCAGTAATGTTTTCACAATGCATTTATAAGTTATTTTGTATAATAACAATCATTGAAACATCACCAAAGTATTTTATTTTTTTAAAATATATTTTTATTGATTTCAGAGAGGAGGAAAGAGAGAGAGAACAATAGTAACATCAATGATGAGAGAGAATCATTGATCAGCTGTCTCCTGTACACCCCACACTGGGGATTGAGCCCACAATCCAAGCATGTGCCCTGGACCAAGAATCAAACCAAACCATGACTTCCTGGTTCATAGGTCAATGCTCAACCACTGAGCCAAGGCAGGGATCACCAAAGCATTTTTAAAATCACAGAAAGCATTCAATTATTTATCTGTTTTAATATTCTAATTTTCATTCTTAACTTCATGCACCCAGCAGGGAGCAATATGAAAGCTTAGAAAGACATGAAGATATTGTTGAGCTTTTAAGCCATAAGAAAATAAACAAATTGTATAGTATTCATCAAGAATTACATTTAGTCCATTAATTTAATTAAGTTGAAAATAAATATTCTCATTAATACTATTTCACAATACCTTCATCCCTTTTGTTTGAAGATGATATTTACTATGGTGTTCATGAAGATATGACTAAAATAGCATAGATCAACTCCTGCCTTGGAATTCCTGAGGCCAAAGATATATTTTTGATAATGATAATATTTTGTGAGGTGAATTCTTTTACACTGAGCCTGGACACTCTGCCACAAGGAATTTCTATACTGAGGATTGAAATCACGTCATCTGGATTGCTCTGAATATCCTCAATAAAGTATCCTGAAAGTTCTTAATAATATTTATTTACTTTTCTACAAATTTAATTTTCCTACAGTAATTTGCATAAAACTTAAATATGCAACTAAAAAATTTTTACATATCTATACAGACTCCAAACTTCCACTTACATCAAGATATTGAATATTTCCATAACCTCAGATAATTTCCACATTCCCCTTTCAATCAATATTTCCATCCCATACTCAACTCAGGGCAGCAACTATTTTGACTGGCACTATGGGTAATGTTCAATAGAATTTAAGATATATCTCTTACTCACCTCACAATGCAGGTAAGTTTCTAAAATACCCTGAGACCAGACAGCAAGGCATTACTCTTAAAATAAACCAACCTGAAAATGTGACCTGCTGAAAATATTCGGTGATCCATTTTTACAAAAGATGGCTAATCACCCTAGCTGGTTTGGCTCAGTGGATAGAGCATCCACTTGCAGAACGAAGGGTCCTGGGTTTGATTCCTATCAAGAGCACATACTTGAGTTGCAGGCTTGATCCCCAATTGGGGGTGTGCAGGAGCCAGCTGATCAATGATTCTCTCTCATCATTGATGTTTCTATCTCTCTCCCTCTCCTTTGCTCTCTGAAATCAATAAAAAAATAAAAACATCGCTAATCATCTAATTTCCTTGTAAAGATTTCTTAAGAAATAGTTTCAAGCCATGCACACTGAGGTGCCAATGAAACCACATTTTCAAGTGTTCAGCATATGAAAAAGCAAAATTAACAGACTAATAGGAAAAACAAAACAAAACATCATAAATCAAATAAAACAGAGTATGCAGAAAAATGTGAAAAATAAATTAAAGATGAACTTCAGAAAATATTCTATAATCTTCAGATATCTTATTAAATATATTAAGGATATGATGCAAGAATAGAATACTATGACAAAAATGAACAATAAATGGAATAATATGATTATAAAACATAAAACTATGTAAGAGTTGTTAGCCATAGTTAAAAAAATATTCCAAAGAATAGAAAAAAGAAAGAAATAAGACAGCAATTATTGGAAAAATACATCAATTTAGAGGTTCTGCATTTAATGTTTGTAAAAAAAAATGACAACACATAAAACCATGAGTAATAAATAACTAAAAACAGGATACACAAAAATCACTGGTAGTGATAGATATAAATCTATAAGTAAATGCCCTCTGAATGAGCAGCCCAATAAACATGTCAAAATATACACTGAGAATCATTAGTGTGTATTTTTTAGAGACCAAGAAATAAACAATCACAAAAGCTTTCTGAATGAAAAAGGAAGATAGGGAAATAATTAATTCTGGTGAAAGACATTGGTACAGAATGGTGTGAGTAGTTGCAATATGAAGGAAATGAAGAAATTACTTTAAAATTCTGAATGCGATTGATTGATACTAGCAAGTAACTAGTTTTAGTTGGAAACTATTCATAAATGGGTAATAAGAAGGACACGTGGGCTCAAGGAAGATTGTAATGTTCTGTGTGTACATTTGCATATTTGTATTTATTTTTTTCTAAAAGAGGGAGATATTCAAAAAATATATTTAGATTTATAAAAATGTAATAGAAAATATGACATTGTCAACATAGTGGATGGAGAGAGATAGCATATTACACACTCCCTTTATTTCAACATTTTACAAAATATTCATGATTATTGCATTATAAACACTTCTAACAAATATATGTAATTTATTTTTACATATACTCATCCAAATCAATATTTGAGAATATTCACACAGAATCTATCTAACAACAAATTATTCATACAATTTAGAACAACCATGTCAAACTCACAGGCTGCAGGCTGCATGCAGCCCACAAGGAATATTTTTGCGGCCCAGCCAATGTAACAGTATGTAAGAAACGTTTTAATAAAAATTTTGTAACTTAATTTTTACAATATCCTGTTATACATAATTATTAATAACAAACTACAATGTTCGCTAATGACTGATTACTATAATCGTGTTGCATTCATTCCCTTACACGCCTTATGTGCAGGCGCAGCATTTCTCTCCACTAATACCAGCAGCGAATATTTTAGCAGCCAGTTGCCACATCATTAGTCTTGGACTGACTTGTTTGGAGTGAGCAACAGGAAATATTTTGCTTTCAGAGAACAAGAAAAATAGGTTTATTTGCATTATGTTTATTAATTTGTGCTGTTATTCAATGTCTGCTAAGTTACTGTTCAAGAAAAAAATATTAATTTCTATTAAAATGTTCTATTATTTTATGTTAACAACTAATTTATTTCAGCCCTTTGTATTCAGCATGTTCTCTTCTTTTCCTAGTTTGCAGAAAGTATTTATCAAAATAAACCTACGTTTCTATGAAAATTGAAGCTTTTGGTTTTTTTTTCGGCCCACATAAAATTAAACCTTATTTATTTGGCCCGTGTTAGCCTTTGAGTTTGACATGCTTGATTTCGAGCATATAAAAATACACTATGGACAGATGTTTATGTTCTGTTCTTTCTTAAATATCATTAAACATTTATTTCTAAGGAATATACGGAGCTATATAAGTATTAACCTTCTCATTTGTAAGAAGGTTCTTATAATCCATGAGAGAAATCAAATATAACTTTAAATATCTTTGTATGGTTTGGTAAGTTTAAGAATTTTTTCAAAGGTATAGATTCCGTGTGTCAAATATTTATGGTAAAACATTACCTGTACATTATTTATGGACACTAAAAATTATTTTAATGAAAAAAATCTGTATCTGAACTATTACCACAGATTCTGTTTTGTCAGTTACCTATTCGTTTCAATTTTCCCTGCTTCAGCTCCCAAAAGAAGCTGTTATTTCCATATTCCTATCTGTTTGCCACAACTCAAAACAAGTGGGTAATAAATCAGTGAGAAGGGCAATTTTACAGTAGATCAAATATAAAGCGCTAGACATGGAGTGCACTGAAAAATATTGTTTCATCATCAGAATGACCTATCATCACTAAAGACAGCCATAATGCAGTGAAAACTGCATTGAACTTGACATTCAAAAGACCTGGCTTACAGATCTGCTTCTCCCTACTTGTATGAACTCGACCAACTCACTGATGATTTGTGAGTCTCCTTTGTTTTTTTAATAAAACTTGAATTGTATTAGGTTGAATTATATAAAATTGTCTCTATTTGACCGTTTTGACCTATAAGAACAATAATTTCAGACGATTCATTCTTACAGAAGGCACTTCATTCTGTTGCTCTATGTACAAAATCAAAAAATAAATATGAAAAAGTTGATAAAATGCCAGATGTGAGCATTAAGTTAGTGTACTTGAACATATTCTATTTAAATTTAAGCTATATTGTCAGCATCACAATTTCTGTTGAAGAGTTTTTGTCTAAAATCAAATAAGAAAGAATATATTAATAATATAGTCTGTTTTAAATTATTGCTGTTAAATCATTGTGGACTTCTTAAAACATAAAAACTTTAGTTATCATATTTTGCTGATGTGTAGCATATTTTAGGAGGCAGTATACAAGAGTATAAGAATCAGTTAGATCTGGGTTCAAATTCCTGCTTTGTCAATTACTAGTTGAATCATTTCTGATTCTGGCTTGGATTAGGGCTCCCAATGATCAATTTTTCAAAAGAAAAATTATTTTTCAGCTGAGTTGCACACAAAAAGGATAACTATCTATATATCTATATCTATATCTATATCTATATCTATATCATCTATATATATGTATATATCTATATATCTATATATCTATATATCTATATATCTATATATCTATATATCTATATCTATCTATATATATTCCTTTTGTTTAATTTGGGAAGCTTCTGAGTTATCATGATATTGCTCATATATGTTTTAATATATTACAAGATAATAATAACATATTTTGATAATAATAGTTTAATGTTAATGGTGAATTTATTTTATACTGTGGAAAAAAGTCTATCTGGTTCATCTACTATTTTTTTAGATATAGTATACTTTGGAATTTGATGGACTCACTCTTGAAAAAGTAAGAAATCTGAAGAAGACCTAACCCAGTTAACTTCTATTTTCTACAAGTAGAATTTCCCCCAAAGTGAAATCCATATATTGGATATTAAGATTAACAAAGTATTTATATGAATAGATTAATAGAGGTTAATATTGTTCAGAAATTTTCTGAGAAAATTCAAATGTCGCTATTGTATTGTCCATATGTCAACACTCCCTTTCTTTCATTAATATCAACACAATAACTCTCATGTTCATGTGATATATTCATGGCATAAAAATAAATGAACTTACAGAACCCTATTAACTTCATCTTTTGACTTGCTAATGTTGTCTAAAATATACACCCTCAGACATATTGTCATCGCCAGTCCCTATCAATGAAGATACTTTGAGACTTTAGAACATTTGAATTTTTAGAAGGCTGCTGATGGCGCAGAAGCTGGAGATGCTGGGAGTGTGTAAACATTTTAGCCACAAAGTGTACACCCTATTGATAAACAGGGGTTGTCTTATTTTCTGTTCAACTGCTGGGAAAAGAAAGCATCTGAGCATTCAACATTATTTTCCTTCTTCTAATCCATGTGACAGACTTTCCCAGTTTAAACACAACAATAATAAACATGCCATTTAAGAAGAGATTTTTATAAATCAAAAAACAATTGTCACCATAAGGGCACTAATATTCTGTGCCAATATGAGGAACAATACATATATTTGCAGCCTCACTGACCAGCCTCTTTTTTACAGTGTAATCTTATTGATAAAGTAACCGGATTCAGAGGATGCCCAGAAGAAACTACAATGGTGATATTTTGTATTGGAAATGGCATATATCTCTATAGCTTTGCCCCCTAATCTGTGATTATTTTGTAAATTACACATTTTGTGCCAATTTAGAATGCAACAACTTAATATAATTCTATCCAACTAGTCACACAATTAAATGAAACTGTAGTACTTTCAATTGTTAATAAGCTTAAGGTATATGGTAAAAGCAGTTATTGACTGGATTTATTGCAAAAATAATAATAATTTATCTGAAGCAGCTGCAATCACTGCAACTTTTATTGGCTTTTTATTTATAGGGATTAGGATGTTAACAAGGAATCATATTTATATATTATTTAAAAAACAAGTTGCACCCTAGCCAGTTTGGCTCAGTGGACAGAGCCTCGACCTGTAGATGGAAGGGTCCCAGGTTCGATTCCGGTTAAGAGTACATACCCAGGTTGCAGGCTGTTCCCCAGGAGGGGTGTGCAGAAATGCAGCCAATCAATTATTTTCATCATTGATGTTTCTATCTCTCTCTCCCTCCCCCTTCCTCTCTGAAATCAATAAAAACATATTTAAAAAGCAAAAATAAAAACAAAACAAGTTGCTAGGAGACCAGCTCATTCTTGTTTTTTAATTTTGTTACCTTTATTTCAGTAGTACACTGTACTGAAAATCCAGGATTATTTTCCGGGAATAAAATATTCACTCATTAGTACAAGGCTACATACTAATATATTTATGTGTACTCATGTCTCAATAGAATGCATGTATAAAATGCATAATAAAAATTTAAAATACACTTTTCTATCTATTACAGGGCCACACAGAAAATTCCTAGGTAAAATATTTGTTCTCATCATCTCCAGGGACTGTAACATAAATATCTGGATAAGGATACGATGTGATAAGAGACTCAAAACATTAAGTGAAGAAGAGTATTATCCTGTCAACACTCAAATTTGGTACATCAGATAGAAAGGTGAAAATCCATATAAAGTCCAAAACAGGCAAGTTTTTTGATTCCAACTCCTTCTCCCCCACCCCATCTCCATCAAGCCTAACGCATATACTTAACTATTTTAATTATAAAGCTTATATCTCAATGGCTTGAAATAAGAGAGAAAACAATTGAAAATAATCCTCTTCCCGTGATGCCATCAAAAGAATCAGATAATTTATTCCTAATGTACTCACTGATTTGACAGTTCAATTTTTTATATATAACCCATATAAAATGGCACCTTACTTTTTGAATCTGGCTCACCTGAATTTGATTTACCAGGTAGCAACCTATTTTGATCCAGAACATAACTGAACTTTCTAACACATGACTATCTTAGCACACAACTATCTTACTGCTATAGCTGAACTTCAGGTTAAAAACCAATGTCTTGGGCTAAGTTTTGTACAAGTTTATCAATTATGTCATTATGTCCAAATGATAAGGTAAAAAATTAATAGCATGGAATGTTTTACTTATTCTAGTGGGCATTTAACTGAAAACCCTGTGCAAATGGCTATCATACATTTCACTTTCAAGTAACAAATTTCACTTTCATTTTATTACTTATTTCAGTTACTTGCCTTTCAGTAAGGCATGTTTTTGAATTTTGTTAGATTTATTAAAGCAAACATTCCTTTCAAGATGCAGACCCCAGACATATGTATTAAAAGTAATTTGCTCTGAAAGGGATAAACAGTAAGGAAGAAATAACTAGATAACAAAAAAGGGAAAATTTCTAATTAATTTTTAATTAAAGAAATGTATATAAAAATGGCATTGTAACTTTTATACTTAATGAACTAGCAGGTATTAAAATGGTAATAGTTAAAATATAGCTAATAATAAGTAATTAGTTAATAACATTTTAGGGAGACTATGACTTTACAATATCCTAGAGAATTTTTAATAGCTTTATAAGTTTTTTATAGAGCTATATTTCTTTACACATTTTTTATTCAAGTACTTAGATACATATATAGTGTATATATTTTGTTCCACACCATGTTTGTGTTATTTTAACAGAATGGTGTTGTTGAAATAGAAGGTTTTATTATTGATAAAATTCAACTTATCAATTTTTCTATGTATGTATTCTTTGTTTTGTTTTATAAATATCTTTTTATCTTTATACCAATTTCACATTGCATATGCTGTATTAGTTTTAAAGTGTTCTGAGATCAAGAAATTTAAGTTATACAATTTCCTTTCAAAATTACTTTATTCTAGCTTCTTTGCATTTCTATGTAATTTTAGAATCACCTTGTCAATGCTTATATAAGAAAGGCTGCTGGGATTCTGATTGGGACTGTGGTTAATCTATGAGTAATTTCAGAGAAAACTGGCATTTAAACAATAATGATTCAATCCAAGAACATTGTTTGCCTTCTTATTTATTTACTAGAGGCCCAATGCATGAAATTCGTGCAAGGGGCTCGGCCATTGCAGCCGTGGTGGCTACCTCAGCCCTCACAGCGGCAGCTTCATCCAGAAGGTCGTCTGGAAGGACCTCAGAAGGTTGTTAGGCTGTCCATTCTAACTAGCATATTACACTTTTATTATTATAGATGTCCTTCTGAATTTATTAAAGATGTTTTATAGTTTTGAGTGCATTAAGCTTTGTGCAACTTTTATTAAATTCATTCCTTATTTATGGAGAGATTTCTCCTTTACTGAGGCTTTGAAAATAATATATTCATTTAATTTTTCAATTCTTTCTCCTGGTGTGTAGAAACCAATTTTTAAATAGTCTTTTTATCTTAGAATTTTCCAAGATATTATTTATTTACTAGAGACCTGGTGCACAAAATTCATGCACTGAGGCAGACCCTCAACCTGGCCTGCGTCTTCTTGCAGTCCAGGACCCCTCAGGGGATATCCACCTGCCAGCTTAGGCCCACTCCCTTCGGACATTCCTCTCACAGTCCCCGCCTCGGCCTCGCCACTGTGGCTTTGTCGGGAAGGAGGATTGGATGACCAGTAGTTGTCCAGTTGACCCAGTTTAATTAACATAGTACCCTTTTATTAGTATAGATTGTAGCTTTTCCGTAGTTTTAGTAACATACTCTTTTTTTACTCCTTACCCAACGATATGATTTTACTGATTTGAGAGAAAGAGGAAGGGAGAGGGAGAAAGGGAGAGAAACATCGATACAAGAGAGAAATATCAATACGTTGCACCCCTCTGAACTTTGACCAAGGATCAAATACCCAATCTAGGTATGTACTTTGATTGGGAATCAAACCCATGGCCTATTGGTATATGAGATAATGTTCCAACCAACTGAGCCACACTGGTCAGGGCTATTAACATTTTCTACAGAAATAATCATGTTTAACTGTTTTAATTAATCTTTTTCATCTTTCACTGCATTGGCTAGAAAAGTTTACATGTATGTGTTGAGAACTGACATCTTTGCCTTTCACAAAAATATTTATAATACCTGTCCATGTCCACGTAAAGTTGAGAAAGTTCTCTTCTATTTTTAGTTTGCAGAGAGTATTTATCATGAATTCATAGTATATATTTTATTAAAGAGTTCTTACAAATGACAATGTTCATAGGCCTGCAAAGTCCTATAAACTCACATAAAAAAGTTTTAATTTATTGAAGAAATGCCCCCAGATGTTCCTAAGGAAGGAAGTGAAGCATACTCTTGGAGTATTGAAGGAATACTAAAGTATCTCCAAATGATAAAAAACCAAAGTAAACCTCTTCAGGAGCAAGTCAGACACAATTTTAGAGTAGAACATTATACATGATGTGATTAATAAGAGGATATCTTAGGTATAGGTGAAGTTGACTTTTATTAAATTTTTATATCTCAGTTATGGTATATAAATAAAAAGCACCCGATAATCAAATTACTTTGTTATTTTTGACAAAGACATTTCAGGAAATCAATAATCATAGATGACTGGAGAGGACAGGCTTTCTTTTTCCTTGCTAAAGGATGATCTCATATAAATTTCCCTTTTATGGCTGGAGTCATCAGAAGGAGAACAATATGACGATCTCCCTAGATGCAGAAAAAAACATTTTACCTAATTTGTCATGTATTCATGTTAAAAACACTCAGAAAGCTAGAAATGAGTGACGTTTTTATACATAATAAAAGAAATCAATGAAACAATTATAGATCAAAGCAAGTTATCAGTTTGTATTATTTCAACTTAACATCATGTAAAAGATCTTACCCAGTCTAATAATGCAAGAAAATATTAATATAGGTATTGAAGTAAAAGCAAAACCCCTCTATTTGTAGATTATAATACTGCCTATACAAAAATCTCAAAGCACTGGGATTAAAAAAGATACTAGAACTAAAAAGATTGCAATATATAAAGTCATTTATTTTAAAAACTATATTTAAATATATTAGCAGAGGACAGTTGAAATTGAAATTAGAAGAAACAGAATCATATATTTGCTCCAAGAATCTTAAAATACACACATATGAATATAACACAATAAATGCAATATTTGTATACAGAAAACCACAAACCATTGATGAGAGAAATTAAAGAGAACTTAAATAAATAGGAGAAAGCAATGTTAATGGATTGGAATGCTCAATACTAAGATGTTGATTCTTCCAAATTTATCTATATATTTAACACAGTTCCAATAAAAAATCCCAGTAGAATACTTAGTAGAAGGTGACAAGCTTACTTCAAAATTTAATATGGAAAAGAAAGGTGCTTAAATAGCCAGAGCAATTTTAAGAAACATATAACGAAGTTGCAAGCTTACACTAATTAATTCCAAGAGTCACTATAAAGCTACTACTAAAAATAGTGTGGTACAGATGAAAAGATAGCACATAAATCAATGAAAAAACATAGGACCCCAAAATAGAACCACTTGTATATGGTCAATTGTTTTTCCACAGTCATAAAGAAAACACAGTGGAGAAAGCTTAGTTTTTTCAACAAATGCTGATGGAACAATTAACTCTCCATATGCAAAAAAAAAAAAAAAAAAAAAAAAGAAAAAAAAAGTTGAAGAACAAGAAAAAGAAACTTGAACCATATATGTTACCATATACAAAAATTTGTGTAGAAATAAAGCATAAACTTAAATATAAATCCTGAAATCAAGAAACTTCCATGAAAAAAAAAATCCCTTTTGTTATCCTGGATTTGTCAAAGATTTTTATGTAGGGTACAAAAAGCATGAAACATTTAAAAACTAATAAATTAAGTTTCAACAAAATTAACATTATTGCTGTTCAAAAGACTTTTTTTTGTAAAGCAAAAGACAAGCCATGGATTAGGAAAATTATTTTAAAATACATATTTGATATGACTGGTGTCCAAATGTTTAAATTTCTCTCATAACTAAAAAATAACATAAAAACAATCCAATTTTTAAATTGGAAAAAATATGTGAACACTTAAAGAAGATTTAAACATAATAAAAAGAAATGAAATATTGTGCAACCTCATTAGACATGAGAAAGATGTAATGTAAAACCACAGAGAAAAACCAGTATACAACCATCAATAAAATTTCCAAAAAAAAGAGAAAGGTGACAATATTCATTGTTGGCAAGACTATGGAGTTACCTGGAACTTGGTCAGATTATATAGTGGTACATCCACTGTGCAAACCTTTTTGGCAGTTTTTTAAAAATTTAAAAATGCACCTAATGTACAATTGATCATATCTACTTGTAGATATTTACTCAAGAGAAATAAAATAAATATTCACACAAAAACTGTGCATGAATATTTGATTAGAATGTCATCGATGCTTGTTGAGAGATATGTGTGGGTTTCCCCTTAAATAGTGCACCAAGTCTCAGAGCAGTTTTTTGTTCTCGTGTCTGTTGTAGTTTCATGTGACTCCAAATTTTTATCTTCCTTTTGTTTTTTTCTCCCTAAGATTTCCATTTCTTTTTCTGCTTCTCCTAGTATCTGGGAATAAGAAAGATATTGAAAATCATGTTTGGTCTGGAAGAATTTTACCATAACTTGAATTCAATTTCAGATAAAATAAATGATATTACCTCCTCTCATCCTTGGAGGAGAGAATCAAGAGAAGCGAATATGGCTGGATTTTGTAATACATAGCCAAGTAAGACATAGCTAAGATATACTAAAGGAAGAAATAATGTGGTATGGTGGCAAGTCTGTGGCCGAGTTATGGCTGGTTGTTATCAGCCACATGGAAGGAAGTGACAATGAGATCATATCATAGATATTATACCCCAGTTAAAAAAGTAAAATTGCTGGATGGATTAGTATATTTGCTTAATAAAGCAGTCATAGTTAGCAAATTGTCTCTGGAATATGCAGTGAAAACAAAACAAAATATGAGATTATCAATATACAGAATTCACATGAACCTGGGAATAAACATCAAGTTGAATTTATTTCATTGAACACAGAGACAGAAAAACAAAAAAGAGGATGAGGATTCACAGAAACCCCATTCTAATATGGTCCACAAAATTGTGTCTCTTTGCTAAAAGCAAAGACATATGAGCTGTCAATGTAAAACACACACACACACACACACACACACAATGATTTTTTTTTAACAAAGTATCAGTAAGTTTAGAAGTTTGTTTAGTAACTTCAGAAATAGATGAAAATACTAATTTTATTATACCTAAGAGACCCTTGAAAAATATGTAGTTACCTCCCAGTTTTAATTAGAAACTTTCCTCAGATAGGGACATTGAGGATGACAAAGTAGAGGGATGCTGTAGAATTTATTCTATTAATAACAATTATGTAACTTAAATTAGAATGATTAAAACTTGATGATATCCGAAACCAGTTTGGCTCAGTGGATAGAGCGTCGGCCTGCAGACTGAAGGGTCCCAGGTTCAATTCTGGTCAAGGGCATGTACCTGGGTTGTGGGCACATCCCCAGTAGGAGATGTGCAGGAGGCGGCTGATCGATGTTTCTCTCTCATCAATGTTTCTAACTCTCTATCTCTCCCTTCCTCTCTGTAAAAAACCAATAAAATATATTAAAAAAATAAAACTTGATGATAAACTTGATGGATTTTTTTCATCTCTGAAAAACAGATTATGTCTGGAGTTCCCATTGTAAAGTGAATAGTATCTAAACTAACTCTTCAGAAGAGAGGAAGATGTTCAGATAGATATCATCTGATAACCTAAAGATAACACATTTCAAATGAGATTAGTGGTCACACTAATTTGATCAATCTGTTAATAAGAAGAAATGCATGATGACATAGATTTAAAGGCATAGAGAAATTTGCAGATAGAAATTAACTGTATGGTTAAAAAACATCAGCATGGGCAATTTTAGAAGAGAAGAGAATTGCAGCATTTTTCCTTTATGCAATATAATATTGGTAGCGTCAGTCATTGTCCTTGAGAAAATAGATTTGATGAACTGCAATTTCACAGTGGAAAATGGGGATTTCCTTTCTGAAAATATGAGGTGCTGACTTGAAGTCTGATTTCTTTAGTCTGTACTTAGACATATCTAATGATCATGGCATGATTGCCAGTTCTTTTCAGCATATTTTGGAGAAGTTCTTAAATAGGATTATAGGCACACTTTACTTTGTTGTTCTTGCTCAGTAGAATGACATGATCCAAGAGGAATTAAAATATCTTAACTATTTGATTTTCTTCTCTTCTTTACATCAAATATCCCTTATTCTAGAACATCCTACATCATCTTCCTCAATGATTTCACATGCTATTATTAACTTAGCTTCTCTATCTCTTTCAATTTGGTCACATCATTCACAATGATGTGCAAATTTTCCTGATTTGCCCATGAAATTTGCTAGTCAGCTTCTCAGACTGTTGAAATGATTTTAAATTGCTCTTCAAATTTGAATAAATGGCTGTGTAAAAATAGGACACCTAAACCCAAAGAGGCTTTTCAGAACAAAATTAAAAATGTGTGTGAAGACTTAATCAGACTTAAAAAGACTTATTTTTTTATTTTTAAAAGTAATTAATATTTTATGACTAGAATATAAAGAAAAGAATGTTTCTACCAACTCACCTTTGTCTGCTTCTAGAAATTCTTATACACCCATAGGATTAGTTTATTAACCATTCTACTTCGATATGGTGGTACTTTGCAAAATGTGTCTGCTAAGAAAATAACTTGCAGGGATTTAAGGTAATCTGGTCAATGAGATTAACAGCCAGTCATAATTGCTTATAATTTCTGTGGAAAATTATTAGTATTATTGAAAATGTGAGTAAAATCATGGACATGGAGTTTTATGTGTGTGTGCCAGGTCATTTAATCTGTTGCAAAAAAATGAACATAGCCCCGAGTGTTCATAATCACTTCTCCGAGAGAATCCTGACTCTTGGCTCTTGGTTTACACTTAATAAGATTTACATGCACTCGTATGTCTATGTTTGAGGAAATAACTATATTTCACATCCTGTCATGACATGCCAGTTGAAGGTAGATTTTTGTGATCCTATTTCAAAAAATACAAAGGATTTATGTATATGTCTTAGAATAAAAGTCCAGGGCAAATTTTGGCAGAGGATGAATGAAGCAGCCATAGAGGGAACCCTCAGATCTGAGTGCTCAGAATGGCATTGAGAGTAATTGCCAATCCCAGCTGATATGCTCTGAAAGTCTATTGCTGTATTTCTGCTGAGGCCTTATTTCTTACAGGTTGTTCCCACCCATGGCTGAATGTGACGGAGAAAGGAAAGCAATCCTTTTGCTGGTGTACGCCTGGCTCATGTAATGGGACATTGGCTCAAGGAATTCTCACTGGTTTTGCTGAAGTTTTCCACAACAGTCAACCATGCGTTCATTCTACAGACCTTCCTTGCTTCTCACCTTCACTCAACAGTCAGATCTTTATGCTAATAGCTCTCTCAGACACTCCAGGCTACCTCTCTACTTTTTGTCAAAGGCAGCCCTTAATAAATGTATGTGAATCTAGTCACTTCTTGGCATTTTCTTCTCAAAGGACCTGAACTAAAAAGTGTTGGGAAAAGCATATAGAACACTGATTATTTTAGAGAGGTATGGCCTTAAACCAGTTTAAGAAACTGTTCTAGCTAGGGTATGTGTATGGGGGTGAAGGGTATGTGGGGGTGTTTCTTTTGCTTTTTAGGGTCCTCAGAGTTATTGTATGTAGGGATTATGCCTTCTAGTAGGCATGAAAAACTTTTTTTCTTTAAGTTGTTTTCTCTTTCTCTCTCTCTTAAGAATCTCTTTTCTTGTTTCTAATTGTTTTCTTAATTGGGTTCCTTGTATTAATTAATCTAGTGTGACCATTAAACAACCAGCATTTTGCCTATCATTTTCTAAGTTATCATAGATTTGAGAAAAACTGTCAAAGATATAAGTAGAACAACAGAGGGCACAGCTGTATTCCTAATCCCAATTGTTAGTGATGGACCACTGATCACAATGAGTGTGATCTATAGTATTCTAAAGCACACGTATGTTTTAACCAATGGACAGCAAGGAATAAAGCTGTTGGTACTGATTCTTTCAGTTACTCAAATCTAATTTAATTTTTTAAATCATTAATTTCATAATTATTTTTCTGTATTATTCTTTTATTATAGTCTAATATCTGTATACTCTCTGGTGCTATAACCTCTCTTATTTCTTTTTTTAATCCTTATTATTGAAAGTATTACTACACCTGTCCCCTTTTCATCCCTAATGACCCCCTCTAGGCTTCCCACACCCTCCCATCCTAGGCTATGATTTTAAAATATTATATGTAAACCCACAGTTCAGATTATGCTATCATTTATATATTTATTTTTCCCACATTTTTGCAAAAACATAATTAAAAGACTTTCTAGGCCATAAACAAATTGCAACTGAGATTTCAGTTATTGCTCAAAGGAATTTTGACTGAGGTATCTCCTCTGTTTTTGCTTTATAAAATCATTTGGCCTTGCTTTTGCCACTCAAAGAAGTTTTTGAAAGTTGTTTGATCACTAGATAACACATCAACTGCTATTTAAATGAATAAAATAGTCACCTGTGTCAAGTCACAATTCAAATCAAGGTGACTTCTCATTGTTTATAATAGTTTGCAAGAAGGACAATGACAGGAATTAACCTTTAGGTTGAAACAGGTCATACTCTGTTTTCAGTTTATGCAATGCAGTTTTACACAGTTATAAAAACATCCTACAGTTTCTTATAACTCATGAGTTAGCAGAAATTTTACATTTTCCTTAAATTAATTCATGTACATAAATAAAATAATAGTGAATAATTATAATTATGATTATGTATTACAAGAATATTTAAAATAACTAAATATAACAAATAATTAATAATAGATTAATAGAATAGATAGATAGAATAAAGCCTTAAACTTCTCAGCTTTTCAAAGATAGAAAGGTCATATTGTAATAAAGTAAATAAAAGATTTTTGATTAATTCTTTCTACTCTGCCTCTGGGTTTTTGTTCATACATAGTGAAGTAGAAGTCTATCTAGCCCAGCCTGTGCTGCTCAGTAACTGAGCATCTACCCATAAACCAGGAGGTCATGGTTCAATTCTCAGGGCACATGCCTGGGTTGCAGGCTTGATCCCAAGCAAGGATTATGCAGGAGGCAGCTTATCAATGATTCTTTCTCATCATTGATGTTTCGATCCCTCTCTCCCATCCTCTCTCTAAAATCATTTTTTAAGTTTATCTTGATTTACCATTTAATAAATACTAATGTAGGCTTTGGAGATATAAAAGTAGGTCCCTAGGTCAGAGAAGCAGAAGATGTAAGCAAATACTTACACTAAATTATAACAACACTGTATTTGGAAGTTTTTTTTTTTTTTTTTTGTTTTTGATAAGCACAACTTAACTATCTGTTTAAAATATTTAAGGCTTAAAGAAATTTGGTGAATGGAAAGAATAATTGGTTAAATCCATCCATTTGCTTGTGCATTTTATCTAGCAATTTTTGTATATACTTTGTGCCAAGTATGTTGTTAGATGTTGCATACGTGATGGTAGATATGGCAGACATTATATCTATAAATAAAGAGCATAGACCAGAGCAGAAAGTGGTAAATTAATTATGATTGATGTCTAGTTAGAGTTATATTTGGGGAATTACTTGGTACAATGGAGAAGATATTAAAGATATCTAATTTAGTTTGAAAATTCATAAAAGACCTCACAGATAAAGGATTGAAACAATGCCAATTTTTTTTTTCCATTTTCCAATTTTTTTCCATTGCTCCTTCTATATCTTTACTTCAGTGAGACTTCTACTATTTGACATCAAGAGCTGGAAATTGGGATTTGTACAGAAGACACTGACACAGCATTGATTCTGTAGATAAATTTATATGTAGGCACTATAGGTGAGTGTGACTAAGTTTCTCCGTGGTGTTATCTTTGCTACATTTGAATTTTAGAAGAGTAGTGAACATTCAAAACATTATTATTGATGATTAATCCAATTTACCAAAAAATTGGACACTTTATTTTTATTTTTTTTAAAAATATATTTTATTGATTTTTTTACAGAGAGGAAAGGAGAGCAACAGAGAGTTAGAAACATCGATGAGAAAGAAACATCGATCAGCTGCCTCCTGCACATCTCCCACTGGGGATGTGCCCGCAACCCAGGTACATGCCTTTTACCGGAATCGAACCTGGGACCTTTCAGTCCGCAGGCCAATGCTCTATCCACCGAGCCAAACCAGTTTCAGCAAATTTTAGTATTACAAGTAAAACATTTTCATTTTTTTCTACATATTTTATTTCTGTTTTATGACTGATAATATATGTTAATTGCTATTTTTAGACTTTATTTCTATTCTAGAGGCCTGGTGCACAAAATTGTGCACAGGTAGGGTCCCTAGACCTGGCTGGCGATCAGGGCCTATCTGTGGGGCAACTGGCAGGGCAATCAGAGGGCCCCCACTGGCACCCGCCTTGGCTTGCCTGGCACCACCTGCGGGCTGGGGGGCAGCTCCTGCATTAAGCGTCTGCCCCCTGGTGGTCAGTGTGCATCATAGTGACTGGTCGTTCCACTGGTCTTTCCGCGGTTTGGTTGATTTGCATATTAGGCTTTTATTATATAGGATGGATGACTTTCTATCAAAGTTAGTCATTTTATTTTTTTAGTTATTTTTTTCTTGCCTGTTTTTTTTTATTTTTATTGATTTTTAGAGAGAAGAAGGGAGAGGAATAGAGAGGTAGAAACATCGATGAGAGAGAACATCGATCTGCTGCCTCCTGCACACTCCCCTTCCAGGGATAGAACCCATAACCTGGACATGTGCCATGATGGGGAATTGAATCGTGATCTCTTGGTTCCTGAGTCGATACTCAACCACTGAGCCACATTATCAAGCATTCTTGCTTGTTTTAAAATTTCTCTAATTCAAATAACAGTGGCATATATAACCCAAAAGTACTACAATGCAATTTCATAGTAGAAGAAAATAAGCAATTGATGCACCATAAACTATGTGGTCTAAAGTCAATGAGATATTAAGAGAGATAAAGCTTAACTATTGAAAGTTATATGAAAGTAATAATTAGAAAATTGTAAGTCTTAAAATGTTCCTTTAGAGAGTAAGTATACTTTTAAAATTCCAATTATTAGGTACATATTTGCCTGAATTGTCCATGCAGTGCTATCTGGGAAATTGGCTTTCTTGGAGCTGTTAATTTACAATAGAGCTTCTAATTACCTTAATGGTACTGCTGAATATTGTTTTCAATTAGAACAGTATAGCACACTTAGCAGATAGATGTTATCACTTCATACGTTTCATGCTCAACACTATCCTAGGCTTTTTATTAGTACAATGTTAAAGGTTCAAAAGAGAAGGGAAAATTGCTTTAAAACTAAACTTTGTCATAAAAAAAAGCTTATTTATAAGTTATCTAGCACCATGCCACTGATTTTGTTTTATGCCACTATGTTGTTAATTTATTTATGAAACTCTAGAAAACATCAAGTATCTATTAAAAATTTATATCTATCAACAATATGAAAATATTATTGAATTATGCTAAACTGTCCATGTGTATCTTCTATTCAATTTCATTTTGATTAAGTGGTTCCTATTAGAATAGGAGAAACAATATGTAAATAAACAGATCACAGAATATTAATTTTGTATAATTTTTCCAATGTGGTTTCTCAAAACTTTTAATTAGGAGTAATTTTCTTCATCTCAAAAAGGTACACGATTTGTAATAAAACAATAAGCTAAAATAACTGCATGATCTATTAAAACACTTAGCAATAACAAATGACAACTATTCACTGTGCCATACATATTAACAATATAATACACCCCTCTATGCACTAACTCTTAATAGATTGATTTCTACCATTTTCTCGATCCTTCTAAGTGCCCTGAAAACATTATGTTGAAGTGGTATTTGCTGATCTGCATTACTATGAATAATACAGATTTAACTTCATTTGCTAAAATTCAAATTATTCCCCACTCCCAACCTTACATTAGTCCTCACTACTACTTACACAGAGAAGAAAGAGAGAGAATAGTTAAGAAGAGAGACAGAGAGACATAAAGTTACTGGTAAATAGATTTTTAATCTTTGACATATTTTCTTCAATACAGTTGTGTGTTTTATATAGTTTACTTGGTAATATCAGTAATATTAGTAAGTAAATCTTGCCATGCCCTTAGCTATATTTTTTTCAAATGTATCACCTAATCAATGGAGTGAACATATCTCAGATATTAAGTACAAGATATATATTTAAAAAATCAAATGCCTAGAAGAGTGTTTGACATACTGAAAGAGCACACCGTATATTGTTTCTTTAATATAAGTGCCATTTAGTTACAGTCTCTTTAGTGATTCAATAAATCCTAAACAAAACAGGAAAAAGTCCACAATTGTATTATGATGAATAGTCTGTATAATAAAGACCTAATATGCAAATGGCCATCACACCCTCACGCCATCACTGCTCAGACACTCAACACTGGAGAGAGAGGTATGGGGACCAGCCAGGCACAAATGAGCTTGTGAGAGAGGAATGGGGACCAGCCAGGGACAAATGAGCTCACAGGAAAGGAATGAGGATCAGCCAGGCTGTGGCCTGGGAGAGGGACAAGCCACCTGCACCATGGTCCCAGGTGCCAGCAGCTGGGGCTATGGCTCAGGAGAGGGACAAACTGCTCACCTCGTGGTCCCGGGCACCTGCGGCCAGTGAAGCTGCCCACCCACGGTCCCCTGTGGCTGTGGCTGGCCCAGGTGAAGCCAGTCCCTGTCCTGGGTGCCTGCAGCTGGCCAGAGGGAGCAAAACCCAGGTTCTGGGTGCCTGTGACCAGCTAGAGAAGGGAATCTTGGGTCTTGGGGATGGGGCCGGCAGAAGCAGTTAGGGGCAATCAGGCCATCAGGGGAGCAGTTAGGAGCAAGCAGGCGAGTAGGGGAGCAGTTAGGGTGATCAGGCAGGCAGGCAGAGGTGGTTAGGAACAATCAGGCAGGTAGGGGAACAGTTATGAGCCAGCAGTCCCGGATTGGGAGAGGCAGTTGGACAATCCCTGATGGGTCCTGGATTGGAGAGGGTGCAGGCCGGGCTGAGGGACCCCTTCCCCCTGAAATTCATGCACTGGGTCTCTAATAAAGCGATAATTGCCAATGAAAAGAAAGATGGCAGAGCCTAAAACCAAGAGAAGAAAAACCAAGAATACTGATCAGATAAAGATGTCCTTTACTCCCTTCAATATTTCCATCCTCAGAACAAAACAAATTCAGAAAATAACATAAAGTATTATAATGGACTAAATACAAAATTTAGTTGATATTGATAATTTAAAAAACAAAATACCATCTTTAAGGAAAGCAGGAATAAAAAGCCAACTACTGCGCTGGCTGGTACGGCTCAGTTGTTTGGAACATCCTGTACACCCATGGGTTGCGAATTTGATTCCCGACCAGAGCACATACCCACCTCATGGGTTCCATCCCTTATTGGGGTGTGTATGGGAGTTAACCAACCAACCGATGTTTCCTTCTCACATGGATGTTTCTCTCTATCTCTCTCCCCTTCTCCCTTCCTCTCTCTGTAAAATCAATTTAAAAAATGTTAAACCATATCTTCAGGTGAGTATTTAAAAAAAAAGTAAACTACCTTTATCAGAAAACCAAATGAAACACCTAAATTATTAGTAAAATATCAAAGTATTTTCATTAAACTGAAAAAAAATTAATAGTATTTGAATGTGGGAATGAGTGTGTGAAGGGGACTTAGAACCATTCCCCCTCCAGATACCAAGGGATGATTGTTGTTAAATTTTGGGGGAGCCAAAAATTATATGCAGACCCGCCAAAGTGGCTCAGTGATTGAGCATTGACCTTTGAACCAGGAGGTCAAATTAGATTCCTGGTCAGGGCATATGCCAGGGTTTCAGGCTCAACCCCCAATGTGGGGCACAAAGGAGTCAGCCAATCAATGATGTTCTATCATCATTGATGTTTCTATCTCTCTCTCTTCCTTTCCCTTCCTCTCTGAAATCAATAAAAATATATTTTTAAAAAGTTATCTGCACATTTTCAACTGTAGGGTGATGTAGTGGTGCCCCTAATGCCTGCATTGTTCAAGGGTCAACTGCATATATATATCTTTCCTTAAAAAACTACTATAAAAGAATACAAAGACATAAACCAACATCTAAATTGAAGTGGAAAATTGAATATTCAAAGAATTCAAAGAAGGCAGAAAACAAGAAACAGAACATGAAAAACTGAGACGACAAATGCAAAACAAATTAAAAAATGGTCCACCTAATCCCACTACATTAATAAGCATAATAGTGAAAATGAACTGAACATTCAAGTTAAAAGATTGAGATTTTCAGGGTTGATTAAAAAATACTATGACTTAATCACATGACAAATAAGATAAATGTTTTAAAAATTAAATTGATAAAATAAAAAAGTAAAAGTGATAGGCTATACAAATACAATCTAAAAAAAGCTAGAATGGCTCTAATAGTGTTGCCAATGTAGTCATTAAAACACAGAAAATTACCATGGATAAAAAGGTTATTAAAAATTATTAAAATGTTCAATTTACCAAGAAGATATAACAATTTTAAACATGTATGCACCTAACAAGAGAGTTTCAAAGTACATGAAGCAAAATCTGCTAAGGGCTTAGAAAGGAGAAATACATATCCATAAGTAATCTCTTAGTAATTAATATAACAAGTAGACATAAACTCTCATCAACCAACTTGATCTAATTGACATGTATATAATACTTTTCCAGAAACAGCACTTACATTTCTTTATTAATTGGATGTGATAATAGAAGCTATAACGAATAAGCTGAGGAAGCCACTGACGCAATCTAGCCTTGCAGAGAAAAGGTTATAGCTCTTAAAGACAAAGCAGAGATTGTTCAGAGAAGCATGTCTGATCAATATCTGAAAGGAACTAACTGTTTAGTTTTCGTTTCTGAGGTCAATGATTAGAGGCTTCCTATTCCCTGTTTGTACATACACACTTATGACCAACTGTGGTCCTCTCTTGTACTGACTGGTTTACAAAGGGGTTAGCTTCTTGGAAAAGGAAGATGGTAAAAGTAAAAGGACGGAAACAATCAGGAAGAAACATACATAACCTAATTACACATGATTTAAGAATGGGATAGAGTGCATTTTAGAAGCTCTTTCTTTGATTGTAAAAACAATGATTTCAAATTTTTAAATAAAACAAGCAGGAACCAATACAAGATTCTAAAAATATACTTCAGGAAATTTTCAAATAATATAGGGTATATTCAGCAGCAAAATCAAAGAGAGTCTTGCCTTTTATTTTCAATTTTAAAAATTGGGTTCATATCTGAAATAGAGAACTTCTAAAAAGAGGTTAAAATAGATTAAGACCAATTTAGAAATCTTTTTTATGTGATTGAACATTCTTTTGAAAAGGCTTAGTAGAAAGTAAACAAGTACAGAACAAAAATATTCTCTGCTCTGCAAGTCAGGAACTTGGAGCTAGGGCCGCAGTCATTATTAGCAGTGGAGCCCATTACAAGAACTCCTATTAGTGAAGGATAAGGAAAGACATCCAAAATGCATCTAATATTTCTTTAAGGAAATCATAAGACCCAAACCAATGCTTTTTATAAATACATTTGGACAATGAAAGAACTTTCTTATTGACATAGATGCCTCTACAATTACCACAGAAATAAATGCATACACCCTGAAATACAAAAATTACTCCAGCGGTAGAAATTTTTAACAGTAATGTCCTTGTCCATGTCCCAACTGTTACTTGTGGTCATTGTTAGAAAAATCTCTATTTTTCTGTGAGATTCAACTTATGTAATACAATAGACAGGAATCCATACTGCAAAAAAATATTGCCAGATAAAAATCTAAGGCAAAATGAATATTTTTTCAAGTGCTAGAAAGTTTTCATTACCATCATACAGATGGTCTAGCCCCATCTCTGTCTCTGAAATCAAAACTGATTTTCTTAAGAATGCTTAAAATCTGTACTGAAGTGATTCAAACTGAAAATTAATAATCATGCTTTTGACACAGCTCTAAGTTAATGAGTCACTGCTATTAAGAAAGTTTCTACTTATTTCTGAAAACAAAACAAATCTTCAGAACTGACATGGATTCTATCATTCTCTGTCATGTCACATACTTTTCCTTGACATAATGTCAAATATTCCTATTTCATGTAATCCATTACACTCTTTCTTCCAGGATTAAAGTCTGGCCTCTAAAATGTTATTGCTGTAACTGGAATCCTGATTCTGAGTTCTTGCTTCCTTGATCACATTAGACAATTATCACCATTGTTACAGTCAACTTTCTGATTTTTCTACTGTTCTTGCCATAACTATTTCATATATTGTTTTATTATGCTGTTTGTTTCAAGTTGAGTTCTGTTCTCTATTTTCTAATCATTATTTCTTTCATATTAATCAATTTGGCTCAGCTTTATCCTAATTCTAAAACTCATATTACTTTCTTCTAATTTCCCTTACCCCATCATAGTTATTCCTTATATAATATATAGTTTTTAAAAAATATATATAAGCAAAGGTTTAAAAGGCTAATTGCATGTAAACTTCTTTAATTCTAGAAATACATTAACCCAAATGAAAAGTATTTTTTAAAATTGTAATTGTGCTTAGAATTTAGGGGAAAAAAAGGCAGATACCTGTAATTCGAAAGGCATGATAAAATGTTGATGTTTATGCTGAATATGAGTATTTTGTTTTCTTCCTTAGGAGAGCTAACATACTGAATTCTGTAAATGTGTTAAATAAATTACATCCCCATGGTTCCCTGCTTCTTAGGTGTTATGATTGTTGTAGCACTTATTTTGAGTGACTGTCACGTATCATGAAGCTGTTTGTGACATGTTTCAGTTTTAAGGGAGTAGAATTCTGATTACAAAGATACTTCAAATTCTGCTTCAATGGATTAATAAGATTAATAATGCATTATTTCTTTATTATTTATTGAAAAGTTTGGGTGGAATCATAAATATTCAAAATCACTGGTGAAATGTTTAATAAAGAAAAAGAATAAATGGCAACGCCTACATCATGTTTTGTTTTGTTTTTTCATCATGTTAAAACCTGCAAGTCTGGAAATGACTCATTACATTTAGGATTACTTTACACAATTAACAATATGTTTTGTGTTTCTATTTTTTAAAAGCTAATTCATTAGATTTTCTTTCTATACTAAGATTTCTTGACTGAGGTGAATTTTTTCATGAGTTTCAAAGACAATTTAGATTAAATGTGCTTCAGTATGTGAATTATGAAATTAAAAGGAATTCATAGTGCTTTATTTCAGGACAGAAATTTATAAATTTCAGAATAAGAAAACCTGAAAAAATATCTATCACAATTATTTTGTTTAACCATTGCAATTAATAAACTTTTGCATATTTCAATTTGTTAATCTGTAAAAAGTGACTATTGATAATATAATTTATCATATAGTTATTTTGAGGATTATATCAATATATGTAAGTTGCTTAACAAAATGCATGGAGCTATATATGGAACATTATGTGACATCTGAGTATAGACAGTATATATTATATAGTACTTATGATGTATTTCATTCTAAGTAAGATAAAACTTATTCAAAGTCTTTCATAATAATGAAGAAACTCTACTTATATAACAGGTAAACTATAAATGTAACAACTCTTTAAATTTCTACACTGCCCCACCTCCCAAAAAACACACTAGTGTGTCCTGAAGTAGCACATGACTTTTCAACTCTAAGGTTATCTCTAAGCCTCTAGAGATTCACAAAAAGAAAGTGGGATTCTAAAGATATACAGCCCCAAGGGCAAATAATGTATAGCCATGGAGATCTTTGGATAAGGAAATCCTCTCAAGGAGCCCAGCCAGGTTCCTGGAGATCAAAGGACACATATAGTCAACACATTTAACCCTGGAGAATGAAGTCACCTTCTTTTGAGTCACATTGAGCAGTTCAGGTGATCTGAAAGACAGCCAGGTCCTACTAGCAAAACAGGAAGGTGAGAAATGTATGTTGAACAGGAAAACTAGTGTTTTAGATATTAACAACCAGTATTTTATAGATAGTACCTTATTTGATACTTCATTTCTAATTTAAATTGCAGAAATATATCTTGATTTTTAAACTTGCTTTTTATATCTGTTCATATTTTACTATATTCTGTCTTAGTGGTATGGTTTACTCCAGGTATACTTTTCACTGTCGCTACAATATTAGCACAATTGTTTATTTTCCTCCCATGTTCATATCTTTCATAGAATCATTACTCTAAAGTGGTAGATTAAGGGAGGGGGCTAAGAGATCAACCAAAGGACTTGTATGCATGCATATAAGCATAACCAATGGACATAAGACACTAGGGGGTAGGGGAGGCCAGGGGATTGTCAAGGGAGGTTGGGGGGGGGGGGAGTGGGGAAAGGACACATATGTAATACCCTTTGTAATACTTTAAGCAATAAAGCAATTAAAAAAAGAAGTATTTCATAGGGCAGAAATGGAGAACATAGTCATATATTTTAAGCTTCAAAATATGAGATAAATCTTCCCAAATACTGATGGTTTATGAAGAGATGGTAGTTATTTTTTGTTCAAAGCCCCATTGTTAACAGAGTCTCAAAAGATAAACAGACCACAGTGGGCAAATGAAAAGTGTAGGTTGTCTGGCAAGTAATAATTTTCACATATTTTTACAAACATATTTTATTTCAAAAATCCCTACAGATTAATAAAACAACTTTTAAAAATACAATATTTAATTTATAAATGCATTAACTTTTAAATGACAATAAATAAATGTTAATATCATTTTATATAGAGAAGAACTTAATTCTCCCAAGTAATAAATGAAGGAGAATATATTAAAATATTTTGCAATGCTCAAATGTAAGCTAACACACTTTATAGCTTCACATAGAATTTTCCCAAATAAGAAATGCATTACTATTACTGAAAGTGAACTAATGTATGTTCTTAATTAAATGGAAACAAAAAATCATAATACACATAGTATAGAGAGTAGTTAAAATAAAACCTTTTTTAAAAAAAAATTATTATAAAAATTGTCAAGACAATCTTTTTATACTCCCTTCTCCCACAAATTGTCCTTTGTTACGCACAGGATATTTATTACACAGCAGATTTCAAAGTTTATTTCACTTTACTAATAATATTTCACTGTAGAGCTCTATTTGATAAAGACATCTTCATAAACATCAATGCCATATTCAGACCTGTTATTATTAATATAAATCTTTAGTCTCAAATAATACCCAGTTTATATTTATATTTTCTTCATTTTCTATATGTCCTCTTACAGTTTATTTTTTAATTAGAGCCATGCTTCGAGTTTGGATATTATGTAATTTGTTTTCTTTATTCTATAATAGCTCTACCTCCTCACTCACACACACAGTAAACAAGTGCATGCTAGTTTACCAAATTTCAGGTATTTTGATATAATCAATGCTTCTTTGTTTCAAGACTTGTGTGCATGCATATAAGCATAACCAATGGACATAAGACACTGGCGGGGTAGGGGAGGCCAGGGGATTGTCAAGGGGCGGGGGGGGGAAGAACACATATGTAATACCCTTTGTAATACTTTAAGCAATAAAACAATTTAAAAAAAGAGTAGGTATTTCCCTCATTAAAAATTTATTTATATAAATTTTAAATAAAATTATAAGAAACTTTGAAAAACATTAAAATAGACATTATTCAATTCATTATAGTCTCTATATTGTAATAAATAGCCTACTACAGGCTACCACTTTTAAACATCAAGTCTTCATATAGTTACTTCGCATAGTTTGCAAACACAGAGTAGCTATGAGAGACACAGCTAAGTCCCATTTTTGTCTGTCATATTCTTGTAACATTTGAAAATTCATTTTATAAGAATATTGTAATGTCTTTGCAAGTAACTGTTTTCAGTAATTATTATCTCTAGGCCTGTGCTTCGCTTTCTCTAAGATATTTTGAGCTACGTTTTTTTTCTCTAGTTCTTTCTGATGCATTCTTACTCATTTACATGTAATGTCTGATAATTGCTTTATTTCCATTTTTTATTTTGAGGATACTGTATTTTGCATGCTATATTGCTGGGTTTTTACAAACCATAACTACCTTGTTATGCTAAATCTTGTTTTTTTCTTTACATTTCAAATGGAAAGTTTATTGGCATGCAGTAAGTTTTTTCTGATAGATATAGAGGTTTAAAAAGAATGTATTATTTCAGATCGCATGCTACTAGGAATACCAGTTTTCCATGGGGGAAAAATTAGTTATCTATGCAGTGCTTTCTATTTTTTCACTTTAGGCCTCCTACACCCACCTTTAAACAGCCTTTATTTAAAGACCGTTAGAAATCAGCCAAATGCTACTTCAGCATGTTCACATTTTAAATCTTTATTGACTATTAAAGGTGGGTTAAACTTGATATTAAATATAATTTTAAGTCTCCACATTTGGCACATTAAATTATTAGTAAGCCATAGTCAATATCAGAATCTAATCAATATTAGGGATGGACGGTGGTTTATGTTCCCATGTGCATGCATTTTCAAACGTTATGTTTTGTCTGAGTTGGCAAGTCTATAATGTGTAAAAATGGATGAGTCTAGCAAATCTATTTTCAGAGATTATTTTTCCTACTATTAGAACCAATTTCTGCTGATATGAAAGTGTTATTTGCTTGACCTAGCAAGTGAGGGTGTTTAATGGACTTAGCTAAGCTAAGGCTGTGAACTGGTTATCTGAGTCCTAAACCTCAGAGCTTGGATAATTCACTCATAGATTTAGCCAACTCATTTTACCATTTTAGACCCAAAGTACAATATTAATAAATTGGAACTAATGACACTGGGATTTGCTACATATTAGCCTAGGAAGAAATAGCTAATTTATAGATGTTTCTTGATATATAAAATGCTATAAATTAACATCCAATTGCCCCATTAGAGTCCTAAAATTCAGCTAGTTATTTATTTCAGCATTCTAAATGTTGGGGGAAATGTGGAGGGTTATTTGTTAAAAAGAAATTTTGAAGGGAGTAAAGCAGGTGCTATGGTTAATGGTGCTGTAATTCAGCAAATTCCTGTTCCACCTCATATATCAGCATGACATTGAATTTCTGATTTTTAGAGTCCATTATAAAGCTATGATTTCACACTGAGCCTTGGTGTAAAGGCTACCCCATTTCCCCTCAAACTATCTGGAGAAATACTATTTCCAATCTCTTACAAATAATATGGTACACTGCTTTCAATGTTACCTGCAAATGTAACATATACAACAAAGTTTCCTTAGAATTGGCAAGATTAGCAATTTCTTCTATATCTTATTTCTAATACAAAGTAAAATAGATTTAAAATTATACTCCAAATCTTATAGTGTTAATATATTGCATGCAATGAATTTTACTCTATAATTGCTTTAAAATCAAAACTAGAAATTGCCACAGAGGTTTGTTAGAGTATTTTGAAGTTAAAAAAAAAATGGTTCTAAAAACATTCACAAACATTTTTACTTTAAATATGTTTTAAATGTGTACAATTTAAAAAAAATTCTTCCCTGAAATCATAAGGATGATAAACATTTTTCTCAGATTGTTCCTGGAATAATTAAGTTCTGATGAATCTTGGTTAATGATGTTTCTTTTAACTATAAAATAAATAGAAACACTAGTGGACATCTATCATTAATTTTCTACTGGAAGGACATTTTAATATTGTAGTGAGCAAATGATGAAATATCTTACTTTTAATCCATCTAAAAACTTATACATACCCACAGAGAGAAAAATTTTTGTTGTATCCTTTCTTATGGTTTATCTATTGAAGCGCCAAATCCTTTAAAAATGAAGCATGCTTAAAGATGTTATATAGTAAGTCCATAAGACTTAGCACTCTAGGTAAGTCTTTACCAAAGCAATGAAAAATAATTTCACTATTGAATAATAATCTTCATCCCAACAAAATTATTTCATTGTTTTATTCACACAGTGTGCTGAACTGTCTCAGATTTTGAAAATCACCTTATGTAAACATTGAAATAGTATTAAAAATAAAATAAATTATTACAAATAAAATAAACAGAAATAAAATATTTCTAACTTTCCTTTTTTTAATTTTGTTTTATTGCTTAAAGTATTACAAAGAGTATTACATATGTCTCCTCCCCCCTCCCCCCCTTGACATTAACCTTAAAGGTGGGGAAGAATTCACCGTAAAGGTGGGGAGATATTTCACTGCACGCAAAGCCCAGGATCAGATGCAGAAATCTCGATCTCTAAGTAGGGTGGGAACATCTTTCTAACCAGACTTATGGGGCAGAATTTGGCTTAAAAAGTAAGAAACTTTATTATAGACTATTGATATGCATGCTTAAGGAGTTAAAGTTTCAGAAGGTAATCTCTTACAGTTTTTGCATGTGGTTATAGAACATTACCCTTGTTTTCCTGAAGAAGGTACATTAGATTTTGAGTGTTTGCCAAAAAGTTAGTCAGAACTTGAAAAAAAGGTCAGCAGCAGGGAAAAAACTTGCCTCCAAACTGTTTCCCCTTGTGGAACACGGTATTTCATTTGCTAGTGCTTTTGAGAGAGGCCAAGGAGGATAAATCTCCTCCCCTTGCACCCTCTGCTCCTAAAGAGGAGCAGAAAGAAAAGAAAAAATGGGAGGAATGGCCTTCCTGGCCCCCTCCACCTCCATGTCCTAATCCTGAAATGTTTAATTCGCCGTTAATAGAATCACCTGTGCAAAAAGCCATCAGAGGATTGAAGGACATGACGGTAGAAGATAGGCTTGCTTTCCCTATCATAGAAATGCCAGGAGCAAGCCCACGCAAACCGCGGGCTGAATGCTCAAATAACTTATGAAAAGCAAGAAGGAGGTGGGAGAAGGGAGACACGTGGTGATCCTGTCCCCTTGCAGAGTGAGCTAGGAAAAGTCTCCTCGGCATGAAAAGTTTTACAAAACTTAGAAATGCGTCTAGGATGTCTGTGCACATGTAAAGAGAAAGCTGGCTTAAGACAAAATGTGCGCATCATCCGATTTCAGATAGTAGATAGTTTTGAGCTGAAATCTCTTTGCACATGGTACAGAATAAACCCCAGGACTGGTTTTTTCCTAAGAGGGATGGCGGATTTGATCCAGGGAGGGGTGCAGGCTGGTTCTAGAGGCGGGACTGGTGTTTCTATAATAAAGAGTAGTTTTGGGGGTGCTAGTGAACCGCGTTCAAAAGTTAATGAACAATGTATTGATTGTGAAGGTCCAATGGCCCAGGGAGAAACTAGCTTAGCTCTTTGACATTTAAAGGGACCAGGTTAGACCAAACTTGTTTCGCCAGCGGTAAACAGTTTTCCATCGGCTGGCTGCGATCTCATGGCCAATTTTGAAATTTCACACCGGCAAGCAACCGGCAGGAAACAATGTAGCTACAAGTTTGCTGTTGACTTTCCCCAGAAAAAAAAAAAATGGTCCTTTTAAAGTCAAGGACTGGGCCAGGACTGTTTGCCACCCTCAAGTGTGGTTTTCCAGAGCCACTGGGAACTTGGGACCTTGGAGTTTACTGAATCAAATGATAAAAACTTATTTCTAGGTATTTTGAAGTGACAAAACACTGAAGTATTAATCTAAATTTGCCTCATAAAAAATCTAGAGGGCAGAATTAAATCTATCAATCGATAAAAAAAATTTTTCAATTCCATGCATGGCATTTCTTTATATTAATGTACCCCAAATTAATTTATAGCCTATCTGTAGGTACATAGGTAGTTTGTAATCTTGTGCTAATTGGAGTTCTGCAATAAATATACTTGTACATACATAATTTTTCACATTTATGAGTGCATCTATAGCAATAAAATATTGAAATTGGTATAATTGGATCAAAAATAAGGCACATATACATATGCTTTCGTTGTTTTCCTATGGGTGAATAACTGGGAGTGAAATAGTTGGGTCAAATGCAGGTACACACTTAACTTTTGTAAAAATTGCCAACATTATTTCAAAGTGTATGAGTTCCCTGTAAATGTTGGAGATTAAACCCTTATCGGTGATAACATTGGCAAATATATTCTCCCATGCAGTAGGCTTTCTTGTTGTTTTGTTGATGGTTTCTTTTGCTGTGAAAAAGCTATTTATTTTGATGTAGTCCCATTTGTTTATTTTCTCTTTAGTTTCCATTGTCGTAGGAGCAGTATCAGTGAAGAAATTGCTTCAGCATATGTCTGAGAGTTTGCTGCTTGTGTATTACTCTAGTATTTTTATGATTTCCCATCTTATGTTTAAGTCCTTTATCCATTTTGAGTTTATTTTTCTGTATGGTGTAAGTTGATGGTCTAGGTTTTTTGCATGTATCTGTCCAATTTTCCCCAACACCATTTATTGAAAAGACTGTCTTGACTCCATTGTATGTTCTTGGCTCCTTTGTCAACTATTAATTGAGCATAGTGGTTTGGATCAATTTCTGGGTTCTCTATTCTATTCCATTGATCTATTTGTCTATTCTTGTGCCAGTACCAGGCAGTTTTGAGAACAGTGGCTTTGTAATACATCTTGATATCTGGTATTGAGATCCTACCTACTTTCTTCTTTCTCAGGATTGCTGCAGCTATTCAGGGTCTTTTTTTATTCCAGATGAATTTTTGGAGAGTTTGTTGTAAATCTGTGAAATATACTGTTGGTATTTTAATGGGGAGTGCATTGAATCTATAGATTGCTTTGGGAAGTGTGAACATTTTAATGATGTTGATTCTGCCAATCCATGAACACAGTATGTTCTTCCATCTGTTTATGTCTTCCTCTGTCTCTCAGTGTCCTGTAGTTTTCTCAGTATAGGTCTTTTACCTCCTTAGTAAATGTTATTTCTAGTTATCTTAATTTTTTTGGTGCGATGGTAAATGGGATTGCTTTTTAGTCTCTCTTTTGGTAAGTTCACTATTGATGTATAGAAATGGCATAGATTTTTTGGCATTAATTGTGTATCCTGCTACATTGATGAATCATACAACTTAACAAAAGGAAGATAAACAACCCAATCAAAAAATGGGCAACGGACCTAAATAGATACTTTTAGAAAGAAGACATAAGGAAGGCCAAGATACATATGAAAACATGCTCAATGTCACTAATCATCTGAGAGATGCAAGTCAAAACGACAATGAGGTACCATCTCACATGTGTCAGAATGGCCATCATCAACAAATCAACAAACGACAAGTGCTGGAGAGGATGTGGAGAAAAAAGACCATCTTGCACTGCTGGTGGGAATGCAGACTGGTGCAGCCTCTGTGGAGAATAGTATGGAGTTTCCTCAAAAAGCTAAAAATGGAACTCCCATTTGACCCAGTAATCCCACTTCTAGGAATATATCCCAAGAAACTAGAACCACCAATCAGAAAGTATATATGCACCCCTATGTTCCTAATGGCACAATTTACCATAGCTAAGATTTGGAAAATAGCCTAAGTGCCCATTAGCAGATGAGTGGATTAAAAAACTGTGGAATATCTACACAATGGAATATTACACTGTGATGAAAAAGAAAGAATTCTTACTATTTGCAACAGCATTGATGGAACTGAAGAGCATTATGCTAAGCGAAATAAGCCAGTAAGAGAAAGATAAATATCACATAATCTCTTTCATTTGTGGAATATAATGAACAACATAAACTGATTAACAAAAACAGATCCAGAGACAGAAAAGCATCGATCAGATAATCAAACCTCAGAGGGAAGGTAGGGGATGGTGGTGGTCAGGGGTAGAGATCAAGCAAAGGACTTATATGCATGCATATAAGCCTAGCCAATGGACACAGACAACAGGAGGATGAGGGTATGAGTTGGGGGTGGGGAGGCAATGGGGTGATAAGGACACATATATAATACCTTAATCAATAAAGAAAAAAAAAATATATATAACTAAAAAACAAAAACAAAGCATTTGTATCATTATACATCTCCAGATGTGTATATAAATTTTACATATGAGCATTGATAGCACTTTTATCCTATATAATAAAGAGGTAATATGCAAATTGACTGTCATGCCCTTGCACAAGATGACTGCCCCCATGTGGCTGGCAGGGAAGGGCAGTTGTGGGTGATCAGGCCAGCAGGGGAGGGCAGTTAGGGGCAACCAGGCTGGCAGGGGAGGGCAGTTGGGGGAGACTGGGACAGCAGGGGAGGGCAGTTGGGGGCAATTGGGCCAGCAGGGGAACAGTTAAGCTTCGATCAGGCTGGCAGGGGAGTGGTTAGGGGGTGACCAGGCTGGCAGGCAGGTGAGCAATTAGGAGCCAGCAGTCCTGGATTGTGAGAGGGATGTCCAACTGCCAGTTTAGGTTCGATATCTGTGTGATCGGGCCTAAACCGGCAGTCGGACATCCCCCGAGGGGTCCCAGATTAGAGAGGGTGCAGGCTGGGCTGAGGGACACCTCCCCTCCCACCCCCCCAGTGAATGGATTTCATGCACCAGGCCTTTAGTATGTTATAATAAAATAGGAAAACAATCCAAATACTCTTCAACAGATAAATGGATATGGTACCTCTGATAACATATAAAATAATATAGTACTCAGCAATAAAAAATATTAGATACACCCTAACAGCATTTTTATATCTAAAAATAAATATGCCAAGTGAAAGAACCCAGAAAAAAATATATATACTGTACACTTTCACTTATATGTTTCCTTTTCTCTGTTGGCACAGTTGCAGATGTCCAACATCCCCTCCTTTGCTCAGCCCCTGATGCTCCCATTCCTGGCCTTCACCACACTGTTATCTATGTCTGTGGTCTATGCATATATGTTCTGTGACTAATCTGTTCACTTTCTTTTATTCAATCTCCCTACCCGCCTCCCTTCTGAAATTTGTCAGTCTATTCCATGTATCCATGCCTCTGGTTCTATTTTGTTCAAAGTTCGTTAGATTCCATATAGTAGTGAGATCATATGGTATTTGTCTTTTGCTGACTGGCTTATTTCATTTAACATAATAAGGTCCATCCACACTGTTGCAAAGGATAAGAGTTTCCTTTTTTTTTTTACATTGTGCAAATGTACCACAACTTTTTAAAATCACCTTTATCATTTTTCAATTACAGCTGGCTTACAATACTATATTAGTTTCAGGTGTACACCCAGTGATTAGGGATTATAAAACTCATTGTGTGGTCGTCCCCAAAATTATCATACTCATCTAACACCATACCAAGTCCTACTTGTAGGACTTCCATTCAGCCAGATTTTAGGTGGTTCTGAATGATGGTTGTTCTGTAGTTTAGTTGTAGTTTTTTTGTTTGTTTCTTTGTGGTTTTTTTGTTTATTTGTTTTTATTGATTTCAGAGAGGAAGGAAGAGGGAGAAAGAGATAGAAACAACCATGATGAGAGAGAATCATGGTTCAGCTGCCTCCTGTAAGTCCCCCACTGAGGATCGAGCCCACAACCCAGTCAGGTACACTTGACCAGAATTGAACCTGGGACCTTTCAGTTCGCAGGCCAACGCTCTATCCACTGAGCCAAACTGGATAGGGCTTAGTTGTAGTTTTGATGTGGTTGTGGGAAGAGGCAAGTACTGCATTTACCTAAAACATCATTTTGACCCCACATCTTTTTTTTTAATCTACATATCTACTGATAGGCACGTGGGCTGTTTCCACATCTTGGCTATTATAAATAATGCTGCTATGAATATATATTATTTCTGATTGGTGTTTTGGGATTCTTAGGATATTTTAGCAGAAGTAAGATCACTGGGTCAAAAGATAGTAAAATAAAAATTATTCAGGGAGCGATTAAGGATTGATTAGGGGTGCAGGAGAAGCAGGGAAGTATAACAAAGGGGTATGCACAATTTTGATGATATGTCCATAAGCTTGATTGTGAAGGAAGTTTCACAAGTGTGAATATATGTCAAACCTTATAAATTGTATTCAATAAATTCATGAATTTTATAGGGTAAGTATACTTCAAAAAAGCTGTTAGAATAGATAAAAATATACTATAGCACAAAACAAAATGCAATAGGTTCTCTACATCACTGTTATTCAAATCAACAAGTCCATGTAACAAAGTAAGAACTTTGCGGTAAGTTTATAGCAGATTAAAGAGTGTGCAAAAGGATCTAGATCAATGTCCTGTTCCCTTCAGTAAGAAAGTTTTTCTATGAAAAATGTACATTAACAGACTTAAGCACTCAGCTTCATTACAGGCTACATATCTTGTTAAAGACTAACATCAAACAACCACAGATGTATGTATGTATCTATTTTTCCATCTATCTGATTCTGTAGTTCCATTTATTTTCTTTTTCTTCATATTCCATTATTCATATCCCAAATATTGAAAAAAATTGTATTATCAGTCAGGATTCAGCATCTTTTTTATTACCTTAGAGAAAATTAAGATTTCTATATGAAAGTTCAGACAAGTACTTTCATAAACTAATTTGTTTCCTTCTATGACAATATGACTCTTTTAAGATTTCTTTATATGGATCCTTCACACATATCAATATGACTTTTAAGAATTTAATTATATGGCTACTACTTTTGTAACAAAACAATGTGGATAAAAAATTTTATTTTTGCCTTTAAAAATGGAATCACTAATTATATACTTTCTGATATATTGCATACTAAATAAATAAATACATTTTAGGCATCTATTATGTTTCTGGCACTATTCCAGGCACTAGGGATAAACCAGGAAACAAAGCATAATACATTTCTTCACTCAGACAATACTCACTCCATCAGGCCAACAGAAAACAAACAAAAATGTATGTTTGGCAATTTCAGTTAAATATAGGAAAGCCTGAAGATGCTTAACTGAAAAGTTGAGTTTGCAAATAGAACATATTAAATGTGAAAAGTAGCCAGCTAGTTATCAAGGGAAGACTATTCTAAGAATAAAGAGCAAGTATTGGCCAAATCAATCCTGGAAAGTTTGAAGACCATTAAGAAAACCCATGTGGCTAGAACAGAGTGAGACAAAGTATAATGTTGTGTTCTAAGAAGTAATTGAGGATGGGAATCATGTCACATCTGAAAGAAATGGGAAGCAAGTAGAGTGCTTTGAGCAGAAAAGATCTAATTTGTGTTTTAAGAAGGTCACTATGTCTGTTATATTGAGAAAAGATTAAGGCAGCAAGAATAGAAACAGGGAGAATAGTGGTAAGGTGATTAAAATAGTGTTTGTAGGAGAAGTTGGTGATTTAAGTCAGATTAGTAGCAGTGGGGTAGGTTTGATGTAGTCAAATCCTAATTACGTTTAAAAAATGACAACTACTGGAGTTGCTGACAGACCAGATGTGTGAAGTGAAGAAAAGAGCAAAATCAAGGGTAAAGTCAGGTGTAAGTGCTTGCAAATAGAAAAATGATGTCACCACTAGCTGTGATGATTGAAGACTACAGCAGGAACTTGTTGGACAGACATCACAGAAGCTCAGATTTGGCATACTATGTTTGAGATTCCTACTGGGCATCCAAAGAGAAATGTCAAGTAGGCAGTTAGACATACTGATTTGAAGTACAGAGGAGTTCAGGGGTTGGAGTCATGGGCACATCAATGGTGTTTAAAATTGAGAGACTATGTAAGATAAACTAAAAGTTAGTGCAGATTGAGCAAAATAATCAAAGGGCTGGTCACTAGGGTGATGCAAACAGTTACAGTTGGGAGAAATAAAGAGGAAACAGAAAGGTCACTAAAATGAAGTCATAAATGTAGGCATAAATTGAGCTGCCCAGGAAGTCAAGGAAATACATTATTCACAAAGGAAAAATAATTGGCTATTCCAAATGCTTATAGATAGTTTTAAAAGGATAACGGCACAGCAAAGCAATTACCATTCCTTTTGGCAAAGTGGAGGTAATTGCTGACCTTGATCAGAACAGTTTGAATTGAAAGTTGAGAGTGAAATATATTTTAATGAATTGAAGACTAGCTCAGATAAATCTTTGAAGTCAAAATGACAGAAATAAGTGGGTAGTTGGAAGAAAAGGCAAAAACAAAAAGGATTTTTATCTTTGTGTACTAATGGAGATAATTCTGTGTAAAAAGAAAAAAAAACTATATATATATTATATTCCTGAGAGACCTGGGAGAATTTCTGGGGTAAGAAAGCAAAAGGTGATGGAATCTAGTAAAGAGCAGCAGAGGTTTGTCCTGTCTATGATCTCAAATCTGTTATCTAGTACAGCAAAACAAAAGGGCTGGCAAATCTATAACCACAGATGCAGATAGATGACTCTAATAAAGTAATGTTTTTGTGAATTAAGAAGCATGGTTGTCAAATGGAATTGAAAGTGGGAGGAAGGATTTCAGAGTTGGAAGGAAGAACGGTCAATATTTAAACAATGAGAGAGTCAATGGACTAAAAATATAGAGTAAGCATATTGGGAGTTAGTAAAGCTCCACTGAAGATTATTGATCATAAGTTTGAAGTGAAGACTGTATAAATGACGTGTGTGTTTGGGGGTGATGCTTTGTTTTGTTTTTGCTAGCCACGTACACCTGTGTTAGGCTAGGCATTGGATTGTCAGAGAGCTGGAGTTAACCAGGGTTGTGTTTTATCTAATGAATAGAATTAAAAATAATGTTTTTCTGTAAATTAATTTTGTATCTGGTTACTATGAATTACATTTCATTCCCTCCAACCCTAAATGCATATGCGGAAACCCCAAACCTCAATATGTCTGTATTTGGAGTTAAGGCCTTTAAGGAGAAATTAAGGTAAAATAAGGTGAAAATGGTGGGACCCTATTCTGATAGGACTGGTGTACATATAAGAAGAGTAAGGGACACCAGAGAGCTCATTCTCCGCACATGCACACAAAAGAAAGGCCATGAGAGGACACAGTGAGATGGCAGCTGCCTATAAGCTAAAGAGGACTCACCTAAAGACAACCCTGGCTGCTCTTTGATCTCAGACTTCTGGCCTTCAGACCTGGGAGGAAATTAATTTCTGTTGTTTAAGCCACCCAGTCTGTGGTGTTTTGTTATGGCAGCCCTAGCAGACTATTACACTGGACACATTTATTATCTTATATTTACATTTCGAGCGGCTCAGTTACAGTGAACAAAAATTTGGATGCGTTTTCAGGTTCAAGTGGCTGCACACTGGGGCTCAACATGTGAACATATTTTTTGATTCATTCAAAGCTCTACATCAGTGATGCCGAACCTTTTGAGCTCGGCGTGTCAGCATTTTGAAAAACCCTAACTTAACTCTGGTGCCGTGTCACATATAGACATTTTTGATATTTGGAACCATAGTAAAACAGAGACTTATTTTTTTGATATTTATTTTATATATTTAAATCCCATTTAACAAAGGAAAATCAACCAAAATAATGAGTTTGCGTGTCACCTCTAATACGCATGTCATAGGTTTGCCATCACTGCTCTACATAATTATTGCTAACATACTGATTTTAACTTTGGGGAACTTTAACTCAGCAGCCAAAGTTATGAGAGTGAATAACAACCAATCAGGATGCAGGTTTCAATTCAACCTCTATTTAGCATCTACGCATTTATTAATAGATAGGACAGTGGAAGACCCCACTCGGCCCTTCTCATTCCCACACTTGACAGTTACTATTTGATTCTGGGAAATCTTCTCATATCTATCCTCTTCATCCCTGCTCTTCTATGAAGTTATGTCTCTGTCAGTGGCCCATCTTAGTCACCAAAATTGTCAAGAACCATGCAGGGTCTGAGATTTTATCTTTCTTAAATCGCAAGTGAACCTGTTCCATTTCAAGGATGCTGAGAGAAGACACAAGACTCCTGTCTTAGAGGCAAACACTGTATTATTCATGGCAAAAGCAGTAGGCAGAGTTCATGATGATTAGTGTCAGTTCCCCAGACCCGCAAAAGTGCGATGCCAAAAGCCCATTGTGAACACCTGCACACACAGTAGACTGTATTAGAGATTACATAGCTGGTGGAATTACATATATTATTGTAAGTTGAAGCAAGCCGGCTCTTTATCTGGGCCAAGACATAGCCTCATCTCTCAAGATAGGACCTTGTATTTTCAGCTTTCCTAGCAAGAACATTCAGGGATCCCAGCAATTTGCCTCTCCCAACAAAGAGATGAGCTAAAGAAAGTTACAACATAGTAACAAAATGAATCTAATTCATCATGCTGGGCAATTAGCTCTAGGAAAAGAAAAATAATGCTAAATATATATATAACTTGCATAGAAATATGGAGACTTTATTTTGATAAAGGACCACAAGCAACAATCTTCACATTTAACAGAATCATTGTAGAATCCAGACACATCGATAGATTACAAATCGGCAACTGTGGTGCATAGACCGGTTGCCTGTTTTTATAAATACAATCGCTTCCCCATGCCCCATCCAGTTCTAATGGAACCATCATGCCCTTCTGTGTACTTACTCTCTATGGCAGTGGTTCTCAACCTTGGCTGCACATTAGAATCACCTGGGAATCTTTTTAAAATCCTGATTTCTGGGCCTCATCATCCAGAAGTTCTGTTTCTTTGTTATGGGGTGAGGCCACAACATTAATAACAAAGAAACAGAATTTCCGGAGGATGAGACCCAAAAATCAGGATTTTAGAAAGATTCCCAAGTGATTCTAATGTGCAGCCAAAGTTGAGAACCACTGCTCTATGGCTAAAAAAAAAAAAAAAAAAAAAAAAAAAACAGCTGGTGTGGGTTAGTGGTTAAGCATCGACCTATGAACTAGGACAGTGGTTGGCAAACTGCGGCTCGGCAAATGCGGCTCTTTGGCCCCTTGAGTGTGGCTCTTCCACAAAATACCGACCTCTGCACATGGGCCACGAAGTTTCAATCGCACATGGTATTTTGTGGTATTTTGTGGAAGAGCCACACTCAAAGGGCCAAAGAGCTGCATATGGCTCGCGAGCCGCAGTTTGCCAACCACGGGCCTTGCTGGATAGAATAGTCTTGGTTTCAGATCCTTGCTTTTCATTACCTTGTATATATCATGCCATTTACTTCTGGCCTGTAGAGTTTCTGTTAAGAAACTCACAGCCTTATGGGGAGTGCCTTGTAGGTCACTGATTTGTCTTTCTCTTGCAGTCCTTAAGATTCTCTTTTTCCTTTCCATTTTCCATTTTAATTATTGTGTGTCTTGGATTGGGTCTCTTTAGGTTTATTTTGATTGGCACCCTTTGTGCTTTCTGAACTTGTGTGCCTTTTTTTCTTCACTAGTTTAGGGGAGTTTTCTGTCATTATTTCTTTCAACAGGTCCCTGATCACTTTCTTCTCCATCTGGCACCTCTGTGATGTGGATGTTCTGTTTCATGCTGTCCCAAAATTTCCTTTAATTGCCCTCATGCTTTTAAAATATTTTTCTTTTCTTTTTGGTGCTCTGATTGTTTTTTCCTACCTTACCTTCTAATTTACTTATTCCATCCTCTGCTTCATGTCTGCTTTTAATTTCTCCCAGCATATTCTTGATGTCAGATATAGTATTCTTCATTTCTACCTGGTTCTTATTCATAATATCTATATCTATTTTCATGCTGATATAGCTTTCACTAAGTTCCTTGTAGTACCCTCTAAGTTCCAGGAAGTTCCCATGAAATTTCTGTAGTCTAACTAATTTCCTTGAGCATCTTTATAACAATTACTCTGAACTCTATGTCTAATAACTTGCTTACCTCCATTTCATCTAGGTCTTTTTCTGGTGATTCCTCCTTTGCTTTAGTTTAGGGATTTTTTTCTTTTTCTCCTTATTTTATTTGTTTCTTTGTGCTTGTATCTATGTATTAGATATATTTGATATGACTCTCAGTCTTTGTGGGGTGGGCTTTTATAGTAAATGTTCTATAGGGTCCAGTTGTGTGGTTTCCTTTTGACTACTGAGCTGTATGCTATTGGTATGTCCCTTTTATGAGTTATTTGGGCTCTTCTGTTGCAATCACATATTGACTGTTGGTGTCCTCTTAGGTTGCCTAACTGTGAGGCTCAGCCACTACCATGTCATGTGTGGTGATTTACAGGTGCTGACAGGGCAAAACAAAACAAAAACAAATAGACAGGAAACAAAAAGGAACAAACAAAATATCCTGACAACAATAATGAAAACAACCCAAGAGAAAATAGAATTATGAAAGAGAAGAGAGAACACAAATACTAAGGCAAGAGAGAAAGAGAGAGAGAGAGAGAGAGAGAGAGAAAGAGAGTGAGAGAGAGAGAGAGGATAATATTGCTAATAGTAAAAAAATAAGAATAAGTAAAAAATAAAGAGGATACTGAAAGATTAAAGGGGCAGAAAAAAGATTCAGGAAGGAAAGAATGAAGAGCAAAAAAACAAGAGTAGAGAGCAGGAAAAGGAAAATGGTAAAAAAAAAAAATAAAAAGGCAAAACTACAGGGCAAGAAAAGAAAAGTTATGCAAAGGTAACAAGAAGAGAGGGAAAGGTAAATCAAAGGAAAGAATGGTAAAGAAAAAGGGGGAGCCCTAGACGGTTTGGCTCAGTGGATAGAGTGTTGGTGTGTGGACTGAGGGGTCCTGGGTTCAATTCTGGCCAAGGGTACATGCCTGGGTTGCAGGCTCGATCCCCAGTGGGGGGCGTGCAGGGGGCAGCTGATTAATGATTCTCAACACTGATATTTCTATCTCTCTCTCCCTCTCCCTTCCTCTCGGAAATCAATAAAAGTATATTTTAAAAAAAGAAAAAAAAAAGAAAAAGGGGGGGGGGGAGAAGAAAGAAAAAGTAAAGGAAGGAGGCCAAAAAGAGATATAAAAGAAACAAGAGAGAAAAGGGGAAAAAATAATTAAAGTAATATAAAAGCAATAAAGCAGACAAAATATTTTAACAACAACAGCAAATAAGCAAATCAAAACAAAACGAAAAACTCTTATAAAAGCCAGTGGACAGCTCCTGTTTCCTGAGCCTCCCTGTTTTGTATGCAGATTTCAGGCCTCCTGGAAAGTACTTTTGTGTCAGCCAAGGTGAGGAGCAAGTGTGGCTCTCAGTGTCCTGTTGCAGCTGGGGGGTCTGAGAACCTCTGAGGATCGCCTCCACCTATCGGCTACTCTGCCTCCCCTCTGTAGTTGCCTGGTCTTTGTCCAGTGCTTTTGGAAGAGGGTCTTTAGGGTGGAGGCAGGCTAGCATACCTAATGCTAGTGGGCCCCTAACTTAGAGATTTCACTGTCAGGCACTCACTGTGGATAAATTAATCTTTGTTTCAAAGCCAAACTCCTCAGTCTCTACCATATCTTCCAACTCTAGTTCCACCTAAAACGTCCAGAAGGAGGCTCAGATTGGATACACCCTGCTGCCTTTTCTAGATGGGCAGCCCTGGGCTCAGTGGAATTGATCAAAACAATCTCTGGTGAGCATGCCGCCTGCCGGGCCCCCAAAAGGGGGTGGGGGGTGTGGGGAGGGGTAAGCATTTCCTTCTGGTCCCAATCAATAGCTCCTGAGGGTCTTATCTTTGGAGTGTCCTCCTCTGAGCTGTTCTCCCTAGCCCCCCTGAACTGTGCCCAGTGTGAGTATCTGGGGTTTCAGAGAGCTGACCCAGTCCCTTTCCTTGTGGGGGAGGTGCTCCCAGCCTGCAGGAGAGGTAGACATACTCTACCCTGCTTTTCCCAGTGCTGGCTGGCTGAACGCATAGGGTGCCCAGGTCAGTCTCTCCACAATGCAGACACAAAGCCCAGCTCTCATTGGTCTGTCTCCATAATATAACTCTTCTGAGTGATGCCATCCCACAATAAAATCATACAAAGAAAAAAACAAACAGCAAAACAAACCACAAAACCTGCATTGCCAGGACATGGCCCCCTTGCACCTCAGGTTGAAGCACTGGGGATTACAAAGTTAGCCCCAGGAAGGTCTCCCAACTGATCTCAGTAAAGCTGGGGGTGAGATTCCCAGCTCTGCTGGAGATCCCACCTCTCTTCAGTGCGGGTCAAAAATGCCCAATCCATCCTGCTGCCAGCTCCAGTTCCTCTTTGGTGGTGGGAGAGTCTTCTCCCCTTTCTCAAGGCCACACAGTTTAGATGCTTTCTGGGGCTCCTTACAGGTCTCTGCTGGGTGCAGCCCACAAGCCGGGCCTGCAGACATCAGGCGTGTCCTCTCACTGGATCCCTCCGCCCAATGCTGCACTGGCTCTCCCCGTCTATGCTGTTCAGGGATTAGAATCCCGGAGCTTTGTAACCACTATCACTCTGGCTCTCAGCTCAGCACCAGCTCCAGGGGAGGCTCCCCTTTCCACAACGCCTACTCTTTCCAGTCTCTATGTTGTTTCTTCGGGGCTCCTTGGACAAAGTATTTCCAATCTAATATGCATCTCCTTTTTTTTTTTTTAAGTTGACTAGGCAGTATCCAGTCCACAGCTGGGAGCAAGGGCACTCAGCCTCCTGTCAGAGCACAGCCATCTTAGGTCAGCCCTGAATATATTTTTTCTATTGATATTTTTTATAGAGAGTGGAAGGGAGAGAGATTGAGAGGGAGGGGAGGCAAGGGAAGAGACAGAGAAACAGAAACATCAGTGTGAGAGAGACCCATCGGTTGGTAGCCACCTGCACTCACCCTAGCCAAGGCTAGGGATCAAACCTGCAAAGCAGGTGCATGCTCTGTACCAGGAACCGGACCCTCAAACCTCTGGTGCCTAGGCTGATGCCCTAACTACTGAGCAGCACTGGCCATTGTGAAAAATCTGATGTTCTTAACTGAATTTATAAATGTACCTGTCTTTAGAAACTGAAACACTGCAAGCTTTAGGATGGATCGTCAATGCTGTGGTCAGTCCATGATTAAACAGGAGCTGATCAACATTTAGGCAGTTTGGTCACTTGTATCGTTCCATACCACTGAGAACAGCACCTCTCTGAAAGAAATGATATGCAATGCTGAACTGATTTTGGTATGAGTAAGTCTGTTCATGCAAGTCGTTTGAAAGATGCCTGAGGCTAGCCTAAGGTCAAAGGCACTAGTGTGAACTAAAATCATTAATAAGTGATTTCTTTATATTTTAATTAAGCTCACTCTATCACAATATGAATTGTAAATTTGACCTTCAGAATCAAACCATTTTATTATGTGCATTTGGCATTTCCTCTATGTGAATTTTAAAATAAAATTTAAATTTTTATTCCTCATGCTATTTCAAAAGTAAAGTCTTAATTTAGATTGGCAGCTTTGATTTTCATATAATGCTTAAATAATAAATGAAACTGAAATATACACTAGATTCCTATTCTAAGCATATGTGATATGGTTTGAAATATACCCACTTTTAGAAATTATGCCAGACACAAAAATATTTTCTCTTAAGGGTTTTAAATAGTAGTATTTTATCCTTTCAAGGAAAAATAAATAACTATTGACCATTCCTGTTGATATTTGATTGTATTTAATCATCTCTGTCCCCTCCCCTTATAGAAATACTATAATATTCTGGAGTGTTCTAAGCAATTTTCTTGTTTCCTACCTCCATACCATAGACTTAACTCTTCTCTAAAAAATTTAGATTAAATAATTATTTGTAATTCTTACCAGGGGGAATTTCATGTTTTTTTAATGACTAAGAAGCCCCCAAAGATTGTATTTTCTGACCTACCATATATTTTCTTGAGGCAAATAAAGTTTATTGCACTGTGAAGCTAGACGTCCTTTGTAGGGAAATCCCCATCTGTTACTGTATCCTTAACATGATGTTGCAGTCAGTTTTAAGATTAATAACCACACAAAAAATCACCACATGCCTTATGACACTATTAAAACATGCTCATTTTTCAATTATTTGTTTTCCAAATTGTTATATTTATATAAGGTAACAATACATTTTAAAGAAAATTTCAAGTTTATTTTATTGATATTTTGTATAAAATTAATTAATTCTATAAATATGAGATTAACACTCCACATTGAGAAAAACTATTTTCTGCTCTGGCTGTGTGGCTCAGTTGGTTGGACTTCCTCCTGTCCACCGAAAGTTTGAGGGTTTGATTCTCAGTCAGGGCACTTGCCTGAGGTTGCTGGCTGGACCCTGGGGAAGAGAGCATGCAGGAAGTAACCGATTGATGTCTGGTTCTCCTCTCTCTCTCTCTCTCTCTCTCTCTCTCTCTCTCTCATCTCTCTCTCTATCGCCCTTCTTGTCTCTCTAAAAATCAATTTTAGAAAGTAAAAATAAAAAGGAAAAAGAAACTATTTTCTAATGTTAACACCTTTAAAAATATTGCCTCCTTTACATCTCACTGGAAAGTTTGCTGTTTGTCAGTACATCCTCTCTTAAGACTGTGCATGACTTTCCTTATAAGTCTTTCTGTGGAGAATGTTTTTATTTTTATTAATTGGCTCCAAATGCTTAGTGTAATGTGTTTCTCCTTTTTATTGGCTACTGAATGTCTAAAATTATAATCCATTTAGACTCAGGCAATCTGGCTGTTACCTCTTTTCTTCAGCATCCAGTGTAAAGACTCTTCTGAACTCAGTTTTGTCCATCCACATGGTTGATTATATTTATATATATAAAAGGCTAATGTGTTAAATATCCAACTGTCCGACTGGTCGCTATGACAAGCACTGAGCATCAGGGGACAGACACTCAATGCAGGAGCTGCCATGATGCACACAGAGAAACGGCACTGCAGACCTGGCACCCACAAAGCAACACTCAGCTTCCCCCAAGTGGGACACAGGCCCTGCCACCACCCCAGAGTGACACCCATCAAATTGCAGCCAATGCTGCTGAGACCCTATGGTGCAAAATGCGGCCCACAGCCCAGTCCAGCCCAGAAACAGTGGCTGTAGGACCCGGTTAATGACATCATATAGCAATGCCCAGCTTCCTCTCCTGAGTGACTAGCCTCTTTGGAATTTCTTCAGCCCAGGAACACAAATTGCTTTATAGTCAGGTGCAAACATTTTACACTTTAACCAAATGTCTGTGAAGCAATTTCCCATGCCTCCTCTCATTTGATCCTCACAGAAGTCATGGAATAAGTAGATAGGAGACTCCGTGGAATCCTATTTTCTTTTCATTAGCTGGAAAATGGAGATTTAGAAAACTTAGAAACTTGACCCGACTGAAAAGAAGTAAAAAATGGTGGACCTTGAAAATGACTTCAGGTTTTCTCATTGCTCAGAATAATCAAACACTGCTGCAGTTAAATATTTTTCCCTTTGTTCTCCCTGTGTGATCTACAATAACAATCTGCTTCATGTTGATATTTACTGCTGTTTTGCTGACAATTACCTGAAAGAGAAGTTGGGGTGCTTCACTGGGCTGGAAAAAGTTTAGCTACATCAGAAAGCAGGTCTAATTAAGCAAGTTTATTCTCTATATATAAAAGGTTAAGTTGACTCTCATATGTGTGATATATATAAAGCTCTCGCTGGTGCCAACCACACACGTGTGTTTCAATCTGTCATTGTCAATTGTGAATTGGTTGACACTTCTATTATAGAGAAAGGGCGAATAGCGATATTAAAATATTTCTTCTAATTAATTTCCTTTCAATGTGCACAAATTCGTGCACCGAGCCACTAGTCATCTAATAAATGACCCATCCTACATACAAGACTCAAAACTCTTGATCTGGTAGGTGATCTTCATTCACTTCCAAATTATTTTAACAATTCACTGCCAGGATGACTTAGAAATTTGCTGTAATTAAAATGTCCACCAATTTGAAATCCTACTCTGTTAACTCCCTCCAATTTCTGTAACCTGTTTGCTCACACCTTTTTGTACTTCATTAATATCTTCTTTTGATTCTTATACCTTCTCTTTATATATCTCTAGAGGCCCAGTGCACAAATTTGTGCATGGGTGGGGTCTGGATAGCTCCACCCCCTGGTCGAACTCTCGGTCGAACTTCTGGTCGAGGGAACAATTTGAATATTAGCCTTTTGTTATATAAGATAAGCATTTGTTATTCATTTTACATTAATGCAATAGTAATTTACCTAATGCCTGCTATAATTTGTGCTATGATTTGGTATTAAAATAAAAACAGAAATGATTACTCTTCCCATGTTAATTAAAGTATAGTGGGATATGGGCACTACAAATTAAACTTAATAACACAAAATATCAAATTTCAGCTGTTATTTCAAGGAATATGGTCACCCAAAAAGTGAAAAATATAATAATTTTATCAAAATATAATGTTCTAAAATATGAAAATGTTCAATATTTCAAATAAAAGAACACAAGTTATATTATTACATTTAAAATAGTTAAATAAATCCACGGTATCTTATGTATTAGAAGATGGAATGGTGTTTATCTTTAGGGAGAAGAATATAGTTATAGAAAATGATGGAAAAAGGTAAAATCTTGCTGGTGATTAACTTGATTCCTTATTATGGCCAAATTAAATTTTTTGCATTACATATGTTAAACTTATTGGTAAGTATTGAAGTTTTTTAGAATTTATTTTAAATAGAATTACTTTCTTAATTTCATCTCAGATTGTTTATTGATAGTATAAAGACATACATGTGATTTCATACATTAATTGTTTATCCTTCAATCTTTTTGAAATAATTTATTAGTCTTATTTTCAGTAGATTTCTTAGAATTTCCTATATACATTAGTCCATGGCATCTGTGAGTAGAGCTTGATTTATTTCTGCCTGAGCAATCTAGATGCCTTTTATTTACTTTTCTTTCCTAAGTGCCCTGGTTAGAACTTCCAATACAATGTTGAGTAGAACTGGTAAGGGAAGATCTCCTTTAATTTTTCCTGATTTTAGAGGTAATGCTGGCCTTTTAAGTGATTTGGGAAGTTTTACTTGTATTTTTTTTTGGAAAAGTTTGTGATAACTTGAATTAATTCTTTTTTATTTATTTATTTATTTATTTATTTATGTATTTATTTACTTTTTACATTTTATTTTTTAATTTTATGGGGGTGACATACTCAACATGAACATATAGGTTTCATGTGTAGGTTACTGATTTACAAAATCTGTATATATGACTATGTGCCCACCACCCAAAGTCAAATCTCCTGTCACCTCATATAAGGACTCCTTTCTTCCCCCACCCTCCCTCTGGCAACCACTACATGTCTGCTTGTGTTCAGAAGTTTCAGTTTTATATTCTATATATGAGTTCAATCATATAGTTCTTAGCTTTTTATGTTTGTTACTTCACTTTGTATAATGTTCTCAAGGTCCATTCATGTTGTAAATGATGCTATTTCATTCTTTCTTATGGCCATATAGTACTCCATTGTGCATATATAACACATCTTCTTTATCCAGTACTCTATTGCACTTTGGCTGTTTCCAAGTCATGGCCACTGTGAATAATGCTGCAATTAACATAGGGGTGCATGAATATTTGTGTATAAATGATTTTGAGTTTTTTGGGGTATATACCCAGGAGTGGGATTGCTGGATCATATAGTAGCTTTATTTTTAATATTTGATGAATTGCCAGACTGCTTCCCCTAGTGGTTGTACCAGTCTGCATTCCCACAAGCAGTGAATGAAGGTTCCCTTTTTCCCACAACCTCTCCAACACTTTTTGTTGCTTCTTTTGTTGATAATGGCCACTCTGATTGGTGTAAGGTGGTATCTCACTGTAGTTTTAATTTGCATTTCCCTGATTGCCAGTGAGGTTGAACATCTTTTCATATATCTATTGGCTATTTGTATGTCTTCTTGGGAGAGATGTATTTTCAGGTCCTCTGCCCACTTTTTGATTGGATTGTTTATTTGTTTGGTGTTGAGTTTTACGAGTTCTTTATATATTTTGGAAATTAAACCTTTGTTAGAGCTACTGTTTGCAAATATCATCTCCCATCTGGTTGACTGCCTGTTTTTGATGTCCATTTCTTTTGCTGTGCAGAAGCTCTTCAGTTTGATATAGTCCCATTCATTTATTTTTGCCTTTACCTCTCTTGTCTTTGGGGTCAAGTCCATAAAATATTATCTACGTCAATAAGTTTGGTACCTATATTTCTTTCTATGTGACTTATAGTTTTGGGTTTTATGATTCATTTTGAATTAACTTTTGTACAAAGGATGAAACAGCATCATTTACAACAACAGGGATGGACCTTGAGAACATTATGGAAAGTGAAATAAGCCAGACAGAAAAAGGTAAAAACTACATTATTTCACTCATATGTGGAATATAAAACTAAAACTTATGAACACAAAAATCCATGTGGTGGTTGCCAAAGGGAGGGGGTTGTGGGGAGAAAGGGGTCCTAATATGAGGTAACAGGAGAAGATTTGATTTTGGGTGGTGGGCACATGGTCCTATATACAGATTTTGTAAATGAGTAATCCACACATGAAACCTATATATGTTCATGTTGACTGATGTCACCCCAATCCCAATAAAATTTAATTAAAAATAAAATAAACACTAAAAAAAGTGATATTAGCATGTTAACTTGAAGAAATTTCCCTAATTGCCGTTTTTGTTTGTTTGATTTAATGTGTGCTATTTTGAAAATATAAGTTGGGATGTCACATAACAAACTTAGCCAAAATAAATTTATAACCAACTTTCCAAAAAAAGAGAAATATATGTAATAAACCTAGTTATGAGCTCATATTAAAAAAAGAAATTGACATAAAATTTGGCTCCAGTATATTCATAAATGTATATTATAACAAACATGGCATTTTAGTTATGAGATAAGTGGATTCCTTTTTGTTTTTCTTTACATTTAGAATGGCAAGAGTTCTGGAGAGACTTTTATTATTCATTTCACATTCTCTTTTTGTACACAGCTCATATTCAGTTGTGATTCTGATTATTAACACTAGTAATGGTGATGAGGAACTGAACTTACTAATGTCTCTGAGTAACTGGACAATTGAGCAATGCAGTATTTTATCTCAGATGACTAAAATAACCATGTTCTTTTTTCTGTCTTTCTAGTGATATGGAAATTACTAAAAGCCTTTCTGACATTCTAGCAACTTTATTTTAATTTTTTTAATCTGCCTGAACAATGTGGTTCAGTGGTGGAGTATTGACCCATGAACCACAGGTTCGATTCCTGATCAGGGCACATGCTTAGGTTTCCACTGGATCCCCAGTGGGGCGTGTGCAGGAAGCAGCCGATTAATGTTTCTCTCTCATTGATGTTTCCATCTCTGTATCCCTTCCTCTTTCTCTAAAATCAATAAAAACATATAAAAATTAAATTTTGTAATCTACTTTGGTATTTAAAATGACCTTTTCCTACAGTAAATTTTATTCTCACTTCTATGTCACAGTAACCAATTATGTCATCAGGGCAAGCTTCTGGTGGTTACTAAAAATTCTTTGCTTCCGTGCGCTGCAGTCCTGCCTGGCACTCGCACTTGCTGCCGGCACTGGCCTGCTCACACCCCCTCACACCCGCTGATGGCTCCCAACGCCTATCCCCATGGCCCCTGAGGGCTTCTCCACCTCCCCCTGCTCCTGAGGGGCAATCGGGGCAGCAGCCCCTGCTCGCACCTGCTGCTGATGCCAACCCCAATCACTCTGCACCATCAGTGGATGCCAGCAGGGCTGGTGCTGTCAGTGCATGGGAGTGGCAGCGGCGGAGTGGGGCTGCCAGCAGACAGGGGACCAGGGGCCATGGTGTAAGGGTCCAGCCGGGAGCACAGAGGATGGGCCAAAACTCACTCCTATGCCCACCATAGCCTCATGGCCCACAGTTCCTTTCAAGGTGCATGAATTTGTGCACTGGGCCCCTAGTGTTGAAATAGAAAGGGACCTACTCATGTAGGGACAAACCTTGATAAACATTTTATCAAGGCATGATCTTTCTTTCTGATATCAAATTTTAACAACTAATACCTTTCACAGTATTTTTACCAATATGTTTCTACCTAACTTATCTGAAGTAGTTATGTCATGGGTGATAATTATTAACTACATTGATCTAAATAAATACACAATACCAACAGTCATAGTGCTGAGGCACCATAGCATAATTGCTAAACACATTGGTTCTAGTGTCACACTGCCTAGGTTTGAATCCTGGGCAGATTGTTTAATATGTTTGCAACTTTATAACAATTATTTTATATCTTTTCACTACACTTTTCCATCTGTAATATAAAAATGAGCAAGAGTATTAAAGAAGTTTAATAGAGAGGCAGTATGGCTTAAAATTGAAACCCTAAGTGACATAAATTATATGATAATCTGTTGATTAAAGATAACACTGCATGTCAGATGTACTATAATTTGTACCTGAAAAATTACATTGTATTCTTAATTTTGAGGTTAAACACTTGAAGAAAAGAGCATTGCCTGAAAGTAGAATTCCATTCGTCAAAATTATCTTAGGGCTATGTGCACTCCAAAATAAAAGGAAATGCTGCTGAAAATCCAAACATTGAGTGCACAGCCTATGAGAAAATGATTATATTCCTGGCACTGAGAGACAAGTTGATGTAAGTATTTTTGGGATTTAAGTTACTGTGATTTCTCTCTCCCCCCATGTTGTAATAATGGCTTATCTAATCGAAAATATGGGTTCTTATTCAAAATTAAACTGACTATTATGCATTCGTGCATTTTGTGGGTACTTCACTGGCATGTAAGGCTGGAGTTAGAAGTACAGAAAAGACTCTGTAGCAGTAGTAGCCAATTCCAAGTTTTAAAAATTGCTCAACAGTTCTCCCTTCATGGTCTCAGGGAAACCAAGTATGCAGAACAAATAATCCATCTGATTAGAATTCATTATTAAAAAATCTCACACAGCGCTTCTGCTGAGATAGCACAGAGCCACCTGCCCTGGTGCCTCATGATTTTGGAGGTGATGTGGGCCTGTGAAAAGAGTACAGAATAGTGTATCCCCCAGTGCTTTGTCATAAAGATTGCCGGCTATAATGAAGTTTGGAGAAAATCAGACTCTATTGTTGCATTGTGCTAAATCACCATGAAACACAGAAAAATATAAGGGGTAAGCACTTGGGAATACATCAAATACTTCTTCAAACTGACTGAGTGACTGGGAGTGGGACTAGGCACATTAAAGTTATCTATCTAACACCTGTGAAACTGCAATACATCCTGGCAGAGTCAATGTACAAAAATCTATTTCAGCCAACAATTTTCTTTAGAAGTACTGAAATACGACCCTTGCTTTTATTCTCCTAATCTTAAGAAGTTCACTCTCTTTTTCTAACACAAAATCCTGTGAAGTTCACTCTTATGTGTCACATTTAGGGAAAAAAATTTTCTTCAAGAGAGTTGATTGTAATCAAAATCTTTCAGATTTATTGTTACAGGATCCATTATGATGTATTCCCTGACTTTTATTTAGGTCTGAAAATGCTCAGGACTTCAGTAACTTTTCATGTTTTTATAGCTGAACGTGGAAAGTATTTTAGAATACTTTCCTAGATGGATCTTTTATATTCTAGCGATGCTTTTATATAAAACAGGTTGCTTTTATACTTTGTTCCCACTCATATTGCCCAATAGGTCTCATAGCAAGGTATTTTATCAATCTGTATGAAAGATATGTTCATACCTTGAATTTTCTGTGTTTATAGATTTGTCTTCACATCACAATTTGGCAGTAGGATTATTTAGCAAACAGAGTATGCTAGGAATTGCTCTTCTTTGTGGTACTTTAAGAAAAACCATTTTTGCATCTGCAACACTATTTAATACACAATTCATGGGGAGGGGAAAAAGCAAACACAAAACACATGGGACTCAGAAGACATAATTTACTGGGATCAATAAAAGAAGCAAGGATGGCCCTTTCTGCTTTGGGGATGCATGCTGCCTGACCCAACTGTGAGGTACAGCACACTGCAAAAATGGCCGTATGTGGAACACATCCTTATTCCAACAGTTATTTATTTTTGATCAGATAGTAGAATTATTTATGTATCTGAATATTTCTCTTTTTTAAATACTATTCTGAGATCTCCATTCTTTGTAATGGTAACCCACAACCACAGTAAAACAAATATTCTCAGAAGAAATCACAATCTAGATTAAGGATAAAGTGATATTTTAGAGCTTATGGAGACTCTTTAGATTGAGGATATTTAATTATCACATTTGCTACAAAGAAAGAGTTAAAAATAACTTTTCATGGTTAAAAATGTTTAGCAAAAACATAATCAAACTTGAAGTGTTTACTTATTTGCTATCCTCTCTAAACAGTGAGAAGGATCTTGAAATATCTGACAGCACATCTACAAAATAAACTCATGGTGAATAAGATTTTTAAAATGTTTTTGTTTTCTTTTTATCATGGCTATGATTTTTTGTCATAAAGCCCTCCTTATGTACATCTATTTTTCTTAAAATGAAATTATATTGCAAAGCAGATTATTAAAAATTTTATTATGGTATATGAAATATTGAGAAAAGTGTATAAGAAGCACAAGAATAATTTTATAAATATGTATATAGCAAACAGTGGGGTAAATAGAACCAGTTTTAAGAAATAGAACAGCCCTAAACGGTTTGGCTCAGTGGATAGAGTGTTGGCCTGCAGACTGAAAGGTCCCAGGTTCGATTCCGGTCAAGGGCATGTACCTTGGTTGTGGGCACATCCCCAGTAAGAGGTGTGCAGGAGGCAGCTGATTGATGTTTCTCTCATTGATGTTTCTAACTCTCTATCCCTCTTCCTTCATCTCTGTAAAAAATCAATCCTATCTAATAAAAGAGAAACATGGTAATTAACTGTAACTTCACTACCCTTCCCATTGGCTAATCAGGGTGATATGCAAATTAACTGCCAACCAAGATGGAGGCCGGCTGCCAGGCAGCTGAAGTGAACAGGAGGCTTGCTTGCTCCAGTGACGGAGGAAGCCAAGGTTCCCTGCCTGACTTGCCGGCCTCTGAGCTTGCTCTCTAAGAAAAAGTTGCAAATATAGAAGCTAAACAAAACTCCAGAAACCTGCTTTCAGCCGTCAGAGCTGGAGGGAGCAGGATCGCAACAGTGTTACAATTATAGAACCCAAACAAACCCAGATCCCTGCTTTCAGCAGCCAAGGCCTCAAGCTTGAGCCAGCTTCAAAGCTAAAGCTGGCTCTCAGCTCCAGTGACAGCCATAGAAGGTAAATAAATCCCAAATTTAAAAAAAAAGAAAAAAGGAGAATTTGGGAACTTCAGTCGCCCACCAGCCTGAAAACGGCCCTCAGCCCCTCACCCAGACTGGCCAGGCACCCAAGCAGGATCCCCATCCTGATCCGGGACACCCTTCAGGGCAAACCAGTCAGCCCCCACCTGTGCACAAGGCCTCTATCCTATATAGTAAAAGGGTAATATGCCTCCCAGCACCGGGATCAGTGGAGTCGCAAGGCCTCCCGAACCCATGATCAGCGGAGCCGTGAGGCCTCCTGGCACCAGAACCAGCAGAACCTCGAGGCCTCACTGCCCCGGTGTCAAGCAGAGCAGCGAGGTCTCCCAGCACTGGGATCAGCAGAGCCATGAGGCCTCCTGGCCCCTGGAGCAGCGTGACAGGGGGGTAGCGCCCAAACCCCATGATCGCCCTGCAGATCTGTGTGTGACAGGGGACAGGGCCAAACCTTCCTATCTGCCCTGCCCTGTTCCTGACAGGGGGGAGCTCCCAACCCCCTGATTGGCCCTGCTCTGTGTGTGACAGGGGTCGGTGCCCCAATTCTCCTATCGGCCCTACTCTGTGCGTGACAGGGGGGAGCTTCCCAACCCCCTGATGGGCCCTGCTCTGTGCATGACACGGGGGAGCTCCCCAACCCCCTGATGGGCCCTGCTCTGTGCATGACAGGATACGGAGCCCCAACCCCCTTAATGGGCCCTGCTCTGTGAGTGACAGGGGGTGGCGCCCCAACTCCCCAATTGGCCCTGCTCTGAGCCCGACCAGGGGCTGCACCTAGGGATTGGACCTGCCCTCTGCCACCCGGGAGCGGGCCTAAGCCAGCAGGTCATTATCTCCCGAGGTGTCCCAGGCTGTGAGAGGGCATAAGTGGGACTGAGGGACACCGCACCCTTCCAGTGCACAAATTTTTGTGCACCTGGCCTCTAGTAAAAATATATATAAAAAAAGAAATAGAAATGATATCCCTCAAGAAATATTTTGTTCCTTTCCCTGCTGAGTTTTCCCTTATCTTTTTTTAAAAATATATATTTTATTGATTTTTACAAAGAGGTAGGGAGAGGGATAGAGAGTTAGAAACATCGATCAGCTGCCTCCTGCATACCCACTACTGGGGATGTGCCTGCAACCAAGGTACATGCCCTTGACCGGAATCGAACCTGGGACCCTTCAGTCTGCAGTCCCACACTCTATCCACTGAGCCAAACCAGCTAGGGCAGTATTCCCTTATCTTTAGCACCCTCTGTATCCCTCCATGAGATAACTAGTGTCTTAATTTTTTTGTTTGTTTGTTTATCATGTTGTATATAGCAGTTTCAAATTTTATTTTACTAAAATTATACTGGATACATTTTTTTGTGCTTAGTCGTGTGTATATAACAGTTTGTTACATTAAGCAATTATTATATACTAGAGGCCTGGTGCACAAAAATTTGTGCACTTGGGGGGGTCCCTCAGCCCGGTCTGTGCTCTCTCACAGTCTGGGACCCCTTGGGGGATGTCCACCAGCTGGTTTAGGCAGCCTCCCTGGGGTATTGGGCCTAAGCTGGCAGTCAGACATCCCTCTGGCATCCTGTGAGCCCTCGGGGGATGTCCACTTGCCAGCGGGGAGCAGGCCTAAGCTGCAGTTGGACATCCTTAGTGCTGCTGAGGAGGCGGGAGAGACTCCTACCACCACCGCTGTGCTGGCAGCCATCAGCCTAGCTTGTGGCTGAGCAGAGCTTCCCCTGTAGGAGCTCACTGACCACCAGAGGGCAGCTCCTGCATTGAGTGTCTGCCCCCTAGTGGTGAGTTTGTGTCATAATGACCAGTCATTCCCATTCATTCTGCTGTTAGTGTCAATTTGCATATTACCTTTTATTACATAGGATAGCTGGAATTTATTTATTTTTGAAGATTTTAATATTCCATTGTGTTAATATAACATAAAATATATCTGATCATTGGACATCTAAACTGTTTTTAATCTGAGGCTACTACAAGTCATGTTACAAATTATATTATTCTACATTCAGATATCTCATGAATAAAATTTCTAAGTCATCTGGAATAAATATTGTCAACTTTCCTTAATAATCTAAAGTATTTTTCAAAGTGACATAGTATTTTAGAGTTGAATTGTATATGGGAATAATGGCTGATTAAAAATGATCAGTTCAAGTTGTATACAAGGTTCTCCAGAGTAATGGAACCAATAGAAAAAATGTGTGTATATATATATATATATATATATATATATATATTTCTCTTTATAAATGAATACAGAAATATACATATTTAATGTGTATGTGTCTTTCTCTATATAGTTAGAGATATAGATATAGATATATATTTTAATATATATGTGTATATTTCTCTATATATTTATATTATATAGGTCTATAATTTAGCATATTTCCATATGTAAGAGAAACATATACAGAGATATAGCTACCTATAATTATATATACTAGTATTTCTATCTCTGAATCTGTATTTATATCTATATATCTATGTATATATTTTTTCATGTGTATATCTCTGTATATCTGTCTCCACTTATAAATGCACAGAAATAAAAATTAAACTGATTTATTTTTAATAACAATGAGTACACTCACAGCACCTTAATCTCATATTTTATCCTGCTCCCTGACTGAAGTTGAGATATAAATTTTTTACAATGTTTGATTTATATCAACTTTCTAAATAGTAAATTTGTAGTTATTTTCTCTTTTACTAGTAGTTGCTGAGAATTGTTACACTATAACCTTTCTGTGTCCAAATATCACATTTAAAAATAATAATAGTTAAGTGTTTACATCACTATAGATATTTTAAATAGTTTTTTACTATTACTTTTTTAAAAAATATATATTTTCTTGATTTTTTACAGAGAAGAAGGGAGAGGGACAGAGAGTTAGAAACATCCATGAGAGAAACATCGATCAGCTGCCTCCTGCACACCCCCTACTGGGGATGTGCCGGCAACCAAGGTACATGCCCTTGACCAGAATCGAACCCAGGACCCTTCAGTCCACATGCCGACGCTCCATCCACTGAGCCAAACCAGTTAGGGCATTTACTATTACTTTTTATGTAATTTTTTGCTTTTTATAATTAATGATTATTTTTGTCTGCATAGATTTTACATACCTATAACTACTTCCAGTTGTTCATGAAATCTATCTAATACAGTAATTCTCACTGTGTAGTCCCTCAGCAGCATCAGCAAACTAATAGGTGATTTATTGAAATAAGAAAATATGATTGTGGCATATATTTGATAAATGATCATATTACAGAAATTAACTTTTTATCACTTAATAACATTCATATGGAATAATGCTTAAATGAGACCAATCAATTTTTAATGTCTCTTTCAAAACAATGGTCTTAAATTAAATTATATATACAACTAAAAGCATATATAGATGGAGATACATATATACACATTTGTATATGCCATGTAATTATACCTTCTTCATTTTTTAAATTAACCTATTGAGAAAAATCTAAAAGACAGTGATAAAGGAGAAAAAGTCAGGACTTGATTGATTGCAAGTGAAAGTAAAATGTTCTCATTATTACTAAGGTCAAATGTTTTGCCTAGTAATTCAATCTTTAATGTGTCTTTAAGAATGTAAAATAGAGACAAGAGAAAAGTAATAACATAGCTTCTGAACCTGAGCACAACCAGAGTAAAAGGAAGTTCAAAGAAAATAAAAGTAGAGGGTAAAAAAGCAGCAATATGACTATATTTCCAGTGAAATTTTTAATCCCATTAAGGTTTGCTTAATTATGTATTCTTTAGCAATTATTTTTGAAATTTTCCTCCTTTCTAATATATTGTGCTTAGTTAAGTTTTCCCCTATATCAGTTGATTTTCACTTTATCATCTCACACTCTCTATATGTATTTGTGTATATATGTATATATGTGAATATATATGTGTCTATGTTTCTGTGCATCTATCTATCTATCTTCTATCTATCTATCTACCTATCTATCTATTTATCATCATGTATCTATCTACATATACAGGGTGTCCCCCCAAAAATGTATGCGTGCTGTAATAACTGATAGTTCAATTTTTTGAAATGTATTTTAATAAACACTGCCTTTATAACTATTCAAAGTGTGTATATGCATTTTTTGGAACACCCAATATATTTGGACTGTGTCAGATATTTATTGCTATTTTACAAATGACCCCTAACCCCATAATTTTGGGGGTTGGAAACATGATTCTTTGGTGATCTTGCCTGGGCTCATTCCTATGTCTGAGGCCACCTTGCATTTGGCTGCAGCAAAATGTCTAAGATGGTTTCACTCCTGTGCTCATGGGTCTGGAGCCTCAGCTAGTATGACTGAGCCTCTTTCTTCATGTGGTCCTTCATACTGGGCTTTATAAGAGCATAACAGAGTTCTAAAACAAGATGAGTGAAAGCTGGGAGTGTCTTTGTCGCTGACCCTCAGAAATCACCCAATGTTATATCATTGCATTAATCAGAGGGACAATTCAGATACAAGAAGGAAAAGGGCATTCTATCAATTATGGAAGCAGCAGCAAATAATTTGTGGCCATTTTTAATCCACTTCAATATCTAATTTTTATTATTTATATATTTATAAATAAATGTAAATTAAAGTAACAATTATTTAAGGTTATATTTTGTATTTATATAAAATTTCCACAGCAGTACTAATTCAGTGTTATATCATAAATTATGTCAGATTTGATTTTTATCATATATGAGCTTTATGGGAGTAAGAGAGAAAGCAAAGTGATCAAGAAGTTTGACTTCCATATTTTAGGTGAAGAATAATGATAGATTAGATCAGGGTCTTCAAAGTGAATATGAAGAATAATATTCATGTTGAATATATATTTTATTGATAAGTTGTCAGTTTCCAGGCATATTAGATATTTTGAAAGTGAGGAGTCAAACGTCGTTTATGACTTACAGATTATCAGAGTAGTTGTTTATTAAAACAAGAAATACTTAGGAAGGAGGGAATTTTTAAAGGGTAATAAAGAGTTTGGAAATAGTCATAATTACACCAGGACAACAATCATAAAGCAGGACTGTAATATATATATAATTATTAAGCTTCCAGCAATTGTCTGCATTAAGAGGACATCGATGAAACATAAATGTATGTGTCATTATTATATATATCAAATTTTATCCATATAAGATTAAATTGTATTACTCTGGGAGCAAGTGTAGATAGAGCGGGGGGGGGGGGGGAGTCTATCTCAAGAGAATTAACCTTAAAATTAACCTATTAACCTATTGATAAAAATAGGAATATTTATTAGAAGGAAAAACAAAGTACATTTTAGCAGATGGCAAAACAGAATACAGAAGCCAAATGAAATAGCATCAATCAGCTATGGTAGATACTGAGAGTTTTCCAAAAGCATATCAATTCATAAGCCACCCAGCAATGTATGAATGTTATATACTCAATCCTTATAAATCTTAGGTATGCTTTATTCTATTAAGTATCCCTTGCCTATTTCAACTTGACAAAATCATTTTCCCCATTTGTTCCTCTAAGTGTTTATTGTTTCACCATTCACACTTAAATCACTAATTTATTCAAATTAATTTTTGTGTATAGTTATGGTAGAATAGATAGCTTTTAAAAATATTTCTCCATAACCTATTGACCAACATCAATTATTGAAGAGATATATTTTCTTTTTTAAAATTCTTTATTGTAGGAAGTATTACATACTGTATGTCCCCTTTTCCCCCATTGCCTTCTCTCAGCCCCCCCGCCAACCCCCAGCCCAGGCTTTCACCTCCTATTGTCTGTGTCCATTGGTTATATTTATGTACATGGAAGTTCGTTGGTTGATCTCTACCGCCCCCCTCCAACCTCCCCTGCCTTCCTTCTGAGGTTTGACAGTCTGTTTGATGCTTCTTTTTCTCTGGATCTATTTTTATTCATCAGGTTATATTGTTCATTATATTACAAAAATGAGTGAGGTCATGTGATATTTATCTTTCTCCGACTGGCTTATTTCACTTAGTATAATGCTCTCCAGTTCCATTCATGCTGTTGCAAATGGTAAGAATTCTTTATTTTTTTACAGTAGCATAGTTTTCCATTGTGTAGATGTACCACAGTTTTCTAATCCACTCATCTGCTGATGGGCACTTAAGCTGTTTCCAAATCTTAGCTATTGTAAATTGTGCTGCTATAAACATAGGAGTGCATATACTCTTTCTCATTGGGATATGTTCTGATTTCTGATTTTGTGCAGTATGTTCCTAGATGTGGGATCACTGGGTCAAATAGGAGTTCCAATTTTAATTTTTTGAGGTAATTCTATACTCTTTTCCACAGTGGCTGTACTAGACTGCATTCCCACCAGCAGTGTACATGTATGAGGGTTCCTTTTTCTCCACATCCTTCCTAGCACTTGTCATTTGTTGATGACAGAGATATATTTTCATCATTGCACTTCCCTGTTGCCTTTATGTGAGTTTGTCTTTCAACTTCCAGGTTGCCAAACTTCAAGCCTTAAATCATCATTTTTTATTTGGACATGTTCTGCAATGTCCCTGCCTCCACCCTCCATGGTCCCACCACCATGTGATATTTTATGTAAGGGCTTCTCCAGTGTGGAAGCCCAAGAAAAGCCATCCCTGAATATCGCACACTGGCTTAGTGATTACTTTGAATGAAAGTTATCTAACCAGCAGTCAGTGCCAGAGGGCACCATGATCTTTCCTTGTATACTTGGATGCAGAAAATAAATCGCCCTTGTGACAGGTGCAAGGTGACCTCCCTGTGACCTGGAAAACACTCCTAGTTAAACAACTCTGAGCCAAAAAGTCTGCGTAATCAAATCTCATTGCTTCTTCTCTAATTTACTGCTTTGTTTAGATTCCTCATTGATAAATATTCAAACCTTGCTTAGATTACTTTCTAATGAGCATGAATTTTCTTTGCCCTATCAATGTTTCACATATTTATTCTTTCTTTGTCTAGAAAAGTATTAAAAGCTACCTGATTCAATCATTTCTTTGAGCCTCATTTTGTGATCTGAGCATCATATTGTGATTCTCCTATGCCATGTATTAAATTGATTTTCTCCTGTTAATCTCATGTTGTTTCAATTTTATTACTATATTGCTAGTCCAGCCATAAGAACTAAACAAGGTAGAGGCAGGAAATGCTCCTCCTCCAGGACAGCAGCCCTAATGCAATTTACTTAGAATTAACAAACGCAAGCAGGCCTTGTCAACCAAAGTGTTTGCAGCATGGGCTTCAGGAATTGAAAGTGATGAATGGAAGGTAGAACAGAAAAAGGGAGGGACAAGGGAGCAAAAGAAGGGAGGGAGGGAAGAAGGAAGGAAGGGGAAAAGGAATAAGGGAAGAGAGAAAGAGAGGAAGAAAGAGAAAGGACCAATTTTGTTTCTCCTTCAGACTGTTGCTGAGGAGGTTTCTTTACATATATATATATATATATATATATATATATATATAATTTCAGAGAGGAAGGGCGAGGGACAGAAACATCAATGATGAGAGAGAATCATTGATCAGCTGCCTGCTGCATAGCCCCTACTGTGTATTGAGCCCACAACCCGGGCCTGTGCCCTGACTGAGAATCAAACCGTGATCTGGTTTAAAGGTCAACTTTCAACCACTGAGCCACACCAGCTGGGCATTCACTGTTAGTTTTAACACATTTTAGTGACTAGGCCATGTATTAGAAAAAAACACTGTAGTAATATCAGTGACATAAATAAATATGACATATCTACAACTATAGTCTGCATATATAAATCGAAGATTCACCTCTCCTAAGCAATGTTCACGGAATGATTAGCACATGATCACACCATAACTTGAGTGGTAATTCTGAGAAGGTTTCTTAATAGATTTATCTGTGATAATGTCTAGACCTAAGATATAAAGATCACAGGTGGTAAAAAAAATGTGTCCTCCGCATATGATATAGATAGATGCACTATGTACAAAAATTAATAAAGAAAACAGCAGAGAAAAAAGGTCCATAAGGAAGTTTCAAAAGCAAGAATGTTACTTTAAAAGTCTTGTTTACAATCATTAGAGTTTGAAAAGTCTAATGATATACATATAATGACTACAATTTAGGCTGAGTAGAAGGAGTAAGTAAATGAAAGTCAGAATCCCCTTGATTTCTTTTGTGAACTCGCTTAAATCTGGAAAACTCGTTTTTTAAACACACCTACACATGAGTTTCCTCTGGATTTTATGGCCTTGAGGAAGAATGAGCCTAACTGGAATTATCATGAGCCACAAGTAATCCATGTCAGGCTACTGTAGCCAATCATGAATCATTTCCAGAGAATAATACCTATATAAGAACAGTTCACATTACAGTCCATAGGATTATTTCAGTACAATTGGTTTGATTCTATTGTTTTTTTCTTCTTAATTTAAATTTATTTTGTTACAAAGACCATGAACTTTGAAAGATAGCATTAGTGTTTCCTTACATATCACTGTGACAAATCTATTTATCCGGGGTCAAGAAACACCACAAAAATGATAAGGCAAGCCGGGAGGTGATTCTGATGTAATATTGCTTACACACCACTTCCTTCACAAAGACTCTTGTTTATATCCAACTTTCAGAATAAATAAGAGAGAATGGTCCTTCTACGGTTGACAGTGGAACTTTCATTAGAGCAAGGCTAAGGCTGTAGATTCTAACTAACATAAGTCTGAGTTGATCTTTCTTTCATCCAGGTATATGAATTTCATGGAAAATGTTTTATCATGAAAAAGAGTAAAAATGCATTCATACGCATTAAAAAACAACGACTTTTCTCCCTTTCTTAAAATAAATAATTTTACAAGGCAATTCTAACATCAGCTATTTTAAGAGTTCAAAAGAAGAAAGCATTTCAGAAGTTTGCAATGAGTCATCCCTAGTAAAAGAACAACTAATTTCATTTTTCACAGTTCTTTCTAACTGTGCAACTGAAATTGCCTCGTGTAAATTAGAATGAGATTTTTGTTGGGAGAAGCACAGCTTGAGGTTGTAGAAAACTTCTAACACTTATGTCTTATCAGCAATATGCTTTTCTGTTTTGTGATCACAAGTTTTCCCTCCATCTCCTTTTTACGGGAAAGTCCTGCTGTTTCTTCCCTACACAGAGCAAGTATTATGTCCCCCTGGGCTACAATACTGAACACACTGACACACACATTTCTGATCCCTTGATGGCAATTTAGACTGAAGGGAGTTTATTGGATTTTTTCCCCAAGCCTTCCCAAGATAATGTGTTGAGGTTTTTAACATAATTGTATAATTAACATCTATTTTAAAAATACTGAGTAATGTGAAAAACAAAATGTTTTGTGAAAGTTTTATATCACACAATTTGCTTTCTATTTTTAGTAACTGCTATTTTATAATCTGAGTTGAAATAAAATATTATTCTTTTCTCAGGATACATACTTATAAAATTTTATAATTTTACAGGACCTTTCAATTAAATGTAATATCAGTATTGACATTAAAATCGATGTATCTTTATGTAGTCTCCTTAAGATGTAAATTGAATATTTGGACATGACATACTAAAAATTTTCACATAAAATGAATTCTCATATAGCAAAAAAAATGTTCCAGTATATGACAATAACAGATTATAATATTAAGGAGGATGTAAGTTTAGTAGATTTCAAATATCTATTTTCACATAAAATATTTTCTTAGCACCTAATATTTTCTTGTTACCAACTTTAATAATAATATTCACATGCCTTATCATTTTAAATGTAAATTGATATTAACCAACCTTTATTTAAAGATGAAAAATTATTTGCAAAGATCAAATGATTAGTTTATTTCTATTCTATAGGTTAATAAAATTTATGATTACACCATTGCATAGAACTTTAAAGAATGAACACTATGTGACCAAGGAATTTACTTACAAAACAGAAACACTTCAAACCTTATAGAATTGAATTTAACAATTTAAAGTTAATAATACAAAACTATGTGTCTTTTGCAGATTTATAATACTTACAATGTCAATTAAGACTATTTTTGTCAATAATCTTAAGTATAATTCCAGATAAAATTATAAATATTTTGTAATATGAGTTTTGTTGACTGTTAATCCTCTCACATGAAAAGCAATTATTTCCATATACACAATAATCTATATTTCATTAAAGAAAAGCAATGTCATAAATAAAAGATTTGATTTATTGAACCTTAATAATGTCTGTAGTGCTGAGATTAAAATGTAACCAACCTTGCCTGTCGAAGTAAGAGGTCAATGGATCTAGTCAAGACAGCATAGAGTGTAATGGTTAAAATGACAAACCCAGGTGACAGATTGACTGGGTTCAGTCAGACATCAGCTTCATTGCTGATCAGATGTGTATCCCTGGAAATTTCAATTAACTTCTTACCAATAAAATGTACCTGCTTCAGAAAGATCTTACAAGATTGACATGAATCCTTAAGACAAGTAGAATGTGTGACGCAAATATTATTCTTCGTATTATTATTTAAGAAATATTCCATTCAGACAATGAGAACATTTTTGTTTGATGATTTGTTTAACATATATTGCACTAAAACAAACAAATAACAACAACAAAAAACCCAGGCTTGAAATGTGAGCTATTTATCTAGTCCAGCAAACAACCCCTTGGGCCCAATTGAGCTCATCATCTATTTGTGAAATAAAGTTTTATTGCAACACAGCCCATGATCATTCATTATGTATTTTCTATGACTACTTTTGCACTGTAAAGTAAAAAAAACTGAGAAGTTGCAAAAGAGACTACATAGCCTTCAGAGTCTAAATTATTTGCACTCTGGCGCTTTACAAAAAAATTGTGCCAACTACTATATGGGTTACAACAGTGTCAATATCAACAACTGGTATTTATTATTTTCTACAAAATTTAAGTTTACTTTTTCTCTTATTTAAAAAAAATGTCATGCATATATTTCATGTTATAAAATATCTGGCTTTATTTCATGAGTGACAGATATTCAGGTGGAAGTGGTTTGGACTTTAGAATTGGATATGTCCCTTAGTACATATGTGACTTGTAAAATCATCAGTCTCATAGATTTCGTTACCAAATCTATAAAATAATGCAATAAGGTGCCTAAAATATAGTGGCATTTATTATGATCTGCCCCCACATTTATTCCCATAACAAATTTATTTGTTAGATGAGGCAGAAAAGTATTATGCATTAGTTGTAGATTAAAGAATCAATGGTTTTATATCATGTCAGATTATATTTTAGTTTAGGAAGGAAGAAAAAGACAAATAAAATGTATAGTATAATGGTTAGAACACAGATTTTGAAAACTGATCTATAGGTTCATTTCCTATCTTTATCATTTATTAACTGTGTGGCCTGGGCTTTTATCTATCTAGTGTGCATATTTCCTTTGTTTATAAAGTACTGAATAAATGCTTCCAACTTCATAGAGCTCTTTTGCAAATTAAATAAGCTAATAGATAAAATTTTCAAATTATACGGCATAAAGTAAGCATTATAAAATCATTACTCTAGTATTAACCATCCTCAATGTGTCAGAACATCTTATGCCCGTTACTTATTGTAATAATTTTAGACATATTTCTCTCCATTAAAGGTAAGAAAGTATGTAGCTAGATAAACGGATGGATAATGGATGAATGGAAGGATGAATGGATAGAAAGATAGATAGATAGATAGATAGATAGATAGATAGATAGATAGATAAATAGATAGATAGATAGTAGAGAGTCTGTGGTACATGTCATTTAAGCAGCTTGGTCAGGTTCCCACAGCAGATAGAGGAAAATAATTAGGAATGAACAAAATGGTGTCATCAGATGCTTAATTCAATATTAGCATTAAAGGTATTTGGCTAGAGATAGTGGAAAATAAATTTGTTAGATTTTGATAGATTTTGTTATGCTATAGTAAAATAATAAGAGAAAATGATAAGCTGGAATATGCATGCCAAGATATATATTTTGGATAAAATATAAGTATGTTGTTTGAAAATCAATGTCATATTTCTTAGGTAGTATGATCTTTACTCAAAGGTAGGCCCAGGTTTGACTCTTTGGACTACCGCATGCTATCAAACTATTTTCTCCTCCACCTCATTATCCTTACCTTATAGGATCACTGTAAGGAAAAAAAGACAATATCTGTGAAGCATCTAGGAAATATGATGTCAAATGTATGCAAAATAATAGCTAAAATAAATTTTATATTATTTTATTTGAAATTTATATCTTATTTTAAACACCCCGACACATTAACAGATGCCATGTGTTTGGATTGTGGATAAATAAAGTTGATTTTAAAATGAGTAAACAGAAATCTCATTTAAAGTGAAGTAGGAAGGCTAGAAAGGGGAACTCTCACACTGACGCTGATCTCAAAGCACAATAAGAGGAACTCTTTTTTAAAAATATATATATTTTATTGATTTTTTATAGAGAGGAAGGGAGAGGGATAGAGAGTTAGAAACATCAGTAAGAGAGAAACATCGATCAGCTGCCTCCTACACACCTCCAACTGGGGATGTGCCCGCAACCAAGGTACATGCCCATGACTGGAATCGAACCTGGGACCTTTCTGTCTACAGGCCAACACTCTATCCACTGAACCAAACCAGTTAGGGTAAGAGGAACTCTTTGTGTGTAATAGTTTTTCCTAATTTTCTTGACATGCCCATGGTTCACTATGGTTGCAGTTACTGGACTACAATTCTTATTGTCACCCAATAAATTCATTTTTGCTAGATAACTATCTGCTGACTTTTTGTATATGGTCAACAATTTTATTATTTCATTATGAGGTTATTATATCAAAGAAGTGAAAGCATCTGAGGCAATTGGGTAAAGTTTATCTTTGACCTCTATCTACTTTTCTTTTCCCATCTACCTAATAACCTGCTACCTCCTCTTCTTGTTCTCCCAAGAGAAAATGATCTTCAATTTGATATTCATAATAATCCACTTATATATACTGTCACTCAAGGACACATTGTGCAGAAGCATACTCCTAATCACCGTCATTTTATATAGATGATCAAAAGCATAAAAGCATATGTGGAACAGAACTTATGAAAGATCATTTGCAAACTCTCTATAGTAGAGCAAGTAATATGATATGAGACATTAATTTAGCTAAACCTCACAAATGGCAATATCATTTTTCACTTATAATGCACTAAAATATGCAAACAAATAAAATATCTTTCCCCAAGTTTTTTGCAGTGTATCTCCACAGTCCAATGAAGTTTTCCCCCCAGTGTCCTGATGAGTGACATGCTAGAGCAGGCTTTGACTCCTTGGTGGTTGTTATCAATTCTGATCCATGCTGACACCTTTCTTTGTGAGATGTTTGCTTCATCTGTAGATGAATCAAATGTACTGCTGCTCCAACTAGCTCTATTCACTGTATTAAAAAATAGAGGAACCTGATTCTTACAAACTTTACACAGCTCTTCAGTTTTAATGTCTGAACTGGAATCCCACCTGCTACTCCTTCCATATCTCATGTGTCTATTAGAGGGATGGGAATAAGATAATTTGTTGGTGACACTTTTTAATGAAAAGTTCCATAAATACATGAGAACACAAATATCGCTAAGATTCCAACTATTTCCTTTATCTTCCTTTTTAACTATTGAATTCAATAAATATTTGCTGAGAGCCTATTATGTACAAGGCTAAATGTTGAATATTCCAGAGAAATGAATGATTAAGACATAGCATGCTTTGAAAAAATTATCAAATAATTTAAAAAATGTTCAAATATTTTGCATGTAAAAGTATAGGGAGAAAAATTAATATAATCCACTGTAGGACAAGAGAATTAAATAAAATGATGGTCTTTGTTATTTTTTTAAATGTACAAAATAAATCAATTACCAGATTGTAGATATAAAATATTTAGCAATTTATCAAAACTAATAGATGCCATATGATTCTCCAATCTGATAGTATATTTGACCCCCTTTATCCTTCCTTTACTACCTCCACCCTTTCCCTCTGGTAACTACCATAATATCTGTATCTATGAGTTTTTGTTTGTCTTGTTTGTTCATTGGTTGCTTTCAGAATTATATCTCTTATATGAGTGATAGAGTATGGTTCTTGAATGTTTCCATCTGACTTATTTTGCTGAGCAATGTACTCTCAAGATCTATACATGTTGTTCCAAGTGCCAGTATTTCATCTTTTCTTATGACTGAGTAGTATTGTATATATTTAGCACATTTTATTTATCTAGTCATCTATAGAGATACTTCAGTCATTTCTATGTCTTGGCCACTGTGAATAATGCTACAATAAGTGTAATAGGGATGCATGTGTCACCACAAATAAATGTTTTCAACATTTTCAGGGAGATACCAGAAAAGAGATTGCTTGGTCATATGGTAACTCTATTCTTAAATTTTTCAGAGCCTCCATACTATTTTCCACAATGGCTGTACCAGTTTACACTCCCACCAGCAGTCAATGAGGGTTCTTTTTTCTCCACAACCTAGCCAACACTTATTGTCACTTGTGTCATTGATAATAGCCATTCTAATATGCATGAGGTGTTATGTCCTTACTAGAGGCCCGGCGCACAAAATTCATGCATGGATTTTTTTTTTTTGGGGGGGGTGTCCCTCAGCCCAGCCTGCACCCTCTCCAATCTGGGACCCCTCAGGGGATGTCCAACTGCCAGTTTAGGCCTTTTCCCAGATCGAGCCTAAACAGGCAGTTGGACATCCCTCTCACAGTCCATGACTGCTGGGTCCCAATTGCTCGCCTGCCTACCTGATTGTTCCTAACTGCTTCTGCCTGCCAGCCTGATCACTCCCTAACCACTCTCCTGCCAGCCTGATCAATGCCTAACTGCTCTCCTGCCAGCCCAATTGCCCCTAACTGGCCTGCATCCCTCTCAACTGTCCTCCCCTGCAGGCCTGGTCACCTCCAACTGCCCTACTCTGCTGGCCCAGTCACCCCAGCTGCTTTCCCCTGCAGGCCTGGTCATCCCTAACTGCCCTCCCCTGCTGGCCTGATCACCCACAACAGCCCTCCCCTGCTGGCCATCTTGTGGAGACCATCTTTGACCACATGCAGGTGGCCATCTTGTGTGTTGCAGTGATGGTCAATTTACATATTACTCTTTTATTAGATAGGATAGCTTTTATTTGCACTTACCTAATAGCTAGTGAAGTTGAACATCGTTTCATAATTTTATTGGTCATTTGTATATCTTCTTAGAAGAAGTGTCTATTAAGGTTCTCTGCCCATTTTTAATTAGATTATTTGTTTGTTTGGTATTGAGTTATATGAGTTCTTTATATATTTTGGTTATTAACCCTCTGTTGGAGCTGTTGTTTGCAAATATCTTCTTCCATTCAGTTGGTTGCCTCTTTGTTTTGTTAACAGTTTATTTGTTTGGAAGCTTTTTTATTTGTTCTCATTCATTTCTGTTTGTTTTTATTTCCCTTGCCTTTGGGGTCCTCTCATGTCCCTATTCCTCTGACATCACCCTTGACCCAATTTTCTTAATAAAGACTATATTGCAGATGCACTGATACACTCACTCCTGGCAGGTTGACTAAATCATACCTTTGATCACTGTTTTAAAGTTTAATGTTGGTTCCTCACCATTCTTGGTACTGTTGCTGTTCAAGTTCAATTAGTCAACACTGACCATAGTGGCCTTTGGAAAAACACAACAGTATCATGTGGTCATATTTCTAGTTCATTCTCAGCCTGACAATGATGTACTTTTCATTACAAATGTTATTCAACCATGAGATGTCAGTCAAGACACTCATTGGATCTTCCATACACAATGTCATCCACAGAAATCTGAATTTCAAGGGCATTACAAGTAGTTTCTCAAAAATTATCATCACTAACCATCATGAAAATACAAATAAAAACTATATAAGTTATCACCTCACACCTGTTAGCATGGTTATTATGAAGAAGATAAATGCTAAGTGTTGGCAAACATGCAGAAAAATAGTAACTCTAGTTTGCTATTGGTAAAAATGTAATTTGATACAGTCATATGAAAAAGAATATAGAGGTTCCTTAAAAAATTAAAAATTGAGCTATCTATGATCCAGCATCCCACTTCTGTACATAAATCAAAAGGAAATAGAAATCACTATCTCAAAAAGTGATACAAACAATTTACACACACAAACAATGTACACTGCATCATTATTTATAATAGCCAAGATATGGAACTATGAAAACAACCTGTGTCCACTGATGGATGAGTGGGTACAAAAAATTATATAAAGATTCATGCAATAGGCCTTCCTTCCCCTGGCTGCTGGCACTGGTTTTCCTCTGGCACCCAGGGCCCATGCCTTTGGTGTGGCCATAGTGGACCAAAGGCACCCAAACCAGGCCTTTGGTCTGGCCACAGCAACAAGGCTTAGCTTCTCCGCTCCAGCCACAGCAAGGCTTGGCTTCTCCACTCTGGCTGTAGTGGAGAAGCCAAGTCTTCAGTCTTCAGTCATCCTCAGTCTTCGCTCCATGCCTGCATATGCAAATTAACCACCATCTTTGTTGGGTTAATTTGCATACTCGTCCTGATTGGCAGGTAGGTGTAGCAGAGTGACACCAATTTGCATGTTTCTCTTTTATTAGTGTGTGTGTGTGTGTGTGTGTGTGTGTGTGTGTGAGAATTGAATTGCAAATCTTGCGTGAATTTTGGGACACCCTATATATGATATGGTGTATATATATATATATATATATATGATATGGAGTATTATTCAGCCATTAGAAAAATACCACCATGGATGGACCTTGAGGATATTATGCTAAATGAAATAAATCAGACAAAGAAATAAAAATCCTATATAATAAAGAGGTAATATGCAAATTAACCCTCATGCCTTCATAAGATGGCTGCCTAAGACCAGGCCTGCAGGGGGTTTAGTGAGGGACAACCAAACGACTGAACAGCAGGCTATGAGGGGCGACCAGGCTGGCGTGGGGGGGGGGGGGGAGTTGGGGGTTACCAGGCCAGAAGAGGGTGGGGAGTTGGGGACAATTAGGCAGGAAGGGAGGGCAGTGAGGGGCAACTAGGGCAGCAGGGGGGCAGTTGGGGTTGACCAAGCTGGCAGGGGGTCAGTAAGGGGTGACCAGGTTGGTGGGGGGGAAGTTAGGAGTGACCAGACCGACAGTGGGAGGCAGTTAGGGGTGACCAGGCTGGCATGCAGAGGCAGTGAGAGATGATCAGGCTGGCAGCAGGGGGGGCGGGCAGTTAGGGGCAACCAGGCATGCAGGCAGGTGAGCAATTAGGAGCCAGCGGTCCAGGATTGTGAGAGGGATGTTTGACTGCCAGTTTAGGCTTTATCCCTGGGATTGGGCTTAAATCAGCAGTCAGAAATCCCCTGAGGGGTCCCAGATTGGAGAGGATGCAGGCCAGGCTGAGGGACCCCTCACCCCAGTGCACAAATTTCATGCACCGCCAGGCCTCCAGTAAAATATAATCTCACCTAAATGTGCAACCAAAAAAAAAAAAATCAAATTGATAGAGTGGTGTTTGCTAGTGGCTGGGAGATGGAAAAAGTGGGGACATGTTGTTCCAAGGATGCACACTTCCAGTTATAAGATAAATGAGTTTTGGAAATCTAATATTCAGCATGTTGACTATAGTTAACAATATTGTATTTTAACTTTAAATTTGCTAAGAGAGCATATCTTAATTTTTTTTTTTTACCACACACACAAATTTTAATTATGTGAAGAGGTGGATGTCTTAATCTTATTGTGCTAATAATTTTGCAATATATATGTGCATTAAATCATCACATAACACATCTTAAACTTACACAATATTTTATGTCAATCATATCTCAATAAAGCTTAAAAATATCAGGTTAAAACTTATTTTTTACTCTCCCTTACTCAACCCCGCTAGCCTTTTTAAGGCAGTTTGGTCACTGAGCACTTCTGTATAGAAAGGGATCATATCTTTGTCTACCAGCTTGTTACTCTCCCTACTTTGAGTTTATCTCACCAAATTTCATTTACAGGACATGTGTTCTATGATCTGTCACGAAGCTTTAGTGTCTTCAAATCATGCATAGGTTGACAATTATGTGGATATCAAATTCTCATGATGTCCGTTTGCCCTGCTATTTCTTCAATGAGTCCCTTAAACATTATGTCATTACATATTGTAGGTCTGAAAGACTATTTCTTTCGTTCAACAGTTTAAAAAATCCAATTTTTCAACCAGACTTACAAAACTTCAATCTTACCCAGCACCAAGGTTTACTAATGATTAGCAAAGCATACAAGAAAGGTGTAACCCTACATGCCACATTGAGAGGTCCTTAATCCATCAGAATCAGCTCCCCGAGTCTCCATTTTCATGAGAAATGTTTTTGCCACCGGCAGACAAGTATTAACTGAGCACATAAAGATTTAACAAAGAGCTATGGTATTTCTCAATTTTATATCTACCTAATATGTTATTTATGCATCCCATTTCTATACAAATTGCAATGTATTTACAATAAATACACTAGACAAAGTATATCCAGCTAAAAGGGTTCTTAACTTAATATTAAGTATCTAGCAAACCTTTAAAACATTCCAGATAGTAAATTTCACCTTAAACAGTTCCAAAATATTCTTTTCTTTACAATTTTTATTGTATTTATTGGAGTGACATTGGTTAAAGAATTATATAGGTTTTTGGTGTACAATTCTATAATGCATCATCTGTGTATTATATTGTGTGTGAGACCAACTCAAGTCAAGTCTCTTTCCATCACCATTTATCTCCCCTTTACCCTCTTCTACTTCCCCCAACCCACTTTCCCTCTGCTAATCACCAGATTGTTTTTTGTGTCTATGACTTTTTTTCTTAATGCCATCTTCACCTTTTTCATCCAGCTACCCAAAGCCCCTTTCCTTTAACAGCTGTCAGTCTGTCCTCTGTATCTATAAGTCTGTTTCTATTTTGTTTGTTAGTTTATTATGTTCATTAGATTCCATATATGAGTGAAATAATATGGTACTTGTATTTTTCTTGCTGGCTTATTTAACTTAACATAAAAATTTCCAGTTCCATCCATAATGTTGCAAAGGGTAAGATTTATTTATTTTTCTTCTTGGTGGCCAAGTAGTATTCCATTGTGTAACTATACCACAGCTTTTTTTATACACTCACTAGAGGCCCAGTGCATGAAAATTCGTGCACTGGAGGGGGTCCCTCAGCCCAGCCTGCCCCCTCTCACAGTCTGGGAGCCCTCAGGGGCGGGAGGCCACCTGGTGATCAGGGGAAGGTGATGCCCCATCACACCTCTACTGCTGCCACTGCCAGCAGTGCAAGCCTCAGGTAGCCCTGGTTACCTGAGCCTCGGGAAGCCCTGAGTGGCTGGGGGGCTGAGGGGACTGGGGGACTCCAGAGACAGGCCTACCTGCTGCCATGGCGGGGATGAGGGGACTGGGCGCTGCCATCCTGTGGCTGTTGGCACTGCCATCTTTGAGGGCAGGGCAGCCAGTTAGCATATTCCCTCCTTATTGGCTGTGGGCACTACCATCTTTGAGGGCGGGCAGTCAATTTGCATTTTCTCTTTATTAGATAGGATTTACTGATGGATGCTTGGGCCACTTTTTAAGTATTGGCTTTTGTAAATAACACTGCAATGAAAATAGAGGTACATACATTCTTTTGTGTTTCTGCAGATAAATTTCCAGATGTATAATCACTAAGCCAAAGACAGTTCCATTTTAAAATTTTTGAGGCAATTCTGTACTGCTTTCCTCAGGGGCTGGACCAGTTTGTATTCCCAACAGTGAACTAGGTTTCCCTTTTCTCCATATCCAATGGGTTAAATCTGCAAAAAAAAAAAAAAAAAAAAAAAAGAAACATCAATTGAGCAATCAAAAAATGCTCAATAAAATACATTTTTAGAAGGACATCCTATATTTTATTATGGAATCACTTTTGTTGTTCCTGATAAATGTGTGATTAGATGAAATAAAGCAATAAAAATAATCAGGTAAGCATTAACATTAAACCAAATCATAGGTAATCCTATATCATAAAGCCCTAATATGCAAATCAACTGAACAGTGAATGACCGGTCCCTATGATGCACACTGACCACCAGGGGGCAGATGCTCAATGCAGGAGCTGCCCCCTGGTGGTCAGTGTGCTCCCACAGGGGGAGTGCTGCTCAGCCAGAAGCTAGGCTCACGGCTGGTGAGCAAAGCGGTGGAGTGGGGAGCCTCTCCCACCTCTGTAGCAGTGCTAAGGACCACTCCAGGGATGTCCACCTGCTGGCTTAGGCCCGCTCCCCGTGGTCGTAAGCTGGCAGGCGGACATCCCCCGAGGGGTCCCGGACTGCAAGAGGGCACAGGCTGGGCTGAGGGATCCCTGAATGTTGTGCACTGGGTCTCTAGTATTATGATAAGTAACTCTCTTAGACAGCTATATAGTAATTGATGATTAGTTTAGCTAGTGCACAGATGGGGGAATAGAGAATTGGGTTCAGAAAAATAGAGTTGAGAAATATTACAAATGAAGAAAAATATTAAAAAGGAACATGATAATTCAAGAGTAGTAATACAAATATTTTAAGTTTTAAAATTTATATTAGGGGTGAGAATTTGATGGTCTTTTTTTCTAGATAATGTACAATGTATGAAATTTAAAGAAGGACATGTAGCAAACTGCTGGTTCCCACTGTATATTATTTTGGAGAGCTAAACTTATGTCCAGCCCCCCCCCCCATAATAATAATGATAACAACTGAACTACATGGCAGTTACTTATTATGACAAAGTTTTATGTCTCTACCATGCGAAGTCAGCTGTAGAGAGAATAAACTTTTCAAGATACAGGCTTATGGTACTACCCTTTACCAAACAACTTTTCGAGATACAAGCGTATGGTGTTACCCTTTATTAAGAGGTATCCTGCATGATTATTCCACTAGAGAAGAAAAGTCTCACATAGGAGAGTAGATCTTTTGGCCTGGAAGTCATTTGCACTCATAACCATTTAGCCAGAATTTGTCATGTGGCCCCGCATAAATGCAAAAGGCCTAAGAAGTTCAGTTTCCTTTGTATCCACAAGGAATAGTGAATCAGATCTTGTAAACAATATAATTTCTATAATATAGATAAAAATACAGATATGAAGGCTTTTCTGATATCCACTGCCTCTGGGAGTATCACACTATATTGCAATTACTAATGTTTATCTTTTTTTTCTTAATCTGCCCTAAAAAATCTTAGCATGTTAATAATGATCTTTAATGTAAAGTAAATGGCTGAATAGTGTTCTAACATACATATTGCTTAACTTTATTTAACCCAATCCTATATTTTGTAGTAAAAGTTATATTTGGAAGAGGTTCTTATTATAAACACTGCTGTGGTCATCATTCATCTTTATAAATGAGCATTTGCTAAAAATCCTAAATTTAAAATTATTAGTTATCTGCACCATGATGCATTTTTCAATCAGTTTAATATACAAATAAAATTGATCCAAGCTTCCATTTTCTATATTGCAGCAAGTCTAGTGCTCTTGCCAAATTGTTAGTCACTTCTGGCCCAAAGTAACCCCTCTGCTCAATTCACTGCAATGCTCTTCTCACCTGTTCCACTGTCATATTTATACACTGAACCGATCCTAAAGAAATCAGGAATTCAAGCATGTCATGTGTAATAGAACTTTAAGTTTTGTGATCATGACAGGAAAGTTGCATCATCTCACTGCCTGTCACAGACTTCAAATTGCACATCCTTATCACTGGGAGTCTTTTTGGACACCTTGATATTGATCACTGATTATTCACTGAGCTTGTTACTCCTACCGCTTGATCTTCTTACTATAATTCTAATATAATTTCTCATTTCTTCCCACGTACCCATCTCTCCTTTATTCACTTTAAACATTCTTTTCTTTCAAACAACTGCCCCAGAATCACTTAAGTATATGCAAAACTATTGCTACCTAGTTAAATGTAAAGACTGCTCAAAAATTGAGGTGTTGTGTTGTTGTTTTTTCTCCTTAAAAATCATTTGTGTTCCTTACAAGTCAGTTCTGGTTTAAAACTATGATTTTGATGAAAGGCAACACTATGTTACAGTGTTGGGAGGTTTAAATGTGTTCCTAAATAAAAATGTTTTTGAAGCAGACCATAGCAATAAAACTACACAATTCATATTGTGTATTTTTATTGTTACAAATAGCATTTCCCCCAGATTTTCATATGCTTTTACTCATATTCTTGCCTTTATATTCTATAAAATTTTGTCAAGATAAAATGTTTTTTTTCTCAGATTTTATTGAGATTTTTATTATAGCTTGCATTTTAAGAATTTTCAATATCTCACTGTTTCATAATTATGTCAGCATCCACTTAGACTTCCTATGAATATTAGCATAATCATTGATATTCTATGTTTTCTTTAAATATATTTCCCCCATTGCTGCTGGTTCATATCCTGTGGTTTTAATTTTTTCTAAAGAGATTATAGAAATAGCATACTTTCTGTCTCCATGCCTGTCAATGAATGCCCTTCTCTCTGTCTTTCAAGTGAAAGATAGCCTGACGGGTTATGTCACAGAGGGCATGCAGACTCTTTTTCACATAATGCTGGTAATGAGCTCTTGTCTTCTGACATTTAGTGTTGCAGAACAGCCTACCATAACCTCATTATTTCTCTGTCTGCTTAATTACAGGGTTCTTTTTTAAGCACCGATATCTATCTGATTAAAAAATTCTCTTTATCAATATTACCTATTATTTTTAACTCATTTGATCTCTGCACTAAAATTTTTCTTCAAATAGAGAAATTAAAAAATGTATCTGCCCATATTCTTTTGTTGATGCTGGTTATGGTTTGGTTGCCTCCCATAACACCCTCCCTACCTCTTTACCTCTATCTGAACTTTATTGTTTCAGAGACACTGAAAACACATCCTTGCCTACAGTTTTATATTAACTTTTGTTTTGTCTAGAACACTCTTTTGATAGTCACATGCCCCAAAATAAGTAAATAAATAGGAAATTTTAAAATTTTTACTTAAAATTTTAGAAGATAGTAATACTGGAAATGAGAAACAATAAAAGAGTATAAAACAATTAGAAAACAAATAACAAAGTGACAAAAAGACCCTCTTTATCAGTAAATTCTTTAAGTGAAAATGGATTCAACTCAAGTCAGCAATAGGCAGAATGGATAAAATCACATGATCCAATTATGTGCTGTCTACAAGAGACTCACATTAGAACCAATAATACCAATAGAGTTCTGGCCAGTGTTGCTCACTGGATAGAACATCAACTGGCATACCAAAGGGTGGTGGGTTCAATTCCTAGTCAAGGGATCATACCTAGTTTGCAGGTTCTATCCCTGGTGCCAATTGGGGCACATGCAGGAGGCAAACAATGGATGTGTTTTTCTCACATCAATGTTTTTCTCTCTCTTGCTCTTTCTCTGTCTCACACACACCTTCTTTCCTCACTCTCTGAAAAAATCAATTGAAAAAACTATCTTTGGGTGAGGATAACAGATAATAATAATCCTATATAATTAAAGCCTAGGTGGCATAACGCCCTTGTGTGACACCCTGGCGCCATGTCCTTGCGTGACCGCCACAATATGGCCGCCACAATATGGCTGCACGCACAGCGGAGGCGGAACCCGGTGGATGCTCCACATGGGGAGGCCTGGGGGTACCGTGGCTCAGCGCAGCACAGAGGAGGCCAGTCCCGACATCTCCACCGCCTCGCATGGAGGAGGCCAGTCCTGGTGGAGGAGGCGGGTCGTGGCAGTGGAGGGCAGTTGTGGGTGATCAGGCTGTCAGGGGAGGGCAGTTGGGGGCAATCAGGCCAGCAGGGGAGCAGTTAGGCATCAAACAGGCCAGCAAGGGATTGGCTAGGGGGTGATCAGGCTGGCAGGCAGAAGCATTTAGGGGCAATCAGGCAGGCAGGCAAGCGGTTAGGAGCCAGCAGTCCCGGATTGTGAGAGGGATGTTCCAGATTGGAGAGGGTGCAGGCTGGGCTGAGGGACACCCCCCCATCCCCCATGCATGAATTTCATAAACTGGGCCTCTAGTAATTTTAATAATGGTAATACAAATAGATGGATAGAAGGATGGAAACAGATATTCTATGCAAATACTAACTGAGAGTACTGCAAAAAGAATTAATCAAACAAACAAACACATAAATAAATAAATAAATAAATAAATAGAAGCACTTTCCATTTTCATGGATCGGAAGACTTAATATTAAGGTGCCAACACAACCTAAAGTTTTCTACAGATTCAATGCAATCTCTATCAAAATCCTGATGACGTTTTTGAAAAAATAGTAAAAATCATTCTAAAATTCATATGGATTCTTAAAGGAGCCAAATAACCAGAGGGAAAACAGAACAAAAACTGGAGGACTAATGGTTCTTGATTTCAAAATATATCACAAAGCTAAAGTGATCAAAGCATGAATGAACCTAGAGGGTATTATGCTAAGTGAAATAAGCCAGTCAGAGAAAGACAAATTATTTCACTTATATGTGGAATCTAAAGAGCAATATAAACAAACAAAACAGCAGCAGAATAATAGATACAGAGGACTAACTGATGGTTGTCGGAGGGGGGAGGGTTTGCTGGACTAGGTGTAAAAGGTAAAGGGATTAAGAAGTACAAATTGGTATTACATAAGATCATGCAGATATAAAATACAGCATAAGGAGTATAGTCAATAATATTCTAATAACTATGTACAGTGCAATGTGGGTTCTGGAAATATCAGGGGGAATACTTTGTAAAGTATATGATTGTTTAACCACTATGCTGAACACCTGAAACTAATCTACACTAATAAAAGAGAAACATGGTAATTGGCGTACGACCGCTACCCTTCCCATTGGCTAATCAGCGTATCCTTATGCAAATTAACTGTCAGCCAAGATGGTGGCCGGCAGCCATGCACTGAAGAAAGCAGGGAGGTTTGCTTCCTCTAGGAACTGCAAACTCCAACGTTCCCCGCCTCACTTGCCGGCCTCTCAACTGCAACTCTAAGCAACTATTACTATGTTGCAAATAAGAAGCTAAACAAAACCGGCTTTCAGTCAGCCCCGGACCGCAACATTGTATCCATGTTTTCAGCAGTGAGGCCTTAGAGCTAAAGCTGGCCCAGAATTAAAAAAAAAAGAAAACAAGGAGCAGTTGGGAGCTTTTAGTCAACTGCCAGCGGGAAAACAGCCCTCAGCCCCTCAGCCAGCCTGGCCAGGCACCCCAGTGGGGACCCCCACCCTGATCCAGGACACCCTTCAGGGCAAACCAGCCAGCCCCAACCCGTGCACCAGGCCTCTATCCTATCTAATAAAAGGGTAATATGCCTCCCAGCACCGGGATCAGTGGAGCAGCGAGGCTCCCGGCACTGGGATCAGCGTGACAGGGGGCAGCGCCCAAACCTCCTGATCAGCCCTGCTCTGTGCCTGATAGGGGGGAGCTCCCCAATCCCCCGATTGCCCTGCGGCTCTGTGTGTGACAGGCTGCAGTGCACCAACCCCCTGATCGGCCCTGCTCTGTGTGTGACAGGGTAGAACCATAACCTCCCCATCAGCCCTGCCCTGAGTGTGACAGTGGTGGCGCCCCAACCCCCTGATCGGCCCTGTTCTGTGGGTAATAGAGGGTGGCGGGTGCCCCAATCCCCCTCCACGGGCCTTGCTCTGTGTGTGACAGGGTAGAGCCATAACCTCCCCATTGGCCCTGCCCTGAGTGTGACAGGGTGCAGCGCCCCAACCCCTTGATCCACCCTGCTCTGTGTGTGACAGGGGGCGGTGTCCCAGCTCCCCTATCGGCCCTACTCTGTGAGTGACAGCGGGGAGCTCCTCAACCCCCTGATGGGCCCTGCTCTGTGAGTGACAGGGGGCAGCGCCTCAACCCCCTGATCGGCCCTGCTCTGTGCGTGACAGGGGGTGGCGCCGCACCTCCCCATTGACCCTGCCTTGAGTGTAACAGGGGGCGGTGCCCCAACCCCCCAATCAGTCTATCCTGATTGTGACTGAGGGTGGGATTACAACCTCCCGATCCGCCCTGCTCTGTCCATGACAGGGGGCGGCGCCCCAACTCCCCAATCGGCCCTGCTCTGAGCCCGACCAGGGGCTGCACCTAGGGATTGGGCCTGCCCTCTGCCACCCAGGAGCAGGCCTAAGCCAGCAGGTCGTTATCTCCCGAGGGGTCCCAGACTGCGAGAGGGCACAGGCCGGGCTGAGGGACCCCCCTTTACCCCCCGAGTGCACAAATTTTTGTGCACCGGGCCTCTAGTACAAAATAATACTGAATATGAAGTGTAATTAAAAAATAAAATTAAGAAGAAAAAAATTGTGATACTGGCATAAAGACAGACTAACAGACCAAAAGAATAAAATGGCCTAGAAATAAAGTCAAATATTTTTTGATAAAAGTTCTACAACCATTCAATGGATAAGGACAGTTTTTTGCTTTTTTTTTTTTTTTTTTTTCAAAAAATGGTGTTGGAATAATTGGATGGAAATAGCACAGTGCAGTTCCATAGAGTTCAGAAACTACTGACAGGGGAAAATGCAAGTAAACAATCACATATTCAATTATGAAAACATTTACTTATATAATAAACATGTACTGATCTTTTATGCTATAGGCTGGGACACCACATTGAAGAAATAGGATGACTCTAAAAATTAGAGAAGAGACAGGCAGAGGATCAAGAAAGATAGAAAATAAAATGAATTTAAAAAGTATATGCTATATTTTGGGGTAATAATTGTTTATACGTCAAAACTTGGTTCTCAAATGTCTCCCATTTTGAAAAACTCAGTTCTCCACCAAGTTGTTCACAGAAAAAATGTCTCGGTTGTTGAACAAAAATTTGTTTTTTGAGCCAACACCCTTTCATGCTGATACCTGTATGATCAGTCACGTGTCTCTCAGGTGACAAACAAAGGGTAGAATGTGCAAGTATGAGTCAGTTTACTGCTAAACCTTGCATTGTTAACATCTCAGGAAGTTGTGCTGTGAACATTTTCATGTTTTTTTGCTTTTGGGAATCTGGAATGGATTAATTCAATTTACATTTTTTCTAGTGGGAAAAAATGATTCAGTTTTCAAACAGCTTTCCAGAACAAATTAAGTTCAAGAACCGAGGGTCTACTGTATTGAAAATATCAGAATAAGAGGTCAAACTTTATTCTATTTTGCTATTTTTAATAGAAAGTTAAGAAATTATCTCTGATAAAATGACATTGGAACAGAGATATAAAGCATGTGACCACATATAGTCAAATAGAACAGTTGAGAGGAAAAGATAAATACACTGAATTTTAAAATGCCAAATTTAAAAAAATCTGAAATTAAACTAAAAATAATTATAAAATAAAATTAGTGAATAAGAATGAAGAAATTCTTCAGAAAAGGCAGATGATAGCCAACAAATGATCTTCTCTGACCAACTAAACTTAACAAGTAAGGAAAGAAACAAATTTAAAAGATAAGATTGAAATCTTCAGAAAACCTCTCAAGCAAATAGGAGCAAAAGGAGCAAGATTCTGAAAAGGGAAAACCTATAAGAATGGTGGTGAGTTCATTTTTTTTCTTGTTTTCATTCATTTAAAATTTTTATGCAAACCTTAGTTCTAAGTGTTTGAAATGTTATTAATGAGAAAAGGCTCTACATACAGGAAGTTACCCAACAGGGTGATTCAAATTGTGCTCAGCATAATTAATTATTAAATAAATGCTAAAAAAAAAGAGAGAAGGAACCACAATGAAGTAGCCATGTACACACAAGACTTGCTCAATTTCATAAGCAGATTTTTAATAAATTAGACCCAGTATGCATATATGCATAACCCATGGACACAGACTATAGGATGGTGAAGGGGTCAATGGGGGGTAAAGGGGGGCATACGTAATACTTCCAACAATAAAGATTTAATTTAAAAACAAAAATAAATAAATACCACCCCAAAATCAACCTACCTTATGGCCACACAGTTATGTTGTTTTTTGTTTCTTGCACAGAGGAAATGAAAATATACTTACAAAAAGGATTATACAAAAGTGTTCATAACAGCTTTAAAAAGCAAATGTCTCTAAAGAGAAGATTGTGCTCTATTCATGCAATGGGACATTATTCAGCAATCAAATCAAACAAATGCTGATAATGAACATTATATTCAGCACAAGAGCCAAGCACAAAGGAGTACACAACATGTGATTCCTTTCATGTGAAGGTGAATAACAGGTGACACTAATCTATGACAACAGAACTCATAACAGTGTTCATTTCTAGTGGTTCGGCAATAAGTGACTAAAAATGAGTTACAAGAGAACATTCAGAATTGACAAAAATGGTCTATATGTTCAAGAGGGAGTTAGTGATTATGTAGTTGCACGTATGTGTCAAAATTCATCAAGCTGTACGCTTGAATATGTGCATTTTATTGTATGTAAATTACACATATGTTGAAATAAAATTTAGATAGATCAAAAAATATTTTTTTTCAAGGATGAGAATGCTATCACTGACATTATTTAGAATTGCCAGAGCATGACTGTAATAATAAGATGAACTTTTACTTGGTTTTATAATTGTTTTAAAACTACTTAGAGATAATGTAATATGTGTTAACTGTGCCCGCTCTGCAGACAGATCTCTCCACTGCATTGGGGCATTACTACTGACACCCCACGTCACGTCTTGAAATGACCAATAAAGAACTTCATAATATATTTCTACCCTAACATCATAATTCCACATTCATTTGATTCATCGCTATTGTGAAGAACAAAACATTATTAGGAAAGGATTGAATCAACTTCTGCTTCAGGGAGTGAGAACCAGCCTGGTTTAGGAAAATCAGTGATCCCAATCCAGATTACCACAGTACAGTGACTGACCCAGGAAAATCCAGTCAGAATGAAGAACAGGATTTGTGTTGAAGAGAGTACCATTTTCTTGTTTAGGGAATGAGGTCTGCAGGCATAAGTCCTAAAACTGCCTCAGCCATTGTGTTGCCATCAGTTAAAATTATTGGGGTTGATTCAACAAGAGAAAAGTACAATTGAATGTACCACAGAGAAATAGACTCAGACCCTAACGTACTTTGTCTTAAGCCAGCCATATATCCTGATTTTCAATATAGGTCATAATTCTCCCTTACTCTTTGAGCTGGGTTATGTTGTGCTTTCTGTTATTTGTTAAATGAGGAGTCATAAATGCTTACAAGAGAAATAATTCTGTTTTAATCAACCATATACTTTCAAATTTTTTATAGGATGTTCTTTTAAATGAATAAATTTAATCTAGAAGGAGTTATTTCTTATGAACTGAAAATGGAAAAAAAAAGAATGTGTTTTGTTTTCCTGAATTCTACAAAATGTACTAAAATAATAGCTTATTTGAAGACTTGATTGTTTTAGGTTTGGTTCTGAAATGTTAAAGATAATGCCTAGTGTATAAATATCATACCACAAAGGATTTGCCTTAGCTTTTCTGCTTTCTATTTTTATTTAGTAAATGGAGCTTATTTATCTGTCTTTTTCTTTTCTTTAACTTTTATCATTTCAGTCATCTCTTCTACATTTATCCTTGACCTGTGAATAACCCATTTCAACAGTGATATATTGATTTCATAATTAAGTCTGTGGTTCCTTAGTGCAGGGGTAATAGTGCAAGTGATAATAATGAGTTTGCCTCTTATTCTACTTGTTTTCTTGTCCCTGAATGCTTAGACATAATTGCAAATTTAACTAAGAGTTGAAGTTTCACCTCCAGCGATAAACTTCTGTGTGCTGAAGTCAACTTCTAGCTGGCTGACATTTTCATTAAAAACGAAATAAATAAATAAATAAAAAGAACAACCTTTCAGCTTAAATGGATGCACCATATCTCATCAACAGTATTTTATGTCAATAGCTCATTAAATTTTTCAGTTTTAGCCCATGAGACCAACTCACTATTATGATTATAATTAAGGCATGTTATTTGTACATACTCAGAGTCCTAACAATATATTACATATCTCTATTGTGACCATATAACTGTGAATACTGATTCAAAACCTATATATTCAATAATGTGTGTGGATTATTTTCTTCATACATTATCATTTTTAAAGAAAAATAAGTTTTCTATATCCTTTGACATGTTTAATAAAGCTTCAAGTACAAAATCACAATTTATTTAATTTTCCTCATTTAACTCAGAATTAAATAGTATCTTTATGGACCTAAATCTGTCAGTCAAGAAATGATTCAATTATTTGAGGAATTATTTGAAACAAAATCAAAAGTTCACTTTGATGCATATTTTATATCAAAATTCTTTAATTTAAAGCATACATACATATGTTTGAATTTGATTTTCTAAATGTTCAGAAAGTAGCAGGGAATAGTTTTATTTAAATATATAGCATGTTTTCTATTCTCGTATTTTTCTTTCTTATGTATACCTACTGCCATTGATCATCCCTCACTATTTACTTCTGTCAACATCCAAAAAAATTGTTATTATCTACATAATTACCTCAAGCCCAACCTCAATTGTTCTAATTTTGTGATTTTTTTTCCAAAATTATATTTGTATTTTTTAGTACAACTGTGTCTTTATAAATAAATGGCCACCTATAGCTGGACACTTAAAATAATCGTATTTCTATGAGTGTCTATCTCACTTATCATGCACCATAATAATTCAAAATTTCAAAACTTTTCTCAGCCATATCTTTCCAAGATCTACTTCCATTCAAAAGTTGATTCAACCATACACATCTATAAAACAATCCTATATAATAAAAACCTAATATGCTAAGTGTCCAGTTGTCAGGTGGTCTGTTCAAATAATCAAAGTGTAATATGCTAATAATATGCTAAGGTGGCTCAACCGCTTGCTATGATGTGCACTGACCACCAGGGAGCAGATGCTCCAACTGCTAGGTTAGCTTGCTGCTGGGGTCCGGCTGATCAGGACTGAGTAAAATGGGCTAGACACTCCCTGGAGCCCTCCCACAGTCCCTCCCTGGCTGGCCAACCTCCCTGGCCCTGATCATGCACCAGTGGGGTCCTTCGGCATGGCCTGTGCACTCTCGCAATCCGGGGGATGTCAGAAAGTGGATTTTAGCCCTATCCTGCAAGCCAGGCTGTGGGACCCCCCTGGTGCACAAATTTGTGCACTGGGCCTCTAGTCATTAAATATTATACTGACAATCATGCATTTTTTAAAAAATTAATAGACTTTTGAAAGAAAGAGAGAGAAAGAAAGAGAGAGAGAGAGAGAGAGAGAAAGAGAGAGAGAGAGAGAAACATCAGTGTAAGAGAAGCCTCCCACACATGGCTGGACCTGGGATCAAAACCACAACCTTTTTTTTTTTAATATATTTTATTGATTTTTTACAGAGAGAAAGGGAGAGAGATAGAGAGTTAGAAACATCGATGAGAGAGAAACATCGATCAGCTGCCTCCTGCACATCTACTGGGGATGGGCCCACAACCCAGGTACATGCCCTTGACCGGAATCGAAACTGGGACCTTTCAGTCCGCAGGCTGACGCTCTATCCACTGAGCCAAACCGGTTTCAGCCACAACCTTTTTTCTTGTTGTTGTTGTTTTTTTGCCAATCTTCATCCCAGGATGTTTTTTTTTTCATTAATTATTATTATTGTTATTACAGAAAGTGGAATTGAGGGAGCGGGGAGAGAAAGAGGGAGATAAACATGTATGTGAGAGAGACACATACAGTGGTTGCTCCCACATGTGTCCCTGGGGTTGGGGATCGAACCTGCAACTCAGGAAACAAGCTCAGGACCCTTTACTGTGCAGGCCAATGCTCCCACCAAATCAGCCCCTCTTTGAGGACTATTTTTTATTGGCTCCCTCATTTATTTCCTCTAGCAAAGGTCAAGATGAAAAAATTATTAATTATAAAAATAAAGTAAAACAAGTACAAATTGCCAATTAGCTGATTATTGCTAATCATTAGCAATAATTTTTACATGGAACCATTTCAAATTAGTATTTATTCTTTTATGATTCTGAATGAAGCAATAATTGGAAAATTAGAAAATATGTATTTTGATGTTTTTCATAAATTTCCCCCATATTACTAGGGTAGAGACTGGACCAAAGATATGTAAACCAAGTATTCCTGGCCACCACCAGAAGGTAAAAGAGAAGATAGGAATCTACTTCCTTGTAGAGTGAGCTTCAAATAAATATTATTCTGCTGACACCTTGGTTTCATTTCTAATCTCTAGGACTGTGAAATATAAATTTCTGTTGTGTTAAGCCATCCAGTTTGTGGTATTCTATTATGCAGCCCTAGCAAACTAATACAGATGATGTTTCTTTTTTTCTTTTTTTGCTTTGTTCTGGGAACCACCTTTTTTTTTAAATCTTTATTGTTGAAAGTATTACATAGGTCCTCCTTTTTCCCTCATTAACATCTTCCAGCTGGCACCCATTCCCCACCCAGGCCCTCACCACTCCATTGTCTGTGTCCATGGGTTATGCACATATGCATACAAGTGCATTGGTTGATTTCTCCTCACCCACATTTCACTGTCTTTCCTCTGAGGTTCAACAGTCTGTTCGGTGCTTCTCTCCTTCTGCATCCAATTTGTTCATCAGTTTATGTTGTTCATTAAATTTCACAAATGAGTGAGATTATGTGATATGTGATATTTATCTTTCTCTGACTGGCTTATTTCCCTTAGCATAATGCTCTCCAGGTCCATCTAGGCTGTTGCGGATTGTAAGAGTTCTTCTTTTTTTCACAGCAGCATAGTAATCCCTTGTGTAGATGTACCACAGCTTTTTATCCACTCAACTGCTGATGAACACTCAGGTTATTTCAAAATCTTAGCTATTATAAATTGCACCGCTTTGAATATAGGGGTACATATATTCTTTCTGATTAGTTTTCTTTTTTTTTTTTTTTTTTTGTTTGTTTGTTTTAGGATATATTCCTAGAAGTGGGATCACTGGATTAAATGGGAGTTCCTATTTTAAATTTTTGAGGAAACTCCATACTGTCTTCCACAGTGGCTGCACCAGTCTGTATTCCCACCAGCAGTGTAAGAGGGTTCCCTTTTCTCCACATCCTTTGCTGCACTTGCCATTTGTTGATTTGTTGATGATAGTCATTCTGACAGGTGTGAGATGGTACCTCATTGTCACTTTGATTTGTATCTCTGGGATGAGTGACTTTGAGCAATTTTTCATAAGTCTCTTGGTGAGGGGAGAAGAAAATAACAGCTGAATAGACAAATGGGGTTTCTTTGGCATCTGTCCTTAGCTTTCTTCTGTTCTGAATCTTTATATTTTTACTGAGGCTCAGTGCATGAAATTTATGAATGAGGAGAAGTCCCCTCAGCCCAGCCTGAACCCTCTCCAATCCGGGACCACTGGCTCCTAACTGCTCACCTGCATGCCTGCCTGATCACCCCTAATGGCCTCTGCCTTCCTGCCTGATCGCCCCTAACTGCACCCCATGGTGGCCTGGTCGTCCCTCACTGCTCCTCCTGCCAGCCTGGTCAACACACACAGCCTGCTATTTGGTCGTTTGGTTGCCCCTTACTGCCCCCCCTGCTGGCCTGGTCGCCCCACACAGCCTGCTGTTCGGTTTTTGAGTGAGAGCGTCCCAACCGGTTTGCATAATCCTCTATTATTAGTATAGACTAATGGCCTGGTGCACAAAATTCGTGCACGAGGGAGGGAGTGTTCCTCAGCCCAGCCTGCACCCTCTCCAATATGGGACCCCTTGGGGGATGTTCTACTGCTGGTTTACAGGAATAGGGCCTAAACTGGCAGTTGGACATCCTTCTTGCAATCCGGGACTGCTGGCTCCTAACCCCTCACTTGCCTGCCTGCCTCATTGCCCCTAACCACTCTGCCTGCCAGACTGCTCACCCCCAACTACTGCCCTTCTCGCTGTCCTGATCACCTCCAATTGACCCCCACTGATGTCCTGCTTGCCTCCAACTGGCCCCCCTACTGGTCTGCTTACCCTCAACAGCCCCGCCCCCCACCAGCCTGATCATCCACAACTTCCCTCCCCTCTAACCACCAGAAAAACATCCAGAAGTCCTCCTGGAAGGTCTCCCAGTCTAATTAGCATATCACCCTTTTATTAGTATAGATAGAGGCCTGGTGCACGGGTGGAGGCCTGCTGGTTTGCCCTGAAGGGTGTCCCAGATCAGGGTGGGGGTGTACTTGGGGCATGGGGTGGCCTGGGCGATGGGCCTGTGGTGGTTAGCAGGCCGACCTCGCCCCCATAGGGTGAGGTTTCCCACTGGGCCAGCCTGGGTGAGGGGCTGATGGCTGTTTGAAGGCTGACCGCACCCCCTTCATTATGGGGGGTTCTGCTGGGGTTCCTGGCTAGCCTAGGTGAGGGGTTGATGGCTGCTTGCAGACTGGCCGAGCCTCCCAGTGGGGACCCTCACACTATGGGGGTGCCTGGCCATCCTGGGTGAGGGGCTGATGGCTGTTCGCAGGCTGGCCATGGCCCCAGGCAATCCAGGCTCCCGACCCTCCTTGAGCGGAGGCCACAGTGGCTGGAAGCAGGTATCTGGGAATTATTTATCTTCTATAATTGAAACTTTGTAGCCTTGAGGGGAGCTCAGGGCCAGCCAGGGCAGGAGGGAAGCTTGGCATCTTCCATCGCCAGGGGCAACCCAAGCCTGTTCGCTCCAGATCCATGGCATCTGCCATCTTGGTTGGGTTTATTTCTGTACTCGTTCCTGATTGGCTGAGAGATTGGCTTTTGAGTGTCGCAGAGGTACGGTCAATTTGCATGTTTCTTTTTTATTAGATAAGCTGTGTCAGCACTTACTGTGGCTACAAATACCATCAACAATGGGAAAAGTATTTATATGACATTTAAGGCTATTAATGTTTTAGGCTTGGTTTTTAAGATTCATTGCTTTACATGAATTCCATATATCCCACATTCTAAGCATGCTAGTCTTCTGCACAGGGATTAAGAGCATGATATCTCAGATCAAAAACTAGTTCTGAAAGCTATTCTCCTTTAGAAAGCCACTAAATTTTGTAAGTCTCCATTTCCAGACCTGTAAAATGAAGTATTAAAAGTATCCAACTTAGCTATTCTGTAACTATTCTATCAGTTTTCTTATTTATTTATTTCTTTTCTAAAGTATAAGTATGGTTTTTCAATTCTAGGAATTGGATTATTGAAAAAAATTAACCCTCTATATGAGGGTATGTAAAATTTGTTATGTGCACTGCCATGCATTTTTCTATTTCTTAAATGCTCCCTCATTTTGTCCATGTAAAGGTCAAGGTAAAAAATTACTCATTTGAGAAATAAAGGACAAAAATCAAGACAAATTGTCAATTACCTGATTATTGTTAATCACCAGCAATCATTTTTACATGAAACCATTTAAAATATGTTCTACTTATGATTTAATGGTTCCCAGTGAGTAACAATGACTGAAAAATTAATATATAGCTATTGTGATGTATTTAAAACATTTCTATCTAGACACAAGTCAATATTTGTGATCAGATATGATAGTAGTTCCTGATTAAGATTTATCTTTCTTCCGGATTGTTTAAAAAACTTCATATTCTCCCTTGATATATTTAAACAGATTTCTTGTTGTCAATTATGACATTCTGTTTGTTTTGCCTAGTGTTTTCCCACAGTATTTATTTTTAGATTGATAATTCGTCTATTTTAGATGCTCATCCACAGAGTTAAGAAATTTATGTGCTGAATTATTTCTAGGATTTTTAGTTGAAGAGTGTTTAGGTATATATAGAGAAAAATGCATTAATAGAAATTATAAAGTTTACTGGTTCCACCTAGTGGCAATGCAAAGCAAGTTTAAAACAAAATTATCACTGAAATGATATGAAAAGGCTTCATATTGAGATTTTCAAAAATTTAGTTATATGGCTTTTCTATATAGGTAGATATTCAATGCTGAAAATCCATTATTTTAAAAACTGATATAAATGAATTCTGGATATCTATAACAATTCTTTTCTGTGGACATGTTTTTCTTTTTCTTATTTTAGAAGAGATATCTGAACAATAAAGAGCACATGGAAATAGAATCCCCTACTAACTCTAACTTTTTTTTGTTGTTTATTTTTTTCTACTGATTAAACATATATTTTTCTCCACATATCCATTAAATGTCATTCATTTAGCTGCTGGACCTGAATAAATAACTATAGGATGTTTATAAATGGTCAAAAACAAACCATCTAAATCTGTAAGATGATATGATAGTTCTTTTATACAAATTATTCTTTTGTGAGCTAATAAAGTATATGAAGTGCTTTTAAAAGCTAATCGCTAATTGTTTTATTAGCAAAAGCCCTATATTTTCTACAAAACAGCATTCAAGCAGAAGAAACGTTTATAAAAATCATAAAATATAAACTAAATTGTTTCTTTTAATTGCTTACAGGGTTATGATATCCCACCCTAATCATGCTTATCAGCATAAAGTGTGATAAATAATGATATATGAATAAATTCCTTTTTCCAATAAAAATATCTTTTTCTTCCTCTGCTTCAGTAGCACCTTCAATATTCTTATAAAAGGCATTTATGTCTTATAACTAAATTCATTTTTATTGTCTCTCAGATGTCTGCAAAAATTCAAACTGCATACAGCGTGTTTTTATCAGAGAAAAATCTTTCCGGTTTAGTTATGACAGACTGAGTTTTATATGATGTGTGAAAATACCTGATATGTGTACAAAACACATTGCTAGGCTAGAGAACGCTTCCACATAATGCTGAATATCATTAACTAAACTTTAGATATTTTAAGAGAAGAAGAATTACAACTGAGTATTCCTTTTTCAGATAGAAATAATATGCTACATTAGGCAAAATGAATAAAATCTTCAGTGTGTCAACTTTCAATCTTGCTTGTTTAATTAATTTTACATATAAAAGCAAATGTCTTAAAAACCATTTTGTGGTAGCAAATTACTTTACCGTCTTTACCTATGCAGCTTGCTCTAGATAAGCCAACCACATCCTTTTATAGCTGTCACAATGGTGAGGACTTAATTTTGCTATTATTGAACACCAGAAGACAAATAATGAGTAAAAATAGCATTATCTTTATATTCTTATCATAATTATACATTAAATTACATTGAATCATAAAGGATGCAAGCACAGATAAGTAATATGTTATTTAGACCAATAAAATACAAACCCACTACTTTTAATTAACATATCATGGATTGCTTACATCTTAATATAAATGTACAAATGATGTTCATTTTTAAATCATATTGTACAGTCCTATTACTTGATGATATGGAAAATTAAAAATCTAAATACCATGACTGTAAAGTAGCCATACGGTGTAAGGTTCATACCATAAAGTACTTCTCATTTTTCTCTCAGAAGAGAAACAGAGAGAAACAGTGAGAGAACCTATGAAAAACACCAATGCTTTCAATAATCATTACCTCTTAGAGTAGTGGTTCTCAACCTTTCTAATGCCGCGAACCTTTAATACAGTTCCTCATGTTGTGGTGACCCCCAACCATAAAATTATTTTTGTTGCTACTTCATAACTGTAATTTTGCTACTGTTATGAATCATAGTGCAAATATCTGATATGCAGGATGTATTTTCATTGTTACAAATTGAACATAATTAAAGCATAGTTATTAATCACAAAAACAATATGTAATTATATATGTGTTTTTCGATGGTCTTAGGCGACCCCTGTGAAAGGGGTCGCGACCCACAGGTTGAGAACCTCTGTCTTAGAGGATATGAATATTTGAACATTCTTGAATCGTGTAAAATTTTATGAAGTAATCTTCATACTTCTTCAGAAAATTATGTCCACTATAAAAGGTATTTATGACTAAATATGTGCTCCAAACCACAGATTAACCTACATATGAATATAATGTATAAGTAGTACTTTTAAGAATGTTTTTCAGATTAATATTAGTTTGAAAAGGTAGAATCTATTTTTTTTTAATTCCAAGTTCTTAATATATATTATATACATGCTCTGGCCTCAAAGCTTTTATGTACCTGTTCCTGTGCCTTAATATATGTCCTTCCCGGACTTGTATGCATCCATATAACCATAACTAATGGACATAAGACACTGGGGGGTAAGGGAGGGCAGGGGCTTGTCAAGGGTGGGGGGGAAAAAAGGACACTTATGTAATACCCTTTGTAATACTTTTAGCGAAATAAATAAATAAATAAATAAATAAATAAATAAATAAATAAAATATATGTCCTTCCCTCAAAAGCTCACATGTATTCCACCTTCATGATCTATAGATATTTATTCAAATGTGTCTTTCTAGTTAGGTCTCTCCTAACATCTATATTTAAAATTAAACTTATTTAAAACTAAATTTGAAAGAAAATAAAAACCTACTCTACTCCATGATGCACCCAATACCCCTAACCATTTCCCTTCTTTTTCTTTATAGTATTAATTATCATCTTAAACATTTTTTTGTACACAGTAAGCCCTCGATGTCATCAATAGGTTCTTGAAAACTGTGACTTTAAGCAAAACAACATATTTTAAAAAACAATTTTACCATAGACTAATTGATACAAACAAAAGTTAAGTTCCTATGGTGTGTTTCTGGTCACAAATCATTACCAAACTTCTCAGTAAAGACCCAAATACTTCTAATATTACAGATTGAAATAAACGTGGGCTACACATGCATTTAAGAAAGACAAATAAAAACAAGTAAGAAAAGTCTTTTCCAACTTGCTTATTCCAGTTCGGGGTCACAGGTAGCCAGAGCCTCTCCCAGCAGCTCAGAGAGCATAGTGGGAACCACCTTGGGCAGGGCACCTCTTCCATGGCAGTGTGCATTCGCACACCCCACACTGGGACAAAGCAGACACACTTTCCCTAATGTGCACATCTCTGGGATCTGGGAGGAAACCAGAGTACCCAGAGAAAATCTACATAGATATTGGAAGAGTGTGAAAACACTACACGGACAGTGGCCCCACCTGTCAATCAATTTTTTTTTTCTCATCAACATCAAATGAAAGGATGTGATTTGAGGACCAGCTGTATGTTTAATATAAGGCTTGTCCACCTCCCCTGAAATGTAAGTGCCATGAAAGGCAGAGATTATTTTCTTTAAAATTGGATTTGTAGAGCCTAGAACACTGCTTGGGAGAGAAAAGATGTACTATAAATATGTGTTAATTTAATGGAATCTTCAATGAATAAATAATTCACCAAATCATGTGTTGTAAACAAGCTCATGATGTAGGAGTTAGCCAGAGATGTACATTTGAACTAGACATATGGACACCTCCTGCTGGGGTCTGGCCCCAGCAGGTCCAGGGGTCCCCAAAGGTGTGGACGGAGTCGGCGAAGAAGGAATGACACGGAGACATCCTTCAGTTGATCAGCAGCCTAGTCAGGACCTCTAGCCAGGATCTCCAGCCAAAGTTCTGGTCAGGTTCTCCAGCCAAGTTCTGTAGCCATGTTCTGTCCAGGATCTTTTGCCATGTTCTCTTGCTAGGTTCTGTGTCTAGGTTCTGTGTCTAGGTTCTGTGTAGGATCTTCAGCCAAGTCCTGTCTCTAGGTTCTGTCTCTATTGTCTTGTTACATCTGTATTTATACCAGTTGATTTTAATCCTATTAATTGCTATTCCAAAGGTTAGGGCGTTTCTTATCTCCATTCCAGGGAGTAAAGATTATGTGGCTTAAGCGTGATTGTTCTTAGTTAAAGTGATTAACTACCCACCTGACACTTAGTTAAGGAGTTTTATCCCCTCCCTAACTTCAGGGGAAAATCCCTACCTGGGGAAACAACCTTTCTCGGAGAGGTGACCTTGGTTAAAACACATAGTGCCAAGAAGGGGAGCAAACATATTAAGAAGAGTATGCCATATACACCAGGTCCCTTGGAACATATGCTGTGCAGATGTTTCTTCCCTGCAGCGACTGTGTCAAGCAGCAAGGATGGACCGGCTCCCAGCAACCTCCCATATTGTTTATAGTTCACTGTGGTTCATACATGTAGGTGGCTATCATGACACATCCTCTAGGGCAGCGGTGCTCAGCCTGTGGGTCGCGACCCCTTTGGCGGTCGAACAACCCTTTCACAGGGGTCGCCTAAGACTATCTTGCATATCAGATATTTACATTACGATTCACAACAGTAGCGAGGAAAATAATTTTATGGTTGGGTCACAACATATGGAACTACATTTAAAGGGCCAGAAGGTTGAGAACCACTGCTCTCAGTAGCAGTTTCCTTGCTTCCTTTTCTTTATTGTCCTATTAGGTATAGACATTTCTCAAAGTCCATGTTTGAATCTCTAAAATTTTCTTTATATTTCTCTTGAAATCTCATTAATTTCCACAACTTCCACAATACCTCCAAGTGAACTAATTCCACGTGTAAATCAACAGATTTCAGGTTTTAATAATACACACAAACACATACATACATGCACATATACATACAAAAACAAACACACACACTACACTGCAATATATTTTTCAACATTTTAAAACCGAGCTATGAATCACAAACTATAAAATTCACTTTTTAAAAAGTACATGAGTTAGTGGGCTTCAGTAGTTTTAGAACTTTTAATATATTCACAATATTTGTAAAATCAATACCATTATCTAATTCAGAACATTTTAATAACATCAGAAGGAAACACTTTACCAATTAACATTAACTTCCAATTATACCTTCTCCCCAACCTTGGCAACCATTAATCTACTTTCTGTCTCTTTGGATTTACCTGTTCTGAACATTTCATATGAATGGGGATGATACATTGTGTGGGCATTTCTGTCTGCCTTTTTTCCCTTCACATAGTTTCAAGATTCACCCATGGCATAGAATGTGTCAGAACTCCATTCCTTTTGTAGCTGAATGTCATTCTACAGATACAACATATTTGGTTTATATACTCATCTGTTGATGGACATTTGGGTTGTCTCCAGTTTTCAGTTATAGGACTAATGCTGCTATAAATCTATACTAATAACAGAAGAATATGCAAATTGTCTGGGACACCATCACAGTAACAGTAATGACCAAACAGCAGACTGCATGGGCAACAAGGCCAGCAGGGGTTTAGTGAGGGACGACCAAACGACTGAACAGCAGGCTGTGTGGGGTGACCAGGCTGGCAGGGGGAGGGAAGTTGGGGGCAACCAGGCCAGTGGGGGGGTTAGTAAGGGGTGACCAGGCCATCAAAGGGGCAGTTAGTGGCAACCAGGCAGGCAGAGGGGGCAGTTGGGGGCAACCGGGCCAGCGGGGGGGGGGGGGGGGGTTAGGGGCAATCAGGCAGGTAGGTAGCTGAGCAATCAAAAGCCAGTGGTCCTGGATTGTGAGAGGGATGTCTGACTGCCGGTTTAGGCCTGATCCCAGGGTTAAGTGGTTAGAGCATTGGCCCTAACCTCTCCCACTCTCTCTGAAATGCAATTGAAAAAATATCCTCAGGTAAAGATTAACCAAAAAATATTTATAGATAGCTACAAGAGATGTCTAATACTTTACTACCTGTTTTCTTCTAGGATTTTTATGGTTTTGCAACTTACGTTTAAGTCTTTTCATTTTGAGATTATTCTTGTGTATGGTCTATAATTTCAAAGATTACTTCACAAATCAGTTAAGGGTTTTCTTTAAACTAAACTACTAAAGTTACACAGTTTGTGTTTTGTGACCATCAATTCTTGACTCTGTTTGGGTTCTCTGAGAAGCTGCCTAAAGATGGAGATCAGCATGTAAAATGTTTATGAAGGAGGATACTTGGGATTCCCCTCCCTCTGAGGGCAGTAAGGGAAAGAATCAAGATTGGTCAGAGCATAGAGTCTGATAAGGTCTCCAAATTGACTCTCAGCTGAGTTGGCATCTTAAAACTGTCTTGAGTGGGATAGGAAGGCCAGGCTCTTACACCCTGTATGAAAGTCACTTGTTACAGGCATCTCCAGGAAGGGGCTGTCAACAAAACAAAAATTATCTTCAATTTTGTTACAGCTGAGTGATCTCAGGTCAATATCTTTTTGTAGGTACATGAGAAATGACAAATTTGAGAAAAGAGGCAATAGCATGAGGGCTTTCTAAAACTACACACAATTCATTAAAATACCTTTTTAAAAAACAGCATTCCAAGGTATATGGTATAATTTATCATTTTTCATGTGCTGCTGATCAGGCCCACCTTTCTGATAAGACCCCATTGATAGGGCCAGAGATGCTGACTGGCATAGAAACTGACCAATCATAACCAAATTGGCTGGCAGGGGAGGGCAATTAGGGGTAATCAGGCAGGCAGAGGCAGTTAGGGGTGATCAGGCCAGCAGGGAATAGCAGTTGGGGGCAAGATCAGGCTGGCAGAGGAGGGCAGTTGGGGGCCACCAGGCTGGCAGGGGAGGACAGTTGGAGGGAACTAGGCCTGCAGGGAAAGGCAGTTGGGGGCCATCAGGCCAGTAGGGGAGGGCAGTTGGGGGTGAGATCAGGCTGGCAAGGGAGGAAAGTTGGGGCAATCGGGCCTGCAGGGGAGCAGTTAAGTGTTAATCAGGCCAGCAGGGGAGCAGTTAGGGAGTTATCAGGATGGCAGACAGAAGCAGTTAGGGGCAAACAGGCAGGTAGGCAGGCAGGCAGGTGAGCGGTTAGGAGCCAGCAGTCCCGGATTGAGAGAAGGATGTCCAACTTCTGGTTTAGGCCCGATCCCTAAACCAGCAGTTGTACATCACCCAAGGGGTCCCAGATTGGAGACGGTGAAGGCTTGGTTAAGGGACACCCCCCTCCCCACCAGTGCACTAATTTCATGCACCAGGCCTCTAGTAATTTATAAATATAAAGATAAATGCCATGTTAGGAGGACAGTAGTGGAAAGTTTATGTTTGCTCCATAACCCTGGGCCAGAGCAGATAATTGCATAGACAATGAATGATACCAAGTAAAGGTAAGACAATATTTCACATTTCCCACATATCAGGAGTGAATTCTAATGTAAGGAGTCAACTTATATAGATATATAATATGGATATAGCTATATAAAAAATGAATTCCATTAAAGAGGACAAGGATAATCTTAAGGACACTGCTATTTTTTTCTGAATATAATAAATTAATTTATATTAATACTTACAAATATCCAGCTGTTAAGAGTAGATAGCATAGGTAAAGTGACCAAATACCCAGCTTGTCAAAGGGAACTAAATAATGAAGTAGTTCATTAAACAAATATCAGAAAATGTTTCAAATTTTTTTTTGTTTGTTTGTTTGTTTTAAATATATTTTATTGGTTTTTTACAGAGAGAAAGGGAGAGAGATAGAGAGCTAGAAACATCGATGAGAGAGAAACATTGATCAGCCACCTCCTGCACATCTCCCACTGGGGATGTGCCCGCAACCCAGGTACATGCCCTTGACCGGAATCAAACCTGGGATCCTTGAGTCCGCAGGCTGATGCTCTATCCACTGAGCCAAACCGGTTTCGGCAGGAAATGTTTCAAAGTTTTAAAAGTGGAATTATCCAACCTTCTAGCTAATAATTTTTAGATAGCAGAGAAGTGAGATCCAGGTTTAAGGAAAGCATCATCTGGTAAATGTTAGATTTAGCCTGTGGAATAACTGATTTGTTTTCTACTCTCAAGTTCTAGAGGAAGCAGCATTTAAATAGCTCCTAGATATAAATATAAGTGGACCAAGATCCTGCCTAGATGTCAAATATTCACTACACCTTCCAAACCAAAATTCAACACACATTCTTTCTCTCTCTCTCTCTCTCTCTCTCTCTCTCCCACACACACTTTCTCACTCTAAATCTGAGGAAATTTTGAAAATTTTGTTTTTTCTCCTAGTCACAAACATGCTTTAATATATAATAAAAATTTCCAAAAATATATTTTAATAATAAGTCAACAAAAAGAGGAAAAATGAAAACTGCTGACAGGAAAAACAGGTAAGAATTTAAGGGTTTCCACATATCAAACCGTGTTTGATGATAGTTCATCTTATATGTCTTATTGATTGTGACAGCATTTCTTTTTCACCAAACATTTTCATTTTAGTATATCATCATATCCATAACTCCTAGAGAAGACATTTCTCAAAATGTATTTCTTGTTCAATTACATTCTTCATTTTTTTATCCATCTCAGCTCAGAACCTTAAAGTGACTCAGCTTGCCCATGAAAACAATGAGTTAAGAGCAAATAAATATCCTAACTAAGTTACTGACTGTTAATAATTCACTCTGATTTTCTTAGCTCTAAAATTCCTTTATGACAAGCCACATTTATACTGCATAAGTTTTGTCAACTGCAAATAACTTCAAAATTGTTTTATCTCTAACAAAATTTGAAATTAATTGTTTTATCTTCAAATAAGTCCCTTTCCCCCTTACTCTTTTTCCCTCTCTTTCCCCCTGTCCTTTCCCCCTCCCTCTGTTTTAGTAATTTATTAACATTATTTGCAAAATAATTAAATCTAGATGAGAGGCCTGGTGCTAACTGCTCCCCTGCTGGCCCAAATGCCCCCAAGTGCCCTCCCCCATGGGCCTGGTCACCCCCAACTGCCCTCCCCTGCAGGCCTGGTCCCCCCCAACAGCCCTCTCCTTCAGGCCTGGTTGCTCCCAACTGCCCTCCTCTGCTGGCCCAGTCCCCCCCCCCCAACTGTCTTCCCCTGCAGGCCTGGTCTCCCCCAATTATCCTTCCCTGTAGGCCTTGTCCCCTCCAACTGCCCTCTCTTGCAGGCCTGGTCCCCCCCAACTGTCCTTCCCTACAGTCCTGGTCCCCCCAACTGCCCTCCCTTTCAGGCCTGGTCCCTCCCAACTGCCTTCTCCTGCCAGCCATATTGTGTCCATATGGGCCTGGCCATCTTGTGTGTTGGAGTGATGGTCAATTTGCATATCACCTCTTTATTATATGGGATTCTCTAATCCTCAGTCATTTCTTTATTTCATGGAAATTACAATTAGAGTTATTCAGGGTTATCAATGAACTATATGGTATTCACCAATTCCAAGATTTCTATCATAACTTTATTAGTTTGTCATGTTTATGGATAAAAAAAAATTGAAGCCTGTGCAATTAAATAGCAAGAACCTAAACAAAATTGTAAAACTACTTCATTACTCATATTCTTTCCATCATACCAAATGATAGTATAAGAGATAGCAAAAATTTGGGGAAGCACAATTGAGTTGAAAGAAGTAATAAAATGTCCTAAAAAAGTGAGTATAAAAAGTACGTTAATAAGTAGTGAATACTTATTTCAGATGGATCCTGGGACAACTTGTTTTATTTTGGAAAGAACACACAACTTAGATACATACCTATGTTTATACCTTTATTGTTGAGAGTATTACAGATGTCCCCTGCATCTTTTTACTCCCTATTGCCCCCCTCCACTGGGATCCCAACCAGCCCCAGGCCTTCATCACCCTATTGTCTGTGTCCACAGGTAGTGCATATATGCATATAAATTCTTTGGTTAATCTCTTCCCTCTGAGATTCCTCAGTCTGTTCCATGTTCCATGCCTCTGGTTCTATTTTATTCATCAGTTTATTTTGTTCATTAGATTCCTTGTTTATTTTTAGAATCAATTGCTGACAGATATGTATTTATTGCCATTTTATTGTTCATGTTTTTTATCTTTATTTTGTTCTTCTTCTTAAAGAAGACCCTTCAACATTTCATGTAATACTGGCTTGGTGGTGATGAACTCCTTTAGCTTTTTCTTGTCTGTGAAGCTTTTTATCTGACCTATTCTAAATGATAGCTTTGCTGGGTAGAGTAATCTTGGTTGTAGGTATTTCCTATTCATCACTCTGAATATTTCTTGCCACTCTCTTCTGGCCTGCAAAGTTTCTGCTGAGAAACCAGCTGACAGTTGTCTGGTGCTCCCTTATAAGTAAAAACCTTTTTTTCTCTTGCTGCTCTTAAGATTCTCTCTTTGTCTTTAACCATTGGAAATTTTATTATTCTGTCTTTGTGTGGGCCTCTTTGGGTTCATCTCGTTAAGGACTGACTCTCTGTCTATTTCTTTCACTTGGGAGGGGAAGTTTTCTGTCATTATTACTTCAAAAAGGTTTTCAATTTGTTGCTCCCTCTCTTCTCCTTCTGGCACCCCCATGATGCAAAAGGCTTGAAGTTGTCCCAGAGGCTCCTTTCACTATCTTCAGTTTTTTATTTATTTTTTTTATCTTTTAATTGGTGTTTTTTGCTTTCTCATATTCCAATTGTTGATTTCACTCTCAGCATCTTCTGCTCTACTGTTGATTCCCTGAAAATTATTCTTCATTTCAGTTATTGAATCCTTTATTTCTGACTAGTCCTTTTTCATGTCTTTGATGTTCTCACTAATTTCCTTGAAATTCTCACTAAGTTCCTTGAAGCTTTTATTAAGTTCCTTGAGCGTCCTTATAACCATTGTTTTGAACTCTGTGTCTGGTAGTTTTTTTGCTTCTATTTCATTTAGTTTTTTTTTCTTTTTTTTTTTTCTGGAGATTTCTCCTGGCCTTTCATTTGTGAAATGTTTTGTGGGTTTTTTTGTCTCCACATTTTGGCTGATTCCCTGTATTTGTTTCTACTAGTATATATTAGGTAGAGCTTCTATGTCTTCTGGAATTGGTAGAGTAGCATTGTTTAGTATGTGTCATGTAGAGCCCAGTGGTTCAGCCTCCTGAGTAACCTGAGCTGGTCACTCTAGGTGTGCCCTGATGTGGGCTGTGTTCACTGTCCTGTTGAGACTTGATTGCTGTTCATGTCTGAGAGGAATTGACCCCCAGACCAATTGGTCTTGAGGACCAGGTTCAACTACAGTGGAAGAGCTGCTGTGCAGGAGCCACTCTATTGAGCAGGACTTGCCTATTGGAGTTTTGGTGCTCGCTGGGTTTGCCCTTTGAGTTGTATTGGTTTTAATTTCATCGGTTTTTCTTTCATTCCATATATCTTGAGCCTTGAAATGTTTACTTATTTGCCTAAATTAGCTGATATATGCATTGCAGCCTTAATTCACATATTGCAAGGTCATGAGGAGCTAATGAAATAATATGTAAAATACTATATTTCATAAGTCATAGTAGCAGCCCCCTATCATTAGTAATTGTGTGTATATTAATACAAAATATATTAAATTTGTAATTATTAAACTTTAGCATTCAATGTAGAATTCTAATTCTATTTAATAGAAAAAATGAAACATTATAATAAGGCTATAAATGATTTGAATTACTTTTTGTTTTATAGAAATAAAATATTTTTATGAAACAAAAGAAAGACCTTTAAACAGAAAACATTGTGGATAAATATACATTCTACTTAACTATGATAAACAAAAAAATAAGTAATAAAATAAATATAACAAAAAGTTATAAAATTGTCATAAAAAATAAGGCACTAAAATCCAAATGATTTACATATAATAAATGTGCCATATTTATATGATACCATTATTCCAAATGCAATTACAATACTTCTTGATTTATATTCTAATATGGATGAAAATAGTTTTATTGATTTTTAATCATATTCCATTTTGTTTGTACCTATATAATCCAGCTGTTTACTAAATGTTTAGACATTGTCAGGAAATAGGTTTGGTTTTTGGTGATAACTGGACCATCCTCGATGAAAAGAGGCTACAATATTTATATGAATCTAACCAATGTAGCTATTTCTATAAAGAGTTACATCATTCTTATATGTAACAGAAACTTTTTAATTTCAACCATCATAAAATTAGAGAAAAATAGCATTAATAGGTATAATCTAAATACAATCAAATAATAAATCTAATACAATTAATTTACTAGTAAAATGTAAATATTATAAGAGAAAAACATGCAGATAAATTTTGAAAGTTTAAAAAAATTACTTGATTTTAGGTTAGAGAACATAAGCAGTACTCTCCCCCAAGTGATTTGAGTATAAAAAGGAATTTATATATAGTTGTAGTTGTTCAAAGATTTTTTTCTATGACATTTGTAAATTAAAAAATAAATTGATGTTGATACTTGGATTTAAAGTGAAAAACTAAATTTTCAAAAGTGAAATGGTGTTCCCCTGAACTAATGGCATCAAGCTACATAATTAGTTTTATATACCAAGTTTCTTTACATAAAAATAACTTATTAGAACAAAACACACACTCTAAATTTTCCCTCTATTATTTTCTGAATTATATAAAACAATCGAGAAATCTAAATGAAGCAACCTTAATTTTAATCACCTAGACATGCAAGTATCTTAGATATTTTCCTACAAAGAAATCATAGCTGAAAGCCCTATGCAGGAGATTATATTGCTAAAAAATAGGTAAAAATTGATGAAGTCATTAAATTTTCAAAAGTTATAAATTATCCTGCAAAGCTTCACTGGCTGCAAATTAGCCTGTGCTGTAGCCCTCTGCTAACAATCTATAGATCATTTTATTATTCATGAATTTTAGTAATTTCAGGACACCACAGGTCATCTTATGCTCATTTATTTGCTAAACACCTTGTGCTAGTGTGCCTATGCTGAAAAATTGCTACTATTTACTCCCTGTGAGACAAGCAAGCAACAAAGTGCCGATTTTGGCCCCAGACACCCAGTATGCCAGGCTGTACATACATCTTGCTGTCAGTGAAATAAATGAGCCCTTAAATTGGCTGCAAAGCTTTAAGAACTGAAATTTATATGTCTAGTTATCAAACAGAAAGTTCAGAACACCTGCCAATATGAAACATAATTGTGACAAACTGTTACATTTTACCTTTAACTTCTCAGTTTTAATATGGCAAGTTCTACAAAACCTCCCAAGTCAGCAAAGATAAAACAATTGCGACTTTTGTGTATGTGTGTGTATACATATGTGTGTGCATGCATGTGTGTAGAATATGTGTGTGTGTGCAATGAAGACATTACCATTTAACATTGGTCATCCATCAGCAGATGTATAACATGATACAAATAGCCAGAGCGTCAAAATTTATTTTGAACAGAAAGTCAAGTCCAAATGGATTCTCCAGCTTCAGTGAACATTTAGATGTCTTCCCAGATTTACAGCTTCTTTACAAATTCCTCTCAAAATATCAACAATGATGAGGATAAAGAGTCTCGCTTTCATTTTTGTTTCTAACCATTAGAGATTTTGACAGTTCGAAGAATGCTAAAGTTATCAATCTCTTACAGATGAAGAGACATTCTTTCCTATGTAAACAAAGCCAGTGAGTGACAGAGGGGGGATAGTATGTAAAATGGTGTGAGGGCCTCCACAATCTTTGATATCTAACTAGGATGATATACAATTTACATCAATAATGGCAGTAATAAGAGCAACCATGGTTTTAAATTAAATATTTAAAAACACTCATATGTATTTTATATCATAGCTTGACTATGATTCCAGTTTTAGTGATGGAAAAGCTGAGGTTCAGTCAGGTTGAGTGGCTGGCTTCAGTTGGTCATGCATAGGCTGCATGTTGTCTAGCCATGACTCAGATCCCACAATCTGGCTTGAGGATCCATGTATTTAAACCACCATGCTAAAGCCCTGAAGCACCAGCAATAAACAAAACCCTTGATTATATCAAGCTACCTCTTCACTTTCACTATTCCACACTACATAATACTAATTTATGCTATATCATCTAATCAGTATGTCCCTGTAACGACATTGTAACATTTCACAAATCACTACATGTAAATTCCAAATAAAATTATTTACAGTATATCCTTTATAAATCCTATATTACATAAATGTATAAAAAGTTCAAATGAGAGATTTGTAAAACAATGCAATATTAATATAACAGTACCTTCCCCATCAATATAGCTCACAAAAGAAACCAAGGATTATATCTTACTCTTCATAAGAATTCATTTTGTGTGAAAATCTCAAGGCAATAGGACAGCTTTAAAAATTCAGAAGGAAAAACTACACTTCAAAAATATGTGACACTATTGCTTTGATTAATTTCTTTCTGTGCTTTCTTTCAGATGTTGGCTCTCAGATTGGGGATAGCCAACAATTTGCCCTCTTGTTAGAGAGGAGTGTGACGTGATTGTCATATATTTTGCTAACTGATTTTTCCAAACCACTCCTTTCCCATTATATTCATCATATAAGCTACTTCTGCAGCTATCTTAGAAAAATAGGAAACTGATTCTTTTACATTCCAGTTTAACTGCCTTTGTTCAAAATTCAATTCTGCCATATACCATCTTGAATTTTAATTTAAGGTGTACCCACTGCCACAGACTATGTGCAATGTCTAGAAAAGTTTCCAACATGTATTAACTACTCAATGCTGAATAAACTAATGTATTTCTAAATATTTGATACTTCTTTTTAAATCTTTTGCCCTACCATGCCAATTTTATTTTTTTTTCTGAATTAAATCCACTTAACCAGCAAGCATGTGATCATAACACTAATGAAAACTGTGATCAATACTTCCTGAGATCTTATTAAAGGCCAAACATAGTGTTAATGATTTGCATATATTTAAAACTAACTCATAATAAACTTATTATAAAGAACTAAGGCCTTGCCCTAATTGGTTTGGCTCAGTGGTTAGAGCGTGGGCCTGCGGACTGAAGGATCCCAGGTTCAATTCCGGTCAAGGGCATGTACCTTGGTTGTGGGCACATCCCAAGTAGGGAGTCTGCAGGAGGCAGCTGAATCGATGTTTCTCTCTCATTGATGTTTCTAACTCTCTATCTCTCTCCCTTTCTCTCTGTAAAAAATCAATAAAATATATATTTAAAAAAAGAAGATGAACTAAGGCCTCAGAGAGGTTAAATAAATTGCCCAGATCACATCCTATTACTTGGAGTTAGCAAGCATCTGCAGGCAGTCAGAGAGGTGAGGAGTGAAGTGGGGCTGCATGTTTGCCTGGGTCTCCATCTACTGTGACTATGTCACAATGGCACATTACTGATTTCTATCAGGTAGTCATCTCCACCCAAGATCTGTTAGCTTCCAAATCTGCTATACATCTAGTCTCTTTAGGCCTAACAGAAGATTAAGAATTCTTTATTTTCTCACCCCCTTATAACTTGTCATGGGATACTTTGGGTATCCATCTACTCTATTGACAACTTGACAACTCAATTTGAGTATGTTCTGTAGTTGTTGCTATAACTTCATTCATTCAATGATTACTTACCGGGACTTCTATGTTCAAAAACATGATAGCAGAAACCTGAGGAAAGTAAGTGATTTGTTTGAGTGCTGTAATTTGGGGAAAGTCAGTTTTGAGCATATATTTTGAATGTCATTTCTTCTGCCTGAATATACAAATGGTAGTTTTAGAAAACACATTTCTTTTTTTTCTGCTTTTATGAAGCCTGAAAAGGAAGAGAGAAATAATCTATGAAATGAGAGTCAGAATGCCAATAACATGGAAAGATACAGAATGTTATAAAGGAAAATGTAATTGAATAAATGTGATAATTATGAAATTAATAAAAAGAGGGTAATCTGAAATAAGCCTATTGGATCATCCCTATTCTTGTAGTAATAGTTACTCCTAAACCATCATGAAAAGGTAATTATATGGATATATTTATACACATTAAATATTTATAAATATTCAAAGGAACTACTGTGACATAATTGGAACTATTTTTAGTCTATCATAATACTTTGAGTGAAAAGTGTTTCCTTATGTGTTTTATGCTCCTCCAGAGATTCACATTCTCTATTTCTCTTCAATTTATAATATTCTTTTAGTACTCTTATCTTGCTGCTTTTAGCTTTCGGTTAGCTCTTTTATATTATGCCCATGATAACCAAATATTTTAATTATGCTTGCTTTCTTGTTGAGAGGTTATTGTAGAAAACACAGTAGACCCCAAAATGTCTATATCTTAATGCCTAAAACCTATGAATATTTTAGGTTACATGGATGTACATATATAACTGTCTATAGATAAACATCATAATGAGTCTAGAAAACTCCAAAGAATACACAAAGAACCACTGACAATAAGTAAGCTTAGCAAGTTTGAAAACCAATCCAATAAAGACAATGCGAAATTAGTGTATGGATAAACTAATAGATCAATAAAACAAAACACATAGCTTAGAGTAAACTTAAAAAAAATTTACACTGGACCACCCCGATAAGCCTGGGAAAAAGATAAGAATCAACCCTCAATTTAATCCCTATAGATCTAAATTTAACATCTGAAAAAATTGGATTTCAAAAAAAATATGATAAAATCTTTGGGCTGGGTTAAAGATTTTGTAGGTAGGACAAAGAGCATAAACTGTAAAAGAAAATAATAACTTAGACTTCATTAATAACAAAAACTTCAAACAGCTTGTCAAGGAAATGATTAAACCGACAATGGACTGAAGAAAAATTCAAAACTGTATTCTGAGAAAGGATATATGCTTATAATATATAATGAAAGCATACATCAAGCTAAGAAGAAAAACAGAGAACTTTTTAAATGAGCAAAAATGTATAACAAAATTTTAAATGGCTTAAAATTTTAAATAAATAGCAATGGCAACTAAACACATGAAAAGATGCTCAATATTACTGGTCATTTGGGAATTGCAAATTATATAGCTTATTAGACTACTAGAGGCTCGGTGCATGAAATTCTTGATGGGGGGGGGGGGGGGTCCCTCAGCCTGGCCTGCACCCTCTCCAATCTGGAACATCCCTTTCAAAATCCAGGACTGCTGGCTCCTAACCACTCTCCTGCCTGCCAGCCTGATCATCTGCCCTCCCCTGCTGGCCTGTTTGTCCCCAACTGCCCTCCCCTGCTGATCTGATTGCCCGCAACTGGTCTCCCCTACCAGCCATAGTGTGGTGGCCATTTTGTGATGATGTGAGGGAGACCATCTTGTGAGGGCATTGCGTGAGGACCACCTAGGCTTTTATTAGTATAAATTATGTAACTAATAGGATAAGGAAAATAAAAAGCAAAACCAAAGATAAACAGAAACAAAGTCAAACCTTACAATAAAAAAGATGCCAAGAATAGTTTGCAAAGGGAACTCTCATATATTGTGAGTGAGAGTGCAAAGTGAATAATCCACTTTAGAAAATAATTTGATAGTTTCTTAAAGTTTAATGTACTCTTATTATATGACCCAACAATATTACTCTTAGATCTATGTTCAAGAGAAACAAACATATGTTCACAATAAGATCTCTACACATCAATATCTGTGCCAGCTTAATTCACATAGCCACATATTTGAAAGAAATCAAATATTCATCAACTGATGAATGAACAAATTATATATATAAACAATATATATATATATATATTAGCCTAAGCAATTGGTCAACCGGCTGGTAGCAATGACACACACTGACTACCAGGGGGCAGATGCTCAATGCAGGAGCGGAAACCATGGGCATGGAAACATGAAACAGACTGATGAATCTCAGAGGGAGTGAGGAGAGGGGAGGGAAGGAAGAGATTAACCAAAGATCTTATATGCATACTAGAGGCCCAGTGCACAGATTTGTGCACCAGTGGGGTCCCTTGGCCTGATCTGTGGAGATCGGGCCGAAACTGGCTCTCTGACATCCCTCGAGGGGTCTGGATTGTGAGAGGGCACAAAAATAAAGTTTACATAAGTCAAAAACATTACTATTCTATACTTAATGATTATGTATATACTACATATATTTTATTATATATGCACAGCCATTTGTATAATAATCATATAAATTATGTTTCATGATATATGAAAATAACTGCATCCCTAGCTGTTCTCAAATTAACTGAATTTCTTGAAATTCCCATATCTTCTATTCTCTAACCTACAACAGAAATAATATACCATTTTTAACAATCTCAATGGCGATGACTTTCACCCTATTTTAAGGTTATGCTAGTGATACAATCCAAGAAAATTCTTGCAAATTTTCATTAAAGGATCAAGAAATTAGCTTAAAAACATGTGGTTACAATATAAATTGTATACTTTCATATGGTGATTCTCATAGACTTTACTATGCCTAAGAATCTCAGGGAGAACCAGCTAAAATGATTTCCTGACTCACCTCCAGATATTTAGGTTCTGTATAGGTCAAGGTGGGGTCCATTTCTAATATGAATTAGTGTTTTATTTGTTTTTTAAAAATATATTTTTATTGCTTTCAGAGAGGAAGAGAGAGATAGACACATCCATGATGAGAATCATTGATTGGTTGCCTCCTGCACGCCCCCTATTGGGGGTTAAGCCTGCAACCTGGGCATGTGCCCTAACCTGGACTCGAACATGACCTTCTGGTTCATAGGTCTATGCTCAACCACTGAGCTATGCTAGTGGGCTGAATGTAGTGTTTTATTTTATTTTTTTATTTTTTATTTTTATTTTTAATATATTTTATTGATTTCTCACAGAGAGGAAGGGAGAGAGACAGAGAGTTAGAAACATCGATGAGAGAGAAACATCGATCAGCTGCCTCCTGCACATCTCCCACCGGGGATGTGCCTGCAACCCAGGCACATGCCCTTGACCGGAATCAAACCGGGACCCTTCAGTCCGCAGGCCGACGCTCCATCCACCGAGCCAAACCGGTTTCGGCTGAATGTAGTGTTTTAAAACTTCAAGCATTATTTGAAGATTTTCAACAAATGTTAAAGGTGAAATGGTAATTGAAAAGATAAAACAATAGATATTCTTTAGCTATTTTCCTTTCCTATTAATAGCAAAACCAAAAAGTTTTATTATACTGGTGAAAAAAGATTCTAATAAAAAACTAAAAAGGAATGGATCATGCCTAGATTTTATATCAGCTCTACCTGTGATATAGTTTGTGACTTTGATTAAGGTACTGTAATTTCTCTATTTTAGTCTCGCTCTTCAATGTCTTTATCAAAATATACAGTATTGTGAAGAAATGACAATAACTCTTTAGAAAATGTCTTTAACTAAATTTAATTCCTGATATCTGTCTTGGCAGAAATATTATTTTTCAAAATAATGTTTTATTCAAATATTGCCTACCTCTAAAAACCAATGTTAAGATTTATTTACTCATGAATCATATAATATTATGTTAAAGAATTAGATCCATGCTTTATTCCCTAATTTTAAGTAATGTTTAAGTTGGAAGACTCTGTAGTTTACAATTAAATATGTTGCCACATGGAAATAAAATGATATCAAATCCTTTATCCTCACAAATTGTGATAGTAAATAGAAATATGTCTGAAAGTTTTAAATGTCTAATTAACTATTTATATTTACCTGCCACCAAGATTAAAGTCTTTGGGCGCATGTAGGTGAGAAGAATGATTGTCTCTGGATTCATAATTTATTAACTATAAAATGACTTTCAATTTTACTCTATTCCCTTCATTTTCAACCTAATATTTCAAATAACATGTTAACCTTTTCTTCAAAATGAGAAAGAAACATTACTAGTCTGAACTCATTAGGCCATTATCTTTTGATATATTTTAGTCACAAATGACAGGGTATTTGTGACCAAGTTGAATGAGTCCTAAGAAATTCTGCAAAAGATTTTATTCAAGATAAAAACACATGGAGAAAAAAGAAGGTGAGTCTTATATAAAAAAAGAAAAATTCATTTTTGTCTATATCCCCCTTTTGGATAGAATTCTATGATTTGATGTTAGGGGCTCCAATCTTGTAACTAGTATTAATTTAGTAATAAATTAAAATATTAAATTATTTTAGCAGCTATATTCAACATTTCTTAAAACAAGAAAATATTGGTTTACAGAGCTAAAACAGTCTCACAAATATACATGTACATATAGGGTATACAACATATTCAAAATAGCAATTCACTGAATTGGTCTAGCAGAAATTTATAGAAGAAGTAGTAATAATGTCATTACAGATTTCAGTCTATTTTCCCTTTAAATAGTAACTATCATCTCATTACATGAATTGATATTACAGGTCAATAGTACATACACACATTTTAAAGATATAAATCCAGGGCACCCAAAGGACTAATTTTTACTTATTTGGATATGTAGCTATTCACATAGAAAAATGATTGGATGACAAAATAAGAGATTTGCAAATCAAATGCATATAGAAAAAAATTTCTCCATTTCGGTTAAAAGTGTTGTCTCTTTATCATTATTGAAAACTATGGTCACAAAGTATCTATATGTATGTATCAATACATCCATGTGAACAAACATATATACTAGAGGCCCGGTGCATGAAAATTCATGCACTGGAGTGGGGGTCCCACAGCCAGGCCTACCCCCTCTCACAGTCCGGGAGCCCTCAGGGGTGGGAGATGACCCAGCGATCAGGGGAAGGCAATGCCCCAATCACACCTCTGTTGTTGCCACTGCTCGCAGTGAAAGCCTCAGCTGGCCCTGGTTACCTGAGCCTCGGGCCAGCCGTGGGAGGCTGGGCAGCCACCAACCAAGGCTTGCCTGTGCATCAGGCCAGCCCTGGGCAGCTGGGCAGCTGCCATCCAAGGCTTTCCTGCACTTTGGGCCAGCCCTGGACAGCTGCTGCCACCATCTGCGGTTTGCCTGAGCCTCAGTCAGTGGGGGGTGCAGGAGGAACCAAGGCTCCTTTTGGGGCTGAGGGGACTCCAGCGGCAGGCATGCAGAGCAGCCAGCCCCAGGTGAGAAATGGAGGATACTCTCAATGACATGAATTATAACTTCCAATTTTTTGGACACCACAGCCAGGCTTCCGCTTTGGGGGAAGGAGGAAGAGAGGGATGGGCAGCTCATTGGAGGAATCTGGGTTAGCTGTCAGTCAGTGGGGGTGCAGGAGTACCCAAGTCCCCTGGCGGGGCTGAGGGGACTTCATCACAGGCACTTGGAGCAGCTGGTCCCGCCCCTGCTGTGGGTGCCATCTTGTGATGGACTGATGGCCAATTTGCATATTACCTCTTTATTACATTACTAGAGGCCCGGTGCACAAAAATTTGTGCACTCGGCGGGTGGGGGGAGGTCCCGCAGCCCTGCCTCTGCCCTCTCACAGTCTGGGACCCCTCGGGAGATAACGACCTGCTGGCTTAGGCCTGCTCCCGGGTGGCAGAGGGCAGGCCCAATCCCTAAGTGCAGCCCCTGGTCAGGCTCAGAGCAGGGCCGATTGGGGAGTTGGGGCGCCGCCCCATCATGCACAGAGCAGGGCGGATCGGGAGGTTGCAATGCCACCCTCAGTCACGCTCAGGATAGACTGATTGGGGGGTTGGGGCACCGCCTCCTGTTACACTCAAGGCAGGGTCAAAGGGGAGGTTGCGGCACCACCCCCTGTCACGCACAGAGCAGGGTCGATCAGGGGGTTGGGGCACTGCCCCCTGTCACTCACAGAGCAGGGCCAATCAGGGGGTTGAGGCGCTGCTCCCTGTCACTCACAGAGCAGGGCCGATAGGGGAGCTGGGGCACCGCCCCCTGTCACACACAGAGCAGGGCAGATCAAGGGGTTGGGGCGCTGCACCCTGTCACACTCAGGGCAGGGCCAATGGGGAGGTTATGGCTCTACCCTGTCACACACAGAGCAAGGCCCGTGGAGGGGGGTTGGGGCGCCACCCTCTATTACCCACAGAACAGGGCTGATCAGGGTGTTGGGGCGCCACCACTGTCACACTCGGGGCAGGGCCGATGGAGAGGTTATGGTTCTACCCTGTCACACACAGAGCAGGGCCGATCAGGGGGTTGGTGCACTGCACCCTGTCACACACAGAGCCGCAGGGCAATCGGGGGATTGGGGAGCTCCCCCCCTATCAGGCACAGAGCAGGGCTGATCAGGGGGTTTGGGCGCTGCCCCCTGTCATGCTGATCCTGGTGCCGGGAGGCATATTACCCTTTTACTATATAGAATAGAGGCCTGGTGCATGGGTGGGGGCCGGCTGGTTTGCCCTGAAGGGTGTTCTGGATCAGGGTGGAGGTCCCCACTGGGGTGCCTGGCCAGCCTGGGTGAGGGGCTGAGGGCTGTTTTCCCGCTGGCAGTTGACTAAAAGCTCCCAACCGCTCCTTGTTTTTTTTGTGTTTTTTTTTATTCTGGGCCAGCTTTAGCTCTGAGGCCTCGCTGCTGAAAACATCGATACAATGTTGTGGTCCGGGGCTGACTGAAAGCCTGTTTTGTTTAGCTTCTTATTTGCAACATAGTAATAGTTGCTTAGAGTTGCAGTTGAGAGTCCGGCAAGTGAGGCAGGGAACGTTGGAGTCTGCAGTTCCTGGAGGAAGCAAGCCTCCCTGCTTGCTTCAGTGCATGGCTGCCGGCCGCCATCTTGGCTGACAGTTAATTTGCATAAGGATAGGCTGATTAGCCAATGGGAAGGGTAGCGGTCGTACGCCAATTACCATGTTTCTATTTTATTAGTTTAGATATATATATGGAGAGATAAATACCATTCTTTTTCAGTTAACATAAAATATTATGAGAATATTATTTCACTTTATCACAATTGCCAATATTTTTCACAAAGAGAAATTATACACTGAATGGCCAGATTATTATGACCACCCCATCAGTATGTCATTGGGCCAACTTTTGCCTTCAATACTGTGGCAATTCTTCTTGGCATTGACTCCATGAGATGTTGAAAGGCAATAAAAGGAATCTGACACCATGCCTGATGAATAGCACTGTCCAGTTCTGTGATATTGGATGGTTGTGGAACCAGCTGCCTGATGGCTCTTTTAACTTCGTCCCAGAAATGCTCAATTGGATTGAGATCTGGTGATTGTGGGGGCCACCTAAGCAAGGTAAAGTCTCCCTCATGTTCTTGAAAGCACTCCTGCACAATACGAGCACCATGGCACATTGTCTTGTTGGAAGAAGCCATCTCCATTGGGATACGCCACCCACATGATAGGATGAACTTGATCAGCAATGATACTTAGGTATGTTGTGCTATTCAGACATTTATAATGGTCTGGCCCTCTAGCAACTTCAGTGTGAAATTATAGCTAATTTGCCTACAAATGTCAGGTGGTCATAATAATCTGGTCACTCAGTATATATGTGCTATTAATAAAAGCATGTAAACTTGCAACTAATAGATTCAATAGTTCTGGATATGAAATGCACAGCATAGTGATTATAGTAAATAATACTATATTATAAATTTCAAAGTTAATAGTGAAAGGATTTTAGAGACAGGAGAGGGATTTTAGGGAAGCGGGGAGGAATGCATATGTGAAGGGCAGGGACAGCCCCAAGTGGCCAGATTGTTTTCAAGAATATTACAAGATAAGGGGAAGAAGAAGAGGAAGAGGGGGGGCACCAGGTGAGCTTTGAAACTTTGAAACTGATACCATACAGGGAAAAAGGGGAAAGTGGCCAATTAGGAAAACACAGGGGACATAAAATAAGGAAGTGTCTAATTAGAAAGTGGGGTGGACAGACAATGAGCTGCTAGTATTTATAAACAAAGAGACTTGAGGGACTAGGTTTTTCCCAATTTAGAGAGAGAGCAGGTTTTTCCCATTTGGGGATTCCTTCCCAGGGCGAGTTTGTATATGCTTGCAATAAACATCAACACTTTTGGTTAAAATATTTTAGTCCACAGATTTTATTCTTCAAACTTCATAGGACAAGAACCTGCAAGGAGAATCTGAGCTTGTCATTCAGTGTATCAGTAGGGTAGATCTTAAATGTCCTCACCACCAAAAAAAAAACTGACATGCTAGATGTATTAGGTAACACTAAGATAATAATAATATTGGAATATAAAAATATCAAGTCAACATGTTGCACATCTTAAGAATGGTTTTAAATGGCTGAAAAACAGAAAAATAAAGTAATATTTTCTGGCAGGTAGAAATTATATGATATTCAAATTTCAGTAGCAATAAAGTTTTTTTGGAACACAAACAAGTTATTTTTTTCTTTTTTAAATTGTGGTAAGCACACTTAATAAAAAATCTTAACAAATTAGAAGTGTGCAATAAAGTATATGCACACAATGTGGAACACAGATCTCTAGACCTTATTCACCTGGATTAAATGAAATCTTGTACCAGCTGAATAGTAACTCCACACTTCCTATAAACATCCAGCCACCATTCTGCATTCTATTTCTAAGAGCGTGTTTTCATACGTCTCTTGGCTTTCCTTATGTCTTCTTTAGAAAAGTATCTATTTCTGTCCATTGCCCATTTTTTGATTGGATTGTTTATCCTCCTTTTTTTTTATATCTCTGGGTCTCGACATTCATTCCTTCTCCTTGATCATTTTTATTATTATTATTATTGTTTAAAGTATTACAGATAGTAGTACATATGTCTTCTTTTTTTTCCCCATTGACCTTCCCCTGGTCTCCCCTAGCCCCGGGCACATGCTCTCACCGCACCCCCCGCCCCAGTGTCTTGAGTCCATTGGTTATGCTTATATGCATGCATACAAGTCCTTCGGTTAATCTCTTACCTCCTCCCTCCCCCAGCCACTAACAATCCCCAGACTTCCCATTGTAATTTGACAGTTTGTTCCATGCTTCTCTCTCTGTATCTATCTTTTTGTTCATCAGGTTATAATGTTCTTTATTATCCATAAATGAGTGATATCATGTGGTGTTTTTCTTTTACTTCCTGGCTTATTTCACTTACCATAATGCTCTCCAGTTCCATCCATGCTGCTGCAAATGGTAAGAATTCCTTCTTTTTTATAGCAGCATAGTATTCTATTGTGTAGAAGTGCCATAGTTTTCTAACCCGCTCATCTGTTGATGGGCATTTAAGCAGTTTCCAAATCTTGGCTACTGTAAACTGTGCTGCTATGAACATAGGGATGCATATATCCTTTCTGATCGGTGTTTCTGTTTTCTTGTGGTATATTCCTAGAAGTGGGATTACTGGATCAAATGGCAGTTCCATTTTTAAATTTTTGAGGAAACGCCATACTGTTTTCCACAATGGCTGCACCAGTCTGCATTCCCACCAGCAGTGAAGGAGGGCTCCTTTTTCTCTGCATTCTCTCCAGCACTTGTCGTTTGTTGATTTGTTGATGATAGCCAGTCTGACAGGTGTGAGACGGTACCTCATTGTTGTTTTGATTTGCATCTCTTGGATGATTAGTGACTTTGAGCAAGTTTTCATATGTCTCTTGGCTTTCTGAATGTTCTCTTTTGAAAGGCGTCATTTTAGGTCCTTTGCCCATTTTTTGATTGGATCCTGGCAATATGTTTTGTTGTTGTTGTTTTTACAAAACCAAAGAACAGAAAATAGAAGCAAAAAGAGACACATGAGATTACATTAAACTAAAAAGCTTCTGCAAAGAAAGAAAACAATAATGTAAAATGGCAACCTATGGGATGGGAGAAAATATTTGAAAATCATGTTTCTAATTGGGGGTTATTCAAAAATTTAAGAAAATCCTTCAACACAACAACAACAACAAAAAAAGATTAAAAAGAAAAACAAGTATAAACCAAATAATCTGATTAAATAATGAGCAAAAGACTTTAATAGGCATTTCTCCATGGAGGGACATACAAATGGCCCACAGGGAAATGGAAAAAAAAAGCTCACAATTTTACCCTAAACAAGAGAGTTTTTGTTTTAATATTCTAGTCTATATTTGTTTTAATATTCTAGTCTATATTTGTTTTAGAAAGAAATGAATATCTCCAAAAAGAAAAATTTAAAAAGAAAAAAATGCTCAATATCACTAATCACCAGAGAAATGAAAATCAATATCATATTTAGATGTCTCCTCGCACCTCTTAGGATGGATATTATATAAAAACAAACAAACAAACAAACAAACAAACAAAACCCAACAAAACCTAAGTGTTTGCAAGGATATGGAGAATCTGTAACCCTGTATACTACTGTTTGGAATGCAAATTGGCAGTCGCTAATGGAAACAGTACTGTGCTTCCTCAAAAAATTAAAATTAGAACTCTCATATGATCTAGCAATTCCACTTCTATGTATACATCCAAAAGAACTGAAATTGGTATCTTGAAGAGATATCTTCATTCTGATGGTCATAGCAGAATTACTGACAATAGCCAAGGTATGAAAGCAACTTAAACATACATCCTTAAAATAAAAAGCAGAGACCGGGCTTGAAATTGCACTAAGCAGACAAAATCAGGTAAGCCATATAAACAAAACTTTAATTTAGGTCATTTTGCAAGACTAACTTGACCTGGGTAATTTCTTTTTCATGCCTCAGTAACCATAATAAAACAGGGAATCAAACTTAAACCGTGGTTTCTTCTCAGCAGGATGCAAAGGTGATTTCTTTCCTGGGTTCTTGTCCAGGTGGATTGGAAGAATGAAGCCAGGGATAATAGGTGGCAGATGAAAAGGTGGAAATGTATTGGAAACAAGTACAGACTCCCATGTAGGGAGCGGGTCCCGAAGGAGATAGCCCACTAAGTGCCTTTTTCCTAAGGTTTATTAAGGCTGCAGTTTTTGTGTCCTGATATTCCCTTCTGATTGGTTACTATAGCAGCTTCAAAGCTCAAACCCCACGTGGGGCACCCCTCTTTTTCTCCCCCTTCAGTGGTACAATTCTCTAGCCCCTGTGAAAATGTGTTTTCCTCTTTCTTCCCCTTTTGTCAGCAATTCTCTACCCCTTATCTTCTGTGAATGGGTGTCTTCCTCTACTCTTATCCTTTTGTTCTCTGTGAATATATGCCTTTTGGCAGCTCCAAGTCCTCAGCCAACTATGCCTCCCTCCCCCATGGAGGCCCTAATTCCTAAAACTCCCTAAACCTGGCTATTTTATCCCTAAAAACTTCTCTCAATAAGTAAAACAAACTGGTAACTAAGATTGATATTCCATACCCTAACCAATCCTTATCCTACCTAATAAAGATGGAATATGCAGATTAACCATCACTCCATCACAAAGATGGTGGTGCCCATTCCTCTCAGCCCCGCAGGAGTCGTCCTTTTAGCCCTCGCTGCAGTGAGGGTCAAGCAGGCCCCCACAATAAGTAGACACCAAGGCTCTGCTTGCCCCTGACCGTGGCGATGAGCCAGGGAACAGACAGCAGGGCCCTGCTTGACCTGGCTGTAGCAGTGAATGGCAAGCAGGCTCCCGCAGAAAACAGACACCAGGGCCTGTGGTGGCAATGAGCAGGCAGGTCTGCAGAGAGCAGAGAACCATGGGGAGCAGGCCTAAGCCATCAGTAGGACATCCCCTGAGGGCTCCTAGATTGGAGAGGGTGCATGTCAGGCTGATGGACCCACCCCCCCACCCTCCCCACCCCCGTCCATGAATTTTGTGCACCGGGCCTCTAGCCATTTAAAAAATTCTAATACTGTAACCAATCTCTGTGCAGGTTAAACAGTTAATGCCTTCTCACTATATAAAGAGCTTTATAACAATATATCCATGTTTTGGTTTGGGTACTCTCATTCTGTGAACTGTGTGCACCCTAACTTTTACTAATTACTACTTTAGTGATTTACTTCTGCTATTTCTAAATTTTTGACACCATCCATGGATGAATGGTGTCAACTAGAATGCCTATACCTATGAAAAAGGACTAATGTAACATGTAGCCAAAATGACTCAGCAAGGGGACCTTTGCAAACCTTTGTTATTGGCAACTCATAGTCTGGCATAACAGTGTTAACATAAAAACATTCAAACCTGTAAAGAATTTTTGTGAGTTTATTTGAGCCAAATGTCAACAACTGCCAAGAAGAAGAACCTCAACGGATTGAGATAATGCTCTGGAGAATGGCAGTGATACCAAATTTTTGGACTGGAACCCGGATTCTTTGTTCCCAGGAATCGAAGAATGAATCCACGGACAAAAAGTGGTATAGCAAAGGTGGGGATTTATTGAAGAATAGGTACAGACTCCCACATGGGGAGAGGGAAGAGTCCCACAGAATGGACTCCCAAGGAGGGAGGAGGAAAATGTTCCACTGAGTTCCTTTCGCTATGGCTTATAAAGGCCTCAGATCTTGATGCCTGATATCCCCTCTGATTGGTCAATATTCCCCTTTGAATTGGTTACTATAGTGATTCCTGAGGCCCTCCTCCCTCATAGTCCTTCCATTTCTCTGGGCTTTCTTATTTTCCATCTGAATGAAGGGCTTCCTTCTCTTTATTTTGTAAATATAGACCTTACTTGGCTACTTCCAGTTCCCATCTTATGTAAATGAAACTTGGTGCTCCCTTGTTTTATGGACATGTAACTGCACCTGGCTTCCTGGTGTTATGGAAATGTACATTCTCCCAGTGTTTTTTTCCATGGACTCCAATTCTAAAAAATCCCTAAGCCTGCCTATATTTCCCTAAAATTCCTGCTTCAGTGGGTTACATCTGTATTTATACATTGCAACCAAAGGAAGGGACGTAGGTGGGTTACATGAAATTCATTGGTAATAGACTAGAGAGGCAGGAGAAAGCAAAGTGGGGAAACCCCTGGGATTGGATAAAAAGTAAAATGATAGACATATACTTAGGTGGGTGCAGGAACAATTAACATGATAACAATGAAGAAATTTGTGAAGAAACATTAGGTTGTGCCCCAAGGGGTCCAGAAAAAGGGAAGTTACAAGTTACCCAGACATTTCAAAGGATATGTTATCATAGATGCAAAAAGACGAATAGGAGAAACCAAGATGGCAGCATAGGTAAACACCTGAAATTGCTGCCTTGCACAACCACTTCAAAAATACAACTAAAAGACAAAATGGACATCATCCAGAACCATAGGAAGGCTGGATGAGTGGAAATTCTACAACTAGAAGGAAAGAGAAAAGCACACTGAGACTCAGAGGATTTGCGGAAGTAAAGTGCAGAGGTACAGAGGCGCAAGCGGAAAGGGATAGCAACTGAGGACATGGTTGTCTTTTTCAATCAGGAGGGAGACACAAGCTCCCAATGGCCCTAAACTCCAGTTCTGGGTGAGTCTCTGGGGACCCAGACTCATAAGGGGAGAAACTGGATTGTCTGGCAGCGGGCAGAACTCGAGGGTGGCTTTCTCTCAGAGGGGCTTGCAGCGATTACCGTGGGACACTGAGACCTGGGGCCTCTTAGGGCAGGGCTGAGGATAAGCCATAGCTGTTTGCTACGCCCTGTTGATTCCCTGAGACCCCGCCCCACCCAAGCTGCAGCAGAGGCTTTTGCATATGAATGACCTGGCCCATGGCAATCTAAAATTACCTAACAAACTGCAGCTGGATCAGAGAGACCCAGAACATCCAAAAGAAGGCCCAAGGCCCCACAGCAACTTGCATTGCTTCACAGCTGGGCCTCATCTGGGCACCTCCAAACCCCAAACAAAGAAGAGGAATCTGCAGATCTCTCCATAGCTCCTGCTGGGTAGCCTCAGGCAGAGGATAAATTAGCATCTCCTTAGAGATCCAAGTGCCAGTGTACACAGTGGTCAGAGTGGGACCATCCAGATTACAATTCCTCAGATCCATAAGGGACACACTCAGGGGGCTGACTCAGTGAGCACCAAAGCCCCACTGAAGCAAGTCTTGCCCCAGAAGGGTGTCTTCAGCACAGAAGTTCTCCCATCGTAGACACAGCTGATTCTCACAGCCAATTGGCCTGGAGGTCAATTCCTCCCAGTGATACCAACTACAATCAAGGCTTAACTACAATAAGACTGTGCACAAAGCCCACAAAGGGGTGCACCAAGAGTGTCCACCTCAGGTAATTGTGGAGGCTGAGCCACTGGGTCCTATAGGACACCTAGCACAGAAAGTCACTCTATCAACACAGGGGAGCAGACATAATGCGGAGACAAAGAAATAGGTCACAAATGACAGAAATGGAGGAAAGCAAAGTACTGGATATAGAGTTCAAAACCGCGGTTATACGATTTTTCAAGAATTTTCTAGAAACCGCCGATAAATTTAGTAAGACCCTCAATAAATCTAGTGAGACCCTCGAAGATATGAATAAGGACCAACTAGAAATTAAGCATACACTGACTGAAATAAAGAATATTATACAGAGTTCCAACAGCAGACTAGAGGATCGTAAGAATCAAGTCAAAGATTTGAAGTACGAAGACGTAAAAAACACCCAACCAGAAAAGCAAAAAGCAAAAAGAATCCAAAAATATTAAGATAGTGTAAGGAACCTTTGGGACAACTTCAAGCGAACTAACATCCAGATTATGGGGGTGCCAGAAGAAGAGAGAGGGCAAGATATTGAAAACCTATTTGAAGAAATAATGACAGAAAACTTACCCTACCTGGTGAAAGAAATAGACTTACAAGTCCAGGAAGTGCAGAGAACCCCAAACAAAAGGAATTCAAAGAGGACCACACCAAGACACATCATAAATAAAATGCCAAGAGCAAAAGACAGAGAGAGAATCTTAAAAGCAGCAAGAGAAAAATAGTCAGTTACCTATAAGGGAATACCCATATGATTGTCAGCTGATTTCTCAACAGAAACTATGCAAGCCCCAAGGGAGTGGCAAGAAATATCCAAAGTGATGAATAGCAAGAACCTACAACCAAGATTACTTTATCCAGCAAAGCTATCCTTCAGAATTGAAGGTCAGATAAAGAGCCTCACGGATAAGATAAAGCTAAAGGAGTTCATCACCACCAACCAGTATTATATGAAATGCTGAAAGGTATTCTCTAAGAAGAGGAAGAAGAAGAAAAAGGTAAAGATAAAAATTATGAATAACAAATACATATCTATCAACAAGTGAATCTAAAAATCAAGTGAATAAAAAATCTGATAAACAGAATAAACTGGTGAATAAAATAGAATCAGAGGCATAGAAAGGGAGTGGACTGACAATTCTCTGGGGAAAAAGGGTGTGGGGGTGCGGGAAGAGACTGGACAACAATCGTACACATATGGATGAGGACAGTGGGCGGGGGGGGGTGAGGGTAGAGGAGGGGGTGGGAACTGGGTGGAGGGGAACTATGGGGGAAAAAAGAGGAAAAACTGTAATAATCTGAACAATAAAGATTTTCAAAAAAATAAAAAATAAAAAGAGAGAAAGAAAGAAAAAAAAAAAAGACAGATAGGCTCAGTTAAGGTAAAGGTTGACCTTGTCAGTGAAGATACTGACCTAGGATGTAACTACCCACCATAACTGCTTTTAATTAAAGTTTAATTTCAGACCATTTGTTGTGGTTACTTTAGGTCTCTGAGTTTTCAAGACTGCCATGCAGGCCTTCCCTGAGTTTGTCAGGTTAGCATGTGGCCCCTTTTGTCCACAACAGGCACATGAAAGACATGGCCCTTATGGCAGCCATAAAGGTAATGCCAGGGCCCAACAGCATTGACTTATGCTAACAATGCTAGCCGAGCTACTGTTAGCCAAACAGAAAACAGTAGCAGGCTATGGCACCATCCCTTGAGGAAACCAACAGCAGCTTGGTGATAATGAACCCATGTTTGTTTGTTTGTTTGTTTTTTCTCAAGGAATAGGTATGTATTAGTTATATGTATATTTTTACTTCCTGCACAAAATCAGTATACCCAAGAACTTATTTGACCTAGTAGCATCAGATTATACTTAAACTTGCATAAGTGCAAGGGATCTTCTTTACATGAAAAATGTACAGAAATAGGTTCATGACCATGAATTCACTAATCTTTACTTCCAGGTTTGATAGCTATTCAAAGAGGAGCTCTTTGCACCAACAAAACCCACACCCTTGTCACCTGAAAGGAAAATTGTGGCTAAGAAGGGCTACGAAAGGTCACAGGATCAAGTTTTCACTGATCGTAAATTCAATGTGTCCCCCCCAAAATGTATACACACTTGAACAGCAAATAGCTGTTAAATGAAAATGAAATGTATTTAAATAAACACTGCCTTTATAATTATTCAAATGTATATGTGTACACTTTTTGGGACACCCTGTATAATCCAATTGCCGTGATACTTTTTTACATGAACATTTGTTGAGTGGAAGAACTATAAGGAAATGTAAGCCTTTTCTAACAATATGATTATATCCCTCATTAGACCTTCTGTTTTTTAGACTGGGGAATGACACTCATTTCATAATCAGCAACAGTATATTGTATGCCTACTATGAATATGATAGTATCTGAAGAAAAAAGAAAATCATGAGCTCTGATCTGTAATTTCTCAGAAACTAGTGGGCTCATCCATCCATTTGCCAATACCTGTAGCCCATAGTCTTATATGTACTATTCAATGACCAGATCATTTGCTTACTTTCATAAAATGTCTTATATAAAGTTCTAATCCTCTGGGTGTTAATCTGTCACTGGGAACAGTCTCAATCATAATTTTCTTGCTCTTGATCATGACTCACCCATATGACACAGTGAAACAAATTAGTGTTCTTATTTCATTGATTTGACCTCTGGGCCTTTGTAGATCTTACTTCTCTAATTAGTCTGCAAAGAGAAATAGCAATATATAGATTCAAGGAACACATTAAGACAGAGGAAACATTTTTACCAGTTTGGAATCCAAGGGGATTTTAAGTCTGTCAGTGTGATGAGTTGGGTTTAAAGTTAGCTTGTCTATATTATAATAAATAGTGTTATGACAACACACTCTGCTCTAGGCATTTCAAAATCACTATAGTTTTGTTCTTCACAAATGCTGAAATATACAATAAATGAAAATTTATATTACATTTTAATATTATAATATTGAACATTCTACTATTTTCATTCTTAAAACTATTATCCTATTTCAAGTAAGTACTAATCATTGCTTGTCTGTACAAGTTCAACCACTTGGCACATGGTCTTTGTTACTGGGGATCTGTCCTTTCTCAGATGACCTTTCTATAAAACAATATGTCTTTTACATGACTTTATACATCCACTTCTCACTATGATGGACTAATTGGTACTGGAATAACCCTCCATATGCAAACCAATATAAACTGAAAAAAATATGTGAAGCAACTGCTTTTAAGCGTTGAACAGTAGGCAACATAATACTGCAGTCTCAGAGAAAAAAGTTTAAGGGTGTGAATAGGCACTAGAATATCTGCAAAGAGCTAAACACATTATGTTGTTTTATTGTAATAAAATGTGCATATACATATAATATTTTACATTAAATTAATCTATTAATAGTGTATTTCCTTAGGTGCATGTAAATGAAGTGTTAGCCATTTCTACTTTGAAAAAATTATAACAATGGTTATTCATGTTTTATTTTATATTTCATTATAATAAACTTTCCATTCATTTGTAAATAATTTTATTTTAATACTTCCAAACAAAAGTTTCATGCAGAATCCAAGCTTTCTTGTCTTGTATTCTTCTGTATCCTTATACCATAGTCCAAGGTCTGGTACTTTGTAGGCACTCAATACATTCATATTGAGTTTATGAATGGAAGCATACTTGCAGATTTCTTCTCAACTAGATACCCAGCATAACACTACAGATAAATTGGTTTTCCTATGAAGATACTTTAATAAATATGTTAATATCACCAATATATGTATATACTTGTAATAATATATTATACTGTATAATATATTATACATTACATGTAAATGTGTAAAGTACCTCAGACCTCTCAACCCTTACATCTGTAAATGAGCTTACAATCTTAGAATATATAGCCCTATAATTTTAAAGAGCATAAGAAGTTGTAATAGAAATTATAAGTGAGTTGGCCATATATAATATTATTTATATTTTAGAAAGCTATGTTACTCCCTTTTTCTCTTTGAAAAGTTTGTAGAAAAACAAGTAACAAAAATTAAGTCAGGTAAAAGGAAAAGAAAGTATAAAACATTGTTATTTTATAGAACAAGACATGACAGGTGATGGATGCAAGTTATACAAAATAAGTGGAAGTCTAAATGAAACCTTTTTCTATAGTACATACAAATAAATGTATTATCATTTAGAGCAGCATTAATTCAAACAATATTTTGTGAGTACTCACTGTACGCCAGGAACTATGGAAGGAACTTAGCCTATACATGTGAACAAAGCAAACATGCCTGCCTTTATGTAATTTATCTTCCACTAGTGGGAAATATGTAATAAGTAGTAACTGGACATAACAAATTGAATATAATGTTGAAGATACTATTTTGTAAGAATAGATATAAAGTTTGTTCAGGAATATTAGACATATATTGAAGGTAGAGTACTATTTGAGCCATAAAAAAGATATTTGAAAAAAAGATTTAAGTAAGTGAGCGTGTTGGCCACATGACAATCTTGGTAAGAAGGATTTTAAGTGAAGAGAAAAAGCTGTGAAAGTCCCTAAAATACAAGTAAAATTTGGTGTGTTCAAAGATCATCAGGGTGGTTAGAGAGGATGCAAGACAGTGCATGCGAGGCAGGGGAAATATTGATATTTTACAGATATATTTCACATTTAGTAAGGTTTATTGTGTATTAAAGGGACCACATATAGACTATCTACTCTAAGGTTTGAAAATTGAAACCTAAAAGAAGAAATTGTTACAGATATTATATAAGAGAACTCCATTTTGTAATCTTTGGTGGCAAAATGGGACGTGACAATAATGTAGCAACTTTAGGTGCCTTTTAAAAGAAGTACTTTCTATGTAAGGCACTAACATCCTGCAATCCATAGTTGGTGGAAAAAGCTAAGATGCTGCTTTTTAAAAAAAAATCTAAATCTTTAATCCCTCATAGTACTTATAAAAGTAAGAGCAACTGGATTCTTTGATTTGTGAAAGTGAAAACCCCATATCCTTTTATTTAGTAATAAGTGCCTCATCACATTTGATCTGTGACGAGGCACAAAAGAATAGAACTTTAATATGAACATCACACAGAACCCTCACCATTCATTTTTTTGTTCCATGGGGCCACTGCTTTCAGCTGTTAAAAGTATTTCTTTTATATCATTTTCTGAAGTTGTTACCTTTACTGAAAAGCTTTCCAACTGTCCACAAATTTTGCAACTACCGTAAATCAGGTGACAGCTTAATCCTAGAAAATGTTCTTTTCCTCTTATTATTTTTTATAGTGCCAGATGTTTATTCCCACCCCCAAGTGGGACTGCTCACATACACAACACACAGGAGTTGGCACCAGGGAGGAAAACTGCACCCCTGGCCTTCGGCCAGGACAAGGCTCTTTCCCAGCCCTTGGCCCCATGTGCGAGATGGGAGAGGAGGATGGCTTCTCTTTCCTGTGGACAAGAGGGGACTGAGGGGCCATGAACAAACCCACTCTTCTACCTCTCAGCCAAGAAGAAGCCATCTTGGTGACATGTTTTGTGCCAATTATTATAGTAAGTGGAGAAGGGGTGGTCCCAACCATTACAGGTGTACATGGTAAAGGAGAAGTACAGTTTGGATTAGGACATAAGAAGGGGCAGGTGATACCATCAGAAGCATGTGTGGGAGCTGGGAGAGGGAGGAGCAGTTATTGGGCTTCTGAGCTTCACAGTCCTTGGCATAACAGGAAGAGCAGGGAGATGGATTTGGGGCTTATTGTTTGACATTGTTTATGTCTGCAAATTCAGGCTTGAGGGATGCACTACCCACGAGGAAGCCCTCCATGTCAGCTGGCTTGCCAGCTCCTTGCAGGTAACCCAGTCACAGAACCTCCATAAATGGTGCGGGTGCACTGAGCTACTGCATCGGAGACATTGGACTTAAGCCATCCCTGGAGCTTTTCGTGTACTTCCTGGGCCTGCTGGGGTGTCGCAGTCTTGCCTGTACCAATGGCCCACACAGGCTCATAGGCCAGAAGGTTATCTGTGATGACCTTGGTTTGTTCAAAAACCACCTTCTCAGTGATGCCAGCTTCCCTCTCATCTAGCTTCTCCCTAAAGCAGGCGATCACTCCAAGTCCCTCAGCCAGGGCATGGGCCACTTTCTGCTCGATCAGCTCATCTGACTCCCCAAAGACCTGCCTTCCCTCCAAGTGCCCCAGGGCTAACCATGTGGCTCCACAGTCTTTGATCATGTGAGGGCTGATCATCCCAGTAAAAGCCCCATTAGTCACTTTGTAGCAGTTCTGGGCAGCCACAGCAATCTTGGGATCTAGCTTCTGCCTGGCGAAGTCAATGTAGGTGATGGGGGGTGCACAAACCACCTCTGTGCTGGCTGGCACCTTGGTGGCGTTCAGAGTGGTGATGAGTTCCCCCAGAGACCTCTTCTGCCCATTCATCTTCCAATTCCCCTGATGAAAAACTTCCTGGAGGGCACCATGTCATTTAAGCTGACCGACTGAAGGTCAGTATCCTGCTCTTATTATTCTTAAGAACATCAAGGACCCAGGATAAAATAACAATACCATCACATAGTGACCCTACCAGGAAAATTTTATAAATGTACAATTTTTCAGAATTCAATAAGTAATTATATTTTAACTTCATAATCTTCATGTTCAATAGGATAAAACTAGTATAAAATTGTTTTATATATTTGTAGGTCTATCATTTGATGCATACACATTTAGGATAACTATGCCTTCTTGAAAGATTGTTCCTTGTATCATAATATTATATTCCTTAATGCCTATGGCAATCATTTTTTTAAATATATTTTATTGATTTTTTACAGAGAGAGGGATAGAGAGTTAGAAACATCGATCAGCTGCCTCCTGCACACCTCCTACTGGGGATGTGCCTGCAACCAAGGTACATGCCCTTGACCAGAATTGAACTTGAGACCTTTCAGTCCACAGGCTAACACTCTATCCACTGAGCCAAACTGGTTAGAGCGCCTATGGAAATCTTATTTGCTCTGAATACTACTTAATTTGACCACCACCTATTCTTTTTTTTTAAATTATTATTTTTGTGATATACCTTTTCCATCATTTTACTTATAATCTGATTATCTACACTAATAAAAGAGAAACATGGTAATTGGCGTGCGACCGCTACCCTTCCCATTGGCTAATTAGCGAGATATGCAAATTAATCACCAGCCAAGATGGCGGTTAACTGTCAACAAAGATGGCGGTTAATTTGCATATGTAGGCACAATGCAGGGAGGCAAAATGGAAAGCACAGAAGAAGCCCCCTGGCACTGACAGTGATCAGAAACCCAGGGGGGAGCTAAGAGCCGGGGGGCAGGGCAAAGGCGGCCCCTAGGGCCGCCTTTGCCCTGCCCCCCGGCCATGATCGGAGAATCCTGGCCTTTGCCACTCTGGCCAGTGATAGCAGGAAGTAGGGGTGGAGCCAGCAATGGGAGCTGGGCAGAGGTGGAGCCAGGGATCTCTGGGTGGCTGCAGCCGCTGCCCGGAGCCCACGATCAGGGAGCGGTTGCAGCTGGGTGGGGGGCCGGCTGCAGCTGGGGGTCCCCGCTGCCCTAACGCCTCGGCCAGAGGCATTAGGCACGGGCAGGGGTGGAGCCCATCAGGGGGCGGCTGCAGCTTGGGGGATCCTCTGCCCGGGCCTAACGCCTCCGACAGAGGCAAAAGGCCCGGGAGGGGCGGCTGCAGCTGGGGTCCCCACTGCCCGGGCCTCACGCCTCAGCCAGAGGCGTAAGGCCTGGGGCAGGGGCGGCTGCAGCTTCGGGGGTCCCCTGCCCAGCCTAAAGCCTCGGCCAGAGGCGTTAGGCTGGGCAGGGCCAGCTGCAGCTGGGGGTCCCCACTGCCCGGGCCTCACGCCTCAGCCAGAGGCATAAGGCCTGGGCAGGGGCGGAGCCCACAATGTGGGGGGGGGCGGCTGCAGCTGCGGGCGGTCCCCAGCCACGCCTAACGCCTCGGCCAGAGGAGTTAGTGAGGCGTTAGGCTGGGCAGGGGCAGCTGCAGCTGGGGGTCCCCACTGCCGGGGGCCTCACGCCTCAGCCAGAGGAGTAAGGCCCAGGCAGGGGTGGAGCCCACATTGCAGGCGGCTGCAACTGGGGGTGTCCCTTGCCCAGGCCTAACGCCTCAGCCAGAGGAGGTGTTAGGCCGGGGCAGGGGCAGCTGCAGCTGGGGGTCCCCGCTGCCCGGGCCCAACGCAGAAGCGGAAGGCCTGGGTAGGGGTGGAGCCCATGATCTTGGGAGGCTGCAGCTGCGGGGGTCCCCTGCCCAGGCCTAATGCCTTGGCCAGAGGCATTAGGCCTGGGCCGGAGCAGTGCCAGTGATCATGGGGAGCAGGGTCACAGTCGCTGATGGTGGGAGCTTGGGGTCCCCTGCCCAGGCCTAATGCCTTGGCCACAGGCGTTAGGCCTGGGAAGGGGTGGAGCAGGAGGTCCCTTGGAGAGCTGTGGGTCCCCTGCCCAGGCCTAATGCCTGGGTGAGAGGCATTAGGGCGGAGCAGTCAATTGCAGGGAGCAGGGGCCGAGTTGATGATGGTGGGGAGCTGGGGGTCTCTTGCCCAGGCCTAATGCCTTGGCCAAAGGTGTTAGGCGTGAGCATGGGCAGAGCCAGCGATCGCGAGCAGGGGCGGCGTGGGCAATCGTAGGGAGCTGGGGGTCCCCTGCCCACCGTGATCTGGAACACCCTTCAGGGCAAACCAGCTGGCTCCCACCTGTGCACCAGGCTTCTATCCTATATAATAAAAGGGTAATGTGCACATGCAATTTTTTTCCCCAAATATATTTTATTGATTTTTTACAGAGAGGAAGGGAGAGGGATAGAGAGTTAGAAACATCGATGAGAGAGAAACTTCGATCAGCTGCCTCCTGCACACCCCCTACTGGGGATGTGTACGCAACCAGAGTACATGCCCTTGACGAGAATCGAACCTGAGACCCTTCAGTCCGCAGGCCGATGCTCTATCCACTGAGCCAAACCCGTTAGGGCGGTAATGTGCAAATTGACCCTAACAGCAGAACGACTGGGAATGACTGGTCACTATGACACACACTGACCACCAGGGGGCAGAAGCTCAATGCAGGAGCTGCCCCCTGGTAGTCAGTGCACTCCAACAGGGGGAGCTCTGCTCAGCCACAAGCCAGGCTGAAGGCATCACATTGGCGATGGTGGGAGCCTCTCCTGCCTCCTCAGCAGCTCTGTGGATGTTCAACTGCAGCTTTGGCCCGTTGGCAAGTGGACATCCCCCAAGGGATGTATCACTGCCAGCTTAGGCACAATCCCCCGGTGAGCAGGCCTAAGCCAGCAGGTGGACATCCCCGGAGGGGTCCCAGACTGCGAGAGGGCACAGGATGGGCTGAGGGACCCCCGAGTGCACAAATTTTTGTGCACGGGGCCTCTAGTCCTATCTAATAAAGAGGGAATATGCTAATTGACTGCCCCTCTCTCAAAGATGGCAACGCCCACAGCCAATAAGGAGGGAATATGCTAATTGAATGCCCTGCCCTCAAAGATGGCAGCGCCCACAGCCATAAGATGGCAGCGCCCAGTCCCCTCAGCCCTGCAGCCTGCCTCCAGAGCTCCCCAGACCTCTCAACCCCCCAGCCTCCCAGGGCCGCCCAAGGCTCAGGTAACCAGGGCCAGTAGAGGCTTGCGCTGGGTGTGATAGGGAGTCACCTTCCCCCGATCGCTGGGTAGCCTCCCACCCCTGAGGGCTCCCAGACTGTGAGAGGGAACAGGCCTGGCTGACAGACACCCCCTGCAGTGCATGAATTTTCATGTACCGGGCCTCTACTCCTATATAATAAAAGGGCAATATGCAAATAGACTGAACAGCAGAACAACCAAACAACCAATCAAAGTATAATATGCTAATGATATGCTATGGCTGCTCAACTGCTCGCTATGATGTGCACTGACCACCAGGAGGCAGACATTCGAGGCACAGACATGGGAACATGGAACAGACTGATAAATCTCAGAGGGAAGGGGGAGAGGGGAAGGCAGGAAGATATTAACCAAATATCTTATATGAATACTAGAGACCCAGTGCATGGATTCGTGCACCGGTGGGGTTCCTCAGCTTGGCCTGTGGTGATCAGGCTGAAACTGGTAGTCCAACATCCCCCAAGGGGTCCTGATTGTGAGAAGGTGCTGGCCCGGCCAAGGGAACCCACCAGTGAACGAATCCGTGCACCGGTGTCCTTATATTTGAAGTTAATGTATTTAGTGAACAGATATTTGGATCATGTGTTTAAATTGACTCTACTGATTTCTGTCTTTTCATTGGTGTATTTAAATATTTACATTTAATGTAATTATTAATATCTAGGGTTTAATTTGACATTTTATTTTTGTTGTAGTTTTTGTTCCTGTTTTATGTTACCTACTTTCTTGTGAGCTACCTAAACATTTGTTAAAGTTTAATTTTTAAGTTAAATTATATTTTATGTTTTTTACAATGTTTATTAGAATTATATTTGTGTAGCATTTATATTGTTTTAAAATTTATTCTAGGTATTACTATCTAATATATTTTAATCTAATAAATTAGAGGTATGGAGTAGAAAATAAATACCAATATAAGCTGTTTTGCTAATTGTATAATAACCTAAACAAATTAGAACAGAGAACGCCCCATACAAAACAACACAGAAGAAATTAAGAGATACAGGTGTTCCCTTAGGCAAGGCTGAAGATTTCAGTCTCTGGTATTTGGAATATAGGCGTTAGTCTTTATATATTGGGTGGAATAAAGAGTGTGTGGCACTATATAGTATAAGTGGACCCACACAGTTCAAACTTGCATTCTTCAAGGATCAAATAGATTGTATGTTAAATAAAATTTTACATATATAATTTTGATGTTTTCATCTTCCTATAATTAAGCCTTTGAAAAATTACTTTACCTCATTTGGTAGTAAAAAGTGGACTTAAACTATTTGTTCAACTTCTTATTTATAATAAAACCTGGGAAATTGTAAAAATTTAAAGGACGTACCATCCAAAATATTTAAGATAAAAACTTTTGTTTTGTTATGCTAATTGCAAAGAGAAAACTTTGATAATTAGTTAATTTATATTGAGTGCCCATAATTGTACAATGTAGAAAAAGTGCAGCAAAAAGGTAAAAAGATTCTGAGATGAAGTTACAAATTAACATTCTCAAATCAGATATTCATTTATCTTTTACTCAATAGCGTAAGTTAAATGAATAGCATAAATGGAATATTATTAAAATGTTATATTATAACTTGTGAAAATGTTGTTACATAAAAAGAATAACTAGATAATGCATAAATAATGCAGGGAATGGTGGTAAAACAATTATTTTGTAACAATGTATTTGAGAAGCTCTTGCTTATTATTTTTTGTTGAAAAGCTTTCTAACTTTCCTGATCGTTTTATAATGATAATTAGTTATTTTCTCATGTGTATTTTATCAAGAATGTAGTTTTACTCATGCTATCCATATATTATTTTAACCAGTAACCTGAATATATGTTTATACATAATTTTTTTAGAATTAAAAAAAATGCATAATCATGCATTTATGTTTCCTAAAATGCTCAGTACATATGCCTATGCATAGATTTATACACATGCATATATGAATGAATACATTTATGTTTATGCATGTTTATAATTCTGCTCATTTAATAAAAATATCACTATACAATGTGTAGTCACTGCAACTTTCTTTTTTATTATCACTACATTTTATTTTTAGATGCATTCTAAATCTGTATTTTCTCTGCTCTATATTTCATATGCAAATATACTACCAAGTATATAGCCAGTCAGTGCCTGGAACAGTTTTTAGTCTATCACTGTAAAAATATCAGTATCCCTATGAGGAATCATTGGTAATGAAGTGCAAAAATTTCATAAGCTTTAATACTCTAATAGTGGAATTACTGCTTCGTGGGATATACAGGGTGGGACAAAAGTAAGTTTATAGTTGTTCATATGGAAAATAATACAATAATTAATAGAACCAACATCAAAAGTCCAAAACATACATTGGTGTACATAATATCCACATTTGCAAAAAAGCATTTCTTTCTACTTCTTTCACTTTCAAATTTTCAAGTAGATTAAAAATTATAAAATCAGCCACAAGTATTAATTTGTATTTTATATTTTTGTAATTTTTATAATTTTATGATTTTTTCAAATCCCAGCAATTACTAATAAATAGAAGTAGAAGTGCATTTTGAAGTGGTCCTTCTCAAATCTGTACCTCTAAATTCTAAATAAATTCCAATATTAAAACTGTAAACAAAAAAGTATAAGTTAAAGTTATATTCTATATTGCAATTCATAGCTGTTGTCATTTGCTGTGACATGAAAATAAAAATATGGAACTATGACTTTTAACCATGTGGCAAGGTAAAACTTTGGTACTGCTCAATCAATCTAGATGACGTTTGGTAATTTCGGAATGAGGCGGGGGAGGGGGAGGAAGAAAGAAAGAGAGAGAGATCTATTGATGTATGTAATATTTTGGGGAAAAGATTTTCTTAAATGAATCATTCATCTGCAAGACACAGAACATAATCAATGGAGCTGAAATAAAACTGTGGTTTCATATAAGGATAAAATGTGAAACCCTTAGAGATAGAAGGAAATAGATTTGAATCCATTCTGAGCTGGAGAGTCACTGTGAAGCTTTTCTCTCCTTTTCTCTCCATTATCTTCTTTCCTTAGTCTCTTCCCTATTTCAAAGTGCCAATATTTAATCTTCTTTCTCTGGAGACTGCTTTAACTGCCCACTGAATGGCTTAAACAAAGTCTATTATGATCACACCAAAGAGAAAACCTCAGCCATTGGAAGTTAGTTATCTTTTTGCTCAGTGCTGCAGTTACCTGTCTTTGTGTACATGTTCAAAACATTAATGATACTGATGCAATTGTTCTGCATTGAGCCAAATATACTACCAGATTTCCATGAGTTGTAGAAGTCAAAGCTATTTCAGCTCTCCTATTCTACAACTGAGAGTACGGCTTGTTCTCTAAGAAAAATTAATGTACATGAGTGAACCAAGTTTTTAACACCTGTTAAAAACTCTTAGGTGGTCCTGGCCAGCATGGCTCAGTGGCTGAGTGTTGTTCTATGAAACAGGAGGTCATGGTTCAATTCCTAATCAGAGCACATGCCTGGGTTGTGGGCTCCATCTCCAGTAGAGGGCGTTCAGGAGGCAGCTGATCAATGATTCTTTCTCATCATTGATGTTTTTCTCTCTCCCTCTTCCTTCCTCTCTGAAATCAATAAAAATATATATATTTTTTAAAAAATATCTTGGGTGGGTTAGAAGTCATAAATTATTTTTATTTCACATAAAAACTGATACATAAAAACTATGTTTATTTCTCAATTTGCTAACCACATTGAAAATAGAATATGTATTTTGAAAATGACAGTTTGTCTGCTAGTATATAGTACTCTCATATGCCTTTAATCCTTTTATTTCATATTATAAATTGCTATACATTAATTTTATTTTAACTACTTAACCTATATTTTTATTTATTTTTAAATATATCTTTATTGATTTCAGAGAAGAAGGGAGAGGGAGAGAGATAGAAACATCAAGGATGAGAGAGTAACATTGATTAGTTGCCTCATGCACACCCCCTCTTGGAGATCAAGCCCACAATCCTGACTAGGAGTTCAACTGTGACTTCCTGGTTCATAGGTCAGCACTCAACCACTGAGCAATGCTGCCAGGCTACTTACTTACCTATATTTTGTTTCTCCAGCCTTCTCTAGTTCTAAGTTGAGAGACTGAAATTGACACTTTGTGTCAAAATCTCACTAAGAGAATTGTAGGAATTATCATATTCTATAGTTTTCAAATAAAGAACTGGAAAATAATTATATATAAACAACTTATTGAGCACATATATTTCACTTTGGCAAAGTTTATTATTTTACAGTGTTACTCAAGTTTTCTATATGAATTATTGAACAAATTGATCCAAAATAACTAGTATGGTATTATAATCATCAGACTTTTCAAATGCATAATAAGTTAAATTAATAACCATATCAAGGAATTACTACCTTATTAAAAGTTTGATATTTTAAATAAGAGGATATATGATTAATATTATAATCTGCATGTTAGGGATACAAACTCCCTGTTTCTTCATGATATCAAGAACTGTAATTCAAACATACTTGGTATAGTTGAATAAAAGGTTTAAAAATTATCTTGTCTAAATGGGAAATGTTGGCTTGTAAAAATAAAAGCAAATTAAATATATAGTAGGACAGAGTTTACTAGCATAAAATAAGTGACATTTAACATTGCATCATTTAGATCTGTTTTGACATTCTGTTCAGCTTGGTTTTCAGCATGGCTATGTATTCAATTAAATATGTTGAATGTACTGTCTTACAGTGAATATTTATTCATGATTAAAAAATCACAAATGAGAATTTACAGAACAATAGTGCTTAGAAATGGGATTGTGTCAATACAAGTAATTCACAATAGCAGCGAGTCTCCCAAGAGATTACTGCTTATTCTCCTCAGAGAATGTATTGAAGAGATTTAGTTACCTTCAACAGGAAGATATAAGCTCAAGGGAATAATTTTCACTATGAGAAAATGTTTGAAAATGTGTTATTCATTACCAAAGCTTAAACACTAAATAGATTCATTAAGGACATTAACTACATGGACAATCAGGTGTTCTTTTGGAATTGCTTAATAGTATAATCTGCATGTTAGGGATACAAACTCCCTGTAAAATAATTTTTACGAACATGTTGACTCTGTTGTCATTTCCATACATTACATGCTGCAATGATCATTGGACATTTATTGAATATTGGAGGAATATACAAAACTATAAGAAACCAATTTATATAGGAATTATTTATGTTAATAAATTATTTGTAATCTAAATGTGGATATTATTTGAAAAACATGATGCCGACATGGTCATTAATACTGAAGACAGTTTATAATGTTAAAAGAAAATATTCATTGGAATATTTAGAACACTTTGGAATAATAATTTTAAATATTTTTATAATTATGGAGGTCAATTTCTGATCTAAATTTTAAATGTATTCAGAAATGTGCTTGTTGACAAATGGATTATATCACTGAAGTAACTGACTTATATTTTAAAAAAAATATCTTCCACTTGCCTAGGAGATAGCAAACTTGACTTGTACATTTCATCACAATTGATTTTATTTAATAAGCTGAAGCTGATAAAGAACATCTCAGTTCAGTAAGCAATAGGAAAAGTTTAATCGTTGGTGTATGAATCTCTATGTTAAATGCATAAAGTTTTAATGTTTGGTGCATGAATCTTTATGGTAAATGCATAAAGAGCATAACTACCAACAACTCCACCTTAAATCCCCTGATCATTCCCCTCAGTGAGCAACACAGCAAATTTCTGCTATAGCATGCTTTAGCTTTCTTGGGTTTTTATTAGGCTAAGCATTGTAAGCATTATCTATAGCAGATTTTATCTTATTCTTTGACAGTATGTCCATTTTTTCATATTTTATTATTTTCATATTTCTGTGTGTAAGACTGTGATTAAGTTATTTTCCTATTCTGGAATGTGGGCATCATCGAAACAAAAGAGCAACATAGACAAACTTAGTATGCCCTGGTATATTAGCAGTGCGGTTCTTCAAACTCAGATACAAAGAACAAAATGACAAATGGGAGGGGGTTTTGGGGAATAGCTGGAAAAGGTGAAGGAATTAAGTAACACAAATTTCTAGTTATAAGAATAGTCATGGGAATGTGAAGTACAATATAGGGAATATAGTCAATAATACTGTAATATGTATTGTGAGTGATGGGTACTAGACTTATCAGGGTAATCACTTCATAAGGTATATACATTTCTGATCTCTATGTTGTGTACCTGAAATTAATATGTCAACTGTTATTTAAAATTCTAAAAAAAATTAAAGGCTCTTTTGCTTGAGTAGGAAGGTTATAATATGGACCATGCTTCTTTTTCTACAAAAATCCTTTAAGCCTACGTCGGAAGCTCTGTCCTCAAGATCTTAGCATTTCATGTTGAGAAAAGATAAAACAAAAGAAAAAGTACAAAATTTGGGAAAAAATAGGTTTATGTACTCTCAAAAGCCTAGAACAAACTTTACTCAAGTGAAAGCATATTTTTAAAAAATGTTCTTAGTATTATTCAAAGTCAAAATTTATGGAGATCTATCTCCATCATGCCACACAAACTGCCTGCCCTGATGAAAAAGCATTATCGTTTACAGTGTGCTTCGAAACTCTCCTTTTCAAATAAAACTTTAAGTTTCACACAATCATATATTGATATTCAGTTGTAAAAATAACACAGAAATGTCCATATCCCCTTAACCCAGTTTCTCCCAATGGTGACGTCTTGAAAAATGATGGTACAATATCACATCAAGGGAATTGGCATTGAAACAAGCAAGATACACAAATGTTCCATCACTGCAATAATCATTTACCAGATATTGTCACTTTTTAAAATCAAATTTATTGGGGTGACATTGGTTGATAAAATTATAGAGGTGTATAATTCTGACAAACCATCAGTATATTACATTGTGTGACCACCACCCAAATTCACTGCTGGTGGAAATATAAACTCGTACAGCCGCTATGGAAATCGTATGAGGGCTCTTCAAAAAATGAAGAATTAAGTTACCATATGGCCCACAACTCCTCTTCTGGGTATATACCAGAAAAAACTCAAAACTATTTATTGGAAAGATATATGCACCCCTATGTTCACTGCAGCATTTTTCATGGTGGCCAAGACATGGAAACAACCAGTGTCCTTCGGTAGATGATTGAATACAGAAGATATTGTATATATACAATGGAATACTGCTCAGCCATAAGAAAAGAAAAAATACTGCCATTAGCGAAAACATAGATACTGGCACTTTTATGGACAATCCCATTCTCTTTTGCAAAAGTTTCAGTAATTGGTTCTCCAATAGACATTTTTTTTTTTCTTTTGTAGGTCTAGCTGCTTCAGAATTATTGAGTAGATTACAAAATGTGAGTCTTTCCTCTTGTAAAAGACTTCATAGCTTTGATAATTATATTTTAAACTAAATGTATTGATCAGAAGCTATATTTTGGTGATGCAAAAATATGGGGTGTTGGCAGAAGTCTGAGGCAGGAAGGTAAACCCAGATTCAAACTATGTGTTATTTTTAGTCAGTGCTATCCTATCCTCCACATGACTAAAGGAACCAGGAGTAAAAGTAAATCTGAATGAAACATGGTTTAAATAAGTAAGATAATTTATTTTTCTTAGGTGAAAGTAGGCCAAGGTATTTATTTGTTTGTTTGTTTGTTTATTTATCTAGAATAAACACCTTTATTACCTGAGCTAAGATAGGGGGAAGAGGATTCACTTGCCTTTCCGGGCCGTGATTTTCCTCAGACAGAACTCCAGCTCCTTGCCCTGGAGCACATAGCCCTCCTCTCGGCCACACTGCCCTGGTTGAAGCGACGCATGCAAGAAGCTTGCTCTGCTGGAACTGTTCCTCCAGAAGATTGCTGATTTTGGCATTCCTTTTCCTTCCATCAGATTTCTTCTGAATTTTCTTTGATCATTTTTTGTTTAAAATCTCTACCTCTTCAGCTTGGCCCCTTTCTTGAGGCCTAGGGGCAGTGCATTGTGGGACTCCTACCACTGTCGGTATGGTGTGCTGTCAATGAGCAGGATGCAGTTTTTTACTAGGGTCCTGGTGCGGACCAGTTTGTTGTTGGATGCATTGTAGACAACATCAATAATCCTTGTTTTGCACATACAACACTCTGAGCCCCAGGAGAAGTTGCCCATGTCCAGCCTCAAGGCTTGGAACTTCTTGTTGCCTCTGTGCACTTGGATTGTGGGGTCCAGTCTTAGTGTTGGCAGAAGGGCGTCCCAGCTCATATTTCGCTTCTTGTGGTAGAGCTTTCTTGCGGCGCTTGTGCCAGTTGTCCCAAGAGATACCCATAGCTTGGTGCTGGCTGGAAAGAGAAAATGCCTATTTATTTTTTATTGTAATGTATTTTAGTTTTTATTATTTTATGTTTATTGTTGAGAGTATTACAGATGTCCCACATTTTCCTCCATTACCCCCCTTCACCTGACTCCCATCCCATCCCAGGTCTTCACTGCTCCATTGCCTATGTTTATGGGTTATGTTAATGATTTGAGAGAGAGAGAAACATCAATTGGTTGCCTTCCGTACACTCCCCTACCAGGGATCAAACCCACAACCTAGATATGTGCCCTGACTGGGAATCAAACCCTCAACCTTTTAGTTGCACAGGGGTTGACACTTCAATCAACTGTGCCACCCAACTGGAAGCCAAGGTATTTAGATAAGCCCTTTACTACAAAAATCTAAGACTTCTATAAAATTATATGAAGACATCCTTTGCCTGAAGTTTCTTGCCCCATCGACATAGCAAGGCTCTTCCACTTCAACACTATATCTATCTTCCAGACTTAGAAAAGTTCCAAATGGCACATGCCAATCAATTGTCTGCTATTTCAGGGAGTGAGGAGGCTAAAAGGCTAATTCCAATGTAACAATGATATTTGGGGGGGGGGGGGGGGGCTAGCAATCTGAATCTGTGCCAGCAAGCCCCCTGTACATTCTTGATAACCTATAATGAAGTCATTGCCCCTTTCTCCACAAACTGGTCTTATAAAATCTGTTACCTAAATGCTCTCATTTTACAGAGGCCATAAACCATGACACAGCCCCCAGAGGGGGGTTACCAGTGCTGGCACCAGGCCAGGCCCTTAGGTATGGTTTCAAGCCCCAACACCTGGGGCTTTTTGCAAAGCCCACAAAAGGTCCGGAAGTATAATCCATATTTGGGGGACAAAGATACCAAAAGGGGATAAAGGAGGGGCTTCTGCCATATTGGTTTGCTCAGAATTTGAGAGGCAACCTCCTCTGAGTCCACCGGCATAATAAACCTGTGTAACTCCATTTCTCTAAGCATTGCTCGATTTTTCTCCAGTCTTCTATAATAAGAGGATTCACAAAAGTCTCTCCCAATGAGTTCATTTCTATTTTATTATATAACTGTGTCACCTTAGCTGCAAGTGAGCTGAAAATATGTTTTATTTATTTTTAAGTTGGATATTATTGCCTTTTTAAAAATTAAGGGTCTTATCTAGTGAAGGAGAATCATCTTATGGCATTATGACATTATCTGTGAATGCCACATAGGGCAGGTGAACTCATTGGCCATGGCATATATATATTCCTATAGATCCTTATTTTGTGTCATCACTTCTAGGCAAAGTGAGCAATGAAGATGTTCTCCTCAAAGTCTCTCTACTTGGAAAAATGTATTTCCTCATGATGCTTCAGGAACATCCCTTTGTGGAACAAGTTTAGCCTGAAAACCAATATATAAACCATGCCATATCCTCTTCCTTTTCAATCCAGCAGGCATAGTGAAATGGCTTGGAGAAAGTAAGGCAGATTTTTCTAAAGGGAATTGATGATGGAGGGCTGCTTGAAATGTTTGTTTTTATACTATACTAGAGGCCTGATGTATGAAATTCGTGCACTTGGGGGAGGGGGATCCTCAGCCTGAGCTGGCACAGACCAGGCTGAGGGACCCCACCAGTGCAAGATTAGGGCCAGGGAAGGACGCAGGAGGTTGGCCAGCCAGGGAGGGACCTCAGGAGGGTTCCAGGGTGTGTTCAGCCCATCTCGCTCAGTCCTGATTGGCTGGACCCCAACAGCAACCTAACCTATTGGTTGGAGCATTGGCCCCCTGGTGGTCAGTGCATGTCATAGCGAGTGGTTGAACTGCCTTAGCATATCATTAGCATATTATGCTTTGATTGGTTGAATGGCCAACCAGATGACTGGACACATAGCATATTAGGCTTTTCTTATATAGGATGGAACAGCTAATGTCTTATTTACCATAGGATGTATTTCTATCAGGACCACAGATTGTTTATAAAAAAGATAATGGTCAAGTCTAAAAGAAAATAAAGATTTTCTCAAAAATTGAATGTATATAGTGGATAGTCACTCTAATAAAATTAAAAGAATTCCTAATACAAAGTTCAATATGAAAGCATTAAAAGGTTAAATTTGTGCCCTAGATTTTTTTTAAAAGTGAAAGGAAATATTGGGATTTCTTGACTGTCAATGTATAAAGAATAGTTACGCTATTCCTCAAAAAGACTTGCCCAACATTTCTCAAATATCAGCGTCACTTCAATGTTGAGAAATAAAGAGCAGTAAATGTTTTGCATAGAAGGTTAGCTCTCAAATTTTTAAGATAAATTTTAGGCTGCCATATTATAAAATTATTTGAAGTGAAAGTAAAACAAAACAACATGGTACTCGATGAGTTTAGAGATGTTACTAATACTGCTTACTTATGTTTGATTTTCCAATAAGTCGATGATCAGTTTAAAGTGTCAGAATAATTAACTTTCTTGTATAATCTGTAGGAAAAGCTACAATTGAGAATATTTTCAAATAAGTGAAAAAAATACCACTCATTCAGTACATCTAGAATTGTAATATACTACATTATAAATGATAGCAGTAAAACATGTGCAGTAGAATAGGGCTTAATTGGACACATTATACATTTTGTGAAAATACAACGTATTTAAAGTCTATTGTTATTAACTGTGCAATTTATCAGCGTATATTTGCAGAAAATATTTGAACCTATCATGTGTTTTGAACCAGTAATGTGAATGGTGAATTTCATTCACTCTCATGAATTCACTTTGAGAGTGAATTGTTGTCAGAAACAGAAGCTGAACATCCTGCTGAGAGGATTTAGAGATAAAAGAGGCAGTTGGGGTAAGGTCCATGGGGAAGGAATGCATTCATGATGGGTGAAGCCAACTCCAAACCACTAAAATGTTTATCTTATATGCACAGAGGATGGCAGACTGTTGCAAGAGGAGGGGGGTGGCACCTGGTGAGCTTTGACATTTTGAAACTGATACTAAACAGGAATGGGAAAATCAGCCAATTGAGAAAAAACATAAGGGGACATAAAATAAAAGAAGGATCCAATTAGAAAATGACATAAACAGACAAGGAAACTGCCAGCATTTATAAACCCTTAGACAAAGAAACTCACTGGTTACCCATTTGAGGACCCTTCTCCAGGAAGAAGTTTATATATTCTTGCAATAAATTTCCACACTTTTGCATAAAATCTTCTAGTCCGTGAATTTTATTCTTCAAACTTCATAGAACAAAAACCCCGAAACTCCAACTTGCCATTCGGATAACATGCACAATGATTAGTTTAATTAGTACCAGTAAGAAATTAGGACCTTTTCGAACAATTATCACATTTGCCATTTATGATTTGTTTACATTTGGAACATTGCATCAGACTCAGGGTGAAATCTAAACACTTTCCCGTTGTTTATATGCCTCTGCTTATCTGTGTTTTGCCTACTTTTCTAAATCGCATTTTGTGCCATTAGACAGACAACTTGTACACTTCCTATTTCCACATTGCTCTTCATCTTTAGTAATTCATGCTTCCCTTAGGCAGTGATGGCGAACCTATGACACGCGTGTCAGAGATGACACACGAACTCATTTTTTTGGTTGATTTTTCTCTGTTTAATGGCATTTAAATATATAAAATAAATATCAAAAATCTAAGTCTTTGTTTTACTATGGTTTCAAATATCAAAAAATGTCTATATGTGACACGACACCAGAGTTAAATTAGGGTTTTTCAAAATGCTGACACGCCGAGCTCAAAAGGTTCGCCATCTCTGCCTTAGAGCCTTTTGCCTTAATCTTTCTGTCTTCTCAGAAAATCCTTTTCCAAGAACCATCCCAATGCTGCCCATTCCACCAATCTCTGTAATATAGTATCTCCATATTTAATTTTTTTCAAAAGGCGTATTATATTAAGTAAATGTAGAAATTTATTGTATATTTATTAACAATTGGTCCCCATTTTTCTCTTGTGAAGACATTTTTAAAATAATATTCTTTTCAATTAATGGATGAATTCATATATTTCACAGTTGTTATATTTTATGAATGTTATAAATTATGATTCAAGTGGTATTTTTTCTGAGCAAGATGCAAGGGTGATTTCTTTCCTGGGTTCTTGTCCAGGTGGATTCAAAGAATGAAGCTACGGACAAAAGGTGGTAGATGAAAAGGGTGGAAATTTATTGGAAATAAGTACAGATTCAAAGGTAGGGAGGGGGATCAAGGGGGTGACCCACAAAACTCCTTTTTCCTAAGTTTATACTGTAAAGGCTGCAGTTCTTTGTTTCTCCATGTTTGCTTCTGATTGGTCACTATATCAGCTTCAAAGCTCAAACACCACGTGGTGCCCCCATTGTTCTCTCCCCCCTCAGTGGTAGAATTCTCTATCTCTTGTGAAAATCTGTTTTTCCTCTTTCTCCCATTTGTCAGCATTTCTCTATCCTCTGTGAAAGTTTGTTTCCTCTTTCTCCCCATACCTGTGGCTTTTCTCTGTGTTCTCTGAATGGATGTCTTCCTCTCCCCTTATCCTGTGGCACCTTCTGTTCTCTGTGAATGTCTGCCTTTGGGAAGCTCCAAGCCCCCACTTTGGGGTTCCAAGCCTTCCTCCCCCATGGACTCTCTTTATTTTAAAAACTCCCTAAACCTGTCTATTTTACCCCCTAAAACCCCTTTCAATTACATGCTCTTAAAAGACTGATTAATATATATTTAACAATATAAAATAGAGGATAAGTTACAGTCTACTTGCTAAAACTTGCAAGTCAGAAATAAAGAAACTAACACTTCTGTACCTAGAACATAAAAAAGTCACCTTGATTTAACTCATAGCATTTATTTATCACACATTCAATTATCTTTTGTACTTTGTGTTTTGTTTCCTTTTTAATTCCTTTGACTTGTTAATCCTGCTAAACCTACCATAAATATGATGTGAGGATAACAACAGGTCTTGGAACAAACAAACCTGTACAAAAATAAAGTTTTGAGTTTAATTGCCTCTTACTGTACAGTCAAAAGTTACTTTTGTAAATCTATGACTTGTCATTAGTGATTCTGCTCTATTTGAATTTAGTTACACTTTCCACAACAAGTAGAATTATAATTGGTATTTTGCTTTTAATGTAGCTGCCTAGGACTTGTCCTTATTGACCTTCACCCATGGTTTGAACTCACCATTTATCTAACTTGTCAAGATCATGACCCCAGAGTATGCTATGACAGAATGCAAAATTTCTGCAGTAACAATAATCCCTTAGGCAAGAGTTAAGAAAGATACTAGAAAACTCTGACCCTTAATCTCAAGTTTACTTGGTTTTCCCATTAATCTAAAAAGCCTAGAGTAAAGAAACAATGTGCCACCTTTATAGCATAGACACACACACATGATGTGCTGATAAATGAAGCATCTAGAAATGTGTATCAGACAAAAAATGACCAGAGAAAGAAACTGCAGCTTATGAGCTTTTAGAAATAAATAAAATCTTTTACAATATGTAGATTTTTACATTATATATATATATATATATATATATATATATATGCTTTGATCAAATAAAAATAAAATTAGAAAAACTATATAAATGTTAGGCACTTAAAATGAATTTTTCCTATTGATATTCAAATTATTATGAAAAATATTGCTCAGTCTTTTGATATGCCCTTTCTTTTACTTTGGGTATATTTTTAAAAAATAAAATACTGAGATATTCAAATATGCATTTAGGGTATCCACTAATGATAAGAAGTTCAGTTTTACTGTTAATAAAATATTGGTTTCCCTCCAAATTAAAACAGCTAAGAGAAAACATATAAATTTAAAATGAATATTTAAGTTTTATAGTTTTGTATAATTGCATTTGAAACAAAACACTCTTACTAATTGCATTCTACAAGGTATTAACATGTTAAATGGTAAAATACTTGGGATTATTATTAACTACAGAAAATCTGTGCTATCTCATAGTCTCTTTCACTATCTGTGACTTAAAAGGAAATTGTTATTTAATAGAATCAAAACCTATTCAATTTGATATTAAATATTGGATATGACTTAGGCAGTCAGGAAAATGACATAGCCCAAATCATATTCACAATGCAACTTCATGTACAGTATTCTTTGAAGTTATATTTTAGATGAAGAACAAGTTATTGATACTTGGAGTTGGGGCACAGTCTCTTCCTGTGGGTTTTTGTCTCACAAAGATTGAAGAATAAATTCCCAGACCAAAAGATTTTTAAGCAACCATGTGGAAGTTTATTGCAAGCATATATAGACTCTCCCTGAAGAAGGATTCCCAAATGGGAAAACCCTGCTCTCTCTCTCTCTCTCTAAAAGGGAAAAATAATCTAAATCCTGTTCTGAGTTTCCCTGTCTCCAGGTTTATAAAGGCTGCAGCTCTTTGTCTCTTCATGACCCTTTCTAATTGGATGCTTCCTTAATTTATGACTCCCGTGCTTTCCTAATTAGTAGTTCTCCTGCAGACTATGAGTTTCAAAGTCCAAAGATCACTTGGTGCTCTCCCCACTTTTCTCTCCCCCTTATCTTGCAACATTCCTCTATCCTCTGTGAATGTATGCCTTCTTCTTGTAATATTTTTTATCCTCTGTAAAAGTAAGATAAACATTCTGGCATCTTGGAGCTATCTCCTTCCCATCACATATGCTTTCCTCTTCCATGGACCACCCCCCCACCCCCCGCTTTTCCCTAAAACTTCCTGTACTGTCTCTAAAATTTTTTTCACTAAGAACTTTGTGTTATAAAAATCAAAATCAACTTAGTATCAAAACTCAAATTTGTTAAATACTCAGTGTATTATTTTACTTAAATATTGATCTTATTTTCCTCATTTAAAAATAATAATTATGTATTCTTTACTATTATTATGAGTAATAAATAAATTAATTAATTAATGCCAAGTACATAATCACTATGAAGTGCTTACTATTTTTAGGAATTAATTTAAGTCAGTAATTTCCATTTTTTTCCTTATTTGTGGTGCTAAGTTCCAGATACATTTAGAAAGCAACATGTGTTTCAAATGACATTTTCTAACTTGATTAGAAAAATTTTGTCTTATTCCCCTATGATAAATAAATGGTGCAAATATATGAAAAATTCAGATGGGGATTGGAATTAATTGTTGGTTCCAACAGTGAGACTCAGAGCTGCATTGTGGAATTCAGGGCCATGAACTAAATAAACCTGTCCAGATGGGTTCAATCTAATAAGATGTGAAACCACCACAGATGATTACTAAAAGTGAATCACAAATATTCTTTTGATGATAGCCCCTCTAACAAGGACTATGCTTAGTCTAAAGAAAAAATACTAAGGTCAAATATATTTCTCTTCTCTATATTTTTGCATTACCCTCCCACCCCACCTCCCATTAATGAAGCAGGAGTTCAACATTGCAGTCAGTAATTCATTTTTTATTTCATAGGGTTACAAAAAGTATGAAATATAATAACAAAAATGAATAAAGAAAACCGTTTGCAGTGTTCAAAATCTAAAAGTTGTCATACTGAGATGTCACCGTTGTAAAAAAATAAAATATTTATAGCATACAGTTCTTGGTCAATTACAAGCCACAAGATTATAAAGGAATGCCAGTTTGCTGGGCTGGTAGCGTTGCTCTGCCTTTGAGGATGATCTAATGCTTCCTCTACATTAGAATGTTCCCCTCAGCTTGACTAAGCTTATGTATTTATTGAATATATTTGATATATAACATTGTGTAAATAAAGGTATGCATGTACATTTTTTTTCAAATATATTTTATTGATTTTTTTTTACAGAGATGAAGGGAGAGGGGTAGAGAGTTAGAAACATCAATGAGAGAGAAACATCGATCAGCTGCCTCCTGCACGCCCCCTACTGGGGATGTGCCCGCAACCCAGGTACATGCTCTTGACTGGAATCGAACCTGGGACCCTTCAGTACGCAGGCCGACGCTCTATCCACTGAGCCAAACCGGTCAGGGCTGCATGTACATTGTTTATTTTGTTTTATGATTGCTGTTGAAGTTATATTTGGCACCTTTATCACATTACATAATTATAATGCAACATTATTGTCTATATTTTTATACTATGCATTAGATCTCTGTGACTTAATTTACCTCTCATTGCAAATCTGTCCCTTAAACTACATCAATCTTATTAACACCATCCATTACCTTGCAACCACCACTTTACTCTGTTTTCTATGAGTTTGACATTTTAAACTCCACATATTACTTATTTTTACTTATTTTTCTCTAAGTTATCCCACTTACCATAATATGATTCAAGTCCATCCATGTTGACTAAACTTCCTACAGGCTTTTTTCTAATTATAAGCCCACTATTTACCTTTTTAAAAATTAAATGTATTGGGGTGATATTGCTTAATAAAATTACATATGTTTCAAGTGGACAATTCTATGATACATCATCTAAATATTGCGTTGAACACCCACCAGCCAAAGTCAAATCTTCTTCTGTTACCATATATTTGACCCCCTTCACCCTTTACTCTCTTTCCAACCCCTTCCCTCATACTGTTGTCATGTCTATAAGTTTTGTTTGATTTTCTTGTTTGTTTATGTGTTGCTTTCAGTTTTATATCCCACATATAAGTGAAATCATATGGATCTTGCCTTTTTGTCTATTTTGCTAAGCATAATATTCTCAAGATCCATGCATGTTGTCCCAAATGTCAGCACTTCATCTTTTCTTATGACTGTGTAGTATTCCATTGTAGTATTCCTCCCTTTTCTGAGATCATTTACTTTAAACTACTTAAAATGGTTTATTGTTTATTGGTCCTTTGAAATGTAAATATTCTCTCATCTTACTGCCAGGTTTATAACCGAGGCACCATCTTTCTGAAGAAACAGAGGTTCCATCCCTTTTGAATGTAAGGGTTAGTGCTCCTATCTCCCAGTTTGGGGGAGGATAGGCTGCCTTGAGTTGAGGTGTGAAATTATCTGTTGTAATGAAGATATAAAAAAGTTTAATTTTCTTTCGAGTAAAGCCAATTAACAAGCATAGATGGCTTAGGATCACATTACCCTACTTTTAAAAATGTCCCAGTTCTAAACAGCCCAAGTGCCCATCAGTAGATGAGTGGATAAAAAATCTTGCCGAAACCGGTTTGGCTCAGTGGATAGAGCATCGGCCTGTGGACTGAAAGGTTCCAGGTTCGATTCCGGTCAAGGGCATGTACCTGGGTTGCGGGCACATCCCCGGTGGGAGATGTGCAGGAGGCAGCTGATCGATGTTTCTCTCTCATCGATGTTTCTAACTCTCTATCTCTCTCCCTTCCTCTCTGTAAAAAATCAATAAAATATATTTAAAAAAGAAATCTGTGGTACATTACACCATGGCATACTATGCAGCAGTACAAAAGAAGGATTTCTTATCCTTTGAGACAGCATGGAGTGACCTGGAGAATATACTAAGGCTAAGCAAAATGAGCCAGCTAGAGAAAGACAAGTATCACATGATCTCACTCATATATGGAATAAAATGAACAAAATAAACTGTTGAACAAAATAAATCCAGAGACATAGAAGCATGGAACAGACTGTCAAATCTCAGAGGGAAGGTTGGGGTGGGTGGGAGGAGATCAGCTGAAGAACTTGTATGCATATATGCATAACCTATGGACACACAATACAGTGGTGAAGGCCTGGGGAGGGGGGCAGGGAGCAGGGGAGTTAGAATAGGTCAGTGGGGGAAATAGGGGAGTATGTAATACTCTGACCAATAAAGATTAAAATAAATAAATAAATAACAAATAAATAAAAGCTTCCAGTCCTTGTTTCTCTGGAGCTGAGTTCACACTTAATTCTTGCCTCTCTCCCCTTTGCAACAGCCTTGAATAAAATTAGCCCAGCTTTGTCTATTGCCATGATTGCTTTGACATTGTTTACTAGGAATAGAATTTAAGTATCAAATTTTGACTTTTAATAACTAGAAATGTGCCTCTTTCATAGGTTTTTATGTGCCTAATTTTTTGAGACTTAAAAATTTAGGCTAATCAATACATTCTAAAACAGTGTATAATTTTCCTTTTGCAGCCTATCTTGGCAGAAAAATTTAAAGCAGTCTAGTGTCACTAGAATTTTAGAGTAATTGTTATAAGATTTTATTCTCCTAAAATGTACAGTAAATTCTGAGTCAGACATTTCTCTGCACAGCAATACCACTAAGTAGTCTCAATTCTAGCATGCATTTATAGCGAAAACCAAGCAAACAACTTTATTGATATATCCTTGATGAATGACAATTGTTTATATTTAAGGTATACCATTTTATATTTAGAGATATCTATGCATTGTATAAAGATCACTCCAATCAAGCTAAATAACTTATCATTACTTTTCCATAGTTACTGGTGTGAATGTGCTGTGTGTGTGTGTGTGTGTGTGTGTGTATGTGTGAGTGATGGCCATTCTCTTAATAACACTTTAGTTTTAGCCCTGGGTTTTCAAATTTATTCATGTAAGTGAAATAAGCTAGCCAGAGAAAGACAAGTATCACATGTTGTCTCACCAAATTGTCTTAGAATTTTTGAAATAAAAAATGAGGCCCATATACAACAAATATGATATATTAAAATTACAGATGTCCAATAAGTTCAACTTTCCTTATTTTCCATTATAAAACTTAGTTTCTGTCTCTAGTCCACATTTCTTCAAGTCACAAGAATTTACTCTATCCTATTGTACATCAAATTTCTCCTCAAGAATTTCAAATTTATCCTTGAAAGTTCAAATGTTTCACCTTTCTCTTTATTTTGTGGCTGATTCTACATAGGGGGAGATATGATGAGGAGTTTAGCTTGTGCAGGGTTGTGGCAACATTGGGCATTATTCTTCTCTTTCCCATGCTGTTCCTTTTTCCATATCAATCCACCTGGTTTTGGTGGTCACCAATAGTTAAATTATTTAATTATGTATTTGTTAAATATATATATATATATATATATATATATATATATATATATATATATATGTATATATTCCATTCAGCAAATAGTTACTTATTCTCTCTTGTTTGGGATGATACAGTCTACAGATAACATATCTCTGACCTCATGTTACTTCTCACTTGCTCACTTCTGCATCTTTATTATTCCTCCAAAACCATAGTCTTTCATGCAAATCTAAAAAAGAAAAAGTAGTTCCTCCATTATTATACATTCCTTTGAATATATTTTTTCAAAGCATAAACACTGATTTCTTTAGAATATTTTATTAAATAAAATTCACTATAATTCTTTTATTAAAGAAAAAAGTCCATTTCAAAATACTTTGAACAGTAAACAATACACTTAGAGTTTAACTGTGACAACTACCCTATTAAATTTTAGGGAAATATAAGAATATTATTATTATTATTAGTAGTATAGTCCAAGAAAAATAGAGAGGTTTAAATAATGTCTAAGGAGTGAGAAATAAGCATTATATTAAACAGAACAAGTAATCACTATTAGACTTCATGAAGGTTACAAATAAATATATAGGCCATCAATAAATTCTCTGTAAATAATTAATAACAAGTTATAAAATATAATTAAAAATAGAAAACAGCCAGAGAAAAGAATATAGCAGGTGTATATCAGATTTTCAACATGTAAATTCTAATATTTTTTAAAAAGAAGAGACAAAGCATTTATATCAATAGAGGTATATTATTTTACTTAACATGAGCTGTTACTATATGAAATTATAAGTAATTTCTAAAGGAGCTAAAGCATAAAACAACTGATATAAAATTTTCTAAAATTGATGACAGTAGTAAAACTTTTTCTAGGTATAATATGACATAGTGATAATACTAGAAAGTAATACTTTGCCAAGTAAAATAATAAGAATTATTTGAATTCGATTGAAGTATTTAAAACACATGTAAAGATGGAGAAATAGTCAAAGCTATAAAGAATTTTAAAGGTTAACTATGATACAGGTAGGAATATCTCTTGACTGCAATGCCAAACTAGGTCAAAGTTAAAGAAAAGGTAATTTTAGAAGTAAAATGTAGATTAGACATAGCTTATTCATATATCTGCACATAAAGTCAAAGTTGTCTCAAATAGTGTAAGTAACCAGAGCAAACTGTGCTCACTGAGTGGAGGTGGGCAAAGGGGGAGGAAATAGGGGACATCTGTAATAGTGTCAATGATAGAAAAATAAAATTAAGTTTGTGGTGATAGTTTTTGGGACTAATATCCAAGTATTAAAATTTCTGTGGATCATATCATTGTTCAAAAAACAGTTTAGTTTGAAGATGAATACCTATGTCTAGCCACTATCACCTGTGCATTTCAGCCTTGCTTATACTAACAATCTTAAGCTTCAAGGAATTATCCTAATGAGGGAGCATGCTGTGACAGTCTGCCAGCTAAGCTACTGCCTGCAGACCAATTCCATTATTTTTAATACATGTACCTTGCCTCTGAATGCATGATTTCCATTTTACTCCTGTCTCATCAAGGTTAGGTATAGACTCATAAAAAAACAACCCAGATTCCTCAGAATCATCTAAACCTGATTTTAGCTTTGCGTTTATAAACTTCTTGGCTTTGCATTTGTAATTGAATTTGCTGATAAGCACCTGGGACACCGTTTTTTATCCTAAGATTAGTAAAGCTTCTTTTAACAATGTGCACCAGTGATAGCTGTTATCTGTTTGTTCTCCTTTACTTTGCTCATGAAATAATTTATGAGAAGCTCATTTTCTTATATCTCTCTGCTTTAATACAAACAGACTAGCAAGGGAAAGAAAACATTGCATTCACACTAACCTAATTTTAGCAAGCAACTCCACAAAAACTGTCAGTAGTTTTGTTCTTTTTATCTTGAAAAAACTGGGATTTTAAAATAGTGAACTTTCTCTGCATTCGGGCTCTACAGAAGAGTCAATGTATATGTGACAAATCATTTTGCCAATATCTAAATCAGAGGTGCTCAATTTTTTTGAGAGAGATGCATACTAAGAAATCCATTTCACTATATATATATATATATATATATATATATATATATATATATATATATAAACATTTCTCTAAAATATAACAAAACTGACCGTTGGATTTTATTATAACTGGCTCTAAACAGCTGAAACTGAGAAAATGCCATGGATATGAATGGTGTGAATGAACAAACATTCACTTACTAAACCAAACTAAAGATACCTTCATGACTAAAGGACAGTACAGCCATATCAAGTCATTTCATTTTATTAATGTGCTGGTTTGCACACTTACCTAGAACAATCACCATGATTTCCCCCCCTTCTTATCCACCTCAGCAACTTACTCAGTACATGTCTTAACTGGTGTGTGTGTTCCCTTGTTTGGAATATTAGTAGATACAGCTATGTAATTATTATTATTGTGGTGGTAGTGGTCATGATACTGTTGTAATTAACTTAGTTTTTAATAACAGGAAAGGAACAAAGGGAAGGCCAAATATTATAGGCATGCCATTTGGCCAGCTTCACCAGGAAGCTAAAGCTTTACACTCTCCAGGTAGTGTATTCCCTGCAGGTGGCTGGGGGAAGGGACAGGACAAGGAGGAGAATAGACTCATGCCCAGTAAAGTTCGGGTGATGTTGGGAAGGTACATGCCTTTCAGTCATACCTGGGAACAGGTCATTGGCCAGAATGGGCATGGTCCCTGCACAGGCTCTAAATTTGGAATATTTGCTCGCCTAAACAAAGGAGTTAGCTCTGTTGGTTGCTTTTGGTTGCCCTTGACGTGTTGCACTTGACTCCTGGCTTTCAGGCTCTCTCATCCCTGCTTCCTGGCATTCTCCTGTGTGGCCTCTGGCCACCTAGCCCCCCCACACAATGGACGTATGGACTGCTGCTAGCCTGATGCTGAACTGGACACGGCTCCAACATGGAAAGAAAACTCTGGACACTGGATGTTCTTCTAGCTCTTCTGAAACCACAGCAACACTTCTATGACTGGTCCAAGGGAAATGGGACTTTGGAAACTCAGGAATGTAATTCCAGGCATATAAAAATCACTCATCCTACCGTGTGAGTCTCAGAATTTTTTTTTTTTTTTAGATATTTTAAGGACCCCACCCACAGCAGAGAGGGGAAGAGGTTACCCCAATTTCTCTGAAAGCAGTCATAGAAGTAGTACTTTAACTTGGTGTTTTATTCTCAGACTAGAAGCCTGATGCACGAATTTCTTGCAAGAGTAGGCCTTCACAGCCCCTGCTGCCTTGGCTTTGTCCGAGCTTGTCACAGCTCGGGCTTTGTCCAGAAGGTTGTCCAGACAGTCGTTCCGCTGTTCAGCCGTTCGGTTGATTTGCATATTATGCTTTTATTATTATAGATATTCTAGAAGTCCCACCTAAATTACCTTGTTAGCCTCATTTACTGGTGCTAGTGTTGCTGGACTTTTGCACAGGAACAACAGGCTTACATGTGCCTTTGGTGCTCAGCTTGTGTCTTTAGTGATCTCGTGCTCTGAGTGAACATTACAGTGGTGACTGACTGAGATCTCATTTATTCTTGAGCCCTCAGAGTTTATTTCATTAACTGAGATTGTTTGAGGTATTCTAACTCTGAGTTATTGTAGCTCATGCCTTATTGTATAATTTTGACCATCAGTCATCTGCCACTAAGCTTTCAGTCTTATTTTGCTTCCCTTTTTTCCTGTACTTGTTTTGGAATGATAATCTTACTTTCTTTTGGGGGCATTCTTAAGTTTGTCTTTTTGCTGCCAAAGGAATAATTTCTTGACCTGTTGTGTGGCAAACATAGGCACTGAAATGGTGAAACATTTACCACAGCTTTGACCCTTTCCATAAGGCTATTTCAATTCTATAACATTCTACCTTTGAAATTGTTTTTTAAAATCTGTCATTATGTTTAAACACTCTAGGAATATCTAGTCCAGGTCTATATAATACTAAGTAGAAAAAGAAATAACTAAGCTCATGGTAAGATCTCTTAAATTTCATGGCAGCTCTGGTGCTAACTATAAGTTTATAGAAAGTTATAAATACTCATATACTTTTATAATACAACATAAAGATTTCTAAAGAATTTTTTAAATGAATTACTAATTTTAACGCATTTGCCTTCTAAGAAAAACTCTGATTGTCTTCAATTATGGGAAAAATCTAAAACAAAAACAAAAAATTCACTGTAGTTAAGACTTTGGTTACTTATCCCTTGACTAAGACATAGTAAGACATGAAAGTCATTTAATGATTAAATTGTCATATTATGTAAAAAGAAATAAAATGTATCTAATCAAGGTGAATTTTTAAAAATTAATATTCTGACTTTTCCAAGATTCTATCATAGTATAAAAATGTCAGTTTAGTATTCTAGGTTATGAGAGTCTGGGTTTAATTTCTTAGAGAAAACATACATAAAATTAACATCCTAAATGTTTTATCCTGAAAAAAATAATGTTGTTTTAATAAATGTTTAAAATTTTAAAAACTGTAATACGTACTTTCAACTAAACTCAATTATAATAATGAATGATAAAATGTCAATTATTATATTGTTATTTAAGGGTAACTTTAATTTCTAAATTTCTAATTTATTTTGAAATCTTAAAAGTTTTAACAAAGCCCTAACCGGTTTGGCTCAGTGGATAGAGCATCAGCCTGCGGACTCAAGGGTCCTGGGTTCGATTTCGGTCAAGGGCATGTACCTTGGTTGCGGGCACATCCAGTAGGGGGTGCGCAGGAGGCAGATGATCGATGTTTCTCTCTCATCGATGTTTCTAACTCTCTATCCCTCTCCCTTCCTCTCTGTAAAAAAATCAATAAAAAAAATATATATATATATATATATATATATATATATAAAGTTTTAACAAAAATTTTATTTCCAAAATATATTGTAAGGACATCATAAATTTGAAAGTTTTTTTTTTATTCCTCACCTGAGGATACAATTTTATTGTTTGTTTTTTTCTTTTTTAGGGAGGAAAGGAGAGAGAAAGAGAGAAAGAGATTGAGAGAGAGAGAAACTTCTATGTGAGGGAGAAATATCAATTGGTTGCCTCTCATACACACCCTGACCTGGGATAGAACCTGAAATCTTTTGATGTATAGGACAACACTCCAAACAACTGAGCCACCTGGCCTGGGCTGAAAGTTTTTAAAGCATTATTATTTCTCAAAAATACTGTAAGGACATCAGAATTTCTCTAAGATTGACAATTAATATAAAACAATTATTTTTACTTACTAGAGGCCCATTGCACAAAGAGATTCATGCAATAGGCCTTCCTTCCCCTGGCTGCCAGCACCGGTTTTCCTCCGGTACCCAGGCCTTTGGTCTGGCTGCAGCAGAGAAGCCAAGCCTTGAGGCTAAGCTTCTCCACTCCGGCTGCAGTGAAGCTTGGCTTCGCCCCTCCAGCCACAGCAAGGCTTGACTTCTCTGCTGCGGCCGCAGCAAGGCTTGGCTTCAACGCTGCAGCCACAGCAGAGAAGCCAAGCCTCTTCAGTCTTCAGTCTTCAGTCTTCAGTCTTCACTCCGGCCAGAGCCTTCAGTCTTCACTCTGCGCCTGCATATGCAAATTAATCACCATCTTTGTTGGGTTAATTTGCATAGTTTCTCTGATTGGCTGGTGGGTGTAGCGGAGTGACACCAATTTGTATGTTTCTCTTTTATTAGTGTAGATTTTATTTTTATATATTCACATATAATATTTTACATATACTTTTACTTCTCTTATAAAATTGTTAAGTACTACATGGGCATATTTGTTGTATATAAAACAAATCAAAATGGTAGAATTAATTTTTGCATATTAGTTTAATAAGGTTAATTCTATTCAAGATTAAAATAGAAAACTTTCAAGGTATTTTATTCTAAAATTGTCCAGGATGACTCTCTGTATATGTTTAAATAGTTTTCATATTTTAACAGATATTGGAGGGCTGACAGTTAAATGGAAATTATGTACTTGGACTATATATTGTGTTCTCCATGTATATTTCTTCTTCCTGTGCTCCTAGATAATAGAAAGGGTAACTGAAAGGGTTTGTCACTGAAGGAAGTTCATACTCATAATTAGTATAAATATTTTCTACAACATTACTACAACTCAGTGATCACTCTGATTAATGAGTCACCAAAGACATTACAACTCTTCCTTGATTTTTTTAATCAATGTGAACTGATAACTCATTTTGTGTTTGCTTTCACATCCCATACTGAAACTATTAAAATGTCTTTTCACCATATTACTTTTGATATTTTCTGGACAGTTCCCTGACAAATCAGAAGTCTTCATCTTTTACTTTTACCAAAGGAAAAAATATTAAATGTGTACATTTTGACTAGCATTTTCTAATACTTTACTTAATTTAAAATGATTGTTAGAAGTCTTTTTTTTTTTTGCAGGGGGAGTGTAAATTAAGAATAGTAATAAGCCTGACAAATCCGAAGGGAAATTTTAACCTTGTAGCTTAATTAGATAGAGGTGACTTCTTTGTCATGTAACTATGTTTCAGTGAATGCATTCTTTTCAGCTTTAGAAAGGCATACTCATATTGATGTAAAAACACTGATACAAGTAATGTCTATAAATTGATTTGTTTGGGACAGGTTTGTTTTCTAAATTTAAATGTCCTTATTGTCTGAAACAAACGATAACTTTTTGTGTGTAGTAATGTGCCACTTAATGACACATTTATGTTCTGAGAAATGTGTCATCAGGTGACTTTGTTGTGTGAACATTACAGAGTGCACTTCACAAACCTGGATGTGGTATAACCCCTTCTACTCACTTATAAAACTACATGGCTTGTTACTGTACTAAATATCGCAAGCAATTGTAATGCAATAGTGTTTGTGTATCTAAACATAGAAAAGGCACAGTAAAAATGTGGTATAAAAGATTTAAAAAATGGTACATCTGTTGATAACACTTATCTTGAGTAGATCTTGAAGAACTGGAAGTTGCTCTGAGTAAGTCAGTTGAGTGAACAGTGAGTGAATGTGAAGGCCTAGGACATTACTACCATATCTTAATGCATTATGCTGCAATGTTATGACCACTATGATGTTAGGAATTTTTCAGCTACACTATAATCTTATGGGACCACTGTCATATATGTGGTTAGTTGTTAAAAACAAAAAACACATTGTGCCCAGCTGGCGTGGTTCAGTGGTTGAGCCTCCGACCTATGAACCAGGAGGTCATGGTTCAATTCCCAGACAGGGCACATTCCCGGCTTGCAGGCTCAATTCCCAGTGTGGGACATGCAGGAGGCAGCTGATCAATGAACCTCTCTCATCACTGATGTTTCTATCTCTCTCTCTCCCTCTCCCTTCCTCTCTGAAACCAATAATAACATATTAAAAAAAATAAACAAATGCATTGTTATGCAGCTCATGATTATAAATTTAAAAAGCAGTAGAGATGTGTCAATACTTCCATAGTTCAATTTTTACCCTAAGATGATTATTGATCAAATCCTTATAAATTGATTTATAAAAGCAATTCTAATTTCATCCACTCAGTCATTATTTACTACTATAACAAGTTCACTAGACCACTTTTGGTTCAACAACTATAGGTATTTCCAATTTTTAAATGTTGTTTGTTTATTTGCTTGATCTTGGCTGATTGACTCTACTATAAGCTTCTCATTACTAAATTTGCTCTAAGATATATAAATAAGCCTCAAAGACTCAGGGAAGATCTTATGTATAATTAGGAGCCCAATGAGCAATTCAAAATTGCATGGCACCGCCCACCCTCCAGTCACCAGTCTGGCCCTGCCTCACTCTCCGGCCCTTGAAGCATCTGTGGCCACTGCTGATCAGGCCCTCCTGCTGCAAAGGCACACAGAGGCCCCTGCCACCCTGCCCCTGACACTGCGCACAACCTCCTCCTGTTGGGTCGAGCCTCTATGGCATCCCAGTTAATTAGCATATTTCTCTATTATATCTAATCTAATAAAAGAGAAACATGCAAATTGACCGCATATCCGCTACTCCCAAGCCATGCACACCAGCCAATCAGAGCGACTATATGCAAATTAACCCAACCAAAATGGCCAGCAGCTATGGAGCTGGAGCAAGCAGGAGGCTTGGTTGCCCCAGCGATGGAGGAAGCCAAACTTCCCGCCTGCCCTGGGCAGCTGTGGCCTCCGCTCAAGGCAACAAAGTTTCAATTATAGAAGATAAAGAAATCCTAGATACCTGATTCCAGGCAGACTCCACTGGGAGCTTGGGTGGCTGGGGGCAGTGGCCAGCCTGCGAACAGCCATCAGCCACTCACCCAGGATGGCCAGACACCCCAGCAGGGACCTCCACCCTGAAGGGGATGTGACTAGCCCACAAACATCCATCAGCCACTCACCCAGGCTGGCCAGGCACCCCAGTAGGGACCCCGATCCTGAAGGGGATGTAGCAAGCCTGAAAGCAGCCCTCAGCCCTTCACCCAGGCTGGCCAGGCACCCCAGTGGGACCCTCATCCTGAACCGGGACACCCTTCAGGGCAAACCAGCCAGCCCCCACCCATGCACCAGGCCTCTATCCTACATAATAAAAAGGTAATATGCAAATTGACCCTAACAGCAGAACGACTGGGAATGACTGGTCACTATGACACACATTGTCCACCAGGGGGCAGACGCTCAATGAAGGAGCTGTCCCCTGGTGGTCAGTGAACTCCCACAGGGGGAGCTCTGCTCAGCTACAAGCCAGGCTGATGGCTGCCAGTACAGCGGTGGTGGTGGGAACCTCTCCCACCTCCTCAGCAGCAATAAGGATGTCCGACTGCAGCTTAGGCCTGCTTCCCACTGGCAAATGGACATCCCCAGAGGGCTCCCAGGCTGCCAGAGGTATGTCTGACTGCCAGCTTAGGCCCATTCCCCCGGGGAGTTGGCCTAAGCCAGCAGGTTGTCATCCCCCGAGGGATCCCAGACTGCGAGAGGGCACAGGCAAGGCTGAGGGAACCCCCATCCCTGAGTGCACAAATTTTTGTGCACCAGGCCTCTAGTATATAGATAATTACTAAATGAAAGAACATTAGTAATCATTGTTTATCAAGTTTATTGTTACCACAGTCTTATAGGTTGTAGTCATTATCTTGTAAATTGATACATCAGATGATTGTGCATTAAAAAATAAAATTTACTAGGTAAATACAACATTATCTATTAAAAAACTAAAACCATGATAAAGGTGTGCATGAAGGAAATCAAATTATCTATCATTCTTTTGTGTCATTATTCTATTGTCTCAGTCCAAGAGAGCTTAAGGAAAGGGCTGTAAGGGAATTTTGCTTATGTTGAACAAACAACAGCCCTTGCCTAGGAGATACCAAAACTGACTATTTTGTTTTAGTGCCATTGGAATTAATCAGCTGAAACCTGTGAAGAACCATGCCTGTGGAGCAACTCTGAGATTAGGAACCCTTACTTGATATAAAGTGAATCCTGTTTCCTGAATAATGAATAATGGAACTCATTTTGTACAAGTAAGCACAGATCAATGGACTTATTCTATCCTCTCCAGAATACCAATTTTTAATACTTAGTTAGCTCCAACCTTCCTGAACTCTCACTTTCTAGTACTTAAAAAAAATGACTTTTTGCCCTCTATAGATCGTTCAGTAATTTTTTTGATGGTGTATGTACTGTTTTCTGCAGTGAATAGACTCAATATTGTACACATTTTTATCTTTGGTAGAGTGTTTAATTAACAGTGTATAACTAAAAATAAACATACAAGACAATTATATTACTCTAATATGTTCTGATATTTATAGTCATAAACTATTTACAGGCTATGGCTTGCATTTTGTAAAAAATATTGATATAAATTTTCTATTACTTTTCTGTTACTATTACTTGTATTTATTATAGAAGACCTTGGGTCAGGTTGATACTTGCATCTCTGCTCCCACACCTCATAGCTTTGTTAGTTTAATATAAATGCATAATCCATGGACACAGACAATAGTGTAGTAAAGGCCTGGGTGTGGTGCAGGGGCAGGATGAAGGGGGATAATGGGAAAAAAGGAACATCTATAATACTTTCAACAATAAAGGTAAATTTTAAAAACGTATTTAACCATATGTCTATGTCATCATATGCAAAATCTGTTCTTAATTATAGCCACACCATAAGAGTTTTTGAGAATGATATGAGAAACTTTGCAAAGTATGTAACATGGTACCTAGAACTTATAATTCTGTAAAAATGTTATCATAATTACTACTATAGAATCACCGTCAGTGTGATTAATATAATTGCTAAAATTAATTATAATAATAATTTTGTGAAATTCTTATCCTATATAATAAAGAGGTAATATGCAAATTGACCCTCATGCTCTCGTATCACAAGATGGCTGCCACCACATTGTCACAAGATGCCCGCCCCCACATCATCACAAATGGCTGTCCCCATGTTGTCACAAGATGGCCACCAACACATTGTCACAAGATGGTTGACAGGGAGGGCAGTCATGGTCAACCAGGCCTGCAGGGGAGGGCAGTTGGGGCAACCAGGCCTGCAGGGGAGGGCAGTTGGGGATGAACGGGTAGGGAGGGAGCCAGTTAGGTGTCAATCAGGTCAGCAGGGGAGTGGTTAGGGGAAATCAGGCAGGCAGGCAAGTGGTTAGGAGCCAGCAGTCCTGGATTATGAGAGGGGTGTCCAACTGCCAGTTTAGGCAAAATCCCTGGGAGCAGTTGGACATTCCCTGAGGGGTCCCAGATTGGAGAGGGTGCAGGCTGGGCTGAGGGACACCCCCCCCCCCCCCCAGTGCATGAATTTCGTGCACTGGGCCTCTAGTATTAAATAATATTATTAATTAGAAAGGATATTCTTTGTATGTAAAATCACACATACATACCAAAAAAGGTAATTTAAGATTTAAGTGAATTATATAGGGGATTGACTCATTACTGATACTTTTTTGAGAATACAATAATTTTAACTGAATCATAAAGGTTTGGCTGAGTGTATATTAAAACCTATTACATTCAATTTGGGACTATAAAAAAGTTCTCTTATTAATGTTGAATTGTTAAACAATAAAATGTAAATAAATAAGTCTATTTCATTTTTGCATCCATTAAGCATTTTGAAGAATTATCTTGCCATGATAATATGTGATATGCTAAATTATTCTTCTATAATTATTTTTACTATAAAGCATCTAACATCTATTATTTGGGATGTAATGTGTGTGATTCCCAATGCAGCTCCTACCAGTGTAGGTCAGATATTTAATGAAGTTTCTAGTTATGCTGCACATCAGGGTATTTTTAATTAAGTAGAAGTCAGAGCACTTACTCCTCAACCCTGCTCACCCTGCTCACTCTGCCAATTGTGGGAGCAAGTTCCTCCTTGATCCTGCTGGACTACATTAACTGTGGTGGCCTCAGATCCTCGGACAGCTGGTATTAGACAAAGAAGATATGAGCAGTTGTAGGAATAGAAGAGAGACTTTATTGCAGACCAAGTAGCCATTGCTAACAAGGAGCCATCAGACAAAATAGTTCTTCAAAAGAGCCCCACAAAGCAGCTGAAAATATAGGAGCCATTGCTAAAAAAATAGCCTGACCAAGCAGCCTTCTGCTGGTTGGTCAGTAACACATCTTTATACTGACCTAGACAAAAGAGGCTTCTTGCAAAATAGTGGCATCACTATTTGGATTATAGAAAGCTAAGCTTGCACAGTGCATACAGTAAGATTTCTGTGTCCTTGCTTTTGCACCTATGTATGGCAAATTGGCTTGAACATTCCATATACTCTGATTAGGGTTCCCACAGTAGGTAATGGGAGAAATGGCTAGATAAGGTAGATGAAAACATTATTTGTAAAGTTAATGAAATTAGATAACATTAATGTATGGTTAATAATCTACACTAATAAAAGAGAAACATGGTAATTGGCGTACGACCGCTACCCTTCCCATTGGCTAATTAGCGAGATATGCAAATTAACCACCAGCCAATATGGTGGCTAATTTGCATACTGCAGGTGGGCCGACAATGCCAACTGCCAGCTCCATTCCATCCAAGGCTGGCGGCAGAGGTCCCTGCCCTCATCCGGGCCTCCCGCGGGGACCCAGGGCTGGCGGGTGGGACCCTGGTAATCGGGCACCTGCTCCACCCTCATCCAGGCCTCCCGCATGGAACCCGGGGCTGGCGGCTGGGACCCTGGCAATCGGGCACCCGCCCTGCCCTCATCTGGGCCTCCCGCAGGGAACCCAGGGCTGGCGGTGGGACCAAACCCGCTCCACCCTCATCCGGGCCTCCTGCAGGGGACATGGGGCTTGTGGGTGGGACCGTGGTGTTCGGCACCCAATCCGCCCACATCCAGGCCTCTCGCAGGGGACCCAGGGCTGGCGGGTGGGACCACGGTGTTTGGCACCTGCTCCGCCCTCATCTGGGCCTCCCGCTGGGTCCTGGGGTTGTCAGTGGGGCCAGAGCTATCCAGTACCCACCCGGGTATCTGCTGTGCTACCGGCCGGGGGGCAGCAGTGATCTGCTGGCTGGCGCATCCTATGTGCTACCCAACTCGGGCGGGCAGGTCATGGGCATGCCTGGCAGCCTCAGTCAGTGCCTCAAGCCCCAGCAGCAGCAGCAGCAGAGGCAGTGGCAATAGCCCTGGAGGCAGTGCCCCTGAGCTGCCCACCCAGGTTTGAGCAGTGCTGGGGTCCAATCCCAGTGGGTCCAGGGGTCCCCAAAGGTGTGGACGGAGTCGGCAAAGAATGAATGACATGGAAACTGGTTTCAGTTCATCAGCATAGTGAGGTTCTCCCTCCAGGATCTCCAGCGAAGTTCTGGTCAGGATCTCCAGCGAAGTTCTGGTTAGGAACTCCAACCAAGTTCTGGTGCCATGTTCTCTTGCTAGGTTCTCCAGCCAGGGTTTGGTCACCAGGTTCTTTAGCCAGGTTCTATCTAGGTTCTCCAGTGAAGTTCTGTAGCCAGGTTCTGTCCAGGATCTTTTGCCATGTTCTCTGGCTAGGTTCTGGTTAGGATCTGACGAGGTTCTGACGAGGTTCTGATGAGGATCTGATGAGGATCTGATGAGGAGCTGATGTTTATTGTCTTGTTACATCCATATTTATACCAGCTGATTTTAATCCTGTCAATTTCTATTACAAAGGTTAGGGCGTTTCTTATCTCCATTCCAGGGAGTAAAGATTATGTAGCTTAACTACCCGCCTGGCACTTAGTTAAGGGGTTTTATTCCCTCCCTAACCTCAGGGAAAGATCCCCACCTGGGGAAACAACCTTTCTCGGAGAGGTGACCTTGGTTAAAACACATGGCGCTAAAGGGAGCAAACATATTAACAGTATGCTATATATGCCAGGTCCATTGAAACATATGCTGTGCAGATGTTTCTTTCCTGCAGCGACTGTGTCAAGCAGCAAGGATGGACCGGCTTCTGGCAGAGCGGCCCCAAGCGGGCAGTGCTTTCCATCAGCCGATGGTTGGCGAACACTCATGCAGGTGAAATCACCAGCGCCTTCTTTCCCACAGGCCTGAGCCCCTCAGGCCTGTGGGAAAGCAGGCGCCCTGAGCTGGTGATCCCAAAGGCCTGATAGCCGGGCAGTGGAGGCCGTGTTGGGACTGGGGAGTGGTGAGCAGGCAGAACATGGCCCTGATTGGGCCAGTCGCTATGATGCCCACTGTAGCCAGCACACTGCCTGATCAGGGGGCCAGCAGCCAACCTCGCAGCCCCTCCCCCCTGCAGGCCTTCGTCTGATCAGACTCTCCCATCCACATGGAGAGCAGGGTGCTCAGAGCCTGGACCCTTCCTGGCAGCCCCGAGCCCCTGGGGTTAAGAATTCTGATGGCCCTGCCCAGAGAGTAGAGGTGCCTGAGGGGCAGGGACAGGGACCACAGGCCTCCAGGGAGCACCGCAGAGTTGGCAATGAGAGGAGAGGGCCTGTGAAGGGGGAGAAGGTGAAGCCAGTGGACATCAGCCCAGAATCCAGCCCTTCCCCTCCTGAGGCAGCAGGACCTAAACCCCAAACCCCAGCCAAAATTGGAAGAGCCTGCGGGAGCTTCAGGAAACTCTACGAAAAGCTGCACATTGAGAATGAGAGATTTCGTGAGACCCTGACCCAGACCATGCTGCGGCTGGAGCAGCTCAAGGTGGAGCTGGAGCGCGCCATGCAGAGGCAAGAGCCCTTTGCAGAGAGGCCGGCCATCCTGGATCTGGCGAGATTTGAGTGCAGGGCCCTGGAGTGCAAGGCCGCTGAGCTGGAAGAGGAGCTGAAGGGCCTGTCCAATCTCCGAGCTGACAACCAGCGTCTCAAGGATGAGAATGTGGCCCTGATCTGCGTCATCAGCAAACTGTCCAAGTGACCCCGGAGGACTTGCTCCTGCACCCGCATTTATACAGCTGCTTTTGCCACATGCACCCCTTCCCTGTGTGAACATGAGTGATAGGGCTGTCGAGGAGTCTCTGAGAAGCCATAACCTTCCTTGAAATCTCCAGGTTAGGAAGGGAGGACAGAGCCCCCAGGAGCCAAGGGGGCCATCTGAGGCCAGGTAGGGGACCAAGGCTGCAGGCAGGAACAGAAAGGAACTGGGGACCAGGAAGTGCCAAGACCAGTAGCCAGGACCGGAGTGGTCACCCAGAGGTCCCCTCTCACGTGTGCTGCCACCAGTCACCCCTCCAGGCCCTGAGCAGGGATCCTAGAATGTGCCAAGCATCCCACTGGCCTGGGCCAGGTGAGCTTGTATATAGGGTCTGTGTGCAATAGGGAGGGATGTTTTCTATTTTTTGCTGCCCCCTCCCCATCGCTCTCCTGGGCAGGGGGGGAAGGTCTTTTTCAGACATAGCATAGGCACCACAAATTAAAATTGTGGAGTTGCCAAAAAAAAAAAGAGCAGGCCGGCTGGCCAAATACCCCCTCTCTTCCCACTCCCGCCCCCCCCGCCAGCCACATCCTTGACCAACCTGCCCCACCACAATAGGCCCACAGCCCCACAGCTCCTCCCCCTGGCTATCTGCCCCTTATTGCACCCCCCCCACCCCAAGAGGGGGCAGGGCTGGGCGGCCAATGTCTTGCAGCCCCTCCCCAGGTTGGCCCCACCCTTGATCCCCCCACTCCAATAGGGGGCAGGGCTGGCCAGCCAATCTCCTGCAGCCTCTCCCCTTGCCCAGCCCCACCCCAGATTGCCCCCCCCACTGCAATCAGGGGCAGGGCTGGCTGGCCAACCACCCATGGCTCTTCCCCCAGGCCACTGGCCCTGATCGCCACCCCCCCAACCCATTTGGCGGGGGTTGCCCAGCCCACCAACCACAGCCCCTCCCATGGCCAGCCCCACCCCCAATCGTCCCCCCCAACCCCAATCAGGCTGGTGGGGGGGGGGCAGTTGGGAGCAATCAGGCCGGTGGCAGGGGGTAGTTGGGGGCAAACAGGCTGGCAGGGGAGACAGTTGGGGGTGATCAGGCTGGCAAAAAGAGTGGTTAGGGGCAATCAGGCAGGCACACAGGCAGGTAAGTGGTTAAGAGCCAGTGGTCCTGAGTTGCTAGAGGGATGTCCGACTGCTGGTAAAGGATCGGGCCTAAACCGGCAGTTGGACATCCCCCAAGGGGTTCCCAGATTGGAGAAGGTGCAGTCTCAGCTGAGGGACACCCCCCCCACCCCGTGTGCATAAATTTTATGCACTGGGCCTCTAGTCTGTTTATAATACACTAGAAGCCTGGTGCATAAATTCGTGCACAGGTGAGGTCCCTTGGGCTGGCCTGGGGAGATCAGACACCAGCTCATGTCCCCAGCCTCGCAGGCCCACAACCCCAACTGGCACCCCACCCTTTTAGCCACCATGCCCCAGCAGTCCAGATCCCACAGACCCTACTTGCCACCACGCCCCAGCGACTCAGTCACTGCCTCCTCACCTGCTTCACCATTCCACCTGTGAGGCAGTTGATCAGGGCCGGGTCCCCTGCCTGGATCCCTCAGCACCTGAGAGCCAGGCAGCGGCCCCGCCACCCGCTGCCACTGCTGGTCACCATCTGTGGTATGATGGTTCAGGGCCAGGCCCCCCACAGCTGCCGTTGGTCACCATCTACGGGGTGATTGGTCAGAGCGATCGGACCCCCGCTCGCACACACCTTGGCCTGGTGCTGCCCACTCACCTTCTCCACCATCCCACCATGGTCCTGCTTTCATAGAGGCCCATTAGGGCCAGCAGTGCCTCCACTGCCGCCCACTGCCAATGCCACATTGCCAACACCTGCCATGTTCCGCACTACCCCCTGGTGTTCAGCACACATCATAACAAGCGGTCAAACTCCCGCCAAACAATTTGCATATTAAGCTTTTATATATACTAGAGACCTGGTGTATGAAAATTTGTGCACTGGGGATGGGGGCCTTCAGCCCTGCCTGCCCCATTTCACAGTCCAGGAACCCTCAAGGGTTATCCTACTGGTGGCTTAGGTCCACTCCCTTGGTGGCTGTTTCCTCTGGCTGTGCTGCCACCCTATTGGCAGGGGTGGCTGAAGCCATGCCCCCAAGTGCACATAGTATTTGAAGAGGCAGGCAGGAAGCCAGAAGCTGGGAGTTGGAGCTGAGGTGGCCCAGGAGCATTGTGTCCACCATGGAGCTGGACAGGGAGCAGCTGTTGGAGTCGCATGGGCTGCACTTCCTGCATGTCAGCGGTGAGTCCCCACAAGCTCATGGCGCACCAGCCAGGCTGGGCAGGGCCTGGCGAGGCCTTTCCCTCCTGGAGCTGTTCCCAGTGTGGCAGCTTCGGACCGCCATCTTTTTTTCAGTTTATTATTTATATTGGAAAGCAAGCTCTGGGTTTGTGGTTCCTGGGATCCCTGGGCCATAGTGTGCACCTCCAGGCCTCACTGTGGCCCCTTCTCCCTCCTCCTGCATTGAGCATCTGGCCCCTGGTGGTCAGTGCACATCATAGCAACTGATCAACTGGTTATTCTGGTCTTTCCACCATAATGGTTGCTGGGCTTTTATTATATAGATAGATTCAAGAAGAACAAGCCAAATGGTTAAATATAAAGCTAATCCTATATAATAAAAGGCTAATATGCAAATCGACCAAACGGTGGAACGACTGGTTGCTATGATGCACACTGACCACCAGGGGGCAGATACTCAATGCAGGAGCCGCCCCCTGGTGGTCAGTTTGCTCCCACCGGGGGAGCGCCGCTCAGCCAGAAGTCAGACTCACAGGCTGGCGAGCACAGTGGGGGTGGTGGAAGCCTTTCCTGCCTCCACAGCAGTGCTAAGGATGTCTGACTGACGGCTTAGGCCCTCTTAAGCCATCAGTCGGACATCCTCTGAGGGCTCCAGGACTGCTAGAGGGTGTAGGCCAGGTTGAGGGACCCCCCCCCCCCCGCATCCCGAATGCACAAATTTTGTGCACTGGGCCTCTAGTTATGAATATACAGAAATTGGTTAAGTCAAATCAGCTGATGGAAGTCAACTCCTTTAACATACATATCCCAGGTGGAAAGCCCCACTGGATAACAAAAAGATATTTGATCCTAAGACATAATGGATTAATATCAACCCTATAAAATATCTACATTTTTAACCACATATCTTTTTGAAGAAATTACAGTGTTGACAAATGACATGGAGATTTGCCTGAATGTTTTTTATATAACCACCCTTGTAAACAAGGCTATCTTTATTCTTATTATATTAGTGAATTAATTGTTTATATTATTTTGTTGAAGTAGACATAGACAACTTTGAGATCCTACGTAAAGGCAATTTGGAATATTATACCATAGTTAGATTTTAAATGCATTTAAATTGTTAATAACATAATACATATGCTCTAATATTAGGAAGTAAAAAATTATTAACTTATGCTCTTTAAAGCAATCGTTTTAAAGACAAACTGTTTAGCTATAATCATATTTCTATTTCATTAAAGGATTAATTATAATAATACTTTGAATGTTTGGGATCGTGAATGTTTGTTTGCAACTGTGAATAACAACTAGCCTTGACATTTAAATTTATCTATTATAAGCACAAACTAATCCCCATAGATGAAACTTTTTTTTTAATATTGTATAACATTTGTTGAACTATCTGGGATCACCATGGGGTTTTTTTTTCCCTTCTTTTTAAAAAAGATCTAAGTTATGTCGGGGTTTGAGATCCTTGATTATTTTAATTATATAAAACCTCCAAAGCTTTCATTTTTCATACTTATTTTTCAGTTTAAAGGTTAATAAAATATTTCTATCATGCTTTCAAAGAACCAATAGTACTCCCATCTATATTTTGTATTATTTGGAACAGCTGAATTTCTATAACACCCTTATGATATATCATTGTATCTAATTTTTAAAAATTTCTTAAAAAGAATGTTAATTTAGTTGCATTGTATGAAGATTTCCTGTGCTCTATAAGGACATAGATATAATTGCAAAGTTATTTTAATTGTTAGCAATAAAGTGAAGGTAACTTTGTATATGATTATAAACTCATTGATAAGGCAATGAAATTTGAAATCTCTGTTAAGGATCACTCAATAACTAAATGTTGAGAACCTGGTAATGATGTTAATTGAAAGAATTTCTAATGAGATATATGAGCTCTTACAAGATAAGGAACAAAGCAGGGGGATTTTATAAGCTTCGGATGCTCATAGAATAAAAAAAATTGTATGTTGGGTAAACTGGTTCCAGGCAAGTGTTCGAATGTTTGTAAAAATGTCAACATTTGAGTAACTTGTTCCTGCATCTACCTGATGTAAAATCAACATATTTTTCATTTTCTTTTTTAAAATAAGCAGTTACTAAATGTTTAATCCAATTTGTTTCAAGAGAAAAAACTATTATTATTTTTTGCATATATATATATTGATATATACATATATATATTGATATATATATATATTGATTTCAGAGAGAAAGGGAGAGGGAGAGAGAGATAGAAACATCAATGATGGGAGAAAATCATGGATTGGCTGCCTCCTGCATGCCAACTGCTGGAGATGGAGCCCATTACCCAGGCACATGCCCCTTACCAGAATCAAATCTGGGACCCTTCAGTCAGCAGGCCGACGCTCTATCCACTGAGTGTAACCGTCTAGGGCAAAAAACTATTATTCTTTATCTATCTATACATATTTTATGTATATTGTAGCAAAAAGTAAAATGAAAATTTCCTATTATGATCAACAATTACACAGATATGTCCAGTTTAAGCACTGCTATTCAATATCATAGTAGAAGTTCTAGCCAGAGCAATTAGGAAAGAAACATAAAGACATCCCAACTAGAAAGAAAGAAGTTTAGTTACATATATTTAGAAATGACATGATCTTACAGGTAGAAAAATCCTCTAAGAAATCTATAAGAAAGTTACTAGTTCTTAAAGACAAAAACAGCAAGGTTGTAGAGTACAAGATCAACACAAAAATCAAATGTATTTTTATACATCTGTAAAGAATGATCTGGAAATGAAATAAAGAAAGCAACTGAGTTTACATTTATATCTAGCAGATTAACATACTAAGAGTCACAGAATATTTTATATAAACTGCAATGGAAAAAGTAACTTAGAGTAAAAAAAATGTGACAAAAGCTGTCAAATTTGGTTTTACATATTTTCATAAATATTTTTCAGGGTTTTTTTGTTTGTTTGTTTTTTGGTGTTTCCTGAAGCTGGGTTATACCACTGGCCTGTAATTACACTATATATATATAGTACTAAATGAGAGAATCATATTGTCTACAGAATAACACATTGTCTACAGAAAAATAATTTAATCAAGCCAATATGGTAGTTATGTTATCTTGTACTATATCCATTGCATACCATAAATCCAGAAAGACTTAGTTCATCATGTTTCATTTAAATAGTATTATTTGCCTCATGTCTTCTCCTTCTCCTTCTCCTTCTCCTTCTCCTTCTCCTTCTCCTTCTCCTTCTCCTTCTCCTTCTCCTTCTCCTTCTCCTTCTCCTTCTCCTTCTCCTTCTCCTTCTCCTTCTCCTTCTCCTTCTCCTTCTCCTTCTCCTTCTCCTTCTCCTTCTCCTTCTCCTTCTCCTTCTCCTTCTCCTTCTCCTTCTCCTTCTCCTTCTCCTTCTCCTTCTCCTTCTCCTTCTCCTTCTCCTTCTCCTTCTCCTTCTCCTTCTCCTTCTCCTTCTCCTTCTCCTTCTCCTTCTCCTTCTCCTTCTCCTTCTCCTTCTCCTTCTCCTTCTCCTTCTCCTTCTCCTTCTCCTTCTCCTTCTCCTTCTCCTTCTCCTTCTCCTCCTCCTCCTCCTCCTCCTCCTCCTCCTCCTCCTCCTCCTCCTCCTCCTCTTCCTCCTCCTCCTCCTCCTCCTCCTCCTCCTCCGCCTCCCTCTCCCTCTCCCTCTCCCTCTCCCTCTCTCCTTCTTCTTCTTCATCTTCTCATCTTCTTCATTTGGTTAATCCTCACCTGAGGATATATTTTTCATTTTAGGGAGAGAGAGAGAGAGAGAGAACATTAATGTGAGAGAGACACATCTATTGGTTTCCTCTTGCACACACCCTGACTGGAGTCCTGAGATCGAACCTGCAACCCAAGTACTTGTCCTTGACCTGGAATTTAACCCACTCGACCGACCCTTCAGTGTGTGGGTGGATGCTCTGACCATAGAGCCAACCCGCCAGGGCTATCTTACCTCTTCTTAACTGCAATTTTACTAATTTTTAAAAGCCCAGTTGAAAGTACACCTTATACAGAAAAGTTCCTTAATCCTAACAAGCAGATTAAAGCATTCTTTTTATAAGGTCCATCGTGTATATACCTCATTAGTCTATTTTGGGAGTTTCTTTTTTTCTAGGCACTCCTCTATTCCTAGATACAGGATCATTAGCTCTTCAAGTTCAGAGAATGAGAGTTGTTTATCATTAAACCCATCCTCCAACATGTAATATTTGAAAAATAAAATATTTAATCTCATTTCTCTCTTTACCTTGAATCAGCAATAATGTTATTCATCTCACAAAATGTCTGCAAGGTAATTAGGGTATGTGTGATTAAACTATTGTGTAGAGAAAGAAATTAAGTCTGAAAATTTAATTTCTCCAAGGTCAAAAAGACATGGTTAATTATATATAACTTTGAATTCTGGAATGATTATTCAGTACAGTATTATACTATGCAAACATATAGTAGTATTTATAGGTCTACTAAACAGAGAAATATACTTTTTACTCATGATGTTATGATTTAAATTATGAGCCAGATATTATTATTCTAGGAAATTGTATTTACACATTTTTACCTTTTTGAAGTGTGTTTATCTATATTGAATTTTATTTCTTCTGGTCATAAACAATTTTTTAATATGATTTAAATTCTGTTCCCTTTGTAATATTATTTTCTACTCTTCTATACAATGACACCTCAAGTGCATAATTATACTCTCTTCCATCAGGAAGACAGTGATAAAAGTCATAAAAAGAATACAAATAATATCAGGGGATAATTCATCAAAGAACACTGCTGCTTTGTTCACTTAGATTTAAGAGAATTGCATTAGAAAAAGTTTGAAAATCCTATTTAGCATGTGGTTAGAATTGATGAATGTTTATTGGCATATGTAAAAGAAATTGATTCTTAAAGTACAATTCTTAAGTAGAATTTGTCAACTCACAAAACAAATCTCTACAATTGGCATAAATACTTTCTTAGCAGTCCTGGCAGAAGATCCAAAGATAGATTACAGATATAATATTATCAATGGTATTATTCCCGAAGGTTTTCTTTTAGAATTTGTTCAAAGAGAGGTAGGCAAGTGTTCCCTAAGTCAGTTAATACACTTGTATATGTATTTTTGTTTCCATCAGTGGGAATTCTTATCTGACAGATAAGAATTAAATGTTTTCTCTACAATTTAATACCAGAAGTAAACTAATTCATCCTATTAATCTCTATTTTAAGTACTTTACAGTGATTTTTTTTCATTTTTTGGTTATAGCCCAGAATAAAAGTCTCAAAAATGAGTCAAAATATCTAAATGTATTTCTACAGGGGTGGGCAAAAGTAGGTTAATAAAAATAATAATACAATAATTTATCAATAAGTAGTACTATAAGAATAAACTGTTGTGCTTACAACTCTAAATCTACTTTTGAGTACCCCTGTATAATAGTTCAGCAGAAAAGCAATTTTGTTAGTTTCAGCAAGTAGAAGCAGCAGTAGCAAATACCTTCTGGGCTGGGCTGGTGTTAGATAGCCACATGAAATACTTTCTATATATTTTCTGAATCTATAAAGATTGCTTTAATACAAAAAAAAATGCCCAATTCATGAATATGAAAGTTGTTGATACTGATTCAAGACTGTGTCTTATATCCATCAAAACAAGCATTTGGTGATGAATGGTAACACCATAATTCTTATACCATCACTTACTTCTAGATTTTAGCTTTGGTACTCAGTTTCTAGCCTATTCATTTAGCAAGCACATATCAATTTTCTTTAAAAAGTTTTAAACAATTTTATCAATGTATAAATGATATTTAAAAAAACCCTGGATATATTAAATGTATGTAATATAATTTAATGAGTTTGGGCATATGCATATAACCATGAAACCATCATCATAATTAAGGTAGTAAAGATATCTATTACTTCCATAGCTTTTCTTTGTCCTTTTTTGTCTTTGGTAAAGACACTTAACAATGATATGTACTCTCAACAAATTTTTAAATATACTATTGTTAACTATGGATATTAAGCTGCACAGCATATCTCTAGGTCAGATTCATCTTGCATAACTGAAACATTATCTTTATATATAAAAGCTTAAGCGACAGTTCGACTTTTTGACTGGTAGCTATGACACGCACTGACTACCAGGGGTCAGACACTCAATGCATAGGCATGGAAACATGGAATAGACTGAATTTCAGAGGGAAGTGGGGGAGGGTGGGAAGAGATTAAGCGAAGATCTTATATTCATAATAGAGGCCTGGTGCATGGATTCATTCACTGGTAGGGTCCCTCGGCCTGGCCTGTGGGGATTGGGCTAAAACCGGCTCTCTGGCATCCCCTAAGAGGTCCTGGATTTCGAGAGGGTGCAGGCCTCTATTCCCAATTATATAAGTCCCCACTTCCCTTTCCCCAGTACCATAATATGTTAACCAGAATATGGTTCTATTCTGTGACCTTTCTATTCTAAGTATGGTTTTATTCTCTGCTTCTATGAATTTGAAAATTTAAGATACTTCATATAAATGAAATCATGAAATATTTGTCCTTCTGCAAGTTATTTCACTTAACATAATGTCTTCTAGTACTTAAACCATGTAGCAAATGTTAGGATTGTCTTTTTTTTAGACTGAATAATATTCTATTATATTTATATACCACATTTTATTTTTCCCTTCATTTGCCAATAGACACTTAGGTTATTTCTATATCATAGTTATTGTGATTAGTTTTGCAATAAACAAGGGAGTGTTGATATTTCTTTGAGATTCTGATTTCAATTCTTTGGATACATATCTAGAAGAGAGACTGCTAGAGCATATGGTAGTTCTATTTTTATTTATTTATTTTTTTAGAAACCTCCATATCTTTTTCAGAATGGTGTGCCATTATGTTTTATATATGTTTCACAGTTTAAGGTCTTATTTTTAAGTCTCCAATTTATTTTTAGTGTACTTTGTATATGGTGTAATTTGGGGTCCAATTTCATTCTTTTGCATGTGAATATCCAGTTTCCTCACACTGTTCGTTGAAGAGGCTATCTGGTCCCCATTATGTATCCTTGGCAACCTGTTGAATATCACTTGACCATATGGGTGGGTTTTAATACTGGGCTGTTTATTCTGTTCTATTGCTTTATATGTCTGACTCTATGCCAGTATCAAACTGTTTTAATCACTGTAGCTTTATAATATGTTACATGAGACAATACAGAAACAAGCATAACATAACATAGTTCTTCATGATATAGATCACATACGTAGACTCGCCATGCTTATTAAAATAATATTTATATGTATTACTACAATTTATTTTAAAATGTATTCATTTAACTTTCACACTAAACCCAATACCTAGATTATGTTCTTTATTCAGTAATAACTAATTATGAATTTTTTGCATGAGATATAAAAATTATTTTCTAAACTATTTCTTAGACATTTTTAATTGGGAGAGTCACATGAACCACAGACTCAGAGTTTCCAAAACTAGAGTCATTAACTTCCCAATAAAACCTGCTCCTTTTGATGTTCTAAGATACACTAAACAACAATGTCACAAACTGATACATCAACATTGACTTCTTTCCCTCCTTCAAGCCTAACAGAGACTCAGTATCTAAATTTTGTTAATATAGCATCTAATATTATCGATGAAAATAAAGAGAGAAACATCCTTTTGCCTAAGTAAAGTTTACATAGAGATATATACAAAGAAAAATAAATAGCTAATTTAAGAAATAAATGTCTTATGTAGTATGTATGATACAATGATCTGTGTCAGAAGGAAAATGGCTTAGTCAAGTTATTTTATGCAATCATAGAAATACACATATAGACAAATTCCAGTTTATATTACGTGGGTATATCACTTATAAGCTTTTTTACCTTTTCAATCAAAGTGCATATTGTTTTAACTTTATCACATTGTTTTGCTTTATTTATTCTTAATATTTAAATTCAAGATAGAAATGTAAAAGAAAAATAGACCCACATTTTTTAAAATGCCCTATATTCCTTTGTTGAGGCTTCATAGCTATAGTTTCAGGTTTCTAATCCAAGAGATGTGTCTGAAATTGAAACAAAGCCCCGCCTTTATCTATGTTTCTCTTCAATATAATTGGTCTAAATAATACATCTTTATAATCCATCCTTGTTTGTTAGGTATTGGTTCCTGAGAAGATAATAGTCTTTCTTACTAAGGGAGCAAAGTGTTGTTTATTTTGTAGATTTCTATGGATCATAAATAAAAGATCTCTTTGCTGCTGTTTTTGTTGAAAAGTCCTTTGAATAGAAAATTAATTTACTGCTACTTATACAGATGATGCTTTGGGTTTTTGAATGAACAAGCTGAAAATTTATGCAATCTTTATTTTACTTTTAATATATTTCTAGCATGAATTATATTTAAAGTGTGATCTGTTTATGTTAGCATAACTAAGCAATTGTTCAAATAAATTGATCTAAAGAAAATCTTTTTTAGAGGTTTAGAAAAGTCTTTCAATGTATCTATCTGTGAATAAAGAGATGAATAAGTGAGCTTCTGTAAAATAGATTAGCAAAAAAGATAGCTGGTATTATTATACTTTATACTTGGCAAGTATGACAATGGAGTATTGTTCTGATGATCAAGTAGATATAACTGCCTTCATTTGTTCAACTAAAACACATAATACTACCTTTATAATACAATGTTTACATCAATGGAGAAGGATTATGATTGCTTTTCATCTCTTACTCTAACTCTCTATTTATCTACCTACTTACCCATGTATATACATACATAACAATTTCTCTATCTGCATACCCACACATCACAAAATATAATGGAAGTTAATAACTTTTGATTGCTTTGGGTTCTTATGTGCATGCATAAATTAAACAATTTTTCTAACCGATTTAAAATAATTCTTTGTAATTCAAGTATTATTTCCTTTTAATGCAGTTCAATTGACTTAGGCATTTGCAGATTCCAGTAAGAATAATAGAAAGAAATAAAGAGGGAGAGAAAGAAACGCATTTTTCAAGTGCCTGTTTTAAACTAGCCACAGAGATAAAGGCTTCCACGTGTTGTATTCACCTTGCAACAATCCTAATGCATGTTAGCTACAGTCTCCAACTTTTTACAAGTCTGATTATTTTAGTTCCAGTAAACAATTCATACAAATTATCACTAAAAACACATCCTCACAAATGAATACACTCTCACCAACAGTTGCCCTAAACTTCCTTGAACTTGCCAACACTCTTATAGATTGCAACAGAAACTCATTAACATATCTGTGGGAAAAGCATTGTGTGGATATCCTATATAATAAAAGCCTAATATCGACCAAACAGTGGAACAGCTGGTCACTATGATGCACACTGACCACCAGGGGGCAGACACTCAACACAGGAGCTGCCTACTGGTGGCTAGTGTGCTCCCACAGGGGGAGCGCCACTCAGCCAGAAGCCAGGCTCATGGCTGGCAAGCGCAGCGGCAGTGGCAGGAGCCTATCCCACCTCCTCTGGAGGCGGGCAGTAAGGAGCGAAGAGTCCCAAAATGTGAGAGTCCCGGACTTCAAGAGGGATGTCTGACTACCGGCTTAGGCCCGATCCCTGGCACATCTCCTGAGGGGTCCTGGACTGCGAGAGGGTGCAGGCAGGCTGAGGGATCCCCCCACAGTGTACAAATTTCATGTACTGGGCCTCTAGTTAGTCAATAAAAGTAGAAGAAGTGCCCTTAGAAATGATAGTACAATTTGAGCTTGAGCTGTATAAAATATGCATCTCATTTTCATGCTCAATCTAGCACCCTAAATTTTTTTTTTTTTTTTTTTTTTAGACACTTCCGAGGGAACACGGGGGGGCCCGGGGGAGGACCCGACTGAGACAGGGTCAAGCACAGGGTGGACACAACAGGCGCTCGCGATAGGGGCCGTTCGAGAGAGAGAGATTGCGCGGGAGGAGCGAGCCCGTGCCGCCTCTGGGCTTCGTCCTCTTGCCTCACCGGGGGGCCTCGTCCACATTTAACTAAGAGAGAGCCCGCGGTGTTGCGTCGGGAACACCGGGCACGACGCAAGACGGAAAAAAAAAACAAAAAAACTACAATAACGGAGGAACAGGCGGCAGCAAAAACAAATCAACTCTCACGGTCAGCCAGCGGCCGGCACCCGCTGACTCGGCCCCGTCGCGGTCGCCCGCGCGGCACACGTTGCGAGGGCCCGGCCCCCCCTTCCCGCGAGGGGGGACGGGCGTGCCTTCCCCTTATCCGGCCAGACTCCCCCGGGGCTCCCCTCCAGCGCACCGCCGACAGCGGCGGCCCGGCGGGGGGCTCGCGGGGAGCGGGAAACGACACCACCAGCTCGGCCTCAGGCACCTGCAGGACAGCCCGGAGCGCTCCAGGGGCACCCGCCGAGGGCCAAGGCGAAACAGCGACCGCACGCCCAACGGGGGAGGCGCGTGCGGCGCGACGACGGGACGCCCCCTCCCCGCCGCGAGGAGGGGCGCCCGCGACAACGCAAGCCGGGAAAGGCGAGCGGAGAGTGTCCGCTGCGTCAGAGAGACCACGGGCGTGACACCGAGGTCGGGCCGGGTTCCGCACCCCTTCCCTTCCACGCACCGCCGTCGGACGGGGAGGAGAGGAGAGGGGCCCGCGGGCAGAGCGAGAAGAGCGGTCCCATTCGCCAAGGAATGTCCGTCCCTCGGCTGGCGCGGCTTAGGCCCGGCCCGGGAGAGCGCGACGTCACCACATCGATCGGATGGTAGCACCCTAAATTTAAACATATATATCTCCTGTATACTATGATAACCTCCAGATTGTTCTTGCACTCATTTGCCTACTCCCATACAACATTTGTATTTCTGAAAGAGCAATCTTGCAAACATAGTCTACATTTAAGACCTGTTAAAACTCTTCTATAGTTTTGGGGCTTATTGTACTTTCTCACACCTCACACTTTATCTAACTCTCACTAAACCTTCAAAACTCCAAAACTTTATAAAACTTCTCTGACTCTGAGGTAGAATTGGATGTTTCTTGATAAATACGACCTTGACTCAGTAATAGTGTTTTCATCTGGCATTATAGTTGTTTTGTTATGGGCCTTGCATCTTATGTCTAAGTTGTGGTTTGGATATTTTGGATTATATCTGGCATACAGGACTATTGATATGTGTAACTAATAGTTTCTTGGAAAATAAAATCCTCTTTTAATAATGGATTTGATAAAAAATAAGGTAAAAATTCTTAGTTGTCAGAAGAGAATAATCATTTTCTGCTTCTATTTCTCTGTCTCTCACACACATGATCCACCCTTCTCTGGCCAAATATTTATCTCTGCACTTTCCCTCTCCAAAGCATAGTTTTCACCTGAATTCAAGTTCAATTTGACAAACTGGAGGCAGCAGAAGGAGATAAAGGAGAAGGAGAATGTAGAGAGAATCAAATTATTCTGTTCCTTCTTTCCTCCTCTTGTCCCATTTTGGGGGATTTAACTTCCACAGTTGCAAGACTTTATGATGAATTCTCTTTCTTACTGGGATTCTAACTTTTAATCACTCAAAGGTAACTATCATGTGGTTTAGTGATTGTTAGAAGATTTTCTGGGAAAATTGAGAGTAGAGGAACAATAACTCAGCATGTAAGGCATATTTCACCAAAACACAGTAAGATATTGGGGGAACACAGCACCTATTTTTCTTCATATTGAAAGTATTACAGATATTCCCTTTGTTTGTTTGTTTGTTTGTTTGTTTTTCCCATTGACCCCCTCCATGCTGCACCAGCCCCTCCCAGGCCTTCACCACTCTATTGTCTGTGTCTATATCCTATATAATAAAAGTCTAATTTGCTAAGTGTCCAGTCGTCCTGTGAGCCATTCAACCAAAGCATAATATGCTAATGATATGCTAAGGCCTCCCAACCTCTCACTATGATGTGCACTGGCCACCAGGGGACAGACAGTTGACCGGTTGACCAGTTGTGTGTGTCCACTGGGGGCCTGCCCCCAGCCACACTGCGGAGGCTCAGAGCAGGCGCCCCTCTGTGTTGATCTCTCAGACTTTGGGCCATGCCTGCATGTTGTTTTCTCAGGCTCAGGGCCGTGCCCAGCCCCTCCTCCTAAGCTGGTCATGACCATTACAGAGTCCCACATTACTTCTTTTTATATATATAGATTATTATCCACTTTCTCTTTTTCATTCAAGAGATGCCAGAATTTCTTAAATAATTTTCTGCTTTTTAGATTTTTATAGATCATTTATTATTTATATTATTATTAATCCTCTAAATCTTTTATGTCAAGTGTTGATAGCTATGTTTCTGATACATTTGTCAACTATTGCTGACATCTATAATAATAAAAGCATAATATGCTAATTAGACCGGACAGTCAAACGATTTTCCAGACATCATTCTGGACGTCCTTCCGGACAAAGCCGCTGTGGCGGGGGCTGAGACAGTGGTAGTTAGGGGTGATCAGGCAGGCAGGCAGAGGTGGTTAAGGGTGATCAGACTTGCCCATAGACAAGCAGGCTTGTAGCCAGTGTATAGAACTGTCATCTGTGGTTGAGTTCATGTAAGTCATTTGAACTAGGAGAGTAGGAGCTCTTTGAATTATTTCACAAGACCATCACCTTAATCGCAGTATCTCTTTGACATCTGTTTGATTTAGAAATTTGAAGGTCAGAGAATATGTCAAAAAAGGGTATGCCACTGCAATCCCACACTCTGGGGAACATCAAATACTGTAACAAGATTATGTCTACCACCTGGATCTATGGTTTGAATTTGTGTAACAGATTTACACACGTGCCAGCCATGAAGTTGATGTCTTTTTACTTAGTAATATAATATAAATGTTATACCAATAATGACAGATGGTAAGATAAAAATTGGTATTTTTGAGTTTTATTATAGATTTGATAGAGAATAGAAAAGGTATGAACTCCTCTCAATTCTGTAAAAAAATATTTCAGCTGTTTACAATGAACAGTTTCCAAATAATAGATTTATGTATGAAATGGTTTAGTCTCTATGTGAAAATATAATTGAAAAATTGAGCAAATTTGAGTTGGGCACTTTAAATAAAATTCAATGATTATTCCATTGTTTAGATGGTAAAAACAAAGAAACAAAATGAACAAGTACAGACTTTGACCAAAGAACTAAATCTTTTAAAAGTATATTTCTTCTTTGACAAAAATATCATTAGTCACTCATTGACAGTTGAAACATTAACTTGTTATAGTCTTCGTTCTATTTCTAAGTGTTGAATATGCAACATTTTATTTCTAGCAGGCCCGAAGTCAATACACAGAGCTGCTGTGAGAAAGGTTTGGCAGCTACAACCTCGCAGATGTTAAGATATGTGCTCTGTTAGCCCTGGCAGCTGGGTATGTGTATGCTCCCCAGTTATATTTCTTGTCTGACCTCGTGATTTGCTCCACTGTTAGCTGCGGTGACAGCTGTTCAGCTGTATTGAGGTTTTGTCTGTTATTTATTATTTATTGCAAACTACTGCTCAGCACAGTTAAGTAGCCCTATCTACTAGACATAATTGTGCTGAACAAATCTCTTGGCCCCAAATCCCTCATCTGGTGTATATGATATGAAGACATGGAGGAGCCATGGTCAGCAAAACTGGGAGGAGCACTCATTCTTTCCTCCTGTGCTTACCAAAGAGATGCTTTTCTCCTCTTCACAGCACCAGTTTAAGATATAAACTGTCAGGAATCATTAAAAACAAGTTTAATAATAAAGCAGCTTATGCTGTGGCATTATAAAACAAAATAGAGATGTTTGAAGTTGCATTATTTTATAAGAATTTTAATTTAAAAAAAAGATTTTCTGCAATGAATGATACAATATATGTTTAAGGAGACATAAAATGAGAGAAGTGACTGAATTCAATGACTATATTTATAGCTATAAATAAATTTTTAAGCACTGTTCTGGGGGTGTATCCCACTGTTTTTTGTAATGTGATTTTATTATCATTTAGTTTGACACATTAAATACGTGGTCTAACTAATGAACACATCATATAGACTTGAAAAGATTATATTATAGTTCTTGGATTTGGTGTCCAGTGTAGCAAATTACGTAAAGTTATCTGAGTGTTCATATTATTTATGTATGTGTATGTATTTATCTATTTATTGACTGATACTGTTATTTTTTAAATTAGTGTATGACAAGGGTTGCTAACATATCTAAATATCACTGTGGCTTTGTCTTTATCTTTCGGTTGTAATGAGGCAGGCCAGTAAGCCAGGACAAGTGGAATAGGGAAACTGAGACAGACAGCTGAACAAACTGGCAGAGCAATGTACAGCAGATACTGAAGGTCACCTCCCCAGAAATAACATCTAGTGGTAGGCCTCAGTCTTATTTCAGCTCCAGACACAGAAAAGCAGGAAACCAGATAGGCTACACCAGGAGCTGCTGCAATGACTAGCAACCCCCTGCCCCGACACTGACCAATCAGTGGAGATCATGACCCGAGAAGAGCACACTGGGAGAACTGATTAATATTCTGCTGACCCCTCACCCCCACTACGCCCCTAAGATTCCCACCTCAGCCCCCACCATTCCCTTTCCTCTCTTCATTCCCCACGTCTTCCCTCACAGTCATGCATCTCCTAAACCCTAAGGAACCCCAGGAGATTTGCAACTTGGAGAGCAATAGACAGTGATAGCTTGTCGCAGGCTTGTCCCCTGAACCTGACCCTAAGGCCCCCTTTTCTCTGATTTCCCAGAGAGCTAAGGCAGCCCAGCCTAGGCTTTCCTGTTACTCCTTCTATGTGAAGCCCTTCTGTTTTACATCCCCAGCTTTAATAAATATCCTGGACTCATGTTGTGAAACTTTTCCTGCATGAAGTCAAGAACCCACACACTACCAGCTGGCCTGAACCAGACCTGTCAAGGGTCAGGTCCCCTTTCCAGTAACAGTATTTTCAGGAATGTTTTATAATTTTTTTAAAAAAACTTAAGTGTGTCACTTATAGACAGCAGCATATGCCTAGACCTTGATTTTTTTTTCCCCTAACCTGAACAATATCATTTTTCTTTGCAGAGGGTAACCTATTGTATGAAAAAAATTTTTTTTAAATATTTTATTATTTGCTTTTATTTGACCCATCTGTTTTTTTATTACCTCAGCCCCATTTCTGAGTATATTTGGCTCAATCCAATTTCTTTTATTTGTTGATTTTTAAAAATATATTTATTTTTTTATTTTTTTATTTTTCATCACCATTTGTCCCTCCTATATGCTCCTCCACCTCCATCCACACACAGCCCCAACCCACAACCACCACACTGTTGTCCATGTACTATAAATTTTGTTTTAGGTTTTAGAGATTAAAATTTATGTCCTTATTTTTGCTCTGTTTAGTTTTAAATCATGTTTTGTGTCAATGTCAAAATATAATCTTACTTTTTTTTTCATTAAATGGTCATATATATTTTAAATAGAAATCCTATATAATAAAAGGCTAATATGAAAATCACTGAACAGCTAAACAACTGGTCACTATGACATGCATTGACCACCAGGAGGCAGATGCTCAATGCAGGAGCTTCCCCCTGGTGGTCGTGTGCTCCCACAGGGGGAGCACCACTCAGCCAGAAGCAGGGATCATGGCTGGTGAGCTCGGTGGTGGTGGAGGGACCCTCTCCCACCTCTGTGGCAGTGCTAACAATGTCCAACTGACAGCTTAGGCCCGCTCCTCACCACACCCTCTGAGGCCTCCCAGATGTGAAAGGGCACAGGCCAGGCTGAGTAACCCCCTCCCCCCTGAGGGCACAAATTTCCTGCACCGGACCTCTGGTATATATGTAATTGTTTAGGAATAAGTCCAGATTTACTATTTATAGTTATCTTCTTTCCTATTGAAAAAGTCTGTGTCAATTTTTTTCAGCATGAATGGTTTTTGTTATTATATCTTGTAGGTTTACTGTCAAAACATTATTTCCATTTTAATTAATTAAAATGACATTTCATCTTCATAATTGAAAGTTATGTTAGTTTTACATAAAATTCTACTTTGGGATTTATTTTTATTCCTTTTTGAGTTCACAAAATATTACTTAATTTTTTTCTGGCCTAAATTATTTCTCATTAGAAGCTCAACATCATTTGTCCTCTATGTAAAATGTCATTTTTAAAATAATTTGACTGCTCTCAAGATATTCTCTTTATACTTTGTGTTCAGCCACTTCACAATGGTGTGAGTTAGGAAGATTTTTGTGTACTTGTCATTATTTATGTTTACTTTTGTTATGTAAGCTTATCTATTGTAATAAATTCTGGAAAATTTTGGCCATTATTTCTTCCAATGTATATCTGCCCCATTCCTTTTCCTCTATTTTGAGGGCTTCAATTATATCTTTATAGATTACATGCAATAATCTCAGAACTAATTGATAATCTATGCATTCTTTTACATGACTGTACATGGAAGTCTAGCTAGATTCATAGCAACACAAATTCAACATAAGCAGAAAATCTAAACAAAATATTTTTAAATGTGTACAAGGGAATTGGTGAGTTAATAAAACAAGGATTTATGAAGCTAAAATATAGGAAAGAAGGGAATACTGGAGACATGCACTTAATTACTATTGTTCTTTTTCCTTTTAGACGTATGACAATTTGAACAATAGTATCAGAGTTGTTAAGAAAGAGAACAGAGCTCTCAGCATTCTTATGAGGCTGGCAGGCAAAAAAGCTGGCAAAAAGTGGACTTCATTGCCCACTAAGAAAGAAAATACCTAAATCAAACTGAGGTTTTCTTGTGGGGCTCTTCAGGAATACATCTTGTAAAAGGTAGGACTGAAATGTACCAGTGTTCACATTGATTTAAATTACAGATTGTCTTCAGGATTTTTATTTTTACAACTGTTTGTCCAAACCAAGGAAATCATCACTCAAGGAAATTAACATTATCCAGAGCCTCAATTTTTCTTTTTGTCTTTCCATACCCATTGCCCAACATTCATGTAAAAATGACAAGGGTATAAAAGTATAGAGCACATTACTGATAAATAAGAGAAAAAATAGACCTACAGTTTTTTGTTTGTTTGTTTGTTTTTAAATCAGGAGTTTGAAATACCTATTGTTAAGAATTTAAGGAAAAGTATGAAGATAGGAATAAGAAAATAGAAGACCTTACAAACTCCAATGCCAATCTGTACAGAATTGGAAAGACACACTAATATCTCTTAAAAAAATAAACTATCTTTTGTCAGAAATATCACCTCCCAAATGTCCTATTGCTTTTCAATTACTTGTTTAAGACCTACTTAAAATTTATAAGATATGAAAGAATATATGTTCTAGTGACCAGAATGCAAGAGAAACAGTAATTAATAAAACCAGTATGCTGGAGATTGAGTTGTTGAGAATTGATGATCATCTTTAATTGCAATTAATATGGTCAAGAATAAAGAGAACGCATGATAAAATGGATAAAATGTGGAAAGTTTGAACAAAGATTTGGAATTATTAAAGTTATCAATAGTAGACATGCACAATACAGTTATTAGATAGGTTTAGCAGAAGACTAGACCAACAATCTGTGATCTGCAGCAATTAGTATAGATCAGTGATTGTTGACCTTTTTCATCTCGTGGCACACATAAACTAATATTGCCCAAGATAAAGGCAACAGCATTTAGGATGTATTTTTCAATATCTGAAAACCCTCTGATGACAATTAGTGTTAGTTTCTTTACTGATGTTTTGCAGCCACCTAGTCATTTGGACGGCCTGGTTTGACTATTGAAAGGGTCAGAGAGTTTTTTAAATGAACTTTCTAAAGCCAACATTCTTCATACAGAGCTCGAGAATTCAAATTATAGACTCATTACAGTCTAGCTTTCTAAGATTGAGCCCAAGGGGAAACTGAATCTGTGGATATCCTTCAGAGCTTCAATGCTTGACTGCATTCTCTTTTTCTTACTGTACTATACCTATCACTTTAAATAAAAAACACCCTCTGATGTCTGGTGAGTCCTTTCAAATATGTGAAATGGGAAAACAATTTAATTAGAGACCTGAAAGATAAATTAATTTATGTGTACCTCAGTCAAGATAAAGGTTAAGGGTAAGTGTTATGTGGAACATTATCCAAAGGAAGGAGATAGAGAATTAGGCAAAACCAATCTCTGAAGACCTTAAAAAACAAACAAAACCTTCAACCCTTGGGTAATATGCTTTTCAATAGACAAACTGCTTGATATTTGAAAAGAAGCTCCTCCTGTGCTCATGAACTGTGTTAGTTTCATATGCTGCATACCAAATTATCACCTAATTACCAGGTTAAAACAACACCCATTTATTATCTCAGTTTCTATAGATCAGAAATCCAGACACAGTATAAGTAGTTTCTCTGCTCAGGGTCTCACAAGGTGAAAATCAAGGCTTCAGCTAGGCTACATTTTCATCAGGAGTTCTGGATTATCTTCTGAGCGTATGAGGCTGTTGGCATAATTTAGTTCTTTGTGATTACCAAACTGAGATATCTATTTGCTTTCTGTTGTGGAGTGAAGGTCGCTCTAGAGGCAAACCCTCAAGTACTATCCATACATCCCTCTCACAACATGGAAACTAAAATCTTCAAAGACAGCAAGAGCATCAGAACCTCAGGCCCTCTTTTAAGGTCTCTCACCCAGTTAATGCTGACCTAACCAGGATATTCTTTCTTTTAAGTAGCTCAATCTGATTTGGGACTTTAACTGCATATGCAAATATCTTTGCATTCTCCATAGGTTGTAGGCTAATCACAAATATAAAATTTCATTATTTTTATAGATCACCCCCACAATGAAGGTGAGGGGATTATACAGGGTATGTACAGGATTGGCCTCAAGAATCTTGGAGACCATCTTGGATTTTGCCTATCACATGATTGTAGTAGCAACTGAGTACCTGATCACAGAAATTAAGTGGTGATGTGACTGAAACTACCCATTAGTCTTGTTATATTTGTTTAACTTAAGTTAATTGTAGTACAAGTCAATTAATCAAGTAATCAATGTGCAAATTTGGTGTCATAGTCAAGCAGTTTCATTTTACACTACTAAATATTGTGAACTGGTGGCATAGCTCCATATACCTATTTTGATATTGACCCTTTCCCTCAAATCATATTTATGACCTTACCAGAGGGTTCCTTACAAACATCTCATAGAAGAGAAAAGATGTAATGGTTCTGGCTTACATATAAATCAGCTTGATATGTTGGAATGAGATGAAAATAGATTGTAATTGTGATGATATGTTAACCAGAAAATGTGGCTCCGCATTACAGTATTGAAGGACATCTCAACAGGCAATGTTACAAGCACTACTCTTTGTTGTTTACTTGATATGTAGTAAAAAGTGACTGAGAATCCAACCATATTGGCACCCTGATTTCAGACTTCAGACCGTGAGAAATAACAGTTTGTTGTTTAGACTACTGTGGACAAAATAAGAGGGGGGAGGTGTCCTATGGGAAGTAACCTCACAAGACGATCTGTTTATAAATTTCTAACTGAGCAGATCATGGTGGGTAGTCATGCCCCAGGACTATAACTTCATTAGTAAAAGGTTTTAAGCCTACCCTGTCCATTGTTCTTGTGCATCTAGGTTAACACACCTTTGAAATACAAAAAATAATAACCCTGGAATTGGGTATTAGCCCTGAGAGAATAGAGAGAATATAATCATGTTAACTACCCTGTTAGCCAAACCCCAATTTGCTTTCTCTCGCCTTCATATCTTTACATTTCCTCCTTCATTTTAAATACAGAAAGGAAATTGCAAAACTGTTATTCTCTGGAGCATTTGAGATTTTGCTCTTGGGCATATGTCCTCAGTTTGGCTCAAATACTCTTATAAAAATTCTCTACAGATTTGGACATTCTTACATCGACATGGCCCAGTCTATGCTATTAATGGTATAGCAGTTTGAACTGACTAAGACAACTTCTTTCACCAAAATGTCAGTAGCAGAAACTAATTCTGAGCCCTACATATGGCACAAATCTCAAGAAGACAAGCTAGCCACTCAGCACTACTCTGATTATATTCAACCCATTTATCCTGGAGTGTTAAGTAGTTTATTCTTACCAGAAGTGATGCCCTATCTGGAAATAAGTTTATTTTGCTATAATTTTCCTTGGCAGCATCACTATCTCAGAGTTTTACTTTTGCCTAATGCAATAACTGACTGAACCCTGACTATATTGTCTCAGAAAGAAGAATCAGTTTTATAGCAAATAAAGTATAAAAATTAGTAAAAGATCACTTGCAATATCAAATACTCTATCATTGGAAAAAAGTTGTCTCAATAGACTACTGGAATGTTAATTAAGGCATCAACTCAGAGGCAACATTCTACCTTGAACCAATGGTCACTCGGTGCTGTGTCCCACAGAGCTAAATTACACACGTCTGAAAAGAGGTAGTGGATGAAAACAGAATAGGCTTTTCTTCCCAGTATTTCATTGACCCACTTATAGAATTTATGCTTTATGTTCCACAGATTTAGGCTTTGCTGAGTTAGTGAATCTAATTCCTGGGGAGTTCATAAAGTCAAAGTCAAGTAGTTAGTAAGAGATCTAAGAAAATATCTTTAATTAAAAAAAGGAAATAGGTTTGTATGCTAGTTTGAATAACAACCACAAGAAAAAAGTCACAAAGCATCTTTAACCATTATAGAAAATGCTTAACCTTGGGCCTGTTAGACCCAAATGAAAAGACAACAACAATAAGAAACATAAGGCAGCAGACATAATAAGACTGGAATGAGTAAGAGTCACATGAAACAGGATGGCATATCTAAGAGGGGAGGGGTGTTGGGTACTAGATAAAAGAAGACATTAGCCAAATAACATGCATGCATAGTCCATGGACATGGACAACAGTGTGGTGAAGGCCAGGGAAGGGGGGTGGGACAGGGTGGAGGTGGGCAAAGTGGGGGGATATGAGGGACATCTATAATCCTGTCAACAACAACAACAAAAAGAGTCACAAAATGTATTGTTTCTACCCCTACACATCAAGGTAACCTAGTAACATGCATTCTTAGTAATTTTTTCAGCCCATAAAGCAAATTACAAACTGAAGGCTCTAATTTAAAATATGATTTTGATTTAATATGTAATCCTAGCTCTCTGTTCAGTTTCTTCACTGCGTGTCCTGTAAGCCTTAACCCTTTCCTTTACTAGTCATTAGCTGTCTGAGGCAGTCAGAAATAAGGCCATGCCTTGGCTAAGGGTCAAAAGATATGGGTTCTATTAAATTAAAGATAACTTCATGGCCTAGGCTGTGTTTTGGCTCCTGAGCCCTAAAGGGACCTCAAGTCAAATCCTCATGAAACCAGACTCAAGGACACCAAAGCTGACTTCAAGATCTATTTCTTTTTTAATTTTTATTTATTGATTTGAGGGAGGGGAGAGTCAATTTGATGTTCCACTTATTTATGCATTCATTGGTTGATTCTTGTATGTGTCCTGACTGGAAATGGAACCCAAAACCTTAGGGAGGGCATGTTAATAAACTGAGCTACCTGTCTAGGGCCTGGAATTTTGATTTATTGCCTTTACTCATAACCAGTTTCACCAATAACAACTTACTCATGATGACTTATGATTTTTGTTCTATAAATCTTCTTGTCTGTAAACCACAGATGAGTTGAGTTTTTTCCAGTGTAAGTTGCCCTTTCTCCATCGAGTTGTGCTATAGAAATAAAAGCCACTTTTTTTTTCACTGCACCCCAGTGTCAGTGTAATTGGCTATCTACAATGCAGGGTGGATCAACTCTTTGCTCGGTTTCATTAGTGATACGCTCAGAAAGCAGAATATGGGTGAAGCAATGACTGTCATATGGAGTCTTCATGCTACTGTACCAAGAGGAGATGAAAAGGAGTTAGTTTACCAGTGGAGGGAGTCAAGTCTGGGCATCATGAGGAGCTAGGACTGATGATGTGCAATGTAGGTAGAGAGATTTATGTTTGAAACCTATGTTATTCCAGGAAATGTTTCTTGGTTACTGCCATATAGTGTGTTAAGAGAGTATTATGCTAAGTAAAATAAGCCAGTCAGAGAAAGACAAGTATTACATGATCTCACTCATATGTGGAATCTAATGAACAAATAAACTGATGAACAAAATAAATCCAGAGACATAGAACAATGGAACAGACTGGCAAATCTTAGAGGGAAGGGAGGTGAGCTGGGTGGGTAGGGAGAGATTAACCAAATAACTTATATACATATATGCATAACCCATGGACACAGACAACAGTGTAGTAAAGGTCTGGTGGGGAGTTGGGTTCAGAGTAAAAAGGGATCAATGGGAAAAAAGGGGAGACCTACATAATTTACACACACACACACACACACACACACACACACACACACTAGTGGCCTGGTGCCCAAAATTCATGCACATTAAAAGGGAATTAATTAGAGGAAATATTTTAAATTGCTATTTGCCCTTTCTCTATAATAGAAATGTTAGAGATGAAAGAAAATTAGTAAAATGTATATGAAAATCTACCTCCTGTCAGAGTCTGGGGATTGCCACGGGACCCAGAGTCAAGTCCCCACCTACCCGCACACACCTCAAAATTGCGCAAGACCCAGACCTGGCCGGCCACATCCCCATTGGGCAAGATCCAGACCCAGCCGGCCCCACCCCTGTCAAGCCCCGCCAGGCAGAGGGCATGGCCTCAGGTCCCCCAGCCCAGGCCACGGTGGGGGACACAGCCTGGGGTCTCCTGGCCTGGTGCTGGGTTTGGGGGCACGGCCAGAGGTCCCCTGGCCTGGGCCAGGGCAGGTGGTGCGCTTTGAGATCCCGCATCAAGCCCCACTGGGTGGGGGGCATGGCCTGAGGTCCCCCTTCAAGCCCCACCAGGCAGGGGGCGCGGCCTAAGGTCCCCCGTCAAGGCCCGCCGGGCAGGGTGTTTTGGCCTGAGGTCCCCCATCAAACCCCACCAGGTGGGGGGCACGGCCTCAGGTCCCCCGCCCCAGACCAGAGCCATGCAGCCTCAGGTCCTTGCTGATCGCTTAAGGCTCATTACAGGAACCCTGCCTCTGCTGTGGGCACAGCCATCTTGTGATGGCATGACAGAGTGAGGGTCAATTTGCATATTACTTCTTTATTGTATACATGCATGAAAGGGCCATTGATAATAGGCAGGAAGTTCTGGATCACCTCACCTTGTAAGTGGGTTGGATTAGATGAAGTGCTAGATCAGAGAAGGGAAATCACAGTGGATGGTATAGGAAGGAGATGCTAAAGATGAATTACAGTGTAGGAATAGCTGCAGAAGTGGGCACTTTTACTTATTCAGAGTTGGGATTATAAGAATTTTAAAAATAAACAATATTGGAAATAAACAGAATTCAATCCTTGTTAACTGACAAAACTTTTAAAAAGAATCTGCCTTACCAACAGAATGGATGTGAAAAATATAAAACAAACTAAAAATAAGATACCATATGATGAAAGGAAGAATAAATATGTAAGGTCTGAGCAAAAACAAATCTTTAAATTCTCCTATTAAAAGAGACTTTCAAGTTATAATTTTACAACTCCATATGTTAGTTACAAATGAAAAGATAATGAAATAAAAGTTAAAAATAAAATTATGGAAAAATAGACAAGGCAATTTAAGTCATATTAGCTTAATTGGGGAAAAGAATTTCTGATTTTGATGAAAGGTACAGTCTATAATTGATATAACTTTTTATATAATCATATTAAATATTTCCAAAAAAGCCATGCAGTGTACAGTAAAAATTCACTAGCCATTATTTAGATTAAATTAGTGGTTCTCAACCTTCTGGCCCTTTAAATACAGTTCCTCATGTTGTGACCCAACCATAAAATTATTTTTGTTGCTACTTCATAACTGTAATGTTGCTACTGTTATGAATCGTAATATAAATATCTGATATGCAGGATGGTCTTAGGCAACCCCTGTGAAAGGGTCATTCGACCCCCAAAGGGGTCGCGACCCACAGGTTGAGAACCACTGGATTAAAAATCAATTTTAACATGTAATTCCATTTTAGTTACATTCTTCACTTTTAAATGAACATTTACAAATACAAACAAAATCTTTGTAACTTTGTGCTTCTATTCATTAATATTAACAATTATATTACATTAATAATTATGGCCATCTTAAATTTTCATATATGAACATATTTACCAATATATTATATTATTTTGTACATATATTTTAATTTTTGTAGAATTTATAATATGATTTCTATCATTATGCATCTGGTTATTTATACTACATTTATTTTTAAGATTTATCCAAAGTTTATTCACTATAATAGCTTTAAAGTATTTCAGTGCTTGAATGAACCAAAGGTAATATATCCAGTCACATATTGACATGCATGTGTTTCAGTCTTTGCCAGTCCTGTTTATCTTCTCTATATTATATACACTTTATAATTTTTGTTTCATTATAATCTGTTGAAGTTTCTATTGGTGCTCAGCCCATTCTCATCAGCATTCATTTGTACAACAAAAGCTCTGTAACGTGAACACTTGCAACTTTTTACCAGAGAAAGTTTTTCACTGAACTAGGCCTCTTTCACTTACAGGACAAGTAAAAATTGCCCAGTGGTATTGACAATGGTGGTACCTCTCACACAATGACAGATGGCAGATTGGTAGATAAATACCCCAGTTTCCTCATCCTTATAGTGCAATAATTAAAGGCTCATATTCTACACTGCCTCCCAATTTCTCAGGAAGATTGAAATCACATGGGTAACCAGTTTGAAAACTCACACTTCTTAGGCATTCTTATCTCCCTCCTTCACTTTTCCACTCCTATTCGTATTTCCTGAGATCACTTCTCAGATAACCCACTCTTACTTGAATTCTTGTCTCAGGCTCTATTTCTGGAGAAATCTAAACAACAAGAGGTAATAAAGTTGGTATCTTAAGTAGACTGAGGAAGCAAATATTCTGAGAACTATTCTGGAATTAGACACTTTCTTAGGCAAATAGCAACCAATAAGCATTGCTGATTGGTAAGTGGAGTATAGGTATCTCTTTGTGCTGCACCATCACAGTTATGAAAACTGTCACCTGTAGTAAATAGGGATCAGTTTCAGGTGAAGTGGGATGCACCAACTTATGTGCTTTAACCCCCCTGACCTTTCATATCACTGGTCATCCAGTTCAGAAGCTCCTCTAACCTTTCTTCCCCTGGCATATCACTAAGCATGTGGTTTTAGACCGCCTAGAGGAGTGACAAGGGGGGCAAGAGAATAGCTTCATATGACCTTCATACAAGCACTTGCATGACCACTCCCTTAAGCCTTAAGACCTAGAGATAACAGTTAGGCTCCTTTGTGTTTCAGCTCCAGGCCCAGAAAAGCAGCAAAGCCAGACAATGTGCTGCCACAGCTAACATCAGGAACAGCTGCATTGACTGCCCATGCACTGACCAATTGGTGGAGACCACACCATGAAAGGACATTCCCAAAAAGCTGATTAATATTTTATTGACATTCTCTCCTGGGACCACCCCTAAAATGCCCACCCTTAAAAGCCCTTAGGATAGAGGACCCAGCGTGGCTCCCTCTATGGAGCACGGCAACATCTTCCTCCCCTCCTTCCCCCAGGTGTGTTCCCCTTGCCTCTCTTTCTCCCAAGGCTCCAAGAGCCTTTCTTTTGCCTCTGTAACTTGTTTCCTGAGCCCATTTCTTCTACAGCTCACTTCTACCTCGGTGACTTTCTAAATAAATTCTCTTTCATAGTTTGAGTCTTGGCTCTGAATACTTTCATAGTCAGAACTCATGGACCAAGGTTGAGGTCCAATCGTTGTTCACATCGTGGTGTTGTTTTGCAGCCAAAACATTCCCAAGTAAAGTTTTCTGCATAATCACTAGGCTCATAACTAGATTAAATCTTTAACATCCACTGTCATTTTCAAAGGGGAATCTTCTAAACCAGTAGGTATATAAAGCTTTATTACTTATTATTCATTTAATGCCTTTAATACTTTTAATGATACGATAATTTTTGTCCTCCTTTTCTGGAGAGTTAAAACTCCAGAGCTTCCATGTAATCCTCCCTACAAAATAAAAAGTTTCTCTTTGAGATAAGAAGCAAATGTTTGTATGAGGGGTGGGTGGTTGAATAGGTATAAGGGTAGATGGCTTAGAAATTGTGTTTTAACAATTTCTAAGAGTGTTTATTCCAGATAAACTTTCAGAAACTGAGAAAATAACATCAGGATGCATTCTTGTCACCATGATGTGGATTTAAGTCATATTTGATTTAGTACTTTATCTACATAAGCTACACTGTAGAGCCAATGGAGCATTGTGGAGTTCTGAATTTCAGAGAATTTGAGTTAGCCCAGACCAATCATATAATCACTGAAAACTTAATTGTTTTGTATGTATTGCATTGCTAACATAATCATTAATGATCTCTTTTGGAAATCCTAGAATAAGATTAACAGTGTATTTATTGTTGTTGCTTTATTTCTTTTTTTTTTAAAATATGAGTACATGAATTTCTTGATGTATATTTAACGCCTTAGGTGTTCCTTTGATATAACGTGGTAGCTCATGTAAGACATCTCTTCCTAACATGAAATATATTTCTGATATAAAATCTATTTCAATCTTAAGGTCATTGAACAGTCAAATATCCCCAAACATGAGAATATTACAATGAACATATAGTTGCTGGTATTATTTATAAAACATATTTCAACAAAATATTTTATATTAAAATCATGTTTTATAAATTTTATATTTATAAAATATGTATACACAGTCTTTCCTCTAGGGTTTAAGCATTGCTATTTAGGTTTGGCCATCCTCATATATGGATATATTCATTAAAATCTACTTAAACCCAAACTTTTATACCTCGAGAATAATTAAACAACCATTTTAGCACTTTTTAAAAATGAAGGTATTAACTCCATGAGGTCTGGCTTATCACTTACCAAACCACATGAGATGGAGAAATCCTAAGTGCTACATAGACTTCATGTGTATGATGGAATATATTATACAAAATACATATTCATATAAAAATATTTTGAGTAGAGAATCATTAAAAGTTATCACATATAACCTCTCACATCTTTCTGTTACATATATTAGAATATAATGATATATAGTAAACCAGCCTCTCTAATTATAATTAAAATAAATCCATTAAAGAATTGAGTTTTTTACTTGTGAAACTATTTTTAAGACAAGTTCCTCCACATTTTTCTCATATGCTTTCCAGTGTAATTTAAATTTTGTTCCTCAAAATTTAAGGAACAAAAATATATCCTGGATAAAATTTGATACTAAAAACCAGCCCAACCGGTGTGGCTCAGTGGTCGACCTATGAACAAGGAGGTCACGGTTTGATTCCTGGTCAGGGCACATGCTTGAGTTTTGGGCTCGATCCCCAGTGTGGAGCATGCAGGAAGCAACCAATTGATACCTTTCTCTCATCGATGCTTCTATCAATTCCTCTCCCTTCCTCTCTCTAAAAATCAAAATATATTTAAAAAGCTAAATACCTCTGTTGGTAACCATGTCAATATTCTCAAAGTTGATGGAAATATAACAAAATTCTTTATGACTCAATAACAACCTCAGCAGTTGAAGAGATTCAGAAATAGATGTCAGATCTATTTGATTCTAGCATTACACTGAGTTTTCCTCTTTGTTTATTTCTTTTGCTTTAACACTAATACAATTTGATATTCTATGTAATGAATTTAAATACTCTGAATGAGAATGTGTGCTCATAACTAGACACCCACTACTCATTAATCTTAAGAAACTAAAAGGTCTTTGGGCAATTCTTAGGCAACTGGACAATAAAGACTATTATCTTTCAGTCAGGCATTCATTCTTCATGCAAGAAATTGTGATAGAGCTATTGAAAGAACTCTAGATGCAGTGCATGTAATTCTATATAAGCAGCATTAACAATACTTTTTAAAGATAAATTTACATTTATAGTTTTTGAAAGTTTATTAAGTTATGGTCTGAAATCTAAGGCACCTCACGATGGGTAGCTTTCATTTTCTTTCCACAATCTTTAATCACACATACTATTGATCTGTCATTTAAACATATGAGAATTCTCAAGCCAATGTTTCAATTGAGTACATTGTGTACTTTAGAAAATTAGGTGGGTTTCCTAACAGATAGGTGTCTTAAGTTGCAACATCAAAAGTTTTGTCTAATTATGCCTTAACATATAAATGAAATGAACCAGCCCAAGCTCAGTGAATAGAGAGTCAGCCTGTGGACCAAGGGGTCCTGGGTTTGTTTCAGGTCAAGGGCACATACCTTGGTTACAGGCTTCTCCTTGGCCTGGGCCCTGGTCTGGGTGCACACAGGAGGCAACCAATCCATGTGTTTCTCTCCCACTGATGTTTCTCTCTGTCTTTCTGTCTCTCTTCCACTCTCCTTAAAATCAATGGAAAAGTATCCTCAGGTGAGGCTTTACAACAACAAAAATAAATGAAATGAATCTAAAGATAATAAAAATAGGACCAATATATTCAGTGTATAATCTTTTAAATTTAATGTTATATTATTCTTAATGAGGCTGTCAGATTAATAAAATAAAATATCTTTAACTTTTAAGTGAATACAATTTTTACCCCATGTCAGTAATCTAAAAGCCTATAGCATTTCCCGACTATGCATTGTCCCCCAAATTCCAATGCATAAAAACCATTGAGATATGCAGTCTCTCCAAAGGAATTATTAGGACAAACGCTATTTCACACACACACAAAAAAATTATATATATATATATATATATATATATATATATCCTATTTAATAATAGACAAACATGGTAATTGACCATACCTTCGCTACACTTCCCATTGGCTAATCAGAGCGATATGCAAATTAACTTCCAACAAAGATGGCAGTTAACCACCAACAAAGATGGTGGTTAATTTGCATATGTAAGTGCAATGCTGGGAGGCAAAAGGGAAAGGACTAAAGAAGCTGCCTGCCGTTGACGGTGATTGGAAACCCAGGCAGCAGGCAAGAGCCGCCTTTGCCCCGCCCTCCTGCCCTGATCAGAGAACTGGGCCGCCATTGCCCTGCCCCCCACCCAGTCATGATCGGAGAACTGGGGCTGCCTTTGCCCCACCCCCCAGCAGGTGATTGGAGAAACTGTGAGGAGCAGGGAAGAGGCAGTGCCAGGGGCTGCCTCTTCCCTGCCCACCCCCCACCAGTGATTGGTGATTGGAGAAGCCAGGCGGGGCAGGCAAGAGGCAGCCCTGACCCCTACATAGATCTTGAACACCTTTCAAACTGCAAACCCCATGAGGCCGGATCCTGGCCACCATGTAGATCGCGAGCACCTTTCAAACTGCGTGGGTAAAACCCCCTGAGACTGGGTCCTGGACGTTACATGCCATGAGCGCCTTTCAAACTGTGCAGGTAAAACCCCCTGAGACCAGTTCCTGACTGCCACGTAGATCGCAAGCACCTTTCAAACTGCGTGGTAAAACTCGTGAGACCGGATCCTGGCCTCTACATGCTGCCATGTAGATCTCGGGCAGCCAGCAGCTGCCTCTTCCTTGCCCTACCGCCCCCCCTCCACCCCCCCGCCCGCCGGTTTTGGTAGAAGTACCTGTATTTTTAATAATTTCTTGACATGGTAAAAGAATTTTACATTATGATCCAAGGGTGGTGGGGTGAGGAGAAGGAGCAGCAGAACAATCCAACAAACAAAAAGGGAAACAGAAATGCATGGTGGAAGGGATTTGAAGGGTGGGTAGGGGCATTGACCAACTAAAATGCAATTGGTTTGTTACTGAGTACTATTCATGGGAAGACAGCATCCCGACTCCTTCTCTATACAGCATATTGGAAGTAAAAATGATGCATCCAGGTGGAAATATGATTAGGGGTTGGAAGACAGACAAGGAAAGAAGAAGTCAGAAATAGACACTGAGAGAGTTACTGGCTAACTGGCTGCAAATACTGACTCTCCAATAGTGATAGAATAAAAAAGTGGGGGATATCTCTGGAAGATTCAAGAGATAGGGGGCAACTCTTCTATGGTTTTTACTTGCCCAGCAGATTTCCACATACACACGTGTACATGCCTATGTTTGCATGCATACACATATACTCATAACTGACTGCCCTCCCTGGAAGCACAGAAGAAGAAGAAGCTGCCAGAAGAAGAAGCAGCCCACCTTTGGTCCAGGCGCCAGCGCTGCAGCTGGCTGCAGCCCAGGAGACAGAGAAGCTACCCGCCCGAGGTCCCTGGCTGCAGCCACCCGGAGAAGCTGCCAGCCCTGTGGTCCAGGGCGCCAGCACCTGTGGCCAGGGAAATAGGTTCCCTCTTCTCCTACTGCAGTCATTACTTCAATATTCCTCTTTTTAATTTCTCTCCTGTGCTGCAACCTAACTCCACTTTTCATCAGAAGTATAAGGAACAGAGAGCAGTGTTAAAAGCTTACATTTTTAAGCCGGTAAGGATGGTACTTAAACATATAAATGGAAAACTAGAGTCCTTAATGTAGGCCGTAATGTAGGGGTCCTCAAACTACGGCCCGCGGGCCACATGCGGCCCACCAAAAACATTTATCCAACCCGCCGGGTGTTTTTGCCGCCGCTGTGTGCATAGGAATTTGTTCATAGTTTTTTTTTTAAACTATAGTCCGGACCTCCAACGGTCTGAGGGACAGTGAACTGGCCTCTGTTTAAAAAGTTTGAGGACCCCTGCCTTAAGGTAACAAAGGCTACAAAGGACAGGGACAGCGCATGACCTATTATATCCAGCAATCCATATGGGGACTGAAAACTTTGCAATGATGACAATTAGTGAAGATATGAATCAACTAAAATAGTTGACAAGGACAATTCTTCCATCTTTGAAAATATCTACATCAAATCTGTTTAAATAGATTTTCATCTGCATAATATAACACATTCTGACAAGACCACCACCACCACCAATGTGGTCAGTGTTGTGCCGATAAATGTTTAATAACTGAGGGACGCCCCCGGCCCGAGTGCACAAATTTTTGTGCATTGGGCTACTAATATATATATATATATATATATATATATATATATATATATATATATATTTAGAAAGAGCTCATCACTGCTGCTGCTTTTGTTGATTGAGCAATGATGAAGATGAGGCACTTTATCTTTTGGAAATGAGTATATTCTGCACTAATACTGCAGCTTTATAGTAAAATGCCTCTTATTTTTAACATCTGTAAACCTGTCACACACATATACTCAAATACAAATATGTACCATGTATAGACTCATATACAACATAACATTATCCAGGGTAAGAAAAATCAGGATAGCAAGGAAAGATGTGCTCACCAGACTAGATACGATGATGGGATATAAAATGTTCACTTGTGTCAGCTTTTCCTTAATGTATTATATAATGGCTTTCAATGGACAATGACAGTGTCTAATCAAATAACAATAAATAATATTTTAATCAAATTAGCGAAGTTGATATTCTAATTTCTTCAGATATTTTTATGTCCCATTCTCTCTGCTCTCCTTCTATTACTAGAATAGTAGTTTCATGTATGCCAAATGGTAAACACTGTTCCACAATCTAGTCAGACGCTGCACATTATTTTACAAGTGTTTTCTTTCAGTCCTTTAATTTATAATTTTTATTGACCTGTATTTAGGTTCACTAATACATTATTTTGCAAGAACCAATCAATTAATAACACCATCTATTCTGTGTATACATGGGTCTGTCTCCACTTTGCTATTGTGTTCATTAGATTCCACATGTAAGTGAAATCATATGGTACTTGTCTTTCTCTAACTGGCTTATTTCACTTAGCATAATAGTCTCCAGGTCCATCCATGCAGTCAGAAAAGGTAAGATTGCCTTCTTTTTTATGCCTGAGTAGGATTCCTTTGTGTAAATGTACACAGCTTTTTAATCCATTCACCTACTGATGGACACGAGGGCTGCTTCCATATCTTGGCTATTGTAAGTAACGCTACAATGAACATAGGAGTGCATATATTCTTTCAAATTAGTGTTTCAGGTTTCTTTGGGTATATTCCTAGAAGTAGAATTGCTGGGTCATAAGGCAATTACATTTTTAATTTTTTAAGGAAACTCCATACTGATTTCCACAGAGTTGCACCTATCTGCATTCCCACCAACAGTGTAGGAGTGTTCCCTTTCTCCACAACCTCAACAACACTTGTTGTTTGCTGATTTTTTTATGGTCGATATTTTGACAGGTATGAGGTGGTTTTGATTTGCATTTCTCTGATGATTAGTGACCTTGAGCTTCCTTTCAGGTGTCCATTGGCCATCTGTATGTCCTCTTTGGAGAAGTGTCTATTCAGGTCCTTTGCCCATTTCCTAATTGGATTGTTGTTTTGTTTTTGTTGGTGGTGTTGTTTTGTTTCTGGTGTTGAGTTTTATGAGTTCCTTATGCATCTTGAATATTAAGCCCTTGCAGTTATATCTATGAATACATTCTTCCATTCAGTGGGTTGTCATTTAATTTTATTAATGGTTCCTTTTGATGTGCAAAAACATTTTTGTTTGATGTAGTCCCATTTGTTTATTTTTTCATTTGTTTCCCTTGCTTCAGGTGAATGTCAGAAAAAATATTGCTATGAGTAATGTCTGAGATTTTACTGCCTGTGTTTTCACTAGTATTTTTATGGTTTTGATCCAACATTTAAGTCTTTAATCCATTTTGAGTTTATTATTGTGTATGAGGTAAGAAAGGATTCATTAATGTGCTTTTTAAATGAGCACCCAAGTTATCCTGGTGCAGGTTGTATGGGACAACTTTCTGGAAGAAAAAAAAAGTCTTGCTGGTCAAATAAAATAAGTGCGAATTCATGAGGACTGTAATTTCCAACTTTACTCTGGGCAGATTGGATTTTTCTATCTATAGAGCTTTCATAAAATTTCTGTTGAAATCACATTGTCCAAAAGACCTGTGGAATGCCTTGCCCAGTATGATCATAATGAATCTCAACTTGTTTTCACTTGGTGGCAGTGCAATCATTCAGTGTGACCTGAATGTGTGAAGTTTGGCTTTAGGACTGACTAAAAGATTTTATGTTGGGCTGAAACCAAGAGCTGTCTGACCAAACTTGACATTTACTGGCATAACTCAATTTTGTACTGATGTTTGAATGTTCACAGAATCCTTTGCCCTGCTTCTCAGCACTATTGATGTCTTAAACTATTTCATTTATCAAAGGCTCTATCTCCAAGAGAACAAAAATCAAGCATAGGTCATTTTAATACAAGCACTCAATCAATTTTTCAATTTTAACTTTGATAGAATCAAATGATTTGAGTGTTTTTACTCAGAGCATTCTATTTCAGCTTTATGAATAGAACTGAACTGATTTTCTGTTTATCTGCCTATAGAAAAAATACCTAACCAACACCTAACTAACTAACTATATATATATATTTGAGTTATGCATATCTTTCTACCTCCTACCTTCACTACTGTGCTTGCTAATGTGTATGTTCTGTGTGAATGCATGCATATCTCACAAATTGATATAATTTATATCTATAGATGAAATACATGATACATTAAATGGATGATAGATACATAGATTGATAGACAGATAGATCTTACTATGCTATGCATATGCTATTTCCATTTGACTATTGTAATACTATGCCTCCCTTTATCTGAAGAGAACACTTTCAGTTTGTACAAGATTACTCCAGATTTCAGGATGACCTGAAAAGTCTATCATGAGTGAAACATAAAAAAAAAAATAGAAAAGAAAGAAAGAACTAGAAAGCACAAAGTAGGTACTTTGGGCATTGTTAAAAGTGGTCTTGACTCAGATCATTTTTGTTTTCATGAAGAATCTTATAATATGTGTACAATGTGTCTGGATATTAAACTCAGGTACTATTAAATAAATGAACTCTTTAAAGTCATAAATATTGTGCAAAACTGAAAATAACCTCATTTAGTAAAATATGCCTTGCTAAAATACGAAAGTATATTGAATTGCACAGTATAAATACATATATTTATATATGTAAATATATAAATATAGTAGATTATGTATGTAAGCTGCTTTACAATTTTGATCAATCCCTTAATGTAGTTATTTTACAGAAATTCTTTTTTTTTTTTTTTTTTTTTTTTTTCTTTTTTTTTTCATCTTTATGAACTTACAGTTTAATGGGGGAAACGCATTAGTAAACAATTATCATCCAAGGTAGGGAGTGCAGTTATCTAGGTAAATGCTGGTGCTTTGGGAGTGTAGAGAAGTACCCACTATAGCCAGGGTGGGAAGGGGTCAGGGGAGGCATCCAAGAGGAAATGACTAAGCTGTCATCCAAAGAATTTGAGACGCAGGTAAAGGGCATTTTGGGCAGCATGAACAGAAGTAAGAGGATGAGAGAACTTGAGGAGAGGGAATATGGGGTATTAGTAAGGTTGGATTGTCCTATGTAAGGGAAGGAGAAAAATGAGGTAGGGAAAGTGGGCAGGGCTAAAATGTTGACTGACTTAGTATGTCTTACTGTGTAGAGTTTGGACTTTATCTTACAGGCTTTTCGGAGCCATTGAAGGATCTTGGGTAAGAAAGGCTGTCATTAGATTTACATTTTAGGAATATTTCTCCTCTGGCAGCAGTATGAAAGAGGATTTGAGAGAGTCAAGACTAGTGACGGATGAGTTAGGAGGCTGTGACAGTAATTTAGGCAGGGAGTGATTAGGAGGTAAACTAAGATCCTGAAGTATCACTGTAGTGAAGTGGGTAAATCAAGAAATGCTAAGGGGTAAATCCACGTGTTTTGATGACTAATAGAATGTGGTCTATTGACGGGAGAGGGAAGAACCTTGGATGACTTGGAGGTTTCTGGCTTAGGTTTCTGTGTGGGTGGGTGGTGTCCTTAACTAAAATAAGGAGTATAAGAGAAGGAAGGTTATTTGCGGTGACATGCTAACATGCTGGTGCAGGGAAAGATCCTGAGTTCATTTTTCATTGCATTGGGGTTGAGGTTTCTGTGGGGTGCTCAGCAGAGGTGTTCAACAGATAGGTGGTTGTATTGCATGTGGAGCTCAGAGCTATAGATGAGGCAGTCATCAGCTCATCAAATCAAAACCACAGGAGTGGGCAAGAAGATTGCTTAGGAGTGTGTGTACAGTGAGAAGAGGTTTGAATAAAAACTCTGGGGAATTCCAGGGGGAGGGTGTTTTTGGGATCAGAGGAAGAGTAGCTCTGAAGGACATTGGCTACCACAAGGGAGTGGCCAGAGATGTAGGAGAAATAGGGAGAAGTGAGTTCAAGGAGGGTGTGCCACACAGTGTCAGATTATGCAGAGGTCAGCAAGAGAAGGACGCCAGGCTCTAACATAAAGATCACCTTCACTGGAGCATGTTCAGTGGAGCTGTGGGTTGGGGAGTGAATGAGACGCAGGAGTGGAATCAGTGAGTTTTGAAACCTGGACTTTGAAGGAACAGAGAGGAGGAAGACATTATATAGAGGGGGATATAAGGTGGAGGAAGTTTTGTTTATTTATTGTAACATATGAGAGACTTAAGCATGTTTAAGTGCTGTTTGGAAAGTCAGCAGAGAAGGGGAGATATAACAAAATTTAAAGAAGGGAGAGAATAATTGATGGGAGCATGTGATCCAGAATTAAAAGAAGAATACGTCTGATGAGAAAAAGAGAAGAAGGCAAGAATGCAGGTGGATGCCCTAACCGGTTTGGCTCAGTGGGTAGAGCATCGGCCTGCAGACTGAAGGGTCCCAGGTTCGATTTCTGTCAAGGACATGTATCTTGGTTGTGGGCACATCCCCAGTAGGGAGTGTGCAGGAGGCAGCTGATTGATGTTTCTCTCTCATCAGTGTTTCTAACTCTTTATCCCTCTCCCTTCCTCTCTATAAAAAAATCAATAAAATATATTTAAAAAAAAAGAATGCAGGTGGTTAAGTTGGCTGATTAGAGAAGCAGAACTTGAGGGAATTTCCCCTGATGGCTCTTATTCTCTCTATGAAATAGGGGCGGGGAACTATCTGCTGAGAGTAGGGACTATGTGCACACATGTACATACATGTGTCGAGTGTGTTTCCCTCCATGTCCTGCGTGGATTAGGGTTCGGGATCTGAAAGAGGAGCCGCACACAAATGAGAGAGAAAAGAGACAAGAGACAATTTGGAAATGTTGGGGAGCCAGGCGTGCAAGTCCAACTCAAGGAGAGGGACTTCCCCAGAAATTCTTATATATTCATACAAAAAATTGTCAAAATTTATTATTTATATATATGTATTTATGTCCATACACATTCAATAGTCACCAAATATTTATTGAGAACCAATTATGTTTGAGATATTTGAAACAAAACAAAATAAAGATATTGGCCCATATGAAACTTTCATTCTTGTACTTCTTTGGAATAATGAATAACTAGAAAAATAACTTACCCAAAATGTTTATCATATGACACAAGAAGAAATGTGGTATGGAGAAATAAAAGCAAGTCAACAGGATACAGAAATGTGTGTGTGTGTGCGTGTGTGTGTGTGTGTGTGTGTGTGTGCAGGGTGGGGGTCAGGACAGAGTATTCAGATAAGTGTGATTAGAATGTGACATTAAAACAAAGGCATAAAAGTAGTGAGGAATTTGTTCATGAATATGTCAAAGGAGGAGTGATTTATAAGGAAAGTACAGGAAGTCTGAGGTTCTAAGACATGTGAGTACATGATCCGCTTGTATAAAAAGTGAGGAAACTTACATAGTATAGGTAGAGTGAGTGAGTACGAATAGTAAAAGATAAATCAGAGAGGTAACTTCTGTACAGATCAAGTAGGATTTGATAATAAAGACTTCAGGCAATTTTCACATTTTCTGTGTGAAACTGAAAGAATGGGAGAGAAAAAGAACCAATACACTAACAACCTATAACCATACTAGGGTTTAAGCTTTTATACATTTTCACATTCATTTTACACAGTATAGGATATAATTAAATGCTAATTTTCTAGTAGAATTAATATTTCAAAGTAGCCTAAAATTTCCAATATTTTATAATATTTCTGTAGATAAAGAATCTCATTAAATGAAAACCTAAAATGTTCTTTAAACAGAAGTAAATAACCAATGGCTGATTTAATTAAAAATATTTTAAGAGGATGAAATTTTAAAAGATAATTACATTGCACAAAGAGTTAGAGATGGATGTTAAAACATTTAAAACGGTTCATAATAGAAGAAAATGTGCTCTGTACATCATGGACAATATTTTCCCTAAAATCTCTATCATAGTATCTTATCTGGTAGTCCTTATTTTTATCATTGTAAATTGATCATTGCTTCTTCATTCAGATTTTCGTATTCTTTATCATTTTAATGAATTTACACTCAGCAGGCATATGTTTTGTGCAACTTAGCACACAATTCTTTGTGATATTTAAAATGCAATCAAAATAAGTATTTTATTTAAGAAATAAGTTAATATTATCATGCTATAAATGTTTTAGATTTCTATAAGAAAAGTGATAGAGTATTTTGATTTAGTTCTATCTTTCATTTTATGTAGCTAGAAACATAATCTTGCTCGTTCTCAAAAACATTTGAGAATTTTTTATTTTGTAAACTACAGGCCCAGTGCATGAAATTAGTGCGCGGGTACAGTCCCTAGGCCTGGCCTGTGATCTGAGCCATCTTCCCTGGATGCCCTCAGCTGGCCCTGCCCCCACAGCCAACCATCCCAGTTCCCCATTTGCCATCAGGGAATAGAAGCCTGATGGCCAGGGGAAGGGACCAAGAGGTCGGCTGTTCCAGCCCACTTGCCAGCCCCACCCCCGGTGTGGATTGCCCTCTGTGTGTGGGGCAACCAGTAGGGTGGGAGCTTTGGCCTGGTGCCACCCACATCTCCCCTCACCCACCCATGGTTCCCCATTCACCATCAGGCGATCAGAGCCTGTCAGCCAGGGAAAGAGACCGAGAGGTGGTCAGTGTGCCTCATAGTAACTGGTCAAGTGGTTGTTCTACGGTTAGGGTCAATTTGCATATTATCCTTTTATTATATAGGATAGAGGCCCAGTACATGGGTTGGAGCTAGCCAGTCTGCCCTGATGGAGGCCCCAGATAAGAGTGGGGGTTCCCACACCTGCTGGGGGGTGTGGCTGGCCAGGGAGAGGGGCCATGTGGGGTTTGCTGACCAGCCACGCACCCAATCGGGGTGGGGGTGTCCCTGCTGCGGGGGGAGTCCACTGGGGTGAGGGGCCACGGTTGTTCTGGTCTCTGGTCGTTCTGCCGTTTTGGTTGCTGGGCTTTTATTATATAGGATAACCAATTAACTATTTATTTTACTAGGAAGGAATATATTTTCTTTTCCTATTAGGGTGGCACATATATATATATATCACTGTGGTTTTCTCTTAAGAATTAAAGCTAATCTGTAAATGATGTGCACTTGCTTTATAAAGAAGTGTTTTAAGAAAAAAAAGGCTGGTAGTATGTCATTCTATAGTAAATACAGGTTGATATGTCACATTAGTGGTCTATAGTTTTGTCTAGTAAACAAATACCTTGAAAATGTGAGTGAATATATAAAAGACAAATGAAAGCCAAATGGCAACATAGATGATGTTGGGTATTTAAATTCTATATCAAGTTATAAGACTGTGAGATATGGCAATATTGATTTGGTGAGTGCTCAGTTATACATACCTATCTCTAGTTATCAATTTCCTGGGTTCCACTTGAGCAAAATCCACGTGTATAATTATATAGAATTATAGAATAAAAAAATGTACAATGCATTGCCAAAAAGTATTTTAATTTCAATGATTTAATATATTTGGCATGCTATTAAATGTTAAAAAACTCTATGTTTAAATCTGTTTGAACTATATAATCTAAGTAGGAAATATGTGAGCTATTAACTAAAAAACTGATCATAGCCACCCATATTTAATGTACACATCTGACTTAGATATTTTTTATTTATATTTTTTAAAAAATAACATTATATTTTCTGTTTTGTTTTGTTTTTTACCCATCCTCTAGTTCACTTCCCTCTGGCAACTATCAGTTTGTGTCTGTGTCTATATGTCTGTTTCCATTTTGTTTTGTTTATTCATATGTTTGTTTGTTTTTAGGTTCCACAAATAAATAATATCATATGGTATTTGTCTTTCTTTGTCAGACTTATCTTACTTCAAATAATACCCTCTAGGCTTATCCATGTTGTTACAAATGCCAACATTTAATTCTTTTTTTATTGCTGAGTAATATTCTATTGTAAATCTATACCACATGTTCTTCACCCATTCATCTGTCAATGGACACCTAGGTAGTTTTCATATCTTGACTATTGTAAGTAAGTCAAGATATGGAAACATTTTGCCAAGATATGGGAAAAAAAAACAGGATACTTTCTATTTTTTAAATGATTTTATTAATTTTAGAGAGAGCAGGGGAGAGAGAAAGAGACAAAGAAACATCAATGATGAGAACGAATCATTGATTGGCTGTTTCCTACACACCCCCTACTGAGGATCCAGCCTGCAACCAAGACATATGCCTTAACTAGGAATTGAACTGAGATCTCCTGGTTCATGGGTCAATACTCAACAACTGAGCCACACTGGCTGAGCTATTTCTTATTTTTTTAATGTTGAGTTATAATTCATAATAGGAAAGTGAAAATATTAACTGTCCATATTAATTTTACACATATAAACACCTGTGTAAACACTATTCTGTTAAACATATAAGACAATTATAGCTGATCCTTAAAGAGGTTTATTGTATCATTAATAAATATGATATTATAGACAGTTACTATTTTAATATCTATCACTAAGCAATAATTTTCCACGTTTTGAATGTCTTATAAGTGAAAATATACAATATATTGTTCTCTTGTAAATGGCTGTTTTGACAATCATTGCATCTGTAAGATTCATTATGTGTGTGTAGCAGCACTTGTTATACTATTCAATTTTAGTAACACACCACAATTTCTTAATCCTCTTGTTGAAAAGGATAGGTAGCCCTCCTCCATTGAAATTTCTTTGCACCTTTATCAAAACCCAATTAGTTATATTGGTGTGAGAGTGTTTCTGGTGTCCCTGCTCTATCCCTTTGGTCTACCAGGACCACACTGTTTTGATTACTTATATAGTAGAAAATGTACACCTTACTTTTGGTCTCCACAGTTTCAAATAAGAAATTCACTGTCATTTGAATATGTATTACTCTATTGACAATGTATAATTTATCCCTGGCTCTCCTCAAGATTTATTTTTTACTTTATTTTAGTTTCCACAAGTATAATTATTATGTGTCTACCTGAATTGTTTAAAGTCTTTTGTTAGGTTTGCAAAGCTTCCTAAACCTGTGTGTTTATGCCTTTTGACTAATTTGATAGTTTTCATCCATGATTTCTTCAATAATTTTTCAGTCCCCCCCGCCACCACCTTTTTTTTCTTCTTCTGGGATTCCAATGGAATGAATGTTAATCTGTTGTTATTGCCCCACATGTCTTTAAACTGTGTGTTTTATGTCTGTTTTCTCTGTGTTGGTCACATCAAGTAAACTATTGATCTGTGTCATCTGGTTTACTGATTCTATTCTCTGTCACATCCACTTTACCACTGAACTCATCTAGCAGGTTTATTTCAATGGTTGCTTTTATAATTTCCATTTGGTTCTTTTTAGTGTTTTAAGGATATTTTCCAATTTTATTTCATGAAAAATTACAGTTGACTGTTAAAGAATTTTTATGTGGCTGCTTAAAATCTTTGTCAGATAGTTTCAACATCTGATTCATTTTGGTATTGGTGTCAGTTTATTATTCTGGCTCATGCAAATTTTGGTTACCTTGATTCTTGATATGATGAATGTTTTTCTATTGTTTCCTTGACATTTTTAATGTTATGTTAGTGTGTTGTTAACCCTATTTACACCTACTAGTATTTCATCAAGCAGGCACTCTGGCTAGGTTTAGAATATAGGTCCGCCTGCTTTTGTGATCTGCAGTTTTAGTGACTGTTCAATTTGCAGAGCCTGTACAATGTTATTGTTGGTTAGCTTTGTTCTTCTGGCACTGCTTGGGGTGTCTGCTGGATTTCTGCAGGTGCTGCCTTTCACCCAGTGCCACTGAGTGAGAGGTTCAGGAAACATGTGTCTGAGTCACAGGGACACTAGGTAGAATGTTCAGAATCTTTGGTCTGATTAGCCTTCTGCTACTCAGGAAAGCCCAGGCAAGTCGGCTTTCTGACTCTGGGGTTGCTAGCTCAGTGGGTGCCCACTGCAGATAAGTGTGGGGTAGGATTGGGCCACGGCTACTGTGGCACATTGTGGCAAATTGTCAGTGGATGCTGGACAGGATGAATCAGCTACAGAGCATTACTGAAGCTGCCTCCTCCCACCCCATGGATCTCCCCAGCTATGTCATTACCAGGTTATTCTTTTCCAAGATCTTTGGCCAGAGAGAAAGCCGCCCCCTCCCCCCCGCCCCCAACACACACACACTTTTTTTTTAAATTATTATTCTTTGCTGTTGTTTCTCTGCAACTACTGGCAAGTCTGAGTTACAAACCTTTCTCCAGCACCCATTTCAGAATATACCAGAAACTAAAGAAAACCTAGGAAACACTTCTATGGCGTTCTTCAATTCCTGAGGTCTCTGACCAATCGCTTTCTTATTCCCCCCATCAGAATCCTTTTATAATTGTGTTTGTTGAATTATTCCCAGATTAGTTAGGTGTAGTTAAAGGGGAGGAGTAGAGAAAAGTGAGTCTACAAAAACTTTTCCCAAAACTGAGTCTAATTTTTACTTTTTAGAAAAGCTTTTTTTAATTTTATTTTTTTAATCCTCACCTGAGGATGTTTTTCCATTGATCTTTTAGAGTGAGTGGAAGAGAGAGGGAAAGACAGAGAGAAATATTGATGTGAGAGAAATATATTGATAGGTTGCCTCCTGCATTCGCCTTGACCAGGGCCCTGGGTGGGGAGGAGCCTGCAACCAAGATACATGCCCCAGAATCGAACCCAGGACCCTTTGGTCTGCAGGCCGAGGCTCTATCCACTGAGCCAAACTGGCTAGGGCTCTAATTTTTACTTTTTCAAGTTGTTGTAAAATCACCTACATAGAGATCTCCACTGCTGAAAGTACCATACATTTAACTACAGACATTAGAAACAATGGTTATTGCAAATTATATATATATATACACATATATATACTTATCTTTTATTCTGCTTTATTTCTGAACATTCAGATGACCAAGGTAATGTAGAAATATACATGTGAATATAAACTTGACCTTAATCTTTTATACCTACCATACATATGTTGCTGGTGGAAATAGGATACTTTCACCCAGTCAGGGGAAAAGCATTTTCGGGACTCATGCACAGGAAGATGCAAGCAATAGTGCCCTTAGGTACCAGATGTCTGATCCACGACCAGGTGGCTCAGCCCTCTTGCTGGGAAGAAGTCCAGCCTCTGGGGCCCCAGACCCTCACGGCACCTGTAAGGCCCAGGAGGGCCAGCACCCAGAGAGGCAGAACCTCCCTGTGTCTCATTTTCCCATCTGTATGTCCGCTGCCTAGGCTGTACTTGGACCCATGCAGCTGCTAAAGAGAGAGCGCAAATGAACCTCGGCCTTTGGTAAGCTTTGAGTATATCTTTGGGTATGGGAAGGGGTAAGCTTTCCTTCAAACTAACCTATCTTCTTTCTAATTATTCATGGGCTTGTGCTGGTGCCTCCTCCTATCCAGTACCTTCCTGGATCTTGCAGTGGTTCTCAACCTTCTGGCCCTTTAAATACAGTTCCTCATGTGTCCCAACCATAAAATTATTTTCATTGCTACTTCATAACTGTAATGTTGCTACTGTTATGAATCGTAATGTAAATATCTGATATGCAGGATGGTCTTAGGCAACCCCTGTGAAAGGGTCGTTAGACTGCCAAAGTGGTCGCGACCCACAGATTGAGAACCGCTGTATCTAGGGTTTTGTGCGCTCATCTTATCCATTCTATTCTCCAGATTACCCCAAGCTAGATTCCTCCCCTTTGTGGTGACCATCGTGACTCTACTGCGCATTCCTCAGCAGAGAATTTACCCCTTACTGTTGCATTGCCGGGAGCCGGTCCATCCTTGCTGCTTGACACAGTCGCTGCAGAGAAGAAATGTCTGCACAGCATATGTTTCAAGGGACCTGGTGTATATGGCATACTGTTCTTAATATGTTTGCTCCCTTTAGCACTATGTGTTTTAACCGAGGTCACCTCTCCGAGAAAGGTTGTTTTCCCAGGTAGGGATTTTTCCCTGAAGATAAGGAGGGGATAAAACCTCTTAACTAAGTGCCAGGCGGGTAGTTAATCACTTTAACTACAAACGATCACCCTTAAGCTACATAATCTTTACTCCCTGGAATGGAGATAAGAAACGCCCTAACCTTTGTTTAAAAAAAGATCCTGGACAGAACCTGGCTACAGAACTTCACTGGAGAACCTAGAAAGAACATGGCAAAAGAACCTGGATAGAACCTGGCTAAAGAACCTGGTGACTGAACCTGGCTGGAGAACCTGGAGAACCTAGCTGGAGAACCTAGCGAGAGAACATGGCACCAGAACTTGGTTGGAGATCCTGACCAGAACTTGGTTGGAGTTCCTAACCAGAACTTCGCTGGAGATCCTGACCAGAACTTTGCTGGAGATCCTGGAGGGAGAACCTCGCTATGCTGATGAACTGAAACCAGTTTCCATGTCATTCATTCTTCGCCGACTCCGTCCACACCTTTGGGGACCCCTGGACCCGTTGGGGTTGGACCCCAGCAATTGGCGCCCGAACAGGGACCCTTAGGTAAGCCCCCCATTCCCTTAGGTAAGCCCCACTCTCTGGACGGATAGGACTCCACCGTAGAAAGAGGGTGGATAGTCTTCACCGGCTCCCGGCATTGCATCCCTCCCCGGGGTAATCTATGAGAAGGGACTGGTTGTTTCCTGGGGATACTGGGAAGCCCATCCTTTCTCCCTACTTGGAGGACGGAGGAATGTTAGTCCAATGGGGCTGTCAGCTGGAGTGTCTGGAAGCTGTAGCTTCCAGACTTAATCCCTCTTAATGCCTGGCTCCCTTCTCTTTTGTTGATGTCTAATTGCCTCCTACTATAACACATATAGAACTGATTTGAATTGTTATTGTTATGGCTTTTTCAGCTCTTAGAGACTAAATGTTAGTGTTTCCAGAAAAGAAAAGTGAAATCAGTTTTTCTAAATCAAATGTACATATTTGCTTCACAGAACCCATGGCTTTTGGATATTCAGTTTTTCATATGGTGGCATAAGGCCTCTGATGATACAACTTTTATTAAATGTCAAAAAATGTAAAGTTGAAAGCTCCTGTTGAAGGCTCATGTAATTAACTATTTCTCTCTCTCTCTCTCTCTCTCTCTCTCTCTCTCTCTCTCTCTCCCCTCTACACACACACACACACGTTTTCCAAAGACACTCTATAAAAGATTTATGGTATCATGCAAGTTTTATATCATCAAATTCACTAATGCTTTCACCAGTGAATCCCTCAGGAGTTCTGCTTTTTAAATGTCGAAATACAGCTCTTAAACTTCAAAAGAGCAGAGATTTTGTGTGAAAGGTTTACGAGCAAAAGGTGAAACAATAATGTTGAAGGAAATCTCAGCCCTAATAGTTCAAGAACTTTATTCTTTTGTGGTTAAGTTAAACATGGGACAACATCATAATCCAAATGGTCTAGACAGCAGCTTATCATATTGCAAGAAGTATGATAGCACTTATGTATCATGGTTGCAAAAGAAATTTTTATAAGATCATACTATAATTCTAGCCCATCAATTTACCTCCTAATTTACATGTTTACAAAGCTGTCATTTAATATTTGTGTATTTAGTTACATTATAATAGTAAAATATGAAAAAAAGATTTTCCTCAGAATAACCTATTTATTATACCTGAGTTAATTTGTCAATAGAAATAAAAGAAAAAAGAAGAGAAGCTTTTTAAAGTCCTTGTGCCTCAATACTGGTATTTGAGACAATTTTGTGAGATTATTTCTTTTCCAGGGTTAACAGTGGGAATGCAGTTTTCTAAACATTTAACTCATTTAATTCTAAAATAAATCTACAAGGTATGTGGTGTTAATATTCTCATTTTAATATAAGGAAATTGATGTATGACAATTTTAAATTGTACTTTTATTCACACAGTTGTTAAGTGGCAAAGCTGGGACTCGAACCTAGGAAAGCTTTTACTCTAACCATCATATGTAGGTAACCTGTTTGCCTTATATTGACCCTGTTGTTCAAACCATTATTATATCACAAATTCAATTGCTTTACCTGCATCTACTTCTGATTATGAAATCTTCAATTAGGTTAATTTATTTTTAGTTTTATGATTACAATTCCATGGAGCTGCCTCATTGTTGTATCCTAATAATGTCCCTGGTGTACGGTATGTAAAAGTGCAATGACTTCCCCATTACTCCCTCAGTGATCCCTTTTCAAAGTCTAACATACCATTAAGACACACAGATTTTTGGGGTCGTCATTTTCAAATTATTTTTAATAAATGTTAATTTTAATTAATATCAACTTTTTAGTATTATTATTATGATAATAATTATTATTATTATTTTTAGTATTATGAGTTTATTAATTTAAACAGTTATTTTCCATACAATCAGACATTTAATTAACAATTCATTATTGACTATTTCTAATACTTTCAAAAAGTTACCAGGAACATATATTTTATTAGATAATGTGGGCAATTTAAAAGTAAGAAAAGGAGATTGTAATGAGAACTATGATACAAAAATGGAAAGCTCATATTTAATAATTTATAGTCATGGTAGAATATTTGGTACATAAACAATTTTTTCTGTAGACTTCTATGTAAGTGTTCACCTCTCTCTCTCTCCCTTTCTCTCTTCTCTCCCTCTGTCAAAGCTTCTGTCACATATCATACCTGAAAATATGCACAATAAAATTTTCATTAAGACATTTTGTATAATCACAAAAGTTTATTCAGACTATTGCCACTTCTGCATATCTCCATAGATACTATCAAAATACAATTTAATAATATCTTGTTTTGCATTCTTTCAATTGTTTCCTAAATGTACAACTTGTTCCCACAGTCTATTCTTTTTAAAAATATATATATATTATTGATTTTTTACAGAGAGAAAGGGAGAAGGATAGAGACTTAGAAACATCCATGGGAGAGAAACATCGATCAGCTGCCTCCTGCACAACCCCCACTGGGGATGTGTCCGCAACCAAGGTACATGCCCTTGACTGGAATCGAGCCTGGGACCTTTCAGTCCACAGACGACGCTTTATCCACTGAGCCAAACCGGTTAGGGCCCACAGTTTATTCTTAACAATAAACACTGATCCCAATTTCACTCAAAGTAAAAATCAAAGTCCTTCCAATGAATTTCAAAACTTTGCTTTATTTGATGCCAATTGACTTCCTGATATCATCACCAACTATTCTCTAACTTGCTCTCCTTTCTTAACCACACATGCCTCTTTGTTTTTCCTCAGATATTCATGGCATGATTCTGTTTGATGATCTTTGCTCTGAATCATGTCTCTGCCTAGACTGTCCTCTCCCCAGACATACATATTACCAATTCTTCAATTACTTACTCAAATATTTTGTTGTTAATAAGCCTTACCTTGACCACAAAGGTAAAGCTATGCCTTCTTAACTTTCATATTCATAATCACTTCTCACTCTGAATTACTCCCCTCCAAGAATCATATGCACTACTAAAATATTAGTAATATAATTATCTATTGTGTTTATGTTTCATGTTAATGCTACTCCAAATATAATTTAACTTCTTCAGGATAATTATTTTTGGCTAGTTCATTCACTGATATACCATAAGTCCCTATAATAATTCTGAGCATAAAGTGACTGCACAATAAAATTTGAAGAGAAATAAATAAAGATTTATGAATTGTGGTAATATTAATCAAGTAAAATGATTCTTCAAAGATTTTTGGGGATAAAAAATATTACACTTGGACAAAATGTAAGGATTAAAAAATAATTATTTGAAAGGAAAAGTATCCACAGAAACAGAGGTAAAAAAATAAAAAGTTTATTCATGGAAAGTTGCAACACTAAGGAGTAAGAGTTTGTTTGTGGCCTTTTCTGTGAAGATATTCTTCACCTCTTCCAGCCACAGCATAGAAAAATACTTTGAAACAGTGCAGCCTTACCAGCTCATGATAGCAAAAAATGAGTTCAAGAATAAATAATTGAAGAGGGAGTTGAAATAGGTGAAGGGATTAAAAAGCACAATTGGTAGTTACAAAAGAGTCACAGATATAAAGCATAGCCAAGGCAAAATAGTCAGTGACATCGTAATTACTATGTATGGTGCCAGGTGGGCACTGAAATATCAGAGGGAGCACTTTGTAAAGTATATGATTGTCTAACCACTATGTGTACACTGGAAACTAACACAAAATAATATTGAATGTAAACTGTAATTGAAAATAAATTTTAAATTAAAAATGGGATAGCAGGGAGGGGCAGAATCACATAGAGGGTGTGATCCTAATCTATACTAATAAAAGGGTAATATGCTAATTAGACCAGGAGACCTTGCGGACATCCTTCTGGACAAAGCCATGGAGGTGGGGCCGAGGCAGAGGCAGTTTTGGGCGATCAGGCCGGCAGGGGAGGGCAGTTGGGGGTCAACAGGCCAGTGGGGGGAGCAGTTGGAGGCAAGCAGGCCAGCACAGGGGGGCAGTTAGGGGTGACTAGGCAGAAGGGAGAGCAGTTGGGGGTGATCAGTCTGGCAGGCAGAGTGGTTAGGGGTGATCAAGAAGGCAGGCAGGTGAGCGGTTAGGAGCCAGAGGTCCTGGATTGCCAGAGAGATGTCTCACTGCCCATGGGATCGGGCCTAAACCTGCAGTCAGACATATCCCAAGGGTCTCAGATTGGAGAGGTTGCAGCCCAGGCTGAGGGACACCAACCCCCCCATATACGAATTTTGTGCACCAGGCCACTAATCCTATCTAATAAAGAGGGGATATGCTAATTGACCCTCACACTGCTGCAAAGATGGAGGCACCCACAGCCAATAAAGAGGGAATATGCTAATTGACTGCCACACCCTCAAAGATGTCAGCGCCTACAGCCACAAGATGGCAGCGCCCAGTCCCCTCTAACCCCCATCTGCCCAGGACCAGCCTCAGGCACAGGCAAGCCTCAGATGGTGGCTGCCCAGCCACCCAGGGCTGACCCGAGGGACATCCAAATGACTGAACAAGCAGGCTGAGCGGGGTGCCCAGGCCAGCAGGGGGGTTAGTGAGGGACAACCAAACGACTGAACAAGCAGGCTGCATAGGGTGATCAGGCCAGCAGGGCTCCATGAGGGGCAACCAGGCTGGCAGGGGGGACAGTTGGGGGTGACCATGCCAGCAGGGGGGGCCATTTCTGGTGACAAGGCCAGCAGGGGGTCAGTAAGAGACAACCAGGCTGGCGGGTGGGGGGTGGGAGTTGGGGGTGGCCAGGCCGGAGAGGGAGGCAATGGGGGTGGCCAGGCTGGCAGAGGGGGGCAGTTAGGGGTGACCAGGCCAGCAGGGGGGCAGTTAGAAGCGACCAGGTAGGCAGGTAGGTGAGTGATTAGGAGCCAGCGGTCCAGGATTGTGAGAGGGATGTTTGACTGCTGGTCTAGACTGGCAGTCGGACATCTTCCGAGGGGTCCCAGATTAGAGAAGGTGCAGACTGGGCTGAGGGGACACCCCCCGGCCCCCGCACGAATTTCTTGCACCGGACCTCTAGTCTTAAATAAAAATCACAAATTTGAATACATTAAAATTAAGAATGTCTTTTTGTAAAAAATACAGAAAAATTAACTCTGATGCTATTAGAGCTTTCTAGAGAAAGATGATAACTCCCCTATTTAGATAATTTTAAATCAGATGCAGAAGATGGCTCTCTCTTTCTCGCTCTCTCTCTCTCTCTCTCTCTCTCAGTAGATAATAGTTTCAGTATTTGATATCACAGATTACTAGCCTCAAGTGTGAATACATTCCAGCCCCCCATCTCTTGTTCACAAATGTTGATGACAAAATACCTCCTAAGTGGAGTGGGGATACATTTTTTAAAAGTTCTTTCATTTTCAAAGGTGTTGTAATTGTTTCACCTTACTGGCCAAATTCAGTCTGCAGAGTCATTTTATTCAGGCAGTGTTTTAAAAGAATTGAATCAGCTTGTCCCTAAGAAAGGGCAAGCAATTTCTCATGTGCTGTAGGCAGCACCACTTCTGGTTATTTTATTAAACTCAGACTGATCATATATTCATGGAACCTGCAGGCATCTGATTTTTGTGACACCTGCTTTAAAATTAGTTCTGGGACAACAGATATGGCATCAAATGTGTACCACCATTCCCTTCTCTTGAATTTATGTTAATCTTTGCTTTTTATTTATTATACATTCTATAGATGGGATCAAAATCTCTTATCTTTCTTTCTCTTCCTCTTATTTTTCCTTCATTTTTCCTTTCTTCCTATCCTCTCCTTGAGCAAATATTTCTGAGACACTTAATTTAGACCTTTATGCAAAACAATGAAAGTAATTTGAATTGTAATGAAATATCTTTGCTATTCTGATTCCACTGAACATTAAAACCACACAAAAAACCCAAAAAATATTTATAATCAATCAATATAGTCAATAAAGAAAATGCAAACCACTCATGTCAAAATGGGTTTAACTATATTATCTCATAAGTGGTAATTGAGCATTTATTAATTGAGCATTTATATAAATTTTGAGAATACATAACTATTAAGTAAATATATATCACATTTATTTTTCTGAAGAAAAAAATTTCATGAACTATTCTTTAAAAAATATTTTTTTTATTTGCAGTTTACAATTAACACCAGTCATGCATGGGTTATTTGATCCTTCTAGCCAATGTACTTGCTTCAAAGAGATTCTTTTCTCAATCTCATCTCACAACAAAATCTGACATATAATAACATCTTATAATTTAGAATAATGAAAGAGAAAGTTTAAATTGCATATTTGCCTATGTATATAAAACTTGGTTAACATCAAGATCATAAATTCTGACTTCCCCTTCAATATTACTTTTTTCAACTATTGTTCACCTGTCTTCCAGTTAAATATAGTATTTCTCCTTTTTTGTATTGCAGACTGGTATATAATACAGGTTCCAAAAATGGTATACTTTGGGCTTGTATATAAAAGATCTGAACTACAGAAAAACATTGTCCAGTTACATCACATTAGCTAAATTGAAGTAGCAGAATGCAGGAAGTTTCTATTGACAAAACAAAATGTTTGCTTTTGGAAAATATGTATAAGACTTGCTAACATTACTTAAAATTTTTAATATAGTTTTATTGATTTCAGAAAGGGAGGAAGAAAGAGAGAGAGAGAGAGAGAGAGAGAGAGAGAGAGAGATGGAAACTTCAATGATGAGAGAGAATCATTGATCAGTTGCCTCCTGCATGCCCCACACTGGGGATCAAGTCCATAACCTGGGTATATGCCTGACTGGGAATTGAACCATGAACTCCTGGTTGATAAGTTGACGCTCAACAATGAAACCATACTAGTGGGCTTAAACTTCTTAAAATTTGTATTTAAAATTTAATTTAAAACATGTAGTCAAGAATGTGTCTTTGTTTTTGAACTATTTTGAATTGCATTTGGTTTTATTTTGTATCGGACACTTTTTCATCATTTAACTATCCATGTTAAAATATTTAGGAAGGTATGTTTATAAAAGACAAATATAACAAGGATCATCATGCAACATAATTGATATGTTAAATTGAAGTTATATCTTATGAAAAGCTTATGTTAAAGAAAGTTCAGCAAATTCAGACATACTTCCTCTTGCTTACCACTTCATCTTCTCAAACATATCTTAGCAGTGCCATCTTATGATTCTTAAAAATATACATAATCAATGAATTGCATGAATGACCAGAGAGATGTGTAACATAAATTATAGAAGAAAAAAAAAAAACAGGGAAAATAATGAAATACAAAAGTCTACAAATGATTAAAATCTTCTATTTACACTTTCTCTAAGTATCTCACTAATCCTTTCAAATTTTCCCAGTACACTGTTTGCAACAGATCAGACCACCACCATCTCATCTTGGATAGCAGCGAATACTCTAAATTAGATTCTCTGTCGCAATTTGAAATCCCATATAGCCTATTCTTTATTGTTTTTTAGTATAAAAGCATATACATATAACATAAATGTAAAACTTAACAACATTTTATAGACTAAATAGCAATAAAATGACCCCCTAAAATCAAGAAATAGTGCATTTTACTGGATAACCCTTAGTATACCATTTTCTATGCAAACCCCTTCTTGCTCTTCTACTTGAATTTTATGATAATCATTTTCTCTATGACTATTTGCTTTCCTACATATATTTATTTTCCTGGCCAATATACTTCCCTTTTGCCTTTCATCATAGGCAAAATAATGGTCTTCCAGAGATATTCATATTCTAATTCCTGGTATCTGCAAATATGCTACCTTACACAGCCAAAGGACTTATCATGTTAAGAACCTGAAACAGGAGAACTAGCCTGAATTATTCAGATGTGCTCAATTTAATCACATGTTTCCTTAATGCTGGAGAAAAATGTGACTATAGAATGAAAGCACAGAGATATACTAATTTGCTGGCTTTGAAAATGAAGAAAGAGAACAAGGAAACAAAGAACATGGAACACCTCTAACAGTTCAAAAAGAGAAGGAGAGAGATTTTTCCTTGAACCCTTCAAAAAATAAAAGTCCTACCAACACTGGTGTTTGACAACACTAGTGTCAAACATTTAACCTTCATGATCATAAAGTAATGAAATTGTGATTCTCTACAACTAAGTTTATGGTAATTGGCTATAGCAGCAGAAATCTTTGAATGACATATGCTTATGTAAACCAAAACAAAACTAGCTAATAGAAACAGGAGTTTGTTGTGGAACTATATTGCTTCAAAGTATTTTTGTTTTTATCAATCAGTAAAATATTAACTCTAATTAGACTTTGATACATTAAAGAAACATTCTAATCTAAAGAGGTAAATCAAGAAGCTAATAGAAAAATTAAATTGAAAAAAATCTGATGATATAATCTACACTAATAAAAGAGAAACATGGTAATTAGCGTACGACCGCTACCCTTTTCATTGGCTAATCAGGGCGATATGCAAATTAGCTGCCAACTAAGATGGCGGTTAACCGCCAACAAAGATGGCTGTTAATTTGCATATGCAGGGAGGCGAAAGAGAAAGCAGGAAGAAGCCCCCTGCCACTGACAGTGATCGGAAACCCAGGGGGGAGCTGAGGGCCGGGGGGCAGGGCAAAGGTGGCCCCCAGGGCCGCCTTTGCCCTGCCCCCCAGCCATGATCAGAGAATTGGGCGCCTTTGCCGCCCTGGCCAGTGATAGCGGGAAGTAGGGGTGGAGCCAGCAATGGGAGTTGGGCACGGGCGAAGCTGGCAGTCCAGGGAGCTAGGGGTCCCTTGCTTGGGCCTAAAGCGGAGCCCGCGATTGCGGGGCCGCTGTAGCTGCAGGTCCCCGCTGCCCGGGCAGGGGCAGAGCCCGTGCGATCAGGGCGCTGCTGCCGCTGCAGGTCCTCGCTGCCCGGGCCAGACGCCTCGGCCAGAGGCCTCAGGCCTGGGCAAGGGGCTGATCCAGTGATCGGTGATCAGAGGGTGATGAGGGTCAACTCCTCTGGCCGAGGCATCAGGCCTGGGTGGGGAGCGGAGCCGGTGATTGGGGGGATATGAGGGTCCCCTTGCCCAGGCTTGAAGCCTGGGTCAGAGACATCAGGCTTGGGCAGGGGGTGGAGCAAGCGATCAGAGGGAGATGGGGGCCCCCTGCCCAGGCATGATTCCTGGGCCAGAGGCATCAGGCCTGGGCGGGGGTCAGAGCCAGTGATCGGGGGGAGATGGGAGTCCCCTGTCCAAGCCTGACACCTCTGGCGGAGGCGTCAGGCCTGGGCAAGGGGCCGATCAGGCGATCGGAGGGTGATGGGGGTCGACGCCTCTGGCCGAGGCATCAGGCCTGGGCGAGGGCAGAGCTGGTGATCAGGGGTAGAGGGGGGTCCCCTGCCCAGGTCTGAATCCTGGGTCAGAGACATCAGGCCTGGGCGGGGGGCAGAACCAGTGATTGGGGGTAAATGAGGGTCCCCTGCTCAGGCCTGACGCCTCTGGCAGAGGCATCAGGCCTGAGCAAGGGGCCGATCCTGCGATTGGAGGGTGATGGGGGTCAACGCCTGAGGGCTCCCAGTATGTGAGAGGGGGCAGGCTGGGCTGAGGGACACCCCCCCCCCCAGTGCACGAATTTCGTGCACCGGGCCCCTAGTCTATACTAATAAAAGCAGAATATGCTAATCAGTCCAGACAGCTGAACAACCTGCTGGACATCATTCCGGAAGTCCTTCTGGACGAATCTGCTGCTTGCGGGGCTGAGACAGAGTGGTTAGAGGTGATCAGGCAGGCAGAGGAGTGGTTAGGGGCAATCAGGCAAACAGGCAAGCAGTTAGGGGTAATAAGTCAGGCAGGCAGGCAGAATGATTAGGGGAGATCAGGCATGCAAGCAGGCAAGCGGTTAGGAGCCAGGGGTCCCAAATTGTGAGAGGGTGCAGGGTGGGCTGAGGGAACCCCCCATACATGAATTTTGTGCACCAGGCATCAAGTAGTAGTATAAAATTCCACAATACTGATAACTTATATGTAAATATATTAAGCATGAAAACACTGAAAATAAGAAAATTTTATTATATTAAAATCAGAAAATATCATAATTTAAGATAGGTGATACATGATTTTTAGACTGGAACACGTGATGTTCCACTGAGCAGGATTGTTCCTGGGCTCTTTGTCCGATGGAGTTAAATAATGAATCCATGGACAGAAGGTAATAAGCAAAAGTGGAAATTTATTGAAGAACAAGCGCAGACTCCCATGTGGGAAGGGGTTAAAGGTCCCATCGACTTCTTGTTTCCACAGTTTATAAAGGCTGCAATTACCTGTGTCCTGTTATCCCTTCTGATTGGTCAATATTCCCTTTTGAATTGGTTACTATAGTAACTTCTGTGGCACTCCTCTCTCATTGTACTCCTATTCCTTCTAGGCCAGTGATGGTGAACCTATGACACGCGTGTAAGAGGTGACACGCAAACTCATTTTGGGTGACACGCATCGACAGAGACAAAAAATTGCATAATTCAAATATTTGTCTCTCGCAATGGCCAGAGTTGGGCATCACTTGAGTAATATTATTACTCACGTTACTCATGATCAATAATGCAATTCTAAAACTGGATGTAAACATGTACATCAGTGTTGCGTAGCAAATATACATAGTGAAAACATCCAAGATATATTTTTCCAATATTGACATTAATGTAAGAAAGGTTAAGAATTGCACTATAAAGAGATTAATCTTCACTCATGACATTTTATTTTGACTCGAGTGACAAAATGCCCAATTCAGGAAACGGCCTCGTTATTATCAACATGTGCCTCGGGTAAGCTTCCCATGCGTTCAGGTGCATTTGGCAAGCAGACCCACTTGATCACCATGTTTGTTAGGAGACAGGAGTGGGAGCATTAGAAGAAAAAGATATACAGTGCAACAGTGCTCAATGAGAAATCCTGTGTGTTGGATAATCGACTACAGCACCATATATTTGTTGGTTATACATACTATCTTTGAATTGTTTTGTACCAGGAGTCAGTGCAACAACACTGCAAAAAGTTAATAGGTAAGAAAACTAACAACCTTTTATAAAAAAACTCTGTGATTTATATTTATTTATTTTTGCAGCCTTGTGATAGAGAATCAAAAAAAAAAAAAAGCAAATGACTCACTAGATCAGGTGGACTTAATTGAAATCTTCAGAACATTTCACCCCAAAGCCGCAGAATATACATTCTTCTCAAGTGCACGTGGGGCATTTTCAAAAATAGACCACATATTGGGTCACAAGCAAAGTCTCCCCAAATTCAAGAAGATTGAAATCATACCAAGGATCTTCTCAGACCACAACAGCATAACATTAGAAATAAACTACAATAAAAACAACCCAAAACACTCAAACACTTGGAAGCTGAATAGCATGTTATTAAATATTGATTGGGTTACCAATGAGATCAAAGAAGAAATTAAAAACATTCTGGAAACTAATGACAATGAAAACACAACAATCCAAACCCTATGGGACACAATGAAAGCAGTCCTGAGAGGGAATTTTATAGCTCTACAGGCCTGCCTCAAAAAACAAGAAAAAATGGTAGTAAATCATCTAACTTTACAACTCAAAGAATTAGAAATGGAGCAACAAGAAAAGCCCAGATTGAGCAGAAGGAAGGAAATAATAAAGATCAGAGCAGACATAAATGACATAGAGACCAAAAAAACAATACATAAGATCAATGAAACCAGGCGCTGGTTTTTAAAAGGATAAACAAGATTTATGAACCTCTAGCCAGGCTCATCAAGAAGCAAAGAGAGAGGACCCAAATAAACAAAATCAGAAATGAAAGAGGCGAAATAACAACAGACCCCACAGAAATACAAATGATTGTTAAAAAATACTATGAAAAACTCTACTCCAACAAATTAGACAACCTGGAGGAAATTGACATATTCCTAGAAAAATACAACCTTCCAAAACTCAATCAGGAAGAATCTCAAAATCTCAATAGGCCAATAACTATGGAAGAAAATGAAGCAGTCAACAAAAAGCTTCCAGCAAAAAAAGAAGCCCAGGGCCAGACGGTTTCACAGGGGAGTTTTACCAAACATTCACGGAAGAACTAAAACCTATCCTCCTCAGACTATTCCTAAAAATTCAAGAGGAAGGAACACTTCCAAGCTAATCCTATGAAGCCAGCATCACCCTCATACCAAAACCAGATAAAGACAACACAATGAAAGAGAATTACAGGCCAATATCCCTCATGAACATAGATGCCAAAATCCTCAACAAAATCTTAGCAAATCGGATCCAGCAGTACATCAGAAAGATCATACACCATGACCAAGTAGAATTTATCCCAGGGATGCAAAGATGGTACAATATCTGCAAATCAATAAATGTGATACATCACATGAACAAATTGAGAGACAAAAACCACTTAATCATATCAATTGATGCAGAAAAAGCAATTGACAAAATCCAACACCCATTTCTGATAAAAACTCTCAGCAAGGTGGGAGTAGAAGGATCATACCTCAACATAATAAAAGCCATTTATGACAAACCCACAGCCAACATCATGCTCAATGGGCAAAAACTAAAACCATTTCCCTTAAGAACAGGAACAAGACAGGGATGCCTACTCTCACCACTCCTGTTCAACATAGTACTGGAAGTACTAGCCATTGAAATTAGACAAGAAGAAGAAATAAAAGGCATCCAAATTGGAAAAGAAGAAGTAAAACTGTCCTTATTTGCAGATGACATGATATTGTACATAAAATCCCTAAAGACTCCATCAAAAAACTATTAGACTTGATAAATGAATTCGGCAATGTAGCAGGATACAAAATTAACCCCAAGAAATCTAAGGCATTTCTATACACCAATAGTGAAGTTACAGGAAGAGAGATTAAAAAAACAATCCCATTTACCATCACGCCAAAAAAATTAAGATACTTAGGAATAAACTTAACTAAAGAGGTAAAAGACCTCTACTCAGAAAACTACAGGATGTTGAAAAAAAGAGATAGAGGAAGACATAAACAGATGGAAGAACATACCATGTTCTTGGATTGGTAGAATCAACATCATTAAAATGTCCATACTACCCAAAGCAATCTATAAATTCAACGCACTTCCAATTAAAATACCAATGGCATATTTCACAGATCTAGAATGAACTCTTTTAAATTCATCTGGAATTTTAAAAAGGCCCCAAATAGTTGCAGCGATCCTGAGAAAGAAGGACAAAGTAGGTGGGATCTCAACACCTGATATCAAACTGTATTACAAAGCCACTCTTCTCAAAACTGCCTGGTACTGGCACAAGAACAGACATATAGATCAATGGAATAGAATAGAGAACACAGAAACTGACCCGAAACAATATGCTCAATTAATTTTTGACAAAGGAGGCAAAAACATACAATGGAGTCAAGACAGTCTCTTCAATAAATGGTGTTGGGAAAATTGGACAGATACATGCAAAAAAAAAAATGAAACCAGACCACCAAATTACACCATACACAAAAATAAACTCAAAATGGATAAAGGACTTAAATGTAAGACAGGAAACCATAAAAATACTAGAGGAATCCAAAGGCAACAAAATCTCTGACATATGTCGAAGCTATTTCTTCAATGATACTGCTCCTAGGGCAAGAGAAACTAAAGAGAAAATAAACAAATGGGACTACATCAAAATAAAAAGCTTCTGCACAGCAAAAGAAACCATCAATAAAACAACAAGAAAGCCCACTGCTTGGGAGAACATATTTGCCAATGTTCTCACCGATAAGGGTTTAATCTCCAACATTTATAGGGAACTCATAAAACTTAACAAAAGGAAGATAAACAATCCAATCAAAAAATGGGCAAAGGACCTAAATAGACACTTTTCAAAAGAGGACATTCAGAAAGCCAAGAGACTTATGAAAATCTGCTCAAAGTCACTAATCATCTGAGAGATGCAAATCAAAACAACAATGAGGTATCATCTCACACCTGTCAGAATGGCTATCATCAACAAATCAACAAACGACAAGTGCTGGAGAGGATGTGGAGAAAAGGGAACACTCATGCACTGCTGGTGGGAATGCAAACTGGTACAGCCACTATGGAAAACAGTATGGAGTTTCATCAAAAGGTTAAAAATGGAACTCCCATTTGACCCAATGATCCCACTTCTAGAAATATATCCCAAGAAACTAGAAACACCAATCAGAAAGGATATATGCATCCCTATGTTCATAACAACACAATTTACCATAGCAAAGATCTGGAAACAGCCTAAGTGCCCATCAACGGATGAATGGATTAGAAAACTGTGGTACATCTACACAATGGAATACTATACTGCTGTAAAAAAGAAGGAATTCTTACCATTTGCAGCAGCATGAATGGAACTGGAGAGCATTATGCTAAGTGAAATAAGCCAGTCAATGAAAGAAAAATACCCCATGATCTCACTCATTTATGGATAATAAAGACCATTATAAACTAATGAACAAAAATAGATACAGAGGCAGAGCAGCATGGAACAGACTATCAAACTACAGTGGGAAAGCCGGGGAGGATTTGGGGGCAGGAGAGGGAGGAGTAAGAGATCAACTGAAGGACTTGTATGCATGCATATAAGCATAACCAATGGACAAAGCCACTGGGAGGTGAAGGAGGCCAGGGGAATGTGAAGGGGGCAGGGGGAGGAGACATATGTAATACTCTTTGTAATACTTTAAGCAATAAAAAAAATCAATTAAAAAAATAAAATAGCCGAGGCCGATTTGGCTCAGTGGATAGAGCGTCGGTGTGTGGACTGAAAGGTTCCAGGTTCGATTCCGGTCAAGGGCATGTACCTGGGTTGCGGGCACATCCCCGGTGGGAGATATGCAGGAGGCAGCTTGTCGATGTTTCTCTCTCATCGATGTTTCTAACTCTCTATCTCTCTCCCTTCCTCTCTGTAAAAAATCAATAAAATATATTTTAAAAAAAATAATAATAAAAATAAAATAAAATAAAATAAGAAAGCAAGATTGAATTATAAAGGAAGTGGAAGTACCAGTAGCTAACCCTTTCAAGACATGTGAACCGAGATGTACGGGATTGTCGACAGAAACAACAGATCATTGTGCATACAGTATAATGAAATGGTAGTAAGCAGAACATGGACTGTAAAGAGACATTTTGAAACTAATCATTGTCAGCTCTTGAAAAAAAGTATTGATGAAAGGAAGGAATTCATTTCTAGGCAGCTACACCTCTATAAAAGTCAATCAAATTCCATCATTAAATTTATAAGATGCTCTACAAACTTAACATCAGCAAGTTACTGTATTGCTCACTCCATAGCTCAGCATGGAAAAGCCATCAGTGACAGAGAATTTATTAAGGAAACATTTCTAAGATGTGCACCAGCTCTATTTCAAGATATGAAAAATGAAGATGATATTATTAAAAGAATTTCTGAGTTGCCACTCAGTAGAAATACTATCAAAGACAGAATAATAGAACTTAACAAAATAGTACAATATCAATTAAAAAAGACTTAAATAGTTGTAAATATTTTTCGATTTTTCTTGATGAAACCACTGATGTCACATCAAATGCTTGGTTGGCCATTATTGCTAGATATTCTGATAGTCTCACAATGAGAGAAGACTTGATGAAGTTAGAATCAGTGCTAATAAGTACATCAGGAAACGAAATATGTAAGGTTGTTATAAAAAAATTCAGTGACCTAAACATTGATATCTATAAACTTGTGTCAGTCACTACAGATGAGGCACCAAATATGGTGGGGAAAAATGTGGGACTCCTGAAATTGTTTATGGAAGCTATTAGACATCCACTTGTACTTTTTCACTGCATTATCCATCAGGAGGTGTTGTGAGCCAAATCGGGATTCTCAGAATTAAATGATTTAATGTCAGTTGTAACAAAAATTGTGAATTTTATAGTTTCTCGACTCCTTCACAAGGGAGAATTTTCTGCACTTTTACAGGAAGTTGATTCAACCTACAGTGGGCTACTGATGTTCAAAAATGTGAGACGGCTGAGTCAAGGTAAAGAACTTGAGCAATTTGTGGAGGGCTTTAATAAAATTACAGTATTTATTGAGAATAAGGATCTGGCAAAGTTTCCTCAGAACAATGATCATAAGTGGGTCAGCAATTTGATGTTTTTTACAGATCTCTCTGTTCATATGAATGAACTGAACTTAAAATTACAAGGTTTTGGCAAAAGTATTGACGTCATGTTTGGATACATCAAATCTTTTGACAGTAAACTTAAAATTTTCAAGCGAGATATTGAAACAAAAACTTATAAGTATTTTCCTCAGATAAAAAAGTATTTTGAGAAGGCCACTACAATGAGTGTAAAGGAGTCCATACTTATATACCAGAATATAGTAAACTTGTTATTTGAACAGTTCAGCAAAAGATTCAACCAATTTAGAAGACTAGAATATACCATGAAAATAATTAAGTATCTGGATGTAGTTGTTTACAGTACTTTGGAATTAAAAGATTTTCAATGGATGCAAATTGATGATTTAGAGATGCAATCTGCAGATTTTCAAGGTAACATTTGAATTCATGTGTTTGTTGACTTCAGGACAAAACTTGAAAATCTAGAACAAAATCATTTACATAATGAAGAAGAGTGCAATTATGAACAGGAAATTTTGAGTGCTAGAAACAGAGTACCAGAAACTTTTAACGACATAAAAAATCTAGCGATGACTTTGCTAAGAATTTTTTTCATCAACATATTTTTTTTTTTTGTTGTTTTCCACTTATTTAATTTATGCATTCATTGGTTGCTTCTTAATGTTCTCTTCCCTTCGACCAAAGATTGAACCCACAACCTTGACATATGCAGACAATGCTGTAGCCAACTAAGCTACCTGGCCATGACTGGTATTACTTCTTATTTATTTTATTATTATTATTTTTAAATATGTTTATTGATTTTAGAGAGAGAAGAAGGGAGAGGGAGTGAGAGATAGAAACATCTATGAGAGAGAAACATTGATGAGAAACATTGATGGGCTGCTTTCTACGCACCCCCTTTTGGGAACTGAGCCCGTAGCCCTATTACCTCCAATCTTATTGATGGGCACTTAGGTTGCTTCCACATCTTGGCTATTGTAAATAATGCTGCAATGAACACAGGGATTGATTCATATATCTTTTCAAATTAGTGTTTTGGATATTTTTGGATATATACTGAGAAGTGGAATTGCTGGGTCATAATCTAGTTCTATTTTTAATTTTTTGAGGGAAACCATACAGTAAAACCTCAATATAACAGACTAATTCAGACAAGGGGGGTGTCTGTTAAACTGAAAGTTCATCCTATCTAATAAAAGAGAAACATGGTAATTAGCCATACCTCCGCTACCCTTCCCATTGGCTAATCAGGGCAATATGCAAATTAACTGCCAGCCAAGATGGCGGCCGGCAGCCAGGCAGCTTGAAGCGAACATGAGGCTTGCTTGCTTCAGTGACGGAGGAAGCCAACGTTCCTCCCCGCCTGCCGCTGCCGTCCTCTGAGCTTGCAGTTTGAAACATTGTTACAAATAGAAGCTAAACAAAACCCCAGAAACCTGCTTTCAGCCAGCCGAGATCTCAGAGCTGGAGTTGAAACAGTGTTTTGATTATAGAACCCAAACAAACCAGATACCTGCTTTCAGCAGCCGAGGCCTCAGAGCTGGAGCCAAGCCTCAGAGCTAAAACTGGCCCAGAATTAAAAAAAAAAAAGAAAAAAAGGAGAGGTTGGGAGCTTCAGTCACCCGCCAGCCTGAAAACAGCCCTCAGCCCCTCACCCAGACTGGCCAGGCACCCCAGTGGGGACCCCCACCCTGAAGGGGGTGTGACCAGCTGCAAACAGCCATCAGCCTCTCACCCAGACTGGCCAGGCACCCAAGCGGGACCCCCACCCTGATCCAGGACACCCTTCAGGGCAAACCAGCAGGCCCCCACCCGTGCACCAGGCCTCTATCCTATATAGTAAAAGGGTAATATGCCTCCCAGCACTGGGATCAGCATGACAAGGGGCAGCGACCAAACCCCCTGATCGCCCTGCAGCTCTGTGTGTGACAGGGGGTGGGGCCACAACCTCCTTATCCGCCCTGCTCTGTTTGTGACAGGGAAAGGCGCCCAAACCCCCTGATCAGCCCTGCTCTGTGCCTGATGGGGGGAGCTCCCCAACCCCCTGATCGCCCTGCAGCTCTGTGTGTGACAGGGTGCGGCGCCCCAACGCCCCCCCCGCCATGGGACCTGCTCTGTGTGTGACGGGGTGCTGGGGTCAAACCCCAACAGGTCCAGGGGTTCCCCAAGGTGTGGACGGAGTCGGCAAAGAAGGAATGACACGAAGACAGCCTTCAGTTGATCAGCAGCCTAGTCAGGACCTCTAGCCAGGATCTCCAGCCAAAGTTCTGGTCGGAGTTCTGGTTAGGAACTGATGAGGATCTGATGAGGATCTCCAGCGAAATTCTGGTCAGGATCTCCAGCCAGGGTCTGTGTCCAGGTTCTCTAGCCAGGTTCTATCCAGGTTCTTTTGCCATGTCTGTCTAGGTTCTCCAGTGAAGTTCTATAGCCAGGTTCTGTCCAGGATCTTTTGTCATGTTCTCTCTCTAGGTTCTGTGTAGGATCTCCAGCCAAGTCCTGTCTCTAGGCTCTGTCTCTCTCTAGGTTCTGTGTCTAGGTTCTGAGTCTAGGTTCTGTCCATCAACATATTTTTGAGAGACTTTGTTCTCAGCATTAAATAATATTAAAACAAACAAAAGAAATGGGCTAACAGATGAACTTAGTGGTGCTTGCTTGGCCTTGAAGTGCAGCAAGTATGAAATTGCAATCAAAGAATTAGCACACAAACTTCAGCACAAAAAAAGTCACTAATTTCTAGGTTTTGTAACATTTGATTATCATTGTTTTAATTATTATTTTTTCTAATTGTACATGGTTTTGCAGGGTTTGTTCATTTTATTCATATTTTTGGTTGATTTCGCTTGGTTAAATAGCATTTAAAGATGTAAAATAAATATCAAAAGTATAAATCTTTTTTTCACAATGTTTGCAAAAATAAAATAAAATTTTTTTTTTGAATATTTCTATATGTGATATGGCATCAGACTTAAGTTAGGATTTTTCAAAATTTTGACAAGCCGAGCTGAAAAGGTTCGCCATCACTGTCATAGTGACTGGTTGAGCAGTCATTCTGGTCGTTCCACTCTTAGGGTCAATTTGAGTATTAGCCTTTGATTATATATGATGATAGAGGCCCAGTACCGGGTGAGGGCTGGCTGGCCTGCCCTGATGGGGGCCCCGGATTGGTGTGGGAGTCCCCGGTGGAGGGGCCAGAGGCAGTTTTCTGGCGGCCCCACCCCTGACCAGGTTGGGGGACCCCACTGGGGTGTGGGGTTGGCTGCAGCGAGGGCCAGCGGTTGTTCTGGTCTCTGGTCGTTCCAGTCATTTCGTCATTTCGGTTGCTGGGCTTTTATTATATAGGATGAGCATATTATTAACATGATGAATATTTGCAAAAGGATGGAAAAATAAAATCATGTTTTGAAATATGTAATTCATGTCTGTAACTTAGTAACATTTTAGTTACATGCATATTGCTTTTGATAATTATATCAAGAGATATGAGATATAAACTCATTAAAAACTATGCAAAAATACATATAAGGACCTGGCCAGTATGCTCAATTGATTGGACATCGTCCATCAATCTATAGTTTCCCAGTTTGATTCCTCATCAGGCCACATGTCTGGGATGCAGGCTCAATCCCCAATAGGGGGTATGCAGGAGGCAGCCAAATGATGACTTGCTTTCACATTGATATTTCTCTCTCCACCTCTCCCTCTGTCTCTCTCAAAAAAATAAATAACTAAAAATCTTTTAAAAAGTACATATAAAAAAGTCTACTCAACACTGATTATAAATTGACTATGAATTATAAAAAAATCATTATTTAAGCTTCTAACCATTTTCCCAATGATTTACAATGGGTATATGGGTGACTTTTTCTCCTCTCACAACTCCAGCAAAAGCCCAGGGGGTCGATGCGGCTCGTCTTGTAACACCAAGAGTCCCAAATGAGGAGCCGGAGGCAGAGATGGAGGCGTGTGAACTTTCAGAGCCCTTGTCAGTTCCTTAGCCATTAGAAGGAAACATGACATATTCCTCTCTGAATGGAGTTTCAAGATTTTCTGAGGAGAGTGTATATATATATATATATATATATATACATATATATATATATATATATATATGCTATTTTTTTTTTCTTTCTTGACATGCTCCCTAGTAAATCTGCTAGCCCCTCTGCTGCCTCACTTTGTCCCCTGGACTGGTCCCCACTACACAAGAAGCCTGTCAGTCTAATGGTAACAGTGCTCTCTCCCTTGAGATCACAGTGTACAGCTCCACTTTGGGGACATCGGGCATCTCTGAGATGTGCTGGTGTGGGCACTGCCTCTACAAGGAGAGTGGTGATGCTTGATCAGCATCGTGACTGTATTGCATGGTCAGGAATGGCACCGGTTCAAATAAAAACAATAATTTTATTATTTAAAAGGGATTATACCATGGAATGAGGAAACCCAACACCAGACAAAAGAAAATAATACAGGCCAAACTCGCCCCAAACCCTAAAGTCATAAAAAGATCAAGAAAGAAAGTACGCCATGGAGAACATAAAAACAAAAGAAGAACAGAGAAGAAAATGGAAATATCCAGGAGTGCGTGGGCAATGATTTTTCCCCTTGGGGCAGCATGGGCCGTTTCCCCAGAAGGCCCTGGAGCTGGCCCCTTCACAGGCAGCTCCTCTTCTGACACAGGAACCTGCACCGGTCCCACGGAGGGTTCTTCTTCCAGTGCCGGTGGCACCTCAGTTGTGTCTGGGGCTCGCCCTGGCTCCGCTTCTGCAGCTGGAGAGGCGGCTGGAGCTGACAAGGGCTCTGAAGGTTCACACGCCTCCACCTCTGCCTCCGGCTCCTCAGGTGGGACGCTCGGTGTTACAAGAGGAGCCGCATCGACCCCTGGGCTGGTGCTGGAGTTGTGAGAGGAGAAAAAGTCACCCACATGCCAGTATTCCCTTGTGCCCCCCTAACACAGCACACAGCTAGCGCCCAGGATCCACCACAGGACATCCTCCCCGCCCAAAGCCCAGCCGCCGGTGGGTGGTCTGAGGCCAGTCTTTGCTCCTGGCCAGGCTCTGGGGTGCTCCCTGTGTGTCTGGTCTGGCAACCATCCCTCCCCATAAGTTCCCACGGACCTCCCCCCCCATTCCACCCCACCATCCCACCTTCTCACCCTTCGGCTCTGCCTGCTGAGGCTCTGGGTCTTCTGGGCTCGTGTGATGACCATAGCCGCAGCACTGCCCGGCAAGGCTGAAAATGGCCAGGCGCCTGTTGGGACGGGGCGGCTTCGAGGTTGGACGCTTGTGGGTCCTGGGTGGCTCTGCTGGAGGAAGCCTTCTCCCTGCCCCCATGGGCCCTGGTTCCCCAGACGCCCAGGTGGCCACACTCACTTCAGGCCTGCTTTGGCCTGAAGTGGTGTGGCTCACCGGCCCCTCCCTGCTGGGCGTGGGGCGGGGGTCTTCATGGAACAGCTGCTGCTCCTCTTTGACCGGCTGAGACCCCTTCTTGGCCTGGCTTGGGGTCTGCAATGACAGTGACCGGCAGCTGACCGGGAGGACTCAAGCCTGGCCCTAGTCACTGCTGCTTCTGCCCGCTGGACCTTCTGCTCCTGGATTGAGTCCAGCCCTGTGTCTACACAGACATCCCCCGAGAGGAAATGAGACTCACCTCCAGGGCTCAGGACGGACCTCGGGCAGAGGGTGCCACCCACACTCCACGTCCACCCAGCTAGCCTTGACCTGGGCTGTGAACATGATTGACCCCCCACACCCGAACCCAGCCCGTTCCTGTTCTGGATAGACCCTCCCCACGTGAACGCTCCCTTCACCCCCCCTCTCCCCCAAACACACGGGGAGGAGACATAGGGCTGCTCAGTTGGGATCAGAGGGGTGGCCTGGCCCAAACCAAACCTCCCTGTGTTACCTCTTGACCCCGCCGGGAAAAGGGCCACAGGCGTCCTCTCCTCTGCGTGGGGCTCCGGTGGCGACCATGACTAAACACACTCTCATCGCTGCCTCTCTTGAGGCATCGGCCTCGGCACAAGGGCAGACAACACGAAAACATGGTGTCTTCTCCAATGTCTCTATCCCAGTGAGATGGGAGGGGCAGGGACAGAATGTGGCTGCCTGGTTACCTGGGTTCCAGGGTCACTTGGGCTCCATTGTCAGGAGGTGAGGTATGAGCTGAACCTGCAGACCTTTGGTGCACAGGATGATGCTCCAAACCACTGAGCCATATCAGCTAGGGGTATAGTATGCATTTTTAACCATGTTTGAACATATGATAAATAAAACAAATATCCACACCCAGAACATCATTGTCAATACTGCTCAAAGAGTGGACAACAAATTATACCATTTTATTAAACACATATAATATAAAAGTGTGTGTTTTTGCAATAGTTATATCGGGGCATCCATATTTTTACTAAGAAGATAAATAGCTAGCAGATTTCTTTCTACTGTCTAAACCAGTGATGGCGAACCTATGAAAAGCGTGTCAGACGTGCCACGGGAACTCATTTCTTGGCTGGATTTTTTCTGGTTAAATGGCATTTAAATATATAAAATAAATATCAAAAATGTAAATCTTTTTTTCACTATGGTGGCAAATGCAAAAATATATATATATATATATATATATATATTTTTTGAATATTTCTGTATGTGACAGGGCGCCAGACTTAAGTTAGGATTGTTCAAAATTTTGACAAGCCGAGCTCAAAAGGTTCGCTATCACTGTCATAGTGACTGGTTGAGCAGTCATTCTGGTCGTTCCACTGTTAGGGTCAATTTGAGTATTAGCCTTTGATTATACATGATGATAGAAGCCCAGTACCGGGTGGGGACTGGCTGGCCTGCCCTGATGGGGGCCCCGGATCGGTGTGGGAGTCCCTGGTGGAGGGGCCAGAGGCATTTTTCTGGCGGCCCCACCCCTGACCAGGTTGGGGGACCCCACTGGGGTGTGGGGTTGGCTGTGGCGAGGGCCAGCAGTTGTTCTGGTCTCTGGTCGTTCCAGTCATTTCACCATTTAGGTCACTGGGCTTTTATTATATAGGATGAGCATATTATTAACATGATGAATATTTGCAAAAGGATGGAAAAATAAAATCATGTTTTGAAATCTGTAAATCATGTCTGTAACCTAGTAACATTTTAGTTGCATGCTTATTGCTTTTGATAATTATATCAAGAGATATGAGATATAAATTCATTAAAAACTATGCAAAAAATGCATCTAAGGACCTGGCCAGTATGCTCAGTTGATTGGGCATCGTCCATCAACCTATAGTTTGCCAGATTGATTCCTCATCAGGCCACATGTCTGGGATGCAGGCTCAATCCCCAGTAGGGGGTATGCAGGAGGCAGCCAAATGATGACTTGCTTTCACATTGATATTTCTCTCTCCACCTCTCCCTCTGTCTCTCTCAAAAAAATAAATAACTAAAAATCTTTTAAAAAGTACATATAAAAAAGTCTACTCAACACTGATTATAAATTGACTATGAATTATGAAAAAAATCATTATTTAAGCTTCTGGCCATTTTCCCAATGATTTACAATGGGTATATGCTACCTTAGCCATTAGAAAGGAAACATGATATATTCTTCTCTGAATGGAGTTTCAAGATTTTCTGAGGAGAGTCTATATATATATATATATATATATATGCGATTTTTTTTTTCTTTCTTTCTTGACATGCTCCCTAGTAAATCTGCTAGCCCCTCTGCTGCCTCACTTTGTCCCCTGGACTGGTCCCCACTACACAAGAAGCCTGTCAGTCTAATGGTAACAGTGCTCTCTCCCTTGAGATCACAGTGTACAGCTCCACTTTGGGGACATCGGGCATCTCTGAGATGTGCTGGTGTGGGCACTGCCTCTACAAGGAGAGTGGTGATGCTTGATCAGCATCGTGACTGTATTGCATGGTCAGGAATGGCACCGGTTCAAATAAAAACAATAATTTTATTATTTAAAAGGGATTATACCATGGAATGAGGAAGCCCAACACCAGACAAAAGAAAATAATACAGGCCAAACTCGCCCCAAACCCTAAAGTCATAAAAAGATCAAGAAAGAAAGTACGCCATGGAGAACATAAAAACAAAAGAAGAACAGAGAAGAAAATGGAAATATCCAGGAGTGCGTGGGCAATGATTTTTCCCCTTGGGGCAGCATGGGCCGTTTCCCCAGAAGGCCCTGGAGCTGGCCCCTTCACAGGCAGCTCCTCTTCTGACACAGGAACCTGCACCGGTCCCACGGAGGGTTCTTCTTCCAGTGCCGGTGGCACCTCAGTTGTGTCTGGGGCTCGCCCTGGCTCCGCTTCTGCAGCTGGAGAGGCGGCTGGATCTGACAAGGGCTCTGAAGGTTCACACGCCTCCACCTCTGCCTCCGGCTCCTCAGGTGGGACTCTCGGTGTTACAAGAGGAGCCGCATCGACCCCCTGGGCTGGTGCTGGAGTTGTGAGAGGAGAAAAAGTCACCCACATGCCAGTATTCCCTTGTGCCCCCCTAACACAGCACACAGCTAGCGCCCAGGATCCACCACAGGACATCCTCCCCGCCCAAAGCCCACCAGGTGGGTGGTCTGAGGCCAGTCTTTGCTCCTGGCCAGGCTCTGGGGTGCTCCCTGTGTGTCTGGTCTGGCAACCATCCCTCCCCATAAGCTCCCACGGACCTCCCCACCCATTCCACCCCACCATCCCACCTTCTCACCCTTCGGCTCTGCCTGCTGAGGCTCCAGGTCTTCTGGGCTCGTGTGATGACCATAGCCGCAGCACTGCCCGGCAAGGCTGAAAATGGCCATCCGCCTGTTGGGACGGGGCGGCTTCGAGGTTGGAGGCCTGTGGGGCCTAGGTGGCTCTGGTGGAGGAGGCCTTCTCTCTGCCCCCGTGGGCCCTGGTTCCCCACACGCCCAGGTGGCCACACTCCCTTCAGGCCTGCTTTGGCCTGAAGTGGTGTGGCTCACCGGCCCCTCTCTGCTGGGGGTGGGGCGGGGGTCTTCATGGACCTGTTGCTGCTCCTCTTTGACCATCTGTGAGCTCTTTTTGGCCTGGCTTGGGGTCTGCAATGACAGTGACCGGCAGCTGACCGGGAGGACTCAAGCCTGGCCCTAGTCACTGCTGCTCCTGCTCGCTGGACCCTCTGCTCCCGGACTGAGTCCAGCCCTGTGTCTACACAGACATCCACCGAGAGGAGATGAGACTCACTTCCAGGGCTCAGGACAGACCTCGGGCAGAGGGTGCCACCCACACTCCACGTCCACCCAGCTAGCCTTGACCTGCGGTGTGAACGTGATTGGTCCTGACTGCCGAACCCAGCCTGCTCCTGTTCTGGACAGACCCTCCCCACGTGAACGCTCCCTTCACCCCCCCTCCCCCAAACACTCGGGGAGGAGACATGGGGCTGCTCAGTTGGGATCAGAGGGGTGGCCTGGCCCAAACCAAACCTCCCTGTGTTACCTCTTGACCCCGCCGGGAAAAGGGCCACAGGCGGCGTCCCCTCTGAGTGCGGGTCCGGCGGCGACCACGACTAAACCCACTCTCATCGCTGCCTCTCTTGAGGCATTGGCCTCGGGACAAGGGCAGACAACACGAAAACATGGTGTCTTCTCCAATGTCTCTATCCCAGTGAGATGGGAGGGGCAGGGACAGAATGTGGCTGCCTGGTTACCTGGGTTCCAGGGTCACTTGGGCTCCATTGTCAGGAGGTGAGGTATGAGCTGAACCTGCAGTCCTTTGGTGCACAGGATGATGCTCCGACCAACTGAGCCATATCAGCTAGGGGTAGAGTATGCATTTTTAACCATGTTTGAACATATGATAAATAAAACAAATATCCACACCCAGAACATCATTGTCAATACTGCTCAAAGAGTGGACAACAAATTATAACATTTAATTAAACACATATAATAGTGTGTGTTTTTGCAATAGTTACATTGGAATATCCTTATTTTTCTAATAACATAAATAGCTATCTGATTTCTTTCTACTGTATAAACCAGTGATGGCGAACCATTTGACACACATGTCAGAGGTGACATGGGAACTCATTTTTTTGGTTGATTTTTCTTTGTGAAATGGCATATAAATATATATAAAATAAATATCAGAAATATAATTTTTTTTTTACTACAGTTGCGAATATTAACAATTAAATTTTTTTTGTATATCTATATGTGACCGGTCACCAGATTTAAGTTAGTGTTTTTCAAAATGTTGACAAGTGGAGCCTAAATCTTTGCCATCACTGTTCTAAGCTTTCTTCTTTTTTTATTATGTAAATATTGACATTCATGGATAATAGAGACCATTATAAACTTTTGAAAAATAATAGATACAGAGGCAGAGCTGCCTCAAACAGATTGTCAAACTGCAGCAGGAAGGCTGGGGAGGGTTGGGGGGCAGAAGGGAGGGGGGTAAGAGATCAACGGAAGGACTTGTATGCATGCATATAAGCATAACCAATGGAGATAAGACACTGGGGGGTAGGGGAGGCCAGGGGATTGTCAAGGGCGGGGGAAAAAAAGGACACATATGTAATACCCTTTGTAATACTTTAAGCAATAAAAAATTAAAAAGAAAATAAATAAATAAATATTGACTTTTTGGCTACTCCAAGTTCCCTTCTATTATGTAAATATAACTGTTGCCACTCCCTAATATTATGAAAATGTACCCTCTCCCATTTCCATTTTCTTATGTAAATGTAACTGCTGCTACTACATTGTCTTATGTAAATGTAACTTTTGCCACTCCTTTTTGTTATGGAAATGTAGCTTCCCCCAACTATCTTGTGTTATGGGAATGTAACTTCTCCCTATCTGTAGCCTTGTGTTTTTTCCATGAACCCCCAATTTTAAAAGTTTCCTAAATCTGCCTATATTCCCCTAAAATTCTTATTTCACATGTATTATCTGAGATAAGTATTGATTCATTTATTAATTATAACAGTATGAAATTATCAGGAAGACAAAACTATTCTAAATGTATACCCATGTAATAAGGGGGATTAAAAATAAAAAGCAAAACATGACAGAATTTAAGAAATAAGCCAACCTATAGCATTAGTTGGAAATCTTAACAACTTTCAATCAAGAATTGATTGAAATATCTATACAGAAAATTAGTAGCATATAGAAATCTGAAAACTAACAGTTTAATCTAAATTTATAAAACATTATTCAAATATGATTTTTTCAATTGTTTATGAAATATTTACTATGATTTGTTGCATGTTCTTTTTTTTTTTTAAAAAAAAAACAACTATTATTCTAAGTATTACATATGTCTTCTTTTTCCCTCATAGACCCTCTCTCCCCCTGCCTCACTAATGTTTGTCAATGGGCTTTGCATATCTCTCTATATAAAACCCTAATATGCAAATAGACATAACTGTAGAACAACCAAACAACTGGTCACCATAGCATATGCTGACCACCAGGGGGTCATTGCGGGTTTTGGCAGCAGGCGGCAGAGCGTGGAATATTGTGGCCATCACCTGCAGCAGGATTATGGAACAGGTAAGCGTGGGTGCCAGACCAAGGCGGGGCTCTAGTAGCTGTCATCGGGGCGAGCCTTTGGTGGTTACTGAAAATTTTTTGCTCCCATGTGCTGTGGTCCTGCTCAGCACTCACATTAGCTGCCAGAACCAGCTGCTGGCACTGGCCCTGATCACTTGGTGCCATCAGCGGGTGCAAGTGGCAGCTGCCGGCCCAGTCGCCCCTCAGGGCTTCTCCACCTCCCCCTGCTCCTGAGAGGCGATCGGGGCCAGCAGCCGCAGCTCGCACCCTAGCCAATGCCAGAGCCGCCGCTCGACCCCACTGCTGGTGCCCGGTGCCAGTCCCTATCATCAGTCCTTAAATTGAAAAAAAAAACTGATGATATAATTAAGGACAATAACAAGAATCTATACTAATAAAAGCATAATATGCTAATTAGACCAGACAGCCAAACGACCTTCTGGATGTCATTCTGGATGGCCTCCCAGATGAAGCTGTACTGGTAGGGTCCAAGGCAGAGGCACTTAGGGGCATTCAGGTAGGCAGCTTAGTGATTAAGGGGAATCAGGCAGGCAGGCAAGCAGTTAGGGGTGATCAGGCGGGCAGACAGAATTGGTTAAGGGAGGTCAGGCAGGCAGGCAGAGTTGTTTGGAGCAATCAGGCAAGCTCAAGAGCAGTTGGGAACCAGAGGTCCCAGATTGCGAGAGAGATGTTTGACTGCCAGTTTAGAACCGATCCACAGGGCAGTAGGACATCCCCCGAGGGTTCCCGGATTGTGGGAGGTTGCAGGCCGGGCTGAGGGAACCCCCTCCCGCCCTGTGCATGAATTTCATGCATCAGGCCTCTAGTATATTATAATTACCTTAAAAAAATTCATTTAAGAAAATGTTATATATTGAAAATATCTGAACTTATCTTTATATTAATGGATGATTCCACTTTAATATGTAAAATGCATCACAGCTCATAATTAGGTAGACATCTTGGTTTCGTTTATTTATCTACATTTTTCTACAGGAAAAATTTTAAGGCTTCTAAAGCAATAATATGCCCTAAAATTTCTGTCAATTCAAAATTATATGATCTGGTAAGTCTTTAGGTTTTATTTTGCATTGGGGGGAGTAATATCTTTGTTTAATAAACCTACTTTTTAACTAATAAAAGTCATCCTATCTAATAATAGACAAAGATGGTAAATGACCGTACCTTTGCTATGCATCCATTGGCTAATCAGCGCAACATGCAAATTAGCCGCCAACAAAGATGGCGGCTAATCAGCATACTGCAGGAAGGGCAGGTCAGCGCGAACCGCCATCTGGGCCCTGTGTGCATCCCTGGGAGGCAGGGTTTAGGTGGCGGAATCGCCCCCAGCCTGGACCCCCATGTGCCGCCTAAGCCCTGCCCCCATCAGGGACCCCTGTGTGCTGCCTAAGTCCCGCCCCCAGCCAGGACACCATGGCGATTAGACAGCAGGAAAGTGCAGCCCACAGGGAGCACCCAGCAGGGCCTGATCCTGGGTGCCCTGGTGATCCGGCGATCGGTGAACAGGAAAGTGTGGCCTGTAGGCAGCACCCAGCAAGGCCTGCTTCTGGGTCGCCATGGTGATACCAGAGCAGGAAAGTGTGGCCTGCATGCAGCCCCCGTGTGCACCTACCCCTGGGTCGCCATGGTGATCCATGAGCAGGATAGCACAGCCTGCAGGAAGCCCCGTGTGCGCCTGCTCCTGGGTCATGGCAGCGATCAGTGAGCAGCAAAGCACGGCCTGCAGGCAGCACCCCACCCTGGCCACAGCTCAAGGGAGAATACAACACACAGTGGAGGCCAGGAGCCTGAGAGATCAACAGAGAGGGGTGCCTGCTCCAAGCCTCCATGGTGTGGCTGGGGGAAAGCCCCCAGCAGACACACACACACACACACACACACACAGCCTACTTTGAGCCTCCAGTGTGGCTGGGGGCAGACCCCCAGTGGGGACACACACACACACGGGATGCCTGCTCCTAGCCTCTGCTGCCAGACTGTGGCTGTCAGTAGGACATCCACTGAGGGCTCCCAGACTGAGGGGCAGGCTAGGTGAGGAAACCCCACCCCCCAGTGCATGAATTTCGTGCACCGGGCCTCTAGTCATATTATAAATACTAAGCAAATAGCCCTTTAATATAAATATGATTTTTAGCTCGGAACACATATACACTTAATCTTAAAACGTCTTTTGTAAAATTATATGGTACTTGCATTCTGCAAGTATAAAGAGTAAGAATTGAGTATACTTACATACCTTAAGAGTGTGCTTCATAAAATAACCAATATTTTAAAAACTGATATCTCTGGCCAGTTGCAGAAAATAGGATGTTTAAACATATGTAAAATTTTAAACTCCTGTTTAATAAAAATGAGAAAATTATTGTCAGTGCTTTGCAAAAGTAATTTATTGCCCCAAAGAGATTAATCATAAAATCTTTATATCTGTAAAGTCTCAATATTGTCCCAACTAAAATGGTTATGTGAATAGGACATTTACCATGTGACAGAAAATCAAAGGTCTTACATATTTGTTTAAAACAAATGGGAGATTCCTTGAGAAATTTCCTTAAAATTTTTTTATTAAAAACACACAAAGAAACACTTAAATAGTGCTTACTTTGTGCTTACAAATACTGGCATATTTGATGTAATCCTCATAATACACCTATGAAGAAGTTACTTCTATCAATCCCATTTAACCAGTTAACTGCCATGCATCCAAAACGGAAACCATCCTGCTTGCATCTATTGACGCTTATGGCATACAAAAGTTAATTTATAAAGAAACTAAGACATAAGATAATTACTTAATTTCCCCAAGGTCATACAGTTCATAAGTATTTTTTTTTTACTTACAGTATTCTCCTTACAAATAATCAATAATAATAATAACAAAAAACCCACAAAGTTGTTGTGTTTATTTTTCTCTTACTATGCTTGCTAGGTGTTTTAGCAGATGAGATTTTACTCAATACTAGGAGCTACTCCAGGATACTTTCACCTGTAAATATGAATTTTGTTTTTCTTTGTAGTCTTAATGAGAGGGTTAATTTGAAACGCAGGCAGATAGGGCAGGAGTCCAGTGGAAAACAAAGGCAGGTGGAACATCAGCAGAGCAGCCTAACCACAGGAACCAACCAAGCCAAAATAATCAAATGTTTCTGGACTCAGAGCGGGAGGCATGGGAAACCAGGGGAGGGCCTTCAGTCACAAGGTGTATGAACGCACAGAAGCAGAGAAAGTTCAGCACAGGGACAGAGAAAGAACATAGAAACAGAAAAGTTCAGGTCTGTTGCTGGGCAAGACGGAGGAAATCAATCAGGTGAGGACACAGGTGGACATAGAGCAGGCTTGTGGCAAACACATACCCCTGGACTGCAAGGCTTTAACGGGCAGTCCATTATTGAGTCCCTCTCCCCTTGCTGGGAGTCTGAATCTGCTTGTAATAAATTTTCCACATTTTTGCTTAAATCTTCTGGTCCACAGAGCTCATTCTTCGGTATCTGGAGACAGGACCCCCGGGAAAAACACCTCGGCTCACCTTTTCGGTTATCACTGATATTGCATCACATTTTGCATTTTCTTTGTTCCTGGGAGGATAGATATAGGCATAAAAAATAAGGATGGGCAAAAGAATGAGATCTAGATAAAAGTGTCATTATGTATGCAATTTTTATATACTAAACCAAGTACGTTGTAACATTAAATCAATAAAAATAATTTCTATATTTAATTAAAAGTTTAATGTAAGTTGAAAATAAATCAATTTTTTAAGTTTTAAATCTTATTTTATTTTCCCATCACCATATATCCCCCCATGCCCTCTTTTACCTCCATCCATCTCCCTCTGCATCGCACTCTGCCATCTTCAAATTTTAAATAAAAAAAAGGAGGGGGAAAATGTTCATGTACAATCAGAACAGTTAGTAAATATAGACATTAGTTTAATAAAATTATAGAATTTATTTTAAGCTAATACATCACTTTTTGTCTTATGTGACTGATTACAAATGATAAAATTCACCAGAGAGAGAAAGGTCTTAATGTATCAATCCAATTTTTAGCTTAAGAATTTTATAAATGTCATAAGAAATAGTCATCTATACATATTTTGTTTTGGACTTTACTCTCTGGACACTGCAATCATGAGGCACTGCTTTGCAAAAATCATACCATTCTATGACATAGCTTACACTATGAGAAATCTATTTCACAATATGTAGATAGGATTCAGAAAGTTTACAGAGCCTTAAATTGAATTTTATATTACCTACTAGAGGCCTGGTGCACGGGGGTGAGAGGGGTGTGTGTGTGTCCCTCAGCCCAGTTTGCACCTTCTCCAATCTGGGACCCCTTGAGGGATGTCCGACTTCCCATTTAGGCCTGATCCCATCAAATGGGCAGTTGGATTTCCCTCTCACAATCCAGAACTGCTGGTTCCCAACCACTTGCCTGCCTGCCTGATTGATTGCCCTTAACCGCTTCTGCCTGCCTGCTGATCACCCCCTAACCACTCCCCTGCCAGCCTGATTGACGCCTAATTGCTCCCCTGCTGGCCCGATCGCCCCCAACTGCCCTCACTTGCAGGTCTGGTCTCCCTTAACTGCCCTCCCCTGCAGGCCTGGTCCCCCCCAACTGCCCTCCCCTGCAGGCCTGGTCCGCCCCAACTACCCTCTCTTGCAGGCCTGGTCCCCCCCCAATTGCCCTCCCCTGCAGGCCTGGTCCCCCCGCAACTGTCCTCCCCTGCAGGCCTGATCGCCTACAACTGCCCTCCCTTGCAGGCCATCTTGCGTCCACATGGGGGCGGCCATCTTGTGTTGGAGTGATGGTCAATTTGCATATTATTCTTTTATTAAATAGTATGTATCATGTAATTATGCAGGAAATAGCACCATTATTTCTACAGAGAGGTGACTTCAAAGAATGTTTCTATGTGATTCTATTGAGCACATATTCTCTGTCAGGTTGATTTGTACTGGAATTCTGGCTCTGTTATATATTATTATTATGAGAGTTCATAAATTTCTTTTCCAAAGCTCAGTTTTTCATATGAATAATGGGTCAATTATAGTATCTAAATAATGTGGAGTGTTGTCAGGATTAAATGATATCCTGTGTATAATATTTATAGCCCAATGTTAGATTTATAAAGATTTTTATTGATGTAATTTATAATTGTTATCATAATTTATTTATTTTAAAATTAGATTTTTAATTAGTAGATTTAATTTTTGAACAGTTTTAGGTTTATTGAAAAATTGGGTAGAAAATAGAGTTCTCATATACACTTTACTCCCAACACAGAGTTCCCCCTATTAATGACCTCTCACTTTAGTGCTGTACATTTTTACAATTGATGATCCAATATTAATACATTATCATTAACTAAAGTCAATAGTTTATAATAGAATACTCTGTTTTGTACATCCTATGAGTTTTGAAAAATGTATAATGGCATGTATCCATGATTAATTACAGTAACACACAGAAGACTTTATACTAAAATCCTTTGTGTTTTGCATATATATATCCCTCCTTTCCCCAAAACCTCTAAAAATCATTGTTCTTTTTATCATATCCATATTTTTTACTTTTTAACATGTCATGTAGTTACAATCATACCTTTCATATAGCCTTTTCAGATTGGCTTTTTTCACTTATCAATGTACAATTAAGGTCCCTGCACATGTTTTTTTTTTTTTGCTTGATAGTTCACTTTTCCTTATCTCTGAATAACATTTCACTATTTGGATGTACCACAATTTATACATTTACCTAATAAATGGCATTTCGATTTCTTCAAGGTTTTGGAAACTATGAATAGAGCTGCTATCAAATGTGATTTTCAACTATTTTGGTAAATGCCAAAGAATATGATCACTTTAGTCGTAAGGTTAGAGTATGTTCCACATTTTAAAAAATGCCAAAACATCTTCTCAAGTGATTGTACCATGTTGCACTCACATCAGCAATGAAGGAGAGTTCCTGTTTCTCCACATTATTGCCAGCTTTTGGTGTTGTCAGTGTTTTGATTTTGGCCATTCCAATTGGTGTATAGTGATATCTCATTGTTGTTTTACTATTCAATTTTATAATGGCATATGATGTTAATCATTTAATTTATTAATTAGTTAATTAATGCTGTATTGTTTTATTTTGGAGAATAAGTGGAGCTTCCAGAATAAAGATAGATAATTATGTTTGGGCAATTAGTGTTGAAGTTTGCATACATATGACAGGATACCAAGCAATAGAATATCAAAATATATACTTAAGCTGATATAGCATAGTGCATGTGGTGAGGAATAAAAAATATTAATTTTATTAAATACTTTGGGCCACAGTTTTGTAGGAACTTAATGATTTGCTAAAATGTGTAATACTTATCTGATTTAGAGTTTTAGAAAAATAATTCCAATGGGATTGAAAGACAGATTGGTATGTTGAGAAATTAGAAATAAGTGATTAAGCTATACCAGTGGTCCAGTTTGAGATGATTTTGTATAGAGAACTAAGAAGAGCAATCAAACTCCTGGATATTTTTCAAATATGCTTAATATATGAAAATACAACAAATTTCAGGATAGAACAGACTTTTTAAAGGAGCAATAATAAATTCCAGTTTGAGAAGATGCCTACATTTTTTTCAAGTAAAAATTAACTTTGTTCAATATGTTGAGCCTATGTGTACGATGTCCAAGAAAAATTCAAGCCTTCAGGAAAATAAGGGGCAATGAAAGAATGAGGATGGAAGGAAGAAAATGTGAATAAAAATAATGGGTATGTGAAATTTAAAACCCTATATTGTTGAGCTAACTGAAGAAAGAGACATAAGAGCAACAGCTGAAACAAGGCTAGACTGAAGCCATAAGGAAATTCAATATTTAAAGAAGTTAAAATGACATAAGAAAGCTGAAAATGCAAAAAAAAAAAATAATCAAAAGGCAAAGGGAAACCATGTTAGCGGGGTTCAATGGAAAAAAGATATTTAAGGAGAAGAAGGTGACTGATTCTATACAGATGCATATATTGCCAAGTGAGATAAAAAGGGTATATGGTCAATTGAAGATTAATTTTAAATCTTATAATTTTGAGCATGTTTAGGATTCCCAAAAAAGACCTACTTAGTTGAAGAATGAATGTGAGGTATATAAGTTAAGGCATAACATTTAAGACTATTTTTAAATATATTTTTTAATACAATCAGAAGTAAAAACTATATATGATTGTATTGTGGGTGAACAAGAAATTTTATCAGAACTCTGGTTTTTAAGTGAAAGAAATGAGCCTGTGATTAATAGGTCAGGAAATATCTGGTAGAAATAGGAAGAAAGAAATTATCCACTGTCTTTTAAAATTGATAATTAATCTTAAAGTTTTATTGTTATTTATTAGGGTTCTTTGTAAGAAACAGACATGGAATCAGGTTAACATAAATTAAAAAGTTAAGTAATAAAAGATAACATGGGGTGATTTCTTAAATCAAAGACACAATGTAAGAAGAACATGATCCCCCCAAAAGATAGAAGACATTTATTGATACAGTGGACATAATATTCTGAGTCATTCTGTGAGGAATAATGAACTGAATATTTTTGTATGATACACTTGTATTAAACATCAACATATTTAATAGGAGAGGGAAGACAATTTAATTGACATATCTTATTGATTGTGTGAAGGGGTTGATATAAAAAATTGAACAACAAAATAATTTTTAAATTGATAAATTATTTTGAAATTATCCCAATTTCATTTACATTTTTGTAACATTCAAGAAATTGTTCAATTCTTGTTTTCATTGAAGATGGAAGACAACTGACTACCGTCCTCATAGTAGTATAATCTTCAATTTCCATTAAAAATAATCTTGCTCTTCCACGTATTTGGTAAATCCTAAAAATTCTAAACATCTTTTCACATAACAAGCTCCCTAACTTCTAAAGAACCGGCAATATGTGACTTATAATAATTTTATTATCTATTCATTCAATGAATATGTAAAGAGCATCATCTATGTGGAAGGAATAAATATTTAAAGAGTGATTTTTATGTGACAGGCATGCTGCTGCATTTTATCATCAAATACATGCTTTAAGACAGGCATGAATGTCACCAATTTATTAATAAGACAGGTGGAATTCAGAGAAATTAAATAATATCCTTAATGACACATAATAACTAGGAAGAATTTTAATGCAAATAAAGTCATTTCCTTTACATTATTCAATTTTTTCCCACTAGATCATGTAGAAAACACAAACATCAATAATATGTTGCCTTTAAAAAAAACGCATGTATTAGTGAGTAAAAAAAAGTATTTAAATAAAAATATATTAAGTGCAGAAGTATTGTGTAAAAGTTATAGACATTCTTTCAGGGGATAAAGATTTTTAAAAAAATTTTTTTTGCTAAGGAATGATGGATCAAAGGGTTCTTAGTGAATAGTTTGCCATTGAATCACAGCAATTATTGTTAAAGACACATATTTGGTGAAAAATAATCCAGGTGAAAATAATATTTTGAATTTAAGTGGTTGCCAGAAATCAGCATGCATAAGAATTATCATAAGAATAATGAACAAATTATTAAAGCTATTTTAATAAGCTACTATACTAATTCTATATATTAAGGGAAAACATTTTTACAGTTAATGTTCTCTAAAAGCAAAACTCAGATAATTTACTGTCACTAATATCCCTAAAAACCAGTCACAAAATAGTAAAGATTGTAGGAGAAAATTTCTATTTTGCATCTCCAATAAGGTAAATGTAATCAATTAAAATAATTTTTATTATAGTTTGTTACTATAACTTTAGTTATGTTTCAAATATATTATTTTATGAGACTGACGCGCTACCTACTGTGCTAACGAGGCACCTAAAATATATTATTTTAATGTTTTTGTTTTGTTTTGTTTTCATGAACTCTCCTTAAAATTTAGTGGGTATTTTCAGCTAAACTATTTCTGATGTTTTAAAATTCCTTTGTGGCTAAAGAAGTGCTTTTCAAACTTCAGAGACTTTTATAAAAAAACAGAGTTAGCATTTTATCTATTTCCACTTTGCACTCTACTTACTTCTTCACAGAAGTGAGGAGGTCAAGTCATTTGGGGATCTGGTCTTTAACTTTCTTATAAGAAGGTTACTTTCCAATATTAGACAAATAGAGAGTTTTCCAAAGAGATATATTTCATTCAGGTTCTACAATTAATGTCAAGGTTCCAGAAGGTCATTATTCCTTTCAAGTCAGTCAGAATGACGTCTGCCTCAAGCAACCTGGAGGCACAGGTGATTGTTCTAGTTTTATGGTGAGAATATAAGCTCTTCCTGTAACTTTGGATTTAAGTCAGGAGAATGATTTAGCGGTAGAAGAGATGCATTTGGAAAGAAGTGAGAAAAAATATTGAAGATGGTTGTTTAAATATGATGGAATTATAAGTAGAATGTACACAAATAACTTAAAATAAGTATGATTTTAGCTTCAAAACAACATCATTGGCGAGTTGGATGGCATTGCAAAGGGAAAACTCCGAGTCAGTGTTTCATGACTGCATTTTCATATTTTATTTCTCAAACACTGCTCATATTGAATGTTTTAAAAAACACACTCCAAATTTATAGTCTCATTAGAAAACTCCTAAATAATTATGAATTTCTATGATACTTGTTATTCCTGTTGCTGTTTTCGTTACTGTTACAGTTCTGATCCAAGCATGGACAAAACGTTTACTTTCAATTTCCATTAGTGTAACCATTTTCCTTATGCTGTGCTAAGCGGGGCAAAAATAAAGTAGATAGAATATAGTTCTTTTTTGGAGGAGCTGTGGAATGTCTGAACTAAGAGAGATAAGTGCTGATTCTGCAATAATCTAAAAATTTATTTTCCAAGATCCTTTTTTAAAAAAAATATATTTTATTGATTTTTTACAGAGAGGAAGGTAGAGGGATAGAGAGTTAGAAACATCGATGAGAGAGAAACATCCATCAGCTGCCTCCTGCACACCCCCTACTAGGGATGTGCCCGCAACCAAGGTACATGCCCTTGACCTAAATAGAACCTGGGACCCTTCAGTCCCCAGGCTGAAACTCTATCCAGTGAGCCAAACCACCCAGGGCCAAGATCCTTTTTTTTTTTTTTAATATATTTCTTTATTGATTTCCGAGAGGAAGGGAGAAGGAGAGAGAGATAGAAACATCAATGATGAGAGAGAATCATTGATTGGTTGCCTCCTGCATGCCCCGCACTGGGGATCAAGCCTGCAACCCAGGCATGTGCCGTTGGCCGGAATTAAACCTGGGACCCTTCAATCCGCAGGCTGACACTCTATCCACTGAGCCAAGCCCGCCAGGGCCCTTTTTTTTAATATAGATTTTTTATAGTTGCTAGAGCATCTTGAATTAAAAACTTAGAAATAGCAACAAAACAAAAAAGCAAAGAACAACAAAACAAAATGCAATAAAACCACAAAAAAAGGGCCTCCCTAATCCTCCTGCACTTGGGAAATAAATAATGTATTTCACCTCATGAAAACCAAGGTAACAGGGGAGTCACACCTGGGCCATCTTAGTTATGCACCACTACAAAATATACAATTGTCTTAAAATTGGAAGCAGAACCTGATGCAGATGGCTACTACAATTCAGAAAGGCCTTTTATATATATACAAGTTGTGGGACCGGATGCAGGGTCTGCCACCTACTGACCATTGCAGGTGGCTGATTGTAGGGGGCATGAGGAGGTTGTGTGGTTCTAACTACAGAATAGCCTTGCTTAAAATTAAATAATCTTCAACTCAGATGGACAAAGAATAAGTAAATTTGCTTTAAATTTTAAGCACTTATTTAGCCTATCAAAGACATTCTTTATTTCTCTAGCATTTTTTGTAGTTCTTTCTTAAGATTTCAATCTCTCTGCTTTCATTGCCCATCTATTCTTGTATGCTTACAGCTTATCCATGAGAACCTTTAGCATATTTATCATAGGTGTTTTAAATGCCAACATCATTGCTATGTCTGGTTCTGATGCTTACTCTGTCTATTCAAATTATATTTGCTTTGTAATGTTTCTTCCTGGCCACACATGATGACCTAGGTAAAAGGAACTGTGTAAATAGGCCTTATTAATGGTGGTGACATGTGAGTGAGGGTAACTATTGCACAGCCCTGTAACCATTTCTTAGTGTTTTAGTGAGCCTGTGCCTCTGGACTGTGAACTTCACAAGTGTTCCTCAGTTCGTTTGTTTTTTCTCTCCCCTTGAGTGGGACAGGTTGGCTAGAGTGGGTTGGAGGTGGGTATTTCCCTTCCCCAGATCTGTTAGGCTCAGCCAATACCTCTGCAAGCTGGGCTCTGGTTAACTAGATTCCCTGAGCACAGACCTTGGCATATTACAAAAATGGTTCCTTTTCTCCTCCACTGACAGAAGCATGAAGGCATTTTGTGTGTGATATTTATTATGGGAACCACCTGCTTGAGTTTTGAAGGAAAATCTCATAATATCATGCCCCACTCCCTATGACCTGGTCCTCTCGGAGTGTTTAACTCTCAGAATTGCCGGTGCTGACCCTTATTATATAGAAAATCATCTATAATAATAAAAGTGTAATATGCAAATCGACAGAATGGCCTAACAGCAGAACAACCGTCTGGACGACCATGCTATGACATGCACTGGCACCAGACCAGCCAAAGATGGTACAATGCAATTGGTCTGGGGGTTCCAACATCACCCCACAATCGCCCTGCAGAAGGAAGCCCAGGCCACTGGCTGGCAGGGCAATCAATCTGGGATGCTCGTGATCACAGAGCCCCAACCAGGGGGAGGCCCAAGCTACCCAGCCAGCAGAGCTGCAGTGGGTGGGCGGGGCCTCCCTTTGCAGGTCTATTGATCATGGAGCTTCGTGATCCATTGCCCCAAAGAGGAAGGCCCAGGCTACCCAGTCGGCGGTGCTGTGGCTGGTGGACCTGGCCTCCCTCTTTGGGGTGATTGATCATTGGGCTCCCGGACTGCAAGAGGATGCAGGCTGGGCTGAGGACACTACCCCCCAAGTGTACAAATTTCATGCACTTGGCCTCTAGTCCTATGTAATAAAAGGCTAATATGCAAATAGACCAAACAGCGGAACGACCAGTCACTATGATGCACACTGACCACCAGGGGGTAGACGCTCAATGCAGGAGCTGCCCCCTGGTGGTCAGTGCACTCCCACAGGGGGAGCATTGCTCAGTCTAAAGCCAGGCTCATGGCTGGCAATCACAGCAGTGCTAAAGATGTCTGACTGATGGCTTAGGCCCACCGGGAGGGGGCCTAAGCCATCAGTTGGACATTATCCAAGGGCTTCAAGACTGCTAGAGGGCACGAGCCAGGCTGAGGGAGCCACCCCCCCAAGTACACAAATTTTATGCACTGGGCCTCTAGTCCATTATAATTCAATTTTTTCCACCTGGGCACAGGTTTCCACAGTGGTTTCTGCTTGTGAGTCTCTGCATCAGTGAGCTGTGACTGTGTATTTACCTGTCTGTCTCCCAATCCCACAGGCAAAGATTTACCCTGTGTCACACCCTCTCTTATAGAGCCAAAATAAGTTGATTTTTCAGTTTGTTTGGCATTTTACTTGTTGTTAGGATGGAGTATATACTTCCAAGCTCCCTATATGTAGAACCAGAAACTGGAACCAATAGTTTGTTTTTGGCAAATCCATTTACCAGACATAAACTGGTTCTATTTGTAAATCAAAGTATCCAGTAGAAAATTAACCATTGCTTCATTGTCATCATAGTTATATTTCAAACTTTATCAAACTAAAAATATACTTTCTACATTCACTATGGTTTTTACAAATTACTGAGCCTTCCAACATAGTTCCTCTCATACAGACTCTTTATAGGAATTTTCAGATTCCAACATGAGAACTGTGTTCTGTGTAATTATTTCATCACCCCGTGGCAGGCCTATATAGTCCAGAAGGTGAGAATTGAGGAAGAAAAAGTCCCATTTTGCTTCTCAAGGGCAGTTCATGACTCTCCTATGTTACTATAGCTGTTCTTGCTGAACAATCCATCTGGACAGTTCTATCCTGTCCTGCAGCATGTTAACATTTGTAACAGTTGGCTATATAAATCAAATGGAACTTCCAGATAATGATAGTAGGAATTCAACTCAGAAACATGAGACTGTTTCCACATTATCACACACTTAACCCTTCCTCACAAACCCCTTTGTTTCTTTCTATCTGCATTAATAGAAGGTTGGTAGATTTTGAATACAGAGATTATATCTTGAATCTTTTAGCCCAAAAGTGAATTTCACTTATAAGCCATAAGAGCCTTTTCTAAAATACAAAAATTGAAATCATAGTTGACATCTTGTTTTAAGCAATTTAATGTGTTACCTTATTCTACCAATAAACATTGTGTTACTATAAGTTACATTTTAACTTATTCCCCCTTATTTTTTATTATACCTGATAGAATGAAATTTTATGTGTCCATGGCATTCCTATTGGGTTGTTGGATTCCATCTAAATTGTGTTTAAGAAGATGAGTTTGGAAGCAAACAGAACTGAGTTTAATTAGATCCCAGCTCTAACATTTTATAGATGTTTAACCTTCAGCAATTTACTCAATTCCCTCATGGAGTTTATAGGTAAATTAAAGTGATTACATATTTCAAATACGGTAACCAAATTTTAAAGAATATGGTTATAGATAATCAAATAAAATATTTTAAATGTATATCCATCATTAGCTGCAATAACATTTACATTAAGCTAAAAAGAACCCTAAAGAAATAACCTATCTCTACAGGGAATAAATATAAAATAATGAATAAAGCAAACATTTTTTCAGGAGATTTGTGCATAAGTACATTTTAGAAGAATTCAATTCAAATTTTTATAATTAAGTAAAATATTTTAATGCAAGTTTTAATTATTGGTTTTTAATAACTTGAGAACATTATTTTTAATTATTTAGCTGAGAAATTATATAGTACTTTAGGGAAACCTGAATATTTGATGACTTGGGAAAATAAATATTTTCTTGAAAAGGAAAAACAAATTAAATGCATTGCATAAGGAAGAATCATACAGATTTTCTTGTAGTAGGTATTATTATTATTCCCATTTTTTCCGAATTAAGAGATAAATTAAAACATTTGGTAACTAATATTTCTAACAACTCAAAGCTCATAAGTACCAAAATTTTATTGTCAAAAATTTGTGTAAATCTGGAGATAGGTATGTTAATTAGCAACATTAAAACTTTAGAAGATAAATATTTATAAATATACACTGGGTGGCCAGATTATTATGACCACCTGACTTTTGTAGGCAAATTAGCCGTACACTGCATCATATGGGATATGGAAGCCGAAAGCCTGTTCGAACACCTTTGCTGTCTGCAGTTACCAAGATAAAATGTCTCCAATTCTCACAGGAACACAAGGATTGGACAGTCAAGCATTGGAAAAAAGTCATGTGGTCCGATGAATAACACTTCCAGTTGCATCATGCAGATGGCAGAGTGAGAATTTGGCAGAAACAGCATGAAAGCATGTACCCCACATGCATGAGTACAACCCTTCAAGCTGGTGGGGGCAGTGTTATGGTTTGGGGCATGTTTTCCTGGCATGATTTAGGCCTTTTAATTCGTGTGGAACAACATCTGAATAGCACAACATACCTAAATATTGTTGCTGATCAGGTTCATCCTTATCATGTTGATAGCATATCCCAATGGAGATGGCTTCTCCCAACAAGACAATGCGCCATGCTACGGTGCTTGTATTGTGCAGGAGTGGTTTCAAGAACATGAGGGAGACTTTACCTTGCTTAGGTGGCCCCCACAATCACCAGATCTCAATCCAATTGAGCATTTGTGGGACAAAGTTAAAAGAGCCATCAGGCAACTGGTTCCACAACCATCAAATCTCACAGAACTGGACAGTGCTATTCATCAGGCATGGTGTCAGATTCCTTGCATCACCTTTCAACATCTCGTGGAGTCAATGCCAAGTAGAATCGCCACAGTATTAAAGGCAAAAGGTGGCCCAATGAAGTACTGATGGGGTGATCATAATAATCTGGCCACTCACGTCCAAATACACGTTCAAAGGCTGTTAAATCGCGTTGTTTACCCATATCTTCAGAAAAAATCACTTCTACTGTCATGGTAAACAACCTGCTTCCCTATTTATAATGGTCTGGCCCTCTAACAACTTGAGAGTGAAATTATAGCTAATTTGCCTACAAACATTAGGTGGTATATATACACTGAGTGGCTACATTATATATATCAACTGGAAAATATTGTCAAGCTTTTATTTTGTGTATCTGTCACAATTCCCATTAAGAATCCTAGCTGATCTTGTTTCTTACAAATTATGAGCACTGCCAATAGGATTTAGATCAATGGCGTGTTTCTAAAGCAGAGAGGTTCATAAGGTTTTATTATATTCCATGGAAGAACATCAAGTTGTTCTATGCTCCCATGAAAAGCTAAGAAATTATGTCAGTGAAAAGTCTTCTGAAAGTGAATCTTTTACACTGACAAAAATGTAGAGCAATAGTTGGCATTATAGAAGTTTGATGATTTTGAAGAAATACATGCAAAGATACAACCCAGTTAAATCTGAAAAATTAGAAATTAATAATCCTATGCTTCACTATCAAAATAACCCCATGGAACTTTTAAAAAATATATGTTTCTATTGACTTCAGGGAGAGGAAGGGAGAGGTGGAGAGAGAGAAATATCAGTGATGAGAGAGAGAGCGTTGATCGGCTGCCTCCTGCACGCCCCCTACTGGTATGTGCCCTGATCTGGAATCCAATGGGCTGACCTCTTGATCTCTGGTATGTTACTCAATCCACTGAGCCACACGGGCCGGCCAGGCTCCCATGGAACTTTAATTCCACTTCCAGGGTTAGAGACAAGTGTAGCAAAAATGAGAAATCCTGAGAAGCATAATGGTAAAAGACTAGAAGGAGATGCTGATGTGATGCACATATTACTACATGAGGCGAGGAGCTACCAGTTCTGGGAGGTGGTAATACAGATACTAAATTCAAGAAACAGTTACCAACAGCAAGCTAGGAGAATTAAAGGGAAAGGTGAGGTATCATAGCATCATAGGAGGAAACCTCACAGGTGCTGACACTCTGAGGGAGAATGAAGTATCGTTTAAAATTGATATAAAACTGCAGGTATAGTTTTCCTCTTCTGGTAGAACTACACTAAAAGCAAACGTTTGTTTGTTCCACACTGTTCTTTAAAATCTTAAAAACTATTTTTTTTTAGGTATTTTATCTAGTGTTTTATGGGTTTGTTTTTTGTTGTTGTTTTTTTCAGGCAGATTGGTTGATCTGGTTTTGCCTGGAATTGAAAGTCCAGAAGTCGCTTGCATTAGAATTGACTTACAAAATCCAACAACTTTGTAAGATGTTGTAAGTTTTAGTTTGGTCCCAAGTATTTAGGAGGGGGGGGGGGGGGGGAAGCTCATTCAGTGGCATATGTGCTTATATAAATTACTAGAGGCCCCGTGCACAAAAATTTGTGCACTCGGGGCGGGGGGGGGGGGGTGGGCTCCCCAGCCCGGCCTGTGCCCTCGCACAGTCTGGGACCCCTCAGGAGATAACGACCTGCTGGCTTAGGCCTGCTTCCCGGTGGCAGAGGGCAGGCCCAATCCCTAGGTATAGCCCCTGGTCAGGCTCAGAGCAGGGCCGATTGGGGAGTTGGGGCGCTGCCCCGTCATGCACAGAGCAGGGCGGATTGGGAGGTTGCGATGCTACCCTCAGTCACACTCATGGTAGGGCCGATTGGGGGGTTGGGGCACCGCCTCCTGTCACTCACAGAGTAGGGCCGATAGGGGAGTTGGGGCACCGCCCCTGTCACACTCAAGGCAGGGTCGATGGGGAGGTTGCGGCGCCACCCCCTGTCATGCACAGAGCAGGGCCCATCAGGGGTGTTGGGGCTCCGTACCCTGTCACGCACAGAGCAGGGCCAATCAGGGGGTTGAGGAGCTCCCCACTGTCACTCACAGAGTAGGGCTGATAGGGGAGTTGGGGTACCGCCCCCTGTCACACACAGAGCAGGGTCAATCAGGGGGTTGGGGCGCTGCACCCTGTCACACTCAGGGCAGGGCCAATGGGGAGGTTATGGCTCTACCCTGTCACACCCAGAGCAAGGCCCGTGGAGGGAGGTTGGGGCACCACCCTCTATCACCCACAGAGCAGGGCTGATCAGGGGGTTGGGGCACTGCCACTGTCACACTCAGGGCAGGGCCGATGGAGAGGTTATGGCTCTACCCTGTCACACACAGAGCAGGGCCCATGGGGGCGGGGGTTGGTGCGCCGCACCCTGTCACACACAGAGCCGCAGGGCAATCAGGGGGTTGGGGACCTCCCCCCTATCAGGCACAGAGCAGGGCTGATCAGGGGGTTGGGGCGCCTTCTCCTGTCACAAACAGAGCAGGGCAGATAGGGAGGTTGTGGCCCCGCCCCCTGTCACACACAGAGCTGCAGGGCGATTACGGGGTTTGGGTGCTGCCCCCTGTCACACTGATCCCGGTGCAGGGAGCCTCACTGCTCCACTGATCCCGGTGCTGGGAGGCATATTACCCTTTTACTATATAGAATAGAGGCCTGGTGCATGGGTGGGGGCCAGCTAGTTTGCCCTGAAGGGTGTCCTGGATCAGGGTGGGGGTCCCCACTCGGGTGCCTGGCCAGTCTGGGTGAGGGGCTGAGGGCTGTTTTCTGAAAGTGAGTGAATGAAGCTTCCAACCGCTCCTTGTTTTCTTTTTTTTTTTTTTATTCTGGGCCAGCTTTAGCTCTGAGGCCTCGCTGCTGAAAACAAAGTTTCGGTCCACCTGGCTTTCAGTCCAGCTAGTTTCTGGAGTATTGTTTATCTTCTTATTTGCAACATAGTGCATATTTGCTTAGAGTTGCAGCTGAGAGGCGGGCCAGTGAGGCGGGGAACTTTGGAGTCCACAGTCACTGAAGCAAGCAAGCCTCATGCTCACTTCAGTGCCTGGCTGCCGGCCGCCATCTTGACTTACAGTTAATTTGCATATACTCACTGATTAGCCAATGAAAAGGGTAGCGATTGTACGCTAATTACCACGTTTCTCTTTTATTAGTGTAGATTAGTATTCCAATTAGGTGTTAGTTAACATTTAGTGAAACTTTAATACAAGTTAATTACATTTTTTTCAATTTAAACGAAGAACTTTATAATCACCTTTGGGTTACATAGTGGATGAGTTATTTTTAAACACTTTCTTAAATTACCAAAAAATCAATTTGCTATATTTTTGAGACAAAAATGTGGGTATTTGAGTCTGAGTTCATTGTCTCGTGACATCAGAGAATGAAGTCAGGGACAAACATGGTTAGCAGAAGCAGAGGTTATTGAGAGAAGAAGCCAGTCCTGGAAAAGGTGCAGCTGGGGTTCCAGGAGCAGGCCAGTGTCCAGAGCTTCCTTTCCATGTTGCAGCTGGTGTAGTTCAGCATCCAAGCAAATTAAAGTCCACTAGTCCACGTGTGCATCCCCCCTGCGGGAAGGGAGGGTGGGGAGAAGCAGAGAGCGGGTGTTTCATTTTCTAGGGGTAGATACAGGCTTGCTAAGTTCTGATTGGTTCTTTCAAAGAATTCTGCCTTAGCAACATTCTTGGGATTGGTTATACACCTTACTACCTTGTGACTAGTTATCTGCAAGCTGCCTGTCTTAGAAACATCCATAATTTTAAAGCTCATGTCTCCCACAGGCCCTTCTTTCCTCTCTCGCCCAGCTGGGTTGTCTTAGTGACTCTGTGTAGTTGGGTTCCCCAGTTCTAGTTCCCCCTCCCATGGTCCCACCCCTGACTACCTAACTTCCCTCTGTTTCCTCGTTTCATAATCAGTTACCTGTGGTTTACTTAAAGAATTAAGACTCTTGTATCCAGAGATTTATCTTAAATTGAAAAAAAAAAAATGAATGCTTAGTTGCCTTGGAATTTATGTTTAATCTTGACTCTAGGGATTGTATGTTTGTCCCTTGGATCAATCATGTCTTCAACACTGGTTTTCCCATTTCACTTACCATCACAGTTACTAGTTTCTTCTCACATCTGACAGATTTCTATTTGATTTCTATTTGAATTTACCTTACATAAATCTAACTGAATTACACAAGATGGTTTTACTTTGTGTTTGTTAACGTTTAGTTGCCTTTTTTTGCCATATATAGCAATGTTAAATATGTTATTAAAAATACCACATTGAAGAATGTCAAGAAATTACTTGAAACTCTTTTTCTTTAGTAAAAATAATAATAATAATAATCACAAATCTTACAGTTATTTATCATAATCCATCCTCTAGTTTTAATATCTTTTTTACTTACCATATTGGTTTTTGGGGGGGTAATATTAATAATTTCATTAGTAATAGTGAAATATGATTAATATGCAAGTATTATATTAGGAATTTAATATACAGTATTATACTTAAATGCATACTCTGATAAGACACAGGTGTGCTTCATGATCCCAAGTATATACTGTTTTTAAATTTTACAAAATGAGACTGACCTGGTTGGAGTGGCTCAAGTGTCATCCAGTGCACTGAAAGGTTGCTGGATTGATTTCTGGTCAGGGCATATACCTGAGTTTCAGGTTTGATCCCTCTTGGGGGCCTATCTGAGAGGCAAACAATTGATGTTCCTCTCACACTGATGCCCACCCTCCCCCACCGGAAGCATGTCCTCAGGTGAGGATTAAAAAAAGGGTCCTAAATCTTCTGTGCCTCTACAAAGATTTAGATATGTGCTCCAGGTGGCTCAGTTGTTTGCAGAGTTGCCCCGTGCACCTAAAGGATCATTGGTTGTTTTGATTCTCAGTCAGAGCACATACCTAGGTCTCAGACCTGGTGGAGGCCCATACAAGAGGCAACCAATTGATGTTTCTCTCTCTCACACTCATATTCTCTCTCTCTCTCTCTCTCTCTCTCTCAAGAATAAACATATCCTGTCCTGTAGTGAAAATTTAAGAAACAAAAAAGTTAGATATGTAAGCTTTTTCATTCTAGCTGGTAATTTTTTTAAAACCTCACCTTAACATACAGTTTTTTACATCTTCATTTACTAATACCACTGTCTATATGAATGTAGATATGTAAGTTAAAAATATTATATAACCAATGTTAAATCATATGTGCATTCATAAAACTATTTTGGAGTTTTCTACATAACAAGTCTATTCTAATCATTGAGGAAGAGTTGGAATACAAAAGATCTCTACTCCCAAGCAACATGCAATCTATTAAGAGGCACACAGTGAAAATAGTATAACATTTAATTGGAATAAATGTCATATAAATAAATTTCATTGGCATAAATAAACAGGAAAAACACCACAAAATAGTCATGGCTGAATAAATGTTTCAAGAGAATTAATACAGAGAAGAGAAATCTCATATCACTTGACCAGATGCATGAGGTAGGAAGGAGAGGAGAGCATTCCAAGAAAGGAAAGCATAATTGAAACTATAAAATGAAGAAGCACAGATCATATTAAAGAACTTATAGTAGTTCAGTAAGACTAAAGCACAAATTGAGTGGGAAGAGATCATACTGGGAAGGAAGACGAGGTCAGGTTGATGAAGCTTTTTGAAGATAACAGTAGATGGATTTATCCTGTAGGGAATGAAAAACAATATAAGATTATAAACAAGCATGACATGATAAAATGTATATCTTGGTTGCAATGAAAACAAAGATTTGGAGAACAAGACTGGAGGGAGAGAAGATAATGAAGAATACGCAGACTGATGCCACCGTGTTAACACTTTCTACCCTAAGGGCCTTAAGGGCTTTTAAAATTTCATGTGATATATAAACCCAGAATATTTTGTATGAATCAAACAGCAATGCAAGGATTCCAAATTCCAAAAAGTATTCCGAATAAGAACGTTATTTTCTCCTGTTAGTGAGTGGGGAAATATATTCCAATCATATCTGACCAACTGGCTTCATTAGAAACAGCATTTAGTGTTTCCAGTCGACTAGTAAATGTGAATCTATCAGGTTTCATTGGTATTATTAAAGTGATTATATTGGTTTCATTCCTTAAAGTCAAAACAGCCTATTCACTAGATGAGATCAGCTAATTTTTTTTTTGTTTCTAAATTACACTTAAAACAATTTTTTCAATTGTTTGTGAAAGGGGGAGGGCTAGGCCCTCCATCTTGCCCCAGGGTGGGGGCTGCGTCCTCCATCTTACCTTGACCACGTGCTTGGCAAGGAGCTTCTTTCCGGAAGTCTAAGACTCTGCTGGCCACACCCAGGAGCAGGACGCCGACTTGCATCTGGCCAATCGGCAGAGCACAGTCCTTTCTCCTCCCTTTACTCCGACCCCCCCCCCCCCCCCCCCCATAAGACCCGTCTCTACGCTGGGTTCTCTTTCTCGGCCACTTGGCTTGCCATTGTGTTGGTGAGTCTGGTGGACGGGGAGCTCAAGCTAGCTTGAAATACAGATTCTTATGCTTTTGCATCAGACTGGCTGGCTCCCTGATGTTGGTTTCTTGGGGATCTTGAAATCTGGCATAACAGTTTGATAGTGATTTTTGAAAATGACCTTTATAACACAGACAAAAATCAACTACAAGGTACACATTTACATTATATACCTAAAGCACAATGTAATGTGCATCTGCAATTTAAAAAAAATAATCACCATATACTAGTGAATGTAAACTGAGAAGAAATATACTTTTGGAAATAATGTTATACAGTTGGTAAATATTATTGTTACTTATCTTTTTTAAATTTGAAATCAACTCAATATAATTTTTGGATTATATGATATTCATAGAGGTCACTTTATGTACAGTACAACTCTGGCATATGTAACCATGGTTCTGAATTAGAAGTTACCAGTGACTCATTCTTGTTTATTATGTTGACTTCCAGAGCCATCAATGGTCATGATTATCTTCATTCAAATGTGTTTCTCTTTTAAAAAAATATTTATATTTTGAAAGTGTTGTTTCATTTGTTTCTATGTGTTGTTTTGAAATAATTCTCCTTAGTTGTATATTTTTGATGCAAATATTTTATATATTTTAAATATATTAAGCAAAGGCAGTGAAAATTATAACACATTAATATGCTATTTGAGATATTAAAGCCAGATAAATAATTTATTCTTCTAAAGATGGCATTTCTAAATGTGATTTGCTTTCTTCTATGAAAATAAAGCTTATTTTGTAAGTAGCTATTTGAAGTTGTACTCTCAAAAAATAGTATTATTTTCTTGAAATCATAAAGCTATTTCCAAATTAATTAGCAAGCAACAAAATGACTCATGGCTATTCAAACCTAACAGTTAATCTTTTGGCTTGCTAGTCTTTATACTCTGAAGGAAGAATGACATAAAGGACTCTGATGGAACAAATAAAATCCCTCTAATTCCCTTTTGGAGAATGAGAAAGGCAAAATATGGACAATGAGTAAATGATAAAAACTCATTTTTCTAGAGGTTTTTTTCTTTTTCTTTTTCTTTTTTTGATCAGAGGTACTTGAATCAGGTAACTCTGTTCACCTGATTCTATTATTACAGGGACACCTCTGCAAAAAGGGAACAGAGTTAGTGATGAAAAAGACAGAACTTGAAATTGCACAATTAATTATAAGCCATTTCTCTTATGGCTATATATTATACCTGGGAGAGCCTGAGCTTAAAGGTTATATTACTAATTCTCTGTTCAAGTGGTACTTTTATTACCCATTAAATATCTCTCAGTGCGTGATTATTTTTACCCTTGACATAGAAATGGTGAACCTGAGACATTAAAATAGGTTAGTGGCTCTAAATCAGACAATACATAAAAACTCTCAACTAATTGGATTTTATAAATTGTTTGGCATCCACATGCATTAAAAAAAAGTATATAACTTCTAGGAGAACAAGTTAAATTAACTTATACAATAGGAAAGTTATAAAATGTCAGTTCTTATATTCATTTTCTGTTTAACATCTCCATCTTTAACAACCATGGAGCTATTTCTGTATTGAGGAAAACCCCAATATGTTCATCTGCTGGCATTCCTCCATATGCATGTTCTAACATTTTAAATTCTATGGGAATTAGTATATTTCATAATAAATGTCTGTATTATGTGATAAAAAGGAAAAAGGATACCCACTGGCCTAGAAAAAGAGTACAATTGATCCCTGAACAATGTGGGGGTAAGGAGCGCCCAGCCCCATGCAGCTGAAAATCCATATGACTTCCTGAGAACTTTCTAGAAATGCCCTCCTGTAGACTGGAAGCCTTATCAATAACAAATGTAGATTAACACATATTCTGTATGTTATATGTATTATATACAGTATTCATATTATTAAGTAAGCTAGAGAAAAAAACATTATTAATAAAATCATAAGAAAGAGAAAATACATTTACAATATGTATTTTGAAAATCCATGTATAGTGGACCCACACAGTTCCCATGCAGTTCAAACCATGTTGTTCAAGGGTCAACTGTAATTGTCCCAACAAAGAATATTAAAGTGAAAGCCTTGTAAAACTGTCATATGTCTTCCTCACTTCTATGTTTAAATGGTGAAAATAATTTGTCAATACATAAATACTATATAATATATACACAGGGCCTATCATTAGGCAGCATACATGTATCTATTAAGAATACAGGCCTGGCCAGGTGGATCAGTTGGTTGGAGTATTGTCTCATACACCCAAATGTTGTGGGTTAGATTTCTGTTCAGGACACATACCCAGGTTTCTGGTTTGATCCCTGTTTGGGGTATGTGTGGGAGGCAGTCGATCAATGTTTCATTCTCACGTAAACATTTTTCTCTCTCCATCTTTCCCTCTCCTTTCCTCTTTCTCTAAAATCAGTTAAAAAGGGCATGTACTCAGCACAAAAAGAGATATTACAAAGTTTTATTTTCATGTTTGAATTCTATGTTTTTATCCCATGTTCTTTATATTTTTCTTTTTCTATTTATTTGTTTATAAAATGATTTTTTATTTTTTAATTACAGTTGATATATAATATTATATCATAGTGATTAGATATTTATATAACTTATGAAGTGATTACCCTAATAAATCTAGTACCCATCTGACACAATTTATCATTATTGAAATATTTTTTTTTAAATATATTTTATTGTTTTTTTACAGAGAGAAAGGGAGAGGGATAGAGAGTTAGAAATATCGATGAGAGAGAAACATCGACCAGCCGCCTCCTGCACACCCCCTACTGGGGATATGCCCTCAACCAAGGTACATGCCCTTGACTGGAATCGAACCTGGGACCTTTCAGTCCGCAGGCCGACGCTCTATTCACTGAGCCAAACCGGTTTGGCCATTATTGAAATATTATTGACTATATTACTTATGCTGCACTTTACATCCCCATGATTTTGTAACTACCAATTTGTACTTCTTAATTAACATGTACTTTAAATACTAGTCTATCTATCATCTAACTGTCATATGTCATATATCTTCTCTATGATCTATCAATCATTTATCTTTCATTTAGCTAATTATATATCTATCTAATTTAATTTCTGTAAACACATCTATACTTGATGGTCTTGGATTATTAGGGCAATGAAATTACTCAATAAACATTAAATTAGAGAATTGAGGGATTATAAAAATGGTTACATGATTTTGTGGTATAGTACTTTAGCATGTGAGGTCAACGAAGTTTGATGTTTGGGTATTCAATAGAAATACTCCTTCCCACCCCACAGAGATAATCACTAGTGATTTTATATTTTTATGTGATTTCCTCGTCTAAAAAAAAGTTTTGGTATCATTTAAATTAAATTGACATAAAATTTCCTTCATGTTCATTAAATTGTTACATAGCTAGCCTGACCCTACTGACCCTATTGCTACCAGACCCTCCATAGAAAGTTTTATGTGTTTTAGTTACATAAACTTTTTAATTAGAATCTATATCTATAAAAGCCTAATATGCTAAGTGTTCAACCAAGCAGTCGACCATTTGGTCAACCACTTGACCAGTCGCTATGATGTGTACTATCCACCAGGGGGCAGACGCTCTAACTGGTAGTTTAGCTTCCTGCTGGGATCTGGCCGATTGGGACTGGGCAAGATGGTCCAGACAAACTCTGGAGCCCTCCCGTGATCCCTCCCAAGCTGGCCAACCTCCTATGGTTCCTCCCTGGCTGGCCAGCCCCCATCAGCTCTGATCGGAATTAGGCCAGATGACCCTGATTGGCCCCGATCGCTGGCCAGGCCGAGTGACCCCACCCATTCACGAATTGGTGCACTGGGCTATAGTAAACTATATGATTTATATCACACAGAAGTAAAACACATTTGAATTGAAAAAGCATACATAACTGTTTGAAACTGTATTACACATACAGGGAGGTGGGGAATAACTGCATTACCCATTTTCATCAACATCACCCTCAGAAGTTACCATAAGCCAAGTACTTCAGAAAATGATTTTGTCCCTTGCAAGGTACTATAGAAACCAAACCAATAATTTTTGAAAGATGTTTCTCATTAGCAAGAGTATTGCCGAAACCGGTTTGGCTCAGTGGATAGAGGGTCAGCCTGCGGACTGAAAGGTCCCGGGTTCGATTCCGGTCAAGGGCATGTACCTGGGTTGCGGGCACATCCCCAGTAGGGGATGTGCAGGAGGCAGCTGATAGATGTTCCTCTCTCATCGATGTTTCTAACTCTCTATCTCTCTCCCTTCCTCTCTGTAAAAAATCAATAAAATATATTAAAAAAAAAAAAAGAGTATTAATTACCCATCTGCTATTTTCCTCTTGAAAAAATAATGGTGTGTATAATTTAAGCAAGAATTAATGAGTTAATTTTGCCTACTGCAAAATCAAAGCAATTCATAAAAATAGTACTTTATCAAGAAAGATATACAAGTTAATCTCCTTTTTTCTTTTTTATTGAATTTATTGAGGTATCATTGATTAATAAAATTACATAGGTCTCAGGGATACAATTCAATGATACATCATCTGTATATTGTATTGTGTGCTCACCACCCAAAATCAAGTCTCCTTCCATCACCATTTATCTCCCCTTTGCTCTCTTCTACCTTCTCCAAACCCCCTTTTGCCTTTGGTAATCACCTTATTGTTGTCCGTCTATAAAATACATATATTTTTCCTTAAAACTTTCACCTTTTTCACCCAGCCCTCCACTCCATCCCCTCTGAGATCTGTTAGTCTGTTCTCTGTATCTATGAGTCTGCCTTATAACCCAGTGATTAAACTTTTGAGAATATATCTGAAGGAATACATCACACCTACCAGAGAGAATATATGCACCCAAATTGGTGCACCAGTGGGGTTCCTCGGCCTGACCTGTGGGATCAGGCCAAGACCAGCTTTCCAACATCCCCCGAGGGATCCTGGACTACAATGGATTAGAAAACTGGGTTATTTCCAGTTTTTAAAGATTAGTAATACACTTCAAATATACATGTGTAAACAGGTTTTTCTGTCAACATAAGTTTTTATTTGTTTGGATAAATACCTAGAAGTAGTATACTAGATTTTATATGAGAAGTTTACATTTAATTTTTTAAAAATTTCCAAATACTTTTCCATACACCATCTTCCATTCTTGCAATCATATGTGAGAATTCCAGTTACTCCTATCACATGAGAAGCTGTGGCATCAATATTTTTTAACTTGTAGTCCACTAATAACTAATAATTCAACATCTTTTCCTGTGATTGTTGCCATTCTTGTATTTTATTTGGTGAATAGTCTGTTTAAACTTTTTGCTCATTTTCAAATCGGGTTATTTATTTTCTTATATCCTGAGTTTTTATTTCTATTCTAAATATAAATTATTTAGCAAGTATAAATTTTACAAATATTCAGTCCCAATTTATGGGTTGTCTTCTCACTATATTTTTTAACATTGGCTTTTAAAAACACCAATGTTTTTTGAATTTTGATGAAGTTCAATATATAATTTTTATTTATACAGATTATGTTTGTATCTTTATGTCTAAGAACTGACAAATGACTACAAAAGCATTCTCCTAAAATTTTTAAATAAAATTTAATAGATTTAACTATTTTATATTCATAATATATTTTGAATATATTTCACAGGTTCTCTAAAATGGGTATTGCTCACTTTATTTTAATGGAGATGTCCAATTCCACAACACATTTTGCTGAAAATAATATCCTTTCTCCAAAAATTGCTTTTACTCCCTAATGAAAAAATAAATTAACTGTACATATTTAGGACTATTTCTGGACTTGATTCTCTTTCATTGATCATGAATGCCTAAATTAGCTTTTCATTATTGCTTCATAAAGTCCTGAAGTAAAATAAAAATATATAAATTTTCCAAATTTGTTATTTTGTTTCAAACTTATTTGGGCTACTGTACTTTGAATTTCTGTACAAATTTAAGATTAGCTTCTTATAACAAAAAATATTTCTGATACTGTGATCATGACACTGAAACTGTTAATTAAACTTGAAGAGCCTTACTTGAAGATGGTCTCTCTTTTGCTGTAGGTTTATTTGAATTTCTTCCTCAGTATTTTCATGTTTTTAGCCTGTAGAACCTCACACAGTTTCTTAGATTATATCTAATCTCTAACAATAGTTTAGTACTATTACAAATGTTAGTTTAAAATTTTTCAAGTAACAGTTGTTTATTGCTAGTACATACCAAAGCACCTGATACTTATGTGTTACCCTAGAATTCTATGAAACTGCTAAATTCATTTATTATATTAACATTTTGTAGATTCCTTGCTATTTTTAATGAAGACAGTCATATTATCTGTGGGTAGAAATAGTTTCACTTTCATCTTTACAGGATAGATGTCTCTCACCTCTTATTTTTCTTTCCTCACTTTATTGCACTGACTACCAGGGGTGGGCAAACTTTTTGACTCAAGGACCACAATGGGTTCTTAAACTGGACCGGAGGGCCGGAACAAAAGCATGGATGGAGTGTTTGTGTGAACTAATATAAATTCAAAGTAAACATCATTACATAAAAGGGTACGGTCTTTTTTTTTTTTAGTTTTATTCATTTCAAATGGGTCGGATCCAGCCCGCGGGCTGTAGTTTGCCCACGGCTGGACTAGGCATTCAATGTGATATTAAAGAAGATCGGTAAGGCCAAACATGCTTTTCCCTCCCCTGGTCTTAGGGGAAAGCATTCAGTATTTCATTGTAAATACGATGTTAGTCTTTTTCAGGCCTCCTTTATCAGGTTGATGAGATCCCTAATAGCTCTAGTTTATAGAATTAATAAAAATGGAATTGTAACATATATTTTCTTAATCTTTTGAGAGTATTACATAATTTTTCACTTTTAGTTTTAAAACTTCAACATAGATAATGAAGACATGGAAAGTGTTAAAGATTTTGTTTACCTTGGTTCAGTCATCAATTCAAATGGAAACTGCAGCCAACAAATTAAGAGAAGACTGAGACAAAGAAGGACCACAGTGGAAGACTTAGGGAAGATCACCAAGAGCAAAGATCTGTCAGTAGAGACCACACACTCATATTACCAGTTATTATGTATGGATACAAAAGTTGGACAGTGAAGAAGGCTGGTAGAAAAACATTGGTTCATTTCAAATATGGGATTAAAGAAGAGCTCTATAGATACCCTTGACTGCCAAAAAGATGAACACGTGGTCCAAGAGAAAATTAAACCTAAAACATTGTTGTAGGCAAAAATGACAAAATGAGAGCTGTCCTAATTTGGGCTCATTCTGAGAAAAGACAGGATTCTTTGGCAAAGATACTAATGCTGAAAAAAATAGAAGGCAACAATAAAAGAGGAAGACAAATACAAGATGGACTGATTTCATGAACAAAGCTATATCCATGAGTCTACAGAAGCTGAGCAGGGTTGTTGATGTAAAAACATGCAGACATCATTCAATTATAGGGTTGCCAGGAGTTGAAGCCAATTCAATGGCATATAACACATATTGTAAATTACAGTACTTTTAACAGCTTTATGATGGTAATATATATACAAAATAAAAATCATACACTAAAAAGTACTATTAAGTAATTTTTAAATAAAATTTAGAGTTTTACACTACAGTTAATTTTTGAACATTTCATCACTCTCAAAAAATCCAATGCACCCATTTGAAGTAACTTCTCAATCCTACCTTTATAACCTGACTAGAGGCCCAGTGCACAAAAATTTGAGCACTTGGAGGGGGCGTCCCTTAGCCCTGCCTGTGCCCTCTCGCAGTCTGGGACCCCCCCGAGGGATGACCACCTACTGGTTTAGGCTCGCTCCCTGGGGGATTGGGCCTAAGCTGGCAGTCAGACATCCCTCTGGCAGCCCAGGAGCCCTCTGGGGATGTCCACTTGCCAGCGGGGAGCAGGCCTAAGCTGCAGTCGGACATCCTTAGCGCTGCTGAGGAGGTGGGAGAGGCTCCCACCACCACCACTGTACTGGCAGCCATCAGCCTGGCTTGTGGTTGAGTAGAGCTCCGCCTGTGGGAGAGCACTGACCACCAGGGGGCATCTCCTGCATTGAGCGTCTGGCCCCTGGTGGTCAGTGTGTGTCATAATAACCAGTATTCCCAGTCGTTCTGCTGTTAGGGTCACTTTGCATATTACCCTTTTATTATATAGTATAGAGGCCTGGTGCATGGGTGGGGGCTGGCTGGTTTGCCCTGAAGGGTGTCCCAGATCAGGGTGGGGGTCCCGCTGGGGTGCCTGGCCAGTCTGGGTGAGGGGCTGATGGCTGTTTGCAGGATGGCCACAGCCCCTTCAGGGTAGGGGTCCCCACTGGGGTGCCTAGCTAGTCTGGGTGAGGGGCTGATGGCTGTTTGCAGGCTGGCCAAGCCCCCCAGCGGGGACCCTCACCCTATGAGGGTGTGGCCATACTGGGTGAGGAGCTGATGGCTGTTTGCAGGCTGGCCAAGCCCCCCAGCCACCCAAGTTCCCAGTGGAGGTTGGCTGGAAGCAGGTATCTGGGGTTTATTTATCTTCTATAATTGAAACTTTGTTGCCTTGAGAGGAGGCAACAGCCGGTCAGGACAGTCAGGAAGCTTGACTTCCTCCATCGCCGGGGCAACCAAGCCTCCTGCTTGCTCCAGCTCCGTGGCTGCTGGCTGCCATCTTGGTTAGGTTAATTTGCATATAGTCACTCTGATTGGCTGGTGGGTGTGGCTTGGGCGTAGTGGAGGTATGGTCAATTTGCGTGTTTCTCTTTTATTAGATTAGATAACTGTTAAAATATACAAATGATTCTTTATATTTGCCTTTTCTGGTCATTTCATGTCAATTTGTAATTAAGAAAATATGTAGTTTTTGTACTAACTGGTTTGGCTCAGTGTATAGAACGTCAGCCTGTGGACTGAAGGGTTTGAATCTGTCAAGGGGCATGTACCTTGGTTGCAGGCTCCTGGCCCTGGTTGGGGGCATGTGTGAGGCAACCAATCGATGTCTCTCTCTCTCACATTGGTGTTTCTCTCTGTCTCTCCCTCTCCCTTCTACTCCAAAAATCAATGGGAAAAAATGTCCTCAGGTGGGGATTAGAAAAAAAAGAAAGAAAATATGTAGTCTTTTGAGCCTTGCTACTTTTGCTTAGCCTAATTTGTCCATGTTCATCAATATTGTAGCTTGTATCAAGACTTTTTTGGTTTGTTTATTTGTTTGTTTTGATTTTTATTGCTAACTAGAATAAAATTGGAAAATTATTTTTAGTAAAACTACTTTTTAGAACTATAACATTGTAAATATAAATATGTTAAATAAGTAAAAGCTCTGAATTAGGCAAAGCACCAATTAAAATTGATTTTGGGGGGTGGATTATTTAGCATGAGAATTTTAGCTTGATTTTTAATCTACTTTTAGCTTTTACATTTTGTGTCAGTTAAATTAGGGATCAGCTACACCATCTATCTTGGTTTGTCAGAGAATCAATAGTAAGTCATTGTAATTATGTTCTTCAGGTTAACAAATATTCTCCTATTAATGGCATGCAATTATTATAAATTAATTACCATGAATTAAACATCTGTTTTTCAAAGGAAGTCTAATATGGAAATGGTGTTTTATGTCTTCTATATCAGATATGATTGACTTGTTTATGAACCATGTCTTACATTTAGTAATACAATTAAGAAAATTTACATACAAATGAATACCATTTTGTTAATGCAAAACATATGACAATTAATTTTCATTTCTTCTCATTTTCTCCCATTCACGGAATCTAAATTGAACTGTTTAATACCATCTACACTCACATTTATCATAATATAAATATCCCAGAATAGAGAAAAGGATATTTATGCCATTCCAAATCTTCATGCATTGGAACATGCTCATTTTTTTAAATATATTTTTTATTGATTTAGAGAGGAAGGGTGAGGGAGAGATAGAAACATCAATGATGAGAGAGAATAATTGATTGGCTGCCTCCTGCACGGCCCCCACTGGGGATCAAGCCCACGACCCGGGCATGTGCCCTTGACCGGAATCAAACTCGGGACCCTTCAGTCTGCAGGCCGATGCTCTATCCACTGAGCCAAACCAGCTAGGGCGGAACACACTCATTCTTAAACTCACAATATTTGAAAATCCTACCTGTTATGGGACTCTTTTTTTAATATAGAGTATTACATTTTTACAAGATTAGTAATATAAATAATTCCATTTCTCTGTTCAACAACCTTATTTCATTTTGGGGATTTTTAAAGTTATAGAATCACCTTCAAAAACAATAGCTATCATGCTGAATTGTTGTTGTTGTTTTTTTATGTGTGTGTAGCTATAAATAATATTTGACATGAAGTAATTATGAGGATAGGGTAACATTTCCAAAACTTAAAACCATTATTGGATATATGATATTTATGGCATGAGTATATTGTTAATTTAGATAAAAAAAGAACAAATCAAATGAGTAGAAAAGTTGACTCATGATTTATGAATATCTTGGCTGAGAGACTGAAGTTTTAAAAATAGAAATTATAACATACAAAAATAAGACTACCATGAAAAATAGCAAAGAATGACTATACAATATTTAAAAAATAAACATTAGAGACCTCACTACTCTCTCATCAAATCTATTGAAGATGTGGTGGTAGAGACTCAGTTTGCTAGTGCAATCAACCTCCTCATATTTCTATGCACACCGCTTAGACCACAGTTCTCCAGACTCCTTTGCACAAAGATGTGACCAAGTATCTGAATTCCTACCATGGAAATATTAATAGAAACTGCAAGTGTCACTTCCAGGCCATGGCTATGAAGAACATCTGTCTCCCTAGGTGCAGATGTTGAGGAAACCATAAGTGACAGTTGAGTGACAGAAATTAAATCCATTCATGGCAATTTCATAATGACTTAAGCCATTCCATTTGGGTTTATTTATTATAGCAACTAGAACAATTCCACTATTATTAGAGTAAAACTTGCTGTATTTTCCTGTACTTAGTTTTACATGTGAAGAATTATGGAAGATTGCCTTGAATTGTTTTTATGGGTTCCCAGTTTATCCTGTTTGGCTTCTCTAAAAAAAGTTTTTCAAAACTGAATTTTTCAAAATTTCACTAGGAATAGATGTTTCCCACTAAATTTTCATGAAACACTTTGATTTATTCAGATTTGAAGAATCAGGCCTCTTATTAGTTACAGAGTGGTATCATTCACTTTATGTTTTATGTTTGCTTTTTATTTGTTCTGGTAGGTTTCATTGTTTCACATTGAAAATCAAATATTTTCAATTCATATTACCCTCGTTCCTTTTCAACAACCATTTCCTTCTATTTTTTTCTCAATTGCCTTTACATTTTGTAATTTGTTAGTATTTTGCTATCATGTCGAGGATTTCCAGAAAGCTCCAAGTTTCTTATTCTTATGTGATCTAAATGTTGACTTTTATTTTTCATTTGCATTTTGAAATCAATTTTAGCTTTTTAAAATTTGTATCCTTTTTCTCACCCTTTATTATATGCATCCCTTTTCTTCTGGTACCCCATTTTAAATATATAATCTATATTCATTTGTATTTTATTAAGAATTAAATAATATATTGTTACATTTTTTATTCCATTTATCAACCTATGTAATAAAAGCCTAATATGCTAAGTGATTGTCCAGTTGTCCATTCAACCAATCAAAGTGTAATATGCCAATGATATGCTAAAGCTGCTTGACGGCATGCTATGAAGTGCACTGATTACCAGAGGGCAGACGCTCCAACCGATAGATTAGCTTGCTGCTGGAGTCTGGTGGATTGGGACTGAGCGAGATGGGCCGGACATGCCCTGGAGCCCTCCCTCAGTCCCTCCCCAGCTGGCCAACCTCCCATGTCCCTCCCTGGCCTCCATCATGCACCAGTGGGGTCCCTCGGCCTGACCTGCGCCCTCTCACAATCTGGGGATGTTGGAACACTGATTTTGGACTCCTGCTCAATGCAGGAGCTGGCCCCTGGTGGTCAGTGTGCTCCCACAGGGAGAGCGCCACTCAGCCAGAAGCCAGGCTCATGGCTGGTGAGCGCAGCGGTGGTGGCGGGAGCCTCTCTCGCCTCTGTGGCATTCGGACATCCCTTGAGGGCTCCCAGACTGTGAGAGGACACAGGCCAGGCTGAGGGACCCCCGCTCCCCTGAATGCATGAATTTCGTGCATGGGACCTCTGGTATTATAATAATGTTTTCTTTTTAAGTCTTTGACATAGTGATCTGTCTCCCTAGTTTTAAATCTCTCACTAACAGGGTAATCACCTTATCGCCCAACAACACTGCCTTCGGTCTCCTCCAGGACAAAAGGACCTCGGTGCATTCTCTATTGTCGGGTTTGTTAAACTATGATCTGTTGGCATATCCACCCCACAACTTTTATTTTTAAATAAAATTGTATTTCAACATAGCTATACCCATTTATTTTTGTCATTTATGACTGCTTCCGTCCTTCAATGGTAAGAAAATTCAATGACACACAAGGTTTAACTTACTTATTATATGTTTATTATGCATTATATACATATCTGGAGTTTATAATTTCTCATCTATTGCCCCTAACATGGTAAGGGCTGAAGCAGATCCAGTTGATTTGCATCTGAATAGACTCACTGAGACTCTGCTTTCACAGGAGCCGCCCATAAGGGTTGGTTAACAAAATCCAAAAGAGTGAAGAGATTGATGTGTTATGAGGCAAACATTGCCCAAGGAGACACTGAGATGGAAAGGAGGCCTCAGATGAATTGATTATTCTGTAGTCAATTGTTGCTGAGACACATTGTTTCCCTACAGTGTCTGTGAAACTTCTCCTGCAATAAAGCACTCAGCTGTGATTACTGTGGAGTGGCCTAGCTGCTTCCCTGTCTCACGTATTTCCTCATTTTTGCTTCCCTGAAATCCCACCCCTCCAATAAAATATTAACATCTACACTTTGCCTTAGGCTCGCTATTTTCAAGAATTCAGGTTAGGACATTGTCTATTTCTTCTTTATCACAAAATGTCCCCCCAAACCCTAAAAGTATTGTGTTTTTGATGTTGTTGCTATTTTTCCATTTTGTTTTATGAAATAAGATCAACTGCTATCAATTCTTAGCACTGTTTTTCAGTTATGTGTGTAGAGCGTTCTTAATCCACACATTCATTGTGTGCTAAAGATACTTTCTCTAAAATCGGGGTTCATTTTACAGCATGAAAAGCCTAGACTTTAAGTCAGTTTCTAATGTCTAGTGCTTGCTCATTTTGTGCTGTTTGACCTGAGAAGCCATGGAACATAGGTTGTATTTGTGGTTCTCTTTCATAAGACAAATTAGGTAAAGGATTAAATCACCATTATACATTTTGGTTGGGGGTTAAATAATCCCTGACCTTGCCTTGAGTGACATTCCTTGACACCAGCACACCCATCGGGATGTGAGACTGACTGCCCCCCCTTCCTCTTTTACTTGGTGCTTATTGTGTTTACAGAGATATGGGTTCCGAAATTGTCTATGAGGAATGGGGTTTAATACACAAACTAGAAAAGGGAATACACTTCTTGTCATTTCAAATATTCCCCAGGCATGTGCTGGGTTGAAGGCAGTATGTTGGTCAAGCCCAAGAAGCTTTTGTGTTCTGGGTAGATGACAACAAATGACATGGATAAAGAACAATTTCCTATTTCCACTCCAGTCCTTACATGTTCTACTCAATCATTTTAAAAGAAGTATGCTCTAAATCTTCAGTTGCAAATCTATCTCCAGCACCTGTCATATAGTTTTCTTCATCTCTCCCAGAGCCATTGCAATGGACTGGTTTTGTGGTGTCTGTGTGAATCTTACAGTAAAGCTAGAAAAGTGTATGTATGCAGTGCTGGCATGCCCCAGTGTTTAACACGTATCAGTCTTTCCTCCCATAGAACTCCTCCCAGAGAAATCAGTGGGTCCAATTTCCCTGACATTAGTGTGCTTGAGGTTTTTATGAAATCTTCAGAAAATGAATTTTCTAAGACTTGCACAGGAGAGTGAATGCTTTTATTGGCATGGAATTCTGTTTCTCCGGTGGTAAAGTCCCATGCCGCTTACTCCAGTTCTAAATAAGGTGCAGCTGGGGCTCCGGCAGAGCAAAAAGTAGGACAAGTGTCCCGAGCTCCCTTCCACGGCGGAACTGAGTCTGGAAGAGCATCTGGCTAGGTTCAGCCCATCAGTCCATTGTGTCAGTTGTACATGGCTGTGGGTCACGTGGGCAATTCAGGCTGGGAGAGCGTCACAAGCCAGGCCTCAGGGATGAGCAACAAGAGAGAGAGAGAGCCAAGAGTAAGGGGCTCCTTTGTTTAGGAGTTAAATACCTCAGATTTCGTGCCCTTGCAGTGGCCACGCCAATTCTGGCCACTGACTGCTTCCCAGGTGTGACTGACAGTGAGCACCTTCCCAGGTCACTTAGACCTCACTGGACATATGTCTATTGTCCAGTCCCTCCCCCCAGCGATTTGCAGGGAACAGATTTGGAGAGTGTTCACTGCAGCTTCCTGGCCAAGCTGTATAAATGGCATGCCTGTATTATCTAGTCTTCCCTTTACTCCTTTCCTATTAAATAATAATCAGATTATTATAATGGTAATATATCTTTGGAAAGTTACTATTTTGAAATAAATGAATAATCAAGAAAAAAATAATTCTGGTTCAGAATTTATATCAGGTATAAACAGGTAGTAAGAATAAAGTAAAGGACTTTTACAATCAATGAAATAAAAAACAATTTAATAGTTGAAAACCTTCATTTGAACCCTCTGGAATGCCTCAAAGGAAGATATCTATGGCTACAAGCTGTTGATTAATCATCAGCTTTAATTTATAATTATCCAATCAGGAAAGAAAATTAAAAAGGCATCTCTGCAAGGGAAGAAATATCAGCCTCTGAAGCTGATTTCACTTCTTCATAGCATGACGAGGCCAGAAGACCCTGCTTGTGCCACTCTGAGGGAGAGAAATATGATTTAGAAATAGCCAGTCAAAATATTATTCAGGAATAAAGGTTTTCAATGCAAGCACTCAGAGAATATAGATTCCCAAAAGCCCCGTGAAATTTTTGGTGGAAAGTGTTGGATTAATATAATTTTTAAAACAGGCATTTAACTCCATAATTTAGGAAAAGAACATTAAAAACTTGAGGACACATGAAAAAATAAAACAAAATTTAATAAGAAAATATGAAAAAGTAGAAGTGAAAAATCCAGATACTTATTAGTTGAAAATAATAATACTCAAAACACTACTACTTAAAAATCTTTATGAATTAGATAAAATGAGTATTCTTTTGTTCAAATGTGGAAATCAAGATCATAAAATTTATATAAGAAATAGTTAATAGTATTCATGTGTAAGAAGAAAGGACTGAGAATATGAGGGTTACAGATAAGGCTTTTTTTCATTTTTTGATTTTCCATATTTTGAAGTATTTTAAAATGCGTATGATATTAATATAACAATAAAAAAGTTAATAATAAAATAAAAACTTTACAATAAATGTAGTATTGCACAAATATTGAAACATAAACCTAAATCTATATAAATATTTTTTCAGCATCTTAGGAAATTTTATTAACTTATGATTCAGTAACAGGTATAGATAATCCAGCTCAAGTTAGAGGATGAAACAGTAAAACTTTCTGTAGATTGAGTCATTTTTACAAAATCACATCTTTCCTAAGTTTCTCCTAAACACCTCATGTAATAGACAATTGGTACTATAATTAGGAAATATCCTATAAAGGCAAAAGCCAATTTCATTCTTTCAATAAATATTTCTCTCATGAATTTTAGGTGATAAAGAACTTGTGAATAAAATTGGCAGAATGCTTTTCCTAAATTATAATACATTCTTCTTGAGAAGACAAAGGATAAACAGAAAAACAATCTTGTGATATAATGCTAGAAACGGTGATATGAATGCTATGCATTTGTCTTCTGTACCTATACTTGCTATTTGTTTTCTATGACTGATTAAAAACTAGTGTGCTCCCTGTAGGCTCCTGTAGGCTCTTCTAAAATAAATAAATACAAAGGTTAATCTTAAAAGCCCAGGGGGTATTCATGTTTCATAACATTATTTAAAAAAATATCTTCTCAGGAAAATATAAAACTGATATAAATTTTAGATTATTTGCAGATTTCTTTTTTTGCTAACATTGTTTCAATTTCCTTTAATGCAATTCATGTCAATAAAGATTAAAAGTTATAGAAGGGATAAACAAGTCTGTTTCTTTTTTAATCAACATATTTAAGTTAGAGAACTAGCTGTTACTATCCCAGGAGGGTTTTTAGGTTAGTTGTCAATCATGAAGATAATTGGAAATTAAATGTCAAGGACGGGTTTATACAACTGGTTTCTGCAAACCTCCATCAAATAACATTGTAATTAATTAACCATTTTACTGACTTCCATCTGTTCTTACTTTAATAGGCTCGTGGACAAATCCAACTTGTTTTAAAGGTTCACCAAAATTATTTTTAATGGCATTTGATCTAGGTTTTCTTCTGTTTTATAACATTCTTCATAATAAAGTTATGTACCTTTTAAATCTGTTCATGCCAATGATTGTAAAGGATACATTATAACAAACATTCTATTGGAATTCAATGTTTTTATTAGAAGAATATTTTTTAAACAGTATCTTAACATTTCTAGGCAATCATATGATGGAAAGGACACAGCTCTGGATGTCCAGATATGCAGACTTGATAATATTACTCATTAATTATTTAAACTTGATAAAGTCTCTGAAGCATCAATGCCTTTGATTTCTGAGTTCTAAAACAACAATGTATAAATGATAATAATGTATAAGATTTGTTTTGATTATAAGATACCATTAATATATATGCAATACAATATTGGGTATATTTTTTTTAAAAGCCATCATGTGTTTTCTAACTTCAAAACTTATAGCTGTGTCTTTCTAATCTATAGTTGTTAATTTATTGTTGCTTTTCAACTCATTCTCCAATGTGAATGTCCTAAAGCATTTTATTTTGCTGCTTATTTTTCCTAACACAATGTATAATCATTCATCTTATTGCCTTTGCTTATATTTTCATCCTCTTAGAAGTCTTTTGTGTAGCATATTTCTAAAATGATTGTCTACATAAAAATTATGTTTATATATCTCCACTTCTGGAATTTTAAAATTTTATTTTATTAAAATACTAGAGACCCAGTGCATGGATTTGTGCACCAGTGGGGTCCCTCAGCCTGGCCTGCACCCTCTCACAATCTGGGACCCCTTGGGTGATGTCAGAGAGCAGTTTCATCCCGATCCCCTCGGGCCTATTCCAGACAGGAGGGAGCCCAATTCTGTGCACTGAGCATCTGTCCCTACTGGTTAGTGCATGTCATAGTGACTGGTCGACCAGTTATTCAGTTGTTCAATTGCTTAGGCTTTTATATATATGAAATAAGAAAATACATTTTCTTATTCCATATATATCTATATCTATATCTATATCTACATATATACATATATATACATATACATACACACACACACACACACACACATAAATACACTGAGTGGCCAGATTATTATGACCACCTGAAGTTTGTAGGCAAATTAACTATAATTTCACACTGAAGTTGCTCGAGGGCCAGACCATTATAAGTAGGGAAGCAGGCTGTTTACCACAACAGTAGAAGTGATTTTTTTCTGAACATATGAGTAAACAGTGCGATTTAACAGCCTTTGAACGTGGGATGATTGTTGGCGCTCGGAGCCATGGAGCGAGTATCAGCAAAACAGCCGAAGGCCTGTTCGAACACCTTTGCTGTCTACAGTTACCAAGATAAAACATCTCCAATTCGTACAGGAACACAAGGATTGGACAGTCAAGCATTGGAAAAAAGTCATGTGGTCCGATGAATCACGTTTCCAGTTGCATCATGCAGATCGCAGAGTGAGAATTTGGAAGAAACAGCATGAAAGCATACAACCCCCACATGCATGAGTACAACTCTTCAAGCTGGTGGGGGCAGTGCTATGGTTTGGGGCATGTTTTCCTGGCCTAATTTGGGCCCTTTAATTCGTGTGGAACAACGTCTGAATAGCTCAACATACCAAAGTATCGTTGCTGATCCGTTTCATCCTATCATGTTGTTGGGGTATCCCAATGGAGATGGCTTCTTCCAACAAGATAATGTGCCATGCCATGGTGCTCGTATTATGCAGGAGTGGCTTCAAGAACATGAGGGAGACTTTACCTTGCTTGGGTGGTCCCCACAATCACCAGATCTCAATCCAATTGATCATTTGTGGGACGAAGTTAAAAGAGCCATCAGGCAGCTGGTTCCACAACCACCAAATCTCACAGAACTGGACAGTGCTATTCATCAGACATGGTGTCAGATTCCTCGCATTCATCTTTCAACATCTCGTGGAGTCAATGCCAAGTAGAATCGCCACAGGATTGAAGGCAAAAGGTGGCCCAACGAAGTACTGATGGGGTGGTCATAATAATCTGGCCACTCAGTGTATGGGTATGTGTATATATGTGTGTGTATATATATATAAACATATTTTTTTAGGGTTTTTGTTTAAGGATTTAACCTTGATTACAAGTAACTTTATTACATCCAATCATTAGGAAAATCATATATATCTTTATGTCATGTAACTCAGATCTCTCAGTAAAAATTATAGAAGAGGTCTTCTCTGTCAAACATTTCTAAAAGTATCCATGACTGCAAGAGTTTCACCATGTAAGTGTAAAGGAAAAGAAATTTCAAGTAGTGTAGTATGTAGATCATTCAAATTCATGGAAACCATAGCCATGTGTCTCTCAATCTCCAATAACCACTTCCAAGCATATAAATATTTTCTTCTACCTTCTGACCCTCTAAGAGCTTGTTCTTCATCTTACATCCAGGTTACAGCCCTAAATAACAGCACTGGGAAGCCTGGTACATTATAAGTAAAGTGTCTAACTATCCTTGTACAAGCATAGCTATAAATTTATAATTTGACCTTGGTAGAATGTCATGACAAAGATGAAGTTATGACTTTGCATGGACTTTTAAGCCAAGGAAATATTTTTCAGAACTGCTGTTCATATAATCATAAATAAAAACCAGCAAAAGTTCTTGATAATCTCTAAGATTTTCAGATTCTAGTACTTCTGACTATACTGAAATTTATGTTTTGTTTTATTTTGTTTGTTTTACTTTGAGCTCTTGCTTTGGGATTTGAGAAACTATAATCCAGTTTCTGCAAAATCCCCCTCCATATTAGTCTGACAGCATCAGTTTTCCCATCGTGGTTTTTCAAATTTTTATTTTCCTCGTACTTTTATCCTCATTTCTTTCTTTTTTGTAGGTGTTTTGGAAGAGCGATTCCTATTTTGTAATGGCCATGACAAGACATCCCTGGCAAGGCTAACCCCACACATCGACAGTCCTGTGATCTCATGCAAATTGCTCAAGTTATCTGAGCATAAGTTGCATCATCAGTAAAAAAATTTTAAACACTGGTAATATTTAACTGCAAGTGCTCAAAAATATTAAAAGGAGCCCTAGCTGTCTTGACTCAGTGGATAGAGCATCAGTCTGCAGACTGAAGGAACCCAGGTTCAATTCCGGTCAAGGGCACATGCTTGGGTTGTGGGCTCCATCCTCAGTAGGCGGTGTGTAAGAGACAGCCGATCAGTGATTCTCTCTCATCATTGATGTTTCTATCTCTCCCTCTCCCTTCCTCTCTGAAATTGATAAAAGTATAGTAAAAATATTGAAAGGAGTAATTTTTATAATTGTTCTAAAATTATCCTTATGTATAGGGTGGGCAAAGTAGTTTTTCAGTTGTTCATATGGAAGAAGGTATAATCTAAAAGATAAATCATAAGTAAGGATACACAATAATAGCAATAATAAGAAGAAGATAAATAATACAAATATAAGAAACAATACAACAATTAATAAAAAATAATAATACAAGAATAAACTTTCACATACTCACAACTGTAAACCTACTTTTGCCTACCCTGTATATCTTACAAATATTAAAAACCAATCAAACACAGGACTCCCAAAAAAATCCTCACAGATATAAGAAACATAGTAAATATACTTTATTTAATAAAAATATAAATAACTACAAAGTGTTTACATAACACACTTTATATTCTAAAGTATCAATGCAAAGTCACTTGATTTTCTTCAAATCAACAGAATTAAAAAATTTTATTTTCTTATGGTATCTTTTTTTCTGTTAATATAGGGCATCTTTAACACTATTGTTAACTTCATTCTCGAAAAATGAAGTTAATCTCACAGCCAGATTTTCTTTAAGATGATGATGAATGCAAATACATGGGCACTTATTTGACGAGATAAGTAAGAAAGACATTTAAAAAAGAAAGTCTTAAAAAAGAAAGACATTTCTTTTATAATATGCCCTACTGACTCCTACAGAGCAATTCATTTTCACATACATATTATGATTAATATACATTAACTATATTAGAGACTTAATCAAAAGTATAAAGCCTTTTAAATTCATAGACAAAAATATACTCTTTCTTAAAACAAAACAATTTAAAGTATTTAATAGAAATATTATTTTAGGCTCAACCCCAAATAAAACATGGTAATTATTAGTCTGCTAATCATTAGTCATACACAGTACTTAAAATAAGACTTGTAAAATTTTCCAGAATTACATCAATCTCATTTGTCATCATACGCTAATAAAATTGTCACATTATATTAGTTTTCTTACAGTGAAGTGTTCCAGTTGACAGTCACACATCAGGATTTAGCCATCAATCAAGGAAGTACTAGAAGGTCTTCCTTTATGTTGAAGCAGTCAGAATCCTAGAAAATGTCACCATCTCTTTCTTTGTGACTTTCCCTGGTCCCTACAGTGACAATTGATCACATCTGCCTTTGTTTCTCCAGAAGCACATTGGTTTTCTCTCAGAGTCCCAACAACTTTTTTTTTTAAAACTGGATATATACAAATTTGTACCATAACTACTAATCTGGATATCCTATCTAATAAAAGAGAAACATGGTAATTAGCCATACATCCGCTACCCTTCCCATTGGCTAATCAGGGCGATATGCAAATTAACTGCCAGCCAAGATGGCGGCCGGCAGCCATGCATTGAAGCGAACAGGGAGGCTTGCTTGCTCCAGTGACGGCGGACTCCAACGTTCCCCGCCTGACTTGAAGGCCTCTCAGCTGCAACGCTAAGCAACTATGTTGCAAATATAGAAGCTAAACCAAACCCTAGAAACCTGCTTTAGTCATCTGGGCTTCAGCCAGCCGGACCGCAACATTGTATCAAATACAGAAGGTAAACAAAGGCCAGAAACCTGCTTTCAGCAGCCGAAGCCTCAGAGCTAAAGCTGGCCCAGAATAAAAAAAAAAAAAAGAAAAAAAGGAGCAGTTGGGAGCTTCAGTCACCTGCCAGCCTGAAAACGGCCCTCAGCCCCTCAGCCAGACTGGCCAGGAACCCCAGAGGGGACCCCCACCCTGATCCAGGACACCCTTCAGGGCAAACCAGCCAGCCCCCACCCGTGCACCAGGCCTCTATTCTATATAGTAAAAGGCTAATATGCCTCCTGGCACTGGGATCAGTGGAGCCGCGAGGCCTCCAGGCACCGGTATCAGCGTGACAGGGGGCAGCGCCCAAACCCCCTGATCGCCTTGCGGCTCTGTGTGTGACAGGGGGCGGGGCCACAACCTGCCTATCTGCCCTGCTCTGTGTGTGACAGGGGAAGGTGCCCCAACCCCCTGATCAGCCCTGCTCTGTGCCTGATAGGGGGGAGCTCCCCAACCCCCTGATCACCCTGCAGCTCTGTGTGTGACAGGGTACAGCGCCCCAACCCCCTGATTGGCCCTGCTCTGTGGGTGATAGAGGGCGGCGCCCAAACCCCCTCCCCGAGGACCCTGCTCTGTGTGACGGGGTAGAGCCATAACCTCCCCATCGGCCCTGCCCTGAGTGTGACAGTGGCAGTGCCCCAACCCCCTGATTGGCCCTGCTCTGTGGGTAATAGAGGGTGGCGCCCCAACTCCCTGATCAGCCCTGCTCTGTGTGTGACAGGGGTCGGTGCCCCAACTCCCCTATCGGCCCTACTCTGTGAGTGACAGGGGGGAGCTCCTCAACCCCCTGATTGGCCCTGCTCTGTGTGTGACAGGGTACAGAGCCCCAACCCCCCTGATGGGCCCTGCTCTGTGCATGACAGGGGGCAACGCCCCAAACCCCTGATCGGCCCTGCTCTGTGTGTGACAGGGGGTGACGCCGCAACTTCCCTATCGACCCTGCCTTGTGTGTGACAGGGGCGGTGCCCCAACCCCCCAATCGGCTGTACCTTGAGCATGACTAGAGTTGGCCTCGAAACCTCCCAATCCGCCCTGCTCAGTGCATGACCAGGGGCTGCACCTAGGGATTGGGCCTGCCCTCTGCCACCCGGGAGCAGGCCTAAGCCAGCAGGTCATTATCTCCTGAGGGGTCCCAGACTGCGAGAGGGCACAGGATGGGCTGAGGGACCCCTTCTCCCCCCCGGGTGCACAAATTTTTGTGTACGGGGCCTCTAGTTTATTAAATAATAGGTTATATTTTTTTACTTGTCAAGTGACTAAAGGAGTCTTACTATTTCCTCTGCTTGACTAAACTTTGAACAGGCTTCTTCTTCCTGACCTGAATCTAGGTCCCCAATCTCCCTTTCTTGAAGTAGTTACATTAGATAACTTGAAACTATAAATTCTTCCTCTGACCTTTGAGATATAAATCTTCTGTCGGCTGCTTGCCAGTTTTACAATAGAGAAAAGACTTTCTCAGGGATCAGGGAGACTTCCCTTTGAATTTAATCATCAAAAAAAAAAGATTGTGACCCTATCTCCCAGGGTCTTTGAGAAGGTAGGAACCTAACTTTCATAGTAGGCAATTAACTAATACAGATGGCTTAATCACCTTGACCAACCTCCCCTACTAGTTAACCCCAGTACTTAAAAACTCCCCTGCCCTTTATACTAGTGGATTTGGGCTCAGTCTCTCTCTCCCCTCCTGCAATAGTCTTAGATAATGTCTTCCTTGCCAGTTAAACTCCATCCAGTGCAATTTTCTTTGACACAGGCATGAATCTAGTATTATGTAACATTTACTCATATTTGTCTCTGGAAAATATTTCCTGCTTTTTGTTTTATGGAAAACTAAGATCTGATTGACTCTATGTGCTAATGAGAAGTCCTATTCTTTAGTAAAGAATAAAATAAGCAGCAATAATACAGATAACAAAGGAAGGTGCATCTACCAGATGATCCATGGACTTCGGGAATAGGGAAACTCAAGTAAAGCTACTCCGTACACTCTCTCTAATTAAATTATAAGTTACATTAATTATGAACATTTAAATCTCATGTAAGTCAAACAGTACTAAACACATTCTTTTTCAAAAATAAATCTTTATTGTTCAGATTATTACAGTTTTTCCTCTTTTTCCCCCCATAGTTCCCCTCCACCTGGTTCCCACCCCACCCCTTGCCCTTAACCACCCTCCCACTGTTCTCATCCATAGGTGTAAGATTTTTGTCCAATCTCTTCCCGCACCTCCCACACCCCTTTCCCCCTGAGAATTGTCAGTCCACTCCCTTTCTATGCCCCTGATTCTATTATATTCACCAGTTTATTCTATTCATCAGATTTTTTATTCACTTGATTTTTAGATTCACTTGTTGATAGATATGTATTTGTTGTCACTTTGTTGTTCATAATTTTTATCTTTACCTTTGTCTTCTTCTTCCTCTTCTTACAGAATACCCTTCAACATTTCATATAATACTGGTTTGGTGGTGATGAACTCCTTTAGCTTTTTCTTATCCCTGAGGCTCTTTATCTGACCTTCAATTCTAAATGATAGCTTTGCTGGGTAGAGTAATCTTGGTTGTAGGTTCTTGCTATTCATCACTTTGAATATTTCTTGCCACTCCCTTCTGGCCTGCATGGTTTCTGTTGAGAAATCAGCTGACAGTCCCTTGTAGGTAACTAATTGTTTTTCTCTTGCTGCTTTTAAGATTCTCTCTTTGTCTTTTGCCCTTGGCATTTTAATTATGATGTGTCTTGGTTTGGTCCCCTTTGGATTCCTCTTTTTTGGGGTTCTCTGCACTTCCTGGACTTGTAAGTCTATTTGAGTACCTAAACACATTCTTAAATAGATTTTGTCCTCTCCCATATTTTTATGATGAAACAACTTTTCATTTAAGCTTCCATGTGTACCTATGTTGTTGATAACATGATTTTAAAATGTTATTATTATACAAAAATTAGAGGTTCTCATCTCTGGTCCAAATATATATAATTTAAGGATGAACAGAGAGATCTTTTTGACCTTTTGAAATTTTATCCCACATATATTAGCATATGTTCTTGTGTACTGTTTAGAGAGATATTACATAATTTTGCTTATATTTTCAAAGAAAAACAGACATATTACCAAAGAGAGTTGAAAAGAGAGTTGAAGAACCCTCTTTAGGCGTAAAGGTTGAAGGTAAAATCTAATTTTTTAAAATTAACTAAACTTACTGTTATACTCGTTTTGTGTCATTTTGTCTATTTCAATTTCTTTGTTTTAATGGGAGTGATAGATCAAGTTACTATTTTGGTTTTCAATAAATTTTCATGTCCTATCTATCTCCTATAAGGTAATATATGTAATAAAGTTTTCATCTTTACTCCCTCCTCTTCCGATTGTAACACACACACCTGGGGAGGGTAATAAGAAATCCTGGGTATTCCTTCCTTTGGTTTCTGCAGGAGACTGAATCCATAAAAGCTCTTTTGGCACAGAGACACTCAGGCCGACCCCACACCCTCACCACCAGGAATACACCAGAACTAGTCTACATTTCCTGATTTCTCCAGCCATTTCGGACCTGCTTGACAGGCCTACTCTGCTCTTCCCAGCGGCTTCAATTATGTAAGTAATAAATTGCATCATATCTTCTTGGTGTGTGTACATGTGTGTGTGCTTATTTGTGTGTGTACATGTGTGTGTGCTTATTTGTGTGTGTGTGTGTGTGTGTGTGTGTGTTTTATCATCAGTCTTAATATCTAAAGCAAATTTTGGGTGTGGATTTCTCCTACTGTAATCTGTTAAGAATTTTTTGTTGTCAAACATATCAGGCTATCCCACTGCCCTTTTTTCTCATAATTACTTGATATTTTCTGGTTCAACTGACTCTTAACTGTTTTGTGTTGTTTCCCCATTGAACTGTTACAATTTCATCAAGGGTGATTTCACATTACATATTCACAGGCGATGCATATTCCTAAATTTAATTAGATTTCACTTTTCTGTACTATTATAGTAAGCAAAGCATAAACATTTATTAAGTTCATCATGTTCTGAAATAATTTATTTAGGATCATTTTTCTTCCAGTTTTATCAAAATATAATTGACATAGCACTGTATAAGTTTTTAAAGTGTAGAGCAAAATGACTTATCTCCAAATGAGTATAACAGTAAGTTTAGTTAATGTCCATCACTTCACACAGTTAATTTTTTCCTTGTGATGAGAACTTCCAGTATACTATATAGCATTGTTAAGTATAATTTTCATCTTATAACTTCAACTAGTACTTATAACTTCAACTTTGTACCTTTTGAACACCTTGAGAACTATTTCTCCTACTTAATCTACCAGCCCCTAATAGTTTCTATTGTGTTGTAAATTTAAAACCTATCTGGTTTTATTAACCAATGGCACCCCAATAAATTCAATGTAAAAATATAAAAAATTAAAATGGGCAGTGTAAATGATGAGATGAAGTATACTCACAGATCTAATTGGACAATTTACATATAACATTATATCTGAAATATAATGACCACTCTACATATTAATGATACTATATTAACAACTATTGTGCAATGGAAGCACAAAAACAATATATAAAGACGAGAGGCCTGGTACACGATATTCGTGCATAGGGGGGGTGTCCCTCAGCCCAGCCTGCACCCTCTCATAGTCTGGGACCCCTCGGAGGATATCCAACTGCTGATTTAGGCCCGATCCCACAGGAATCAGGCCTAAACTAGCAGTCAGACATCCCTCTCACAATCCAGGACTGCTGGCTCCTAACTGCTGGCCTGCCTGCCTGCCTGATCACTCCTAACCATTCACCTGCCTGATCACCCCTAACCACTCGCCTGCCTGCCTCATCACCCTTAACTGCTTGCCTGCCTGCCTGATTGCCCCTAAACGTCTCTGCTTCAGCTCTTGCTGCCCCAGCTTTGTCCAGAAGAATGTCTGGAATGACATCTGGAAGGTGGTTCAGCTCTCCGGTCTAATTATCAAATTACACTTTTAGTATATAGGATTAGACATAAATGTTAATATAGGACTATTATATATAAATTAGAGGCATGGTGCACGAAATTCGTGCACAGGTAGGATCCCTATGCCTGGCCGGCAGTCAGGGCCCATCTGTGGGGCAATCAGCGGGGTGATTGGAGGCCCCTGCTGGCACCCTCCTTGGCTGGCCTGGGGCCTGTGGGCTGGGGGCAGTTCCTGCATTGAGAATCTGCCCCTGGTGGTCAGTGCACGTCATAGTGACTGGTCATTCTGCGTTTGGTTGATTTGCATATTAGACTTTTATTATATAGGATGTTATATTAGTGACATACAAATTTAAAAGTGGTGATATCTATGTATTTTTAAAAATGACATTTCAAAAAGTTACACTAGTCAATATGAACATATTTCGAATTGGATTTTAAAGAAAATTGATAAGTGTAACACTTTAATATTTTATTTATTTCTTATTTACATATAGATATGATATATTCTGATTACATAAGCCCAAACACAGATCCAAACCAATGAATGTGGCATTTTAAATGAAGTGAAGGGAATGCAATACAAAGTAAATAGTATTAAAATAATTAATAATCCTATATAATAAAAGCCTAATATCCAAATTGTCCCCTTGGGTGGTCATTTGACCAGGAGTTCAAAGGCTTGCTGTGATGAGTGCTGACCACCAGGAGGCAGCACAGAACATGGTGGGCATCAGCAACGTGGCTCTGGCCCTGCCAGCCCTGATGGGCCCCAATGTGAGTGGGATCATGGTGGAATGCTGGAGCAGGTGAGTGGGCAGTGCCAGGCCAAGGCGGGTGTGAGCAGGGGCCCAATCTCCCTGCCAATCGCTCCACAGATAGCAACCAGTGGCGGCAGCAGGGAGCAGGGCAGCCACCCAGCTCCCAGGTACTGAGGGAGCCAGGCAGGGGACTCAGCCCTGACCAATCTTCCTGCAGGCAGGATGGTGGAGCAGGTGAGGGGGCGGAGCCAGGCAGGCCACAGTGGGGTGCCAGATGAGGCTGCAGGGCTGCGAGGTTGGGGGCATGAGCTGGGGCCCCATCCCCACAGGCTGCACCGAGGGACCCCACCTAAGCATAAATTCATGTACCGGGCCTCTAATTAATTCATAAAAGTATAAAAGATAAGCCTACCAAGACAAAACGTATATACTAGTATTTTCCTGATGTTTCTCTGTCTCTGGATCTGTCCCTGTTCATCAGTGTATGTTGTTCATTATATTCCACAAATGAATGAGATCATGTGATATTTATCTTTCTCTGACTGGCTTATTTCACTTAGCATAATGCTCTCCAGTTCCATCCCACTTCTAGGAATTTATCCCAAGGAACTAGAAACACCAATTAGAAAGGATATATGCACCCCTATGTTCATAGCAGAACAATTCACCATAGCTAAGATTTGGAAACAGCCTAAGTGCCCATCAATAGATGAGTGGATTAAAAAACTGTGGTACATCTATACAATGGAATACTACACGATGGTAAAAGAAAAAGTTCTTACCATTTGCAACAGCATGGATGGATCTGTTTGTTATATATGCTTGTTTATTAGCCAAAACTTATGGAGCCAGATGTTTGCTGCCTCCAAGACTTTGTGGCCTACGTGATAATCATGTTAACTGCACGGTATTTATCATACTGCTTGGGCCTAAGTCACCAATCCACTTAATTGTAAAGAAGAAATCATTTTACTTTCAAACATCTATGAAATACATATTAGAATATGTGCTACTTAAATAACTTATTTTAACAATCAAAATTTTATCAGTGTGGATTTTTTTCAAGGTTTTGGCAATAAAATTAGAATATGTGCATATGAAAGGCTCTCCCTTCCTGGTACTAAGTTCTAGAACGTTTGGCTAAAAGATATAAACTTATTTAAATCATTGCCTTAGTTAATGCATGTAAAGATGCCACAAAATATATTGGATTAATTGCCTTTGTCCTAAGTACAGTGATTTGTTAAATAAGTCCAGCTCTTTTCTCACATATTAATGGATTCTGTGTGAGAATGTCTTATAGAGCCATACTTCAAATAAGAAAGATATCACACTAACCACTTGATAATAGGTGACATACATGAAGGCTCCACTTCATTGGCATCAAACATAAGAATGCTAGCTTCTAAAATTGCAATTGGTTTAATAAGATAAACTTTTCTATAAGTTTACATTCAAGTTTTATAGGCAGTGCAAGTATTCCCTTTTCAATTTCTAGCATTTTTTTTCTCAATTTTAATTGATTTATTATGATGCAGCACAGTTTTATAACATATCTATTTGAAATTTATTATTGTAGTCATTAGTGTATTAAACAGTTTCTTATATCTTTCTTATTTGTTTAGTTTCTTTGATTGTTATTGTTATTTTTATGTTGTCTCCTTAGTTGCTACTTTAGCTATTTCCCTGATGCAATGCTGATTAGTTTTACCCTAATGAGTGCTGTTGCAGACTCCCAATGGATACCTATAAACAGTAAAACATAGTTCAGCATCCAGATCTAAATAATTGTTAATTTCTTTCTTAATTCTAGGTATTACCAATGGATTATTTAAAATATAAACATTAAGTGCCTAGGATTAAAATATTCATCTCAATTCTATAAATATGAGTCTGAAAATTGAATTATATTCCAATCTTTATATCTTAAAAATGTGCAAATAAAATCACTATCAACATGTAGTTCTTACCTATTCACTGACAGCTACTTATAGAAACAAATGTAAAGAGGTGGACTTGATTTAAGGTAGAAACTTATGAAGGCTTTAAAATAGCTAATAATTCAGACATCTGCTGCAGATTATCAAACAAAATGTTTTCACATTAATTTTAAGGAAAAAACTTAAAAGTTATTTCCTGCAGGAGACGTTGATAAACCAGACACATGATACAGGAGTAGGCAAAAATCCTTTCTTTAACACAAGCCACAGTCATAAGCAGATCTCTAGCCCTATAAAATATGTGGAATTGAAGTATAAATTTAGCCTCGGCTGGTGTGACTCAGTGGTTGATCATCAACCTATAAACTAGAAGACCACAGTCCGATTCCCAGTTAGGGTATATGGCAGTGTTGTGGGCTCGATCTCCAGCAGGGGACATGCAGGAAGCAGTGGGTAAATGATTTTGTCTCATCATTGATGTTTCTATCACTCTCTCCCTCTCCTTTCCTCTCTGAAATCAATAAAAATATATTTTAAAAAAGAAGTATACATTTACTTTAGTTCTTCATGAAATGAAAACATATTTATCCACTAGAGGCCCAGTGCACGAAATGCATGCACGGGTAGGGTCCCTAGGCCTGGCCAATGATCAGAGCCTATCAGATTCCCCACCTCCCTGCCTCCCACCTCCTCCTTCTCTCCTTCCCTCAGTGCCCTGCCACTGCTGGTCGCCAGCCATGTTCTATGCTGCCCCCTGGTGGTCATCGCACTTCAAACTCCCAGTCTCCCGGTCTCCTGGTTGAACTCCCAAGGGGACACTTTGCATATTAGTCTTTATCTACACTAATAAAAGAGAAACATGGTAATTAGCGTATGACCGCTACCCTTCCCATTGGCTAATCAGCATATCCTTATGCAAATTAACTGTCAGCCAAGATGGAGGCCAGCAGCCAGGCAGCTGGAAGCGAACATGAGGCTTGCTTGCTCCAGTGACTGCAGACTCCAACGTTCCCCGCCTGACTTGCCGGCCTCTGAGCTGCAACTCTAAGAAACTTTGTAATAAATATAGAAGCTAAACAAAACCCCAGAAACCAGCTTTCAGTCAGCCAGGATCTCAGAGCTAGAGCCAGAGCTAAAGCTGGCCCAGAATAAAAAAAAAAAAAAAAAAGAAAAAAAGGAACAGTTGGGAGCTTGAGTCAACAACAGCCAGCCTGAAAGCAGCCCTCAGCCCCTCACCCAGACTGGCCAGGCACCCCAATTGGGACCCCCACCCTGAAGGGTGTGTGACCAGCTGCAAACAGCCATCATCGCCTCATCCAGGCTGGCCAGGCACCCCAGTGGGGACCCCCACCCTGATCCAGGACACCCTTCAGGGCAAACCAGCTGGCCCCCAGCTACTATATCCTATATAGTAAAAGGGTAATATGCCTCCCAGCACTGGGATCAGCGGAGCCGCGAGACCTCCTGGCACCGGATCAGCGTGACAGGGGGCAGCGCCCAACCCCCCGCCCCCACAGGCCCTGCTCTGTGTGTGACAGGGTAGAGCCATAAACTCCCCATCGGCCCTGCCCTGAGTGTGACAGTGGCAGCGCCCCAACCCCCTGATCGGCCCTGCTCTGTGCGTGACAGGGGGTGGCGCCGCAACCTCCCCATCGACCCTGCCTTGAGTGTGACAAGGGGCGGTGCCCCAACCCCCCAATCGGCCCTACCATGAGCGTGACTGAGGGTGGCATCACAACCTCCCAATCCGCCCTGCTCTGTGCATGACAGGGGGCAGCGCCCCAACTCCCCAATCGGCCCTGCTCTGAGCCCGACCAGGGGCTGCACCTAGGGATTGGGCGTGCCCTCTGCCACCCGGGAGCAGACCTAAGCCAGCAGGTCGTTATCTCCCGAGGGCTCCCAGACTGCGAGAGGGCACAGGCCAGGCTGAGGAACCCCCCTCCCCCCCGAGTGCACAAATTTTTGTGCACCCGGCCTCTCGTCTATTATAAGTGGATACAAACTCCCTGCACGAGAGGGGGCCCAAGAATGGGTTGTTCCCCAGGTTCACTTATCTAGGGCTTTTCCGCCCTTGAGCCCGCTCTTTGTCTGTGTCACTCTCTGATTGGCTTCTCCTGCCTTCCTTGCCTAGCAACAATTTCAAAACCCACCCTGAATGCCCCCCTCCTTTTTCCCTTCTCTTCCTGGAATATCCTGCACCTGCAAGATAAATATCCTTGGGGTTTGGAGGTTGGCCCTGTGTGGCTCTGCAGTTATGTCTGCACTTCCTTCTTCTTCCACCCCTATCTCTTGTAACTTGCTGCATGTGCAAGATAACTATTCTTGTCTTGTGGCATTCTGATTTTCTGCAAGACCAGCATCCCTGTGGTTATAGTGGCTTCAATTGTCATGTCCATATTTCTTCCTTCCTTTCACCACGCCCCCCCCCCCACCCGAGTGCACAAATTTTTTTGCACCGGGCCTGTAGTATATATATAGTTGTATGAAGTCTGTGGAAGCATGGGAAACACTCTGTAGTTGGTGATAAGCATACTTGTGATAAGCATATTACCACAGAAATTCTTTTTTAATAAAACAGGAGAAGTGAACTTTAGGAACATTGCATTACATGCTGCAGAAAAAAATGCCATGCTTTACATGCTTTGTAGTAAAATAGAAAATGTTTTGCTAATTATGTATTTCATCAATCTATGCTAAAGAAAAATAATGTATCTGTGACATCATTTTTGTTGATGGTTTGATTAGGTATAACAATAAAAAGAAACCATAAAAAATATTTCCTAAATAAAGATAAGGATTACATCAGATTGCAAATATATACTGAATTGGGATGGCAGATATGTCATAAAATATTTATAATCTTTAAATTATATGACAAAATGACAGAATAAATAAATTGGTGCTGGATTAATTTTTAAAAATTTTTTCCCACCACAGATATCCATTTTAAATTATGGCTTTGAATGGATAAAGATGACAAATATAATATTTAACTTGGATATTTTTGAAAATATACTTTCCTTTGAGATCATCTATCATTTAAAAGAGACTCGGCCATGATATTTATTGAACCAGAGAATTACTGTTTGCAAAGTTGAAATGATTATAGAATACTTCCAGACCTAAATGTAATAGAGGTTTGGCCCTCATCCATTGTGAGCAAGAGTTTTGGTCAATTATCTCTCTCAGATATTTTGTTTCATGCAAGCAAATACCAGATGCCTATGCATATCCTAGGAGGTCAAGTGATATCTCATCTCATGCAGATAACTTATAATAACCTATATTTTGAAATAAAATGAATATATTTACTTGCAAAATAAAAAAGGACATTGCCACACATGTAAAAGACTGAGAAAAGTAAAATCCAGTTACACATGTAAACAATAAAGTAATCAATGTTTGCATTTTACTATATACTTTATTGTCTATTTCCCTATTATTTTTATAATGATGATTATAAAAGAAGTATCTGATTATATGAGAATTAAAAGTGACAATGCAATTCCCTTTCTCTAATTCACCCAAATGTCAGTCCCAGTGTCAGACAACCACTTCTGCTGTATGCTTTAAGAAATCTTATAGCTATATTTAAGAATACCATTATATATACTTATGTTTATATTTCAATATTTTAATAATGAGCAGATTTATGTTATTAAATGTGTTTTAGAACTTGTGTTTTGCTTTTTATTAATTCTAACTAGTGGCCCGGTGCACAAAATTTGTGCATGGGGGGATGGGGTCCCTTCAGCCCAGCCTGCACCCTCTCCAATTGGGGACCCCTTGGGGGATGTCTGACTGCCAGTTTAGGCCAGATCCCTCTCACAATCTGGGACTTCTGGCTCCCAACTGCTCACCTGCCTGCCTGCCTGATTGCACCTAACCTCTCTGCCTGCCTACCTGATTGCCCCTAACTGACTCTGCCTGCCTGCCTGATTGCCCCTAACTGCTCTCCCCTGCTGGCCTAATCCCCCTACCCAACTGCTCTCCCCTGCCGGCCTGATCTCACCCGGTCTCTGTCTGTCTTTATTTTTCTCAGCAGTCCTCCAGGCCTCCCTGCCTCCCTATCTCCATCTTCCTCTTTTCCAGCTGGGAGAAGGCAGGGTCAGTGGGGGCCTCTCCACCCTCTGCTGGCCCTCCCTTCCATCCAGACCTCTTCAGGCCCAGTCTGTTTTGTTTCCTCATTCTGAGAGAGGCTCTGAGAGTGAGCTAGGAGGGAGGGAAAGAAAGGGAGAAAAGGCTGTGAGCTGGTGGGTGTTGTGTGTGTCTGTGCATGTGTGTGGTTGTGAGTGAGTATGAGTGCCAGCCCCACTTCCTCCATCCCCGTCTCCGCTGCCACAAGTCCTCACCCACCAGAACCTGCTGCATGCACAGCTTGGTCATTAGGTGAGTCTCCAGTTGTTATGGATGTGACAGACCCAGGGTTTTTATATATTAAGATGATACATAATAAAAAATTTAATTTCTGAATATGTAGGTTTCACTTGTACTTTATAAATTCTGATTATTATTCCATTATGATTACATGATCTCTAAGGTACTGTTTTAGATACATAAACAATTTATTTCCATATTTTGGTATTATAAACAATTTTGTGATGATGATGATGATGATGATGCTGATGATGAGGTAAAGATGGGGAGAGAGGGAAAGGGATAAAAGAGTGAGAGAGAGAGAAAGAGAGAGACTCATAGATCAGTAGCAAAAATTAATAAAAACCCAATTAAATATGAGCAAGCAAAGGATCTGGATAGACATTTCTTCAAAGAAGCCATGCAAATGCTATCAGTTATATTTCACCACAGTGAAATATCACCTCACATTTGTTAAAATGGTTATTATAAAAACAAAACAAAAAATAACAAGTGTTGGTAAAGATGTAGAAAAAAGGGAACCCTTGTAAACTTTTGGTATACCAGAATGTAGACTGGTATAGCCATTGTGAAAAACAGTAAAAAAGTTTCCTCAAAGCAATTAAAATCAATCACTCTCTTAAATAAATCATATGCTATCTTATATGTAATACTAGAGGCCCAGTGCACAAAATTCGTGCACAGGGAGGGGGGGGGTGGGGTGTCCCTCAGCCCAGCCGGCACCCTCTCCAATCTGGGATCCCACTCACAATCCGGGACTGCTGGCTCCCAACCACTCGCATGCCTGCCTGCATGATCACCCCCTAACTACTCCCCTGCCAGCCTGATTGACACCTAACTGCTCCTCTGCTGGCTCGATTGCCCCTAACTGCCCTCCCTTGCCACCCTGGTCCCCCTAACTGCCCTCCCCTGCAGGCCTGGTCCCCCCCAACTGCCCTCCACTGCTGGCCTGATCGCCCACAACTGCCCTCTCCTGCCTGCCATCTTGTGATGGCCATCTTGTGTTCACATGGGGGCAGCCATCTTTGACCACATGGGGGCAATCATCTTGTATGTTGGAGTAATGATCAATTTTGGTGTGTGTGTGTGTGTGTGTGTGTGTGTGTGTGTGTGTGTTTAGTCATGTAGTCTCAGCATCCATGATCAGTTGTCATTAAACATACTAGCTAATAGTGAAAAACTCAGTGCTTTATTTATTTTTTCTTAGTTATATAACTTTTTATAGCTTTTATTAGGAAAGGATATTTTTATTTTTTTGAATTTGTTAAAATTTTATCTTTGATATTCAGGATATCGCTTATGTCACCTTTTACCCCCTTTAATGCTCTCCATCCCTCACCACCACCACCACTCAGGCCAATGGCACTATTGTCTGTGTCCATGGGTTATGCATATGTGCATATAAGTTATTTGATTAATCTCTTCCTGCACACCTTTCTCTCTGAGGTCTGTCAGTGTGTTCCATGCTTCCATGTCTCTAGGTCTATTTTGTTCATCCATTTATTTTGTTCATTAGATTCCACCTATAAGTGAGATCATGTGATAATTGTTTTTCTCTGTCTGGCTTATTTCACTTAGCATAATACTCTCCAGGTCCCTCCATACTGTCTCAAAGGGTAAAGAGTCCTCCTATTTTAAAGCTGCATAGTATTCCATTGTGTAAATGTACCAGTTTTTTTATTCATTCATCTACTGATGATCTTAGCTATGGTAAATAATGATGCTATAACATAGGGGTGCATGTATTATTTCTGATTGGTGTTTCAGGATTCCTAGGATATATTCCTATCAGTGGGATCACAGGGACAAATGGCAGTTCCATTTTTTTCTTTTTTAAGGAAATTTCACACTGTTTTTCCATAGTGGCTGCACCAGTCTGCATCCCACCAGCAATGTATTAGTTCCTTTTTCTCCATATCCTTACCTGCACTTGTTACTTGTTGATTTATTGAAGGTAGCCATTCTGGCAGGTGTGAGGTGGTACCTCATTGGCATATTAATTTACATCTCCCTGATTGGATATTTTTTAAATATATTTTTATTTACTTCAGAGAGGAAGGGAGAGGGAGGGAGAGATAGAAACATCAATGATGAGAATCATTGATTGGCTGCCTCCCACACGCTCCCTACTGGGGATTGAGCCTGCAACCCGGGAATTGAACAATGACCTCCTGGTTCACAGCTCAACACTCAACCTCTGAGCCATGCTGGCCAGGTTATTGGATATTTTTAAAGTAAAAATATAATTTATTGTTTATTCAAGAAATTAAATTATTAATAATATAATGCTCAGGTAAAAAAAAATTCATTTTTACCTAAATATAAATATGTTATTCTACTCTTCTTCAATATGACATGTAAGGTACTCATATTTTATATCTACTGCTATGTTTCTTTAAGAATTTATGAAATTTTAATTTTCAGCTTGCATGTATAACATATATGATACATAAAATTACTTTACTTGGATCTCTGAAATAAAAATCCTTTTATACTATAATAAGAGCAAACCTTACTACATGCATATTTGTTAATGAACTTGAAATTTTACTTTAGGTTTTAATAAAATTAAACTATATTTTAAAGGAGTCATACAAAATAAAAGTATATTCAAACTAGACTGATTTTTTGCCTTCCTGTTAAGTAACTAATTTTTGAAACAGGATTTTGTTTCTTGGAAAATAAAAAAGTGAAGTAGACTTAGACGGTAATGTTAGATCTTTTTGAAAATATCACAATCTATAGTTATTTATCAAACACTTGGTCATATATTAAAAATGTATTTAACTTTTTCAAAAATCAGTAGTAATGTAATAAAAGAAGTCAAAGATATGAACTAGAAAACAAGATTACTGAGATATATTGCAAAAGCAATTTAATTTATAATGCCATGTTTTGAGAAAGTGTACCTAAAGTTCATGGTCATAAAACCAATATAAGAAAAAATTTAATTAAATTATATACTCACAGCTGAAATAAACTTCTTATCAAAGACAAAAAGTGTAATCATTCAGAAAGCATATCACAAACTGGTATATTTTCATCAACAAAATATTGCTGGAAAAATTTACAAAGAAAACTTACTTATTGTAATAACTATTGCAATTTTTGAGAATAAGATAACTATAAAATTGCATAAAATGAAGAACTTGAACATTCTCTATCTCTCTGTAATTATAGATAAATTACTCCTCACTTTTCTAAACTCTCATAAAGAAATTTATTTTAAAAGTAGCTTGAGTTCATCCACTACAGTCCTCCGCTCTACCAGCTGAGCTATCAAAGGCTTAAGCTTATATTATAATGTTATATGACAATTATACCTAAATAAAAATAAATATATACCAAAATTAGTTTGCATTTTAGCAGGGGTTAGGGTGTAAGGGAAATAATGAGATGTTGGTCAAGGGGTACAAACTTCCAGTTATAAGATAAATAAGTTCTGGAGATCCAGTCCAGCAAGGTGATTAGAGCTAATAAAGCTAACCTCTATGCTTGAAAATTACTAAGTGAGTAGATCTTAAATGTTCTCACCACACATATACACACACACAAATTATATGACATGATGGAGGCATTAACTAACACTATGGTGGCAATCATTTTGCAATATATAAATGGATCAAATAAAAATACTATAAAACAGTAGCTTGAGTTCTAAGTTCTGCTTGTTTTACTCCTTATAATATTAGTGAACTTCTAATCTAATGAATATTAGATGGATATACTGGTATATAATATTTATAAATATGTATATGTACACATTCATCTACACTAATAAAAGAGAAACATGGTAATTAGCGTACGACTGCTACCCTTCCCATTGGCTAATCAGCATATCCTTATGCAAATTAACTGTCAGCCAAGATGGCGGCCGGCAGCCATGCACTGAAGCAAGCAGGGAGGCTTGCTTGCTTCAGTGACTGTGGACTCCAACATTCCCTTGCCGGCCTCTCAGCTGCAACTCTAAGCAACTATGTACTATGTTGCAAGTAAGAAGCTAAACAAAACCCCAGAAACCAGCAGGACTGAAAGACAACCAGATCACAACATTGTATCGATGTTTTCAGCAGCGAGGCCTCAGAGCTAAAGCTGACCCAGAATTAAAAAAAAAAGAAAACAAGGAGCGGTTGGGAGCTTCAGTCACTCGACAGCCGGAAAACAGCACTCAGCCCCTCACCCAGACTGGCCAGGCACCCCAGTGGGGACCCCCACCCTGATCCAGAACACCCTTCAGGGCAAACCAGCCGGCCCCTACCCATGCACCAGGCCTCTATTCTATATAGTAAAAGGGTAATATGCCTCCCGGCACCGGGATCAGCGGAGCAGCGAGGCTCCCGGCACTGGTATCAGCTTGACAGGGGGCAGCGCCCAAACCCCTGATTACCCTGCGGCTCTGTGTGTGACAGGGTAGAGCCATAACCTCCCCATTGGCCCTGCCCTGAGTGTAACAGGGTGCAGCGCCCCAACCCCCTGATCAGCCCTGCTCTGTGTGTGACAGGGGGCGGTGCCCCTACTCCCCTATCGGCCCTACTCTGTGAGTGACAAGGAGGAGCTCCTCAACTCCCTGATCGACCCTGCTCTGTGTGTGACAGGGTACGGAGCCCCAACCCCCCTTATCGGCCCTGCTCTGTGAGTGACAGGGGGCAGTGCCCCAACCCCCTTATCGGCCCTGCTCTGTGCGTGACAGGGGGTGGCGCCGCAACCTCCCCATCGACCCTGCCTTGAGTGTGACAAGGGGCAGTGCCCCAACCTCCCAATCGGCCCTACCCTGAGCTTGACTGAGGGTGGCATCCCAACCTCCCGATCTGCCCTGCTCTGTGCATGACGGGGCGGCGCCCCAACTCCCCAATTGGCCCTGCTCTGAGCCTGACCAGGGGCTGCACCTAGGGATTGGATATGCCCTCTGCCACCCAGGAGCAGGCCTAAGCCAGCAGGTCGTTATCTCCCGAGGGGTCCCAGACTGCGTGAGGGCACAGGCTGGGCTGGGGGACCCCCCTACCCACCCCCCGGAGTGCACAAATTTTTGTGCACTGGGCTTCTAGTATCCTATATAAAAAACTAATCTATTAAGTTTCCAGTCATCTGTTCAACCAATCAAAGAAAAATATGTTAATGATATACTAATGCTGCTCAACCACTCGCTATGATGTGCACTGACCACCAGGGGGCAGACACTTTGACCAGTAGGCTAGCTTGTTGCTGGAGTCGGGCGGTTCAGGACTGAGCCAGACAGACCCGACATGCCCCGTAGCCCTCCCGCAGTCCCTCCCCAGCTGGCCAACCTCTCACATCCCTCCCTGACCCGATCACGCACCAGTGTGGTCCCTCTATGTGGCCTGCACCCTGTCACAATCCGGAACCTCTCAAAGGTTCAGCCTGATCCCGCAGGCCAGGCCAAGGGACCCCACTGTTGCACAAATTCATGCACTAGGCTTTTAGTATATATATATATATATATATATATATATATATATATATATATATATAATATTTGATGGTAATGTTGTAAGATCACTGGATCTAAACTTTATCACAAGTTCTAGTTAATAAATTAATTAAAATATCTATACCTTTAATTTCTAAGTTATAAAACAAAAATAGCAAGTGGATATGTTTTGTTTCTTTGCTTATCCCCATTTCTGTCTTTCAAGGTGTCTGTCCATATATTTCTCCTTATAAAATTAAAGATGATACTTCATTGGTCATAGTTTTATATATGTAATGATAATTAGAACTGTTATTTTGAAACTATAGGCAGAACAATGTAACAGGGAAATTCCTCAAAGTTCACTGTATAGACTTAAGTTATTCCCTCTAATCATTTTATTTATCCTCCCCAAACAGCTGTAACAAATCTGAGACTTTTCTCCATTGATTGATATTCACTTTATTTTTACTTAGGTATTGATGATTTTATTTAAATGTTTTTGGATTCCCAAGAGAGAGATTAATGAACTAAAGTGTGTGCCTTGTATTTTTCAAATTTTATATTTAAGTACTTATTGCTAGAGTGACTCATAATTGTGCACACAGTTATACATTTATATTAGGAAATAGATCATTTTCTACCTTACAAACACTGCCAATATGTGATAGTACTTACAATAATTTTTTTGCTAATCTATTAGAATAAAGTTATATGTATTTTTTTGCTTACTTTTGCATCCTTTTACTTCTCAGGTAATTTGGGTTTGTTACATTGTAAACTGTCTGTCTTATCTATTTTTGTATGTAACTGTCATTATTTTCTAAATTTGAAAATTCTATTATCATTTACAGATTTTAACATTTGAAATTAATAGTCATTTAGAGTATGCCTCTATTTATTTATGTTTCTGTTATATTTTCTTTACAATATAATTTTAAAATATATGAACTAGATTTTTCTTCTAAAGATTTAGTTTATTCCCCTTTACCAAAAAAAAAAAAAAATTATCTGTGTCTCTAGATTGTCTAGTCTCCTCAAAAATTGCTTTTCTCACGTGTGTTTCCTTTCAAATTTGCCATACATCATATTATTTCTTTTACTTATTGTGTTTTCTGGATTTTATCATCTCAAATCACAGTATCAGAAAAGAAGAAAATGTAAGATATAATTGATTATTTCCTTTTGTTCTTATTGCATTTACAAGAACTTCCCAAAGAATATGAAATAAAAATGTTAATAGTAATAGTTTTATTGCTTACCATTGAAAATGATATTTGCTAATATGTAGAGTAAATAGTCATTTTAATACTCTAGTCATTTCTTTTTATGTAAATTCCACTTATACTTTTTATCAGCTCAATGTCTTCTGAATTTTTGAAATAACTTTAAGCAGTACTCTTTGTTTTTTTGAAAAGTGGTAAATTATATTATTTACTATTTTTAACCATACAGGAGATGAAATTACCCTCCTGTATTGAACAGTAAAATTTTGGCTCACAATAGACCATTTTACATGCAATTTTGAACTGATATCAAAAAAGAAATGTAAATACTCTAAAATAAGATAATCTGTGAAGAAAATAATCAGGAAATCTGTGGAATAACCACTTACACACTTATTTTCCCTGAGAGTTTCTACCCAATATGAAAATTTGAGCTTCTGCTTTGAGACTCAGAGAGTTCTAAGGAGAGGGGAGAAGGTTTAGAGACACAAAGAAACTTGCTTCTCTTCACTTGAATTTGGTAGAGAGAGAAAAAAATTGTTCTTGAGGATTCATAACCACCACTCAGGCATCATATATTTTTGTATTCCAACTCTATGCTGTGTGGCCCACAAAGTTTTAGAAAGATTCAAGCAGAGAATTTAATTTCATTTAATACATTCTCAGATTAGTCATGGCTAAGGTAAGTGGGTGAAGCAAAAGTAAATATTCTTATGAGAAAAGCAACTTCAATAAGAGTTCTCAGAGAAAGGAGATGTATAGTTAGGAATTACTTAACACAAATAGAATATACTACATTATCCTATATAATAAATGCCTGATATGCAAATTGTTCCTTCTACCGGGAGTTTGACTAGGAGTTCGACCACTAGCTATGATGTGCGCTGACCACCAGGGGGTGGCATGAAACATAGTGGGTGTCGGCAATGCGGTGCTGACAGCGGGCAGCAATGAAGGTGCTGCCAGCCCCGATGGGCCCCAACGAGAGTGGGACTGGGGTGGAATGGTGGAGCAGGTGAGCAAGTGGCGCCAGGCCAAGGCGGGTGTGAGCAGAGGCCAATTGCCCCACCAATCGCCCCACAGATGGTGACCAGCGGTAGTGGCAGGGGCGGGGCTGCTGCCCAGCTCCCAGGTGCTGAGGGAGAAAGGGAAAATAGCAGTATTAAAATATTTCTTCTAATTATTTTCTTTTCAATATGCATGAATCCATGCACCACACCACTAGTCTAAATATAAGAACCACTAAAAAGAAGCAACATAGGGAGACTAAATACAATAGCAACAAATTTTAATTATTTCTTAGGACAAAAAAAGAAAATCCCATAATACAGTTTTGGGTAATAAAATAATTATTAAAAAGTTATTGGGAAAAGCTATAAATATGTATAATTCATGAGAAAAATTAAAAACTTGAAATATGGCTCAACAACAGGAATATGTTAAAAGCTACATAAATACATTTTTTAAAAAATTTAAAGTTCTTGCAAAGTTCAGAAAAAAGTAAATGTATTTATTTAAATTACTTGTAGGTACTTAATAAAATAAAGTGTGTTCATGTATATAAAGTAAAAGGAAAAAATGGGGAAAATGAAATTATTTTTAAACAGATTTATTCAGAAAAAATCAGAAAATAATTGTAAGTTTTAAAAAAATGAAAGCCAACATATGAATAAATATTAATAACACTAGAGGCCCAATGCACGAAATTCATGTCAGGGGCTCAGTCCCCCAGCCCCAGCTTCATCCAGAAGGTCATTCTGCTGTTCTGTCTAATTAGCATATTAGCTATTATATAGGATATTTAATTAGTATAGATCTAATCAAGAGATTAAAAAATATAGTAGGTTAAACAGGGGTAGATTAATATAAAGAATTATTCATTGCAGCATCTAATTGCATTGTTAAAATATATGTATATATATATGTAAAAAGATTCTTATCCTATATAACAAAAGTCTAATATGCAAATTGACCAAACGGTGGAACAACTGGTTGCTATGATGCGCACTGACCACCAGGGGGCAGACATTCAGTGCAGGAACTTCCCCCTGGTGGTCAGCTCCCAAAAAGGGAATGCCGCTCAGCCAGAAGCCTCTCACAGCTTCGGAGTGCAGCGGTGGTGATGGGAGCCTCTCTTGCCTCCGCGGCAGCAGTAAGAATGTCCGACTGACGACTTAAGCTATCAGTCAGACATCCCCTGAGGGCTCCCAGACTGCGAGAGGGTTCAGGCCAGGCTGAGTGACCCACCCACCCCCAGTGCATGAATTTCATACAACGGGCCTCTAGTATGTATATATGTGTGTGTATGTGTGTGTGTATATAGAGATTCTTAAGTATGACAAATTATTAACCTTAAAATATAAAGAAACTACCTCAATATGGTACCTTAGTCTGAGGAAAGAACCTGAGGAAGGATAAACTTGGAAGCAGTCCAACTTTCACTGGAGAAGCTGTGTTTAATTACTGGATAACAGAATTTTGCTGCTTGGGCTGGAGTTAGAGGATAAGCAGGAGGTAATCCTGGAGTGTGCAGACCATGATGGAGCTTGACCAAGGTGTCTGGACAGGTAACTGTTGGCAGGAAGCAGGAGCCTCTGATATCCTCATTCAGAATACTGAGGAAAAATTCATGAAGATTCTGGGCTGTGAAGTGGCAGAGGGGCTGCATTTAGCTTCTGTCTCAGGCAGTGTCAACCAGATGTTGTCATGTCGACACCACTGACCCCTGTCCATTTACCAGAAAATGCAGGAAGACCCTTCTGTAATGTTTCTAACATGCCCTCTTCTCAGAAAGCTTTACAATATGCTCACTTAAAACAGTAAATGTTTAAAAGGATCCCATTGTTTATCCTATAGCATATACTGAAGAGTGCATTTGAAGTTGAGAGGCAATAAATTGATAACAGGCCCAGCCCACCCATTTGACTACCCAGTTTCCATACGTACTCTTCTATGCGCATTGAAATACCTTACAACAGGATAGCCACAGTTCACTATCTAAAAGCTTATGTTTATATTTCTTAAGAGTGAAGAAATTTTCAGTCTTCCCTTAATGAGACACAGAGCCCCATCAGTCATTAGGTCTGTTGTGGGCTGTATTCATTATTCCTCAAACTCAGTCACAGTTTCACTGAATATTCTTGTTACCTGAAAACAAAATTCTCAAGTTAAACTCCAGGGGCTTTTGTACAAAATTTAACAAAGAGGGGAAACAGAGAAAGATAAAAAAGAAGAGAATAATTCCTCCATATAAACACGCAAGTTGCAACAACCATTGAGAAAATATGCACTGCTACTCTGGCCATTCTGTAATTGGTCATCAGGTTATCGTGGATAATGACAGCTTCCTTGATGCTCTGGATTATTTCCTGGTGGAGTAACTAAACCGACCTTCCTAAAGGGTCTTAGTCCTCAGTCACATTGCTTTTTATTGGTTTCTGTAGTTTTTCCAGTTTCTTTAACATTGAACATGCAAGTACTAAGAGCCAACCAGATAATTCCCTGAGTTCATAGTCCTCCTTAATACTATTGTGTAGCAGCTCCTCATTTCATTCTGGTAATCAGGGTCAATCACTCCAGGATGTAAACTTTTATTTTTTATTTTTACCTATTAGTTCATTGGCAAAAATAAGCCATGTGGAAATATCAGTTTTTAATTCAATGGAACTATTGTGTGTCCTCTTTGAAAGCATTTCCCTCTCTGGAGAATCAGATTTCTAAGCTAGCAAAGTTCAATGTGGCTGGGATAAAAGCAGAAATTGTGCGAGTGTGTTGTTGGGTGTTCTGGTGGGAAGAGCTACTTCCACTCCTTGATACAGAGATCCATGTGTTCTGGCTGCAGGAAAAACAGCACCATACAATAGCCTCTAATTAAACACATCACCTACATCCTGTGAAAAATGACATCTTTCAAGGATGCTATTTCCTAATTGTTGCTATTTGTGCCTTTAATAGTAACTGAGTAATTGGTAAGACTGTTGATTCCATGGGCATGAGCCCATTGCTATATTTCTTTTGGTGTAACATTAATTCCAGTTCTTATTCAATGCTGTGTAGAGTACCATGACAGTGGATTGGTTATTTTGCTTTGTTTTTTTCTTTAACTTTTATTAAGATACAATTGACATAAAGGACAATATAAGTTTAAGATATACTATAATAGATTGACTTACATATATTGCAAAATGATTACCACAATAAGTTTACTTAACATTCATTACCTTATACTCTATAGTTAAGTACAACAAACAAAACTGTTTGTTTTTCCGTGTGATGAAAACTTTTAGGGTGTACTCTCTTCACAACTTTTAAATCCATCATACTGCATTGTTAACTATAGACATCATGTTGTATATTACATCCCTGACACCTGTTTATCTTATAACTGAAAGTTTATAACTTTTTGAATACTTTCAATATCAGGCATTTTTAGAGAAAACAAATGAGGATATAAGCAGAAGTATTATAGATAAGGCAGGGAAATTCTTATCCAGAATGTGTGCCTATTAGCCTTGTTTCATGATGGAAAGGTCTAACATAATCACAGAGAATAACATATCTAGGACTTACTATTGGTCTGTTTTCGGTCAGTTAGGCATCTGTCAATAGGTGTAGCCAGGTCAGCCTTATTAAAAGATATTCCAGTCCTAGCCGATTTGCTCAGTGGATAGAGTGTCAGCCTATAGACTAAAGGATCCCAGGTTCGATTTTGGCCAAGGACACATGCCCGGGTTGCAGGCTCAATCCCCCCCAGTGGGGAGCATGCAGGAGGCAGCTGATCAATGATTCTCTCTCATCATTGATGTTTCTATCTCTCTATCTCTCTCCCTTCCTCTCTGAAATCAATAAAAATATATATATTTAAAAAAAGGTAGTCCATGTAGTAATGGTATGCTCACTGGAAAGAATTTCCATCACCACTGTCCTTCAGAGTCACCCTGAATGGTGTTCTGGTGCTGCCACTGTCCACTTCTGGATCTCACCTGCATATGTGAAAACTGATCTGCAAAGCATGCTCAAGTTTGTCCCTCCTCAGTAAGTTAGTCATAGGCACACCCAGGATTCCATAAGTTTGAATTTTGATAGAGAAGACAATGAAACATAAGCTGGTGTTGAAGGATTCTAGGCCACCTATTCATACAACCTACTTAAAACTTCTGGACCTGCCCGAGTGTGGTGCCTTATATACCATTTATATTTGTGATAGAATATTGATGTGCACACCACACCTATGGCTAGTTATATCAAATAAAATTCAGTTAATGAATCTCAGGCTACATGGTTGACCTGATGGCCTATGATTAAGTTCTCAGTTCCTACCAAGGCCCAGTATCAAAAACAGATACTTTTTTCTCAAGGGGAGACTAGTTTTGTGCAAAAGAGAGCATAGATCAGCTCCAAAATCCTTGACATGTATATTGTGATTCCCTTATTAGTGTTTGCAAAATATTTCATAGAGCATCCTTATTTTCTATAAACATTTTAAGTAACATTGGGTTTGTTGAATCATAACAACTGAGGGGTTGAGCAGCTTATTCTATAGCTTGAACTTTCTATAGTACCTTTGTTTGATCTAGTCTGTAATCAAGCAAGGAGCCTTAAAGATGACTCTGTAGGATTGAAATAGCATATTCAAGCAAAGTATATGTTGTCTCCAAAAATCCTAAAAGATCTAACAGGTGGTGTGTGTTTTTGTGGAGTTTGTATGTGTGTGTGTGTGTGTGTGTGTGTGTGTTAAGTGGTGTGCAGTGCAGCAACTTGTTTTTTACCCTAGAGCATATATCTCATCATGATCTAGACCTTTAAACCTCCAGACAATGCATGGAGGTGATGATGGGGGAAATTTTAGTGGAGTTTATTTTCCATTCTTTCATTCACAAATGTCTTACTAAACCATTTAAAGTACTTGCTATGTTATGGTCATCAGGACCTATATGACATCAGTTTAATGGACCAATGGATGATTTGTGAAATGTCAAGACAATCAAGATCTCATTGAAAATGTTATGGCAAAGAGCAAGAGATTTGATGCAGCCCCAGGCAGCACTGTGAAGATATACTGTTAGTCCTGGCAGGTGAAAACAAATAGCTTCTGGTCGTTCTTACAAATTGGTGTAAAGAAAAAAGCATTAACCAGGTCAATAGTTGCATACGAAATACCAGGAGCTCTGATGATTTTCTCCACTGAAAGTAGTACAGCCAGGGCAGCAGTGGTAATTGGAGTCATCACCTCATTGCTTCACAATAGTCCACAGTCATTCTTCAAGATCCATCTGCCTTCTGCATAGGCCATACTGGTAAATTAAATGGGAACATGATCATTAAAACCATTCCTACATTTTTCAATTATTCAGTGGTAGTGTTAATCTCTGAAATTTCTCCTGGGATGTAGTATCACTGTATTTATTATCTAGCAAGAATGGAAAAGTGACTGAGGCTCTTATTTAGCCTTGAAGGCTTCACCCTACAGGTCAGTGTGAAGACTCTGCCAGTTTCAAGTGTATTATTTCAAGTATACCTCCAGAAATGGAGGAAATAAACACAAGTAGATTCATGGGCCTTTGACTCAGTCTTAGTTTCATCTATCACATGACTACCATAAAGCCCTTTGACTCATGGGTCACAGAGGTGCTTTGTGTCATCAGAAATTGCTAGGAATTTGGAGCCAGTGTCCAGTGATTTCTAAAAGGCCTGGGGAATACCACTTTCCCCATTGTATACCCACATTATCAAATGGCCAAGGGTCCCTCTGGGGAAGGCTTGTATGAGAATTTACAGTGTGTACTTGTGGTAATAGTGTAGGGTCCGTCCTCAAGGGGGCTCAACAGCATTTTCAATCAAGGGGCTCTAGATCTGTTAACTGAGTTAGATCTGAAACTAATTTTAGGTTTCTTGCACCAGACTTAGAGTGTTTCCTATTCTATAAATAAAAATATACTAATATGCAGCCTACCTATTTAATTCAGTGACTACCAAAGATTTTTGTATATCAAAACATTCTGGTTATCTAATGTTCACTTTGTCCTTTATGGCTAACTTATACGTCATGTGTTTGATGATTAAGTGTTGCTACTTGGTATTTGGTATTCTGGGATCCCATCATCTCCTAAAATTAGACTACCATCTCAACAGCATTATCTTGTGTAGTCATCCTGGCATTCAGTGATGCAGGTGTTTCCTTCACTAATGTATTTCTCAATGTCTTAATGAAGGCAGTGTCCTATGGCCTTCTTATGGAACATAGGAAGGGGGAGGTTATGTGCATCACACATGATAGATCCAGCCTCCCTCTGTGGGAGGCGACCAGACGGGCCGATCAGGGGATGATACCGGCCTCCCCCATTGCCATTCCCTCCCTCTGCCTGCTGACATGTGCCTTGGCTGGCTTGGCACTGCCTGCTCACCAGCCCCACCCCCGGCCAACTGGTCATTCTGCTGTTCAGTCGATTTGCATATTACATAACTATTTTATTATATAGAATTATATTGTATAGGCAATTGCAAGAAGTTATAGTGATCCTGAGAAAAATTAGCATTCATTTTAATGGCATATTCTCTAAATGAAAGTATTATAGGATTTTCAATCTGAGAAAGGCTAGTTGCTTTAGATGCTGAAGAGAAAGTTACTTTTACTAGTAAAGCAGGCTGAAAATTACTTGGGATGTCAATATTGCTGGTTTTATCTGGATCCAGCCACATTTCCCTATTTCATATTCCATGATAATTCATTTTCCAAATAATACCCCAATTTTCACATGAAATTTTAGGAAGCTGTGAATTCAATTATCATTATAATTCCACACATGCACAATTAAATATGTATTGTTTTCACTTTCTGCAATATCAGGCCTGCAGATATAAGAAAAAAAGGACACTTTTAGGGCCATAATGGAAGCTGTCTGATTCTCAGACCATGACACAAGGTGATGGATAACAGACCTGAGCCTGTCATTTTCCTCTGTAAGCACTCAAGTGTACTCAGATAACACGAGCCACACTGTGGTCTTTATACTTATAATTACTGCCATAATGGTCAAGTGTAGCAGCCTCTTGAGCTCTAAGGGCTTGTGCTTCAATTGGCACTTTATAAAAATCAACCACCTGAATAACTGTGATTCCATTGCATCCCATGGTTTATAAGGGTCCTGTTTCTGATTGTCAAGGGGAGCAACATGAATAAACCCATATCTAAATCCCATTTTTAGGGCTCATCTCCTGCGACCACTCCTGTTACCAATTATGTAGCAATCTGAATCCAATTGGGAGATTGAAACCATACAATAAGTTAAAAAGGGCAAAGGTTAATATAAAAAAAATTATTAACTATGTTAAAAATACATATAAAATCCAAGAACCACTTTATGCTATACCAGGGCCCCAGGAGAGAACCAAGGAAGGACAAATTTGGAAAGGTGCGTCCCTCACTGTGGCGGTTGTGGTTTGGATAGCAGTGAAATTTGCTCCTTAAGCCAGGCCACAGATGATCTGAAGCTGCTGGGCAAAAGTAGACAACCTCTTTGAGTTTAAATAAATGAGGCATGCGGCCTGCAGGCAGCAAGTTTGACATGCTTGACAGGCTTCCTGAGTGAGTCTGAACAGCCCACTGCTTGTGGTTTTCATGTCAGGAGGGCCAAAAAAAGCTAACTGCTAGATTGATGCTGGGCTTCAAATTTACAAGATGACCACATTCATTCTGGGTCTGTGGTTGGATCAGGCTTTACTGGACATTCTTACACTCACAGTGTTGACTCCTATCCCATGTCAGAAATTGCAGAAGCTTCTTACTTTTATTATATCCCTAAAGAACCCTATATAGAGAAAGTTCAATTTTGTAGTCACTTTAAATGAGGAATGTTCAAGAGAATTTTGTTGTTTGTTATAGAGCATATATTGAAGGGTGAATTCATACTTGTTAGGCAATGGATAACTGACAGACATATAAAATTGAATTTATGGCAAAAAGGTTATGATAATTAAAAATCCTATATAATAAAAGTCTAATGTGCAAATTGTCCCCTCAGGTGGTCCTTCGACCAAGAGTTTGACTGTTTGCTATGACGTGTGCTGACCACCAGTGGGTGGCACAGAACATGGTGGGTGTCAGCGACGGGCTGTGACCTCTCACCGGCTACCTGGGGGCATGGGTGACGAGGACGGAGGTGAGGTAAGAATGCAGGGCGTCCGCCAAACTCACTCTCACTCCTCCTTCTACCCTCCCCCCGGGACGCCAGGGCTCACACACCAGGAAAGCCTCTGGGCTCAGGTGCCGGGCACCTATGAGGAGCCCGCCCCACACCCGCGTGGCCTCTTCCGGGTGAGTTGGGCCACAGCTGCCAGGACTGCAGGGGCCAGTCAGGCTCCCCATGGGTTCACACAGGAGCCGGTCTGTGAGTCTGAGCAGTAGAGAGAGCATTGCCCATCTGGCTTTCATACGGCACCGTTGGACAGCCCAGAGGCCCACTTTGCACCTTGGCCGCGGTGTCCAGCTACACTCACTATACCTCCGGGTAGGGACTTGGGTGCTGTGACTCAGGTAGAGGGGGAGTATGGGGGCCTGGGAGCCCAGGTGCTGCCCAGGACCCAGAAGTCAGCTGGGATCTGCCCTTCCACACCAGACCCTTGTGCTTCGATCACTAGCCAGGCCTAGGGACTACAATTGTGCATGAATTTCGTGCACTGGGCCTCTAGTATTATTATAATCACTTTAATTTTGTCAGCATGATATATCAGTTTTTATATTCATTAAAAATCAAGACTCAGATCTGTTCAGTGTGGATCAGTTGGTTGAAGCCTTGCCCCATATACTGAAAGGTCATGGGTTCAATTACTCATTAGGGCACGTGCCCAGGTTTCAGGTTAGATTCCTGTTGGGGGTGCATGTGGGAGGCAACCTGTTGATGTTTCTCTCTCACATCTATGTTTCTCTCTCTCTCTCTTCCTTCCTCTCTCTCTAAAAATCAATAAAAACAACCCTTGGGTAAGGATTTAAAAAAAAGAAAAACAACACTGTAGAAATTTAAAAAAAATAAGAGGTCAAAACACTAATACTAAACAGAGGAATTGACAAATATACCATCTAAGTAATTTATTTTTTTAATTTATCTTTATTGTTGAAAGTATTACAGATGTCCCCTTTTATTCCCCTATTGACACTCTCCACTCCACCCTACTCCCATCCTACTGCATTATTGTCTGTGTCCATGGGTTATACATATATGCATAAAAGTTTTTTGGTTAATGTCAATCAGATGTTAGTAAGTAAAAGAAACACAATTTTTGCACATTAATCACCTAATTAATTTAATCTAAGACATACAACCAAAATCTGAGAATACATTATTCTTTTTTTATTAAATATATTTTTATTGATTTCAGAGATGAAGAGAAAGGGAGAGAGAGATAGAAACATCCGTGATGAGAGAGAATCATTGATTGGCCTGTATGAAATGGTATTACATGAATATGCTCCTACATTAAAAATAAAAAAAACTCTGAACTGATAAAAGTGACTAAAAGCCAGCAGCTGGCTTCATGTTCTTAGCCATCATGGGCATGAAGCATTACAAAGAATGAGAAATTCAAAAAGGGATTCATCTGACAAATGAGGCCTAATACTAAATAATTTCTGGGTTCACTATAACTATAAAGTAATTAAGGCAGTGTTGTGACGGTGAAATAAGTGACATTTAGATTTTTGAAAAAAGGTAAAGTGTTCTGAAAAAGAACTAATTTTTTACAAAAGGGCCATGGAAAGAAAAACCTTTCAAACAAACTGTGCTGGAAAAACAGGATGACTCTATGGAAAAAAAGATATAAATATGGATATTTAGTTCACATAATAAACAATTTAACTTTAAATGGATCACAGACCCAAATATTACACATAAAAATAAAATTTGCAGAAGAAATCATAAAAATTGTTGATATTATTGTAAAAAGATTTTAGATTTGATTAAAATTATTTCCTCATGAAAATTAAAAATACTTATTATTTGAGTGATACCATTAAGAAAGAAAAATGATAATAGGAAATACATTAACAATACATATATCTAATCATGGGCTACAGTGTGTAATATATAGTGAATTTTACAATCTAATATTAAAAATACAAATTACATAATCAAGAATTGCTAAAATTTTTGAGGAAAAACAACATGCTACCCATAAGAAGAAAAAAGAAAGTAACATCACTAGATATCAGGGAAATGCAAATTAAAATAACCAATGAGATATCATGACACCTGCTTACAATGATGAAATTTAGAAAGACTGACATTATTGAGGGTGAGTGAAGATATGAAGCAACTGGAACTCTCATAGAGGGCTAATGGGAATATCATGGAAATAGTTTGTAAAACTATCAGTTCTACAATTTCACTCTTTGATATTATAAGAGAAATGAAAACAAATATACACACAACCCTTTGTATTCAAATATTTATAGTATTTTTGTTGTCCAAAACAACCTAAAACTGACCCAAATATATATCAACAGGTGTATGGATAAATATATGGTATGTCCATATACTGGAATACTATTTAGCAAGAGATAGAAATAAACTGTTTATACAAATAATAACATGAATGAATCTCAGATTTATTATGGTTTATGAATAAAGCCAAGCACAATATAGTACATACGAAATTATTCAATGTATTTCATGAAATGAAAACTGATCTCTAGTTTAGTGGTTGCCTAGAACTAGAGGCAAGAAGAACAGATGAACTGCAAGGGATGTGAAGAATATTTTGAGATGATGAAAATATTTTGGATCTTAACAGAGATAATGATTTCCTCAGTATGCATAACATCAAAACTTACTAAATTGTACACTTACAGGATGCAGTTTATTTTTGTAAATTATTCCTCAATAAAATTGATAAGAAAAAATATAGTAAGAGAACACTCATAACTTGTTCACTTATTCAACCTTTCTTTCATATGTGTTCTGCATAGTTGTTGTAAAATCTTTACTATTATTATATTAAACATGCATCTAGTATTTTTTTATAAATCTTTATTGTTGAAAGTATTACATATGTCCCTTTTTTCCCCATTGCCCTCTCCCACACCGTTTCCCCCCAAGCTTTCAACACTCCATGTCTGTGTCTATGGGTTATGCATATACGCATATGAGTTCATTGATTGATCTCTTCTCCCCTGCACCCTCCCCTGCCTTCCCTCTGAGGTTTGACAGTCTTGTTACATAAAAAATAAATAAATAAATAAAATTTTAAACCTATAAAGAATTTTGTGAGTTCATTTGAATCAAACTGTCGACAATTGTCAGGAAGCAGTATTTCAACAGATTGGGATTAATGCTCTAGAGAATGGCAGGTTTTCCTCCATTGCAATCAAAGGAGGGTCATTGGTGGGATACATGAAATCCATAGATTAGAGAGGCAGGAGAAAGCAAAGTGGGGAAACCTCTGGGATTGGATAAAAAGTAAAATGATAGACACATACTTAGGTGGCTGCAGGATAGCCAACAGTCAACAATTAACATGATAACAAAGAAGGAATTTGTGGTATCTGTTCTGGCTCCCAGGCACATTAGGTTGTGCTCCAAGGGGTCCGGAAAAAGGGAAGTTACAAGTTACCCAGATATTTCAAGAATATGTTATCATAGATGCAAAAAGACAGATAGGCTCATTTAAGTTAAAAGTTGACCTTGTAAATGAATATACCAGCCTACTATGTAACTACCCACCATAACTGCTTTTAGTTAAAGTTTAATTTCAGACCATCTTTTGTGGTTACTTTAGGTCTTTGAGTTTTGCAAGACTGCCATGCAGGCCTTCCCTGAGCTTGTCAGGTTAGCATGTGACCCCTTTTTGTCCACAGTCTGTTCAATGTTTCTGTATCCCTGGGTCTATTTTTGTTCATCAGTTTAAGTTGTTCATTAGATTCCACATATGAGTGAGATCATGTGATACTTATCTTTCTCTGACTGGTTTATTTCACTTAGCATAATGTTCTCTAGGTCCATCCATACTGTTGCAAATGGTAAGAGTTCTTTCTTTTTTACAGCTGTGTAGTATTCCATTGTATAGCTGTATCACAGTTTTTTAATCTATTCATCTGTTGATGGGCACTAGTCTGTTTCCAAATCTTAGCTATTGTAAATTGTGCTGCTATAATCATATACAAAAATAAACTCAAAATGGGTAAAAACTTAAATGTAAGATGTGAAACTATAAAATCCTAGAATAAATCATTGGCAGCAAAATCTCAGTCATCTCTCATAACAATATGCTTATGGATACATCTCCTAGGACAATGGAAATTAAGGAGAAAATAAATAAATGGGACTACATCTAAATAAAGAGCTTCTGGGAGAATCGAAGATGGTGGCGTAGGTAAACACCGGAGACTGCAGCAGCAAACAACCACTTCAAAAATACAACTAAAAGACGGAACGGACATCACCCAGAACCACAGGAAGGCTGGCTGAGGAGAGACTCTTCAACTAGAAGGAAAAACAACAGCATTATGAGGCTCAGAGGAGGCGCAGTGTGGAAAATTTAAAGGTACGGTGGTGCGGTGGTGCGCGTGCAAAGCGGGCTGGTGGTTGAGGGCGCGGTTGTTGTTTTCAATCAGGAGGGAGTCTCAGACTCTGGGCTACAAATCCGGGCGAGTCTCTAGGGACCCAGACTCAAACGGGAGAAGCGGGACTGTCTGGCTACGGTCCCTCCGAGGTTTGCAGAGGTTGCTGGGACAGAGAGGCGGAGCCCCTGGGGACGGACTGAGAGCAGCCATAGCTGCTCCCTCCACCCGCCCTGTTGATCCCGCCCCGCCCAAGCCCTGTGCAGAGCCATTTGCCGGATCGCCTCAGGCAAAGGCTAGATTAGCACCTCCCCAGAGGACTGAAGTTTTCCACACAGCTGATTCCCACAGCCAGTCGGCCTGGTGGTCAAATCCCTCTAGTATTAACTACAACAATTAAGGCTTAACTAGAACAAGACTGAGCACAAAGACCACAAGGGGGTGCACCAAGAAAGCATAAAAGATGCGGAGACAAAAAAACATGACAGAAATGGAGGATATGGAGCTAAAAATCGCAATTTTGAGGGCTTGCAATAAACTTGAGCAGAGCCTCACGAAAACTAATGAGACCCTCGATGCTACGATAAAGAAATTAGAAAGTAAGCATACACGGACTGAAAGAAAGAATATTATACCCAATAGCAGACCAGAGGAGCACAAGAATCAAACCAAAGATTTCAAAGAAGCAAAAAACACCCAACTGGAAAAGCAAAATGAAAAAAGAATCCGAAAGTGTGAAGATAGTGTAAGGAGCCTCTGGGACAGCTTCAAGCGGACTAATATCAGAATTATAGGAGTGCCAGAAGATGAGAGACAGCAAGATATTGAAAACCTATTTCAAGAAATAATGGCAGAAAACTTCCCCCACCTGGTGAAAGAAATGGACTTGCAGGTCCAAGAAGCGCAGAGAACCCCAAACAAAAGGAATCCAAAGAGGACCACACCAAGACACAACATCATTAAAATGCCAAGAGCAAAAGACAAAGAGAGAATCTTAAAAGCAGCAAGAGAAAGAGACTCAATTACCTACAAGGGAATACCCATACGACTGTCAGCTGATTTCTCAACAGAAACTTTGCAGGCCAGAAGGGAATGGCAAGAAATATTCAAAGTGATGAATAGCAAGAACCTACAACCAAGATTACTTTATCCAGCAAAGCTATCATTCAGAATTGAAGGTCAGATAAAGAGCTTCACAGATAAGGAAAAGCTAAAGGAGTTCATCACCACTAAACCAGTATTACACGAAATACTGAAAGGTATCCTTTAAGAAGAGGAAGAAGAAAAAGGTAAAGATACAAATTGTGAACAACAAACATGCATCTATCAACAAGTGAATCTAAGAATCAAGTGAATAAATAATCTGATGTACAGAATGAACTGGTGATTATAATGAATCAGGGACATAGAAAGGGAATGGACTGACTATTCTTGGGGGGGAAAGGGGAATGGGAGATTCGGGAAGAGACTGGACAAAAATCATGCACCTATGGATGAGGACAGTGGGTGGGGAGTGAGGGCGGAGGGTGGGGCGGGAACTGGAAGGAGGGGAGTTATGGGGGGGGGGGGAGAGGAACAAATGTAATCTGAACAATAAAAATTTAATTAAAATAAAAAAATAAATAAATAAAGAGCTTCTGAACAGCAAAAGAAATCATCAATAAAATAACAAGAGTGCCCACTGCATGGGAGAACATATTTACCAATGATATATCCGATAAGGTTTTAACCTCCAAAATCTACAGGGGACTCATACAACTTAACAAAAAGAAGATAAACAATCCAATTAAAAAATAGGCAAAAAACCTAAATAGGCACTTCTCCAAAATGGACATACAGAAGGCCAAAAGGCATATGAAAAAGTGCTCAGTCACTGATCATTATAAAGATGCAAATCAAAACGACAATGAGGTACCACCTCACACCTGTTAGAATGGCTATCATCAACAAATCAACAAATGACAAGTGTTGGTGAGAATGTGGAGAAAGGAAACCTTTATGGCCTTCTGGTGGGAATGCAGAGTGGTGCAGCCACTGTGGAAAATAGTATGGGGTGCCCTGACCGGTTTGGCTCAGTGGATAGAGCGTCGGTCTGTGGACTGAAGGGTCCCAGGTTCGATTCTGGTCAAGGGCATGTACCTTGGTTGAGGGCACATCCCCAATAGGGGGTATGCAAGAGGAAGCTGATTGACGTTTCTCTCTCATCAATGTTTCTAACTCTCTATTCCTTTCCCTTCGTCTCTAAAAAATCAATAAAATATATTTTTTAAAAAATAGTATGGTGTTTCCTCAAAAAATTAATAATGGAACTACCATTTGACCCAGTGATCCCTCTTCTAGGAATATATCCCAAGGACTCAGATACACCCATGAGAAAGAATACATGCATATAGTATTTTGATAAGATATATTATTGCATGACACTATGGTGTGTTTTTTTCCCCATTTGTTTTAGGCTCTGTGTGTGCTGCCTCATTTAGTCTTCTTGTTTGTAAATCTTATAGAGCTTCTTCCAACCCGACATATTAATCTGTTCCCTTATTTTCATACTAGAGAGTGGGAAAAGGAAGAGAATTACATTGTGTGGCTGGGGTGTTATGTTATATAGATTGAACTGGGCATCCTCTCTGAAACAATTTCCTTAAAATTCACAAAAGAGTATTTTGGGGAGAAACTCCATAGGAGATCACAATTAAGTAAAGGCAAAGAATCTGAGACAAAAATGAATCTGGCATTTTCCGAGTTCAGCAAGAGAGTCAGTATATCTGAAGAAGAGTGCATGAAAGGGAGAGTTTCATTAGAGAAGAATAATATCATATTAAGATTTATAGGTCATTAGAAATATTTCTAAATTTATCTTTATTGTTTAAAGTATTACAGATGCCCCCTTTTGATGCCATTGACCCCCTCCATCCTGAACCCCACCCTCCCAGGCCCATCACACTGTTGTTTGTGTCCATGTAAAGGTTTTATGGTGCTGAGGAAGGAATGCTGCATGATTACATGGGTTTTGGGTGAATAGTGTGTACAGAGTACAGAGAGAGTAGAGTAATTGGGAGAAGGTAAATGTCATATGATAATGAATATGTTGTATGGTGTTAATAGTAGAGTTGTTGAAAAGTTGTCAAATATGAAATTTTCTGCAAGTAAACAGGACTTGCTGAAATTTGGATGTGGATTGTAAAGGAAAGAGAAAAATAAAAAAATAATAATAATTCCTAGATTTAGGGTGGATATAAGATGAGTTTTCATGAGGTTTATTTAGTTGAGAGAATGCATAGGTTAAGAAAGGGACCAGAGAGGAAATTAAGAGCTTTATTTAGAACATATTAAGTCAAGATGCCTGTATATATCAAAGCAGTGATGGTACAGGCAGAGTTGTATAAAAGGGCAGAACCTGTACATTTAGGAGTTATCCAATAATGCATTCTTATAACTCCATGGAAATGGGTGAGGGGAGCAAGTAGAAAGGCAAGGAAAGAAAACAGGTTCCTAGAGATTTCCTTCATTTAGCATTCTGGAAGATGAGCAATAAGCAAGGGAAACTGAGCTGCAGACAAAACAAGAACAATGATATGCTAGAAGCCGGCATATTTTTTTTATGAAGCTTCTTTATTAATATAATATAGTATGCATTTTTATAATGAAGGTTTCTACATTAAGCAAATATGAAGCTATTTCAGTATATTCATAAAGAGAATAAACATTTAGTAATATTTATAATCATAATAAATATTAAGTAGAACATATCAGTGTTAAGAATCTGAGGGGAGAAATTATATATACAAATTGTATAGTATCTCATAATTTTGTAAAAGTATTTTAATATCCATGGTACTATTAGATTTCTCAAGAACTTTAGGGTAAAGCAATTAATATCTTAATTTTACCCATGAGAGATTTAATGTTCATAAAGATCAAGTGCCTTGTCTAGATGAGAAAAATTAATCAATGAAGTTCTTCCTTGGATAATACATTAATTGGATCCCTTATGCAAGTTTAAAGTAATATTTTTAAGTGATACAACTTTTTAAATGCTGTTTCTTTAAGACCAGGATACCACACAAAAATAACATTTTATATCTGTAAAACAGAAAGAAAAATGAAAAATTTTTAACACTTTACTTAATTTGGGCAACATCACTCAGTATTTCCCAAAACACATCATTTAAGAAAATATACTTAACTTTATATAATAGTTTTATATTTATAGAAAAATTACAAGGAGAGTACAGAGAGTTGCCATGTCCCTGCACACATTTTACAATAGTGTGACATATTTTGTAAAATTACTGAGCCTTATATTGACAAATTATGATAACTTAACTCTGCTTTATTTAGACTTCCTCACTTTTTACCTAATGTCCACTTTTGACAACATTGACAGAGTTGGGGAGTACTAGTCATATACAATGTCCTCAATACATTTTTCTGGTGATCAGGCTGGGGTTGTACATTTATGGGAAGAAGACTATGGAGATAAGATACCATTTTCATGACATCATTATGTGCATGATATCAGCATGTCTTATCACTGTGATGTGGACATAGATCACCTAGCTGAGGTAAGGTTTAGAGGTTTTTACATTATAAAGCTGTTCTTTATTTCCAAACTATACTCTTTGGCAGGAAGGCATAATATTCAATTCAGGAGAGTGAGGAGCTATGTTCCACTCCTAGATGGCACTATATATATGTATATGTGTGTATATATATATATATATATATATATACACACATATACATATATATACATATATATATATTTACTTGTGATTATTCTGCATAGGAAATTGTCCCGTTCTCCTTCATTTATATATACAAGTATATAGGTATTTATTTATTTAATTATTTTCATTAAATTTATTGGGGTGACATTGGTTAATAAGATTAAATAGGTTTGCAAGTATACATTTCTATTATATTTATTATTTAAATCAGAATGGACTCATGGATATTTATTTTATATTTGGGTTACAATCCAATACTACTTTGTTTTTCAAATTGTTCTAGATTAGATAGAGGGTACTCTTTCAGTTGGATCCTTTATTTAACATATTCACATGGTTGTGTAAGTATATGGAGGATGATTTTGGGGTTATAATTTGTTCATTTCTGGTATTTCAGATGCTACAGGCACATCTTTTATATTTCCTGAACCAGTCCTAGAATCAGCTAATTCTACAGGGAGTTCAGGTTCCTTTTATGAATAATCACCATTAGGGTGTTTCTAGCCTTTTTTTTTTTTTTTTTTGCTTATTTATGTATAAACTTCTACCCCAACAGTGAGAAATCTATTTTCTACCATCTGCCACCAATTTATGCCACCATTTTATTTTAATTTAACATTTAGATAAATTTTATTTAAGGCATAAAGCAAAATAATATTCTAAATAACATATCATGAAAGGGTAGAATAATTTTAAACATGAGATGGATGAAACAGATTATTTATGATACTAACAAGTTGATAGGCTATAATTTCATAATGAAAATACATATTCATAAGTATAAGTGTATATGGATTTTCTATATACTATTTTAAAATAGCAATAATTAATTTTTATACACAATTGACTGCACTTTTAAACTGTTTTTTAAGTATGCGTATAATTTTTTGTTATAGGGAAAATATTTGTAACAACCAAATAAAATAACTGCAAATCAAGTTCATTTTCATGAAAATTGGATTTTGAATTCACAAATATCTAGGTCACAATGAAAAACATCACCTATGAAACATGCTCAAAATCATTCTGTCAGTTATTCAAAATTGTTACAGAAATTTGAAGATATAGGAATATATTTTTCCATATGTTAATGCGTTACTTTGAACTAAAGTGTTACCTTAAAAAATATATAAGTGACTGAACATGTCCAAATTGATATAGATGTGCTACTAATATTATAATTATTTGCTTCTTACTAAATAAAAATAATTGAGAAAATAATTTGGCATGAGAACAAATGAACAAATCAACTAACCAGATAAGAAATACTTGCTTTCTCTTACATAAGTTATTTAGGATTTGACAGACCAGACCTTCATAAAAAATGCAATAAAATATTCTAAATAATAGCATTAGAAAGCTTCTTCTACTCACTTTCTCAAGTGAATACTTATCATTTACTTATTATTTCTGGTTTGTATATATTCTTACTGTCACTTTTTTTGGTATCTAACTCTTTTCATTTGTCACAGTTATAAAATGTTGGCTTGCATTATGTCACAGTTCAGGGGGAAAAAAGGCCATATTAATTTACTTACATTTACTTTCTGAAAAAAATAATATGTGGGGAAAAAAAGCACTTCTTAATTTGTGGAAATCATATTACAAAATTTGTACATAAAATGTAAATAGACAATTGAATTAGGGTTTTGTGCTAGTCTGGGTTGTTATACCAAATTACCATAGACTGTGTGGTTTAAAATAACAGAATTTATATATCACTAGAGGCCTGATGCATGAAATTCATGCAAGAGTAGGCCTTCCTTCCCCCAGCTGCTGGCACTGACTTTCCTCTGACACCCTGGACCCAGACTTCCCTCACAGCCCTGGCTTTGTCCAGAAGGTCGTCCAGAAGGATGCCCAGTCTAATTAGCATATTACACTTTTATTGTTATAAGTAGTTGTGGAAGATAGGAGTCTAAGATCAAGATACATCATGGTTGTGTTCTGGTGAGGGTCCTCTTCCAATTTGCAGATTACTAACTTCTTGTAATCTTACCTGGCAGAAAGGGCAGCTAGCTCTCTAGCCCCTTTTTAGAAGGGCACTAATTCCTTTCATGAGATGTCATTTACATGACCTAATTCCATCTCAAAGTCCCCATCTCCAGCAATCATCACATTAGGGAGATTTAAATAGATGAATTCTAGGGGTAATAGACACAGACATTCACTCCGTGATAGATTCCATTACAATTCAACCAAACAAAGAGATTTATGGGTAATACAAACAAATAAATAAGAAAATATTCAAGAAAATAAAATTTCAGCCCAATAAGTATGAAATTAAGAATGTTTCAACATATGCAGAAGAGTACACAAGTAAAATTTTCATATAAGCACACAATGAGTGTATTTTCCCCACTTAAAAAAACAATTAATAGTTACTGCAGAGTTTTATGATCCCCAATTATTTTAATTTCTTTAAAATAGTTGACACAGATTTTTAAATAAGATTGGTAACATTGGAGAGATGTATGTCTAGACATTAATACTTTTAAAAGTAAAGAATTATCACATTCCTTTCCAAAATTATTGGATTATTTATTTTACTTTCCTCACACATTTTAAAAACTTTTCTTTAAGATATTTCTTTCAACCAAAGGAATAATTATTTGAAAGAAATCTAGAAAAAAAATGCATGCTAATTGGTTCAATGTCCAAAATTATTAAGAAAATAGAGCATGTCAGAGTCAAGATGGTAGCTGGCAGGACATCAATGAGGGAGGAGTTTGAGTGAATGAAGGAGCGAAAGGAGAGTGTGTGGACATGTGCAGTGTGTGTGGATGTCAGTGAGGGACAGTTGAATCCTGCAGGAATCTCAGGGGCAGGCAGACCGAGCTCTCTTTGATGGGGAGCCCCTGCTACCACTGTGAGCACTCCCATGGTGGCTGGCTGTGGCACAGAAAACACGCCATCTTGAGGGAGAGAGCTGCTGTAGCCTCACCACCACCCAGACTGGCTTCAGACACCATCCCGGACCCTACAGCCACTCAGCCAAAAACCTGCTACATTGTCTACAGACCTCAGATAATGGGACTATAGCTCCCCCCCGCCCCCCCGGCCACAGGCTCCCGTAAGCCCTGGAGTGCGCTCCCCTCCTGCTGACCCACCACTTTAGTCACAGGTTCCACATGATTCAGCATCTGTACCCATTGGTGAGAGCAAAATTGGGGAGACAGAAAAGCAACCATAAAATGAAAGAAAAAGAGGAATTACCCCCAAAAGGAAGTTAATGAAAGAGAGGCATACAATATGTTAAAAAAAGAATTCAGAATAAGGGTCATATACTTCCTAAACTGGCTGGAAGAGAAAATAAAAAACTTATGTAAGAATCAACAGGAAATCAAGAATGGTATAGCTACAATAATAATAATAATAAAAACAAAGGAAGGTTTCAATATTAGACTAGAAGAAGCAGAGGACTGAAATAGTGAGTTAGAAGACAGGGTAAAGAAACACACCCAATCTGAACAGCAATTGGAGAAAAAAAAAAAAAAATTAGAAAGAAGAAGAACCTAAGGGAGGTTTGGGAAAAAATGAGATGAACTAACATACCAATAATAGGGATACCAGAGGACAAGAAGAGGAGCAAGGATTAGAAAACCCATTTGAAGAAACAATGACAGAAAAACTTCCCTGATTTGGGGAAAAAACAGTCATACAAGCACAGAGAGTCCCAAACTAGATGAACCCCAAAAACCCAGACCAAGACATGTTGTACTTACAATGGCAAATATTAATAACAAAGAGAATTTTAAAGGATGTAAGAGAGAGACAGAGAATTACCTACAAGGGATCTCCCATTAGATTATCAAAGGAATTCTCAACAGAAACACATCAGGCCAGAAGGGAATGGAATGAGGTATACAAAGTGATGCAAACCAAGGCACTGAATCCAAGAATACTCTATCCAGCCAGGCTATCATTCAAAATTGTAGGGGAAATCAGGAGCTTTGCAGATAAAAAAAAGGCTAAGGGACTGTTGTAAAAAGGAGAAATAGGAAGGCAAGAAGAAACACAAGCATAAGGAATAAAAATGGCAACAAACAAGTACCCATCAATAATAACCTTAAATGTAAATGGATTAAATGCTCCAATCAAAAGACATAGGTTAGCTGAATGGAAAAGAAAACATGACTCATATATCTGCTGTCTACAAGAGACACACCTCAGAAGAAGGGACTCACACAGACTAAAAGTGAAGGGATAGAAAAATATCTTTCACGCAAATGGAAATGACAAAAAAGCTGGGGTAGCAATACTTATAGCTGACAAAATAAACCTCAAAGTGAAGGCCATAACAAGAGATAGGGAAGACTACTTCATAATATTAAAGGGATTGATACACCAAGAAGATATAACTCTGGTAAACATATATGCACCCAATGCAGAAGCACCCATATAAATTAAAAAAAAAAATTCTGGAAGTTATCAAGGGAGAGATTGACAGCAATGCAATCATAGTAGGGAACATTAATACCCCATTGACATCACTGGATAAATCCTCTAGACAAAAATAATCAGCAAAGAAACAACAATCCTAAATGACTCAATAGATCAGATGGACTTGATCAACATCTTCAGAACATTTCACCCCAAAGCTAGAGAATATACATTCTTCTCAAGTGCACATGGGACATATTCAACGATAGATCACATATTGGGACACAGGTAAAGTCTCTTCAAATTCAATAATATTAAAATCATATCAAGCATCTTCTCAGATCACAATGGCATAATAGTAGAAATAAACTACAACAAAAACAATCAAAAAAATTCAAACACTTGGAGGTTAAATAGCATGTTATTAGACAATGATTGGCATATCAAAGAGATTAACAAAGAAATAAAAAACATCCTAGAAACAAATGACAATAAAAACACAATAATCCAAAATCTATGGGACACAGTGAAAGCAGTCTAAGAAGTTGATAGCATTACATGCCTACCTCAAAAAAAAAACAAAAACAAAAAACAAGTAAAGCTGGTAATAAATTATCTAACTCAACAACTTAAAAAATTAGAAAGTGAGCAAGAAGAAAAGCCCAGAGTGAACAGAGGAAGGAAATAATAAAGATCAGAGTGGAAATAAATGACAGAGACCAAAAAAACAATACAAAAGATCAATAAAACCAAGAGCTGGTTTTATGAAAGGATAAACAAGAAGCAAAGAGAGAGGATCCAAATAAACAAAATCAGAAATGAAAGAGGTGAGATAACAATAGACCCCACAGAAGTATTAAGGATTGTAAAAAATAATATGAACTATTCTATTCCAACAAACTCGTCAACCTAGAAGAAATGGACATATTCCTAGAAAAATACAACTTTCCAAAACTCAATCAGGAAGAATAAAAAAATCTGAATAGGCTGGTAACTATGGAGGAAATTGAAGCAATAATCAAAAACTTTCAGCAAAAAAAACACACACAAACAAACCTGGGCAGACAGCTTCACATGGGGAGTTTTCCCAAACATTCAAAGAATTAAAACTTATACAACTCAGACTATTCCAAAAATTTCAAGAGGAAGGCACACTTCTAAGCTCTTTCCATGAAGCCAGCATTACCCTAATCCCTAAACCATATAAATACACTACAAAGAAAGAGAATTACAGGCCAAAATCTTTGATGAACATAGATGCTAAAATCCTCAATAAAATTCTGGCAAACCGGTTCAGCATTACTACATCAGAAAGATCATACACCATGACCAAGTGGAATTTATTCTGTGGATGCAAGGATGGTACAACATCTGCAAATCAATAAATGTCATCACATAAAAAAATTGAGAGATAAAAAAACATATTAATTGATGCAGAAAAAGCATTTGACAAAATCCAACACCCTTTCTTGATAAAAATTCTCAGCAAACTGAGAATAGAGGAATCATACCTCAACATAATAAAAACCTTATATGACAAACCTACAGCCAACATCATACTCAATGGGCATAAACTAAAGCCATTTCTCCTAAAAACAGGAATGAGACAGAGTACTGGAAGTGTTAGCCATAGTGATCAGACAAGAAGAAGAAATAAAAGGCATCCCATTGGACGAGAAGAAGTAAAACTGCCATTATTCACTGATGACATGATATTGTACGTAGAAAACCATAAAGACTCCATCAAAAAACTACTTGACTTAATAATGAATTTGGCAATGTAGCAGGATGCAAAATTAGCACCCAGAAATCTGTAGCTTTTTTATACACCAATAATGAACTCACAGAAAGAGAAACAAAAAAATGCAGTCCCATTTACCTTTGCACCAAAAAAAATTAAGATACCTAGGAATAAACTTAACTAGGGAGGTGAAAGACCTGTACTCAGAAAACTACAGGACACTGAAAAAAGACATAGAGAAAGACATAGACAAATGGAAGAATATACTATGGTCATGGATTGGTAGAATCAACATCATTAAATATCCATACTACCCAAAGCAATCTATAAATTCAATGCAATCCCCACTAAAATACCAATGGCATATTTCACAGACCTAGAACAAACTCTCCAAAAATTCAGATGGAATAAAAATGACCCCAAATAGCCACAGAAATCTTGAGAAAGAAGAACAAAGTTGGAGGGATCACAATACCAGATATCAAGCTATATTACCAAGCCATGGCTCTGAAAACTGCCTGGAATTGGCAAAAGAACAGACATATTGACCAATGGAACAGAGGAGAGAATCCAGAAATCAACCCAAGCCATTATGCTCAATTAGTATTTGATAAAGGAGGCAAGATTATATAATGGAGTCGAGATATTTTCTTCAATAAATGATGTCGGGAAAATTGGACAGATACATGCAAAAAATGAAACTAGACCACCAACGTACACCATAAACAAAAGTAAACTCAAATGGATAAAGTACTTAATCGTAAGAGGGGAAATCATAAAAATCTTAGAAGATTCCATAGGCAGCAAAATATCAGACATATGTCGTACCAATATCTGGAAGGCAGCTATGCTCACCACTATACCACCAACCCCTCCATGTAGTACCAATATCTGTGCTGATACATCTCCTATGGCAATGGAAACTAAGGATAAAATAAACAAAAGGGACTACATCAAAATAAAAAGCTTCTGCACAGCAAAAGAAACTATGAACAAAACAACAAGAAAGCCCACTGCATGGGAGAACATATTTACCAGTGTTATATCTGATAAGGGTCTAATCTTCAAAATTTATAGGGAACTCCTATATCTTAACAAAAAGAAGATAAATAATACAATAAAAAAATGGGCAAAGAACCTAAATAGACACTTTTCGAAAGTGGACATACAGAAGGCCAAGAGGTATATGAAAACATGCTCAAAGTCACTAATCATCTGAGAGATGCAAATCAAACAAGAGGTAACATCTCACACTTGTCAGAATGGCTATCATCAACAAATCAACAAAGGACAAGTGCTGACAAGGATGTCAAGAAAAAGGAACCCTTGTGCACTGCTGGTGGGAATGCAGACTGGTGCAGCCACTGTGGAGAACAGTATGGAGTTTCCTCAAAAATTAAAATGGAACTCCCATTTCACCCAATAATCTCACTTCTAGGAAGATATCCCAAGAAATCAGAAACACCAATCAGAAAGGATATATGCATCCCTATGTCCATAGCAGCACAATTTACAATAGCTAAGATTTGGAAATAGCTGAAGTGCCCATTGGTAGATGAGTGGCTTAAAAATCTCTGGTATATTTACACAATGGGATACTATGCTTCTTTAAAAAACAAAGAACTCTTACCATTCACAACAGCATGGATGGTTCTGGAGAACATTATGCTAAGCAAAATAAGCCAGTCAGTGAAAGATAAATATTACATGATCTCACTCATTTGTGGAATACAATGAACAATATAAATTGATGAACAAAAATAAATTCAGAAACAGAGAAGTATCAAACAGACTGTCAAACTTCATCAGGAAGGCAGGGGCGGGTGGGTGCGGTAAGAGATCAACCAAAAGACTTATATGCATGTATATAAGCATAACAAATGGACACAGATACAGGGGGGTGAGGGCATGTGTGGGGTAAGGGGTGGCCAGGGAGAAGTCAATGGCCGAAAAAGGAGACATATGTAATAATATATGTAATATTTTAAACAATAATGAATTTTAAAAATTAAATAAAATAGAGCATGTCAAGTGCTTGAATGTCTAAAATTTTCAACTGGTAAAAATTATGACTTTGAGACAATGTTTACCAATACCTTCAATAAGTAAGGAAATGCAATGTTTATAAAGATTCAAAAAGATTGCCGAAACCGGTTTGGCTCAGTGGATAGAGCGTCGGCCTATGGACTGAAAGGTCCCAGGTTCGATTCCGGTCAAGGGCATGTACCTGGGTTGCAGGCACATCCCCATTAGGAGATGTGCAGGAGGCGGCTGATCGATGTTTCTCTCTCATCGATGTTTCTAACTCTCTATCTCTCTCCCTTCCTCTCTGTAAAATATCAATAAAATATATTAAAAAAAAAAAGATTCAAAAAGATTTTAAGTTGACATTCATTCTGAAGTGAATTCTAATCTAAAATATAATCTATTCATGAGACAGACACTAAAAAATTATTAATCAAGATAATTATAAGATTTTAAGTTAGGTCTTAAATATATTTAATTGATATTTTTATTGATTTTTAGAGAAGGGAGAGGGAGAGGGAGAGAGAGAGAAACATCAATAATGAGAGAATCATTGTTTGGCTGCCTTCTGCACAGCCCCTATTGGGATTGAGCCTGCAACCTAAGCAAATGCCCTGAGAAGAAATCAAACCGTGTTCATGGGTTGATGCTCAACCATGGAGCAACACCAGCTGGGTGGTATTGAATATATTTTAAAAATAAAAGAATACTAAGTTATCATGGATGTACCAATCTAAGGAAGCAGCTACCCCTCCTAGGAAAAGTGTCTGTATTTGATATTATTAATAGTTATAAGTGAAATGCGGAAACCACACTGATATGCGTGGTTTCCCTCTGGGCAGGATGCAAAGGTGACTTCTTTTCCCACGTTCTTGTCCAGGTGTATTCAAAAAATGAAGCCAGAGACAAAAGGTGGTATATGGAAAGGTGGGAATGTATTGGAAAACAAGCACAGGCTCCCACGTAGGAAGGGAGTGACCCACTAAGCCCCTTTTTCCTAAGGTTTACAAAGGCTGCAGTTCTTTGTCTTTTGATGCTCCCTTCTTATTGGTCACTATAGCAGCTTCAAAGCTCAAAGCCCATGTGGTGTCCCCTTCTTTCCCCCCCTCCTGTGGTAGAATTCTCTATTCCCTGTGAAAATCTGTTTTCTTCTTTCTCCTTTTTGTTTTTCTACTTCCCATGGCTTTCCCCTGTCTTCTGTGAATGGGTATCTTCCTCTCCCCTTAAGCTGTGGCACCTTTAGTTCTTTGTGAATGTACAGTGGGGCCTTGACTTAGAGTGTCCCAACTAATGAGTTTTTTGAGATACCAGCTGTCTGGCCAATTTTTTGCATTGAGTTGACAGAGTAATTTGAGTTAACGAGCTCCTTAACGAGCTCGGTCTCAGAATGAATTAAACTCATAAGTCAAAGCCCCACTGATACCTTTTGCCAGTTCCAAGTCCCCACCCAACTGTGCCTCCCTCCCCCATGGACCCCCTGATTCCTAAAGCTCCCTAAACCTGCCTATTTTACCCCTAAAATCTCCTTTCATAAGCTGGAAGGGAGATTCATGTAAAGTTGTTACACATCTGAGTCAAGGTGCTTCTCTGCTGAGGCTTTTGCCCTTGAACTCAAAGGAGGAGCCAAGAAAACCCAGACCTCTGAGAGGAGCACTGGCCAGCTGAGGCTAGTTTTGCTGAGCTGCTCCTTTAAGGTGCTACCTGGACCTGTGGTAGATGGTTAGGTAGACATGAACAAGGGGCCCTCTTCCTTGTTCTGCTCATGTCTGCCTAACCATCTACCACAGGTCCAGAAAACTAGAAACTAAACAGGAATAAGAAATACATCAAAGGAATAAATCCTCCTCTAGCCTTCTAGCTTTCTTTGTTAACATAAATAGAACAAAGTCTGAAAGAGAAATAAAAAACATTTATCTGAGGTCAGAGGAGATTGCAACCAAGAGACACAGATTCAGGTAGCACCTTAAAGTGGGCTCCTGGGAGAACAAAGAAAGGCAGGGTTTATAAAGGCTCAGGCTGCCTCTGAGATTCTCTTTATGTAAATGAAGGATTCTTGCTAAGTGAGTAGGGCTGCTTGAGCGCAATATGCAAACAAAGGATGTTGCTTGGCTAAATGAGTTGGCTCCTTTTAAAGTAAAGTATGCAGATGGCCTGGTTGTCATGGCGAAGAGACTATTAAAGATCAGGCACAGCTGGAAAGTTCAAAAGTTCAGGGATGTCCGTTAAGAAATGTTCAAACCTTTAGAGAATTTTTACAAGCTTGTTTGAGCCAAACTGATGACAATTGCTAGGAAGCAAAATCACAACTGTTGATATTTTGCTCCCGAAAATGTTAGTTTTACCACTTATTTTATACATGAAAATCAAAGGGGAAGGTGTAAGGGGGTTACATGCAATTCATTGGTGATAGGTTAGGGAGACGGGAGAAAGCAAAGGGGAAATCACTGAGTTTGGATAAAACCCATACTTCTTCACATTTATGGGTATAGGATAGATAACAGTCAACAATTAACAAGAGGACAGTAACAATGTGTGGATTTGTGATCTCTGCTCTGGTGCCCTGAGGAGCCCAGAAAAGAAAGGAAATTACCCTGACATTCCAAAGGTATGTTATCCTAGATGCAAAAAGACAATAGACAGGCTCAGCGAAGGTAAAGATTGACCTTTGTCCTTGACAACCCACCAAGGCCCAACTTTCATTAGGAAGTTTTAATTTCAGACCATCCTATGTTGTTACTTTTAGTCTCTGCGTTTGTAAGGCCACCCGTGTAGGCCTCCCCTGAGCTTGTCATGTTTAATGTCTAGCCCCTTTTTTGTACAGAGGGAGAAAGTGCTGGTTGGAACACAGAAGACAAACTTCTTCGTGGCCCCTGGCATTTTAGTTCCCCTGACATGACATGAATGACTCGACCTTGGCAACCTCCATTCACATCCTTTACCCCCCACTATGGATAGTTTTAAAAGGAACCTGCTGTAACAGCAGACATGTGGATTTCAGGGTCTCAGCACCAGCATCACAAACTAGTTTAAGAAGAATGGGTTTGATGATGAAAGAATAGCATAGCAATTGGCAAAGTTCCTAAGTAAACCCTTGGTTATTAATTTACTAAGCACCTGTGCCCACACTTCTACATAATCATTAAAGTCTGTAGTTTCATTAAAAATTATGTACCAATGTTGATTGCCTGGTTTTGACCATTGTACTCTGGTTATATGAGTTGTTAACTTTTTAAAAAAAAAATTTTGAGGCGAATATATAAAATAAGATTGTTAATGTAAAAAAACATTGAAACCTGTAAAAAAAATTTTGTGAGTTTATTTGAGCCAAACAGTCAACATATGCCAGGAAGCAGCACCTCAACAAATTGAGATAATGCTCTGGAGAATGGTGGGTTACATCTGTATTTATACATTGCAATCAAAGGAAAGGGACGTAGGTGGGTTACATGAAATCCATTGGTGATAGACTAGAGAGGCAGGAGAAAGCAAAGCAGGGAAACCCCTGGGATTGGATAAAAAGTAAAATGATAGACACAAATTTAGGTGGGTGCAGGAACAATTAACATGATAATGAAGGAATTTGTGGTATCTGACCTGGTGCCCAGCACATTCAGTTGTGCTCCAAGGGGTCCAGAAAAAGGGAAATTACAAATTACCCAGACATTTCAAGGGTATGTTATCATAGATGCAAAAAGACAGATAGGCTCAGTTAAGGTAAAGGTTGACCTTGTCAGTGAAGATACTGGCTTAGGATGTAACTACCCACCATAACTGTTTTTAGTTAGAGTTTAATTCCAGACCATCCTTTGTGGTTACTTTAGGTCTCTGAGTTTGCAAGACCGCCATGCAGGCCTTCCCTGAGCTTGTCAGGTTAGCATGTGGCCCCTCCCTTTCATCCACAAGATAAATATACAAGCACTGGATAAATTAAAAATAGAAAACATAAATGATGTTTCTTTGAATAAGATTTGTGCTTTGCATCTATCAAGTTGAAGCTTGACATACATTCTTTTCCAACATGTCAAGGCTACCTTTAAGTTCAATCTATTCAAAAAACCTCTCCTTCCTTAGAAAGCAGGACTCTTTTAATACCTGCGGTGGTGATTTGACACATTACACTTCGCATATATTTTTGTTATTAAAGAAAAAAGTATATATTTTCCATTTGTAATATAAAATTTATTTATAGTACTTAAATTGCATATAATGTATGAAATGTATATTAATGTCTGCCCAGTCTCCAAATAGGAACACTAAAGCAAGAGATTAGGTAATATTACTGGCATCAAATAACTAACTGGCATACATAGGGATTCACCCTAGCCCAGTGGTCAGCAAACCATGGCTCACGAGCCACATGCGGCTCTTTAGCTCCTTGAGTGTGGCTCTTCCACAAAATATCACGTGCGGGTGCACACGTACAGTGGGATTGAAACTTCGTGGCCCATGCACAGAAGTCAGTTTTCGGCCTGGGCGAGTGTATTTTGAAGAAGTGGCGTTAGAAGAAGTGGGGGGTGTCGGTCTGTTGCGGGGAGACGTGGCGCAGGCGGGCCGTGGGATACGCAGCGCGGGGGAGGTACATTGTTTTGAGGCACATTCACTGAGGTTGACCCCTTCCAACTCTCCCATCCACACTCTTCTATCTAAACAAGTATACAAGATGAGCGTGGATGGGAGAGTTGAAAGGGGTCTACCTCAGCGAATGTACTTCAATCAAATTGAGGATGTTTTTAGCAAAGACCAGCTTAGGAGTACCCTAATTAAGTTAATAACAATGCACCTACCTATATAGTTTAAGTTTAAAAAATTTGGCTCTCAAAAGAAATTTCAATCGTTGTACTGTTGATATTTGGCTCTGTTGACTAATGAGTTTGTGGACCACTGGGCTAGCCCATTATTATCCGTTGTTTCCAAGCTAATACAGTAACCTCATTTTTTTAAATAGATGTATCCTTATATAACTCAGATAGGAGTTTAAAATTAATTCTCAGAATATCTTCAATAGCTACCACAATACTTAACATGGATAAATGTCTACAATTATGTCTATACCCTGAACTCTATGAATGTTATTTTTTAATACAATGCAATGGTTTCAAATTTTATAATGGTTTCCAAATAATCTCTAGGCTCTATTTTTTCTGAACTTTTCATGCTCATACACACAGACAAGCAATTCATTAGCAAAATTGCACCTTCAGTTTGAAGTATATTCAGAATCTGACCACATCTCACTAGCTGTGCCTTTCCCCTCAAATCCAAACCATTCAATGGTTTCCTTCCTGGTATATCTCCATCAACCTTACTCTTATACCATGTTATTCTCAACAAGTCATCCAGAGTGATTTATTTTAATGACAAATTCGATGACACCATTCCTATACTCAGAAGCACAAATATCTTTACATCTCAGAATAAAATCCAAAGTTCTTTCAGTGGCCTACAAAGTACTACATGATCCTGCTCACACTCTTTCTCTGACCTTTTCCTTTCTTAGCAAGATTAAAATAAAATATTAATGACCCTCTTTTTGCTTCTTAAAAATTCAAAACATGTTCCAGACAGGATCTTTCCCCTTTTACACCTGCCAGATGTCTACACACTTGCTACCTAACTTCTTTTATGTTTTGCTCAAATGTCACCTTATTAGAGATGAACCACTATAAATAACCCCTTTTGAATTTTTATTTAAACACCATCTACTATACTTTCAGTGTATTGTTAAAAATTATCTGTCTCTCCACAATAGCCTATAAGTTGCATTTCAACAGAAGCCTTGTGGCTTTGCTAATCACTGTAACCACAGATCTTAGTGCCTACAGTGCCTATAGTTGTCCATAGCTGGTTGCTGGAGGCTAGGAACAGTAGTTAGTATAATAAATGCAGGAGATCCATCAAAAGGTTGATGGACACCTTCAGCAGGGCTGAAAATCTGCATGTTATTACCTGCTGCGGGAACAGCTGAAGGCAGTTCCCCCAACCTGATCATCTTTTTATTGTTTACCAGGCCTTACCTTTGATATGTGTATCTGCTCTGCTAGAAGGCAAAATGTGTGAATAAAAAGCCCTGGGTGTGGAGATTGGAGGAGTTTAGTCACTACAGCTAAGTTTCCATCTGGCCCGCCAAAATGCCTTCCAAATTCATATTTCTTGTCTAGTCTCTTTAATCCATTTATGCACAGCCCCTTTTCCAGATTCCTGAAAGCTTGTAGATCAGGGGTCCTCAAACTACGGCCCACAGGCCACATGCAAATACAAATATTGTATTTGTTCCCGTTTTGTTTTTTTACTTCAAAATAAGATATGTGCAGTGTGCCTTGGAATTTGTTCATAGTTTTTTTTTAAACTATAGTCTGGCCCTCCAACGGTCTGAGGGACAGTGAACTGGCCCCCTGTTTAAAAAGTTTGAGGACCCCTGTTGTAGATGCAGGATAACACACTGGCAGCTGGTTCTTGATAAATATTTGATAACTGACATATTTATGGGCAAATGCACTATTATTTAAATAAGAACTGAATTCATCTTAAAATATATCACTTTTATACCACAACAAATAATCTATCCCCAATTTTTCTTGTATGTATATTGCCCTTAAACTCTATGAGTGTTTTCAAAACTCACAGTTCTATTTCTATATTAGGTCATATTTTCCCATTCCTGCTGGTGTGACTCTTTCTATTTAACTTTCGGATGACACAAGCTCTGTTTAAATAAAGTAGCATCAGTCACCTTTTATATCATTACAATCATAATTATTTTTCTTATCAGAAAACTACTATATGTATTTATGTGTATGTGCATCTATCTCATTCATCTCCATCTATCATCTATCTATCTATCTATCTATCTATCTATCATCTATCCATATTCCATTCCCAAATTTACCATTCCCAGTATAACTGTTTTATAACCCTTATGCCATCAGCTGATGTTTTGCATGTTCATAGTTCTTTATTAAATTAACTCTATTTTTAAAATTTTTAAAATATTTTTCTTCTGCACCCCTCCCTGCTCCACCCAACTCTATTTTTAAAAAATATTTTTATTGATTTCAGAAAGAGGAAGGGAGAAAAAGAGAGAGATTGAACATCAATGTTGAGAGAGATCATTGACTGGCTGCCTCCTGCACGCCCCCTACTGGGGATTGAGCCTGCAACCCAGGCATATGCCCATGACCAAAATCGAACCCAGGACCCTTCAATCCACAGGCTGACGCTCTATCCATTGAGCCAAACCGGATAGAGCTAACTCTTTTTTTTTTTTTTTTTATTGCAACAACTTAACAATAGGAAAAGCACTATAATAATGTATATTATATTTATTTTGCATACTACTTTCAGTAGAGCAACTACTATACAGCTGGCAGCCTCAAAACATCTGCTATTGAAAGAAAGTAGCATATTTTAAAATCTTAATTTGTTTGTACCCAGAGGACAGTTGAAATTAGTCCAATAATAACAGTTAAAACATGATAATTGATCTTTAGTGCTGCAGGGCTCATGATAACATTTGTTATAATGTTGGGTTTAGAACTTAATGCATAAAATAATAGGAAAATAAACAGTGAGTCACAGGGAGCAAAGCCAATTTGTGAGGTAAATAAAAGTCCTAGAGAAATAAGAGATCCATAATAAGATCCAAAAATGCTTAAATTGGTGATAACATCATAATTTCTGGTTTATAGTAGAAAGAATTTTAGACACTTTTGAGGATTTACAAACAAGATTAGTCAGGTTATTATAGAGACTGCTGAATACGGTGAGTACAAGAACCTTTCATATCAATTATACTTGGTTTTGATGCCCACATTCCATGATAGTGACCAGGAAACAGCAGGATAATAAAGCTATGTTGTTTACTTTTTAGTTTTAGTTCTTGGATTCATTGTTAGCTATTGTGAAATATATTATTTGTAAAAATGAGATTAAATTATTTAAAACACATATACCTTGAGCATTTATAATATAGTCATATAAGAAAAGGGGAAATACTAGTACACCCGTCATTTTTTTTAACAATTTGTAACCAAAACTTTAATCCCAAGGATTCTTACAAAACATATTACAATTGACAGCATGAAAAAAAATTTTGGCCCTAACCAGTTTAGCTCAATGGAGAGAGCGTTGGCCTGTGGACTGAAGGGACCCAGGTTCGATTCTGGTCAAGGGCATGTACCTTGGTTGCGGGCACATCCCCAGTAAGGGGTGTGCAGGAGGCAGCTGATGGATGTTTCTCTCTCATTGATGTTTCTAACTCTATCCCTCTTCCTTCCTCTCTATTAAAAAATCAATAAAATGTATTTTTAAAAAATTGGACAATAACTCAAAGTTCAGCTCTACAATGTACCCTTAAACTGGCAGGACACTGGTATCTTGAAGAGTCTCCATCTTCCAAGTGAAGAATGTTACAAAGAGATATGTATTCACATATAGCAATCACAAGAAATTTATGACCTAAAGCAAAGAAAGTAAACTGACTTTCTTAAAACTTCTTAGATGTTACATTAACTGGACAATATCAGCTCAGTGTAAAGGCTGGCTGTATTTTTTTCAAAACCCTAATCTAGTTTAAGGGCCCAGCTTTAATTTTTAGCTTCTGGCTTGTGTTCATAGCAGGCTTTTGAAGACTGCTTGTTCAACTACAGCTCCATATTCCATCCCAGCTATGGAAAATCTTCAATTTTGCCAGTTTTGTTTTCACAATATTCAATATCACACTTTAGCTGGACAGAAGTTAAGAGGTTTATTATCAGTCTATGCAAGACTGAAGTTCAAAGCAAATCCAATTTTGCTTAAGGGAACATTATAAAGTAACAATTCTTGATATTACATGCCTCCTATGATCCATTTCAAACCATAGAGAATTACATCTTTATGTGTCACTATTCCAAGACAAACACATGTGAACAGCTAAAACATCTTAAAAATGCACCAAGCTTATGAAGTCTCAAACAAAACTTGAATTTTCTGTACCTACTCCTGACATATGAAGTTGTTTCCTGTACACCACTCGTCTTGCAAACTGGTCTCTTTCCTCTCATTTGACCTAGATTGGCTATGAGACCTAGAGAAGGATCAGGACCGCTTATGATCTCTCTTCTCCTAACTCTAGAAAGGGACCTGCTCCGCTACGGGAGAAGCTTCTCCGTCTTGGAGATCTGCGGCGAGGTGGAGGACTCCTTTGCTAGTTATCATCTGGAGGGCCATGACCCAAAGAGGGAGGTGGGCCTTGATTTCAACTTCTCTTTTCGCCATTTGACAGTTTCACTTTTACTGGTAGCCACATAGTGTCCTCCCATCTACGGTAGCTCTCAGCCGCATCTCGGGGATCTTCAAATTCAGCAAAAACAAAGCCCGGAGGGTTTCTAGCAACCCATACACTTCGGAGTGGTCTATAATAGCCAAAGGCTCGTTCCAATTCATTCTTGTTACCGTTGTTTCCAAGATTGCCTACATAAACCTTACAATCCAATGGACAGGAATCAAGATGCACTTCGAGATCTTGAGTTAGGAATGCTGCAGCTGACGTCCACACACCCACCTCAGGCTCGTAAGCTCCCCTCCGCCCGGCTCCACAGGTCCCCTCACCTCCCTGGCGTCCACGAAATGGCCACTTACATTTTTTGACAGAAAAGAGTTGTGACTTGTTTTTGCCCAATGGTTATTCTTCAAATTTGACTTACTACTTTGTATTACATAAGGCCCTCTACGTAGTAAAATATTTCGCATTATAGCTAAATAATGTTCAGGATTTTACTAAAGATTAAAAACAAAAGCAGGATACATAAAATGCCATACTAGAGAAGTGACTAGTATAAAAAAAAAAATACAGAAAAAAAAATATCCCAGCCTGTGTGGTTCAGTGGTTCAGTGTCAAACTATGAGCCAGGACATCACAGTTCCATTCCTAGTCAGGGCACATGCCCAGGTTGCCCACTGGATCCCCAGTGGGGGACATGCAGGAGGCAGCTGATCAATTATTCTCTCTCATCATTGATGTTTCTATCTTCCTCTCCATCTCCCTTCCTCTCTGAAATCAATAAAAATATATTAAATAATAATAATAACCCTATATATGCAATATACATACTCATCCACAATAAGACATAGTCTATATGTATATATATTCTTATAAAAAATGAGTTATACAATTGGAATTACTAGAATTTTCTCACACAATTATCATGTGAAGTTAAGTATTTCTCCAAAATTTGGTTTTTAAGTTAGTACATTATTCATTTTATTTATTTTTATATTTATTTTTATCATTGGCATTGTTCATCTTAGATTATTCTTTAAGTGAAGGAAGTACAAACATATCAATCTTTTGTGAAAAAAGCTAGAATTTCTATGACGTTTTTGTCCAGAAGCATTTCTAAGAGTCAATATCCAAGTTGTATTGCTTAGAGTGTGTTATTTCTGCTACACTCAACCTTCCTTCTTTCAATCTTTCCTTCCTTCCTTTATTCTTATTTTTTTTAACCCTTTCTCAAGGATATTTTTCCGTTGAATTTTAGAGTGGAAGAGAGAGGGAAGGACTGAGAGAAATATCGATGTGAGAGAAATACATCGATTGGTTGCCTCCTGCACATGCCCCAACCAGGACCCCGGCAGGGAGGATCCTGCAACCGAGGTACATGCCCTTGACTGGAATTGAACCTGGGACCCTTCAGTCTGCAGGCCAACACTCTATCCACTGAGCCAAACCAGCTAGGGTTCCTTTATTCTTTCTATCCTTCCTTCTTTCCTTAATTACTCCTTCCTTCCTCCCTCCCTCCCTCCTCCCTTCCTCCCTTCCTCCCTCCCTCCCTCCCTTCCTTCCTTCCCTCCCTCCCTCCCTCCCTCCCTCCCTCCCTTCCTTCCTTCCTTCCTTCCTTCCTTCCTTCCTTCCTTCCTTCCTTCCTTCCTTCCTTCTTTCTTTCCTTCCTTCCTTCTTTCCTTCCTTCCTGTTTTCTTCCTTCCTTTCTTTCTTCTTTCTTCCTTCCTTCCTTCCTTCCTTCCTTCCTTCCTTCCTTTCTTTCTTTCTTTCTTTCTTTCTTTCTTTCTTTCTTTCTTTCTTTCTTTCTTTCTTTCTTCCTTCCTTCCTTCCTTCCTTCCTTCCTTCCTTCCTTCCTTCCTTCCTTCCTTCCTTCCTTTCTTTCTTTCTTTCTTTCTTTCTTTCCTTCTTTCTCTTTCTTTCTTTTCTTCATTTTTTCTCTGTATTCAATAATCATGTCCATGTATAAGAATCTTTTTTCTGATAGCACATATGTACATAGCCAAATGTAATAAAATTGAGCAATTTTGATTTTTCAAAATCATGGTATAATAATCACAGAATAATCAAATATTTCAGTATAATTTTGTTGATGTGTAAAGTAGACCTATGTAATATATTTTTTCCCATAAGTTATGGATTAATGCTGGCATTTTCTGTAATTGGCTTAGGTTCTATTGCATTGAAGAAGCAAAATAATTTAAAATAATTTAGGTCATGGAGATTTTTATAGTGAGATGTGATTTCATTTTTATGGAGGAAAATATATTTATCTAAAATAATATTTCTATACCGAAGCCAGTTTGGCTCAGTGGATAGAGCATCGGCCTGCGGACTGAGGGGTCCCGCGTTCGATTCCGATCAAGGGCATGTACCTGGGTTGCGGGCACATCCCCAGTGGGAGATGTGCAGGAGGCAGCTGGTCGATGTTTTTCTCTCATCGATGTTTCTAACTCTCTATCTCTCTCCCTTCCTCTCTGTAAAAAATCAATAAAATATATTTTAAAAAAATAAAATAATATTTCTATGAGATACAAAGACCTTTATAATGTGAAAAAGTTATATGAGTTTACTAACTTTATCTATCAATTTATTTAGTTGTTTATTTATATTTTAATTCTCACCAGAGGATATGTTTATTGATTTCAGTAAGAGAGAGAGAGAGAGAGAGAGAGAGAGAGAGAGAAACATCTATGTGAGAGAGAAACATAAAGCATCTACTGGTGGCCTTCCAAACATGCCCTGCCAGCTGGGGATGGAACCCACAACCTAGTTATGTGTCCTGACTGGGAACTGAACCGAAATTTTTTTGGTATACCTGATAATGCTCCAACCAACTGAGACACCCAGCCAGGTCAATGAATTCACTAACTTTAGAAGAAAATAGCACATAATCCTATAACAAAATCTATATTTTGAGTATTGGTGAGTTATGTGAAGGCTCATTGCTGATCATTTATATTGTTCTGTTGTTTATTTAACACCTGAGGGAATTTATAAATGAGAAACTCTTGAAGAAATTAAGTTTTCAGGATGTGAACTTCAAATTAAGTGATGTTTGACAAATACTTGTGCACTTTATTAGATATGGCTGCAGTGAATCAACAAAAGCAATCTGTTGATGATATATGAGAAATATTTTCAGTACTTTTCATGAAAAGTATCTTTTCTGAAAATTATACTTAAGTTAAGCTGTCCTGCTGTGCTATCCTTTTGAAGAATTGAATTGATACAATAACAAGGACCTGAAGACTAATGTTAGAAACTCTGATTATTTGTACAGGGAATTAAAGAATGTAAAATAAGGGCTTCTAAGAATCACTTCTAATCATCTTGATACAATTTTTCTTAGTCTCATACATTTTTCTCCTTCTAGATTGTACTATAAAGGAGTAGTAAAGCTCATATGGGTCACGAAGTTCAGAATGTCCCAATTTGAAAAATGTACACATGTATGTAAAGAAAAATTATGAGAGAGAGATAGCTTTGAAGAAAGGTAGACCATTTTTTTTAAATTAAATGTATTGGAGTTACATTGGTTAATGGGATAGACCATTAAATTTTGAGGTAAGACTAAAATGTAAATTTGGAATACAAGAGAAAATATTTCATTTGTGCTAAATACTAGTACAATTTCAGCCTTGCATCAGAGCAATCCTATCTAATAAAACAGTAATATGCAAATTAACTATCACTCCCTCACTCCATCACTCCGTCACAAAGATGGTGCCGGCCATGGAGCTGGAGCAAGCAGGAGGCTTGGGTTGCCCCCAGCAATGGAGGAAGCCAAGCTTCTCGCCTGCCCTGGCTGGCCCTGAGCTCCGTTCAAGGCTACAAAGTTTCAATTATAGAAGATAAATAAATTCCAGATAGCTGCTTCCAGCCAGCGGGAGTGGCCAACCTGAAAACGGCCATCAGCCCCTCACCCAGGCTGTCCAGGCACCCCAGTATGGCCCCACACCCTAAAGGGGCTGTGGCCAGCATGTAAAGAGCCATCAGCCCTTCACCCAGGCTGGCCAAACCTCCATGGGGTGAGGGTCCCCACTGGGGGGCTTGACCAGCCTGCAAACCGCCATCAGCCCCTCACCCAGGCTGTCCAGACACCCCAGCGGGACCCCCACCCTGATCCAGCACACTCTTCAGGGCAAACGAGCCGACCCCCACCCGTGCACCAGGCCTCTATCCTATATAATAAAAGTGTGATATGCAAATTGACCCTAACAGCAGAACGACTGGGAATGACTGGTCACTATGACACACACTGACCACCAGGGGGCAGATGATCAATGCAGGAGATGCCCCCTGGTGGTCAGTGCACTCCCATAGGGGGAGCTCTGCTCAACCACAAGCCAGGCTGATAGCTGCAAGCACAGCAGTGGTGGCGGAAGCCTCCTCAGCAGCACTAAGGATGTCCGACTGCAGCTTAGGCCTGCTCCCCGCTGGCAAGTGGACAACTCCCTGAGGGTCCTGGGCTGCCAGAGGGATGTCTGACTGACAGCTTCGGCCCAATCTCCCAGGGAGCGGACCCAAGCCAGCAGGTGGACATGCCCTGAGGGGTCCCAGACTACAAGAGGGCACAGGCCAGGCTGAGGGACCCCCCTGAGTTCACAAATTTTTGTGCACTGGACCTCTAGTTAATACTAAACAAAATTGGTCACACAGTTGCAACACACTATTTTTATAAAGAGGCGGGTTACAGGTAAACTTAGAGGATGAGCAGAAGGCCTTTCAATCCAGTTAGGTCATTTTTATTAGATTCTGAAAACAATGGATATTAGTAAAATGAACAGAAGAATAATATTGATAAATTGTCATTTGGAAAGATAAATCTTGCAGCAAAGTATGTGCCATGTAAGGGCAATAATAGAGACTGAGAGATTAGGTAATAAGAGGTAATGTTAATTTCAGATAGAATATACATTCATATAATATATTAAAAATGACAAAGAATGCATATATATGTATATATATATATATATATATAGAGAGAGAGAGAGAGAGAGAGAGAGGGAGAGAGAAATAATTTTATATTTTGTTTAAATAAGATAAAAGGTGGATTTAAAAATGTTTTATATAGTCATGCTAAGGGCATTGGGTAGAATAAAAATATGAAACATTGTTTTAGTTAACATAGAAGAGATAGATATGAAGCAGGTAAATAAAAAAACTAAATTACCAACAAATTGTAGTTGTGATATCTGTGATATATTCAAATGAGCTGTAGTATATCTGGGTTTTAAGCTTTAAAAAAGACTGTGCTGGGGCTAGTAGTTTAAAATTCTATTATCATAATATGTTTTATGAAAGTTAATATCTTTAATATATGAATTACTCATACAAATTAAAGATAAAATTATTAAGGCCAATTAGGCAAAAACCACAAAAATTATGCAGATAATCATAGGAAAAATACAAATAATAAACAATAATATGAACAAATGCTTATATAGCACTTTCTATATGCCAGGCCCTTTTTAAAAACAGTTATATATATATATATATATATATATATATATATATATATATATATATATATATATCAATCCAGGGGCCGTCACATCCAAAACAACTGAACGGATGACCCAACAGGCTGTGTGGGGGCGACCAGGCCAGCAGGGGGGTTAGTTAGGGGTGACCAGGCTGGCAGAGGGGGCCAGTGAGGGGAGACCAGGCCAGCAGGGGGTGCAGTTGAGGTGACTAGGCCAGCAGGGGGGGCTGTGAGGGGTGTCCAAGCCAGCAGGGTTGGCAGTTGGGGGCAACCAGGCCAGCAGGGGATGCAGTTGGTGGAAAACCAGGCCAGCAGGGGGGGCAGTAAGGAGTGACAAGGCTGGTGGGGAGGGCAGTTAGGGGCAACTAGGTCAGCAAAGGGGGCAGTAAGAGGCTATCTTGCTGGCAGGGCATACCAGTTGGGGGCAACCAGGCTGGCAGTGGGGGCAGTTAAGGGTGATCAGGTCAGCCGGCAGAGGCAATTAGGGGTGATCAGGCTGGCAGGGGGGCCAGTTAGGGGCGATCAGGCAGGCAGGCAGGTGAGCAGTTAGGAGCCAGTGGTCCTAGATTGTGAAAGGGATGTCTGACCGCTGGTTTAGGCCCGATCCCCAGGCAGTTGGTGGTGACCAGGCCAGCAGGGGGGAGCAGTAAGGAGTGACAAGGCTGGTGGTGGGGGGGGGGACAGTTAGGGGCAACTAGGTCAGCAGAGGGGGAAGTAAGAGGCTACCTTGCTGGCAGGGAGGAGCAGTTAGGGGCAACCAGGATCGGGCCTAAACTGGCAGTCGGACATCTTCCGAGGGGTCCAAGATTGGAGAGGGTGCAACCTGGGCTGAGGGGATCTCGCCCCCCCATGCATGAATTTCATGCACCAGGCCTCTAGTTGAGATATAATTGATATACAAAAAACTACACTTATTTAATTGGTTTGGAAATTTACAAACACCCATGATACCCTTACCACAAGCAAGATAGTAGACATATCCAATACCAACCAGAATTTTCTTATGACTCTTTGTTTTTGCTTTTTGTTGTTGTTGTTTTATCTTTTTAGTTTGTTTTTTTTTGGGGGTGGGGGAAGGGGAGTAGCTTTTTTATAGCTCTTAACATAAGATCTATCCTCAACATATTCTGATGTGAACAATGCCGTATTGTTCACTATAGGCACTTATTTATTCATCTAGCATAACAGAAACTTAATATCCATTGAAAGACTCTCCATTTCCCCACCCCCATTCACCCACAACCACTATTATATTCTTGATTTCAGCTATTTTTAGATATCTTATAAAAGTGGAATATCATGTAGTCCATCAGTGACTGGCTTTTCACTTAGTCCAGATAGCTCCTTTAATAAAAAAGTTGCCTGGGGACAAGACACAGGATGTAAAGAAAATGGAACCTTGGAGAAAATCTAGTACTAATGAAAACATACACTTGATGAGGGAGAAAATGAATCATACTTAAGAAAATGAGATTGAACATCCAATAAATAGTTAAGACACAGAATCTGAGAGAGGAAATGACTTTAAAAATGAAGTAGTCAACAATGTTATAGGCTCTACAACATTTCATTCGAATAAGAACACAAAATGTAAAATTAAAGTAGCATAACAAGTCAGGATAGCTTTACTGGAGAAGTATAGGAAAATAGTAAGTTCTATGTAGAAGAAGTTGAGTTCTCACAGAGTGACTTTTGGCATTTCTGAGAGTAAAAAAGCAGCACTGCATTATTACCAAATTATTAAAGGAAGACCACAGGGAGAAACTAAAAATTTCTCAAGAAAACTAGGATGTATGGTCTTCCCAAGAAAAAAATTACCCAGATAATATAAAGTATTAGATAATTGATCCTTTCACTACAAATGTTCTGTGGTTTTGACAGAAGTTTACATTTATGTAGAACTTAATCACAGACATTCTTCTGATCATTTAACATATAACAGCTCATCCTGTCCTCATAATATCCAAAGTATAGGTAATATTCCTATGATATTCTTAAAGAGGAAATTAAGACAGTGTGGTTAAGTAAATTGACTAAAATCCCATAGCTATAAAGAAGAGTCAGGATTATTCTTTTTCTTTTTTTAAAAAATACATTTTATTAATTTTTTACAGAGAGGAAGGGAGAGGGATAGAGAGTTAGAAACATCAATCAGCTGCTTCCTACACACCTCTTACTTGGGATGTACCTGCAACCAAGGTACATGCCCTTGGCCAGAATCAAACCTGGGACCTTTCAGTTCGGAGGATGAGTCTATCCACTGAGCCAAACTGGTTAGCGGTAAGTGTATAGTCTTAACAACTACATGGTACTGTGTTTGGGTGCAGTTTGTTACTCTAATACTGAACTTCAACATTATGTTTGGGGTGTGTGTGTGTGTGTGTGTGTGTGTGTGTGTGTGTGTGTATGTGTGTGTGTGTGAGGCCTTTCTTAGTGATCATCAATAATATCAATTAAATGTGAAGAGATAGCATCAAATAAATTTGAATAGCCTATGTATGAAAAACTGTGGTGAGAATCATGGAAATGAGGGAAAGATGCTTAGACATTTCTCTTATGCACTTTAAAAAAATATTTATCAAAACATAAACAAATGCACACCTACTAAATTGTCTACTGTGAAGAGTTCATCTATGGCATAGGACAATAGTATCAATTATATAATTTAGATCATTTTGATATGAAAATTAAAAAAATAAGCTATTAGAAAGAGATACTGAATCTTTTTTTTTATTTAGCTTTTTTACATTAAGTGGGACATTCATTATTGGTTCTATACTTATTGTCCTGAATTTCCTCAGGATCAGTAAGAGATAACAGAGCAAACTAGGGAAATTTTGGCCAATAAATCACTGAGTAGCACTGTTTATGCAGTCAATTGTGTTTAAACAGAGGACACAACTTTCTAAGACATTTAATTAGATCTGAGACACATTTTAAAAGAGGCGTAAAGACAAAAAAAAAGGCATCCATAGTTGTGAAATGTATTTTACTTGAAGAGTGGCTTCTCCAAAGTAAAGGGCAAACATTATAAATTGCATATGAATGAAAGAAAATTATATAGCAGATGCTAATATAATATCAATATACTTTAACCATATTCATTAAAATAAGCAGGAATGTAATTGGAAAGTGAAAACCCAATTAACCTGCTTAACCTGCTTATTTAGATTATAAGTTTCTAGCATACCTGGCATACAATTCCAGTGTCATGGAACTATTTGAATTCAAATGAATTTAAGACAAATTAAAAAGTAAAATATGTAGGTCTGAAGATAAAAATAAAGCAATATTAGATTAAAGTAGACTAAATTTCAAGGTTAATATTCAGTGTTAGAAAATATATTTACTCCATCCCATACTTAAAAGCATTTGTTATACATTAAAAATAGAAAATGTTCACATACTATGAGCTTATAGGCCTGAAGCATGCACTGTGCCATCCTTAATATACTTCTTTTGCAAACCAAAGTGATATAGTTATATTTAAAGCACTAAAAGCCCCCTGCAAGCATGAGTTGCATAAAGAGGCAGTGAGATGGAGAGCAGAGATTTGGGTCTCTTTCCTTTTCAAAGACAAGTATCACTTTATTTTGAAAGAAATTGAGAAACAAGTTTAGTGAAAATTGAAAACATACTCTAAAGGTGTGGATGGAATGAAATATTTATATTTTGCAAATATATTAATAGGGATTATAATTTTATTTAAATTCAATATTTAACCCAATCTAGTTTGTGTATGACTTCAGTTCTACCTCTTGCTATGGTCAAGGGCAATATGAAAACTCAATGAAAACTAGCCATTTATTCCACTCTGAAACCATTTAATGTTTCTGAAAGAGAAATGATATCCACTTAACATGATATAAAAACTGAGCAACACACACAATAAAACAAAATTATTACTTGGGAGACAGCAGAAAATTGTTAGAAGATCATCTCTTCCTGTTATTACTGGTAATTCATCATTACTCATCTATTTGCTCAAAACATTTAAGACACCTTGAATTTCCTCCTGCTTACCAATCTTGCAAGTGTTTTTATTTAAAATCACAACTGAATTTTTACTAAGATTTTATCTCACAAGAGCATGTAATTTATATATAGAAAAGTGTTTTATATATATCTTCTTTCCTTTAACTTCTTGTCAGCATCCTGCAAGCTCAAAAAGTATCATCAATAGAAAACCATTGTAAGAATAACTTCAGATAAAATACAAACTTTAGACCTTCTGCCCCCAAATGAAGAGAATTTTAAGGACTCTGCAGTAATTCTTAAAAACATATTTCCATTATTATTAATGATAACCACATGTTTGATGATAAGTAAAAGTCCTTTAAATACATTTTTTTTCAATTTATTTTTATTTAAAAAAAAATATTTTTGATTGATTTCAGAGAGGAAAGGAGAGGGGAGAGAGATAGAATCATGGGGACTGAACCCTCCACCCAGTCATATGCCCTGTCTGGGAATTGAACTGTGACATCCTGGCTCATAGGTAGACGCTCAACCCTTGAGCCACACTGGCTGGGTTAAATACATTTCTTTTATTAGAAATATTAAATATTTTATTCTCTCAGCAGTTTCTATAAGCTTACAACTCTATAAATGGAAGCAATACCAAAGAAGACTTTATGGCGACTTTTTACTTATGCATCTAAATATTAAAATTAGTTAATATTGTGATAATTAATAATTGCAAGTTATCCCAATTGATTCTTATGGATTATTATTTACTCCAGTTATGTCAACAGAATGAACAATATTTTCCTATCATCTGTAATTTATAAAATGCTGACATTTCTCTTGAAAGAAAAATGAGACTCCTTGGTTTATTTAAGAATGAGTTGAGTATTAGTCTCTCTGAATTGAAAATGTTCACCAAAAAACATGGCAATTCAAATGGATTTAGTTCTATCTTCAGACAACAGTTAAAAATCTCTTAATATTACTTATTTTTCTATAATACTAAACTTGATTGACTTATTAAATAATACAAACAGAATTTATTTGAAGCATGCAAGGCTCTGTTCAACTAATGTTATCTTCTCCTTTATTTTCCACCATAGGCAAATTATGTAACTGCGAATTCCCAGAAAGAAACAAATCCAGTAAATATTTCAGGAATAACACAGCATACAGAATAACCTCTGTCTTTGTAATATAAACCATTTGCTACATATACTCTTCTCTGCACATAAGGGTCAAATGCAATAGTTAAGCCAGAGGCCTTATCTGATTCATACACTATGTGAATGATATCTGACTACATTATGACCGAATGTAACACTATGAAATATGCTTAAAAGGCAAAGTGGCAGAAAATATCTTCTATATTCAAACATTGTTAATGTGGTTCTTTCAGAAAGAAAAAAAAAGCAAACTAAAAATATGCATAAATATAAATTTATAATACAGCGTGAATACTGAAATATCTTTCTATTATAACTTTTGTTTCCTTAGTCATTTAAACTTTTACTATTGAATCAGTAAACCTTAAATATGTACAAAAAGAAGGAGGAAGGGCCCTAACTGGTTTGGCTCAGTGGATAGAGCCTGCGGACTGAAGGGTCTCGAGTTCGATTTTGGTCAAGGGCATGTACCTTGGTTGCAGGCAAATCCCCAATAGGAGGTGTGCAGGAGGCAGCTGATCAATGTTTCTCTCTCATCGATGTTTCTAACTCTCTACCCCTCTCCCTTCCTCTCTTTAAAAATACCAATAAAATATATTTTTTAAAAAAAAGAAAGAAAGAAGGAGGAGGGGCAAAATAAAGGAGGAGTTGACATTGTCACCTTCATTATTGTTATTGTTAGTGCCTGAGAAAAATAATTGAAAATGAAGTTCTCATGGGACTAACACTTATTTTTACTTTTAAAGATTAAAAACACAGACTTGAATGTTCAACCTTTGGATGAAACAAAATTTCAAAACTTAGGCAACAAGAACAAAAAATAAATATTGTCAGGCTTCTCATAGATACTCTGATTTGATTCTGTGTTTAGAAAATTGATGATCAATTTTAATAAAATATTTTAAAATATTGTAACATATATGATAGTAAATGCTTAGGTATATATTCAATTAATATTTACTTAAAATGATCTACTTAAAAACACTTTTAACACAAGAGGTCAAGCTGCCAGTATTACCTCCAAATGTCTTTGTTAAAGTAAAAAATTGGAAAATGTCAACCTTAATGACAGATATAAACAATAATCTCCAAATCACAGACAAAAGACATCAATACTTAAACATTACAATATGAAATAGTCTATAATTGAATTTTAAACAGTTTCAATAATGTAATGATAATAACTTGTTTTATTATATAAATGACAGCAAAAACCAATGAAAATGATAAATATTATATAATCTCTATGGTGGACCTCATGCTTCATGTAAGTTGATATCAAAACTGCTTTCCAATGCAAAGGAAATGTTCTTTCAGACCACTAAATGAGAGGATAATAAAAGTTTTTGTATAACTCATTATTTTAGAGAAAAAGAAAGCTACACATGTACTTTTTAAAAAATTAAATCTTTATTGTTCAGATTATTACAGTTGTTCCTCCTTTTTCCCCCCATAGCTCCCTTCCACCCTGTTCCCACCCCACCCTCTGTCCTTACCCCCCCCCCCCACTGTCCTCATCCATAGGTGTACGATTTTTGTCCAGTCTCTTCCCACACCCCCTATACCCCTTTCCCCCCCTAGAATAGTCAGTCCACTCCCTTTTTATGACCCTGATTCTATTATATTCACCAGTTTATTCTGTTCCTCAGATTATTTATTCACTTGATTTTTAGATTCACTTGTTGATAGATGTGTATTTGTTGTTCATAATTTGTATCTTTACCTTTTTCTTCTTCTTCCTCTTCTTAAAGGATACCTTTCAACATTTTAAATAATACTGGTTTGGTTTGGTGGTGATGAACTCCTTTAGCTTTTTCTTATCTGTGTGGCTCTTTATCTGACCTTCAATTCTAAGTGATAGCTTTGCTGGGTAGAGTAATCTTGGTTGTAGGAGCTTGCTATTCATCACTTTGAATATTTCTTGCCACTCCTTTCTGGCCTACATAGTTTCTGTTGAGAAATCAGCTGACAGTTGTATGGGTACTCCCTTGTAGGTAACTGACTTCTTTTCTCTTGCTGCTTTTAAGATTCTCTCTTTGTCTTTTGCTCTTGGCATTTTAATTATGATGTGTCTTGTTGTGATTCTCTTTCGATTCCTTTTGTTTGGGGTTCTCTGGGCTTCCTGGACTTGTAAGTTTATTTCTTTCACCGGGTAGGGGAAATTTTCTATCATTATTTCTTCAAATAGGTTTTCAATATCTTGCTCTCTCTCTTCCTCTGGCACCCCCATAATTCGGATGTTGGTACTCTTGAAGTTGTCCCAGAGGCTCCTTACACTATCTTCATATTTTTGGATTCTTTTTTCTCTTTGTTTTTCCAGTTGGGTGATTTCTGCTTCTTCGTATTTCAAATCTTTGACTTGATTCTTGCGATCCTCTAGTCTGCTGTTGGAACTCTGTATAATATTCTTTATTTCAGTCAGTGTATGCTTAATTTCTTGTTGGTCCTTGCTCATATCCTCGAGGGTCTTACTAGAATTCTTGAGGGTCTCACTGAATTTATTGGCGGTTTCTAGTAAATTCTTGAAAAACCTTATAAGTTTGGTTTAGAACTCTATATTCAGTAGTTTGCTTTCCTCCATTTCTGTCAGTTGTGACCTGTTTCTTTGTCTCCACCTTTTTTATGCTTCCCTGTGTTGATAGAATGGCTTTCTGTGCTAGGTGTTCTATAGGGCCCAGTGGCTCAGCCTCCCCAATTACCTGAGGTGGACACTCTTGGTGCACCCCTTTGTGGGCTTTGTGCACAGTCTTGTTGTAGTTAAGCCTTGATTGTTGTAGGTATCACTGGGAGGAATTGACTTCCAGGCCAATTGGCTGTGAGAATCAGCTATGTCTACAGTGGGAGAACTTCTGTGCTGGAGACACCCTTATGGGGCAAGACTTGCTTCAGTGGGGCTTTGGTACTCACTGAGTCTGCCCCCTGAGTGTGTCCCTTATGGATCTGAGGAGTTGTAATCTGGATGGTCCCACTCTGACCACTGGGTACACTGGCTCTTGGATCTAAGGAGGTGCTAATTTAGCCTCTGCCTGAGGCTACCCAGCAGGAGCTACGGAGAGATCTGCAGATTCCTCTTCCTTGTTTGGGATTTGGAGGTGCCCAGATGAGTCCCAGCTGTGAAGCAGTGCAAGCTGCTGTGGGGCCTTGGGCTTTCTTTTGGAAGTTCTGGGTCATTCTGACCCAGCTGCAGTTTGTTAGGTAATTTTCAGATTGCAAAGGGCCAGGCCATTCATATGCAAAAGCCTCTGCGCTCAGCTTGGGTGGGGCGGGGTCTCAGGGAATCAACAGGGTGGAGCAAGCAGCTATGGCTGATCCTCAGTCCTACCCTAAGAGGTCCCTTGTCTCAGTGTCCCGGTAATTGCTGCAATCACCTCTGAGAGAATGCTGCCCTCAAGTTCCGACCGATGCCAGACAGTCCAGTTTCTCCCCGTATGAGTCTGGGTCCCCAGAGACTCGCCCAGAACTGGAGTTCAGAGCAGTCAGGAGCTTGAGACTCCCTCCCAATTGAAAAATACAACCGTGTTCTCAGTTGCCAGCCCTTTCCCAGTGCACCTCCATACCTCTGCACTTTACTTCCACACCTCCTCTGAGTCTCAGTGTGCTTTTCTCTTTCCTTCTAGTTGTAGAATTTCCACATAGCCAGCCTTCCTGTGGTTCTGGATGATGTCCGTTTTGTCTTTTAGTTGTATTTTTGAAATGGTTGTGCGAGGCAGCAATTTCTGGTGTTTACCTCTGCCGCCATCTTGGTTTCTCTACACATGTACTTTAACAGATTAAAAAATACTGCATAACTAGAAACATGTGTCCTCTGGAATAATAGAAATAGTTTATAAGTGCCTAATTGTACTTAGATAATCTAAATGCTGGCCATCTAATTATTTATTTGTGCTTTTTTCCCCGCAGCTTTTATGCCCAGTATGTATTATTTTGCTTAATATAGGGCCCAAGTTAAGTTATAAAAGGCATTGAAAATCTAGGGTAAGAACTACTATATTTGTTTTCCTCCCCTACTAATATATATATTTTAATTTTAAAAAAATTTATTGATTGATTAAGTTATTACATATATGTCCTTATCCCCACAATACCCCCCATCCCCCCCACTCATGCCCTCAACCCCCTGTTGTCTGTGTCCATTGGTTAGGCCTATATGCATGCATATAAGTCCTTTGGTTGATCTCTCCCCCTTACCCCCACTCTCCCCTACCTTCCATCTGAGGTTTGATGGTCTGATTCATGTTTTTCCCTACTAATATATTCTTAATCTCTAATCCACTAAAAAAGAAATATGTGTGTGTGTGTGTGTGTGTGTGTGTGTGTGTGTGTGTATAGAAGCATTTATTCTATAGGGGGCATTGTAATCAACAAGCTATTTCAGATCAGCAGTAAAGTAAATATTTTTGTGAGTGTCAGTGCTTTCATAGCTTTTTCTAATAAATGAAGGAACTTCTTAATGGTCAAACTGTATATCATACCCTGAAGTAGATAGTTATCCAACCTTTAAGATATATAATAAGAAACTGATAATGAAAACTATGGATTTTTAAAATATTTTAAAAAGATAAAAGTGTATTTGGTAAAGTATCTCTAACTTTAGAAACTATGATTCTCTGGATTCTTAGTGGAAGTATGGCTACATTCCGTAATACATAAAGATCTTAAATCCCATGCCATGTAGACAATAATATGCTACATTATCATCAATATCTGCTTATCTTCTCCTATACACTGGCTTAAGGGTACACTACACAAAAATTGGAACTGATTTCTGATGATGTAATATATTCAGAAATTTAAAGTGCGTAACAAATTTAGCCCTAGCCTTGATTATACCCACTTAAGTCATATTTACTGAGATATATTACTCATTTAATAAGCTTTCCCTGTTTTAATATATTTCTATTCATTGTAACAAATGCATAGTCATTTAATGCCCACCATAATCTGATATAAAACTTTCCCACCATAGCAAATAGCTTTCTTGAGTTCTTTTGCTGTCAAACCCATCCCCCGACCCCTGGTCCCTGGCAAATACTGATCTGATGTCTATTCCTACACTTTTGTTTTTAGGATTAATATGCCTTTGCAATATTTTTGCTGAAGATAAGTTCAAAAAATCTTAAAGCTACCATGACTAAAGAGTATACAATTTCTCAGATTAGACATTGAGATTCAGAATTCATTTATTATACCCTGAACTTATGGAAAGCCACGACACAGAAAGCTATGAAGAGATAGAAGATTGTAAATGTGCTTTGTAATAATGCTTACATCTCTTCTCTGTGGTGATGGCTTTCAAATATATTATTCAAGTCACTAAACATCTCTATAACTTCCCTTTTATTTTATACAGATAAATTGATTATTTTTTTCCTATTTAAAATTTTGAGTACCAATTTTTTAAGTTGTGTACATTGAAGGTTTCATGGGTTATTTTTCCACACTCTAGTATGACAATGCTGGAGCATCATATTCTAAACTCCAAATTCATAGAAATTGTTATCTAATTGGTACATCCTTCTCACATATGATTTGATTGAAAATCATCACTTCTAACAATCCTTAATCTTGAAACTTCTGCTTTGTCTTGTAGAATAGCTATTTTTCTCTTTTGCTCACTGCTTTGTAAGCTATTTGATAGCCACAGTAAGAGTTCATCTTTATTTATTCTACTTTGCTTACAGTAGACAATCATACAGGTTGCATACAGTAGATAATTAGAGGGATTTGTTAATAAAACATAATTATTAGAAATCCTCTTACTTTATTTCCTGTATTATAAAAGTGATGTGTTGTTTTTAATTAAAGAAAATAGTAAAAATACTTATTCTTGAGTAAAAATATTTATTTTTATTAATCAAGCTCACTTTCCAAGTAGACCTACTATTTTTGTCTACACTCAATTTTTTAGCTCTGTATAGTAAGTTTCAAATGATTGATGTGATTTAAAGCAATATTAAAATAGAAAATACATTTTTTTAAATGACTGGGCTACAATACTCCTCAAGTTAACAATACCTAAGATATAGCTATAACCTAAATGTCCATTAGCAGATGGATGAATAAAGAATATGTGGTGTGCACATAAATATCATTCAGTCACAAAAAAAGAAGGAAATCCAAGCATTTGTAACAATATGAAGGAACCTGGAGGACATTATACTAAGTGACACAACCCAGACACGAAGGACAAGTACTACATGATACCATCTAGATGACACATATAAAGTAGTAAAACTCCTAAAAGCAGAGAGTAGAATAGTGACTGTCAGGGGCCAGGAGGAGAGAAAATGGAAATGTTAGGCAAAGGATGCAAGATTTTGGTTATGCAAGATGAAAGAGTCCTAGAACTTTATTGTAAAGTATATTACCTATAATAACAATATGTTATTACATACCTAAAATTTTTCTAAGAGGGGAGGGGGGTTTATATGTTAAATGTTATCACAAAATTATAATTGTAAAATAAATAAGGCAGGAGGAAACATATATTTAGGGAATATATAGTAGTGCTGGTTTCATAGATACATATTTATCTCCAAACTTATGAAGTTGTATACATGAGTTTATAAAGATTTTTGTATGCTAAAAAAAGTCTTAATTATAATTTCATGGCAAAGATTTAGTATCATTTTCTTACTATTAATTTTTAAAAGAAAAATTAAAACAATAATACTCAGCTATTATTAGAAAAGCCATAATGGTATCAATTAATGTAATTATATATTTACTAAAATGTTTAGTGTACCCTAAATTTTAGCTTTCTGGAAAAACTATTTCACAAAAATTATAGAATATATATATTCATACACATCACTGTTGTTGCTTTTCTTTAACATTTTGCACCTTATTTTATTATCAATAGGAAACTACAGTGAAATTTTTCTACTTATTAAAGCAGACATTTATGTGGGGAAAATAAAACCCCTGAGTGTGTTAGCGAACTTTATCTTGGAGAGTTACTGATTTAATTGATATAAGCTGCCCTTGCCATTAGTCTAGCTAGCTGGAAGCAAGCTATTTCTGTCTGTATTACTTTTCATTATTGCTTCCTTATAGGAATTCAGTACCTGCTGCTCCATATAAATGTGACAAAGTTAAAAAACAAAGTATAAAAAGTCGTTCAATTTTCATCTGCTACTTTCCCATCAATGTTAACACATGATTGTATTCTTCCTAACCTTCATAGTTCAAAGACTGCTGTTTCAACTGAAATTTTGAAAACCTACATTTAGATTCTGACTTCAGAAATAGAAGAACATTACTATTGCTTATTTATTTATCTAGTGCCCAAGCATCATCACACATACTATAAATCACTTGAATTCCCCTTGCAGTTATTTTTTTGCAGTATACCTAAGTTTATTAATAATGTACTCTGTTCTTCCCAGATGCAGAGTGAAGGAGATGACCAAGCCATACATCACATAAACAATTAAAACTATCCTTTGGCTGTAAGCTTTTTGAAATGATGAACTGCTGGGACAGAGTGCGCTGTCCTTGAATTACTTTCATTGGTAAGTATTAGACAGTAGGATAAATTTTTTATAAACCAGACATTTGGAATAGTATCTTCAAAGCTGTGTCAGCTGCCTATTTATCTTTATTATGGCCTAGAAACAGATAGCGAAAATACAATATTAGTACATGTATTACATTAACAACAATATGGGCATCATTTTTTCCTTAAAGATGAATGCAATAAAAGTTGGACTTTTACAACAATGCCATTGCTTTCTCCTTGCCCCAATGTGAAAAAACAATTTCAATGTAAATATGTAACAATGTTAAAAAAGTAATAGTAATATTTTATGTACAAAGGTGAATCCTTATAGGACTAAATGCAATTTTATGATTTGCTTTATCTAGAATAAGTGACTTCCTAAGTATTTCAGAAGACAGATATGCTTAACATCTATAATAATAAAAGTGTAATATGCTAATTAGACCAGACAGCCGAACGACTTTCCAGATGTCATTCAGGATGTCCTTTTGGACAAAGTAGCTGTGGCGGGGGCTGACGCAGTCATGGCTTTTCATATATGAGTCTACACACCACAACTATTTGATATTTAAGGAACACTAAAGGTTAGATCCTCATAGTTATTAACAGATTAAAACTTATATTTGTCCTTCCTGCAAATTATTTTTTGTTTTGCTTTGCTCATCTGTCTTATTTAGAACAATATATATGGTTAGCCTAGCATAAATATATTCCTAAAGACAAATTAGGAGTAGGTATGATTTCAATAAGACTTCTATAATGACATAGTTTTTTTATCTACTATGTACAAATCACCCCATATTAGACCCCATTTGTCTCAAACTCTCTTTGCTTATTTATCTTTTGCTTGTCTCTTTGCTACTCATCACCTTATAGTGTAGACTCTGAATCACTATTTCTAAGTCTTCATCATTTACAAGCTGAGGCAATTCAAATAATCACTTAACTTTTTTGAAAAAATGCATAAATCATATTGAGGCCATTATGATTGAATGTATTTGTATAAAAGATGTCTGTAAAATAAGCTCTAGCTATATGAAATGCTTTAAGTAATATTATATTAATATTGAAATTGATGCTAAATATACTAACTCCATCTATTATCTGTCTTTTTATTCTTAAATATCTAGCACTCATTCTATCAAACTTTAAGAATTGAAAACTATATCTGATTTATATTATCTACATTTGAAGAAATGTAACTAGACATGATAGATAGACATATTGCTTTAGACAATGAAAGTATTAAGATTATTGTTTGAAAATTCACTCCAATTCTTAGGCAAAATTGAAGTTACAATATTTAATTAAAATACTTGATTAAAATATAGTCATAAATTTTAGAGATATAAAAATGAGAAGTCTGGTAATTATTAGAAGGGACTGGTATGATGCCATTTGTATAATTAAAAACAAAATAGTTTCCTAATCAAATTGATGAGCAGCATCAAAGTTAACTTATGCAACATGGTGACCTAATTTGATAAGAATATAACTTGTGAAAAAAAATAAAATTTGTATAACTTTTCAGAGTTCATAGTCATTGACACTTCTACATTTTTTCTTGGCTATTGAAAAAAAGCTTTTCTAGCTAAACTCCAAGTTCAGGTTTGGTCTCCATTTTGATATATTTGCAGGGATATTTTAGTGAGAAGCATCAAGAATATCTAGCTTACCACTTTTATAACCATATAATTCATATTCATATTACATTCCCTAATTTATCTCCTAAATATATAACTTCCTATATTTCATATTCCAAAATCTCCATGTAGCAAACCCTGGAAATTCTTCAATATATAATTATCTCTGTCAATCTACATCCAACTTCAAGACAATTGCTCTTGTATGTTCTGTGTTTCCAAACATATTATTCATATCTCTGTTGTGAAACTTATCATATTAATTATAAGTTTTATTTTATTTTATTTTTTTAAAATATATTTTATTGATTTTTTACAGAGAGGAAGGGAGAGAGATAGAGAGTCAGAAACAACGATGAGAGAGAAACATCGATCAGCTGCCTCCTGCACACCTCCAACTGGGGATGTACCCGCAACCCAGGTACATGCCCTTGACCGGAATCGAACCTGGCACCCTTGAGTCCCCAGGCCGACGCTCAATCCACTGAGCCAAACCGGTTTCGGCATAAGTTTTAATTTATTAGCTTGTGAGCTACTTGTTATTGAAAACATTATAACATGTTTGTATATCTAACATTTAAGGGAGTATTTATAATATACAGATATTTCAGAAATATATTAGTAGAATGAAGGGCAGTAATGTAACATGAAAAAGGGACTAAAGGAAAGAAGAAAGAAAGAAAAAAGGTAGAAGGAAGGAAGGAGGAAAGGAAAGAAAGAAGGAAATAAGAAAAAAAAAGAAGAATAAAAAATGCTTATAGTTGGCAGAGCTGTGTAAATGCAGTCTCTCCAGGGTTACCTCCTCATTGCTACTTTTTAATGTATCAATCTCCTATTTATACAAGTATTGTTAACTATAATCACTTCAATAGCATGTGATGTTTATGAAAATAATTATTATCTGTCAATAATGATATTGCTTTTGAATGTACATCTGTCAGATTTGTGGTGTTGGTAACCACTCCTCATCACTACCCAAGTCTCTTCTAAAATGGTTTGTGAAATGCAGGGAATGACCCTTAGACCCTGAATGATGGATGAATGGATTACTCTGACACACATTCCTGTGAAAGAGAGGGCTAAGGGGCTGCTTGGCAGGAGGCAGCAAAACAGCCGTGATTGCCTGTCTCCTTAGGCTTTTATTGTATCAACAGCTTGAATTAAAATTAACCTCTAGATACAATCAGCAAGGTAAGTATCCTTGAGAAAGCACATGCTTCTGCAAGGTCGGTCTTAAAGCCTAAGCATAGAGATTCCAGCAAAACAAACTGGGGGGTTCGGACTTGTTTGGAAAAGTCAATGCAGGAGCTGCCATATTCTGCAAGGTTACCCCAGAGGTCCCTGATCTTTCAGAGAATCCTCCTTACAGACTTTCTATCCAAGTCCTGTGCTTCCCCACATCTTTCACCTTTTTGTTTTGCTGGCTGCAGAAGACAGAGGAAGACGATGAGCTTTCTGCTTTGAAATGTTGGAGTCTGAAGCACGTTCACTGCTTGAGTTCTGATTTTGCAGACTATAAGAAAAACAAAGAGAATTACAATGACAGCAATGGTTAATCCAATCAGGTACCAATTGATTTTAGGAAATCATGTGGTGGTGTTTATCTACTCCAAATGCTCCTTTACCATATTCCAAGCAGTAGTCTATTTTTCATGTTGATAGCAAGGACTCTCTAATTTGCCTTTGCAACATGTTTACTGCTTCAGTAAGTTTATCATGAAAGATTCTCCATAGATGCTTTTTAACATCAATCTACTAATGGTGACTACTGTTCCATTTTAAAGGGATGATACATAGGTGCTTATGCTCCTAATCGCAATTAAGCACTTGCCTGTATGCTATGGTGTCTTGTATTTCCCCCAGATATTCAATGGCTGCCTCTATTGCCTGTAGTGTAGCTAATATATTTTGATCTATGTGCTGTTGTATAGTGAATTCTCTAGTAACGTTATAGGCCATATTGTCTATAAATGTGGGCATCTGCACAGACTCAGAAGGGCTGCCACAGCAAAGCTGGCAGTAGTAAGAATAACCACAGCTGAGATGATGGCTACATTGAGCATTCCCAAAAATCTTTTGGGCTGTAATTGGCTCAATGCTCTTTCTAAGACTTTGATAGCTGATGAGCCTTGCCATTTCCTGGTGAGAGTAACAGGTAGGATTTCTGCTTGTCTCCTAACTACCATAATAGTGCTGATGTTCAATGAAGTCATATTTTGGGTGGTAATACAGGATGCAAAATAAGATCCTTCTCCAACCTGTACTAGAAAAGATGAACTATGGTTTATTAGTAGACTAGCGGTCCAGTGCATGAATTTGTGCACAGGTGGGGTCTGGCTGGCCCGCCCCCAATTGGTTCAGATTGGGGCTGGGCCTGTTGAGGGGAGGAGATGGCGGGAGGTTGGCAGCCAGACCCACCCCTGATTGGTGTGGCATGGCCCATTGTGGGCAGACCTGGCTGGGGGGAGAGGCTGTGGGCCTATTTGGGTGGTGGTGGCTAATTGAGGTTGGGGCCGGTCCTGGGGAGGGATTGTGGGTGGTGGGATGCGGGGGGGGGGGGGGGTGGTTGTCAGCAGCCTGGGGTAGGGGTCATGGGTGGTTGGCTGGCTGGCCCTGACCCTGATTGGAGTAGGAGAAGCTGATCAGGGGCAGGGCAAGCGGGGGAGGGGGAGCTGCAGGAGGTTGGTCAGAGGCCCCACCTTCCCCATCAGGCCAGTTCGCTGGCCGCAGTGGGCATCATAGCAACCGGTCATTTTGGTCATTATGGCATTCTGGTTGCTGGCTTTATATATATATACTAGGGGCCCGGTGCACGAAATTCGTGCACGGGGAAGGAGGGGTCCCTCAGCCTGATCTGCACCCTCTCCAATCTGGGAGCCCTCAGGGGATGTCCTACTGACGGCTTAGACCTGCTCCCCATGGTCCTCTGCTCTCTGCGGACCTGCCTGCTTGAGGCCACCGTAGGCCTGGTGTCTACTCTCTGTAGGGGCTTGCCTGTCCTTCGCCGCTGGGGTCAGGGGCAAGCAGCGCCCTGCTGTCTTCTCTCTGGCTCGCCACCGCAGGGGCAAGCAGGGCCCTGGTGTCTGCTCTCTGTGGGGGCCCTGCAAGGGACTGCTTGCCCCTCACTGCCACCGCCAGTGGCAAGCAGGGCCCTGCTGTCTGCTCACTTGCTGCAGGGGACATTCCTGCCCCCTTCCTGGCTGCTTGGGTGTACGCCAGCTTGGAGTGCCTGGGTCCTAGGGATGTTCCCACCCCAACCCCGGCCGCTTGGCACCTGCAAGCTTAGGCCGGACATTCCGGACTTCAGCCGCTCAGGGCCTATGCACAGGCCTACAGGCTCAGAGTGGCCTGGCTCCAGAGGAAGCCTGTCCCTGTGACAGGGCTGTGGCCAGTTTCCCCTCCTGCTCCCAGCCACTCCTGCTGGGTTTCCCCTCAGCTCCCAGGTGCTGTGGCCGGTTTCCCCTCCTGCTCCCAGCCACTCCTGCTAGGTTTCCCCTCAGCTCCCAGCCACTCCTGCTAGGTTTCCCCTCAGCTCCCAGCCACTCCTGCTGGGTTTCCCCTCAGCTCCCAGGCGCCTTGGCGGGTTTCCTCTCCCGCTCCCGGGCGCTGTGGCCGGTTTCCTCTCCCGCTCCCGGGCGCTGTGGCGGGTTTCCCCTCCCGCTCCCAGGCGCTGTCCATTCCCCTCCCGCTCCCGGGCGCTCAGGCGGGTTTCCCCTCCCTCTCCCGGGCGCTCAGGCAGGTTTCCCCTCCCTCTCCCAGGCACTGTGGCAGGTTTCCCCTCCCACTCCCAGGTGCTGCCCATTCCCCTCCGAGCCGCTGCCCCTCCTCGCAGCCGCTGTGGCTGGGCTTGCCCTCCCACCTCCCACCTCCCACCTCCCACCTCCCACCTCTGCAACCTTGGCTCCGTTTCTGTCCTCGAGGCCTCTACTTAGCTCCTTTCTGTACCTCTTGGCCTCCATGTTGTCCTCAGTCTTCCCTCGCAACTGGTATATGCAAATTAACCGCCATTTTTAGCTTCTATAATTGAAACATTGTATCTTTTGGAGCTGTTGCTTCAGGAGCTCAGAGCCAGGCGGCAGCAGGCCTGGGAACCTTGGCTTCCTCCGTCACTGGAGCAAGCAAGCCTCCTGTTCCGCTTCCAGCTGCCTGGCTGCCGGCCGCCATCTTGGCTGGCAGTTAATTTGCATATTGCCCTGATTAGCCAATGGGAAGGGTAGCAGTCGTACGCTAATTACCATGTTTCTCTTTTATTAGTGTAGATACATACTATAGGCTCAGCACACAAAATCATGCACAAGTAGGATCCCTAAGCCTAGCCTGCAATTAGGGCCATGTCTGATGCTCCGTGATGCCTCATGCCACCCCGTGACGCTCCACAACACTCTGTGATGCTCCCTGCCCCACAAACAGTCAAGTTGACAGCAGGATTTGTGGGCATTGACATTTCATTACAAAATTTGCATGGAAAAACAAATGAATAAGGAAAATGTAAATAATTTTGTGTTGGGAAGGTCATCAGAAGACATAAAAGTTTGACCTGTTAATTGAATTCAAGCAATTGTTTGCTCCAATATGCTAGAAGTTACCCACAGACACAGCCTCAAGATAGAAATTACAGTGATAAGACCATCTAGATTGGGTATGAGACTAAGTCCCTGTGTGATAGTTGAACCCAGTTAAGTCCTCATGTGTACATGACCTCTATATAAGGCCTCTACATGCCTGTGAGACTTGGCAGGTGGGTGCAGAAAACTATTCATCTTGTGGTTGCCAAGACAAGTCTTCTAAGTAATTCTCCTTGCTTATTAAATTGCCACCTACAAATCTGAAATGATCTGCCTTTTTATTTGATCTCACCCTGCCCTCAGCATGTAGGGGCCAGTTTTGGTTTATACTGCAAAGCTCCTGAGGAAGTTGTGATCTAACATTTTAAAAATAAGGAAAAATTGGAAGATTCAATCTCAATCTGCAGAAATCAATATAGTGTGTTATTGTTGAAAGGGTACACAAATCATTCAATGTAATTGAATAGACACTTCAAAAATAGAATCACACATATATGGTCAATTGATTTTTGACAAAAATGTCAGGGCAATTCAATGCAGAAAGGATAGGGCCAAAACCAGTTCTCCAACATCCCTTGAGGGGTTCCAGAGTGCAAGAGGGTGCAACCAGGCCTAGGGACCCCACCGGTGCACAATTGGGGCAAAGGAGGGACACAGGAGGTTGGCTAGCCAGGAAGGGACTGAGGAAGGGGTCCAGGACATGTCTGGCTCATCTGGCTCAGTTCTGATTGGCCGGACCTCAGCAGCAAGATAACCTACCGGTCAGAGCATCTGTCCCCTCGTGGTCAGTGCATGACATAGTGACTGGTTGACTGGTCAACTGTCCTTACCCTGGTGGTCAGTGAATGTCATAGCGAGCTGTTGAGCAGCCTTAGCATATCATTAGCATATTATGCTTTGATTGGTTGAATGGCCAACTGGTCAACCAGACACTTAGCATGTTAGACTTTATTATATAGGATTAAGTACCACTGCTTGCTTCTCTTTTAAACTATGAAGAGTCTGTTTTTCATTGTTCTCTACTGTTTTCATCCCCATTGATAGAATATGTGCAATCTTAAACCATGGTTGCTGCAAGATAAAAAAAAAAAAAAGCAAATTAAATCAATTAAATATTAAATTTAGGAAGTAAATCTATTTGATATTTTAGAGACTTTTTGTGTATTTTGACATATTTTGGAGACTTTGTACTTTGCAATATCATCTGTCTTCTCTAATTTTTCTTTGATTCTATAGACATAACATTTCACACAGAAATATTTAATTAGTTTCAGCTTGATCAACAGCTGAGTGTTATTTCCCATAGGCAACGGAGGAAATAATAAGTAGTATTGAGATGGTAGGAGAATGGGGGCACATAAGGGAAAAATACCATGAACAAGTTTATCAAAATGTACTTTGGCTTCCTCTTTAAAATGTTTGGAGTTAATTATGCATTTCTGAAAACCTCAGCCATGATCCCACCTGGGAGGAAAGCCTTTGCTTCACACAGCAGGAAAACATTTCAGAACTGTAATTCTCTATTTGCCAAGAGAGAAAATATATTAAGATTCATCATTTACTTTCTAGTTTTGAAATATTAGATTTTTGGCAAGTTAAAAATGCCATGAGCATAAACATTTAGTTTTTCCTCCAGAAATTTTTTAAACCTTTTCGTTCATATACAAGAACAAATAACAATTGTGAAGAACATATTTGAATACATAAAAGCAAATTTAAGTCCATCTTAAATGCAAAATCATAGTATCAGTCCACACATTGAAACTTTATCTTAAAAAAATAGAACTTCTTGGCATCCTCTGCTGAACTACATGGCATTTGGGGACAAATAAGCATTACATTGTATCCCCAGTATTCATACTTTGTCTGGGGTGTGGTAGGCATTTAATGCAGATAAAATTAAAATGAATTCCATAAAAGATATTCACTTTTAGATTATATTGCCTCTAAAATAACATTTAAAATTGCATCTTCACCATATTTTTATCTTCCAAGGAAGTAAATTTACTTAAAAATTTTTTTTAAATATATTTTTGTATTGATTTCAGAGAAGAAGGGAGAGGGAGAGAGATAGAAACAGCTGTGATGAAAAAGAATCATAGATCAGGTGCCTCTTGCCTCCTGAATGCCCGCTATGGGGATGGGAATAGAACCATGCATGACCTTCACAGTGACCAGCCAATTTCTAACCAAAGCTGAGGAATCCCCAATGCTTCTCACCAATCTGCACTAGTAACTCTTGATATTAAATATGTATTTGGGATATACATATCATATATTTGCCTAATTTTTTAATCTTCATTTTTTATAGCTTTTACTGGCCCTTCGTCTTTTTCTCACAAATATGCCCTGTGTACACTATAATAATATATATATTAAAATTGGGACTAAAACAAGTGTAAAAGGAAATATATTCTATTTGCACACAACTCATCTCAAACTGCTTTGCCTTTTCCCTTTTGTATTATCGAACACACATGTACATAGGACCTCAATTTAGTCACTCATTTTCTCTTGCTTTTTTTTTTTTCTGTTTTATAAATGTATTTTTTTTATTGCTTAAAGTATTACAAAGGGTATTACATATGTGTCCTTTTTTTTCTTCCCCGCCCTTGACAATCCCCTGGACACCCCTACCCCCCAGTGTCTTATGTCCATTGGTTATGCTTGTCTCAAAAGTCACCAACAACTGCCCTGGCTGGTGTGGCTCAAGTGTTTGGAGTGTCACCCTGTACACAGTAAAGGTTGTGGGCTTGATTTCAGTGGGAACACATACCTAGGTTGCAGGATCCAGTCCTAGCCCAGACATGTGAGGAAGGTAATCAATGTTTCACTCTCACATCTATGTTTTTTCATCTCTCTCTCCATCTCCTTTCCTGTTTCTCTAAAATCAATAAAAATCATGTCCTCAGGTGAGGATTAAAAAAAATCTAACCAATAACTTTCTATATACCAAAGTCAATCCCCTAACTTATTTTGTCATCATTTTAAATTTCCTTGTAGTGTTAACGTAAAAAACCAATGAAACTTGTAAAGAATTTTGTGAGTTTATTTGAGCCAAACTGTCGACATATGCCGGGAAGCAGAACCTCAACGAATTGAGATAGTGCTCCGGAGAATGGCAGGGTTACATCCATATTTATACATGAAATTCATTGGTGACAGATTTAAGGAGGTGGGATTAAGCTAAACGGGGAAACCTCTAGGATAGGATAAAAAGTAAAATGATGGACACATACTTAGGTGGGTGCAGGAACAATTAACATGATAAATGAAAGAATCTGCTGCATCTGTCCGGGGCCCAGCACACCTGGTTGTACCCCAGGGGTTCCATAAAAAGGGAAGTCACAAGTTACCCAGATATCCCAAGGATATGTTATCTTAGATGCAAAAAGACTGATAGGCTCAGTTACGGTAAAGTGGACCTTGTCAGTGAAGATACTGGCCTAGGGCGTAACTGCCCACCATAACTGCTTTCAGTTTCAGTTTAATTTCAGACCATCCTTTGTGGTTATTTTAGGTCTCTGAGTCTGCTAGGCTGCCAGGCAGGCCTCTCCTGAGCTTGTCAGGTCAGCATGTGGCCCCTTTCGTCCACAGTAGAATTTGCCAATTACCTCTGTAGCAAGTGACAACCATGCTCCATAAATTCTGATTGCTCCTTAAGTATGTTTACTTCCTCCTCCACCTCCCACTACACAAATGCAGAATCCTCCAAATCATGTTTGTTACCATTTCTCTTCTCTCATTTTATGTTTTCCACTGAAGAAAATATTATCTCTTATTGTTAAACCTTTAACACCATTTGGCTTCACAAGATTACCAAATTTACATTAATCATATAAACATTACAAGCAAATTTTTAACTGTCTAATGGTACTATCCACTAACATATCTTACTAGCAAATAAGACAATATACCTTACTTCAAATTAATCAATTAATTCCTCAAATAATTTATCACATTTCTACCTTTCAATTAATACCACTGTCATTCACTCTGATATAGATGCATAAAACATTGAATCATTTTCCATGTAACCATAGCAGCTTTTGAATGACTATATATATATATCATTATTTTTATTCAAAAGCTGTTATTACATGGAAAATGACTATATGAAAATAAAATAAAAAATATACAAAAACTATAAGAAAAAATTCTTTATTTACAACAATCACTAAAATTATTATATTATTTTTATAACTTTCCATTACAAAAACCACAATGAAAAATAATTGCACTACCCAAAATCATAGTAACCTCTTAGGAATTGGGCATTTTAAGAAAAATAAAATTTTTTTTTTATCCTCCACTAACTGTGTGACATTTGTGGGCAGCAACATATGTAGCATCAAATCCCCAATATTTTCTTTTTTAAGAGTTTCTCCCAGATTATAAGAATTGGGATCACTATTTTTTCCACTATGAAGTTTTCAAAAACTTAGTGGACAAAAGCCATTTCTTTAAGCTTACTGGTTCAAAAGTCATCATCTTCATAATAAAGGAATTCAAAAGTCAGTTGACTCTGCTGAAACATGTTTTCCAGATAGTTATAAAAAATAGACCATAGTGTAGCAGGAATTTTGGGGGAACATAGGCAGGCTTAGGGGTTTTGTAGAATTGGGGTCCATGGAGAAGCTTGGGGCTGCAGACTGGGAGGAGGTACATTTCCATAACACAAGGAAGCCAGGTGCAGTTACATCTTCATAAGACAAGGAAGCAGCAACAGGTATATTTCCATAAAACAAGGAAACTGAAGTAGCCAAGAAAGGTCTATATTTACAAAATAAAGAGAAGGAAGAAAGCCCAGAAGGATTAGGAGAACAATGAGGGAGGAGAGCCTCACAGGTCCCATGTGAGGTTTAACCTTTGAGCTCAGGGGTTGCTATAGTGACCAATTTGAAGGGAAATATTGACCAATTGGAGGGGATATCAGGACACAGAAACTGCAGCCTTTATAAGCTGTAGAGAAAAGGGACTCAGTTAGACCTTTTCCCCCCTCCCTACATGGGAGTCTGTACTTGTTCTTCAATAAATTTTTACCTTTGCTATACCACTTTCTGTCCATGGACTCATTCTTTGATTCCAGCGGACAAAGAATCTAGGTTCCAGTCCAAAAATTCGGTATCAATAGAGAAGTGCTTCTTAATCTTGACCACATTGTCACCTGGGGAGCTTTAAAATATCCTAAGGCCCAGAATGACTGCATTCTCCAGGCGAACTACCTCAGAATGCCTGGAGGGGGGACCAAGGCATCAGCATTGTCATACCCACCCAGGTGATCCAAAGAAACAAAGTTAAAAATCCCCCATTTCAGTAAAAATTGTGTCACAGTTGGTATGTTTTATCTTACCACTTCCAATGAGTTGAGAAGGCTGTGTTGTTGTTTTGTTTGTTTGTTTTGGTCTGAAGTGGTAGAAACAACAGTCTCACATATGTGACCCACACCTCAGGGTCTGAATGATTACCTGGGACAGGTTTGCTGAGAAGTTTCCTGCTAGGGTTTCTCCAGCTTGGCATTATTGGTGTTCCACTTCTATGGGAACGTATGCACAGGTGACCCAGAGCGCCTCATTTGGATATACCAATACAGACGTCAAGGGGTATTTTATTATTTAGGCTGAGCTTAAACCAAAACTAAGAAGAGAGGAGACACAAGAGACAAACAGAATGCAAGAATCACGCAGGTTTATTTACCAGAGAGCTGATGGGTTTCAGTCCTTGGCAGGCCACCAGGAGACACTCGCTGACAGAGACACACGAAGGCCATCAGATACGCCACGGCAGGAGCTCAGTCTCTTGACTCGAAGAGAGGCCTCTAACAGTCTGGGCTCAGAAGCAGAGCAGGAACATCAGGTTCCAGGGGCAAGGAGAACGTTGCATCTGTGGAGGGCAGACAGGCATCTAACTGCTGGTGTGAGGGTCCTTCCTTTATACCCGATGGATGGGCTTCTTCAGTGTCTCATATCAGTGTGCTCCGGTGGTGTCTTCTGGGCTTATCAGGATACACACGCAGGGGGTTACAAGGTACTTATCAGGGTTACATACACACAAGTTAAGTTCCACTTCTAAGTAAAGTTAAAATTCACTCTAATACAAAATGGAGTTTGCTTATGCTAACTTATACTAACTAAACTTATTACTATAACAATTGGCATTTGAGAACAGATAATTTGGGACACCGTATTGACAAACAAAATGCCTCCAGACATTGACAAACGACTCCTGGGGAGCACGAGCACTTTCAGGATGAGAAGCACGGACAGGGATACTTAAAACAGGAAACAAAGGAGAATTGTTCTTGAGTTAGAAAAAGTGACTAGATATTGTTTTGCTATCAGGTAGAAATGGGAAAATTCTGATTGAGAATAATATTTTATGAGATCCATTGACTTAAAAAAAGAAAAATTCGATCTATTAAATTATGATACACTATCTATTATTAAACTTACCTTGACATTAGGAATGGTAAAATGTAAGAAAATGTAGAGCTCAAAAATCAACAAAATACTATATATTAAATATTTTACATATCACAATATGCAAGGCTTTTGAAGACCTTAATATTTACACATAGCACACATAAATTTTAATTATATTTTTAAAAATATCGCATTGCATGAAATGTTTTATAATTTACCTACATTTAATATTACATTGTGCAACATATAGTAGCCATTTGTATTTTATTTGAATGTGCCTCAATATATTAAAATAAATAAAACAGATTTTAGCATTTTTTTATTATAAGGTTTTATTATGGGGCTTTTTAAAACTTTGGCAAGTGTTATGTTTCAGAGTTTTATTATTACCATGCTGGAGATTTAACTTCATAGTTCTCACAGCTAATTTAGAAAAACATTCTCATATTTAAAAAACATGATATTAACATAAAGTTAATAATGTGCACTGACTCCTCTTGTTTGCTTTTCTACAGTAAAGAATATTAGCAATGTCAGGTTCCTGTATTCTCTAAATCAGGGGTCCTCAAACTACGGCCTGTGGGCCACATGCAAATACAAATATTGTATTTGTTCCCGTTTTGTTTTTTTACTTCAAAATAAGATATGTGCAGTGTGCATAGGAATTTGTTCATAGTTTTTTTTTTTAACTATAGTCCGGCCCTCCAACTGTCTGAGGGACAGTGAACTGGCCCCCTGTTTAAAAAGTTTGAGGACCCCTGCTCTAAATTCTCCATTTACTTCCATCCACCACGGATATAGGAATACAACAGAATAAGGGATCTTTCAAACAAAAGCATACTGTTAATTATTAGAATGCTTTATCCCTAAACCTTGAAATGAAAACTCAAGTGTAGTCAATTCTAATTCTGACCTTGGTGTTCTAAGCCTTTAGTTAGTCCTAGATCAGTGATGGCGAACCTTTTGAGCTCGGCATGTCAGCATTTTGAAAAACCCTAACTTAACTCTGGTGCCGTGTCCACATATAGAAATTTTTTTTATATTTGCAACCATAGTAAAACAAAGATTTATATTTTTGATATTTATTTTATATATTTAAATGCCATTTAACAAAGAAAAATCAACCAAAAAAATGAGTTGATGGGTTTGCCATCACTGTCCTAGATCTTAATATTGGCCCTTGAAGTTTTACAACTATACAGACAGAAAAAGAATGGAGGGCAGCATAAAGAACCTCAGGAATACAGCACCAAGATAATTTTTTGTCCAAATACCAGCACACAGCTGGCCTAAATTTCCCACCATTATTTAAGAGAGCCCTCCTGAGTTAAAGAATACTTTATTTCCAATTTACCATGCCAGTCGAATGGGAGGAAACATTCCAAAAGAAAGGTGAAGTCAAGGTAGTGCGAACAGAAAGTAATTTTATTAAACATATTCTTTAAAAAATCTCACTTTACAAAATGTAATAAGAAGCACAAGATTTAACATCTCTGATCATCAAACTAGTATCTCCAATTCTTGTTAGTTGTGCTAGGGCCCCTGTCCTTAGTCTCATGATCTTAAGCAGGGAATAAAGAAGATAGGAGCCTGGAATGTCTGAAAAAAAGGTGGATCACTCTTTGTAGAAACAAGAGTAGATGGCCCACACGCCTGCTTTTTTCACTGATTCCTAAACCTTGTCTTCTGTACCTCCTTCCTGTGTTGCCTGCGATAGAGGGTTTTTCATACTCTCAAGGCAATGGGCTAAGAAACTCTCCATAGAGTGAGATAATTTTGTTCTCTCTTTGTAACTCCTAAAACTGGTTTAATATTTTCCTGAAAGAGAACTTTTCATGTAGCTATAGGGAAAACTAGACTCTCCACTTACACATTTTAAAGAATAGAAACCATATTATTTTAAGTGATAAAGCATTAAGTAGAATTATTCATATAACTCACTGAAAAGAATTAAATTGAAAAAAGGATTTTGCACATTCTTAATGTTTTTTTTTAAGAGTGTGTTTCCCAACTTACTCTGAACTTTAGAGTTGTCATATTGATTCCAATATTCGGCAAGAAAATTTTAGCTTCTGTGAAATTTTGAATTATTCTGATTCATTATATTTACTCGAAGATAGCATTAATTCAAAATAGCAGTAAGTAAAAGGGCAAAAGGATCCTCATTAAGCTATATAAGTGCAGGCAAAAATCAAATTCATTTACTGCAGGCCAATGTGCATGTACCAGAGGAGTTGTTCTTTCTCTACTTCCTGCTCTAGTTGTCATCGTTAAAAGAAAGAAAAGAAGATTTAACATTCATTTAACATAAAAAGATTCCTCTGTTGCTATACCATAAACCATTCAGTTAATATTTATATCCTACTTTGAGCCTAAGAAGATAATGTAGATCCATCAGAGTATTATAAATTTTGTTTTCATATTTAAAAATACACTTTTATTTATATTAAAGATCATTTAGTTAGACTTCCTTATACTGTTAAGGCCAAATAGGACAGTGTTCACAAGCTTTCTGTCCTAATAAGTGCCCTGGTGTTGGGTGGTGGGAAGCTTGTTGAAAAGATTTAAAAGTATAAGTTCTTCAAGGCATAAATTTATCTGCATGTTAACCTTTCTGAGACATGATTTCCATTGACATCACTTTATGAATCATAAATAATAATGACAGAGAAAGTTCTATTAAAGATTTTAGTGTCTTTGTAGGTGAATCAAATTACCACGTATAAATTAAAATCACCACTCATGTAACCTATAACATTTCATACTAGTGCATTTCTTAAATGTATGAAACTTTTCTTTCTCCTTGAGTATATTTTTTTCCTCAGTGATATTATATAATGAAACAGAGGGTTTAGTTAATTACAGTACTATTATTGTATTTTTTCATTTGGGAAAGCGTAAAAATTTAGATATTGGAAAAAATAAATTGCAATAGAATTGTAATAATTATCTACTTGCTAATTTTGTAATATGTGTAATAACAAGTCATATTTAATCTCACTGCCTTAAGTTTCTTTTAGATCTTTTCAAAATTTTAACTTTATTTTTATTGTTTACACTATTACAGATGTCCTCATTTTCCTTAAATCAAGCAATTAAAATCTTTTAGAGACATCTGCTTCCAGCTATGAAAGAGTAACAGGTATTGGCCCACTATGATAGATTAGATAAACTAAAAAAACATAAAACTGAACAAAATATTTGATATAACTGTTTTGAATCAACAGTAACTATAAAATTGCGATTCATAAGAAGGAAAACTCATGAAAATAACCCCATTACTACCCTGGCTCTCCAACTGCAGAAATTTTAGATCTTTAGATTCGAAATTACAAGCTCAAAAGAATAGTCCCACTAAATAAAGGAGGCACAGATCAGAGCTGGAGATGGAGACACATCTGTAATCTAAGGGACAGAGACTAGAACAGAAGGAACTATGAAAGAGAGGGAGGGGGTCAAAAGAAAAAAGTATTTATGTATTCTCTGTGAGTTCTTAGTAGAGGATTGCTACACATTGGCAGGGTGAGACTACATAATACTTCCCAAAAAGTGCCTGCTACAAAGTGAAGTACAGAACAGAGATAATAAAGGTCAGATTTTAATTTATGCGCTGTTAGGAAAGCTGTGAAGGGACAAGATATCTCCTTCACTTAAAAAAAACACACACTACATTTTTATTGTTGAGAGCATTAAAGATGCTGCCCATTTCCCCTCGCTTTACCCTACTCCACCCAGCTTCTGCCCCATCCAGGCCTTCACCTCACTTTTGCCTGGCCTCCTCAAGTTATTTGCAGGAAATGAGTCCTTTATATGCCCTACCCCTTTATAACACCCCTGTCTAAGGTAAACAGGATATAGATAATGTAACACTTAGTGGAGAAATCATATCCTTAACTATCTTGGGAAAGAAGAAAGGTTTAAAGTTCATAATGTACTGGATTGCTAATAATAAGAAAAAGAAAACTGAATTAAAACCAAAATAAGTAAAAGCAATATTTTAAAGCAAAAATTGAGTTATTGGGAAAAATCCCATAAAACAGATAATATATATATATATTTCTATTACCTCTTTTTATTTATATATATAAATAAAAAGAGGTAATATATTTATATATATATATATATATATATATATATATATATATATATATATATAAATAAAAAGAGGTAATGTGCAAATTAGCTGGGACGCCATAGCAGTCATGACCGGCTCAGGAGGAGGAGGGTGGCCCAGAGTGGAGACACAACATGCAGAGGGGCCGGCCCCAGCCCCAGTGGCCACTGCACTGGGCTGCTGGGGCTAGAGTGGAGACAAAACACACAAGGGGGCCAGAGCAAAGACACAACATGCAGGGGGACCAGCCACCAACCCCAGCATCTTCGGCGTGCTAGCAGTCCTGCCTCTGTGCGGGAGCTGCAGAGGAAACACCTTTTCTGACTGCTCATTGTCTAAGTTCCTGGTACGCCACCCACAGTGTTCTTGGTAACTTGGGTAATAAGAATCCAAGAAGGTTATCTAGGGTTTTTCCACCTCACTCCAGGAGGAAAAAATGAAGGTCCACTGCTAGAGGGGCTAAGAAATATCATATCCTGCCCTAGTCAGTTTGGCTCAGTGGATTGAGCCTCAGCCTGCCGACCGCGGGGTCTGGGTTCGATTCTGATCAAGGGCATGTACCTAGGTTGCAGGCTTCTCCCTGGCCGGGGCCCAGATCAGGGCTCATGTAGGAGGCAACCAATTGAAGTGTGCCTCTCACATTGATGTTTCTATCTTTCTCTCTCTCTTCCATGCTCTCTAAAAGTCAATGGAAAAATATTCTCAGGTGAGAAATGTCATATCCTATGAAAGAGACATCTTGAAAATGCCTAAAGAAAGTTGTCATTTTTTCGTGGTGAAAAGACTGGAGTCCATGTTGATGAAAACACCTTGGTGGCTGCGACAGCCAGCAGTGGCAGCAGCAGCAGGGTGATGGGGGTGACGTCTTCCCCTGATCAGCCCGTCGCCTCCCACAGAGGGAGGTCAGACTGCGGCTTAGGCTCACTTACCAGGGGGAGTGGGCCTAAGCCATCAGTAGGATATCCCCTGAGGGCTCCTGGATTGTGAGAGGGGGCAGGCTGGGCTGAGGGACCCCCCCCCCCCCCAGTGCACAAATTTTGTGCACTGAGCCTCTAGTAAATAAAGAAAAAGAGAAGCACATATATGCATGTGCACACATCCATCAAGTGCTATTATCAGTAATAAAAGAAGTTACTACTAAAAACCCTACAGACATTAAAACACAAAAAAGAAATACTATGATCAAAACCATATTAAAAATATTGCCATCATAAAGGAAATGAACAAGTCCTTAAAAAAAACACAACAAAATTAAATGAAGAAGAAAGAAAATATAAATATCCCTATAGCCAATAAACTTATTAAGTCAAGTATATTCTCATAAAGAAAATTCAATGCCTATATAGTGTCACTGGTGACTTCTAGCAAACATTTTGGGTTAATAAACAATATTGATAACATAGAAATTCTTTCAGATAATAAATGTAGATTATTTTCAATTCATTTTTTTAAAAAATATATATTTTTTAAAAATTCATTCTTTTAAAAAATATATATATTTTATTGATTTCAGAGAGAAAGGGAGAGGGAGAGATAGAAACATTAATGATGAGAGAGAACCATTAATTGGCTGCCTCCTGCATGCCCTCCACTGGGGATGGAGCCTGCAATCAGGCATGTGCCCTTGACCTGAATCGAACCTGGGACCCTTCAGTCCACAGGCTGACACCCTATCCACTGAGCCAAACCAGCAAAGGCTCATCGTTGTTTTTTTGTTTGTTTGTTTGTTTGTTTATACAAATGAAATGTTATAATGCTTTCTTGCATTTTGCTTTATTTTTTGCACTCATATTTAGAAACAAAATTTTGAAGACATATTTAAGTAAAGCAAAATTATATGTTCATTTACCCTTTTTATTCAGCAAATCCCACTTCTAAATCTATTGGCAAAAGTACAAAATATTTTATGTAGCTTATTCACAAAGCATTTCCAAAGGAAAGAATGAAATGTCCACCAATAGTTAAAAATAAAATGAAACAAAATTAACTGTGTGTAGATTTGGGGTAATAACTAGAGGAACTATGTCAAGTGACTTTAAAACACAATCCCTGGGCCAGGGTGTCTCAACCTCAACACTGTTGACCTTTCAGGGCAGATAACTCTTTGTTGTGGAGGGTTGGATGCCTTGTGCATCATAGGATATTAGCACCCAAAGCTCAGGTGAGTTTCCCTGATTGGCAACAGTTTGAACGTGCTGTTACACTTTGTTGTTGGGAGAATTTACTGCTGGATGCATGTAACTCCACTGGGAGATTTTTTAAATGGAGGAGAGGGGGTGGGGGCCGGCAATGGGGGGATAAAGACATATATGCAATACCTTAATCAATAAAGAAAAGAATTAAAAATAAATAAATAAAAATAAATAAAATGTAGGAGGAGGCAGCATGCTGTGGCACAAGGAGCAACATGGGGAGGCACCTGGGTCAATCAGGAGGCAGAGAGAGTGAGAAGGAAATGTGGGCAAAGGTCATTATGTGATGGGGAAAGATGGGGCAGGACAGGGAAGCAGGCTTGGGGGTGGCTAGTTTGACTAATTTCAGTGTATGCTGAGGCACAGAGGCTGTCCCTACCTTTCTGGTACCTGGCCCTGGGGTGATTAGGGCAGGTAGAAGGTGGCCCAGAGTGTGAGACCCTAGCTGGTTTGAGTGTGAGCTCTGGATTGGTTGGTTTGTATATAAAAGATAGACTCACAGTTGAGTCTTACTATCTGTAGGGACAGGCTAGTCCTGGGAGGAGCAGTCTCTCTGGGATCAGCTAGGCCTACTCAAAACAATAAGAATTTATCTCACATAACTGAAGTCCATGGTGGGCACTAGCTTCAGGCATCCAAACAAGGTCACCAGAGCTTTGATTCTCTTGGCTGTTTCATTCTTTGTTGCCTTAATTCTCAAGCTGGCAGTCTTTACGTGGAGGGCAAGTTCCAAGATTATGTGGCCCTTACAGCTCCTGATACAAGAGGAGAGAGAATCTTTCCTGATAGCTCTGGCAATAGTTCCAGGACTGTCCAGGACTAGCTCACATTCCTGGAGCCAGGAATAAGGTTTGCTTCAACCAAGTCTCATGGTTGCATAGAGTTTCCCACTGAGCAGGAAAGGGTGGCTCTCCAAAGGAAGAAAGGCTGGGTATACGAAATATACGTCCACTATGTGAGGCACAGCTCTAGAACTTGCAGAGATTAAAACATCATCTCAGCCCAATACATTTGCTGAATTAATGTAGGAATACAAAGCAGAGCATCACTTTTAAAGTGTCGTAGTATTTCAAATTCTTAGTCCATATTTTAGAGAAGCAACAAAAACAAGTTAGGACAGATAGATACGAAGGTCATTAGTGAGATTCCATTTTAGCAGACAGCTGCTTCAGTCAAGTATAGATTGTTTCATGTTCCGGAGTTCCATCCCTCTTGCACAGAAGAGAGATGTAGCTCTGGCAGAAGGCAGACTTCTTGTCCTCATTCAGCCTCAAGAAAAGCTAAGGCTTATCCAGCACAAAGGGAAAAATATGGTTCAGCATGAAGGGCTGGAAAATACCTTGCTATCAGTAAGTTCGTTGCAGACTTTCTCTCCTCCTTTAAACTGGTGGTAACCTGGAGGGTTTCTGATCCAGGACCCAAATGCCTGCTTCCGGAGTGCACTCTAGGCTTCCTGGTAAGCAGATGCAGCCTCCTTGTACTCCTGGTATGTTTCTAGCTTCCGCACCCTGAGGGAGTCTGGCCACTTGTCCTCTGAAATACTGCTTAGCAGCTCCTGGAATGATCTAAAGAGTTCCATTTTGCTGATTTGAGATCTGGCCTGAAGGCTTCTGATTCCCTTCTTTGGTGTTCCCTGCGGAAAGCCATTGGCAGTGACATCCAATGGCTGCTCGGGAACTGCACTCCAGCTGATTGCTGCTCCACAAGGAACAGGTGGCCCTGGACTGTCAGCCCTTTTTGCCTGCACTGCACAGCGGCTCTGCTCAAAGAGTCAATCTGACTGCTGTATTTTTACTTCTTGAACTCCAAAGCCTTTGGGTAAAGAGGAGACATTCTGACACCTCCTAACTAGTGCTCTCTGCATGGCTTCCTGGCTGTATGGGCACTTCCCGATGACCACAGCTGACAGGTAGACAGGCTCTTCTAGGAAGTGCATCAACAGTGACCCCTGGCATCCGAGGACATTCCACCGTGCCAACTTGTTCCTGCAGGACGTGGAGCAAGTCCTGTCTCCCCTCCTGGCTTCGCTCGGAGCAGCCCTACCCGGTCATACGCAACACCAGGCTTCCCTGAGTCTCCACCTTGCCAGACACTCACTTGGCTCCTGTCCTATAAACATCCACCACTTTGGCGCCACTGGGGGCCATCCCAGTGACAGTGGCCAGTTCCTCGGAGGTGACATTAGAGCTGCTGACACTTGGTGGGACTGGGCCACTTCCTTGATTGCCAAAACTCTGATGGTGAGCCACACAGCTGGTGACTTTTCTGTCAGGGGCTCAAGCCTCATTTTTTTTGGTCATGGGACTGTCCGGGTCTTCACCTTTCCTTTCATCTTCAGTAACTTCCAGGTTACCACTGGCTTCCATTGATGGGTTATGGGCCCAATCTCTACTGACAGGATAGCAAGGCTGATCTTCAAACTCGATCATTGGGCTAATGGAGGCATCCCCACAGGGCGTATGGCTGGAGACAAATAAAAACAAAAGGTCTGGTCTGAGATTCCACAGTCCTCTCTGAGTTCCTGGGATAAAGATGCTTTCCTCCTTCAGGGTGGCTGCCAAGTGAAGTTGATGGAGAAGGTACCTTTGGAAACTCCTTCTGTCTATGACCTCAGCATGGCTTTCATTTAGGATCTCTCCGCTCTTCCTCATTTTGGACTGGCCTATGCATTTTGTTCCTGTGCCCATTGAGACACCTTCCTTTGTCACTTGCACCTGTTTGTCAGGGCAGTCACAGGCTTGACCAGCTGTAGGCTGTACCTTCACCACGGCTGCTAGTAACGTCCATTCCGGGTTGGGCTCAGGCTCCCCCTGCTTGGGCAGCCTGCTCCCATAGTGCTCGTAACACAGGCGCGCAATGTCATCCGGGGTCCACATAGTTGAGCTGGTGCTGAGATCCTCCGCGGGTTATGCGGAATGCGGGTTATGTGGCTGCGGCTGTGAGGGCACATACCCCCGTGCTCGCCCACAGCTAGAGCTCTCTCACATGACGACACTGGCACTGCCAAGCAAGGGGCAGCACTTAGCCACGTAGCGCGCAAAGGAGGTGGCGCAGTCCTCACCTCTTCCCACACAATTTGGCCTCAGAAAAGTCCGAGGGCACCTCACCGGAGTCTCAGAGCCCCAGCTGGCTCACGTGCCCTTGACCGAGTAAACACACCGTCTCACAGACGCTCCCTCCCACGTTAAAGACTCTTTTCAATTCATTTTATAAAGAAAGACAGTATTACCTGGACACCAAAAGCTGACAGAAATTATGGGAGAAAATGTTATTCTTCATGAACATAGGCAACAAATTCTCAAAAAAATTAACAAAAATATTAATAAATCAAATCTAAAAATAGTTATAAATGTATATTAACTACAATTATAAGCCAAATAAATACAATAAAAATTCTTAATGTCATTTGTCATGAGGTCAAAGAAAATTAAAAGCACATTGAGAAAATATGATGAGTCATAATTAAAAGAGTCATAATACCAAAATTTGGCTAGGTTTTAGAATAATTGGATCCCTCAAACATTGCTGTTATAACCCCTAAATTATAACAACAACTTTGGAAAAACAGTTTGATACTTTCTTTAGTTAAATATACAGCCATAATATAATCCAAAAATTGTATACCCCAGGCATTCACCAAAGAGAAATGAAAACAGATATACAGAGGAAAACAACAATAACACAACAAACTTTTATACAAACTGTCAAGACAACTTTATTTATAATAGTCCAGGCTGGAAATAACTCAGATATCCATCAACAGATGAATAGATAAACAAACTGGTATCTATAACATGGAACACTGCTCAGCAGTTAAAAAATAAAAACAACAACAACAGTAAATTGCAATAGCATGAATGGATTTCATGCCATTAGACTGAGAAGAACACAAACACAAAAAATGTATATATTGTATGACTTCATTTTCACAGTGAGAAAACAGATCATGGTTTATGCAGGTTGTATAGCATATAAGGGGAACAAAAGTCAGAGTGTTCAAACTGTTATTCTTCAGTTCCAGAAAGCTCTTAACCTGAGGTAAACATTTAATTATTTGCTCAGATAAAATATATAAATTAATCATAGAATACATTTGAATGTGCATTGAGAAATTTGTTAAAAATGAGCAAATTTAATACAATGCTAAGATAATTATAAGTAGAATTATGAACAAAATATGATGTTTATTTATTTATATCTACTCTATTGAGTACTGTGCAGTCTTTGTTAGCATGCACATCACTAAATATATACACACATACATACATATGGAATATTAAATAAAATCTATTATGCAACTATATGCAAAACATGTTTATAATTGTGTAATATATACATTATTTAATGTATATATTACATAAAATATATACATATTTTGTATGTCCTGCGTAAAGGACATACAAAATAAAACATTTTATAATTGTCATATAGCATCATATGTGATTTTTCTTTTGTTCATTTCATATTTGTGTCTTAATTTTACTCACTTGTTTATGTTCACACTAGTGCATTTCATGTTTTCTTATATTGCAAAAGTCTGCAAGGTATATGAAGCCACAGGCAACTTTAGTAATTTGGGAAAGAATAACTATCTCCTGGATGGTACAAATGGTATAATATGTAAACAGTCAACCTGAATTGAAAATTTAGGTGACTATTTTCAAAAAGATGAGCTGATGGCTCATTTTTTATATTTAACTCTAATATTTACAATGCATTCTTCTCCATACTTTATAAGAAAATCAAGTGAGGACTAATAAGTAAACAATATATACGTTAAATTTTAAATGTTAATTTTGTAAGCATAATTATATACCCAAAGCTCTAACTTTTCAGTGAGGAATAAGTTACTTCCAAATAATATCCAAGTCTTTTTGAGAGAACACATTCAAAATGTTGTCATTCATTGGGTTGGGGCACTTACTAGCAAGAACAGCTTTTTACGTGTTGAATGCATAGGCTACCTGAGACCCTATTTTTTCCACCTTCTGTTCAAAGGAGTCCCATGGTCCAGTAGACTAACACCTATTTTTCTCATTTTCTTTGGGAAAATATAAGAAAGAATTAACAGGTTAGGTATGTGGTATGTTTCAACACTAGAGAGTCTAAGATTTAGTAGTAACCACTTACACAACTGCTATTGATTGCAGCCACCAGCAACTGAAAAACCTAAGGAAGATGTTATTCTGTTCATACCTAGCTATTGGAATATCTTGAGAGCTTCTGGTACTATCAAAAGTTCAGCTACAAAGCACCCACTTGGGGGAATGAGAATCCCTTGTCCTAGACAGTGTATCAAGAGTCAACCCATGCCCTGGCCAGTGTGGCTCAGTTGGTTGAGCATCATCCCATATACCGAGAGGTTGCCTGTTCAATTCCCAGTTAAGGCACATGCCCATGCTGTGGGCTTGATCCCCAGTAGGGGGCATGCAAGAGGCAGAAGTTCCATGGTTCTCTTTCCTTCTCCCTTCCTCTCTCTCTCTAAAATCATTAAAAACATTTTTTTTTTAAAGAGCCCTGGCCCAGGGGGCTAAGTTAGTCACAGCGTCATCCTATACAGTATACACCAAGGGTGCAGGGTCGATTCCAAGTCAGGGCTCATACCTAGGTTGTGGATTCCATTGACTTTCAGTTGGGGTACACATGGAAAGCAGCTGATGGATGTTTCTCTGTCACATCGATGTTTCCCTCTCTCCCTTCCTCTCTCTCTAAAAATCAATAAAAATATATCCTCAGCTGAGGATTGAAAAAAAAACAAAAAAAAACAAACAAACTTATCAAAAAGAGTCAACCCAAAGAGATTGTCTCACAATTTAGTTTTTGTCCTCATTTTGTTTCTCCACATCATGAGGCAGCAAAGTCTTTTGACCCACAGGCCAAATCTGAAGATTCTGAATCTGGGTTTACTATCTAACTCATTTGACCTTAAATGCAGGAATGATGTGATTACCTTTGGGAAATTGGGCATCCATCAGACTGTTGAAACAAGCAGGTTAATTCAAAATACAAATCTAGAAAAGAATATGCATATGACGTATTTCTTGTTAATTAATATTATTTCTTTTGTTTTTCACATGTTTCATTTTAGCTTTTTCTGTTTAGTGCTGCTTTGGCTACAAGTATATGAATCTTTAACCAAAAAGAGCACATAGACACTGAATCATTAGAGTTTTATGCATGTGGGTTTGCTATATGTGTATCTAACTACTGTGCCTAATCTTTTTAAACATCTGTTACCTGACAGTGAATTATTTAATTTAGTTTTCACTTCACCAAGTATTCAATAAGCCTTTTCAAGAAAGCAGAATTTGCTGAGCAAAACAATTCTTCTTTCTTGTCTGCACATTCTATATCTGGAGTTGTTTTATCACCATCTTAAATCTAAATAATGCAAATATACTCATAGAAAATATTCTACTGCTTCTAAATAAATGTAGATAATATGGAAGTCATGATATGATTTTGTACATGGCAAAAATAAATGAAAGCAAAAATTGCATTACTTAAAATTATACAAAAATTGGATGTTATTTATAATAAATTTATGACATAATGAGTAAATGGATTTTACATACAAATTTAGTATTATCTCCATTTTGTGTGATATGTTATGTATATTTTTCTGTGTTTATATTTGATATTACTACATATGTAAAAATAAACATGAAACAAAAATAATAAAATTAAGAATTATGTAAAAAATGAATTTGAAGAAGCCATGATGAAAACTTGAACAAAGACTACTCATAGTTCTCATATACTCTGCTCATCCTCAGTTTCACTCATTTTTAATATCTTGCATTTATGTGTAATGTTTTATAATTGAGAAACTAATAGATGCACTATTAATAACTTCATTATTTGTATTAGTGTTCACTCTTTATTGTACAGATTTATGGTTTTGCCAACTGCATAGTATTCTGTACTGACCATTGAAGTATCACACAGAATAGTTTCACTGCCATAAAAAAGTGGTGCTCTACCCCTTCATCCCTCTTCCCAACCCTTAGAGTGTCTTTTCAAGAACTGTGTAAATGATTTAGTTATCTAGTGGACTCATTTTAACAAATAAATAAGATCTATCAAGGGAGAAGAAATTAGATATAGAAGCTGCATAGACAAGTACCATTGTCTACTATAAGAGGAATGGAAAAATGATGAACTAAAGACTATGTGAATTAACTCACTGGGAGTTAAAATAGTTTAAGTACATACATGTGTACAAACATCCACAAACACATTACAAACTCTTAATTTTATTTATTGTTTGTGTTCATTTGAGGTTAAGATTCAAATATTTCTAAACAAACAGGCATTGCTCAGAAAGATTCTTTACAATGGACATTCCACAACTATAAAGATGAGCAGGTTAGTATATAATATTTTATTATACTCCAGAGACGAAGAGGCACATGATACTCCTCATAAATTGCACATATTTCTTTCATGTTTCCCAATGATTTGTTTTATATCTTTTCAAAGTTGCACATTTCCTGAAAATTAAATTAAAAGCTATATTAACTAATATCAGAATTTTAGATTAGGTAAACTTTAAAATGCATATACATTTGAAATTCATTCTAAGGTTATACAATTTATTGTGTTTTATTAAAAAGCAGTTAAAATAAAAATATATCACATTAAACCTATGGCAGAGTGATTCATTTTAAAAATGAGAATGAAGACATAAATTCTTTGGAAAAAAGGGCCTTCTGTATGTTGATGGATTTTAAAAATGTTTTTACTGATTTTTAGAGAAGAAGGGTGAGGGATAGGAAGATGGAAACATCAATGGATCAGCAGTCTTCTGCATGTCCCCTACTGGGCATTGAGCCTGCATGTGCCCTGGCCTAGAATCAAACCATAACCTCTTGGTTCATGGGTGCATGCTCAACCACGAGCATCACCCGCTGGGCAGAGGATTTTTGTTTGTTTGTTTCCTTGTTTGCTTTGACTTAGATAATTAATTCATTTAAATTATTTTCTATTTCAATGAAACTACTGTAATGTATTTATCTCTTTACCACTTTCTCTGTGTTTTTTTTTTTTTTTCCCCCTAGGTGAGTAATAGATTATCTGAATTGCTTAGGAAGCTACAGTCATTAGAAAAATAAAGTGTTTAAGGAAACAGACTAGCCAGGTTGCTCAGTTGGTTGGAGCATAGTCCTGTATACCAAAAAGGTTGCAGGTTCAATTCCTGGTTAGGGCACATACCTAAACTGCAGTTCAATCCCCGGTCAGGGTGCATATGGAAGGCAATTGATTGATGTTTCTATTTCACACCAATGTCTGTTTCTCTCTCACTCTCACTCTCTCTCTCTTCTCTCTCTCTTTCTCTCTCTTTCTCTCTCTCTCTCCCCTCCCCTCCTTCTCTCTAAAAAAATCAATAAAAAAAATCCTCAGGTGAGGATTTATAAAGAAAAAGTGTCTAAGGAAACCAACACCAGAATCTGTTAGCTTTTGCTCTGGTATCCTCATGTATGACCTTTATTTACAAAACAAACAGATGCATAGGTGTGTTGGAACTACTTATTCTGATGAGTAAATATTCTCAGCATCCTGAATAAAGATTCCATAGAATATAAAATAGGGTTTTGTATTTTAGATTTGGGAATTTGGAAGAGCTAGAACACAGATTGAGCATGAGTACATGGCAATCATATTTTTCACTGTGTCTTTCTACCTTCCTAGTTATTTTATGATTTTAGGAGGTAAGACCTCCAGGATGAGAGTGAAAGAGATTTTATGCCTAGAATTTAAGGAGAGATTGAGATCTCTGGAGTTTCCCAAAGTAATACATTCGAGATCAATTAATAGAACTAGGAATGACTATGTATGAATTAAAGGATAGAGTGTCTGATAAAAGTGTCATTATTTCATATTTCACAGGAATAAGCCAAAGACAAGTATCACATGATCTCACTCATAAGTGGAATCTAATGAACAAAATAAACTGATGAACAAAATAGATCCAGAGACATAGAAGCACAGAACAGACTGGCGAATCTCAGAGGGAAGGCAGGGTGGGTGGGTAGTAAGAGAGAACTTGTATGCAGATATGCATAACCCATGGACACAGACAATAGTGTGGTGAAGCCTGGAGTGAGGGGGCATGGGCAGTGCTAGAAGAGGTCAATGGGGAAAAAGGGGGATGTATGTAATACTTTCAACAATAAAAGATGGAATGACTGTATAGGACACTTACCATAAGCAGAGCTTGAAGGATTGGAAGTTGCTCTGGGTGAGTCCTTGAGTGAGTGGTGTGTAAATGTGAATGATTAGACATTATTATTGTACCATAATGTGTTACACTATGATGCTATGATGCCTAAGTCATCAGGACTTTTTCACTCTATTATGATCTTATGGAACCACCTCATACATGTGATCTGTCATTGACCAAAACATCATTGCATGGCACTATCCAGTATTGCAGATGCCTAGGATATTTCAAAAACTTAGTAAGGACTTAATATCTACTTGTTGAATAACTAAAACAGAGGAAGGAAAGTTGAAAGAAATATGTGATTGGCAAAGTGCCAACATTTATGAGCGATCAATTAAAATCTGGATTAGCTTTTGAATTAGTCTTGGTTTCTTAAAAAAGGAAAACAAAGATGATGAAGACAAAAAAGGAAGATGAAAAAGAATATAAAAAAATGATGAAGATGAAGAAGAAGGAGGAAGAGCAGCAGCAGCAAAAAGAGGTTTTTATGAGTAAGAAGAAATGCAATACAGGACTTAGAGGCTTACACAAATATCGGGAATTCTTAAAAAATCAAATAGTTGGGGTGCAGAAATACCAGCCTTATCCAGTTTGGCTCAGTGGATAGAGGGTGGGCTCCTGGGTTATATTCCAGACAAGGGCACGCACCTCAGTTGCAGGCTCCTCCCTGGCTTGGGCCGTGGTCCAGGTGTGTGTAGGAGGCAACCAATTGATGTGTTTCTCTCACATCGATATTTCTCTCTGTCTTTCCCTCACTCTTTGACCCTCTCAGGTGAGGAATAAATAAATAAATAAATAAATAAATAAATAAATAAATAGACTTTAAAAAAAAGAAATACAGAACAATCATATAAAGTGTCTGTGCCTGGAAGGAGAGTTTCTGTCATCTTGCATCCATACCAATAATTGATCCTGTCAGATCTATGGATCTTAGCCATTCTGATATTTCTGTGGTGGGATCTCCTTATAGATGGACCTAAGAAAAATAACTCATTTACATTTTTCTTTGTATTTTCTTGTTGGAAGAATGACAGTGACAATTTCCAAGCCCTTTACATATCAGACTGGAACCAGAAGTCCTCACAGAGGCACTTTTGATCACGCTTGCTTGCTGCCACCTAACCAGGCATTTCCTGTAGTCAGAATTTCACTTTTAAACTTTAAAGAAAAGAAGTACAGTCACCCACTCATTTCACTCAGTAGTTCTTTTTCAGTGACTGGCTTCCTCAACACCTGCACTCGTAGTTCTGAATGAGTTGCTACTGATTTCTTTATTATGTGTCTTGGCCCTTTCGTATCAAAGTTACATAAATGTGCACTGGCATTATCAGAACTTAAAAAGATTTTCTTTATTAGCCTTTAAAACTGCCTCCAACTTCTGTCTTCAGCAGGCTTGTGCCACCCCTCTCCACTCTTACCTTAAATAAATGCACAGCAGTTCTACAGTGTCTACTACCTCTCCAGATTCTCCCGCATTTATTATGGTAATGTATTTTCATTAAAGTACTCTGAAATAGCTTCCATAGACAATAGTGTACGATGTTTGTATATGTATGTGTATGTTTGTGGGGTTTTCAATAAATTGAATTATAATTCACATTGGCTAGTCATGTATTCTTTTTTACAATTGTTATTTTACTTTTATTTTGTTTTATTTTCCCATCACTATTTATTCCCTCTATGCCCACTTCCACCTTCCCACCTCACTGCCCTCACCGCACTAGTCATGTATTCATTAATACCCATTCCAGGGATGGGCAACTATTATTTTATGAGAAAGTTCAAATTCCAGATATAACTCATTCAACTATTTCAGCTACCTTAATCTCTGATTAAGGCCAGAGATGCTATTAATTAGCAAAGTAAAAATCATAAATGGGTTTTTATTGGTGGAATTAATGGTTGATTAATAATCATTATGACCACTGGCTATGAGTTCCCATTAGCAAAATTAAAAATATTCATGTGATGAGAATTGGCTAAAACATTTTAGACACCTCATATATGTAAGAATGCTTGTAATTTATATTTTTAGGGACTGCACCTGGGGCATAATCCCCAAAAGACCTCTAGTCCAGTTATTGATATGGAGGATTTTCTATCTCCTCATGCTAATCATATTAGTAAGTGAAACCTGCCTCCGAAAATGAATATACATTGAAACCTTTCCTGCAGGTCAGTGGTTAAAATAGCTTAAGGAACAGTAAGCTACTACTTTGTCAAGCTGTGTAGAACAAGTCTCATAAACGTTCTCTGTGTGTGTGTGTGTGTGTGTGTGTGCTTATACCAAAATATTGCTTGATAAATGTTTGTGATGATGACAATATTTGTTCTGTATCTCTTTCATTATAGACTATTAGAAGACTAAATCCATCTTGAATAATTACATTATTCATTCAACATCTTTTTGTTACAACATTGATGAGAAGAAAGAATTGAATCTCTGCCCAGCCGCTGTTGCTCAGTGGTTGAGCTTGGAAGCACACACCAGGAGATCGCTGGTTTCCATTAGAGCACATGCCCAGGTTGAGGGCTCAATCCCCAGGGAGCAGGCAGGAGGCAGCCCTAAGATGCTTCTCATTGATGTTTCTATTTATCTCTCCCTTCCTTTTTCTCTATAGTCAATAAAAACCAATTTTAAAAAATCGATTCCCAGGCAGAGCCACCGTCTGTGTGAAGTTTGCCCATGCTCCCATGTCCATGTGGATTTTTCCCCACATCCTGAACACGTGCATGTTAGTTGCATTGGCATGTCTACATTGCCTCAGTCTGAGTGAGTGTGCGGGTGTCCATGAATGTGCCCTGCAATGTGAGTTCTTGTCCTGTGTGCACCCCAAGCTGCCAGGACAAGGCTCCTGCCACCTGCAACCCTGAACTGGAATAAGCAGGGTGTCAAATAATTATTTTACTTGTCGCATTAATCTTTCTTAAATGTATAAAAAGCTCACATTTATTTACTATTTAATAGTAGAAGTGTTTTGGGTGTTCATGTAGAAATTTGGTGATGGCTTTGTGACCAGATATATGTTGTGGAAACTTAACCTTTATTTGTATCAATCAGCCTATGGTAAAAATTGCTTTCATTATGTGTTATTTCACTAAAGTCACAGTTTCTAAGAACCTATCAAGGATATTAAGTGAGAACTTATTGAACCATTACTTATGGAAAATAACTAAGAACTGTCCAACCAAAATAGCTAAGGATAACCCGCAGCACTTCCTGAAATTTGCATTCACGTTTACATCTACAGTTCCACAGGACTGATTGTGAGGCAAGGGAACCAAAGGCCAGAGATAGTTTTCTATGTTTGCAGTAGCCGGAAAGATTGTTATTTCTCTGCGATAGACAATTATGTATTTTTAGTTCAATATAAGTGTTACATGCTTTCTGCCAACCCAAATGATATATTTAGGTGACTTAGCTTTTATCTTAGGCTAAATGAAGCATTTGATTCTAGATTATTACTTAATGAACACTAGAATTTATCATCAGTAGTGATATATAATGTTTGTTCTTACTCTTCCCGGTAAGATTTTTCATTCCTGTAACATGAAATTTTATTTTATATAATTCTCTCATAATATTACTTATTAAAATTGCATGTAATGTATGCTTCAGAGAAATATTTCTCCTTTATTTCCAAAAATAAAACTTATAAAAACTTTATTTTTCTATGCTTATCAATATTCAAATAGTAATATGGTCTTTTTTTCCCAGTTTTGATATGTATATCACATGACTATCCTAAAAACAATTATTTATTTTCAATATATACGAAATGATTGGGAAATATAAAGTGAAAATAATTACTTATAATTACATGGATCATAAATTTCAACATTATGCAGCATGCTATTGATAAGGAAAGTAAGTAGTGGAGAAAATAAAATATCTAGTTATGAAGTATAGTTACTGTTTTGTCCATCTAAAGCCATGGTGAATCCCAGTGTTTTTATTCTAAGACTATTTTTGCTGATGATAAAAGTTACCTCCTTACTTCCACAAACAATGCATGAAGCAATTGATCTCAAATGTATCAATAAATTATGTCTAGCAGTTTTGAAATTCATCAAGAATCTTTCCCAAATTAATTTAATTTTTTTTAGGAAAGAACAGCTTTGGAATTGAGGTGACTTTAGCTTAATGATTCTGTGGAAACTTTATTTATGAACCAGTGAATTTCAATATCAAATCTTCATTTCTATTTTCAAATAAATTTGTCCTCAAAGACTGGGACTGACAATGTTAAATTGCATTAAATAAAACATCACCGACAAACCAGAGTTCCCCCTTGTGCATCACCATCTTTTCTAAGGCCATCCCTGTTGTAACTTCTAACACTACAAACATAATTTACCTGTTTCTCAGATCAATGGAAACAGTGACCTCTATTCTTTTGCATATGTATTTTATGCAAAATTATATTTGAGAGACTCATCATTATAACACATAGTTTATTCTCAATACTCTATAATACTCAATTATATGAATATATTATATTTTATTTAGCTATTTAATGGTTGATGAACATTTAAATTATTTTAAGGTTTTGGCTACCAGAAATTATGACAACATAAACTTATTGGGTATGTCTTTCTATGCATAAGAGTATATGTTTTGAGAGTATGTATCCTGGAATAAAATTGCTGGCATTAAATATATATATTTATATTCAGTTTTAGTTATTGCCACACACTTAAAATTTTCTCAAAAATCAGTAATAGAAAGAAAAATAACCCAACTGAAAAAGAAAATGAACAAATATTTAAAGATACATTTTACAAAAGAAGAGATCCAAGAGTCTAGTAAACCAGAAAACATCTCAATTTCATTAGGATCAGAGAGATCCTAACATTCAAGGTGATGCTACTAGACTTGCAGTAGGAAAGTTAACATTAAAAAGGATGGCAATACTAACTCATGGCTAGGATGTAGAATAACCGGAACTTTTATACTTTGCTATTATGAGTGTAAATTGGCACACCAAATTTGGAAAATCACTGATGTATCTGGGAATGCTCAGCAAATATATATATTCTTATACATCAATTTCACTTTTAGAAGCATCCTGAGAAGAAAGGTGTGTGTATAGTCACTCAGAGACATGTACCAAAAATTTTAACTCTATTAACTGTAAAAATCCCAAACTGAAAATATATCAAATGTTATTCAAGAGAAGAATGGATAAAACATAGATTTTTATACAATGGAAAAATGTATAGCTATGTAAATCAAATAACTGTACTGCATGCAACCACAAGGATAAATCTCACAGATGTAAAGTTGGGTGAAAAAAAGATGCAACAAAAACCGCATTTTAGAAAACTAGGGAGGGATTGTTTTAGATGGAGTACTATCAACAGAAGTGTACACTTCGTAGCTACAGGAATACTGATAATATTGTAGTAACTTGAAACATAAACATATACTTTTGTGTTCAAATTGGTCAACATTGGCAATTTCATATGATTATATCTTTTAATTCAATGCTTGAGTGCTGTTTACATGGGCAAGTATTTTCTTTGTGAAAATACACTCAGGTGTATACATATGTACATAATTCATAAAATTTTATTTAAAATAAAATGGATGAAAATAAAAACAGACTGATATCTTAAAGTAGAATAGCAAAACTTATTAAGGGGCAACAACAGAAATGGGTGCACTTTATCTAAGAAACCATTGAGATACTCTGGGCCCAGATGTCATCCATATGGCAGAAGCTGGAGGCAAAAGATTGGTTTTTAAACAAAGAAATTATTTAAGAGTTTGTATGGAAACTCTATTAGTTGGTATCTCAACATCCCTGATTTACCCTAGAGGACAAAAGACATGCATCTCCATATATATACAGAAAGAGAGAGAGAGAGAGCTAGGTCTATCTATATCTATAGATCTATCTATCTATATGTATATCTTTAAATTGTTGTTCAAAATATTTACAAAGAGCTTTCTGATTCATCTTTGTAGCATATGAGTAGGAACAAGTAAAATTTATTTTAAAATAATGTTTTAAATATATTTGAATAAATCACCCATTTTACAAATGTGAATTAGTTAATTAGTTCCATATCATTTAAAATGATTCATCTATGTCCTTTATGTTTATTGGTTAATATGCTTCTTTCATTAGGATAACTTTTGAGTTTCTATTGTTTTTCAGGAAAATGTATGTTATTTGAAAGGATAAAAAGACTACAAGAGTTAACTTACTTCAGTGAAAATTAAAGAATAGTTAAAGAATCCAAAGGATAAAAAACATTTTATATTATTCATCTCTAATTCAATGATGCAAATAAATGCTGAATTGAAAGTTTTCACTCTCTACAAATTCAGAAGAAATGTTATCATAGTCTAGACAATAACATCATAAAAATCTCAAATAGCCTAATTTAGTAGCCATCATAATTATTGATTAGTGGCTTGTAGCAGTTGGTCAAGTGTCTTTTATAATCTCTGACCCTAATCTAGGTATTAAGACTCCTATGTTTCCAACTTCCATGCCTGCTTGTCTGCTCTATTTTTATTATATTTTTATGCTCACATTAACTTGAACATAGGACACTATATATTTAAGTTTCCTTAAAATCTTCACATAAAAGACCATAGCAAACAGAACTTAAAAGTCCCCATTAGATCTGTATATTTTTCATTGTTTCTTCTCAGCAGCATTGCAGTATCACTGATACTTTTCCAAATGCACCTGGCCTGAATTCATATCTTTTTTCACTGAATTTCAATATATTCTCAATTATGTGGAATACTTCATCACTTTTCCAGCCCTTACTCCTGAGCATGCAAACATGAACCAATAAAAATATATAGATGGAGGAAGATCCACAAGTAGAAGCAATATGTATTGTCTGCATATTTGTACATACAATTCATTGATGTACATATCAAAGTAATAGCTTCTTATAATACCGTTTGCAAAACTCTTCTATTAAATAAAACACATGCTGATACATATTTTTAATCACATCACAGTACTATATATAGTACATATTCATCCATGACCTATGTCTTTATCCATTTCATTTTTGCAGAGACATATTCATGCATAATACACACAAAATAATTAATCTGTAATTTTGTAGTGATACTGTATCACATGTGAATAAAATATTTTTATAGTGTTGAAATTAAAATTACATGTCCTTGAGAGTTTTATAAATGTATGTGTGTTCATGGGGTTAGCATATAATTTTTCAAAAGAAAAGGGTTGATTTTTTAATAGATTTTTAAATTTGATTAGTACATCCTTGATAGAAGACTGTCTCCTATTAAATTACAAAAATAGAAATTGTATCTCATTTTTGCCCTTATATGTAATATATACTAGTAAAGAACATATTATTTCATTTACAAACAGAAATTAATCATCTATATTCAGAAAAACATGTTTTCTAACTCCAACCCTTTTATTTTTAAAAAGTTTGGAGACATTTTACCTTTATATATTTTCTGTTCTTTAACTATTATTTTATATTTTATGTATTTTTAAATATATGTACTGTAATCCACTCATGTCCAGAATCATTTATCTTCCTTTCTCTTTTTTTTGAACTCTGTAGCTTTATGTCTGAACTATTTTTTGTTTTGAAATGGGTAATAATACATTTTTTTAAAGGGCAGTCCTACCACTGCCATTTTGTTGCCTAAGGTATCAGAGCTGCATAAATGCTCATAAAATCCTGTAAAGAAATGAAGACTTTGCTGTAAATCAGTTTTAAGGTCAGCTCTCTTATCTGTGATGACTGGAAATGCACTTGGCCTTGAGATCTTTGCAAGCAGGGGAGCTGGCAAGTTTCATACTTATTGCCTGGACAATACATTTTAGTTTAAAAACTTGTTTCTCTCATCCTTAGACAAAGTACCATATCTCGTTTCAATTTCCATAGAAGTTTATTTCTATTTCATTTATTTTTTTATTCTGTTTTTAAAATTTCCAATATATATTGCCATCTCCATATTTACTACAGAAGATTGTATAAACAATGATTCACATAGAAGTTAATGTTTTATTGCAAGGTTTAAATATCATAACAAATAATTTGATAATGAAATAATATTACATTGACAAACAATTGAACTTTGGTATTACTTTTGTCTAGTTTGAAAATCATTAAGTTTAAGAAAGTTTTATTTCTTGGTTTTAAAATAATAATTTTCTAAAAAAGTAAAAAAAGATAAAACCAAGCTAGAATTAAGTATTAATATTGTGAGTTATCCCTCTAGGTGTAGCATCATGCCTGCAAGTAGAATGAATTACTTCCTTATCATAAAATTTTACAAAAAATTAGGGATACAGTTAAAAGCCCTATCTGATTGTTGTTCTGCTACTTACTGGTTGTTGATCTTTAGAAAAGCTATTTAACTGTTTGTTTCCATTTCTATCATTACCTACAGCAGAATTTTCAAAGCATGAACTCTCACTTTCTAAATAAGAAAGGTTTTTTCCACCACAAAAGTCTCAGAGTTCTGTGTGTGGCAGCAATTAACGTAGTAGGCTCTTCTGATCTAGCAGAGCTAACAAACATCTCCTAAGTATTAGATTTTGATAAATAATTACCTCCAAAATTTAGAGGTAAAAATTTACCCCAAATTTGGAGGATATTCCTAATAAAGTACTACTTTTTAATGCAATGTTTTCAAAAATCAAAATAATAGTTGTTGGAGAGTGTATTTGTGGTGGGCTGAATGTTTGTGAACTTCAAAAATTTATATGTGGAAACACTACCTCCCCCCATGTAACGGTATTAGGGAGTGGGATCTGTGAGAGGCATTTAGGATGCTGTAAGGTCCTGAGACCGGAGCCCTCGTGAATGGCATTAGGGACCACAGGAGAGCTTGCTGTTTCTCCCTGCTCTCTGTCATGAGAGAATACAACAATCAGCAGTCTACAAAACAGAAGACAGTGCTCACTAGAACTAGACCATGCTGGCACTTTCATGTTGAACTTCCAGACACTAACACCGTGAGCAATAACTTTCTGTTGTTTTTAAGACATCCAGTCCATGGTATTCTGTCACAGTATCCTGAACTAAGAAACCCATGAGCTTTTTTTCTACAACTGTCTATAAATTGTATGTTTAAAACTGCTTTCCCTACACTTTTTACCTCACAAATGAATCTAATCCTTATACAAGCTAGTTTTCTTGTGGTTCTCCCACCCATTATCCTCCCTGGATTTGCTAGACACTGGAAAGGTTATTGATTTTTCAAATATTAAACTTGATTCTTCTAGTCTCTTCACCATATTTCATTATACTAGTGACTGTGATTTAATCATATCTCACAACACTGCCACTGATATTTATACCATGAATAACAAATGCTATAGGTGATATGGGAATCACATTTGAACAAGACAAGAAATTTCACTCATTCTCTCAGGTACATGGCAGCATTCCCAGGCACAGCCCCCCCCCCCCCCCAAAATAAGATTATCTTGACACTGTGATTTATCCTATTTATTAATAGAATTTCTGTCATTAGAAAAAATGGTTTTCTGCATTTGTTCTGTGACAAGTTAACAATGTTAGTGCTTCTCTGAGAGCTGGGAATTTAATCTTTTGAATATATTTTTACCTTTTAGATCCTCAGAGGTTTATGCTCTTTCAATTGAGAGATACAAAATATTGATCATAGAAATGCTGGGAATCTTTTATAAATCAAATGTATTTGCTTCATCCTTTTGTATTCATCACTATTAATATAATATAACTGATGAAATAATACACTCAAATGTATAAATTCATATATGTATATATTCTAAGCTTTTTTTCTTGAACGAATAATAAGAAATTAGCATGACCTATTCCTGCGATCAGGAAAAAATATATTTATGGGGCCAGATATTCTAAATGCCATTAGAGATCCATATAACAATTTTAACTTCATCTAAAGAGAAAAGGAAGGTCTGGAACATAGAAAACCAGAAATAAATTGACCAAGTAACTTTAAGAACAAAAAGGAGTGTGGCCTAGAAGAATAAAGAATAGCTAACTGCATTGGGGTTTCTCTTCAGGCTGAATTAATCCCAAGCCAGGATCTTGCAGAAGCAGGGATTCTGACACAGAGCATCTGTCTTTAAATCACAGCTCCACCACTTTGATTCAACAAATACTGGGCTACAGCAATGAGCAAGGTAGACTGGTAATCGGCCATGTTTCAATAGGTAACATTTGGAGGGTTACTTAAAATCTTTTCTGCCTATTTCATTATTTGTAAAATACAGATAATTCAAGTACTTGCCTTATAAATTGGTTATGATGTTAAATAGACTAATTGACAGAAGGTGCTTAAAAGAATATCAGCCTTGCCTGGCCCTTATGGCTCAGTGGTTGAGTGCCTGGCCATGAACCAAGAAGTCAGGGCACATGCCAGGTTTTGGGCTTGATCCCCAGTACAAGTAGTACAGGAGGCAGCCTATCTATGTTTCTCTCTCCTTGATGTTTCTATTTCTCTATTCCTCTCCCTTCCTCACTCTCTAAAACAGGGCTGGGCAAACTTTTTGACTCGAGGGCCACAATGGGTTCTTAAACTGGACCGGAGGGCTGGAACAAAAGCATGGATGGAGGGTTTGTGTGAACTAATATAAATTCAAAGTAAACATCCTTACATAAAAGGGTACGGTCTTTTTTTTTTTTTTTAGTTTTATTCATTTCAAATGGGCTGGATCCGGCCCGCAGGCCGTAGTTTGCCCACGGCTGCTCTAAAACCATTAAAAACATATTTTTTTAAAAAAAGAAAAAGAAAAAGAATATCAGCCTTAGTAAGTCCTAAATATGCATTATCATGCATTTTCTTGGTTTTAAACAACTTCAAACAAACATTCTTCACCCATGCCATTGACAGGAGTTTGTCTTTTTTGTCTTGATTTTTCCACTTTCCACCCCCTTTGCTTTGCAGTACCAGCCTTCCTTTCCAGAGTAAACTCAGCTCTCTGAAATTGCCCTACAAAGTTCACATCACTGTCCTCTTTTGTGGGAAGAATGTTATTCCTGTCCCAAAATTTCAGAATCACAGGGATCTGAAAACTTTCATTCAAGTGTTTAAGAGTCCAATTTCCATGAAAAGAAACTTTGAAAACTTAAATGTAAATGGGCTTTTTATGCGGCACCAGAGTTTACACTGATTCTGTCTCTAAAGCACAGGCGTACTTCTACGGTTTAGGAAAGATTGTTCTGATAAATCGATTTGTTTCCTATTTTCAGGGAAGCCTGGCTCCTTAGAGATGTTATGTGCAAGTAAGTTATAATTATCAGCACTGAGTCAGAAAAATAGAAACCACTTATATTATTTTCCTAAAGTGGCCATAACAAAGTACCACAAACTTGGTGTCTTAAAACAAAATAAATGTATTCTCGCCCAGTTCTGTAGGGTGGAAATCAAGTTGTCAGCAGGGCCCTGCTCCCTCGGAAACTCTCCGTTAGAATCCTTTCTTACCTCTACTTCTGGTGGTGGTCAGCAACCCTTGGCCTCTTTTCTTTGGAGCTCTCTCACTCCAGTCTCTGCCACTATCATCTCATGGCTTTCTCTCTGTGTCTCTCAGCCACCGTGTCCCTTTTCTTTTTGTGAAGACAACAGTCATATTGGACTAAGAGCCTACCCTACTTCATCTTAACTAATTCCATCCACATACCCTATTTTCACAGAAGGTCTCCTTCTGGGGTTCTAGAAAGAACATAAACTTGGGGGTGAAAAGACACTATCCAACCAGCACCCCTCTCAAGTTTTGTTTTTAATGCTAAAATAAGGCTTAATCGGTGAATTAGAGACATTTATAACCAGTGGGAGGTTTTGAACGTAATGGTCAGTAAGGGCCGGAGCATAGAGAGATTAATACCAGAGATCTCAGCTGCCTGCAAAACCAAATGACTGCATGTAAGGTAAAGCCCAGAGATTCTGCAAATTCTCATTGTACGATAAGCCTATAGTGCTGTACATTTCTAATTCATTTTTGTATTCTAAAGTTTTCTGCTAAATCCAACTCAGAGATTGTTTTTAATAGTAATGTAAAATGAAGTCCTCGCTTTTTCAGTATTTGTAAGTGATAATGTTGCATTGTGCTTACATTATGTAAAAACCCTTGTAAAGTTATTAAACACAGTTCTATGACCTTTATTCATATAGTTCAGTATATAAACAAGGAGAGGCTGGTATTCAACTAAACTGAGGATATTTGTTCTAGGAAAAGGTAAAAACTATTGTCATTGCACCCTGCGTGGCTTGGTAGTTGATCCTCGACCCGTGAACCAGGAGGTCACGGTTCAATTCCTGTCGGGACACATGCCTGTGTTGTGGGCTTGGTCCACTGTGTGGGGTGTGCAGGAGGCAGTGGATCCGTGGTTCTCTCTCATCATTGATGTTTCTGTCTCTCTTTTCCTCTCCTTTCCTCTCTGAAATCAATGAAAATACATTAAACAAAAACAAAACAAACAAAATAAACTATTGTCATTGCATACCCTCTCGTCTTGTTTGTTTCCTCATTTCTCGTCTTATGTAAATTCCAGCTCTAACACTGCATTTTCAATATAAAGCCAATAAAGTCTAATTCTAATGCAAATTTTATTAATGTTCAACCCTTATCTTTTTATAATCCTTAGGATATTAGTGTTGTTGTGTGTTTTTTTAAAATCAGAGATGTAGTTTCAGTTTATTATATGTAAAATGATGTTATTCAGAGAATACAAAAATGAAATAAGGAAAACATTCATTATCTATGGCAGAGGTACATTCTGATTTCAATAAAAATATGTATACAAATTGAATATTGCGGTTATTAATTTAACCAAAAAAAGTTGTCAGTTATTTGTATTCTTTCTAAGTGTCAGAAAACATCTTAGTTTGCTAAATAGAAGTGTTACTTCTAGAAATAAAGTTACTCATTTACATTTATTTTGCTTTATTTCCTCCTCCTCATCTTTTTGGATTTAAATGTCTCAAAGAGGTAAAATAAGTGGATAACAAGATCTTTCCTAGACAGAAAGACCTAGGAATATGGAATCACGGAATCCAATCAGGGGATATGGCTTACAATGACACAACAGTGGCAGTTAGTCACCATGATCTTTGGCATGGCTCCCACCAGAACAAAAACTAGCTTCCCTCCAATGCAATCCCAAACCACTTAGACTTCCAATAATCTCAAACATTGTGTGACCCTTTTTTAATGGACACGAGTTGTTCTAATATTCATCAGCTTTCTATGATTGCAAATTTCTCAACCAATTATCCTTCCTCTGTTGCAGTGGTAAGGTTTTTGACATTAGGGACCTAAGTCATGGGCACAGTCAGTCTTTGAGGAGTCTTTTTACTGACTCCTCCTGTGTTCTGCAGTCCTCATCCCATCCTCTCATACCTGCTCTCCTAGGATCGTGGCCACTGTGGTCGATCTGATGCTGTTGTAATAACCTGGTTATTGTTTCACAGGAAAGGAGTGAAAGGGGAGACCAAACAATAGAGGCCTGCCGTTGATACAGTTTTGCCCAAAAAGCTGCATTTAATGCTCTCCAAGCCTGTTCCCCCGTGACTGATGGGGAAGGGACTAGACAAAGGCAGTTTAGATGCATGTCCAGTAAGGTCCGAGTGACCCGGGAGCCTCACTGCCCATCCATCACAACTAGAAAAAGATAAGTGGTAAGGCTCTGCAAACGCCCAAACTGACTATTTAAATTTCTAAACAAAGAAGTGATCTCTCTCTCTCTCTCTCTCTCTCTCTCTCTCTCTCTCTCTCTCTCTCTCTCTCTCTCCTGCCCTGGTGGGCCTCCTACTGCAGGGGTGCTGCGCTCCTGCTCCCAGGCGCCCACATGGCGCAGTGCCATTTTGGGCTCCACACATGGACTAATTGACTTTAATTAGCCTGATGCTGAACCACACCCAGCTGCAACACGGAATGGAAACTCTGGAGGCTGGCCCTCTTTCTGACTCTGCTGAAATACCAGCTGCCCCTCTTCCAGGACTGACGTAAGGGGCAGGGGGCTTTGGAACCCAAGAAATAAAGCCTTTTTCCACATTCCATCCTTCCTTGAGAGTCTCAGAAAATTAATTTTCTGAAGATATCGCAATAGCCTCATCTCCAGTAGTGCCTGGAGTGCCTGGCCCATTGATTTTTTCCAGCATCAGATCCACTAAGATAAGAAGCCCAGGTCCAAATCTAGGGGAAGGTTTGGGGCTATACTTTATATCTATCCAGCCGAACATTAAGGTTAAGATGATTCATTAATATTCAGCTAATGTGGAAGCATGTAAAATACTAATAACTTAAAATATTATAAAGTTATAAATCTTATCTCTTTTACAGAGAATATATATATATTTATTTATTTATTTATTTATTTATTTTTTAAAAAATATATTTTATTTATTTTTTACAGACAGGAAGGGAGAGAGATAGAGAGCTAGAAACATCGATCAGCCGCCTCCTGCACATCTCCCACTGGGGATGTGCCCGCAACCCAAGTACATGCCCTTAACCGGAATCGAACCCGGGACCCCTCAGTCCGCAGGCCGACGCTCTATCCACTGAGCCAAGCCGGTTTCGGCAGAGAGAGAGAGAGAGAAAATATATTTAAAACTTTTTGAACATTTATAGGTTTGAATCGCCGTACATATCAGACAAACCATTTCTAACTTAATTTAAACCCTTATTTGCAAATAGGGATGAATCCAGCTTACACAGTGTAGTAAAAGATAAATAGGAGCTGGGGTTGAGAAGAGATTAACCAAAGAACTTATATGCATACATGCATAACCCATGGACACAGACAATGGTTTGTGAAGGACTTGGAGGGGCAGAGTGTAGGGACTCAATAGGGGGTAACTAGGGGGGCATCTGTAATACTTCCAACAATAAAGATAAATAAATAAAATGCTGTTTTGGTTTTCCTAAGAAAATATCATATAATAACTTTTCATGCAGAGAAAAGTGGTGTACACATAATTAACAGTGAGCCAAAGTTCTTTCTGGGATCTTGTCTCATGAAGTTGAAGAATAAAATCACGAACCAGAAGATTTAAGTAAAAGCATGGAAATCCTATCTTATAAAAGAGAAACATGGTAATTAGCCATACCTCCGCTACCCTTCCCATTGGCTAATCAGGGCGATATGCAAGATGGAGGCCAGCAGCCAGGCAGCTTGAAGCGAACATGAGGCTTGCTTGCTTCAGTGAAGGAGGAAGCCAACGTTCCCCGCCTGCCGCTGCCAGCCTCTGAGCTTGCAGTTTGAAACATTGTTACAAATATAGAAGCTAAACAAAACCCCAGAAACCTGCTTTCAGCGAGCTGGGATCTCAGAGCTGGAGTTGAAACAGTGTTTTGATTATAGAACCCAAACAAACCAGACACCTGCTTTCAGCAGCCGAGGCCTCAGAGCTGGAGCCAAACCTCAGAGCTAAATCTGGCCCAGAATAAAAAAAAGAAAAAAGGAGCAGTTGGGAGCTTCAGTCACCCGCCAGCCTGAAAACAGCCCTCAGCCCCTCACCCAGACTGGCCAGGCACCCCAGTGGGGACCCCCACCCTGAAGGGGGAGTGACCAGCTGCAAACAGCCATCAGCCCCTCAACCAGGCTGGCCAGGCACCCAAGCGGGGCCCCCACCCTGATCCAGGACACCCTTCAGGGCAAACCAGTCTGCCCCCACCCGTGCACCAGGCCTCTATCCTATATAGTAAAAGGGTAACATGCCTCCCAGCACCGGGATCAGCGTGACAGGGGGCAGCGCCCAAACCCCCTGATCGCCCAGCGGCTCTGTGTGTGACAGGGGGCGGCACCCCAACCCCCTGATCAGCCCTGCTCTGTGTGTGACAGGGTGCGGCGCCCCAACCCCGCCCCCCCATGGGCCCTGCTCTATGTGTGATGGGGTAGAGCCATAACCTCCCCATTGGCCCTGCCCTGAGTGTGACAGTGGAGGCGCCCCAACCCCCTGATCAGCCCTGCTCTGTGGGTGATAGAGGGCGGCGCCCCAACCCCCCCCCCCACGGGCCCTGCTCTGTGTGTGACGGGGTAGAGCCATAACCTCCCCATCAGCCCTGCCCTGAGTATGACAGGGTGTGGCACCCCAACCCCCTGATCTGCCCTGCTCTGTGTGTGACAGGGGGTCATGTCCCAACTCCCCTATTGGCCCTACTCTGTGAGTGACAGGGGGGAGCTCCTCAACCCCCTGATCGGCCCTGCTCTGTGTGTGACAGGGGGTCATGTCCCAACTCCCCTATTGGCCCTACTCTGTGAGTGACAGGGGGGAGCTCCTCAACCCCCTGATCGGCCCTGCTCTGTGTGTGACAGGGTACAGAGCCCCAACCCCCCGATGGGTCCTGCTCTGTGAGTGACAGGGGGTGGCGCCGCAACCTCCCCATCAACCCTGCCTTGAGTGTGACAGGGGGCGGTGCCCCAAACCCCCCAATCGGCCCTACCCTGAGGGTGACTGAGGGTGGCATCGCAACCTCCTGATCCGCCCTGCTCTGTGCATGACAGGGGGTGGCGCCCCGACTCCCCAATCAACCCTGCTCTGAGCCTGACCAGCGGCTGTACCTAGGGATTGGGCCTGCCCTCTGCCACCCAGGAGCAGGCCTAAGCCAGCAGGTCGTTATCTCCCGAGGGGTCCCAGAATGCGAGAGGGCACAGGCCGGGCTGAGGGACCCCCCCCTTCCCACCCCCCGCCGAGTGCACAAATTTTTCTGCACCCGGCCTCTGGTTTATTATAAGTGGATACAAACTCCCTGCATAAGAGGGGGCCCAAGAATGGGTTGTTCCCCAGGTTCACTTATCTAGGGCTTTTACCGCCCTTGAGCCCTCTCTTTGTCTGTGTCACTCTCTGATTGGCTTCTCCTGCCTTCCTTGCCTAGCAACAATTTCAAAACCCACCCTGAATGCCCCCCTCCTTTTCCCTTCTCTTCCTGCAATATCCTGCACCTGCAAGATAAATATCCTTGGGGTTTGGAGGTTGGCCCTGTGTGTCTCTGTAGTTATGTCTGTACTTCCTTCTCCTTCCACCCCTATCTCCTGTAACTTTCTGCATGTGCAAGATAACTATTCTTGTCTTGTGGCATTCTGATTTTCTGCAAGACCAGCATCCCTGTGGTTTTAGTGGCTTCAATTGTCATGTCCATATTTCTTCCTTCCTTTCACCCCTTTCCCTGTCTGCCAAATCCTGTACCTAACTCCCCTCATAATGATAAGGCATTACATGAGAAACCATGATAACTATTATTAAAATAATATAATACATAAACTAATTAAATATTGTATATTTTACTATCTGTTCTTGGAACAGAGGACCTCTTAACTAGTATATTAATTTTGTATAAATGATATATTTGTCACATTAAATTTGCCACAAATGCACATAATTCTTTTTCTTGTATTTTGATTTAAAACTTGAATTAAAATATTGTTTTGAATGTTTCAGATAGTCTCACCTTATTATAATAACTGGAATTCATAACAAGATAGAGCCTATGTTTTTGCAGTAGAATTTTATTTCTGGTTAAATCTAAATGAGTTATACTTTTTAAGGTGAACAAAAGCATCACTTTTTGAAATCATGTAATATTACTCACTCCTTAAATGTCAGACCTCAGACTTTTGCATAACATTACACTGGAATCATGTGACACTGAAAAACAATCAATAACCAAAAAAACTACTCTATGTGATTTTTAACTTAACCTGTAATTCAGGCAAATGCAAATATGATTTCTAATAGGTTATTTTATTGTTGGAAAGATAGAAAGGAAATTGATTTTATAATCCTATATAATAGGAGGCTAGTGACCGGAACGGCAGATTGACCAGTCGCTATGAGGTGCATTGACCACCTCTTGGTCCCTCCCCCCAGCCCACAGGCTCCCATTGCTGGATGGCCAACGGGGAACCACAGGGAACCCGGCTGGGTGGTGGTGGGGCGGGACTGGGGACTGGCCAGCGGGCAGAAGGCAGACCTCTTAGTCTCTCCCCGGGCCCACAGGCTTCGATGGATCCTGAGTTTCTTCCAAAAGGAACATGGCACCTCCACTGTACAGTCTCCCGGGATGTGGACTCACCGCTGTGAGAGGCTTCACTGCTGGGAGGCGGAAGGGGAACATCAGCTTTAAAGCACAGACACCCTCCTCAGGAAGAACCGCCACCTCCCTACTCCACAGCCTTTTCTGAGTCTGCAAGAAACTGTGCATGCTCCTCCCTGCAGGATGGGCGGGGCCAGAGCTTGAGCTGAGCGGTTCCGCTATGGGGGAGGGTTAGGGTTGGGGCGGCTAGGCCAGTGCAGGGATGGAGGGAGGGAGGGCGGGGCAGGAGCAAGGGGGCAGCCCTGGTTCCCTGCACCTCCTCCCACAGGCATAGCTCTTCCTGGTTGAGTTTCCCACATCATTGTTAGGGTTTTGACTGGTGACGCCAGCTGTGAAAGGATTCACAAGGGAGAGAAGAGACAGGTGCAGAGAGAGGGCATTTATTTTACTTCTTTAGAGGAGCAAAGGGCCAGGTGCCTTTTGATGGCACAAATCACCTAAGGCAGAGTGGGCTGTTCTTTTGATCGCTGGATGGCAAAGGAGGAACCGGGGTGTGTGGCCGCTGCGGGCTGGACTGGGGAATGGCGAGTGGGCAGAAGACGGCTCTGATTGCAGGCTAGACCTAGGGACCCTATCCATGCACGATTTCATGCACTGGGCCTCTAGTAACATATAAGAAGTCTACTTCATACTATCAAAATAAATATTGATAAAAGTCAGCTATTTAGAAGCAACTTAAATAAATTGAATTTAATGTGGCTTTCTGCAATGCCAAAAAATGGTGATTCACAAATCAAGGAATGCTATTCATAACCTATAAAAAAGACATCCTTGAATTTTCAATATATATGACATCAGAGTAATTTATAAAGTAAATCACTCTCTAAACATACTGTAAATATGTTCCCAATGTATTTCAATGGCTAATTAGAGCCAATAAAAATGCATACTTGCTCTCATACAAAGATTACTGCAACATTTTAAGGTTTGGAAGTTAGTATTTAAGGACACATTATTATAGTCTGAGAAATGACTAGAAAGACTTTACTACCAAAATTGATGAAAGTACTAAAAGACTTGCTACATTTTAAATATAGGTTATTAAACTTTTCACACCTTTTCCTTTGCAAATCATTTTTATTTTTATATTAATTCTACCAGGGGGATAGATAATTCATCTAAACTATTTAAGATACCTTAATTTTAAACAATTTTGATTTAAAAGGAAACTGACAATGACATAATATATGATTGATAAAATATATAATTCTAATTAGTTTCTGGTTTTACATTATATCTTACTGCTTCCAAAATGATATTACACCATATTTTATTAGGTGAAACCTTCATGGCTGAAATTATGCTCTTTCTATAATAGCTCAAGTTTGCCTTAATTTTATAAAACTTTACATGAAAATTCAACACCAATGAAAGCTTGGTTTAAAAAAAGGTCAACAGAAGTAAATATTGTTGATTTATTTTTGTAGTTCTATACTATATCTAACCTATCTTCTCACTAATGTCTTGAAACAACCAAGGAGACATATTTATGAAATAAGTTATGGTCTCACTAAATTTCTTATGGTAGAAAGCATTTATGACATTTCAGACCTAGTATAGCTGAATCAAATGATTTCTTCTGACAGGCCTAATAAATTTCAACAATACTAAGACAAGCTAAAGGACCTATAGGACTCAGATATTTAGGGATTTTTTTCTATTTATATATTTCTGTAGTAGATTGTTATATTAAAACAACATAAGAAGTGAGGTTGGACCATAGCTTATAGGCTTAAATATATTTTCAGTCTCACAATATTACTCCATATAAAATTACAGGTTCAAAAAATCCAATTTCCTGTGAAACTACTCTCAATTAAAATATCAAAAGTTTAATATTGTTATATTCACATCCTTAACTTCAAGGTCATATTGAGGTTATATGGTATGCCATGGCAGCTAATTAAGCAATATGGACAGAGGTCAGTACTGAGATAAATGCTCTACTAAATTGCTACTACTTCACTGTAGACACAGGATATTCTGAAACTTTGCCGGCTGTACTTTCTCTTAGTCAGCTGATGACTTTTGATTGGTCTCCAGTAATCTCCATTCTCCTAAAACAAATGACCACTTTTTGATCTTCATGTCACTCGAATTATCATTATCATTTGGGATAGTTGAGTACTCACTTCTTGAAACAGTTTTCTTGCTTGACTATTAAGACAATGCTTCTATTGGTTTCTCATCTATTCTTAAGTTAAATATTTTTATTCTTCATTGCTCTTACTATTAAACTTGAGATGAATCAAATGGAAATTGTAATTTCACAAGTATTTTTCTCTGTCCTAGACTCCTCTCCTTGAGACTTGAATGTTAAATAAACATTTCCAGCTCAACAAGTCCAACATTGAATTTTATTTCTTCCCTAAATGTTCTCTTGCCATGTATTGCCAACCTTAATTAATAGCCTCTTTATTCTTCCAATTACTCAGATCAAAACTTTGGAATCATCTTTGATTCACAACTTTCTCTCAATCCCAGGTTCAATCAATCAAAGAATATTGTTGGCTCCATCTTGAAATTGTAAGTGTAACCTGACCAGTTTTTATCTACCACTTTCAATGTTACATCTCTCATCTGTTTGAAAGCTTTCTCATTATTTTCTCTCTTCTTTCCTGACAAACCTCTCTCCTTTAGCCAGAAATATCCTTTAAAAGCATAGATTAGATCATGTCAGTCCTCTGCTCAAACTCTTGCATGTTATCCTGATCACTCACAATAAAATCCAATGTTCTTTCAAGGACTCGAAAGCCTGTATGACCTTGCCTCACTGCTTCTCTGGCCTTACTTCCTACTCTTCTCCCCTGTGTCCCAGCTCCAGACACATTGGTCTACTGCAGCTCCTGTAATATACTAAGGATTCTCATGCCTGAGAGCTTTGCACTGGCTTTTGCCAGGGTTAGAACTCTTTCCTCTGCCCCTCCCCTTACTCATCTCAATTCTCCATTTATGTCAACTCAACCTTGATCCTTTCCCTGACAACATTGTATAAAATAGGCAGACCTTTCCATAACAATTTTCCCACTTAGCTACCTCTAATACTTTCCATAGCATTTAAAAGTTTCTTATATTGAGCCCTACCTTCCATACCATATTAATATTTATTTATTGCCAACTATATGCTCATAATTAAAGTGAAAAATCAAAGGTCTTATAAAACTCCATGATTTACTGTGAGGCCATAGGTAAGAAACTATTCTTAAAAATAATGCATTTTATATTTTAAAAATTCTACTAAGTGCAGGGTGAGCAAAAGTAGGCTTACAGTTGTTCATATGGAAAATAATACAATAATTAAGAAATAATAATAATACAAGAATAAAATCTGCCGAAACCGGTTTGGCTCAGTGGATAGAGCGTCGGCCTGCGGACTGAAAGGTCCCAGGTTCGATTCCGGTCAAGGGCATGTACCTGGGTTGCAGGCACATCCCCAGTAGGAGATGTGCAGGAGGCAGCTGATCGATGTTTCTCTCTCATCGATGTTTCTAACTCTCTATCTCTCTCCCTTCCTCTCTGTAAAAAATCAATAAAATATATTTAAAAAAAAAAAAAAAGAAATACAATCTTCATTTAAAAAAAAAAAAAGAATAAAATCTGTGTTTTGCATACTCACGATTCTAAACCTCCTTTTGCCACACCCTCTATAATAGCACAGGAAAGAGAATACTGAGTGTGAAAAGGAGGTGGAAATTTCATATAAAGAAAGAATTCATTAAAAAGATAGACTTGAACAAAGAAAAAGTGAATGAGCCATGTATGCCTCTAAAAGAAGGCTATCCTATGAATACAGAATACTAAGTGAATAGCTGCTGAAGCAGTAATATGACTGATATTTGTAAGAAATAGAAGAAATACTGATGTGACTAATAGAGTGATTTCAAGGAGGAGCTGAAGATACTGACTAAGAAGTATTGCAATTTTAAGCAGTTTTTTATGACAGGCCTCCCTATGAAGCTACATTTAAAAATGCCCTGAAGGTGTGTAACGTGTACGGATGAAGAAGTACAAATTAGTAGTTGCAAAATAGTTCGGGAATGTAAAGTATAGCATAGGGAATATAGTCAATATATTGTAATAATAATAAGAGGCTAATATGCAAATCAACCAAACAATGGCACGACTGGCCGCTATGACATGCGTGACCACCAGGAGGCAGATACTCAATGCAGGAGCTGCCCCCTGGTGGTCAGTGCGCCGGGCTCACGTCTGGCAAGTGCAGCGGAAGGGTGGGAGCCTCTCCTGCCTCTGCCGCAGCACTAAGAATGTCTGACTGATGGCTTAGGCCCGCTCCCCACGGGCTCCCGGACTGCGAGACGGCACAGGCTGGGCTGAGGGAACCTCCTCCCCCTGCATGAATTTTGTGCACTGGGCCTCTAGTGTGATATGACAAAGGGAAGTGGTCAGAGATTAGATGTAATTTGAGGTTAAGACAATACCTGTCTGTTTCTTCATATTTCTCTACCACAATTGTATGATACCATGAATAGAGGTACTGTGTCTCTTTTGCTTATTGTCATATTCCCAGGGCTTATAGAGTGTCTAGTACCTAAAATGTAATCCACAAATATTTATTGATTAAATAAATAACATGAATTATGGAATTGCTGCTTAACTTAGTGTGGAATTTTAGAAAAGCAATGCTAGTTTGTATATGTCCATGATATGATATTTAGTCATGAATTTTGAAGCAGAGGTGGTCAAAACAATTACACTGTAATCCCAAATAAACCTCACTTTTTCTAGCAACGTTAGTCATATATAAGGTCACTTGGCCACTGTGAAATGGCTGTAAAATGTAAGGATCATATATATTTTTCCACATTCTGGACAAATTTTACCAAATCCAATAACATTTTATGCATTCCCACTATGTACCAGTTTGCAGAAAAAAAGGATGAAGAAGCTATAGCCCTTGTCCATATAATTTAAACAATAACAAGTTAATTCTGCCTTAAGTAGGCCAATCTCAGAGATAGGGCCACAATATAGGAAGGCTTTCATGGTTGGGCAGATTTTGTTAGGTGGAGAGGGAAGATATTATTACAGACAGAAGTAATATAATTTACAAATGTAACTCATGCACAACTGGGTATGAGAAAATTAGATGGAAATATTCCCTAATTTTTGAAGTAGGAGGGGTATTTTCTGCTACAACACAAAATGTAGCTTAGCATCAGGCAATGGAGGAAAATATTTTATGTTTACAGCTATATAAAGTGTTTTTTTTTTTACTCCCATGTAAGAACAAAAACAACAGCAACAACAACCATGTTTAAAGCAATTCTCCGTTTATTGTAGTCCACAGACTTCACAATAAATTGTGCCTGGAACACTTTCAGTTTATTTGCATCCAGACATCATTAAACATTTGATGACTGTTATAACTCTTTTCCACAAAAATTTAATGTACATGTGTGCATACACACAAAATTTCACACAATTTTATGTGAATTACAGGGAGTCTATAAACAAAACATTGAATGATCATTTCAGATTAATTATACATGAGACCTACATTTTGCAGAACCTATTGAATGAGGCAAGCCTTCTAAGCAATGAATTGCTAAGGATATATCTCAAGGGAAGTGGAAACATTTGCAGATATAAACATTGAGAGATGTTTCATATGGTTTTAAAAAATTAGAAACTAAATCATTAATAATACCACTCTTCTAGGAGTTTTACACAAGTAACTATTTCCTCATCAGAACAAACTTTAGTTTGAAGATTATTATTACTTTATTTAGTGAGAAAAATAAGAGAGATGCCCAGGTGGTTTGTCACAGAGTCTGCTGTGTTAAAATACTGCATTTTAAACAAAGAGAGTCAACAAAAACTGAAGGTCATTAGAATAGATCAGTGAAGAGATTTATCTATCTTTCCCACTCTGGTTAAACATTACAGCCAAGTTTGAGTGAAGAGGAAGTTGATATTTGTCCAAAATTCACTGAGAATATGTGCCTCCAATATTGATGGAACAGATTGTTACTGAACAACTTACCCACTAAAAATACAGAGCCAAATATATAAAAGGAGATCTTTAAAAACATCAGAATATTATCAAGGAAATAAGAACTCAAGGAGTCAAGATCTAGTAAAGAAATAAATTGAAGAGAGATGAGTCTCAAGATTTGCACTCTGCCTTTGAGGAATTTGTGGAGAATAATATATGGCTGTGAGTTTGATATGTTAACAAGGATAGAGGGAACAATCCTGGAATTCAGAGTGCACCAATGAGGACAGGCTCTGGTCAACCCCATCCACTTTCGTTTGAGAACTACAAAGGTCCACATCCTAGGAGTGGGGATAAAACATAATAAGACCTGTGGATTCTTCTAAGAATTTTATGGTTTCCCATTTACTTCTAAGTCCTTTATCCAGTTTGAGTTGATTTCTGTGCATGGTGTAAGTTGGTGGCTTGGGTTGATTTCTGGGTCCTTTCTTCTGTTCCATTGGTCTGTATGTCTGTTCTTATGTTAGTACCAGGCATTTTTGAGAACAGTAGCCTTGTGATATAGCTTGATGTCTGGTATTGTGATCCCTCCAACTTTGTCCTTCTTTCTCAGGATTGCTGCAGCTATTTGGGTCTTTTTTTATTCCATATAAATTTTTGGAAAGTTTTTTCTAGGTTTGTGAATTATGCCATTGGTATTTTAATGAGGATTGCATTGAATCTACAGATTGTTTTGGGTAGTATGGACATTTTAATGATGAATCCATGAACACAGTATATTCTTTGATTTGTTTGTCTTTCTTTATCTCTTTTTTCAATGTCCTGTAGTTTCTTAGAAGAACCCATAGGCAGCAAAATATCAGACATATGTCATTGCAACATCTTTACCGATACAGCTCCTAGGACAATGGAAACTAAGGAGAAAATAAACAAATTGAACTACATCAAAATAAAAAGCTTCTGTACAGAAAAAAAATCAACAAAACAACAAGAAAGCCCATTGCATAGGAGAACATATTTGCCAATGTTATATCTACAATTTATAGGGAACTCATACTTCTTAACAAAAGGAAGATAAACAATCCAATCAAAAAATGGGCAAAGGACCTAAATAGACACTTTTTGAAAGGGGACATACAGAAGTCCAAGAAACATGAAAATATGCTCAAAGTCACTAATAATTTGAGAGATGCAAATCAAAATGACAATGAAGTACCATCTCACACTTGTCAGAATAACTATCATCAACAAATCAACAAAGGACAATTGCTGATGGGGATGCAGAGAAAAAGGAACACCTTTGCACTGCTGGTGGGAATGCAGACTGGTGCAGCCACTGTAGAAAACAGTATGGAGTTTCCTCAAAAAATTAAAAAATGGAACTCCCATTTGACCCAGTAATCCCACTTCTAGGAATATATCCCAAGAAATCAGAAACACCAATCAGAAAGGATATATGCACCTCTATGTTCATAGCAGCACAATTTACAATAGCTAAGATTTGGAAACATCCTAAGTGCCCATCAGCAGATGAGTGGATTAAAAAAATGTGATACATCTACACAATGGAACACTATGCTTCCGTAAAAACAAACAAACAAACAAACAAACAAACAAACAAAACACAACTCTTGCCATTCGCAACAGCATGGATGGACTTGGATAACATTATGCTAAGGAAATAATTAAGTTGGGGAAAGTTACATATCACATGATCTCACTCACTTGTGGAATATAATGAACAACATAAACTGATGAACAAAAATAGAGACAGAGAAGCATCAAACAGACCATCAAACCTGAAAGAGAAGGTAGGGGAGTGTGGCTGGGAGGGGGGGTGGGAGGCGGTGTAAGAAATCAACCAAAGACTTGTATGCATGCATATAAGCATAACTCATGGACACAGACAGTAGGAGGGTGAAGGCATATGCTGGGGGGAGGAGGTGGCTGGAGAGAGGTCAATGGGGGAAAAAAGATGACATATGTAATACTTTAAACAATAAAGAATTAAAGGGGAAAAATATAATGAGACCCACCATAAATACCAGTATTGAAACAGCTAAACCCATAATATAAATAAGATGATCTTTCACCCATGCTAATTTTCTTCCTGAAGCAAAAGAAAATTTCCCAATGGAAGTTAACACCATTCAAAATCACATCAGCTCTCTATAATTCTTTTCACATAACGCCTTATATGTAGTAAAATATTACTAAATGATTGCCCTAGGAGAGACAAAACACACATGATATGCATTTTCATAGAAGATACAAGCAGTACCTTGATAGTCTTATATTAGATGTGATTAATTTATTCTAGAATTGAGAATTCAAGGTAGAGAATTTTAAGATAAAATGGAAAACCACATAGAGCATCTACATTAGTCCCACGTCCACCTCCCTTATCCAAGGAGGATTCATTCCAAGACCTCCAGTAGATGCATGAAATCATGGATAGTACTGAACCCTCTGTATCAGGGGTCCTCAAACTACGGCCCATGGGCCACATGCAAATACAAATATTGTATTTGTTCCCGTTTTGTTTTTTTACTTTAAAATAAGATATGTGCAGTGTGCATAGGAATTTGTTCATAGTTTTTTTTTTTTAAACTATAGTCTGGCCCTCCAACGGTCTGAGGGACAGTGAACTGGCCCCCTGTTTAAAAAGTTTGAGGACCCCTGCTCTATGTACTATGTTCTTTTCCTTTACATACATATCTACACTAATAAAAGAGAAATATGGTAATTAGCGTATGACCGCTACCCTTCCCATTGGCTAATTAGCGAGATATGCAAATTAACCACCAGCCAAGATGGCGGCTAATTTGCATACTGCAGACAGGGCAGTACAGTGCCAACCGCCAGCTAGCCTCCATCCAGGGCTGGCGGCAGAGGTCCCTGCCCTCATCTGGGCCTCCTGCGGGGGACCCGGGGCTGGCTGGGACCACAGTGTTCGGCACCCGCTCCACCCTCATCTGGGCCTCCCGCGGGGGACCCAGGGCTGGCAGGTGGGACCAAGGTGTTCGGCACCCACTCCACCCTCATCCTGGCCTCCCGCAGGGGACTGGGGGCTGGCCGGTGGGACCACGGTGTTCGGCACCCGCTCCGCCCTCATCCGGGCCTCCCGTGGGGGACCTGGGGCTGGCAGGTGGGACCCTGGCAATCGGGTACCCACCCTGCCCTCATCCGGGCCTCCTGCGGGGTCCTGGGGTTGATGGTGGGGTCGCAGCTATCGGGTACCCGCCCGGGTATCCCCTGTGCGACAGGACCCAGGCAGCAGCAGCGATCTGCCCTCCGGCGCATCCCATGTGCTACCCAACTCGGGCGGGCAGGTCGCGGGCATGCCCGGCAGCCTCAGTCAGTGCCTCAAGCCCCAGCAGCAGCAGCAGCAGCAGCAGCAGAGGCAGTGGCAATAGCAGTGGCGGCAGTGCCGGCGACCTGCCCACCCAGGTGTGAGTGGCCCCAAGCGGGCAGTGCTTTCCATCAGCGGACAGTTGGCGAACACGCATGCAGGTGAAATCACCAGTGCCTGCTTTCCCACAAGCCTGAGGGGCTCAGGCCTGTGGGAAAGCAGGCGCCCTGAGCTGGTGGTGATCCCAAAGGCCTGATAGCTGGGCAGTGGAGGCGGTGTTGGGACTGGGGAGTGGGGAGCGGGCAGAACATGGCCCTGATTGGGCCAGTTGCTATGACGCCCACTGTAGCCAGCGCACCGCCTGATCAGGGGGCCAGCAGCCAACCTCGCAGCCCCTCCCCCCTGCAGGCCTTCCCCTGATCAGACTCTCCCATCCACATCGAGAGCAGGGTGCTCAGAGCCTGGACCCTTCCTGGCAGCCCCGATTCCCTGGGGTTAAGAATTCTGATGGCCCTGCCCAGAGAGTAGAGGTGCCTGAGGGGCAGGGACAGGGACCACACCACAGAGTTGGCAATGAGAGGAGAGGGCCTGTGAAGGGGGAGAAGGTGAAGCCAGTGGACATCAGCCCAGAATCCAGCCCTTCCCCTCCAGAGGCAGCAGGACCTAAACCCCAAACCCCAGCCAAAATTGGAAGAGCCTGAGGGAGCTTCAGGAAACTCTACGCAAAGCTGCACATTGAGAATGAGAGATTTCAAGGCCCTGACCCAGACCACGCTGTGGTTGGAGCAGCTCAAGGTGGAGCTGGAGCACGCCATGCAGAGGCAAGAGCACTTTGCAGAGAGGCCGGCCATCCTGGAGCTGGTGAGATTTGAGTGCAGGGCCCTGGAGTGCAAGGCCGCTGAGCTGGAAGAGGAGCTGAAGGGCCTGTCCAATCTCCGAGCTGACAACCAGCGCCTCAAGGATGAGAATGTGGCCCTGATCTGCGTCATCAGCAAACTGTCCAAGTGACCCCGGAGGACTTGCCCCTGCACCCGCATTTATACAGCTGCTTTTACCACATGCACCCCTCCCCCTGTGTGAACATGAGTGATAGGGCTGTCGAGGAGTCTCTGAGAAGCCATAACCTTCCTTGAGATCTCCAGGTTAGGAGGGGAGGACAGAGCCCCCAGGAGCCAAGGGGGCCATCTGAGGCCAGGTAGGTGGACCAAGGCTGCAGGCAGGAACAGAAAGGAACTGGGGACCAGGAAGTGCCAAGACCAGTAGCCAGGACCAGAGTGGTCACCCAGAGGTCCCCTCTCACGTGTGCTGCCACCAGTCACCCCTCCAGGCCCTGAGCAGGGATCCTAGAATGTGCCAAGCATCCCGCCGGCCTGGGCCAGGTGAGCCTGTATATAGGGTCTGTGTGCAATAGGGAGGGATGTCTTCTATTTTTTGCTGCCCCCTCCCCATCGCTCTCCTGGGCAGGGGGAGAAGGTCTTTTTCAGACATAGCATAGGCACCACAAGTTAAAGTTGTGGAGTTGCCAAAAAAAAAAAAAAAAAAAAAGAGCAGGCCGGCTGGCCAAATACCCCCTCTCTTCCCACCCCACCCCCCGCCAGCCACATCCTTGACCAACCTGCCCCACCACAATAGGCCCACAGTCCCTCCCCGTGGCTATATGCCCCTGATTGCACCCCCCACCCCAAGAGGGGGCAGAGCTGGGCGGCCAATGTCCTGCAGCCCCTCCCCAGGTTGGCCCCACCCTTGATCCCCCCACTCCAATAGGGGGCAGGGCTGGCCAGCCAATCTCCTGCAGCCTCTCCCCTTGCCCAGCCCCACCCCAGATTGCCCCCCCCACCGCAATCAGGGGCAGGGCTGGCTGGCCAACCACCCATGGCTCTTCCCCCAGGCCACTGGCCCTGATCACCACCCCCCAACCCATTTGGCGGGGTGGTTGCCCAGCCCACCAACCACAGCCCCTCCCCATGGCCAGCCCCACCCCCAATCGGCCCCCCAACCCCAATCAGTCTGGTGAGGTGGGGACAGTTGGGAGCAATCAGGCCGGTGGCAGGGGGTAGTTGGGGGCAAACAGGCTGGCAGGGGAGGCAGTTGGGGGTGATCAGGCCAGCAGTTGGGGGTGATCAGGCTGGCAAACAGAGTGGTTAGGGGCAATCAGGCAGGCACGCAGGCAGGTGAGTGGTTAAGAGCCAGTGGTCCTGAGTTGCGAGAGGGATGTCCGACTGCTGGTAAAGGATCGGGCCTAAACGAGCAGTCTGACATCCCCCAAGGAGTCCCAGATTGGAGAGGGTACAGGCCAGGCTGAGGGGCCCCCCTTCCCCCAGTGCACGAATTTCGTGCACCGGGCCTCTAGTCTTACCTAATAATAGACAAACATGTAAATTGACTGTACCTTCGCTACACTAACCAGCCAATCAGGATAGTATGCAAATTAACCTAACAAAGATGGCAGTTAATTTGCATAATAGGCTCCAAACGGTGCAGTGAAGCCTGACAGCCTGGGGCCCAGAGCAGCACTGCAGGCCCCAAGGCCGTGAGGCTTCGCTGCACTGCCGGCGCAGCCACGGGGCCAGCTCTAGCTGGAGCCTGGCCAGAGCGAAAGCCTGGGTGCCAGGTGCCGGAGGAAAACCGGTGCCAGCAACCAGGGGAAAGGAAGGCCTATTGCATGAATCTCTTCATGCAACAGGCCTCTAGTCTATAATAAAGTTAAATAACTCTTGCACTTTAGGGCCATTATCAAGTAAAATAAGGGTAACTGGAACAATACTACAATACTGTGATGGCTACTGAGTGGCCAATGTCAGGAAGAGTATACAGTGTGGATCCTCTGGAACAGTGGTTCTCAACCTTCCTAATTCTGCGACCCTTTAATACAATTCCTCATGTTGTGGTGACCCCCAACCATAAAATTATTTTTGTTGCTACTTCATAACTATAATTTTGCTACTGTTATGAATCATAATGTAAATATCTGATATGCAGAATGTATTTTCATGGTTACAAATTGAACATAATTAAAGCATAGTGATTAATCACAAAAACTATATGTAATTATATATGTGTTTTCCAATGGTCTTAGGCGACCCCTGTGAAAGGGTCATTCAACCCTCAAAGGGGTCATGACCCACAGGTTGAGAACCGTTGCTCGGGACAAAGGAATGATTCATGTGAAACGGAATGGAACACACAAGATTGCATGTTACTCAAAATAGCATCCAATTTAAAGGTTTTAAATTTTGTTTTTCTAAAATTTTCCATTTAATATTTTTGGACCATGGTTGACCACAGGTAACAGAAACCACAGGAAGCGAAAACACAATGTGTCCTATATTAAACCAAGATTGCTTCTGAATGCTCTGAATTGCTTGCCTACTGCTTTATCCCATTATAACCATTAACAGCACAAACTCACGTGCTTACCTCAACAATCTTTAAATCAATGCATAAAATTCAATTTATTTTCTTGGTTATTCCTTTAAGTAAAAATATGTACTTTGTAAATTGGTATAAAACAATGACAAACAGGTTCCCCCAGTATCTGAAAGTAGAGCATTTCTGTGAAACCTTCCATAAGCTAAAATGGTGTAACAACAAGAAGTAATTACCATTAATTTATATGGAAAATTTTTGAGCAATTCCAGACATCCAGAATAGCCTACCAAGTCATATCAAATAACACATAAGACCTAAAATAACACTAACATATAGTAAAAACAGTGCTACTTTTGTAGCTCAGAGTGTGTGCTGCCTCTTTAACAGCTCACTGCCAAATAAATATTGAATGTTATTTTTGTTTATTGCCTTATTTTTAAAAAAGATAAAAGTTCTATTTGGATTTCTTTCATTTAGCAAAAACATGTACCAATATAGTACTTTCGTAAAAGCAAAGTGGCATAATTCAAACTTTCAAAAACTGGGGGACCTGTATATGTTAAACGTAATTTTCTTGATTTCATTTTCCATCTAGCAATACATAATAAATATTAACTCTTCAGCATCACTTTTTCTCACCTCAACAGAGTAATATTTTAATCTAATTATATATATATATATATATATATATATTTCTAACCTACTATGTCTCTTATTATTCATCTCATTAATAATCTCATTTTTAAATTTCATCCTAAAAACTATTTTTTATTAATTTTAAGCTTTGTTCTATTTTCAGTTATTCAACATCAAGTTTCAAGATCATTTTCCATATCTGTAACACTGTGCTGTTACTGCCAATAAATTTATTTCTATACTTAACATATACTGGATAATGGCTTATGCATATCTCTTGCTTAAAAAATGGTATGCAAATTTTCTCTATTTTTATTTACTCATCTGCATTGAATATTATTAGTGCTATCCTCTTCATTCAAATTTTTTTTCAGTTCTAATGTTTTGTATGAAAATGATATTTACTATGTCTCTATTTAAGAAACTAAGTATTTCCAACATAATAAGCATAATATTTGTACTGGTATTGCATATTTTTTAAATTGGTTTTGAAAGAGGCAAAAATAAACTCTACTATTTTTAGTTTGCTTTCTTTTTGATAAAATAAAAAATATACCTATTTTTGTAAAATGTAAATATGATTTCTACCATTTCTTCATTTCTCAATATTTTGGTACAAACTAAGTTTTCAGTCATGTTCTCTAATGGAAAAGTCACAATCATCAATTTAAATTTGATCATGTGTTTTTAGAACTATCCCCATGCTGTCATGAAGATGAATTGGCAATTTTGCAAAAACATAATCTAATAAATATATTAAAGCACAAGAAGTTTGATTTTTCTTTTCTAAAATACCAGTTTCATAAATCTAAAAAGTTTCACATTCTTCAGGGCAATTCAAAGTTGCATATGTTTCACCTGAGTTGTGCATATAATAGGAACAATATCGATGTGCATTTTCATCATTTTCATAAGTAGCTCAATTATCATTAAAGAATTTGAGGTTGCAAAGATTTAATATGATTTTTAAGTTGTAAATTTGATGAAACATTTGTCAAATATTATTATAATTATCAAAGAAGTATTCATTAAATAAATAATGCTTAATGTCTCTTTTGAATATATTGCCCCCGTAATTATGCACAAAAGTTTCTCTTTCCCTGTCTTTATTTTAAAAATAGAAAAATGATACAAGTTTTAGACTTAAAAAAAATTCCTTATTCAGCTATTTTAATAACATTTATTTTATGTGTATCCTTAATGTAATATATTCATATTATTATTCTTTATTATTCAATAGATTAGAGTATAATGAATGTAAATGTATAAAAGAAAATATATTTGTTATGATATTTAAATTAGTCATTTTTCTCCTAAAATTTTCAAAATCAAATGTAAGTTTAAAAGAGAAGTTCATATTATAATTATGAATACCTGAATTACAAATAAAAAAATAAATTCAACCAGGGATTTTATTCATTTTTTAATATATTCATTTTTTAAAAATATATTTTTATTGATTTCAGAGATGAAGGTAGAAACATCAATGATGTGAGAGAATCATTGATAGGCTGCCTCCTTCACACCCCCAACTGGTGATCAAACCCACAACTCAGGCATGTGTCCTGACTGGGAATCAAACTATGACCTCCTAGTTCATAGGACAGCGCTCAACTACAGAACCATGCCAGCTGGGTTCTATTCATTATGTATCCATACTAATAAAAGGGTAATATGCTAATTAGACTGGGAGACCAGGCGTCTTCTGGACTTCCAACTTTCTCCCTCACAAAGCCATGGTGGCAGGGGCTGAGGCAGAGGTGGTTAAGGGCAATCAGGCCAGCAGGGGGGCAAGTATTTAGGGCCACCAGAAGCAAGCAGTAAGGAGGGGCCTGTGCGGAGGAGCAAGCAGTTAGGGGTGAAATCAAGCGAGATCAGGCTTGCACAGGGGAGCAAGCAGTAGGGAGGGGCCTACGTGGGGGGAGCAAGCAGTTGGGGTGAGATCAGGGGAGATCAGGTTTGCGTGGGGCAGCAAGCAGTAGGGGCCTGTACAGGGAAGCAAGCAGTTAAGGGTGACATCAGGCCTGCACGGGGGAACAAGCGGTAGGGAGGGGCCCGCATGGGGGAGCAAGCATTTAGGGGAGAGATCAAGTCTGCGTGGGGCAGCAAGCAGTAGGGAGGGCAGTTAGGGGCAACCAGGTCAGCAGGGGAGGGAAATTAGGGGAGACCAGGCCAGCAGGGGAGGGCAGTTAGGGGCAACCAGGCTGGCAGGGCAGAGCAGTTACGGGTGACCAGGTGGGCAGGGGAGCTGTTAAGGGCATCAGGCTAGCAGGCAGAGGCAGTTAGGGGCAATCTGGCAAGCAGGTAGGCAAATGGTTAGGAGCCAGCAGTCCTGGATTGTGAGAGGGATCCCAGATTGGAGAGGGCACAGGCCGAGCTGAAGGACACCCCCATGCACGAATTTCATGCACCAGGCCTTTAGTATATATATAAAAGCCTAAATGACGGTTCTGTCTGAACGACCAGGCAACCATTCACCATGGCACGCATTGACCATCAGGGGCAGAAGCTCAATGCAGGAACTGCCCCATGGTGTCAGTGCACTCCCATAGTCAACTTCCCCAGGTCCCTCCCCACTGGCCAACAAACCTCCTGTGGTCCCTCCCCCTGTCCCTCCAGCCCCATCCCTCTGGCCCCTGCTGGCAGCCAGCAGGCCCCAGCCAGCAGCCAGCAGACTCCGGCTTGCCTGTCCCCAATCAGGACTGGGTGAGATGGCCCCAATAGGATCTGATCACTGGACAGGCTTAGGGACCCCACCCGTGCATGAATTTCATGCACCGGGCCTCTAGTGTTTAATAAAATATTAAATACTCTTAAAAATATTTACAAGCCTCTTGTACAATATTTACCTTTGTTGTAATGTCATATATACATATTATATAATACTGCAATTTATTCCTCAGATATCATATGTAACCACTACCAATACTGGGATAATAGGTGAATCTCTCTGGATATACAAATATTAACACAAAGAGAATTTTTAAAATATGGTTATTTAGCAGTACTGGAAATAGTTCCTCATTTTATAAGAATCTACGTGGAAAAACTTCGCAAGGTAATTAATTTGCCTTTTCTCTTACCTAAGTGCTTCTGCCAATCCTTACCTTCTAAAGAAATGCTTATCTCCATGTCAGTAGCAACTCAGTCAACACACATTCTCTGCTGTCAAATCATGTAGTCAGTCTTTCAAGTAGTATTTTTTTTTTCAAAGACATGAGGTGAATTACTGGGAGAAGCATTTCTCTGTGGCCTGAACAGTTCTTTGGTCTCAAGAATAGATGTTTAGCCCCTAGCTGGTTTGGCTCAATGGATGAGAGCATCAGCCTATGGACTGAAGGGTCCGGGGTTCAAGTCTGGTTAAGGTTGTGGGCTGGATCCCCATGGGGACATGTAGGAGGCAGCCCATCAATGATTCTCTCTCATCATTGATGTTTCTATCTCTCCCTCCCTCTCCCTTCCTCTCTGAAATCAATACAAATATATATATTTAAAAAAAAGAATGTATGTTTAGGATGTTAAGTCATTAGCACTGAACTTAAATCTGGACAATAGGCTTCCCATCCCTAAGTGCATAGTTGGAGAGGACATTGACCTACCCTTCCTATGGATATGTTGCACCCTAAAGGAAGACAATCTCTGGGTCAAAAGGAAATGTTCACCCAGATTCCGTATACACCCTGCTTCCAGCAAAAATGCATTCTAGATCATTGGGAACCCAGTCAAAATTTCTTGAATCTACTTCTAGGGTCTTTTTGAGACTCTTCCATTGGTATGTGATCCAAAAGTTAGACCACTCCAGCTAGCTTAGAACCTCTATATCTGATGGTTTATATCTATGGGTTTATAAACTGTAGCACCAATGAAATATATGCCAGATAATTTATTGTCATGGGGGACTTCCTGTGCAGTGAATATTTAGCAGCACCCATGATTGTTATCCACTAGATGCTAGGAGTACCTCCCTCCCTAGGAATTATGACCACCAAAAAATGTTTCCAGACATTGCTAAATGCCGGGGTTTTCCCTGAGGTGGAAAACCCATCCTGTTGATAAATACTGCTTTGAGGAGTGACACAGAGGTGGTTCTTTGTAAGGAGAATAGCCAGAGATTGGAGGTATGGACTGAGCTATCTTTATGTGCACAATTAAGGTTTGGGAAGTAGTTGGGAATGAGAAAATGGAGTGAGACATGAGCAAGAGCCAAGTGATCAACTCCCTCTGAGGCTCTATATTCCACTGTAAAATTTGGAGGTATCTAAACATTGGAACTTTAAACCTGGTCTTCCATAACATTGTGAACATATATTTTTCCATACTAAGAGTTTGCTGGTCCTATTTATTGATTTATATATTTAGAGAAATCATGCATGAGCCTCCATTTGTACTATTGACTCTGGTCCTGAAAATGTTAGGGAACTGCATGTGAGTCATTGAGTTGAGCTCTAGATCTGAGCTCTGGATCTGCAGGGACAGAGCAGTCTAGAATAATGACTCTCAACCCAACCTCTCTATCCCCCTATACTACCAAAAACTTCAACACTCTAAGAGGACAAAATGTCACTGAGGTTAAGGACATTGAGACAGGGAGATCATCCTGAATCATCCACTTGGATTCCATATAATCATATGAATCTTTAAAAATAGAACACCTATCCCAGCTGAGTCAGAGAGAGAGAGATAGAGAGAGCTCATCATGAGAAGAATTAAACACTCACTCATGATTCTAAAATGTAGGGCACTAGGCCCTGGCTAGGTATCTCAGTTGGTTAAGCATCCTCCTAATATACCAAGGTTGTGGGTTCAATCCATGATCAGGGCACTAACGGGAATCAACCAATGAATGCACAAATAAGAGGAACAACTTTAAAATTCAAAGGCTTTCTTAAGTAGAACATAAAACTTTTGAAATAATTTAATAAATTATTGATAAATAAAAATGTACATTAAAGTATTTTTGCATAGAAAATTAATGAGCAACATCCAAAGAAAAATTATTTTTAAATGTTTAAAATTAATATAAAGAAATAGTGCTAGGAGAAACCAAGATGGTGGCATAAGTAAATACCTGAAATTGCTACCTCACACAACCACTTCAAAACTACAACTAAAGCCCTAACTGGTTTGGCTCAGTGGATAGAGCATCGGCCTGCGGACTGAAAGGTTCCAGGTTCGATTCCGGTCAGGGGCATGTACCTAGGTTGTGGGCACATCCCCAGTAGGAGGTGTGCAGGGGCGGCTGGTTGATGTTTTGCTCTCATTGATGTTTCTAACTCTCTATCCCTCTCCCTTCCACTCTGTAAAAAATCAATAAAATATATATATATTTAAAAAACTACAACTAAAAGACAAAACGGACATCACCCAGAACCACAAGAAGGCTGGCTGAGTGGAAATTCTACAACTAGAAGGAAAGAGAAAAGCACACTGAGACTCAGAGGAGGTGCAGAAGTAAAGTGCAGAGGAACAGAGATGCATGCAGAAAGGGTTGGCAACTGAGGACATGGTTGTCTTTTTCAATTGGGAGGGAGACACAAGCTATCAACTGCTCTGAACTCCAGTTCCAGGCTAGTCTCTGGGACCCAGACTCATACAGGGAGAAACTGGACTGTCTGGCATTGGGCAGAACTTGAGGGCGGCTTTCTCTCAGAGGTGCTTACAGCGATTACTGCAAAACACTGAGACCTGGGGCCTCTTAGACAGGGCTGAGGATCAGCCACAGCTGTTTGCTAAGCCCTGTTGATTCCCTGAGACCCCGCCCCACCCAAGCTGTGTGCAGAGGCTTTTGCATATGAATGACCTGGCCCTTTGCAATCTAAAATTACCTAACAAACTGCAGCTGGGTCAGAGAGACCCAGAACATCTAAAAGAAGGCCCAAGGCCCCACAGCAACTTGCATTGCTTCACAGCTGGGACTCATCTGGGCACCTCCAAACCCCAAACAAAGAAGAGGAATCTGCAGATTTCTCCATAGCTCCTGCTGGGTAACCTCAGGCAGAGGCTAAATTAGCACCTCCTTAGAGATCCAAGAGTCAGTGTACCCAGTGGTCAGAGTGGGACCATCCAGATTACAACTCCTCAGATCCATAAGGGACACACTCAAGGGACAGACTCAGTGAGCACCAAAGCCCCACTGAAGCAAGTCTTGCTCCATAACGGTGTCTTCAGCATAGACATTCTCCCACCATAGACACAGCTGATTCTCACAGCCAATTGGCCTGGAGGTCAATTCCTCCTAGTGATACCAACAACAATCAAGGCTTAACACTTGGAGTGGGGGAAACGAGTTAAGTCGGCTCGCGTGAATTACGCGTACTCCGCGGGAGCCGTCTTAACTCAGTTCATATAGATTTGCGGTGGAGTGCGGGAAACGTGTAAACTCGGGCTGATTGTAACTGCGTATTACCAAATATTTGTTTGTTTGCCGTTCACAAAGATACCTACCTGCGTATGCGAACCGTTTCATACCCATTGGGGTAATAGGTATCATAAAAATCCCTGATTTTGCACGGGAAACCTAAATAATTGCCCGCGCCATCTTATATTTTGGCGGGAAATTCACCCCACACCGGAGTGTTAACTACAACAAGACTGTGCACACAACACACAAAGGGGTGCACCAAAAGTGTCCACCTCAGGTAATTGGGGAGGCTGAGCCACTGGGCCCTATAGGACACCTAGCACAGAAAGCCACTCTATCAACACAGGGAAGCAGCCAAAATGCAGAGACAAAGAAACAGGTCACAAATGACAGAAATGGAGGAAAGCAAACTACTGGATATAGAGTTCAAAACCACAGTTATAGGGTTTTACAAGAATTTTCTAGAAACTGCCGATAAATTTAGTGAGACCCTCGAGGTTATGAAAAAGGACCAACTAGAAATTAAGCATACACTGACTGAAATAACGAATAATATACAGAGATCCAACAGCAGACTTGAGGATCACAAGAATCAAGTCAAAGATCTGAAATACAAAGAAGCAAAAAACACCCAAGCAGAAAAGCAAAAAGCAAAAAGAATCCAAAAATATGAAGATAGTGTAAGGAGCCTCTGGGACAACTTCAAGCGTACCAACATCCGAATTATGGGGATGCCAGAAGAAGAGAGAAAGCAAGATATTGAAAACCTATTTGAAGAAATAATGACAGAAAACTTCCCCTACCTGGTGAAAGAAATAGACTTACAAGTCCAGGAAGCGCAGAGAACCCCAAACAAAAGGAATCCAAAGAGGACCACACCAAGGCACATCATAATTAAAATGCCAAGAGCAAAAGACAAAGAGAGACTCTTAAAAGCAGCAAGAGAAAGATAGTCAGTTACCTACAAGGGAGTACCCATACGACTGTCAGCTGACTCCTCAACAGAAACTATGCAGGCCAGAAGCGAGTGGCAAGAAATATTCAAAGTGATGAATAGCAAGAACCTACAACCAAGATTACTTTACCCAGCAAAACTATCATTCAGAATTGAAGGTCAGATAAAGAGCTTCACAGATAAGAAAAAGCTAAAGGAGTTCATCACCTCCAAACCAGTATTATATGAAATGCTGAAAGGTATTCTTTAAGAAGAGGAAGAAGAGAAAGGTAAAGATAAAAATTATGAACAACAAATACATATCTATCAACAAGTGAATCTAAAAGTCAAGTGAATAAAAAGTCTGATGAACAGAATAAACTGGTGAATATAATAGAATCAGGGGCATAGAAAGGGAGTGGACTGACAATTCTCGGGGGTAAGGGATGTGGGGGTGCAGGAAGAGACTGGACAAAAATCTTACACCTATGGATAAGGACAGTGGGAGGGGGGATAAGGGCAGAGGGTGGGGTGGGAACTGGGTGGAGGGGAGTTATGGGGGGAAAAAAGAGGAACAATTGTAATAATCTGAACAATAAAGATTTAATAAAAAAATAACATTTGAAAATAAAAAAAGAAATAAAATTAACATTAAAAAGAAATAGTGCTAATTTTCTTTCTTTTTTTCTTTAAAAAAATATATTTTATTAATTTTTTTACAGAAAGGAAGGGAGATGGATAGAGAGAAACATTGATGCGAGAGAAACATCGATCTGCTGGCTCCTGCACACCTCCTACTGGGGATGTGCCCACAACCAAGGTACATGCCCTTGACCGGAATCGAACTTGGGACCTTTCAGTCCACAGGTCGATGCTCTATACAGTGAGCCAAACCGGTTAGGGCAATTTTTTTTCTTTTTTTAAAAAATATATTTGTATTGATTTCAGTGAGGAAGAGAAAGGGGGAGAGAATAGAAACATTAGTGGTGAAAGAGAATCATTGAACAGCTGCCTCTTGATCAGTTGCAGGGTATCCAGTTGCAGGGTATCCAGCATGAAGCCCAGGAATCGAACAGTAACCTCCTCGTTCATAGGTCAATGCTCAACTGCCGAGTCACGCCTGCCGAGCAGTGCTCATTTTCTTAACCTTGAATTCCTCCTGGTCATTGAAATATGAAATTGAAAAGTCAAAGAGTATGAAAGGACAATTTTAGAAAAATAATTGCTAATGTTCTCTAAACATATAAAATAAAAATATTTCCTGACACTTAAAATAAATTTAAAATGTTATGGATAAAACAAATGTACTAGTACCTGTGATACTAGCAGAGATACAAAAGTTGCATAACATCATAGCTTTATGAAGGTATAAAGAAACCATAAAGCTCAGTAATTTCTGATTGGACTATAAATGTCTGGAATCTATGAAAGGTAACTTTGCAATATCTGTCAAAATAAAAATATGCATTCTAAAAATTCCCCTAAAAAGTTATTTTACTCTTTTATTGGAATAAATGTGAAATTACATATACAGGGTTAATCACTGCTTCTTATAGCACTATTTTAATTGTAAAATATTGAAAATAACCTAAAAATTCAATAATAATCCAATAATAGAAGACAGTTTAAGTAATGTGGTGTATCCATTAATAAAATGTGTATCATTGAAAAGAATGAAGTAGTTCTTTAATTTACTCTAAAAGTTCATTTTATTCAAAAAAATATAATCAAATAGAATTCAAAGTGTATATCATATTACTATGAAAATACGGGGAAAATAAATCTCTGTTGTACATATACAATGCATCTGAAAGGGTATCTAATAAAGTAATACCTGTATTTACTATTGTGAAACTGAATTGTATTAATAAAACTTATAACAGTTAATAAATACAAAATTACAAATAGACTAACTAAACTAAATTTTTATGAAGTAAAAGGGTCTAGAAAGGCATATAATTCACTTAGCATATTTTAAATCAGAGGAAAAGGAATTCTACAAAACAATAATAAAAGCAGAAATTGTAGGTAACTAAAGCTATTCCTCCTTATACTCCACTGAGTTGAGTCTGATCATAAAATCATTTTAAAAGTTTTTAAGGTGAAGAGTAATGTCCCTCCCCAGGAATAGATGTGCTCTGCTTTTCTGTCCTTTCTGATATAGTTGTAGGGAAATCCCTGCCATCTCCAGAAATGGTGTGTTAAGAAAGGCTGCTTTCTTGTCTTTCTCCCTCTCTATTAAAATGAGATGTTTGACATATCTGATATTTTTTTAGGTAGACTGTCAATTCCTGATCTTCTAGTCATATTTTTAGGAATTTATATTTTTTAAGTTAAAGTATTATGTATTTATCATTTATCCATTCACATTATTTCCCTATAATATCAAAAGTCTTGAATTATATATGACATCTAAATGTTAATTTTATTACATCGAATTCAAAGCAAACTGCAAAAATTTTAGTGTATATATTAGAATTAGCCAAACCCTATTTTACCAATCTGCTTCTTTCCCCCCCATTACATTCTGCTTTTCTCCATGTGGTAGGATAAATATTTATTGACAGATCCTACATATTATATTTTACAATTTCTAATATAACAGAATAATGAACTTTTCTCCTGATTTCAATCTGAAGAAATTCTAGAAAAAGATTATAACAAACCAGTTGCTTATTCCTAAACCAACCAGCAATAGAGCCAGATAAGAACTTGGAACTCTCATGAAAATATTTTTAAATGAAGAATGTGAAGGTCCTCAAAGATCCAGGTTTGTTTTCAAAAGAATGGTGCTTTAAAAAAAGGAAGAAAAAAGGAAAGCATAACTATATAGAGAGGATAAAATAGATCGGTAGGAAGATACATAGATAGGTGACAGATGATAGATGATAGATAGATAGATGACCAATACACAATAGAGACATAGGTATATAGATACATAGGTAAATATAGAAAAAAATCTATACAAAACATGCATATGCATACACCAAGATTCATAATTGATATCTGTGGATAGAAGCATGTATCTATGGTAAATTCTGCATTTACCAAATTACTACCAAAATAGTATTAACTTTAAAATCAGAAAATAGTAAGCATATAACTGTTTATATTGTATAAATTGAATACAAAAAAATTTTTATTAGCAATATAAAACATTTTAGTGTAAAATACAAAGTTTTTGATTTGGAATCCCTCAGACAAACTTGGATTTGAATTATTTAAACTATCTCATACTCAGTTTTTTATAAGCTTATTTGAAGATAAATTTCTAAATCAGTTGGTTCAAAAAGTATATGAAATGTGACAGAGAACCTTTGTTAAATGTCTAAGAAAATGTTTAAAAACATTATTTCTGGTTTAATATCACATTTTACTAGTATTTTGTTACATATCTATAAAAAATACGTGTCTACAATTTAGAATTAATCTTTAAAAAGGCAATGCACAATCACCATTCAGAATTAAAATAATTTAAATGGTGATGCCTGATCCACCTGAAGACCTAATACACTTTATAACAGTGATGGCGACCTTTTGAGCTCGGCGTGTCAGCATTTTGTAAAAACCTAACTTAACTCTGGTGCCATGTCACATATAGAAATTTTTTGATATTTGCAACCATAGTAAAACAAAGACTTATATTTTTGATATTTATTGTATATATTTAAATGCCATTTAACAAAGAAAAATCAACCAAAAAAAATAGTTCACGTGTCACCTCTGATACGCGTGTCATAGATTCACCATCACTGCTTTATAAGAAAGGCTATATTTATGCGAGGATGTCTAAAAGTACAAGGAGATTTTGAGCACATAATGTTTCTTCGCTCACTGTAGTCATTTATGGTAGCTAAACAATAATTCATATATATAATATGTATTATATTAATATGATACTATGTATAAATATGATACATATCAAAAAGTGATGTTTAATACTTAGGAATCTTAGAAAGTCATGCTACCACTATTTTATTTTATTATTATTTTTAAAATATATTTTTATTGATTTCAGAAAGGAAGGGAGAGGGAGAGAGAGATAGAAACGTCAATGATGAGAGAGAATCATTGATTGGCTGCCTCCTGCATATCCCTAACTGGGGATTGAGCCCACAACTGGGGCATGTGCCCTTGACCAGAATACTGAACCTGGGACCCTGCAGTCCGCAGTCCCACACTCTATCCACTGAGCCAAACCAGCCAGGGCTCTACCACTATTTTATTTTGGCTCTCTGGTCCAGGACTTGGGGTGAAAGAGTTTTTATTTTATCAACATGCTCTCTGTTGCCTAATGACACGTGTTCAAGCGCCTCAGTTTGAATCCAGTCATTTTCATGAACACTGCATGCACTTTATCAATATGTTTGGTTGCCTTGAGTGACACAAATTACTTTCCAGGGATCTCTGCTTGGGAATCAGTCAATTCTCCAAGTTTTGTAAGTAGGGCACTTACCATCTGGCATATTTGTTTCATGTTAATGGAGAGTTACTAACATATGATGTATATGTTGTTTACTGAGACTTTTATTTTTAACTTTTCCTCTCAATGAATATCAGTGTTCACGTTGACAGCATTGCTCAGAGAAATAAAAGATTGTTTGCCATATTCTCACAATCTCTAACATAATTAAGTGTGCAATATGTCAGTTTGTTTTTACCAGTGATACTCTAAATTTTGTGAGTAGAAGTGTCACCTGGGGAACTTGTTAAAATGCAGATTGCATGGTACTACCAAAATGTCTTGGGAGGTTTCAGGATCCGAATTTTTATAAATCATCTTGGATAATCCTGTCAAAGGCCATTCACTTGCAATTAACTTACCCAAATATTAGTGCCTAAGTGATAATCACAAGTTCAAATTTTATAGCCTTATGTTAAATCCATAAGATTAAAAAATATTAAAAAAAAGTTGGTCCAAACTTCCCCCTAACTTGATAATGGATAATTTTTCCTAATTGCCTTTGTAGCCATGAATTTACCCAAAGAAGTTAAAGGCAGTCTATATCTCATTACCTCTTTTTATTTTTGAAAAAAAAATTGTATTAAATTTATTGGGGTGGCAGGTAATGAGATTATATAGTTTTCAAATAAACATTTTCGTGATACACAATCTTCATACTGCATTGTGTGCCCACCACTCAAAGTCAAATAATCTCCCATCACTGTATATTTAACCCCATTTACCCTTTAGTACACCTTCACCCGCCTCACTCTGGTAACCAACATACTGTTTTTCAAAAAAAAAACTATACCTATGAGTTTTTGTTTGTTTTCCTTGTTTGTTCACTTGTTGCTTTTATTTTTATATCCTCATGAGTGAAATCATATGGTTCTTAACTTTTTCTGTCTGACTTATTTTGCTTAGCATGGAAATAACCAAAGTGTTCTTCAATAGATGATTGGCTAAAGAAGATGGGGTATATATGTATATACATGGAATACTACTCTGTCATAAGGAAAGGTGAAATACTGCCATTTGCTACAACATGGATGGACTTTGAAAATATCATTCCCTGTTTTTAAAGTTCCATTCTTGTCCTACAATACTTTTTTTATTGTTGTTGTTACTCTTATAAACGTTACTATCTATATCATGGCAAATTACCAATTCATTGCAAAAATTCAGAAGTTATTTCTCTCCATGTATATAAGAGATAGAGACATACCAAAACAATATGATATTGAATACAATATTTGTAGCCCAGTGATCTCTTATTATGGTTAGGTGGTTACTCAAAGTTTTAAATAACTTGAACAGAGTTTGTGTCTTATATTCCATTAGAAAGTAGCAAATGAAAATATACAAATGAACAATAGAAATATAACACCTTAGTTATCACTAAGAAGGAATATCTATAAATTACTGAAATATTATAATCATTTCCTCAAATAAGAAATGATTAAAATATAGTAAAATCTAAACTCAATAATAATATAGATAAATAAGTATATTAATATATGCATTTAAAAATATAAATTGCCACAATGTTTCAAGTAATACATCAAAAGCTTGAAAATATATAAACCATTTAACCTAGGAAACCACTATCTATGGAAGAACTGACAAAATAATACAATATATTCATAAGAATGTCCTGTCCTGTTAATAATCTATACTTGTCTTGTTTTAGTCACTCATTCTCAAAGTCACTCCCTGGGTTTTATCCCCAAATAATAATTTACCCACCATAATCCATTTTCAGGCCATCCATTTTCTATCTCTCATCTTTAACATTCATATGTATTCCTCATAATCTGTTTTTGGTAATTCTTCAAATTTACCAGAACCTACATTTGTTCATCTAATCACATTTCACTGACTCTCAACTTTATTATGTTCATATTTTCCATAATCATTTCCCTTTATACATCTTCAAATCAACCCCATCCCTTAACTCTAGAGTCTTTACTTACCAATTCTTCAATACTGATCAAAGCTATCTCTCTGCCAACTCTAAGCTGTACCCAAGTAACTGACCATGCTTTCAGTTAAACAGGCAACTTTGCTGACTAGCCTCAATTTAATTTCATGTTTATAACTCTCAATTAGACTCTTAATCCTATTAATGTCCATACTATAATTCTCTATTTTATTTATTTTCCCTCTTTTCTACATGCCTACTTTTTAACTTCTCTTTCCAAATTTTCAATACCTCCTTTCCATCCTTACTTTTATCTAAATTTGCTTCATGTATGACAAGAAATGTATCATCAGTCCCTACACTCATATCCATGCACATACCAACCTGTTAATATATAATCTGCCTTCCATTGTATTTCTATGTTTTAACTGTCAGTTCCTTTTTAAGATTTTTCAATACCCTTATTTACATACACCCATTACCTGAAACAACCTCAATGTGTTGCTTTCATAATTTTTCTGCATCCTGCATTTCCTGCTGGATTATTTTCTTGAATATACATATTTTCTTATTTCTCCCATTATTAAAAATAGAAACTATGCTGCCCCTATACTTCTACCTTTAGTTACTGCTCATTTCTCTCTTCCATTTGAAACAACTCTTTGAAAGATTTATCTATATTAGCTAAAATTTATCTCATAATATTCACTACTTTCATTAATCAAAATTTTATCTCCAAAACCCTGATAAAACTGCACTTGTCCAATTCAGCTATAACCTTCATTTTGTTAAACCCAATAGTGAGTTCTTAGACTTCATCTTATTTGATATATCATCATCATTAGAAATCATTTATCATGCCTTTTTTTTTCTTCTAAAGTACTAACATCACTTAGCTTCCAAAATAGCAAACTCTACTGGATATTTCCCTAATTCTCACTGGTCATGTCTCAGTTTTTTTGCTGGTTACTATTATCTAGTTTTTAAATTATTCTAATCTTTCATATTAATGGGTGAACGCATTTACTCTCCTAGCTTAAGGGTTTTTTGTTTTTATTTAAAAAAAATGAAGACGTAAAAATACATTGTAGAAACTTTAGGTTATACTTTAAACTGATAAATTCAACTGTCTTCTCAATACTTGCCTAGCAAGACTAAAAGGCATTCACATACACTGAATGGCCAGATTATTATTACTGACCAGATTTTTATGACCACCCCATCAGTACTTCTTTGGGCCACCTCTTGCCTTCAATACTGCAGTGATTCTCCTTGGCATTGACTCCAAGAGATGTTGAAAGGTGATGCGAGGAATCTGACACCATGCCTGATGAATAGCACTGTCCAGTTAGGTGAGATTTGATGGTTGTGGAACCAGCTGCCTGATGGCTCTTTTAACTTTGTCCCACAAATGCTCAATTGGATTGAGATCTGGTGATTGTGGGGGCCACCTAAACAAGGTAAAGTCTCCCTTATGTTCTTGAAACCACTCGCACAATGCGAGGACCATGGCATGGTGCATTGTCTTGTTGGAAGAAGCCATCTCCATTGGGATACGCCATCAACATGATAGGATGAACTTGATCAGCAATGATACTTAGGTATGTTGTGCTATTCAGACATTTATAATGATCTGGCTCTCTAGCAACTTCAGCAGGAAATTATAGATAATTTGCCTACAAACGTCAGGTGGTCACAATAATCTGGCCACTCAGTGTATATTATAAAAAAACCAACTTTTTCTCGCCCCTAATTTTTATACCTATGTAAATGGCATATTTATTCTTTCAGTTGTTCAATGTAAAACACTTGCCTACAATTATCCATTCTCTCTGCCTTCTTTCAGAAGATTATGCCAGCTCTTCTTTCAAAATATATGTATAAAAAATATAACTTTTCTCACAATATCCACAACTACCTCTTGAAACCAGCGATCCTGCTTCATTGTGTGACAGTATGTGTGGAGTATTGCAAACCATGGAAGTTCACCCAGGGCCCAAATTCAGAGATTGATTGTGGCACCATCATCTAGGCCAGTGATGAGGAACCTATGACACATGTGTCAGAGGTGACACACGAACTCATTTTTTTGGTTGATTTTTCTTTGTTAAATGGCATTTAAATATATAAAATAAATATCAAAAATATAAATCTTTGTTTTACTATGGTTGCAAATATAAAAAAAAAATTCTATATGTGACATGGCACTAGAGTTGTTAGGGTTTTTCAAAATGCTGACACGCCGCGAGCTCAAAAGGTTCGCTATCACTGATCTAGGTTCTACCATTAGGAAGTCTTCTGATTTCCCATGTGATTGATCTCAATCTCTAGCCCTTCAAGGGGTCAGATGATACTCTATTACAAAGCCTTACCCTAAATCACATGGCTACCTTCTGGTGTGGCCAGTCCCCACCTGTTCTATCTGAAATGTACAGCACCCATTCTAAATTTCATTACGTTATTCACTGTGACCCATATCCCAAACAAGCAAAGATACTTCAATCAGGCATGATAAAAGATATGTCAGTGGGGCATATTTTAAGGGAATTGAGGTTATCTTCCAGAAGTTGAGGGCTAAGGTCAATCAATTCTTCGATGCACCATATATATGTGTGTATACAACCATATATATAAAGTGTTCATTCTTCAGGTGGATGCAATCAACAGAAGTCAAGTTATGAAGATTCCCAATGAAATGTGGGAACCTGATAGGATCATATTCATCTACAGGAAAATAAATTTATAGATATAAGTTCAGAATATAACCCAAGAAAGATGCATTCTGATAAGTTTGATCACAGTGCTATGATAATTACATATAAAAATCTGATAAAGACAAGAAACATGATGTTGCCTAGGAGCAACCAACTAGGTATCAATTAATTAAATTTATTTTAAAAATCATGGCATCTTTATTTTTTTTGCTTCTTCTGTTTGAACATTAGCAGGAACATTTTCTTCCTAACTAAAACAATCATGCAAGTGTGTAGAGTCAATAAAGTGCTCTCTGTACCCTCAAAATTGGTGAGCAGCTACGATACTCATAAACCAAGAAGCAAACAAGTGTTGTTGCCTGTAATCAAAGGTCTAGTCTTGTCATATTGCACATGACTATCTTCTGAGGCAGCAGTAACCTAAGCATAACCTATACTCCTTGAGAGGTAAATAAGAATGATCAAATATAAAGACCAGCAGGAATATAAATATTAACATTTAGTGTAAACCAGTACTGTCACTAAAGATATGTTAAAGTCAGCAAAGAAGTAAATTTCAATGGAACAATAAATGGCATTACAGTAAAAATTTAATGAGTGTACTTAACATGCAGATAGGTAGTAAAGTGGACATTGAACTTAAAAAAAGTAACTAGAAATTTTGTAAAATTAATATACAAATATTAACTTTTAAAATTAAAGAAGGATAATAAAAATAAACATTTATAGCATTAAAACTAGCCTTATAAGTAAAATGTGAAAAGTAAATTACTAGCTAAAATTGTGGAGAATTATATTTTTAATAGAATGTGGTATAAAAGCAACACAGTATGGAAAAGAATGAGCGACAAGTTAAGAGATAACATGCATGTAGTACAAAAGTCCCAGAAGGTATTTAATTAATTTCTATCATGGGGAAGAAGAAAGTTTGGAAGAGAGAAATACTCAATAAGGTAGTACAAGAAATATTCCTAGAGATGAAAAAAAGATGCCACATTCAGATATAAATGGCAGAGTAGTGGTCCCTGTACCAATCCAGAGGTAATTCTTCAGATACTTGATTTTTAGTTGTAACTATCATTCATATAATCTCCATATAGTTACATAACCTACAAGCTAAGATCTATTATAAAAGAAAAAGGAAAATGAATGACTTAGTGTAATTCATCCTGCTCAAAATTAATGATGTAAATTAATAATATAAAACTGGGATAATCTCAAAAATTAGTGACAGCATACAAGACTTTAAAGACCCACAAAAGGTGGCTCTTATCACAACTCCAATTAACTCTCCAATCTGAACTAGGTTGAATATGGTTATTTCCTAGAAATTAATGGTGAATTATTATAAACACATTGAGTTGCTGTCTTACACAGATGCTTTCCCAGACTGGCTTTTTCTGGGAGCAAATAAATTTAGCCTCTGCTTCAAGGTATGCAACTTTTATCTGGAAAATGCTTTAGACTTTATCCCATAAACAGAAAACACCAAAGCAGGTTTTCCTTTATTTGACAGAGAAAATAGTAAATCAAATCAGACATACAAGTAAAAGTCCTTAGTTAATATCAGGGCCATTCAATATAACTTTCATCCAACAAACTCATTTTACTAAAAGAAAGTGTCAATGGGCTGATGATATACTTACTTTATCATAATTAAGATGCTTTATTCAGGAAAGTTGTAGTGAAGATGGAGAAAGAAGAGAAGGAAAAAAAAAAAGGAAGAGAAGCCAAATTAGATAGAATTACATAAAGGTGAAAAAAAGATAATTGAATAAGAATACCATTTTTATGTCTTTCTCAATAATGATCTATAATAATAAAAGTGTAATATGCTAATTAGACCAGACATCCTTGCAGATGAAGCTGGGGCTGTGAGGGAAGCCTGGGTCCTGGGTGCCAGAGGGAAGCCAGTGCTGGTAGCCAGGGGAAGAAAGGCCTACTCTTACACGAATTTTATGCATCGGGCCTCTAGTTTCTTTATATAGACACTACATTTTTTTTATTTAGTCAATTTTATTTACAACTTGCTTTTTTACATTTCAGAGCATTACACAATTGCATTTTCTCATTTTCTGACCTGCAAACAGATACCTTAAATGGAAATATTTTTTAAAGTTATCAAATTAGGTACATCCAAAAGGCAATAATTACACATATGAAAATTCACAAAGTGTAATTCATCAGGATGTATCCTAAGAATTTAGGAACAGCCAGTCAGGAGTAATCTGACCAAATTTAGCAACCAACTATTTACATATCCAAAGATAAACAAACCTATCTGATCTCCCAAACCAGAAGTTTGAAAGTTTTTGTTAAATCCTCATTGAACAAAGGAGAGAGAGAGTGATGATTCAAACCTAGCCAGCCTTAACAATCTTAATCCCAAACACTGAGCTATTTCCCCAGTCCGAAACCGAATAGCAAGCATCTGTTTGTCAAACACCTAAATATCAAGCTCTTGCATCATTATGCACATAGAAAGGTTAAATGTTCATTAATTTAAAAACAAGTAGTCATTAAATATCCACACTATTTCCCCCAGCTCAGCAGCCCTTACTACAATCCCAAATATGCAACCTGTGTCACATAGTGACAGGCTAGATTCTATTTATATATAGTATATATGTATATACACACACATATTTCTGTGTATATATGCACACATACACACAGTACTAGGTACAAATGGCAATAGTCCCTGCAAAAATTCATTTTCAGTTGAGGCTATGGCTCCTGTGCCTTTGGGTGGTTTTAGACTTTAAAACTGAAAAATACTACTAAAATCTCACAACCTTACGACAAAATTTGATTGCTTGTTCAGTTTAGCTTCTCAGTCTAAAAATGGCTATAAGGTAAGTTTTTATTTAAAGGGAAAAAAAAAGCAGCCGATTGAGTTCAATTTCTCTCTTCAATTTGGCCAGGCTATTTTGCAGAAGTTCCTCCTAACTAGACTAGAGAAATCTGGGGTACCTTTCAATGGCTCTTGCCTACCTTACTGTCCGTGTTCACGTTTCAAATTGTGTCAACGGAGCCCGTACTTCCGGGGTCAGCAGCTTGGCAGCCTTAGCTGCCTCTGTGATAGCCTTGCGATACAGGCCCTTTCTCTTATTAAAGCGTGACTGGAAGTTTTCTAAAAAGGGGGACAATTGCGATAGAGCAAGGAAAAATGTTGTTGGAGACCCGAACCATGAAATACGGGCCTCCTGTCGAACTAAGAGGCTGTTACCTTTCCAACTCACAGTTACAGTAAGAATACGGGCTGGTCACCAAGGGAAGCCATATATCTTGGCCCAAACAATGTCCCCTGCACATATGGTCCTGCCATCTGGTGTGACGCATTTAGAGACGTTTTTGGAAAAGACTTTCATTTTCAAGGAATTACTGAGCTTTTTATTTTCCTTTGAAGAAGAGGATGCGGAGGAGGTGGAAGGTGCATGCATACTGCCTGGAGGAAAATCAAAGCTTTCAGAAGAACTACACTCAGAGTTAGAGGATTTCAAATCATCTGTGCTATCAATGCTACACCCTGAAGCACTGGAAGAGTCAGATTTCTTTTGATTTAGGGTCATGTAAACAGAGATATTGCTTTTGCTGCCCTTTTTGCCAAGTGTGATTGGTTCTTGCTCACCAGGCACAAGCACTTTATTTGTGTCCTGAACCTCACTGTTGGCCTCTTCGGGGACTCTGATTTTCTGAGGGGGCCTCACCTGCTGAGCCGATAGAGGTGCAACGAGACTGGGGCTTGGGTGCCAGCTTGACACTCCGCATTTTCTCAAGTCCAGTCTTCAGAGAAGAGTCATTTTCTTCATTCCTGTACCTTTGTGGTTTTAAACGATCCCAGGGTGGAAGGGAATCTGAGCTAGGATTCTGATATCGACGTGTGAAACGGACTTTAGAATGTGCATTTCTGGATGCAGAGGTTTCACTTTGCTTCTTTTGTGCCTTTTCTTTGGCAATTTTCAACACTTCCTGAGCTTTTGCATGATCCATGTTCTTGCTCTGGAGCACTTTTTTAGTACTTAACTGAGCTTTTGATGTCTTCGCCTGAGCAGGAATTTGACTACTCTACCTCTGCTGTGAGCAATATTTGAAACCTTAACCACAGCATTTCTTTTCTGGCTTTCATTTTGTTTTTTCCCATCCACTTTATGGTCAGCTTTCAGTTTTTTGTTCACAGTAGTTACGCTTTCATTTCTCCGTTTTCTATCTTCATATTTAGAAGAGTCACTTGCACTACTACCTTTTCTAATTTCCTTTTTATCAGCAACAACAGTGTTTTTACATTTGTCACATAGGACTTGCCTGGGTCGTAGTTTAATAGCATTCATTATTGAAGTAGATTTTTCCCTGTACATTTTTGGTTTGGGTCGCTTAATTTTCCCAGGAGTGGCTGAGGTATTGATTGGTTATATGTGTCCCTGATAAACAAAGGGGGCGGGTAAGGTGCTCCTTCGTGGAAGTGTGGTGGTGGTTTGGAAGTCCGCAGGCTTTCAGCCAAGCTCGGCTCAGGTGGCGGGACAGGAGAAGGATTGTCGGGAACAGTACCATTCACTTCACAGTTGACTTCTGTCCCTTCTCGGAATGTATTACTTTGGAGCTTCGTGGCTTCAGGGTTATCCTTATATTCCCTTTTGGTAAATACTGACACAGGGATCCCTTGGGGCCCAAACTAAAATAAGCCATTTCCAAACAGATGAGATGCTATCCGTGTGTGTGCTGTTGCAGGAAACAGAATGGAGAGCCGTGAATGGGAGTCTGCACTTCATATCTTTTGGACAGATCCATGAGGACCCTGGGGAAGAGCTTCTCCCCAAGTCGGAACAACACGACAAGTGAGTCCTCAGTGATGTGGTCCAGCGTGACCCGCACCTCCGAGCCGGGGATGAGCTGCGGGCTGGGGCAGTGGCGGCTCCTGGTGCTCCTCGGGAGACGGGGCTGGTGGGGCAGCGGCGGGGGGATGGGGGAAGGTCGGGCCCTCAGGCTGCGAGCAAGCTCCTGTGGCGGCTTGAGTGGTGACTCGTTGGCCTGAGGAGCAGACGGCTGCCCGTTGGCCTTGCTGACCTGCACAGATGCTTCAGTGGCCGTGACCGGGAGGGTGTCAGTACTGGCCTCGCTACTGGGGATGGGCTCCATCTCCGGCTTGGCCTCGCTGTCGCCCCTCTCACCGGGGGACGCTGTAGTTGCTGCCACCTCTGCAGCCAGAGCAGCCATTTTCTTCCTCTACATTTTGTTTTTAATTCATTTTATGTGAGCAAGTATTTATATCCTATCTAATAAAAGACAAAAAGGTTAATTGACCATACCTTCGCTACGCTTCCCATTGGTTAATCAGGGCGATATGCAAATTAATTGCCAACAATGATGGCTGTTAATTTGCATACTAGGCTCCAAGAGGTGGAGCAAAGCCAAACGTACCCGAAGCCTGCCGAGCAACGAGGCCTCATGCCCCCCGGGTGGGCGGAGCTGGGAGGCCTCACAGCCCCAGGAACAGCGGAGCCACGAGCCCTGACTGCTGGGGGGAGGGGGGATCTGGCTGGAGCCCAGCCAGAGCGAAGGTCTGGGTCCCGGGTGACAGAGGAAAACTGGTGCCAGCAGCCAAGGGAAGGGAAGGCCTATTTCATGAAGCTCTTCGTGCAACAGGCCTCTAGTATATATATATTAGAGGCCCGGTGCATGAAATTCATGCACAGGTAGGGTCCCTAGGCCTGGCCAGAGATCAGGGCCGATCGGGGCCTTCGGCTGCCAGTTGCTGGCCATGACCTGCCACTGCTGACCACCCCTTGGTGGTCAGTGCACATCATAGCGAGCGATAGAACTCCCAGTCTCCTGGTCAAACTCCCTAGGGGACACTTTGCATATTAGCCTTTTATATATCTAGATTTTTAATAGTTTGGAACCATAATGGAAGAGTTGGTATGAAAATTGTGGAACATATATCTTAACTGCACAAATATTTGTTTCTTCAAGCTGTTTACTTAAAAATAGACCGTAAGTTTTAGATATTTTTACCTACTAAGATAATGTTTCATTGTATCCAAAGAAATTACTTAATAGCAGAATGTTAGGGTTTTATTTGGTCCATATGCTCACCTTGGCATTATCAGATATTTTTAATTTTTGAAAATATAGAATATATCTATGCATTTTGCATTTTGACAATCATTTTGACTTTTTAGAATATAATGGCATTAGTCACTTTTAATATGATCATTGAAATTTGGATTTACTCTTTTTATAGTGGATTTTCAAGTCCCTTGTCCATTTTATAGAGTTTATTTTTTATTGATTCATATACAGTTCTCTATATATTTTAGATGCTTATCATTCATTAATTATATGTGTTGGAAATACCATCCTACACATGGTGGCTTTCTTACTTCCACATTTGGGCTTTTACACAATGCTGATACATTATTATTATCTTTTTGGTATCTTGTGATTACTTGAATTCTTAATTTTAATGTGCTGTTTTTATTAGTATTAAAGATTAGCATTCCTTTAAGATTGATATTTAAAAACTCCTTCATTATTATGATTTCATCAAGATAGTTTCTTATATCTTTAACACCCTATGGTTTTTCCTTTGGATTGATCTATTCTTTGGGCTGAGTCAAGGAACACTTCATTTGTTAATATCCACCCCCCCCACACTATGATTTATTAAAAGGTATATTATTTCCCCATTTTTCTGTCACTTTTGTCATATATACTGGGTAGGGTAAAAGTAGGTTTACAGTTGTTCATGTGGAAAATAATTAATAAATAAAAATACAAGAATAAACTGTATTCCTATACTCCCAATTGTAAACCTACTTTTGCCTCACCCTGTATATGTGTGTGTGTGTGTGTGTGTCTGTTTCTGTGTGCACAAGATTGTTATTTTGATTACTTTATTTCTAACACTAAAGTGGTCGTATTTACAGAGCATGGCTTTATAGAAAGTCCCAATGTTCTCCCATTTTATTCTTTTATTTGTCAACAGTGTCTATTAAGTTGTGGGACAATTGGTCTTGCCTGCAATTCCAATTAGTATAGAACCCAAGGAGTAGGGAAAATCGAGGACATCTTTCTAAAGCTCTTTTGGGAGTCTCTTGTCTCCTGTGGTAGAGGTGTGGTTGATGTGAATTGAGAATTCTCACTATAATTATGATGAAAGAAATGACCCTTTCTCAGTTGTGTGGTTATAGAAGCTGGATCATGAGATACCCCATACTCTGAGGCTGCACATTTCTATTACATACTCATCTTCTTTCTCACTATTTTTTTCCATGTTTTGTCAAATATAGGATAGTCATAAGCAATTCTTTGTTCTTCTTTCTTTTCATTTACCTCTTTTGGAAAATAAGCTATTTGAATTAAGTTCATTTTCATCCTAGTTCTCATTTAGACAAAGGAGTTAAGTTGCTATTAGTTTCTACACTAAGGACTCTTGTAAAACATGTTCTCTTAGATACTTTCAATCTGATATTTTTTAATTAATTTTTGCACATACATAAATTTCATAATGTCCTTTGCATATCTGTCCTACTGAAAAATAATAATACACATTTTAAAAAAATAGGTTTATTATGTAAGAAACATTTGGACCAAATAGTTTATGTGATTTCCTAATAATTGATAGCTTTATGATAAAAAAAATTGGTATATTTGTTCTCTTCAATATGACTTTTGATATTTTTATTATAGTTCACTTTACAGGAAGGCAAATAACAGTAACTAATGATAATGGTAGATTTATTTAGAATGAATGTGAGTTAAATAGGACACTTCTTTTTTGAACAGTTTAAAGACATGTATAAGAAAATCCAGATATTATAGATTATTGAATATGGTCAATTGAATTTAAATCTTTCAAAATCCAACTATTATTGATGTGAGTATTATCATAATCTTTATGTTTTCCACATGTATTCAAAAATAGAATTTTTTTATTTCTTAAAGAATATAATGCATGCTAAAATAAAGTTGTTAAAATTGCTCATTTTGCAAAATGTTCTCTATATTTGGTTATAACCAAAAACTTAATTGTTTCTGAAAAGAATATGTTCTACTTTGAAAATAAACCAAAACATACAAACTCAATATATATTTCTCATAACTAGAGATGTATCAAAATCATCCATGGGACACCTACATTACTAAACACTATTATAAACATTTTATTATTAATGTTAGCTTTTATCTGCCTGAAATAGTCATCTTCTTGAATCATACTGTTCTCCTACATTGCATTTTTTTAAGTCCTGGATCGAACAGCAAAACCATTTCAACATATTTCATATTTTTACTTGCCTGTGTTCAAAATGTGTTTTTTTCTAGTAAAGAAAACTATAAATAATATTTTGACTCTTTTATAAGGTTTTAAATCAACCATATGTAGAAAGCTGATAAGTAAAGGAACAGAATAAATTGCAAATCTATTATGTTCTTTTTTTTTTCTTTTTAGTATACAATTTCTGGTAGGTTGTTTGTGATGCATTATCTCCTGTGTCCAAACTGTCAAAATGGTGAGTAGAGATACACAGTATAGCTTCCACTGACTTTAACAGAAGTAGATGAGCAATTTTTGAGATGCCAGTTGTCTGGCTACACAGACAATACGATTAGCCAAAGTGGCTCATGATATGATAAATGAAGGAGGTGAATTTCTCATTCTAATTCTGCTTATGTCAAGTGAATCTGCATGCACAGAATAGTAAAAAATAATAATATTTTTGGATTTACATTAGACCTTATTATGATTGCATTTAAAAAAACATGTATTTTATAGGCTCTATAAACAAAAGGCATTTAGTTAAGAAATAAAATATTATTTAAGGAGAATTCTGAGTCATCTTTTAGGTGGAAAATAATCTTCTTATGACCAGGAATTTATTCAAATTTTAAGAATAAATTTTTATAATACTAAATATAAACAATGTTAAACAGGTATATAAACCTGTCATTTAGCTAAATTACTATTGAGAATTTTATATACTTAATGGTATATATTAATTTGTACTGTTTGTACTCATTGTGATACCATGGAATGTATATAAACTGTGGATTCAGTGTTTGGTACAGATCAACACTTTCAGCCTTATATTTGATGTATGGTATTAGAAAAGTTACTCATCCTTCCTGAATCTAATTTTTTCATTTGTTAGTGAAGAATAAAAATATCATCTATACTACAGACTTATGAAAGCTATTTATACAAAATTAAATTAGATGGTGAGACCAAAACACCTTGCACTTAATGGCAACAGTTGCTGAATATACTTGCTTTTTTGTTGTTGTTTTCCCCGCAATGTCTTATGCATTGTGATACTTTTTTACTCTTTTTCAAATCTCATACATATCTTTTTGAATTTTAGAATCTATCAACTATATGTTATTAAACTATTATGGGGGAAATTAAAAATTAGAGAAGTTAAGTCACTTACTCAAAGAGCAACACTAATGTGGAATTCCTACTCTAGACATGTAATTAGGTCCTAGGAGACAGCAATTAAATAAATAGGAACAAAAAGGCTAACTTACACAAATAACTTAACAGAGAAAGTAGTTTAAATACGTAATTAGAAAAAATGTTTGATATATTTTATAATTAGTGTAATATGTATGAATCCAACTATTAAGAAATAGAGAGTGTGTCAAATCTCAGAGACAAGGAGGAGTGTGTGGGTGGGAAGAGATCAACCAAAGAACTTGTATGCATATATGCATAACCCATGGACACAGACAATAGGGTGGTGAAGGCCTGGGGTGGTGGGGTTGGGGAGGAGCTAGAAGGGGTAAGTGAGGGATAAAAGGAGTCATATGTAATACTTTCAACAATAAAGATTTTTTTAAGAAAAAAATAGATTTAATCAATAAATAGCAATTTAAATGTTTATTTTACAGAACTTGGACTTTAGAGATGGGTCACTTCAGGCCATGCAGTAATAGCACAGTGGCATTACTGTCTCATTTTCCCTCCATCTTCTCATTCCATTATTCATAGCATGAAGTACCCATCCTTAAGTTACCACCATATCTCAAAGTGTCTGCTGTAGTTCCAACCATAGAATCCATGCTCTAAACTGAAAGGAAAAGTAAAAAAGGCAAAACTTTAAAAGTGAACTAATGGAACAGACAACAGAAATGTCCAGGTACCTATTTTTCACTAAATAAACTCTCACAGATTTCAAGAAATGATGCAAAATAAAAATCTTATATTTAGTCCAGTAATGTCATCATATTGAATACATCACTTTGTCCATGAGTGTAATTTTTACTCTTTTAAAATGTTTTTTCTCACATTATTCCAGGTAAATGTTCCAGTGTATTAGTTTTCTATAGCTGCATTAAAATATTACCACACACTTAGTGTGGCTTAAAACAACAAAAATTAATATATTATAGTTTGGAGGTTAGAAGCCTAAAATGGGACATATTTCATTCATAGGCATGTTTCATTGCTAAAGCTCTAGGAAAGAATCCATTAGCTTTTCTTTTCTAGCTTCCAGACACTTTCTGCATTGACTTTATGGCCTCATTCTCCATCTTCAAAGCTAGCAGTATAGCAACTTCCTCTCCACTCACCCCCACTTCTGCTTGTCATCACATTTTATTATCTGACTCTTCTCTCACTTTCATCCTTCAAGGAGCCTTGTGATTGCAATCCAGGATTATCACCTTCCTCACTAACCACATCTACAATGTTGTTGTTTTTCCCCCATCCATGTAAAATAGTATGTTCACCGTTTGTGGGGATTAGGATGTGGACAGTTTGAGGGATGTACAATGAAAATAAAGTGAACCAGGGAAACAACTACATGATATAAAGTTGTAGAATTTAGGTCAGAACCATGCTATGCAGAAGAGTATAGAAGACTATAGTTCTGAAAAAGGTATTACACTATTCTTGAAAAAAATGCCTATTTAAAGTAAATAAAAAATATATATGGAGATTAAAAAGAGTCTAAATGTTTAAGAATTTGATATTCTTGATATTGTACTTCTAGTAGAGAGTCAAGGAATTTTGCAGTTGGTCTGAAATCCCTGTGGAAGGGCACAGCTTTTTCATATCAGGTGTGTGTGTTTACCACTGTTGAAACCCTCAGAATAATTTTAAGCATAGAATGGGCTAAGATAAATAAACCCGGAGTACTTTTGGAGCATAGCAATGCTGCAAACAAAACAGCACATTTCATAGGGCACAAGTTTTGAATTTGATGGGTCTATGGTGAAAGCACAGCTGACACATTCAATTAGCCATGTGACTTCAACAACTTACTACTTTTCCTCTCTGAGTTTACTTTTATCTCTGAGTTGGAGGTAATAAAATATTTTCCTGCCCTTGCTGGTTTTGCTCAGTGGAGCATTGGCCTGCAAATCCAAGTGTCCCTGGTTCAATTCCCAAGGGTACGTGCCTTGGTTACAGGCTCCTCCCCAGCCCGGGCCCTGGTCAGGGTGTGTGCAGGAGGCAACCAACCAATGTGTTTCTTTTGATTCGATGTTTCTCTCTGTCTTTCCCTGTCTCTTCCACTCTAAAAATCAATAGAAAAATATCCTCGGGTGAGGATTAAAAAAAAAATAAGATAAATAAAGTATTTTCTTCCATATATGATAGGAAGAATAGAAGTTGACTCAATACATAGAGCCATTGAATAAATGTTGTTGTCTTTATTATTAATGATATTCTGAATATTGTTATTCACTCAGTTCTCTTAACTTTACATACAAAGCTCCTTAATTAAGAAATAATAGGTAAAGAAAAATGAATTTCCATTTTTTTACTTTGAACACACCAGAAAATAATACGCATCATAATTCTTTCATTCAATATATTTTAACATTATTGATGTGTAACTTACATACAATAAACTGCATGTTTAATGTCTATAATTTGACTCATTTTGATTTATGTGTGAAATCATAACTGCAATCAAGAAAATGAAAATATCTGCCAAATAAACCCAGTAAACATTAATCTTAAACATATTATGCACAGCTAATAAAGTAATATATTTCCATAGGAGCACAATTCTGTCACCCATTTGGGGGATATATATTATTTTAAGCTGGTAATTTTTAAGAAACAAAAGACTAAAGATGAGTCTTTTACCTACCCCTTACCAGCTTAAAGGATTCAGATAGAAATATTTGCTTCAAGAAAGGGAGTCATCCCCTTAGCATAATATGAACTAAGTGTGGCAGACAGAGAGGAACCTAACAAAGTCTGTTTTTTTGGACGTCCTTCTGTGTTCTACTGTTTCTAGGTGGCCCAGCAAGAATTTATTTGGAAATGTTTGCTCCTTCTCGCCTACTTGTTGAATTGCCTATATTCCCTTTGAAGTCCAAACCACCACCTCACTTTCCCCTTAGTTCAAGATGGCATATAAGCCTCAATTGCCTGATTTGTCCTGAGTTCTCATATGCTAACAGAACCTCTATTTGTACATACATCCTAAATTTCATTATTTTTCCTGGAAGTCTGTCTCATATCCATTTAATTATTAGACCAGCCAGAAGAACTAAGAAGGAAGAGAGAGGGGGAATTTCCCTCTCTCCCACGGGGAATATGATAACATGCACTTCACAGTTTCACTGAGATCATGACAACCCCTCTAAACTCAATTAGTCTTTGCTTCCATGTCATCTATTCTGTGCATGTTATATATATCTAGAATATTACTTCAATATCTAGAATATATACTTTATATATCTAGAAAACAGGTCTACAGTTGTTCATAGAGAAAATAACACAGTAATTAATAAACAATAAAAAATAAACTATTTTGCGTGATCACAACAGTAAACCTACTTTTTCCCAACACTGTATATATATATACCTGCATACTCATATACCCCTCAAGTGTTTGAAGTTGTTAGAAACATCTCTGTGTCATGGTAAATAGGTTTGCCTATTAAAAGTGGCTTAGGCAATAGACATTTAATTCTCAAAAACAAAAAGTCTCTTCATGGGCAGGTCAAGACTGATGCATTGACTTCTCCATCATGCCATCATGTATTCAACCTTAGGAGAGACCAGTTTCCATTTTTAAGACTGTTGATTTATTATCACAAGTTGGCAGCTGTAACTATAGGCAACTCATAAAGTTTAGAAACAAAAGAAGTAGATAAGCTATGATTCGTGATTCATGATTTTTCTTTCATTAGAAAAGCAGAAAGATAACCCAAAGCCAACAGCACATTTTTCTTTGGGACAATTGAATAGAACTGGGTCTTATGGACACCTCTGATTGTAAAGAATATGAGAAATCAAGTCCCCAGCAAAGGAGAAGAAAGACTGTCTCAGTTGAATTAGACCAATAATGATGCTGTAATAATACAGGAACAATGCTTCACTTAAACAGTCTTGGATCTCCTGACAATCAAAAATTAGGAATGGAAATTAGGAACAAATTTGCATGCCTGCCACAGTTACAGTGTATCTCTATGTGAAATCTAAAATTTATGGGAAGATTAAAACATATGAGTATTCACAATAAGGCTTAACTTTTTTTATACCAACACTAGAGCCTCAGTGCATGAAATCATGCACTGGTGGGGTCCAGCTGGCATGCCCAATGGGGGTTATCGGGGGCTGACTGGCTGAGGTGAGGGGCCGTGGGCGGTTTGCCTGCCAGCCCCGTCCCCCAATCGGGGTTGGGGGGGCTGCTCAGGGATGAGGCTGGCCAGGAAGAGGGGCTCTGGGCGGTCTGGTCACTCCACTGTTTGGTCAATTTGCATATTACCCTTTTATTATAGAGGATAATTGTTTACAACTGATAAAAAAAGACACATAAGAACAGAAAAAATACTTAAGACAAAAAAGGATTGTAAAGCATAAAAGAAAATATTAGTAGACATACCTAAACTTTTTAAAAGATATATAAAATATATGAGGAAGGCATTAAAGTGACATAAATTTATAGAAAAGCACTAAAATATCATATAATCTATTTAAAACAGTGTAAAGTAAAGCATGCTTTGATTAATACAGCTTTACAGAATTATAGGGAAAGCCAGTCAGACATCCCCCAAGGGGTCTCAGATTGTGAGAGGGTGAAGGCCAGGCTGAGGGATTCCCCCCCCCCCCCCCGCCCCCGCCCCCGTACGAATGTCATGGACTGGGCCTCTAATATATATATATATATATATATATATATATATATATATATATGCCTAAGCGACCAAACAACCAAAACATGACCAGTCACTATGACACACACTGACCACCAGGGGGCAGACACTCAAAGCAGGAGCTGCCCCCTGGCGGTCAGTGTGCTCTCACAGCGGGAGCGCTGCTCAGCTGAGACCCATCCTGGCAGCCCACCAGCCTGGTGGCAGCCACTCACTCCCTCAGTAGTCCTGCAGGTCTAATCTCTGGAGAACGGGCCAGGCACTGATGAACTAGTGCCACCGGCACAATCCCGATAGTGCCACTGGCCTCCTGGAAGTCAGCCTCCAGCACTGCAGCCCCTTCCTCTCCCTAGACCAGTGATGGCGAACCTTTTGAGCTTGGTGTGTCAGCATTTTGAAAAACCCTAACTTAACTCTGGTGCCGTGTCACATATAGAAATTTTTTTATATTTGCAACCATAGTAAAACAAAGATTTATATTTTTGATATCTATTTTATATATTTAAATGCCATTTAACAAAGAAAAATCAACCAAAAAAATGAGTTCACCTGTCACCTCTGACACGCGTGTCATAGGTTTCCCATCACTGCCCTAGACACTCCACGAGGAAGAAATAATATAAAAGCAGCCGCCAGGTGGCTCCTGACAACTGGCGCAAATGTCAGTGGGACTGATCTGGATCCTAGGCCTGCCAGGACATCCCACTGCCAGCCAGGAGGGCTGATAATGTCCTGGCTCCCCTAACCCCCTTGGGACCCCACCCATGCATGAATTCATGCACCAGGCCACTAATATATATATGTTTGCTTAAGCAACTTGAACTTTGATTTCTAGCCCCCAGAACTGTAAACACACAGAAACTTCATTGGAGATGAAGATGAGGAGGCTGAGGCAGCTACAGGCAAACGGGCAGCTGAAGATGATGAGGATGATGATGTTGACACCAAGAAGCAGAAGATTGATGAGGATGACTAGACAGCAAAAAAAGGAAAAGTTAAAGGCCTCCGTGACCTATTCACCCTCCACTTCCCGTCTCAGAATCTAAACATGGTCACCTTCAAGTAGAGACTCCCGCCCACCTGCCTACCACCCACCTCAGGCAGCGCCACCTGCAGATGACGCACTCTCCACCACCCAACCAAAACCACAACGTGAATTTGCAACAGGGGAGGAAAAAAGAACCAAAAATTCCAAGGTCCTGCTCTGCTTTTTTTTCTTAAAAGTACTTTAAAAAGGAAAATTTGTTTGTATTTTTTATTTACATTTTATATTTTTGTACATATTGTTAGGGGTCAGCCATTTTTAATGATCTTGGGATGACCAAACCAGCCTTTGGAGCATTCTCTGTCCTACTTCTGACTTTACTTGTGGTGTGACCATGTTCATTATAATCTCAAAGGAGAAAAAAAACCTTGTAAAAAAAAGCAAAAACAACAACAACAAAAACAATCTTATTCCGAGCATTCCAGTAACTTTTTGTGTATGTACTTAGCTGTACTATAAGTAGTTGGTTTGTATGAGATGGTTAAAAAGGCCAAAGATAAAAAGGTTTCTTTTTTTCCCTTTTTTTGTCTATGAAATTGCTGTTTATTTTTTTGGCCTGTTCGATGTATGTGTGAAACAATGTTGTCCACAATAAACAGGAATTTTATTTTGCTGAGTTGTTCTAACAACAACAACAAAAAAAGGTCCCATGACCTTTTCACCTCTCTTTCCTTTTGATTCACACTGGCCTCATCCAGCACCCTGACACCTGCCTCCTTTTTCTTTGCCTGTCCACTCCCTGAGTGGTTAATCCCTCAATACAATGAGACTCTGATCAGCATCAAACAATCTTAGGAACAAAGCCTCAAGTCTATTGACCCCAGAGACAGAGTTTCAATCAAGCTAGAGATAAAATCTAGACCTCAGTTGTGTTTCAGCTCCAGGACAAAAAGTGGTAAAACCAGACAAAGTGGTTCCATGGCTGACTCAGAACCAGAGGCACTGATCAACTGCTCCCTAGTGTGCTGACCAATCAGGTGAGACTACAACCCTGACCATAACCTTAACTCCCTCAGTCACCATGATTAATGATTTTTGCCCTATATAACCCATCCCCTGGAAGCCATTGGGAGCATTAGCTCACCTGTCTCCAGGAATGGGCCACCTCCTAAAATTAACCCTTACTTTCTCTGCCGCAAGCTCCTGTTCCTATCTTATTGGGCTTTGATGTGCACAGGTAAATGGACCCCCTTTTGTCAGAACTGTAACAAAATAAATTTCTGTTATTTAAGCCTTCCAGATTATAGTACTTTGTTTTGGAAGTCCTAGAAACTTAATACACTATCCTAGTTTTCACATAACATAATTGTCTGTATTTAAAGTAAAAGCGATTCCATAAATTATTTGAACTAAAGAGAGTTCAAAACATGTGCACCATAAACAATAAGAAACAGCCTTTTAAATGAAGGTAAAAAAATTAGAAAATGAATTGAACAACCTGATGCTATTCCAAAGGGTTAAAAAATGTTACCTATGACTAAATCTAGTAGAGTATTTGGAAGATGTTAATGTTTAAAATGTAAAAATATAAAAGAGCAACTGAATGAATCCCAAGATATGGCAGACTCACAGAGTAGCATACTTCTTATCATAACAATAAATAATTTCCCAAATGATCCTACAAACTCAGATCCTACAAAGAAAAATTCTCAGAGTATATCATACATGGTATTGCCAAGGATAGAAAATGGATATAATATAATGAATACACAGGGGATGAACTTGATATGACAGTAGTGGTTTTACAAATGCATAGCAAAAAGATGAATTCTTTAATAATTGGAATTGGAACAATTTAGAAGGGTGTTTTCCTCTCTGTACCAGGTCAACCTTCACTATCATTGAAGAAGACGAGTAAATCTGCATTACCATCTTACTCTTGTTTACTGTGCTTTTCCCGGTGACTTCCTGTAACTAACTCTCCACCCTCAACATTTTCTCCTGTCTTTAGCTAAAGGCAGCTTCCTCCATTTTAGCCAAGTTACTAAGAGTTCCTGGGTCTCCCCTATATAATATAATGGTAGGTATGCATGTTATTAAGCTTTAATTATTTGTTTTCACCTACTAATCTTGTCTCATGTTAATTCATTAGTCCAGCCAAAAGACGATAAACCCTTCTTCCTGACAATGGCAGCTTTTATATATTCCAGGCAACTGCAAAGGACAATTTAGTGTTATCAATTCCACTTCAAGTTATATATTTAGAGAGACTCAATAGTAGTGAGAGAGAGTTTTGTTATGTTTCAATTTATATTCTCTCACACTTGGGGAGGAGCAGGTGCTTTTCGTGTGTACAAGGAAATGTGCAAAAGAATGGTCATTATAGCACTTGCGTCTAAATTAAATGTTGGAAACAATCAACTTATGGTAATTTATGTAATTACATTTTATTATATTCATATATTTGTGCATTATATTTACATTTAAATGAAGAACTAGAGGTACATGTATCTGTTGCCAGTAGAAATGGGGTCCTTTCACGGATTCGTGCGAAAAGTGACTCCATGACAAGTGGACCCACACATTTGAGGTTGTGGCGTAGTGGGAAGATTTATTGAAGTTTGATGAGATAAAAAAGGGCTGTCCCAGGTTCAGCTCCATCCTGCTGTGAAAGAAGTCCAGCCTTTTCTTCATCAGGCCCAGAAATCAAGCCAGTGTCCAGAAATTCTGCGCTATGCCAAGGCTTAGTCCAGGTTAGTCTCTGTCCCCATCCGGCTGCCTTAGTCTGTTCCTGGCTCTGCTTGGGCTGGCCCTGTGCCCAGGCCCATTTTTGACATCCAGGCTTGGAGTCTGTGCAGCTGCTGGCCCCCAGGCAGCTAGAACCACATGGCTGTTAAGGAGAGAGAACCTCTGAGCACACAGGCTAGAGAGACATAGTGAGAGTTTTGTTAAGTTTTGATTATATTCTCTCACACTTGGGGAGGACCAGGTGCTTTTTCAAATTAACCAATCAATTTCTCAGTCCTTCCTGGGCTTGTGTTGGGTCTTTCCCTAACCCATTCATTTCCTAGATCATGCTGAGTTCTGTGTCCCTTAACCAATCTAATCCTGTTTCCAGGCTGTGCTCCGCCCATTATGGGTGCTATCTCAGTTCCTACTGCACGTGTGCACACCTCTTCCTGCATCATTTTAGCTTCTACTGGGCGTGTGCCCAACGGAGGAATTTCCTCTTACTTGTTTTATCTTTCCTTAGGTACTTTGACTAATGACTGGCTGTGCCCCCCTAGGAAAGTGGAAAGCTGGTCAATTCTCCCTAAACAGGGGCAAGAGAAGTGTTAATCCCTTTGTCAGAGCAATGTGTGATCCCCTGGAGAGTGTGTGAAACTGTATCTTCTTAGTGAAGCAGGCTTATTACCTGATTCAACATCCTAGTTGACTAGGCTTTTTAATGTCTGCTTTGCTCCCTTCCTTTATTAATATCTAGCTACCTACTCTAACATATCTACATATTCCAATTCAAAAACAAAATTTTGAGTGAATAAAAGCAAGTTTCAATATAATTATTACAATTTAGTTCGTGTAATTGATAAATATATAAAGACCAAAAATAGCAAATGCTGCATCATTGTGTAATATATATTTATATGACAATATTCAAACGAATTATAAATTGTATGTTCAAGGATTAAGAGAGTGGCTACATCTATGGAAGAGACTAAAAAAATAGGATTAGAATAAAATACATACAGCAGGCTTGAACTTGTGTTTAGAACTAACCTTATACCTGGGAGATAGGAGTCCTACTGGTTCCTGATCTGCAGAGTGCTCTACTCTGACACTCCTTTTTAAGAAATATTTTTATTGATTTCAGAGAGGAAGGGAGAGGGAGAGAGAGATAGAGAACATCAATGATGAGAAAGAATCATTGATCTGCTGCCTCCTGCAAGCCCCCTATTGGGGATGGAACCTGCAACCCAGGCATGTGCCCTTGACCAGAATCAAAACCGGGACCCTTTAGTCCACAGGCCTACGCACTATCCATTGAGCCAAACTGGCTGGGGCTACTCTGACACTCTTTTTTTAACACCTATCACCACATGACAAAAGATCAATAGGGATAAGCAAATATGACCCATCAGAACTTTTGCATGACCCCTCTTCATAGACCACATTCTGCAATTCCACAAATTTTGTGTGTGGATCACTTTCTTAGGCCAATCCTGAAGGAAAATTATCCTGCTGGCTGGTGTACCCCTGGGCTCAAAGAGTGACTAAACAGTGGTAATTGGAGGCAATTTGGCGAGATAACTGGCCAAAAAGCTTAAGTGACCGTTACGACTGGTTGACCGAATGACCAGTCAACTGGTCGCTATGACGCGCACTGACCACCAGGGAGCAGACTGTCAATGCAAGAGCTGTCCCTGGTGGCCAGTGGGCTCCCACAGCTAATCTCCTGTGGTCCCTCCCCCTGGGATAGGACCTGATTGGGACTGAGCAAGATGGCCTTGATGGCCCCGATTGCCAGCCAGGACCTACCTGTGCACGAATCCGTGCACCAGGCCTCTAGTTCATGAATAATTGTGCAATATCTGGTGGTGCCGAAATTTATACATTATTATATTTCTGTGCGTAATCTAGTAGAGGAAGTAGAAAACATAGAAATATTTATTAACTTTGAAATACAAGGAGTGGAACATGTCTTCTTCTGCTACAAATAGGTTCCTATGAAACCAATCATGTGGATAATTAGGTCCTTGGAAAATAAAAAAGCAAAGAAACAAACAAAACACTCTTATTTCAGTGAGAGTGAACAAACAATAGGCATATTTTAAAAATAATTTGGACACATATGTAATACCTTAATCAATAAAGAAAAAAATAAAATAAAATGTCTAGCCCTTAAAAAACTAAAATAAAAATAATTTGAAATATGAAAGAAATAATACAAACATTGAGATGACTCAGAACTTGGAACTAGCAAACTAGTGTGTTAAAGCACATATCATTCTATACTGTAATAGCAAGTACAAATTAAAATGAATAGCAATCTCCATGTTGAAAACAAGGAAAAAGACTTTCCCCTCCTCTTTTCTCTTCAAACATTTACATTAGCAAGACTATAATTTTAAGTTTTAAATGTATGTACATCTTTTTAAAAGTTAAATAAACCTTTGCCAACTTTATAACTAGGGAATCTCTTTTTCAAGGACATGGGAGCCATCTCTTTGAATGTGAACATCAAAGAAAATAGCAGCCCTATCTCTCAGGTTCTCTGAGAGAGTAGGAGGTTTCATTCAGGTCTTGGGATCCTTATTCCAAATTTCATTGCAAAACTAACTCTTGCCATAAAGTTAGAAATGTATTTATTTGTGTGGAGATAAATAAATTAACACAGATAGTCAACTTGTTATTGGAGAAATGTATAAATTGTCTTTCTCCATTACTAGTGGGAGTGGGGTTTTTGAGTACCGTGGGACTAAGCATTCCAGAGGCCCCCACTGGAGGATAAATGCAGTAGAAAACTTTATTTGCATGCAATTATATTTCTCGGTTTCTAAAGCACCATTTTCCTTAAACCAGTCCTGGAAGATGTGCAGCTGGGGATTCAGCAGTGCTAAAATCAAAGCCAGTATCCAGAGTTTTTGTTCCATGGATCAAAAACATGGTGGAGCTGGGTCCAGTGTAGCATCACGGTAGCTGTAGTCCGTTAGTCCATTGTGTGTGAGGTCCAGATGGATGCAGGCCGTGTGGCAAATTCAGCGGAGTGTTAGAGCCCTGTAAGCCAGGAGAGGAAACCAAGAGGCACAAGAGAGAAAATTTCCTATCTTCCCATGCTTGCAGTGGCCATGCCTACTTTGGCCAATGACCTGTTCTTAGTTGTGACTGTTTGGAAGTTATCTTCCCTATGTAACTCAGACTTGGCTGACCAGGAGTTTATTGTCCACCCTATTCAGTCTCCAGTGAGATAGGGGGCTTTCCTGGGGAGTGTTAAATTGTAGCTTCCTAGAAAAAGCTGCACAAATGGATGCCTATAAAATGTGGACTCTGCTTTGTTCCTTTCTGTAAATTGGTAAACAGGTTATTACAATATTAGCAAACTCAATTACTAAGTGACTTTAGGTTGATCCTCTCTGTGACAAATGGTCTTATCAAGTGCTCTTACTTGAGGACTAGTTAATTTTTATTTTGAAAGTGTATATATAATGTGTGGTATCTGCTTGGCTATATATAAGGGTGAGATGTCTGTGCTTGCAATCACTTAGTAGATTGCCTGAGATTTGCATTACATTCTAGTTTAATACTTATTTAATAACAAAACTATTTTTTTCTCTAATCCTTTGTGAAGGTGTTTTCTGGGTTGTTAGGAGATTTTGTTTTCAATTATATTTCCTCAACAAGTCTGGTGAAAAGGACAGAATGTCTAGCAGTTACTTAATTAAGTAGACCAGCTGAAGGTCTTAAAGCTGCACAACAGTCAGATAAAGGAACTAGAAACATAAAGTCCCCCTTTTCAGGTCTCTGCTCTTTTATAATGCTAATCAAATTCCATTTTTTCTCCAAATTAAAAATTAAATAAGCATGGTCAACATGGACTAGAAGATTCCATTGGGATCACTATATGATTGGATGACATGGGAACTCAGGAATGTTGTCTTCCAGTCTTTCTCTTAAAGAACTAATAACTTTCTTTCATATATGGAATGTGCATGTGAGAATTCAATTTTGCAGTGGCTTAAGGAGAGATATTTTATTTGAATAAATGAATGTATTTCCTGATCTCACCTCAAGAAAATGAATTACTGGTAATATAAACTTCAACTCCCAACTTCACATTATACACAAAATGAACTTTATGATAGATCATAGACTTAATTATAACAACTAAGACCATAAAGCTTTTTAAAAAATAAACATAATAGAATATGACTGTAGCTTGAGGCTAGCCAAATGTTTCTAAGTTAGTTCACAGGAAGCAATAACCAGGAGAAAACAATGATACTTGGGAATTCCTCAAAAGTATAAAATTTTGCTCATCAAACAGACAATTAAGATGAACAAACCACAGACTAGGGAAAGCTGCTTGCAAAAGACATGTCTGACAAAAAGGATTTATATTAACTCAATAATAAAAAGTGGAAAACACACACAAAGTATTCAAAGATTTGTACGGGCACTTTACAGAAACACGTGCCCCCCAAAAATGCATAAAAAGAACTTCAACATGATTAATTTTCAAAGAATTACATGCTTAAAATGTGTGCATCTATTAGTCAGAGTTCTCCAGAGAAATAGTGCCAATAGGTGAGAGAGAGAGAGAGAGAGAGAGAGAGAGAGAGAGAGAGAGATTAAGGAAACTCTCAAGTGATTGTAAAAGCTGGCAAGTTCAAAATCTGAAGGAAAGGTGGGCAGGCTGGAGACCCAGGAAGGAATTGATGTTACAGCTCCTGACAGAAGGCAGGTGGCTGGCTGAATTCCCTCTTCTTGGGAGGAGGTTAGTTTTGTTTTTGTTTGTGTGTTTGTTTTGTTTTTTTCTTTCAAGGCATCCAACTGATTGGATGAGACCTACCTGTAACCAAACCCAGGTTTAGTTGCCTGCCACACAAAAAACAAACTAGTGAGATAGGTGCTGGTGGAAAAGGAAAGAGGTTTATTGAGGTGCCAGCAACCCAAGAAGATAGATGGGACTCTAATTCCAAAGACCATCTTAACAGCTCTGATCAAGCTAGCACATTTTATAGGGCTAAAAGAGGAAGAGGGAAACCTCTATGTGCAGAACATGTAGAATGCACAGGATGTGCTTCCCATAGGTTTTGATATGGTTCAATGTCAGTGTCCTTGAGTTGGCCATCTGGATTTGGTTAGCTTAATTCCTTCCTGTGTCTGGGAAGTCAGTGTCTGCTGGGTTCTTGAGGTCAGGTTGCTCCTCATGTTCACACAGGAACTGAACCTGAGGATCTCTGAATTGTATACTTAGAAAAAAATTAACATATAAGCTCTAGTTTTGAGAGGAAAAATAAAGTTAGAGTAACAAGCTGGGTTTAAATTTATTAAGAGTAATATAGGTTGCTTTATAGAGATTTTTTACAAGTTTGCTTTGTTAGTACATTTTTATTTAGTTCTATTTATGGTTAGTTAGATTAGTAGAACTGCTGTGCTGAAGTATTGGAAACAGAATATTGCCATGATTTAAAATTAAAATAGCACTTTATATTTGTATTGAAAACAAAGAAGTATACATAATATAAAGCAAATTTCCTAGGGTTGTAATATAATTGTGGCTCAAAGGATTTTACTTATATTGAAAGGTTTCTGACTCTGATTCACAATGACAGTCTATGCTTAATGAGCTAACAAATTCCTTAAAAGAATGTTTTCTCAAATCCAGCATACAATGGGCAAATAAAAACAAAACTTGAAAGGGAAAATCAGTATTGGCCTTTTTTCTTTGTTATGACTGGCAGACAATTCTTGGCTTAGTCCCAGTTCACAAAATGTTAATGCAATATTTAAATGGCACATTTGTGCATCCATTCTATGGAAAAGAATTTATTGCCAGTTTCCTACCCTTGTAAATCTCTTCTCTTTATATTATAGAACAGTAGATGTATTGTCAGAAAAAAAGTAAGATTGGTTCATAATGCATCATATTTTCTCATCAATTATTTATTTTATTAAAATCAGAATAGTTTAGCAAATTAGTCTTAAGATCCTATCTGTAGGAAAATTGTATTATGATCTGTTATAAAAGTTAGAATTAATGTTTAATTACCATAGCGAACTGTATTTCCAATCAGGTATATACACATTGGAAGTGTAATGCAGTGTACAACTAAAATATGATGTTTCTAGTTACTAGATCAAATAAACTAACATTTAAAAATATTTTATTTTTTAACAATTATATATTTATGAAGCTTTTAAAAATGGAGTTGTGTATGTGAAACAAAATATTCATTCAGGCAAAAAAAAAATGCTCTAAATAGTTTAGTTCACCTTCCATTGGGCAGCAAAAAGGTAGAAAATATCTACAGTCATTTTTTCTGGGCCTTACCTATTGTTACAAGTAGGACAACTAGTAGTACTACCAAATAGAGTGGAATGTCACCTAGAGCACAGACTTTGGGTTGAGCCTACTGTTTTGATGATTACTAGTCCTTTAAGCTTGAGCACATTAGTTAAACATTTCTTATCTTGGTTTCTTCATTTGTATAACAAAGATGATAAAAACACCCACCTTAAGGAATGTTTTTGAAGGTTAAGTAATTACATGTGAAGCACGCACAGTAATGCCTTTCATGACATAGGCTGTTTAAGCATTGCAAGTATTGTCGTCTCTTGCTTATAATATTTCTTAATTTAGACACATTTATTGTACTTTTAAAAACAAAAATTTTATTAGGTGGTCACTTTACACTGCAATGAAATCACAACATAGCAATGCTTCACACAGTAGGAAATACACAGATCAATAATAACAATAATAACAGTATTGGAATATGTTTCCCTAACCTTTTTCAGTAAATTGTTTTGCCCAGATTGTAGGAAGTCATACACTCTGCAGATCAAGACACTGAGGCTAAGCAATGGTTGAAGTCTTGCGTGTGTCACACAATTATGTGACAACAGTGTAACTATGTAACTGCAAACCAGCTCAGAATGGTTTAATTAGATGCTGAATTGCTTTTCAGAGACAACAGACCAAAACCGCAGGCCATGCAGTCCAAGCATGTGCAGAAGAAAGCACTTTGACTCCTGCGGTACTAGAGCCAAAGACCCACTCCCACTCCTTCCAACCCAAGTACCAGGATATAACTGAGTGAACATCGGAAAGAACCCTTTCGGAAGTGGAGGGTCCTTTACCAGAATAATCCTGTGTCTGTAACAATTCATAGTGGTTTCCAAATCCCAACCCCATACTTCTTATTCTATTTGAAATACTTAAATAAGCACTGCTATATTTTATTATTATTTATTTATTTATAACCTGATAAACATTCTTTATTTTGGAGTGGATTTTTTTATAGGAATAGTTCAATACAAAATATATAAAGGGTTAATTTCTCAGTTAATCAGAAAGCAATGCTGAGGAGGAAGGTTATATTTTTAACTCAGAATTTTGAATTAAACATATTCAATTGAACTGAACATATTACATTTTCCTACACATGTAATGAAATAGAAGATTTATATTAACAAAACTCACTACAGAGACCAAAAAGTGAGTAGCAATCATAAATTGATTAACTTCAAATTATTACAATTTATGAGCTCTGAATTTGAATGTGAAGGCTAAACAGAGCAAAAATACTATTTCAAAAGTTTGGGCTTAAAGGTAATAAGAAGGTTGTGGCTATTGCTAAAGATGAATATATTAATCACTAGAGGCCCGATGCACAAAATTCATGCAAAGGAGCTCAGCCCTCACAGTCATGGTTGCCTCAGCCCTTGTAGCCTTGGCTTCATATGGAAGGTCGTCTGGATGGTCATTCTGCTATTTGGTCTAATTAGCATATTAGCTCTTTATTATATAGGATATGGGCAGTAGGAACACACTGCTGATACATCTCCTTGCTCACAGTGGCTAATGTAAGTTCATTGTTTCATTTCTTGATAATTATAATTGATTTTGTATTATAAAATATAAAACAGCACATTTATATTATGATAGTAGTCTTCCTTACAGTCCTCTTGAAGGAGTATGTTCTGCTGATATTACTTAACTCTTTATAAACAATCCATTTTTGTGTGTTTTTTTAAATATAATTTTGTTCAGTCATTGTAAAGCTAGACTTCCCAAATGCACTTTGAAATGGAATGAGGAAATGTCATCGATGGGGAGGAGCTAGGGCATGAATCAGTTCTTTGGATCTAAAAACCTACCAAATATAATTCACCTATATAGAAAGAATAGCTTCATTTGTAACACAAACACTGGGTTCTATTATTTACTGTTATCTGAACATTTTTATTCTGTTAGAATTGTTAGGAACGTATATAATATATATGTATATATATGTATATATACTGTATAGGTGTGTGTATATATGTGTACACATATCATATATATATATATATCCCAAGTTCAAAGGCTGTTAAATTGCATTGTTTACCCATATCTTCAGGAAAAAAAAATCACTTCTACTGTTGGGGTAAACAACCCACTTCCCTATTTATAATGATTTGGCCCTCTAGCAACTTCTGCGTGAAATTATAGCTAATTTGCCTACAAACGTCAGGTGGTCATAATAATCTGGCCACTCAGTGTATGTGTATATATAATATATATTATATAATTATGAGCTCTGAATTTGAATGTGAAGACTAAACAGAGCAAACATACTATTTCAAAAGTTTGGGCTTAAAGGTAATAAGAAGGTTGCGGCTATTGCTAAAGATGAATATATTAATCACTAGAGGCCCGATAATGAGCCTATATATATACATATATATATATATAAAATATATATAGAATTGGCTTAATATAGAGAATATATATATATATATATATATATATATGAGAGAGAGAGAGAGAGAGAGAGAGAGAGTTGGTTCATTATAAATAAACCTCTAAGTTACATTAGGTAAAAATACCATGTTTTTTACATTTTAAAGTTTCCAATATGGGTGAGGAAATAAAGTGTGCGATTACAAAAAAGTATCATTTAACAATGAACTTTGTTTCAGAAAAATCTTCATAAAATTTGAAAAAAGGTAAAAATATAAGTATGAATGTTAGCAAGTGCCAAAAGATTAGGCAAAAATTAAATACAGCTGCCCTTCCTTAATGAGAATAAAGAAGACTGCTTCTACTCCTGAGAGTTGCGAAAAGCACAGGGGAAAGAGCCAATGATCAGAAGAAATATTTAGCAAGACAGCAATATTCTAGAAGCTTAAAACTACTTCATCCCAGTGAAATAAAGGCTTCATAATGTTATCTCCTTAGTGCAATGTACTAATACATCTCTCTTCCACAACAATGTTTAGGCTTAATTTCATACTTAAAAATTATCTGCTTTTTCTCAATTCCCGCTCACTTGACAAACTATACAAATTGGGCTTTCTGTCCTATTGCAAAGCCAGAGAAGTTCACACTAAGGTCAGTGATAACTACATTGATTCCATGATGCATCATCCAAATCTGTTGCTGTTAAAAATAGAAAGGAAATAATTAATAATCAGGCTGGGCAATAAGGTTTATATAAATGTAAACCTGGATTTTCCCATTTAAACCTGAATCTTTTGCCATTTTTAATGGGAATTTTTCAGACTTCATCTTATTTGACTTCTAAGCAGTATTTAGCACTGTTGACAACTCTCTTTTTCAAACGTTCCCTACTCAGAGTTATGTGATTCACTTCTTTTCTGGTTTTCCCCCCACTGGCCACTGAATTTGGATCATCAATATGGTTTATAATATAAAACTATTATAAGTAGTCTTACTTATAATCTGTTCAGAGTTCCTCAAAGATTAGCTTTACCTCCTTACTTCTTTTCACTTCATGTGCTGATGAGACAAAGCATCCGCAAACTTTCCCCTTTTGAGAGTAACATTCCTAAACCCTTCACAGCTCTATGTGAATTCTAAGTGTTCAAACCGCATCCACACATATATACCAGCTCTTTCAGCATGAATTATAAATCTTTAACACTATCCTACACATTTCACAGCCCTTTAAATGTGAGTTCTCTGTGTTTGAACACTTGCCTACAGATATGACAGCTCTGAGAACATGAAGTGTAAGTACATGGCTCCAATTAAATGCAGAGGACTGTAGTCTAGCAATGTGCTAAGAAAGAGTGAAACATAGGTATGGCTATAATTAATTATAGCTAATGTGACTTATGTTAATAGAAAGTTCATAGCAGAGTCCCAGGAGTAATATTTGGTTCAGACATGCACAAAATGTCTGAATGCAACCACCTAATAAAACATGAAATAGATTTTACGGACTAGAAGTTAGCCAGAATTCAGCTTGGTTTTTGATGTTGTTATTATTTGGCAACATTTTACTGATGACTTTTCGGTTTTCCATTTGTTTTTCGTTCAGTTGACTTGGCAGCCATTTTCCTTCCTTTAAAATCCTTCCCATCGCTTGTAAACGATTGGGAATTGTTTGCTGAACAATGTTTAATCTTTCTGCAAATTGTTTTTGAGTTTGAAATGCATCGTCATCCAATAATGCTTGTCATTGTTGGTCTTCAAACTTTTTCAGTTGACCTGGATGTCTTTCTCTTTCACATCAAAATCATCACCTTTAAAGCATTTAAACCAGCTTTCACAAGTATCTTGAGATGGAGCATGTTCACCATAAGCTTCCCAAAGTATTCAGCAGCACTTTTCTTCAAAATAAAGTAATGAATTAAAACTTCCCGCAAATGCTTTTTCTTTGATATGAAATTAGACATTTTTAAGTGTAAAAATATCTATGATGTTAACACCTTCAGAAAATTTGACATAGGAAGTTTTGAAGCTTGTTGTCAATACAACAAAATAGCATACATATCAAATCGCATATATATCAACATATGTGTAACTCCATCTATTGGAAAAAACCCGCATTATTAACCCGTACACCTGGTAATAACTAAGAATCTCTTTTTTGATACGATTTACTGATAATGTACAGGGGGAAGAAGACTCAAGTTGGATTGGAACAAGTACTTACCCACTTTATAGAAAATTTGCTTCATGCTCCTGACCCTGGATTTTTCTTATGCTTGAGGTTAGTTTGGACAGAGGAATAGAATACAGTTGAATTAGCCAATCTTAGCAAACACTTCTGCAGGTACTTTCAGCTATAGCACTTTAAAGATGAATTAGACATTTAAAAAATCCGTTTGCAGTGAGTCTGGTTTTGTGATGAGAAACTGAATATAAATAAATGGTCAGTAGTAAAAACACACAAAAAATTACCATTAAGGTTATTGAGAAAAATAAACTGTTTGGGGCGTTACACCATAATTTAGGTTGTATGAATTCTGAATTTTTATAAGGAGGCACATTAAATCTATATCTATAAATTATAAACTTTACCAGTATAAATAACATGCATATAAAACTTTTTTTGTAAATTCCATATAGCCAATTACTTTTCCTAGAAAATTTTTGATTTTTGTTGAACTTTGGTATCTGTAGCAATTGATAGTTGTAACTGTCAAGCAGGTATAGTTCTGATGTGAATTTTTCTTCATGCCTATTTTCATTTATATTCTTTTTTTAAAAGTTCTTTATTGATTAAAGTATTACATATGTGTCCTTATCCCCCCACTACCCCCCTCTCTCCCCCACTCAGGCCCTCACCCCCCTGTTGTCTGTGTCCATTGGTTAGGCTTATATGCATGCATACACGTCCTTTGGTTGATCTCTCCCCCTTACCCCCACCCTCACCTAGCTTCCCTCTAAAGTATATTCTTGAATAAAGTAAAACTAAAACAGTAAAGACAAATGTCAGAACTTCACTCTTTCTTCAATGACAGGATTGTATGTTTCACAATTTAGCATAAACCCTCACAAGCCTGAATGAGTTTTGTTTTATTTTTTGTATCAAGTGTTCTGATACTTGTCTCTTTTCTTAATTTTTTTATTTTTTCTTAAATTTATTTATTGTCTAAATTTTTACATACGTCTCCTTTTTCCCCAAATGACCCCCCCCCCCCCGCCCCAGCCATTCCCACTCCGGGCAAGCCCCCACTGCCCTAGTGTCCGTGTCCATTGGTTATGCTAATATGCATGCATACTAGTCCTTTGGTTGCTTTCTAATCCCCCACCCCACCTCCCCTGCCATTTGTCTCTGGATCTATTCTTGTTCATCAAATTATGTTGATCATTATATCCCACATATAAGTGAGATCGTGTGATATTTCTCTTTCTCCAACTGACTTATTTCACTTAGCATAATGCTCTCCAGTTCCATCCATGCTGTCGCAAATGGTGAGAAATCCTTCTTTTTTTACAGCAGCGTAGTATTCCATTAACATTTTTATTTTTAAAAATGCAATTTGATGTCAGTATATGAATGCAAAATTTATTGTTTCATTGCTGAATTATATGTGTGTTTCATAATTTATGTAAATATTCCAATATTGATGGACATCAGGTTGTTTTTGGCCTTATGTATATTTTGACCAGGCTATTTCTGTCAGTAGAAAACTTGCTGGAATATAATAAAAAAGTAAAACAAATGAATACTTGTCTGTATTATTATAAGATTATCTAATAAGTTATCATATTCTTATGTAATAATATTGATTTCTCCCATTGAAGATGGTTTAGAAATGAAGTTTTAGCCTTCTTGTATAGTCTTTGAACAATATCTCTTACTATGCCTCAGGAAAAAGGACTTTTCTTGAGCAGTGACTTAGTTCACAAAATGGAGACAAAGAGGGAGAAAGAGAAAGTTGAGATGCAGGGAGAGATTTCTACCCTCTTTTTTAAATAAGCTGATCAGTGTAGAAACTTTAAAAAAATCGAAGTTTTAATTATCTATTAGGTTAATTATTGTGTGCCTGAGCCACTATTTAGAAGACTGAATTATACTCAGCATGACTGTGATTGTTTTTATATTTCATGTATTTTACATTTAAGACAAAAATCAAATAACTGTGCTTTCTGCGTCATCAAAAGTTAAATGATGCATCTGAAAATTCTAACATTGGGAACTCTCTCTTATGTTTAAATATGGCTTGAATGATGTCACCCTGCCTCAAGTGCACTACTTAAAAACACAGTGCAAAGAGAACAGCTGTCTGGCTGAGAAGTCTACATTTTTGCAAAGTAACCTGGTGCTGACAAAATGCAATTAATCATGCTCAAGCCTCATAAAAGTTAGTTCATTAAATTAGGATTTTTAATAATTATAGGTAAGAAAAGTATTTATATCTAAACTATTGAATAAAGCAACTATAGAGAGCTACCTAAGAAGATCTAAAAATTTTAATAAAATGAATTAATAAAATATTTTTTCAGAATTTCATTCTTTTCTACATCATGAAATTTGAAGAACCTTGAACAACTTGTATATTGCACTGCAGTCTGAAGTCATGAGAGACGATGGGGACTAGTGCTCTGAACACTGACCTGTTTCTTTTTCTTTCCTGCTGAAGTTAACAACCTCTTTTGTTTGCATTGGGAATTTCCTGTTACACCATAGAGATAATTGCACCAAAGCCCAAGACAAAACATTGAAATCTATACCACTAAGAAGCAACTAGAATTCATTTAGAGGAATAAAAACTGATTTTCTCTATTAGCATGCTCTGGTTTCTTCCCTATAGTCCAAGAAGGTTTATCTTTTCATAGAATAACTAGAGGCCCAATGCATGAAATGCATGCAAGAGTAGGCCTTCATTTCTCCGGCTGCCAGCCCCTGCTTCCCTCTGGCACCCGGGACCTGGGCTTCCCTCTCGGCCCGGCTTCGTCTGGAAGGACATCCAATCTAATTAGCATATTATGCTTTTATTATTATAGGTTAACTCTTAGCAAGATACCTCACAATCAATATAAAAACAAGTCAACAGGAAACAGAATTGAGTCAAAACTCTCAGATTACTATGTACTAGTATACAGCTATTAAGCATATGGAAAAGTATAAAGTAAATGTTAAGATAAATATGATAATTGCATTAATACTGAGGAAGAAAGTTAATCACAGTTTTACAAAAAACAGATTTCACATAATAAGTTACACATTTTTATTTCTCTAGAGATTACCTTTTGGCAAACATGGGATGATACATTTTTAATTTATCTGACATGTGTACTGGTTCTACGTCTCTGATTAGAATCATTTTTTTTAATGAAATATAACTCTTGCTTCCCATTCTACATTTTCCTTGATGAGGCATTCAAGTAATATAGTAAAACACCTTTAACATTAATTAATTAACATTCATTAAATTTAATCACCCAAACCAAAAGAAAGACCCTTTTCCCATTGTGTCCCTGAGATATCACTAACTATTATTAGCAAACATTTCATTTTAATGGATGTAACTTCCCATCCAGTTATTTTGTGGCAGACATATGTGGCCACATAGTTGGCATGTCACTAAGAGTCATTCTCCCATTTAGGGTTCATAAATTTTTAAACAAACAGAAACATAGTAAACAAAATACTAGCTTTCCTAACATATGATCTTGTATTATATTATATCCCTTACACTCTCATACACAGAAATTACTGCAACATTACCACAAGAAACGCTGAAAATTATTCTTGCTCATCCCCAGGAAACTACCTGCATAAGGACAGATTGTCTCTTTCTTATCTCAAAGGTGCTATTATAGCTGAGTGAAGGTACTCCTTTTGGAGGGTGTGACAGATCTCTCCTGTTCCTGGCTCAAGAGTCTTCATTCCTGTGCCCTGAAACATGTTCAACAGTTTTAAGAGCTCCTTTTTCATCTACTCAAAAAAGCTGAAGGACCTCATTATAAATAAACTTACTTTTGCATAGCAAAGGAAATCATTAACAAAATTAAATGGAAGAAGATATTCCCCAATGATATATCCAAAAGGGGTTAATATCTAAAATATAAGGTGTCCCAAAAATTTAAACACACACTTTGGATAATTATAAAGACAGTGTTTTTAAAATATATTTCATTTTCAAAATGAGCTATCAGCTGTTAAAGTGTGTATACATTTTTTGGGACACCATGTATTTAAGGCACTCACAGAACTTAACATCAAAATGACAAGCAACCCTATAAAATAAAAGCCTAATACACTAAGTGTCCAGTTGACCAGTCAGCCGTTCAACTAATCAAAGCATAATATGCTAATGACATGCTAAGGCTGCTCAGCCGCTCGCTATGTCGTGCACTGACCACCAGGGGCCAGACAGTCAACCAGTTGACCAGTAGCTATGACATGCACTGACCACCTGGGGGCAGATGCTCCAAACAGTAGGTGAGCTTGCTGCTGGGGTCAGGCTGATCAGGAGTGAACGAGATGAGCCAGACATGTCCTGGAGCCCTCCCACAGTCCCTCCCTGGCTGGCCAAGCTCCGCCACCCCTCCTCTGCCCCGATTGTGCACAGGAGGGGTCCCTCAGCCTAGCCTGCACCCTCTCGCAATCCGGGAGTCCTCAGGGGATGTCGGAGAGATGTTTTTGGCCCAATCCCACAGGCCAGGCCGAGAGACCTCACTGGTGCACAAATTCATGCACTGTGCCTCTAGTCTTATTATAATGGGCAGAGAACCTTAATAAACATTCTCCAAAGAGGACATACAGACATAAAGGCCAGTAGACATATGAAAAATGCTCAACATCACTAAACATAAAAGAAATGCAAATTAAAACCACAATGAGATATCACCTCACACATGTCACAATGGCTATTGCCAATAAATCCACATTGGTGAAGATGTGAATAAAAGGAACCCTCAAGCATTGTTAGTGGGATTTCAAATTGGTGCAGTTACTATGGAAAATAGCATGGAGGTTCTTCAAAAAATTAAAAATGGAACTACCATATGACCCATTAATTCCACTTCTGGGTATTTACCTGAAGAAATTCAGAAAAACTAATTCAAAAAGATATATGCATTCCTATGTTCACTGCAACATTTTTTACAATAGACAATATATGGAAGCAGCCTAAATGTCCATTGATAGATGTTTGGATAAAGAATATGTGATACATGTATATAATGAAATATTAATCATCCAGAAAAAAGAATGAAATCTTACCATTTGTGACAACATGGATGAACCTAAAGTATATTATGTTAAGTGAAATAAATCAGACAAAGACAAATATCATATGATTTCACTTATATGTAGAATTTAAAACACAAAATAAAACAGAAACAAACTCATATATATATATAGAACAACCTTATACTTGCCAGATGGAAGGGAGGTTAAGGTGCTAGGTGGAAAAGTTAAAGGGATGAAGAAGTACAAATTGGCAATTACAAAATAGTCATAGGGATATAAAGTATAGTATGGGAAGATAGTTAATAATATTGTAATAACTATATATGGTGTCATGCAGGTACTAGAATTTGTAAGGAATATAAATGTATAACCACTATTCTGTATACCTAAAACTAATAGAGTATGAATGATAACTGTAATTTAATTTTTAATTAAATAAGGATAAATTTTAAGGTGTTCTGAAAGGTTGAAGTTTCTAGGGTACATAGATTACTCTGGTTTTATGAGCCATCACAAATTAAAAACATTTTCTGAAAAAATTTTAATACAATAATGAAAAAGGAAAAAAAGGGAAAAATGGAAGAGAGAAAAGGAGGCTGAAAGGGAGAAAAAGAAAGTGGAGATGGAGGGAGAAGTTAGGAAAAATGGAGAGGACAGAAGAAAGATGAACAAAAAAGGTGGGAGAATAGCTAGTGGCAAAGAAATAATATACCCCCACACTATAGATACAAAGAGTAATATAGTGTTTAAGTTTATAGACTTTAAAAGCAGACTAACTTGATTCACACCCAAGTTCCACTACTTCATGACGAAAAGACAGTGAGAAATTTGTTTAACTTCTTCATGCTTCATTTTTCTCATTTAAAAAGTAAGAGGTGGCATCAGGTAAAAAAGGTGACTGGATTAAGAAGTACAAATTGGTAGTTACAAAATTGTCACAGGGATGTAAACTATAGCGTTGGGAATACAGTCCATACAATTGTGATGACTATGTATGGTGCCAGGTGGGTGGATATAGTAATATTGGCAGAGAGGGACACTTTGTAAAGTATATAATTATCTAATAACTATGCAGTACACCTTAAACTAACACAAAATAATATTGAATGCAACCTGTAATTGAAAAGTAAACTGTAGTTGAATGCAAACTTCAATTGAAAAATAAAAAAATAAAAAGTGAGACAGTAACTACAGTATGGTATTACTAAACACTGATGTGCATAGTCTACGTGCTCTTCAGTAAGGAACTGCTTTGCATGTCATTCTGCCAAATGCAGAGGAGGTTTTTATTAACTGTAGAATGATTTAATGACACAGGATTTTTTTCAATTTACTATATTCCACACAGTGCAGTGACTATTATAGGCACTTCCACAGCACACTATTAGAGAAGTATGAAGAATGGACTTTTTTCACAAATATTTAAACTATCTAAAGCACCCTTCTTTTGCTCTCTATGATATTGTATCCTCACTTACTTGACACTTCTTCATCCAACAGTGATGAATCAAATCAGAGTAGCAGTAGCAGGTTCTATGATCATGTTATCATTATGTGTTGTTCCTTTGTTATACACTAACTTTTTACAGAATATTATACAACTAGAGGCCCGGTGCACGAAATTTGTGAACTGGCAGGGGGAATCCCTCAGCCCAACCTGCACCCTTTCCAATCTGGGACCTCTCAGGGGATGTCCGACTGCCACTCTCAATCTGGGACCGCTGGCTCCTAACCGCTGGTCTGCCTGCCTGCCTGATCGCCCCTAACCATCTCTGCCTGCCTGATTGCCCCTAACTTACTTCGCCTTGCCCCACACCTGGGACCCAGGATCCCTCCTCTGGGAAGTCATAGGCACCCAGGACCTGGGTTTCCCTCTCTCTGGCTGGCCACAGGAACCCAGGACCTGGGCCGGCTTTGCCTGGGGGGGCCGCAACTGGAGGTTACCATGGGTGGGCGGCTTCACCCAGGCCGAAGCCTGGCTGGTCCCCATTCCTCTCTCCCCAGTGTTGAGTGTCTGAGCCGTTATGGCATGATGATGTGAGGGTGTGATGACCATTTGCATATTACTCTTTATTATATAGGATGTTGTTGCCTAAGTTCGATTTATCATTTAATATATACTGAAAGCACATCTTAATCTAAGGTATAAATATTCAGTTTCATAAAAAGAAAATAAACCACACATATTTATGATAATTCATGTCAGTCAGCAACCATTGTCATCGATAGATTTGGGTGATACTGCCTTGAATGCCTCCTTTGAATGCAAGTGGGTTTCCAAATCCTTCCTAAAATATTAACTCCAAAATATATACTTCTGTAGAATTTCTTACCATTTATGAACCAGAATTCATTATTTGCTTTTTTAAAATCTTTTAACAGCTCTATTGTGATATTCAGATCAAACCTTACAGTGTTATAAAGAAAATAATAAGTATTCTCACTGAACATTTTTGAATTAAAAAAAATTTGTTATGCCAAAACCAGTTTGGCTCGGTGGATAGAGCGTCGGCCTGTGGACTGAAGGGTCTCAGGTTCGATTCCGGTCAAGGGCATATACCTTGGTTGCGGGCACATCCCCAGTAGGAGGTGTGCAGGAGGCTGCTGGTCGATGTTTCTCTCTCATCGATGTTTCTAATTCTCTATCCCTCTCCCTTCCTCTCTGTAAAAAATCAATAAAAATATATTTAAAAAAATAAAAAAACTTTTGTTTAGGTTCAGAATATGTCACCCCCAAATATACCACTTTGGCATTTTGATTATTTTGAATTGAAGGTACTTGAGAAACTGTCAATGCAAGAAGGAGTCTCTGAACCTCCTCTGTTGCCCAAAAAGCAGGAGATAAACCTCCTGTGAAAGATACTCTTCCTATATCAGGAGGGTATAAGGCCTCCTTACCACTGGAGAAGGGGAATTTAGGGCCAAGAAGACAATGTAAATAAAACTTGTCTCAAAGCTCATTGTCTTATCAATAAACACAAATGTATCATTTATTTGTATAAAATGTTTCCTTCTTCGTTCACTCCTTGAATCTCAAATCTTCATGAGGCTCTCATAGGTGCATACATATATAATGCATAATTAATTTTTTTGTTTTTTTGTCTCTTGTTAATCTTTTCTCAGCTAAGAACCTAGAGGGAAAATTACTTGTCTTCCTCTATATTTTGCTTGCAATTTTTAGATTCTCTTAAGAGGTAGATCTATTTCATACTGTAAAGTCTTCAATTTCCTATCTGAGTCCTATACTCGTACTTCATTCAGAACCCTATGTTTTATATTCCTTTGTTCCTTCTGAAACCATCCCACAAACTCAAAATATTCTCAGAATAGCAGAGAAAACATATTAGTTTAATTAGCCAGTTTTGCACTATGGTAGTTAACATATTTAAAAACTGTTCAATACTTCCCAAGAAAAACATGACATATTCATGTACATGTGCATGTGTCAAAATAAGAAACATAAATAATTATGACACATAATATAAATGTGATGTGGTATAGTCATTAAATATAGCTCATATTATAAAAGGGGAAATATTTTTTATTTGGGATTGAAACAGTGAGAAAAATATTAATAGTAGCATTTGGGGTGGGTACTAAAGGCTGATTGGGCTTAGGCAAGTGATGAGGAAGAGATCTAATTTACTAGGTTTAAAGTACACAGTCAAGATGAAAGAGAGAGAGAGAGAGAGAGAGAGAGAGAGAAAGAAGAGAGGGGGGATCTGAAATTTAAAAGTTGTTTTACCTGAGAAATTTCAGTTATCTAGACTTTTGTCAGGACATTATTACTCTACCACAAAGAGATCCCTCAAATTACGGCATGTGGGTCTTGAATGAACAAGCTAGCACATTGTAAAATCATTTTTTCACACTTTAAAAAATCCAAACAACATAGCTTTTTAAGCAAATAATTTGAATATTTTTAATGGTGAGTCTCTAATTTCCTGTAAGATTTTGTCTCATAGAAAAATTATATATATGAGCTTTTCATGGCTGTTGAACTCTAATGTTTATCTTGCAGCATTACATAGGCATTATCACACTTTCCACTGCTGGAATTCCTTAGCACTTGCTTAGCGGCTTCACAGTCAAATCAATTATCTCTATCACTGCCTAACTGGGCGGCTTGTTCTCCAGAGCAAAATTAATAGATATCATTTAATGGTCAGAGCTGCTGCTGACCTTTCCATGACTCCAGGGCACTGAGACTGTTTGTTCAATCTACCGCATTTACGTACAAAGCTGCTGCCAACAGCTAGGATTTAGCATCCACTTGATAACAGAAGGTCTTTCTCAGCAGGGTCAGCACACTTGGCTGTGTGCGCACCAGGGCAACAGGAACTGTCAATATTATGAAAATGCAACTCAGGACACTGATGTTAAAAACAAAAGTGTGTAGCTAAGCTTTCTCCTGGGAAACATAGGGTATATGTACTGTCACTGCACACATGCTATCATATAGTTTTGAGCTGAAATGAGTAAGTAATAAGACAAACAGAAAAATGAATGAGTAAGGGAAATTCAAGGACTTGGTGAAGCAGCCCAGATTGCAAAAATGCAAGTGTTCACAGTTCATGCTTCACACATGTAAAAATGTGTGACTGAAGTATGTGTTACTAAAAGTAAAGGAAACATTTCCATAAACAAACACTGTTACAGGTAGAAGCATAAATAGGTAGAAGTATAAATAGCTTCTTAAATATTTTCACTTTCTTGTGAACATAGATAGTAACATATATAAACTGGAAAAAAAAACATGATAGGGATATTTCAACTCAGAAAACAACGTGAGAGCATTGATCCAGTATTAGCAGAAAGCTGAGCTGTGTATAGACTTCTCTTAGTGTCCTGAGAGGATTTTGATGTGTTGCAAGTCCTTGTTGCCACTCTTCTCTCCAAAACCAAGTGATCTGACCTCTCTGAAAAAGACCTCCGATTGTCCTGGGTATGGTGCGAGTAAATATGGATGTATTTTAAATGAGTCATGTTTTTTAAATAAAGTTTTAGATAGAAAAATCACACAACAGTTTTAGCTACCTATGATTTCAAAAAAGAAAGGTATCTTTCTAAGAAACATGTATTGTTAATGTAGCAATATGTATTTATCTGACATCTATTAATTATAAACACATTTTAAATAATCAGAAAATATCCTTTGACCTGTGTTTGAACTGTATTTGTATTGAATAAATTATAATCATTAATATCACCAGCTCTAAAAATAAATACAAAATTAATAAATCAATCAGCCATCTTTAAAAATGTTTTAAAATGTACTTTGGCAACAAAACCTCAGAATACAAATTTATTTTCTAAGGTTTTGATGTCTCAAAAAAAGGGTGTTCAAAAATAGATGATTAGAGACATTGCAATAGGGTTCTTGCTGCCCCTTTTATAAATAAATATATACCTCTGAATAGAATAACATAACTAGCTAACTCCACCAGTATCTGATTCTTCAGAAAGCATAAATTCAAAATAAGTTTTTAAAAAGTTATTGCAAAATGATTAAGTCTAGGTGCAAATATAAACAAAAACTTGTTTTCTAGGTCTTTACAAATTGAATCCCAGTGTTGAACCCTAACTATTTTCTCATTTCTCTCTCTTCTTATTTTATTGCTTCCTCAGCTTCTTCTGTTTGGTGATAACAAAGGTTTCTAAATTGCTGATCTAAAGATGAAACTGCCAGAAGCAATTTTGTTAATGGATCTTTTAAAAATAGTTTATAAAAAAAAACCACAATATGTTTATGTATCTTATATTTGATTAACTAATAATTTTGTCAAATAAACAATAACTTAATGAGAGCTGAAATTTTGAAACAAAATATAATTCCTTTTGTAGAGAATCATAGTGTTAACATTTGCATTTCTTCCTATTTAAAAAAGGCAGAAAATATATTCAGTATAAATACAAAAGCATTTACTGATGTTTTCTTGATTACCCTTACTAGTGTGAAAGGCAAAATGTCCTTTCATTGCCTGAACAGAGAGCTATCAGTGATATTAGCAATTTGAGAAGAGTTTTGGCATCTCAAAAATTCCTTTTTATTTTTATGACAATCAAACTAGCTGATACATTTTTCATCAGATGATAAAGTGTCAGGTAGCCTAATTGATTTACTCATTTCCTAAAATAAGTAATTGCTCAGAAATTATCATTTTTGCATCTTCACAATAGCCTTATAGGTGTCATTTAGATGATGAAACAGAAAATCCATTAGTATATATTTAGTCGGCAGCTCTGAATGCTGTATAATCTATTTTTTAATATCCATTTGATTGAATTACTGTTACTATGTCCTAGCCCATTGGAATTACATTTAAAGTTACGATGGATGGTGCGCTCTCATACAAAGTCACTTTTCATTATAAAACCATAATGATTATAATCAAAATCAATTTCAAGGGCTCCAAGCCCTTTAGGATTACCACACTAGCCAAAATAATGAAAAATTAAAATGATTTAAAATCCATTTTAGCCCTGTGTAGCTTAAATATTATACTTTATCGCATTATGTAAATTACATAGATCTACCACATAGTCTAGTTTAACAGCCTCTTATGTCCTCATGCAAGTGATAAGAGTGACATACTATCCACTTTGTAATGACTGCATGCAATGATAATTTTGTAGGCAAACATTCCCATCTCTCTGGCAGATGGCATAAAAGGCTGTTCAAGAAACCTTTCAGAACAAGTTGAAATAGTCTGATAATGAATAAATAGCAGCTGTCGTCATTATAAATTTTAGAACACACACATATTTGCTTTTTTTAAAGCAAACTTTAGACAAATTTGTACCCATATGTTTATTTTTAACTTAATCTTTCATTACTTCAGATGGGTTGGAACTATCAAACACTGCCACAATTAGAGAGGTGTCCTTAAATAATCTGCAAAATATATTTAACTATTTTGACAGTAATCATATAAGAGCGTGCAGTAATTGTTTAAGTATATTTACATACTTTTAATAGAAAATATATTGTTTACTAAAAATATACATGCAATTCTGCCTTCAATTTAATCCTTCCTCATCTTTTGAAAATAAAAGCTAACTGTTTTGGGTAACAGGTTTGTATATTCACTCTCAGTAATTTTTTTTCCAATTAATATACAGAACACTGATTGCATGAATTCCAGGAAGAATTAACCTTCACACTTTTGTTCAGGGATGGACCGATTGTCCCCATTGGGATAATGTGAATTTTGGCCTTTGGCTCAGATTTATATTTTTGTGTGTGTTTGTTTTTTGAGTTTGGGTAGGCAACATGTTTTATGACTTTTCATGTCTTTTAATCTTCCATAATAAAACTTGCAATCGGTTTCCTTCATTTACAATTTATTTCAAAGCTCTGAAATTTTTAACATAGTTCATATTTTGGTGGTAAGAGTTGCAACCCATGGGAACCAGACTATTGTCTGTTATATAGCATTCCAGTTTAAAAACATTATATAAAGTATTGCAGGCTCAATCCCCAGTAGGGGGTGTGCAGGAGGCAACCAATTGATTTTCTGCTCTCACATGGATGTTTCTCTTTCTCCCTCTCCCTTCCTCTCTGTAAATATAATATATATATATATATATATATATATATATATATATATAAACATTTGCCTTAAGTTTAGCTGAAATTAGTTTAAAAGAATTACATAATCATGTACTATCTGTTGAACAAGCAAAGCAATGCTGTTTGTAAGAATATTTTGAAGGCATTTTTTAAACTAAAGTATAATCTGGATTAAGTATGCTTTGTAATGATATACTTGCAAGAATCCTCTATTTCAGTTGAGATGTTTACATGTAACTCAAAATTAAATTTCAGGCATTGCATGATATTTAATTTTTAGTTCACAGTGTAGTTGTACAGGCATAATAGAATTTAAAAGGATGCTATGATTATTATATGCAGGGTTCCAACTGAAAGAATCCTTCCATCTGTACTGTCTCTGAAAATACAACTGCTACTTTGGGGTATTAATAAACCAAAGCCCCCTTTTCTACAAAAATAAAAATTTCATTTGATTATTTTATGCTATTAATTGCCTTTTCCATTTTTACTATAACATTTAAAGAAAAATCAGTAAATTATATTATTGTATAACTCAGCATATTTAAAAAAGGTTAGATAAAGAGCACATTGTATGTAAATATTATATTGGTCAAGTTGCTGTGGTGAAATTTACATTAAAAGTACTTCAGTATAGATAGTGTGAGACAGATAACAATATTTTTTAAATCTATATCCCAGGCTCAGTTAGTTTGATGTGAATTATTTTCATTAAAAATCTATACTTTGCAAGAGGTGAGTTAGCTTTTGATCCATCAGGGATAAACCAACCTAAAATAGTTGTTTAATTACCTCAAATATAATTATGAAAACCTTTACCTAAGTTTGTTAGAGAACATAGGTGAGCCTAAAAATGTATCTTTAATGGATATTTGGCTGGTCAGGCAAAGTTAGACAACTAACTACCAAAGTCATGAGCCACTTCCATAGTTTAAACCATGTGTAGAGATACAGGTACTCAACCAGGTACCTTATGTCTACAATTCCTCCTTCAATTCTGGTATGAACTTTTGACTAATATTTTGTCAGTGAAATATGAGAGGAATTAATATGAACCTTTTCTGGCCAAAGAAAAAGTTCAAGAAGGACTTTCAATTTCTCTAACTTTCCTTTTATTTTTTTAAAAATTTCTGAATATAAAAGTAGTTGTACATTCTCTAACTTGTTTCATTTTTATCTGTAGGCATAGATGATAAGGTGATGCTTACAGGATGAGGAAGCCACAGTATCTGACGAGCATGGAGGCACCTTCTAACTAGAGAGATATACAGGTGCACGTTAGCTGCATAATGTCAGCTCAGCAGACAAATACCTTCAGAATATTATGTGAGAGTTAAGGTCCCACTGTACCTGTGTGCTCCCACTTCATGTGGGTCTTCTGAGTAACCTGGAGCATCTCTAACTAGCCTTCTGTAATCTCTGGAGATCAAAACAAATTTTTTTTTTTCATTTTCAAAGAGTGCATTTTACCAGAGACTTCTTTAGGTGCCTAATAGCACAAAATGGAACTTTACCAAGAAAAGTTTGATTTTTTTATACTCTATGCACATAAATGTTTAAACGCACAAAATAATTTGGTCAAAGATTGGATATCATTTAAATATTTCATCAGATAACAAATTATTAAATAAAGATATATAGCTTCCATGTGTTTCTTAACAGATTAAATTATTATTATTTTCTGTTAAAAAATTCACCTGGTTAAATTTAAAGTTTGAATTGGCTTTATTCAATGATTCATGAGTCAGGAAGCATCCCATCTGGCAGATAGAAAGGGATTCCAAAGGCCTGTATAAAATAAAAGGTGTCTACAGGCAAAAGGGGGTGTGACAATGACATGCTAGCAAAGAGTGAATTATTTCAGGCAAGATCACCTTCCTTGGGGGACAGGAGAGGTCTGTGGGGCAGAATAACTCACTAGAGCAAACCAGTCAATTCCAGATTCACTGGTTAAAAGTTATATTCCTGGGAGAGGCTGAAACTACAATGAGGTTAAGTATTATTAAGTATTGATTTGCTGATAAGGGCCTATCACAAGTGACTCCACTTGGGGCCTGTGTGAGGTCAGGTGCACCTGACTTGGCGAGGTCTCTTCCAAAAAGGATTGAGGCTGTCTTCATCTCATGACATTTAATACAACCAGACACCAAGCTCTAGATTATAACCAGCAGGATCCTTTGAATTGGGATCTTGGCAGGCTTTTTGAATTTGTTGAAATGCTTTAGTGCAAGACATTAAAGACTTATAGCAGCTGGTCATATTGTCAAGAGATAACAGGAAGAAGCAGAGAGTCATAGACCAATGGATAATGGTCTACCATTTACTATCTTATGTGCATTGAGTTTGTGTTTATAAAAGGGGGCACTACAACTGACAGCAAGACCAGAAGTAATACCGTAGGCGAAGGGAGTCCAGTAGCTTCAGCAAGGTTAGAGAGTTTGAGTTTGAGGATATCATTAGTTCTTTCAATCTTACCTGGCATTTGGGGCGATAGGGACAGTGACAATCCCAAGGAGTTGCACTGTTTTGTTAAGGCTTGAATGATTTGCCTTGTGAAGTGGGTGCCACAATCACTGGAGATTGTGGCAGGTGCACTCCAAGTGGGAAACATGTTTTCCAAAAGTTTATTTGCCCCTGTCAGAGTGTCAGCCTTCTGGTGGAGAAAGGCTTCGCCCCACCCGGGAAACATACATACAATAACAAGGACATGCTGGTAACCCATGCTACGAGGCAGTTGAATGAAGTCCAGCTGCAGGTGTCCAAAGGGTCCAGAAGAAGGAGGTTTGAGGCCTCTGGGAACAAAAGTAGTTTTTCTAGGATTATGAACCTTGCAGATAAGAAATTGGTAGTCAACTGTGTTTGCAAGTGTATATGTCTCACCAACAAAATTTATGTATAATGTGAGGCATCTTAACTACGCCATGGCAGATAAAGAAACGCAAAGCCCAAAAAATGGAGTTTGCCAGAGAACCTGGGAGAGTCAAATGGCTGCCATGGGTTTCCACAGCCCCGATTATTTATTTAATTTACAACCGTTGTTTGCCCACTGTGCCTTCTCTGACTGAGGAGCAGACAATTGCTGTGTTGCAGGGACATTAGGATGGCAAAAGTCTGGCACAAAGGGATCATTTTTGTAGAAACAGAATGGACTTTATCCACATGTACCACAACCCTTATAGATTCAGTTATTGTTGCCTTTGCTTGGAAGTCAACTAGGGACTTTCCCTGATCCTCAGGTTCAGTGCTTTTAGTGTGAGCCTCAATTTTTACGGTAACAATTTCAGAAGGTAAGAGGATAGTAGTAGGGCCATTTACTTGTCCATTTTTATTGGGGTCCCCGTGAACATAAGAAAACACCTTTTTTTTTCTAAATCATAGATAACTCCAAGGGCATACTGGCTATCGTATGAAAATTAACAAATTGTTCTTTTTATAACTAGCATGCTCTGGTGAGGGCATGGAGCTCTGCTTATTGGGATGACTAAACTTGAGTTTTCCCTTTCTTTCTTTTTTTAAAATATATTTCTTTATTTATTTCAGAGAGGAAGGGAGAAGGAGACAGATATATCAATGATGAGAGAGGAAGGGAGAGGGAAAGAGAGATAGAAACATCAATGATGAGAAAGAATCATTGATTGGCTGCCTCCTGCATATCCCCCACTGGAGATAAAGCCCACAACCTAGGCATGTGCCCTTGGACAGAATCGAACCTGGGACTCTTCAGTCCACAGGCTGACACTCTATCCACTGAGCCAAGCTGGCCAGGGCGAGTTTTCCTCTTTCAAATAGTTTATATTGGTTAGTAATAGCATAATCTCTTTGGAAATGACATTTTTCATTTTACAGTATGACCTATAAACAAAACTAAATTAGGATTAGTTAAAGGAGTGTCTTATAAATCAGAATGTGGTATCACAAAATGGGACATTATTACCTCAGAGTCATGGGACTGGCCTTCTCCAGGCAGGCCTAGGAACATAGCAGAATGAAAGCAGAAGGATCTCATAGGAAGTTAGTTTGTTTGCAGATAAATCTTGAGTCGGTTAAGAATTAAAAAGACTTTGGACAACATGTAGACTTTGTAAATAAATGTTATTTCTGAGGGTTAACTCTGCTGAGACTTCTACTAACTTTGCAGTTGCAACTATAGCCTTAAGGCTGTAGGAATAGGCACTAATAACTGAATCAAGCTGTCTGCTCTAATAGGTAATAGGCTGATGTTTATTACCATGATTTTGCATAAGCATTCCCAAGTTTGGCTATGTCCCTCATGTACGAATAAGGTGAAAGATTATGAATAGTTAGGTAGCCCTAAGGCAGGTGGTTTTTGCAGTGCTTACTTAAGTCTTATAAAAGCCCCTCTTGTTTATTTTACCAAGGAAAGGGTTCCAGGACTAAAATTTTAGTGAATTTATAGAGTGCAAAACCCAATAGAAAAAAAAAAAAAAAAAGAACCCATAGTTTACAAAGCCAGCCAGATGTAGGAATCCACAAAATTGTCATTTAGTTGTGGGTCTAAGATATTTTTTGATTAGCTTAATTCTTTTTGGAGATAACTGAATATCTTTGATTCTTAAATTATGACCTAGGTCAGTGGTCAGCAAACTCATTAGTCAACAGAGCCAAATATCAACAGTACAACGATTGAAATTTCTTTTGAGAGCCAAATTTTTTAAACTTAAACTATATAAGTAGGTACATTCAACTTTAAATTCAACTTTAAATTCACGGTTTTCGTCTTCCGTTTTTCTTTGCTTCTTCTTTGTAGCCATGTCAAACAGGGCACCTAAAAAAATGTTTCATTTTATAATAATAAAGCCACCAACACAAAAGAATTACAATTCTTAAATTGATGACAAAAGTATCTGTAGGATTTGCAGCTGGTTGGAAAAATACAGGTAACTTTATGCTTCAAGTAGGTACTTTTGTCACCCGAGCGCTATTTGCAGACGCAACTAGCACTAACCACTGCACCATGAGACTGCTGACTGACTGGCTCACTCAACTCGCACATGAATCTCACGCCTCTCCCGAGCTGCGTATCCCATGACCCACCTGCGCTGCGGTCTCCTGTCGCCCTACAGACCAACAACCCCCACTTCTTCTAATGCCACTTCTTCAAAATATACTCGCCCAGGCCAAAAACCGACTTCTGCGCATGGGCCAAGAAGTTTCAATCACACTGTATGTGCGTGCCCACATGTGGTATTTTGTGGAAGAGCCACACTCAAGGGGCCAAAGAGCCGCATGTGGCTTAGGAGCCGCAGTTTGCCGACCTCTGACCTAGGTTAATGAATGGTGTCTAGAGATAATTGTAATTGTTTTTAGAGACCTTTTTCCCCAGCTAACCCTTGCAGCAAATAAATTTAAAAAATTATAGATGATTCTTTGGTAACTGAGCACAGCAAGAGGTTGTCTACATATTGTAAAACAGTCAATCTCCCAGGGAATTGGAGGTTGCTTAAGTCTTGGGGAAGTACTTGGGAGAAAAAAAAGGGGACTCATGTGTCTGAAGCATGACTGTCCAGGTGCAGTGTTGATTGTTTCAAGTAAAGGCAAACAGGTATTGGCTGTGGTGATCTATGAGGATGCTGAAAAGGCTAAACTAAGATCAACAGAGAACCATCTTGAGTCTGGTGGAATTTAGGACAACAGGATATTTGGGTTTGAAACAACTGGAAAACAAGGAATAACTATCTTGTTAAGGTCTCAAGTCCTGAGCAAATTGCCATCATCGCCCATTAGGTTTCTGGACTGGAAACATTGGCATGTTATGGGGGACAGTACAGGGATTGATCAGCCCCTGAATGAGTAGGTCTTCCTCTATGATAGTGAGGCCTTGTATGGCTTCAGGCTTTAATGGATATTAAGCATTTTAGAAGAGGTTCAGTTATAACTATTTAAGTTTTTATAGGTTCAGCACCTTTTTATTCACCCAATGTGAGTATTAGAATTAGCCCAACAGATTTCTGGGCAGTGCAATTAAATCTGGGGACTTTTGTTGGAATTCTTCTTATTCTATATCAAGGACAAATTGTAAGAAACATAAAAAGTCAGGTTTAGGGTGGTCGGGAAATTCCTTGAAGGTAAATTGTGTTATTGTTTTTAATTTAGAAGGACATCCCTACCTAAAAGATTGATTGGAGATGTATCACATAGCAAAAAGCAATGTTTTCACTGAAAGGCCTAGAGTCATTGTACTGGCTGAGATAGAGACTCCTTTTGAATGTTATTAGATATCTCCAATATGGAAGTTTTTGGTTTTGTATTTTCTACCACTCCAAGGGATTTGTTGACTTATAAAGAGTACATTTTGAATTAATTTTAATTTTAGTATTTTAATTTTAGATTTCCTGTTTAAGAAAACCACTGTAGCATCTTATCAGAGGGTCCCTTAGAGCCCTGACAACTCTGGCGGGCCAGTATAGGGGCCCTCCTTCGGGGCAGATATGGGGCATTTGAATTGATGTTGAAGAATTTGCGTAGGGTATTTGAGAACAATCTCTTTTCCAGTATCCCAGTTGACTACAATTGAGACATTGACCCCGACACTAGAGTTTTGATAACTAACTCCTAGATGCAATGTGGGGGGTCCAGGAATTGTTTTAAGCACCAATGTTAACTGATTTTTTCAAATGGAGAACTGTGTTAAGCCAATCTGACCTGGAGCTTGATGTAATGAGAGCAGAGCTCAGAACCAAGAGAAACTAACCACAGCCCTTGGAAAAGATAAGAAAAAGAGAACTAAAAAGTATTCACAGCTATCATGCCTGTGTTTCTTGTTGTCCCGAAAGTAGTGGAAAGTCTGTTTTGTTACCATCAAATCTGTAAAAAAATTTTTTTAAACTGAGGAAATTTAAAGATATAATTGGCTTTATTCAACAACTGATAGATCAGGCAGCATTCACTCTTCTTATCAGATAGAAACTCTAAAAATCTGTACAAAATGAAAGTTTTTTTGTTTGTTTGTTTGTTTGTTTTTTTAATTGGGCAGAAGAGGGTGGGAAAAGCATATTTCTAGCAAATAGTGGGATTATTTCAGATAAGGTCACCTTTATTTGGGAAGTGGAAGTGGTCTATTGGGTGGATTATGTCACCAGTGCTGACCAGCTAATTATGGATTGATTAAAGTTTACATACCTAGGAAAGACGACACTGCAATTACTAATAAGTTAGTTATTGGTTTTACTGATGGGGGAGAGGCTAAGACAGGTGACTCCATTTGGGGCCCATTGTTTCTCTTTTGAACAATCAAAACCATATAACAAAGGCTGAAGAATTAATTTAGGTGAGTTGAAAGTAACATTTTATAAATTAAGTATGAACAAAATGTAACTAAAGAAACCAACAACAAACAAACAAACAAAAAAGAAGGTTCGGTAGCCTGCCAAACTTGAAAGGCAGGTGCTGCTGCAAAAGGAAAGGGGTTTTATTCAGGAGCCACAGGACATGGGAGAATAGTCAACTCTTGTATCAAAGACCATCTCTGAAGTCCCCTGTTCTTATAGGGATAGGGAGTGGAGGGTTTTTTTTTTTTTTTAATCCAATTATCTTGCTAGCTTTTGGCATGCTGGAGGCCTTATTCATTCATCTTTCTAGCTTTTGGTGAGCTGGGGTCTTGTCCATTCATATTTCTAGCTTTGGCATGCTCAGTGCAAGGACCTCCCGCTGCCTTCCTCTTGGCCAATGGCAAGGGTGGAGACTCCCCAGCTCTCTGTCTATGGCAACAAAAGTACTATTTTAATATAACTTGAAGTTAGGGAAGAAGTAGCCATATTAAAACAGATTTTGGTGTTTTTAATGTTAAAAATATTCATTAAGCCCTAGCAAATTTGGCTCAATGGATAAAGTGTTGGTCTGTGGACCAAAGGGTCCCAGGTTTGATTCCAGTCAAGGGCACATACCTTGGATACAGGCTCCTCCCATGACCAGACCCTGGTCAGGGCTCCTGCAGGAGACAACCAATCCATGTGCTTCTGTCACATTGATATTTCTCTCTGTCTTTCCCTCTCTCTTCCACTCTCTCTAAAAGTCAATGGAAAGATATCTTTGGATAAGGATTAAAAAAATAAAATAAAATAAAAATATTCATTAATGATTTCCCAATTTTAAAATGAATTACTTGGATTTGTCAATGTAAGAAATGTTCAAATATATAGAGAATTTTTATGAGTTTATTTGAGCCAAACTGATGATAATTGCAGGGAAGCAAAATCTCAATGGATTGAGAAAATGCTCCAGAAAAAAACATGACAGTTTTATCACTTAAATTTTCATACCTAAAAATCAAAGGGGAATATGTAAGGGGGATGCATGAAATTCACTGGTGGTAGATTAGGGAGGTAGAAGAAAGCAAAAGAGAGAAATTCTGGTATTGGATAAAAAGTAAAATGAATGGACACGTACATCTTTTCCATTTGTGTATAGGATAGTTAACAATCAATAATTAACATGATAACAATAGAAATGAGGGAATCTGTGGTCTCTGCTCTGGTGTTCTGTGGCTGTGCCCAGAGAGGTTTGGGAAAAAAAGTGGGGGGGGGGGGGAGGGGATTACCCTGACATGCCAAATGTATGTCATCTAGATGCAAAAAGACAATAGACAGGCTAAATTAAGGTAAATATTGACCTTTGTCAGGGAAGCTATTGCTCTAGTACAGCAGTTCTCAACCTGTGGGTCGCAACCCTTTGGGGGTCAAACGACCTTTTTACAGGGATTGCCTAAGACCATCGGAAAACACATATATAATTACATATTGTTTTTGTGATTAATTACTATGCTTTAATTATGTTCAATTTGTAACAATGAAAATACATCCTGCATATCAGATATTTACATTACGATTCATAACAGTAGCAAAATTACAGTTATGAGGTAGCAACGAAAATAATTTTATGGTTGGGGGTCACCACAACATGAGGAACTGTATTAAAGGGTCGCGGCATTAGGAAGGTTGAGAACCACTGCTCTAGTACATGACTCCCTGCCATGACTCTCTGTTAGCTAGAAAGTTTTAATTACAGACTGTACTATGTGACCACGTTAGGTCTCTGAGGTTGTAAGGCCACCATGCTGGTCCTCCTGAGTTTGTCAAATTGAATATGTATGTGGTCTTTTTTTCTTCCACAGATTTCAATTTCTAAAGTTGTAGAAATATACCTGGTAATACTGAAAATAAAATCTTGGCTTAGCACTTTTTATATTATTTTTTGGAAGTTTTAAAATTTGATAGTTTAGGTGATAGTTTTTAATTGTTTAGTAAGTCTTATTTGGTAAATTGCTCTATAATGCACACAGAAGGAAATGGACATGGGAAGGGTTTTAGTAATGTAGTGACTCTCCTTTTTCATTATGATATTTTTATTCTGAGGTAAAAAGTGACAGAAAATAGAATAGTTAATTATCTAAACTTTACTTTTCTCAGTACTCTTCATTAATCTTTGATAAATGTATCTTAGTAGACTGTTAACCAAAAAGGAATTTATCTGAGCAAAAGGGTTGAAATCTGAGCAAAAGACACAGATTCAGATAATAACTCAAACTATGCACTGAAGAAACAGAAAGTTAGGGTTTATAAAGACAAAAACCACAAAATGTAATATTTTATGCAAATGAAGAACTTCTAGGCTAGGTTTATAGGGGCTGATTAGTTCTGATACCATTGTAATTAACTTATTATTAATAATAGAAAAGCAGCAAAGGGAAGGCCAAATATTATAGACATGTCATTTGTGCAACTTCACCTGGAAGCTAAAGCTTTACGTTCTCTAGGGGTCCAAAGGAGGGGAGATAGATGCATGCCCAGTAAAGTTGGGGTGGCATAAGCAAGATACTTGTCTATCAGTCACACCTGGGAATAGGTCATTGGCTAGAATAGGTCTGGCAACTGCAAGGGCTCAAAATGTGAGATATTTAATCCCCTGAACAAAGAAGTTCTCTCTCTTGGCTCTCGGAACTCTTGTTGCTTGGGCCATGCTCTCCTGGCTCCGCTATGGCCCTGTGGGCCCCACACACAATGGACTAATCCTATATAATAAATGCATAATATGCAAATAGACCAAGTGGCGGAACAACCAGTGTGGGGGGGGGCAGGACCGGTGAGCAGGTGGTGCCAGGCCAGCCAAGGCATGTGCCAGCAGGCAGAGGGAGGGTACGGCGATGGGAAGGGAGGTGACAGTGACCAGCGGCGATAGAGGGGTGATGGAGGGGGTGGGGCTGTGCCAGCCAGAGCCATCATCTGATCTGCCACCCAGTCGCCTCCCACAGAGGGAGGTCAGCAGCGCAGGGAGATGGGGACAGTGCCATCCCCTGATTGGCCCCCCTGGTTGCCTCCCACAGAGGAAGTGGGCCTAAGCCATCAGTAGGACACCCCCTGAGGGCTCCTGGACTGTGAGAGGGCACAAACCGAGCTGAGCGACACATCCCCCCTCCCCCCGAGTGCACAAATTTCTGTGTACAGGTCCTCTAGTAGACTATAAATAGCCTGATGCTAAAGTGGACCTGAATGCAACATGGAATGGAAACTCTGGACGCTGGCTTTGATTCTAGCTCTACTGCAACCCCTGCTACACTTCTATGACTGGAATGGGTCTTTGGAAATCCAGGGATATAATTCCAGGTAAATAAAAATCATTCATCTTCCTGTGCAAGTCTCAGAAAATTCTTTTCCCTTGAGATATTGTAAGGACCCCACCCCTAGCACTCAGTGGAGAAAGGAATGCCCCAATTTCCCTGATAACAGTTCCCATAGGCAAATAAGGGGGGTGAATAACACCGGTGGTCTTGATCTGGCTTCAAGAAGGGTTCAGAAATCTGGAGAAGGGCTGTGCGTAAATTAAATAAGAGTCCAGAGACGAAACATAATTTTGAAAGGCATTAGAGAGTCAGAGGAGACTTAGCTAAAGGAACTAAGTTTTCCTTGTCTCAGGACCCCTTGCTTTTTATTAACACAATTTGTCCTAAGGCAAGGTGGAGATATACACTTCAAAGGGTAGGGTTAGGTACAGAATCCATTGTCAGATTGGAAGAATTTGCCTATGGTTGTTCAGGTGTTTGGCCAGTAGGAGGCAATAACATGTTGATTAAGATGCCCTGAGCTGTCTGGCAGCGAGCAATTAATTAATTCATTCTTTTCAGGTTTTGGGAAATGCCATCAGCCATTCCCAGATGATTCAGCCCTGCTGACATGCTGGAATTGGCTTTCAGCAGGTGAAAACTACAAGGAGGAAGTGAATACATGTCCATGTAACAGTTGTTCCAGGATGTTTATGGTTCAGCCTTGAGCTGAGTTACAAAGAGACTCAGCAACTTAATGGCGCTGGGAGAACTGAGGCACAAGGCATACACAGGCTGCGTGGGCCGTGCTTCCTGCACGCCCCGTACTGGGGATCGAGCCCACAACCCGGGAATGTGCCCTCACTGGGAATTGATCTGTGACCTCCTGGTTCATAGGTTGATGCTCAACCACTGAGTTACCCTGGTCCGGCCTCCTCAGTAGCCTTTTGACTGTTACTTTAAGTGGTTCTCTTAGCAATGTTAACTTTATTTTACTTTTTTCCCTCATTATCAGCCTTAAAAATAATTATTCATCCAGAGTGACAAAGATTTCAGTTACTTATTCTTTAGATCTCTTTATAATAAATTGCCTTCCTTTCAGAAATTCCCTGGTTACAAAAATAAATTTAAGAAATAAAAAGTAAAAAATAAAGAAAAGTCATTCAAGTAAACAAAAGGTAGAAAAGAGCAGGAGTAGCTCATTTGCAAGTAATCAATCTGGTGTTTATATTTTGATTATTCTTTAATGTTTCACATTGGAGAACTAAACACCTTTAATTAATGGGGAAAGATAAAATAAATATGGTTTAGAGTTTGCTGCACTTTAAGATTAAGAACTTCAGTGTCTTCAAATCTTTTAAAAAGGGTTGTTGACAGCGGCAAGAATGGCACCAGGTGTTAGACTGGTGGGATCAGATAGGACTTTGGTTTAGCAACCTTGGTACTTGAGTTCTGGCCAGGAAAGAATTCAGATCCAAGACTCAAACTATAAGAGTAATTTATTTAGAAAGACAATGAGGTAGAAGAAGTGAGCTGTGGAAGGAATGGGTTCAGGAAACAAGTTACAGAGGCAAAGAAAGGACCTTGGAGCTCAGGAGAGAGGAAGATAAAGGTAACTCACCTGGGGAGAAGAGGAGGGGGAGGGGAAATGTAGGAGCCTCTTCCAGGAAGGGAGAGCATGCTGGGTGCTACATCCTAAAGTCTTTTAAGGGCATGGATTTTAGAGAAGGCCCCAGGGGAGGATCTCAAAAATTAACATTCATCAGCTTTCCAGGTGGGTCCTTTAAAGGTCATGGTCTCCACTGGTGGGTCGGGTCGGCACAAGGCCAGGAGTCATTAGTCATTGCAGCTGGCCCTGGCATCAAGCACTGGAGTTTGCTACTTTTCTGGTCCTGGGGTTGAAATACAATTTAAACCTAGATGCTTTCTCAAAAGAGGCAAGGTCCAGGGGGTCTAAACCACATGACCAGCAATATGAGGGGAGGGAAGGTGACCCTGGTCATTTTCCCAGTTTTGCCCATTGCTGGGCTCCCAGGCTTTTCATCCTGGTGACCTTCTGTACCTGGCTTATCTCCTTGCTGTGCTTATGTCTGTCTAACTGCCTACCAGAGGTTTAAATGTCACCATAGAGATCATTTTTTTTTTTTTAAATCAACAATCCTAAAATGATGGAGTAAGTAAAGTAAAAAATGAGTGAGATAGAGTGCTCTTCTCCTAAATTTAATGAATGTTTGATTATATTCTTAATATTATTCTTTGAAAAGTGGGTGCCCATTATACAGAAGGCAGTTTTTCCCTAATCATCTTTATTTAAAAATGTGGTAATGGAAATAGCCATTATAAATGGTAACTTGTAAAGTGGTAAATAAGCAAAAACATGATTTTATAAACAAAAAAATATTTGATAAGAAAGTGTATCCAGTTCAGGCAAAACCAGGCAAATAGCAACCCTTACTTGTTACTAAACAATATCAACGAGGAAACTAGAGAAATAGAGATTCTATTTAGCATTTGTTTGATACTCACTTACTGTTATCTAGTTGAGAGGGCAAGAAATAAATGTATAACTTTTTTTCAGTCTTTTTTTTTCTGGGTTAATATCAAGAATTTAAAAACTTAGTCTATATGCCTAAAGATACAAACTAAATCTTCAGAAATCTATATTTTTATGATTATAAGGATTCTTTTTGTCTCATTCCCTATAGCTTAAAATGCTTTGGGGGTTTTTTGTGTGTGACATCCTGGCATCAAACATAACAAGACAGAATGCCATTGTATTATTTTTCCTCTCTAAAAATTATAGTTTATTAAATACAGAAAATCAGCAACAATGAATACAACTCACTTTCTCTGTGGAAGAATCGTATGGGTTAAGTCATGTTTATAAGCTGTCATCATTAAATGACCTTGAAGTGCACTGCAGGCCCATGATCTTCCAAGATACTTTCTTATGTTCCAAACTGTATCCTGGAGTTAGCTAAATATGTGCTGATGAAGTTCACCACTTACTGTTTCATAGATCGGGTGAATACTGTACCTTTCACTCCATTAGTGACTGCCAGACTCATTTTGGATTTGACATACCCTATCTAATTTGACACCAAATATCTAATCCCTTTACCCTTTAAATTTCTGATGTGTCATATCGCATTACATTTCTTCTGTCTCATTCCATCACTGTATATTTTGTCACATGGAAAAGCCAATGTGATTTGACAAAACACAAGATGATGGGATCCAAGAGATTTAAAGCAATGCTAGTCAGTGGAGCAGAAAGGTGACACATTGCTTCAAATGTGCAAATACTCACTTTTTGAAAAGTAGATATCTGCTAAAAGCAGGTATATAGGGTGGTGCATAATAGTTTGGGGAAAGATATGGATTTTACCTTTTAATGGCAAATTCAAAACAGTGTGCTGCCCTATATAAATAATAGAAAAATTGATTCAAAGTGACAATGGCCAGAGAAAAATTAGTTTGATTCTTCTGTATTTTGTGTGGTAAGCATTCTTCTAAGCTCACTAAAATAATCTACTGAAATGCCTCTCAAAGTTTCTTCATTTTATTTTTAGACCAAATAATAAGTTGTGTAAGCTTATGTCAAAACATACATCATTGTTTGCATTTTAATATTTAAAATAATAATTAAACAATACACTAAAAAGAAATAAATTTCCATATTGTGCAAGTACTTCCCGGGCTCATTTTAAAGTTGTAATGTATTTTCATAATATTGGGTTATAAATTGGTACCATAAAGTCAGAAATATCCATGAGGGTAAATGGATTCCAGCAGTTCATCAACAAACCTGGAAATACTGTAGAAACCATGATTCTACTTCTTTATGCACAAATTATTTAATTCAGTGTTTTTAATTGTGCCTTTCAGGGAACCCATTGATTTATGTCATCAACAAAAGCAATGATAAATAATAGAATAGAGAAATAATTCATAACTCAGAGACAGGGGTATAGCTAATATCTATGGTTAATATTTTGATAATTTTAATATCAAATATGCACCATATTTTTAAAATGTATTTATATTATTAATTTCAGAAAGGAAGGGAGAGGGAGAGAGAGATAGAGAGAGAGAGAGAGAGAGAGAGAGAGAGAGAAACATCAATGATGAGAGAGAATCATTGATTGGCTGCTTTCTGCATCAAGCCCGAAACCCAGGCATGTGTCCTGATAGGAATCGAACCGTGACCTACTGGCCCATAGGTATTGCTCAGCCACTGAGCCACATGGCTGGGCTCATATATATACCATATTTGAATAAATATCCTATGATTGGATGATTGCACACCCAGTGGGTATTGTTAGGTCATTAAGTCAGCATTCCAGTCAAAGGAGCAATATATTTGTGAAACTTACTTCACCATCCACTTAGAAGTTTGGACACATGAGTGTGTATTAGATCAATTCAATGGTTCTCAACCTTCCTAATGCCGCGACCCTTTAATACAGTTCCTCATGTTGTGGTGACCCCCAACCATAAAATTATTTTCGTTGCTACCTCATAACTGTAATTTTGCTACTGTTATGAATCGTAATGTAAATACCTGATATGCAGGATGTATTTTCATTGTTACAAATTGAACATAATTAAAGCATAGTGATTAATCACAAAAACAATATGTAATTATATATGTGTTTTCCGATGGTCTTAGGCAACCCCTGTGAAAGGGTCGTTCGACCCCTAAAGGGGATCGTGACCCACAGGTTGAGAACCTCTGGATCAATTGGATATACTCATTCAATGCTGAACAAAAAGATAAATAATGGAATGAGTACATGGATCAGTTTGGAGGGTAGTGATAACAGCAAAGTCTCAGTTCTATGAGTAGCCATTACAGAAGTACCAGAGCTGTGCTGGCAGCGTGGACAGTGTCCAGACTAAGAGAGGGCCGTGGTACAAATTCTAAGGTCGCTGTTCAAAGGTAGTGAGTGGCAGTGTGTTCTTTGTGTGACAGGTCATGGTGAAAATTTTATCGAAATGTCTAATTATCCCTGTGCTTTCCCTTTTCTCCTAGCCTATTTCTCCAGCCTTGCATCATAAATTTTGAACTACTGAAAATACTTTCTATACCATTGTTTTTCTATGTAATTTCAGCAATTTTTTGGTGTCTTATTCTAAAACTCCTGAGATATTTATGACATATGTGTAATATAATTAGGTAATTTTAATATACAGGTAATACATATTAATATTTATAGGTATTATGTTGTTAATATATATTAATAAATATAAGTAGATATAAATATATCAATGTAAATGCATAAATAATAATATATTAATATATAGGTGATGTATATAATTAACATAGGTAACATATATGTAATAGATAGTAATGCATAAAAAAATTTTGCTATTTGAAAACAAAAACTCAGTGAAACCATTAGAAAACAGAAAAAAAAAAGTATTTAAAAGGCTAGTTCCAGTAAATGCAAATCCAAATAGCTATTGGCAAAGAAGTGATCAAAATTACTATTAGGTTAATTACTTTAACCTAGAAATATTGTCTCAATTTGCATACTTTAGTCTTTCTAGAAAATTTAAAATAATGTAAATATCTGTTGCTGGTGAGGATGTGGAATAAAAGACTATTCACATACATCACTGGTAAAGTGAATTATTGTAGCCTTTTTGATAATATTGAACATATGTGTAAAAAAGGACAGCACAATACTTTACCTACCAAATATTCCCTTGGGAATCTAATCCATAGAAATAAATGTGTGAATGCATAAAAGTACATGTACAATGAATAAAGGATGTTTATGAATAGCTACTTATATTACATTATGGGGAAAAATTAAAATAGTGACTACCAATCAAGAGGGGAGAGATGAATAAATTTTGGAACATAGATTACATAGTAAAAAATAACAACTGTGTTTTAAAAGAATGTGTTCACTTCATCCCATGTAAATAGATGCTGAACTTTTTAGAGCAATAACCAAAACACCTAAAAAGTATATTCAAGCCCTGATTGGTTTGGCTCAGTGGATAGAGTGTCGGCCTGCGGACTGAAGGGTCCCAGGTTCGAATCCAGTCATGGGCACATGCCCAGGTTGCAGGCTCAAGCCTCAGTAGGGGGTGTGCAGGAGGCAGCCAATCAATGATTCTCTCTCATCACTAATGTTTCTATCTCCCTCTTCCTCTCCCTTCCTCTCTGAAATTAATAAAAATATATATTTAAAAAAGTATATTCAACATGATTTGTTTTCAATAAAACATTTATATTTACACTTGGATTTAATTTGTTGGTATTTATGTTATACACATACTAGAGGCCCAATGCACGAAATTTGTGCAAGGGTAGGCCTTTGAAGCCCCGGCTGCCTCAGCTGCTGACTCACAGCCCCGCCCCCCACCCACTGGTCATTCCAGAAGGCCATTCCACCATCCAAACTAATTAGCATACTAGCTCTTTATTATATAGGATATATCTATATTACTTTAATATAACTAAATTAATCTGAAGTGAAGACACATTATGTTAGTGATATTGTTTATCTGGATCATGAGTAAGTCAAAAAAATCTTTGCTATAAAATGTAAGTATAATGAAAATTTAGCAAAAAATAAAAATTATGACTAATAATGAAAAATCCCAGTATTGTGTTAGACTCAGAAAAGAGCAAGAATTTTACCAGAATCATCCATTGAATCACAGTTTAAGATTATTATTAGTGCCTTTGCAAAGGAATTAAAACCTCGTTTATATACTTTATAATCACTTCCATATAAATATATGTAATGAAGTATATGGTTATAATATATTTAATAAAAACAAACATATAAACTTTACAAAGAAAATTATGAAGCTGAACAGATAACTTACACTATAAAGTAAAATATAATAAGCCCTTAAGTACAATTCTATTAATAATAATATGACATATAAATAAAAAATGGCAATGAGAAAAATATCTATGAAATTTGTAAAGTTAATAATAATAATGCTTGAATGGCATGTATCTACATAAGTACACTGTGATTATAAATTGCTATCAGAAATATAAACTAGCACAATCATTCAGAACAGTAGTTTAAGCACATATTAAGATGACCTGAAGAAACACGTAGATAAAAAATAAAGAACATGGTCAAAATTGCTGTAGAAGAACAATTATTACACAATAATTTATAAGAGTAAAAGGAAGAAATTCACAGAAAGATACAACTTATATAGCTAAAGATAATAATTAAATAATGTATATATAAAATATGAGGTATGCATATATTGCAATTAAATTTTCATGAAATACAATATTAGAAATGCTTATAATAAAATATTAAGTGCGAATGCTTAATACATATTTATTTACACAGTATTCTCACTTTAGACATGCCTGTGGTCACCCTTTTGTGAATATGAAAAGAAAACCAAATTCTCACACTAGTGTTATGTCTAAGATAATTCAAAACCTCACACTTCCTGCAAATTTATATGAATTTTATTTTTGGCAGTGACCTATTTCCTTAGATGTTCTGTTCATAATTGCTTTCTTATTTTAGGTTTGTCAACTAGAAACTGAATTTTGGGCCCTTCCAGGCTTGAATATTTGCTAAATATTTATATTTAGTTTAGTAATTATTACTATTATAGGGAAGAAAATCTAACATCCATAGCAAAACCTTATTCTTCATGGACTTTCTTAATAGTATTTTCCCCATCTCTGCCCCTTTCAGAAACAAATTATTTTGCCTGTTCTAAACTGGACCTTTAAATGCAAAGCATGTATAGTCAAATACATATTCCATGTTTTTGAAATGATTATTTGTATACATGTACACTGTTTATATTAACATCCTGAGGAATCATGTTCAGAAATTAATTCAAACAAATTCATGAATTTCCAACTTGTTTTTTGTTGTTTGTTTTTCTCCTGTTTGTCAGTCAGGCACCATGATGTTTATTTATTTTTTCCTTTTCATTGAATTTACTGGGGTGATACTGGTGAACAAAATCATACAGGTTTCAGGTGGACAATTCTACAAATCATTTATACACTGTATTGTGTGTTTACCACCCCAAGTCAAGTCTCCTTCCATCACCATTTACCCTCCATATCCTCCTCTGCCTCCCCCAAATTCCCTCCCCCTGGCAATCACCACACTGTTGCCCATGACCTGGAGTTCTACCTTTTCCTTTACTTTTTTGCTCAAACTCCCCACCCCCCCACCCCCGCCACAGCTTTCACCCTGCTCTCTATGAGTCTGTCTCTATTTTGCTTGTTAGTTCATTTTGTTCACTTGATTCTACATATAAGTGAAATCATATGGTACTTATCTTTCTCTGACTGGCTTATTTCACTTAGCATAACGTTCTCCAGGTCCATCCATGCTGTTGCAAAGGGTAAAATTCCCTTCTGTCTTACAGCTGAGTAGTATTCCACTGTGAAAAAACCACAGCATTTTTATCCACTCATCTACTGATGGACGCTTGGGCTACTTCAAAATCTTGGCTATTGTAAATAATGTTGCAGTGAACATAGGGGTGCATATATTCTTTCAAATTAGTGTTTAGGTTTTGGTTTCATAGGAAATGTAATCAGTTTCCATAACTCTATTCAAAGTTTCTTCAGCCAGGAAAGCCTACAAGACTGTTCCTTTGCCTGGAAGCCTAAACTGCATTACAGGCCTTTGTCGGTGGGCATACATTAAAAAACATTGTCATAGTAATGTCATAGATTTCACCAACTTGAATTTACTGGTTTCAGAATAAATTTTTTCCATTGCTTATAGCTATATGCCCACGGACTAGTAATATAGATAAAATATTTTTTTTCTGTTAAAAATATTAATTTTCCCTTTGACCAAGGGAAGACTAATTTAATAATATTTAGACATATGAATAGATTTAGACATTCATGCCAGTATACATTTATATCTGACAGGGTTTTATCCATATTAAGCAACTTATTAAAGTATTTTTAAATGAGGAGAGATTTAATACAAAATAATTTTTATAATATCTCTTAGAAGAAAAATAATTACTCAGTCTAATTGCATATATTTATTGTACAAATGTCAACATAATACATCAGCATGTAACTCTAGTGATTTAATTATGGGAAGCTTTCTGTTTCCCATCCAAATTTTCTATAAACAACATGTAGTTTTAAAACTACAAAATAGCTCATGCTGTATTCAAAGAAACTTACAAAAGCAAATATATATTACTAATTTTCATTTGAAATTAAAGACAATAACGTTTACACTAACCCTTTTTTTTTTTCCCAAAAGCCATCAGATAAGGACTATTCAATGATTCCTAAATGAAAGTTCATATACTACAGGTTCAAAGCTATTTGCATAGGAATCAAATAGAGGTTTTTTTATATATCAGGAAATTTGATTCAAAAGATCTGGTATGGGGATTAAGAATCTGTATTATTTAAGTTTTACCTAAAAAATTTAAGAAACCTTTCCAGGGAATCATTCTTACAAAATAAAAATGATCAGGCTTTGTCTGAATTCCAGCCCCTGAATCATTCTTCTCTCTATACCAGTGATTTTCAATGTTTTTCATTTCATGTCACACATAAACTTATTACTAAAATTCTGTGGCATATGTGTGTGTATATATATATATTTGTGATCTGACCCAAAAGAAAAGGTATAGCTTGGATTCATTCATACTGGACAGTAGTTGTGTTGGCTGTTCTCATTTTTTTAGTTAGAAATCTAAGGGAAGAGAGGTCAGTGCCCCTAACTAAATAGTCAGGTATTGCATGCTTTAAATATTCTTGAGGCACACTAGTTGAAAATCTCTGCTCTATAACAGTAAACCTCCAATTCAACTGATTTCTAAGGGAGATTTTGTTCAATATGATGGGTATAATTATATGCCATAAATGTCACTTGGCTAGTTATGACTTTGTGCCCTTATTAGCTGGTTCTTTTGTTTTTAATGGTTGAATCTCTACTTCAGAAGTATCTTCTATTCCCTTTTCACTTCAAGGACACTGGGCTGTGTTCAGCCAGTTTCAGATTAGCATTGCTTATGTTTACTACTAATTGCTAATGAACTTATGCTGGAAAAACTGCCTCCCCGATTAATTCTAATATCATCAATTCCCAGCTCAGTGTTGTGCTATGGGATGGCAGTCTAAGAAAACCGCTTTACTCTGGTTTGCATATTACCTACGCTTACTTTATATTCAGACTGCCAGTGGGCTGTTTTCATATCATGAATATGATGCCCTGTCTCTCAACCTAAACATTTCTCTATTATATATACCCAGGTTCCTCTCACAGGAACAACCACAGCCAATTTGATTTGCCTTAGTTCCTGATTCGGGCCCAGCCTGGTCTGCACCAACACATTTAAGATTCTGGGGTCTGATTAACTATAATTGCTATATAACAATTGGAAAACCTTATCTATGTACAATCAAATTATATTTTATTTCAACTACTAAATTAGAGAGTTCATCTTAGTAATAAAAGCAAATAAAAAAGGCATTCCCATCAATAGTAAAAAATATGGCATCAGAGAGGAAGTAGAGGCTTTTAGATATTAGTCCAGATTGATATTTCATTTTATGTCATTAGAAGTAGGACAGATGACATTCTATTATCGGTACTAACTGTGATCTTCCCAAAGGGAACAATTTTCTACTGGGAACTTATTTAGGCTCATCAATAGCACAGCTTCAAAGAGAATATTTTCAAAAAACACTTTTATACTTTCTGGAAAGAACAGCTTATGGTATCACCAAATATGAATAAATTGATATATAATTTCCCCTCCAAGCTGTTTTATTTTGGAAAAGAATGTAAAATTCCAAGAATAATATTCTTTGAGTTTACAAAAAAAATAGTAATAGTCTTCATTCGGTATAGGAATCCATGTATGTACTCTTGGCATCAATTTAATCAAAATTTTCTCAAAATTAGAATTCAATAAAGCAGTGAATGTATGGAGAGCAGCTAAGAATTTTTTTAAACAGTTAACACAAAGTAGTTATTTTTATTATAGTTTAAAAGAAATTAAACTTTTTAATTAGAGAGTTAAGTTGTAATTTGAATCTAAGCAACTGTTCATAAAATAGCTACTGGCACTGTCATTAAAGTAAAAATAGATTGAATTTAAATTAAATTAAAAAAAAAAAATATATATATATATATATATATATATATATATATATTTTTTTTTTTTTTTTTAGAAAACTCAGCTAGGCACCTAACACCATTTTCTCAATAAAACCTTGCAATAAAAGCTCCAAATTGGTGAGTTTATATCTTTCATTTTATTAGTTATCATTTTTAATTGTTTGTTTCTTTATATTTTATAGCCCGGTATTGCATAAACCATTGTTAGCTAGTTAGTTATACCATTCATTACCTGAAGATGCAATTTCAATAATGAGTGAGTGAGAAAACTGATCTCTTTTACATTAAAATTTTTTTGAGTAAATGGAAGGTTTTGTAATGCACATGTTGGTTCAATTATAGTGCCAGTAATGCAGAAATATTACAGGTTAACGACTAATTTTCCCATTAATGTGTATCAGCTCTATTGAGCAGTATAAAAAACAAATAAGTGGTATAATATGAGTATTTGAAAGTATATAAAATGGTATTATAGAGTTTGGGCCTTGAAATGTTATGGACTGATAATGAGAAAAATACGTATAAATAGTCCATAGAGAAAAATTTTAGGTAACTAGGTATTTAAATTTTAAGTCTAAAAAAAATATGATTCAATTCAAGATAATTTTATTTTTTTTAGTTTCTCTGTACCTTAATGAAAAAGACAATATCATTATCTTCAAGAGCCTCTCCATTAGATTTGGTGGGGGGGAGGGCGGGGGGGAAGAAACAATGAACTATCAAGCATTTATCTTTAAGCTATGTGCTACCACCATTTATCTTATAGTAATTTAATATAACTTCAACTGCATTTTTAAGGATAATTTTTTAAAATGTACTGAGAGAAATGTATTTCTAGATCTTTCTAAAAGTAGCGGTGAGGTCTTTTGCCTAATTTCATTCTACTTTTGTTTCCTACAGACTGTCCCAGAACAAGGTGAGATGGGAAGGCTAAAAGCCAGTATGAATAATTCCAATTCCAAATAGCCTGAAGGGTCTCATTTCAAAGGGGAGGAGGCTTGCGACTAGAATCCACTATGAACTACAGTGTCTCTCACAAAGAAAGGGAAGGGCCTTAGAGTACAAGGAAAATGTTTAACAGAAGGAGATGGATTATTAGATCTAGTGGGAGGGAGTAGGAAAAAGTCACAAGAGAAAGTCTATGACAGCGAGACAGTGAAAAGATAGCATGATTGTTTAAGGAGATGTTGCCATTTTGCACTAAATGTAAAAAGGAGGAAAAAATGTAGTTAAAGGTCTCTAAACAGAGGAAGATTGATATCTTATTTTTGAATTTGGAAGCCCCTCTTCAAGTCATTTCCCCACCTCCTCCTTCAACACCCACTTTCCCCTCTTCCCTCACCAAGTAGGATAATGGTGTCACTATTATTTTTTACTTCAGGACAACTGCAAGATTGGTGGTTTTCAGAATTTGTAAATGAAACCTGAGAGAGTTGAGATGGAGATCAGAAACTTAAAAAAAAAAACAAACCCACAAGCTTTGTTGTAAGAAAGCAAATATAAATATGCACATCTATGTATTATATGCTAAACTTTTCAAAAAACTAAAAGAATTTGGTATGGATAATGTGTATGATAATATAAAAAGAGAGCTTGATAGTTGAATTTCCATTGAAGGTTTATTGTACTAGTAATACTTTGCTTGTGAAGGTATGAGATCTGGGTATTCAGAATTGACTTGTATGAAATAGGAGTTCTGTTTATTTTCACTCAAGCAGAAAATACCTCCCCTTTTTTTTGAAAAATAAATCTAAAACAGGCATGGAAGTCCAAACTGAGGTACATAGAAAACAGTAGAAGGGAGACCAATAAGGAAACCATTGAAATATTTAAGTAATTATAGGCATTGAATAAGGATAGAGTATAAGGATGAACTCAAAATAATTCCTGAGACATATAAGCACCATTTGTAAATTGATTTCATATACTGGTGGAACAAAAAGAAGATGTAGACAGTGGTGAAGAAAAGACATTAATGAAGAAGTTTTTGGAAATAAAAAATTAAATATTCCACTAGGTATGAGAGAAAATATATGTGATCTGGGGCTTTTTATATTATCTTATTTTTCCATTTACAAAGACAGAAACTTAAATAGCATCTAGTGTACCACCTATTTGGGGATTCAGAAATATTCACCTAATGTGAATAATAAACAGAGAACCAACTTACCCAACAGAGATTTCAAGTTGGTAAAGTGTGCTGAAGAGAAAATTGAGAAAATTGATACTTTCTTTTTTCTTTTAAAGTAGGTAATAATGAAATGATCCCTGAAGAGAATTCTTATATTAAAAAAATGAATTTATATTTACTGAGTCATGGGTGAAAAATGTAAAAATTTAAGGTTTTCTAGCAACAAAATTTTCTTTTGTAAAGGGAGGATGTGGGGGGGAGGGAGAGATCAACCAATGTACCCATATGCATATATGCACAACCCATAGACACAGACAGTGGGGTGGTGAAGGCCTGGGGAGGAAGGGTAATGGGGGGAGAGGGGCATATGTAATACTTTCAACAATAAAGTTTTCAAAAAATAAAAAGTTAAAAAAACAAATAAAATAAAAAGGCAAAAAAAAAAAAGGCAGTTCAAAGTGATGAGCTTCAGGACATGCTATCCCAAAATATGGCACCTCGGCATATTGAATATTTTTTAACTGAAAGAATTCTAGAAAAACAGAAGCAAAAAGTCCACTCTGACCTTCCCCTCGATATTCTCCCCTGGAATACTAGTACATCATAAAGCTTTCCTGTGAGAAGTGCCCTCCCTATAAGGAAAAGAAACATCTGCCTCAGCCAGGTAGCTCAGAACATCATCCCCATACACCAAGGTTGCAGGTTGGACCCCCAGTCAGGGCACATACAAGAATCAACCAATCAATGTATAAATATGAGGAACAGGTTGATGTTTTTCTCTGTCTCTCCCTCTCTCTCTCAAATCAATAAAAAAAAAGAGACATCCTTATCTTAGAAGACAGTGAAACATCAAGAAGTATTTCCCAATTTACTATACTTACCTAATACTCTTAAACAAATAATCCTCCCTTACTGTTCACCTAGCAGTTTAATGAGTTCATTATCAAACCTAGCAATACTATTCGGGTATAACTGTTGCTTCAGATATTCCTTTCCTTATGAAGGCTCCTGTGTCATGTAAGTATCTTGTCTTTAAAGTGAAAATAAAAGTGTCTATCTTTAAAAAAATATCTCTAAGCTTTTTTGCCCATTAATCTGTCATTGTCAGTTTAATTTTCAGACCCGGTCAAGGCCCTAAAGAGGGTCAAGGAAGAATATTTTCTCCCTTACATTAAGCAGAACTAATTTTTTAACCAGTATGAACTGTCAGAGTTATGTCATGATCCTTTTGAGAGCCTTTCAGGTCTCTAAAAGAATATCTTGAGCCCTAGCCAGTTTGGCTCAGTGGATAGAGTGTTGGCCTGTGGACCAGAGGGTCCTGAGTTCGATTTCTTTCTTTTTAATTTATCTTACTGGCTTTGACTAGACATTTGCTGTGTAGTAAAATAATTATACCATTAGGTAAGAATGGTGGTGATGGGGGGGGAGAGGGGAATTACAATCAAGCACCTTACAAGTGCGTATAAGGGGTATAAAGTCCACATGTAGCTCCTCATTTAGAAGATAGCAATCTAGTTAAGCCTAGGGGAGAAGGTGTGGGCTAAGAAGGATTGAATTGGCCCTTTAGTTACATGTGATGCTTCGTTTCTATTAAAAACTTAAAGCCAGCCTAGCCGGCGTGGCTCAGTGGTTGAGCGTCAATCTATGAACCAGGAGGACACAGTTCGATTTCCAGTCAGGGCACATGCTTGGGTTGCAGGCTCGATCCCCAGTGTGGGTGTGCAGGAGGCAGCCAATCAATGATTGTCTGTCATCATTGATGTTCCTATCTCTCTCTCCCTCTCCCTTCCTCTCTGAAATCAATAAAACTATATTCAAACAAACAAACAAACAAACAAACAAACAAAAACTTAAAGCCAGCAAGTGAAGCCTGTTTTCTCTTTAGGAAAAGACTGCCAAGAATCTTTGGGCAGTGATTTATCAGAGGAGTCAGATGAGAGGAGAACAGCCCTACTTGTACTACACGAGATAAATGAGGGTGCCCTGTGTGCTAAGATTGTTTGGCATATCTACACAGATCAAGTTATGTCTGATGAATTGTAAAGCCGGCACTACAAAGCACTAGAGGATAATAGGGAATAGTGTAAAAGACTAGACCATGTAACTTTAGAGACATTATTAAACCACCCTGAGTCTTATTTTCCTATGTGTTTAAGTATGAAAACACAAATGCACATCTCACATAAATGGTTGTTATCAGATTAAATGAGGTAATACAAATGGTCCCCAATTTAGGATGGTTTGACTTAACGATATTTCAACTTTATCATGGTGTGAAAGTGATATGCATTTAGTGGAAACTGTACTTCAAATTGTGAATTTATTTTTTTTCTGGGCTAACAAAGTGCTGTTTGATACTCTCTCATGACGCTGGGCAGCAGCAGTGAGTGGAAGCTCCCAGTCAGCCATGGAATATTTTTCTCAGGAATTTTCAAAGAATATTTTTCTCAGATTTTTCCTCATATGTACTTTTTATATTTGAGGCATCAATTCTTGGAAAATCTTTGAACATATTCATTTATAGGAGTGTTTACTTATTATTATTTTTTATTTACTCCAGGACCATCTCTGTTTCCTCCAGGGTAATTTTTTTTTTTTTACATTACTTCCTCATCATTGTGTGTAGTTAATGTTCCTCAAGTGTCTGGTGGCCATAAGTTAGCTGCATATAAGAATAAAAGAGTACAAAAAATAGGAATTTAGTAACTTAGTCCTCATATCAGTTGGCAAGCTTTGCTTTAGGTTAATTGACACTAAGATATCAGGCTTTGAATTATTTCTCTGGGATCATAAAATTATTCAGTAAAATTTCTTATCTGCTATTTTGGGGTATAAACTGACTGCTTACCCTCTGGATATACGGATGGAACAAGGTTTCAATATTGAAATGTTTAATTGCTCTCCTAGCTACTGTCTCACTCTTATGCTTTAGAAATGGCATTTATCATATGGATCTCTCAAGGGTTCCGTGAAGAAACCTACTTCATTATTGACCATATTTCTCTTGAAGCACACTTTGTAGCAGCTTTCCTCTCTTCTATACAACACTATCTCACATTGTGTTTTTGTTGTTTTTTTGAAAATTTTATGTGGGTTTATCCACTCTATCTTTTACCTCGAGATAGAGGCCATATATATATAGACAATACTTGTTCTTTATTCACAATGATTTCAATATTTTAAATACTGCAGATCTAATTCTTAGCAAGAATTGAAGCCAAATTACATAGTTTATGATAGAAAGGTATTGTGGTGATGATTCTGTTTGTGGAAAAGCAGAAAAAATAAAACTGTCTTCTTGAGCAAATCCCATTACAGTGTCTTTTAACCCAAGTATCATAGACATACATGAAGCATTAAAACCTTGAGCAGAGACTGAAGGGATACAAAATGTGAATCATGGAATTATCTGAAGGAAGTACATTCAGTAAAGAGAAGACCATTCAAGAATAGTGAACAGCAAATGCAAAGATGCTCTGTCTGTTCTATTAAAGGATAGTAATAAAGATAGAATGCCTGAAGTAAAATGGGACAGAGAGTGTTGAAAAAGATGTAAGACTTCAGAGCCCACTAGGATTAGACTGTTAATCTGAGAAAGATGGAAGTGTACTAAAGAGGTTTGAGTAGATGAGTAATAAGATTTACTTGTATTTAGAAAGGATCAGTCTGGCTGACGTGTTGGGAATAAAGTTTAGAGAAGCAAGGAAAAAAAGGACAATCAAGTATATAATCCTATATGTTAAAAAAAAGACATATTCCTTGCACTTATTTAACTTGATTATAAAATGAATTATTATGTTTTTGTTTTTAAACATTTTAATATAATAAAGGAACTCACTATCACAATTGGATGATTCCATCAACTTGATTATCACCTCAGATCCATGAAACCACAAGAGCTTTGAGAATTTAATGAAGTTTACACAGCTTTTTCAAACATTACCAATGCTGATAGGATAATGAAGGTTGATTAAATTTCATATCTTTAGAGGAAGTGCTATTGCAGAACATTTTATTTACTTATAGCTATAAATAAAAGACATGTATAAATTTTTCATAGGCCATAATGAAACTCTATACTAGTGAACATTAATAGTATAGGTATTTATCCAGCTACATAATATTACATTAGTTTTGAGTAAAGGTAATTATTATCCTTCCTTAAAGGAATGAAATATATTGTAGCTGAGTCTGAACAAAGTAATAGTCAACTATTAGAAATAATTGGAAAAAGTAGGAAAGAGGTTGGCTGATTTAGAGCAGTCAAATGCAGGTGATTATAGGATGTTTGGAATGACTGAAATGCTAGTTAAGAATAATATTTGGGAAGAATAATACATGAAATAAGAGAAAAACCATAATATAAGACATGAGGAATGTGGAGAGAGATGGTAGGAACTAAAATACAAAAAAAATTATGAACAGGCAAGAAAACAAAGAGGGCTCAGAAGTCAAAAGCAGTTTAATGAACAAAGAAAAAGGTCAAGTTAGCATATTCCCTCTATTAGATAGGACTAGAGGCTCGGTGCATAAATTTGTGCAAGGGTGGGGTCTAGCCAGCCAGCCCCAATCAGGGCCAATCAGGCTGGGCCAGCCAGTGGGAGGGGCCAAAGGCAGTTGGCCGGCTGGCCCTGCCCCCTGGTGAAATCCCCTGGTTGAACTCCTAGTCGAGGGGACAATTGACATATTGGCCTTTTATTATATAAGACTAGAGGCCCGGTGCACAAAGATTTATGCACTCGGGGGGGGGGGGGGGGGTCCCCCAGCCCGGCCTGTGCCCTCTCGCAGTCTGGGACCCCTTGGGAGATAACGACCTGCTGGCTTAGCCCTGCTTCCAGGTGGCAGAGGGCAGGCCCAATCCCTAGGTGCAGCCCCTGGTCAGGCTCAGAGCAGGGCCGATTGGGGAGTTGGGGCACAGCCCCCTGTCACACTCAAGGCAGGGTTGATTGGGAGGTTGCGGCGCCACCCTCTGTCACGCACAGAGCAGGGCCGATCAGGGGGTTGGGGCGCTGCACCCTGTCACACTCAGGGCAGGGCCAATGGGGAGGTTATGGCTCTACCCTGTCACACACAGAGCAGGGCCTGTGGCGGGAGGGGGGGGGGGTTGGGGCGCCGCACCCTGTCACACACAGAGCAGGACCGATCAGGGGTTGGTGCGTTCCACCCTGTCAAACACAGAGCCGCAGGGCAATCAGGGGATTGGGGAGCTCCCCCCTATCTGGCACAGAGCAGGGCAGATAGGGAGGTTGTGGCCCAGCCCCCTGTAACACACAGAGCCACAGGGCGATCAGGGGGTTTGGGCGCTGCCCCCTGTCATGCTGATCCCGGTGCCGGGAGCCTCACTGCTCCACTGATCCCTGTGCTGGGAGGCATATTACCCTTTTACTATATAGGATAGAGGCCTGGTGCACAGGTGGGAGCTGGCTGGTTTGCCCTGAAGGGTGTCCTGGATCAGAGTGGGGGTCCCCACTGGGGTGCCTGGCCAGTCTGGGTGAGGAGCTGAGGGCTGTTTTCCGGAAGCGAGTGACTGAAGCTTCCAACTGCTCCTTGTTTTCTTTTTTTCTTTTTTTTTTATTCTGGGCCAGCTTTAGCTCTGAGGCCTTGCCGCTGAAAACATCGATACAATGTTGCTAAAGCCCGGCTGAATGAAAGCCGGTTTCTAGGGTTTTGTTTATCTTCTTATTTGCAACATAGTACATAGTTGCTTAGAGTTGTAGCTCAGAGGCCGGCAAGTGAGGCCGGGAACGTTGGTGTCCTCCTTCACTGCAGCAAGCAAGCCTCATGTTCGCTTCCAGCTGCCTGGCTGCCGGCCGCCATCTTGGCTGACAGTTAATTTGCATATACTCACTGATTAGCCAATGAAAAGGGTAGCGGTCGTACGCTAATTACCATGTTTCTTTTTTATTAGTGTAGATGTCACAAAGGAAATTATCCTTCTCAACTTCCTTTTGTTGAAAGCAATAAAAAATAATAAAAAATGACTTGAGTCATGTCAGGAAGCTCACCTTATTGCCATAAAGGTTCAGTAGTCCCCCTTATTCTTGATTTTGCTTTCTGCATTTTGTTACCCATGGTTAACTGTGTTCCAAATATTAAATTTAAAATTGCAGAAATAATAAGTTTGAGATTGCATGCCATTTTGAGTAGCATAATGAAATCATATTTGACCCACTCCTTCCTGTCCAGGACCTGAGGATATAACTCATCCCAGTATCCAACATCTCCATGCTGCATTAGCTCCTGGTTAGTTAGTCATTTAGCAGCCCTCTTGGTTATCAGATCCACTGAGTGCTATCAAAGGCTTGTGCTCAGTAATCTCTATAGTAACCTAAGACTCTGCCACAATTAACCCCTTTCATCTTATCACATAAGCATTGTTTCCATCTCACAGCATCACAAGAGGAAGTGTGATTAAACTATAAGATATTTTGAGAGACCAAATTCACATAACTTTTATTACAGTATGTTGTAATTATTCTATTTTATGTTATTACTTATTGTTGTTAATATCTTACTGTGACTAATTTGTAAATTGAACTTTATCATAGGTAATTATATAGGGGGAAAAAACAGTACACATAGGGTTTGATATATCTGCGTGTCACGCTTCCACTCTGGGAGTCATAAAACATAACCCATGTGGACAAAAGGGAGAGACTACTGTAGTTGAAACAGGTTTTAGAATGAAAAGGAAAGCCAGTTAAAAGAAGCCACTCCTAAAGTGACAGCTGAGAGATCATCTACTGGCCCTTTCACTGGGACCACCACCATCAGTAGACATTCCTGAGACCAGACATGATTCTACTGTGTGGTGGCCACAGATGCATCTTAATCTTTCATTGTAAATGAGTGTATAAATGAGTTCCAACTTTATGAATGAGTTCTAATCTCTGCCTCTACACTCACCTGAGTCGATCTGATATGAAAGCACTGAGTGAGAATATAAAAGGTGAAACCTTGTTAGTAATCTGCACCTTAGCTACCAGGGAATGTGGAGAGGGAATACTAAGCCTTCTGGAACTTCTGTAATTAGAAGTGGTGCCACGTCTAGCCCATAGATTTACACAATGGAAGATTTCACTGAAATATACGAATGTGATACTATATAGGAATACTATTTATAAATGCATGATATAAGCAATATTAGTTGCTTATTTGACATTCTTCTATTAACTTTAAAGATTAAGATGTTGAATTTGGTTTTTTACAAACAAATCTCATAGAAATCTGTCATTAAATATGTGAGCAAACATGTCTTCTTTGACTATTTGGTGAGAGAAATAGCTCTGCTTTCTTTCTTCCAAAAAATAAAGTTGCTGTGTTAAAGTATAAACAGAATTAAATATATTCTGGGACAAAGTATATTTAAACTATCAAATGCAAACATAGTTAAATATTCTTTATATTTTTTAAAGAATGAATTAGATACAGGACATTAACCATGCCCTATTAGAGAAAATAAAATTGCATAATTTTCCAAACCACTGAAACATTATTTTATAATAAAATGTTAAGCATAAAAATTGTATTACAATAAATACCTTTATTCCTAAAGCCAGATTGAAACAATATCCACCAAACATTGTATGTTATCTGTATATGGTGCATTTATTTATGAAGACTTATCAAGATGGAAATGGTAATTCAGAAAAACAAGTTATATTAGCTGGTGCATTTGCAGATTTATAGTCAATTTACTACTGGTAGTGTCAAAATAATGTAAAAATAGTAAGTAGTAACTATTTCACAAATGGAGAGGGAGAATCAAGTCAGCAAATGCTTACATAATCATGTAAAGTCATTTGTAGTTACAGCACTATTGTTAATAATATAAATTTTGGAGAATTTCTAAGCAAGGACTAAATTGTTTGAACACTTCTTGTATCCTCTGGTTAGTACAGTAGGAAAACTGAAAAAAAGGGGAAAGAAAAATATTATCTTCCAAGTTATAAAAACTAAGAACTTAAGATAAATGTGTTTGGGGACTTCTTTCACTATTATTTTTTCTATCCACAATATATATTTTTTTTACTTTAGTTGTACCCCCTCCAAAGTTACTTTAAAAAACTGTATTGACAACATATTTCATACATAAGCTTAGTCATGGTTATTAAAATATATTTGAATTTAAAAAATGATATTTAATTTAAAATGACATAAATATTTAAATTAAGTAAAATATTTAAAATGCCAAAGATGATAATATTTCAGCTCCAATATGAAAGCAAATATAACTCTGGAAAGTCTTTTAATTAAATTTTTAGTTTTTCTAAAACTATTTAATAATATTTAAGACTTTCTCAGAAAAATAAAACAGAAAATTATAAAAATCATTTAAAATAAAAATGAAACAACTACTATCTTCAGACAACCATGTGTATATGCATCTAGGGCTGTGATTTCTTTGTACTATTAATGTGCATTTTAATAACTTTTGGTTGATTGCACACAGAAATTATAAGATATTTTCACTGACTCAGTTTTGCCCTAGAGATGAACTGTCTATTTTATAGGCATTTCTTTTCTCTTTTCTATAATTTGACATTGTTAAACATACACACAAATCCATTAAATAAAATAAATATATTATCTTTTGCATTGAGACTATTTTTATAATTAAATTATTTTTATTTAAAAAAATCGGGATGTATTTTACACAGTGAAATGCACAAATCTTGGCCGAGTGGTTTGATGAGTTTTGACAAATGCCAACAGCCTGTATTTGTCTAGATATAAGATATTTCGGCACCCTAGAAAGTACCCAGATTCCCCTTCAGAGTAAACCTCCATGCAGAGCAAGTCCCGTTTATGTCTACTCCAGTATACCAGTTTTACCTGTTCTAAAACTTCTCATGAATAGAATTATGCAGTAAATATACATTTGTATCTGGCTTCTATTATTTAGCATGCATTTGATTGTTGTGTGCATCAGTAGATTATTCAGTTTAATTGATGAATTCTATGATTCTATGATTATGCCACAATTTACAGATCCCTTTTTTTGTTGATGGACATTTGGGTTGATTCTATTTCTCGACAAATATGAATAAAACTACTATATGCATTTCTGTAAAGTCTTTTTATTAGCATAAGTTTTCATTTCTCTCAGCTAAATACATAGGTGTGAAGTTCCAGGGATAAAGGGGAGAAACATATTCAAGCATATGGGAAATTTTCAAACTGTTTCCAAGTGGTTGTACCGTTTTATAGTTCCATCAAGACTGTTTAATGCATCAGTTGTTCCATACTCTTTCCAACATTTGGTATTCTCAGTGGTTTTAATCTTAGTCATTCTAGAAGAAATATAGTGGTATGCAGTTGTGGTTTTAATTTGTGTTTCCCAGATTAATACAATGTTGACCACATTTTCAGTGCTTATTGGCCATTTGTATAATTTAATTTGTGAGCAATCTTTTTTCATATTCCTCAATTGAATTGTTCATTAGTCCTTTATATTCCGGATACAAGTCCTTTGTCATATATGCGTGTTGCTCATATTTCCTCACAGGCAGTGGTTTACATGTTCATTTTCTTAACCATGTGTTTTGATGAGTGGGAGTTTTTAATTTTCATGATGTTCAATTTATACTTAATATTTGCTGTGTCTTGCCTAAAAATCTCTGCCTATTCCCAGGTTTAAAAAAAAGTATCCTGTTTTTTTCCTAGAATCTTAATGGTTCTAGATTTATGTTTATAATTCAAATTGAATTAATTTTTATGTAAAATATGAGTTAGGGGTCAACATTAATTTTCTTCCATGTGGATACCCGATTGTTCAAACACCTTTTGGTGAACAGACTTTCCTTGAGAGACAAACATTTTTTAAACTGACACCAGTAGAAACAAAAAATTTGAATAGTTCTCAATTTTGTTTAAGAAATTGAATTCAGCATTAAAAACTTTTCCAGAAAGAAAATACCACATCCAAACAATTATGTTGGTGAATTTAATCAAGCATGTAAGGAGGAAATTATATCCACCTTCCACAAACATTTTCAGAAACTAATAAGGTTGAACCAACCTGACAAGACCTTATAAGAAAGTCTGTTCATGAGATACAAATATGTCTCATGAATATAGATAGACAGAATATTAGCAAATGAATTCAGCAATATATAAAAAGCATAATAAAGACCAAGTAGTATTTATCCCAAGAATGTCTGTTTCAACACCAAAAATTCAATTAATGTAATTTATCGAAGTAACAAAATAAAAGCGTATACTCATCACCATAGATACAGGAATACTTTTGATAAAATCCAACACATTCATGAAAGTAAATTATCAGCAAATAGGAATAAGAGGACTTCCTCAATCTGATAAGGGGTATCTTAAAGGGCAATTTCAGCTAACATAATACATAATGTTGAAAATTTAGATAACTTTTTCCTACATTCTGAAAGAAGGAAAGACATCTTCTCTTATGAATCTTGTTCAAATTTGTACTTCAAATCTTAGCCAAGAAAATGAGCTTAAAGTTATACAGATTAGAAAGGGAAAAGATAAAATTGTCTTTAGTATCAGTTAATATGATTTTCTGTATAGAAAATCCCAAGGATTCTACAAATGAACCACAAAATATAATAAGTGAATTTAGCAATGTTACACTACACAAAATCAATTTTATTTCTTTTTATTACTAATGAATAATTGGAAATTAAAATTTAAAAAAATACCATTTTCAAAAATATGAAAACATAAAATACCTATACATGAATGTAAACATAAATGTTTAAAACCTTTAAACTGAAAATGACAAAGATAATTCTGAGAAAACCAAGACAACCTAAATAAGGGCAGAGATATATCACAGTAATGAATTGGAACACTCAATAGCATTAAGATGTCATTACCCCCAAAATGTTCCATAAATCCATGCAATATCAATCAAAATTATAATAAATATGTTGGTAAGAAATTCATAAGGTGATTTTTAGAAATTATATAGATGGTCAAAGGACCAAGAATAACCAATACAATTTTGACAAGAACAAAATGTGATACCTAATTTCCAGAATTGTTATAATGCTAGAGTAACCTGAAAAGTGTAATTCTGGCATAAGTGTAGACATAAGTCAGAGAAAAATAATAGAGGCCAGAATAGACCTACATATAAATAGTCACTTAATTTACTACAAAAGTACCAAATTGGAAATAAAATCAACTGGAAAATAAAATCTGTTCATATTGATGTATTTTAGACTGAAAAAAAAAAGACTATATGGTTTCATGGATGTATTAGTATACTTATCTCCTAACTGAGGAAAGTTACCTGAAAATAGGCATAATGTTTCTGCACTGAACATTTAATCCTTGCACATTAAAATTCATTAACAAAAATATTGTCCTTTGGAACACAAGTTGAGCTGAAATTCATGCAACTCTTTTTAGTCCATGTTAACAACTAGCCATTCACCTTAGCATTTTTCCAATATCATAATTTTTATTACCTAGATCTGGGGCAGAAAATCAAGCAAAGGCTTAGCACTTGAAAGAATACTTTCCTCCAGCTTTCTGAAACAGAATAAGTACATGTAATATAGAAGATCCCTAACATTTAGTACCATAAAATGATAATAAACTTTTTTTCTCTTTGATTACTAGGCCTAGTATTAAATGAGAAGTTACATGAAAGGATGGATTATACCTGCCTTAACTTTGATTTTTTTTTTCCTATGTGGTACATAATGCATACTACATGCATATTTGTTATATGAATGAATGAGTATATTCTAATCATTTATGGAGATGATAAAATTTCTGGGTGTTCTCTTCCTCAGAAGTCTCTTAATTGACTACTACCACAATGTGGATTATTTGAATGGACTTTACATTACTGCATAAACAATTGTATAAATCTGGTACACTATAGTCAATTTATTTCACTGTTGTTACTCTCTGAAGTACCAAATATTTGCATAACAATATTTTGTTTCTCAGAATGTCTCAGACCCATATAGGAGCCACATGAATTCAAATACACAATTCAATTATACTTCTAAAAAATAAAAATACTTTTACACAAAATTTTAGAGGCTATAAAACACAAGTATTTTTTTTTTAATATATTTTATTGATTTTTTACAGAGAGAAAGGGAGAGAGATAGAGAGCTAGAAACATCGATGAGAGAGAAACATCGATCAGCCGCCTCCTGCACATCTCCCAAAGGGGATGTGCCCGCAACCCAGGTACATGCCCTTGACCGGAATCGAACCTGGGACCTTTCAGTCCGCAGGCCGACGCTCTATCCACTGAGCCAAACCGGTTTTGGCAAAACACAAGTATTTAAAACAATATTTTCTAAACAAAAACTGCTGTTTGTGTTATCAAAGTCTGACCTACCCTGACGGCCTGAATACCGCTCAGTATCCCCATGACAGGCAGCTCTGCAATCAATAACGGGTCATAGGAGCTGAAGGTCGAGGATTCTGCTTCTCCATGTTTCACATTTATTCAGCTCTTGTCCCCAGCATGCTCGGATCTTATTTTTATCTTTGACATTGAAGTAGAAAGCTTTTTCTCAATGTATTACACCCAAGTACATTCGCACATACGCAAATAACCTCTAAATTATGGGGACTGAATGTGGTCAGGCTGAAGATGAAGCATTTCAATGGAAAAATCAAACTAAGACTGTCATAAGATTGCCATTAAGATTTTGCAAAACCGGTTCTAACCATGCCTAATTTGGAGTTAAATATATTCCACCCATGCCCGGATGTTTAATCCAATAAATCTCGGTTGTTTCCCAAAGTTAGCCAATTGCCATTGTTAGCACAGGCAGCTAGTTAGGTTATTAACAAAAGAGAAGGGAGAAAGCTGGCTTAGTGTCAGTCGGGAAATGACAGCTTCCTAGACTCTTCAGGGGACTTCCGAATTGCTCTGCCAAGGGGATTAATGCTCCTCCCTCCCTCTGAGTAGGAGAAGGACGGGCTTCCAATCACCCCAGGGAATGACTTATTTTGCTGAGACATGAGCAATAGAAGCTACAATGGTATAGGGGATGGTACAGGGGAAGTCCTTCTACTAAGGGCAGGTGAAGTAGAAGCCAGATGACTTCTACTTGAGGTATGCACAGTAGGAGCCAAAATGGTGACCATAAAGGGAAGGAGACAAACCTGGAAAAAAGACAGGATAGGATAAGGGCACAAAAAATCAAGGAAAAAGATCGGATAGGAGGAGTTACCAGCAGAGACCCAGGAACATCCAGGAAAGAGATTGGATAGCTTGAAAGAAAGCCTGCTCTCTCCCAAGCCCAAGGAAATATAATCAAAGCTAAACAAAGGCTTGGTGATTGTGCTCTTTCTCTTCAGCAGCCATAAGGGGCAGGTAGGAGCAGAGATTGTGCGGGAGTCCTGGAGCGTTGGATGCCAGGCTAATGGCACAGCAGCACTGGGTTCTGGCCCTCCTCGAGGGCTTGGTGGGGATAACTGCAGGCCTGCGTTCCCAGAGGCTGGGCTACTTCTGCAGTGAGAGGAGCTGAGCCACCTGGTCACGGATGAGACATCGGGCATGATATATCTAGGGGCAGTCTTTTGTTTTCACTCCAATAAATCTTGCCACTATACTCTAATCCTCCTACGTGTGTATCCCTGAAATGTTTTTCATGAGATTCTGTGGAAGAATTCTATTTCCTCCAGCAACACCATGAGACTCTTTGCGTATTCAAAATAAATACAATGACAAAGAAGAGTTTCCAAAACAGAGAAGGCCTATTAAAAAAGCAGTGAAATACATTTCTAATAAAGATTGTTTTGAAGCAGTGTGATTTTAAAAATCAGAATAAGTATAGCAGCTAATTTATTTTATTTTTTTATTTGGTGTCATGAAAATGATTTCTTAAATTTTCCTAGAGTAAGCTAAGATTGACAACATTATTTATTTAGGAATCCTAAATAAACTTTCTTGAATATGCTTCAGAATTAAGCAATTTTGTGACACTCTGCATACCTAATGTTTGTGCCTGCTACAGTTGCACTATTTGCTATTCAGACAGACACAGACAATTAAATTCCCCAGGAGAGCATTGTTGGCACAAGCCAGGGAAAGTTTTGTTTATGCTAAAAACATAAAACAACAGAGTAAATGGCAGCCAAAAAGAGGAAGTCATGACCGCAGGCAGTAACACTGTCACTCACCTTTCTCTAGCGAATTTATTTTCCATGAACATTAGAAATAGCATCCTTCATGTCAGAAGCAAAACCATTAGATCACCATCTAGAGAATGGACAGGAATTATACAGATCTCTCAGAACTCTAATGCCATAGTAATTATAATCTTCAGTAATTCAGTGGCTCAAGAGTTTTACTCATCTGTTGTTTTAACTGATGGACATCTATCTGTTAAAGCTATGGGTCCGATGTGGCTATTTAAAATACCAACAGATGCAGGGTACTCAAAATGAGTGATGCTCAGTTTATATAATAGATAAGTTTGATTGTTATCAGAAATAAAATTAGATAATAAATAAATAAATCATGATAAATAGGTAGGAAGATAGGTAGATGGATGGATGGATTGACAGATAGATAGACAGGCAGGTAGATGATCTATAGTGATACTTTATTTTATTTAGTTATTCTATGACCATCTGCCCTTTCACTTATAGAGCCTTTGGCATCAAAATAGGTCTTTCTTAACTAGTGCTTGAAAGGGCGAGGGCTACGCCCTCCATCTTGCCCCAGGGTAAGGGCTACGTCCTCCATCTTACCTTGGCCACGTGCTTGGCAAGGAGCTTCTTCCAGGAAGTCTAAGACTCTGCTAGCCTCACCCAGGACCAAGACATCGACTTGCGCCTGGCCAATCGGCAGAGCACAGTCCTTTCTCCTCCCCTTACTCCAACCCCCACCCCCCCTTTAAAACCCATCTCTAGGCGGGGTTCTGTCTCTCGGCCACTTGGTTTGCTGTTGTGTCGGTGAGTCTGGTGGAGGGGAGCTCAAGCTAGCTTGAAATACAGATTCTTATGCTTTTGCATCGGATTGGCTGGCTCCCTGATGTGGTTTCTTGGGAATCTTGAAATCTGGGCATAACAGTGCTTATGGCAAATGTAATAGCTTCCTACAGCGTTTCTCTTAGTTTTGTTTCTCTGTCCTTCTGTTATCATAGTTAGCTAAATATTAATAGGAAGAAAGCAAAGGGAATCATACAATGACTCTGTTTGCTGCACCAGGAAGCTACAGCTTCACACACACTACAGGGGATCAAAGCATTGCCTCCCAAGGATTAACACCCCTCCCTTTCCCACTTTGGTACCAGATTTGGCAAAGGGGGAGTGCAAGGGGAGATAAGTACATGTACGATAAAAGTCAAAATAGAGCAGGGGGAGGCGCTTGGCCATAGAGCCCTTTCGGTCTAACCTGGGAAAGGGATGATTGGTCAGGTGGTAAACCCATAAGAAGCCTGAAAAATCTTGAGAAGTTAATTGGTTATTTTAAAATAGCTCCTGGTTATAATCCCAGGTGAACAAAGAAGCTCTCTCTCATGCCCACATGATAACATACTCACCCATTTGTTTGTGCAACTTCTCACCCAGGAGCATGTGACCATATGGCTCTAGAAGGAACCTGGGACCACATACCACATACCATGGGATCCAAAGGACTAACCTCTAATATTGATACCAAATTTTTGGACTGGAACCTGGATTTTTTGTCTGCCAGAATCGAAGAATGAATCCACAGACAGGAAATGATACAGCAAAGGTGGAAATTTACTGAAGAACAAGTACAGACTCCCAAGTGGGGAGAGGGAAGAGTCCCGCAGAACTGACTCCCATGTAGGGAGGGGGAAGAGTCCCACTGGGTTCCCTTTCCCTATGGCTTATAAAGGCTGCAGATCCTGCAGCCTGATATCCCCTGATTGGTCACTATTTCCTTTCGAGTTGGTTACTATAGTAACTCCTGGGCTCAAAGGTTGAACTTCACAAGGGACATGTAAGGTTCTCCCCGCTCCTTCCTTATTGTTGTCCTATTCCCTTTGGGCTTTTTTCTTCTCCTTCTGAATGAAGGGCTTCCTTCTCTTTATTTTGTAAATATAGACCTTTCTTGGCTACTTCCAGTTCAGTTGTCTTATGTAAATATACCTGTTGCTGCTCCCTTGTCTTATGGAAATGCACCTGACTTCCTTGTGTTATGGAAATGTACCTTCTCCCATTCTGCAGCCCCGAGCTTTTCCATGGACCCTAATTCTAAAAAATCCCTACGTCTGCCTATCTAACCTGGGAAAATTCCTGCTTCAATATGACACAGAGACTCTGGACACTGACCTTTGTTTTGGCCTTGATGAAGACAAGGTTGGACTTTTTCCATGACAAGATGGAAGGAGATCAAACATTGGGATACCCAAGAGGGAAATCCCTTTGATTTTGCATCACAAGTAAGTTGTCTTGCCACATCACTGTTAGGTTTGATGGAACAATTGAATCAATACCCCCTCCCCTGGGAACTGATCCGTAAGTCACTTCGCAATGGACATTCCACTTGTCTAGACCACATTCCACTTGCTAAAACCATTATCTCTCCCCTCCAGACTTTTCAGAATCCAGACCAACACAGAGATAATTCTCTGCCCAGAAAAAGCCCTCCAAAAGTCCTTTAAAAGATGCTGATTCCTGTCACTGGGGGCTGGAGCCATCCAGGCTAACCACCTGGTGTGCTGATGATCAAATAAACTCATAATTCCTCACCATTCTGGTCTCATGCGTCCCTCCTTCGGCAACCTAACAATCACCATCTCCCAGGTGTAGATCTGTGAAATGCTTTTCCAATGATCCCATGTAAGAGCCTGATATCCACCAACAACACTTCAACCTTTTTTATTGGAACCAAAAATGTATTCCAATAATCTACACTAATAAAAGAGAAACATGCAAATTGGTGTCACTCTGGTATGCCCACCAGCCAATCAGGATAGTATGCAAATTAGCCCAACAAAGATGGCAGTTAATTTGCATATGCAGGCTCCAGCCGGAGTGAAGACTGAATACTGAAGACTGAAGAGGCTTGGCTTCGCTGCAGCCAGACCAAAAACCTAGGTCCCGGTTTCCGGAGGAAAACCGGTGCCGGCAGCCAGGGGAAGGAAGGCCTATTGTGCGAATTTTTGTGCAACGGGCTTCTAGTAGTAATATAAATGTGTTATTTCTAAAGAGGTTTCTTCAGACTTCATAGTACACCCTTCCTTCTGCACTGATTACATTTTTGAAGTTTCCCTCAGCTTGACTGATCTTTAGATAAGCTTCTTCCTGACTATATGCCCATACCTCCCTTTTCTCATATCATGTGCTTTAAAAAACTTGAAATTATAAATTCTCTCTCTACCCCATTGAGATGTAAATCTTCTCCCAGCCTCTTGCAACTGTTTGCAACTAGGGAGTGCCTTTCTCTAGGACCACAGAGCCACTTCTTTGAAACATAATCAGCAAAGTAAAGGAGAACCTATATCCCAGTCTCTGTGAGAGGGTAGGAGTCTAACTTTGCTAAATGCCAATTAGCATCCACAGATGACCTTAATCACATTGTCCAACCTCCCTACTAAGGTCTTCCAGTACTATCCTCCTGGCTCACTCCAGTGTTTAAAAACCAATATTGGCCCTGACCGATTTGGCTCAGTGGATAGAGCATTGGCCTGCAGACTGAAGGGTCCCAGGTTTGATTCTGGGCATGTACCTTGGTTGCAGGCACATCCCCAGTGGGGGGTGTGCAGGAGGCAGCTGATCAATGTTTCTAACTCTCTATCCTTCTCCCTTGCTCTCTGTAAAAAACCAATAACAGATATTAAAATATAAATAAACACCAATGTTGGTGTTCTCTTCTATTGTATTAGTGTAGTGGAGTTGTTTAATCCCTTTACTCTATTTCAATAGTCACAACTCTTCTTGCAATAATCTTGAATAAAATTTTCCTTAACTGCTTAATTTAACTTTACTGGATGCAGTTTTTCTTTGACAGTGCTCTATGCTCTGTTCCTTATGCCTCTTTGTATGTACTTCAAAGTCTCTCTTTTTTGAGATCATAATTTTTTTTAAGGCCTAGATTAAATGCATTTCATATGAGTACAATTTGCTGAATTCAAATTTACATGGTGATGGGGGGAAATTGCTTATTTTGTTTTGCTGTGGTTACTGCTCAAAAATGTAAAGAAGAACAATAGCTTTGAACTACATGGATTAGATATTCTCTCTTATTATACTCAATATCTTTAATGAAAGACTAGAAGAATGAAGTAAGACATCCTTTCTTTCCTAGCAGTTAGCAGGATGTTTCTTGGGGTTTCCAATCTTCACATGTTCACTTGGGGGCTGAGGGGGCAATAGAATACATTAGAACACTGGAATTTGTCTTGCCGAAGTATTTTTCAGTTACTTAAAAGATGAAGACTATCATCTTCTCTCTCACCAGGCAACTTCCCTTCAAATGACTTTGTAATGTCACTGAATATAGAACTCTGCTGAGCAGGGAATAGAAACATTGATGTCTGTAGAAACATTGATGTCTGTGAAAAAAGTGCTAAAGAACACCTTGACACTTTGTGTCTGGCACTGTAAGGAAGTTTGCTTATGAGAAAAGTGCATTGTGATGCTCATGGAATGTTCTATTTTTTCCATACAAAATTGTATAATTGTGTGCAGCAGAATATGTGTACATCTGAGTAAAAAAAATAACAGTGGGAAATGAGGGCAAGAGCTAGAGAAGTCATTTGTTGTTTTTCCTTTCATCCTGAGGCTTGGCAGAGGAAAAAGATTAAAATGGAAACAAAATAATATAAGTATATATGACCACAAATCTGTAAATTAATGGTTGAAAGAGATATTACGGTCTGATAAAAGTGTTTCCTGTTTTTCTCTGACACTCAACATGCCATCTGTTTTCATGTTCTGTGAAATTTATGTCAACTTTATCCTAAATTGCCTACCATGCAGGGCCACTGTAAGTTACCCCACCTCAATCAACTGGGCTCCTGCAATAATTTCAGAAGTTGTATTCCTGCTCCCCCTCTTTCCTTCTAAAAAGAAAAGCCTTAGCTGGTTTGGCTCAGTGGATAGAGTATTAGCCTATGGGCCAAAGGGCCCCGGGTTCAATTCTGGTCAAAGGCACATGCCTAGGTTGTGGGTTCAATCTCCAGTAGGGAGCATGCAGGAGGCAGCTGATCATTGATTCTCATTTATCATTGATGTTTCTCTCTCTCCCTCACCCTTCCTCTCTGAAATCAATAAAAATATATTTAAAAAAAAGATTTACTACCTAACTATGAAAATCACCTTGGTAAAATGGGAACATGCTCTTAGTAAAAGAGAAATCATATCACTCCTCTGCTCAAAAATATCCAAATCTGTCAAAAAACAAACAAACAAAAACTCAATAACTGGACACCTGGGCTAAAGGGCTAACAGGCACTGCTGATCTGTTCCATATATCCCCCCCCCCCCCCACCACCAAATTATTTCTTCTCATTCTTCCCCTTAGGCCCTCTACCTAGGCCAAACTTCACCTATCACCGTTCTTCAGGAGCAATGCCTAAAATATCTCCCCCCAATCCCACCCTCCAAGATTACCACATAATTCGCTCCCTTACTTCATTCAAGATTCTGGTCAAATATCTCCATTTTATATACTTCTAGAATCTTTCTTTAAAATACATCATTGTTCTGTCCAAGTCACCTTATAACACGCAATCCTTCTTCATTGTTTTTATAGCAAAAATTTCTCCTCAAATAATAGTATGAAAACAATAATCAGATTGCATCACTTTCTAGTTACAACCACCCCTCCCTCCCCCCAAAAAAGGCTGCTTCTTATTGCACTAAAGATAAGAAACACAATGCTTTCCAAGAAAAAGAGGTAATACATGACAAGGGCCTCTTTTTGTCTCTGAACTAATCTCATGTCATTCTACCTATTCGCTTACTCCTTTCTGGCTATTCTGACATTCTTGGATGTTTTAAACCTACAAAGTTAACTGCTATTCCAGAGTCATAGCACTCATTGTCCTGCACATGGCTGGCTTAGGACTTTTTTATATTCAGATCCAGCATCACTTTCCTATTAAGGCTTACTTAATCACAGTATCAAATGCCACTTTATAAAACTCGCTATTGCCTGACCTTGATTATTTATTTTTATGGCATTTATAATTACTTTATATGTTAAACACCTATTTTATTTGTTAATTTCTGCAAATGAGAGTAAAACCTTTTGCCCTCTAAGTTATAACTGTAACTTTGGCTCTTAGGAACAATGTCTGCCACATGAGAAAAACCTCAATAAACATGTTAAATTAATACTAGAAAGCCCAGAAATAAGCCTTCATTATGTAGTCATATGGTTTTGACAACGTTTCTAAGAACAATGGGAAAAAGACAGTTATTTCAATAAATGCTGCAGGATATCCACATGCAAAAAAATAAAGTTGGACCCTTATCTTAAAGATAAATTCAAATGAATCTAAGAACTGATTCTTTAACACTCTTATATCTCAATAACTGGCACTCTCACACACACACAAAATTATGTATACATATATCCATAGTCAATTTTATTTAAATGCCACTCATGAAATACTGTCAGGAGTACACCAATTTCCTTGAAACAATGTCACTTTGAAGAATCATGTATTTTTTTATGTGAAAAGAAATTTTACTTGACTCCTCCCTTGGACAATTCAATTTTTCATGACATTTGATTAAGGAAACTATAGATAATATACAGTTTCAATTAAAAAATGATCCCTAGGATCTCTGACATTTCATTTTTAAGACATTTCATTTTTAAAATAATATCATAAGGTAATAGTATAATGAATGCAAAACAAATGAGAGCCATAACATTCTTAACATTCAATTTGTTTTCTGCTTTCTTAATATAACATTTGATTATTTACTTAGTATTCCTCTCACTTAAACCTTTTTACTAAGCACCAACATCCTATAGTTCATATCCACTTGACTGTCTTATTTTTCAATTCTTTAAAGTATTAGATAAGTCCCCCTTTTCCCCCATTGACCTCTCCCCAGCCGTTCCCATCCCCCAGCACATGCCCTCACCTCTCTACTGACTGTGTCCATGGGTTATGCTAATATGCTAGTTTTCCTTAAAGGAACCATCTGTGGTGTTTAGGTTTACACAAGACCCAGTATTATGTGCAATGAGCTGGAGTCACCCGGTATATCTGTTAAATATAAAATCTGGCTATTCTGTAACTGAAAAGTGGGAGATTGTTAAATAATTCAACAGGAGATGATCAATCTTATTTTGATCAAAGGTTTAAATGGGGCTGACTCTGGTCACATAAAGTAAAACCATCACTTTTGGCTTTTTAACTCAAGTCAAGGTTATTCATATCATAGGTTACTAATCCCAATTTGGATGTAAGGTAAATTTTTGTTTTCTTCCCGATTCTTATCATCACCCTATTTTATTTTATTTTTTTTTAATTTATTTTTTTTTAATATTTTTTTTATTGATTTTCCACAGAGAGGAAGGGAGAGAGATAGAGAGTTAGAAACATCGATGAGAGAGAAACATCGATCAGCTGCCTCCTGCACATCTCCTACTGGGGATGTGCCCACAACCCAGGCACATGCCCTTGACTGGAATCGAACCCGGGACCTTTCAGTCCGCAGGCCGACGCTCTATCCACTGAGCCAAACCGGTTTTGGCATCACCCTATTTTAAAGAAGCCTATAAAAACTGGGGTCAGATGAGATTTTGTACCCTGGGGCTATGGAAACAAAAGAAAGTATTAGATAATAAGGAAAAATAATAGTAATGTATAGAGAAATCCTAGCCTCTTTTTTGCTGAGAACAGACCATATATTTCCTTTCTGAATAATCAGGTACCCTTTATCCTCTTCAACCTCACCCACTCTTCTTTCCCTCTGCTAACTACCATACTGTTGTCTGTATCTCAGTTTTTCTATTTGTTTTGTTTGTCATTTGTTGCTTTCTGTTTCCTATCCTACATATGAGGAAAATCACGTGGTTCTTGTCCTTTCCCATCAGACTAGACTTTGGTGCTGAGCACAGAACGCAATATACAGATGATGTATTAAAGAATTGTACACCTGGAACTTATAAATCTTATTTAATAGATGTCATCCAAATAAATTTAATAAATAAATAAAAGGGGGGTAAAAAAGAAAGCTAACTGTTTCTGTAATGGGCCAGATAAGTATTTTGGGCCATATGTTGTCTGTAACAAAGATGAAATTCTGCTGTTGTAGTCGAAGCAGCCAGAGATAACATGTAAACAAATGGGCATAGCTATGCTTCAATAAAACTTTATTTACATAAAAAGAACAATTTTATATATGACTACTGATCAATATATGTTTGATGAAATAAACAGACTAATACTGAAAGGAAGTTAGACATTTTTTAATACTTATTGAGATTTTAGCTTTAAAATGAGGTTTTATCTGAGATTCATTTTATTGTCAAAGATTTAATAGGATCCTATATAATGTAATATGTTCACAATGTATAATGTATCAAAGTGGAAGTAAATGAGTCAGAAAATATGTAAATTATATTTTTCCAGGTGTGGTGTTTAAATGGCTCCATTTCTATCTGCAATGTTTTCCTGAAATATTCTCAAACCAAAGTTCTAAATACATGGATGTATAAGTTTTTAATTAAAATTTTCAAGATATAAAAAAAGTTATGTTGAGACTATAAATAGCAACTAAAATATTTTAATTTCAGAATAAGAAACAGAGATAAATATCAAATAGAAATCCATAGTATTTTAAAAGTAATAATGTTTAAGATTAATAAAAACTAAAAAGTTTAAGTAAGAGGCAGTTTTATAAGGTTTTATAATGCTCAAAATGAGAGCATGTATAAAAAGAAAAGAAAAACCAATTGGGGTTCATTTGACAGTGTGTTTTCTTCATATTAATCATAGGTTAGAACATCCATTTATTAAAGAAGTTTTTACAGTCAAAAGTTTTAATAACTGACAACTGTCTTGGAGTCCTGAGCCACCTCAGCCCTGGGAGAAATGATCTCTCCTTCTCACTAAATCACTCCATATTATGTGACAAGGCGTATGATATGTTCGTGGCCACATGCTGACTGAGCAGCTGTACAAAATGAATTAAAACCAAACTGTGGAAACATCCAGAGCTGCAAACTTTTTAGAATGTTTAATGAAATAAAAAGATTTTTATGTGGATTATACAAATAAGACAATGACTCAAATGTATATAAAGTTAACATTTTGTAACTTGTCTTTGAATGATAAATGATGTTTCATTACATAGTGTATTATATCAATTCCTATTTAATAGCCACAAATTTACCCCCACATGAAGAGATGGCAACATGAGTAAAAATGTTATGAGGAAACATGTAGCAGGATGTCATTATTAAATTACCCAATAGGAGTTAAATGAGATATAGGCTTCAAAGGTTGTTATAGAAAGGAATCGACTGATATCAAGGGATATTAGTGGCCAAAACCGGTTTGGCTCAGTGGATTGAGCGTCGGCCTGCAGACTGAAAGGTCCCAGGTTCGATTCCCGTCAAGGGCATGTACCTTGGTTGCGGGCACATCCCCAGTAGGAGATGTGCAGGAGGCGGCTGATCGATGTTTCTCTCACATCGATGTTTCTAACTCTCTATCTCTCTCCCTTCCTCTCTGTAAAAAATCAATAAAATATATATTTTTTTAAAAAAGGGATATTAATGGTATTAATTCTAAATATTAAAAAATATAACATCCTGTTATATCTATGACTAGATGCCCAGTGCACGAACTTGTGCATGGGTGGGCTCCCTCAGGGTGGCCTGCGGGGTTGGGGCCAAAACCAGTCGTCCAATGCTGCCTGCCGCTCCTGCCTGCTGCTCCTGCTCATCCTGGCCCTGCTGCACCTGCCACTGGCTCATGCCCGATCAGCCCTGATTAGGAGAGGCTTGTGCTGCCACAGCGATGCTCGCCAGCCATGAGCCCTGCATCTCAAAAGGGTTTAGGGGTGGAGGGCAGGACGTGATCAGCCCTCCAGGTGGGCAGTGGGACAACCTTGCTGGCCGGGATCCGGATCTGTCCTGCTGACCTTCGTGCCAGTTGTCGGGAGCCACCTGGTGGCCGCTTTTATATCATTTCTTCCTTGCACAGCATCTAAGGAGGGGAAGCAGCAGTGGTGCCTGAGGCCGACTTCCAGGAGGCCTCAGCGCTGTTGGGATTGTGCCAGTGGTGCTGGTTTGTCCATGCCTGGCCCCTTCTCTGGAGATTGGACCTGTAGGACTACTGAAGGAGTGAGTGGCTGCTGCTGAGTTGGTGGGCCACTGGAACAGGTCATTCAGTTAAGCAGCACTCCTACTGCGGGAGCCCACTGAGCACCAGGGGGGCAGCTTCTGCGTTGAGCATCTGCCCCCTGGTGGTCATTGCGTGTCATAGCGACTGGTTGACCGGTCGTTCAATCCTTCAGTCACTTAGGCTTTTATATATATATATATAGATAGATAGATAGATAGATAATTATCAATTTAGTACTTCTCAACTCCAAAATTACCCTTTAATGCATGCTCTGTGACAATGCACAATTTAAGTGCAGGAAAATTTATTTATTTTATATTTTCAATAATTTGAAATTATATCACTCACTATGTGGAATTTAATGAACAAAATAAACTGATGAAAAAAATAGATCCAGAGACATAGAAGTAGGGAATAAACTGAGGAATCTCAGAGGGAAGGCAGGGGTGGGTAGGTGGGTGGGTAGATCAATCAAAGAACTTGTATGCATATATACATAACCCATAGACACAGACAATAGTGTGGTGAAGCAGCATGGAGTGGAGGGTGGGGATGGGGTCAATGGGGAAAAAAAGGATATATATGTAATACATTCAACAATAAAGATTTTAAAAAATATTTTTAGTGAATTTATTGGGGTGACATTAGTTAATAAAATTATATAGGTTTCAAGTATATAATTCTATAATATAGTATTTTTATATTGTTCTAGAGTCCCAGTGAACAAAATTTGTGCACTGGTATGGTTCCTAGTGGCTGCCAGCTGCTGGCCGGGGCATCCCTCCCTTTCCCGGCTAGCCCCAGCCTCCTGGTAGAACTTCCCAACAACTCCCAGTCAAGGAGACAATTTGCATACTACACTTTTATTATATAGGATTGTGTGTTTACCACTCAAAATCAAGTCTCCTACCATCACCATTCACCTGCCCTTTACCTTCTTCTACCTCCCCCACATCCCCTTTCCCTTTGGTAATCACCATGATGTTTTCTGTGTTTATGAGTTTTATTTTTATTTGCTTAATCCAGGGGTAGGGAACCTGCTTTTCTGCCAAGGGCTATTTGGATATTTATAGCATCATTGGTGGGCCATACAAAATTATCAACTTAAAAATCAGTCTGCTATATTTGGTCAAACATTTAACTAACTCATCCCTAATGCCTTGACAGAGCCAGACAAAATCATTTTGTGGATCTTATATGGCCCTTGGGCCGGATGTTCCCTACCCCTGGTCAACCCCTTCACCTATTTCATTCATCCCCCTAACGACCCACCTCTCTGATAGCTGTCAGTCTGTTCACTGTATTTATGCATCTGTTTTACTTTTGTTTGTTTGTTTATAGATTCCACATTAAGTGAAATCATATCGTATATTTGTCTTTCTCTGACTTATTTAACTTAGCATAATAAGGTCTATGCATGCTGTTGTAAAGGTAAGATTTCCTTCTTTTTTTTATAGCCGAGTAGTATTACATTGTGTACACCACTGTTTTTTTGTTTTTCTTTATCCACTCACCCACTGATGGGCACGTGGGCTTCATTCTTTCTTGCCTATTGTAAATATCGTTGCAATAAACATAGAGGTATGTATGTATGTATATATAGAGAGAGTGACCAGATTATTATGACGACCCCATCAGTACTTCATTGGGCCACCTTTTGCCTTCAATACTGTGGTGATTCTTCTTGGCATTGACTCCACAAGATGTTGAAAGGTGATGTGAGGAATCTGACACCATGCCTGATGAAAGCACTGTCCAGTTCTGTGAGATTTGGTGGTTGTGGAACCAGCTGCCTGATGGCTCTTTTAACTTCGTCCCACAAATGCTCAATTGGATTGAGATCTGGTGGTTGTGGGGGCCACCTAAGCAAGGTAAAGTCTCCCTCATGTTCTTGAAACTACTCGCACAATACGAGCACCATGGCATTGTGCATTGTCTTGTTGGAAGAAGCCATCTCCATTGGAATGTGCCATCAACATGATAGGATGAACTTATCAGCAAAGATACTTAGGTATGTTGTGCTATTCAGACGTTGTCCCACACGAATCAAAGGGCCCAAATCATGCCAGGAAAACAATACCCCAAACCATAACACTGCCCCCACCAGCTTGAAGGGTTATACTCATGCATGTGGGGTGCATGCTTTCATGCTGTTTCTGCCAAATTCTCACTCTGCCATATGCTTGATGCAACTGGAAACGTGATTCATCGGACCACATGACTTTTTTCCAATGCTCAGCTGTCCAATCCTTATGTTCCTGTGCGAATTGGAGACGTTTTATCTTGGTAACTGCAGACAGAAAAGGTGTATGAACAGGCCTTCAGCTTCCATATCCCATACGATGCAGTGTACGGCTAATTTTCCTACAAATGTCAGGTGGTCATAATAATCTGGGCACTCAGTATATATATTTTAAATCAGTGTTTGGGTTTTTTCAGATTTATTCCAAAAATTGAAATCACTGGATCATAAGGCTGTTCCATTTTTAATTTTTTGAGAAAACTCCATACTATTTTTTTTATAGTGGCTGTACCATCCTGCATTCCCACCAACAATGTAGGAGGTTTCCCTTTTCTCCACACCCTCACCAACACTTGTTTGTTGATTTACTGATGATAGCCATTCTGACAGAAGTGAGGCAATATCTCATTGTGATTTTCATTTGCATCTCTCTGATTAGTGATGTTGAGCATCTATTCATGTGTATTGACCAGACATATCTTTTTTTAAAAGATTTTTCTCCTTTATAGTGAGAACAGTGTTACGCTCTGTCAGTAGAGGGGCAAATGCAGGAAAAGGGAGATCTGCATTGACAGAGGTTGCACTTTTGATCTGAAGAATGGGTGGCAGAGCTGCCCCAGCTACACATCGGAATGTGTAATCTCTGGACACCAGTGCAGCCTTGGCTCAAGCTGGTGATCATCAAGCTAAAGCTATCTCAGCACAGACATTGCAGCTGCAGGACTTCTGTACACACAAGAGCCCCACTGTAGCCCTGTCAGTGCCATGGACCTCATGCACAGACACTGTGCATTCCTAGCCTTTTGCTCACACTGGGGCCTCCACTTCCTTGTGTGCCTCTGTGCCTGGCTACTGGCTATGGCTCACTTATGCTCCTTCTGCACTCTAGAGTAGCCATTTTCAACTGGTGTGCTGCAAGCATTTTTAAAACAGGTAATGCCTGCCTATTTGGTCAGGGGCATTGTCTACTTTTGCCTTAGATTTTCAAATTAAAAAAAAAAGAATGACTATAGCCAACACAACAATAGTCATCTAGTGTGAATGAATCAAAATCATACCTATTTTTTGTTACAATGGCAAAAATATATTTTTGGTGTGCCGCCGAATTTAGTAATTAGTTGATGTGTGCCATGAGATACAATGGTTGAAAATCGCTCCTCTGGAGGGTAGCTTCCTGCTTGCTCGGAAATTGTGGATGAGCTCTGGGTCAGGCAAGCCAGTGACCTTGTCTCCTTCCCTGTGGCCTGCAGCTACAACTTCTCTATGGTGATCTGACCCCTATCCCTATGTAGCCTTCCCTCAGCTCTAAGATGCCACGTAGAGATTTCTAATATCTCACAATCACTTTTTATCATAGTTTAATTATCATTTACATTAAACTTTCCTGATGACATCATTGTATGGCTTGGCTCATGATTTGATTCGGGCTGATACAAAATTGGTATGTGTAGTGGTTCCTGAGGTAAGGCCCTAAAAATGGAATTTAGAACTAATTTTGCCCTTGAGCTTGAGCACAATGCTAGGTCCTTGACAATGAGAAATGGAATGCCAGTGCCCCAAGGCCTCCCGGAATTACAAACCATCCCCTGCAACTGATTGTGATAAAGTACCAAGTGAAGCCTGTACCTGGAAGCTCAGGTGGCTATAGTTCCAATTTTGTGTCATGGGCTCCAATTTTATTTTCTCAGAATCATAGTGAGACGGCCTCTTACTCTGCAAATGTCTGCAGACAAACCACTGCACCGAAGGCTAACTGCTCTGAACCTCTCTTCTCTGTGGTATCCTGCCTAGTTTCTATTTTATTTTAAATTTTTTTTACTTTGTCACTCCAGCCTCAATTTTTCCCTAACACTGTAAGTTTATAAAGATAAAATCTGATGTCTTCTCACATTCTTGTCTAATTGTTTAGTTGTTGACCATTGTTCAGTATCATTAACTGGCAAATGCCCCCGAGAGGAAAAGTGCCTTGGTGATTATTGGTTCAACTCTGCATTTCCTTTTGTTCTGGGATCCTACCTTTAAGTTATGGTTGCCTTAGAAGACCTTCAATTGTTGTAAATGGTAATTTTTTTCCCAACCACATCTGGGTATGTTGTTGGACTGTTTATCTAAGTTGGACTGGTTTTTATAAGCTACTTTACAATATATAAATCCGGAAGTCTCCTTATCTTTTTTATTTTTATATAATCTCTATCTAGTCTGTAAATTCCATTAGAGTAGACATAATGCCTACTATTTTTACCTTTTTAACCTGAAATATTTTGGCAAGTTGTAATTTAAGAATTGAATTATATGTATCAGAGAGGGTATAAGTAGACACAAAGAAATACAATAGAAGATTGATCTAGGGATAGTGCCAAGACACAACAGTGGCTTTGTGTGAGGTAGCTTCCTGGGCGTGCGAAGAAGTGACAATGAGAGGCTCTTTAATTGTCCAGGTGTGCTGCTGAGGATGTTGTCCCCAGGAGTGGTAACAATTATTGTCTGCGGGCCTGAGTACAAGGAGCATCCGTGCTTCTTCTGAACAACCGTTAAGAAAGCATGGGTGTTATGAATAATGTGCTTCTCATAATTTATTGTGTTTGTTTCTGATTTGGCAGTTCCAGAATTCAGAAATGAATAAGCTTACCTCTAGTTATTCAATTTTGCTTCTTGAGATTCCACTAACAATTAGCTTTGTTTTTGCCTCCCTACTATCTTTTTCTCTTGGCTAACTCTTCTACACAGAAAACCTTCCCTCTGTGACACTGAATACATCAATCTTGGTACATTGTTTCAAATCTTTTTATGGTATGAAGTGAAAAATAAACTAATATGTACATATATAAAATTAAAATCAAAAGCAAAGAGAATGAGTGCCTCCTCTTCCTCCTTACCTACTTTTAAAAACCACAGGCATCATTTACATAAGATAGTTTCAGTAAGAAACAGATAAGAGATAAGAGCTTGCTGTTTCACATTACCAGTAACCCAGAGTCAGTGAAGTACCATAGTTGTTTTCCTTGGTGTTTCTATATTGTTAGTGAGTCGGGTGTTTTTTCCTGAGCAGCATGCAAGGGTGGTTTCTTTCCCGGGTTCTTGTCCAGGTGGATTTGAAGAATGAAGCCACGGGCAAAAGGTGGTAGATAAAAAGGGTGGACATTTATTGGAAACAAGTACACGTAGGGAGGGGGTCCCAAGGGGGTGACCCACAAAACTCCTTTTTTTTCCCCTAAGGTTTATACAGGCTGTAGTTCTTTGTTTCTTGATATTCCCTTCTGACAGGTTTCAAAGCTCAAACCCCACATGGTGCCCTCCTCTTCCCCTCTCCTCCCCGCTCAGTGGTAGAATTCTCTATCTCCTGTGAAAATCTGTTTTCCTCTCTCTCCCATCTGTCAGCATTTCTCTATCCTCTGTGAAAGTTTGTTTCCTCTTTCTCCCCATACCTGTGACTTTTTCCTATCTTCCCTGTGGGGATGTCTTCCTCTTCCCTTATCCTGTGGCACCTTCTGTTCTCTGTGAATGTCTGCCTTTTGGCAGCTCTAAGCCCTGACTTATGGGCCCTAAGCCTTCCTCCCCAATGGACCCTCTTTCTTTCTAAAACTCCTTAAACCTGCCTATTTTATCCCCTTAAAATTTTTTCAGCAGTGGTTCAGTTCAGCCTTTCTACATTTCGCCTAACTTTTTTCTCCTTAATTCATAATGGCTACACATGTCTGACTGATTCAATGATATTAAAAGACAGGAAGATAATATTTTTTTAATACTAGGGAAAAATATTTTCTTATGAGCCAGACAGAATACTTTCCTTGTACATTCCATTATTTCAGGGAGTCAGATTCTTAAACCTGAACAAATGACAAGCAAAGGGCTTAGGCTAATTAATATATATATCCCTTGTTACTGGGAAAGGTACCAATGAAGACTATCACTGTGTGATACATTAAAAAAAATCAAGGTTCTAGAATCAAGAAAAAAAGAATAAATATAATTGAATAGAAACACGCACACACACACACACACACACACACACAGTGGTATGTCACAATCCTTAATATTATCTCATTGTTTTTTAGGTTCAAATCCCCCACCCCAACCCCCCGTCAATTATTCATCATCTAAACAAAAATGAATGGAGTATATAATCTGGTGCTGGTATAGTTCAAGAAAATGAAAATAGAGCAATTGACAAAAGAGGTAAAATCTCAGGTGTAATGAAGTTTATTATTCAGTGAAGAAGAGAGAAAAAGGAAAATAAAAAGAAAAGTTGCTAATGTGTAATATATAAAATCATAATAAGAGCTAAGGAGAAAAGGCATAAGAGCAGGAATGTGGATATAGGGGGCATACATTCTTTCCATAGGGTAGCCACAGAAGGCACACAGAGAAGGAAGCTTTGAATTAGAGAAACGGAGTGAGCAAATGGAGCAGATGTGTTGAGAAAAAGCAAAACAGGTAGAGAGAACAAGTGCAAACGTTTTGAGGCAGGAGCATTCCTTGTACTCTTTGAGGAAAACTGAATTGGTCAGCATGGCTGAAATAAAATAGAGGACACAGAAGAAAAGGGCATAGGGCTTTGCAATCCATTGTAAGAGAGTTGGTTTTTAAATTGAATGAGATGAATAGCCACTGGCGAGATTTGAGTAGAAAAGTGACACAATTTATCTGAAATTTTAATGGAATCATTTTGGCTGTTATGTGAAAATAGATTGAATGAGGGCAAGTACAAAAATAGGGAGACAGTTAAAGAGCTATTTCAATAATACAGATGAGAGATGATTGATGGTGACTTGGACTCAGGTGGTTGTAAAAAAGCAGATGGGAAGTGGTCAGATTCTGAATATATTTTGAAAGTAGACCGACCAGAAGCCTTGCTCCTGTTTGGGATGTGGGGATATGTAGACATGGAAGAGGGTGGATGAATGATTTAAAGATCATATAAAGTTTTTAGTCTTAGGGATTAAAATGATTATTCTTTGTTCTTCCACCTAAATATTCTTCTCTTCCCATTTTTAGCTTTATAAAATTCTAGCTAAAAATTTATCTTTGTTATTTATAAATTTGACCTTACTTTTCCTGAGTTTCCTAAAATGTTGTTACTCTCTGTTATTTCATAATCATATTCTGAATTATATTTATTTTTTTCTTTGTTCTTACCCACTTACCACCTTAAAAATTGTGTTCCTTAAGAAATAGCCTCTTCTATATCTTTATTTCATGCAAATAATAAAATGTTTTTCCCTTGGGTACTGTGCTAGGCATTGGGACCATAGCTATATACAGTGTAACCTGATTCTACCTTCATAAAGTGTCCTCATTCTGTTTAAATGCCATTTCTTGGTGTTCAATCTGTATATGCTGAACTGGGATGTAGTATACTTTTTTAAAAGAAATATTTTTGTTGTTCTTTAAACTATTTTTTAACAGTGACAAAAATATCTTCCTTCAACATGAATAGTATAAAATGCTACTCCTTTATCCATGGGGAGAAACATACAAGATTGTTATTTGCCTTCCTTAAGGGCATAAAAAGAATTTCAATCTTCTGGAGTATGTCTTAGTGACCCTGCTAAGTGTTTGGCAGTGTTCAATGAGACTTTTTTTCAAAGCTTTACATATGAAAGAGACAACAATATTGTTCAAAGCCGCTAGGGTCTGTTTGTTCCTTGGTACTCGGGTTCTGAGGTGTCTGTTTTATAGTTGCAAAGGTCGTTTTCAGTATAGAGGAAAAGGGTGTTTTTAAAATATACTTACACAATTCAGTTGAATATATATGTGTTTAACAAAGTTTATTTCAGTTTATTTTAGTTGCAACTTTTGTAAATATTTTGCTAGATGAAAAGGGGAAGAAAAGATGACAATTCCACATTATTGCATAAAAATATTTTTCACACTTCCTGGAATTGGAAAATATAGCTAAAGATTAAGACAACAGTCTGGAGCTTAGCTGTCTGACTTCAAATACAGCTTTGCCATTTATTTAATATACTAGAGGCCCAGTGCACGAAATTCATGCACTTGGGGGGGGGGTCTCTCAGCCTGGCCTGCGCCCTCTCACAGTCCAGGAGCCCCGTGATTGATCATCCCGCAGAGGGAGACCCTGCCCACCTGCTGCAGCGCCACTGGCCAGGTAGCCTGGGCCTACCTCTGAAGGGCAATTGATCGCAGGACTCCGCGATCAATCGCCCCAAAGAGGTAGGCCCCGCTCATCCACCGCAGCCCACCAGTCAGTGGCCTGGGCCTCCCTCTTTGGGGCGATCGTGGGGACCCCCAGTTGATCACCTTGACGGCCAGTGGCATGGGCCCCCCTCTGCAGGGTGATCATGGGGTGATGGCCGGGCCCCTGACCACTTGCATCACACCTATCTTGGCTGGCCTGGCGCCAGTTGGTGTCAGTGTGGTAGTCTGGACAGTCATTCCAGTGTTCGGCCATTCAGTCAATTTGCATATTACACTTTTATTATTATAGATAGCCTTGTAAATTATTTAAGTGATCTGGACCCCAGTTTCTTTGGACAAAAAGTAAATAATATTGATTTAAAAGAGAACATTTTACTCATAATCTGTAAAGTGGGTTGAATTGTATCCTCCAAAATATATGCTAAAGCCTTAAACCCTGCTACCTGTGAATGTGACCTACCTTGGACAAGAGTGCAGATATAATCAATTAAGATGGGGTCATTAAGGGCAGCCCCTAATCTAGTATGATTGTCATCCTTAGAAGAAGAAAATGCCTTGTGAAGAGAATCCCACATCACAATGGAGGCAGAGATTGGAAATGCAGCTGCAAGCCAGGAAATGCCAAGAATTGCCTGTGACAACACAAGCTAAGGGAAAGTCAAGGAATAGATTCTCCCCTAGAGTCTTGACAAGAACATTTCTCTGCCTGTACCTTTATTTCAGACATCTTACTTCCAAAACTGTGAGGTAATAAGTTTCTGTTGACTTAAGCCTTCCAGTTTGTGGTAATTTGCCATGACAGCCCTTAGGAAACTCATACAGGGTGGGTGTGGTTACTAAAATAGCTACTGCATCTCAAGTGCTCAGAATAAAACCTGGAATATTTTAAATATTAAGTCAGTTTAAATTTTCATTATTATTAAACATTTAAATCAGATAAAATAGGATATTCTCTTCAGATAACTACATTTATTCCAATATTGATGATCTCTAGCCATTACATAAAATGAATTTAATACAATATTTGAAATGATTTTGGTTTATTTAGATAGCATTGCTATTCAGTGTGTGTAAGTTTTTAATTCAATAATTTTCCTTGGGAATACCATTTTGATATATAAAATTTGCTTACCCAAGAGATCAGACAACATATAAGAGCATTGTAAAGAATATATAAATTTTAGAAACTCTCTCTTACCTAGAAATTCCTTCTGCATTATTCTCTCTTTAGAAATAATATAAAATTGATTTTTACAGGTAGAATTTTAATAATTGTTTTCCATTTAAATTACTGTACTCATATATTTTTTAAAATATTAAATTCAGTTTATAAAATTATCATATGAAAAAAGCATAAATGACTTGAAATATTACCTCATTTGAACTAGTTTCTATCAAGCAACCTTAACATTCTGTGATAGATCATAAATATAGCATTAAAAATGTAATGAAAATTTAATTCCAAACTAAATATAAAAATTTGTTTTAGCTTAAAATTGACAATATAAAATATAGCTAATTTTTAGTTTATATTATCCATCTTTTAAAGCAAATCTTATCTAATAAAGAGGAAATATGCTAATTGCTGCCCTGCCCTCAAAGATGGCAGCGCCCAGTCTCCTCAGCCCCCCAGCCATCCAGGGCTGGCCTGAGGCACTGGCAAGCCTCAGATGGCGGCTTCCCAGCTGCCCAGGGCCACCCAAGGCTCATGTAACCAGGGCCGGCCGAGGCTTGAGCTGCTGGCAGTGGCAGCAGCAGAGGTGTGATGGGGAGTTGCCTTCCCCTGATCGCCAGGTTGCCTCCCTCCCCTGAGGGCTCCCAGACTGTGAGAGGGGACAGGCCAGGCTGAGGGACGCCCCCTCCCATGCATGAATTTTCATGGACTGGGCCTTTAGTATAAATATATTACTGAGATTCAAATGAACATAGTAATGAAAAATTACTGTTTCTTATCATGTTATAGCAATAGTTTCTAAAGATTTGTCACTTCATGGCATCCTAGTGTGTCTATATATTCTCTCTAACCATCTCATTCTTTTTTTTATTGATATCCTTAGTGGAAAATAGACATATCCATTTAATAGCTATAAGACATATAACATGCATGCTTTTTAAAAAGAAGAAAGTGAAGGGAAACATGGGCAGGTGGAGTGTAAGTAAGGAGGAGATAAAGAAGAGGAAGTAAAAGTAGCTTCTAGCAAAAGACATATTGGTAGTAAAGAAAAATCTTTGAAAATCATCATTCTTCCACAAAAGTGATAAAAAGATAAGAGAAAATTATTAGTGGTGTGCTGGCTACCTTGGAAAACTTCCAGGACACATGGAAAATCTCATACTTGACTTTAATATATCAGTGAAGAATGAGTTTCTATAATGGGTATAGAATCATAAGTTAATTGATTACTTCCCTAGGATCCTCACAAAGAATACTATATTACTCAAAGAGAGGAAGACTTCATCCATCCTGATATTTGCCTCAGCACCCAACATAAAATAGTGTTCAAAATATTTTTAAAACAATAAGTTTGTAGAAGTTGTATACTGACCTTCTGGCTCTATTATTCCAGAAATTATACTATAAGATGTGAAAGATTTGAGCAGTTTGCCTTTGCTTATTAACCATACCAGTAAATCAGTCCTAACCATCAGTTTTCAAAGACAGGCAAGTCTGAATTACAAAATGAAAAAATAAAAAAAAATCCCCAAAACATAAGCCAGCTATCCATGCTTACCTTAAGGGTGAAAGATAAATCTGAAGACATTTAAAAAGAGAACAAAGCAAAATATATCATTAATTGTGCTTAATACAAATAGATTAATAATTTTAGGCCATATACCTGGTCTTGGACTCAATTGAGATAATGCATTTGAAAGTATTTAATATAAACAAAAATTTTACTTGGAATCATTTAAATTCAGATCAATAACACATATTGTGGAGCTCTGTAAAATGAATATGCTAAAATGTTTTCTTGATACTTAAATTTTAATTATCATACAGAATACTAAATTAGGTGTCAAAACACTGTGGACCATTGGGAAAATCCAGCCCATCTTCTGTTTCTAAAATAAATTTTTATTGGAACACAGTCACATGAATTTCTTTTGTATGCCTATGATTTCTTTCATGCTATTATTTCAAAGTTAAGCTCCTTTATCAGAGACTGTATGATCTGCAAAGCCTAAAATATTTATTATCTATCCTTTCACACAAAATACTTGCTGGCCTCAGTACTAAGCTATATTTTCAGTAATAGTTAGTCTGCCTTTTAAAAAAAATATTTTAGAGAAAGAGAGGAAGGAAGAGTGAGTGAGAAAGGGAGAGAAAGAAAGAGAGAAAGAGAGAGAGAGACATCTATTTATTCCACTTACACTTATTTGTGCATTCATTCATTGCTTCTTGTATGTGCCCTGACTGGAGATCAAACCCATACCTTTGGTAGATCAGACAACACTCTAACCAATGGAGCTACCCAGCCAGAGCTAGTCTGTTGTTGTTTTTTTGACACAAATCTATAAGTAAAAATAAATTTAACAATTAAAGGATTAACAGTAACTTGCTTCTTAGGTTTTATGATTATTCTTGTCTAAAAGTAGTTTAGTAATTAATCTTTACAAAATTCCTCTGATTATACTTTATACCTTATTAATTTAACAATCAGGGTGAAAAAAATATATGAATCCTAAAAGTCCTTTTTATAAAAGGAGGAAATTGGACAAGATCTCAACTGTCAAGAGTTAAAGTTACATGATTCCACAGTTCAGTCTGAGATATTAAGACTGAGGTTCCTCACAAACTTCAGCAATGACGTTAAGTACAGTGAACTATTAGACATTAGACAGGGTCATGATACATATCTAGTTTTACTTATATTAGCTAGATACTAATTCTCTAAAATACTACTATTGTAAAAAACTTTACTATGTTCAAATGATGTATCGTTGAATTGTAATGGAATTTACAATGATAATGTGCTGATTTTCAAAACTTAGCTAATCTGTGAAAGCACACACAAAATTAATTATTTATATATGAACATTAAAAATATTTCAGGTAATATAAATAGCAGAGACTAATTACTACAACAACTTAATATAATTTTCATATTCTTTTCTAGGAGGAGGGAGAACACTCTAAATGTAGTTTTTCAAAGACATACAACTTTAAAGATGCCTAGTAATGGCTTGCTTGAAAATTTCAAGAATCTGAATGAAAAAAAAAATTAATTAATAAACATATATATATCAATAAGGAAATAAAAGAGAGAGAAATTGATTTTCTTGAAATAGCAAACAGTTCCACATTTTATCACTACAGATTAAAATTATACTCATGCAATTTCTCATTGACTCATTCATTGTTTAACCATGTGGTGTTTAATTACCGTAAATTTGTAAAAATTTCCAGTTTTTCTTCTGTTATTGATTTTTTTATATTTATCTTTATTGTTGAAATTACTACAGATATCCCTTTTCCCCCACATTGATCTCCTCCACCACCACCCAGGCCTTCACCACATTATTGTCTATGTCCATGGGTTATACCAGTGGTCGGCAAACTGCGGCTCGCGAGCCACATGCAGCTCTTTGGCCCCATGAGTGTGGCTCTTCCACAAAATACCGACTTCTGCGCATGGGCCACGAAGTTTCAATCACATTGTACGTGTGTGCCCACACGTGGTATTTTGTGGAAGAGCCACACTGAAGAGACCAAAGAGCCGCATGTGGCTTGCAAGCCGCAGTTTGCTGACCACGGCTATAGTAACTCCTGGGCTCAAAGGTTGAACCTCACATGGGACCTGTAAGGTTCTCCCCCCTCCTTCCTTAGACTTGCCCAGGCCAAAAACTGACTTCTGCGTATGGGCCACGAAGTTTCAATCACACTGTATGTGTGTGCCCACAGTTTGCTGACCACTGGGTTATACATATACTGGCATGCACATAAATTCTTTGGTTAATCTCTTTCCATCACTCCCCTCTCCCCTTCCCTCTAAGTCAGTCGTTCTGTGGTCTGGATCTATTTTGTTCATTGGTTTATTTTGTTGATCAGATTTCACAAATAAGTGAGATCATATGATACTTGTTTTTCTCTGATTGGCTTATTCTATTAGCATAATACCCTCCGGGTCCCTTCATGCTGTCTCAAAGGGTAAGAGATCCTTCTTTTTAAGTGCTGCATAGTATTCCATGGTATAAATATATTACATCTTTTTTTATCCACTCATCTACTGATGGGCACTTAGGCTATTTCCAGATCTTAGCTATTGTAAATAGCACTGTTTTGAATTTAGGGGTGCATATATATTCTTTCTGATTGGTGTTTCAGGATTCTTAGGATATATCCCTAGAAGTGGGATCATTGTATCAAATGGCAGTTCTATTTTTTACTTTTTTGAGGAAACTCCATGCTGTTTTCCATGCACCAGTCTGCATTCCCACCGGGAGTATGCTAGGGTTCTTAGCTCCACTCCATTTCATTTACAGAACACACCTTATCTGATTTAAAATTTTAAAAATGTAATCACAATGTTTTGCTGCCTAAGATATAAGTTATCCTGGAGAACATTCCATGTTCACTTGAGAAGTATTTGTATACCACTGTTGTTAGGTACAGTGTTCCACATGTCTCTTAGATCTTGTTGATTTATAGTGTTGTTCAGGTTCTCTTTGTTGTCCACTCACCCGCCTGCCTGCCTGATTGCACCTAACTGCTTCTGCCTGCCAGCCTGCTCACACCCTAATCACTCTCCTGTCAGCCTGATGGACACTTAACTGCTCCCTTGCTGGCCCAATTGCCCCTAACTGCCCTCCCTTGTCAACCTGGTCACCCTAATTGCCCTCCCCTGCAGGCCTGGTTGCCCCAAACTACCCTCCCATGCAGGAGTGGTCTCCCCCAACTGCCCTCCCCTGATGGCCCAGTCACCCCTAACTTTCCTTCCTTGCCAGCCTGGATGCCCCTAACTGCCCTCCTCTGCCATCCTGATTGCCCCTAACTGCCCTCCCCTGCAGGCCTGGTTACCCCTAACTGCTCTCCCCTGCTGGCCTGGTGGACCACAACTGCCATCCCCTGCTGGATATCTTGTGGTGACCATTTTTTGTGTTGGAGTGATGGTCAATTTGCATATCACCTCTTTATTATATAAAAATATTTTCATCAAAATATAATGTTCTTTTTGTTTCTTGTAATGTTTGTTTTTAACTTATTATCTAAAGTTTATTCACTCATATTTGTAAAATCAGTCTAACACTCTTTGTTACTATTTGTATGGAAGGTATTTTTTCACCCTTTCACTATCAACCTATCTGCTATCTGTGTCTTCAGATATAAAGCAGGTTTCTGGTAGAAGCATATGGCTTTATATTTAAAAAAAAAAACTATTTTGAAAATCTCTGCCTTTTGATAAAGAGCTTTTTTATGGCTGCCTTCAATTCTCTTTTGTTTTGATTTTCAGCAGTTTGATTATAATGTGTTTCAGTGTAGTTCTTTTTGTCATAAATTCATTGCAATTCTTGAATGTATAGATTCATTTATTTCTAAAAACTTGGAACATTTTTGGCCTTTATTTATTCAAATATTCTTTCTACCCCTTTCTCTCTTCTCCTTCAGAGATTCCCATTATACAGATGCTGGTCCTATTGATGGTGCCATGCAGGTCCCATAATTTGCTTATTTTTCATTCTTCCTGATAAAACCTGTAGTAAAACCCTCTAGTAAATATTTACTTCAGTTATCATACTTTTAAGCTCAATAATTTGTATTTGGTTCATTTTCATAACTTCTATCTCTTTGTTTATATTCTCATTTTTTTCCTCCTATATCATTTTCCTGGTTTCTTTTAGCTCTTTGAGCATACTTGAAACACTCATTTTAATCTTTTTCTTTAGCAGGTCAATTTTCTGAGCTTCTTGGGGGACACTTTCTGTCAATTAATTTCATTCCTGTGAATGAATCCTATTTTTCCATTTCTTTGTATATCCTGCAGTTATCTGTTGAAAATCGGACAGTTGACTGTTACAATATGGTAACTCTAGAAATCAGATTCTCCCCTTTCCTTAGAGTTTGCACTTTTGGATAGTTGGAGACTGCAGTCATCCTTTTGTTCAGTGACTTTTCTAACCCTTTTTGCAAAGGTTGCATTTTTTTGTCATATGTGGCCATAGTATTCTCTTTTCCTTAGCATAAGTTCAGCTAGCGTTGTGACAGAAACGTCCTTGAATGTCAGGAGCATGTTAAAGTTACCTTTTTCTTGATTCAGTATTCACTCGGCTGCCATAAACCTCTGACTGTTATCTGAAGGCCTGATAAAATTGCTTGTGAGAGTTTCTGTTTGTTTTTCATGTTTCTCTGGAGGAATGGCATTTTGGAGCTGCCTAATGCACATTTTTGCTGATGTCACTCTTCTGTATTGAAACTTTTAATTTAGTGAAATGTAATAGATTTTTGCAGAGGTAAGGTTTAGGATACAAAGATGTACCATATAGGACCTTATTCATTTACTTAGATTAGATTATAATTAAGTGGCTAAGATTGGCCTACATATATGTAATTATATAGGGGTATGAACAAATAAATGACGAGTAAAAAGTGATGAATGTCAAAGCTGACAGGATTCCCTACTAAAATTAGGGTTTTAATACTAAGTTACACATGAAGTTTACCTGCTTTTTAGCATCAGATCATTTTGATGATAATTTTACTTTTATTTGGTGGCCGTAATTCTACATACTATTGATTATAAACTATCACCTTCACAACCATTTAAAGCATAATTTATACTAGGCTTTGAGGGGGGAAATGAGATTTTTAAACTTTAAAAGGGTGGTCTTGCTATCCAGAATCACAACATAACAGACTTACCATTGAACTAAGCTACATTTTTGCAGCAATAATAATTTTCATTCCACCATTACTTCCTTGTTTTAAATTCTGAAAAATGCTCAGACACTCAGTTTATTTAAAACTATATTTTCTTAGAAGATAAAATAATCTTAATTTTTGTTAAATAATATATTGCCCATGAACTTGGACCTTATCAATTGTTGATCTGAATTAAACCTTGTAAGTGGTTACCCTAGATCAGGGTGAATCTAGGGAAATCAAATGATGATAAAGTACATGCTGTTAATTTTCTAATTCCAGCCAGTTTTTATTCTATTTTATATAAGCTGGCTTCCATGGTAAGGTTACCTTAGAGTAATGTTCAGATATATCTGGTTCTTTGTGAAGTAAAATATATCTGAACAATATGGATTCTTGTTTATTTCTGTACCTTATTAATTTACAAAGCAACCACTATCCATATAAGTATATAATTATATTTAGTTTTTATTAGACCTGGGTTCTTTGGTTATAAACACCAGAAAATAATGCTGTATGGCTTAATGAAAAGGCAGTTAATCAAATGGAAATTGGCAGTTTAAATAATCAGTAGATAGCTGAGGAGCCAAAATCAGAACAGTAATGAGTACTTCCAAGATGCCAGATAGCAGAAGTTAACCATATTTTGAGGGCATTTCAGCAGAGATGAATCAATTCCAAAATTTTCTGTTTTACTTGTGATTGCATACAACAGCAAAGGATTCAGAGGCCTTTAGGACTTGCCTGGATTGTGAGTCTGCATTTTAACTAGGAGAGGCCAACTACAAGCATCGTATTGGCGAAGGTAAAATTCTACCAGAGAATATATAAAGAGACAACCAAAAGAAGCACAGATATTAGGTCATTAAAACACTGTATATCTATATCCATATGAGATTATCTTCCTGGAAAAATTTTGACATTCAAAAGGAAACGTAATATTTTTGTGTTACATGTTGTATTCCTGTACATAGTTCACTTGGAATCTCTTCAATCTCACATTTTATGATACATTCAATAGGAAGGTTTAAAAGGTTACGATAATAAAACTAAATGACTCAAAGTTTAAATATCAAAGTTTTAACGGTTAAGCTTATTCTGTGTCAACAGTATCACTTTGATCAAACTTTCTCCATTTAAAGGATGCTGTGATATAGGTAAGAACTTGAGGCTGGTATTTTTCCTTGAAGACTAATAAATCACTTAAGTAAAAGTTAATACCTTTATAGTCTCTGAAAATAGTGTCTTGTTTTGTTTTTTCTTTTTTATAAACCTTAGCAAATAGATGTTATCCTTTTCAGTAACTAACAATAAAATAAAATAATTACTTTCCCAGAAAATTCTATTGGTATCATAGTTATTACAGTTACATACATTCTACAACCTACACATATTAGATGATATTTAGTGGCATTTTATTCTTCCATTCAAGATAAATGCAACTCATCAAAACTTTTAATGGTTGATAAGAAAGATTGTGTTGTCAAAAAAAAATGAAATACTGTACTAAGTGATGTCCTATAGAATCATGTCTATTTAAAAGAAAAGTATGGATTTTTCAAAGTGCAGACTAGTGACCTGAAGATTACATATATACTATTATTAAATACATAATGCAAGTGTAATTATCACAGAATTGGATTCATTAGTTTCTTAAATGCCTTCAAAACTTCAAATAAGGAAAATTGTTTATGTTTAATTTGTTCTTAAGGGAAAATCCTGATGTTTAATTTCCTCTTATCATGGCTACTCTATTTTTTTTTTTTATGCACAGCATTGATTAGGACCTTCAGTGCTATGTTGACTTGAAGTAGAAATAATGGTAATTCTTGTGTGTTTTTTTCTTCTTTTAAAGATAATGCATATAATATTTCTCCATTAGGAATTAGGTTTGATATGGGAATTTAGTATGCATCATTGTTTTCATGTGGGAAAAGACTCTAAGATATATATTTGCTCGGATGCATTTTATTGGGAAGTCTTCTTAAATACCTCTTATTTTTAATGTGACTTCTAAATATATATATATTTATAATATAATATATATTATATATAATATCATAATATCATATATATTATTATATTATATATATAATATATAATATAATATATATTATATTATATATAATATATAATATAATATATTTATTTATATTATTTATATTATATATATTTATAATATATTTATAATATAATATATATTATATATAATATAATAATATTATATATAGTATGTAATATATATTATATTATATTATAAATAAAGAAATATATATATATTTAGAAGTCATATTACAAGAAATATATAGGAATTGAAAATTGCCCAGGTGCGATGTCTTAGTTCACAATAGAGCCTGGAATAGGAATGTACTTTGTGACTCATGTGGTAAGAAATTTGACAGTGTGGTGTGTGAAAAAGGGCAAAGTATAGGATCTGGACTTTTGGGAATTCCAACATTTAAAAAAATACAGGAAAGAGTGGGCATGTGTGAGTGAAAGAGAGTGAGAGTGAAGGGGGAGGGGAGGAGGAAGAAAGATATGAGAATGTTTTTCATAGTGTATATATTCCCAGAACCTTCTTGGAATTCACAGTTGAATGATGGTTTACAATTTTATTAGTTTACATGAGCCCCTAAAAGTTTCTGGAACATTAGCCATTCCAGTCATCTTTTCTTTGTTCTTAAATCTAATGGGGCTGTTCATAAATAAACTTCCACATTACCACTGAGAAATTCTACCACTCTGCATTCTCTCTTATAGAAATTTACAGAGAGTGAGTGATATTTGACCTAACTCTTAGAAATCATGGTCCAATGGGCTGGATCTTCCCCATTCTAAGTTTCCAGTGTCTTAAGGAGTTTATTTCTCACTAGGAAGCCTCTATTCATTTTCCTATAATTCTCTAAAGGAAACTATAACAACCCATTCTGTTTTTTTTTTTTTTAAAATTGCTAGTAATTATTTGGTTGCATAATAATATAAGGGAATAATTGATGTTCAAAGTTCTACTCAGAATCATCCTAATTATTTGGGAAACAAATATCCATATAATAATGAGTGAAATCATACATTTAGGTACTATAACCCATTGTATACCCATGGGACCAATATATTACCTAGATTTCAATAAATTATGATATTGTTTAATATACCCTCCCAGAGGGGCAGGGTGTTGCATTATAAAACTGACTATACCCTCTGAAAAGTTTTCTAGTTCAGGTTTTGATTAGATTTTACAACACCCATTTGTATCCCATATGAAAGCTGTGCCCCAATTATTGCCTGAATCACCTTTGGGAAAACTCCTATTAAGTTTTGTTAATAACTCTAGGTCACATAAATATTTTAGCTGGAGAATTACTTTCCTAAATACGTATGAATTATGATAATACTTGAATCATTATTATTATTTATTTTCTGAGACCATAGTAAATCAAAACCTCTTTTAGAAGGGAAAAAACAACATTAGATTTAATTTGTATTACAGTTAATCCACAATTGAGTTAACAATCTTTGTAATAATAGCTGATTTGTACTTTTATATTCAACATTGAGGTTCTAATAATTTTCTATAATAGTTTATGTAAGATGATTTTTTAAGTTTTGGATATTTAAATGGCTTTCACATATATTAAAAATTTATGTACTTTAGAAATTGTTGCCTAAAAACTTAAAGCACAGCACAGATTCATCTTCAAAGTAACTTTACATATATTTTCTTTTATTATGTAGACTGAAAATAATTTGTGGAAAGACCTAGTTCATTTGAGGGAAACATCTCTAAAGGCAACACTCTACAGGTTAACTGCATAATAATGTCAACTTTTTTCATGCAATGAAGCATAAGAACATAGTAATGCATTTTAATTGAAATTTGAATATATTTTGTTGAAAACCTTTTAGCATATAGTCTTGATAGTATTATACCAGGAGTGCCAAAATTTTTAAGCCAAAGTGAAACAAGATCTTGATGCAAATTTAAAATGAAACTTCAGTGTAAGTGTAAATTTAAATTAAACATTAATAAATATAACCCAAGATACATTTTGAAGAATCAAACATGTTTTTTTTCCTTTTTTTACTCTTCTTTAGAAAATATATAGAAATAGTTTTACAAATAAATAATAATGGAGAATTAATTTCCTCTTTATAATTCTACTTAACTTTTATCTTCCTGAAATTTAGTATAATTAGATGAATAATTCTGTAAAACAATAGCATAAATCACAACAATTAAGAATATTTATTAGATTAAAATTCACTATTAATGAATAACAAAATCATAGCGATTAAACTGTTAGTTTTTATCAAATTATTTTTCTTAACAATAAATACAGAAATATATGCAATGGATAATTATACAATTCAGAAATTATTAGTTGCCTACATAAATTATGCAACCTCAGCAGTCATATTGTTACTTCAGTGTTAAGTCACAAACATGAGAACAGAAAGCCAAAACTAATGATAATGTAATAGAAAACAGGAGACAGTATCTTAATGGCACCATTGAGCAGCTAAACCTAGAGCAGGGGTGGGCAATCTTTTTGTGAGTGTGTGCCAAAACCAGCAAAATCTCTGACTCAAAATTCTTCTGTGTGCCAACCCTAATTTTTTGAGAACAAGTTACACCTACTTGATATCTCTTAAGGTGTATGTATGTGAAGAACCTTGAAGAAATAATAAAATTCATTCGAGTGACAAAAATACAGTAAATGATAATGAAAATACATTTATTTTTTAATGTATACATGTACACTGATAGTCCGACAGAAAACTTTATGACTCTGTTTGATATTATCAGTGGGACTTCTGCTGCTGCATCACTGATGACAGAGATTTTACATCAGGTTTATATTTCGTGACCTTCAGAGATATGCACAAGCTACTACTTTCATCCGTCAGGCTACTCCTGTTATGAGACTTAACAAAATTCATCACTGAGAACAAAGATTCCCAAGGGTATGTGGATGAAAACATGGAGAGTAATGTTGTTGCAGTTTTTTAAACAGAAAAAATTTTCTGGAATGGCATTCTGCCCGAAGCCGATCCACCCTTGCTGCTTGACACAGACGCTGCAGGGAAGAAACATCTGCACAGCTTATGTTTCAAGGGACCTGGCGTATATGGCATATGTTTGCTCCCGCTCTTAATGCTATGTGTTTTAAACAGGACCACCTCCCCAAGAAAGGTTGTTTCCCCAGGTGAGGATTTTTCCCTGGAGTTAGGGAGGAAATAAAACCACTTAACTAAGTGCCAGGTGGGTAATTAGTCACTTTAGGAACAATCACGCTTAAGCTACATAATCTTTACTTAGGATAATCTCCTTCAGTTACTTCCTTGTAGCTTAATAGAACAACAGAGTAAACTTAAAATGCAGATAAGAAACGCCCTAACCTTTGGAATAGAATTGATAGGATTAAAGTCAACTGGTATAAATACAGATGTAACAAGACAATAAATACAGAACCTGGCTGGAGATCCTGGCTAGAACCTGGCAGACGGAACCTGGCTATGATGATCAACTGAACACTGCCTCCGTCCACACCTATGGGAACCCCTGGATCTGCTGGGGCTGGAGCCCAACAGCTTCCAAGTCCTCAATAGTTCGTTTTTGACACTATTGAAATTGCTCTTCGCCTCTCTTGTCAATCCATGTCTATGGTCTTTAAAATAACTTGTTATGTAAAATTATTTATTTATCTAAGATGCACCTACACTGGATTTATCTAAAAAATAAAAAGGTTGATATTAAGAAAAAAATTGTAAATGGAAGATTATAAGAGAGGGTTTCACATGCCAGCAAAAGTTACTGGCGTGCCATGTTTGGCACATGTGCCAGGGGTTGCCCACCCCTGACCTAGTGTATCAACAACCTATTTATGGATTTGTTAATGTGTGAGGAAGATAATCCCATTTTGGTGGAAGCCAGTATTGGTCATATTTTGAATTACTTGAAGCTAGGAGCATTATAAACTGACATATCTTTATATTCATAAAATTACTTATGACATTTCTAAAATTTTATTTAGTTATCAACATCATGAATAATGTAAATGGGAACTATATAAAGAGAAGGTGCATCATTTTCCCCTTTTTTATGCATTTACTTTTAGATATAGGAGGCTATTTTTTATAAAACCTTTTTTTTCCTGCTCAGTAATTTGATCTGCAACAATTCCTACTATGAAATATATAATATAGATTAATATTTTCCAATTGTCAAAAAGTTTTTTCATTGAAGGTTTTCAATAATTACCCTCAACAAGTGAATCATTTTAGTTTTCACTACCTCCATGTAATTTTAACGTTGTTTTGCGCTATAGATACCAATCTATATATGTGATTCAAAAAGCCCTACCTTCCTTAATTCTAATTATATAAAGGAAACCATATATATGTAGTTAAATCACTTAATTTCCTCTTTGCTTGTCCTCCACCAAGGGGAAAGATGTTTGAATTTGAAAGGGAAGAAGAGTTACTGATTACAGAGATCTGAAGCTCTATATAGTGCACAAATTATATTTAAAAAAAGGATCCTAGCCCATTAAATCAGGGTTTTGTTTTTTTTAATTTCTCATTGATGATGGCATAGGAATCTAAAGACATATAGGAAAAACATCACAGAGCAAGATAAATGTTTATTAGGTAGAGATTGGAGAATGTTCTGATTTGAAAGAATGATGAAGTTAAAAAAATTGGGATGAATAAGTTTGGCTCTACTATGAGGCAAAATATTAATAAATTGATTAGTAATAGAAACCTAGAAATGATAATATCTGTAAATAAGTTTAGTTTACTGAGACTACATACAAGCCAGGATGACCAGAAATGGAGCCTCAAGGTATAGATTAAGAAGGAAATAATTAGATAAATAAACCATGAAGATGAGATTAGAAGTATGAAGACATTTTATATTGTTCCATGCGGCACATTTTTGTTAAAAAGGTCACACCATCAAAGAGTAGAAATACAACTCCTATGTATCTTTCCCTGTCTCTTTTGTTTCTGTTCTATCACATAGAATTACTAACCAACTTGCTATCCCCTGAAATAATGCTGGCTCTCTGCTCCACACATACCTGGAACCACTTTCCCACTATCCTGAAAATGCATATGCTCAACACTTCCTATGTCTGATCATTACCTTTCTATCGTAAAATAATTTCCAAGTTATTTACTTTATAATTTCTATTTTAATATAAATTAATTTAAATTTTCACTTTAATTTGTGTAGCAATTTCTATGTATACCAATCCAACTTTTTGGTAGGAACAGTCCCTATTTTTCATTTTACTTTCTTTGACCCTTTCCTAAACTTTAAGTAATTGGTTTCTGTGGAGTAGTTACTATATATGGGACATTTGGAAATTATGATTAGCAACTACTAACTTTTAATGAGTGTGGTCAAAGATACTAGGCATCTTAGTGCTCAGGTTTATTATCCTTAGTGAATAATTTTCTCACATTCCACAATTCTTCCAAATAACACACATTACTGGATATGCTAAATTGGTTAATATTCATCTGAGCCTAGAAAATAACATTATTTCATACAAAAGTAGTTTTTCACAGTTTAAAATATCCTGGACTTTTAAAGAAATGTATCTACTATAAATGCCAAATGAAGAGCATAGTTTACTTTTTTCAAGAACTTTCCAACCATTGTTCAATATTTTGAAACTCATTTCACCAAAGGCAATGACACTTCTGGTATTTGATATCCCAACATAACAGGAAGGGTGGTCTGAATTTGTAGCTGTTACATCTATGTGGAAGTACAAGTGTCTGACTAATCTAATATTTTTTCTTGTTATATATTAGGTGCTGCATTACCCAGTAAGTTTCAACAGCAAGACCAGATACATAATTTACAGGAACAAGTGCAGAAAGCACAAAGCACCTCAGAGTACAGGGTCTTCTATGACTATATATGTTGGCTGTCAATGGATCCACTCTATTTTCTGAGTATACTAAGAAGCAAAGCCCTGGCTAGTCTTTACTTGAGCCATTTCTCAGAGTGGTTAGCAATGACCTTGAGAAATGAGGAAATTCCTCTATTTTACACTGAATGTTTGTGTCCCTCAAACATTCGTATATTGGAATCCTACTACCAAATATGATGATATTAGGAGGTAGGATGTTTGGGAGATAATTAGGTCGTGAGAGTAGGATCCCCCATGATGGCATTAGGGTCTAAATAGGAAGAGTTAAAGAGTTCTCTCTCTTTCTACCACGTGAAAATACAGGAATAAGTTGGCGAGCACAGCTGAAAGAGAGCTCTCACTAAAAGCAGACCAGGATGGAACACTGGTTTCAGATTGCCAGCCTCCAGCACTGTGAGAAATACATATATGTTGTTTGTAAGCCACCCAGTCCATGGTACTTTGTTATAGCAATCCAAACAGAGGTGGACAGCTTCCCTTAGGGCAGGGGTGGGCAACCTTTTTGTGAGTGTGTGCCAAAACCAGCAAAATTCTGACTCAAAATTCTTCTGTGTGCCAACCCTAATTTTTTGAGAACATGTTACGTCTACTTGATATCTCTTAAGGTGTACGTATGTGAAGAACCTTGAAGAAATAATAAAATTTATTCGAGCGACAAAAACACAGTAAATGATGATGAAAAATACATTTATTTTTTAATGTATACATGTACACTGATAGTCTGACAGAAAACTTTATGACTCCATTTGATATTATCAGTGGGACTTTTGCTGCTGCATCTATGATGACAGAGATTTTACATCAGGTTTATATTTCATGACCTTCAGAGATATGCACAAGCTACTATCATCTGTCAGGCTACTCCTGTTATGAGACTTAACAAAATTCATCACTGAGAACAAAGATCCACAATTGTAAATGGAAGATTATAAAAGAAGGTTTCGCGTGCCCGCAAAAGTTACTGGTGTGCCATGTTTGGCACGCGTGCCAGGGGTTGCCCACCCCTGCCTTAGGGACAAAGAGGAAACTTGCTTAATGCTTGCTATGAACATAGTAGCTTCCCAAATTCAGTTTTCCTCAGCTATGACACAAATCACTGCACACATAGCACCCACTTGAGTTCCTCTCCATTGTCCCTGTACAGCTATGGGAATAGATGCAAACATGATGAACATACAATGAAGAGACTCGTGTCTTTGCCGGCATGCTGGAAACAGCAATAGATTAATTTATTAGCCTGCAAGGAAATATCAAATTCAAGACACTAAGTGCAAAAAAGTGCAAATTTTCAAACGCATTAAATAAATATATTAGTGACAATATCAGCTGACTACAGATTCTGTGACATATGGGTGAATGGGAAGAAAAGAACAGAATATAGGTTTGTACTCCAAAACAACATAATCCAGGTACTGCTGATAATAAATAGCAGGAGAAGGAACTTTCTGGAGAGAAAGGAAGCAAAACAAAACACTACTATTTAAATGTTTTGAACACTTCCTCATAAAGGTCTCTTGATCTGATTCCTTCCGTGAATTTTCACAGTCATTGCCTTTTTCCTAATGTGTGTATATATATCACCAATCTGTCTGCATTATAGTTCACTATACAAAATGAGGCCTATATGAGTGATCCCTGGAAAATAAAGAGAGAAAGTAAAGGATATAGAGAAAGTTAAGAGAGGTCAAGAGGCACTGCATAGCAAGAAAAGGGTTAGGGTTTGTACCCAGGTCTGTCTGGCTGCTTGCCTGCCTGATTGCTTGCTTTACAAAGGTGGACACAGAATCTGATGGCAACAACCCACATGAAGAGCATCCTTATAACAGTTGTAGGAAATATTAAAAATCTGCAAATAACAGGATTACTTCTATTATATTCTAAAATATTTTTTCCCCTCTGGCTCTATTTTTGTTCATCAGTTTATGTTGATCATTATATTCCACAAATGAGTGAGATCATGTGATATTTATCTTTCTCTGACGGGGTTATTTTGCTTAGCTCTCCAGTTCCATCCATGCTGTTGCAAATAGTAAAAGTTCCTTTCTTTTTTACAGCAGCGTAGTATTCCATTGTGTAGATGTACCACTGCTTTTTAATCCACTCATCTGCTGATGGGCACTTAGGCTGTTTCCAAATCTTAGCTATTGTAAATTATGCTGCAATGAACATAGAGGTGCACATATCCTTTCTGAGTAGTGTTTCTTGGGATATATTCCTAGAAGTGGGATCACTGGGTCAAATGGAAGTTCCATTTTTAATTTTTTGAGGAAAGTCCATACTGTAGTATTTACACAGTGGCTGCACCAGTCTGCACTCCCACCAGCAGTGCAAAAGGGTTCCTTTTTCTCTGCATTTGTCCTTTGTTGATTTGTTGATGATAGCCATTCTGACAGGTGTGAGATGGGACCTCATTGTCATTTTGATTTGCATCTCTCAGATGATTAGTGACTTTGAGCATGTTTTCATATATCTCTTGGCCTTCTTTACATCCTTTTTCGAAAAGTGTCTATTTAGGTCCTTTGCCCATTTTTGATTGGATTATTTATCTTCCTTTTGTTAAGTTGTATGAGTTCCCTGTAAATTTTGGAGATTAAACCCTTATCAAAGATAACATTGGCAAATACGTTCTCCCAAGCAGTGGGCTTTCTTGTTTTGTTGATAGTTTTTTTTTGTTTTGTTTTGTTTTTTGCTGTGCAGAAGCTATTTATTTTGATATAGTCCCATTTGTTTATTTTCTCCTTAGTTTCCATTGCCCTAGGAGCTGTACTGGTAAAGATATTGCTAAGACATATATCTGATATTTTTCTGCCTATGGATTCTTCTAAGATTTTTATGGTTTCCCATCTTATGTTTAAGTCCTTTATCCATTTTGAGTTTATTTTTGTGTATGGTGTAAGTTGGTAATCTAGTTTCATTTTTTGGTATGTATCTGTCCAATTTTCCCAGCACCATTTATTGAAGAGACTATCTTGACTCCATTGTATGTTCTTGCTTCTTTTGTCAAATATTAATTGAGCATAATGGCTTGGGTTGATTTCTGGGTTCTCTGTTTGGTTCCATTGGTCTACATGTCTGTTCTTATGCCAGTACCAGGCAGTTTTGAGAACTGTGGCTTTGCAATATAACTTGATATCTGGTATTGTGATCCCTCCAACTTTGTTCTTCTTTCTTAGGAGTGCTGCAGCTATTTGGGTTCTGGTTTTATTCTATACTAGAGGCCCAGAGCATGGATTCTTGTGCTGGTGGGGTCCCTCTGCGTAGCCTACAGGGATCAGGCTGAAATCAGCAGTCCAACACCGCCTGCTGCTCCTGCCTGCCACTCCTGCTCATCCCAGCCTCACTGTGCCCGCCGCCGCCGTTCGCTAGGTAGGCTCACTGCGGCTCCACTGTGGTCTCTGGTTGTGGAGGCCAGCCATGAGCCCTGTGTCTGGCGCCCGTTGGTCAGCAGAGTGGAAGCATACTGACCACCAAGGAGTGCTCCTGCATTGAGCGTCTGCCTCTGATTGTCAGTCCATGTCATAGCGACCGGTCAACTCTTTGTGTGGTCAAAAAAAAGTATCCTTTCATAATTCATAAAATCCCTTAGGTATATTCAATTCCAATGAACATAATCTACATATACACACCCTAGCTGTGTATGATAAGAAAGCTATTTATTGATCTTGTAATATCACATCTTGGCCTATAAAGAAAAACAACCCAAACCTAAGAGAAATACTGACTTTCCTAAAAATATTTTAGAAGTGGGAATGTTCACCTTCTCTAAGCAATATCGCACCATGTTTCCTCTCCAGATACATGTTTTAGATTCCAAATCATTCATCTACATAACTCTTTTTTTTTTATATTAGTACCCAGAGCATAATAAAACAACAATTGTGATTTTCAGCATGGGAATTTTGTACTTCTCTTCTTATGTAAGTGGAACTTATTTCAATAAAGAAATTTAGAATAGCTGTTCCTGTATTTTATATTATGATCTCCAAAAGCATCTCTCATTTTAAAATAAATATACCTGTGATAGAACAACAAAGTAAATAATTTAAAGACTTTCATATGGTATGAAATTTCAAAAAGCTGAGGTTATTTTGTTGTTATTTGCATTTCACTGTCTTCAATATACTAGCAGATTTTCAGCTTGAATGCCTTTTCCTTTATTATGCTGGTAGTTTTATGAAAACTTAAATGGATTTTGAGGATAGAACAATATATACCAAACTATTTTATTATCCCTTTGTGGGAATTTCATTTCATGAGTTGTTTGACTTAAAACAGCAAATATTTGGTGGCCTGCAGAAGAGAAAATTTAAATTTAACTTGATGTCTGGTGGCATTTAGGAAAAATATCCTTTCAGCCTCTGATTTAATTCCATCACTATATGTGTGCCTTATATTCTACCTGCAATAATCTGAAGATGAGAATTTTCCTGTGAATTGGGTCTGTTTCAGACATACATAACAAAGTTCACTAAATAATATCAACATTTATAAATGTGAAATATGACAACTCTAGAAATATTGCTCATTTGCAAAGCCCAGGAATTTTACCTTTTTCTTCCTAAGCTCTATGTTTCCAAGCACTATTTGCAATGTGTCATGAGCATTAAACATTACACCCATTCTCGCCCGCTTCTCCCATCAGCACACTAGGCAGATATGCTCTACTCTGCCAGAGTATCCAATGAATTTTACATGAAATTCTTAAGACTAAAAGCTGTTAAGTATAGCAGTGGCAAGAAGTCATTCTTGCTAATAGATGTTGTTGGCTTTTTTTAGTGCTTTTAGAAAAAGCCAATGTTCTTTCTAATGTTCTAGGTCACTTAGGATGTCTTCAGCAATTAAAGTTTAGTACATCTGATTTCCTTTCATTGGTGCATGCAGTTATTATATTTTATTTTTTTAGAAATGGCTAAAAATTCTTCCTAAGTTTTTTTGGAAGAAAATACTCCAGATTTTTAGAGATGTATAAAATTAACTCTACAGCAGCTTCCAATACAGTTACATGAGTTAATCAATATTAGATAATATTTGATATATAATTGAAATGATGATTAACTCAGATAATAGATCAGAGTTATTATAGCAGCTCTGTTGCATTTCCTGGTCAGCCACCCCAAGATATTTCAAACATATGGATATGATTATAGTTGATAGTTTTCTGTTAAATAATTTTCCTTTGGAGAAATCATTCATTTGCCAATTAGTTTGGTATTCTAATTGTTGTTTCAAATGTTAAAAAATAATTTTGTTTATATATCATACATTAAATCAAATTACAGTGACATTTTGAAAGTTGCATTAATTTTTTTTATCTTAGGGTATGATTCATTTTATTGAAATAGTTATTCATATTAGAGAACTCTAATAATATATGTTATCATAATTACTTGGTAAGTAGTTACTTAAGTATTTTTAGCTGATATTTTAATCTGTAAAGGAGATCTGCAGTGGAAAAAAATATTTGTTATTTATTTGTTGTTATATATATTTTAAAGGAAAGTAAGATAAATTGAAGAGAAATATTGAAGAACTTCCAGATAAAATCTAGCCTAGTAACTAGAAACTTCAGTTGGCTTTAAATCATAGTTCTTAGGGAGTGACATTAGCAACATGATCAAATAGGAAACCCTAGCCCATGAGCATAATGATTCAATAATAACTGGAAAAATTCTCTTTGTAAGGAATCGAGAAACTACTTGAGAGGCTCCTATACCCCAGCTCACCTGAAACTAGCCACATCAAAGCCAGTAGGAATATGTGAGAATCCTCTTGCCATAATCCTTGCTCTTGGCACAGCACCATATAATCAGGAAGAAATTCCCAGATCTCAACTTCTTCTTGGGGAGTAAGAGTTGGACTATACATCCAAAGTACCAACTTTCTTGGGAGCTGCCCAAAAGACTGGCTTCTGTCTTGCCTACTTTAGAACATTAATAGAATCAGGCATCCTCTCACCACTTGGGAACAGAGTGAAACAAAAGTGGTAGAGTGAGTACAGTTTCCATAGCCCCTCCTACAATCTCAGCGAAGGATCACTGAAGAAAAATTTCATCTCCAAACTTCTCTCTGGGGAGAGAACAAGATGACACACATGTCCAATGCCCAACCTTTCTGGAGACTGCCCGCAGCACTGGATAGCCTGTCTCAGAGCACTGATGGGACCTAGCATACTCTAGCTCCCTGGAGGCCAATGAAGAAAATAATGGTTTGAACTAAGAGTCACCATAGCATCTATCCATGGTTTAGTGCAGAGCAAACATATGAAAACAAAACAAAACAAAACAAAACAATAACCAACCAACTTTCTTCTTATTTCTGGGAAGGATGAAAGGTACCCAGTGCCCCAACAGTTTCTGGGAGCTGCACAAAGAAATGGCTTCTGTCATGCTTGCCTTAGAGTGTTTATAGGACTCAGCATATTCTAGACGCTAGGAAGCCAGAGAGGAAAATAAATCGGTTTTATCTAGCATGCAACTAGTTGCACCAGACCCTACCCCTAGGTTAGCACAAAATTAATTAGAAAGAAAAACTTACAACATTTCCTGACAAAGGAAAGATTTGAATAGGGTGCCCAATAATTCAACATTTCTGGGGTTGCCAAGGGTCTGGCTTTAGACTTTGTCATCTCAGAGTGTTGACCAGACCTGGCATACTCAAGATTCCAGGAAGCTGCTAAAAACAAAGAAAGCAAATTGAACTAGCACAAAGGTTTGAAAAGTCTTAGATCCCTGGCCAGGTTAAATGATAAGATTCCTTTTCTATATAATAACAGTATCAGAAAATTAAAAAGCAGCTGTTTTATTGTTGTTTTCTAATCTGCAGATAGAATCAGTAAGAGTCAAGGAAAACTTTAAAAATCCGAAAATTATGTTGCAAACAAATGAACAACGTAAATGTACAGAAGCCAATAGTATTGAAATGTTGATATATGCTTTACCTGACAGAAAACTCAAAATAACTATCATAAAGTTGGTCAATGATGTCACAAGAACAATGCATAAGTTAATGTAAATTTTCAGCTAAGAAATAGAAACTACAGAAAAGTACCAAACAGAAATTTGGAACTAAAGGATATAAAGCTGATCTTGAAAATTGACTAAAGAATACAATAGCAGACTAGATGAATCAGAAGTAAGGATCAGTGAACTTAAAGACAGATTATTGGACATTATTCCATCAGAGGAGCAAAAAGAAAAAAAGTGTAGAAATCTTTAGAGACATGTGTGACACAATGGGGCAGAAAACATATTCAAAGACATAATGGCTAAACACTTCCCAAACCTGAAGAAGGGAGTGGAATTTCAGATCCAGAGGGCCCAATGTCCTCCATATAAAATAATTGCAATAAAATCCACACCAAGACACATGATAATTGACTGGTCAAAATTCAAAGACAAAAAGAGAATTTTGAGAGCAACAAAGTAAAACAACTTGTCACATACAAGGTCTTTCCAGAAGATTATAAGCAAATTTCTCAGTGGAAACCTTGCATGCCAGAAGGGAATAGGATGATATATACAAAGTGCTGGGGAGAAAAAAATAACCTGATAATCAGTAACACTATCCCTAGGAAAATTGTCCTTTAAAAATCCAGGATAGGTAAGTACTTTCTGAGACAAATGAAAGCTGAGGGAGTTCATCATAACCAGAAAAGCTGATGACTTTTCAAGTTGAAATGAAAAAACATGAAACAGTAATACAAAACCATATGATAGTATAAAATTTGCTGGTAAAAATAACTATATAGACAGATATAGAATATGTATTAATATAACATATATCAGTTTTAATTATACTTTATAAGTTAAAAGGCAAAAGTAATAAAACTTACTATAAATAAAAAGTAAACTAAGGCCTAAATGGTTTGGCTCAGTGGATAGAGCATTGGCCTGTGGACTGAAGGATCCCAAGTTTGATTCTGGTCAAGGGCACATGTCTGGGTGGTGGGCTTGATGCCCAGTAGGAGGTGTGCAACCAATCAATGATTCTTTCTCATCATTGATGTTTCTATCTCTCTCTCCTTTTCCCTTCCTCTCTGAAATCAATAAAAATATATTTATAAAAAAGAATAGACAATATAAAAATATTGAAATAATAACATTAACAACATAAGGTATTGGGAGAAAGGCAGAAATGTAAAGTGGTGTATGTGATTAGACTTAAATTGTTATCAGCATAAAACAGACTATCCTATATAATAAAGAGGTAATATGCAAATTGTCTGCCACACTCTCCTACAAGATGGCCACCCCCATGTGGTCAAAGATGATCACCCCCATGTGGCCACAAGATGGCCACCACTAGATGGTCACATTAATAGGCCCAGAGACGCTGACTGGCATAGAAACTTACTAATCAGAACCAAATCTGGGTGAAGTGTGAGGAGCCAATTGCTGCCTAGGAGGAGAAGCTTTTGATGCTGACTGGCATAGAAACTGGCCAATCAGAACCAAATTGGCTGGAAGAGGAGGGCAGTTGGGGGAGAGATCAGGTCAGCAGGGGAGGGCAGTTAGGGGTGATCAGGCAGGCAGAGGCAGTTAGGGGTGATCAGGCTGGCAGGGGAAGGCAGTTGGGGGCAAGATCAGGTCATCAGGGGAGGAAAGTTGGGGGCACCTGGGCCAACAGGGGAGGGCAGTTGGGGGCAATCAGGCTGGCAGGGGAGCAGTTAGGCGTCAATCAGGCTGGCATGGGAGTGGTTAGGGGGTGATCAGGCTGGCAGGCAGAAGTGGTTAGGGGCAATCAGACAGGCAAGCAGGCGAGCAGTTGGGAGCAAGCAGTCCCAGATTGTGAGAGGGATGTCCATAGGGATCGGGCCTAAAAGGGCAGTCGGACATCCCCCGAGGGATCCCAGATTGGAGAGGGTGCAGGATGGGCTGAGGGACACCCCCTCTCAGTGCATAAATTTCATGCACTGGGCCCCTAGTATGTATATATTGTTACATGTTGTAATACAACATAACTGTAACATAGAATCATGAAGAACATCCAAATAGATTAGAGGTCCCAGAAACAAATCCACACATATACAAATATCTTTGCCATGGGTGCCAAGGAATCACAACAGAGATAGATAATCTCTTCAACAATTGGAGCTCAGAAAACTGGATATGCATGTAGCAAAGAATGAAACTGGATCTTTTTCTTCCACCATACAGAAAAGTCAACTCAAAATAGATTAAAGACGTAACCATAAGACCTAAAATCTAAAACTCTGGAATAAAACGTAGTGGAAAAGCTTCACTGCACTGGAATGGGCAATACTTTCTTAAAGATTATACCAAAGCACAGACCACAGAAAAATTGACAAGAGGCACTACATCAAAGTAAAAAGCTTTGGAAAAAATTAAGTGGAAAGCAACATACCAATGGGAGAAAATATTGCAAACTATATGTTTGATCAGAGATTGGAATCCAAAATATATAAGAAATTTATGCAACTCAGTAGCAAAAGAGTCTAATAACCCAATTAAAAAATAGGCAAAGCACTGGCATAGCCATTTACGCAAAGTATACATACATATAGATAACAGGTATATAAAAAAAATACCACCATTTTTCATTAGGAATATATCAATTAAAAACATGAGAAGATATTACCTCACACCAGCCATGATGAGTATTATTAATTTTTTTTAAAAGATAGCAAGCATTGTCAAAGACGTGGAGAAATTTATTATAGTAAACTAGTGGCTCAGTGCAAAGATTTGTGCACATTGAAAGGAAATTAGAAGGTGGTCGACAGGGCAAGACTGGGAGAGACGGGCCAGACACATCTTAGAGCCAACTCCTGTGGTCTCCCCCCCCCCCCCCCGCTCCCCCCCCCCCCCGCCCCCGGCGCACCTGAGGTGGCACTGCGGCTAGAAGGGCATCTGGGTCACTGCAGCTCAGCAGTAAACCAGAGTCAGGGCAGATAGTGCTCCAGCAACATAACCCACAGCCGAAGGTGGAATCACACAGCCCTCCAAGGAATCGGGCTCCCTCCTCTCTGATTCCAGGGTGCGTCACCCGAGAACCGCCACTGCCAAATCTCCGCAGCTCCTGCATTGAGCATAAGCCTCCTGGTGGTCAGTGTGCATCATACCTACTGGATGGTCCGATGGTTGAACAGTTGGATGGTGGCTTGGCTCTCTCTCTCTCTCTCTCTCTCTCTCTCTATATATATATATATATATATATATAATGTTTTTAATATAATAAAAATTATGATGCTTATATTTTTTGCTGTGTTATTGTTAGAGATAATGTAGTGGATTTATTTATAGATTGTAACTAAGCAGAATTCTATAGTTATCATTTAAAAACTATTTTGCTATAGTGAAATGCTGTGAAATTGTTGCATATGGCATTTCCAAACATGGTCAAATTGCACTTTTGGTTAATATAAATAGTTTTTTAGTATCTAACCTTAGGGTCAAAAGGTTGTAGAATCTAAGACAGGAAAAATGAGATGAATGTTATTTTGGCCTTTCAGCTAATTCTAACTTCCCTCCCACAGAACAGTTTTGATTTATGCCTATTTCTAGAGGATATAAGTGTTTTTATTTCTGTTTCCAGAAAAATATAGGAAGAGGATGATGATGGAGTTTAAACTTGTACACATTTTTACAATATAATTTGGCATTATCTACCTAAATTAATAATTGATACTAAATCATCCAAATTAATTTAAATATTTTCCTTCTCTGTTGACAGGCAAACCAAATGCATACAATAGGAATAACAGAAATGGTTCAATGGTGAGAAAAATCTTCAATCTTAAAGAAATTAATATTATATGAGAGAATTGTTTGAAAGCAGTTTAGATGCAACAGAAAAAGGGAAAAGTGTTTCTGCTACTAATGAATTAGAAAATACTGGTATATCTATAGTATACTACGAAGACTTGACAAGAAAGGGCCAGAGTAAATGGGTAAAAATAATGAATGTAATGTAATTAGGAATAGAGTCCACTTCAATGTTTCCATCACCTTTAGAATTTCAATGTTCATTTTCATAAATATTCCTTAAAGAGGATTTGTTTGCTTATTTCCTACTTATTTTTAATAACATAACCTTAGATGATACTTTTTTAATCCTTATTGAAATTAAAATAGTATTATTAATCATGACATTTAGTGGTTTAATGAGGTTCTCAAGTATTTGATTCCATTATTATGGTTCATATTGTGTGCAAAATTGACATTTTATACATTAGTGTCCATTTACTACATGGAGGATAAATCCAACACTATCTGTCTTCACATTTCAAAGGCCTGTTCCATATGACCCATAGAGTCTCATTTCCATTGAACCATGACATAGAAAGAAAGTTTTGTTTCTCAAGTGAAAGTTTGAATTTGAGTATGGTTACAAAAAGAAAGGAAACTTTAGAGCCTTCATTTCAAATGATATTCCTCTATGACATAGATAATATTACACTGGAAAGTGTTGATCAGTTATGATTGAGTGCTCTGGAGGGGCATGTGTGACAGCATGAACTGATGAATAAATAATAAATGTGGGTGTCTTCACTGCCAGGTTATTGTCTGTATAACTCCCTGAAATGAACAAATATTAAATAAATTATTATATAAGTAAAAATAATAAAGTTCTGGCACAATTTAATTTTAATTAGGAAATAGATGCATAGTTTTCCCCTTTACTTCAATTGACATTCCGTATTCCAACTTAAAATTATTGTATAGAAAAAATAAAAGTTTGTAATATGCCTGTCAATACTTTGGAGATGACAGAAATTGATAAATTTTAAGTGCTAGTATTCTAAAATTGAGAGGCGGTGCAACTCTTTTTTAGCAAAAGTTGTATTTAGACTGTCAAGACTAAGAGGCAGTGCCGCAAATAGTGACAGGCCCTGCAGGCTGGGGTTAGAGCTGTTAGTCAAAGGAAAACCCATGGCTGTAATTAATTCACCTTCCTTCCATCTCATCACACTCCTATTCGTGGGAAACAGGGCCATGAACAGCATCACAATCCTAAATGACAGACAAGAGAAGAACAATTGTGTGAATGTGTGCATGAGCAGCCATGGGCTGTAACATATTCTATTTTATTAATGTTTAATCTTCCAAGGTTTTGCTCACTATTTCATAACATTTCATTAAATTGACCATTTAGTTTTTGCATTGTCTAAGCAATTATTACAACCAGCACAATGATCTATATATATTATTAATTTTGTGAAAGAGTATCTCCTTTGTAATCCCTGTGAAATAACTTCTTTTCTAAGATTAGTTCCCAATATGTGAAATATATTTAAGGAATTTATAAACTTTTCATTTATATCTTAAAATTATTTTTTAAAATACATTCTCAAATCTACTAGATGATTTTAGAAAAGGAAAAAAGCCTTCAAAAGCAAACTAGGAAAATGAGCTTTATTTATTCTAAATAAAATAATAACTTTTGAAAACATTTATATATCAATATAAATTAGAATTAACAAATAGAATTTATTATTTTGTAAAAAAATACTTTAGGGAACTCAGGTATTCTTTCCTAACATATCACGTTTTGTTCCTCAGATATATAATAAAACAACCAGTATCTTACCATCCGGCTTACATTAATTCTTGATTTGAAAAGTAGATGATTTATTGATAAAATGCAAAAAAATCATATCCCCCTTCCCCAATATAGATAAAAAATAATGCTCACACAGAGAAACAGTCTCAAAAGTATAGGTTGAAAATCTTTACTGAGTACTCAGTTAGGATGAGCACAATTTTCCTGCTTAGCATTAGGAAAATTCTTAATACCTGCTAGAAACTCCTTAATTTCCTTTCCAGCAATTTCAGCACTTGACCATCTCTAAAATGTTACCACCACAAACTTTGTAACTCCTTTTCTCTGACACTTCAGTCCCAGATCATCCTTCTTCCCCAGTCTCAGAGACAATAGAAATTTATCTAATCTCGAAAAGTATTTCACTTGTACTAAAAGTCTTCTCTCTCTCTCTCTCTCTCTCTCTCTCTCTCCTCTGTGTCTTTTGGTTCACAAAAAATACTGTGGAGGTTTATTTTTGCATTGCGTTTAAACTAAGTAACTTCTTGTTTAAGTCAGTGTGTTTAAAATATTCTATATAATTTTCTTTCAAAAGAATATTTTAAAATTAGTGTTGCCCTTTGTGAGCCAAGTTTAACATAAAAAATGTAAATGCTTCCTGGCATATTTTTTCTAACCATATCATTTGTATTTGAAAATAGCATTTCTTAACATGTGTTATAATGTGACTGATAAAGCGAGGGAATACCAGCAGTCATTGTCACAGCTTCCTCCTGGTAGTACTTTAAATAGGTGCTAATTGGAACTGCTGTTATATATAATACATATGGTCTTGTCTATTTTATACTGATTTCATAATGTCTTCATTTTTTTTCGAAGATTCTCATTTGCAACAGTTCAATCTGATATTCAACATGGCATTCTTTGCTATTCTTATTTTCCTGTTATAATTTCTCCTATTTTTAACACAGGCTCTTTCAAAGAGTTAGTGGTGAAAGTTAAAATAATGAGCAATGGGATTCTTGAATATATGTAATATTCAAGAGTTTTTATAATAAAGGAGCCATCAGTACTTAAAGATGATGTATTTCTCTTCATTCTCTTCTGCTTTTGCCACCTCTATTGTGCTACACTTTCTTTACACAAGTCATTCTGAGAACAACTTCGTATATACCATTAAATTAAGTGATTATTGACTACTTTTAAAATAAAGACCATAAAATAATTTTAAGATAAAATTTTTTAAATTTTTAAATATTTATTTCAGAGAGGAAGGGAGAGGGAGAGAGACATAGAAACATCAATGATGAGAGAGAATCATTGATCATCTGCCTCCTGCACGCCCCGTACTGGGACTGAGCTGAAAACTGGGCATATGCACTGACCAGGTATCCAACTTGTGTGACCTCCTGGTTCATAGGTCGATGCTCAACCCCCAAGCCACGTTGCCCAGGGAAGATAGACTTCTTACCTGTAAATTTATCCAATGTTAACAGGGCTTGAGTCTTTCTAAACCTTTAACTGGTAGCTCCAAAGTTAATTAGATGATATTCCATAAAACCACAGACCATAAACTACATTAGAATGAGGTATTTACATATCTTTTTATTTGCTGTTATACTACAAAATATAAAATTTGTTGCAGAAAGTATTTATAGCAAAATTATAATTACTAATAATTTGGTTTAGTGGCATTATTCCTTAAAAGCAAAGAAATAAATGACCTTACTTGAGCTCTTCAAGGTCTAGAATTCCATTATTGCCATCAGCTTAGTAAGATGCTCATTTTCAGTATTTTCTCATTATCACTGCAGCATTTTAAGCTAAAAAGAAAACCTTCTGGTTTACTAATTTATTCTTGAATTATCTGAAACTAAATTATAGCGGAAGCTGGTTGGTGTAGTTATATATTAAATGTTGAAATCTTTTTCATCTTATGAGTCCAGAACTGATTGTTAAAGCCTGACAGGGATAATAAACACCCCTAATTACCAAGAGCACTGCCTCCACAAGCCACTACCCTTTTCTTAAAGGCATTGATGTGCTTTCCCAGGGAGATAGATTTGCTCTGCCTCTTAGCCTGACATAAATTATTTTTATATCAATCTTTCAGAAAAGAGGTTGTCCTCTGAGTGATAGCTATGGGGAATATAGTTCCTTTGGGAAAAGAAAATTAATTTGTCTCATTATTTTCTATATCTCACTATTCCCCAAGCTGCAATGCAGCTCAGAAACATATAGTGGAAATCTAAGCCCCAACAGTTAAGTCTCATGAATAGATATCATTAAAGAGCAAAACTCCTTAAAATAAGGTTGGCTTGGGAATTGAAAGCAAAGAAAAAGAATAAAAGAATCCAACTAGAAGAGAGATTTAATCCAGCTTCATTTACTTTTACTATGACACAATTATATCACCTTGTTATTTCGCTAGAAATTTCAAAATATTAGATACCTCATTAGGAAAATGGGACATACTATCACCTCTTAGGCAGGAGGGTGTACAGTTTTCAACTAGAGAAAAAATGGATATCTATAAATCACATTAATATATAAACAAATTACTTAGTTTAAATTGGCTTGCCTACTATGCCTAACTCAGGCATGTATCTTTTATCAGGTTAGATTTTGAATGTTTCGCTCAATAGAAATTATTCTCACACACACGAAAAATAAACTCAATAAAGACAAAAATAAATTCCTTTGATAGTTCAACTCTGGAGAATAATATTATTGATATATTAATAATTAATAGCCATTTTTAACTTTTGGAGATTAACAATATTTACATAAGATAATTAAATTTACAAATATTTAGGTAAAATTCTATTTGATATGAGAATTAAATTAAGACTATATATCCTAAAATTAACCATAGGCAGCAAAATCTCAGGCATCTCTCATAGCAATATGTTTATGAATACATCTAGGACAAGGGAAATTAAGGGGAAAATAAACAAATGGGACTACATCAAAATAAAAACTTCTGAACACAAAAAGAAACCATCAACAAAATGAAAAGGGAACCTACTGTATGGGAGAATTTATTTGGCAATGATACATCTGATAAAGAGTTACATCTGATACATCGGATAAGGGGTTAGTTTCCAAAATATACAGGAAATTCATACAATTTAGGAAAAGGAAGACAAACAAGCCAACTAAAAAATGGGCCAATGACCTAAATAGACACTTCTCCAAGGTGGACATACAGATACCCAAGAGACATGAAAAAATGCTCAAATTCACTGATTATCACAGAAATGCAAATTAAAACAACAATGAGATATCACTTCACACCTGACAGAATGGCTGTTATCAACAAATCAACAAAGGACAAGTGCTGGAGAGTCTGCGGAGAAAAAGGAACCCTCCTGCACTGCTGGTAGGAATGCAGACTGGCGTAGCCACTGTGGAGAACAGTATGGAGTTTCCTCAAAAAAGTAAATATGGAACTGCCATTTGACCCAGTGATCCCACTTCTAGGAATATATCCTAAGACCCCTGACACCAATCAGAAAGAACGTATGCACCCCTATGTTCATAGCAGCACAATTTAGAATAGCTAAGATCTGAAAATAGCCCAACTGCCCATCAGTAGAGGAGTGGATAACAAAGCCGTGGGAAACTTATACCATGAAAACTATGCAGCTATAAAAAAGAAGGATTGCTTACCCTTTGAGACAGCATGGGTGTTTCATCTTGAAGGGTGTTTGCTGGTTTCTTTCTGAAAGAGCTGTATTTAATACCAGCTTTTGAGGTGACACTCATCATGATCTCCGCTACTCAAATTGATAATCACTGGGCCTGGTTGTGAAAAATAATTTAGAAAGTATATTCAAGTAGAATCTGCAGATGTCTCATGATTATTTCTGGCATTAAGTTTCTCATCATTCATAACATGATGATCATTTATGACAGATACTGGGAGTCACAAGAAATTGCCACAATCCAACTAGAATTACTGAGGTGTTGCATTAACAAGGATGAAACTGATTCCTCATAAAAGGAGAAATGGTCTCTAAATAATCTAAACAAGTAAAATTCTTTAGTAAACTTGTTAAATTGATAGTGATTTTCCCTAGTACAACAGACCTGAATACAATAGTTATCAGCTCTCTTTCTGTTTCTGACCAGCCTTACTCAAATGTTTACCCATCATTGTCTAAGCACCCTCTCCCTGAAAGGCTCCCTCAGAGGGAGCGCACTTTCAACTCTATAACTTCAGTGACTATCCATAAGCACATATATTATTCACTATCCTACTTCCTTGTGCACATTCTGACACTATTTCTAGATTGAGAGAAATCTATTGGACAATTTAGAACACATGAGAAAACTTTAGAAAGGTCAGCTCCGTGTCTTTAAATGGATTTTAGTGAAATTTGCATAGATCAAGTAATCCAAACAGAATCAGAAAGAGGAAGATGAATTAAATGAAGATAATCGATATATTCCTACTCTATCAAGAGTTAGCAAAGAAGTGGTTGTGCTGGAACAGCGATTTTCAACCTTTTCCATCTCATGACACATATAAACTAATTACTAAAATTCTGCAGCACAACAAAAAATATATTATTTGCCTATCTCACACACAAAAATAGGCGTAATTTTGATTCATTCAACAGCTATGATAGTGTTGGCTATTGTCATTACTATTATTTTTTTTTTAATTTGGCAACCTTAGGGAAAAGAGGTCCATGTCCCTGACTAAATAGTAAGGTATTGAATGTTTAAAAAATTTATAGTGTCACACTGGTTGAAAATCGCTGATCTAGGGCTTGAAGTAATTACAATGTAATGCAAGTTCAATACTGGGGAGTTTCCTAGAGGAGTCCTGTCCTTGTAGTTAGGAAATAATGATGAGAACACAATAGTATTCAATTAGCAGCTCACTTCTGATTAATTTCTTTTTTTTTTTCCAAGTGAAAGGTGTCTATATGCAATTTTCAGTTTAGTTTATTTTTCTAGATCAGAGGTAAATATACTCTTCTGAAATAATTAAATTTAGTAACATGTAACAGAAATACCAATACAGAAATATATGAGAAACGGCATTAAATCCTAGGAACAGCACTATTGATTTATGTTGCTTCAGATCAAATTTTGAAATAGCTTAGATTTTTAATTATCTAAATTGAATTGAGATATTATTAATGAAGGTGTTTTTAATTGTTTTTCAGCATAGAATTTGAATTATTACTCAAAAAGAGCAAGTTGGAAGATTTAATTCATTTTCATCCAATTTTAAGTGCCACAATAAAAAATTCTGTAGTTTTGCTTTGTGGATTCAATAAGTTTTTATTGTATTTGTAGATTGAAAATGATGTTGACTTTTTCCCACAAATGCTGTTTTGCCTATCTATTCTTTTCTTTTACCAAGTGGAAAAACTACTAAGACAATAGAGAATGGTAGAGTCCAAGTTGAAATTGACTGAGAAGTTTGAATTTGTAGTCTTAAAGACTTAACCAGAGTTGACATAGTTATGGTTTATACCCAAGAATATTAATGAAGCTTCACATGCATTTTGAATGACTTCTGGGTTCTTCCAATTTAATAAAACAGGTTCTTACAATATGTCAATAGATACCAGAAACACATAAAAGAATATTTCTGTAAGTGTCCTAAAGGAAACCGTTCAGGGGGTATCAATTTTCCCCTTGCTGAGAGATATTAATGTGGACAATCATCATATAATTGTACTTGAAAAAAACACAGTGCAGAATATTTGTAAGAAATATTCCTCTGAGATTTATCATAACCAAGGAAGGAATTTAAATAGATAATCCCTTGAAGATATGAGCCAATGTGTTATCATTATCAAATAATCAGAAGGAAAGTTGATAGGAAAAAAATAAACAAACAAAGCACAAAACTTCCCTTACTGAAACTGTTTTCTTAACTACAAAATGTTTTGTATGATTATGATCACCACATTACAAAATATTCTAATATGCAAGTGGATTGAGATAAAACTAGCATATTAAAATAATTAAAGAATTGTTATGTGTTTTATTTTTTTAAAATATATTTTTATTGTTTTCAGAGAGGAAGGGAGAGGGAGAGAGAAACATCAATGATGCGAGAGAATAATTAATCAGCTGCCTCCTGCATGCCCTCTATTGGAGGTCAAGCCCACAACCCAGGCATGTGACCTTGACTGGGATCAAACCTGGGACCCTTCAGTCCGCTGGCCAATGCTCTATCCACTGAGCCAAACCAGCTAAGGCTTGTTATGTGTTTTAAAGGAAGAAAGTTAATACAAGATGCTGTCAAATTTAGAAATAATGGGAAATGTGCAAGATGAACACAGGCATTTAAAACATATTATGGACTATGAAGATACTATAATACACATAATATTATTAATGAAAATACATGCAATATTATTTTATATAGCGAGTTTGAACTAAAGGGAGGACTTTAAGGTAAAAATACCATACTTAAAGTGCAGGATTTGAGAAAAATTAATGCTTGGTATTAATTTCTTTAAATCATTCAGTGACCATGTACATGATGAGCAACTACCATGTGAAAAAAAAATAATTCACTATTAATCTCAATTAAATAAAAGAGTGACTCAAAGTGAAGGAAGACCTTAAAATGATGTTTAATTTGTCACCTGCAGGATGAGCAGGAGTTATATAGTCAAAGATGATTTGAGGAAAGTGGAAAAAAGATTGCAAAGAGAAGAAACAGAGAACAGAGATAGCAGATGGATAAATAATAAGCTATCTAGGGCATTAAAAATGATTGAGGGACATTACTAATAATTTGATACTGATGACTTCTTAAATTGCTAGAGTAGCACTATCTAAGATAGACCATTGGATTTAATTGGCCATAAGTCAACTACATTAAAGCTCTTTTTGTGTTTTATTTTAAATCTTTGGATGTAACTTGGAAAATTCATAAAGTTCTATTATAATATTACTAGAGGCCCAGTGCACAAAGTTTGTGCACTGGGGCGGGGGGGGGGGGGGGGAGTGGAAGGGTGCGTCCCTCAGCCCGGCCTGGGCCCATTTGCAGCCCAGGACTCCTTGGGGGATATCCACCTGTTGACTTAGGCCCACTCCCCAGGGGATCAGGCTTAAGCTTGCAGTCAGACATCCTTCTGGCAGCCAGGGAGCCCTCGGGGGATGTCTGACTAAAGGCTTAGGCCCCCAAGGGTCGGGCCTAAACTGTTAGTTGGACACTCTTAGTGCTGCCACGGAGGTGGGAGAAGCTTCTGCCACCATCACTGCACTGGCCAGCCATGAGCCAGCTTCTGGCTGAGTGGCACTACTCCTCGGTCTGACCTAAACCCTAGAGATTAGTACTTCATTTTACAACTTTTTCTCGGTTTATAGGCAGTAGCAAACTCAGACCACACAGTCGGGTGTGCAAGAAATGTTGCTTTCTTTATTGTTTAGTAACCAAACCTAACTTCAACTTCAGCCCCCATTCTGCCAAGTGAAAAAACAAAAACAAAATATTATTTAACTTAGGTTCCCCACCCCCTTCTCTGGAGTTGTACTTCCATGTCAGACAGTTTATATCTCAGGCAGAGGTGCCAAAGAACCGAGCAGGGTCAAGAACATCTGGGCCTCAGTCTTCTGTCTGGGCTGGCCCCCACCCAGTGCCCTTGACCCTCACCTCAGAGCTCAAGTCCATGCCGATCCCTGGTATATTCTCCTCATCTGGGCCTTGAGGCCTCTTGAGTCCAATTTGCTCTCTCCCTCCCTCCCTGCCACCTTCTCTCTCTCACACAAAGAGCTATTGGATTTTCTGGGGTGAGGTCCTCTGACTCCTCCTCAGCCCCGTTGCATGGACACCATCTTAGTGCCTTGGTCACAGCCACAAAGCTGTGTGGCTTCTCTCAGACCCTCCGTCTCCTGCTGCCTTAGAGAGTGACTCAGTGGGAGGGGAGGGTCACAGTCCTTTTTACACGGCTGTCAACAAACACTCAGTGTTTCTTCCCTCTAGTTCTCCTTCTCCTCTTCACCCCAGTCCAGACACGTCTACGTGCAGGGCAGGGGAGGGTGGGAGGCAGGCGTGTCTCTGACCCAGCACACAGGCTTCCAGATCCACTGCTCCCCCAGGAGGCCTTCCATGCTCTGGACCTCGACACCCAGAACCTGCCCCCTCTCAGCTGTAGGTCTTTTCCCGCAGTGGTCAAGTCTGTTTAGAGCAGTGGTTCTCAACCTTGGCTGCACATTAGAATCACCTGGGAATCTTTTCAAAATCCTGATTTCTGGGCCTCATCCTCTGGAAATTCTGTTTCTTTGTTACTAATGTTGTGGCCGCACCACATAACAAAGAAACAGAATCTCCAGAGGATGAGGCCCAGAAATCAGGATTTTGAAAAGATTCCCAGGTGATTCTAATGTGCAGCCAAGGTTGAGAACCACTGGTTTAGAGGCTTGAAGTCAAGAAGTGCCTCTTTGTTCTCTGCTTTCTGGAGGCAGTCAGCGTGGAACATTCCTGCCTGGACTGGGGAGGGGTCTCTGGGTGTTAAGAATACCAGGAGGGGGAGCACAGACTCCTCCTAGAGCTCCAAGAGGGGAAAGGCAGCACCCCCTCACCTCTAACCCCAGGACGTTTCTTTAGAAGCAGAAGCCTCATCCTGTGCAGGGGCCTGTGCTGGCTGCCTCAGTTTCTCAGAGACAAAGAATTTGATGAACATCTTTTCCCCACTGCAGTAGCGGCTTCATTTGTTCGTTCTCGCATTTTTCATTAGCTGGTAAATCGCCCTTGTGGCTGCAAACCTGTTGTGCCTGAATCAGCCAGTGGGGAGCTATGGGAGCTGTGCAGGGACAGGGGAAGGGGGAGGGGGCCCGCCTGCAGAGAGGGTCAGTGGTGCCTGCCTGGCTGTCTCAGGGGATGTGGCTTAGGTTAGGTCCTGTCCTTTGGCGACTTTAGGAGGGGAGGCCGTGTCCTCCGCTCCCCATTTTGCAGGGTGGAAGTTCTCCTTGCTCTCTGGCCTCATAACTCAGTGGATCATAGTGGGATGCGGCAGGCAGGAAGCTTCTGCGGCTGCACACAGGCATGGGCTGGTGGCTTCTGCAGCCGCACACGGGGGTGGGCCTGCAACCCGGGACCGGATCAGGTCACAGGCGGCGGCAGGCGGCTTTTGTGGCTGTACACAGGCGTGAGCAGGCGGCTTCTGTGGCTGCACATGCTGTGGGCAGGCAGCTTCAGAGGCTGCACACGGGCTCGGGCAGGCAGTTTCTGCGGCTGCACATGGGCACGGGCAGGCGGCTTCTGGGGGGTCAGGGTTGCCGCCTGGCCTGCTCCCAGGCCCTCCCGCCCTCCAATCGCCATGGCTATCGCTGGGCGCAGGCCAGCAGGCAACCCCAACCTGCTTTCTGATGGCGATCACTGGCTGAAGGCGGCCTTTGCCCACCCCCCAGCTCTTGCCTGCTGCCTGGGTTGCTGATCACCATTCTTCAGTCCTTCCCCTTTTGCCTCCCAGCATTGTGACTACGTATGCAAATTAACCGCCATCTTTGTTGGTGGTTAACCGCCATCTTGGCTGGCAGTTAATTTGCATATCGCCCTGATTAGCCAATGGGAAGGGTAGCGGTCGTATGATAATTACCATGTTTCTCTTTTATTAGATAGGATAATCCACTTATTTTTGAATATCAATGGTGCTGAAAAGTATTTTTTTTGCTAAAAGTAAGGGTTTCCTTTTAATAAATTTGTTATTAATTGAATAACAATTATAATAATAGTTCTGTAGTTTATTTTTGAAGATTAAATAGAATCCAAGAAATTTGGGAGCTGCAACAAAAACAAATTACCTTTTCTAATTTCTGCTAAAAAAGATAGCAAAGGGAAGAATTTTCAAATACTTTGTATTACATTTTTTGCTTTACAAAAAAATAGTTCCATTTTAATTAACTATAGAAAATTGTTTTTAAAGTTTCAAAGTGCATTGCATAATATGTTGGCTGAAGGATATTTTCATCCCATTTAGATTCCATTATTATATTGCATTCATTTGAGAAAATATAGTTTATGATATTTGAAATTTTGAAATTTTGAGTAAATTGGGTTTTTCTGATATTTTGGGGTTCATAGGTCAATAACATTTTGCTTTATTCTTTAAAAATAATATCTGCTGTAATAACATTTTATGGAGAAAGTTATGTAGGGATGTTGGTGAAGGAAAATAAAAGAATAAGGTAGGGGGATTTAAAATGGACAGTTTCATGACATGTGGTGAATAAACAGACTACAAAATTCAGACAGAGTTTGGAAGTAAACTTGAATTGCATATAGCAACTTTTGTGACAATAATAGGCAAAAATTAATACAGAAAAATGAACAATTTTCTGAATATGATTACAAAGATTACAACACTAAGAAAGCACAGGTGTAATGCACTATGAGATGAAGAACATATGTATAGGATATTATATTTTTAAAAAATTTTATTGTTGAAAGTTTTACCTGTGTCTCCTTTTTCCCCCATTGACCTCTCATCACTTGCTCCCACCCCCTATTTTCTGTGCCCGTTGGCATGCTTTTATGTGTGGATACAAGTCCTTTGGTTAATCTCTTATCATTCTTATTTTTATATTGCTTTAAAATGTTGAATAGATGTGTTTTTGAAGTGTGTAAAATTTGAATCAAAAAGTAATTATGAAGTTTGAAGAAGTGAGGCACAAAAATAATTTTCTAAATAATAACTTGCATATTGATCATATTTTGACTATGTTAAAGTTAAATGCCAAAAAGCAGTGAGTACACTGGATAAGAGTGAAGATTTTTCAACTATAATGTATGGATTTTGTCTTCAGATTGTACCACTTTGTAGTGGTGTCATCTTTAGTAAGATAGCCAATCATTATATCCCTTTATTTTTTCATCCATAAATGGAGCTAAACAGTATTTATCTCAAAAGAGTTGAATATGACAAATACATGAAAAGTACTTAAAATAATGCCTTACCATAATATATTCAATCAATGACTCTATCTTAACTTTATTAAGATTGAGAAGAGTTGATGTATAAAATAAATGTTAAAATATCTAACATTATATAAATTTGATAGTATTAACAATAGTCCAATAATATAGATTATGTTATTAAGAAATTACACAAATCAAAAATTGAACTGTGTTATTAAAACAAGAAAACTGAAACAAGAAATTAATTAAAACAAGAAAATAAGCAACATCCTTAAAAAATGTTCTAGGCAATAGAACAATTAAGAATCATATTGCATAATGGTTTTCCAGAAGAAAAATGTAAAACCTATCAACTGAACCATTTAAAACTGTATTGTACATATTACTGAAGTGTATACTTTAAGGAACAAGCCTAAAATGTAGTGACTAGTGGCCTGTAATATCATTTACATTTTATTCTATTGCTTTTTGACAATTCAAGGAGAAAAATAATACTACAGAATTTTAAACTTGTTTTAGATAGCCATTATAATGTAATATTTGAGTTAAACCTCATTCAAAGGTGCAACTTCAAAATAAAATAAAAACCGTAAATATAATTATAATACTGTTTTCTTTCTCAAATTTACATATTTAGCACACAACCTGAATGATGCATTTTTTAAAAATATATTTTTATTGATTTCAAAGAGGAAGGAAGAGGGAGAGAGAGATAGAAACATCAGTGATGAGAGATAATCATTGGTTGGCTGCCTGCTGCATGCCCCCCACTGGGGATTGAGCCAGCAACCCAGGCAACCTGGGCATGTGCCCTTGACTGGAATCAAACCTGGGACCCTTCAGTCTGCAGGCTGACGCTCTATCCAGGGCCTGAATGATGCATTTTTTTTACAGAACTTCTGGAATATTGATGCCAGAAATTTCTTTGAAGTTGTGACAGAAAAAAAAAAACTACAGGTGGAAAACCAGTTGTTTTGGGGGAGAATAAATTTTTTATTGATTGATTTCTCTACCTCCCCTCAATTTGTTCTTATGCTTTATTTATTATGATGAAGGTGATATTAAGATTTTCTACTCACAATCCACTCTAACAAATTATATATTTCAGTCCCAGGGCACCTAATGATCAAAATTCTAACATTTTAAAATCAAAATGCATTTTTAGCTATTCAGAATATTTACTTGCTTTCAAACACAGTTAAGCTTAGCATAGGCAGTAAAACTTTCATTTACATTTTCTTCCTAATAATGTTTTTTTAAAAAAGGCCTATGTTAATGTTACTGTCTGTGAATTTAATTACTATAATAATTACTTCTCTTTGTAGTGTAAATTTTCTCTGGGGAATACCTGCATTCAAGACATTTAGAGATGCAGAAAGAAGTTATATTAAAGTACCCTACCTGTAGCTGTCAGTACATTGATTCATTTTTTAAACACATAACCAAGGATACACTGCCAAAGAGTATTTGGGACAGAAAAAATGCAGCCTTCACTGTGTGAAGTAAAAATATTTTGGAGGAAGAAAATATGAACACAAGTATGGTAGACTTGGATATGACAAATACTGTGAGAGAAAGATTTAGGATTTTCAGAAGATTTAAGATATACTTTCAGGTTAAAGATGTGTCAAGATCTAAGGAGACTATGATCATAGAGGTGAACACTAAACGATAAGTAAGACAAACAGCAAAATTATAGAGGTGAGAGCATTTCCAATTGTGGCAATGGCTTAAGAAAAATAAAAGAGAAGGAACTGTAGAACTTGCAGTCAATAAAAAGGTACAAGTTAATTGAAGCACAGAATTTGGGATGAAACTGGAAAAAAACACATCAACAAATTAGGCTGGAGTTAGATTTTTTACTTCCTGAATTACCAATGGAGTTGTTCAGAAAGGAGTTTGATAAGGTAGCAAACAAGATATAAACCATTCAATGTAGCTATCAATATGGCTTTATTTTCTGTTAGTTTATATCTTGTTTGCCACCATTTCAAGTGAGCCCAGTAACTTTAATTTTAAAAATTAAGTGTTTTAACTTTGAAATAAATAAACAGTGGTGTTATATAATTTCTCTAGTAAAAATTAGTAGTGTAAGATTGGGAAAGAAAGGGTAACCTTTATATCATATGCTAAGTGGAAAAGGTTCTTTGGCTATAAGTAGGATATTATTAGTGCTGGGTATTGTGCTCCTAAAATTTTATTCAAAATTCTATTCACTCTTTTCAAATGATATATAATATGCTATGCTAATGTAAAAACTGGAGAGGGAAAAAATTATTGAGAAAAAAAATTTTCTTAAGGTAATGAGAATGAAGTTGGGTACTTTATTTAATACTCAACTTGATAATTGTGATGGTCAATTTAATGTGTCGATTTGACTGGGTCAGGAGATATCCACGTACTAGTATTTTTGGTAAAACATTCTGTATGTTTCTGTGAAAGTATTTGGATGAGCTTAATATTTGAATCAGTAGACTGAGTGAGGAAGATTGCCCCGTCCTGTAGAAGGCCTGAACAGAAAAATAGGTGTGGGGAGGTTTATGGGGAGGGGACAGGAGGGTGGCATGGAGGGGGGGCTGATCCTCCCTAAGTAAGAAAGAACTCCTCCTTCATCTAGAACTAAAATGTCAGCTCTTCTTGTATCCCGAGGCTGCTGGCTTTCACACTGGAACTATTTTATCAGCTCTTTCTGGTTTTCAGGCCTTTGGACTGATTACAACTCCATCCGCTTTCCTGGAGCTCCGGCTATTGGTATTTGGATTTCTCAGCCTCCATAACCACATAAACCAATAAATATTCTACTGGTTCTGTTTCTCTGGAGAGCCAGGACTAATTCAATAGTGTAAGAGTAAATACTCAAAATTAGAGGCTCAAAGCTATCTGTTGAAAGTAAGAAAAAAGACTTCTCCTCCACTGTTTTCTTAGACTTTTTACTTTGAAAAACTTGTAATCTCTTTCTCTTTTAAAAATGTATGCAAGAATTTTTAAAGGTAAACCAAATAACTATTTATGGGGCCATGTGGGTACTGGAACTATCAGGGGGAGAACACTTTGTAAAGTATATGATTCCGCAACCACTTATGTTGCACAACTGAAATTAATATAAAATAACAATAAATGTAGAACCTATTCCGAAAATAAAATTAATAAAATGTTTAAGGTAACAACAACAACAGATCAGCCTTTTGCCAGAGTAATGCCGGGAACTTCCTCCTCAAGGACCTGGGGGCCATCTCTTTAAGAACGTAATCTACAAGGAAGACAGCTCTCTCATGTCCCAGTTTGTGGAATGGTAGGAACCTAAGTTCCATGACCACATCCCTCCAACTTGCTAAACTCCCTCCTGTCACAAAGATATGGGAGGTTTATTTTTCCTGTGGATAAAGCCAATTAACTAACACAGATGGCCACCCTAATTACCAAATGAATCTATGATGAAATATTGATGATGCATGGTGCTATCAAGTCCTGTTACTCATAGATTAGTCATTGTTTATCTGGAGAACATGTAAATAATGGGGTGTATCTGCGTGGGTGTAGAAAAGGATGGATTTATGTCTTTAGAGACTCTTAGAGGATTGCCCGTGATGTGCAGCACATTCTGGTTTAATGTTTATTCTGTTAAACAATGACACTACTTTCTGTATATTCTACCTTTGTGGGAAAGTTTTCTGAGTTGGCAAGATATTTTGTTTTCAATTATATTTCTCCAAAAGTAACATCGTTTTAGGGCTAGCAGAAAGACACACCCAAAGGAAAAGAGATGGCTTTGGTTGATCTGGGTACATTAAATTATATTGCAGGTGGTAACAAAGGAACACAACTGCAATATTAGGAGAATGAGGGTTTGAAGTATGAAAAAAACAAGCATACCACATAATTTGAAATGATTATTGATCAGAAAGTAAGAGTGACAACTGTTCTTATTGAAATACTGCTTTAATGGTACTGTTTTCCAAATCTTGTCTATATTGATGTGGGATACAGAATTTATAGCCTATTGTGATCTTATTTTGTACAATGAGACATCAAACAACAAAATACTGTTAGAGAACATGTGTTAAGAAAAAGTCTTGAGAAAAACTGAAAACATAGATTAGGTAAAGACATTTAATAATAGTTTAGCTCAGCAATAAAATTTTGTTGGTCAGGAAATCTTTTGTCTAACACAGTTCTATGAACATATTTCATATTAAAATCTCTTGAAATCAAAATATAGCTTAGCATCTGCATTCTAAGATACAAAGTAAAGCATGTGTGGGGAAGTGTACATTGGAATGATTCAAATAGGTATTATAACACTAAAGTAACACATTTTCATGTTTAAGGTAATGAAGGAAGGTAGTTAGAATAAAGGTAAAGAGTAGTACATAAAGGTTATGCATATGTTGAATTTCCTAAAAATAACATGTCCAATTAAACTTTGCATGACAAAATGACTCATGAATACAGTCATTTCTATTAAACCACCCATCAATTCTTCAGGAGAGCAAAATTTCATCATTTGTTTTTACAAACTAGTAAATTTTGTTCTTTTCTTTCTATCTATATAGTGAATCAATTATTTGTTTTAAAATTGTATTTGATCTTAGACATTATCTTTATACTGTATTTGTGAGAACAAACTATTTTAAAAGTTACTAATAGCCCAATAAGTAAATAAGCATATGTCCAAAACATTGTATATGAAGATACCTATTTATCACTTAAGCAATGAAAAGAAAAATCAATAATAATGTCTCCTAGAAAAATGAAAAGAAATTGACTTCCAACAACATTATCTGTAAATCAGTCTGCAGATATTAACTGTTTGGCGAGTTGATGTTTATATATTTTGAACTAGGGAAATACAGGGCAGTCTGTAATTCCCTATGAGAATATAGTGTATGAGTGCTATAACTTTCAGTATATTATAAAAGATTAAATGCTGAGAACAGAAAATATCATACTTTTATGTTTCTGGGCTAATTAACACTGAAACTACACAAAAGTAGCACAGCAACTTGCTTTCAGATATATTTGCTACTGAAAAATAAGCCTGTGAACAAATTAAAATAGTAACTTATAAAGACTAATGCATTACTCATGAATCCTCATTTTAAAACCTTTGCTTCATTCACTCTGCCCATCAAACCAAAATTTAACATAAATTCTATACATTTCCAGCCAGCTTTCTTCTTTGCAAGCTCTTTTTACAGTCATCATATCTAGTTCCAAGATTATATCATTATTCTTTTTAGATTTCTACCTTTCATGTGAATTCTGTCAATGTGGCATTCTTACTTACTGAAATAAGTCTATTGAACCTGAATTTGTTTTATCAATAAGTATTGTGTGGGTATTTTAGGAGAGTGGGCATTTGACAATAAGATTGTTTTAAAGTAAATGGAATGGTTTTATTTAAACTAACTCACCCACAAATAAAACTGTAAGTTCTCATATATGTTACGTATATAAATTTACACATATGTGTATAATATATATTAATATTTATACATATATACATATATGTATATAATTTAGGGTTCCAATTTTTACACAACCTTTTTACTACTTATTCATTTATGTATGTATGTATGTATGTATGTATTTATTTTTATAATAGCCATAGAGTGCTGTCTCATTGTAATTTTGATTTGCAGTTCCCTGATAATTAATGATGCTGAGCATCTTTTCATATATCTGTTGTTCATTTGTATGCCTTCTTTGGAAAAATGCCCATTCAAGCCCTTCGTCCATTCTAAATCAGGTTATTTTATTTATATTTATACTAGAGGCCCGGTGCATGACATTCTTGCACTGGGGGCAGGGGGGAGGGTCCCTCAGCCCAGCCTGTACCCTTTTGCAGTCTGGGAGCCCTAAGGGGATATCTGACTGATGGCTTAGTCCCGCTCCTTGTCAGCTGGCTTTTGGCTGAGGGGTGCTCCCCCTGTGGGAGTGCACTGACCACCAGGGGGTAGCTCCTGAATTGAATGTCTGCCCCCTGATGGTCAGTGCACATCATAGAGATTGGTCTTTCAGTCGTTTGGTTGATTTGCATATTACCCTTTTATTATATAGGATTTATATTGAGTTGCAGGGGTCCTTATATATTTTGGAAATTAACCACTTATCAGATACATGGTTTGTAAATATCACACGCACACACACACACACACACACACACACACGTTGCATTTTCACTCTATTGTTTCTTTTTCCATGAAGAAGTTTCTCGGGTTGAGATAGTCTCACTTCTCATTGCTTTTGTTGGCTGTGCTTTGTGTGTCATACTCTAGAAATCATTTCTCAGACCAGTGTCAAGGATCCTTTCTCCTATGTTTTCTAGAAGTTTTATAGTTTCAGGTCTTACATTTAAGTGTTTCATTTATTTTGAGTTGATTGTTGTGTAGAGTGTAAGGTAGAAGTACAAGTTCATTCTTTGCATGTGGATATCCTGTTTTCCCAACACTATTTGTTGAGGCTTTCCCCACTCTATGTTCTATTACCTGGATTGTGGTGATGATATCACAGGTGTTTTCATGTCTTCAAATTCATCAAATAGGACACACCAAGTATGTGCAATTCTTTAAATATCAATTATACCGCAAAAAAGCTGTTAAAAAGAAAAAAAATCCGATTTTTAAAACACAAACTTTTCCCCAACACATGTATGTTTTCTAATAGAGAAAGTAAAGTTTAATATCAGATTGGGTGGAGTTAAGCAGACATCACAGAAAATAACCATAGAAAATTAGAGGAAGGATTCTAGCTTTGCAAAACTTACCCTAAGTTTACTGTCATATTTTACTCTCTTCTATATAAATAGCAGCCATCTCCTTGCACTACAACCCTGTCACATCTCATAAACCTGGCTGAGTGAATTGAGTAGATGGGAAACCTCCAAGGAGACATCAGTTACTGCAGTAAGTGGAATCAGTGATTCAGGAGAGTTCACTCATAAATACTTTTCCAAAGTCCTAACTTTGTGTAGGTCGGAACCAGGATGCTGAAAGTGCTATTAAATGAGTTCCTGTCTCTATTTTAGTGCTGAAAGGTGCTCTGAGATATTTCTCAATATAGCTATAAAATAATAGTTTCCTGGCTAAATTCCAGTCCAGAAAAATCACACACAACCCCTCTAAATCTTAAAAGTGGCTACAAAATTTTAAAGGCTGCTTCTCTTAATGGTTAACAGTAATTCAACCGCTGCTCTGACACTGGAGCAAGCAGGGAAGCTGTTTAACTACACAGTGATGCTGAGCATACAAACAACCTATAGGAGTTAGGTCACACAGGAGTTCTGAGTCCAGAACTCTAAATAAAATTGTAAAAATAAAAATAGCACAATGTGGAATTTATGATGAATCATCTATAGTTATACAGGTATGAAGCATAAGGAGGTCAATTAAAAAAAAGAAGACAGCAATGGTCAGATGTTAGGCTCTCATGTAAGAAAAACACGTGTTGGTGAGCACATCTTTAAGTCTGGATTCACAAACTCAACTCGAACTGCAAGATGAGTAACCCCAAAGTGGAAAATAGGCCAGGTAAATGGTGGTGGACTGGACTGAAGAGCCTAACAAATCATGAAAAAGTATTCAAATTTATTTTTAATATTAACTTATCCAAGCAAAACAGACTGGCAACTGATTCTGCCTCTGAAGCCACTAGTTTTAAACCATTTCTTTCACTAAGTTTCTTAAGTAAAGCTGCAAACATTTTATTTTTCTTGTAACATCTCACACCCCCTTTTATTCATGTTACCTACCATGTGAATATCTTCTTCCCTATGTAAGTTTATCTCATAAAAGCATTGGTAACTAACACTTATTACACACCATCCATTAATTTAATTTTCACAAGGCAATACTTGTTTTCCTTATCTATAATAATAAAAGCATAATATAGATGTCCTTCTGGGCATCCTTCCAGATGACCTTCTGGATGAAGCCAGGGCTGCGAGGGAAGCCCAAGTCCTGAGTGCCTGCCAGTGGCCAGAGGGAAGCCCGGGTCACTGGTGACAGAGGGAAGCCGGTGCTAGCAACCCGGTGAAGGAAGGCCTACTCTTGCACAAATTTTATGCATTGAGGCCTCTAGTCTCTACATAAGGAAACAGAAAGATTGAATCTAATAAGTTGTCCATAATCAAAGAGCTAGGAACTGGCAGAGTTTGGTTTGACTCAAAATATAATGAAACTCTAAAATATTCCTAAGGATTACATATTCATTTTGTTGTGAAAAAAGGAGCTAAAGTGCCTATCTGAAAGCATTCTATCAACTCACCAAAACATAATGTAAAGGATTGTGTGTGTGTGTGTGTGTGTGTGTGTGTGTGTGTGAGAGAGAGAGAGAGAGAGAGAGAGAGAGAGAGAGAGAGAGGGAAAGAGAGATAGGTATTATTGAGAAATAATGGACAAAGGATTTGATCTAGACAAAGCTATATTTACATTGTTAGTGTATGAGCTTTCCCAAGTCCCTTAAGTGTTTTAAGCATAAATGTGCTCTTCAGTGGTTGGTCTGCAACAATTATGCTGAAATAAAATGATGGGCTTTTCAGTATTGTAAAGAAGTATGAAATCTGTTCTAGTAACCATACCAGAGGGCAGGAATGTGCACAGTCGTTTCTTGGTTGGTTCAAAACAGATGACACCTATCTGTTCTGAACCAACCAACTCTCAAATCACAAAGATTCCTGAGATCTCAAACCATAGCTATCATTGATCTTCTTCCTTCCTTCCACTGGAAACCTGTACAGTTTTGCCTCAACATTTGCCTGATTCATTAATTGTTCCATATTACAATGAAGCTTCATCTGCTCAACTCTCCTTTCAATAGGACAAGGCTTTTTATATCAAAGCTTTATGTAAAGAATCCATTCTGTCTCTGCTAAGATTAAGCCTGTTTTTTTTTCTTTGGTTTAGGTCCCAAGGTCTTTGTTCATAATGGCCAGTTTGGACTGGTATCCATTCAACCATTCACTTCCAATATCCTTCTACTTAAAAGTAATTGCATCCTTTTCCTCATTTTCTCTGTCCAAATAGTACATTTGTTTGCTTGATCAAGAGGTACTCACACTTTGGAATCTAGAAAGCTCCTATTGATATTGTCAGGAATTAGAGGAATCAAAACTTTAGGAACAGAAAACTCTGCCTAACTTCCCGTAAAAGGAAAAATAACTTTGGTTTTGATACTACACTAATTTTCATATGAAAATGCTTTATAAAGTACATATGCTTTAGAAAATATACTTTATTATATGAATATCTACTGCTGTTAAACATGAATAAAATACATTGTTACAGTAGCAAAGCAAAATAAACTAAAATGCAAATTGAGTCTTTAGTAAGTCACTCTGCCAGCTAAGATATTGGCTTGATATTCTACTACATATAAAATTAGACAATAGAGCATATTTCATATATTTGTTTGATAAGTCAATTACATAATATATGAGTGTGTGCAATACTGTTAGAGCACTTTAGATCCCATGATGCTACCTGATAAATGGTAGCTAATACTGTTGTACAAACATAGTTTTGGAAAAAGATGTTGCTGTTCAAACACAGTTTTGGAAAAAGAAAAATGCATTCTAGATAAACTAATCCATGAGGAAAGAGTAAATTATAACTTTTTAAATAAGGAACTATTGCACATGAATAATATTTTAAAAATAATTTTCTTACTTTCCTAAAATATGTGGTCTGCTAGTTATATTTATGCCATATCAAAAAACATTTTTGGGATTGGGTTTTGAATTTAGGTATTTTTTAAGTCCCTTTTTCAATTTATTAACTATATAACTTTGGAAAATTTTCTTAAGCTCTCCAATAAGAATAGTAAAAGTATATATCTTAGATAGTAATTTTTACTAGGATCTATTGGTTAATGTATGCAAAAGTGCCTTATACTATGTCTGGCATATAGTGAATGCTCAAAATCTCTCAGCAGCTTCCTCTTCCTCCTTCCCACCTTCCTCCCCCTGCTCTTTCTGCTTCTCCTGCCCCTTTCTCTCCATTTTTTTCCTATTATTGGTTTTTATTCTAAAGAAACCAAGTATAATTACTGCTAGGATTATTGTAACTGTATTTGAAAGAGAAAAGGATGTTAGCTTTTTGAATGACATTTGTCCCTATGATATAAAATATATTTAATGTCTGTAGTGAGAAACTGATTTTTATTTTGCAGGTATTTATTTTGTGGGTTTCCCCTGTAATTTAATCAGCTCCAAACATAAAAACCTTTCTTGTACCATCATTAGAATAATAATGGTTTATAAAAAAGAGATGTTTTGTTGTTGATGATAGTGGTGTTAATGTTGATGATGCCAGTGGTCATTACATCGCGATGGTGGTTGTGGTGATGATGGTGTGACAGTCAAGGGAATTGAAAGATATGGTAATAATTTTTGACTAACTCCCGGATTTGATTTGTAAAATGTTGAGTCAATCAAAATTTTTATTGGTCTTAATAGTTCACCTCATTGCTTTAGAATTATGTTGTGAATAAACACATTTACTGTTCTTCATTTAACAAAGGAATGCTCCTTTCTAGACTTTGCACATAAATAACTGATTGCACAAAATTTCATAGATTCATTGAAATTCCAAATGTGTCATATTTTGACCTTACATAATCAGTAGAAAATATAGCATGATGACACTAGTGGTATCCTGGGGTTGTATCATGAGTCCAAATGTTTTATTATACAATAAAGGCAGTTTATACAATCATATAATGTAAAATGATTGCATATAATGTAAAATACAATAGATCGAAGCTTTCTAGATATAACCTCTACTTTCAAATAATACAGGAAATCACAGTCCTCTACATCACATTGTCCTCTGGGTGAGAGGCATCCCTAACAGGATTATGTGGTTGGAAATAGATAGGAGGAATGCTCTCCCTCCAACTGTAGTGTGCTTTCTAAAACAGATTCCCACCCTAGCCAGTTTGGCTCAGTGGATAGAGCGTCAGCCTGTGGACTGAAGGGTCCCAGTTTTGATTCCATTCAAGGGGCTCAATCCCCAGTTGGGGGTGTGCAGGAGGCAGCATATAATATATATTGTAGATGATTCTGTCTCATCATTGATGTTTATATCTCTCCCTTCCATTCTGAAATCAATAAAAATATAGTAAAACACACACACACACACTCTAACAGATTCTTGAAGTCTGTTTTTCCCAGCCTGATTCCTCCTGATATTTTCCCTTGAAAATGTATATATTTTTTCTTAATGTGATAAACTCTCATTTTTATGTTGTTCATATTGCAGAATTTTCAACTGTTTTATCTGTGGTTCTATTTTGTCACTTGTTCCTTGCTCAGTTCTCTTGACTCTGTTCTACTAACACACTTCCACTGGGACATCTTACCTAACTGTTCCTTCTTAATATGTGTGTTTGTATATATGTGTGTGTGTGTGTGTGTGTGTGTGTGTGTGTGTGTGTGTATTGATTTCAGACAGAGGAAGGGAGTTGGAGAGAAAAATAGAAACATCGATTGGCTGCCCCTTGAGCCTGAAACCTGGGCTGCACCCTGACCGGGAATGGGATCAGCAGCCTCCTGGTGCATGGGAGGATGCTTTACCAACCTAGCCACAGTGGCCAGTCTGACTGTTCCTTCTTAAAGAAGTTTTACCAGACACAGGAATGACCATCCACTTCCTAATTCACTTGCCTTCCTCTGTTTCTGAGACATTCTATTTGTGTGATACTTCCTTAGATCTTCAACCCATGGTCACACTTATTCACTTGAGGCACTCCACCTACAAGTTCCCAAATAACCTTGAATTTTAGGGGCCTGGTATAGGCCAGCACAGAATGCATCATTAGTCCTATCTCTTATCTTCATTACATAACAAACAGTACTGGATTCCTAGTCAGTCTGTATCAGCCTGTCAATTAGGCCAATTGATATTCTTTCCTTCAGTAATATTCTTTCCTATGAATAAAAAAAATCACTATACTTTTAATATATAGTTGTGTTCATATAATTGAAACATAAAAATCACATTTTATTGATTCCTTCTTCAGTAACTCCTTCAAGAAATTCATTCTAGACCTAATCTAAATAAATTAACAGAAATACAATGAATCAAGGCTTTCTAGATATAATAACTACTTTCAAATGGTATGCTGAATCACAGTTCTCTACGTCGAATTGTTCTCTGGGTAAGAGGCATCACTAACTTACTGCTGTTCATAATGAAAACCTTGGCATGGTTATATGAATAATTTAGAAGTGAAGGGAGATAGTTGCTTAGTTTCATTTAGCTGCATACTTTGGGGTTTAGTCAAACATCAAACTACAGTTTACAGTATCTTTTTAACCATACATAACTTTTGCACATCACTAAAATGAAATGATCCTTTTACTTTTTTAAAAATTCCCATTGTCTAGGGAATATTATAACTGTACAGTACTTTACCAAGTGAGAAGTATATCCATATCTAAAGAGTTAACCAAAGACAGCTATTTAGAAGCCATTTAGCCCAGTAAGTTTATGCTTCCTTTACATTTCATTTGTGCAAATGAAATGTAAAAATCAAATTTTATTGATTCCCTCCTTCAGTATTTCCTTCAGAAAATTCATTTTGCAACTAATCTAAATAAATTAACACAAATACAATGGACTAAGGCTTTCTAGATATATCTACTTTCAAATAATATACTGAATATATATATATTTAACATCTTTGCTTATCCAAGAAACCAGATTCCTTATTCTAGTTAATTTGCCTCATCCAGGAGAAATCCTCAGCTAAAATGGAGAAGACTTTATTTCTTTCAGGCTTTTCAAAGTTAGAGTTTTCCAGGACATGGCAAACTTACTTGTGATAATATAATGTCTCAGAGAAAACCTTATTATCTCTTTTATTCGACAGTCTCTGGACAAAACACACTGTTTTCTAGCGTATATTGATTTCATTTAATAGGATAATTTTTATTTCTTTATGAAGATAGGCTCTCAGTCCAAAACAAGCCCTTCCCTTCAAAATCTACAGGTCTTTGTAACAAAAATTTGATGAATTCCTATACTAACAGAACTGTCTGTTTTATGTATATTCACAAACAGTTATTCCCAGAATGGTGAAAAGAAGAGAGGGAAAGAAACAGATTGTGTAAAGGTTGAAGAAAAACACATCTTACTAAATTTGTTAAGAACTATAAATGAGACAATAAAAATAACTTAAATTTATGTTAGCAACATTAGAACTTAAGCCCTATAAATGTTTTATGGTGACATTTAGGCATGCATATATTTTTTTGAAATTTGCTTAGAGTATTGTTCTACAAGGGTAACAACATATAAAAATAAAAAACCTCCATAATATTCTTGGGAGACAACTCACTAATGGGTCTTTCAGCAAGGATGTTAGTAGAGAGTATCCTTGAAAGAATGTATCCTTCCGGGTAAAGGCCGGCTTACTTACCAAAGTAAAAGATTAAGTTTCTCTAAATTCAAGATTCTTCTCCTGTAATATAAGCAGTTGCATGTTGAAGTTGAAAGGGCCGGCGGGGCACGTGGCCCCGCAGGCATCCGGCAGGGAGGATGACGGGCAGCCATGGCCGAGGCAGCGCCTGACCAGATAGGCGCAGGCCCGCGGACACCCAGAAGGACCCGGGCCGCCCTCCTCGGCCTCCGAGTCACTTTCGGGCCGAGCAGCGGGCGACCCAAGGGCCAGGCGGGGTGGTGGGCGGCCCGCCTCCCGGTGACGCCCACGGCGGCAGGCCTTGCATGGGAGCCGAGTGGCTGGCTTCCCATCCATTAAGGGACCTCCATTTTGTATGGAACCATGTGCTCAGCGAAGGCTCCTTCCCCCTCGGAAGGAGCCTCTGCTAGCCACACCCACCATTTCTCTGGACTAACCAATGGTAATCAAGGGAAGTGCACGCCATCGCTATGACCACATCCTGTGTAATGGGTCACCAGCTCGCACCTGGCCAATCGGCGGGGGGCACAGCCCCCTCTCCCGCCCCTACTCCAACCCTCTATAAAACCCCTGGTTCGAGCAGACTGCTCTCTTTTTGCCACCTGCTGCTGCGTCAGTAAGGAAGGTAGAGGAGCTAAGCCCGGGCTTAAAATAAAAGACTCTTTGCTTTTGCATCGGACTGGCTGGCTCCCTGGTGGCTTCTTGGGAATCTTGAAATCTGGGCATAACAGAAGTGTCACCTGTATCAGTTTGTGTCACGCTCTGGGAATTAGCGATTTAGGAACCACATCAAATCCTTACATCCTAGTCACTGCAATTCCCTGAGTAACACGTTCTTTGTCTCTGGTACCTCGTATCTTCTGCCAGCATTCAGGAAACTGAGGCAGGCTAACTTGTCAGCTTGTAAGTAGGGTGCGATCTCAGACTCTTCTCTGTTCTTGATAAATATCTAAGGTTTAGTTTCTCTATATTTCTAATGATATATCCAGGAAAAAGAAACAAGATATGGTTGACAGAAAAGGACTAGCATTTATTATATCTCTGTATATTTGTGGAGAAGTAGATTCAAAACTGTCTCTTGGCAACTTCTAAAAAGCATTTTAAATTGTAAGGAAACTCTTCCTTTTTTTTTCTGCTAAAGGACACAATCACAGGCATTTTATGAGGAAGTCCGAGGAATGGGATCTCTGTGTTTTTGTTGTTGTTGTTGTTGTTTGTTTTTTTACACTCTCAGTAGTATTTGACAGATACTGTTAGCAGAGTGTTAGATGGTTACAATCCATCCTTCCGAACTTGGTGATGCTAGAGAAGAGAAAAAATAAATGAGAAAAAAATGACCTGGTTAGAACTTTTTATGAACACATTCATTAAACTTTTTAATGGTGATTCTAAAAGCAAATGTATCATTTATGGATTTATGGAACATGGCCTTATGGAAATATTAGTGTCAGCTAAGTGATTATCATTCTATAATGTTGATCCATCTTATGACTAAACTAGTTTCTTTGTGTACCTGATGTATTCTATGCATTATTTAGAGATCTTATCTGTTATATCTGAAGCAGGGCACACACTTATGTGAGAAAAAGGAGCTGCAAATGGAAGTTACAAACTTCTCTGTGCTTTGCCTGTGACCCAGTGTTATCTGTATCTTGATTTTTAGTATAGTTTGATACTGGGTAAGATTCTTGATATTTGTAAGTCAGACTAAAAAATATCCTCAATACCCACTTTGTTTTTTTTCTCATCCAATACTTTTTTCTTTCTCTTCCTTTCTCACTAAACCTCAATTTTGTTTAAGTAAAAAATCTCTTCCTGGCTCTTCCTTGGGATCATGAGTAGTCATGTAAAACTGAGCTGCCCAGTGTGTAGAAGTGTAGAAGTCTGCCAGGGTACCTTAAAAAAAAAGCACTCTCGCATTAAGAAGCCACACCCCCACTCCTTTCTCTTGAGTTAATGAAGTCAAAACATCTGGAACTTAGGCTTCTCTACTGCCACCATGAGGCTGAGGCCAAGAAAATTGCAGGCATTCTGGTTTGGACAGTTGAGTTGCTACTTCACACCAGCAACAAATGACATCAAGACTTGTTTTATGTTAGAATAAACTATTATTTGTTTAAGGCTCTTAGCAAATTTCAAGTATAAATCACATTATTAGTCACCATGTTGTATATTAGGCCTCTAGAACTTATTAATCTTATAACTGAAAATTTGACTCCTTTGTCAATATTATCTCTTTTCCTTTACCTTGAAGCCTCTGGAAACCCACCATTATACTCTGTTACTATGAGTCCAACTTGATTTTTAAATTCCACATATAAGTGAGAGTATACAGTATCTTGTGATTTGGCTTATTTCACTTAGTATATTGTCTTCCAGGTTCATCAATGTTGTTGCAAATGGCAGTATTTCCTTAGTTATTTATTTACTTTTAAATTTTATTTTACTTAATATATATATATTCACATTTTCTTTATCCATTCATTTGTGTCAGCAGACACTTAGGTTGTTTTTATATCTTGGCTACTGTAAATAATCCTGCAATAAACATGGAAGTGCAGATATCTCTTTGAGATTCTGATTTTATTCCTTTGGATGTATACCCCAAAGTGGGATTGTTAGATCACATGTAGTTCTGTTTTTAATCTTTTGAGGAATCTCTATACTGTTTTACATTATGGCTCTCCTGATCTACATTCCTACCAAGAGTGTAGAGGTTTTCCTTTTTTTTGCACAAACTTCACAATATTCGTCATCTTTTGATTTTTGACCATCCCAATCTGCTATTCACATATGAATTTTATTGCAATGTCTATGCAAATATTTTGTACATATTTTAATTAAACTCCTTTTAAAGTTATTCTAAATTTTCAATTATTTTTGTTGTTATTATGAGTGACATTTTTATTTATTACATTTGTGGGCATAATTAATTTAGGGGTAGATTTTGAAAAGTGAAATTGTGAGAAGAACTGGTAAAGGGGGCATTCACCATACCACTTCAGACAGTATAGGTTTGGAGGGGGCCAGGAGATCTCATCTTAGCCCTACAATGTAGTCACAAAACAGTGCGCCTACTTATTTTTTGGATGTGGAATAACAATGAAGGAATTACAAATATTAAAACAATGGAATTGGTTGTACAATTCTATTCCTTTGGGCTTCTGAAAGACTTTTACATCAGGGACTCTTAACTCCTAACTTATACAAGGGAGAAAGACCTAATAATGTATGTTTTTCTACCAATAATATTACTCATCTTGTCCTTGGATCTTAAAAATTAATAGAAATCATTAAAATCCATATAACATTAAATGCTTAAATGATTTATGAACAAAGAACAATAAAAATCACAAAAGAAAGAGACCACAAATATAAATTATCTTTGGTATTAACAGATAAAATATGTTTGCTGAGATTGACAAAGCACACTTAATTACTAGAGCCTAATGAATTTAATTAGAAGAAATTTAAAGACAAATGTTCAAAATTCTGATGAAGATAAGATTAAAAATAGTTGCTATAGTAGTGTACTTCAAGTTGTAAATATAGGCCCCTTCTTTCAAGAGACCCTTTAATTGACTCAGGAAGACACCTTTGATCTTTCACGGTTACATGATCAATAAAATCTATGTGATTAAAGCACATAAAAGGAAAAACATGTTAGCAAAAATCACATAGTTGGACTCTCAAGTTATTAATCTACTGAAAGTTGTTGTGGAGATCAATGAGCATCATGAAGTATGTTAAGGGAGGAAGAAACAACGGCTGTTATTAACTAATTATATAGTACACAGAAGACTGAGTGTCCTTACAGGAAAAAGATCTCAGAGATAATGAGCTTTACTTTCTATGCAAGGAAACAGGTTAAAAAAATAAAATAAGGCCCTAGCCAGTTTGGCTCAGTGGATAGAGCGTCGGCCTGGGGACTGAGGGGTCCCGGGTTCCATTCCGGTCGGGGGCATGTGCCTTGGTTGCGGGCACATCCCCAGTAGGAGGTGTGCAAGAGGCAACTGATCGATGTTTCTCTCCCATCGATGTTTCTAACTCTCTATCCCTCTCCCTTCTTCTCTGTGAAAAATCAATAAAATATATTAAAAATAAAATAAAATAAAATAAGATAAGTACATTTCTGAACATCAGTCAGTTATTAAATGGCAGAAATTAAATCAAGCTTGTTAATGTTTGAGGCCAGCTTCCATGTTTCTTCCAATAAATAATATTTTAATAAATTGAACCCCAATAAACATGAAGTTATAGAATCATAAACCTGGCAGATTTTTCCATTTCATGAGCTTGTGCACAAGTTCAAGAGAAGATGACTGCCCTTGGCCACCCCTGAAGTAACATTGACCTGCTCTTCTCATGCATTCTTCAAATTATCCTGAAGATTTCCCACTTTTTTTCAATTAAATCTTTATTGTTCACATTATTACAGTTGTTCCTCTTTTTTCCCCCCATAGCTCCCCTCCACCTGGGTCCTACCTCACCCTCTGCCCCTACCCCCTCCCCACTGTCCTCATCCATAGGTGCATGATTTTTGTCCAGTCTCTTCCTGCACCCCCACACCCCCCTTTCCCCCTGAGAATTGTCAGTCCACTCCCTTTCTATGCCCCTGATTCTATTATAGTCACCAGTTTATTCTGTTCATCAGATTTTTTATTCACTTGATTTTTAGATTCACTTGTTGATAGGTATTTATTTGTTGTTCATAATTTTTATCTTTACCTTTTTCTTATTCTTCATCTTCTTAAAGAATACCTTTCAGCATTTCATATAATACTGGTTTGGTGGTGGTGAACTCCTTTAGCTTTTTCTTATCAGTGAAGCTCTTTATCTGACCTTCAATTCTGAATGATAGCTTTGCTGGGTAAAGTAATCTTGGTTGTAGGTTCTTGCTATTCATCACTTTGAATATTTCTTGCCACTCCCTTCTGGCCTGCATAGTTTCTGTTGAGAAATCAGCTGACAGTCGTACGGGTATTCCCTTGTAGGTAACTGACTATCTTTCTCTTGCTGCTTTTAAGTTTCTCTCTTTGTCTTTTGCTCTTGGCATCTTAATTATGATGTGTCTTGGTGTGGTCCTCTTTGGATTCCTTTTGTTTGGGGTTCTCTGTGCTTCCTGGACTTGTAAGTCTATTTCTTTCACCAGGTAGGGGAAGTTTTCTGTCATTATTTCTTCAAATGGGTTTTCAATATCTTGCTCTCTCTATTTTTCTGGCACCCCCATAATTTGGATGTTAGTACACTTGAAGTTGTCCCAGAGGCTCCTTACACTATCTTCATATTTTTGGATTCTTTTTTCTTTTTGATTTTTTGGTTGAGTGTTTTTTGCTTCTTCTTACTTCAAATCTTTGACTTGATACTTGCAATCCTCTAGTCTGCTGTTGGATCTCAGTATATTATTCTTTATTTCAGTCAGTGTATGCTTAATTTCTAGTTGGTCCTTTTTCATAACCTCGAGGGTCTCACTAGACTTATTGAGGGTCTTACGTAATTTATTGGCTGTTTCTAGAAAATTCTTGAAAATCCTTATAACCGTGGTTTTGAACTCTATATCCAGTAGTTTGCCTTCCTCCATTTCTGTCATTTGTGACCTGCTTCTTTGTCTCTGCATTTTGGCTGCTTCCCTGTGTTGATAGAGTGGCTTTCTGTGATAGGTGTCCTTTAGGGCCCAGTGGCTCAGTCTCCCCAATTACCTGAGGTGGACATGCTTGGTGCACCCCTTTGTGGGCTGTGTGCACAGTCTTGTTGTAGTTAAGCCTTGATTGTTGTTGGTATCACTAGGAGGAATTGACCTCCAGGCCAATTGGCTATGAGAATCAGCTGTGTCTATGGTGGGAGAACTTCTGTGCTGCAGACACCCTTATGGGGCAAGACTTGCTTCAGTGGGGCTTTGGTGCTCACTGAGTCTGCCCCCTGAGTGTGTCCCTTATGGATCTGAGGAGTTGTAATCTGGATGTTCCCACTCTGTTCACTGGGTACACTGGCACTTGGATCTCTAAGGAGGTGCTAATTAAGCCTCTGCCTAAGGCTACCCAGCAGGAGCTATGGAGAGATCTGCAGATTCCTCTTCTTTGTTTGGGGTTTGGAGGTGCCCAGATGAGTCCCAGCTGTGAAGCAATGCAAGCTGCTGTGGGGCCTTGGGCCTTCTTTTGGATATTCTGGGTCTCTATGACCCAGCTGCAGTTTGTTAGGTAATTTTAGATTGCAAAGGGCCAGGTCATTCATATGCAAAAGCCTCTACGCACAGCTTGGGTGGAGTGGAGACTCAGGGAATCAACAGGGCTTAGCAAACAGCTATGGATGATCCTCAGCCCTGCCCTGAGAGGCCCCGGGTCTCAGTGTCCCACAGTAATTGCTGTAAGCACATCTGAGAGAAAGCAACCCTGGAGTTCCACCTGCTGCCAGACAGTCCAGTTTCTCCTCTTATGAGTCTGGGTCATAGAGAAATTGGAGTTCAGGGCCATCAGGAACTTGTGTCTCCCTCCTGATTGAAAAAGAGGACGGTGTCCTCAGTTGCCAGCCCTTTCCGCGTGCGCCTCCGTACCTCTGCACTTTACTCCCGCAACTCCTCTGAGTCTCAGTGTGCTTTTCTCTTTCCTTCTAGTTGTAGAATTTCCACTCAGCCATCCTTCCTGTGGTTCTGGATGATGTCCGTTTTGTCTTTTAGTTGTATTTTTGAAGTGGTTGTGCGAGGCAGCAATTTCAGGTGTTTACCTATGCCGTCATCTTGGTTCTCCCCGATTTCCCACTTTTTATTAAAAGTCAGCAGAGAAAAAAGTTCACCTGCACTCTTTCCCATTTCAAGGAACCTATAAAATGCCTGGCATTTTACCTCTTAGTACTTTATGTTGCTTTAACTATGTCACACACAATAATATTGGTTTTTATTATTATTCAATTCTAAATATATTCTTTTTATCAAATTATGAAATTTGTCTTTTTATTCTATTCTTGACCCATAGGTTGTTTAGGAGTATGCATTCTAGTTTTCAAACAGTTGGAATTCATGTAACTCTTTTCGTTGTTATTGTTTTGTTATGATGATGACTTTTTTTTGGGGCGGGAATATGATCTGTAACAAAAACATTTTTAAATTTTGTGAGACTTGTCTATTGCCAACTTTATGGTCAATTATTTTGTATATATACTACTTGTGAATTGTCAATTATTTTGACTACTTATCAATTATTTTGTATATATACTACCTGTGAATGTTCAATATATTATCAATTTTGTTAATCTCATTTCCTAAATCCTTAACAACCAAACTACTATTAAATCTTTTTAGTCCTTGCTAAAAAAAAATGAAGTATGTTAGAAATATTCCAGAACCAATTATGAAATGATTTCTTTGGAGTTCTCTTAATTGTCCTTCAACTACTTTGAAACTAATTTATTTAATAATTCAAACCTAATTTATTTATAACTGTTAACATTTCTTTTTTTCTTTATTTTGTTTTATTTTTTCCATCACCATTTATCACCCCTGTACCCTCTTCCACCTCCATTCCTCCTTCCCCCTGCAATTCCATTGAAATTTATATGGATATGCATTACTATCTATCTACCCTTCATAAAAATTTTAGTATTAAAGACTATGTGCACATTAATATAACTATTACACTGAGTATTTCAGGCATTGCTTCACTGCTCCAAATTCATCCTTTTTTGCCTGCTCTGTGAAAATGAACATATGCCCCTTTACTGTTTATTTTTTCTTTGTCAATTGGCATTACGTAAAACTTGGCCCTGAGAGGGCCCTGGAGAGTGATTGTAGAAGGAAAGGGTTATCTCATTTAGCAGGCTCTTAAAACCTGTGTGGCTTTCTCCCCAACCCCTGGCTGCTGAAATGCACAAGGCTTCTTCAGTGACTAGTTTCCTCAAAGACACAAAGGTGAGCAGTACATAGCTGCCAGTGTCTCCCCACCCCACCAACATCTACCTTGTGTGGTTATGTAGCAGAGTTTCTCTGCTCTTTCCCTGGTACATTAGAGGATAGATTTTCATTAAGTTTAATTGAACCAGCACCATAGTGACTTCTCTGCCATTCAACAAACCTTGTCTATCAGAGCTGGACTCAGTCCTGGGTTACAGAGAGCTCTTTTCTCAGTGCTTTGTCTGTTTTATCTGTGTTGATGTTCCCTAGAACTGTTATTTCATATATATATATATATATATATATATATATATATATATATATATTTCTTATTTTCTAATCCCTCATTACTCCAACATACTGTTATTATTAGTAATTCTTTACATTAAACTTCCCTTTTTAAACTATGTGTAATTTCTTTCTCCTGATTGGACTTATACTAGTATGTTATACTAGCCAACATACTAGTATAAACCAGTTGGAGATGCCTTAACGAAATACCTTAATAATAAAAGGGTGGCTTTAAAAAGTGGAAAATTATTTTCTCACAGTTCTGGAGGTTGGAAGTCTGAGCTCAGGGTGCCCAATGGTCAGGTTCTGGTGAGCACCCTCTTTCTGGCTGGCAGATGGCTTGTTTCTCACTGTAACTTCAGATGGAGGAGAGAGAGCTCTGGTGTCTCTTCCTGTTCTTATAAGGATTCCAGTTTTTATCACATTAGGTTTCTACCTGTATGCATTAATCTACCATTACCTTCTTAAAAGTCTTATCTTCATTACATGCACATGGGGGAAGGAGTTAGAACTTTAACCTGAGAATTGAGGGTGGGCACAATTTAGTCCTTAACATCGTATTTCTTTTGATTAATATTTGCTTACTATAACATTGTTAAATAATTTAAATTGAGAATTTTCTATAAATGTTTAAGTGGTTTAATTTTTTATCTACTCAAGCAATAGATCTTTTCCTATGTTTAGCTATTTTGAAGTACTGTAAATATTCCTGGAAACTTTTATGTGGGGATTCCTTTTTGCCCAATTTTAAAATGAATTATTTCAAAAATACTATTTTCCTTTCTGTCTGGTACTTAGTGCACTCCAACCAGGATCTTGTTTTAGCTGAATGGCAGGGTAGGGATTTGGGACCACCCTAGTTATTTTAGCTCACCCACATGAGTGTCTGATTTTATTTAGGAATCCTCAGGAAAGGATCATCATCACAAGAGCTAAATCATGATTCTCTCTATGTGACAAGAATTTACTCTAGTACAAGCAATCAGGGTGTTGTTTTCAGATCCCCTTCATGGATCTAGACTTAAATCTGGAATCTCTAATCTTAACAAAGCCATTATGTTAGATCCTGTGCTTTGTACAAATAGCTATTTAAAGTCTAGATTCTAGACCACCTGGTAGTAGCAGGTACTCTCAAAGAGTGTTCTAGTTCTATTGCCTGCTAATTATTCCAGACTTGAATTTTTCTTGAAGGTTTTAGCCTTTGGCAAACTCCTTTAATTTACCAAATCATCCATGCATTAAAAATACATTTTTATTTTATCCCACATGTTAAATGAGCTACAACAATAGGAATTTATCTTACTGCCTTGTCCACATTTTATTAATTTCTTATTTTCTGCAAGTAATCTGTGCTTTATTGTTTCTTCTACATCTCTGATTTTTTGGGCCTATGCCATCTCACACAGAATTTTCTTGATGGCTTATATATTTTTACAGTATAAATATAGTGTAGCATGTTTTTAAACATATATACATATGTTTAAAAGTATACCCTAGTACTGGCAAATATTTGCAAGTACTAGGGTATTATAAACTGCTTTCTGTAGCAAATCATATCTTGTTCATATTTGTTGCCTTGGGGATCACTATAATGTCTTACATGTTTATTGAAGTAAATTGAATTTACAGCAATATTTGTTTATTTGTTTTCCCCACAAGGCTTCATTCTGAATAACTAAAACAAAGCAATGAATTTCTCATGGTTGCTCTTTAAAGAATGTATTTTAAAAAGTGCATTTAGGGATATAATGAAGCAAGTAGACTGAAAAAGGGTCCACTATATTTTTATAGAGTCTCTTTTGTCTTCTGATATCTGCCTTTGAATATGAAATCCTGGGAAACAAATCATTAATTTTTGAAATAGAATCAAGAAGTATTAAAGCCAGAATGTGTGTGAGGTATCTAATTCAACCCAGTCATTTTACAATTCAGCAAATAGAGACAAAGTATTTTGAATGTTATTCAGCTATATTGTACTGGTATTCCACATACACATATGTACATATATATTATATTTCAGTGTCAATTATATTTTTTTGCTAGTTATTGTTAGATAGCAAAAGGAGGAACACACAAGGCCAGAGTGGTGAGGGCTTATGAGTTTATTCCATCATCTGATCATCCGCACACCAGGTGGCTGAGCCTGGATGGCTCCAGCACCCAGTGAGGAGAGTCAGCGCCTTTTAAAGGACTTTTGAAGGGCTTTTTTCTGGGCAGAGACTTCTTTAAGCATACCTGGAAGGGAGATATTGGAATGTGGTCACCACAAGAGAAATGTGCTCTTCAGCAAAGGGAATGTCCATAGTGAAATGACCTGAAAAGCCAGTTCCTGGGGGAGGGGTATCAACTCAATTGCTCGATTAAACCTAACAGTTATGTTGCATTCTTTCTGTTATTTTATGCTTCAAACAATCTGATGAGTTTGTGTTATTTAGTCCTACCAATATTTCTTTCCGTTTCAACCCGTAGATATAATGCGAAAATGATGCCATAAAAGATGGAAGCATCTTCATTGTTGTGAGCACTTAGTTTTAGAAAGAGGTTACTATGACATTTTCTTTCTACCAAAGTGGTTTTTATGTTTCCAGCTTATTTTTGTTATTTATATTTAATTACCTCACTCCTCACTTTTAATACTTGTACCTGGTCTTTACTAGAGCCTTGGGCTCTGCTTTATGTAAACAATGCTTCTTTCTTCTGTCTTAGAATTTTTTAAATGTATTTTTATTGTTGAGAGTATTACAGCAGTTCCCCATTTCCCCCCCTCTTTGTGCCCCTCCACCTGGCTCCTGCCCTACCTCAGGCCTTTCCCACACTGTTGTCTGTGTTCATGAGTTATGCATATATCCTAGTACATATAAGTTCTTTGGTTAATTTCTTCCTTCCCATTCCTAACCCCCTTTCCTCTGAGATCTGTCAGTTTGATTCATATTTCCATATCTGGATCTATTTTGTTCATCAATTTATTTTATCCATTAGATTCCATATATAAGTGAGGTCATGTGATAGCTGTCTTTCTCTGACTGGCTTATTTCACTTTGCATAATATTCTCCAGGTCCTTCCATGTTGTTTCAAAGGATTCTAGGGGATAAAGGAGGTCATTTCATAGAGAGGAGAATGAATCAGCAAGGGGTACTCGAAAGGAGCCAACAATGAGGAAGGAGGGAAGCAAGGCAGATGAAAGAATGGTAGGTGAGATGATAAAGGTCAGTAAATGTAGACAGTTCTGAGGAATAGTGTTGTAAACAAATGCAGAGGAATGAGTTTGTTGGGGAAGAGAACACAGTTGCCAAGGGAGTCTTTTGTTATTTTTAAGATATGAAATATACAACATGTTTATAAAGTGATGGAAAGATGCTCCACTACAGAAGTCTAAAAATGATGAGGCAGGAAAAGGGGTAACTGAACAAGCGGAGTCTTTGAATAGGAAGAAGTAGTAAGTATTGCAGAAATAATTGCTATTTCAATTGCAGTTCCTCAATTGAAACAGGAGGGTAAACAGACTATGGATGATGAGTTAGGCCTTTTGGTAGACTGGATGGGAAGAGGATGAAGTATTTATCTTCAGAAGTTAATGTTTCTATTGAGACTGAGGGGGCATGGGAGAGAGGTGTGAAGATTTAAAAAAAAAAAAAAAAGAGGAGAGAATGTGGAATAGCAACCTGGGAAAGAGTAAAACATATTTGCCTGAAAAAATGTGGAAGAACAGCACACATAGCTGAATAGCCACTTGGAACCTGGTCTAAATCTAGTAACCCTAACCCTAACCCTTACCCTTACCCTTACCCTGAAACTTACTAATTAGTGTGGTTTGCTCCAGATACATTCACTGAGTGGGAAAAGAGCTGTGTTCAGTTGGGACTTAGAAACAGCCAGGTGAGTTCATGGTGAGGGAGATTCTAGTGCTTTGGGAGTAAAGGAAAGACAAAAAAATATTGAAATAGATCTAAACCCTGAACAGAGAGAAATAAATAGAGAAAGGACAGTAAGATGTTGAAAGGTCAAAACTTTGAAAGCCTAGTTGAGGATCAAATAGTTGAACGCTGAGTTCCATTGGGAACAGTATGGTACACTGAGAGGTAGTGATGAGAGGAGCATGATTTAAATTAAGATTTTTTTGAGGTGGAGCAGCTATTGGTCAGATCTTTAAAAACTGGAGGCTATTCTGAAAGTAGCACATGGGAGAGTAATTTATCTTCAGGCAGGCTACAAATATAAAAAGGAAGCCAGCTAGACCCCTGTTGCACTCAAACCCATGCCACAAAATAGAGAGTTTTCAATATTAATAGGAAGACACATAAGAATAAATATAAATTCTTCCAGTCTTACCAATGACATTACTCTGTTTTTTTAAAAAAGGAAAAAACATACAGGCTTTTAAATAGTTCCCATGATATTGATTTTAGATTCACATCCATTCTGCTGTTTCTAGCAAACTGTAAAGCACATCATGTAACACAGCCGTGCTAGATATATATATATATATATATATATATATATATAGATATATATAGATATAGATAGATAGCTATATATATAGATATATAGATATATAGATATATATAGATAGATATATATCTATATCTATATATAGACATATATATAGATATAGATATATAGATAGATAGATATAGATATATATCTATATCTATCTATCTATATATATATGGCTACAGTGGCAGACATTATTTTCTTTTGAGATTAGTCAAATATGACATGAATTAACTTTGTATGTGCATCCAACATATTAATGTGACAGGATCGATATATGACACTGGGGTTTGCAATACACTCACTAGGGACAGAGAGCTCAAACATTTCTTATCTTAGTTTTTGACAAAGATAATGACATGTGGATTCAATTCAAGAAGCTTAGAAATGAAAAGATTTGTGTTATTTTTTTTTGTTATTAGTACTTGAATATCTATAGATGAAATATTCAGCTAATTTTTATGAGATACTGAATCTATGAAATTTCATAAAAAATCCAATAATATTATTGGTTTTGTTTTATATTCGCTACTAGAGGCCCAATGAACAGCATTCGTGCAAGGGTAGGCCTTCCTTCCCCTGGCTGCCAGCACCGGCTTCCCTCTGGCACCCGGAACCCAGGCTTCCCTCACAGCCCCAACTTCGTCCAGCAGATTGTCTGGTCTAATTGGCATATTATGCTTTTATTATTATACATACTTATTTTTATATATTTCATTAAATTCAATGAACATTTAATCAATTGAGTCTTACTTTTTAAAAATTATTTGGATACAGTGTGACAGTCTAATAAATATGACTTTCTATTGAAGTTTGCAAACTAGCTTGAGGGAGAAAATAAAATCAAATAAAAAAGTAGACAGTGTGTAAATAGCACTGGGCAAGACTATGAAATACTAGCACAGAAACATGAAAATAAATATTATAGACTTCAGAATCAGTAAATATTTATGAAGAATAACGAAGTTGAACAAAATTTCGAAAAATACTTATCAAATTTTAAAGACAAAAAGAACAAGTGGCCTTATCATTAAATTACAGTATTAAATGAAAGAATACAAAATGAGACAAAAACAGGTTAAGTGGAGAGACTAAGTTTAGTGGATAGAAACTATTTAAAACAAAAAACAAATAATATATCTTAACTTTTATTTTTCTTATTGATTAACTTTCACCTTTGAAGTTTATCTTGTATGTAAAGAAATTGAAAAAGAAAACAAATATGTTTTACTATACTCATGTAATAAAAGCTAATTAATTATTGCAAATCACATTGCAAATCATGCTCCCAATAACAGTTCAAGTGAAAGCCCTATTTCTGTATCCCATTCTTATACTTATGGTTCTTGCTATTCTCTACTATCAAAGATTTACATTCTAAACTTAAACATCCTTGAAAATAAGAATTTACTAATTTATTTCTTTATAGAAATGAAATCAGCAATAAGAAACAGAAACTCACATATGCAATGAGTTGGTTAAACCACAGTTTTTTTGTCCCTTTTATTTTTATCCTTTTTATTTTTATCCCATAGGACAAAAGGATGGTAAATCAAATTCGTGCCAACAAAAGCATTTAATTTCAGCAAGTAATTTGAAACATTCTCTAGCTAGTAGAAAATGCTTCTTTGGGGAAGTGACTCTCAAACTATAAGAAGGAGTAATGCCACAGAGAGGCCATAGAAATTCCATTGTTAGTTGTAAAATAAACAAATCCTTACAGGATGGATATGTTTTTACTCATTACTGTGCTTATAATGAGTTTGAATTCAACTTCGTCTGTACTAATTGTATTAAATTCTGTACATAAAAATGATGAAATGGGGGTGATTTGGGATTAGGCAAAGCAATGAAAGTCTTGGGAAAATGATACAAATTAATGTATGCTTGTTTTTTAAGCTCTTGCATGTGCATTTCCTTGACTTGCTGAAGAAAGTGAAACAGCGACAAGAACCTACTAAGCAAAAGTGAAGACAAAGTCAAATTAAAGTTATAATAAGTTATGATATATTTATTTTGATTATTTTGGTTTTTATGTTTACTTAATGTTAGTTGGTTTGGGTCTTGGTTTTTAATTTCATCCCCCAAAATGTTCAAATCTAAAATACAAGTAAAATCCTCACTTATAATGTGTGCTTAATAAAATAAAAATCTCATTCCATAAAATCTAGTCCCCACAAAATCAATAATCAATTTATGCATTAGTATTCTCCAGTAAAGAAAAGAATAGGAAGAGTTTGCATTATTAGAAAACCCATTTTATAGATAAATTTCACAACTCCTTTTTATTCAAATAAAATTTACTAGGTAAAATATAGGATTACATGAGATGGTTCTTAAATTTGGTTTCACAGGAAATTAACTGCTCTTTAAATCCCCTGATATTTAATGTAATTGCAGCAGTGAACCAACTGAGAATACCTGGTACACATATCTAGAGGGTCATGTCCTTTAATTTTCTTGAATTCCTAATAGCTGTGATTAATATCCTATTCAGGGATAGACAAGCAACCACATAAAGTTTGGAATCCAAAATGATCTCATTTGTCTTCTCAGACTACCCTTCCCACAGTAATTATTCCCTTAGGTTCATAAATACCAGTTAAAAGCAAACTATCAATGACTCAACTTTAATAAAAAATCTATACAATATTTTATGTTTAAAAATATTGTAAGAAAGCTATAGAGCATAAAGTAAAATTTTGTATGGAACCAAATCTTATAACCTTTTCACATTTATATTAACCTATTTGCTTTCATTAGAGTAAAAGATAATGTACATAAGTTAAAGAGGCAGTATTTTGTAAGAAAGGCAGGGGACACAAGCTAAATATTTAAAATGGTTGTTCTATAGTAATCAGCCTTTTTCCATGTAGAAATTGAAAAATAACTTCATAAGATATTTATATATGCAGCAATTCTATTTATGCTCCTTCGTAAATGTCTACATCATTTTTCACTTCAACTGCATATATTCTAAATACATATTTTAATTTTTCATCTGTCTGTGTAATATGCTGCATATATGAAGAAAAATGCTGCACACACCAGTTCTTTTTAATAGTTTTATAAATAGTTAATACTCCCAACATAGATATGAAAATTTGTTGGTTTTGATATGGTTTTTGGTAAGTGTCATTTTATTATTTGAATTCTGGGTACATTTAAAATGTAGCTGATTCAACCTCGCACTTTCACTTCCCTGATACTTGACAAGGTGTCCAACTGTGCTGACCACTTTTGGTGGAGTGGATCAGGTCAGTCCTTTGATTCACAGCGATGACCTCTTGGTTTAGTGACCTTGGCTCCTTGTAGTTGGGCAGCAGTGTGGCTTCCTTGACGGGCCACATCTCTAACTCACGAAGGATGTGCTGGTGAAGGGAAACCAAAAGGGGGAAGAATGACCTAAGAGAAGGGGTATTGACACCTTCAGGAACCTTAAGATCAGAGAATGTGTCTTAAAAGTCATTGTAATGATTTAGAACATAAGGGTGAAACATCAGAGCTACAAATAGGAGAACAAACAAAACTGCTACATCAATTAGAACAGAAAGACATAGAAATCAAAATTCTGATGGAGGACAGATGGTACTAACTAAAGGATCAGTTACTGCAGTCGGCCATTCCATGAATTCTAGAGCTGGCCTTTACCATTGACCCCTGCACCACCTTCAATGGATTATATTATCAACCTTCAAGCTTGAGCTTACAACTGAGATGACATGGACTTTTTTGACCTGATTTCATCACAACAAGAAATAAACAGGTTATCCAATGAAGTTCTAAGACTTGAGGGTGAAGTTAGCAATCAGAGGCATTTTGCTCAGACTTCCATCAAGCAGCAAACAGCTTAGATTGCAATGAAATTTGCAAACTGCAAAATGCCACCGAGGAACTTCAACAGAAACAAAATAAGGAAAATGTCCATCACCTTGAAGTGGCAGTAGTATAGGATGTTCATTAACATAAATTGGCAAAAATAAGTAACAGACATGAACAAATAAGTGAGGACGAAAGGAAAAAATAAGTGAGAGTCAGAGTAACCAATGACTCTCAAATTCATGATATGCAAAAACTATCCAAGTTCTACAAATTGAAACAGAAGAGTCTACCAAGAAGATGGAAAGGCATGAGTTAAGAATTGAATACATAAATAAAAAAGCTATCTTCAGCAAAAAATGAGAGAGATGTTTCAAGGAGAGAACAAAACCAGGTAAATGAGGACATTTTTATTGACAAACTTAAAGGAAGTTCAGCGCTCTAAGAGGAATTAGATAAATATCCTCAAGCCTTAAGGAAAAATGAAATTTTGCAGCAAAACATAGACATAAAAGACACACAAGTCTTGCATCCATGAAAGAAGAAAAAATTCATCAAAGAAGAACTGGACTGAGTAAGAGAACAACAGAATCAAACTGCACCTGTGGTTGACCCTAAAAAACTAGACACTATTGCAAATATAGAATCTAAGGTATCTCAACAGGATACAATAAAAGGTAGTCTTGAAATGGAAATGGAATATCATCAAAAGATATTTGAAGATCAAAAGGAGTATAAACTGCAACTACTGCAATCCATACAGGAGCAAAAACAGGAAATGGGTGATCTTCAACATTAGCATGAGCAAATTAATATTAAATACACTTCAGCTCTTTTCCATGAAAGATGAAGAAATTAAGAATTTGCAAAACAGCTGGGCGCCAGCGCAGCAGAGAGACCGCGCCATCTTAGGTAGCGGTTACCGGCATCCAGAGATCGGCTACTAACCCGGCGGCTACTAACCCGGAGGCAACGACTCGCAAGCAACGCGACTGTAAGAGCCCAGAGGAGATCTGCACCCCTCCACGGAAAGATTCAAGCAACAGCGGCCTCCTGATCACCACACGCTCTGCCTGGGGAACAGTTGCTGTGTGTGAAGCCTCCCTCCACCAGCCAGAAGAGCCACCACAGCTATGAACAGCACCCACCAGAGGCTCTGCTATCAACAGAGGAGCCGCTGCTACCACAACCGCCCAAGGAGCAACCACAGCCCGAGGAGCCACTGCCACCCAGGGAGCAGCCACTGCCATCCAGGGTCCAGCTAATGAACGATTCAACAACTGGTCATGTCAGTGAGATCAAACATGGGTAGACAAAGAAATCCCCAAAGGAAAGAAAAGGAGGACTCGCCAGAAAAGCAGCTAAGTGAGACAGAGATATGCAACATGACGGAAAAAGAATTCAGAATAAGGTTCCTAGAGTACATGCACCAGATGTTCAAGAAGCAAGAAGAAACAGATGAAAAACTCAACTACTTATGCAAAAAGCTAGAAGAAACAGATGAAAAAATCAACAACTTAAGTAAGTCCCAAGAAGAAATGAAGAGCGACATAGCTTCAATAAAAAACTCCATTGAAAGTATCAACAGTAGACTGGGAGAAGTGGAGGACCGAATTAGTGAATTAGAAGACAAGGAAGCAAAACACACTCAAACTGTACGGCAAATGGAGAAAAAAATTAAAAGACAGGAGGAGAGCCTAAGGGAGCTTTGGGACAACATGAAACGAAACAACATACGAATAATAGGGGTGCCAGAACAACAGAAAGATGAACATGGATTAGAAAACCTATTCGAAGAAATAATATCAGAAAACTTCCCTGAGGTGGGGAAAAAAAAAGTCACACAAGCCCAGAGAGTCCCAAACAAGGTGAACCCGAAAAGACCCACACCAAGACACATCATAATTACCATGGCAAATGTGCAGGATAAAGAGAGAATCTTACAGGCTGCAAGAGAGAGACGGAAAGTAACATACAAGGGATCTCCCATTAGATTATCAAATGATTTCTCAACAGAAACACATCAGGCCAGAAAAGAATGGACGGAAATCTACAAAGTGATGCAAAGCAAAGGACTGAATCCAAGAATACTCTATCCAGCAAGGCTATCATTCAAAATTGAAGGGGAAATAAGAAGCTTCACAGACAAAAAAGGGCTAAGGGAGTTTATCACCACCAAGCCAGCCATGCAAGAAATGCTAAAGGGACTGGTGTAAAAAGAAGAAATATCAAGTTCAGAAAGAAAACAGCCACACACACACACACAAAAAGAAATGGCTACAAACAAGTACCTTTCAATAATAACTTTAAATGTAAATGGACTAAATGCTCCAACCAAAAGACATCGAGTGGCTGAATGGATAAAAAAACATGACCCATACATCTGCTGTCTACAAGAGACCCACCTCATTAGAAGGGACTCACACAGACTGAAAGTGAAGGGATGGAAAAATATCTTTCACGCAAATGGAAAGGAAAAGAAAGCTGGGGTAGCAATACTTATATCGGACAAAATACATCTCAAAGTGAAGGCCATAACCAGAGATAAGGAAGGCCACTTCATAATACTAAAGGGATCAATACAACAAGAAGATATAACCCTGGTAAACATATATGCACCCAATGCAGGAGCACCCACATACATAAGAAAACTTCTGGAAGATATCAGGGGAGAGATCGACAACAATACAATCATAGTAGGGGACTTTAATACACCACTGACATCACTGGATAAATCCGCTAGACAAAAACTCAGCAAAGAAACAGCAATCCTAAATGACTCACTAGATCAGATGGACTTAATTGACATCTTCAGAACACTTCACCCCACAGCTGCGGAATATACATTCCTCTCAGGTGCTCATGGGACATATTCAAAAATAGACCACATATTGGGTCACAAGCAAAGTCTCCACAAATTCAAGAAGATTGAAATCATAAAAAGCTTCTTCGCAGACCACGATGGCATAATGTTAGAAATAAACTACAATAAAAACAACCCAAAATACTCAAACACTTGGAAGCTGAATAGCATGTTATTAAATATTGATTGGGTTACCGATGACATCAAAGAAGAAATTAAAAACATCCTGGACACTAATGACAATGAAAACACAACAATCCAAAACCTCTGGGACACAATGAAAGCAGTCCTGAGAGGAAAGTTTATAGCTCTACAGGCCTATCTCAAAAAACAAGAAAAAATGGTAGTCAATCATTTAACTCTACAACTCAAAGAATTAGAAAGAGAGCAACAAGAAAACCCCAGAGTGAGCAGAAGGAAGGAGATAATAAAGATTAGAGCAGAAATCAATGAAATAGAGACCAAAAAAACAATACAGAAAATCAATGAAACCAAGAGCTGGTTCTTTGAAAGGATAAACAAGATTGACAAACCCCTAGCCAGGCTCACCAAGAAGCAAAGAGAGAGGTCCCAAATAAACCAAATCAGAAATGATAGAGGCGAAATAACAACAGACCCCACAGAAATACAAATGATTGTTAAACAATACTACGGGCAACTCTACTCCAACAAACTAGACAACCTGGAGGAAATGGACAAATTCCTAGAAAAATACAACATTCCAAAACTCAATCAGGAAGAATCTAAAAACCTCAATAGGCCAATAACTATGGAAGAAATTGAAGCAGTCATCAGAAAGCTTCCAGCAAACAAAAGCCCAGGGCCAGACGGCTTCACAGGGGAGTTTTACCAAACATTCAAGGAAGAACTAAAACCTACCCTCCTCAGGCTACTACAAAAAATTCAAGAGGAAGGAACGCTTCCAAGCTCATTCTATGAAGCCAGCATCACCCTAATACCAAAACCAGGTAAAGACATCACAATGAAAGAGAATTACAGGCCAATATCCCTCATGAACATAGATGCCAAAATCCTCAACAAAATCTTAGCAAATCGGATCCAGCAGTACATCAGAAGGATCATACACCATGACCAAGTAGGATTTATCCCAGAGATGCAAGGATGGTACAACATCCGTAAATCAATAAATGTGATACATCACATAAACAAATTGAAAGAAAAAAACCACATGGTCATATCAATTGATGCAGAAAAAGCATTCGACAAAATCCAACACCCATTTTTGATAAAAACTCTCAGAAAGGTGGGAATAGAAGGATCATACCTCAACATAATAAAAGCCATATATATGACAGGCCCACAGCCAACATCATACTCAATGGACAAAAACTAACACCATTTCCCCTAAGAACAGGAACAAGACAGGGATGCCCACTCTCACCACTCCTGTTCAACATAGTCCTGGAAGTATTAGCCATTGCAATTAGGCAAGAAGAAGAAATAAAAGGCATCCAAATTGGAAAAGAGGAAGTAAAACTGTCCTTATTTGCAGATGACATGATATTATACATACAAAACCCTAGAGACTCTATCAAAAAGCTACTGGACTTAATACATGAATTTGGCAATGTAGCAGGATACAAAATTAACCCCAAGAAATCTGAGGCATTTCTATACACCAATAGTGAACTTTCAGAAAGGGAGATCAGAAAAACAATCCCATTTACCATCGCACCAAAAAAATTAAGATACCTAGGAATAAACTTAACTAAATAGGTTAAAGACCTCTACTCAGAAAACTACAGGACGTTGAAAAAAGAGATAGAGGAAGACATAAACAGATGGAAGAACATACCATGTTCTTGGATTGGTAGAATCAACATCATTAAAATGTCCATACTACCCAAAGCAATCTATACATTCAACGCACTGCCCATTAAAATACCAATGGCCTTCTTCAAAGATCTAGAACGAACTCTCCAAAAATTCATCTGGAATAAAAAAAGACCCCGAATAGCTGCAGCGATCCTGAGAAAGAACAAAGTAGGTGGGATCTCAATGCCAGATATCAAGCTGTATTACAAAGCCACTGTTCTCAAAACTGCCTGGTACTGGCGCAAGAACAGACATATAGACCAGTGGAATAGAATAGAGAGTCCAGAAATTAGCCCGAACCAATATGCTCAATTAATTTTTGACAAAGGAGGCATGAACATACAATGGAGCCAAGATAGTCTCTTCAATAAATGGTGTTGGGAAAATTGGACAGATATATGCAAGAAAATGAAACTAGACCACCAACTTACACCATACACAAGAATAAACTCAAAATGGATAAAGGACTTAAATGTACGACAGGAAACCATAAAAATTCTAGAAGAATACAAAGGCAACAAAATCTCAGACATATGCCAAAACAATTTCTCCACTGATACAGCTCCTAGGGCAGTTGAAACTAAAGAGAAAATGAACAAATGGGACTACATCAAAATAAAAAGCTTCTGCACAGCAAAAGAAACCATCAACAGAACAACAAGAAAACCCACCTCGTGGGAAAACATATTTGCCAACGTCATATCTGATAAGGGCTTAATCTCCAAAATTTATAGGGAACTCATACAACTTAACAAAAAGAAGATAAACAATCCAATCAAAAAATGGGCAAAGGAGCTAAATAGACACCTTTCAAAAGAGGACATTCAGAAAGCCAAGAGACATATGAAAACATGCTCAAAGTCACTAATCATCTGAGAGATGCAAATCAAAACAACAATGAGGTACCATCTCACACCTGTCAGAATGGCCATCATCAACAAATCAACAAACGACAAGTGCTGGAGAGGATGTGGAGAAAAAGGAACACTGGTGCACTGCTGGTGGGAATGCAGACTGGTGCAGCCACTATGGAAGGCAGTATGGAGGTTCCTCAAAAAATTGGAAATGGAACTCCCATTTGACCCTGTGATCCCACTTCTAGGAATATATCCCAAGAAACCAGAAACAACAATCAGAAAGGATATATGCACCCAGATGTTCATAGCAGCACAATTCACCATAGCTAAGATCTGGAAACAGCCTAAGTGCCCATCAGTAGATGAATGGATTAGAAAACTGTGGTACATCTACACGATGGAATACTATGCTGCTGTTAAAAAGAAGGAACTCTTACCATTTGCAACAGCATGGATGGAACTGGAGAGCATTATGCTAAGTGAAACAAGCCAGTCAATGAAGGAAAAATACCACATGATCTCACTCTTTCATGGATAATTAAGACCATTATAAACTTTTGAACAATAATAAATACAGTGGCAGAGCTGTCTCAAACCTATTGTCGGACTTCAGTGGTAAGGCCAGGGAGGGTTGGGGGACAGGAGGGAGGGGAGTAAGAGATCAACCGAAGGAGTTGTATGCATCCATATAACCATAACTAATGGACATAAGACACTGGGGGGTAAGGGAGGGCAGGGGCTTGTCAAGGGTGGGGGGGGAAAAAGGACACTTATATAATACCCTTTGTAATACTTTTAGCGAAAAATAAAAAAAAATAAAAAAAAATAAAAAGAATTTGCAAAACACAATAGAACAAATCAAAACCCAGCTGCCTGAAAACAACCAGCATATTCAAGCAGAACATTCTGATATTTTTCAAGTAACAAAAGTTCAGAATCTTAATTTAGAACATGGAAATGTTCATCGGTTTATTTTATTTCTTAGATTCCACATATGAGTGAGATCATGTGATACTTGTCTTTCTCTGACTGACTTATTTCACTTATCATTAATACTCTCCATGTCCCTCCATATTGTCTCAAAGGGTAAGAGATCCTTCTTTTTCACTGCTGCATAGCACTCCATGGTGCAAATGCACCACAGTTTTGTTTTTGTTTTCCACTCATCTACTGATGGGTATTTGGGCTGTTTCCAGATCTTAGTTTTTGTAAATTGTGCTGCTATGAACCTACGGGTGAAGATGTTATTTCTGATTGTTGTATCAGTTTTCCTAGGATATATTCCTAGAAGAGGGATCACTGGGTCAAATGGTAGTTCCATATTTCATGTTTTGAGGAAACTCCATATTGTTTTTCACAGTGGCTGCATTCCCAACAGCAGTATATTAAGGTTCCCTTTTATCTACTTCATCACTAGAACTTGTTATTTGTTGATTTGTTCATGGCAGCCATCCTGACAGGTGTGAGGTGATACCTTATTATTATTTTAATTTGAATCTCTCTGATGAACGGTGACTTTGAGCATTTTTTTCATATGTCTCTTGGCCATCTATATGTCCATTTTGGAGAAGTGTCTATTTAGATCCTTTGCCCATTTTTAATTGTATTGTTTGTATTCCTTTTGTTAAGTTGTATGAGTTCTTTTTATAGTTTGGATATTAAGCACTTATCAGATAAGTTCTCCCATAAAGTGGGGTCCCTTTTCATTTTGTTGATGGTTTCTTTTGTTATGCAGAAGCTTTTATTTTGATGTAGTCCCATTTGTTTATTTTCTCCTTAGTTTTCCTTGTCCAAGGTGATGTATCTCTAATTATATTGTTACTAGGGGCCCGGTGCATGTAGACTCATGAAACTGCAGGACAAAAATGAAAAATAAAAAACTTTCTATTAGATTGGAAACTAATGGTAAGGATATGTTTAGAGAAAACATTCATAATTTTTCACACATCATATAAAAAACAATATTGAAATCAATGTATTAAGACACATATAACAAATACACACAGACAATAGTGTGGTGATAGCCAGAGGGAAAGAGGGGTGGGCTTATGTGTAGGTGGGCAAAGGGAGGATTAATTGGGACAGAAAGAGACTTTGCTTTGTGTGATGGGTGCATAAATGCAGTGTGCAGATGATGTTTGTTGAGTTGTATACTTGAAACCTATATGGTATTTAAACCAATGTCACCCCAATAAATTCAATTAAAAACAAATAAAAACTAAACTGGTCTAAAAAATCAATGCATTAGGGAAAAAATGTCATATTTTATTCACAATTTTGCCAACATCTAGCATTGGTAATCAGGTTAGAGGTGTTAATATTAATCAGTTTGAGGACCTTCTGCAGTAGCACAATAAATTAAAACAAGTTAATTCACACAGTTTGGGGACTTTGAAATGGTAAATATTCATAATGTGTGAAAAAGCATGATTCATACTGTACCATCTTAATTACATAAAAATGGAGGCTTAGTTTTGTGGCTACCCAGGGGACTTAAAAGTACATGTCAAACTGTAAACTGCTTGTAGTAAATAGAGGAGTTTGTTCTATGCTTGTGTTTTTCAATTTCCTATTATATGCGCATGTTACCTTTCAAAAAATAAATGTTATTTTAAAAACCTAAAAAAACAACAACACAAGAAAATGGAAGACTGGAACATCAGGTGATGATCATGGTACATAATATGCAGAGTGAGTCAACCCTACTTGAGAAACAACTACAACAACTTTAGACACAGTGATGACAATTCTAAACTACAGATGAACTCTATGGACCTCATCCAAATTTTTTTTTAATAAATTTATTTATTTATTTATTTATTTATTACTATATTTTATTGATTTTTTACAGAGAGGAAGGGAGAGAGATAGAGAGTTAGAAACATCGATGAAAGAGAAACATCAATCAGCTGCCTCCTGCACACCCCCCACTGGGGATGCGCCCGCAACCCAGGTACATGCCCTTGACCAGAATCGAACCTGGGACCTTTCAGTCCGCAGGCTGACGCTCTATCCACTGAGCCAAACCGGTCTCGGCCTCATCCAAAATTTTAAAGGGAATAAAATCAAACTAAAGAATTGGAGAAGGAATTAGAACAAATTCAGCTCAGAATAGGACAGATTTGCAATGTAAGGATGCTTGACTGTATTTCACTACTGTTTTCCACTTGGTCAATACGTCAGACTCTGCAGACTCTTTTAAGGCAATTAAATCTGATCAACTGAATGAGTCTCTTAAATTGCTCCAGGAACAGATAAGAACTCAGAAGGTAAACAGTCTAGAAGGAAGAATCATGTTTCTGAGACATTTGCATAAACTGAGTGCTGGTTTGAATCTGAAGAATCTGAAGAACAAATTGAAAACAAAATTAGAAACAAAATGAGGTTCAACAGAAGTCCTGGATGATGTACGAAAGAAACTGATGAACTTACTAAGTAGCACAGAAGGAAAAGTCAACAGAATTTTAATGAGTAACCTCTTTATGTGGTCTTTTCAAACACCAACCCATGAACATCAAGTGTTATGATCAATGGAAAACACTCTGGTTATCAAAAGCAAATAAATGGAAGTTGTTCATAAAGATCCAGGCAGCGTTACCAGTTGGATGACCTGATGGCTTGGATCAAAAAGTGTATACAATACACCTCTGAGACCAAGGCAGCAATCTATGTTTAATATTCCTTTTTCAGAATTTTTTTTGTTAAATAGAAAACAGAATCTCATTCAGCTTTTCCACCACCAAAACACTCTGCTTGTGATAGGAAACCTCTTTCTTTCACCAGAAAGAAAGAAAAAAATAGCTAAAAATGTACCACCAAACCTTAAAACTACCCTAAGATCCACACCCAGAAAAACAGACTTGAATCCCTGTTCTATAACTGTGTCTCTTATTAACGAAGCCTGACCTAGAACTACTGGGTCTGGGCATCTTCTGTGAAATGCTATTACTGGTGATTTACCCACAACCTTTGCTACTGTCACCTGACAAGAGTACGCAAGTTTGGGCTGAAAGACCTTTCGAGAACATAGATGATTCTCAAGCCAGAGATGAGACAGCACTTTAAAGCAGTGGCTTTTTTGGAACAAGTCAGGTATTTGCTTGCAGTATAACTTTGTTTAACAAAAAATATTCTTAATACTTAAAGAAAATGTAGCTGATTCACACTTGTAATTATTGCTTCATTAGTGAAAACAGTAAAGGATCCTATAAAACATGAAGGAATTAGATTTACTTTCCATTTTAATTAGTCACATCTATCTTATTAGGTATTCACTCTGTATTTAAACCTTGATGTCCTAGATTCAGAATTATTAAGATTAGAGTATAATTAGCTATCCAAATCAATTATGTCATTCAATTCTATTAATTCTGTTACTAAAATCTATTACATAATTAATCCTAATATTATTCATTATAACCCATGGTGGAATCTAGTAAGTCTATAAATGGAAACTGATATAATTCTGACAAATATTGCACCAGCGTTTTTACTATCACTCTTGCATTGATTACCATTATATTCTTTCTATGAATAATAATGAAAATAAATTTAACCCAAACCATGTACTTTAGATATTACCAATTTCTAGAGCCTTTTTACTTGTTTGAAGAATTGTGGCTGGCATATTAAATGGCTTTAGTTAAACACTGTTAAAGTTCAACGAGCCATTTGAATGCTTTTTTTCTATCATCAAGAGGGATGCTATTTTTTTAAATAAAACATCTCAAAACAATCAAATTTTCCAATAAAATATGTTAGCACTATAAATCAAATTAAGGGTAGGCAAGGCACAAATATGCAAATCATTGCTTTTATTTCACAAAATAGAAATATTATATTATTTATTAAAACTTAGTTGGAAACTAAACTCAGAAAAGTATTTAAAAATATTTCTTTTTTTAAAAAATATATTTTATTGATTTTTTACAGAGAGGAAGGGAGAGGGATAGAGAGTTAGAAACATCGATGAGAGAGAAACATCGATCAGCTGTCTCCTGCACACCTCCTACTGGGGATGTGCCCGCAACCCAGGTACATGACCTTGACCGGAATCGAACCTGGGACCTTTCAGTCTGCAGGCCGACGCTCTATCCACTGAGCCAAACCGGTTTGGCTGAAAATATTTCTTAAATGGAAAGATATTTGTAAAAACTTTAAACCAAATTCACTTTAAGTCTATACTGCTACATACAATTGGGCCTTTAGTTTCCTTTGTTTTTTTTTATAGTTTATTAATTTTTTCATTGTTCTCACTAGTATCAAGTTTTTTCATTGTTCTCACTTCCATCAAATAATTTTTTAAAAAGCAACCTTCCTAATTCTCACTTTTATCTGCTGAGTTTTCTTCCTGACTTCCTGAGAACACAGATCATAAAAGAACTACCATAGGCTCCTATACATCTATCCATCTATCCATCTGCATTTTTTGAATGATATATTCTGCCTTCCCAACATATGCTATGTATGAACTATATGTTCCTAATTAATATCTATGTACCTTTCCTTCTGAATAGATTTCTTCCATTCAGGAAAGCCATTTTATTATTTATTTTCTCTTTCTATGATCAACCTTTTCCCCTCTTTATTATATCATTCTCATTAAAAGCAGTTACATTGTTACTTTCCCAAACTTAAAAAAATTAAATGAAAAGTCCCACTCCCTTTACTCTACCTCTTTCTTGATTCTACTCCATTTTCTCTCCTTTATAGTTCTAATTTCTTTCTTGTGCCTTACCTAGTCACGCACCTCACCACTGTTTTGTCCTGATGTTTGCACTGGTATGCCCAAAGACCCTGTGTCTTCATTTCACTTTATGGATTTCTCTCAATTGCAATTAACATAGTTGATCATTCTTTTACTTTTCAAATATCTTGCGTACTCTGATTAGGGTTCCCATAAACACTTATATTTCTTTGGGGTAAAAATACCAAGGGATAGGATAGCTGGATAATATGCTAGGTATATGTTTAAATCTTTATAAACTGACAATTCATTTACCAAAGTTGTTTGAATATTTACACATCTATCAGTATGTATGAGAATTCCAGTCCCTCCACATCTTCACCAATAACTGGAATCATCAGTCTTTTAAAAGTATGGCCATTCAAGTAGTAGTTGTATCTAACTAAGGACTTAATTTGTATTTTTCTAATGCTTAATAATGTTGAGAATCTATTCATGTGCTTATTTGCCATGCAGTACCTTTTCTGCTCAAGTGACTGTCTAAATATTTTCTCTATTTTTCTATAGATATGTTTATTTCCATATTATTGAGTTTTGAGAATGATTTTATATATTGTAGATTGAAATCTTTCTGAAATGCAATTTGAACATATTTTCCCCCAAAGTGTGCCTCATCTTTTTAATCTTTTCACACAATATTTTGAAATGTAGATATCTTTAAGTCCAACTTCTCATTTTTATGGATAACACTCCTTATGTTATACTTTAGAAATCTTTACCCAGCACAAAGTCACAAATATTTTCCCTATAATTTCTTCTAGATGTTTTAGATCATATAGTTTTCATTTAAATCTACATTGTTATTTTATTTTATATAAGTTGGAATGCATTGATCAAAATTGTTTTTATACATATCAATATACAATTGTTTCAACAACACTTTTTTTTGGAAAAAACAAAACTCTGACTGCTCAGTATTGCCATTGTATCTTTGTGAATTTTAGTTGTACATGTAGGCTCAGATTTATTTCCATTGATCAACATGTTTGTCTTTATGCAAAAACATATAGTCTTTTTAATAAATATTTTTTATTGATTTGAAAGAGAGGAAGGAAGAAAGAAATGTCAATTGGTTGCTTTCTGCACACCACATACTGGGGAAGGACCCCGAAACTTGGGCATGTGCCCTCACCTAGAATTGAACCGGTGATCTCTCAATGCATGGGTCAACACTCAACCAACTGAGCCACACTGGCCAGGGCAACATCACATAGTCTTGATTGCTGTAGATTTACAATAAGTCTTTCAGTCAGGAAATGGTAGTCTTTTGTGTGTGTTTTTCAAACTTGGTTTGGCTACATGGTTCTATTTTTTTTAAAAATATATTTTATTGATTTTTCACAGAGAGGAAAGGAGAGGGATAAAGAGCCAGAAACATCGATGAGAGAGAAACATCGATCAGTTGCCTCCTGCACACCTCCTACTGGGAATGTGCCTGCAACCAAGGCACATGCCCTTGGCCGGAATCGAACCTGGGACCTTTCAGTCCACAGGCCGACGCTCTATCCACTGAGCCAAACCGGTTAGGGCACTAATGGTTCTTTTGCATTGTCAGACTAATTTTAGAATTGGCCTCTCAATTTATAGAAAAAAAAAAAGCTTGATAGGATTTTCATTGGAATTATGTTGCATCTATAAATCAATTTGAAAAGAATTGACATTCCAATATTTAATGCTAGAGGCCCAGTGCACGAAATTTGTGCCCAGGTAGGGTCCCTAGTGGCTGCCGGCTGCCGACCTGGGCCTTCCTTCCCCCAGCTGCTTGCCGCTGCCCTGGCCGGGGCCTCCCTTTGCACCTGTTTTGGTCTGGCACCGCCCGCACACCTGCTCCACCATCTTGCTGTGGTCCTGCTCTCATCGCGACCCATCAGGGCTGGCAGCACCTCCAATGCTGCCCGCTGCCAGCACCACATTGCTGATGCCCACCATGTTCTGCACCACCCCCTGGTAGTTGGTGCACGTCTAACTCCTGGTCAGTCACACTCAGCCTATAGGGACAATTTATATATTATCCCTTTATTATATAGGATTATGATCCATGAACATGGTACACGTCTTTATTTTTTAGGTCTTCTTTCATTTCTATCAGCTAACTTTTGAAGGAATTAGGATACTGATCTTTTGTCAGGTTTATTCCAAATAATTTTATATTTTTAATTGTATTTAAAACTATATTGTTTTATATTGTTGACAGTATTATAAACTTCCCCTATTTTCACCTCCTTTGCCCCCTTCCACCCTGCACCTGCCCCACCCCAGTCTTCACCATTATTGTCTGTATCCACAGGGGAGGCATATATGCATGTATGTTCTTTGGTTAATTTCTTCTTTGGTTTTTTTTTTTTTTTTTTTTTTTGGTTTTGTTTGTGTGTGTGTGCATGTGTGTGCTTTAGACTTGTTGTTTCTGTTGTTCAGCTCTCTTTGCTCAAATTAGTAACTATATGACACTTTGCCTACATTCCCCCTCCCCTGTACCATGTTTTGGAAACTCACTCAAAACATTACATTGGGGAAAACAGAGAAGTTACCTCATTTATTTCCTAATTCCTTTGGATTACCTTATTTTTTGATGTTCAATGTCTTGATAACCTCAATTTTATACACTTTATAGGGAATTTTTCTTCTCTTTTTCTTATTTTAGAAGGAAGGGTAAAACCTCTTCCCATTATGCCATCATGGTCAAAAGCAGAAATCCTATACAGCAAGTTTTATATTTCTTAAGACAAACCGTAAAATGTCCTCCTCTAGCATTTCCTTTCCCTTGGCCTCTGGCCTAAGCCACAGTCTGGCCTCCCTCTGCAGGAGGCAACCTGGCGATCAGGGGAAGGTGCTGCCCCCATTACCCTGCTGCTGCTGCCACTGCCGGCCTAAGCCTGGGCCCTTCACAGCTGCGCCTTGGCCCTTGTAGCTGCTGCGGCTTTGTCTGCCCTAATTAGCATATTATCCTTTTATTAGTATGGATTTGACCAGCTAGCCAGAATAGTTATATAGCCAAGATTACTTTAATTACGTCATAGCAAAAAATCTTTTATAAATTGTTCTTTGTTTAATGTTTGGATACCAAGATGTGAACTGGGCAGCAAACTAATTAGAAAAATTTATTTTCCTATCATGGCAAATTTTTAATATGTATTCACTTAAAAATGAAAACCAAAGCATTATCAAACTTAACATTAAGAAATAGAAGTAACATAAACCACAGTTGTCTTTTATTTTTCTGTATAGAAATTAACAAAGTAGACATAAGGAAAAATACAAATGCTGCTACTAAAGGAAGTATTTTTAATTGTTAATAGGAAATAATAAGAAAACAAGTGATTTCTGATTAAAATATATTTTCTAATATTGCTTAGCTTAGAAGTTACTCTATTGTTGCCAAAAAGCCAGTGCTATTCTATAACAACCTGCCCATCATCACCAACATCACAAGGCAGGGAAGGCAATTTGACACAGGTAGTTGCAGCAGGTATTTTACAGAATTGGAGAATTACAAGTTTGTCCAGAATTTGCACAAAATTGTCAAGGAAATCACAGAAAGAAAACACAGCCAGAATTACCCACAAAAAATTGACTAAGACTTTGTACTTTGAAAACTAAACTTGACACAATATTAGAGACAATAAAATAATTGAAGACAAACAGTCCATATGAATTAATAGGGCACAGGAAAAAAGTAGACCAAAAATAATATAACTGAAGCAAAAGATTTTGGCTTAAAATATATCTTTACTTATTTATGATATATATTATATGTATACTAGTATACAAATTTACAAAATTGTATATATTCATAAATTATCATATTTAATGTATTATTTCTATACCATATCTTTTATTATAATACACAGAAATATTTATAATTGTTATATAATTAGGAAACTGATAATGTCTTAAAGGATATTGCACAGGTCTCTCCTGAATTTCAGATTTATATCTCAAATTCACTGTTGAACAATTACAGCATAATGGTCCATCCAACAACTCAAACTCAGTTTTTCCCAATTTGAATGATTTCCAAGATAACTTTTTCTTGGTAAAGAGCCCAAAAATAAATAAATATTTTTGATCCTGCAGGCCTAATGGTCTCTCTCATAACTGCTCAACTGGGATGCTGTAGTGCAGAGATAGTGAGAGACATGTAAATGAGTGAGCCTGGCTATGTTCCCATGAAATTGTATTAACGAAAACTAGTGTCAATCTAGAGTTGATCTACAAGCCATAGTTTGCCAACTCCTATCTTAGGTCATAGAGATGATTCAGCAAAGTGAAGGGGGGAAAATCAACCTCCTGCAAGGTCAGAAAATGTAAATATCTGTAGCGGGGATTTGCCCCAACTCCCTGTTCCCGTTTCTCCTAGTGTCCACCACTGCCCACACACTCACCTTGACTCCGTTATACTGGACTACCTGCATGCCCTGTGTGTATGTCCAACACCATTTTTCCAGGAACCTAAACCAGAACTGTAGCTTTCATGTTGCACTTCTCTTTTGTTCTCAGCCCCTCTTTCCAAAATTTACTTACATATTCAAAATATTTTATTCTTCTATAAATCTAAAATATACACACATCTCTCCATTCCCTTTGCCACATTCCTGGGATATATTGAACCAATTACTTATTATAACATCTTTGCACCTTCTATAGTCACATCCCCTGTCTTCCCATTGCCATATGCTTTGCCTTTATGTGAAGAATCTAACCTCTTGAATCTTATATTCAAAACCTTTTATAATCTGGCTTCTGCACACTGTCAACTTTAGATATCAGATCCACATCATAGAAAATCATACTAACTTACTGGCATTAAGTATATGTTCTTTCCTAAAGCAGGGCATTTGTTCTAGATTCTTCTGGGAATCTGCCCTGAATTTTCTTCAGAATCTGGACAACACTCATGTACCTTTCAATACAGTCAACAGCTCTTGGAAGTTCAGATGATTTGACCTGGTGTATCCTCTGCCAAGGCGCATTTCATGCTGTTACAATTGACTGTTTTATTGTCCCTTTCATCCATTCATTTATAAGACCTTTGATGGCTGCAGCTTACATTGTGAATGTATGTGCTTAAAAACATCTGAGTTCAAGAGTTCAGTATTTGTTTGCTTCTTAAAAGTAATCAGTTTTACTTTGAAGCACTTTTTTTTTATGGAGTTGTAAGGACTGACAGTATGATTTGGAGAAGCTAAGTAACAACTAATATAAAAAATGGATGGGTGGGGAGTCGGCAAAGAACCTCACATCATAACTATCAAATAATGGTATATTTGTAAAGTCACTAATTCTGACAGACATATATAAACCAATCTGTAAGATATTTGATCAAATGTCTAACTTTCAGTATCTTATTGATGACTATCTTTATAAAATGCTTTTTCCCCCTAAGGTTTTTGGTTTTGTGCATGTGAATTCATGGAGTGCACTAATGCCATTATAACTGGACTTATTTGTATGATCCAATGATTTATTTAACTTTCTGATGATTCCTCCACTTGATTTTATTATATATATAAACTTATGAAAAAAGGATTTTTAGAGAAAGTGTTTGAAAATAAAAGTTGATTTAGATGTTTACATAGTAGAAATTTATTATATTTATCAATCAGGACTAGTCTTAGGATAATATTCTGTCTATACATTATTAAGGAAATATTTAAGAACCAGGGATATCCATTTTTAATTTTATAAACAATTTGTAGATTCAGCAAATCAAACACTGAGATAAAAAATATGAATAAGATAAAATATTTGGCATTCATAGTCACATCTATTAAGTGGATTGTCTTCTGTTTACAAAAAACACACAACTTTTTACAAATAAGGAGTGGGAGAAGCCACAGCATAAATAGCTACACTATATAGATACAAACTCAAATATGATTTTGTTCACCTAGGGTAAAAAAGTTACATCTGATGCATCAATGAGTAGATCACAAATTGATCAAGATAAAAAGTTAACCAACCAAGATCGATCTATCTATTATCTATCTATCTATCTATCTATCTATCCATCTATCTATCTATCTAATCTATCTATCATCTATCATTATCTATCTATTTGCCAAAAGCAGTGTTTCAAGTCATAAATATTTGTAAACTTTTGGGAAATCACATATTTATAGTTTCAACTACTTGCTTTTCCTCAGTATCTGTTCTTCCCTTCCTTCATAGTAAGAGAAATACAAATTTTTAGGCAGGTATAACTTAACATAAAAATATTTATGTAGTCTACTCTTGTTACTTGCTATTGTCATATGACTGGATTCTGTCCAATGGGAAATAAGCATATGTGTCATGTGGCTGTTTAGGTAGACCTATAATAATTAGCCTGCATGCATTATTTATTTTCCTTTTTCCTAATTCTTATTGTTGCCATTGTTGCTATTATCTTTCCCCCTTTCTTTTCCCTTCCTCCTCCTCCCCCTCCCCCTCTTCCTCCTCCTTATCCTCATTCTCATCCTCATCCTCATCCTCCATTTCTCCTGCCTTTTGTCTTAGTATTTTAGGAAAACAACAATGAAATTCTATTATTATGAAGAAATGCAATGTTTTTAGAACCTTGATAGCTACCTGATTGTACCATACCACAAAACATCCTTTTTCTCTCTCCCATCACAGGTAGCCATTAACCTGACCTTAAAAAAATACTATTTTCCTTTCTCTCTTTATAGTTTAGACTGCTTTTAAAGTTTAGACTGTTTTTGAAGTTTACATATATTTATACTATGTAAATTCTTCTGAGACTTGCATCTTCTATAATAACATGCTTAATTAATTTTTATTTCTGCATATTATTTCACTCAATAGCAGTATAACAATTTATACATTCGACTGTTAACTAACTTTTATTTTGGTTTTTAGTTTTGTTTTGATATTATGAACAGTGATACCATAAACATTTTCAAATGACCCCTAATGAACATATGCAAGGTTTTCTCTCTTAGAAATGAAATTGCAAGATTGAATAGGTAATGCCAAACTTCAGTTATTTATTCCAATTTAAACTCCCACCAGCAACCTAAGAGTTTTGTTTTTTTATACTCCAATTCCTTGCCAGTATGAGCTTGTGTTAAAATTTTTAAGATAATGCCAAAATGATAAATTAGCAATGTTCTAATTTTTTATCTCTCATTATAAAGTCAGCTAACTTATCACAAGTTTATTTAGCCCATTGAAAGTTTTATTTAGGAAAATATTTATAGTGTCACTTGTTTTATTTTCCCATAGGTGTTTTTGCCTTTGTATTTTTATATTAACTAATATAATTTCTTTACATATTATTGATTTTATTCCTTGTAGTGTATGTTTTGCAATATCATCATGTCATATTTTGTGGTGCCTTTTGAAAAAGAGAAATCAATACTTTAATGTAGTTACTTTACCAATCTTTTATTATACTTTTTGATTTTTGAGTCTTGTTTAATAAAACATTTTCATTTCCCAATGCAAGATAATATATAATATACATATATATATACACATATATGTATATATTCTAACTTATACTCAAAACCTTTATATTTGCACTTTAAATTTAGAACACTAATCTACCTTACATCTAAGTACCTTATTCTCTCCAATAAATTTCTCTAAATTCCCTTCACTTTTTTCCCCGTATATAATCCTATCACTTATTTATAATTGTGGTATATTTTTCAAATCATTTTCTTGCCTTACTATACTAACTAGGACTTAGTGCAATATGAAATACTGTTGTTTTATTCCTAATATTTTAACATTTTAAAAAATTTGTTCCATTTGAATTAATTTTTATGTGTGCTTGTATGAGAAGATTGGACTTAATTGCCTAGTCTGCCATTATGGAAACAAATATTAAGTCTATCTATCTATTTATCTATCTATCTATCTATCTATCTATCTATCTATCTATCTTTTAGTTGAAAGTGATTTTCCATTCAGTATTGAACTATTTAAAAATATTAATAAAATATTTCAGTATGAACTGCCATTTTCCTGCTCATAATATGAGACTTTCATTTAAAATATGTTTATGATTAAATGGTGCAGTAGTCACAAATACATGCTCACAGAAAATCAGCTGTGAAAATGCACAGACTTCTAAGATCCATTTTCTATATAGATATATGCATGTGTGTATTGCATATATACTCATTCACACATATATTTACAAATTCATATATTTTTAATATCATAAATATATTTCTAAGTCCTTTTAGCACATCAGTTTGATAGTAGCATAGTATTTTATTTATGAATACTTAATTTTTATTTTTTAAAAATATCCATATAAACACATGTAAAAATAGATATGATTCCAAGAATACTGATATGGAGTATTTAGAAGAGAACTGCATGGAAAATAATGATAACTTGATTTAGGTCCCAGATTTATTTTTCTTAGTGCATGTAATAAATTCTAATAACTTCTTTTTAAATTGCTCTGAATTCCAGATGTAGCTGAAGGCTCCTGTCACCCAGGAAGTTGTTAACTCCTGCAATGTGCATTACTACTTGGTTAAGTGGCTTATAGGAAGGTCTGACACAGAATATTAGAGAGTTCATTGAGAAATGTTGTGGCAATGACACTCAGGAAGTACAGCAAATGATTCCATATTATAAAACATAGATTTTTGAAATTGTGAGTTGAAAAATGGTTCATAAAATATGAACACTAAATGTGAACAATATTTTAGGTATACTCTAAGTCATTTAATTAGCATGTATATTTTTCATGTGATATATAATAAAAATCTATTTCAAAATAACTTCATTTTTTCAGTAAATATTCAATAAAACTACAAGTGTTACAAAAGAATTGTGAAAAATTTGGCAGTATTATGTTTTCCCTTGTGATATATAAAATGACAGTTTATCTAATAATAAGTAATGTGTTGGGTTCAATTAATTTCAGATAATTATATAACTAGGACATTTCATTTGTCTAAATGAGGAGTTGACTAAATGACAGTTGTCAGAATTATTTCAGCAGCTTCCTCTGAACAAGGAGATAAAAATTTTTCCCTCAAGAGATTTACATTTCAATGAAAGTTTTCATCTGGTTCCCATTAATTTTAGAATAAAAATGTCCTCAATACTCTTACATCTGAAACACACACACACACACACACACACACATAAACATATCTACATGCTCACTGATACACATGGGCGCACACACATATACTATGTATTTATACTTTTTTTACATCTAATTGACTCTGCTCCTCATTTCTCATTTACTCATCAAAACAGCAAAATCTATTATGTAACTTCAGTATATTAATGTAAACAATCTCATTTGGTTCATTAGTGATTGACAGCCTTTCAAACATTCAAGATTGGTCATTCTCAGTTTCAGAACAAGGAGTCTTATATCTTTTTAAAAAATTTTATTAACTTTATTGGTGACAGTGGTTAATAGGGTTATATAGGTTTCAAATGTACATTTCTATGATACATGATCTGTGCATTGCATTGTGTGCCCACCACCCAAAGTCAAATCATCTTTAGTCACCATATACTTGGCCTCCTCTACTCTTTACTACCTCCCACCTTTATTTTAGTTTTCCAGGCACTCCTGTTATCTTCTTACATCTCTTGTTACATATCTCAATCATAATTTAGGAATTTTCTTTCCTTTTCTGCTCCTTACATTTTGGCACCCCATAGAGTCATCTTAAGTTCTGTTGTCTTCTTACTTGACATTTTCTTCATTGCACTTTCCTACATGCCCATTGCTTCAGTAAACCTTATGGAAGGATGGCTTTATAGATCTGCATTTTCCCATCTGCAATCTAAGATTTCCAACCATTTTCTGGACATCCAACTCTAGAAGACTCATGAGCCTCTCAAATTATTTTCATGTTCATACCTGTTTTTGCTTCTACATTCTTAGGATAATACTGTTTTTCACCCTAGACAAATGGAGCTATTGTTCCTGATGCATACCTCTCAGGAAAAATGCACAAATAAAATTACTGGAAGACCACTTGGGCACCTCTGCCAACTGGGAGAGGAAAGCGATGATACAAGTACTGGTACAGGGCAACCTGTTGTCTGAAATATTCTGTTTGGTGATTAACATGATTAGGGTTTCATGCTTCTCCACACTTTTTTGTTCTTATTTCTTGGAATAAATACACAGAAGTCTCATTCTGAAGGTTTGTGGTTGTGATAGTGTCAATATAATATGCTTCTCCAGTGTCCCAGGAAGACTGCTGTTCAGACTACCAAAGCCCGCAGTGTTTCCTTCCTCCACACGATGCCCAATAGACCCAACGTAACAAATGCCCACACTTCTACCCTATTCTGATGCAGCTTTATGGTTCTGATTTAATATTGCCTGTACTTGAAATTTGTATAAACAGAATCATATAATAGCTATTCTTTCTTTTTTCTATCATTCAAAGTGAGTGGAATTTAATGCATATCAAAATGGTTTCTTGTACTAGTACTTCGTTTCAGTATTATAACTACTTACTGAATTATTTTTTTCCCTGATTGCTATATGAAGGGCTAAGAGCAGTGTTAAGATCTTCTACTTTGTCAATCTGCTTATTTCTTTATGCAACTTTGCTGAAATATGCTTCATACATTTTGAGAGTATTACTGGATGCATACAAATTTAAAATGTGTGCTTTCCTTGAAATTTTAAACTTTATCAATATTAAGTCACTGTATTTATCATCCCTTTTAATCTGTTATTTAATAACAATGTAGTTATCAAATATTTATTTTAGTCACTTTTACAGAGTATATCTTTTCCCCTTTATACAATTTCTGTGTATGTGTACATTTCACCTATTACTTTTTATTAGAAATTAGTTTTTTAAGCCAAATGACAGCAATTGCCTTGTACAGAAATCATTTAGCCTATAAATGCTTAATGTAACTTGTGATATGTTCATTTTAAAACTATCTTTTCTAATTGTCCAGATTGTTTTGTGTTCTGCTTTAATGTGACTTCTTTTGAAATTGTGTTTTTAAATTCACTATCTAATTTTATATGTTTTCTGTTAGCTTGTGTTAAACATTGTTTTCAAAATTATAGTGGTTATCATAGGACAGGGTTTGACAAGCTATTCTGGCTCACTGCAAGCCATAACCTGCCGTGCCCATTATTTCTATATTGTCTTTAGTTATTTTTGCTTTAATGTGGCAGAGTTGAGTGGTTGCGACAGGGACTGTATTGTCCATAAAGATGAAAATATCATCTGGCCTCTTGGTAGAAAAAGTTTCCCTACTCCTGCCATAGGAAATAAAATATCAAATCCTAATATGACTGCTTTCTCAGGCAAGACTGTTTTAGGGTCCACATATAGCCACCTGCTCAAAATAACTAAACATTCAAAAATAGATGAAATGATAGATTTCAAGGCACTGAACATCAGGCAAGAAAAAGTAATGATCCCTGAAAGATGGGAGCCCTATGCTTATAGCATATTTACTGCCTCGAGAGAGCTTCCAGACTGTGAAGCAGAGAGGGTGAACTCAGGCAAAGACTATATTTCAAAACATTTCTTCAGCCAGTCTTTTCACAGCTGCCTCTGACTGCTATTTCCCCAATTAGTAACCTCCTCCCTACTCTTCTCCACATCTCTCCCACACAAGTTTTTAAAAGACAGCTTTCAAACTCCCTAGTGATTTTCTCAAAAGTGTCTTGGTTTGGTTGGTTGGTTTGTCTTAATTACAATTGTGGCTTATTTTGTTTTTGTCAGTCCCTGAAAACCGTGTTTCCACCTCTTCTCTTAATTTCTCTTGGGTTGATCTTGTGTGTGGAACTTAGCAATCTGTGTAAATGATCTCATTAGAATAACTGGCACCTCTTTTTAGTTTTATGTCCACCTGCAATGTAACCTTCTTGTTCTCTCTTGCCTCAGCTCTTAATCTTACTATTATTATTCATTGTGACTGGTACATTAGTTTTTTTTATATTATTGTAGCCATTGGAGTGTTCTATCTAGGACAGAATTTGATCACGACCATCTTTGTACTCAAAATTCTTTAAGAAAGAACCATAAACTATGGGTTAAGTAAATATATTGGCATAGGAAACTAATTCCATCATGATCTTTCAGAGTCGAGATCACTCCTATAGGAGAATGACTATAATATCAAACTAAAACCCACCTGTATATGTTCTGAAGGTGTTACATCATTTTTAAACCTTATAACCTATAATGTAACATAAACATTCAAAATGCCATAATGTAAATCACTGCCTAACGACTACTTTAATTTAATTGTCAACATTAACTTGAATCTCTAGTTTAAAATACTTAAATATAGTATATGTGAAAAAAAATAAATTCCATTTGCCAAATAATATCCACTAATTTAGGTCATTGTTGATTAGACTAGCTCTGTTTATTTAGTTCAATATATAAAGTTTTGCTATAGTAAATGTAAAACTGCAATATGCCTATATTTCTAATTGCTTGCTTTTAATGCTATTTTCTAAACACATTAAAGAAACAGAAACATCAATTCATCCCATTTATTTTCAACTATGAAATTAAATTTTGTGGAAAATAATACCATAACAAAATGATATTTTCTCCTTTGAACTTGAGTTTACGGACTGTCTTATACTATTAACCTCAAAAGAAATTCTTGTTACCAATGAAAGAGATTGATGATATTTGATATAGAAACAGAAAATAACTTACAGAGAGGAGACTGAAATATCTATATTGGTTAAAAATCACATTTTTTCCAAAACCTCAGTCTAAACATTGTTAAATGGATAAGATATGCATACCATCAAGTGCGCACAGAATGTTCATGTATATATTTTTCCATAATTAAATAAAAGCATTTGTTAAATCCTAAAAATTTAGGTTAAACCACTACAAATAGTACAAATTTACTGTTGCTCTACATTCTGTTTCAATCTGGATCTTCTAGCTGTGACCCCCAAAAAGTGCACGAAATCAGCCATTAATTATGTAGTTTTTCTGTAGAACATTAAGGAACATAAGGATGCATTTAGTTATTCCATAGAGACATTTTTGCATTCATCGCAATATTCTTTATGATGATCAACAGTATATAAGCAAGTAACTACATAAACATCTAATACATTTGAAAAATCTTTTAACTAACTTTTCAGTGGGTTTACAAATACATCTCATTTTTTTTCATGCTGCAATTTGAATATTGAATGTTAGATTCATGCCTGTGTTTTGTATTTTCCACCTTCTCAATTATGTTTTAATGCCATGAAAGCCATTAATTTCCAATCACCGTTTCCCATGAAAGCCCTAAAATAGATTCTAATTTTGAAAATGTTCTTTCAAATCAATAAGTATATTAACACTTATATTATTTGAATTATTTGAGTGAAGGAGATTAAAGTAACAAAAAAGTTATTATATTAGAGGGGAGAAAAATAAAACTAAAGATAAAAGGTGACAGAAAATAGGAAATTGGTGAAGAACAATGAGAACATTGTGCTAAGTGAAATAAGCCAGTTGGAGAAAGGTAAATATCACATGGTCTCACTCATATGTAGAAAATAATGAACAACATAAACTGATGAACTAAAATAGATCCAGAGACATAGAAGCATTGAACAGACCATCCAACCTCAGGGGGAAGGCTGTGGGGAGCGGGGGGCTGGGGGGGGAGAGATCAACCAAAGGACTTGTATGCATGCATATAAGCATAACCCATGGATACAGTCAGTAGCGGGGGGCGGTGAGGGCATGTGTGGGCATGGGTGTTGGGGGTGGGAACGAGTGGGGAGAGGTCAATGGGGGAAAAAAGGATTCATATGTAATACTTTAAACAATAAAGAATTAAAAAAAACCAAACAAATAAATCAGCCAATTACACCAGTTAATTAATTTATATGTCAGGGCTGGGAATGAACCTCTATTTTCTTGTTCAACAAACCTTCATAAAGTAGCTAACACTCTATTTGCCAGTGATCAAGACCACTATTACTGTTTCTAGTAGTTTACAACAGTGCTTGTCTTATATGCCCCACCATCTGTACTGACAGTTTATGTGATTTTAAAGGAAAGAAGAGGATATACAAGAAGAAACAGAGAGCATAATAAGTAGAATAGTGTCCTTTTTGTCATTCCTTTCATTCCTCTCCTGATGTCTCTGTATCTAGATGTTGAGATAAAAAGAAATCTCACTCCAATCTCCTTTTGCTTTATCAACTCTTTTGTGGCAGCCCCGGGCTACTACTGATACTCTTCCTGGTAGAGCAATAGGCTTCAATATGGCAGCTATGACCCAGATAGTGTCCTGTTTATTTTCTTTAATAATTTTGGTTGGACACATAGCAGGTACCAGAAACTCAACACCCTGTGAGAATAAGAAAGTGGGAGGAATTGTCACTACTTATCTATGAAGCTTTAATGAAGCTAAATACTGGCACGCAGTCATCCGTGAATTCTCACAGTCCTCAAAAAAGAACTGTTATAACCCTCATGTCCAGAGAGGAATAAGACATTAAAGAGATAAGGTAGTAGTCTTCTTACTCAAGGTTACGGAATTTACAGATTAGGTATTATTATTGTTCTTCTACATTTTAATTTTGCTACAAACCTAATGTTCTTTATATTATACTATTAGGGATGCTTGCTAATAAGAAAATATATAAAGCAATGTAAGCCTTTTCCCATGGAGTCAATAATTCAGGCATGAGGGAAATCTAATTATTTGGGATTAAGAATTAGATGCTTGCATTTTTATTTCATTTGGATTAGTTTTATGTGCAAGGGTGTGATACGATGGCTTAAAAATTCAAGGGGAGTGAATAGACATTAAGAAAACAGATAATAAGAGAAGAACTTGTAAATGTATCCCAAAGTTAAGAGAATATAAAAAAATATTGTAAACAGCAAAAACTGAGTGAGTGAGGCATTGATGAGGCATACTTTTCATCAATAAGAAGGACTGTTTAGTGACACTGGACACAAGAGAATTCAAGAGAGAATTTTTTAAGATGAAGATGAAATTAAAGATGAGGATCCTAAATATATATTTTTTAATTGACTTCAGAGAGGGAGAGATAGAAACATCAATGATGATAGAGGATCACTGATGGACTGCCTCCTGCATGCCCCACACTGGGGATCTAGCCTGCAACCTGGAGCCATGACCAGAAAACTCAAGAACATATACCTGAAAAACTGAAGAACATGTATTCACAAAGATATCTGCTCCCCCCCCCCTCCCCCCACCGCCGCCGCCATGTTCATTGCGCCATTGTTCATGGTGGCCTAGACATAAAACAACCAAGGTGTCCTGTGTCAATATTTCTTTTTTTTAAATATATTTTATTTATTTATTTTATAGAAAGGAAGGGAGAAGGAGAGGGATAGAGAGCTAGAAACATCAATGAGAGAGAAACATTGATTCAGCTGCTTCCTGCACACCCCCTACTGGGGATGTGCCCACAACCCAGGTACATGCCCTTGACCGGAATCGAACCTGGGACCCTTCAGTCCGCAGGCCGACGCTCTATCCACTGAGCCAAACCAGTCAGGGCCTGTCAATATTTCTTAAAGCCATCTTAGATCAATTGACCCAAAACAAACACTTTAGTCCAATAGGTTGATTTCTCAATTGGTTAGATGGGGCACACCTTTTCTGGCTATTATGAAAAATGTGTATGCATGCTAATATTTTAAGTTGTATTTTGTAAATAACTGTAGGTAGAATAATAAATGCATTAGGTATAATATTAAGTACCTGCTCAGTTTTTATTGCTTGTCTCCTTATCTAGTTTTGGGCCTATTCCCTTTAAGAAGAGATAAGACATTCTGTAGTATTCCCTGTTTGGAAGATCACATTTGGAACATAGTTCAACCCATGATTGTGACACATCATGGTTGTGAATACTTACTCTCTGCACTTCAGGAATAGGATTTTAAAATTCATCAAAAACCAATAAGTTTAGGAGGCCAGTAATAGTAACACAATTTTCACCCATCTATTTTAGGTCATTCTTAGAACTTGTTCTTAATACAACAGTAAGAACAATATGAATCTAATTAAAAGTAGTTTGATATTGTGACTAACATTTTATTAAACCCAAAGTGTATGCAATTTCCAATCAACAGAACTAATTTTGAATGTCAAATTAATGAAGTTTTAATGAGGAACTTAAAAATTTGCTAAAATAATACCTGACTCTAAATAATATCCTGTTGACTATTTTATAATGTAATTATATTAGCACATTCAAGACATTCTAATTTAACTTTGTAACTTGGGATATGTAAAAAATCTTTTCATTTAGTATTGAAGTACAATCTTTCTACTACATTTTATTTCTAATTATATGTCCACACTATGTAAATCCAAATCAGAAAACCACATACGATTAATGGCAATGATCTTTAAAGTAATTTTTAATAAGGGATTTTGTCCAAAAATAGTACTAATGCTGAATAACACTGCTTTGAGATATAAATATCAATTTTCTAGATATCTAAGCAGAAAGTACTGAGCATATTTCATTTTCCAGCCTTACTAAAACTCATCAGGCTTATGTTACAGAAGCCCTGGACTTATTATGTGGATAATCCTTCAGAGACCGTTCTCTGCAATGGATGTATGAATGTATTGAAAAGATTGGAAGCATAGACTAGATAAGTAATATTTTAGTCTCAGGCCAGTTAAAGATAAAAGAAAAAAATGAATATACTTTAACATTAATGAAACATTCCTTTTGTGGAAGAGATTCTCCTTTTGAATATTCATGTCAAGAGAAGTGAAAGTCCAGGGTTGAAACAGCAGAACACAGTCTCACAATTCTTATTTGAAATTTGGAATTAGAGCTTGCATATCATTCTCAAAGTCCAGGAGCATTAAATGATAGAGTAGCTTTAACAGAAACATAATACTTGAAAAGGGAGTTTGGGTGGGCAATTTCCTTATTACGGAATATTTTTCAAGGTATATTAGGTGTTAATGCAAAACAAAAATCTTCAACTTCTGTGGAATCTAAAATTATTTTTATTTTTGCCTAACATTATTCTATGAATGATAAGTAAAACCTAATTCTATTAAGACAAAGACCCAATAGAGAGTGATTTATGATACCTTTTTATCTAAATATAAATAAAATTTGTAGTTGATAAATCGAAAGTTTATTACAGCATTAGTTCTTGATTCTTATTTATTCATTTAATTTTTTTACTATATACTCCTTTTGCATGTGAAAAAACCTATAGAACATTTCTCCAAACACTGTACAATAAAAGTATTACAAAGAAAATGAATTATAAAAAAATTCATTGCCAACATATTTACAATTTTGGACACTGTATGTGTTTTTTATTAGCATCTTAAAGATCTTTCAGAGATCCTGAATACCATAATTTGAACCAGTGATAAATATTAAAGATATTTTGACATAGCTGTATAATTATTATATATTATCAAAATATGTAATTTTTGTTTACATATTCAAAAATGCAACTAATACAAGTGTGCTTTTTGGGTTTACTCATAATTAAAGATAATGCAAATTCCCAATTCAGAATGAACATTGAAAAATATTTCCCCCATTTTGTTTCACACACGTTAGATTTCATACATTATTCTTTTTATGAAAACTAGGGTCAGAATCCCTCATCCACTGCTGGTGAGAATGTATACTGGTACAGCCACTATAGAAAATATAGAAAATAGTATGGAGGTTCCTCAAATAAGAGAGTTACCATATGACTCAAAAACCCCTCTTCTGAGTATCTGCATGAAAAATTTGAAAACATTTATTCATAAAGATATATGCACCCCTATGTTTATTGTAGTATTATTCATGGTGGCCAAGACTTGGAAACAACCAAAGTGTCCATCAATAGATGATTGGATAATAAAGATATTGTACATCTGTAGGTACATACAATGGGATATTGCTCAGCCATAAGGAAAAATGAAATACTGCCATTTGCAATAACATGGATGTACCTTAAGAATATCATGCTAAGTGAAATAAATCAGCCAGAAAAAGCTAAAATCATCTGATTTCACTCATATGTGGATCACACCTGAAGCCCATAGACACTGACAACAGTATGTTGGTTACCAGAGGGAAAGGGGGATGGGGTAGTAAAGTGTAAAGGGGGCCAAATATATGGTGAGAAGGAAGTTTTGACACAATGTAATATACAGATCATAAATCCTAGAATTTTACACTTGAAACCTATACAATCTTATTAACCAATGTCACTCCAATAAATTTAATGACAAAAATTGATTTAAAAATTTTAAAAAAGAATTTGTTTCTCTTAGGGTTTAACCAACACAAGATGTGAAAGAATTCATAACTAAGAGGAGAGACTCAGAGAGGAAGTTTATTTTTCTCTCCAAGGGGGCAAAGGGCCAAGTGTTGCTAGTCAATACAAGCAGGGAATAAAGAGTGGCTTCCAGTTTTAAAGAGCAATTGGTCACTGTTGCTAGGTGATAAGGAAAGGAGGATGATTATGTTGAAGTTGAGAGATATCAGGGGTTATCTTGAAAAGTTACAGTTTGTTTGCTTTACAGGAGATGGTCTGGCAGTTGTCCTAAGGAGGTGCCTTGTCAGTATTTTTCATAAGCTAGTAAAACATGCTTAGAGCAAAAGTTATGAAGAGTTTTAAAAATGATTGTTAGAAGGGAAGGGCAGAAGGGAACTTCCTACTAACTAGAGACTCCTTGGTGTGAATTAACCCTGAGTTGTGAAAATAGTTGGGAGGAGGGGGGTGCAAGAATGTAGCCTTGAGAGTAGGTTATCTTGTCACAAAGTTTGAACAGAGGAGCAAAAAATCTTGGGATTTAATTACCAGGTACTTCTCATAAATTGTGGAAGGCCACCACAAAGAAAAAGAGAGGCCTTTTTCTTTCCTTATAGTTTATTGGGTTAAGACTTTAGTGTCTATAGCATGAGTCAACAAATGTTTTCTATAAAGGGCCAGATAGTAAAAATTTAGACCCCCTATGCCATAGCATCTCTGTTGCAACTACTCAACTCTGTAATGGGAAACCAGACATAAGCAACATATAAATAAATGGATGGGGCTTATCTTTATTTTCAAAAACAGTTGATCTGCAAGAGGCCCATAGTTTGCCAATACCTGATATAAAGTATGTAAATAAAATCCATGTCTTGAGGTTATTAGCATGATGTGTGAGCTTAATAAGCTTTTTCTAGCCTTTATATCTCTTTTAATGGAAATTAATGGTTGCTTTTGGTTTCATGCCTACTCATAATAATTTTGAAGTACAATCTAAGAGAAGGAAGTAATCTATGTTCAAGGACATATGGGTTAATAAAAATAATTTAATCATTCCTATTAGAAAATATGATTTCATCTGCATTCTGTTTGTTTGTTTTTTAATTCTTACGCATACACATATGGTAAAGATCTACATGTTTTTTCAATTGGATCATTTTATTTTTATACATAACCTATGGATATATACAATAGTGTGGTGAAGGCCTGGGGAGGGGGCCAATAAGGACAAAAAGGGAACACCTGTAATACTTTCAACAATAAAGATAAATTAAAAAAAATAAAAGTGGTCAAACATAATTTCAAGATCCAGGATTTGGAAAAACTGGGTTAAAATAAGAATATCTTGAGTTTATTTATCTATATAACATAATTTATAATAATGCTTAAATCCTATGAAGATCATAAAAATAGTAAATAAAAATAATTCTAATTTTGTTTGAAGTTTAACACTTTATTTATTTATTTATTTATTTATTTATTTACTTATTTATTTTTCCTTTCAGACTTGGGAGAAAGCTTTAGAATGATTGATGCTAACCCAACAATTTTAAACAGGAAATTGTTGCTAACCCAAGGTCACAAAACTAAAAATGACTTAGTATAGTTTACAATGGTGATATGCTCATTACTTTCTATAGTGATTTTAAGTATTTTTAATTTAATTTATTGATGTAATTATGTTAAAATTATTCTTTATTCAAAATTTGAAGGTATTATTACTATTTAATATTCCCATAATACAACTAAGCTATTAAAAATGTCATGCCATTGTAAGTAGTAGGTTAGTTTCACTGGTTCTATGCTGCTTAAAAAACTGCTACATAAGTCAAATTTTTTAAAAATCTGAAATGAAATTTTTGAAGGACACCATTTAATAAACACTACAGTGTGTTTATAGCCATCATAATTACCCTTCTCATTTTCTTAATAAATCCTTGGCTAAGCTTCTTCTGTTATCTTTTATCATAAAATGTAGGGAGTCCTAACTAGATTGAACAAGTTTCCCTTTCCAAATTTTAAGTTAATTTTAAAACTTTGAATGCATTATTTCCATGAAAAAAGAATAAAGGTTTCTGTCCAGTATCATTTCCTGCTAAAAGTTAAAGTAATTAGAGTTTCAATTTATCAAAGTGTCATTCCCAAAATAGAAAAGGTTATGTGGTTTCATTATGTTCATGTTATTTCACCATAAGATTTTATTTTTCATCTATTAATTTATAGGCCAATGGCAAAGCCAGTGAAGTGAGCATAACTATGCTGAATTCTCCAATATTACATCAAAACTACCCTACACATTGAGCACAGAAATCTTAAAGGTTAACGATACTCTGCTAAGATATAAATGTTGAACTTTAGTAGGCTGTTAATGAAAGGAAAACTTTGTCATTGGTAGATTGTTTTCATTATGGCATACAGATGTGACAATACAAAGATATAAAATCTAGTTTGGAAACAGATTATGCTCAATAAGTTTATTTTAGATGAAAAGACATATAATCATGAAAGACTTCAAAAAGATTTAAAGATTTCTCTAGGTCCAAATTTAAATGTTTTATTGTTAATTGTATCTGAAATTTTTTTCAAAACATCAATAGGATGGGCTTACAGCACACACAACATTTAGAATAATTCTTAGCTCTATGCAAATTAACAGAACAAATAGATGTTACAAGTCAACTCCTGCAAAATTGGTGGCATTTGCAAATCTTGGGGACAGTCCACAATTGCTTTTGTATGCATTTGCTAAAAGTTATAGTTCAGTTACATTGTTTTATGAAATATCAAACAAGTATATTCTCCAGTCATTTACCCCAAAATATACACAGAATTATGAGTGCCTATAATTACTCAGCTATTTTGGAGAGTACAGTGTGAAGCAATGCCTCAAAATTTTTTTGAAATTTGTCTTCCATCTGTAAATGACAACTCTTGTGTAAATGGAGAAAGAAATGTGATTAACATGTGGAATGAACATTGATAAAGGTGATGGAAATCTGATTGCATATCATGATATTTAAGCATTATGGGAATTTGGGATAAATCATTCATTTTTAAATCCAGTTGTTCTTGTATAAGTATGTTTTGAATGCCTCATGCCTCATGTAATTTTATTGTCTGGATATTGATAGTGCCACCTAACTTATGGAGTCACTTTGAGGAAAATTATATAATATTTATGCTACTGTATACTATAATTTCTCAGTATACATTATTTGTAAATGTTCTTTGCTCTGTAATTGTTGACACTAGATAAAATAGAAAAGAAGAAACACAGGAAACAAACAACAATATATTAAGTCCACACATGCATTTTAAAAATTGTATTAAATTTATTAGGGGGACATATGTTAATAAGATCATATAATTTTCCAGTGTATTATAATTCTACTAGTGCCCCAGTGCACGAAATTCATGCACGGGGCAGGGGGGGGGGGGGTCTCTCAGCCCGGCCTTCACCCTCTCCAATCTGGGACCCTTGGAGGGATGTCCGACTGCCGGTTTAGTTATGGCAGTCGGACATCCCTCTCACAATCCGGGACTGCTGGCTCCTAACCGCTTGCCTGCCTGCCTGCCTTATTGCCCCTAACTGCTTCTGCCTGCCAGCCTGATCACCCCTAACTGCTTCCCTGCTGGACTGATTGACGCCTAACTGCTCCCCTGCTGGCCTCATCGCCCCCCAACTGCCCACCCCTGCCAGCACCCGGAGAGTTTCTTAAGTGGAGGCACACCTACTTCAGCTAAGTATATAATGTTGAATTAGGCCACCTGGAGTCCAGATGCATAAGTTACTTCAAATAAACATTTTTAGGGTGTGTGTGAAAATTTATGTCTCTGATATTGAGAGGAAAAAACTATTGCTTTAAAATAATGACAACACCTATTTCAAATATTGTAATGAAAGTATGAAAAAAAAAAACACCTCACATAAAAAGGCTGCAAAATGTTATTTTACTTTGAAGACAGTAATAACTGAAAATAACAGGTTTCTTTTAGGCCACATCCTAAAAAGGTAGCTGCTTTTTTATGTCTTAGGCCTATGCAAAGGTTTTAAAAGACCCCTGGCCCTGCCTTCTGAAGATTTTAGGTGAACACATTTGTCTTAAAAACTGTGAGGTGCCTAATTTTTAAAAACAACTGGCCACACCCCCCTCCTCCACCATATTGTCACATCATCCAAGTTATACTTTATAAACAGCCTTGATGTGCTACACACATGCAAAAAGTACACAAAGTTGGTAAACTACTTTGCCTTAGAAGTATATATTTAGTAATCACTTAGTTATATTATTTTATTTTTGTGAAATGAGAACTGATTGGCCAAACCTTTCAAACAGACCCACCAGACAATAGATATCACCATATGTTTGATTCACAGGACATTTGGGCATAAACATTTCAATTACAGCTTTGTGTTTAGTATCAAAAACCTTTTAGGATCCCTGGCTCTGGATTACATTTTGAAAACTGCCTATTACAGATAAAGCAGCTACACTTCTGAGAAACAGATGTATTTATGCACACAAAGGTGTGTGCACACCTTTTCACGCACGGATGTCCATATGATGCCTGCGCCGGGCTCCCACCACATGCCACAGCGTGTGTGCGGCCACGCACCGGGTCGGGCATAAACAGGCTGCCCCCCACAAGCGGAGCTACGCTGGCCTCCCCAGCAAAGTTTTTCGTTTGTTTGTTTTGTTTTGTATTTTAACTTTGAAATAGTTTTATTGGCTCATAAAACCATTGCATATAAAAAATTACCCCAGAACACTATGCAGTATTAAATCAGAATTACATTTTTTTTACCAATTAAAACTACCCATAATATACATTTTTAAGGAAACAAAATCCTACAGAACTGAATTCTGAAATGACATTATTATTTAAATACTATGACAAAATAAATAGTTCCTTATAATATTAATTCATTGCACAAAGCTGCCAGACACTTCCAAACGCATAACCATTGCAGAGTGCAAATGAACACAATTCAACATTACACACTTAGCTGAAGTAGCTGTGCCTCCACTTAAGAAATTCTCAAATTTCTGGCACAAAAAGTTGGGCTGTTTTAACTTTCACCGGGAAACCAACTTCACAATCCATTTACTCTCATTCTAGCCATTTTACATTTTGAAAACTGCCTATTACAGATAAAGCAGCTACACTTCTGAGAAACAGATGTATTTATGCACACAAAGGTGCCTATGAAGAAGAAGGAGGAGGAGGAGGAGGAGGAGGAGGAGGAGGAGGAGGAGGAGGAGGAGGAGGAAGAAGAAGAAGAAGAAGAAGAAGAAGAAGAAGAAGAAGAAGAAGAAGAAGAAGAAGAAGAAGAAGAAAAGGAAGGAAGGAAGGAAGGAAGGAAGGAAGGAAGGAAGGAAGGAAGGAAGGAAGGAAGGAAGGAAGGAAGGAAGGTAGGTCTGCTGTCAGAGCCTCAAAGAGTCAGCATCGCCTCTGCTGGAAGAAACGCACTCCTCTCAATTCTTTGGGCGGGTATTCCTGGTCCACAGGCTCGCTGTACATGGGCTTGTATTTGCAGCCCTTGCCATAGCTCAGGTCCTTCATGAGCCGTGTGGGCGCGTTCCTCAGTTGCAGTGGGAGAGGGGACAGAGGCCCCTGGGGGTTCCATAGGCAGCCTTTGACATTGTTGTAGGTGCTGTACACCTCCATAGACTTTGGGGCTCTGGCAAAATAGACTACACACTGGGCCAGAAGCACCTCACATTCGGGCATGCCTATGAAGTGACAGCCCTGGTAGGTGGCCACTGCTTGTGGTAATGCGGATGGATCTGCCAGACCTATCTATGACTTCACTGGCAAAACTCACCAGCCTCCTTCCCACATACAGCGGTTCCTCTCCTTCTTCGAGCATGCCTGCCAGCCAGTAGAGGGAGGCGCTCGGGTCTGAGCCCTGCATGGACTTATGCAGAGCAGAGATGCAGTCATAGTGCTCTTGTCCTGCTCAGTCATATAAAATGTGAGACTTCTGGAGGCCTTCCTTCACATCCTTCTCAGTGCTCAGAGCTCTACCAGGAGAATAGGCTTGCCCACTTTTCTCACAAAACATCCTCCTGGAGCTTAACCTGGCCAGCACCACCGGCTGCAGTCCATTAAGTCCAATTCGGACTCCACAGGAAAATTAACTGGTGTCGCTACACTGGCTGCAGCGCAAACCTCTCCACCCCCACGGGGCCTGGGGCCTGAGGCCACACAGCCCACACGCATCCAAGCCGCTCAGCCTGGGACTCTGCACAAGATGGGGGTGGGGGTGGGGGTGGGGCGGCCAGTGCCGGGAGGTGCCTCAGAGTGCCAACTGGTCTTTCTTTATTTTTATTTATTTAACTAGAGGCCTGGTGCACAAAAATTTGTGCACTCGGGGGGGAGGGGGAGGTCCCTCAGCCCATACTGTGCCCTCTTGCAGTCTGGGACCCCTCAGGAGATAATGAAGTGCTGGCTTAGGCCTGCTCCCAGGTGGCAGACGGCAGGCCCAATCCCTAGGTGCAGCCCCTGGTCGGGCTCAGAGCAGGGCCGATTGGGGAATTGGGGCACCGCCCCCTGTCATGCACAGAGCAGGGCGGATCAGGAGGTTGGGGCACTGCCCCCTGTCATGCACAGAGCAGGGCCTATCAGGGGGGTTGGGGCTCCGTACCCTGTCACACACAGAGCAGGGCTGATCAGGGGGTTGAGGAGCTCCCCCCTGTCACGCACAGAGCAGGGCCTATCAGGGGGTTGAGAAACTCCCCCCTGTCACTCACAGAGTAGGGCCGATAGGGGAGTTGGGGCACCGCCCCCTGTCACACACAGAGCAGGGCAGATCAGGGGGTTGGGGCGCCGCCCTCTATCACCCACAGAGCAGGGCCGATCAGGGGTTGGGGCGCTGCCACTGTCACACTCAGGGCAGGGCCGATGGGGAGGTTATGGCTCTACCCCGTCACACACAGAGCAGGGCCCATGGGGGGGGGGGGGGAGCTGGGGCGCCGCACCCTGTCACACACAGAGCAGGGCCGATCAGGGGGTTGGGGCGCTGCACCCTGTCACACATAGAGCCACAGGGCGATCAGGGGGTTGGGGAGCTCCCCCCTGTCATGAACAGAGCAGGGCCCATCAGGAGGGTTGGGGCTCTGTACCCTGTCACACACAGAGCAGCAGGGCGATCAGGGGGTTTGGGCGCTGCCCCCTGTCACGCTGATCCCGGTGCCGGGAGGCATATTACCCTTTTACTATATAGGATAGAGGCCTGGTGCATGGGTGGGGGCCGGCTGGTTTACGCTGAAGGGTGTCCTGGATGAGGGTGGGGGTCCCCACTGAGGTGCCTGGCCAGTCTGGCTGAGGGTCTGAGGGCCGTTTTTAGGCTGGCGGGTGACTGAAGCTCCCAACCACTCTTTTTTTTCTTTTTTTTTCTTTTATTCTGGGCCAGCTTTAGCTCTGAGGCCCCGGCTGCTGAAAGCAGGTTTCTGGCCTTTGTTTACCTTCTGTATTTGATACAATGTTGCGGTCCAGCTGGCTGAAGCCTGGCTGACTAAGGCAGGTTTCTGGGGTTTTGTTTAGCTTCTATATTTGCAACATAGTTGCTTAGAGTTGTAGCTGAGAGGCTGGCAAGTCAGGCGGGGAACGTTGGAGTCCTCTGTCACTGGAAGCCTCCTTGTTCGCTTCACTGCATGGCTGCTGGCCGCCATCTTGGCTGGCAGTTAATTTGCATATCTCCCTGATTAGCAAATGGGAAGGGTATGGCTAATTACCATGGCCGTATGGCTAATTACCATGTATCTCTTTTATTAGATAGGATTTTTTTTTCAGGGCAATGATTTTTAATTAAAACTGAAAAACTGTCAGGGACAGGAATGACAGAGGACCCGTCCTAGGTGGATGGGATCCTGGCGGTGGGGAGTGGGAAACATTGTTGACACAGTTGTCAGAATTCAAATGGGGTCTGTGGGTTGAACCTTAATACCGTTTGAATGGAGATTTCCTCACATTGTTGGTGGAGAATTGTTATGTAGGAGTGTCTGCTGTTAGGAAATACACAGGGGAGTATCCGGGCATCCTGTCATGTGCAAAGCATGCTCTCAAAGAGCTCAGAAAAAGACTGGGGCAAATGGACATGTGTGTGTATAAATGCACACACTCGCACACAGTCTAACCTTGCTATTTTCAACTCCACCTGGCGCACCTGCCTACTTGCTAAGATCTGTAACTCCAGAACCAAGGCTTGCAGAGCTTCCTCGGCCACTGGGCCATGGCCAGGGTGCAGGAACCCTGCAGACAGACCCGCGGGCACAGTCCCAGATGAGGTCCGACAGGTGCCACTGTTTTCTTGTTTCCAGTCCAGTATGTGAAAGGGGGTCTGTTTCGCGGCGGGTTCCATTGGACTTTGGCATTTCTGTGCTTCCTGGTGGCACCTGGCTGTGTGTGATGGCCAAGCTGGCGCTCCAGTGGCTGCGGTTTCCTGCGCCCTAGAAGACTGTGCGGTAAAATATGGATTAAAGATCGTGTTATAAGCAAGTTCAGGCTGCCCCGTTTCAATGTTAAGGAACCAACAGCACCCATCACACACAGTGTCCTTTCAATGGAAACACAGAGAGCGATGCCCCGAGCACGCACGGTGCTGGCTCACCGGGGCCCACAGACCAGCAGCAATGGTCACTTGCAGGTGACTTCATGAAGTCATGACACTGAGGCAACGCCCAGGGTGAGTCCGGCTGCCACAGTCACGTCCTGGCCCATATCTGGGCCTATGCCCCACAGTGAAGCCTGCAGTCGGGCACCGATAGCCACATCAGTACCGCCGCAGTTTCTCTATATACGAGTAAACCATCCATGTTCTTCCAGAAAGAAGAGCTGTTTCTCCCACTCGGCCATGCTCACCCAGCAGCGTCCGAGCACCTGGGGCTTACCTGGCACACCAGCCTCGCTGACCCCGCACCACTGCCCTGACAGCTCCGTAACTCACTGCTGCCCTCCAGTGTGGTCCGTCCAACACGATCCGTCCAGCACGGTCCGTCCAGCGCAGTCCGTCCAGCCCAGTCCGTCCAGGGTGGTCCATTTATCTGCATGTCACCTGAAGCCACCCGGCCACACGCGCTCACGGCCACTCCCGCCCGGACTCTGCTTTCCCACTCCTGGCTGTGGGCCCAGTGTGCCTGCGCAGAGCTGCACTGTGGTGCCTGTACTTTGAGAAGCTGCCCTTTCTTTATTTTTAAAAGACAACACCGCACATGCCCGGTCCCCAGCGCCGCCTCAGCCTGGGTGAGAGGCCGCCAGTGGTTTGCAGGCTGGCAGCGCCCTCGATGGTGGTGCGGGTCCCCTCTGGGGTGCTGGGCTGGCCTGGACTTAGGGACCACCAGCGGTTTGAAGGCCAACCACACCCCTGATCCAGGCAGTGTCCCCTCATGGTGACCCATCATCCGTCTGGTCGTTTAGGTCATGATGGACCCTGGCCTTTTATTATGTAGACTAGAGGCCCGGTGCACAAAAATTAGTGCACTCGGGGGGGAGAGGGGGTCCCTTAGCCCATCCTGTGCCCTCTCGCAATCTGGGACCCCTCAGGAGATAATGACCTTCTGGCTTAGGCCTGCTCCTGGGTGGCAGAGGGCAGGCCCAATCCCTAGGTGCAGCCCCTGGTCGGGCTCAGAGCAGGGCCGATTGGGGAGTTGGGGCGCTGCCTCCTGTCATGCACAGAGCAGAGCAGATCGGGAGGTTGCGATGACACCCCTAGTCATGCTCAGGGTACAGCCGATTGGGGGGTTGGGGCACCACCCCCTGTCACACTCAAGGCAGGGTCGATAGGGAAGTTGCAGCGCCACCCCCTGTCATGCACAGAGCAGGGCCCATCAGGGGGGTTGGGGCTCCGTACCCTGTCACACACAGAGCAGGGCCAATCAGGGGGTTGAAGAGCTCCCCCCTGTCACGCACAGAGCAGGGCCGATCAGGGGGTTGAGGAGCTCCCCCCTGTCATGCACAGAGCAGGGCCGATCAGGGGGTTGAGAAGCTCCCTGTCACTCACAGAGTAGGGCCGATAGGGGAGTTGGGGCACTGCCCCCTGTCACACACAGAGCAGGGCGGATCAGGGGGTTAAGGCGCTGCCCCATGTCATGCACAGAGCAGAGCCCATAGGAGGGTTGGGGCTCCATACCCTGTCACACACAGAGCAGGGCTGATCAGGGGGTTGGGGCACCGCCCTCTATCACCCACAGAGCAGGGCTGATCAGGGAGTTGGGGCACCGCGACTGTCACAGTCAGGGCAGGGCCGATGGGGAGGTTATGGCTCTACTCCGTCACACACAGAGCAGGGCCCGTGAGGGGGGGGAGTTGTGGCGCTGCACCCTGTCACACACAGAGCAGCAGGGCTATCAGGGGGTTTGGGCGCTGCCCCCTGTCACTCTGATCCCAGTGCGGGGTGGCCTTGCGGCTCCGCTGATCTCGGTGCCCAGAGGCATATTACCCTTTTACTATATAGAATAGAGGCCTGGTGCACGGGTGGCGGCTGGCTGGTTTGCCCTGAAGGGTGTCCTGGATCAGGGTGGGGGTCCCCACTGGGGTGCCTGGCCAGTCTGGCTGAGGGGCTGAGGGCCGTTTTTAGGCTGGCGGGTGACTGCAGCTCCCAACCGCTCCTTTTTTCTTTTTCTCTTTTTTATTCTGGGCCAGCTTTAGCTCTGAGGCCCCGGCTGCTGAAAGCAGGTTTCTGGCCTTTGTTTACCTTCTGTATTTGATACAATGTTGCTGTCCGGCTGGCTGAAGCCCGGCTGACTAACGCAGGTTTCTGGGGTTTTGTTTAGCTTCTATATTTGCAACATAGTTGCTTAGAGTTGCAGCTGAGAGGCCAGCAAGTCAGGCGGGGAACATTGGAGTCCGCTGTCACTGGAGCAAGCAAGCCTCCTTGTTCGCTTCACTGCATGGCTGCTGGCCGCCATCTTGGCTGGCAGTTAATTTGCATATCTCCCTGATTAGCCAATGGGAAGGGTAGCGGCCGTACGGCTAATTACCATGTTTCTCTTTCATTAGATAGGATAGTATATTATGTGTGTATTGCATTCTTTGTCACCACCCATAGTCAAGTCTTCTGTCACTGCAAATTTGACCCCTTTACCCTCTTCTACCTCCTCAGAACCCCCTTTCCCTTTGGTAACCACCATGTTGTTGTCTGTGTTTATGAGTTTTTATTTATTTGTTTGTTCATTTGTTGCTTTCTGTTTTATATTCCACATATGAGTGAAATTATATATTTCTGGGGTTTTTTTCTATCTGGCTTATTTCTCTTAGCATGATATTGTCAAGACCATCCATGTTGTTGCAAATGTCAATATTTCATCTTTTCTTATGGTTGAGTAGTATTCCATTATATATGTGCACTACCTCTTCTTTAGCCAATCATCCATCGAAGGCCACCTAGGTTGTTTCTATGTCATGGCCATCATGAATAATGCTGCACTGAACATAGGGATACATATATCATTAAGAATAGTTTTGTTTTGTTTTGCTTTTAATTTGGGTGTTGATACCTAAAAGAGGGAATATTGGGCAATATGGTAGCTCATTCTTAATTTTAAGGAAACTCCATACTGTTTTTTCATAATGTCGGTAGCAATTTACATTTTTACCAGCAGTATATGAGGATTCCATTTTCTTCACAACCTCTCCAATTTAGTTTATAATGTAGATGTTGTAGTATAGATTGCATTTTACGTGTGTGTGTGTGTGTAAAATCTTTTCCAGTATTTTCTAATTTATCAGTGTTAAATAATTCTGAGACTTTGTAAGAGTTCAAATAGATTGGTATAATGGCAAAGTACTTCATAAACACAAAGACAGTTTCATATTATCAGAACTAAATGTGTCTATACTTAACCAAGTAAATACTTAGGAATGATCAAGAAGGTTTGATGATGAAAGTGTTTTAATTTTAAGGGTTCTTTTTGCATCACTATGTTAAGTAGGTGACTTTGAAGACAGCTGGCATGGAAGTTTCTCAGAAGAAAATATCTTAGATCAACTTTGATTTGTTTAAAGATGCAAGGAGTGCTGTAGGTTAGGTGAGCTCAATAAAGTAAGGTTTAATTTATCATCCAGAGACAAATTGCAAGCCTATCTCTTAAACTCTCATTAGTGTTCAAGGTTACAATTTCCTTCTCTTTAAGTCACCCATGCAAAATTGTCTGCTCCACAAAGTGAATCAAAATTAAGCACACACAGATGTGCCACTTGGTATTTCCTAGTTGGTAATATTTAGAGGAGGAATAATGTTGTATCTTTGTTGAATCATAAAAGGGAGTAATCATCTGGCACTAATTGAAACAAAATCTACGTTACAGAGAAAATAAAAATGAACTTGTTTTTTTTCCGTTACAGAGCCAAATGTTTACACTGCTTCTTCATCAGCAAAAACTCACACCCTACACCTGCTGCTTTTCTCTTTTCTGCTGAACCTCTACCTAATTAACAACCATTAAGATTCACACCTGCAGTGGCCTTAGCCTTTGCCTACTGCTCTGAGCTGCAGTCCTTAACCCTTCATTTTACCTATCAGACTTTATCTAACAGGCTCCGTCTTTGAGAGAGCTGTTCTCAGAATTTGTTTGCATTCAAAGTCACTCTTGGTTTCACCACAGCTGGGGACGCTGAAGAGGCGATTGTTTTTTCTGGAATAAGACATGAACAGGTGGTACTCCCACCTGCTGCAAGACTGAATGTTTGTTGGCTCCAAACAGTTCTTGGACCTGGTATTTGAAATGTTCTCTTGCGTTAGTGTACCAGAGGAAGAGAAAACGGGCCACAGCCTCTTTTGTTACAAATGGTCTCATTATAGTCATTCTCTGGTGGGTAATTGCGGGCATACTGAAATAAATGGGTACATTGCTTTTTTGGAATGAGGATAAGTGGAAATAAGCCAAACAGATTGGTTACTTTATTTTAAAAATTAAAGAAGATTTAACCAATCAAATCGAGTGACTTATTTTCCGCTTGGGAAAAGTTGCAAAGATCTATTTGCAACTGACAATGGAAACATTTCCAGATAGACAAAGTAGTTGTGATTGTCACTGTGATTTCTTCTACCCAGAAGAAAGTACCTAGGCACTATCTAATTTGGGTATGTCTATTCTGTTCTCTCGGTTTATTTAATGTTTTGGTATTTCCGTTTCTCTAGTAAAGTGGGACAAATTGGCTCAAAAATACTAGAACTGCTCAATTTGAAGGCTTTTATAGACAGAGTAAACCATTATAGTCTATCCAGTCGTAATTACAACCTGCAAAGTATGTAGGGGCTATTTTTGTTCTGAACAAAACTGAAAACATACTGTTAACTGAGGTTGTTTCCTTTCTCCTACTAACCTCTCTTTCATAGTTTTCTGTGAGCTACAGCAGGAACAATACAGAGTAGCTTGGATTCAAAGTACCTAAAACTGCTATTTTTGTATTTGTTTGTAGAGATGTGCATGAAAATAAGAGTTTTTAAATATTGTTTATATATCTATTTTATGTCCATATTCTATAGATATAGGGATGCATGTACATATAGATAATAAAATATATACATATTCAAATTATATACATATGTACATATGCAATTATTAATTAAAATATATTGCATGAAAATCCATGCATAGAACAGTAAGTAATCTAGTTTATTGATACTCTGAATCAATTTTACATAAAGTATTTTTTAAGATCCCTAGCATTTAAATTGTGACTGTAAAATGTGACAGCAAAAATATGATATGGGAGCCCTAGCATGTTTGCTCAGTGGATAGAGCATTGGCCTGAGGACTGAAGGGACCCAGGTTTGATTCCAGTCAAGGACACATGTCTGGGTTGCATGCTTGATCCCCAGTAGGGGGCGTGCAGGAGGCAGCCGATCAGTGATTCTGTCTCATCATTGATCTTTCTGTGTCTCTCTCCCTCTCCCTTTCTCTCTGAAATCAATAAAAATATTTTTAAAATAAATATATATTGGAGAACAAGGTAGCAAAGGATATTTAGCTGATGTTTTGAAAATTAAGAGTAAAATTAATTTCTCATAAATTAAAATAAAAATATTGATTGAATCAAAGGACAAGGGAGAGGGCATAAGATAAGATTCACATAATTGGTTGAGGCATGAAGATGAAGTTTGGAAATGCTTCTTTGAATTTTCTTCCATTAAAACACAATCTCCCAGTTTTCTTCTTTTCATCCCTTAATAGACTTTCTTAGACTCCACTAGTTGTTTCACCTTTGCAAAATATATATTTACCTTTTTTTTCATTTCTTAGAGTTTACACCGAATCTTTCTTAGGTTTTTCACCAGATAGTCATTCCTTCATGACATAATTAATCTCAATAGTTATATTATGATCCTCATGAAACACTTAAAAAAAACTGTCACCAAACTGTTCAGCGTAGGATCAGCTGTCATTTTCAAAATAGCATAATCCAAGGAACTAAACAAAATTTTAACACAAACTGAATGCATTTTTCTTTTTCATGTATGTACAAAAGAAGTCATTTTTCTCATCAAGATTTTTATATATTGCACATCTTTCTGAATATTTACTTAAAAATAAATCTGATATTTTCACTCTCTTGCTTAAATTCCTTTAATTGTGTTCCCTTATTTTGGAATGTGCAAGTCTCTATCATGATCCACAAGGTCCTGCAGGATCTGTCATCTACCTCCCGTGATGGTCTCATTTCTTGACAGTCTTCCACCGTGCGTTACTTTCCAGCAGCATCTGAAACATGTGCCTTGTATGTTCCGTCTCTTCACCTTTCTACACACTCATTATATAAAGCTATATTTTTTTAAATGTCTTTATAGCATGAATAAAGATAAAGAAATAAAGATGTCTGGAGCTTATGCCTAAAATTATTTTTCACCATGTTCTTTATTTCTTATTTTAATGATTTTTTTCTCAGATTCCATTTCATTAATCCTCATCAGAGGATATGTTTTCCATGGCTCTTCTGAGAGAGTGGAAGGGAGGGAGGGAGGGACAGAGAGAGAAACATCAACAGTTTGCCTCCCATACATGCCCTGACCAGGGAACCAGGGGACTGGGAGCTAACCAGCAACCCAGGCACGTGCCCTTGACCGGGGAGCGAACCCACAACCCTTTGGTGCATGGGCCAATGCTCTAACCACTGAGACACTGCCCAGGGCTCTCAGATTCCACTTTAAGAAGCAACTTCCTGAGGAAGCCTCTGGGGCCCCTCAGATTGGTTTGCTTCCCTTCATATGTGTTCCCCTAGCACCTTGCTTTTCCTTTCTCAGCATTTTGTCCAGTTGAGATTTTGGGGGAGCAACAAACAATCCATGAAGTCTTTACATATCTTGTATGGTGCTGGATTTGTCCAGGACTGTCTTCCCCGGAATGTTTGCACAGCACACAGCCTTGGAAGATGAACCTTGAAAAAATTATGTTAAGAGAAGGAAGCTGGTCACAAAGGCTTATAAAGCATGATTTCTCTCTGATGGAATGGCAGGATTAGGAAAATCTACAGACAGGAATTAGAGGAGGCCTGGCCTAAGGCTATGGGAAAAGTTTTGGATCACAGGGAATAATTTTAGGGGTGATGGAAGTGTTCTAAAATTCACTGTGGCAATGGATTTACAAAACTGAATATATATAAAGTGAAAGTGTTCCTTTTTAGTAGATGAATTGTTTTGTATGTAAATTATGTCTCAACAAAAATTCATTTAAAAAAAATGTGCTTATGATCTGAATTAAAGGTAAGTAAAAATATTCAGGGCTTCTTAACTCATGGATCATTAGCTCTAATAGAAACCCACTCAGTTTTCTATTAGAGTGGGCCCCTAGTCACACTTTCCCTATGATACTTGATGGAGAAGGAAGAATGGATGTGAGCAGAAAGCTTCTGCCACCTACTTTCCTGTGAGCAATAGCGATTTTCCCCTTGACCGGGTAGTCTCGTGTTTTCTGTCAGGATTCGGGAAACTGGCCGGATAAATTGTTAGCTTGCAATTACAGTAAAATCTCAGAGCCTTCGTAATTTTTGACATCCACACTATATTTCATTTTTGTGTATATGTTATAATTTCTCTTTCCTATCCAGGGTATTCACCTCTCTAGCACTGTCCTTACACTGTGTGTGGCAAAGGGCGGACATAACACATACTTGTTGACTACTGACAATCTAGACGTGAGGGAGAAAAAAAAAAGATTGAAAAAGATGAGGGAAAGATGACATTTTGGCAGATCAACTGAAAGATCCTGAAAGTGACCCCATTTGTTTTTCTTTGAAAATACAATAAGAATTCTCTTTTAAATATCTCTAACATCCATACCATGTGCTTTAATTTTTTTAAAAAAGTTTGCTTAATGATGCAGAAACTCCCCATTAGTACTATATTATTTAATAAAAATTCTGAGTATTAAATATGTGTCATTTCTACATTATTCTTTTATATTATTTCCCCCTAGGGTGCCATCTAATCATTATAGTTTGTAAATTGTAAAGGCAGAATACCATGGGATTTCATCTGTGGATGACTTTGTAAAAAGGATGATAGAATTGGGCTGTGCCTTCTAGCAGAAATATAATTTTGATTCAGGATAGGAACTAAGAAAGCAGAAAGTAGGCAAAGTCATAAAGAGTGCAGAGTTAAGGTCAATTTAACCCAATTTGGCTTCAGTTTAGGAAAAAGTGCAGTAATAGGAGAAGGGGAGTGTGACAGGAAGTAATATTAAACTATTGCTTAATTGTTGGCTTTCAGTGAAAGTTTCAGTGTTTCCATGTAGAGTCCATGTTTTCTCATCTGCTCACACACACTAATAATTTATAAAAGCAAAACAAAAAGAAAAGTAATTTCAACGTGTCAAATATAACTGGTTGACATAAGAAAGTTACTCCGCTAAAGTCAGACTCTGCTGGGCTCTGAGGGCACGTTGTTTCCCACTCTGCTGCCTTGCTGATTTTCCCAGTGACATTACAGGGCCATTAAAAAATACCCCCAAAAATAAGCTTTGTCTTCTTGCTCACTACCAAGTTCAGACACAGAGAATGCCTGTGAATAACTCCTAATGATCTTTTCTTCCCCTTCTGCTTCTCCTCCTGCTAAAACTGTGAACGACAGAAGACCCACTGTCAATCAGAGGGTGTGGGATTTAGTCACTTTGCATTGCAGCCTAGAGAAATATGGTCTCCATGCAAACTTAAAATGATATCTAGCCAGAAACCAGTAATTATTAGTGGAAAATTCAATACTGACATAGAAGTTTCATAATGAGAAGGAAGATGACAGTGTGTGATCCCATTAAAAATCAAAAAGGAGAGACACCCATCACCTAATTAACTATTCTGAGGTGGAAATTAATGGTAACTAGAAAAATCTTGGTAACTAGAAAAAAAAAAGTGATATAGGGGAAAATAAGACTCATGTTCTTGACACTTAAGGTTATTCTAAGAGATTTGAAAGGTTTTACTACTCTAATACATGCAATGGGTAATAGTAAAATTAAGAAAAACACTGCTTTTCTATTCCAAATTCAAATATATTCTATCAGGAAAAATAATGAATCCAAAAATCATTTATTTTAACAATAAATCTAACCCCTTGTGGAAACCAAGGACAATAATTTACCTTTGCCTAGTTAGTCATTATTGTTTTTTAATTATTTTTTTATTTGTAGAGATCTTTACATTTTATTTTTCAATTACAGTTTATATTCAGTATTATTTTGTATTAGTTTCAGGTGTACTGCATAGTAGTTAGACATTCATATACTTTACAAAGTGTCCCCCCTGATATTTCCATTTATATATTTTTTTCTTTGTTTCAGAGTTATTACTTGGTGTTTTCCATCTAATCATTGCTAAGGCAATCACTTCACTTGGATTCATTTCACTTAATTTATATATGAAAGGAGAAAACCATCTAACTTTAATGGTAAAACATTAACCATATTTATAAGAAGTTTATTTTTAATTGTTTATTTTAATTGTCAAATTTGTGTTATATTCTACTGCAAATGTTTTAACCCTTGAGTCAGTCACTAGTTTTTCCCTTAAATGATTCTTTCCATTGTCAAACGTTACAAATAAAACACTTTAATAAAGAGTTTGATATCCTTCATTTAAGGGAAAAACAACCCATGGGTTGGGGCAGTACAGCACCTTCAAGCAATAGAACATTCCTTTTAGGAGAATTTTGGCTAGTAGAGTTTTAGAAGCAGTAATGTAGACACAGGGCACGATTGGATGGGGTTGTGTATCTGACCTTATTTAGAACTAGAGGCCCGGTGCATGAAATTCATTCATGGGAAGGGGTGTCCCTCAACCTGGCCTGCACCCTCTCCAATCTGGGACCCCTTGGTGGATGTCTGACTGCTAGACATCCCTCTCACAATCCAGGACCACTGGCTCCTAACCACTCACCTGCCTGCCAGCCTGATCTCTCCCTAACCGCTCCCCTGCCGACCTGATTGACACCAAACTGCTCCCTTGCCAGCCCAATTACCCACAACTGTCCTCCCCTGCTGGCCCAATTGTCCACAACTGCCCTCCCCTGCCGCGACCTTCCTCCTTCGCATGAGGCAGCGGAGACGCCGGGTCCAACCTCCTCCAAGCCACATGGAACTGCAAGGACCCCCAGGACTCATGGTGCGGAGGAGCCGTCAGGCCCTGCCTCTGCTATGCACATGGCCATCTTGTGGTGGCCATTTTGTGGTGGCCATCTTGTGATGATGTCCCGTGAGGGCATGATGCCACCTAGGCTTTTATTATATAGGATGATCATGGAACAAGGATGTAAGCATAGACCCCAGAGATAGCTTGGCATTTGGAGACCAGCTGACTGGATATTCTACATTGCTAGTCAAGCACAGCATTTACAGGAACACAAACGTTCTGTTTGCTAAAGTGGCTCCTTGGGTAGGAGAGCTCCATCTGGGTTTAGAAATGTATTTCAACACCATAAATAAAGAGTCATAATCAGCATAATGAAGATCTTCCTTGCTCTGCTTTGAAGCTGATTTTGGCATATAATCACATCCCACAACCCCCAGTTCAATAACCTAGAACAACTGCACAAAGGCTCTCAGAAATGCAGTACCACTTATTCCATAAGCAAAATACTTTTAAAGACGTTCTCAACACCTCCTTTCTCCCTCTGTCCCACCTGTATCTGTGCATCACATATATAGAAAAGTTAGAATCTGCCTTAAATCTCTCTCTGCTCTGTGTTTCAAAACTCCCATAAAATTCAGTTTGCATTTTTCCCCTTTTCTACTCCAACCATCTGCCTTTCTATTCACTATCTCCATTCTGCACCTTCCCCGATAAAGGTTCTTATACTTTCCTTACATAGTGCTTGGACTTTCTTCTTTACACCAGTTTTGACTTAATGACCTTTCAGTGTCTTTATTTCACTCATCATCTTGATTTGAAAAATGGGCTGAAAGACCATCTTGGTAAAAATCAGAGGGAGAGAAGTAGTTTGTGAATAAACCAGACTTTAATTACCACTTCACCTGATACATAGTCAATATCAAGTGGTGATACAATATTTTGGTTGCTATTTTTGTTATCACAATTGTTTTAATTTCACAAAGGTATCTCCCATAGTATAACTAGTGATAAATAGAATATTCTGAAAGTAAGAATCCATGTTCATGCATTTGTGACCTCCCAAATATCATGAAAATTAGCAGGGCACATATAGTAAATTGACATTAAAATATATAAAATAGCTTCGTGATATCAGGTACACAGAAGTAATAAAATAATGGAAAATAAAACAATGTGAGAACTTATCCTTAAAAAGGGATTTCCATTATTGAGGAAGGAAGAAATGGAAATACTAAAACAATACTTAGACCATCTGTGAATCAAGTATCTTTTCATATAAATTAATGACTACATTATCTTCTCAAATCATTTCTATGATTTTTTTTCAGATTGTATCAGAGTTTTCGGAACTAAACATTTGAATAGTGTTTACTAAGTATAAAATAATGTTCATTCACTCATGCATCTAATAATATTGACTGGGCACCCACCTTATGTCAGGAACAGTATTAGAAATAATGTACACAATGATGAACAGATACAGATGAAGCCCCTATTTTTAAAAAGTTTCATTTTGCTTAAAAAGTTGGAAATAAATCACTTGCAAGTGACAAGAATGCTAAGGTCACCATGAAGATTTACCACCAAGGAGGAAGTAGACCTGTCAGGGAGCTGTGCCAAAAGCAAAGGCTTTCAATAAGTGTGCTAACAATAATAATAGTAGTGAACACCCATGGAGGAGTCACAAGGTAGCCAACATAGTTCTAAGTTATTTAACGTTATTAATTTTTTAATCTTCACTATCAATGAATATGTACTGTAATTGTCCCAAGATAAAAATGTAAATTATATTTTACTTAATTTTTATAACTTATAATAACAAGTAATTGGTAAAGCCAGAATCTGTACTCAGACAATTTGCTTTGGAGTATTCCCATCCAATAGCTCTTCTCTCTCAAATAAAAATAAAAATATCGCCCTAGACCAAATATTATTGTCGAGTAACACTCCCTCCACGTTCTGCGTGGAGTAGGGTTCGGTATCTGAAAGAGGAGCCGCACACAAGTGAAAGAAAAAGACACGAGATAATTTTGCAATATTGGGGGACCAGGCAGGCAAGTCCCGAAGGCCTTCCACTGATGCTCAGGCCGCTCCAAGCTTTTATTTGATCTTGGGTAGCCCTAGGGTAAGGAGGTTTGAATGACACATGGATTAGCTCATTGGTAGACAATTTCCAGAAATAGGCAGAATATCTGATCAACAATAATCAACAAGGATCTACACAAGTATCTAAGGAATTAAGGGAATTAAGGTGGGGATGCTTCAGCTATTATTACCTAAATTAACTGGGTGGTTCCTAGATTAACTGGGTGGTGCAGTTCTGACCTTTGCTAGGACTTCAAAGGTTACTAGCTTTTGGGGGTCTCTGTCTAAACTCAGCTAGTGAAGACAATGAATGGACTCCGGCATCTACACTAATAAAAGAGAAACATGGTAATTGGCGTACGACCGCTACCCTTCCCATTGGCTAATCAGCGTATCCTTATGCAAATTAACTGTCAGCCAAGATGGCGGCCGGCAGCCATGCACTGAAGCGAGCAGGGAGGCTTGCTTCCTCCAGGAACTGCAGACTCCAACGTTCCCCGCCTCACTTTCCGGCCTCTCAACTGCAACTCTATGCAACTATTACTATGTCGTAAATAAAAAGCTAAACAAAACCAGCTTTTAGTCAGCCCCGGACTGCAACATTGTATCGATGTTTTCAGCAGTGAGGCCTCAGAGCTAAAGCTGGCCCAGAATGAAAAAAAAAAAAAAAAGAAAACAAGGAGCGGTTGGAAGCTTTTAGTCAACTGCCAGCGGGAAAACAGCCCTCAGCCCCTCAGCCAGCCTGGCCAGGCACCCCAGTGGGGACCCCCACCCTGATCCAGGACACCTTACAGGGCAAACCAGCTGGCCCCTACCCATGCACCAGGCCTCTATCCTATATAGTAAAAGGGTAATATGCCTCCCAGCACCGGGATCAGCGGAGCAGCGAGGCTCCCGGCACTGGGATCAGCGTGACAGGGGGCAGCACCCAAACCCCCTGATCATCCCTGCTTTGTGCCTGATAGGGGGGGAGCTCCCCAATCCCCCGATTGCCCTGTGGCTCTGTGTGTGACAGGGTGCAGCGCACCAACCCCCTGATCGGCCCTGCTCTGTGTGTGACAGGGTGCGGCACCCCAACCCCCCGCCCCCACGGGCCCTGTTATGTGTGTGACAGGGTAGAACCATAACCTCTACATCGGCCCTGCCCTGAGTGTGACAGTGGCGGTGCCCCAACCCCCTGATCGGCCCTGCTCTGTGGGTAATAGAGGGTGGCGCCCCAAACCTCCTCCACGGGCTTTGCTCTGTGCGTGACAGGGTAGAGCCATAACCTCCCCTTTGGCTCTACCCTGAGTGTGACAGGGTGCAGCGCCCCAACCCCTGATCCACCCTGCTCTGTGTGTGACAGGGGGCGGTGCCCCAGCTCCCCTATTGGCCCTACTCTGTGAGTGACAGGGGGCAGCGCCCCTACCCCCCTGATGGACCCTGCTCTGTGAGTGACAGGGGGCAGCGCCCCAACCCCCTGATCGGCCCTACTCTGTGAGTGACAGGGGGCAGCGCCCCAACCCCCTGATTGGCCCTGCTCTGTGCTTGACAGGGGGTGGCGCTGCAACCTCCCCATTGACCCTGCCTTGAGTATAACAGGGGGCGGTGCCCCAACCCCCAAATCAGTCTACCCTGAGCGTGACTGAGGGTGGCATTGCAACCTCCCGGTCCGCCCTGCTCTGTGCATGACGGGGCAGCGCCCCAACTCCACAATCAGCCCTGCTCTGAGCCTGACCAGGGGCTGCACTTAGGGATTGGGCCTGCCCTCTGCCACCCGGGAGCAGGCCTAAGCCAGCAGGTCGTTATCTCCCGAGGGGTCCCAGACTGTGAGAGGGCACAGGCCAGGCTGGGGGACCCCCCGGGGGAACCCCCCCCCCCGAGTGCACAAATTTTTGTGCACCGGGCCTCTAGTATTATAATAAAACAGAATAAAATAAAACTAATGAGATATATCTGTGTTTTTTTCAGCATGGGGTGTTACTAAGAACCTTCATGGGGTGTTACTAAGAGCGGAATGATGAAGAAAAATCGGATTGTAACAAATGAAGAAAGAGACAGAATATAGGCTATGTTTTCTAGAACCTCAGTAGTAAAAGGAAGAAAATAGAAAAAAACATTGCCTTGTACATATTAATACACCAATAATATGTTGTTTTATTCTAGTATGAAGAGATTATTTATATAAAAATATCATGTTCTTTGTTTGAGCTAAAAGTACCCTATAAGAGTGGGAGTAGAGAGAGGGAGAGAGACTACTGTTAAAGATTAAATTGAGACATAGGAAATAGAGGATATTTAATTCTTCTTGTTCTACAAAAGCAGTACTTTTATATGGTTCAACTTAACAGTAAATATTGAAGTGGAAATGCTAGTTCCCAGTAGAAATAATAGGTTTTAGCCTTATGAAAGAGGAGGGAATGATTTCACAAAGAAAGAAGAAAACATAAAGGTTTACTTTAAAACATAGTACTATTTTGAGTCTATATTAACTTAAAATCACATTTTTTTTTTTCAGTGAAGGAGAGGGACGGGGTTTTCTGCTGAAAGTGGTAACTCAGTGAGACAAGCTCGAGAGTATAGCTATGAAAAATACTACCAGGAATCTTTTAGGTGTGAATAGGTGAATGGAAAAGCAGAATTGAAGACAATCTCAGTGTGACTTATTGTGATATTTAGTAGAGCCAATATCAGAGTTGTATGAAAATTTCTAGAATTATTGAGAATTATAGAAGCTATAATTTGACAATTTGGTCAAAGACGTAAACACCTATTAGCTAAGTTATAATGATGCTGGCTTTCTCATACAGCTTGAAAAGATAATAGGTATCATTTAGTGAGAGGTATGTGGGAGGTTTTATATGTTCTTTACATTTAGCTTAATAACTATATCATTCCCAATCTTGCCTCGCTATCTATTTCTATGCAATAGTTACAGTTATATTTTTATAATAAATCAGATCGAGAAATCCTCCTACTTAAAGCTCTCCTTCTCATTTCTTTCTCTCTGTTCTCAGATTGGCAAACTGACCACACAATTTTATGAGGATCCCACTCTGCTTACCACTTCTGGGAAGCTGTCTCTATCCTGCCTCCTCATTCACACCTTGAATATCAATGCTTCATAGAGGCAATATTTAACCACAGGTTCAATGCAAATTATCTCCATTCATGCCATTCACTGGGCCCCATTCATTTTCTTATGGGATGTATTATAATTTATACTTTTAAGTTTATTAATTTCCTTACTAATTCGTTGTTGCTTACCCTAATGTCTTATTTGCTCGTTAGTAGAAGGTAACTTGCCTCTCATTCATCTCATTTCCCTGGGACATGGATATATGCCTAATTATATTAGACACTCACATGTGAGTTACCAAAGACATAATCAGAAAACAGTCTGAAGATGATTGCTGAAGATGAATATTAATAGTCCCCTTCTATAGAAAACAAAATTGAGGTACAGAGGTGTTCAAAACTTGTCTAAAGTCTCATCACCAGCATGTTCCAAAGCCAGGACCTTAGCCCAGGTCAGCCTCATTAAAATGTCCCAGCTCTTACCCAAACAGCATGGCTCAGTAGTTGAGCATCGGCCTATGAACTAGGAAGTCAAGGTTGTACTCTCGGTCAGGGCATATGCTCAATCCCTGGTGCAGGATGTGCAACAGGCGGCCGATCAAAGATTCTTATCATTGATATTTCTATCTCTCTCCTCTCTCTCTTCCTCTCTGAAATCAATAAAAATATATTTTAAAAAAGTTTCAGCTCTAAACCACTACATAATACATTTATTCTAATTATTTTTAAAAATCATTTTGGAAGAAGACTACCTGAGGAAGTCACTGTGCTTCTTATAACTCTGGTTCATGGAACAAATCAGCATTCTGTTATGAATTAGTATAATAGCATTATCAGAGCATCTCAGTCTCTGAGTATCTCAGCAAAACATTCTTTTTATGTCTTATATATTTAGGTATTGTAAATTAAACTATATTAATAAACTTGAAATTAATTATATATTATATGTTTTTCTGGACTTATAAACCGGAGAACAAAACATTGGACCATTGTGAGATAATTCAGGTAATGCCATGCTGCACCGTCTACATACTTAATGGTCAGCTGCCTTCCCATGTGGACACCACTAGATCTACAAATTAATTATTCTATTTCAATAGGTAATAGTATATATGTAAATCTTTAATAGAAAAGCTAACATACACATGCTTAGCTTTATCTTTAGCTAAAAAGAAACATATTCAACTTAGAGGATCTGCTATGTTGAAATTATCTCAAGCTTTGAGATTTGTTCATCTATCCTTTGAGACTTTCATACCTCTCAGCATCAGGTAGCTAATGAGCTCTGGGCAATGTAAGCAATAATCTCTTTTCCCTTAATACTACATCATATAGTACAGGAATTTTAATTTTAAGTAATCAACTTGTACTTAAGGATGTCACAAATATGAGTCAATATAAATAATTGAGTAACAAATGCTTTGTTTCTTATAAAATAGTGGTCTATTTCATAGTAGTTTTACTCAACAATACGGATATCTTATATCATTGTTTTCAGAGGTAATACAAGGCACCTAAAATGGGGTAGCCAGGGCAGAATTTGTACAAATCAATAGAGCTCCTTCTGAATCACATCAGACTCTTAATTTAATGACTGTTTATTTTTACTGTCATTACACAGAAACACAGGTTGAAGGTTAACTGGGGAGTTGTCTCAGTAAACCTTAGAAAAGAGCAAATTTATCCAACACCTTAGAGTTTACAAAAATAAATAATATATACATTTTAAGTCCACTAACAAACTATGAAAAAGGATTCAAAACAGAGTCAAAGATAGTTACAGAATCCCTACTTTATTCCTGGACCAGAGCCTTCTGCTCTTGGTTCATTGATGATTTTAGTTTGACTTTTTTAATATTATTACAATCTTAAAATCAGACTGTCTCTAATGTTCTCTCTTTATCTCTGTCCCTACCAATGGTGGAAAATGTATTTTAGTTGTTTTGAATCACTTCAAGAACTCAAAGTTCATTCTTTATAAACCCAAAATATTGCTCTGAACTCATCTTCTAAACTGTTTTGTTGTTGTTTTTCCTGGTCTCAACTAGATAAATATCTCCTTTTCATTATTATTTGCTTGAAATTGCCTATTGGCCTGATCATTGAATGAAATGTGCCATTATATATATTGGCTAATATATGGAAATAACTGTTTCTAGTTATATGGGTTAACCAGAGAGAGGAAGAGACCCTTTGGAAAGTCTTCTCCCATCAAGGTTGACTTGGGTGCCATTCCATATTCCATGAGGCATGGCTGTATCCTCTGCTTTTGGGGGGAAAATTTTTTAACCTATATATATAAAACCCTAATATGCAAATAGAGCAAACGGCGGAACAACCAAACAACCGAACAACCAGTCACTATGATGTGCACTGACCACCAGGGGGCGCACATGGAACATGGTAGGCGTCAGCAGCAGGTGGCAGAGTGTGGAACATGGTGGGCATTGGCCATGGCGGGATGGTGGAGCAGATGGAGCGGGGGTGCCAGACCAAGGCGGGGCACTGTCATTGGGGCAAGCCTCTGGTGGTTACTGAAAATTCTTTGTTCCTGTGTGCCACAGTCCCACTGGACACCTGCACCTGCTGCCAGTGACTGCACCTGATGCCAGCACCCAGCACTGGTCCCAATCGTTTGGTGCTGTCCGTGGGTACAAGCGGCAGCTGCTGGCCCTGATGCCCCCAGGGCTTCCCCACCTCCCCCTGCTCCTGAGGGGTGATTGGGGCAGCAGCTGCCACTCACACCCACTGATGGCATTGGCCCTGATTGCTCTGTGCCATCAGCGGGTGTGAACGAGGCCAGCCCCTTCAGCATGTGGGAGCAGCAGTGGCAGGGGCTGCTGGCAGAAAAGGACTGGGGACACAGCTGGAGGGGCCAGGCAGGGGCACGAAGGATCTGCCAAGACCTGCTCCTGTGCCCACATCAGCCTCGCGACCCACAGTTCCTTTCAAGGTGCACAAATTTGTGCACTGGGCCCCTAGTTGAAATATAATTGATATTTAACATGGTGTAAGTTTAAAGTGTACAACATGGTGATTTGATACATTTATATATTATAATATAATTACAAACTTAATATTCGCTAACACCTCTATCATGCCACATAAGTACCATTTCCTGTGGTGGGAAGATTAAGAACAATTAAGATCTAGTCTCTTAGCAATTTTGAAATTTATAATCCATTATTGTTGTCTATACTCACTACACTGTTCATCAGCTCTTCCAGTTTTACCTTTAAAGAATATAGCTTTTATAGTCCTCTTGAAATTTAATCCACACCTCTCTATGATCATTTTATCTTCATACATCTATATCTTTACAGCTTACCAAGAAGTCTTTTGAACTATGACTCCAATAAATGCTGTTAAAATCTCCACAATAGCCCAGCCAGCATGGCTCAGTGGTAGAGCATTGACCTATGAACCAGGAGGTCAAGGTTCTATTCTCGGTCAGGGCACGTGCCAGAGTTGTGGGCGCAGTCCCCAGTGTGGGGTGTGCAGGAGGAAAGGAAGCCAATCAATGATTATCTTTCATCATTGATGTTTCTATCTCTCTCCCTTACTCTCTGAAATCAATAAAAATATATTTTAAAAAATCTCCAGAATGAAACAAACAGTCTTACGTTTGAGTGACACTTTTGAGTGAAGTCTTTCTGTTAACACGGTTGCCTAAAAATTTTATCAAATATGACACATTGTCTTCATGTTCTTAAAAGGAATAGATAATATCACCATATTGTCTAATCAGCAACAGAAAAAAGAAACAGTGATTTATCAATTGCGCTTAGAAAAACATAACAACCTAAGAACTCTGGGCTCATCCTTGCAAGAGAAAATAACATTGGCATTGTTTAACTGAAAGAAAACCAGTGACCCATGATAAGCCATAGTGTCTTTATCTGAAAATTAATTTTAAATATATTTCCTTCCCATTTCAATATATTGCTCATCTCAATGGTTGGAAGTTGAGAAAACAAATAACATGGGCTTTTCATGTTTGTTTTCTAAGCAAAGTTTAAAGTAGAATATATCTCAATATGTTTGATTTAATTTGATAATGATAACCCAGGGAAGTCCTATGCTCCAATTTCAACTTTTTGTCTTTATACTTTTATTTTAATTATTTTTAAATATGTGGTCTATTTTAATTTTTTTTTAAAAATTTCTTTTTTTAAGCCATCAGAGAGTATTAAAAAAGGTATGAAGGTAATCAGTCTGTATTTTCAGGGAAATACTGTCCTAATTTTCAAATCTCTTCTGGATGAAATTAGGTATATGTTGTTATTTCACTATTTATCTCAATAAAGAACATTTCTGAACTAAATTTTTAGCCTTAGACAGCATACTTTTAAATTCTGATAACCATATTTTTCACTCACAGAAGCATAAATATAAATCTTAACTTTATAATCTACTATAATTCTGAGCAATATTTCCAATTATTAACTAAACTATTTTTAAAGTCAGAGAAAAAGATTAGTGATTTATTTAATAGTTTTGCAAACATTTCTAAAAGAATAAAAAACATTTTCCTTTTAAGTCACTTTATACTTTAAGGATGACTACTAGTATAAGCAGAAACACTGTGATAGTCACTAAGAAGGTAAAAATATAACTACCACCCATCCTTTACAGCCAATTAAGTTAATCAAGCAAATGTATACCTACTTATCTATAAGGCAGACATTTACTATGTGCTATATAAGTACATTGTTATTGGAATGTGAAAAAAAAAGAGATTTAGTTCTTATTTGAGGGATACATTGTGGCTTAATATATATGATTTAATAGTGATTGTTTTTGGCTTATCTAGGTATCCTTTTGAGAAGGAGTTAAACTTTTATAATTTTAAAATACATTAAAAAAAATTATACCCCTGTCCTATAATGATTATTTAACTCATTTGAATTTATTATTATTCTAATTCTAAAAGTAAATTATCAATTGCCTGTATAAATCATTGTAAATTAACAATGCAAAAAGAAAGCAATAACATCAAGGAACTAGATTTTAATTGTAAATAAAAGGATTCGATAAAGATAACTTGTTAGCAGCTCATTTAACCTGAGCTCTATTTAAACTACCTTTATAGCAATACAAAGTTTTCAGGAATATAAACACAGTTAATCATGCAGAACACCAAATGTCAAAGGAAAAGGCTTAATAGTTTCATAAGTAACCTTAACAGAAACACTATATAACAAATGCCATAAGACCTGACAGTTCTAATCAGTTGTTAAGTAACCTTCAAACTTGCAAGGGCAGACTTGAAAATTAGAATCTGTGTTCTGCTAGCTATTATAAAATAATCAGCTGAGAGTTTTCAGAAATATATGATTTAAATACTTAGTTGAAGCATCTCAAAAGATGAAAAATTACATCCACAAACTGTTTAATTATCTATTAATCTTTTCACATCACAGGTTTTATCTACTTTTTTTATTTAAAAAAAAATGCTTTGATAGATAAAGTCCCATGTAAGTTTATTCTGATTACCATGTTCACAAGCTTTAAAAACAAGAAGGAACTAAATTTAAAAGGAGAAAAGTAGTTCTGGATGCCACAAACTAGCTACTCTAACTTAAATGAGGAAATGTACTCTGAAAAAATAATATAAGAGCCTCTTTGTATGGAGTCAGAGCTGCCATCTCAGAGGAACTATCTTGTAGGACTTATTCCTCAAATCTCTGAAATATTCAAACAGGGCAAAATAACATTTGGACTGAGCCTAAAGCAACATTGTATTTCAAAGAACTGTTCCAAAAGCTAACAGCAGAACAGACACTCTGACTACCTGCCTGAAAATGAAAGACATTCTTTAGAATTAGCACCACTATGTAGAGCTAAAGACTAATTTAGCTTATTTTCACCCATATAAATTAATTCTTTCTATTCATGTAATTATTTATCTTTCCTTTCTCTTAAATACCCCTTGCATTCACCTCCTAATTGGAACAATGTATTTGGGTTTCTGCCTGAATCAGTACTTTTGAGAATTGCAATTATTTTTGGATCTCAAATAAATCCTTGTTGCCTCTCACCTTGGCTTCTTTATTTTTAGTTTAACAGTAGAGTATGTTATCCTCCAAGAGAAACTTTGCAAACCCTTTGAGGATCACAAAGTGCTGGGTTATATATAGCATGACTTCAGTTACAAATCATTGTCAAACCAAATGTATTTCCTGCTATGATGGAATAATGGACTTGATTTCTTCAATCTGCAAAAAGTGTAATCAAGCTTGACATCAGGAACTCATTTAACTCTGTCCCGCATGGCATACTCATCAACAAGCTAGGAAAATATGGGTTAGGTCATATTGTTGTTGGCTTGATGTAAAGATAGTTGGAGTGTGGTACTCAAAAAGTAGTTACTAATGGTTCATGGTTGACCAGGTGTATGGAATGGGATAAGGGGAGTAGTTGGTCAATGTGTGAACATATAGTCTTATTCCAGATGGGATTTCTAAGTCTAAAGTAGCTTCTAAATTTATAAATAATAGACAACATGCCCTATTTATTAACTTCTATTATATCCAACTGAGAAGGATGGCTATTAATTTAGGGGATATCATGCAATATATATAAAGTAGTATTTTATATATATATATTTGCAATTGCTAAAAGAAGTCTGCTAAACATTCTTCTACAGATTTAAATGTACAATTGGAGGCAAAATCCTATATAAAGGGTAAGACAAGTATTTTCACCCTTCTAGTTTATTTTTCATTGTTTTTTGTTCTTACATATAAACCTAAATTTATTAACTCTATTAGAAGAAATAATGTTATACAAAGACAAGTCATAAATAGTAATTTCTATAGAATAAAAACAGATATAGCAAGACAAAAAACACTTATTTTCTAGAATACCAAAGGCAAATATATTGGCTTTTACATAAAATTGTGAAAACATAAATTGGTATATTATTACCCTAAAATCATTCATTATTCAGTAGAGCTATAGATATCAATAGGAAATATTTTTATCAAATCAACAAAACTGGCTGAGTCCATTGTAATACTTAGCATAAACAGTGGGAGAAGACTAGTAAGTGTCTAGGAGAGAATTTAGGAAAATCAAGAGTCAATAAAATGGAGAGAGAGCAACAGAGAGATGTTCTGGATTAAAAATGCAAACAGAAAAAAAAAAAAAAAATGGCAAAGCCACTGGAATATTTAATTCCCACAGTTAAGATTACAATAAGGAAAAAGGACCAAAGGAATTTGAAGCCAGGAATGAGTTAGTGTAGGAACACAGAGTAGATAGTCTCAAATTATATTTGAGAGCATATAATTTTATATTTAGAAAAAATTAAATTTATAAAACTTATATAAATTTATACAAATAAAGTGATTAAAAGCTTTTGTGGCTTCTGAGAACTCATGCCAGTGATTCTTACTTGAATTTCAGATGTAGGCCAAGTTATGTTATCAAGAGGAGGTTGAGTGAAAATGACATACTACTCTACAAATTAGTTTTAAAATAGTATTTATTCCCTTTCATACTATTGATTTCAGAGAGAGAGGAAGGAGAGAGAGAGAGAGAGAGAAAGGGAAACATGAATGTGAGAGAGAAACGTTGATCAGTTGCCTCCCACATGTGCCCCAACTAGGGACTGAACACAAAATCTAGCCTGTACCCTGACCAGGAATTTAACTTTTACCCTTTTGGTATACAGAGCCATACTCCAACCAAATAGGCCACACAGCCAGGGCTATTTTATTTATTATTGTATTAAGAGGGGTCCAATTTGGTGAAAATATATGGAAATTGCCTAAATTCTATCATAACGGACTGAGGGAGCAAATGGAGTTTCCAACACAAATTAAACTTAATATCCAGAGAGTTATATATACACTAAAGGTTCCTTAATTGTCATCTGCCAATGGATTTTTCACGTGAACTTTGAGATAATTACACAATTTTATTCTAAGTTCTCCTCAGAATACAAGCCATATTGTGGTCTTAGGTTAGTTTTATGAGGAAATGTAAAATAACCTTACTGTCTTCAGGAATACATTTTTAGTTTCACATATTTGTGGGGCTTCCTAAGTCCAAAATTTTAAAAACTCTACAGATTTTACAGAGCCATCAAAACTACCAAAAGAGTAAGTTACACTAGGTAACAAAGTTTTGCGTCTTAATTTTGAACATTTTTTTAGATTTAACAAAATACTTTTCTGTATGCTCTCTCTGTTGCTATAATGATATTTTCCAATTGTCTGAAAGGATGTGCTTCTTATAATCTCTATTTAGTTAGTTTCTGTTGCTTCTAGAATAATATTAGCTCTAAATTATACCAAAGTTTTAATTTTCTCCTTATTGATTTTCAATATGAGAAGTAAATTTATGTTGAAGTTCAGTACTAAATGCTATTTTAATCATCTAAATAGAAAGGTACATTAAAATTCTAAAATAAAGAGATGGAAAACATTATGTTTAATCCTTGTTTCAATTAACATCTAATTGAGAAAATATGAACTTGCCTTTAAAAATTCACAGAAACTTCAAAATAAGTAACCCAGTGATCTAACAATGCAACAGCCACTGGCACAATACTACAAGATAGAGCGTGTGTGTGTGTGTGTGTGTGTGGTGTAAAAGGACAAAAGAGCCCTAACCTGTTTGGCTCAGTGGATAGAGAGTTGGCCTTCGGACTCAAGGGTCCCAGGTTCAATTCTGGTCAAGGGTATGTACCTTGGTTGCGGGCATATCCCCAGTAGCGGGTGTGCAGGAGGCAGATGATCGATGTTTCTCTCTCATTGATGTTTCTAACTCTCTATCCCTCTCCCTTCCTCTCTGTAAAAAACCAATAAATACATTTTTTTAAAAAATTAAAAGGACAAAAGAAAAAATAAGGGAAGAAGAAAAATAATTTAAGAATATGTTGTGTGTGTTCCAGAGAGGAATGCTATCGATCAGGACATGTTTCATTCTGAATTTAGCATTTGAAATACACCTTGAGCCATTGTTAGGATTTCTACAGAACTGGAACAGGACTGTGTTGTATATTGAAGGGAGACCAAGAGTTTAGGAAAAATTTGGAACCCTAGGACCTATTCAGAAAGATTAACAATATATAGTTAATATTGAGAAATGTCTGGAAAGGATTTTTAAAGACAACATTGACTGATTTAGTCATAATTGCACAGGCAACATAAAGCATGTTTGAGTCTATATTGTTCAGACACAGATTTTCACAATATTTTATCATTATTATAACCTAATGTCTTTATTTTAACCAATAAGTTCTGAGTTTATTTCTTCATATTTGGATATTATATACTTTATAATTTTATAAATGCTATGCTTATATTAGATAAAAATGAGTATTATTCCTCCAGTGCTATTTCTTACTTAGGCTAAAAAGTGCATTTTCTTCAGCATTTTTTTCATGGAATAGTTTTTCTCCATTTTGGTTCCATTTTAATCATGTGGGGCTCAAACAAAAATATAACAACACATTATTCCTAATATTAATAGCTTGTAACTGTGGGGCATTTCATTGATTTCAGACTACTGGGGCCACTATAATTCTAAAGTATATGTCATCCTGTACAGTAAATAGAGATATGATTCTATAATAGCTCATTTCATTTATTTACTGACAAATATTATGTCCCCCTTATGCTCTAGGGAATTTAAAAACTTCTGTGAATAAAGCAATGGGCTCAAGAGACCTGGTCTTGCCTTTAGGGGCTTAAAATCTTGTCTCTGTTCATATAGGTCTCCGCAGGTCTGTCTTGCTTCTGCATGTCTCCTATCAGCTTTAGATCAATACAATCTTTTCATGGATGTTAATAGCAAACAGCCTTGGAAGACAGAGAAGTGTTTCCCTGCAGGGCAGAGGGAGAATGTGTTTCTTTACCAGAATAATGATACTGTCTTCCTCCCGGACAAAGGCTGCACAGGCGAACCTAACTGGTAGTTAGTAAACAAACAGCCCTCTTTAAAAGCTGGGGTTTTCTAAGCTTGTGGCTTCTCATCTGTGACACAAACCCAGCGTTTGAATGACATTCACTGCAGCTCACTTCTGCATCTCTGCTGTGGGACTTTGGGGGTGAGAACATGAAGCTCATATGCCTGTTGTGCTTTGAGCAATAAAGACCTTTGTCTCTAAGATTAAAAAAAGAATACTAAAAGGTGAAATGTAGGAGAGGAAAATTAATGGGACCCTGTAGCAGGAGCCCCTGGGGCCAATTCGATGTGTCGCTGTTGCTTGTACATCTGCATGTAGGGATTGACATATTATGTGCTTGTACATCCTATCCCATAAGTGCCGGGGGATATTAGCCTAAACTGAGAAGAGCTACAGGTAGAGAAGTGCTAATGAGACACACTGTCCTAACATTTGCCACTAATGAGTGGATCAGAATTTAGTTCACATGCCTCTGCCCCGTGATGTCAAAAGTTTTCACAGCGTAGGGAATGCCCCGTTGGTTAGCAAGTCAGAGGTCTCAGTCTTGATGGCCTAACTCCAGTGTTATCCCATCTCCTCCAGAAAGAATGGCCAATAAACCCTGACACGATTCTGGGGCCCACTTGATGGGTAACTTCCTGGCGTTTCCATGGGTAAATTCACAAGGCCTTCTCAAAGAACACCCGCTGTCCCTTCAGCTCCCCGCTAAGAAGGAGCCCCAGCCCCTTTTGGACACTGGGTATTGGAGACAAGGCAAGTGTTGGGGACTGGTGCTGGTGGGTAGAGCCTCTGGCAAAGGGAAGCAGCTTCCAGGCAGAGAATCCCCTTCGAGTTTCACTTTACATCTTTTTTGATAGGACCACCATCTTTGTGACAGTAGTTGTTAGCTTGCTCCTCTGCTCTTGTAAATACCGAAACCTGCCCATGGGGGGCTTGTGACTCCATAGCCTGATATTGGGAGTACAACCAGCAACAAGGTGGAAGAAGTCCCAGAAGCCTCACTTATCAAATATAAATGCCAAGTATATTCAATAACTCAGTCCTGGCCCCAGTGGCATCTCAGTTTTACATGCAACAGAGGTAGGCAAACTGGTCAGCCTGCAAGAAGGTAAAATCTCACACTCTGCACAGTTGTGGAAAGTGTGATATTGGGATTTTATCCCCTCTGAGAATAAACATTTTGTACTTATTTCTTTCACAGATAATATGATTATTTATATTTAGGTTAAATCCAGTTATTCTTCATTTTATTATTCATAATTAGGGTGCATATTTATTGTTATAGTAAAGCATTTTCAAAATCTTTCCTAAACTGTTCATGGTTTGCAAAACTTTGAGTAGTATGAGTTAATAATCAATATTAAATTAAATATGACATCTCTTAAGTTTGGAATAGAGATGAAATGCCAAAATTAAATTAAAGAATTTGACACACTGCATGGTAAGCTTTAATATTTTTTTTTTAGGTTTGATTATTTCCAGTGGTGAATAAAGTTTAAACCAATTTAAAAGATTTCAAAAATTATGTTATAATTTAGAATTCAAGAATTTTTGGTTATTTTTATAAGCAGTATCTTCTTTCAGTACATGCTATTCAAGAAATATGTACAAGTAATTTTGTAACATAGCAGTGTTTTACAACTATGATCCACGTTTCATTGCAGCACTAACAAGATTGTATTATACTTTCCCTTCTTTTTCATGCCTTCATGTTTCCCCTCACTTGACTTTGAGCATATCAAGGACAAGGACTACGTTTTGTTTATGTTTGTATCTCCTGTGTCTAACATGGTAACTAGGAGAGAGTAAGTTGTTAGTTGTTGAAAGGATACAGGAAGATAATAATGTAGAGAAAGTTCCTTATATATATTCTATCTGAAAGGCATTTAAAATCATTTAAATTATATGTTAATACTCAATATAATACATGTGTTCTCTATTTTAAAAAAAAATTAGGTGTTTTTTTAATTTTAAAAAGTGTGGCATAGAGCACTTAGAATCCTTCACAATGATGAATATTACATTAGCATTAAATTACATTACCAGAGTAACATAGTCTTAAAGTGCATGATATTTGTGGGAACTTTATAGATTAAGTATTTACATAGAGAAATTTTTTCATTATTTTAAATCACAGATCATGATACCATTCAGACTTTCAGGAGTGACTATAATCACTAAACTGAATCTCAGGAACAAAGCAGATCAGAACATATATCTATAATAATAAAAGCATGATATGCTAATTAGACCAGATGACCTACCAGACAACCTTCCGGATAAAGCCGCAGTGGCGGGGGCTGAGCCCCTTGCATGAATTTCATGCATCGGGCCTCTAGTTTTAGTATTAGGAGGGAGCAAGACAATTGAAAGAATGTTGGGTTTTAGAAAAATGTGCAACTTTTATATTAAAAAAATAAAGTATGGCTCATTCAAGATACAAAACATTAAAAAAGAAATAAAATTACAAGTGTGAAACTATGGATTCAAATAAATTATTTATGATGGTTTAGGCTGTGCAAATCAATACCTGTTGAGTACTAGGTAGTAAAAGATAGATGCATAGTTTGAATCCTCCCAAATGTTGAATGAAATCTACTAATGCCCATTTGGAACAACATCAATTTCAGTCTAGATTTAAAAGCTAACATCTGATTATAGAGTAAGCAGTGAAACTAGCTAAAATGAGATTCATAGAGGAAAATACACTAGTAAGGTAATCTAATTTAAAGACGTCAATTCTAATGTATATTTAGGCTGCAAACTTAATTTTCAGCAACATTGTTTTCTTTCTAATCAGGAAGATTCTGGACAGCATTCGAAAGGACATTTAAAGGCTGTCCCAAAATTTACGCAAGAAGTAATTTTGATAGAAAACACAGGTTTATAATTAAAAATTGTAAATTTTTTATTGATTCATAACTTATATAGTATAGGGTTATGTTTGGAATAGCATATCGGGTAAATGGCCTCCACGGCTTTGCTGGCACATACACACTCTTGTTATTGCCTGAGCAGCCGTATTTTCAAAGAGGAATGGTCCGATGATGCCTCCAGCCCAAAATCCGCACCAAACAGTGACACGTTGTGGATGCATTTGTTTCTCAACAATCACTCTTAGATTTTCAGAACCCCAAATGCAACAATTTTGTCAATTAATCAAGCTATCAAGATGAAAATGAGCCTCATCGAAATTCAGCCACATTTATGCAAAACGGTCATGGAAAATTTCAACAAAAGAGTGCATATGTGCCAGCAAAATCGTAGAGGCCATTTACCTGATGTGCTGTTCCACACATAACCCTATACTATATATTTGTGAATCAATAAAGAATTTGCAATTTTTAATTATAAACCTGTGATTTCTATCAAAATTACTTCTTGCGTGAATTTTGGGACACCCTTTACTGAAAAAAAACTGGATTCGCCTATCTTTGAAAGTATGTATGTTGAACATTTTGGGAATATGAATGTATGAGTGTTTAATCAAAGTATTTAAAAAGTAGGTAGACATAGAAATATGCCGTGTGATTATTTTCAGAAAGATGACTAGCTCTGATATCTGTCTTCCCCACCAACCCCAGTCAATCCTAGTGACTTTCTGACAAGAGTAATAATTGTAGAAGTTTCCACTACCACGTTATCTATAGCCTGCAAGTCCGTAAGGCTCATCTCTTGAGCTACCTCCGTCTGGTTGTTATGGAGAGAACTTCAGACAGAATTCTCTATTGCAGAAGCTGTCAGGTCTGTGTGCCTTCTTTCTTCTTTGCTTCTGATCATTAATGATTTGCTTTGATGTTTGTTCACTGGAGCCTAATTAGTGGAGTCTTTCTACTCATTCTTTTCTAAGTCATCTATTTTAGTGTTATGTTGCTTTATGATATATCATCTTTGTATTCAGCATACAACAAATAGATAAAGTTGTCAGCAGTGGTCAAGGGGGGTTCTAGCTGGAGATAACCTCTGGCCAGAGACAATACTCTGCATCCCCAGTTCTTGTCTTACCTGTAGTAAGGAATTCAAACAAGAGAACACAAATAGCAGCAAAGCAGGCAAATACTTTTTTATAGGAAAGGAATTCACTCAGATAGGACCTAAGTGGGCAACCCAGCTGGCTGAAACCAAACTGAATGTCCCGCTTGGGTAGGGTTTGGGATATTTATATCCCTAGACTGGAGTGCCCCTCAGTAGGTCTCCTCTTCCCTTATTTCTCAAAAAAAAAAGTATCTTTAAGTTATAAGGCTCCTTCATCTAGGTGCTCTGAGTCTTTCCTGCTCACATGGGAGCTTGCCACCTCCATGATCTATTTGCAGTTTGCCATGTCTCTCATATACTTCCTCTAATCTCCAGCTGCCTCTCCTAGCCTCTCCCACTCATATCTTTTTATTCGCCTACTCTAACACGGTGACAAAACAAACATGTCACTTTTTCCTTTTCTATGTGTTGTCTCTGTCAGGCATTCTGAGGTGGACACACTCTCAAGGGCTAGTGTTACTTGTGAAACAAAATGTTGGTCATCTTGAATGGAGATTGGACCTTGCACTATGCTGAGAAATAATATGAAAGAAAACAATGGAAGTATGAGATTAAAAATCTCAATGCGGGATACACATAAAGTAGACATAAACCCATAATTGTAAATTGCAGGTTATATACTCAGAAGTTTGAGCTTTGAAGCAACATCCTTTCTGGAAACTTTTGTTCATATTTTGTTCATACTAGCCCCTCCTCCCACACAATATTAAAATTATAGATGTATCTTTTGCCCAAGGGCTTAACAAGTATTTTGTGAACATTACTTAGGTATGCTGCTATGTGTTTGCTGCATGGATAACAAAAGAGTATGGTAAGAAGGCTTATTTTCCTCATTGCTTGTGAATAAGTATAACTTAAAATTATTAGCAAAATTAGTTGTTTGGGTTAAAATATAGCTGAAATATCTATAATTCTTATTTGATTTCTTTTTAAAACCCCATACATTTAAAATGGTGTATTATATTTATCATTGAAGTGGGATCCTTGTTTGTCCATCATGAACATGATGTACAGTATCTTTCTGTTATCATAGTATATAGCTTGATTTTATTAAAACATTTTATTCCTATTAGCCCATAGTCTTACTCACCTTCCCTTCCCCCCTCCCTCTTTCCTTCCTTTCTTTCTGTAAGGAACCTAGTCTTGAGTTCTCTTTGTAACTGAGCAAAAGCAATCAAATTGCATGTTCTTGATATGTAAGTCCTAAAGCACAGATCCTCATATTGAAGTACCACAGTCAAAAAGGAGAGAGAATAGAGAGATTCTTCTACCCATTTTCAATGTCAAGAGCTGAGCTGGAGAGAGATAAACTGCCAGGTGTTAGGATAGCCAATTAAGACAATAAGCCACAGTGAAAATAACAGTGAAGCCACAGTGAAAATAACAGTGCTTGCTGTAACAGTATAAACAAGAGGCCATGAATGGCACTAGGCAAGTTTCAGATATGTTAGCACAGGTGGGGGAATTGTCTCACCACAGAGGAAACACCCAAACAAAAAGGTTTCTGGCATTTCATGGACCTTAGAGCTAGGTGGAAGGAGAATGAGACAATCCAGGAGAGCAAGACTACAGTACATCCTCCAATAAAGTTGTTTCATTTAATGTCTTTTTGTCATAGTGTTGATGAGATGCCATTAGTACTTTTTTGTTTAAAATTGCAGCACCTATTGATGACACTGAGTGAGGACTTACTGCACTGAGTACTGAGTCAGAGTGGAGATGTCCTTAAGGCTACCTTCTCCTCCAGTAAGAGACCCCTGCACATGCACCTGGGGGAGACCTCAGCCCAGAGCCCAACCAGGAGGCCTCTGATTGTCATGACCTGGGCTAGGAATGCAGACACATGTAAGAGCCTGTCCTGGGAAGGGGAGCTGACTCCTCCACTGCCACCCCTTCAAAGACTGCAGTGCACGGTCTGTACACAAAACGGTGCAGGGAGGGCAGTTTTCAGCCATGAGGCCTGGCAAGAAGAGCCTTTGTCATTGCCTGTGGTGGAGCCTGAAAGATCGCTCACAGGATTTGGGCCTGGAACCAGACTCCTCATCCCTATTTCTTGTTTTTTCAGTGCCCTGGGAGACACATAGACTACCCACGTGGACCCAAAACATCAGTCTCTGAGGAGCTGTGACAAGAGCCTTGTAAATAGTCTGAAGCCACAGAAGACCATGGTCATAAGAAAGTTTACTCCAAGCAAGATGATCAAGCCTCCTGGGGGAGTGAACAGAGCCAGGAACACTAACCGTTATCCAGCCAGGAAATGGTGTCCCATAGCTCATTAGGATCTACTTTGGAAAGTTAAGAAGTTTCTTCTTTAAGCTGCTTTATGAATCATTTTTTTTACCTGGCCTGAGGCATCAACTCAGGCACAACACAGTCCTGGCCAGGAAGTTAAAACTGACCTGAATGCCTTCAGGATGATGCAACTTCATGCTGGCCAGGCTGCACACACAAGTACAATCCCTGAGGGCACTCGGTCCCTCGGGAACAAAGAGCTGACAATGTTAGGGCACTCCAAACAGGACATACATTAATTAGGCAGACAAGTGACCCGGGTTCCCAGTCCAGCTGAAATAATTTAGTTCAGTCTGTGCTTCAGGGGCTACGTGAGGCAGTCCATTTCATAAAGCTGTGTGTGTCCATGACGTCAGTTTGTCAGCCTCGGGAGTGTGGGTGACATTAGGAGGCATTCTGTGCAGAAGGTGCAGGAGCTGAGGCCACCTTCTGTTCTGTCATAGCATTGTCACCTGTAATCATAGGCTCAGAAGTCTTGTGACTGCAAAGCAGGCACAGGAGCTTGGAAAAGGAGCACAGGGAGTTTTTCTTCCGGAGGGAAAGCTCTCAGAGCAGTTCTGAAGAGTAGAGATATTAAATTCTCCCCCGTCTCCCACACTTGCCCAGGTGCTGGGGTTTGGGTGTTTCTTTGGTGACTGCTGCTATTAATGTGTCCCATTTAGTAATCAATACATATTTTTTCAGTCATCCTACTCTTATCCAGGATTGTCATCCACATTGGTTGTATGCAAAAAGGACAAAAGTATTTGTACAGAAAAATATGTGTATATAATTTAACCACAAAGACACATCACTTAAAGAAATTAGCAGAAAATTCTGAATTTTTAAAAAAATATATTTTTATTGATTTCAGAGAGGAAGGGAGAGGGAGAGAGAAACATTAATGATGAGAGAGAGAATCATTGATCAGCTGCCTCCTGCATGCCCCCTACTGGGAATCGAGCCTGCAACCTCGGCATGTGCCCTTGGCTGGAATCGATTGTGGGACCCTTCAGTCCTCAGACTGATGCTCTATCCACTGAGCAAAACTAGCTAGGGTGAAAATTCTGAATTTTTAAACATTTCTAAATGGGTTTATATCATCTTCCATACCTGCTGTTTAAAAGTCATCCCCAACTGCCTTCTATTTGAATATTCAGGAAGGGGAACAAAAGCAGTGGGAGGCCGTTAAAGGTGTGCAAGGTGTCAATAACCATAAAACTAGAGCAAATGATTGAAGGAAGGGGGCAGACAGCCTGATCCAACACATGGTAAATGAAAAGCAGCCTCCTTGGGAATTGCTGCATTTGACACTCCAGACTGCTTCTCTGAGCTGCATAGTCCAGGCTGGATTATCTTGTCCCCTCCCCGCAACTGTGTCAGCCTGTCTTCTCATTGTCCATAAAAATAAACACCTGTCTAGCTTGGGGGTTACATAGAGCATGGGGAGTCCATCATGTGGCCTCTGATTTGGCCCACTGATGTGTGGCTTGGGCTGTGAATCTGGGGTCATAATCAGATATAATGTGCTCAGAAAAAAAACAAAAACAAAAAAAAAGCAAATGCATTCTTGCAGAACCTGGATAGAGGGGCCCATCAGTAAAACAGAGCGGGGCTGGCTAGGCCAAAGCTGGGGAAGGTGGCAACTGCAGTCAGGATCCAGCAAAACCCTTAGGATGGTATTAAGACACCACTGATCCACCTGCCAAGAACATCTTGACTCCTTTGCTCAAAAAGTCTGCCTCCCGGCAGCATATTTAGCCTTGCCAGGGTCTGGCATGCAGGGGCCTCAGCCCCCAAACCAGAGAGCATTGTCTGTTTTCCCTCATCTGGTTGCAGGGCCACAGTAATCTGTGCACTGGCATCTAAAAGGCCCGAGGAGACCAATTCTCTTTCACTGTCCCACTACATTCTCACCTTGGCCTAGGGCCTCCAGTGCCCTGTGGAGACAGAGGAACATTAGACTAACTCCTAGTTTTTGAACAACACTAGGGACTTGGGACCCAACCCTAGGTTGTCCCTAGTCTGAAGGGAACAGTGCTAGTGTCAGCCCCAGAGGCACCACCATGGACCCATTAGCGCAGCCCACCAAGATTTGGTCGCATCATTCCTATGGTGGGAGAGGGAGCAGAGAGCCAGTGAAGCAGCCGAGATGGGGACACCTTTTCTCGCCAGGCCTCTGGGCCACAGTGGGAGCTGAATGGTGTTCAGCAGCAGGTGGGGAAAGCTGAGGCCCTGTGGACTCTGTCACTCTTCCTCTAAGCACCCTGGTTTGGCCAGGAGCGGGTCAGGGGGCAAAACTATTGCATAGGGAGTGGGGCAGAGAAGGAAATGGACAACCAGGTTATCACCTCTTAGCTACTCTTTCGGTTGGGAATCAAGCAAAGAGCTGCCGCCACCTCTTTGCCAGGGACAGAGGTATATGCGTGCTGGCCAATCTGCCTGGGACACTGAGGAAGGCAGGTCCCCTGGAGCCGCTACAGCCCTGGCTGCTGCCCTTGCTCCTGCCTCATGTCTATTTTTCCAGTGGAGGCGGCAGGGAGGGGCCTCATAGTAATATGGCTCAGGCTTCACTCTCACTAAGTTTAACGAGATCACTCCGGAGGGGATCTAATTAAGGCTCTATGGTCTTTTCTGGCCCCTGGCAAAGCAATTTCCAAGGGTTCTGTGTTCTTTCCCCTGGGACTTTCAACTCTGCTGATCCACAGGGTGTTTATAAGCTCTGGCTCCAGGGAGCTGTTTAGTTATTCAGCTGGAGGTGGAGGGGTTAGGAGTGGCGTGTGCAGAATAACTATCTCTGGTTCCATTCCAGCAAGCAATGGGGTGGGTAGGGAACTAACTTTCTGGGAACCCCAATGGGTGTATCTCTAATGTGACCCAGCAGATGAGCTCAGAACTGAAACTCTTATAAGTGTGAACAACCCACTAGCATTCTTCAAGGGGTTAATGGGGGGATGAGGACACATTTGCAATACCTTAACCAATAAAGAAATTTTAAAAAATAAATTTTAAAAAAAGAATGCCTGCCGTTTTGGCTAGCACTTCCTACGGCCCAAGGGCAGAGGGTTCAAAGGACCCCCAGGCTCTTGGAAAGTTTCCACCAGCATCTCTCGGAGGCTGACTGTGCTATCACCTTCCCAAGGCTCACCAGGGGAGCTTCAGGCTGTTCCCCTCCAGACTGGCCTTGTGCTGGATCTTCATGGACACGCTGCTTGCTGCACCAGCTCGTCAAAAACTGAGTGGAGGAAGCTGTGCTGCCAGGAGACTGTGACCTCACCGGCCTACTATTTTTCCCCCGAAACAGAATCTTTTCTCCAAATGCAACCGCATACTATTACAATGTTGCAAAAGGAAGACTATTCTGGATTATTTCTGAGTTTGTGAATAGGCAGGGGCTGCAGGCAAGAGACATCAAATGCAGTTTTGTTCCCAGCAGATGTTTTCTAGGGTACAGAGAAGACTCATGCAACAGCAGCCCTAATTTCTCCACGGGGCACAGGTGCTTCCCTTTTCTGATTCTGTGGGATCCAAGAGATAGGTTCTTTTACCACTTGTTGATAGAATTGGGGGAAACACACTAAGTGTATCTCTGCTCTCAAAACATAGGAGTATGCCCTATGTCACATGCATTAATTGTACCTCTCATATCCATTATATGAGACCCTTTGACTCTCATCACATTTGTGGAGAAGTGACTGATTGATTGTCAATAGACAGTTACCCGACCTTGGGCAATCAAATGCAGAACTGTAAAGTGGTTCTTTAATGCTTGATTAGTAATGCCTAATAACTACTTTCGTTTTTAAAATGTCACATTTCCAATTGACAGATGACAGTAATATGCTTTGGAAACATTTACTGCGTGTAAGCATCAAATCATATTTTACAGCGAGAAAAGATTCTTGGAATAATTTTATATCACTACTTTTATGATTAATTAATTAATGCAAAAATTCAGTGAATGCCTATTTTTACTATCCACTATGCAAGAGTGTGGTAAAAAGAATAAACAGGATGCGCACTTGTTTTCCAATATATTATATCTAGCTGAGTTTCAAATAGGAAAAAAAATGCATTTTCAAAATACATATCAGTGTATCTGGCTACTTATGCCAAGCCCGCTTTCACACAGGTGATTGGACAGGAGTGGCCAGCTGACACAATTCAGCCAATCAGTTAGTCCTGAAAATTTTGAATTTGAAAGTAGAACTATAGTCAATGTAGGCAGGTCAATGAAGGGGAAACATGAAAACCTACAGAGTATAGACTGAACATGTGCCCTGAGGAGCAGCAAAAGTTGGTCTGGTGAAAAAGAAGAATGAAGCTGAAGGAGAGAGATAAACAGATGAGGAACAGAGGATAGATGAATCATGTTTCTGATTTTTCTTCCTCATGAGGCTCAGCTGCTTTCTGTTCTGCTAATATGCAAATATGTTCACAATTTAACATGCCTGAAATTGGCATGTATCCCATAAGTAATGGTGTCTGATAGTAGCCCTTGACAGGTGCAGTAGGAATGTAGTGCTTGTGTGTACTTAGTCACACTTTCCCATATGGTTGTCATGACAATTTAGTTACATGCATTTTCATTATGACATATGAATAGAGTGACATTTAAAAGGGTATACCATGATTTGTTCATCAAACAATATTTTATTGTGAAAAAAATAGGCATAGAAACAGAGTAGTGAGGCACAAATATGATATTGGTGAAACAAATATTTTTCACTGGGATAATGACTGCAATTTCATATTTTTTCTGCAAAACAATGATGGAATAATATCATACATCAAGCAGTGTGACAGAGGCCAGAAGGTGTTGCTAAATGCCTAGGGCAATTCCTATAATTTTCAAAGGAAGAGAGGTTGTTGTGAAATACTCATGCATCTCACAGAGCTATCTTTAAAATATCAAATGTAAGTTTTCCAGAAATCTCATGTTGAGTTTAAACAGACTATTCTTAACTTAGAGTGACAGTTAATTTAATTAGAGAAAACTGACATTATTAGTTTAGTCAACTAGGAAATATTTATGAATACTCAATATTATTCAACATGCCAAATGTAGTATTAATGCTAGATATACTTGAGAGATCATTATTATAATAATTGATTGCAAAAAAAATAGCACATTACTGCCCTGGCCAGTGTTTCTCAGTGTTTAGAGTGTCAGCCCAGGCACTGAAGGATTGAAGGTTTGATTCCCAGTCAAGGGCATGTACATGGCTTGCAGGATCCATTCCTGGCCCGGTGCAGGCATGTGCAGGAGGCGTGTGTCTCTCTCCCATTGATGTTTCTGTCTCTCTCTCTCCTTCCATCCCTTCTTTCTCCCCTCCCTCCCTTCCACTCTCTCTAAAAATCAATGGAAAAAATATCCTCAGGTGAGGATTAACAACAATAAACAAAGCACATTACTGAGAGGCTCTGCTTAATAATTTCAAAAAATAAATTGCCACCATATTTAATTTTAAGCCACAGAATGAAATCACACACCCAATCAATATGTTTTTGTGAAAGGTCAAAAAACAAAAAAGTAATAGATGATGAATAAAATGATGTTGGCCTGATTAAATGTCTTCTGTCACAGAAGTTCAGAAGCTGTGCCTAACCACCAGGTGGATTAGATATTCATGAACATTTCCTCAAGTGCCCTTCCAGTAGAACTTCAGAGAACATTCTCAATTCTTCCAGCAACGGGTTATGAGAACATGTGAGAATCATCTACAATATCACCACCTCGCATAGTCATCTTTTGTGTGTGTGTGGTGAGAACACTTAAGATCTCTTCTCTACAAAATTTAAGTAGAGAAATTTAAATATCAAAATTTAATATGAGACAGTATTACTAACTATGGTCACCATGCTGTACATTAGATCCCCAGAATTTATTCATCTTATAACTAAAGTTATTAGTTATACCTAAATTCTCAGGTAATCTAAACATAAAATCTAATCAAATATTAGCCTTTAAAATGTGTCTGGGTGAGGGCATGAGTGGGGGGGGGGGGGGGGGGCAGGCAATGAGGAGATAAGGATACATATGTGATACCTTAATCAATAAAGAAAAAAATAAATAATAAAAAGGGTCTGTCTTCTAAAATATCTTGAAACCACTGTGATTGTCAGCAATGAATGATGGGTCAAAAAATCCAATGATCTTAGGTCTCACTTTCTTAAGTCCTAATACCACTTGACACCGTTTACCTTACTCTTTCCTTTTAAATCTTTTCTACTTTCAAACTTACATCTTCTTATTCTCCGTTTATGTTTTTAGTTAATATTTTATGCTTATTTTTCCCCTTCTTATGATCAGTTAAAGACATTAGTTGCTATTTTGTCTGTGTTTTTTAAATTCTATTTTTAAAATTTATTTCTCCACTATTAAATAGAAAGTCTCAGTAAGTATTATGGTTTCTATGGTTTAAGCTCAAAATCTTCATCTTTAATATAAGAATGTGTGCCTAATATCCTAACTATACATTTTCAACTGACTACTGGGCATTTAATTTGGATTATTCAATGCTCTATCAAACTTAGTATGTCTACAATGATTTTTGTAGGATTTTGCAAGAACTTTGGCTTTCCAATGGGTGAACTAAGAACCAATGAAGATTTTTTTGAGATAAAAAGTAATATGATTTAAATTATTAAGGCACTCCTCCATTATTCATGTTGAAAAAAATAGTCGAATGTCAAGTGTGTTGACAGAGAGATGAATTAAGAAGTTATTGCCCTAATCCAGGTGAGAGATGATGGCAGTTAAACCAGGATGTTGGTGATACAGGTGAAGGGTGAGGGCATGCTGATTATGAATATATCTTGCAGAAAGGTTAGTGATCATGCATCCTGCAAGCCATGTGGAAATAACGCATAAAGCAAATATTCTTTAAAATAAAGTAACTATCATTCTCCAAAATCACTGCACAGTTGCTATATTTACTACATTTGTATGTAAGAATTTACAAAGCCACTCTTTTGTGATTCAATTTTTTGTATCCACACCGAAGGATATGTTGTTTTATTGATTTTTAGAGAGAGGAAGGGAGAGAGAGAGAAACATAGATGTAAGAGAGAACATCGATAATCTAGGTCTGTGCCCTGACCAGGAATCAAACCTGCACCTTTTACCTGTACAGGGCAACCCTTCCACCAACTGAGCCACTGAGCCAGGGCTTGCGTTTGCCTTATATATATTGAGATTATATCATGAATGTTCTATTTATTTATTTATAAATAATTAAACTTCAGAAGTAGGAGTGGATATTGAAACATCATTATTCTTTTGTTATTCCTCTGAATATGATCATTTATATTTGAAAAAATAAAACATTATTACACACACAAAAAGAATATAATCAGTGCTTGAAAATGTGATTAAACCCAATACGGTAGTGTCATAGAATAGAACAATAACACCAATACTAAAAATAGGGTAGACTCTGATTCCTATAGATATTGACTTTAAAACATCTGCAATAAAACCATGTTTTTTTTATTTCTAAAATCAAAGAACAGTTGTCATTAATAGATTATATAAAATAATTTTGAATGCATTAAGAAAGTACTGAATTACAATGGCCACAGATGAGGAAAAAATCTCACTTTTGCATTCATATTTTAAAAATCAGATTTTAGAATTGAGATGCATTTGTGTTTTTCTGCTAAGCTAAAGCAAAAGAGATTTTATTGACTGATTCTACAGAGTTCTTTCTTAAGAAAAGGCAAATTTAGGGCATTGTGTGGGAAAAAAAACAGAGTAAGTTCATCCTTTGTATATTAGAAATTCCCACTTAGTGAAGTAGGAAATCTATTAACAGTATTGATGGTAGGTTCAGATAGGGAATTGAGCATGCTTTATTATAATTAGATATAAACTAGTTCTGAGGAGATGAAGTTTAAGTTGTTATTAACTTGAAATTCCCAAAGGCATGGTAATTCAAAGTTAGATGTCTAAAAAGGAGCTAGAACTGATAAGACTGATAGTGGCATCTTTATAAATAAATGAACAATTTATGAAATCAAAATGACATATTTTATCTATGCCTTGTGTATTCTCTTCTGATTTTTAAAATAGTTAAACTACTAAGGGGGATTTTATAAAGTAAAATATGCCTTTTATTAGTTGGAATTCAAAATTGAACAAAAAACACCTGCAAATAATTGGAGTTAAGCCTAACTGGGAGAGAGCAAATATAAGTTAGTATATTAAAAGGAAATATTAAAGTGAGAGACAAATATGAAACCACCATTATCTTTCAAAAGCTGACTTACATAAGACATATAATAAGATATTCTGATGTCTTATAAGATTTAAAATAGAAATGGATTCTGAGACATACAGTATAAAAGATCTGCACATCAAATCAATTAGCCATAAATGGTGAAAGCTGAAGAAAAATCCATTTTACTTACAAGAAAAAAAAAGTTTAAATTGAAGACCATTTTACCCTACCTGGTTTGGCTCAGTGGATAGAGCATCAGCCTGCAGACTGAAGAGACCCAGGTATAATTCCAATCAAGGGCACATGCCCAGTTGCAGGCTCAATCCCCAGTAGGTGGCATGCAGGAGGCAGCCGATCAATGATTCTCTCTCATTATTTATGTTTTTATCTCACTCTCCTTCTCCCTCTCCCATCCTTTCTGAAATCAATTAAAAAAATTGAGGGCCATTTCATCTGCAAGTTTACTGATAATGATTTTACTTTTCAAAGAAAAAATGTGTAGTACTCTTATGAAATGGAAATTATGTATTTAAAATGCTTCCTTATTAGTATCCTGATATACTAAAGTTGGATAAAGTCTGTCCAATGATCTAATCCTATCTAATAAAAGAGTAATATGCAAATGAACCATCACACCCTACTCTGCCAGTCTGTCATAAAGATGGCTGCGACCACAGAGCTGGAGCCAGCAGGAGGCTTGTGTTGCCTCTGGCGATGGAGGAAGCCAAGCTTCCCGCCTGCCCTGGCCAGCCCTGAGCTCCACTCAAGGGTACAAAGTTTCAATTATAGAAGTTAAATAAATCCCAGATACCTGCTTCCAGCCCATGGCCGTGACTAGCCTGAAAATGGCCATCAGCCCCTCACCCAGGCTGGCCAGTCACCCCAGTGGGGATCCCCACCCTGAAGGGGCTGTGGCAAGCCTGAAAATGGCCCTCAGCCCCTTACCCAGGTTGGCCAGGCACCCCAGAGGGACCCCCACCCTGATCCAGGACACCAGCTGAACCCCACCCATGCACCAAGCTTCTATCCTATATAATAAAAGGGTAATATGCAAATTGACCCTAACAGCAGAACAACTGGGAATGACTGGTCACTATGACACACACTGACCACCAGAGGGCAGATGCTCAATGCAGGAGCTGCCCCCTGGTGGTCAGTGCACTCCCACAGGGGGAGCTCTGCTCAGTCACAAGTCAGGCTGATGCCTGCCAGCACAGTGGTGGTGGCGGGAGCATCTCCCGCCTCCTCAGCAGTGCTAAGGATGTCTGACTGCAGCTTAGGCCTGCTCCCTGCTAGCAAGTGGATATCCCCCGAGGGCTCCCATGCTGCCAGAGGGATGTCTTTCTACCAGCTTAGACCTGATCCCCTGGGGATTGAGCCTAAGCCAGCAGGTATACATCCCCCGAGGGATCCCAGACTGCAAGACGGCACAGGCCGGGCTGAGGGAGCCCCCCAGGTGCACAAATTTTTGTGTACTGAGCCTCTAGTATAAATATAAGAGTCTTTAAGTCTAACATTTCTTTTTTTAAAAAAAAATATATATTTTATTGATTTTTTACAGAGAGGAAGGGAGAGGGATAGAGATTTAGAAACATTGATGAGAGAGAAACATGGATCAGCTGCCTCATGCACACCTCCCACTGGGGATGTGCGTGCAACCAAGGTACATGCCCTTGACCAGGATCGAACTTGGGACCTTTAAGTCCGCAGGCCAACACTCTATCCACTGAGCCAAACCAGTTAGGGCAAAGTCTAACATTTCTTGATTATTTTAATGTAATGAACTATAGCTCAGGAAATACTCTATCCTCATTTGAACAAAAACTTGTTTTGTTTTCACAATTTATCTAAGGCAGGAGTCACTAAACAATGGCTCATGATCAAATTAGAACAAGTATCTGATTTTGCATGTACCAATAATATATTGACATTTTTATACTTTTTCAAAAACCAAAAAAAAATAATATTTCATGAAACATGTAATTTCTATAAAATTTAAATTTCATAAATAATGAATAAACTTGTCTTATTGGACTCAGCCTTGCTCATGCTTTAATGTGTTTTCTATAACTGTTTTCACAATGGCAGAGGCAGCCAGACCAGAGACCATGTGGGCCTCAAAGCCTACATTATTTCCTATATAGCCTTTTACAAAAAATGACCTTAGACATGGATAAATTATTTTAATGCCTCTTCTATTTCAAATTTGATGGTTATTATTTGATGTTGATGAGAGAATAAAAATGGTGATGGATAAAAACTAAATTCTAGAACCATGCCTAAATTCTAGCTATTAACAGGAAAACCAAAACCAAACCAAAATAAAACCACAGGCTTTCATTTTATGCTATCTACTAGAGGCCTGGTGCACAAAACTCATGCATGGGTAGGGTCCCTAGGCCTGGACTGTGATCAGGGCCGATCACGTTTCCCGCCTCCCTGTCTCCTCCTTCCCTTGCTCCCTCAGTGCCCTACCACCGCTGGTCACCCACCATGTCACTGCCCCCGGTGGTCAGAACACATCACAATAAGCGATCTAATTCTCGTTCTCACCGTCGAACTCCCAAGGGGACACTTTGCATATTAGCCTTTTATATATATGGACAAAGCGACCATATAGCCTAAGCGACCATTCGACCATTTGACTATTCGACCATTTGACCATTCGACCATTGGCTATGATGAGCACTGACCACCAGAGGCAGACACTCAATGCACAGGCATGGAAACATGGAACAGTCTGAGGAATCTCAGAGAGAAGGGGAGTGGGGGGAGGGTGGGAAGAGATTAACCAAAGATCTTATATGCATGCTAGAGGCCTGGTTCACAGATTTGTGCATTGGTGGGGTCCCTCGGCCTAGCCTGTGGGGATCAGGCCGAAACAGACAATCTGACATCCCCTGAGGGGTTCTGGATTATAAGAGGGTGCAGGACAGGCTGAGGGACCCACTGGTGCATGAATCCATGCACCAGGCCTCTAGTTTTAAATAATAATGGCCAGACTGGAATCTTAAACTAGATTATTTTAAATCTTTAAGCGGCACAAACTTTTGCTTGAGACATTCAAGTAGTTGATGTCAAAGTATTTAATTATATTACCAAAATGTGTTGGTCTAATAAATAATTATAAGCCTTTACAATTATTACATTTTAAAATACTTTATATTAATATAAGCAATTTGTGTATCTTGCATTTATTTAAATTTTTATGAACTACTAAGCAAATTTAACAAAAATGAAACTGTTCTCAGCAATGTTAATGCATTTAAAAAATGCTTAATATTAAGTTGCTTTGTTTCTCTTTTAAATAGGAAAAGGTAATAACTGGTCTTTTTTTTAATTTTAATTTTTGAGAGTATTATAGATGTCCCTATTTCTCTCCCCACTTTTTCCCCTTCCACCCAGTTCCCACCGCACCCCAGGCCTTCACCACCCTATTGTCTGTGTCCATAGGTAAAAACGTTAGTTAATCTCTTCACACCCATTCTCCCTGCTTCCCTCTGAGATTTGTCAGTCTGTTCCATGTTTCTATGCCTCTGATTATATTTTATTCATCAGTTTATTTTGTTCATTAGATTTCTTATTTATTTATTTTGATTTTAGATTCAATTGTTGATAGATATTTTATTTATAAATATAAATATAGAAAATGTATTTATTGTCATTTTATTGTTCACATTTTTTATCTTTTCTTTATTCCTTTTTCTTCTTAAGAACCTTCAACATTTCTTGTATTACTGGTTTGGTAGTGACAAACTCCTTTAGTTTTATCTTGTCTGTGAAGCTCTTTAAGTAACCTTCAATTCTAAATTATAGCTTTGCTGGGTAGAGTAATCTTAGTTGTAGGTCCTTACTATTCATCACTTTGAATATTTTTTGCCACTCCCTTCTGGCCTGCAAAGTTTCTATTGAGAAATCAGCTGATAGTTGCTTACTTGTAGGTAACTAACTGCTTTTCTCTTGCTGCTTTTAAGATTCTCTCTTTGTCTTTAACCCTTGGCATTTTGGAAAATAAGTAAGGTAAACTCACATTTATAGCAATATAAACCTACACTCAAAGATTTTAATATAATAGTTCCAATGCATTGAATAAAAAGATAAATCACAAATAATCAGATGATTCTTTTAATAAAAAAAAAGAAAAGGTAAATAGAATGTGAAAATAATCAAAAACAAAACAGAACTAATTAATAGTACAAATATGAGAAAACAAAGAAAAAATTTAAAAAGAAAGCAGATTGACATCTCTTCTTATAAAAAACAAACACCTTTTTAGTGACATGTAAAAGTATGTATTTTATCAGTAGTCAAACAACACCAAGGAGAAAGATGGTAAGAAGAAAGCAGCAACCATATTATTGTGTCAGTTGCATTAAAGAGAAATAGTAGGCAAATTAAAAGCATGATTTTTGAACCTAAATACTTTACTTTTATGAGATTCTTGATAATTCCTAGCTTGGGAACATTAGTTAATAATCTTTTTCTTCAACATGTTGATATTCCATAATGATATTCCATAAAGGGTATTTGTTACTTCTGTAAAATGGAATACTGACGATTAAAGTAGATGAAGTACATATATGCAATGTAGTATTCTAAACTATAGAAAAGATGAAACATTCCTATTTAAGACAAAATGAATGGAGCTTGAGAGGATCATGCTAAGTGGAATAATTCAGATGAAAAAGGACAAAAAATATATGGTTTAACTCATATGTGATATAAAACAGAAAGAAATAATAGACAAGCAAAACAAACAAACTCAAAATGGTTACCAGAGGGGAGGTGGACAAAAGGGTAAAGGGTGTAAAATATATGGTAAAAGAAAGAAACTAGACCCAGTGTGGTGAGCACACAATGGAGTGTCCAGATATTATAAAGTTATATAACTAAAACTATGTAATGTTATTAACCTACTAGAGGCCTATTGCACCAAGAGATTCGTGCAATAGGCCTTCCTTTCCCCTGGCTACTGGCACCGGTTTGCTTGCGGCACCCGGGGCCCAGGCCTTCGCTCTGGCTGAGTTCTGGCTGGAGCTGGCCCCGGAAATGTCAGGCTTCGCTGCTCTGCTGGCCCCGGGGCCGTGAGGCCTCGCAGCTCCATCAGCCTCAGAAACGTCAGGCCTCACTGCTCTGCTGGCCCCGGAAATGTCAGGCCTTGCTCCACTGCTTGGAGCCTACGTATTCAAATTAACTGCCATCTTTGTTGGTGGTTAATTTGCATATCACACTGATTAGCCAATAGGAGGCATAGCGAAGGTATGCTCAATTACCCTGTTTGTCTATTATTAGATAGGATGTTACTCCAATAGCTTTAATAAAAATTAAAAAAAATAGTACTCAAAATATTGTTGTGAGGATTATATAATAAACACTCAACATATTGCCTGGCACAGAATGTTTATTAAATGGTAGCTATTTTTATAATCCTTGGCCAAAAAACTCATATTTTATTTTTAGGTTTTTATTTTTATTTATTTTATTACAAGAGGCCTGATGCACACAGATTTGTGCAAGAATAGTCCTTCCTTCCCCTGGCTGCTGGCACCGCCTTCAGTCCAGTCTGGAGCCACCTTTCTGCCTTTGTGTGCTGCCTAGAGGCCCAGAGTGGCCAGGGTGGGCCAGAACGCCTGCGTCATTGCCATGGCGATGATGCAAAAATCCCGGCCCAGCCACCACCATCTTTGTTGCTCAATTTGCATATTCCCTCCTTATTGGTTGTGGGCACCACCATCTTTGTCACAAAGTGACAGTCAATTTGCATGTTCTGTCTTTATTAGAAAGGATTTTAAAATTTTTATTTTATTCTATATCTTTATTGTTGAAAATATTACAACAGATTGTTGAATCTTAGCGGGAAGGTGGAGGTGGATGGGTGGGTGGTTGGGAAAAGATCAACCAAAGAACTTGTATGCATATACACATAACCCATGGACACAGACAATAGGGTGGTAGAGGCCTGGGGTGGGAGGCAGGTTGGTCTAGAAGTGGTCAATGGCGAAAGGTAGGGGACACATGTAATACTTTCAAAAAACACATATATATTAATGCTTTTAATTTTATTTATTTATATATTTATTTAGAATACTGGGCAAGATGTTCATTTACTTTATTTTATTTAAAATTTTTATTGAATTTATTGGGGTGACATTGGTTAGTAAAATTATATAAGTTTCAATTGTACAATTCTACTAGTATAATGCATTATCTTTATATTGTATTGTATGTTCACCATCCAAAGTCAAGTCTCCAGTCTCCTTCTGTCACCATTTATCCCCCTTTTTTAAACCTTCATTCTTTGTACACATAACAGCCAATTTAAGAAAAATGCATCTAGGTATCTGAGAACTTAATCCAAAGTAAAATATTTCTAATTGCATTTGATATTTAACTAGCATGAATTTTACATTAACATGTATTGCTTTTAAGTAATATTATATTTCCCCCATATGTCCCATGTTACTCTAATATGATGAACTGTATCTTTTAAAATAATTTACTAAATTATCTGATGGACATATATTCTACCACAGATATTGATAATATGGTTTAAGACTGTTAGGTTTAAATAAAACTCATTTAAAAAATATTTATTGAGCCCTGACCAGTTTGGCTCAGTGGGTAGAGCGTCAGCCTGCGGACTGAAGGGTCTCAGGTTCAATTCTGGTCAAGGGCATGTACCTTGGTTGCGGGCACAGCCCCAGTGGGGAGTGTGAAGGAGGCAGCTGATCGATGTTTCTCTCTCATGGATGTTTCTAACTCTCTATCTCTCTCCCTTCCTCTCTGTAAAAAATCAATACAATAATTTTTAAAAACCCAAAAAAACTAGCAGCATTTAAAAAATATATATTTATTGAGCTTGCACATGTGCCAGTCATCATTATAGATGCTGGGAAAATATTGATGAAAAATGGAAGGCAATGTTTCCAAACTCTTTTATACAAGTAACCTTCTTGTTGTTAGATATACTTAGGGGATTTTTTGTCTAAAGGTGATATTGAGAATAAGGTTTGACTTTTTTATTCATCTATATATATATTTTTTAAAAATAGAGAAATATGCTAATTAACCGGGACACCTTAAGGAGTTGACCAGACAGGAGGAGGTTGCATGTGCAGCATCAGCAGCGGGGGTGGCAGAGGCCTGCATGCGCATTCGCTGGGGGAGGGCCTGATCAGCAGCAGCTGTGACTGCTTCAAGGGGCGGAGAGGGAGGCAGGGCCAGACTGGCAGCAGACTCGGCTGTTGCGGCCCAGGGAGCAAGGCAGGGCCGGACCAGTGATTCGAGGGTGGGCAGCGCCACGTGATTTCGAATTGTGTGCTGGGCTCCTAGTTAAATATAATGTTGATTGAGAAGTTAGTTCTGTCAAGACAGGCTCCTTCAATTTTTATAACAGTAAAGAAATTTTATGATTATTAGGACATTTAGTGAAGTCACTGCAAGTAGTGTTATTGACACTTCTCACCAACACCAGAGAGGTGCTACAGAACAGGACAACACCCTGAGCAGGTGGGAGAGGGCTGTCCCCAACCTTGATCCTTGTATTCTCATATAAATGAATTTATATGAGAGGCCTTGACTGTGTTGTGAAAAGCTAACTTATTAAAGTAATTAAAGCATGCATTTTTTTTTTGCTTTTCCCATTCCGTATTTTATTTTATTTTTCTTTATTGATTAAGATATTACATATGCATCCTTATCCCCCTATTGCCCCCCAACCCCCAACTCATGCCCTCACCGCCCTGGTGTCTGTGTCATTGGTTAGGCTTATATGCATGCATACAAGAGATCAACTAAAGCATGCATCTTGATTGAAAAAAAGCAAAGCAAGCAAACGTATACATCTGGCTTATGAAGCAGAGATGGGTCCTCAGCTAACCTGACGAGCAAGTTGGGTGGAGGTTCTGATGCATTATATACCCTCCTGTCTATAGGCCTCAATATTCCTCTGTTGACTATTTTGGTACAGATTAATTCTCAAGGTCCTTTTTTTTTTACTTTGTTGTGGCTTTCCCAGAATTCATGAAAAGCACCTGGCAACTTTATCTTGCCAAGCCTTGAGACTGCTGGATTCTCTGCTTAGGGAATAAACGGGTCCGTTTTTCCCTTCCCCTCTCCCTTTCTGCATTCTGTCATTACCAGTTGCTCTGGTGTCCTTGCTGATGAAGATAATGGTTTGTTAGTTATAAGCTGGCTGCAAATTGCCCACACTGTTTGGGCTTGTTTTAACTTTCCTGTCTTAGTTTCCCTATTTCTCCTGCCTGGAATCCTGTAACATTCTGCACCTGCAAGATAAACATCCTTACGGTTTGGAGTTTGGCCCTGGTCAACCGCACAGTTATGTCTGTACTTTCTTCTTCTTCCACCCCTTCCCTGTCTGCCTAACCCTGTTTCTAAGCCCTCTCAATAGGAAAGAGTATATTTTAGAAGAATTTTTAATGACAGTAGCAAGCAGAAAAAAATAACAATCATAAAGAAAATAAAAGGACTATGAATGATAATGTTTATAAAAGTGATACATTTTCTAGCTAACTGAGGTTAGGACAGAAACATGTTTCATTTACAACACTAATTTTGAAAATCTCTCTTGAATATATTAATTCTGGTAACAAATATGATAAATGAAAGTAATCTTGACTTTATATTTAAGTATAACATTAAACTGCTACCTTAAGGATACTAAATCTAACAAGTGAAAAAGTTAAAAATGAAAATTTCTTATGAGAATCAGAAGAATGAAAGTTATATATTGCAATAAAAATAGAGGATAAAAAGAGGTTTGGGTTATATCTGCTTCAATTAGAAGATGAACAAAACTTCATTATTTTAAACAATCTTTTTAAATTTCATCATGTTTTTGTTTTTTTAAATTTTGCTTCATTTCCAAATTTTCAAATATATGAAAACAAACAAGAAAAAACTGCTCTGAGAGTATTCTATGTAAATAAATTTAAATATTTTACTCTTTTGAAATGCAAATTATCATTAGGGTAGTCAAAATTTAGTGGAGAAAAGTTTCTTCAAGTTTCCTAGGATTTTGAAATCTAATTTTATTTGTTTCTAGTGTCTTGATAATATTATAAAAAGCAAATAAAAATGTTTAATACATGTTAATAATCTTACCTCTAAACACTATTTCACTAAAGGATTTAGCTCAATACATACTCTACTATAATGAAGAAAGCACTTGCTTATTTTTACACTCATTATCCACCTTTATTTTTAATTTATTACCTGTTCTATAAGCAACCATTTATTTGTGTCTTATAATATTTAAGTTATGGGGTCATTATATATTTTACTTATATTTTTCAGTTTAGTTTAAAATATATGTCCATGTCTTAATTTAAAAGTAACAAGCTTGTTTTATCTAATTTTTATGGACATGTTAGATTTATACATATATCAAAGTGAGCTTGAACTTTCAAGGCAAAGGTTTGATGTTTCTTTTAAATAATTCCTTTTAAACATTTTGTCAGACCTTCAGATGTTCAAAAAGAAGAGACATGGAGCATCAAAGCTGGATTTTTTTTTTTTTTTTGGTGCACTTTACTATTTATAGAAACAAAATGAAAATATGAAACGTAGAAGAGAAATTTTGCAATAATATTTTATGGAATAGGTAAATAATATAAAAATTTCTTACATTAAAGTGTTACAAATACCAAGAAGGAAAAATAAAAAGTGGTGTGCTTTATCTAACTTTCCTTTCCTGAACTGGAGCCAAATGTGTTCTGATGGGATATATGGTTTAATATAACTAATTCCACAATTCAAACGTTGGTAGAACAGTATCACAATTAACATACACAATTAACATTAATTTTCACTGCAATTTAGTAAATACACAAATGGTCATGCTTTCTAGCCTTTTCATTTGATGGTCAGTTCATTCAAGCACCTTTACTACTTGTTACACTTATCTATTTCATGAACTTCTATAAGTTCTTATTCAAATTCAAGATGTGTGTTTGTGAGACTACATTTTTAAGAGTGTGGCAGACAAAAAAAGGAAGAGTACAAATGATGCTGAAGCTCAAGTTTGTATCTTTATATTAAGCTCATTACACCTCAGATTATACTAAATTAAAATAGTTTTATTCCTCTCCTCCCATTTCACAGTCATCAATTGGCTGTTTCATAATCTTTCTTTTAAGCTCGAGCTTGTAGTGGTTAAACCATGATAGAAATAAAAGTTTAAAAGAAAAAAAAATACTTCAACCTCTAAATTCTCAGACTTGACATTTTAGTATTGGAAACTTATTATTAAATAATATTAATTTTAAGCACAGTTCTAATCTAAAAGTACATTTCTTTTTTCAAAAGTATTATATAATACATGTTCAAAGACAATATTTGAAATAGAAAAAACAGATACATATAAACATTGTATGTTTAGTATGTATTACAATGAATTAGGATAATCAAAAAGGGACAAATTTTGCTGAATCTCCTCTGGTATTTTTCCTTAGGCTAATAAGTTTAATTCTGATACATGAACATACTTTGAAGTCTTCGTTATATTTGCCTTCTCCAATTCCTCGCTTTCTCTTCCCATACCTACTATCTCCTCCTTCCGATGCCATTTGCTCTATAGCACCACTAGATGAGTAAAAATTACAGAAATGTAGAGGAAGTGAGGCAAAGTATAGGGTCACTATATAATTTTTCATGAAAGCATGGTACCTCTGTGAATGCAAAAATCTGCTAAACAGAGCTCATGCCGGTTATAAAATGGAACTGGGCAGGAGAAGGAGCAGCTGGGACCTAATGCCAGTCACCTGGGTAACTCAGTATAAGAGCTAAATCAATCAATGAGCCTAGCAGGGCTCAGACAAGGAGGGTAGCTCCCCGGGCTGTGGGAGCATGGGGTGCACAATAACAACTCTCAGCAAACAAGAGGCTTTCCTATTATTAAAAAGTGTTAATGTCACTCAATAGAGGTAGAGATTTGGTGTAAAAACATGTAGAATTCCTGCAGAAATTTACAGAGTATGCTGCTTAAAAAAGTATGTTTTCTAACTAATCCAATGAGATACTTTATAAAATGGTTATACATTAAAAATATTACTATATGATGTGCATTTCTCAGTAACTGTAGCCTCTTAAATACCTCACATATAAGTTGTCAAGAAAACTTATAGCAAACATTTTTTTCAGAGTAAATACTACCATGATTGTATTCTAAATAATTTTTGTCAATTTTGAAATGAAATATTGTTTTGCCACTATCTTATCAAGACAAATAATAAATACTCAATGTGAATATGCATTATGTAACAACATAATTCTCAACAAAACAAATCAATCAGATTTGTTTAGTGTAGAATCATTGATTCCCAAAACCAAGTAAAACAATTTTAAGAACAAAACACAGTAAAGTTACATTTAGAGTAAGAAAAAATATTTTAAATAATTAAAGAAAACAAAATTTAAATGGAAAAGAAAGAAAAATAAATGGACTTTCGTCCAGCCTCAGGGAGGTCTGAAAACTTAGCCAATACTCCATGAACCATTATTGGTTCTTGTAGTTTACCAACTGCAAGCTGATGTACCATAGGAAGCACCTGTACTGATAGCTGAGATGATTTTTTTTAGTAGTAACTGGGGTTGATTGAATGCAGCTGAGCCTAAGAATGGCCACTAACCACATGCCCCTGAGGTTATAAAGTAGATTAGAGGCCCGGTGTATGAAATTCTTACAAGGGGGTTGGGGGGGGGGGTCCCTTCAGCCCAGCCTGTACCCTCTTCAATCCAGGACCCCTTGGGGGATATCCGATTGCCAGCTTAGGTGCAATCCCAGGGGTCAGCCTAAACTGACAGTCGGACATCCCTCTCACAATCCTGGACCGCTGGTTCCTAATTGCTCACCTGCCTGCCTGATCACCCCTAACTGCCCCCCTTGTCGGCCTGGTCACCCCCAACTGCACCCCACCCCACTGACCTGGTCGCCTCTTACTGCTCCTTCTGCCAGCCTGGTCGCCCCTCATGTCCCCCCTTCCCCTGCTGGCCTGGTTGCCCCATGCAGCCTGCTTGTTCAGTCGTTTGGTCATCCCTCACTAACTCCCCTGCCGGCCTGGTCATAGGCAGCCACCTTGTGAGGGCGTGAGGGTTAATTTGCATATATAGAATGATAACACCCACGTCTGAAGTCGCAGACTAAGCAGAGGTGCTAGGAACCTGGATCTGTGGAATTCCCGGAGCTAAACTTCAACAGTTGGCCTGTTTCCTGTCATTATGTTTATCCCAAGTGACAAGTGACTGGTACATGGCTATGTTGTTCTTCACAGTGTGGTGTTTCTTCTCCTGTGTCCATCTTAAAGGTGCACTTTTACTCCAATGTACATATTACCACTAGGAAGTGGAAGTTGCTGGAGCCCAGTTGGCACCTGCCTCTCTTACCTTAAGGTAAACACCACTTCAGTTTTGTGAAAATTGATTTGTTTTGTCTGACTTGGTTGATTATGTCAATGGATTTTAAGTAGATACACTCTGTCTCGTTTATTTTACTCAATATTTTGTCTGAGAGTGATCCTTGTTGTGGTAGGCAGGAGTATTTTTTAAATTTTTATTGTGCATTTTCCTTTCTACTGTTGTAGAAATGGCAGTACTTATCTACTTATCCATCCCTCTGTAATTTGGGGCTGTTACAAATAGTCCCATTTTGAACATGCTCAGCTGATACAAATTTCTGGCTCTTACAAATAGTTCTGCTTTGAACTTCCTCATCACATTGTTGTTGTTATACATATATACATTTATGTTTGATACATACTCAGAATACAAATGCTTATTCATTAAGTCTGCATTATGGTCAGCTTTTAGTACAGTGGTTCTCAACCTGTGGGTCGCAACCCCTTTGGGGGTAGAACAGCCCTTTCACAGGGGTCGCCTAAGACCATCGGAAAACACATATATAATTGCATATTGTTTCTGTGATTAATCACTATGCTTTAATTATGTTCAATTTGTAACAATGAAATTGGGGGTCACTACAACATGAGGAACTATATTAAAGAATCATGGCATTAGGAAGGTTGAGAACCACTGTTTTAGTAGATGCCACAAGCAGTTTTTCCCTGGCAGAGCATTAGTTTTCTACCTACTTCACATCCTTGCCCACACTTAGCATTTTCTGTCTCAAGTTTCATGATTGTGGCAGGCATATATCATTATCTTATTGAAGTTTTTATTTTCATAATCCTGATGACTAATGATGATATATGTACTGTAAAAATTTTTCCATTCTCATTTGTCTTTAGAATTATCTAACAATATTACATTTTGTAAAAGGAATCCTTAATAGAAATATGTACAAACTTACTAATCATTTTCTTTAGGGTTTTGTTTTTATCTCTATTCTGTTTTAAAAGTCTTGATAATCCAAATCTATGAAGATTTTTACTTTTATCCTTTAGAAACATTCATTTACATTGAGCTTTTTAATTCCTGTTGATTTTCATGTAAAGTATGAGTTTGCATAAGTATATTTTTCCCTGATTGTGCTTCACTGGTTTGTTTCTCTTGGTGCAATACTATACTTCCTTAATTATAATGTTATAATAAGTCTTGGTACATGATCCTATAAACCCTTAAAATGTGTTGTTCTAAAACATGCAATAATTTTTCATCTCTTGTTAGGTTACATATTACTTCTATTCTTCAGGGCTCTTTCACTGTTAGTGTCTTTGGGGGGATTGTTTTGTTTTCTTTTGTTTTTGCTTCTGAGATATTTAAATACTGTACTTATCTGTCCTAGAGATAAAAAAAAATACTTCTATCACAAATACAGAGCGATACAAAAAGTTTCTTAGATAACATGGTAAAAAATCATCCATAAAATCCCCCCCCCAATATGACATTAGGTTATCACATTTCTTTAAATCTTATATATTTGTTCATTACTGTTTTCTAATATGCAACCAACAAAATCTTCTGATTTATCATCCTTGTGAATTGGGTAAAATTTATTAATTCTGATAATGAACCCAAGAAGAGTTTGGATCCCCTCCTAATATTTTTATTAATAAAATGTTCATATTAATGAAATATAATATTCAGTTTTGCTTTGCTGCTGGTTTTTCAGGTAATTCAATAATGACATGATATAAACAGATTAAACTATGGTCAATTTTTCATAACTAAGTTTTTCAACAATTTGAATCCAGATAAGTACATTAATACCAATAATCCTATATGCCACAATTTATCCTGTTTTACTTAGTGTCCCAAACAAAATCGGCCAACCAGAAGCTTTTGAATTAAGTGATAAAGATGTAGGCATAGGTTCTTGCTCTAAATTTATGATCTGATAGCCATATTTTCTCCTTAGTAGTTAATGTATTAGAGTGTCCTTGCCTCTCTTTTAGTAGCTTGAAGTATGGTTCATTGTTCAATGCTTTGTGTCAGAGTGAGAGATTTCTCTGCTACCAGGTTCTCTCCACAGACTAAGCTAATTAAATACAAAGCAAGAGAGATTTCCACCCTAATAAATCTGCCTGTGGGTTAAGACACTATGTCACTTTGGTAGTTCTTTCAATAAAGCCAGAAGGGATTAAACCTTGAGCTTTTTTTAATCATTGCCCGTGACATTAGTAATAGTCTTCCAATCCTACCCTAGCGCAATGAATGCTTTGACAGGAAAATTTCCCCTTACTGTCTCAGCAACTTAAGTGAGATGGTCAGCACTTAGGACAACTGACAGATTCTATTATAAATATTCACACGCGTATTTCTGAGTGGCAGAAATAAAAGAAACTGATTTCCATCTCCATAAATCCTAATTGATCAAACATAGCTATCCGTTAAATATAAAACAGCTTTCTGTTTTAAGTCTTCTGGTTTTGACAGTGGCTATAAAGCTTTGTGACGGCTAAAATGTATGTTTACTTTATTTTGAATGTCCTGCTCTCTTTGAACATGTCCCTTTGTAAATGAGTGAAGACCCACGTGGTATTTTATATTTAATTTCTCAAAAATATGAGATCACAAAAGATTGACTTGAGTTTACTTTTCTTTATGCCAAATTGCATTTTTTCTTTAAAGTCCACTTTCTGTTTTGCAGCCATCTTTTTAATGCTGTTCCTTGCAGAGAGCTTAGGTGTCGCTTGTGTTGAGTGCACAGCTTAAGGCCGAGGAAGCCCCTCTCCTTAATCTGGGCATGAAAACACTGTCTTAGAAGCTTCCTTTGGTTAAGATCTGCTTTACCACTGGTTACGTTTAATCAGATAATTCCAAGAGTTTACAATACACATTCCCTCTTAGGCAGATCGAGACATTTATCCAGGGCTTCCAATGTAACTTCTTTCCCCGTCTCTTCTAATTCCCTTTTATAGCATGAGTAAGATTACATAATTAACTATTGACAGGCAATTCTATTCCTTGCACCACAACTGGATTCTCATAGTCACTCTCTCTCTTCCCACAATAAAGTCTGAGTTCATATGGGTACGCTAGTGTTTGAATGAGTAGAGAAGATAAACATATGGACTAAAAAAAAAAAAGCCCCCAATCAGTATTCAGTATTAAGCAATATTGTCTTCATTTGTCCTACTGTTACTGATTGGGGTTACCAGCTGGGGGCTGGGGTCTAGGTTCTTTTCGTCCACCCAGGAAAGATGTTAAGGTCAATGAAAGTAAAAAAGCAAAATGGGGTTTATTGACGACACATTCCAAGCAAGGCACATGACAGTCCAGAGAGTGTGGGACAAAATGGCCAGGCTGCTGACGTCCCGAAAGAGGAGGGGGCCAGCTGAGAGAGACAGTGGCTGGGCTGCTTTAGCTCGCTGGGAAGTCGGAGAAAAGGGGGCCTTGGTTCAGGGGATTAGCCCAGCACAAGCTGCAGCTGCCAATTTCTCCCCTAGTTGCTAGCTTCATAGGGTCCCTTAGAGGTTGGGGGATAATGGTGAAAACACGTGCCCTCATTTCCAGGGTTTAAAAGAGAGATTTTCTGGGTGGAGACTTTCATTTGCATTCAGGGATGATTGATAGAAACTATATTTCTTCTGGGCATGCCCTTCCCCATAATGTATACAGAAAAACCCACAGGGGGCAGGGTCAAAACCTAAATGCTAATTGCATTATAATTAGTCCAGGGACCTAGTCAGGTCGCATTGAGGTCCTGTTGTTTTCCTCTGAGCTTGTGCCAAGTGCCAGATGTCTCGGAACCTGCCCACTGGTGGTCTGCGGGCTGCTGGGCCGCCCACAGAGAGGCGTCTGAAGGCAATGTTGGTTCGACCCCCTGTTCAGGACCCCAGGGCAGACCCCACCCCAGCCACTCATGTCTAGCTTCCTACCTAACTCTACCGATTGTGATTTGAGTTACTGACAGAAAAACTATTAGACTGGTATGTATGGACCTAGGAATTAGAGGTATATTAGTGAGACAAAAATGTCTACCCTTAAGGAGTTTTCATTCTAGTGACATTCTCTTTAAAAATGCCCAACCTCCTTTCTGCCAGTTCTCTATCCTGCTTCACTCCCTATATTATTGTTTCAAAGAATTAAAGTTGTAATGATCACATTCAAATGTAAATGTTTTTTAGGAGATGAGCATTGACACAATATCATTTTGGTCTCATCATCGTGTTACAATCTACAAGGTACCCACTAAGTGTGTTATTTACAGACAGAGGACTTTTTCATTGGGAGCAGGGATTGTTTGGACTAAAAGCACATTCAGAAGGTGGCTGGCAGCTAATAAATAAATAGCAGGAGTCCTGGGAAGCTGGAGCAGGAAAATGAATAAATAGGAATAGAGATGTTTCTGAAGATATTCTTGGCATTGTTCATATTTTTCACATCCTTAGCAAATAATCACTAGAATTCACTTGACCCAGGAACTTCAAGTGTTCAAAAGAGCTCTTGTAATGAAGATTATTAATTCTGTATTTTACTCGAAGTTCATCTTTATCGGTTAGGTTGCTCATTAATTTCAAAGATGCTGGAGGGATTGGCAGACGTAGAGTTGCTAAAAGATATACAAATCATTTTGCCAAACATGATTGAATGTGTTAGGTTGAGTGTGATCAACCTTTATGATTACTTGAATGGCAGTTCACCAAGAAGGAGGGGGCTTGTGTGGCACTCCTCAAGGGTGTTCCCAGGAGGCACAGATAAAACTAGTGGGAAATTAAGCTGAGCGAAAGTATGCTTATTATAATAATTCCCAGCAGCAAGGTCTTTTAGAATGTGGTAAAGTCTTCCAAGTTTCCATTTAGGTTATGTAAAATTGGACGAGATAAAGCACTACAGAATTTACTCAAGTATACAAGCGTGCCCAGACAGAAGGATAGGGGAGATGACCAAACAGTGCTTTTCTATCTGTAATTGCTATGACTCCAGGAAACCTATGATAGATTTAAACACACAGCAGTCGTCCTTATAATTTTCTAAGATAAAAGCCTGCTATTCATCTTTATAACCAGAATAGTCATTAAAGAAAGCAGGTCTCTGTCAGTGATTGACTAAATTTTTCAGTAGATAATCTGCACAGTTTTTCCACAGTGAATTAGCGCTAATCGACCTGGCACGTAATAATCACATACTGTCTGTGGAACCACAAGGAGTTCTGTCAGTCACTTACCATGCATATCAGCCTATTTTTAACATCTTGAAATTGTTCTTATTTATTTTGCCATGGGAATTGCAAAAATTTGGGACATAAAAACCCCCACAGAAATGTCCTGATAGATATGGTTTTTAGCTTGAAAGTAAATGGGAAATATTCATCTTAACTTGATGCATTTGGTTTGTTTAAGGAGAGGTTAGAGTGAAACAATTTTTTTTAAGAGTTAAGAGAGATGGATATTTAGTACTTGTGAGTGGATACAGTTAGAGTAATTATAAATTAAAAAAGAAAAACGCTTGAAAGTATTGACCAAAGGCATTAAGATCAAAAGTAAGATTAGCCTCTCTACTGGAAACTCTAGTTTAAATTCTTAAACATGTTTTTAAAATATATTTTTATTGACATCAGAGAGGAAGAGAGAGAGAGAGAGAAATGGAAACATCAGTGATGACAGAGAATCATTGATCGGCTGCCTCCTGTACACCTCCTACTGGGGATCAAGCCCACAACCTGGGCATGTGGCCTGACTGGGAATCCAACCTTGACCTCCTGATTCATAGGTCGAAGCTCAATCACTGAGCCACACTGACGAGGCTAAAATCTTAAACATTTTTTTTATATTCTGTTCAGGTCTGTTTCTAAAATATTCTTCCATTTATAACATAAGGAAACTCTGAATACGAGAAGGACTTTTAAACTTTAAGGTGCCATATAAACAAGGATCTCCAGAAGGGATGTTTTATTTTACTTCTGGGAGAAGGATAGAGGAGAGAAAATAAAGCAACCAAAGCAAAGTCCCCAGTATGGGAAATTGACTTCAGTTTGAAAAATAAAAATTAAAGAACTGCTTTCCCCTCCCCCAGAGAATAAGGTGAGATAGTTTTAACTGGAAATGGCGGGAACGGTGGTTTCAAAGCTTTCCCTATTTGTTTCTTTCCTATGTATTTACATTTTAGGGAAAACTATACAATGATAGCAGGAGTTTTCAACCTTCTCACCTTGTCACAGTCCAGGGTGCTCTAAATGCTTAATTCAACTCCAAGAATAGATGAATAAACTGCTCTTCATCTCTACTTCACAACAGGATTTATTTTGATTTTGCCTTTCCTCTGGGCACTGTGGGGACATGGCCCTTCAAGTTAAGTTAGCAAATAAAAATATGGTATGTTCACTTATTTGAATTTCAAATTTACAGAATTGACTTTTTAAAGTAGAATGTGTTCCATGAAATATTTGAGACATATTTGTATTAAAATATTGTTTGTACCATTTGCAGCAGCACGGATGGAACTGGAGAGCATTATGCTAAGTGAAATAAGCCAGGCAGTGAAAGAAAATACCACATGATCTCACTCATTTATGGATAATAAAGAACATTATAACCTGATGAACAAAAAGATAGATACAGAGGCAGAGAAGCATTGAACAGACTGTCAAATTACAGCGGGAAGGCCGGGGAGTGTTGCGGGGGTGGGGTAAGAGATCAACTGAAGGACCTATATGCATGCATATAAGCATAACCAATGGACACAGGACACAGGACACTGGAGGGGTGGGGTGAGAGCATGTGCCGGAGGGTAGGGGAGGCTGCGGGAAGGTCAATGGGAAAATAAAGGAGACATATGTACTACTGTTTGTGATACTTTAAACAATAAAATAAAATTTAAAAAAATAATAAAAATAAATAAATAAAATAAAATATGGTTTGTAATTTATCTGAAATGCAAATTTAACCAGACATACTATATCTTACCTAATAGCCCTATTCTTAGTACATGGTTCTTCCCAGATACAGTAGGTCCTCGGGTTACGTGGGAAATTCATTCCTAGGGAGCGACGTTACACGATTCTCACCGTTAAGTCGGAACTCACCTACATACGCACCTACGTCACTCACATGGAGCACAAACACAGCAGTAATTAAGTGAAACAGTAAAAAAAAAAATTTAAAAGAAAGGTAACAATTCCTGACCTTTCCTTGTGGTAAATAAATAACAAAAAACATAAAACACATATGTACATACGTCGAAATGATGGAACTTTTTTTTAAATATAAATAAATGGGAGATGGCAACATAACCAGGAAACAACATACCTCGAATCCCACGTAACCAGAGGACTGTCTGTAGTATTGGAGGACTTGTGGCATGACTCCCACAGGCTGCATAACCATAAAACTGGTTATCCGTGAGCCCACAGTTCTCTGGCGGTAGGACTTGTAATGGGCCCTCCTGGTCCCCTCAGCTCGTCTCTCCGCACCAGCAGCTCTACTGCTTAATTGAGCCTCAGAAGCTGCCTACTTGGGCCAAGCTTTCCTCCCTCAACACTGAGCCCTCACTGCTCTCTCTAGTTGATTCTGGTTTCTTTGCTAATAATCTTTCTATTGAAAAAATCTATTTTCCCCTTATAATCGTATTCAATTGGTAAGAATAACACTGATTATATTTAGGGTAATGTCATTAACAAAATAATTGATAATAACTTTCAGTGAGTTATAGAGGGCGAAGGCAGGGGAAACAATAACATTTCATTCTAAGAAAGTAGACACTTTTATCCTCTTCGACTCATGTCCTTGTCTCTTCAGTTCCTCCATCCTTTAAAATGATTCCTTCTAAAGAAACTAAAATAAAAATATAGTTTAACGTGAAGCATGGTTAATCTTTAAATGATGAGGCATTGAAAAATTCTTTCCTCTTAGATTACTTAAAATTCCCCATAGGGCTCTCAGTAGATAAGTAAATAGTATAGAAATGTAAAAGGTAAATATTATAGAAATGTAAAAATAACAGTAAATTACGATTAATAAAATATACATAATTTTTAGTTATTTGTCTAGTATTACATTTCTACTTTGCTTAAGTAACAGTTGCTGAAAAAATTCATTGATTCTTCATTTCTACATATGAAAAATTATGATACTACTTACCTTTCCCACTGCAAAATAGGATCAGAAGAATTCTAAAAAAACATAATATGGATTTTTTAGTGGATAAATAAGTACAGTTCATTAAAATAGTTTATGTATTATTTTAATTGGGAAATGACTTGAGAAATATTGCATGTATGTGTGTCCCCCCACATTCTATATATTGGAATTATGATCCAGAATGATTATTGGTGCCAACTATTTATGTCTCCTGTCTCCTATTTTAATAATTGTCCTTTGTAAGTACAAGTGGCAGATATTTATATAATAGGAGAAAGCACTATTAGAAGGTAATTTTGAAGAATTTGCACCAAAGCAAGTGTATTAAATGTATAAAAACCTATATAAAATAATTCCTTAGAGCCTGAATTCAGAATTGACTCTGAGATGTTGTATTGCCCATTCTAGTTTCCTTGCATAGATTGTTTCAATGACTTTCTATATCACTCAGAGAAAAAATATATAAATAAAGTCCTTTCATGACCTTTTTACCTATAAAGGCTCAATTTACACCATCACTCACCTGACTCAACTCTTACATGCAACATTAAATTATGCAACAATTCAAGGATGGTATTCGATTTATAAATATCTGGCTTTTATCTGTGCAATTTTCTTTCCAAGATCACTCATTTCTCCTCTGCTGTCATTGTTAAACTCTGACATCATTCAAATGTCGCTTTTGTGTCTCCCTCTGTGAAAAGCCTGAACACTGAACTCCCCACCCATTCTATAAACGTCTATAGCAGCCTGTGATTCATTGATATACACATTTTGTCATATTTACTGCAATTCTGGCTTAAGACCCTCCATAGTGGCAGAGACTATAGTTTTTCACATATGTCAAACCAGTTCCTCTCAAGGAACGGTTGGTTGTCTGCATAAATGATTCTGCTCTAACTACCTCTGTGGCCTTGAGTGAGGCAATCTTTATGCTATAGATTTCCTATCTGTGGTAAAAATTATGGAGCTAGATAATCTTTGTGATAGCTAACAGCTGCTAAATGCCATAATTTTATGACTAAATATACAATATTCCAAGTAAATTAATAAATGAGGATATTTGAATGTTTATTTCTGAATATTATTTTGAAATTCTAAAATTACATAAATGAATTGATATATTTATTATGCTGAAGTTTAACCATAGGCATGACAGCTTTTTTTGTCATTTCCAATACTGCCTCGTCTTAAAATGTATTTTATTTATAGAAAGACTCACAGCTGTAGATTTAAAATAATTTTATTTGAGATAATATAAACTGTTCTGAAAATTTGAAAGCCATCTAGTTATACCTATATAGTGTAACATGACAAACCAAAAAAGTTGAACCTTTAAAAATAAGGTTCTTGTCCTTTTTTAGCACTGAATTCTTTTTTTTCCTTTAATTGGCTTACTTTCTGACATTTGAATAAGTGATAGTTACATCCCAATTTATCTTGAACTTTCAGAAGGCTGATATAATGGCATAACAAATCATCACTGTAGTTGGACAGAAACTGAACCTTCAAAAAGAGTTGAACACTTATAATGAAGAAATATATTTTAAAGTGTAAAATACTAATAATTAAAGTGAAAACATTCAAAATTAATGAAAAATAGACTATTAAACAGATATGTAATTATACTTTAATTCATTAAGCATATCAAGATAATCTGAAAATTAAATTGTATGACTTTAGTCTAATTCATTCCCTGAATAAAGTGGGCAAGATTATAACTTTGAATTCATATTGGAATTTCTTATATTTTTAATGTCATTAATAAATAGAACAAAGAATTTCTACAGTTAGCCAAGATGAAAAAAAAAATCCACAGTGTTATGACATTAAATATAAATGATCCCAATACACCAGATTGGCTAAAAATGCTAGATCCTATAAGTTTCTAATAAACTCATTGTAAATATAAAGAAACAGGCTAATGAAAGATAAAAATATAGAAAGACACCATGATAACATTAATCAAATCTGGAAAGGTTAAATTAATATCAAAGTAGATTTCAGAGCAGATAATATTAACAGGGATCAAGAAAGTAAAATTACAGATATAAAAGTTAATTTACAAAATGTTATGCCCAGATTTCAAGATTCCCAAGAAACCACATCAGGGAGCCATCCAATCCAATGCAAAAGCATAAGAATCTGTATTTCAAGCTAACTTGAGCTCTCCATCCACCAGACTCACTGACACATCGGCTAGCCAAGTGGCCAAGAGAGAGCCAACCCCGCCCAGAGACCGGTTATATAGGCGGGGGTCGGAGTAAGGGGAGGAGAAAGGACTGTGCTCTGCCGATTGGCCAGGCGCAAGCCGGGTCCTGTTACACAGGATGTGGTCATATCTATGGCGCGCACTTCCCTTGATTGTCATTGGTTAGTTTAAAATCCCGGGCGTGGCCAGCAGAGGCCTGGGCTTCCGGGAAGAAGGCTACACGTGGCCCCAACATGGAGGATACAGGCAAGATGGAGGGGAGGGCATAGCCCTCACCCTTTCACAAAAAACACAACAATCCTAAACATTTTTTGAAATATGTTTTTATTGACTTCAGAGAGGAAAGGAGAGGGTGAGAAAGTGAGAGAAACATCAATGATGAGAAAGAATCAAGCAAACAGTGAAGACTCCATTGCTTAATGAAACTTCTTGAATAATATATAAGCTTATGGACAAAGAGTATATGACATGGTCCTTGCTCTAGAAGTGCCCACAATCAAGCTGAGGAGACAACATGAAACGAAGCAACATACGAATACCACATTCAGACAGTTTTCTTAGCTGTATACACATGATTTCTTAAGGGTTTAAACGACTTTCTTCCAAAAACGCCTGCTGCATGTATCCCAGTAAAGATTGAGCCCACAACCCTGGGAATGTGCCCTGACCATGACCTCCTGGTTAATAGGTCGATGCTCAACCACTGACCCACACCAATTGGGCGAACCTAAATGTTTTTACACCTAAATCAGGATAGAATACAGATAGATCCACATATAAATGAACAACTAACATTTTTCAGAAAGTTTGCAAGGTAACTGAGTGGAAAAGGGACAGTCCCTTTAATAAGGCATGCTGGAATCATAACATATTAATATGCCAAAAAAGAACATGGATCCATGCCACAAACTTAAAACTAAAATTAATTCAAAATGAATAATAGACCAAAATATGAAACCTAAAATAATAAAACCTCTATCAGAAAGTATAACAGAAAATCTTTATGACGTTAAGTTATATAGAGTTCTTAAGTATGACACCAAAGCTGGGTCCATAAAGAAAAAAAAGATAAATTAGGCTTCATCAAAATTTAAATTGCTGTTTTTTAAAGAGAATAATAGAATTAAAATACAAGCAACAAAATTGGAAGAATTATTTTCAAAATATTTGGTAGATACTAATTTATAGAATATTTTTTAAAACTCATAATTTAAAAATATGAGAACAACTGAGTTTAAAAATATACAAAATATTTAAGCGGGTAATATGTTTACCAACAAAATATAAGAATAGCAAATAAACTTATGACAAGATGCTCAACATCAATAGTTATTATTAAAATGCAAATTAAAACTACAATCAGATGCTGCTCTCCATATGTTATATGGTTAAAAATTTAAAGCCTGATCATAACTAATTTTAGTGAGGGTGTGGAAGAATAAAAATTTGCACTATTGGTGGGCATAGAAACAGTACAACCACTTTGGAAAACAATATGGCAGTCTCTTAAAAATGAAATGCACCTACCATGTGATCTAGCCATTTGTAGATCCATCCTGTGCATTTGCCCAAAAGAAATAAATAAATTCATATGTTCATTCCAAGACATGTACTCTAATAAACACGTTTCTTTTTCTTTAAACACTCCAAACTGGAAATGACTCAAATATTCATCAATTGAAGAATGGATAAATAATTGTAATGGATAAATAATAAAAATATGTAATACAAGTAAAAAAAAAACCACACAACAACAAAAAAACTATTGATACACCCAACAACAACAATAAAATCTACCGAATAAAAGAAGCCAAACATTTTTTGGAGCATATGCTATATGTTTTTCTATTTATATAAAACTCTAGAAAATGAAAACTAATCCATAGTGGCAGTGTTTGTCTGGTGGAAGGGCTAGGGAAATATAGGTGGGATAGGTTACAAAAGAACAAAAGAGCCCTGACTGGGTTGGCTCAGTGGATAGAGCGTCGGCCTTCGGACTCAAGGGTCCCAGGTTCGATTCCGGTCAAGGGCATGTACCTTGGTTGCGGGCATATCCCCAGTGGGGAGTGTGCAGGAGGCAGCTGATCAATGTTTCTCTCTGATGGATGTTTCTAACTCTCTATCCCTCTCCCTTCCTCTCTGTAAAAAATTCAATAAAATATATTTTAAAAAAAGAACAAAAGAATACCTCTGGGGTATTAATCATAACCTTGCTTGTGAATTGACAGTTTTATGGGTCAAAATTTATCCATCATACATTTTATGTATGCAGCTTAGTATTGTTACAGAAGAGCAAAGAAATACCAAGCAGGCTTCCTAGAAAAAGGGAGGGACGCCGTTTATTACACTAGCGGACTCCGGGAATAATTTCCAAATCAGAATGAAGAAACATGCACAGAGCCTGTCTTTATATATCCCACTGGGATCTTTGTCTCGCAGATATGCCCCTGCCCCCTTCGTGGCCCTGCAGGAAGGCCCCCAGGTGTCAGGCCACATCCTGGCGCCATCATAACAACCCTCCCCCCCAGGGCAGTGCATTGTTTACAGTTTTTATGGTCTGACACACCTTGCAAGACCAGTTCCCTCCTCAGCATGTCATGCATTTCTTAATAAAACTTCTAAGAATAACAAATTTTAAAAGTTGTAGAGTAAAAATTTCCCCCTCTTTACTTACAAATGTATTTAGTTCAGTAACTGAACAAAATATGTGAGTAGAAAATCAGGCAGTTTCTAACAATTTTGCTTAGCAAAAAGCAAGTAACTCAGTACACACCAAGCCAGATTAAGAGAGCTGAAGGGCATCATGGATAAGACCTTCATTTTATATATAATAAATTGAGGACAAAAAAGTTTATATCTTGACACTTACATCTTTTTTTTCTATGTTCCACTTATTGAACTGTTATATTTGACAAGGCCACTCAGCAGTTAATGTCAGAGCAAAATCATGAACCTATATTTTAAAATATTCAGTGTGATTTTCTTCCCATACTAGTGCTCTGAGTCAGCATATATACCTCTTAATGTGGAAACTTTAAAAAGGTTTTAAAGTTCAGCTTGAAATTCATATGTATACTATCTTTTCCTTACCATCTTCATTAAAAAAAAAAACAGAGAGTAGAATGGTGGTTGGGAAGGGCTGTGGAGTGGGGGAGTTTGGGGAGACATTCCTTAAAGGGTATCAATTTTAGTTACAAGATTAATAATTTTTAGGGATCTAATGTATAGCATGGTAACTATGGTTGATAATACTGTATTATATCCCTGAAATCCCTAATAGAGTAGACCTTAAGTGCTGTCACCAGAAAATTGTAACTATGTGAGGTGACAGTTATGTTAATCAATGTGAGTGTGGCAGTTATTTCAGAATATCCCTGTGTATTAAATCATCATATTGTGCACTTCAAAAAACATATTGTACAGCCTTTACAAAGCACATAGTGTAGCCTAACAATGTATTCTTTTTATTTGTCAATCATCCCTCAATAAAGCTGGAAAAATTGACTTAGGTATTAATTCCTCTAGGCTTTAATGACCCATCCCTCAATCTATTTAACTGGCTTTTCTGTGCCTATTCATGAACATGTCAATGCAATGGATCCCTCCTGGGTGAAAGTGAAATTATACTAATTCTTCCAAACTGAAAATAATGTTAAGGAATGTTTTGAACAATCTTTATAACTACTTAAAAAATTCAATATCACCCTAGCCGGCTTGGCTCAATGGATAGAGCATCAGCCTGCGGACTGAAGGATCTGAGTTCGATTATGGCCAAGGGCACATGCCAGAGTTGCGGGCTCAATCCCCAGTAGGAGGCAGCCGATCAATGATTCTCTCTCATCATTGATGTTTCTCTCTCCTTCTCCCTTCCTTTCTGAAATCAATGAAGAAATACATTTTAAAAATTCAATATCAATGTTTGACTAATCCAATCACCAATGTCAACAATAAAATATGATTTATCTTTCAACCAGAACTTATTTCTAGTCAACATTATCCTATCTCATTAGAATTACAAAGACTATAAGTTTTATCTTACTAATCAGTTTTTGATATATAGTTCTATTAAAATTTAATGACTATTATTTGAATGTTTCAAATGTATTATTTCTGATATGGCCACCTCTTATAGGCAGGGTACTATTTGAAAATGGTTCATTGATAGTACAGGAACCACTTTGGTGACAATTAAATTTTAAAAATATATATTTTATTGATTAGTTTAGAAAGAGGGAAAGGGAGAGAGAGAAACATCCATCAGCTACCTCCTGCATGCCCTCTACTAGGAATTGAGCCCCGACAGGGAATCAAACTGGTAACATCTTGGTAAATGGTACCATACTCAACCAACTGAGTCACACTGGCCAGGGCAACAATTACATTTTAAAAGTAATAATAACAACAACATATTAGCCTCAAGCCAACAAATATCAGCCATGGGCTTTCAGAACCAGAATCTTAATTTGGTTATTTATATTTACTCTATCACAGGTTTAAATACCCACACTAATAATTCACCTGTAGACACAAGCAACAGTTTTCAGGGGTGAGGAAAAGTAGGTTTACAGTTGTGAGTACCAAAGCAGAGTTTATTCTTGTATTATCAATTGTTAATTATTGTATTATTTTCCATATGAACTATTGTAAACCTACTTTTGCCCACCCTGCATTTTGGGAAGCTAAGGACTACTGGCCCAGCAGTCCTACAGGTGCCTCTTCTAGTCTGATGTTGAGGCCAGAGTCAATTCCTATCTCTATGTATTGACCTAGATGTACAGTATCTTCAAGGAGATAGTTTCTTACCTATAGTACTAATATCTTCTATGCTAGTTTTCTCAACAGTTTCTCCATCAATTCCATCCCTTTTAATGACTCTTTTTCAGAAAGCTTTTAAAATTGTTAGATTTTTTAATGCCAGAAATTTATGATTTCTACTGCAGTTAAGATTTTTCTCTAATATTTTTATGTCATTTAATATGACTTTTAAAATGAAAATTAGTAAATTTAGATATTTAGTTATTTTAAGGTTTGTATAAAAAGGTTTTTCCTTATCTGGAGAAACATACATGTTTGATTTTCTATTCTAACATTTTAACTAATTTTTTACTATATGATATGTGATTTAAAAATAAAGCATTCACAAAATTTTTCTGGGTGATGTGGGGACACACATAGGAAAGGAACTTCTTTCTGATAGAAATGTTTTTCCCATCTTTCTCACATTTTTAAATGTTTGTCGTTATGGAAAAAACACTGATGACATACTCCTAAAAGAGAAAAGCAGTCATAGAAACCCTGCTCACTTTTTGATCATTCTAATATCGGATTTATAACTGCAGCATTTAACTGTAGCATAATATTAGGAAATAGTGTTTTTTTTTTCTTTTAGACAACATGTAGTTTTCTTTAAAAACAAACAAACATGTTCACACTAAATACTCTAGAAACTTGTAAGATCCAGTATATTAAGGATAAGCTATGTCCATATGCTCCATCTTGTTTTTTGGTTTATACACACATACATACACACACATATACATACATCAGTAATGCTGTCTTGTTCCATCAGTGCCAAAGGGTAGACACGGTCAAAAGATTCTAAAATTTTGTTTAATCAAGATATTTTGTTGCTCATGTTGTTAGCAATATTTCCATATACCAACTTCATAACACAAAAAGAATCAGTTTGGATCATTTTGCCTTTTGATTTCCCTATTCTCCTTTATATGCCTCTACTGGGATTTTTTAAAACTAGTTTTTTTGTCCTTTAAACATATTCTCCTTTTGCAGTGATTTATTTAGTAGTCTCATAAAAAAATTACAAAGTAGAGTGATGTTTGTATATCAGTTTATATGGAACAGTTGATATAAAGTGCTGCACATCATAGAGATATAATTTGATAGCAAATCAATATGTGCCAAGTATCAAAATATATCAATTTAATTTAGATGAAAAAAATCAAAAGCATATCTTACAGAAACTAGTTTTTTCAATAGTAAGCCACCTGTCCTTACTAGAAATAATCACAGAAAATTTCATAGTTAGGAAATATAAAAAGCTCTAGGCTTGAATAGTTATGAAACAATTTGAATGTTGATTGTTCAGACAGTGTAGTGCGGCTGATTAAAAGTGAGGAGGTAGAAACATATGGCAGTAAGTAAGGAAAGATGGGGCTATATAAAGCACTAAAAATTTAATCTTGCTGCAATCTGGAAACCAATGAGACTCTGACAGATTGGATCACAATATGATTTTTTTCATATATTAGAACATTACTGTACTGTGTTGAACAACTTGATGTAGATTTTTTTCTCCCCCGTCCCAAGACCTAGAGCAAATTTGCAATGTCATATTTCAAAAGGTAACTATTTGGACTTTGTTACAATTATTATGAAGATTTCTCTGTAGAATTCTGATTTGATAGAGAACAATAATGTAAATTGCTTAAAATAAAATATTTATTTTGTTGCCTTAACCACCTTTAAAGTGTAGATTCATATAGTTAAAATAGAAGGTATTAAGGAAACACTTAAATATCAATATAAATAGTATGCTTATATTAATGTGTAGAATGTTATGCCCAGATTTCAAGATTCCCAAGAAGCCACCAGGGAGCTATCCAATCCGATGCAAAAGCAAAGAGTCTTTTATTTTAAGCCCGGGCTTAGCTCCTCTACCTTCCTTACTGACGCAGCAGCAGGTGGCAAAGAGAGAGCAGTCTGCTCGAACCAGGGGTTTTATAGAGGGTTGGAGTAGGGATGGGAGAGGGGGCTGTGCCCCCCGCCGATTGGCCAGGTGCGAGCTGGTGACCCATTACACAGGATGTGGTCATATCTATGGCGCGCACTTCCCTTGATTGTCATTGGTTAGTTTAAAATCCCGGGCGTGGCCAGCAGAGGCCTGGGCTTCCGGGAAGAAGGCCGCACGTGGCCCCAACATGGAGGATACAGGCAAGATGGAGGGCATGGCCCTCGCCCTTTCATAGAATATATAAGATAATTTCAAAATCATAGTCACTATAGAAATAATATTCATATATCCATAGGCCATCTTTGGTTTGTGTAATTGGAATGAGCTTTTGTTCCACCAGTCAATGGAAAGGAATTGTGTTGTTGATGCTAACATCTATAAGTCATACATTTTTGTCAGGTTAGACATTTTCAGTGGGTATTAACTGAGTCTCTGATAACTGTTACTTCTATACTTAAACCCCAATAGGTTTTTAATATATCAGATATAGAATATTTACAACTGTAGTTTAATTATTTTTCTTTAGGATTGTGTGCTTACTGAAATGTGAACTTCTCTATTAGTATGCAGCATCTAATTGTATATTCACCCAGACCCCCTAGCACCGTGTAGGTCCTAATAAATCATCTTTGTTACTTTAAATGTCCTCATGTTCTCTTTTCTGCAAAAAGTGATCATGTACATATCCTGTAAAATTCAATTTAATTCCCAAATTTTACATTTCTACTCACTATTTTGGATCCCTTAGACCTTTAGGTAATATATATATAAGTAATATATATATATATATACTCAAATATAAAGCAGTCAATTTGAAATAATTTATAAAAATGGATAAATATGCTTTAAAAGGCTTCCTCCTTTCTGAAATGGCCTTTGCGTTTCCTCCAGCTGCATGCTATGCCTCATAGTCCCCAATAGGTAGAAACTTGTGCTTATGTTATTATGAAGGACCAAGATGGTTTCAAAGCTTTTTTTATCCAGGTCTAGTCCACTAGGGTAAAATGAATGTATCTTACTTTTTCAAGATAGAACTTTTTAAATATAAAATAAAAGAGCACTGAATAAGGTTTAAGTTAATAGAAGTGTTGAATTTTAAAATACTTTGGGTGACAATTATCAAAAAAAAGAAAACAGCATTTTAAATTAAATTCTCAAATTACTGTAACATTTGTCAAAGAACATTAATATGTTCTTATTTTTGCTCTCATATTAGTGTAGGCAGCTGTTAGAATTGAATTTTGACTCTACCTACCATATATATATTATATATTGAAGTCCTAACCCCCATCACCTCAGAATGTGACCTTATTTGAAAATAGGATTATAGGAGTGAAAGGAGTTTGGGTGGTAAAATAGAGGTTGGGGGATAAAATAGGGGGTTTAGGGGTAAAGTAGGCAGGTTTAGGAAATTTTAAAAAATTAAGGGGTCCATGAAAAAAGCACAGGGCTACAGAGCTGCAAAGGGTACATTTCCATAGAATAAGGGAGCTGGAAACAGAGTAGGCAATTTTTATAGAATAAGGGGCTGGGAGCTGCAGAAGGGTGTACATTTACAGAATTATGGGAAGGAAGCCTCTCATTCAAAGAGAGAAGACGAAAGCCCAGAGGGAATAGGGAAACAATGAGGGAGGAGGGGAGGAGAGCCTCACAGGTGAGGTTCCACCTTTGAGCTCAGGAGTTGCTATAGTGACCAAATCAGAAGGGGACAGTGACCAATCAGAGGGGATATCAAGGCACAAAGACCTACAGCCTTTATAGACCATTGGAAAAAGGGACTTAGTGGGACTCTTTCCCCCTCCCCACTTGGGAGTCTGTGCTTGCTTCTCAATAAATTTCCACCTTTGCTATACTACCTTTCCTCCTGCCCAGGGAAACATTGCCTGTTTCCAGTTCAAAAATCCCGTTTCAGGAGTAATCAAATTAAAGTGAGGTCTTCAGGGTAGGCTTTAATTCAGTATGACTGGCACACACATTAAAAGAGAGAATCTGGACAGAGAGTCAGAGGTGCTCAGAGGAAAGACTATGTGAATAGTCATAGGGAGAAGGAGGCCGCATGAATGGTTTGGTGCACCGACAAGCCAAACAATGCCAAGGATTGCCAGCAAACTCTGGAAACCAAAAGAGCTGAGAAATGATTCTCCCTAGAGCTGATGGAGAGAGCAAGGTTCTACCAATACATTGTTCAGACATCTAACCTTCAGAACTGGAATGATACATTTATGTTGTTTTATGGAACCCATATATTTTTGGTACTCTATTATAGCACTCTAGAAAACAACAATACAGCATTTCTTAATAATATAATTTTTATAAAATATGGAACAAAAAACTATAAGATATCTGTATGTAATTAGAGAAATTTTGAAAAAAAATTTAGTGCTTAAGTGCCAACTGCTTTCATGACAAGATAACCTTTGAAATGTTGAAAGTTAATTAAGATATGGGATTAACTGAAATAGCATATACTGATTTTGAAATATGTATCACTTAATAAAACTGTAAATTGACTAAAATCATGTTTTAAAATATATATATGGGATTTAAATTCAGATTCAGTTATTTTGGCTTATCCATGTTTTAATACATGTAAAGTTTTAAAATCATAACATAGGGAAACTCTAAGGTATGTGCACATAGTCATAAGAATCATAAATAATGTTGCCCACATCTTTTGAAAATTATTGTATGCTTTTGCTGAAAATCAGCAGTTTGAAAATCTAATGATTAACATCCAAGGAAAATTTCCATATGCCATATTTTCCAAACTTAGTGTAATACAGAGACTTTCCTTTTCTTGGTACCACCTACATTCCCCACAAAGTCTGGCCAGTGGCAATGTGGGGTGAACATTCTTCTCACTGATCTTTGAAACTATAATATCAAATTCCCTTTGACAGATAATATAATTTTATAACTTTTTACATTTACAACATGAGGAGAAAACTATTAAAATAAAGTGACTAAAAATTAAAGTGGTTTAAAAAAACTATCTTTCTCTTCCATGTGAAGCAAACATATCACAAAATTGAGTTTTATTTTTTAAACCTCAGGCTACAGAAGTTTTGTTAAGAGTAAAATACTGCATTAATTGGGGTTTATGCTGCATTCCTTTTCTAGGCAGAAATGCCACTGAAATCATAATTGGATATTTAATGATGGATGTGAGAGTTACCATGAGTTTTTTGCTGTATGATGTTTGAGTTAACACTAGGAATAAAATTTCCAGAGAGAAAATAGGGAATCTAACTCTCTGTCTTCATTGATATGAACAGAAATATAAAATTAAATTTTAACATTTCATGTTGGAAATGTACTCAAAGTACATACTCACTTTTGAAAGTTGTCAAATACTGTTAATCATATAATAAAAAAGCATGATAACAGGAAAATATGTGCTTCTGAGAGGAGTTAGAAACAGGATTAGGCAGACAGGGTAAGGGGTAAAAGGAAGGAGGAAATATGGACATGACAATTGAAGCCAACTAAAACCACAGGGATGCTGGTCTTGCTGAAAAACACGATGCCACAAGAGATGGGGGAGAAAGAGAGGGAAGCACCGAATGGGTTTTGAAATTGTTGTTAGGCGAGGAAGGTAGAAGAAGCCAATAAAAGAGTGACACAAATAGACAAAGAGCAGGTCCATAGCAAATAAAAACCTCTAGGCAGAGGAACTTCAATGGCAGCCCATTCTTGGGCCTCCTCCCCATGTGTGGAGTTTGTATCCGCTTATATTAAATTTCCACGCGTTTGCTTAAATCTTCTGGTCCACGATTTTATTCTTCAACTTTGTGAGACACAATCCCTGGAAGAACTTCGGCTTGTCATTCAGGCATCATTTCTTAATTAGATCCTCTCATGTGGATACATTACCATTTTTTTCAGAAATGGAAATCAAATGTATTCTTTTCATACACTTTTCTGGTTGCTATAGCATAACCATAATGCCATAGATTGATACTTCAGAAAACGATTTCAAATCCTTGATTAGTTAACTCGATTACCAGATGTACATCCTCAAGACCAGTGTGGCAATTAGCAGGTGACATGCTACAGGTTATTTTTTATCAATGCCCCTTTTCTCTCTGGTATAATGTACTATAGGATTTAGGGTTGAAGTCTCATTTAAGTACAGAGAATGTAGCATTCTTGCACTTTTAACTGATTTCCTCCAACCTTTCTTCTCTAAGGTGTTCATACTATTAATCCAATGTCTTTATACATGTCAAACATTCAACAGGGGATGTCTAAAGTAAAATTTAGAAAATTAATCAAAATAATGTCCCAGAATACAAATATAATGAAAATTAATTAAGGGCAGGGGAAAAATACGAAAAGGCTAACAACCACCAAGCAACACAGAATGAAACTAATAAGCAACCCAAACCCCTGAAGCATAAAATAAAAGAAAGGAAACTATATTGAGGTAAAATTGCCATAGAAATTCCAGAGGAACTTGATCATCCTTTTTTAAACTGAGTACTTTTCTAATTGCAGGTGATATAAGCAATGGTTTCTATACAATGCCACAGAAATGTAATTGTTGTTTTAGGGGTTGTCAGTGACAATATTTACTAACCCTCCTCAACCAGACTACATTTTTTGTTTTTATAACTTTAGGGCCTCAGTAAACTCAAAAGTTAGTACATCAAATTTGCTTAAACAAACCAAACTTACTTTGAATAAACTACAGATCTAATGGAACTATTCTACTTCTCTCGAAATAATCAGCAAAGATTTCCTTAGTTGCTGAAAGCTAATTGATGCAAGCACATTCAGGAAAGAATGAAACCATCCAGATAAAGAATAGAAGGAGATAAACATGAGATTTGCATCCTCATATGCCTCAGAGCAAAAGCACCTATGCTATTCTAGACCCAGGTGGTTGTAAAAACATACAGAGGAGTGTAAACAATGCATTCTGGATAAAGAAAGAAATGTTTTATTGGCTAGCACTGGGGTAGTAGGGAACTTGTAGTGGCCTTGGCAGAATAGATTACCTGTCTTACATTTTTCTTGAAAATCCACAGTCTGGGCAAATGAGTACTCAAGGCTCTTATTTATGAGTGCAGTGTCCCAACACAGCTCTGCATTCTGTGGTTGATTGATTAGACTGCTATTGCTTGTTTTCCCCTAAGATTTCAAGACTCTTTAAGGAGCATTTTAAACATGGAGAAGCAGATGCTATAAAATTGAAAGCAAGGAATTCATTTGAAAAATTGCAAAGAAAAACGAAGAGAGTAATGAAAATACAAGGTAGAATTGAAAGAGCAGGTGATGGAAAAGTCAAAACTCCCAAGTAATGGTGACAAAAATTAATCATTCAAGGAGAACGTTTCAGTTTTTGAAAGAACAATTGTTTTCTTTACCAAGAACAGCCACTCCCCTAGTAAAAATATCTATCTCCTAGGGACAAATAATGCAGCTCTCCTCATTGCAAACAGACTTCTTAGGCTCAGCTCTCCCACCTGTGACAGTTTTTAGCTATGTGTTATGTTTGAATATGTCACTGTGGTTCGGAGGTTTGTTCTACAAAGCCCCATTGCTTGCATCCCATGCCCACTGGCATTCAATCAGTCCAATTTATTGAAAATTTAATTATTAGTGCACTGCTAATAATTAAAACTGATGGTCACATTTAAAATCAGACAGAAAAAGTTAAAAATTATATTATTTCACCATGTGAGATATAAAACGGAATTAGAAAATGTTTCATTGCTGTTTGTTTTACTAGTAGTACCCCAGTTTTTCCCTCAGAGATTCTGTTTAATTAATCTTGGAGCAGGGCAGACAATGGTAATTTTTTAAAGCTCACCAAATGATTCTAATTGCCACCAAGGTTGAGAACTATTACAGTAGAGCTATTTAAAGTGATATAAAAAAATTGGGTTAAGACTCTGCAATTGTCAGGCTCATGGCCACTGACAAATCAAAATAATTTTGTTAACGTACTTGCTATTATATAAAATGGGAATTACAATTGCACAGGTTTGCTGTCAGGGTCAAATAAAATTAAACATAACTGTGGCATGCAAATTTTATGGCATATGTTAGTTATCTTACTATTATAAACTCCATTTCTTCTGTATACCATAGAGGAGTATATTTGTTTTCAATAATTCTATGTTCAATATGGTTTCAATATTCACTTATTAAATTACATTGTCATTTGTTTTCAATAGCAATTTTATATCAATATGCAGAGATGAATTGGAATGCTATAATTTGGCTAATGCTACTTAATTTATAAAAGGCAATTAAAGTTGTGATTAAAAGCATTTTCAGTTATTAGAAATTGATGTAAAGGGCATAGAGTATGTGGTTTGTATTCCTATTCTATATAGAACAATCATTCATAGACGGTTAAATGAGCTCTTTGGTTTCCTTGGGAATTGAATGCCTTATGAACCGAACATTATTACTGTGGCATGCTACAGGGGCAAGATATGACCTTAAAGCAAGGAAATGGACAGAGCTGAGAAAACAAAGACAAGGTTAATTGTGATATATGATATTTAACAATACTTACTTTAAACTATAAACTCTTTTTGAAGAAAGAATACTAAGTAGTAAAGAGCAGTTCTAAAGAGCTTAAAATATAAGGAGGTGTAAATTATGGGATAATGTATAGATAGCTGTTTCAGTCACTAAGTTCTTGAATTTGTAATACAATTTAGACATCAAAGAGTTTACAAACATACTTAATGTAACAACACATCTGTAATATTAATGTATATAACTCTCCTCTATAAATGGTCAATAAGTCCAAGAGAGAATCTTGTATTATGATAATGTTCGCTAAAGCTTTTAAAATCTTGCTATGTGCCACAAGTGTTCATATAAAATGGTTTATAAGTGTTTTAACTCATAAATGGTCATGACAAGCCAGTGACATAAATATTAGTACTATTCTTACTTTAAGATAAGGAAACAATCAGTTACCTAAGGTCACACAACTAATGAGAGCAGAGCTGGAAGGGAACACAATCTATCTTCAAATCTGGGTTTCTAATATCAACAGAAAGATTTGAACCTTTGTAGATTGAAGAAAAGAGATTTATTTTGGCCCAACTAAGGATACTGCCTGGGAGCAGAGTCCCAAAAAACATCAAAACAGCGCTCCAACTTTAGGAGAGTGGGGATGTTCTGATATGCAGGGGAACAAAGGAAAATACAGCAATGCCTCAACAGTTTGACTTAGTTACATACATCCAAGGACTAAGTGTTTTACAGGAGGTGGAGAGAATATACAGGTATATTAGGGTTTTCAAGCTGGCATTGGGAGTCATGGGGAGGAGTCTGGAAGCAATTATTTTCACATTTTTATAAGGATGTAGAAAGAACAGGCTCTACCTTCTATAATCATTTATCTTTTTATTTATTTATTTTTAAAATTTATTTCATTTATCTTTTTAATTGGAACTGTTGGAAAGCATACTTGGCTAGCCTCATGGAAGGTCCTGGTTAGGAAATATGCTGTGTTCCCCTGGTTACGGATGAAATTGGGAGAAGAAGCTCTTAGACACCCTTTCCTTTCTCACCTACTACATTAGCCTGATTCTCACTGTAACAGTTATACATGAATTGCATATCCCAAGTATCTGCCATGATGCAAAGCTTTATATGGCTATTAATAAACATTTTCTAGATTCAATTGTAGTAAATTGAATTGAATGATATATTAAATGATGTGGTGTTATAAAAATTTAGTAACCCTTGTATACTCAATCATTTCACATCTTTTTGGATTTTTATTTACTAGTATTTTTAATTTTTTAAAATATGCTTTTATTGATTTCAGAGAGAAGAAGGAAGATGGAGAGAGAGAGATAGAAACATCAATAAGAAAAACATGGATTGGCTGCCTCCTGCATGCCCCCTACTAGGGACCAAGCTCACAACCTGGGCATGTGCCCTAACCAGGAAGAGAACCTGTTGGTTCATGAGTTGACACTCAATAATACATCATCTGTATACTGTACTGTGTGTTCACCACCTCAAGCTAGGTATCCTATTACCACTTATCCTCCCCTTTACCCACTCCTACATCCTACCACCCCCTTTGCACCATACTGTTGTCTATGATTTTTTTTGTATTTTTCTTAATCCCCTCACAACTGACATCAAAGAAATACAAATGAATGTAAGAAAATATTATAAACAACCATATGCCAACAAATTGGACAATCTGGAAGAAATGGATAAATTCCTAGAAACATACAACCTTTCAAAACTGAATTAGGAAGAAACAAAAAAATCTGAATAGACTAATTACAACAAATGATATTGAAGCAGTAATCAAAAAACTTCCAACACACAGAAGTCCGGGACTGGATGGCTTAAACAAATGAAATTGAAGTGAGAGGCGCCAATATAATCAGGAGGGTCAGAAAAGGCAGATGGAACAAACGGCACCAGGGTAATCAGGAAGGTCAGAAGGGGCAGATGGAACAAACAACTTTTATGGGAGACAGCTGCAGCCAGGGAGGTTACGGGAGATGGCTGCAGCCCGGGAGGGAACTGAAGGACAAACGCCTGATAAGGAACCAGACAGGCATTAACTCACTTAGAAAGCCAGATCATTAGTAAAAAATTCCAAACTACATTCCCTCCCCACCGAAAGCAGATAGATGTACGTTGTATGGCGCCAGATCTCCAATGGAATGACCCCAGGTTACTTCCCCCGTTTGCTGAAAAGTATATAGTGTGTGCTTGAACTCTTGGTCGGGACTCACAGACACTGCTCTGTGCTCAGAGTAGGCTGTGAGTCCCAGCATGCTGGTATCAATAAACCCTTTGCTTTTTGCATGAGAAGCGTCTCTTGGTTCTTTGTGACAGCGGCTTGCGTCCAGGGCGTTACAGAAGCAGTAATTAAAATAAAGTCCCAACAAACAAAAGTCCAAGACTGGATAGCTTCACCGAGAATTTTACCGAACATTCAAAGAAAACTAATACCTATCCTCCTCAAACTGTTCTAAGAGGAGGGATGACTCCCAAGCTCATTTTACAAGCATTATTCTAATAATAATTCCAGCATTATTCTAATTCCAAAACCAGATAAAGGCACTACAAAGAAAGAAAATTATGGGGCAATATCCCTGATGAATACAGATGCTAAAATCCAGAACATATTTAGAAAACTGCATCAAGTAATAAATTAAAAAGATCATACACCATGGCCATGACCAAGTGGGAATTATTCTGGGGATGCAAGGTTGGTATAGTATCTGCAGATCAGTAAATGAGACACACCACAGAAACAAAATAAAGGATAAAAATCACATACATGATCATATCAATAGATGCAGAAAAAGAATTTGATAAAATCATGTACCCATTTATGATAAAAACTCTCAGCAAACAGAAAGAACATACCTAATGTAATAAAGGCCAATATATGATAGACCTATAGCCAACATAATAAACAATAGGCAAAACTGAGTGTTTCTCTTAAAATTGAGAATGAGACAGGGATGTCCATTTTCACCACATTAATATAGTACTGTAAGTCCTAGCCCCAGTAATCAGACAAGAAGAAGAAATAAAAGACATTCAAATTGGAAAGGAAGAAGTAAACTCATTATTTGTGGATGACATGATACTGTATATTGGATGATACTGTATATCCCTAAAGAGGGATTATACAATTTTGATCCTTGGTTTTGTTAGTGTGGTGTATCACCTTGATTAATTTATGGAATTTTTTTTCTTGATGAGTCTGGCTAAAGGCTTATTAGTTTTATCTCCTTTTTAAAAGTTTTATCTTTTTAAAGAACCAGCTCTTAGTTTCCTTTTTTTTTTAATACGTTTGTATTGTTTTTAGAGAGAGGGAGAAGGAGAGGGAGAGATAGAAACACCAGCATTGAGAATCATTGATAGGCTGCCTCCTACATGCCTCCTACTGGGAATTGAGCTGGCAAACGGCCCTGACCAGGAATCAAACCATGACTTTGACCTCCTGATTCATGGGTTAATGCTCAACCATTGACCAACACTAGCCAGGCCCAACACTTAGCTTCATTGCTCTTTTCTCTTGTTTTTAATTTTTTTAATCTCTGTCTCATTAATTTCTTCTCTGAATTTCTCCATGTAGTTGTATGTTTTTCAGTTATTTTTATAATTGATTTCTACTTTCCTACTGTTGTAATCAGAAAAAGTACTTGATATGATTTCAATCTTCTTGAATTTATTTAGACTTTTTTAATATGTGATCTATCCTGGGGATAGATTAGAATATATCAAAAGTCTGCAGAAGTGTAACTTCCATTGCTAATATTTCCATTTCCCGTTTCTCTCATAGAATTGTTCAGTTCTTACTATTCTCATAAACATAATCCCTATGATTCTCATATTTATATTTAAGAGTCATTAGTTCTCACATTGTTACACATTCTTCCCAGTAATGGTGGGATATATTGTTTTAATGGAATTATATTAGAAGCAATTGGGTCAAATGTTGTACTCACTGAAGGGTCTATGAATTGGAAAAGTCTGTGAATCACTTCTTCAGGGAACTGAATTATAGCATATCCTAAGAAACAATTAAAATTCCATTGGTCTAAATGCTGAGGAGAATAATGTTGATAGCATTTTAATTTGGGAATAGGTCGACATGCAAAGTTTGAAATGTTGTTTTCCAGTGCTTTCTCAAATCTAGAGTGAGTCAATCATGACTCCAATAAAAATATTTATGAAAACTGAATGAAAAATGTATAAAACATCCTTTAATCATGTCATATTTTTAAATATATTAAATGATTTTAATTTAATTGCTCAAATATTCAAATTGAAGAACAACCTATTTCATTAAAGATTCCTCCCTGGAGGAAGACAGACATTGTTTTTCTTTGGTTCCTTTGTCCTGAAAGTGTATGAGTCATCCTACATAGTAAAAGCCTAATATGCTAATGATATCCTAAGACTGCTCAACCACTCGCTATTAAATGCACTGACCACCAGGGGCCAGTCAACCAGTTGCTATGAGGTGCACTGAACACCAGGGGGAAGGCGCTCCAACCAGTAGGTTAGCTTGCTGCTGGGGTCCGGCCAATAGGGACTGAGGAAGACAGGCCGGACATGCCCTGGAGCCCTCCTGCGGTCCCTCCCCTGCTGGCCAACCTCCCGTGTCCCTCCTCGGCCCCAGTCATGCACTGGTGGGGTCCCTCATCCTAGCCTGTGCCCTCTCACAATCTGGGACCCCTTGGGGGATGTTGGAGAGCTGGTTTTGGCCCGATCCCACAGGCCAGGTTGAGAGACCCCACTGGTGCACAAATTCATGCACTGGGACTCTAGTAAGAGTATAAAAGACATCATTGCATAAAAATGTTTACAGTTCAGCACTCCAGATAAAAGGGACTCTGTATCCACCATCAACAAAATTTTACCTTTTTTTTTTTTTTTAACCTGGTAGAATTTTATTTTTTAAAAATCCTTTGCATGGTCTCTCGTGTGAATATTAATGCATCTTTGAAAAATAGGAACATGTTTTAAAAGTGTGTTGTATGATCATAAAAAAATGGAAAAGCTAGCTAACATAGATCCCTAAGATCCATAAAATACATGATCGTGTTTTCATTAGCATGATATTTCAAACAACTGAAGCAACCAGGCACATGCATTGACAACATTAATGATTTCTATGTATTTTCCCAACATTGGGTAAGGCATACAGTCTTCATAATTAAGTAACAATTCTTAGAAATGAGCACTTTTTAAAAAAAAAACTTGGGAGTAAACTTTGGGATAAAATGTTTATCTCCTGAAAAACTTGGGATGCACAAAAATAACATCACTTCCAAACCATTTCCCCATTAGTGAAAATGGAAAACAATGAGTCTTCACTGTCTGTATGAGTTTATTTAACAGAGCTACCAGCTTTGTAAATAGCTTAAATCCAATGTTACAAGTTTTAGAAACATTTTATCACTCAATATTGACTGAAAATATCTGATCAAATAGTTACTATTCATGCAATTATGGAAATGTTATTGCTAACTTGTTATGCTTAATTTCTTCCATTATAACCTACTACTAATATGCCTGTGATTCATTTTAATCATGCTCTTGGTTGGCTTTTCACCTTATACTTCTACAAAAGGGACTCATTAAAAGATCCAGTAACAGCTGTCAGGAAATGAGGCTCAGAACGGCAGGCAAGACCAGATAGATTTTTTCATTGCCTGTTGTTTCCTTGGCAGGCAATTTGTTTCCCATTGTTACATTTAGAAGTTCCAGTTTACTTATGCCAGAACTTAGTGAAAATAAGTTTTCTTTTCAATTGCTCCTTTCTTTTCAATAGAAGTATATAGTAATTTTACTTTTCTGAAATAATAGAGATGATTATTATTTATACTTTAAAAACTAAATCAGTTAATGAAATAAATGAGCCTATCCCTCGTAAATTATTTTCCTATATTTTTATTTTTAAGAAAATTACAGATGTTCTCATTTGCCTGCCTCCACCCAGCCCCTTCCCTCTGGCCATCACGACACTGTTGTCTGTGCCTATGCGTTATACACATATGTTCTCTGGCTAAACAAGAAGGAAATAGCCGAGCCCATGTATCTCAGTGGTTAAGCATCCACCCATGAACCAGGAGCTCTCAGTTGGTTCCATTCCAGGTCAGGGCACATACCTGGTTGCACGCTCAATCCCCATTGTGTGTGTGGTGGTGCAGGGGGGAGTGAGGAGAGGGGCATGCAGGAGGCAGCCAACCACTGATTCTCTCTCATCATTGATGTTTCTATTTCTCTATCCCTCTTCCTTCCTCCATAAAATCAAGAAAAAAAATATAATATGTATAGTACATATTATATTTTTTAAGAAGAAGGCAATATAGCACATAATTTTTTTGAGTCATTTAAGGAAACTTAAAAAATGATAAAGCAAATTTTCTGTCTTCAAGTGTGATATAGCACTTTAAGTTGTTGGAATGTCATCATATTTCATATTTATTTTATACATTTCCCAATGTATCTGGTATATTTTAGGAAATTTGATCAATTATATAAATGTCAAAAGAAAACTCATGATTCAGCTTATAGTTGTAAAACAGCTTTAAATTAATAAATTAAGAAAGATTTGCCCTGACCATTTTGGCTCAGTGGATAGAGCATTGGCCTGTGGACTGAAGGGTTCCAGGTTCGAGTCCAGTCAAGGGCATCTACCTTGGTTGCAGGCACATCCCCAGTAGGAGGTGTGCAGGAGGCAGCTGATCGATATTTCTCTCTCATCGATGTTTCTAACTCTCTGTCCCTCTCCCTTCTTCTCTGTAAAAAATAAATAAAATAATTTTTTTTTTAAAAAGAAAGATTTTCATATGGTTATAAATGTTTAATAAATTTTCATCAAATGCAAGAAATATGTTATATGGAGAAAAGTAAAGAATTATGTATATATATGTGGATTTTTCCAAAAATACTTTAACCTTTTTCGGTCCAAAGGCGAGGCTGACTCGACAGACCAGGCGCTAGGAGCAGGTCTAATGTTGAGGCTGAGGTCGACATCCCAAGCCGGTTCAACATTTAATCCCGTCAATTAATTTGGACCAAACTGTTTGAATTCCAAAAATAAATTTGGACTGCAAAGGGTTAATAAATCCATTATTAAATCAAGCAGTGCATTATGCACAAATAGAATTTATCCAAGAAATGAAAGGTAATTCAAGATGAATAACTGTAAGTGTAATCTACTATGCAATATTAGAGAAAAGTAGAGGGAAAAATCATATCATCTGGAAACATGCTTGGAATTATTGACAATATTTAAATATCTGCTTTTTATGAAAAACTTTAAATTGGAAATAAGCATGTTTTCCAAATTGGATAACAGGTGTCTAAGTGGACCTCTGATAAAAGTCATGCTTAAATAAGTAATATTTGAATTGAACTTATATGCATATAAGCATAATCCAGGGACACAGACAATAATGTGGTGAAAGTGGGGAGGTGGGGATGGCAGGAGCAGGGTGGAGGGGTCCACGGAGAGAAAATGGGGACCTATAAAAAGAAATATTTGAGTTGAAGCCATTAGCGCACTAGAAATGTCACTATTACTGTTATTATATCAAAATCTATTATATCTATATTAATAAAAGGGTAATATGCTAATTAGATCAGATGTCCTCCAGACGTCCTTCCGGACAAAGCTGCAGCAGTTGCCTGAGCCTCAGCGGATAGCGGCTGCTACTGCAAGGACCAGGCTGAGGCTCAGGCAGTGGCAACAGCTGACAGTGGCAGCAGCAGCAGCGTGATGGGGGCGTTGCTTTCCCCTGATTGTCTGGTCGCCTCCCTCAGAGGGAAGCCAGACTGCAGCTTAGGCCCGCTCCTGTAGGGAGAGGGTCTAAGCCATCGCCTGAGGGTTCCTGGACTGTGAGAGGAGGCAGGCTGGGCTGAGGGACATCCCCCAGTGCACAAATTTTGTGCACCAGGCTTCTGGTTATTTCATAAATAAGGACAAAATAAGTATTGAATGTGATTTGACAATACATATAGAAACATGGAAGACATGGAGTGACATATTATTGAATGACACTAACCTACAAATCTATTCTAATAAAATGGTAATATGCTAATTAGACTGGACATCTTCTGGATGTCCTAAGGGACAAAGCCATGGTGGCTGGGGCCAAGGCAGAGGAGGTTGGGCAATCGGGTTGGCAGGGAAGGGCAGTTGGGGGCAACTGGGCTGGCAGGGGAGGGCAATTGGGGACGATCAGGCTGGCAGGGGAGGGCAGTTATGGATGATCATCTGGCAGGGGAGCAGTTAGGGGGTGATCAGGCTGGCAGGCAGAGGCAGTAAGGGGTTATTAGGCCAACAGGGGAGCAGTTAGGGGCATCAGGCCAGCAGGCAGAGGCAGTTAGGGGTGATCAGACCAGCAGGGGAGCAGATAGGAACATCAGGCCGGCAGGCACAGGTGGTTAGGGGCAATCAGGCAGGCAGGGAGGCAAGCAGTTAGGAGCCAGCAGTCCCAGATTGTGAGAGGGATGTCCGACCAGCAGTTGGACATCCCCCAAGGGGTCCTGGATTGGAGAGGGTGCAGGCCGGGCTGAGGGACCCCCCACCCATGCACGAATTTCATGCACTTGGCCTCTAGTTAAACTATAAATAAATAAACTGAAACCTAATAAAAATTACCAGAGGTGAAAAAAATACTTAGAAATTAATTTGAATACTTTTAGAAATTAGGATGTTCTTAAGTAAGAAAATATATAAAGGAAAATTGAACAAATGTGTTTATGTACTACTTAAATTTTTTCATAATTCCATAGATTACTCTGATATTAAATGTGAACTCTAAAAGTTAATCTCTTGACTTCTTTATATAAGTATTCTAATTTTTTCTACATTATCTTTTACATTTCTCATTTCTTCGTCAAATTTGCAAAGGTTTGACTAAGATTCTTTTCAAGAAATCAGCATCTTTTATGACGAACCATATTGTAAAATTTTCAGATGACTCTTTTGGGTACTTATCACTATTAAATTCTTTTATACTTCAAAGGTACTATTCTTTATTAGCTTTTTTTAGTTTTAATATCTAGTTCATTATTTTTAAGTTTTAAAATATATTTTAGAAAGTAATTGAGGTAAATATATTTATCTAAACATCATATATAGTACATAATATAGGATTTCATAATGGATCATGCTTAAATCTGATCTAATAAAGAAGGAATATGCAAATTGACCATCACACCATAACAGTCAAGTTGGCTGCACCCACAGTGGAGGCAGGGATTCCATAACACAAGATGGCTACACCCACAACAGAGACCAAGTTCCTGTAATGAGCCTTAACAAGCAATCAGCAGGGACCTGAGGCTGCATGGTGCTGGGATGGATTGGGGACCTGAGGCTATGCCCCCCATCTGGTGGGGCTTGACAGGGGACCTCAGGCCATGCCCCCCACCCTGGTGCCAGGCTGGGGGACCTCAGGCTGCGCTCCCCCACCCCAGCACTGGACCAGAGGACCTGAGGCTGTGCCCCCTACCCAGTGGGGATTGACATGGGACTCAAGGTGCACCCCCTGCCCTGGCCTGGGCCTGGGGACTGAGGCTGCAACCCCCGCCTGGTGGAGCTTGACAGGGAACCTCAGGCTTCACTCTGGGTCCCACTGCATGCCCCAGATTCTGACAGGAGGAAGATTTTCATATACATTTTACTAATTTTCTTTCATCTCTGACACTTCTATTATAGAGAAAGGGCAAATAGCAATATTAAAATATTTCCTCTAATTAATTCCCTTTTAATGTGTATGAATTTTGTGCACTGGGCCACTAGTATAACATAATAGGTCTGCTATAAATTATGGAGATTTTGCTAGATTTAATCCTTGAGCCATTTTACTACCTTACTCCTCTCTCCCCCACAATATATTTCATTTATTACATGTCTCTTTTATGTAAAGAAACTTCCAATAATCCAGAGCACTAAACGAAACCCCTTTATATTTCTTAAGAAATACTTTTATTAATTTTTTTTTATATTCTGACTTTCTTTAAAATAGATATCTGATATTTTCAGAATAGTCACTCAATGTGGCACTTATCTTTTCTTGTTATCACTTTCTACTGGTCTGTCAAGTGATAAATAATTTGATTCCTTGCAGGTTTCTGATTTTTCAGCTGTGAGCATATGGCTTGACAACACAAAACTACAAAAAAATTTATGACAGTTATCATCTTGCCCCCCACCCCAAACTAATTTGTTTTCCATAGTTGTTTGATAGAAACTCTTAATGTACATTGGTCATCTTGAAGCTGCTAATTTATAATACAAATAGGTACTGTATCATGATATCATGTTACATGTTTCCCCGTATATGCTCAGTTTTAGACTCTCAAGAGTCTCTTGAAAAATTTCAGACTCCCAAAAGTTTATAAAATACTAGAGGCCCGAAGCACAAAAATTGTGCAAGAGTAGGCCTTCCTTCCTCCGGCTGCTGGCACAAGCTTCCCTCGCAGGGAAGGTCGTCCAGAAGGATGTCCAGTCTAATTAGCATATTATGCTTTTATTATTATTATAGATATTAGGTTGAGTATTGTTCAAGAAAAATATTTTCCCATTGATTTATCAATATATCTCGTTTGATTATGATTATATGCAATAGATGACAAGCACAACATTTATCTCAAAAATCTTTTAAAATATTATAATCACATAAAAAAAATGAAAGTATTAATGACGAATGGCACCAGATAGTGGAGCTTGGTTCAGCATCTCAGTTTTTGAGTTTTGGCTAGGAAAGAATTCAGAGTCGAGGAACTCAAATACAAGTGAAAGTTTATTTAGAAAGTCACAGAGGTGGAGGAAGTGAGCCAGCTGGTCTGCATGGGAACAGTTACAAAAGCAAAAAGAAGGGCACTTGAAGCTTAGGAGAAAGAAGGTAGAGATAATGCACCTGGGGGAAGGTGAAGGGGAAAGACACAGGTGTGCTTGAGAGAGAGAGAGAAAGAGAGAGAGAGAGAGAGAGAGAGAGAGAGAGCCTGGGGAAATAAGGTGGTGCATGCTTGAGAGAAAGAGAGGGAAAGCAGGGGCTCACTGCGTCCTCTGTGCTAAGGATTCTTATCCCCTCTCTAAAAGCGGGGTCTTAGGGGAGGTCCAGGGGTAGATCTCAATAGACATTCATTCACTTTCCAGGTGTGTTTTTTCGGGGTTGGTCTCCAATGATTGGTTGTTGCCAGGGCAGGGGGTCATTAGTTATCACAGCTGGTCCTGAATCAGTCATGGCCTTGCCATGCCTGGCCTTGCTGCTTTCCTGGGCGTTTGTTATCTAGATGTTTGCTATCTTTAGGGAGCAATAAATAATGCTTAAGGGAGTGTTCAAGGGCTTTTATGGGGTTATATGCTATCTCTGGCCCCTTTGTTTTCTCTCTCAGGGTGTCTAACCCGCATGACTAAGGACATGCCAGGATGAAAAGCTCAGAGGAGTGTCTGAGCCACATGACCAGCAATGTGAAAGGTCCGGAGGTCTAAACCACATGAATAGATATATGCTGGGCGAGGAAAGGTCACCCTGGGGCTGGGGTCCCAGCCCAGTTTTGCCCATTGCTAGGTAACCCAAGCTTTCCACCCTGGTGACCTTCTGTACTTGGCCTGTGGTTCATAATCTGCTCATGCCTAACTGCCTACTACAAAACTATTAAACAACACTTAGTAAAAGTATTGCTTATAAGAAACAGTGTCTTGTGGGTATCAGCATACAGTATACAAAGATCAAACCCACCATGAATATATATACATTGAGTGCTTGTCTTACTTAAGCTTTTGTTTTGGTTAGCTCAGTATAAGCTGATCATTTCACAATAATGTAGATCCAGCATAGTTATTTTTTTTTCAAACTTTCTTCCTTTTTTCAAACACTGGTAAGATTATTAATTATACCAGGGCATGCATTCTTTTAAAAATGAGGTTGCTATACACCATTTCTTTTATTTTTTAATATATATTTTTTATTTCTGAGAGGAAGGGAGAGAGAGGGAGATACAGATACATCAATGATAAGAGAGAATCATTGATCAGCTGCCTCCTTCACACCATCAACTTGGGATCAAGCCCGAAACCTGGGCAGGTGGCAATGGCTATATACCTTTTCAATTAAAGTTGTTTCACAATATCCTTAAGTCCTATGTACAGTTTCCTATAAATTTTGAATTTTTAAGTTACAAAATAAGTGTATTGTTAGTATTTTCCATTCTCATATACAAGTGAAAGTTTACTTAGAAAGTCACAGAGGTGGAGGAAGTGAGCCAGCTGGTCTGCATGGGAACAGTTACAAAAGCAAAAAGAAGGGCACTTGAAGCTTAGGAGAAAGAAGGTAGAGATAATGCACCTGGGGGAAGGGGGAGGGGGAAGACACAGGTGTGCTCCAGAGAGAGATAACTTTTAAAAAGTTATCTTCTAGTAATAAAATATCAAATGAGTAAGCATTTGGATAAGCAGCGATATTTTACTTTAACTTTTAGAAATCTAGTGCAATTAAAATAATTGTCAGGGTAATTCTGGACAATTGTCATTTATAATCAAAGCCAACTTTAAATTTAATGGTGGCCCAGTGGCAAGATCCTCTAATAGCAGCTACATTTGCACAAATGTCTCCATGCTTCTATCATCAGTTGGAGTGAACACTTACCTTTCTGATGTGTATTTAAAATCTGTAGAAACACCCTTTTCAAAGGCTTTCTAGTAAATGGCTTTAATTTTAAAATATAAAACGATTTCTATTATTTGGAAAGACAGAGTAGTCTTTTTTTAATGTCAATAGCCAACTCCCTGACAGATATCAAGAAAATGGTGTCATTTTGTATTTTTTCTCCAAACTTCCAGCTATGGAAATGAGTTTCAAAGTTACACTTAAAATAAAATTTTACCAACTTTTCTATAATTTAGTACTGAGCAGGACATTCAATAAATCATTCTGATTTAGGTATATAATATATAGGCTACTTCTTTACTTAATCTAAATGAGAAATCTTTATAAGAGACTCCTATCATTTAAAATATTTAAACTTTAAATTCTGTCAGAACAGTGTAAATACTCAGAATCATGTTTTATTTAGGAAAAAGTTCATACCATTGGGAGAGGAAAAAAAAAAAGGCAGGGACTCAACATTAGAAAGATAGGGTTTTGCCCTGAGAAGCAGTTTTTACCTAGGTAATAATGATTGTTTTTTAATGAGTATTTTTTGTGTGACTAGAGTTAGGGTAAAATTGGTAGGCACTGTGTAGATAATAGTAACTGTCATTTAATTTTTAAGCTACTCAATATGGGCTCTGTGTAGCTTTTTCATATTTCAGTTTTAACTAGATCTTTTAAAAAATGAAGCATTTCCAGATTCAATTGCTATACTCACAAACATATAGGAAAATGGTACATAAATCTATAAAACACATATGGTGTGGGAATAAAGGTCGTTTGATGATGGAGAAGATAATTCAATTTTATGAAAGATTAAGCCATAATAAGTTTTACAAATCTCAGTTCTAAGCGATAAGCATAACATTGAGGCATATAGCTGAAGACTAAATCCAGGTTTAAAAAAAAATGTCTTCAGCTGCATGGCCAGTTTCAATTGTGGAAGCAAGAAAATACAATCACTGAGAATTAAGAATATCTTAGACCTTTTGGGAAAGATATAAAAATGCTTCCAACTCTTAACATAAAAATTAAATGGATTGCCGAAACCTGTTTGGCTCAGTGGATAGAGCGTCGGCTTGCGGACTGAAAGGTCCCAGGTTCGATTCCGGGCAAGGGCATGTATCTGGGTTGCGGGCACATCCCCAGTAGGAGATGTGCAGGAGGCAGCTGATCGATGTTTCTCTCTCATCAATGTTTCTAACTCTCTATCTCTCTCCCTTCCTCTCTGTAAAAAATCAATAAAATATATTTAAAAAAAAAATAAATGGATTGATATTAGTTTTATAATATAACCTGTTAAATGTTCAAGTGAAAATAGTGCTTAGGAGGATATTTGGTTGCTTGGAAACTATAATTTGAGTTAAATTGTAGTACTGAGATACACATAAAAAGAAAAAGCAATTCAGTAAAAGGAAGGTTGTTTAATGAAAGATCATTCATTAAAGTCATATTCATATGTAATGCTAGTGTATGGAAAATTTTACACAAGAATATGAAATAATAATGACAATAGGTTTTAAAAACATGAAAGGGTATAATATAGCTTTCAAAAGATTTGTGAATGCAAACCATATAAAAACATAGTTCATGTAGCTCACATGGATTAGAGTTATACATCATTAAGTATAATAGGAACCATTCAGCTGAATAATTTTTACATATAGATGCATTAATATAACATTTTCACAATACATATAGCATGTGCTCCTTCACCAAAACTTTCATTATCTGAATTATTTTGGCTATACTAACTCAGAAAAAAACAGCACTGCATTTCTCAGTTGTATATAAAAAAAAAAAAAAACCACTCTGGCTCTCCTGAACATTGCAAGAATACTCAACTGTGGACATAGTTTGCAGAGCTCAGAATCACTATATTTTTAGGCCCCTGCATAAGAAAGATATATCCACAAACAAATGAAGAGCTGTGACTTAAGTGTTATAATTTCAAGGATTGTATAGTTTCCCTTACATACCAATAAATTGCAAGTTGGCTCACTTGAAAGAAAAGACTCAAGCACTTATCCTACCTTTATTTTATGAAGTTTTTATGAATTTTATCTTAGTGCAATCAAATATTAATGTTTGATTTTCTTTTTATAGAACTATTCTGATTAATAAATGAAGAAGGATGCTAGAAAGCATGTCACTATTTTATAATACCAATGAAATAATGGTTCTAATTAATGATCACTGGCTCCAAAAATAACAGATTCAAAAATAGCATAGAGATAATGTGTGCCTCTTTATGGGAATACACAAGACCATGAGCAATTCTTTCCAAAAAGCTCAAACCTCAATCTGATGAAGGCTTCTTGCTCTCCTGGCCAATGTACTACAGAAATATAAGAATCTATAAAGTATGTGAAGTGATATTATAGGTTAGAATCAGTAATATCTATATCAGGGGAAAATATAAATGACACACAAATCAAGTAGAACAGCCCCTCTAATGTCAATTGGAAGGCAGGAAAAGAGAGTAAGGGAGGCTACTTTATATTAGTGATGTATATATCATTAATTTGAAATACGATTCAATTAATTAAACCAAAAACTCCATTCATGTAATAATTTGAAAAAGTTTAAGACTGAATAGAAAGTTAAGAATATATATTTTTTGAATGTTGATAGCTTTTAGTTGGAAAATCAGTATTACAGCTATATTTCCTAAAAACAATCATTATATCTTATAGATACATTCTGAAATATCTATCAGTGAAGTAACATGAAGTCTACAATTTTCTTGGAAATAATCCTGAAGAATGTCAAACTTGAGTAGGGACCATAAATTGAAAATACATTAATCTGCACAACAGGGCTTTGTTATACTATTACTAGAGGCCCAATGCATGATATTCATGCAAGAGTAGGCCTTCCTTCCCCCAGCTGCCGGCACTGGCTTTCCTCTGGCACCTGGGATCAGGGCTTCCTTCACAGCTCCAGATTCATCTAGAAGGTCGTCCTGAAGGATGTCCAGAAAGACATCTGGTCTAATTAGCATATTACACTTTTATTATAGATATTTTATATATATTTGAGTTTTGCAAAATAAAAAGTTAAAGCTAATTCTCAATTGAACAACAACTATAAAACTTGAGAATGTCAGAACCTCATAATGATACAATTTTTTTTCATCTGCATATTTAGGATAATTTATAGTATTCATGAGAGATTTGTATATAACTTATAAAAAGTACTTAAGGCTTTCAAAAAATAATTTAATTGAAAAATGTTATTTTTATTGTCTTAAGAAATATTTCAGAAGTAAAGGAGAGTTCATATTTTTATAGGGTTTTTATGTTAAGTCTCTCCACCACCCTAGTCCAGACTTGATCTGCCTGCCTTGTCACTTTCATTCTGCTTATGGACTTACCCAGAAACTTTTAAAAACAGAGATCTGATCATATAATATGCTTATTTAAAAAAATTTGCCTATCTTCCCAGATTAGAGAGAAAGAGATGATTGTTTTTCTTTCTTTCTCACACACAGACAGGTGCTTCCTGTGTCTCCAGCCTCATCTCATTGCTCCCTCCCCTTTCTCATCACAGTGGACATCAGGTATCATGCTGGGCTCTTCCCATCTTCAGGCTTCTGCCTTCCTTCCTCATCTCTCACTTCATCCCCCATGGGTAATTTCTGTTCATTCCTTAGCTTTCAAGTGTCAACACACCCCAAGAGTGGGCCACATCTTTTTGCTATAAACATCCACTAATTATCTGTGACCTTTCCTTCATAATATTCATCACACTGACAGTTGTTTAATGTTTTTTACTTCATTAACTGTGTGTTCCAGGAATGGTGAGTCGTTACCATCTCTGTGATCACTTTATCTGCATTGTACCAGTAGGAGCTCCTTCACCAAATTTGATGTTCTTTATTTTGATAAAGTCTTGATCATGTTGGATAAATGCCTAATTTCAAAATTTTATCTGGGAAAAAAGAAAAAAAGCAAAATTTTCTTTTCAAGTGTTGCCAGAAAAAAAAAAAAAAAAAGACAATTGGCAATGAAAATTACTTTAGGAGCCTGAAGTAACATGAATATGTGGCAATGGAGAGAAATCGGAAGTTCATATGCACTATTAACTTCCAAAATAGTCCTAAGTAAAGACTTCTATATAAATTCTAGAGGCCCAGTGCACAGATTCCTGCACCAGTGGGGTCCCTCGGCCTGGCCTGCAGGGATCAGTGGACCTCCATGCCGCCGCAGCCCAGCCTTCCCTGCCAGGTCGTTGGGCTCCAGCCGCTGTCCGCATTGATCCTGCACAGAGTGGAATAGTGCACAAAGTGGCAGGCAGCCAGGGAGGAGCTCAAGCCCTGGTGCCACCCAGCTCCTGCTCATCCCACCCTGCTGCGCCTGCAGCTGCCAGGGTGTGCAGGGGGAGTGTCCACGGGAGAGGCTCGCACCACCTCAGCTGCAGTCACCAGCCGTCACCCCTGAGTCTGGCTCCCGTCTGTCAGCTGAGCAGCGCTCCTGCTGTGGGAGCACACTGACCACCAGGGGTCAGCTCCTGCATTGAGCCTCTGCCCCCTGGTGGTCAGTGCGTGTCATACCTACCGGCTGGTCGTCTGATCATCCAGTAGTCTGGTCACATAGGCTTATATATATATTTATAGATAGATTAGATTAATACTTATCATCCATAATATCATTTGCATTTAAATGGGGACAAATCTGCAAAAAATAAAAGCAGGAGGCCTATTTATTTCCAAACTCTGTGTGTAGAAGAAAAAAATATATATTTGTATACACATATTCATATAGAGAGAGAGCTGGAGAGAGAGAAGGAGAGAGATAATTTATGTCCAATGGCCTAATAACAAATAATTTTAAATAATCAAGTAATTAGATATTGTCTCTATGTTGTATTAGGTTAAGTATTTAATTATATGATAATGAATAGAGCAATGGAATTTATAAAGCAGTGATAATATTGAAATAGGAATTTTTAGGGGTAAAATAGGCAGGTTTAGTGAATTTTTAAAATTAAGGGCTACAGAGTTGCAAAAGGGTACATTTCCATAAGATAAGGGAGTTGGGAGAGGCAGCAGTTACAATTCCATAATATAAGGGAACTGGGAGTAGCAAAAGATCTATATTTACAAAATAAAGAAGGAGGAAGAAAGCCCAAAGGAAATAGTAGAACAATGAGGGAGGAGGGGAAGAGAGCCTTACATATCCCATGTGAGATTTGACCTTTGAGCTCAGGAGTTGCTATAGTAACCAAATCAAAGGAAAATAGTAGCCAATCATAGGGGATTTGGAGGCACAAAAACTGCAGCCTTTATAAACCGGGAAAAAGGAACTCGGTGGGACTCTTTCCCCCTCCCCACGTGGGAGTCTGTGCTTGTTCTTCAATAAATTCCCACCTTTGCTATACCATCTTCCGACCGTGGTTTTATTCTTCTACTCCAGACAAAGAGCCTGGGGAAGCCATTCTGCCCAGGGGAAAACCACGTGTTCCAATCTAAAAATCCCATATCAATATAAATATATAATAAATAAGAACAAAAAATATAACACTAGCCAATATGGAAACAGACTGTAAACAGAGACGTAAATGGCCAATTAGGCAATATAGAAGTTTAGATGGACAGTACTATATGTAGTGACAGTCATGAGGACAGTCTACAATTTAGGAAGATTCAGAATGTGTTCCTAGAACACAGCAAATGCTGTGACTATAGTGTTATTTAAAATTCAATTGTGTAGAACTGCATTTAAAACACACATAGACCCACATAAACAAATTAACATTTTAAGTCTTTTGTGCATTACTCTTTGTTGCACACTTGATAGGATGAATTTTTCTTGAATTAAGTGATATGTACCTGAAGCATATAAATAACCAAAATCCCTTTTGTTTTTTTATAAGTAGGGTCCATTTAATTTTGACTCTCACTACATCTATCTTTCAAAAACACTTTATTATATTACATTTATATAAAATTAGGAACTATTGCTTAACAACAGTATAAAGTGCTGTTATTAATGGTCATTTCTATGTAAATATGATCAGGTTTTAAATCAACAATTTGCCAATGATCAAAGTGTGGATTTATGTTCAAAAGGCAAAGTAGAAATATACGTTAATGGTGGAGGTCTCTGAAAAGTCATGTTGATTAATTTGGATTTCATAGTATTGATTAAGAATGGAATTTTAAATGATTTTTACTTTATTCATTTAAATATATACATTGTCTTCCAGATACAGAATTAATGTTTTGTTAAATAATAATAGAATATAAACTACCTCCAAGTGATAATTTAAGAATATGTGATTATTATCCAATATAGTTTATATGTTATTGACCATTGAACAATAAGAAGTACAGCAATAAAGATTAGTGAGATAAAATAGGGATTCCAGAAAGTTTGTAGTGTATTCTAAAACAGTGATACATTCCTATTTGGAATCTCATTTGGAACCAATGCCTTCAGCCAAGTGGTTTAAAACACCACACTCAGCCGAACTACAGAAGACTGAGGCAACCAGACAGAAGACGATTGCCACATTGGATAGAGATACAGATTGGATGTAGGTATCAGTACACAGAACTTCAACATTTAATTTTCAAAATGGCAAAGTCATTAAACAAATATAAAATGAAAATATGCTAAAAGTTTTAACATATCACTTAATGAGGGGACCTCAGAAGGTAGGTATATTTAAAGAAGGATTAAAGTGCTGAGTTAGATTGCGAACTGGATAATGCCCTACATGCCATTAAGAACTGGTATTGCTTGTTCCAGCACAGAAATAATATATCTATCAAACTAAAGTCAGTAGTTAACAAGTGATGATAACTGGAGCGGTGAGTGACATAGGGAGAGGTTGGTAAAAGGGTACAATAGCTATAAGATAAGGTCTGAGTATCTAATGTTAAACATGGTAAACTATAGTCAACAGTTTTGTATACTTAAAATTTACTAAGAGAGCAGAACTTAAATGTGTGCGTGTATGCGTGTTGATGGATATGTTAATTAACTAGATGGGCGAATCTTTTCACAATCTAGTCTAATAAAAGACAAACATGCAAATTGAATGTACCTTCCCTACATCTTAAGCCAGGCCCACCAGCCAATCACAGCCACTATATGCAAATTAACCCAGCCAAGATGGCGGCCGGCAGCCACGGAGCTGGAGCGAGCAGGAGGCTTGGTTGCTCCAGTGATGCAGGAAGCCAAGCTTCCCGCCCATCCTAGCTGGCTCTGAGCTCCACTGAAGGCAACAAAGTTTCAATTATAGAAGGTAAATAAACCTCAGAATAAAAAAAAGAAAGAAAAAAAGGAGCTTCTGTCGCCAGGGGGCTTGGCCAGCCTGAAAACAGCCCTCAGCCCCTCACCCAGACTGGCCAGGCAACCCAGTGGGGATCCCCCACACTGAAGGGGTTGTGGCCAGCCTGAAAACAGCCATCAATCCCTCACCCAGGCTGGCCAGGCACCCCAACGGGACCCCTACCCTGATCCAGGACACCATTCAGGGCAAAGCAGCCAGCCCCCACCCATGCACCAGGCCTCTATCCTATATAATAAAAGGGTAATATGCAAACTACCCTGACAGCAGAATGACTGGAAATGACTGGTCACTATGACACACTCTGACCACCAGGGGGCAGACACTCAATGCAGGAGCTGCCCCCTGGTGGTCAGTGTGCTACCATAGGGGAGCTCTGCTCAGCCACAAGCCAGGCAGATGACTGCCAGTACAGCAGTGGTGGTGGGAGCCTCTCCCACCTCCTCAGCAGCACTAAGGATGTCCTACTGCAGCTTAGGCCTGCTCCCCGCTGGCAAGTGTACATTCCCCGAGGGCTCCCCGGCTGCCAGAAGGATGTCTGATTGCCAGCTTAGGCCCAATCCCTTGAGGAACAGACCTAAGCCAGCAGGTGCTCATCCCCAGAAGGGTCCCAGACTGCGAGAGGGCACAGGCCTGGCTGAGGGACACCCCCACCCCGAGTGCACAAATTTTTGTGCACCGGGCCTCTAGTGTATAAATAAAATAACAATATACAGTTTAAATATGTTATAATTTTATGTCAATTATACCTTAAAAAAGCTGAAATTTGAAAATGATCCCTAGATGTAAAAAGAAGCAAACAAACAAATAAACAAGAAAACAAAAAAGGCAAGTGATGTCTCTCTTAGGCCTTCAGTGAATAGTGAACAATGAATAGAGGTTAAATAAATACCTTTTCCTATACAATACATGTAGAGGTTAAACCCCCATATAAAAATGAAAGAATGCACCATCTATCATTTTGTCTTATTTCCAATTGTCCAACAATATTTATAAGAACTCTGAAAATAGTGGGCTTATATTGTCTTTCCTGGAAAATATACATAAAATATTCTTCAAAATAAAGCAATACACTATATTGTAGATGGGGTGAGAGAAGACAGAGACATCAATCAAGATAGATTGACTCTGGGGTGCCTCTGAGGAGCTGAGCTTGAAGCAATGTACATACTTCTCAGAGAATCATTTTGCAATTTGAAATTAAAGTAAACATTCTTAGCATGTGAGTTGTCCCATGATGAGACAAGCTGTTCCTGTCCAAATAGTGAAACCACTATTAATGGAGGCTGAAAAGATATGCATTTTGGGAGTTTGACCAAATAATTTTCTAATTTCTGGGTAACATCTCAAATTCTGTGACTCTTTTTGTCTCCATTTTGTCTAATAACAAAGAAAAATTGAATGATTTTAATTTGTCTCTTTTATACATAACTAGAGGCCTGATGCACAAAATTCATGCATCGGTAGGGTACCTAGGCCTGGCTGGTGATCAGGGCAGATCTGTGGGGTGACTGGCAGGGCAATCGGGGGGCCCCCACTATCACCCGCCTTGGTTGGCCTGGTGCCTCCCACTCGACAATCTAGCCCCCCGCTGCCATCTCTGCCAGTCACCTCCCTCTGAGGGAGGGTTGGGGGGCCCGTTGGCACCTGCCTTGGCTTGCCTGGGGCCTGAGGGCTGGGGGCAGCTCCTGCATTGAGCGTCTGCCCCCTAGTGGTCATTCCACTGTTTAGTCAATTTGCATATTAGGCTTTTATTATATAGGATATGCACTATCTCAAATTACTCTTTCTATATTTGAAATGATTATAATTCTTTGGATACTTTTCTTTCCTTGTTAAGATTCCATTCATTTTCTCTGCACACTGGTTCTTATGTTGTTGTTTTTTTAAGTATGTTTCTTAATCATGTTAATTGGACCCAAGGCATATGGGATTATAAATGATATTTCAGAAAGAGTAAGCAGTCTAATTAAAAAAAAAAAAAAAGAAAACAAACACAAAAAAAACCAAAACTCTGGAAAGTAAATCTCATGCAGAAAAAAATGTTTTTAGATGAGTTCATAGATAAATGTGTTTTGGGGTTTATAAGTTTTTTAAAAAGCTATGTCTTAGTTTTCATGGCTGTTTTGGCGTGAAGGTAGATGAGATTGAAGTAGGTTGGCCTGAGATTTGTGGAACAGTCAATATTAAGGTCAATAAATTACATTTGATTCAAAAGGCAATAAAATATTAAATGACAATTACCTGATAAAGTAAACAATTATAGTGATGCAATACATTATATACAATGTATACTTTTATTAACTTGGCATATGGGCCCTAAAAACACTTCCTTTTGTATGAACTTTTTAACATCATGCCTTTTGCTTCTTTAATTTTTTATACATGTGACCTATGAAAAGACTGTAAATTCATCATCATTTTTATACTCAAGCACTTAAGACAGACTTGCATGACTAAAATGTTTATAGGTTCTATTAAATAACTCAGAAACTCAGAAGAAATATGGCTGCTGCAGTTTATATTTTAAATTACTCAGGCTGTAAAGGTTTGTAAGGCTTTTAACCAAACCGGGGTCAGCCACATTGAACGTTAATGAAACTTATGAGAAACGTGCTCCCCAGCAACCGATCATCAGGGATCTTTCCCCTTTCACACAGTTCTGCATCCTGTTTTTACTATCACAATCAGGCTTCTGCCTGATTACATGTTTTCTATATAAGCTGGTATTTTCACTGCATTTAGTCACAAGGAATATCTTCCTAGAGGATTTCTTTGTTTGCTTTTAATTTCATTTATTGATTCTTCTTTCTTCACTGAAACAAAATAATTTGGAAGACTTGTCACTGTGTGTAATCCCCTCTGTGATCCAAAACGTTTTCTCCTTGTTGCTTTTAATTAACTAACATGTCAATCAGATTTGCACTGTTTGTGTTTTTACCCATTATCACTGTGTGTATAGACATTTAGTTTAATCTGTATGTATATTGCATTTACCCAATTCTTTGATAAGCATGGGTTTTCATGTTTGAGAGTAAGAGAGTATTTAGAAAACCTATGCTTCCTCATGTAGCCTTTTTTCAAAACTTTTCAAAATCTTAGGAAGAACAACACTGCCATCTTAAGGCAAAATTAGTAACGTTTAAAAACTACTACAAAATTGTGTTACATATTTTAGGTTATTAATCCAATTTAATTTGAAACAAATAACTTAATACAACACAGGCTTACGTTTGAAAACCCTTGCAATTTTTGTAAGAAAAATATAAAGAATTTCATAGCATACATTAAAGAATCATGTATTTATTTTATCTACCATGAATACTTTGATTCAGTTTCAGCCCTTCTCTCAAAATTGCAAATGGCATTTTGAAGAGAATGTGTATAATACTTAAAGGGATTTTAAGCCCTGGAGTTTCACTAATGATATTTGAAAGTGTACATATACATTCACATGATGTACAGTATCAATTATAATAGTCTGAAGCCTGGAATAGTAAATGGTAGAGAAATCCGGAACAGAATGGCAAGGATAATTAAGAGTAAGACATGATGGCTTAGGAAGGCTATTGGTATAACAGAAGATAGCATGCTACTCCTATATCCACTCTTATTAGGAGAATGATGTGTCAGACATTTGATGCTTGGTATATGGAAGATGAGTGTACATTTGCGTTGCTCCAAAAGGCAGACTGAGAAGCATCCAATGGCTATTACAGCCAACCTTCAGTTAAATATTAATGCTTTTTTATAGTGCTTCTTGCTGATCACTATTTTCAGAGCACTTTTTAGCTTTTTATTTGAAAGCTGACACTTTGAGAATATCTGAGGGGAATCACCCCAAATTCTACATTTCCTCAATATCTGTCTAAATTTACACTTTCTGTTTCATAATTCCCAATGATCTGAGAGGACAACGTGTATGTTTTCTCTTTTCTAAAGCTAAGCTGCACACTCTGTGTGCTCAGGCCCACTCTTGTTTTCCATGGTTTGTAGGATAGAGAATACCATAAAGTCCTAAGCCTTTCACCCTTAAACACAACATATGCCCATCTATCCCAGAATCAATCTTGATTACTGTTAGGTCGGAGAGAGCCCAGGATCGGATACATGCAGACAAGTGACGAGATGGAATTTCTCACAGATCAACGTGCCAGACACAGATACCGGCTTCTTCTCCCTGAATCCACATACCCCCACACAGATACTGACTCATTCCTGAATACCTTGCTGACCCCCCTGCAGCTGAAGCTTCCTCAACTGAATACCTTAGCTCATGTCCCTGCCCCTCACCCAACCGCAGTATAAAAAAAGCGCCCCCCCTCCATGTTGGCGTGAATCCACGTGCCCTGTCCTTGGGGGTACGTGGGTCTCCTGGGGATGCAGAATAAACTTTCCTTTCCTTTCTTTTCTGATTCACTGGACTCTCTATTTCTTGCACCGCCTCCTGATCCACCTAACCTAACAATTACCTACACAATAACAATTATCTTAATTCACATTTCTGATCATGTCAAGCCCTGAATGTTTTAGAAAAACATTAAAAGGCTTCATCGTTACCAAATAACATAATCTGAGCTATCTGTCATGGCATTAAGTAGCTTGATAAGTATGTAGCATTTAGTTTTACTACCTTTACTCATTAATCTATAAATATGCTGATTTCATAAGGCACACTCGCTATTCCCTGAATATGTCTTCACCTGTTTCCATTTTTCCTTCTTCCATTATAATAATATTTCCTATACTTTGAATAACAGCTTTTTTCTTTAGTAGCAGAGCAATGGGTAATCCGTCATAATTCAGGATAATTGCCATTTTCTCTATATAGTCCTCTTTGTAGTTAAACCAGTTAAAGTTTTTCTCTATTTGCTTATTATACTTCGAATCTCCATTACATCATCTCATAGTTGATGATAGATAGTACAATATGTCAGGAAGGTAATGAATCTTATTCATCATTGTACTCTACATTTTCTAATATGGGGCTCTGTATACATTTTCAGGGGTAGAACACTGATTTCAAAAAAATTAATTGGAACTTAAAATTTTACCTTGTTATTATCTGTGTGACTCAGAGGGAAATGACTTAATTTCTTTAATCTTCTGTTTCCTTAAGTAAGGGCCAAAAGCAATATTTTTCTCAATTACAGCACAGTGATAATCAGAAACATGATTAGTAAAAATATTCATTTAAACAAACAATATGCTGTTATTATTAAAGAATATTGACTTATTTTCTATATTACTCCTTAAATATACATCTTCACTATGTCTCATCCTCACAAACATCTTCAGAAAACTTTATGCTTTATGGATCCACTCCTAAGCCTTTTCCTCTCCATTAGATCTTCATCAACCCATATATATGTTATCTCTATTCTAAATGACCTTTTTAAAGAATTCTCAACACTTTTACAGATACTGTTGATAAAATAATTTATTTTTTCTTGAAGCATTATTCAGTCAATCTCAATTTTTTATTAAAATTCTGTCATAGCTTCCAGTTATTTATACAATTAACTATAAAAACTTCACTTAACAGCCAAAAACTTTAAAATATGAACAACTATTTATACATAACACAAACTTCCTAATTTTTAACTTTGCTTTTGCTATTTTCTCCCTGAAAAGCTTTTCTTTGTATCTCATATATCTTCAATGCTTAACTAAAATACATTTTCCTACATAGTATAATATTCCTTCAGAAAGTCATTTTTCTCTTATTTAAATTTCTAGAGTTATTTCTCTCTTATTACCTGTATCTTTATATTACACCTATGGATGTACATGAATTTTCTCCTTTACTAAGTATATTTTTCAAATTTTAATCATACCTAGTACTCTGCTTTGTATATAAGAAGTGTCCAAATAATTTATTGCAAAGAATTGAAAAACAAAGTTAGTTTAAAATGAAATAAATCTAATTGCAATAGAATGCATTTAGGAACTTCATAACTTGAAGTAGAAAAATTGGTTCAGAAGTATATTAAATATATGTTCTATTTTGAATGTGTTTACTCTATCATCTACCCATCTAAAACTGGGATGAGTAGTTGTTTGCAAAAGTGTTTGAAGATCTTCCTTCCCTTTCCTTTACCTCTACCTCCTTCACATCCTCCTGCTCTTCCTCTGCTCCTCCTGCATCTCCTTTTCCCCTATTCTTGTACCTCTTTCTCTCGTTCTTTTGCTGTTGCTCACTGCTGTAGACCTAGCCCAAAGAACTGTGCCAGATGTACAGTAGATACCAATAAATGTTTGTTGAATGAACTCTTTCATGAAAGTTATGGGTTTTTGAATGTTCTCAAAAATATAAATATTTGAGAATGACAAGATGAAATATCTAGTCTCCAAAAACTCTTTGGCACTAGATTAAACATGAGTAAATCAAGAAACAGAAAGACATATTGGGTACTATTTCAATATCGTGGTGAAATGTAATGAGGACCTAAATGAAAAATGACCGGGCATGAGAATGACCATTTTTATGACATAATATTTTTATAATGTAAGATTGAATGGATAAAACAGTAAAGCCCATAATATAACTATTGGGTTTTTGGCTTGAGCAACCAAGTAGAAGCCAGCATTGATTCTTAAGATAATTATGACTGGGAAAGTAGATGTTGAATTTAGTTTGGGATATATGTAGGTATAAAACTTTTATAATTGTCCAATGACCCTATGAAGGAAGACTTAATTGTTATATGGAGTAACTTCATAGGCCAACCAAGATATATTAGAATCTCTCTCTTGTTAGATAATAATTTAGTAGTTAGCAATCTTCTCCTAGACCAATTGACTCTTCCAGAAACGAAGTAAATAAAATGAGCTTCATCATTTTTTAGTGATTTCAGAGATGTCATGATTATTTTTTCTTTGAAGTTAGACTTCTTACAGTACATAAGATGCTTTCTAAATGTCTGCATTTAGTAAGTAGTGTTTGTTGGTGTGTGTTTTTGTTTGTTTGTTTGTTTTGGTCTATGCATATTTTCATACTGTCCATTTATGGTAGAACAAATTTATTTAATTTGTTAGTACCTACAAAAGATGTCATATATAGAAAATGTTTTTGTTTTGAAGTCTGATACCAAAGGTAAAGAAAATAGCATATACTAAAATTTTTTTGAAGCTGTGAAAGTTCAAAAAGGTTTTTTTCTATCACATATGTTAATCAAAGGACAACTCTTTTTCCAGTATCCTAAGAATTGAACTAAAGTAACTCATTAGCCTATTCAGATGTACAAGCTTAAAAGATAGAAACTGTGGCTTAATAAATAATGAAAATATTTAATAAATCAGAATCTAGGACTTCCTAGGACCATCAGGGGAGAGAGAATATTTTTAAGCACCTCATTGAGAATAATACGCAGACTCAGTGAGTTTTAAATAGGAATTTAAAATTTTTTATTCATTGATAAATTTATTAGAAATACTACCATTTTTAAGAATAAAGCAGTTTCTTTTAGTCTGGAGATTGTATTTATTAAATGTTATGACCTAGAAAATACTGAAAATGTCAATTTCATTTTGACCAAAATATTAAATTTTTGTTTTTTAAATTTTAGATGTTAGAACAACTTTTATTTATTTAAAATATATTTTATTGATTTTTACAGAGAGGAAGGGAGAGGGATAGAGAGTTAGAAACATTGATCAGCTGCCTCCTGCACAGCCCCTACTGAGGATGTGCCCACAACCAAGGTACATGCCCTTGACTGGAATCGAACCTGGGACCTTTCAGTCCTCAGGCCGATGCTCTATCCACTGAGCTAAATTTTATTTTTGTTGTCACTCTGAGAGTAAATAAAATCAGGATATGAATCTTCATTATTGCCATAAGATGATATTCTTCCTATGTGAAGACTACTCTCAAATTTGAAGATGGCAAATTGGCAGAAATAATTTTCTACTTGACTAAAACTTGGTGTTAAGTGCTATATTAGAGGTATGAAGTGCTTAAGAGAGTAATTAATCTGTTTCTAAGAAGTAGAAGTTTATTATCAATACTTCAATGTTGAGTCAGATTTGCTATGATTCTCTGACAGTCATGCTGAGTTATTGAGAAAGCAAAATGCTTACATCTCTCAGATTCTTAAGCAAAGATGATCTCAACTCACCAATATTTTCCCAGCATCATTTCATTTATTCTTCAGTGGAAAACATTTCAATTTTCTGTGGTTTAAGTAAGGCATTTAAAGCAGAACTTTCCATAAAGTATAGGTCTTATTTTGTTTGCAACTCTTTAAAGAATAACAATCATGTTTATATACTATTTGTTTATTCTTCAAGGGATACCTACAGTCTGTGGACAAAATTATTCCAACATATGTTTTTTTTAGGGACTGAGTTTTTGTTGATGATGGTGGTTGGCTTGTCATAGTTTTGGAGAAGGATCCCTTAGTTGTTAGTAAAACCCCTGCCTTGCGGAGGGACTTGGAAGGTAGTGAAATGGCTCACAGTGATCTGCAGAGTCCACAAAATTAATGCCTCCTAATATATTCCTCGGGATACACATATACTTGAAGCTTAATATTGATAGTCAGGCTTGAAAAATAGCAGAAAGAATAAATTAAGGTCCACATACAATTAACGGTACATCAGCAAAGACCTATAAGTATATAATGATTTCTGTTCCTTTGTTTTAAATGGATTTTATGTCAGTTAAATAACTCCACTGTAACACCACAGCTATAAAAACATTGAACTTTGAACCAAGTATTTTAAATATGATAAGAGAAAACACCCATGAGGTCTTATGTTTTTTTTTAAAAAAAATGATTTTATGTCTAGTGGAGGCTTCAAGAAATAAATTAGAAGCTAGTTTGGTCACTAAATTAAAGATAATGTTTTCTGGACAGTAAATTCTCTCCACAGCCATAATCCATAAAACTCCTCTAGCAGCTAGAGTATTATAAATGGAATTTATAATCATTCTAACAGGCTCACCTGCAAGATGAAGATCAGTTCCAAATCACTCAAAATTATATTTGCATGTGGGAAGCAGGAAGTGGGAACATAGAAACAACATTTTGCTATCCATTTGATTTTTCTAGAGTCAGAACTATTGGAAAACATTCTTTAAAACATGTCATAAAGGACATGGAAGTGGGATGTTGGTAACTGTGTCAATTAATGAGAATTTATAGTGAAAATAGCATTGCCATAATTCTCATTATCTTTTCTATTCTTATCCATTACTTGCCAATCTATCTGACTACCATATCTAGATCCAGATAGGAGTATTTTTAGTGTATTCAGAGTTTCTGAGTTCAGAATTGAATTCAGCCTGTCTAAAGATATTTCTTCTCTCACATCCTGTGCTGCTGCTGCCTCCTCCTTTGAGGGCAACACTGTCAGAAACAATCAAGTGCAACTTTACCTCATATATGACACTCAAACAAACATTTAAAACCTAAGATGACAGGTGGTGTTAGTCCAGAAATTGCTAATTGATTTGAATCTCACGTAGGAATTATTATCAAATATTTGAAACCCATGTCTTGTAAGCAAATGTTAGGTTAGACTGTGCAAGAGAAATCCTACTCAGGGCAGTCTTTATTCAACCCTAGTCCCTGAATCTACCTCTAGGTCTCTAATATCTTTAAGGTCACCACATACATTTCCACATGTGAGCTTGATATAATAGAATATTTATGTTGGGAAGAGTCGCTGCATAACTGAATTGTTTATTTTTTTTCTTGGGTAAAACAATGAAGGTTAGTATTTATGAAAAAAATAACATTAAGAAACAATACCAATGAAAGGGCAAATAGTGTACTTACTGCCAGAAATGTTATTGATATATTCAGAGGCTATCTCCAGAGAAATAAGTGTGTTAGAAACTCTTTTATTCTTCTTATATATCTATAATCTAATCTAATAAAGAGAAACATGCAAATTGACCGCACCTTTGCTACACCCCAAGCCACACCCACCAGCCAATCAGAGCGACTATATGCAAATTAACCCAACCAAGATGGTGGCAGGCAGCCACAGAGCTGGAGCAAGCAGGAGGCTTGGTTGCCCCGGTGATGGTGGAAGCCAAGCTTCCCTCCTGCCCTGGCTGGATGTGGCCTCCACTAAAGGCAACAAAGTTTCAATTATAGAAGTTAAATAAATCCTAGATACCTGCTTCCAGCCAGCCTCCATGGGAAGCTTGGGTGGCTGGGGGCCGTGGCCAGCCTGCAAACAGCCATCAGCCCCTTACCCAGGATGGCCACACACTCATGGGCTGAGGATTCCCACTGGGGGGCTTGGCCAGCCTGCAAACAGCCATCAGCCCCTCACCCAGACTGGCCAGGCAACCCAGTGGGGACCCCCACCCCGAAGGGGGTGTGTGGCCAGCCTGAAAACGGCCCTCAGCCCCTCACCCAGGCTGGCCAGGCACCCCAGCAGGGACCCCCACCCTGAAGAGGCTGTGGCCAGCCTGCAAACAGCCATCAGCCACTCACGCAGGCTGGCCAGGCACCCCAGCAGGACCCCCCTCCCTGAAGGGGGTGTGGCCAGCCTGAATCAGCCCCTCACCCAGGCTAGCCAGGCACCCCAGCGGGACCCCCACCCTGATCCGGGACACCCTTCAGGGCAAACCAGCCGGCCCCCACCCATGCACCAGGTCTCTATTCTATATAATAAAAGGGTAATATGCAAATTGACCCTAACAGCAGAACGACTGGGAATGACTGGTCACTATAACACACACTGACTACCAGGGGGCAGACGCTCAATGCAGGAACTGCCCCCTGGTGGTCAGTGTGCTCCCACAGGGGGAGTTCTGCTCAGCCACAAGCCAGGCTGATGGCTGCCAAGTACAGCAGTGGTGGTGGGAGCCTCTCCCACCTCCTCAGCAGTGCTAAGGATGTCTGACTACAGCTTAGGCCTGCTCCCCGCTGGCAAGTGGACATCCCCCGAGGTCTCCCAGGCTGCCAGAGGGATGTCTGACTGCCAGCTTAGGCCCGATCCCCTGGGGAGCAGACCTAAGCCAGCAGGTTGTCATCCCCCAAGAGGTCCCAGACTTCGAGAGGGCACAGGCCAGGCTGAGGGATCCCCCCTCCGATTGAACAAATTTTTGTGCACCGGGCCTCTAGTATATTATAAAAGCAAATGTAGTATTCCTTCCCATTTCAATAGAACTGTTTGTTTTCTCAAAAGATTAAAGAAAACAGAAGATTGAAATTTATATCTTCTGAAGCTAATCACTGGAAGTTACTCCAAATAAAAAGTGTACACACGTCTATCAAACACATCCACAAATGGAAATAGTCAATCCAACCTGGCTGGTGTGGCTCAGTGGTTGAGCATCTACCTATGAACCAGGATGTCACAGTTTGATTCCTGGTTGTGGACTCGATCCTCAGTGTGGGGCATGCAGGAAGCAGCTGATCAATGAGTCTCTTTCATCATTGATCTTTCTGTCTCTCCCTCTCCCTTCCTCTCTGAAATCAATAAAAATATATATAAAAAAGAAAACAGTCAATTCAGCCTTCACATGGACTTTAAAAGATTAATAATGTGAATTGTATAATTTATTATATTAAATGGAATAAACATAAATATAAAAAAGGAAATAATGCTAAAAGTAAGCAGCCCACCTAGCTGCTTTTGAGTAGACTACCACCTGAAAGCAATCAGATCACTCAGCTTTTCCAGAATAAAATTTAAGTTGTTTTCTTTGAAAATAATAATATGCAACAAAACTTCTTTGGATACAATTAAGTGATAGAGTATTTATTTTTTTAAAAATATATTTTTACTGATTGCAGAGAAGAAAGGAGAGGAAGAGGGGGAGAGAGAGAATCATTGATTGGCTGCCTCCAACACTCCCCCTACTTGGGATCAAACCTGCAACCTGGGCATGAGCCCTTGACCAGAATCAAACACGGGACCTTTCAGTCCTCAGGCTGGTGTTCTATCCATTGAGCCAAACCAGCTAGGGCTAGAGTATTTTATTTCAAAGAGGAACTTTCATCATGTTTGTACTATGTCAGAAGATATCCTAGTTCATCTGGTAGACTCCAAAAAAAGAACTTCAAGTTAACACTCTTCTCAAAATTATAAAATAACTTTATTCTTAATTATACCATCTTCCTTAAATTTATTTCTTCTGCCAAATAGATTATTCTTTTTTGCCAAAAATATATGCTCAAGTTTTTTGTAATCAGTTTATTCTTAATATGAATAGATTTCATTGATATGAGCTAATATTTTAATTCTGTATATTTTTATAATTATATTAAAATTCTTAGATTGACCAGCTAACATCAATTCTCAGATATTAAACAAATCATTAAATATAGCCAGTTATTTGATACATTTTGCTTGAATCTGTTCAGTCATTATTTCTACCTTTTATTTACCTATAATTACCTCTGTAGTCCCCAAATGGCTTATTTGGGGAAAATATATTTACTATACAAAAACCAAATGTTATCTTCTTGTCCTTCTTCTTATATATTCTTCTTTTAAAAGTATGTTCCTTCCTTTTAATATTTAATCCCCTCTTAAATGTAATACAGAAGGTCCTGGTTTGTAATTGGCCTCTCTCTCCTGTCACAGTGTAAGACAGATATTGTCCTGTATGCTTGCTGCAGCATTGATGACAGTTTTAAAAATTATATTTTGCTTTTCTAAACATGTTATTTTTACCAAATGTAGTTACTTGTTGTCTTGAAAAAATTCAGCTACAAAATTCTATCCATTCTTTTTTCTGTATACTAAGAAGAAGAGGCTTGTTTACTTTCCCTAATATCACTCAATAGTACTCATCCTACTTGGAATTATTCTCTGTTTTGTATTACTGCTTAGAGGTAGTGCATAGCTTTAGAATAATGTTCAGGGACTTAAGGTGACAAAGCATAATGATATTGAATCTTGATGGATTGGTATCATGTAAAACCTTGCATTGCAAAAAGACAGGGCAAAATTGTAATATAAATATCATGACATTGTGATGTATGAATTTATCCTCTGGGAAAACACAGTTACCTGGCAAGAATTTTATTTCACCTCCATTCTAAATGATAGAGGATTGTATTTCATAATAACAATTTTATTATTCTTTTTGTGTATATTTAATCTACCACCTTGATTTAAACTATCTTACATGGGAAAGTTGCTATTTTAAACTGGTCATGTTAATGCATTTGTATGACTTTATTTTGATAGTAATATCTTGTTCAAAATTTTGATAGATTGATTATGAGAAAGTAGAATTTTGAAAATAAAACCTTAGTGGAAGAATAAAATTAAGTCTAATTTCATCTTTAACTCTCATATCAAAACCTTTCCTCTAAAATTTGAGTGAGGGAGAGGAATACAAATTTTTTCTCATTCTCTCTCTCTCCTTCTCCACTTCTCCCTCCCTCCACATTTGGCCTTTAATTTGTAGGTAGAAGTTACTCTTTTTATTGCTATTTATTGAGAAATGTGTTATCAAGTTAATATTTTATAAATTGGAAGTGTTATTCATTTTAAAACATTCAAGAATATTAAAGAGGGGAAATTATAAGTGGTAAAGAAGATTATGGAAAATAATGACATTACTATTTCCATTGTATTCTTTTACTCAAATAAGAAGTACTGAATTGTGAATTGGCATAAATGTGTATTACACTTTAGTCATCCTACTTAACAGTCATTACTGAGAATGAATAAATATGTTATGTTTTAGCAGCTACTCCTTAAAAAAAATTCAGGATATCATTATTGTGTGGTCTCAGAATTAGTTTCCATAATTTACTAATATCAGGTATGGCAGCATTTTTTAATCAAGCTAAAATGTTCTTAAAATGTACTTTCTTTAAGTGGGGGGGGGGGGGGGTAAGATCAATAAAAAATAATCATTTGAGCCCTGGCTAGTGTTCTCAGTGGTTAGAGCATCAGCCCACACACCGAAAGGTCTCAGGTGTGATTCCAGGTCAAGGGCACATACCTGAGTTGCAGGTTTCCAACCAGTCCATATGTCTTTCTCACATCCCTCTCATCTCTCTCTCCTTCTCTTTCCTCCTCGCTCCCTCCTTCCCTTCCACTCTCTGAAAAGCAATAGGAAAAAAAAAGAGCCTCAGGTGAAGATTACCAAAAATAAAAAAGTAATCATTTTAACATCTTTGTATTAATGATTAATTATGAAATTTTGTTTCTTATTAAAGTAAGCTATCACTATTAAAATTTAATAAGAAGGATGAGAAAAATGATTGAAAATATAAGTTTTAAATAGAGGGGATTTATAAATCCTGATTAAAAAAAAATATAGCCTGTAAGAACACAACTACAGTAACAGTCTAGAGATTTAGAGAAATGAACACTATTCGGAAGAACTTTGTTAGTTGATTTTCTTTTTTCTCCTTTTGCTGACTATATAAAAAAATGTGATGAAAGTAAATTTTCAGCAGAGCTGGCTCATGTATGCTGCTTATGTAAAGAAAATATTTTCTTCTAATCAAATATATTTGAATTAAAAACATAATATCACAAAGGGGATAGATATTAAAAATAATTTTATATATTACAGAAGATTTATGCCATCAGAATAATCCTAGTTTAGAAAAGAAAAGAAAAGTTGTTAAGTGGGAATTTAGAAACTAGTGTTTCAGGACTGAAAACTATGTGCCTATGAAAGTATGAAAGACTATGCAGTCATAAAGCAGCTAAAATATAAAAGTCCCACATGCCAGCAGTTTTTATTCCCTGTTTATTGATATGCACACCTATGCTCATTGCAACATTATTCACAGTGGCCAAGTTATAGAAACAACCAAAGTGTCCTTCCGTAGGTGACTGGATAAAGATGTAGTACATACGTACTATGGAATACTAGTCAGCTACAAGAAAGGATGAAATAGTGCCATTTGTAACAACATGGACAGTCCTTGAGAACATTATGCTAAGTGAAATAAGTTAGTCAGTAAAGGCTAAGAACCATATGATTTCACTCATATGTGGGATATAAAACTGAAACTCGTGGTGATTGCAAGAGGGAAGAGGGTTGGGGGGAAAGGGGATCCTATTATATGGTGACAGGAGAAGATTTAACTTTGGGTGGTGGGCACATGGTGCTGTATACAGATCTTTTAACATAAAAATCCACACCTGAAACCTATATGTTTATGTTTACCAATGTCATCCCCAATAAACTTAATAAAAAATAAATTATTTGCTAACTTAGAAATAAATAATTAAAATAAATAATGGCATACTGCTCAAGCTCACATTTATAACTAATAATTTATAGATTAAAAAATATTAACAGCCCAGCTGGTGTGGCTTAGTGGTTGAGTGTCAACCCGAACACCAGGAGGTCACCGGTTCAATTGTTGGTCAGGGCACATGCCCGGTTTCAGGCTCAGTCCCCCATGAAGGTGTGCAGGAGGCAGCCAATCAATGTTCTCTCTCATTAATTTTTTTAATCTCTCTTTCCCTTCCTCTCTCTCTAAAAAATCAATAAAAACATTTAAAAAAAGAATAATTTAAAAAGATGTTAACACAATTATTCAATATTCCCAACTCTATCCCCTTGCTAATTTAAATAATTACTAAACACTTAGTTCATACTCCTTTTCTTGAAAAAATGCTTTCCTCAAAATATTAAGATTTTTTTTCTTATTGTTTTATAAAAAGAAATGGTCAGTTGAATACTTGACTTTGCTTCTTATAATTGTGTTATTAGTCAGTCTATCTTTTTTGAAAAAGCCACTCACAAAAACACATTTTGGAACTTAGTGTCAGCAGATAAATTTTTCTATCAATATTAAATAGAAATCTAAAATATTTATACAAGAAGAATAACAAAAGTAGATTTTATGTGGCAAAAGTGTCTCAAAAATTAATTACTGCTTTCAAGTTACTTAAAATTTATATATAACATACTGTTTCCATTTGGAAAATAAGTGGTATATAAATGATAAGTAATAACTCAATAAATATAAAAATAATTTCAAATATTTTCAAAGCTTTACTAGTAAGCTGTTAATCAAAACTAAACTTACTGGAACTATTATTTTTATGTTGCAGATATATTGTTTAATAGAAGTCAAAATTCACATAAAAAGAAACGAAATAATGCCCTAGCTGGTGTTACTCAGTAGATAGAGCATCGGCATGCTGACCAAAGGATCCCGGGTTTGATTCCAGTCAAGGACACATACCTAGTTGCAGGCCCCTCCCTGGCCCTGGTCAGGGCACATGCAGAAGGCAACCAATCAATGTGTTTCTCTCACATCGATATTTCTCTGTCTTTCCCTCTCTCTTCCATTCTCTCTAAAATCAATGGGAAAACATCCTTGGGTGAGGATTAAAAAAAAACAAACCAAAAAACCCAAAGAACAAAAAGAAATAAAATGATCATTAAGAACCAATTTCCTAACAAGAAACAAATCAATTTTCATCTCTCAAAATTGGTTCTTAAATTGATTATTTAGGTGAATGTTTACTGTCCTAACATATATCCATACTCCTGGATACATATAACAATATGTATCCAGGAATAAAGTGTTATCCTTACTGAAAACACTGTCCTTAGAAAATTAATTTAGACTGATTAAGAATTAATAGTTGTTATAACAAAGGCTAGGGCTATGGAATTAGTCTGGCCACTTACTAGGAGTGTTGTTTTGGTAAACTATTAAGCCATTCACTCTCTTAATTGATAGCATGACAACAATGCAAACATTTGAAGATTGTTAGAGAATTTAATTAGACAATGTGGAAATCTGATAACACAGTATCTGTCAATGAGTAAATAAAATGTTTTGTATTCCATTGCTATTATCATTATTTTTATTTTGATAGTTCTAATACTTCTCCATTTTTGTCATAGAAAAATATCTCTCCAAGGTTATTTTTTATTATTATTAAGCAAGGAAACAGATATTTTCTACTTAAAATGATGTCTATATGGTAAAGAGAAGAGATATTCAAGTACCTTAAAAAATCATTGCCAGTTTAAAACAAAAATAAGTCACCCAATAAATAATTTTATTAATATTTCTCATTTTAATAACATTTGAAAGAATACTCTATCAGAGATTTTTTTAAAAATAAAGAGTTGTTTATGCTTATTTTAGATGTACTAATTTTTATAGAACATAAATTATTCCTTTAAAATTATGAAAATCTAGCATGCACATGTTTTAAGCAGTGTCAAGTATTTGGGCAACATATTTGACACATTTTTCTTATCAGCAGGTAGAGATAATGTTAGTTCCTATGCCACAGGATTATTTTGATAACAACATAAGCCATGGATAAACCAGTGGCACATTGTCAGTCTCATAATAAAACTCAATAAATTACTATGCTTATAATTGAAATACTTCTATTTAACTTTTTTTTTTAATTTTACACTTTTTCTTTTATAAATGAAATGGTTTAAAATTTTCACAGAATGTTTTAACCTTTACTCATAACAATCAATCTCACCAATTCAGGTGAGTAAGTTCCATTTGAGCAAGCTTACTTCTATTGAGATTTGAAAAGTATATGTTAACTGTGTTATCAGAAACAGTAACACTATTTGATAAATGACCTAATCTCTCCACTTGAGATCAACACATTTTTCTTGTTATAATAAAATGTCTCTCCCAAGAGTGCATATGGATTTTAACTTCCCTGAATTTCTATAAAATTTTTGCTACTTTATAATATAGCTTTGTCCTGAAAAACTGAAATGTTCCACAAGGTAAATGCTCACCCTATTTCGCTGCATGCCACACAAAAGTCACTTTCAAGGTTTAGAGAATAACTATTCTTTGGCTTTGTGATGACTGTCAGTTTTTGAAAATGCACAAACCTTCCTTCTCATCGAAAGGAAACACAGACATTCAATACCTCAGGTCAGTCAACAATAGAATTCTACTTAACAACACAGTCACATTCCCCCTGGTATCTAACACTATGCCAACTTCGGAGAAAAGCTTGCTGTACTACAACTTAAAATGCCCCAAAGTTTTATTAAAATAATCATATCTTGCATCTTCACAAAGGTGTGACATTAATTTTTATCATAAAGCTTATAAAAATAAACTATAATTTCACTATACTAAGTAATTGCTTCTAATAAGAACATACCCTTATACATGCTCATGATTCTCTTTCATTAGTCTATTCCTCAGTCTCTATTTAAAATTTACCTCCTTTGTATACCTTTATTTAGTGATCAGCTTGAATTCTGATCCATTCTTTATTTTTTATAATTCTAGTATTACCCTGAGTAAGCTAATAGCTGGTGGCATGCAGTTACATTTCAAGTAATTTTTAATTGTGCGTGTGTGAAAATATGCTGATGCAAAATATGAAGGTACTCTCACCTTATAGACAGAATTTGAAATAATGAAAGTATGTTCAACATGTTTTCAATTATTATGCACACATTCAAAGCTATGAACTAATTTCTATAAAATTTTTGCTACTTTATAATTTAGCTTTGTCCTGAAAAACCGAAACATTTCACAAGGTAAATGCTCACCCTATTTTACTGCTTATAAACTTCATTTAAACTATTGGCAAATTTCAATCCACTTTAGCTATTAAAGAAAATCTGCAGCAAAGTGTGAACCAAGCTGTTATTGAACATGGTGCTAGTTGTTTAACATGCATTAAAATCAGAATTTAATATAATATCGTGTCGAACTGACTTCCAATTTTTAATAAGTAGGAGTGTTAGTGTTGGTACTTCAAAATAGAACATGTAATGAAAATCTATTTTTAAAGGCCTTTAAAAATTCCATGATGTTTTGCTAAATAATTTATGAATAAGGATTCTGAAATATTTTGGTGGAAAACATAGAAATAAAAAGTAACTTGAACATGCTTACAAAATTAAGCTCGCAAATATCATGTGGATGGGCAAATAAAGGAAATAATATTTGCCATTCAGTTCCATGGAGGCTGCTATAATATGTCACTAAGCCAATGTATCATGTGTACTGAGGCACAAGATATATCTGATAATTTCATGGAAGGTGACAATAAAATGAAACATTCTACATCAGGGGTTAGTTGTGCTTTAAAGCTGTTTGGAAAGTCAACAGCCACAGTCCACAATGAATGCATCCTCCCTATTTTACGTTTATCCTTATGGGAATACTAGTCCTGAGTTGCAAGGAAAAATTTTCAGGACATTTCTTATATACTTGCTTATGGGTTTGCTTACCCTCGCTAGAAGGAACTCTATGAATTCAGAGGTCATGTACTATTCATTTTATTTAATCAACACCAAGGAAAGCACCATCAAATAGTAAGCACAATACAATAAATTAGTAGATGAATAAATTACATATGTGAATTTCTGCCTTGCAAGTAACAACAGGCTTAATAATAACCAAACTTCTTTTTTTTAAAAAAAATAGTAATGCATTTTTTAAAAAATATATTTTATTGATTTTTTACAGAGAGGAAGAGAGAGAGACAGAGAGCTAGAAACATCGATGAGAGAGAACCATCGACCAGCCGCCTCCTGCACATCCCCCTCGGGGGATGTGCCCGCAACCCAGGCACATGCCCCTGACTGGAATGGAACCTGGGACCCCTCAGTCCGCAGGCCGACGCTCCATCCACTGAGCCAAACCGGTTTTGGCAATAACCAAACTTCTTTACTCAATAATTTTATTTCTTACTACTGTAACAGAATAAATAACTGAAAAATAAAACACTAACGATCACAATATTATATTATTGAACTATGTATCAGGAACTTTTTTTCTGCCAAGGCCATTTGGATATTTATAACATGATTTGCAGGCCATTGAAACATTATCAACTTAAAAATTAGCCTGCAATATAAGGTCAAACATGTAATTAACTCACCCCTAATACCTTAGGAGGGCAAGACCAATGATTTCCAAGGCCTTATAAGGTCCAACGGCCAGACGTTCCCCACCCCTGAATGCTTAAGGATATGATATGGTTGTAAAAAATTACTGTTTCACATGATGAAATCTTATGTTAATCCTAAAAATGATAACTAGGAAAAATTTGCAAATAATACAAAGGTTATTTAATATTAAATTAAAACATCAACAAATGCAATATATATTGAAGCCTGATTATGTAACTACTATACCTTTTTAAAAATAAGTATAATATTGCCCAGCCAGTGTGGCTTAGTGGTTGAGTGTTGACCTATAAATCAGGAAGTCATGGTTTGGTTACCGGTCAGGGCACATGCCCAAATTGCAGTTGTAAGCTAGAAACCCAATGGGGGATGTGCAGGAGGCAGCCAATCAATGATTCTCTCTCATAATTGACTAAAGGCCCAGTGCACAAATTTGTGCACCAGTGGGGTCTCTCAGCTTGGCTTGCGGGTTTGGGAGGGATGAGGGAGGTTGGCCAGCCAGGCAGGAACCGAGGGAGGGCTCAAGGGCGTGTCCGGCCCATCTCACTCAGTCCTGATCAGCTGGACCTCAGCAGCAAGCTAATCTACCAATCGGAATGTCTGCCCCCTGGTGGTCAGTGCACATCATAGCGACTGGTCAACCAGTCGACTATCTGCCCCTTAGTGGTCAGTGCATGTCATAGTGAGCGGTTGAGCGGCCTTAGCATATAATTAGCATATTACGCTTTGATTGGTTGAACGGCTGACTGAACGACCAGACACTTAGCATATTAGGCTTTTATTATATAGGATGTTTCTCTCCCTCTCTGAAATCAATAAAAATATTTGTAAAAAATAAATATAATATTACTAAAATCTTTTTAGATACTGAATTTGTTTGATGCTAGAAATTCAATGCTGAAACAGTATTTTCTCTGATGTTGCTAGTTTTCTTTGTATGCTCAGTTTGTCGTGAAGCAACTAGTAAAGTTTGAGCTAAAGATTCCCTAAGTTGTGCATTTTGTTTTCTGGAACAGAGATCAAAGCAACAGTAGTTACAGTGACAAAATTAACACATATTGCCTGGGACTAAAACTGGCAATGACCATTTCAAAAACAGATACTTTAAAGATATTATAGGATAAAAAAAGATTGTCTTAATGAACTCAGTCTATACAAGAATAAGGATAATTATAGTAGTGATTAAAAAGTTCTGGTCTAATGGTTTATGATCAGTTTCTACTTAGGGCTTTTTATACCTACAGTCATTGCTCTTAGAGATTTTAAACATAATTAACTAGTTCTTTGAGGTCTTATAAAACTGTACCACAATAAACTATCGAGTGAAGAAGTTTAAGAAAAATTAAAACAAAATTCTAAAAGCCAGACCATATATTCATAAAAATAATGGCACAGTCAAATCACTTTGAGAATCGAACTACCAAGTCTGTTCTGCTATATTTATTATTCTCTGACATATCAGTATAGCATAAACAAACTCTTCACATGGTCTTTTATTTATATAAAAAGTATTGTTTTTAATTCTACTGTGTATAAAACCTTGCTCTGGGTGCTGATGCAGATGAAGGGAGAGTAGGAGTTTTAGGCATCAGGAAGACCTGAGTTTCATTTCTAGAGCTGATTCTTACTTGCTCCATATCCTGAGGCCATCCCTGAGCTGTAGTATCCTCATCTAAGAACTAGGATACTAACTAATCCCACATAGAGTAATTATGAAGATCATAATTATAAAATCATTCAAATGTTGGGCATAGTGCCTGACATATAGTATTTTAATAGGTATTTTTGTAATTGTACAAAGATACGAGTTTATGTAAATATATGAAACTGTTAAAGCAAAAATTAATATGATAATGAGAGTAGGCAACTTCTTGGGTCGGGTTGTACAAACTGTATTGGCTTTAAAGTATCTGTGAACCAGGATTCCAAGTTTACTAATGTGGCTTTGCTAGGTGATATATAGAAAGAGAGAAACCCTCCATTTTGGGCAGCTCAATAGGACTCAACCAAGGTATGGATGCTCATATCAGCATTATTATTTTCTGGGTATGTTACGATGTGAAAAATGTTGAAGGTCTGGCAGAAGTGACTTAGTGACAGACATTTGGTTTGAAAGTGTTAAAAGATTCATCTGAAAGCTACGTAATTGTAGGGTTGCTTTACAAAAAGGTGCTCTTGAGATTATAAAGAAGTATATCTTCAGTGACTTTATATTCTAGACATTTTGCATGATTCATATAGCATTATTGATATGAGGACAGAATATGATGGTGTAGAGATATTTAGGTGGAATGGGATACTTTAAATTCCATCCAGATCTCAGAACAGGCAGTAGAATATCCTTCTGGCCCTCAAGACTGATGAGCTTTTATTTTCCATTTTGTTAGATTCTCCGCTTATACACCGAGTGGCCAGATTATTATGACCACCTGACGTTTGTAGGCAAATTAGCCGTACACTGCATCGTATGGGATATGGAAGCTGAAGGCCTGTTTGAATACCTCTGCTGTCTGCAGTTACCAAGATAAAATGTCTCCAATTTGCACAGGAACACAAGGATTGGACAGTTGAGCATTGGAAAAAAGTCATGTGGTCTGATGAATCACGTTTCCAGTTGCATCATGCAGATGGCTGAGTGAGAATTTGGGGGAAACAGCATGAAAGCATGCAACCCACATGCATGAGTACAACCCTTCAAGCTGGTGGGGGCAGTGTGATGGTTTGGGGCATGTTTTCCTGGCATGATTTGGACCCTTTAATTCGTGTGGAACAACGTCTGAATAGCACAACATACCTAAGTATCGTTGCTGATCAAGTTCATCTTATCTGGTTGATGGCATATCCCAATGGAGATGGCTTCTTCCAACAAGACAATGCGCCATGCCACGGTGCTCGTATTGTGCAGGAGTGGTTTTAAGAACATGAGGGAGACTTTACCTTGCTTAGGTGGCCCCCACAATCACCAGATCTCAATCCAATTGAGCATTTGTGGGACGAAGTTAAAAGAGCCATCAGGCAGCTGATTCCACAACCATCAAATCTCACAGAACTGGACAGTGCTATTCATCAGGCATGGTGTCAGATTTCTCGCATCACTTTTCAAGATCTCGTGGAGTCAATGCCAAGAAGAATCGCCACAGTATTGAAGGCAAAAGGTGGCCCAACAAAGTACTGATGTGGTGGTCATAATAAGCTGGCCACTCATAATAATATATATCCCACGTTCAAAGGCTATTAAATCCTGTTGTGTACCTATATCTTCAGAAAAAAATCACTTCTAACTGTCATGGTAAACAACCTGCATCCCTATTTATAATGGTCTGGCCCTCTAGCAACTTAGGCGTGAAATTATAGCTAATTTGCCTACAAACGTCAGGAGGTCATAATAATCTGGCCACTCAGTGTATATTTTCTATTAAAAATAATGTATATGAATACAAAAATTCTTTATACATTTTTGTATACTTAACAACATAGTTTTACCACAATCTGAAAGTATTGAATTGTTATTCAATGTTATATAAATAACTTAATAGTTATAAATGGAGACATAAACCCATAAATGTTGCTTGGATCCATTTCTTTATTATTTGAAATCTTTCTATTGAGATTATTCATTTGTTTAAATCTTAAGTTGATCCTTATAAATATGACTACTGCATTAATAGAAATATGAAATGCTTCATGGTGTATTTTCGAAATCTTTGTTTATTGGGTGTGTTTAGGGAATAATATAAAATCAATTAGTCTTATTTTACGTTTTAGCTTTTAAATTTTTTCAGAAGAATAAGTGGTGGGAGGTAAATCAAGAAATCAGATCCCCAGTGCACACTGCATAATCTTCTAATCCTATAGCTTATAGCCATGCTGGCCATTCATTGTAAAATGTATTTTTTTCTAGGTTAGAGTTTACATTTATCTCTGTAATAAAATTATCATATTCATCTTTGCACTGAGTCAGAAAATTGGCTTTCCTCTTTTTCTTTCTTGCCAAGTTATCTCCACTATATTTGTTTTTGTCCTATATTTTTCAATAGTTTCTTAAGTTAATCTTCTCAGAAATGCCTGGGCCTTATTCTGAGTTGGACTCTGAGGGTTTCTTTACACAATAATAATGAAAAATCCTTCAGGAGATTCTATTTTCATGCATTGTCCCATGTGTCTGAATCATTTGAGATGCAGCTTCTCAATAAATGTCAACATTCCCACAAAGTTGTCAGTCTCTGTCCTATTTCTGATTTGTCTTGGCTGCTACTTTTATTAATACTTTCTCTCCTATGAATATTTTCTTTCTTCCACTCACTGCCAATCAATGCTTAATTTCAGATTGCAATAATAAATGTTCACACACAAAGAATTATTTGTCACTTTAGACTAAATATTTTACAACTTGCTCGAATTTGTTGGGCAAATTCTGGGAATTATGTGTTAGGATGCCCACAAAGACCACACACTCTACATATCTATAATGAGTTTATTACCAATACTGAAATTTGCATGTTGTGAGTGCATTGTCTTTCCCCATAAGAACCTCAAAAAAGATTTTTTTGTCAAGAAGCATTTTCCTGTATGACACTGCTAAACAAAAACTACTTGAAATAGACTACTGTGAAGTTATTGTGAACAGTTTTCTACTAGATCTTTTCAGATGCATACTTTATTATAAACTGTATGTGACTTTAGAACCCTGCCAAAGTAAAAATTCTGAACTAAAGAACATTTAAGGATCAACATTTTGAAGTAATATTATAATACTCCAATATCTAAGTTCTTGAAGTGATTATACAAGTTTGTATTTCTTCATAGTTCACTGAAACCTCCACATAAATTTGAATGATGCTAAATATTCAGATATTAACAATTAGGTTGGTGTGTCCATGCTGTAACTAAAAATGAACAAACCTTTTAATATAGATTATACTCTAGGCCAGGTTAGAAATTAAGTTTTCATCATCTTTTTATTAGAAACTAAATTTTAGAGTGAAAAATTTAGCTAGTGCCCAGAGAATTGTCAACTTCATTCTGTTTGACTAAATTTGGTCAATTAACTGGAGAAATGTGTAGTAATTGCAAAATGGTGCATAACATTGAACTTAGATCATTTTTTACTTATCAGGCACTGAACATTTAAGTAAAATTATTTAGAGTAATAATTCTGGGATTTATAGAATTTTTTTCTTTATTTCTTACTAGTACTCAGATTGATGCACAATTGGCATTGTTGGTAATTGTCACAAACCAATGATTCCTTTAACCTTTGTGATTACTTTCTCTTGTGTGAGGTCAGAGCAACTGGGTTTGTGTACATGTGGGCACATGAACAACTAAGACAGAATTTCAAGTACATATTGTATCTTACTTTTTTATAAAATATTGAGTGATTCTAAAAAGCACTTATCTCCTTAGGTGATTGTGGTGATTCAAAAAGATCTTCCAGCCCTAGCCCATTTGGCTTAGTGGATCCTAGTTTCAATTCTGGTCAAGGGCATGTACCTCAGTTGCAGGCTCCTGGTCAGGGTGTGCAGGAAGCAACCAATTGATGTGTTTCTCTCACATTGATGTTTCTCTCTGTCTTTCCCTCTTTCTTCCACTCTCTCTAAAATCAATGGAAAAATATCTTCAGGGAAGGATTAAAAAAAGAAAAAGATCTTCCATGTACAGTGCTTAGAATAATATCTGCCATATAAAGTACTCTATTTGTTAGCTCTTAAAATATCCTATATAATAAAAGGCTAACATGCAAATAGACCAAACGGTGGAACAACAACAACTGAACAACCGGTCCCTATGATGTGCGCTGACCACCAGGGGGCGTGTGTGGAACATGGTGGGTGTTGGCTGAGGTGAGATAGTGGAGCAGATAAGCAGGGGCGTCAGACCAAGGCAGGCACTGGTTGCTGTCATTGGGGCAAGCCTCTGGTGGTTACTGAAAATTTATTGCTCCTGCGTGCCATGGTCCTGCTCGGCACTTACACCCGCTGCCAACACCGGCTCCGCTTGCACCCTCAGTCAGCACCAAAGCTACTGCTTGCACCTGCTGCTGGTGCCTGGCACCAGTCCCAATCACTCGGCGCCATCAGCAGGTGCGAGTGGCAGCTTCAGGCCCTGATCACCCCTGATGGCTTCCCCACCTCCCCTGCTCCTGAGGGGTGATCCGGCAGCAGCCACTGCTCACACCTGCTGCTGGTGCCGGCCCAATTTCTCCACACTGTCAGCAGGTTTGAGCGGGGTGGGAGGTGTCAGTGTGTGGGAGCTGCGGCAGCAGGAGCGGGGCTGCCTGCAGACAGGGGACCCAGGGCCATGGAGGGAGAGACTGGGAGGGGCATGGAGGATGGGCCAAGACCTGCCTCTGTGCCTACCACAACCTCGCAGCCCACAGTTCTTTTGAAGGTGCACAGATTCGTGCACTGGGCCCCTAGTATAGTATATAATGTACGATTGAATTGTTCACATGCTGCTTTCCTTTTTTGATAAGTCTTATGTACAATACCTATCTTACCTCTTTCTGCTCTTAGGGTCTAAAGTGAACATTGCCATTTCCTCACAAGCCATCTGCTCTTGGAAGAATTTCAATTTTTTTTTCAGTTATCCAGACAATTTCTACAGGTTCTGTTTTATTCCAGTTACAGTTGTTCCTGATTCTAATCTGTATTATTATATATCATATACAGTCATGTTCAGCATTTTTAATTTTATAATACATGGAAATCTACGTCAAGGTTAGAAAATAATATTGCCCTAGATAACTGTTTCACATCATTCAGTGATCAAGCAAGTGGACTTGTCAAAGTTAATTATTAAATTAAATGTGGGATATCAATATATCAGGACTCCATAGAAGTATAAAATTTCAGGAAATGTGTGTGTGTGTGTGTTTGCATTTTCTATGGAAGAAAAAGGGCAAAGGACTAATGTAATGAATCACTTTTACACACCTCACATTCAACAAAAATATGCTTGTTAATATACATGGGAATCAAACCAAACTGAGACGTTATAGATATTAGATATTAGAGTGCATGAATTCACTCTCCCACTTTTATGAAAAATGTAATTCCTATAATTTAAATGTAAATTCACCAAATGATAAAATTAAATGAGAATAAAGACCCAAATTTTTCCATTTTTATTTTGAGAATGTTTCTTTTAAATTGTAATAAGTGAGAAAGAATAATCTACATTAATAGTACATATGTGCATGAATGTGCATACTTGAATTGAGTTTTGCTATTTCTTACATATTAATAGGTTTGTTATATAGTCAATTATAAATTATAACTTCATAAAGATTGAAATGGAATTTGACACATTTTTGTGAACTTAAAACTGATTTATAAATTAAGTTATCAATATATTAATAACTATATAAAATATTTTATATGTCCTGAGTCAGCTTAGAAGCCCATATTTATATAAATAAAGTAACATTCAGCTGTATTGAAAGGTGGTGAACAATATTATGTTTCCATCTGTATTTTTCAGTAATATGTTTAATGGTTATATATATACACTTGTGGCCCGGTGCACGAAATTCATGCATGGGGGGGGGTGTGTCCCTCAGCCCAGCCTGCACCCTCTCTAATCTGGGACCACTCAAAGGATGTCCTACTGCCGGTTTACAGGGATCCCTCTCACAATCCAGGACTGCTGGCTCCTAACCACTCACCTGTCTGCCTACCTGCCTGATTGCCCCTAACCACTCTGCCTGCAGGCCTGCTCATCCCCAACTGCCCCCACCTCCAGCCTGCTCTCCCCCAAATGCCCCCTCACCAGCCTGATCACCCCCAACTGCCCCCCATGCCAGTGGGCTCACTCCCAGCTGGCCCCCCATGCCAGCCTGCTTGCCTCCTACTGCCCTCTCCACTGGCCTGCTTACCCCCAACTGCCCCCATGTTGGCCTGCTCACTCCAAATTCCTCCCCACTGTCCTGATCACCTCCAACTGACCCCTACATATAGGCTGCTTGCCCCCAACTGGCTCCCCTGCTGGTCTGCTTACCCCCAACGGCCCTGCCCCCCATCAGCCCACAACTGCCATCCCATCCTGGCCTGATCACCCACAACTGCCCTCCCCTCTTGGCCTCTAACCACCTCTACCTCAGCCCCGCCACCATGGCTTTGTCCAGAAGAATGTCTGGAAGGTCTCCTGGAAGGTCCCTCAGTCTAATTAGCATATTACCCTTTTATTAGTATAGATAGAGACCTGGTGCACAGGTGGGGGCTGGCTGGTTTGCCCTGAAGGGTGTCCTGGATTAGGGTGGGGGTCCCACTGGGGTGCCTGGCCAGCCTGGGTGAGGGGCTGAGGGCTGTTTTCAGGCTGGCCACACCCCTTCAGGGTGAGGGTCCCCGCTGGGGTGCCTGGCCAGCCTGGGTGAGGGTCTGATGGCTGTTTGAAGGCTGGCCGAGCCCCCCAGCAGGGACCCTCACCCCATGGGGCTGTGGCTAGCCTGGGTGAGGGGTTGAGGGCCATTTTCAGGCTGTCCACACCCTCCCCTGGTGACCCAAGCTCCCAGCTTCTCCTTTTTTTCATCTTTTTTTTTTTTAGCGCCTCCTTGAGCGGAGGCCAGAGCAGGCTGGAAGTAGGTATCTGGGATTTATTTATCTTCTATAATTGAAACTTTGTAGCCTTTAGCGGAGCCCGGGGTTGGCCAGGGCAGGTAGGAAGCCTGGCTTCCTCCATCGCTGGGGGCAACCCTAGCCTCCTGCTCACTCCAACTCCATGACCGCCGCCATCTTAGTTGGGTTATTTGCACATTTGCTCCTGATTGGCTGTTGGGTGTAGCGGAGTGGCGGAGTGATGGTTAATTTGCATGTTTCTCTTTTATTAGTGTAGATTATATCTATATATCTATCTATATCTATCTATCTATCTATCTATCTATCTATCTATCTATATCCATGAGTCAAATAGTTGGTTTTGGTCATTGAGTGTTTATATTGTCAGGCATTGTGTAAAATATTTTCTTTATATAAATTATCTTTTTTATATAGTGGAAATCTGTGAAATAGTTACTATTTTTTAATCTCCTTAATACATATGTGGAGAAAAAAGGGCTGTTAACTTGACAGAGTAATATAAAAGGGACAAAGCCCCCCCCCCCCCTTTTTCTTAACTCAGATTCCAGATAATATTATGGTATCTTAAATTATATTTTTTTCCTTTAAAAACTATATATATATATATATATATATATATATATATATATATATAATTTTTTTTTTTTGGAGCGAGGAAGTGAGAGAGAGAAACATTGGTTTGTTGTTCTTCTTATTTATGCATTCACTGGTTGCTTCTTGCATGTGCCCTGACCAGAGATTGAACTCACAACCTGGGCATATCAGAATGACAATCTTACCAACTAAGCTACCAGAGCAGGCCCCGCCCCCCCTTTTTTTCCCCTTAAGTGTCTGCCTTCTAAAAATAGCAAATCAAGTTAAGTATAAAAAGCTTCCATGAATTAAATATTCAAAAACACTTATTTCTTGAAAATCTATCCAAACTGTGCTAAATTACTTTATATCCATGTTTACTTTATTTTTGTAATTTTCATTTATTTTTAAAATTTATCTTTTTTTTGTTTTTTTCCAATTTATTTTAAAATAAATCTTTATTGTTGAGAGTATTACCTATGTCCCTTTTACACCCCATTGCCCTCTCCTCCATCCCCCAAGCCTTCACCACCCTATTATCTGTGCCTATGGGTTATGCATATGAGTTCATTAGTTGATCTCTTCCCCCCTCCACCCTCCCCTGCCTTCCCTCTGAGGTTTGGCAGTCTGTTCGATGTTTCTATGTCTTTGGATCTATTTTTGTTCATCAGTTTATGTTGTTTATTAGATTCCACATATATGTGAGATATCTTTTTCTGACTGGCTTATTTCACTTAGCATAATGCTCTGTAGGTGCATCCATGCTGTTGCAAATAGTAAGAGTTCTTTCTTTTTTATAGCTGCATAGTATTCCATTCTATAGATGCACCACAGTTTTTAGTCCATTACTGTTATGCTTATTTTCTAAAAGTATTTAATAACTGAATCTGTTGAACAAAAGGCAAAGATAACCTAGATATGCAAAACAAATTATTCCAGCAGCGTCTAACTTCACATCAAATTTTAGTAGTTCAGACTTTTAAAGTAGTTTAATAGTTTAGACTGTTTAAGACCTGACTACCTTTCCATCTAAGCTTTTGTTTTCAAGAGGATGTACTATACATTTATTATATTCACCTCATTCTGAAATTTAATATTTTACATTTCTAAAGTAAACTTGTTTTCTTCCTGAAATATACTGACTTTTAGGAGATATTCACTGTATTTTACATATAACATGCTTTTTATAACTATAATTTTAACTTTATTTTTATTGTTGACACTATTACAGATGCCCCCGCCTCCTTTTTTAAAAAATGGAAAGCAGCTACATATTTTACAAGAAGAGTAAATTTCAAGAAGTTTGTAACTTTGGGTTAGCAAATATTCTCTTGGGTATCTAAAGGAATGGGGAATAGAGGTACAGAACAAAAGGCACCAAAAACTAAGAGGTAAATCTAAAACTTATAGTGATATACTAAAAATGCAGAAATACCTTCACCCCCTTATGCATTAATTTATTTCACAAATATGTAGGGAATGTGCACTAACTGCTCATTACTAACTGAGTTAGGGGTAAACATAAATTTAAAATGTTTCTTGAGCTCAAGTACCTCATAATTAAGTAGGGAAAGCAAATAACAACAATAATAACAAAACAAAACAAAAAAAAACCACAATTATTTGGAAGCCACTGTGTTTAAACTATAAGAACATAATGAAAATAAACACATAAGAAAGACAGAGGCATTAACTCCAAATGAGGGTGTCTGTAAATGTAGGGTTCACGTCACTTGTGGGGGAAGAAAAGTAAGGGTATCCTAGGACACCCTAGAACACAGAAGCCCATCCAGGGTTTTATAATGCTCATTAAAGACTTTCCAACATTGACCCAATGAGCTGAGTAAAGTTGTAGGCTTGAAACAAGTATGGTGAGGCACCTACAAGTAATTATAATAAAGAAGAAAATGTTGACACAATAGTTTCAAGAAAAAGAAAAGAAAGTAGAATCAACATTTAAAAAGTAAGTGTGGGGAATAATGTATATAAATGGTTGATACATACGAGTGATATAAAACATTTACACTATCACTCACTACTTACTAAAATCTTACCAATTTTTATCACCTAAAAATTATTTCTTCTAGAAAATCTTTAGACCACACATAGAGCCACTTCGCATTACTTTTGCAGTTCCCAGGGTTTTACCCTTAAACATATTCTAAAGTATATAAAGGATAAAGCTACAAAAGATTCTAGCCATAGAAAAAATATGATTTTTATTTCAGTAAGGCATTTTGTTGGTGATGAACTACATTATCACATTGAAAAATGTCTTCATAAAGTTATTGCTGAAAATATAATTTAAAATAACATTTAAATAGGAATTGAAGTGATTACTTTTTTACATGCACAAAAAAATCATTAAAATGTAAAAAAAAAAAAGTTTAAAATGTAGTATAACTCCCATTATATTTTTAAAGGTAAAAAAGGACAACACATTTATTTCTAAACCTGGCTCCCGCACACATTTTGTTTTTATAGTGATGTTAAACTGCACATTCCATAACCTCCTCCAAATAACTTTCCTTTTTTCCCCACATTCACACCTCACACTGGTAAATAAACACAGCCTTCTAGGATCTTTTAATAAGATAATTAGGCTCTGTTTCACTGGGCGCCACAGCCATTTGAATATGCATGTCACCAGAATGCACTATTAAAGATTCTGTCAAAATGAATTAAGTATTGCATTGCTTTTCCAAAAGTACATTCTGCTTATTTGGAGGAATAAATGAAGCCGATTCATGAAATTAGGAAATGAGTCTCTGCACACAGGCTGTTCATTATGATATTTCAGATGCTTTTGGTACTGCTTTGGTATTGATAATTCAAATGCAATGCATTTCTATCTCTCCCTTTCCAAAGAATCATACTGCTATTATTATAGACTCTTTCCAGTTGCTCTGCATTGGTGTTATTTGATTGTATCCGCTTCAATGCATTTTATTTACAACCATCTAACCACATTAGAAAACAAGCATGGTGAAACACAAAAATGCTGACACTGAAACATGAAACCTTTACAATAGACTGCCTTTGCAGCATGTTTAACAACAACAAAAAAGAACATAATACAGTTTCTGATCAATGAGAAAAGTTCTTATATAAACAATTGTATCATGCATCAGTCTGTTAATGTGTTTTAAAATGAAAATCCCCATATACAAATAATTTCAACTTTTTCCCAGGAAGTAATTTTCTTTTACAAATTATTATTGTAAATCCTGCAAAACTGTGGATTGCACTTGGCAAGAAGTTGCATTCATCCTCTCTTCCAATTATTTAATGTATTGCTCAAAAGGAAACTTTATTTGAAGGTTTTCAGTAAGAAGTTATCTACTGACCTGTGAATTTAAGTACTAGTGGTCTAAAACAATTATTTTATGTACATCATATAATTTCTATGATGAGGTTTTAACTCTAGAGGCCATTTTTTTTGTTTGTTTGGCTAATTAATATGCACCAAACAGGTATATTTTTAAATGTTGCTTTTCTATTGTGTCTACATTTTGTAGATTTTTAAATCATTAAGGGAAAAAATCAATCTTTCACATTTGTATTTTCTAATGAACTCTGAGGCTTAAGAAATTAATATGAACTAAATAAATAGCTTCAAGGTAAAGTGAAAAACATTAAACAGCATCAATTCAAAATTTTAATAATGAATCCGCAAATTGCAACAGTGTAAAATGGTCTCATAGCTAAGTGCATACACTTTGGATAAAGCCCTGTTTTTCTGATAATGGGCTTTTCTTGCCTTCAAAGAACCTGGTCCCTATGGGGGCTCTAGAGACTCTTATCTGTAGAAGCAGCTCAATCTTTTGTGTATGTTTCTAATTCAGTATCACAATGGGCTCCTTTTCTGGCATCTTAGAAAACTGATTAAAAGCAACTGTTATAATTTGCTCAACAATTATGTATCAAGTCTGTAGCACTTCAGAAGGTACTACACACAAAACAAAACATGCTGTTTCCCTCCATGAGTTTATAATCTAATGATGGTACATAAAAGTTACTAAACAAAGCATCAAATGTTAGATGCGATGTTGAATCCCACCAATAATAAGTGACATACATTTTAGAAGAAAGAGCAAAGGAAACTGATTATTAGAAAGAATGTTCAGGATACTGTCACATAGACCTGAAATATAAGTGATAAATGGATTTTTTTGTGGTTGAGAGTTACAAAAGGGAGACAGCATTAAATTCAGAAATAGTAATAAAATTGCTTTGACTCAAATTATTAATAACTTGGTATATTAGTGACTACAGTTGACCCTTCAACAATGTGTAGATTAGGGGTGCTGATCACCCCCACACAGTTGAAAATCCACATACTACTTTTACTCCCCAAAAGCTGAACTAATAACCTATTGTTGACTTGAAGATAACATAAACAGTCAACATATGCTTTCTATGTTACCTGTATTGCATGCTGTTTTTTTTTTATATTGTTTTTTTAAACAAAGTAGGTTAGAGAAAAGAAAATGTTATTAAGGAAAGGTTAAAAAAGAGAAAATATATTTATAGTACTGTACTGTGTTTATCAATACCATAAAGTTTTTATTTATTTGTTTGTTTATTTTATTTTTTTAAAATATGGAACGCTTCACGGATTTGTGTGTCATCCTTGTGCAGGGGCCATGCTAATCTTCTCTGTATCGTTCCAATTTTAGTATATGTGCTGCCGAAGCGAGCACTAAAGTTTTTATTTTTTTGTTTATGAGATACATTGTCAGTACCTACATTAAAACTGTCTTATTTCATACAAACACTGTAAATGTTATATGTATTACTAACACTAGATATAAAAAATGAAAAAAATAATGTAAAAAATAAATTTATATTTATTTACAGGTACAATGATTCACGTGCCGATAATGAAGAAGCAGCAATATGATTGCTTTATGGTAGTGTAGTGTAATCAATACAAATGCTTCATAGTAGCCTAGACTAAACAATAATGAATGAATCATTATAACATTTTTATGTATACAACATTACAATAATATTAATAATAAAGTATCAGAAACATTGTTACTTTTTAAATTAAATTTATTTTGGTGACATTGGGTAATAGGTTTTAAGAATATATTTCTATGATATATGATCTGTATATTGCATTGTGTGCCCATCACCCAAAGTCAAATCATCCTCTGTCACCATGTATTTGACTCCCTTTTCCCCTTACACTTAAAAAAAAACCCACTGACCTATGAGGATAAGCAGATATGCAGTTTCTCTAATTATGAGAGAGGCATACTGTATGGTAATGTAATTCTTTGAATTTGTGGTTTCATTATAATAATTTTGAATTGATGCTGTTTAATGTTTTTCACTTTAAGCAATTCATCTCTATAATAAAGAGCCAGGGTCATAAAGACCGATGGCTCGACCAGACTGGAAGCCTAGGGGGCTGCGAATTAGGCCTGGAGAGAGGCCTGCAGAGAGAGAGGCAGGGTCTGATCCGTAGCCTCTGTGGTAGCCTTTGATCAGAACTTGCCTCTCTTTCTCTCCTGGCCTAGCCAACAGCCATGCCTCCATTTCTCTCCAGGCCTCCACCTGGGCTGCTGATCAGCAGCCCCGCCTTTCTGATCAGGCCCTGTTGATAGGCACAGAGACGCTGACTGGCATAGAAACTGACCAATCAGCACCAAATCTGGGTCAACTGTGAGGAGTCAATGGCTGCCTAGGAAGTGGAGCATTTAACGCTGACTGGCATAGAAACTGACCAATCAGAATCAAATTGGCCTGCAGGGGAGGGCAGTTGGGAGTGAGATCAGGATGGCAGGGGAGGGCAATTGGGGCGAGATCAGGCCGGCAAGGAGGGCAGTTAGGTGTGATCAGGCTGGCCGAGGAGGGTAGTTAGGGGAAGTCAGGCAGGCAGGCAGAGGAAGTTAGGAGTGATCAGGCAGGCAGAGAGGTTAGCGGTGATCATGCAGGCAGGCAGAGGCAGTTAGGGGCGATCAGACAGGCAGGCAGAGGCAGTTAGGGGTGATCAGGCAGGCAGGCTGGTGAGTGGTTAAGAGCCAGCGCTCCCAGATTGTGAGAAGGTTGTCCACTTGCTGGACTGAGGGATTTCATGCACTGGGCCTCTAGTTTAGTTATAAAACAGAAAACTAACACATTATTAATTTTATATTAAATATTGCAAATCTTAAGCCTATGTAAGACTATTCAATTCATACAATTCTTCCACAAAATGTTCTACACAATGAATACTTAGGTTATGATGATAATGACACAAAAATATCTCATACAATCTTGCTGTACAGTTATTAGATTTTCACATCAATGCACACACATATACAACATATAAGTTTGTTAACTGAAAGTCATGATAATGTATTATTCACTAAGTGGCAAGTGTGGAGGAGGTAGAAGGAGAGGCAAGCACACTCAGTGTAAGCTTACTGAAAAACATCTATATGACTTTTTGCTTTTTATTTCTCTTAAAATGTTTTTCTATGGGACCAGTTCTTCTTCCACTGTTTGCTTTAGTTTCAGAGCCTATGTCATAGAAATTTCTGTGTAGTAAAGACAAAGTCAAGAGGTCTTGATTTATTGGAACCCTTCCGCCAGGTTGTCTAATGTCAGTTTCTTTTCTGGCACCACATCAACATTTTCTTCCTCACTGTCTGGCACTGGTTTGGAAGTACACATCTCCAAGTCTATCTTCTGTTAATTCCTCTGGTGTGGTGTCTATTAGCTTTTGAATTTCCTGAACATTCATATCTTGAAAACCTCACCCACCATCTTTTTTTCTATATTCACAATCTATTTCATGATTTTCTTCTTGGCTATGTCATAAATCCTATCAAGTCATTAACAACATCTGGATATGGTTTTCTCCAGAATAAAATTATTTTTTTGAGCTTCATGGCTTTCCCAGCTTTTACTATAACAAGGAGGGCATCTTCACTAATGAGATCTTTACAGACTTTCTTTTTTTTTAATTTAAAATTCTTTATTGTTTAAAGTATTACCTATAGTATTACATATGTATCTTTTTGGCCCCATTAATCTCTCCCTGGCCACCCCACCCCCCAGCACATAACCTCACCCCCCTAACCCCAGTGTCTATGATCATTGGTTATGCCTATATGCGTGCATACAGGCCCTTTGTGTTTGACAGTAGGTTCGATGCTTCTCTGCCTCTGGATCTAGTTTTGTTCATCAGTTTATAATGGTCTTTATTATCCATAAATGAGTGAGATCATGTGGTATTTTTCTTTCATTGACTGGCTTATTTCACTTAGCATAATGTTCTCCATGTCCATCCATGCTGTTGCAAATGGTAAGAATTCCTTCTTTTTTACGTCAACTTAGTATTCCATTGTGTAGATGTACCATCGTTTTTTAATCCACTCATCTGTTCATGGGCACTTAGGCTGTTTCTAAATCTTAGCTATTGAAATTGTGCAGCCCTAACTTCTAACTCACTAATTCAGTCCTCCACTTTATCTGGTCTACTCTTGAAACCTTCCATTGTGTTTTTTATTGTAGCTATATAATTTTTTATTTCCTCTTGATTCTCACATAAGTTGTTGATTTTCTCATCCATCTGGTTTATGAACTGTATGACCCTTCCTCTGAATTTTTCTGACATATTGCATGCCTTCATTTCATTTAGTGCCCTTTCTGGTGATTCCTCCTTTTTGCTCCTTGGGGGTTTGTTTCTTTGTCTTCCCATTTTCTGTCTCTTTCTGGCCCTTGGCACCCTGCTTGGGCTTTGAGAGGTTGACTCTATCAGGGAAATGGTTCAGAAATTGTTAGCCCAGGGGCTGGGTCTGCCTTGAGTCTCACACCTCTGAGTTGTATCCCCTTCCATGGATCTGGTCCCTCAGTTGTCTTCTTCAGGTGCTCGGGATTGTGGGAGCCTGTGCACAGTTCCTCTGGTGTGTGACTGGACCCAGAGCTCTCTTTCATGCAATTCCCTGTGAAGTCCTAGCACCCATGGCAGGGTGGTACCCTAGGTCCCTCTGGCAGTGCACTTGCAGCTCAGTTCTGTGGCCCCTGACTGCACACACCAGCTTACTCTGGGTCTCCCTGGCAGTGCTTTCCTGTGGCCCAGAGTGAAACATGTGCTGGGTTGCTTTGGGTAGCCCCTGTAGGACTGTTCCAGGGGCCAAGGGGAAGCGGGTGTGGGTTGCTCTGGGTTGAAGTCAGAGCTCCCCTGTGGCCTGAGTGGGGTGTGTGCTGGTTTACTCCAGGTTGCCCTGGCAGCAAGACCCTGGGCTCAGGGTAGAGTGGGTGCAGGTTGCTCTGGGTCACACAGTCCTCACTTTCTTGTAGCCTGGAGTGAGACACATGCCAGGTTGTTCCAGTTTACCCCTCCTCAGTGTGGTGTGGAGGTGGGTTGCCCTGGGTTGCTCAGTCCTTGATGCTCTCCTGTCACCTGGAGTGAGGTGCACATTAGGTTGCTCAAGATGGATCCAGCAAGACTGTCCTGGGAACCGGGGTAGAGTGGGTAATGGGGAGCTCCAGGTCAGGCTAGCAGCACAGTTCTGGGGTCCAGGGCAGGGATGAGACACAGGGTTCCCCCTGGCTTGCGCTCACTGTGGGGTCTTGGGGCCAGACCATAGGACACTGTATCCCAGCAGGCTTGTGAGGAGGCCTGGTGTGGGAGCTCACTCTGGTGGCATGTGCTCCCTGCAGATGTCTGGGAGCCTGCTGGGAGGTCCTGCGCCACTCACTGCCCATACTCGGTGGTGGTTCCATGGGTTATGGCTGGCAGGCAGCATTCTCTAGGCATCCTCTGCCCTTCCTTATTGAAAACTGTCTCCTCAGCTGTGTCTAATTTGTTAATTAAGGGTGGATGCTCTCAGATTTAGTTGCTTTTCTGTCCTGGCTAGGAGGAGGTGCACGATGCTGCTGCCTATTCAGCTACCATTTTCTATCCCTGGATTCTTACAGATTTTCATGATGTTCCCTCTGTCAGGTTTCTCTTCCATACTGTTGGCAATCCTTTCCATAGAACACCATGTGTAATGAGCCTTTAGGTCCTTATGATCCCATGATCTAGAGACTGAGTGAGATACTGTGTGTTTGGGGCAATTTGATGCCTTATGTGATGGGGTTCCTGGTGGCCAGGGTCATTGTCCAATATCAAAAGAACTTCAAAAGGCAATCCCTTATTGGCAAGGTACTTCCTACATCAGGGACAAAATATTAATTGAACCAATCCAGAAAAAAAAAGGTTCTCATCTAAGCCTTCTTGTTGGACAAGCAAAAGACTGACAGCTGGTGTTTATATTTTCTCTTCAAGACCCAGGGGTTAGCAGCTATATAGATAAGGACACTCCTGATCATGAACCCAACTATATTTGCACATAACAGAGTTAACCTATCCCTCCCTGCCTTAAATCCTTGTGTTTCTCTTCCTTACTAATAAATGTCCTTTCTGGCATTGTTTTTTCCAGAATTGGGCACTTTTGTCTGCAGATTTCCTTTCTCCTGAATGATTTTCTTAATGATGTCTGGAAACTTGTCATCTTCTCTTAGCTGATAGAGGCTGTTTTTGTTATTTTGACATTTTCAAGCCCAACCTCTTTCTAAAATTATCAAACCATCCTTTGCTGGCATTAAAATCTGCACTTTAGATCTTCCACCTTCCTTTTGCTTTAAGTTGTCAGGTAGTGACTTAGCTTATATTAGAATCTATAGGTATGTCTTTCTCATAGCAATCTAACACCCACATAAAAGGCTCATTTTCAATATGAGATAAAAAGGTACTTCTCAAAAAGTGCAAGATTTTCATGCCTGCTGATGAAGCTGCAATGAAAGCTTCACGAATTTCCTTTCCTTTTATACAATAGTTATTATGCTGGGTTCATTTATCTCACAATGGTGGGCTAGTGCAGCTGCCTACCTCAATCTATGGTACATATCAAGAAATTCAGCTTTTTCTTGTAATGTCACAGCTTTTCTTTGCTTCTTGGGAGCACCTCTAGCATCATTAGAGGCACTGTGTATGGGTTACATGGTGTTATTCAAGGTTTACAGCATTACACTGCACATGATGAAAACTACATGAAAACTGAAAGAGATCACTTTTTGCTGTGATGTGCAATTTACTGAAGAGACAACTGCTCTCACACAATTAGCAGCTGATGTTGGCTCTGATTTATACAAGTATTATTGTTACTCATTCTGATGTCTTTCCAATCTGATACATTTACTCCTGATAATGTATGAATGAAGCAGAGGAAATTCGTAACTAATTCTTTATTGAATATATTCAATGTCTTTTTCCTTTCCAATATATATATATATATATTTAGTTAATTGTGGATGTGCTATTGGATGTTTGCAGTTATGTGTCTCAAATATATATAGAACACATTTTTCTGAGGAAGATTTCTCACATCTGTGAGCCTTCTTTCATCAATGTCTATAGAAAACAAAAAATAAAGTGAGAACAAACACTTCTTTCAGGAGCAATATCCACATTCTTTGCCTGTAAGGATACGATCATTTAAGTGACTTTTTTCTTTGTATTTTAATAACCTTGCCTGTTGAGAGTGTGTATTGAACAAAATCTCCTTTTATGTTATTCATTCCATTGAAGTGCATATCTTGTGCATATTCAGTTGTGACAATTTTTTAAGAAATATGGCTCTTTGCCAAGACAATTAACTTTAAATTTTGGGTGATAGAGCACTAGTTATGAACTTATCCCTGATATTATGGAAACTTAGGATAATAAAATTAGACTCTTTTTTATTGTTTTATTGCTTAAAGTATTACAAAGAGTATTACATATGCCTCCCTTTTCCCCCCGCCCTTGACAATCCCCTGGCCTCCCCTACCCCCCAGTGTCTTATGTCCATTGGTTATGCTTATATGCATGCATACAAGTCCTTTGGTTGGTCTCTTACCCCCCTCTTTCCTGCCCCCCAACCCTCCCCGGCCTTCCCGCTGCAGTTTGACAATCTGTTTGAGGCAGCTCTGCCTCTGTATCTATTATTGTTCATAAGTTTATAATGGTCTTTATTATCCATGAATGAGTGAGATCATGTGGTATTTTTTCTTCATTGACTGGCTTGTTTCACTTAGCATAATGCTCTCCAGTTCCATCCATGCTGTTGCAAATGGTAAGAGTTCCTTCTTTTTTACAGCAGCATAGTATTCCATTGTGTGGATGTACCACAGTTTTCTAATCCATTCATCTACTGATGGGCACTTAGGCTGTTTCCAGATCTTAGCTATGGTGAATTGTGCTGCTATGAACATAGGGGTGCATATATCCTTTCTGATTGGTGTTTCTGGTTTCTTGGGATATATTCCTAGAAGTGGGATCACAGGGTCAAATGGGAGTTCCATTTTTAGTTTTTTGAGGAAACTCCATACTGTCTTCCATAGTGTCTGCACCAGTCTGCATTCCCACCAGCAGTGCACAAGTGTTCCTTTTTCTCCACATCCTCTCCAGCACTTGTTGTTTGTTGATTTGTTGATGATAGCCATTCTGACAGGTGTGAGATGGTACCTCATTGTTGTTTTGATTTGCATCTCTTGGATGTTTAGTGACTTTGAGCATGTTTTCATATGTCTCTTGGCCTTCTGAATGTCCTCTTTTGAAAGGTGTCTATTTAGATCCTTTGCCCATTTTTTGATTGGATTGTTTATCATCCTTTTGTTAAGTTGTATGAGTTCCCTATAAATTTTGGAGATTAGGCCCTTATTAGATATGACATTGGCAAATATGTTTTCCCACGCAGTGGGCTTTCTTGTTGTTTGTTGATGGTTTCTTTTGCTGTGCAGAAGCTTTTTATTTTGATGAAGTCCCATTTGTTCATTTTCTCTTTAGTTTCAAGTGCCCTAGGAGCTGTATCAGTGAAGAAATTGCTTTGGCATATGTCTGAGATTTTGTTGCCTTTGGATTCTTCTATACAGGCACATTACTGTATAATAATGTAGAATAATTCGTGTTAATATCTAATAATTTGTAATAATTTTATATTGTTATTCATTACATTGAATTTTAGTCAGAGATCACATTCCATCATGTGTTAATGCTTAGGAATTTATTGAAGTGTCTTTTATGGCTTGCTACATAATCTGTGTAAATGCTCTTTTTTTTAAAAAAAAAATATTGTTTAAAGTATTACATATAGTATTAAATATGTCTCCTTTTTCCCCAATTGACCTCTCCCCAGCCATCCCCATCCCCTAGCACATTCTTTTTAAGAATACTTTTATTCATTTTTAGATAAAAGAGAAAGGAGAGGGAGAGAGTGAGAGAGAAACATCAATGTGACAGCGAAACATTGATCAGCTGCCTTCTGCATGTCCCCTATCGGAGATCAAGCCCACAACCAGGGCACGTGCCCTGACCTGGAATAGAACCAGCAACCTTTCAGTGTAAGGGACAACACCCAACCAAATGAGCCACACCGGCTAGGGCGCATGTCTCCATTCTTAACTTCTTAGTTGGTAGTTGGTTGCAATGGGCAAGAACACCCACCAGACTTAGAGTCTACATTTATGGATACTATAATGTACATTTATTTTCAATAATGATATGACTTATGATGGCAGTATGAAGAAAGACGAAGTACATGAAATATGAAGTATGAAGAAAAGACTAGGTTTGCTTTATTTAAGAGATGCTCTGATAACAGCCATAATTTTTAGTCACCCAACCTCTCATTGACCTACATATTAAAACATGAAAGCATTAAAATATTCAGAGTTTCTCCAACCCTATAATATATGGTTACAATAAGTAGCCATAATCTCAGAAAAAAAATTTCAAGTAATACAAATCTGATTAAACTATTTGGTAACTAAATTGTGCTAGTCTAACTGGAGCAAAACTAAGCACTCTGGATAATTGGAATAAACTAATTTTTCTTCCTAAACACTGTATGTTCTCAAATTAAAAAATGGAACACACATACATACACAGAACCTGGCTAACCTGTCTTTTATTTTTTATTTTTGAAGTATAGTTGTTTTTAACATTATGTATTAGTTTCAGGTGTACAATAGAGTACAATAACTTATTAGACATTTCTATACCTTATAAAGTGATCACCATGTTAAGTCTCATACAATCTGTCATTATACATAGTTATTACAGTACTAGAGGACTGGTGCACAAAATTCATGCACTCCGGGGGGAATCCCTCAGTCTGGCCTGAGCCCTCTCGCAGCCTGGGAGCCCTCAGGGAATGTCCGAATGGGGAGCAGGCCTAAGCCAGCAGTTGGACATCCTTAGCCCTGCCACGGAGGCAGGAGAGGCTCTCATCACCACCACTGCGCTCGCCAGCCATGAGCCTGGCTTCTGGCTGAGTGGTGCTCCCCCTGTGGGAGCACACTGACCACCAGGGGGCAGCTCCTTCTCTGCATGTCTGCCCCTTGGTAGTCATAGTGACCAGTTGTTCTGCTGTTCGGTCAATTTGCATATTAGCCTTTTATTATATAGGATCATTGACTATATTCTGTATGCTGTCCGTTATATCCCCATGACTTATTTCATAGCTAGAAGTTTGTACTTTCTAATCTATTTAAACCTTTTCTCACCCATTCCCTCACCACCTTTCTCCTGAATGATTTTCTTAATGGTGTCTAAGAACTTGTCCACTCTTAGTTGATAGATGCTGCTTCTGTTAACTTGACAGTTTCAAGCCAAACCTCCTTCTAATATTGGTTGCCTTATATCAGGCAACCATAAATTTCTTCTCTGTATTTATGTTTGTTTCTGGTTTGTGTTTTAGATTCCACATATAAGTAAAATCATCAAAGTTTTTTTCTCTCTGCCTGACATATTTCACTTAGCACAGTTTATCATGGGCATGGATAATTAGGTCGAGTGTAAAGGTAGAAAATGAAGTCAGAGAGATGGCATGGGCAAGTTTGTACAGTGCCCTGTAAAAGCATGGATTGCATTCTGAATTCCTAGCAAAAACAGAAGTGAGATTAACAGTTCCTTCTTACTGCTATGTAGAAAGTGAACAATAGTGGGCCAAAGATGGGAGCTCAAATTTTGTTAAGTTGATACAGTAGTTCCATGTGTCTAATGATGACATTTGGGGAAGAGAAAGGGACCTTTTCCTCATAGCTTCCTCATCCTGCTCTGGTTTAAAAAAAAAGATGAGGCCAGCATGTAGGTGGAAAAAAGACAGTTTCAAGGACAACCTCTGTATACTTTATAAGAAAACAATGGATTACACAATTTATCACCAAGGATGAATAAAAACAAAAACTACAAAATTTATTATAAAAATGCAGAACAGGGGAGATAAACATCATTATAAAAACCTATTTATTATATGTATTAATGACATTTGTTGAAAATGTCAATTAGTGTTTAGTTATTAAAGCAAAACTAAAACATTTTGAAAACTGGAGAAACTGTATTAATTTTGACAGAGGTATGTGAAGCTCATTCACAAACCTGCCAGTAAATGGGCTAAAGAGAAAATCTTTATAAGAGAGGCAAAAATTACTAATTATCAGGAACAATGGCCCAACTTCATTAGTTAGTAATAAAGAAAATGAAGATTAAAAATCAGTGACATATTATTTTTATCTATTAAGTGTTATTATGTATTATTTGTTAGTTGTAAATCTAAATTTTAAAATGGCAGTGTTATATCAGCTCTTTGTAGGGGCAATGTTTTCCTGCATTGTAGATATAAGTTAAAGATGATACAAAGTCAATAAATGGCAATGTGTCAACATTTAGAAAGTTAGAAAAAGCTCATATCATTTATACCACCCATTCTATCCCTATTAATATATCCTAAGGAAATCATTAATACAAATACATGCATGCACAAAGAAAATACTAAAATCTTACAATGGTTTGACTCAAGGAGATGAAATAAAGGATCACATTTTTATATGTATTAAAATATGTTCATAAATTTGCTAGAGTCTATCAATAGCATGTAGGAGGATTGTAATAAGAAAATAGCATTATTTAAGTATTAAAACAAGGGTGCAATTTCTGAAAACAACAGGGTACTTACTGGGTTTGTTTAAATTGTGTGTCTTAATTACCTTATCTCTAAAATGGCAGTGAATACACTTGTGTAATATCTAATAGCTAGCAGTAGTCTTTAATAATAAATATTTTTTAAAATGAGTCAATTACAAAATACGGTGTAGTTAAATATTTACATGTATTTTTATAAGTATAAATAGACTATTCATATAATAGTATGAATTATAGCTTTGAAAAATACTGAGTGTCATGAGAGAATGTTTATGATACCTTAGAGATACAAGTAATTTTATTCATATTATGACTCTATTTGGAAAAAAAGATGTATATATGATAGGCATCAGAATATTAAAAATGCATGCCCATAATTCCTGGGTGATGTGGCTGAGTTTGTTGGAGCATCATCCCAAAGAATTGAAGGTTTGATTCCCAGTCAGGGCACATACCCAAGTTGCCAGTTCAATCTATGTTGGCATGTACAGGAGGCAACTAATTGATGTTACTCTCTCACACTGATGTTTTCTCTTTCTTTTCCTCTCCTTTCCTCTTTCTCTAAAGTCAGTAAAAAAGAATGAATCTGGAGATATCACACTACCTGATTTCAAATTATTCTACAGAACTATGATAACCAAAACAGCATGGTATTGGCAGATAAATAGACACACAGAATAATGGAACAGAGTAGAGAGCCCAGCTTCAAAACCACATGTATATGGACAGATAATTTTCGACAAAGGAGCCAGAAATGCACACTGGAGTAAAGATAGTCTCTTCAATAAATGGTGCTGGGAAAACTGGAAAGCCACATGCAAAAGAATGAAAATGGATTAGTTTGTCCCCATGTACAAAAATTAATTCATAATGGATCAAAGACCTAAATATAAGACCAGAAACAATAAGTTACATAGAAGAAATATAGATAGCAAACTTATGGACTTGGGTGGTAGAGAACATTTTATGAACTTGACCCCAAAGTCAAGGGAGGTAAAGCCAAAAAAAAAAAAAAGGAACTATATCAAACTAAAATGCTTCTGCACAGCAAAAGAAACTGGCAACACAACAAAGAGGCAGCCAACCAGATGGGAGATGATATTTGTAACGGTAGCTCCAACACAGGTTTAATTTCTAAAATATATAATGAACTTGTAAAACTCAACACCAAACTAACAATCCAATGAAAAGTGGGCAGAGGACCTGAACATATACCTCTCCCAAGAATACATATGCACAGCTAATAGATATATGAAATGATGCTCAACCTCACAGGCAATTAGTGAAATGCAAATTGAAACTACAATGAGATACCACCTTACATCTGTTAAAGTGGTCATTATCAGCAAGACAAGCAATAACAAATGTTGGAAAGATTGTGGGGAAAATGGAGCCCTCATTCACTGCTAGTGGGAATGTAGACTGGTACAACCACTACGGAAAGGAGCTGATGATTCCTCAAAAATGTAAGAATAGAGCTGCCATATGACCCTGCAATTCCACTCCTGGGTATACACCTGAAAAACTCAAAATCCATGTATTCACAAAGATATATATATATGCACCCCTAGGTTCATTGCAGCATTATTTATGATGCCAAGACATGGAAACAATGAGAGTGTCCTGAGATAGAGGACTGGATAAAGCAGATGTAGTACATATACACAATGGATTACTACTCAGCCATAAGGAAGGATGAAATGCTGACATTTGCAACAACATAGATAGAACTTGAAAACATTATGCTAAGTGAAATAAGTCAGTCAGAAAAAGCTAAGAACTGTATGATTTCACTCATATGTGGGATGTAAAACTGAAACTCGTGAATGCAAACAGCAGTATGGTAGTTGTCAGAGGGAAGTGGGTGGCGGAACAAAGGGGTCTAATATAAGGTGACAGGAGATTTAACTTTGGGTGGTGGGCACGTGGTACAACATATAGATCTTGTAACATAAAAACCCACACATGAAACCTATATGTTCATGTCGACCAATGTCATAACAATCAATTTATTAAATTATATATATATAATTATATATATATACATATATATATGTATATGTATATACAAATATATGTGTGTGTGTATGTTATTACAGCTTATTTTGTATGTCAGATTTATAGTTGATATAAATAAAAACTCTAACAATTTATTTCTTGAACTCAGTGGATCACCATCTAACTTGGGTATACCAGTCTCACGTGGGAAATATTACTGTAGACACAAAAAGCTATATATTTTATTTTTTGTCCAAAAAGTAAAAAAATTGAACTATATTTTATAGATAGTTGGTAGTAACTTTAATAATGTTTAAAAGGGAAAATTTCTGACAACAATTTGGAGGAATGTTGCAAGAGAAACTTGAAGATAATAAATGTCCACTATAGGAAAATCTTTCAAGAAAAAAAATAACAAAGTATAAATTGGACAGTTTTGTTCTTCAGGGTTTTGGTAACAATACAGAAGAATAGAGAAAACTAGGTTTGCTTTTTTAAGAACAAAAAATACTATTCAGATACTCTATAGTTTTTCAACTTTACATCAATGTAAAAATGGCTTAAAAATCTCATCTTTCAGAATTCCTGTACTCAGTCTATATTTCGCTATCTACTCATTCATGGACTAACTTTATAGACTTTAGGTGTTTCTTGTTTTTCAGGTTATGTGATGAATGTATGTAATGAAAAAAAATAGATGAATTCCTGCTCTTACAGATCTTAGATTCTACTACAGGGAGATAGACAATTAATATATTCATACCAGTATATTCACAATTAAAAATGAAATCATTCATAATTAAAAATAAATTAACTGACCTAAAAATATAAAATATTTTATTAGTTTATATTAAAAAAATCTAATCTTGCCTGGGAAGTAGGAATGGAGAAGATAATTTCTCTCTAGAAAATGAACCATGAACTCTCATAAAAGATAAAATGTGAGCAAAGTTTATTTCTTAAAAATGGATGAGCAAGTATAAAAGCTTTCTTATTTGGAAGAAATTAGATATAAATAAGGAACAGAAAGAAAGCCAAGATATTGTAAACTGGAGAAATTGGGGAAATTGAGGGTATAGGCTGGGAATGGAGGACCAGAACAGACAGTGGAGGGCAGTAGAGTTGTTTGTTTTTTTTCCTAACAATGGTAGGAAAGTTGTGTTTTGTTTTTTTCCTAACAATGGTAGGAAGCCATTGATAGATAGTAAGTTGATCGTTTGACATGACTATATTTATTATTTTTCAAAAGTAAATTCTGGGTATCAAATGAAGAAAAAAGTAGAGAGAGGGAAATTGGTCAGTGCCATTATAATGGTTCAAGGGAAACATAATAATAGCTTAAACCAGAGTGGTATAAGTGTAGAAAAAATGTGGATTACCTGAGTGAGGTTTTTGAAGTAAAATTAACAGGACCTTGTTAGCTTTTGAAGGTGAGGAAGAAGGAGTTAAAAAATGTTTCTAAGTTTCTGGACTGAGAAATTCTATGTTTATTAGGATCATTCTCTAAGACAAAATATCCTGAATATGGGGAGACCATGGGTGATATAGTGAGTGCCTGTGTGTGTGTGTGTGTGTGTGTGTGTACAAATGTATTTCAAGTTTTAGGCATGTAGAGGATGAGATTATTTGATATGTCCAAGAGGAGATATAGCATAAGCAAATAAATGTGAGTCTAGAGCTCAGACCTCTGTTGAAGCTATAAATTTGGCTGTAATTATTATATAGACAGATGATAATTATATCTCTGGGTATAGAGAGATTATCTGGGCCATTAGGAAGGACCAAAATATGGGCTAGTTATGAGTGGAGCAGACATTGAAGTACAGCAGGTAACCAAGTACTGGAGTTACAAAGCAGATATAGATGAAATTGGCAGATGACTATGAAGAAATCTAGGAAAACATAGTCTCGTGGACACTGACAAAAGGTAGTGTTTTAATAAGGAAAGTGTTTTAATCAGTGTCAGATTCTGATAGGGAGACAAGTAGTTTGAGGACTGAAACATATCCACACAGCTGTATAAGGGGAAAGATGTATTGGTGGAACAAGTTATCACAATTTTAAGAGCAAATACTTGTAAAATGAGAGAACAATATATCAAGTAAAATTTATAAAAGCAATGGAAAAACATATAAAGACTCACAAGATTGGCTTCTCACAGAATATGCTGTTTAAAAAATAGCAATATGTATAATAGACAAGATTCTATGATTGATCATAGAGGCTGAGAGAGAGAGAGAGAGAGAGAGATCATAAGTCAAGGAATCAGCCCAAATGAGGAGAGGTGGCACATGGGATGCCAGATGAATGTCTTCAATAACAACAACAACAACAAAAAGGATTCCAAAAAAATGGCTAATAAAATATTAAAATAACCCCTCCCAACCCCCCTTAAAGGAGAAAAATGTTTGGCTATTAGAGGAAATATATACTTTCAAAAAACATAAGGAAAACAAAATGAAAACTAAAAAATCCATGTTCAAAATATGAGAAAATCCATAAACAGTCATGACTTGAGGAATATGTAGAATATAAAAAAGAGAATATATTTGACCTTTACACCAGAAAACATTCTCATTTTGGTGGTAAAGTAGTCATGATTTTGGAACAGAAAGAAGGAAATATAATCACAGCCTAAACATGGATTGCAGCAAAGGGTGGTTCAATAATAATGCAAATCTATTAATGTTTTCAAAAGTCAGGGCCTCTTTATAGGCAGAAATGGAGAAGTAAATACAATTAAGTTATATAGAGAGAAAGGTAAAACTTAAGCAAAATAAAATAAAAGAAGTAGAAAAGTCTGAGGAAGTATGGGAAAGGGAGCTAAATACTCAAATGACCAAGGGAAGAAGGCATTAGATAACATTGGGGGCATTTGTTGGAATGAAAAAGAGAAACTTTAGTATAATATCAGGTTTACAAAGTCAAACAAAACATAACTAAAAAAAGGCAGGGCTTATGCCTTACCATATGTGTTCCTAAAAAAAGGAAGAAAAACTTTTGTTCTGCAAGATGTCACTCTTTAAAAATGACAAGGTATCCAGGGGGAAAACAGGAAAAGGGAAATCGAAGTCATGAACATTTCTAAACTGAAGACTGACCCAAAACAATTTTCATACCTTGGGAGATAACCCAGGCTTCCTCGGGGGATATTAAAAATATACAAAGACAATAGATTTAGGTAATACCTAGTTCATGGTGAGGGCACTTGAAGATGGAGGTGGAATTTTAGACAAGAGAAACCTGCCAAGATTTGAGGAAGTTGGGAGAGTTCTACCTGCAGGTGTTCAAAATTATTTTTTTGTAAAATAGAGCCCAAAGAGTTTATTCCTTGTATAGTGAAAAACAAAGTTGTGTGGATTTTGTTGTTGTTGTTTTTTTGTCTCTGAAGTTATATTTCTAGTCCTGATATTTTGCTTCTCCTTTCCTGGGGAGGAAAGTAAGTGTGAACAAGTTCTATATTAATACTAACATTATTCACCTAAGAACCAATATTAGATGAAACAATTAAAGTTGTAGAAACATAGGTTACAGCAGAACAGATTATGATATAGCTATCGACATTTGGAAGGAAGCAGAAGAGAGATTTAGGGTATTTTATGTTATATAAAGTATCATGCCTTTTAGTGGGAAGCCAAAAGAGATTATCTAAAGCAGTGGTTCTCAACCTTCTTAATGCTGCGACCCTTTAATACAGTTCCTCATGTTGTGGTGACCCCTAACCATAAAATTATTTTCTTTGCTACTTCATAACTGTAATTTTGCTACTGTTATGAATCGTAATGTAAATATATGATATGCAGGATGTATTTTCATTGTTACAAATTGAACATAATTAAAGCATAGTAATTAATCACAAAAACAATATGTAATTATATATGTGTTTTCCGATGGTCTTAGGCGACCCCTGTGAAAGGGTCATTCGACCCCCAAAGGGGTCGCGACTCACAGGTTGAGAACCACTGATCTAAAGTAATAAATCAGTAGATAACATTAACAAGCATTTAAATAGATGAAGGGAACTACACCATGAGGATGAGTTAAGGGTAGTTGCCTCTGGCGATTGGGGCTGGGTTGTAGACTACTGCATGCCATTTAGCTCATCTGTTTTATTTTGTATCATAATCATCACATTCTTTTGATTAAGAATCAATAAAAATAATAAAAATACATGCACATTACTTCACCAAACAACAAAGCGTCTATTCCCTAGTGCTAAGAACCACTTTTTCTCTGCTCTTGGCTTACTACTTGGGCAAATTGCTATTTTAAATACTCTAATTAAAATTTTACTACAATGTGGGAGACTGCATTGGTTAGGAATCATCTGGTTTCTCTTGCTTGTTTTCATCACCGTCCTCAGGTAGCCTGTGATGAAGCAGAGGGGCTCATGATTTTCATTGGCCTTGGCTTACCCAATTCCAATTTTTTCCAAGAATCTTAAGCAAGGCACTAACATCTTTTAGTTTTGCCTATACAATGAGATGATTACAACTACTTTGCAATATTATTAGACATACAAAATTATATATATGCATTTAAAGGACCTTGTTGTAGTAAGAGTTTAATGTTAATTATTTTCATTGAAATCATTTAGAAATGTTTTAATTGCATTTAGAAACTCTAAGCAGACTTAAAATTGTTTCTGTCTCTTGTAGTGGCAGAAATCATATTTAGTAAACATTCTAATGCCACAATTGCCATGGGCAAATAGAAACTTTAAGAAAATGGAACTCTCTGGTTCCCTCGTATAATTGTTCTTTCTGACTTATCATCATGCACTCCCAGTATCTTATGTATTTCATGCTCGGGATCCTAGGAAATTATGATTCATTTTTCCTTCCAGTATTATCCATTTTGAAGTAAACAAGTCAGTCGTGAGTGAATGTGCCTCTTTCATTACAGTTTGTCAGCTATTCACTGTAAAGTTCATAAAGGGAACTGAGTTTGGTAGCAAAAAACATTTTTTAACAGTACTTCTAATTTTGAACTGTTTGCTTTTCATAATTTTGGCCTTAGCTAGAAAAAGGGCATGTATTTTGGGAGCATCATACTTCTTCCTGTCCCACAGTTAATGAGGCACATGAAGCATTGACTGGGGCTTGATCATGCATACAGAGCAGGCGGCCAAGAGCAGGCACATTCTTCTCTCGCAATGAAACCATCTGCAGCCAATCCCAGCAGGCTTTCCTTCAGGGCCATGAGCAAAAGGCAAGAATACAGATTGTTTCTCATTCTACTTCATTCTAATGCCACAGAGGCGAGATTCAAGAGGGAAAACTTAAATAAACATGTACAGCTGTCTTTTTACAGGTTATTTTCCCCTTTCCAAATTTGACTTTAAGTTGTATAATTAATGGGAAAAATTCTCAGATGAAACTAAATGCATTTTTATACTTTAGAGAAACAGGGTCATATGTGGAGAGATGCACATCTGCCGGGTCTTGATTTTAATCCTTTATTTGATAGCTATTTCCGGACAAACAGACTCAGCCGTGTCCAGATGCAGCATGTCTCCGTTAATAATCTGAGTTAATTGAGTCTCCCTTTTGCCATTTGCCAATTATTAGCGTTTTCTTTTTTTCACAAGAAGGTTGGAGACGTACAAACCAAGACAGCAAGAAGGGCACGAAATGTCATTATGATGTTACTACAACTGGGAGTGGGTGCCCATGGTTTTCTGAGAGCAGCTGAATAGAAAACAATTCAATAAACTTTCCTTGGGAGGTTTCACACAGATTGTGGATGGCTTTTAAAAGTGTTTCTCCTTTTGATTAAGGGAAATGGAGGGGCGGGAAATATTAAATGGAACGTATTCACTGCTGGAATATAGATTTTCACTGCTCTGGCTGTGTGCTTGGTAGGGATTTTCTCCACATCTAATAATCATTTTCTCAGTAGGCTGTAAAAAATTAGGATATTATGTTTCTCATAATCAAGACTCTATTTATCAGGCATGCTACTTAAGAATTTCATTGTTATTGATAACTAGCACGTCATTCATTTATAGAACTTGCCTCAAACGATGCATTCTTGCTTAAGAAATGAATCATTCAAGAGCAAACAACAGTTTCAGTTATCTGCTGATTATAATCATTCAGCAGTGAAAGAAGCAACTGTGGGTGATGTTATAGCCTTGAAAGAAATACAGTTGAGAACCTAATATGAACTCACAGACAGAAAAGGGCAGCATCTTTTCTTTATAGTAAGTTCATCAAACCTAAACTGAACAAATTTTTGAAGGTCATGACTATTAGCAGGGTAATGTTTCAAACATTGGAAATATCAATGTATTTGAGGATTATGTACCAGTATTGTCCTAAGAATGTTAGCAATTTTGAAGAGACAGTGTTGTTTCTGGATGAAAAACATGATGAATTCATAAATTCTTGAACCTTGTTCTTTCAACTTTGTAAAAGGTTAGTTTTCTCTTTAGTGTAAAATATTTATCTTTTGGTGATCTTTATGAAATGTGAATGTCGTGGTTATATATATAGAAATATGTGCTGATTTTAAATTTATATAAATGATAAAAATAAAGAATTATCAGTAGTAAAATTAAATTAACATCAAAATTGGGTAAAATACTCTTAAATGAGAACCAATGATATGTACATGGAATTTTTCTTTATCTTTTCCCAAGATTGTCTCTGGAATTGAAGTTTGAGCTCCTTGGGGCACAACTAAATCTTACCTATCTTTGATTTTCTAGCTCTAAAAACAGGACCTGAAACATAGTGGTTGCTTAAAAAAAAGTTTTACTGGGTAAGTTGAATGTGTCAGCGGTAAATGTGGACATTGATAGCCTCAATTTTCTCCTTTACACTTGAGAAATGAGCAATACCCAGGTACAAAGAGCAGACAGTTAACTACCCAACTTTTCTGAATTCATTTCTTAACCTAAATTTATAGTTTATTGAAGGAGACATTCAGCTTTCACTAGTGGCACAAAGATAAAATGAAAATAGAAGCTATTGACTATACATTCTTTAAATGATAGAGAAAATTTGACTCAGAGAAAGACAGAATCCCCATAGGATATATCATTAATATTTATAAATTCAATTTTCTTTTGTATCTTTGGTTTAAACATAAGAAATCTTTGTTTTAAAAAATTAAACCTAATTTTCCTGCTATGTCTCCCCAATTTTTCCCTCCCTCCCCATTCCTTTTCCATTACTACTTACTTCCCATTCCCTTATGCTTTCTTCCCCTCCTTTGTGTTTTCATGTATTTACATAAAGTTGGCATGATTTATTTTTAAAGACAGAGGTCTTTTCTACATAATTATGCATATATGTATGTATTTAGGTTGTATAAAGGTTTTGTGATTTATGAGAAAGTGGAAAATTATTTAGGCTGTGGCAATAGGGAGAGTACCCAGGTGCTCAGGTGTCTAGAAGGTCAGTGTGTCAGTATGGTGGCTTGCTTTAGACTTTTTTATAAGATGTAGTAAGATATGGGTGGGGCAATTTTACAATTGATTGTTGTTTTTATAAACAGGGGGAATCTGATTAAGGAAATGTTTATGTCATGGAAATTAAGGAAGACTACCCAAATAAGAACAAGGAAAGGTTTGCCATTGCCATCCAGCCACTATGACTGCATTTGGCAAATCCACAAAGGTAGATGTAGCAATGCTCAAGCTCTACTGTGGATAAAAGGGAAGGCTTCAGTGTGTCCTGATGGAGGGGGTTGGCCTGGGAATGCTGTAAGCAGGCTGTCTAGAAGTGAGGCCTCCCATGTAATTGGTAGAGGTGCACACTTGGCTTTCACTGGTTGGTCCTAAGTTGGAGGTAGGAGCAGAAATTAGGCCGTGAGTGAACGATTGTTACAGGGGTTATTGTTTGGCTGGTAGCCAGTAAGTTGGACTCCTAGCTGGTTACTAGGAGATTGGTTTCCTGGGCTCATTGCTACAGATTGTTGGTCAGAGATCCATTTTATAAGTGGTCTGACCATTGCCTGTTCCATGTATTCACTCAGTGTCTAGCTTAGTTTCAGCAAGGGGAAACAAACAGTTCAGCTAATCATTTATGAGACAAAGAATGGGGATTTGTAGGGTCTGTGTTTAGTCTTTTCATAAGTAAACAAGTGGGTAATCCATAAGTCTCATCTAAGTCATATGGGAAAAGATAATTCTTTGCAGAAAGCCATTTCCCAGAACACAAAAAGTTAGGAGATCTCACACAAAACATGTGTGTGTGTGTGTGTGTGTGTGTGTGTGTGTGGTGGGGGAGGGTAGTTAACCGCCACTGTTTAATGGGGGCACAGGATTCAGATAAAGATAGTCATTATTAAGGACAAATTGTTTTTAGAAAAATAAGATGAAAGAAATTTAAGAACTGTCATAGGACAAATAAGTTTAATCGCTCTTGATCATATTTGACAAAAGATATCTCTGAAATTGGGAAGTAAGAATAACAAAAAAATGCATGTTTGGTTGTGAGAATGGAAGACAGAATGTTTAGTAGCTCTCTGCCTAAGGGCCCTTCCTACTACATCAAGTACATAAAGGAAGATGTGAAAATTTTCATTTAGATATGTAGTAACAAGCCTCAGAAACATGATTTCCAGTGGGAGGCTTGACAACGCCTGAGGACCAGACCACTCATCCAAAGAGGTTAGAGTTAAACCACAGAAAGATGTTCTAAGCAAATTTTCCAAAATAATCACTAAAAAGTAATTTACTCTAAATATTTCTTTTATCTTCAGGTCACATTTGACTGTAAATCTCTAACATTTCTTGCTATGCAATTTCACTTTTTATCTATTGGATTCAATATACTTAGAAAATATGCCAATGCAGCATCAGCCCCCAGAAAGAGTTAATGTAAGAACCCAGTGGCTAATACATAAGAATCACTTTGACTAGTTGCACAAAGTAATGCCAAATAAATATATTTTTATTATTTTTTCATGAATTTCGCAGCAGTGGAGGGAGAAAATGCTCTTCTGGGGAAAACCGTATTTTTCAGACCATAGACCTCCAGCAGTTATCTAATTCTGATCCTGTGGGGACTCTGCTCTTTCATTACCTTTGAGATATCTTAGAAGTCAGCAAATTATAGATGACTGATAGCATTGCAATAATTATTTTCTATAAATATTCAAATAAATTCTGTCAGTTGGAGGTTCAGATTACTTCCCTCACCCACTGTGGAAGAAGCCACATTTATTTTATTTTATTTTAAAATTCATTGAAATATTTCTGATCTATAAATGTATATGTTCTTTGGATTTTCATTTGAAATGGTTTTAATATCTTTCTGATCTCTTATTAATAATGGCTTAAATAAAAATTTTAACACGTGTTCATTTTACATCTGTATGAGTACATTGATTTTAATTTCTTTGAAATTGTTCTTCAACTAGAGTTTATTTTTAATAGTGAATATACTATTAGATATCACATTAAACCATGTCTATTTTGAAATATGGGATTTATTTTATTTTATTTTGGTTAATCCTCACCCAAAGATACTTTTCCATTGATTTTTATTTTTTTTAATTTTTTAAAATATATTTTATTGGATTTTTACAGAAAGGAAGGGAGAGGGAGAGAGAGCTAGAAACATCGATGAGAGAGAAACATCGACCAGCTGCCTCCTGCACACCCCCAACTGGGGATGTACCTGCAACCAAGGTACATGCCCTTGACCGGAATTGAACCTGGGACGCTTCAGTCCAATGGCCGACACTCTATCCACTGAGCCAAACCAGCTAGAGCTCCATTGACTTTTAGAGAGAGTGCAAGGGAGGGAGAGAGAAGAGAGAAACATCAATGTAAGAGAGTCATGTCAATTGGTCGCCTCCTGCATGCATCCTGACCAGGGATGGATGGAGCATGAAACCAAGGTACAAGGCCTAGATTAAACTTGGGACCCTTCAGTCCAAGAGTCAACATTCTAGCCACTGAATCAAACTGGCTAGGGCTGAAATAGGGGATTTTTTTTTTATATTAACCAATCTGGTTGACATTAACTTTGCAACTTGCTTTATATTTCTTTTCTTTCAGATCTTTAAATTTGTTCTGAGTTTTAAAAAATAAACTATATTTTCTTGTTTTTTTATGTGTGTGCACGCATATGCAAGTATGAACACAGCCTCAAGGACATTTACAAATATAACAGAAAAAAACAATGACCATTCATGTCACTGGAGTGTTAAGAAAGGAGAAAGAGGATAGAGTTAAAAAAAATACCCAAAGCCGAAGCCGGTTTGGCTCAGTGGATGGAGCGTCGGCCTGCGGACTGGAGGGTCCCGGGTTCGATTCCGGTCAAGGGCATGTGCCTGGGTTGCGGGCACATCCCCAGTGGGAGATGTGCGGGAGGCAGCTGATCGATGTTTCTCTCTCATCGATGTTTCTAGCTCTCTGTCTCTCTGCCTTCCTCTCTGTGAAAAATCAATAAAATATATTAAAAAAAAAAATACCCACAGGGCCCTGGATGGTGCGTTCAGTGGTTATAGCATTGGCTGAAAAGAAGTGTTACTGGTTCAATTCCCAGTCAAGGGCACATACCTGGGTTGCAGGTTTGATCTCCAGCCTGGTTGGTGTAGGAGACAACCAGTCCACGTGCCTCTCTCACATTGATGTTTTTCTCTTTCCATCCTTCCAGATCCCGCCCTTCTACTTTCTTTAAAAATTAATGGAAAAAATATCCTCAGGTGAGGATTAACAAAAATAAATAAATAAATACTCAAGTCCACCCAGTGTGGATCAATGGTTGAGCCTCGACCTATGAACCAAGAGGTCATGGTTCGATTCCTGGCCCTCTCACATACCCAGGTTGCGGGTTTGATCCCCAGTGTGGGGTGTGCAGGAGGCAGTTGATCAATCATTCTCTCTCATCATTGATGCTTCTATCTCTCCCACTTCCTTCCTCTCTGAAATCAATAAAAATATTTTAAATAAATAAATAAATACTCAAAGTAATAATAGTTAAGAACATTCTTAATTTAACCGAACACAATTAAATAGCCCTTATTTATTCAAGGACTTGTGTGATTCCCAAACAGGACAAACCCAAGGAAATCTGTGTCAAGATAAATCATAGATAATAAACTACCAAGAACTAAAGACAAAGAAAAATCATCATAGAGAGTAACAACACCTTACATACAGGAGAAAATCAATTTGAATGTATACACAAATACCGGGATGAATGTCCAGAGTATTATTCTAAGTGAAAAAATGTCAACTACCAAAGCTTCCATACTGTATTATTTCATTTATGTAACACTAGAGGCCTATTGCATGAAATTCGTGCACAGGTAGGGTCCCTGGGGCCTTCCTTCCGTAGTTGCTGGCTGCTAGCTGCCAGCCAGGGACTTCCTTCATTCCACGCCACCCCATGGTGGTCAGTGTACGTCATAGGAAGTGATCGAACTGCCAGTCTCCCAGTCAAACTCCTGAGGGGATACTTTGCATATTAGCCTTTTATATATATACCAGGGGTCCGGTGCATGAAATTCATGCATGGGGGGTTGTCCCTCAGCCTGACCTACACCCTCTCCAATCTGGGAACCCTTAGAAGATGTCTTACTGACAGCTTAGGTCTGTTCCCCATGGTTCTCTGCTCTCTGCAGGGCCTGCCTGTTCCACACCGCAGTGAGTGCCAAGCCGGCCATGCTGGGAGCTGCCTGTGTGCCATGCTTTCTTGCTCCTGGGTCACTGCTGCAATGGCCAAGCAGGCTGTGCTGGGAACTGCCTCCTACCTGCTGTCAGTCTCCACGAAGGCGATGAGGTTAGTTTGCATACTCACTCTGATTGGCTGGTGAGCGTAGTGGAAAGATGGTTAATTTACATGTTTCTCTTTATTATATAGGATATATATAGATTCTTGAAATGACTTTGTAGAAATGGACAACAACTTCGCCATTGCCAGGGATTAAGGATGAGCATGAATGGTTGGTTGGCTATAAAAGTAACAGGAAGGATCCTTTAGGTCAGGGGTGGGGAATCTTTGTTCTGCCAAAGGCCATTTGGATATTTATAACATCATTTGTGGGCCATACAAATTTAGCAACTTACAAATCAGCCTGCTATATTTGGTCAAATATTTAACTAACTCACCCCTAAGCCTTAGCAGAGCCAGACCAAATGATTTTGTGGGCCTTATATGGCCAGTAGAAGGGACATTCCCCAGTCCTACTTTAGGTGGTGAAAAAGTTCTGCATGTTAACTGTATCCAGGTTAATATTCTGGTTATGATATTACATGATAGTTTTGCAATATAGTACTATTGGGAGAAACTGAGTTAAGGGTACCTGGGATCTCACTATACTATTCCTTATAACTACATGTGAATATAAAACTACCTCAAAATATAAAGGTTTAATTAAAAATATATGCCCTGACCGGTTTGGCTCAGTGGATAGAGCGTCGGCCTGTGGACTGAAAGTTCCTAGGTTCAATTCCGGCCAAGGGCATGTGCCTTGGTTTTGGGCACATCCCCAGTAGGAGGTGTGCAGGAGGCAGCTGGTAGATGTTCCTCTCTCATCGATGTTTCTAACTCTCTATCCCTCTCCCTTCCTCTCTGTGAAAAATCAATAAAATATATTTAAAATAAAATAAAATAAAATATATAGTGAAAACTTACTTACATGTATTTTATTTAATGTAATGCATTTTCCTTCTCAAAATATACCCTTTTCAACAAAGCTGTTATTCTCAACCTTGGATAAAAATTAGTGGCCCTGAGACAGTATTTAAAAAAAAAAAATTTGGATTTGATTCCACACCAGTTAAATCTTAATTTCTGATGCTGGAGCGTCATAGACTTTTTGTTTGTTTGTTATTTGGTTGGTTGATCTTTTTTAAATTTTCTTTCATGAGTAATTTAAAATATAAGGTACAAAGAATGTGAAACAACAGAAATTTCCTTAACTCATCACCCAGTTCAAAAGCAATTGACATTTTGCCTATCTTGTTTTGTTTATACCCTCTACAATGTCTTCTTTTCTCTATATTATTTTCCCTATTTTTTTCTTGATTTTAAAAACTGGGGTGGATTATTTTAAATTAGTAGATATCTTTGCATTTTACTCATAAATACTTCAATACTCTTTCTGACATCTTTTTAAAGCATCTTTTCATATATATAAAAAAGAAAAAAACAGAAAAATTTTTTCCTTGTGATGACAACTCTTAGGATTTACTGTCTTAACTTTTATATAGTGTATCATATAGCAGTGTTAACTATAGTCTTCATGTTGTACATTACATCTCTAATAATTATTTATCTTGCACCCGGAAGCTTGTAACTTTGGACCATGTCTCCTATTCTTTTTCCTACCACCCTTCCCCCAACCTCTGGTAACCACAAATCAAATCCCTGTCTTATGAGTTTTTTGTCTTGTTTTTAGTTCTATATATAATTAAGATCATGTAGCATCTGTCTTTTTCTGAGTTATTTTATTTAAAATTGTTATTTCAAGATCCATCCATTTTGTCAAAAATGGCAGGCTTTCCTTGTTTGTTTGTATGGCTGAGTAATATTCTATTATGTATATTTATGTACCACAACTTCTTTTTCCATTTATCCCTTGGACACAGGTTATTTCAATGTCTGGCTATTGGAAGTAATACTGCTATTAAAAAAGGGGGTACAGATATTTTTCAAATTATTGTTTTCATTTTCTTACATTAACTACCCAGAAAAGGAATTGCTAAATTAATATAGTAGTTCTATTTTTAATTTTTTTAGAAACAACCATGTTTTCCATAGTAGTTGTACCAGTCTGCATTCCCACTAACAGTGCACAGGGCTCTCTTTTCTCCACATACTTGTCAACATTTGTTATCTCTTGTCTTGTTGATTATTGCCATTCTGATAACCATCATTGTGGATTTGGTTTGCATTTCCCTAATGTCTAGAGATGTTGAATGTCTTTCATGTACCTGTTGCCACTCATATATCTTCTCTGGAGAAATATCTATTCAGATAGTTTGCCCATTTAAAAAGTTGGATTATTGGGGATTGTTTGCTATTGACCTGTGCAAATTATTTACATAAATTGGATATTAACCCTTTATCGTATATATGGATTGAAAATATATTTTCCCATTCTATAGGTTGTCTTTTTCACTGGGTTGATTGTTTGCTGTGCAGAAGAACTTTGGATTAGCTATTTCTCTTGCATGAATACTACCGTATTTAAAGCCAAAATATACTTATTTTTTATGAAAAAGTTTTCCATTTAAAAGTAGGATATTGAAGAATGCAACAGACTGATGAATTTCAGAGGGAAGTTGGGGTGGTAGAATGAGATTACCAAAAAATAAATAAATAAACAAACAAGTAATAGAAATAAGATATTTGATTTGGTTTTCTTTTTTTAAATGTTTTTATTGATTTTTAAAGACAGAGGAAGGGAGAGAGATAGAGAGATAGAAACATTGATGAAAGAAAAACATCATTGATCTGTTGCCTCTTACAAGAACCTATTGGAAATGGAGTCCACAATCCAGGCATGTACCCCAACCGGGAATTGAACCTGTGACCTCTTGGTTCATACATCAGTGCTATCTTGGTTTTCTTGGGAAATGTATATGCTGTGGAAAAATATGAATTTTTCATGATATCCTTCCTATTAATTTAAATGTCAAATATTTGGAGTTGCGATTAATTAGTAGTCTGCACTTTCTTTTGTTAACAATTTTTAAAAGAATCAATGTTTTCAAGATCTTAGTGGTTTCAATTCTTTTTTAAAAGAAGAAACAGTTGAAGATAAAACTGGCAATCTTAAAAAAGAGTCTGCAGTACTAGAAGAGAGCTTCTTTATTTTTTTTCAGTCATGTATCTGTATACTCACAGTGCACTACTTAGCCATGACTTTAAGTTAAAATGTAACCAGCCCTGAAGACTCAAAATATTTTAAGCTATAGATTAAGGATAAGGAGAATGGAATACTTTTATCACCTTCCCATTTTGGCAACAATACATTGAAAATAAGAAAATAATTAATTCAACATATCACTAGACAGCTTATTTACTTGATGTAATAGAAAATTAACTCTCACAGAGGGACAGAAAACCTTGAAAATCCAAAAATCTAGAAAATGTGTATGTTATCTAATCAACATGATTTATAATTTATCCAGACTGAAGCAATCTATCAACAAACTTGGGCTGTACAACTATATTAGACTTAAAATAAAAAAGTTAGGAAATAATACTTAAAATAAGTTATATTTCATAAAGAATATTGTAAGATATAACATCAGAATATATTACAATAATGCTTTACATTATTTATTATTTGATTTATTAGTATGCTTGCAAAAACTAATTCTGTCTGGTCTTGATAAATGAGTCTTTTTTTTAATAAATCGTATTTTATTTTTTTTAATTTTTTAAAAATATATTTTATTAATTTTTTACAGAGAAGAAGGGACAGGGATAGAGAGTTAGAAACATCGATGAGAGAGAAACATCGATCAGCTGCCTCCTGCACGCCCCCCACTGGGGATGTGCCCGCAGCCAAGGTACATGCCTTTGACTGGAATCGAACCTGGGACACCCCAGTCCGCAGGCTGATCCTCCATCCACTGAGCCAAAATGGTTCAGCGGTAAATGAGTCTTTATCAATGACACATTTTTCTACCAAAGACTATTAAGCAGAATATCAGTCTTTTGGAAATTACATATAAATAAATTTCTATATAAATATATTCATATGTATACAAATAAACAATTGGTAGAAATAAAATTCCTATTTATGTACTTACAAATTTACAAAACATCCAAAGCTTTTGACTTACACTGCCTAAGATTAGTTTTTTAATATACTATTAAATATAGTTAATTAGTTGTTTTATTCAAGAGGTAAAACAGATAAAAAAGTTATTTTATAAGAAAACATAGTCTCACTAATAAAATGTAAGCATTCTATTGATATATTCTTGATTTAGTTAAATTAAAACAATATACAATCTTTCACAAAGACTGCAATGTAGAATGATGTAAGATAAATGAAGCAAAACTAATATCTGCATTGTATTTCTTCTTTGTACATTTTTACTTGGAAATATAAGCTTGAAGTAATTTTTCATCTATTTCCATCTATTTTTATATATGGATTTTTAGATAGATAAACATATATCCGTTATCTTATAGATAAGTTGATGCCATGGTCTGACTAGAGAACATGACCTTAATCAAAAATTTTCACCTCATCCTTCTCTGGAGAAGTTTGGGTACTATGGGGTGACACTCTCCCTGAGTTCCGCCTGTTCAGGATCTCAAAGAGATAGGAGTTGGCATTTAGCTGAATGTGGAGCAAGAATAGACAGACTGCTATGCTGCTCTTCTGTTCAACAGCCTCATCACAAAGGACAGGTTCAACTTGGGGCAGGGTTTTGTGCTTGTCAGAATAGAAACCTACAAAACAGACAAATGCCATCATGAAAGCAGATATAGAACCTGTAACCTTCATAGACAGGGCTTTGGAAATAAGAAGTTACAGGTTATTACCTTTTGACATCTCCCCCAAAATTGGCCATGAAAACTGTTTCCATGGTGATTTTATATCAAGCCATGACCTCTAATTCTCTTAGCTTTCCAGATTCATCTTCCCATGTTATATAACCTTTGAGATACATGTTATTATGTATAATGTGATATTTGGTTGACAGGGTTTTATTAAACTCATTTTGATTATCCAAGTTAAAGAAATGGGGGCTAGAAATAGCTTGGTCAATTTCAGTGTATTTTTTTTTTAAGTGAAGAAATTGACCAATGGTTTCAGCCTTAGCTCATCTAAAATCTTTGTGAGAACTTGAGAATAACAAATCACCTATCAGGAATCAAGTTCCTATTCCATTAGCAGTGTCCTATATAATAAAAGCCTAATATACTAAATATCCAGTCATCCGGTCATCCATTCAACCAATCAAAGCATAATATGCTAATGTATGCTAAGGCTGCTCAACCACTTGCTATAATGTGCACTGACCACCAGGGGGCAGATGCCCCAACTGGTAGGTTAGCTTGCTGCTGGGTTCCAGCTGATTGGGACTGAGCGAGACAGGCCAGACATGCCCTGGAGCCCTCCCACGTCCTTCCCCGGCTGGCCAACTTCCCATGTCCCTCCGCAGCCCTGATAGTTCACTGGTGGGGTCCCTCAGCCTGGCCTGCACCCTCTCACAATCTGGGACCCCTCGGGGGATGTTGTAAAGCCAGTTTCAGCCTGATCTCGCAGGCCAGGCCAAGGGACCCCACTGGTGCACAAATTGGTGCACCGGGTCTCTAGAATTTTTATAAGTCTGTAACATCTGTAACAAGCCTTCCAGACCAAAATTGACAAAATGTTATGACTTCATGAATTGTTTTTTAATAGTGCTTGTTAAGTACATGTTTGTTGACTTAAATTCACTTGAATAACAGCAACTCACATGCTGAAATATTTGATAATAATAGTCGTTAGACAAACAGCAATTTTGCTTCTTGAATTAGAACAAATAGGCCATAACGTGGACGGATACATTAATTTAAACCCCATCATAATGTGTGTCTGAGAAAGTTGAAAGCTGATGAAATACAATTTTAAAATGAAAGAATGTTTCTAAAACCAAAGCTAAAATAATAACACAGAGAATAAAATCATAAAAATGGAAATAAAACAACAATTAGTTAACTGCAAAATAGCATGGTTTCTGACAATATATCTGAGATGACACAGTCTCATTACTTTATTAAACCTAGGATAATAGAGTTCAGAAAGTCATTTCCTAGGTTTTAGAGAACAGAGATTTGCATATTATATTTGAAATTGAAGCATAGAATTAAATTACATGAGTTCATTTACTCCCTTATACTTTCTGATAAAATGTTCTCTAGCAAATCATTTAATACTATTAATTATACATATATTCTGTAGCAAAATCTAAGATGACTGTAGAATTTTCACTGAAGGGGAAATTTTCAATGTGAGAACACTTTAGATTTTGGTGGGTAAAGGGAAGACACTGGTATCTGAAAATGAAGAATGATAGTGTCTTCTACTTAGCATAAGAATTTATTTTAAAAATGTGTCTAGAAGTTTTCTGTTTCACCGATGATTTTAACACAGGAACAGCTTACTATTGTCTTTCTTTATTTTTTCTTATTGTATAACTAGAAGCTCAGCACACGAAATTTGTGTGCGGGTACAGTCCCTAGGCCTGGCCTGCAATCAGGGCCATCTTCCCTGGCTGCTGGCAGCCGGCCCCACCCCCCGCCACCACCCATCCCTGGTTCCCCCCCATTCGCTATCAGGCGATCAGAGCCTGCCGGCCAGTAAAAGAAATCAAGAGGTGATCAATGTGCCTCATGGTGATGGTAGAACAGTCATTCTGGTCATTCTGCCATTAGGGTCAATTTGCATATTACCCTTTTATTATATAGGATATATATAATTCTTAAGGGTCAATTTTTCTTTTTGAAATAATTTCAGCTTACAGAAAATGGGAGGCACGTTACAAGAACTTTTAACCCTATTACTGTCTTTTATGCTGGGAAATATTTTTACCCCAAAGTGAGGTTCATTATTCACATAAATTTATTGAATGATGCAAGAGACTTTATTTTCCCAGGAAATAGTCATTTGGACAATGTGGCTGCTTTTACCCTAAAATGGAGGTGATATAGTACATGAAGGAAGAGAAATCCCCTCTTCACTGCCTTTTCCTGAGCCTGACACTTAGTGGACTTTAAAATATACAAATGGGCAATTTTTTTGTTCCTTTTTATCTTCATTTTGCAGATTAAAATAGAGTGTGGTGCTATTGGAACTTTAAAGCCCATATGGCCTTACCTATGTATCTTGTTGAAGTGCAGATAACTCAGTAGATCTGGACTGGGGCTCAGGCTACTGCATTTCTATCATATCTCCTGGTGGCACCAAAGCTGCTGACCTGTGGACCACATGTTGGAGGAAGGGCTTAGAAGCAGAAGAGAACTTGGATCATTTCTTGCTGCTTCATTCCCATTCATCCAGGTTAAAAGAGAGAAAGAGAGAGAGAGAGAGAGAGGTGATAGCTGCAGAAATGGAGTAAACAGACTAGGCAAAATGTATAACTTTTTCAGACCCTTGGTAAAAAGACAATCCATTAGAGATCATCAGGGGGAAAGAGGCATATTAAATTTTCTAGCTTACACAAAGGTGAACATGAATTTCACTTTCGTGAAATGAAAAGCTGAAGATCAGCAGTAAAACAACAGTGATAATAATATGCATTGTGTGACTAAAGGGTAAAGATGATTAGTAAACCAGGCTTGTTGCGTTCTGAGCCCTTTCCGCTGAGCGTGGATGTAGCCTTTCCCAGCTAGCAGTTTCAGTCTCAGAAGACCACACAACTAAGCAAACAAACATGTAAAGGAAACAAATAGGACCCAACAGTGTTGCAGAAACTCTTTCTGCCTTTCTCTCTTCTAAGAAGGGAAACCTCAGTTTGCAATACAACAGGTTTTTCCCTGTAGTTCATTTGAGACACCAGGGAGAGTAGAAAGAAAAATGTAAAAACGTTTACCAGGTGTAACTGAATGTGAAGAGTTTTCCAGGTGTAATGGCCTCTGGCTGACACTGTTGGAGATAAACTTAGGAGAATTTCCCAGTTTCCTTTATAACTTCCTCTTTGGCCACAACCTTGACCCAGATTAAGCACTATCAAGAATGTATTTGAGCACAGTAATGTGTCCCCAGTAAATCTGTCTGGCTGTGCCTGCGTACTCAGGCATCCATCTATCTTTCTAACTTACTCTTTTGGGAAATGGAAAAATGCACGATAATGCTGCTTTCTGTGTTACATCTAGTGCATGGTGTTACCGAATTTATCTTTGAATAGTAACATAACCTATGAAATCAGAAGATGTTTTTGATGATTTGATTTTAGATAAGCTTTTTATGGAGAAGCATTTAATCCTGGCATATGTGATTTGCTATCTTCCACACATGCTGCAGTTGGCAGAGAGATTACTTTTGCCACGTGGTCAGGGACACACCATGTGATTTGCTATATCATATTAAGTGATGTTATTATTTGACACAAACATCAAATAACACCTACTCTCAAACCACCTCAGTGGGTATGAATGGTCAGATTCAATGAGTGATTAGTAGAAACATACAATTTCATACAGACTTCTTAAAAAAATCTGAGCACTTAATGTCTTCTTTTCAAATAAGCTGCTTTGTAGGCATGTATTAAATTTTAAGAGCTTATGTGCTACGTAGAAATTAGTTCTTATAACACATTTTTCTACAATTCTTTGACATTCATTTCTTTGAACTTTTAGAATTACTGTAAACCTTACTTTTTTTTTGTAATTGTCAATGTTGGTGTTCCTGTGGCAGTAATTTTTAAAATATAGACCAACAAGTTATAAGAACAACAATAAATATGACTTCCAGTTATGTGGCTCTTAAGTTCATTCAACAAATAATTTTATTTGGTTATAGAAAAATTTACAAACTATTTCATGCATTTCTTTTTACACAAAACAAAAAAGCATATAGGTGGGTATTCTTTTTACAAGAAACAAGCTTCACACTAAATTTCAGATCATATATAATACACGACTGCCATCTACTGACTGCATAGGAACAGAAAGCTACCCAAAGACAAGAAATTAATGAATCATTTTGTACTTACTATTTACATGTTAAGTGGGATAAAGTAATATTATATATTTGACCAGATTTTGGTTCATAATGATAAGAATACCTTACCTTCAAAATCTAAGTAGGTAAATTAGTATCCCAGTAAAAAGTAATTTGAAGGTCATTTGAGTAGCATGTCTAAATTCTATTGTAATCATTTTTATAATCATTAGTACAACAGTAAATCATTCCTAAAAAAATGTGATCCCAAATAAGAATAATTTAACATTTCTTATATGAAAATCTGCAATGAGAAAACTTTAAGAGATTATAAAATCTTAAATGTATATAAAGCCAATGCTTACTGTGTTACAAAAAAAATACTGGACAACAAAATGATTCATACTGCACAAAATACATATTGCTTACACAATGACTATCTTTAAAAAAAAAAAGAATGAGAATGAAGTTTATTGGAAAACAACATAACCTTGTGCATCATGTGATTCTGGTTTTTTTTTTAAAAAAAACATTGCAATATTTTATATAATTAAAATTCATATATTATTCATATATATGTCAATATCCACTTATCTATCTATTTAAACATGCACAGAAAATCATGTTGTGAAAGATACACACATTTCTGTTGGTGGCAACCATTAGGATGTGGAAAAGGGAGAAACATTTCTATATTAAGGCATAATTTAGCAATAAAAAATACACTTCAAAAAATGTCATATGACCAACCATGTTATACTTTAATTCCCTTTTTGTTATGTTAATTTTAATTTATTGCATATTTTAGATATTTATTATTTTCACCCAGTATCTTAATTCTAAATGTAATTATGAGAAGCAGTTATAGACATAATTATCTTTCAGATTTTTAGTTTTTGTCTTAGTTTGTTTTTTAAATGACAATCTTTGAATAATATTTTATTAGAAATGCATACGAATGCTAAAATCAAGTAGAACAGAACAAAATTTTTTTAAGTATAGTACTTCAAGATACTCTTTGATATGCAAAAATAGACTAACGTTAAGAGTTTTCACTTTTTTGTCTTTTTTAATGTTGAATGTAAATGAGTGATGATTTAAAACGGAAAATTTTATGAATTAGATGACTTATTAGTTGGGTGTCAGGATCCTACATTTATAAGAAATATAAGTACAGTCTGTATGTTAAAAAAGACAATTTCATTTTACATTTATTCTATACTAGAGGCCAGGTGCACAAAATTCATGCATGGTTAGGGTCCCTAGGCCTGGTGGGCAATCAGGGGCCTTTCTTCATTCCACATTGCCTCCTGGTGGTCAGCACAAAACATAGTGAGTGATTGAACTCCCAGTCTCCCAGTCAAACTCCTGAGGGGACACTTTGCATATTAGTCTTTTATATATATAGAAGTAGTATCACTGTATATTCAATTTAATGTAAACAGACATATTTCGTAATTACTTGCAAGTAAGTAATAAATCCAATACTTCAAAATTATACAACAACATTCCAAAATAACAAAAATACAATAAATAACAAACACTTAAACAGGAAAAATCAGAAAGATAATTTTTATTCTTACTGATATTCTTAAGTCCTTATTAAAATAACTTTGCCATTCATTGACTTCACATAGAAAGCAAGGCCAGTCCTTAGGAGAACAAGAAACAGAATAACATGAAAAAGAATATATTGCCACAAACACTATGGCAGCCTATAACTTGTATAACTTCTGTAGTAAACTTAATGCTAAAGAGAAATCCATTTGTACCTTGTGGAATTAATTAGCAATTGGTTTAGGGAAGCAATAAATGCATACTTTCCATTATGATTCTAAAGAGTATTCTTTAAGTGACTAATATGCAATATAATTTAAAAGATCTCACTGAAAATAGCTATCTGAATTATTTTTTTAGCTTCCAGTTTGACATTCTTAATGATAATATGTTAATAGGAAAATACCTAAGTAAACTAGGACCTAATACTCTGAGTTCACTAAATGCCCAGTGACATGGATTTATAGTGCAATTTGTTATAAGATACAGATAAGGAGCAGCAGTGGGTAAACTGACAAGTTTAACTGATTACACCAAGGAAAAATACAAGAAATACATTTGCTGTGAAAGCAGATGGGAGTTAAGAATACATTCATTTTATTTTAAATCAAATTACAATAAAAGGTGACACTGAATAAGGTTCAATGCCTTAGCAATTTGATGAGTTTAAATTTTATATCAAGTAAGCTCAGGTCAAGAGGTGAGGAATACTTTATTTTTGCAATGTATGTGTTCTATTACTTACAAAAGACAGTGTTTTTTAAAGTCTGTTGAACTGAACAAAACTAGAAGTAATATATCCTTCACAGCTTTCAAAGTTACTTTGGAGAGTAGGAAATAGATGCCTTCTTGGAATAGGACAACTGTCATAGTTATTTTAAATATGTATACGTTTTTAGCACATATGGGGAAGCATTTTGTGCATATTTGGTATTAATTACAGCAAAAGCCAAAATTGGCTGTAATGATGGTTACTGAGGTGATATATGTGATGCATGCAGTATGATGCTCAATACATGTATTTCCACTCAATAAAACAGCTTTTCTTTCAGCTTCAAGGGTTAAAAGTATGCAGGCAACTCGGGTATCTCAGAGAGAAATGGCTATGGCTACACAAACCACTATCATTAGTAGTCATATTAATATTCTTTATAGATTTAAGGGAAAACCAATGAAATTTAAACTTCAGGGCCCCTCACTCAGAAGAAATGGGGTCATATGTTTTTATAAAATGTTCATATAATATTTTAGATTCTTTGGTTTAAAGTATATAAACAAAATTTGTATATTTTCTGTATAATTGTATTAGCTTTAAGCCTCACATAAATAGAACTTGCTTTGGGGAAAATGTAGACAAAAACCTTATTGAACTACTGGTTGTTGTTTTTTTTTCCTTTTCAGATAAAGTCACAGACTCCTGGATTTCAGAGCAGTTGAAATAATCCAATATGTAAGTCATACTTTATTACTAAATCCCTTTAAAAATATCTCAATGAGTATAATCTCACTGTTTGTGAACTTCTGTTGGACAAAAATTGATTATATAATTATAGACACAGCCTTCATTCTTTTATAGCTGACTGTATAACCAGGTACAAGCTGATTAATGAATAATTAACAAAATTATGTGAAAAGATCGTTCCAGTTATTTCTGCCATTTTAATAACCAGACCTGAGAAATACATCATTTTCATGTTTACAAGAAAATGTTGAAAAATATCATGATTATTTGGTGGCTTAATATCCTTTGTAGGCAGTAAGAATGAAATGTAGAATTAATGGTTTAATATGTGTTTATTATACACTTATACTGTATTTTATTAACTGTTTTTCATAGGTTAAAATACCAATCAATTAAGTTTACCTATTCAATGTATTTATTTATTAATGATTTATTGAACATGTACTTTGTTCATAATTCTACACTAGAATGTGCTTATGGGAAAATTCACAAAATGATCAGCTTCTAAGTAGTCTGCAGCTTAGTGGTAAGGATAAAACATGAGTGGTTCTATAATTAAAGATAATATTTTTCCCTATTTTCTCAAGAAGCAGACATAGATCCTCCATGGAAATAAGCTGTGTGTGAGATATTCAGAAAGTGTTAAAACCTCAAAGCAAGGCAGAGGATAGTTTGGTTCCAGGGATAGATGAGCCAAATTTAGGTGTATTTCACAATGTTGTTCTTTCCATTCTATGAATACACAATAAATATTTAAAATTGATGAAAATTAAAAAGAAAACATTCAGATACCTCTTGTTCAATTTTTAAAAGAGAACTGAGTGTTCTGACTCTCTTCTCTGGTGTTTTGGAAAGTGTAAGTATATAGAAATGCTATGGAAAGACATTGATAAACCTAGGTCTAAAAATTAAAGATACCATATGGACCTTCACAAAGAACAGCTTAAAGAAGGCCTTGCTCTTTTAAAATTTAACAGGAGGTCTGGAGCTGGGCATTTTTAGGTCTGGTGCACCACTCAAAAATACCCCCATGGCCCACAGCTCCATCTTTCAAACTTGCATCTTCATGCTCATATCATCATGGCTGCTCGTTGGTTACTGCACTTCTAGCCCAAAAGAAGAAAAAAGGGCCACAATGCCTTTTATTGCAAGCACTTGCCTTTTTATCTAGAAAGAAAGAAGATATTCTCAGCAGGTGAATGCTTACAACTCAAATGGCCAGAACTGTTTTGCAAGCTACACCTAGCTGGAAAATGGCTAGAAGAAAAGGGTTTACCTTTTCACACTCTACAGTAGAGAAAAGCAAGGTAGAGGCTAGTTTGGTTTCAGTGATAAACAAGCCAAATTTGAGTGTACTTTACAATGAATGTTCTCAAAGTGTATTGAAGAGGAATTTATGGGTCGCATTCTTTCCCAAAAGCATTTATAAAGCTCTTCAGTATCTCATCTGAAAAGCTATTTTATAAAAAGATGATGTGCTAATATAAGTAGCCTCTTTTCCCATGCTCTATTGTGTAATGACCACTACTTTTGTACGTACCCTTTGATTGCTTTACCCTGCACACTTTCAGAGAGAAATCTCTATGTAAGTCATAATAGCTTTCAAATTGTTTGAGGTATTTTCTGTTACAAATATTATTTTATAATGGACTAATGGCTATGTGATGGTTAGTGAAAATGGATGTGCAAAATGGCTTTAAGATAGAGAGGGCTTCGGCATGAAAATGAACCAAAATATTCTGAGTACTTACAATCTAACTTGTCCAGCTAAGAATGAAAACTCCAAATAAGTATACTGAAAGATTAGATAGCAGTTTAAAATGTTCTTCAATAATGACTTTGGAACCACTTAAGCTTAGAGGAAATTATTTTATCCTGGGTTAGTTTCTTTAAAATACCTTAATTTGAAATCAGGCTTTAATATATTTTTAAAAAGTTAGTTCACAATGCTCTTGTTAATTGACAGTCCCCATCATCTTTGGTTCTAGGCTTCTTGATTACTAAATGTATAGCTAACATTTAAATTATGCAAGTGTGCGCCAGGCATTGTTCCATATCCATTACTTACATAAACTCATTTAATCCTCATAACAATTCTGTGAAGTAGTAATTATTATTTTCCCCATTTTATAAATAAGGAAATAAGGCAAAAGGAAGTCAAAGGGGTTTCCCAAAGCCACATAGTAGTTGGCAGGCTGGGATTTGAGGAAGTCTGCTCTACAATGAATGCTCACAGCTACTCTACAAGTCTGCATCTCTATAACATAAAATACAATATATTTTAGAAAACAGAAAATATTTTTTTTAGTGCCTTATTAATTGCATTTATCTGAACTGAATAGAAATACTTTTATTTAGATATTTATCTTATTTATAGAATAAAATACTATAACAGTCTGTCTGGAATTTAGGAAAATGCTTACTCAGACTGTCTCCTTAGATATTTACTGGTTACATATAAATCCCACATTTATGATATCCACAATTTATAAATAAGTAAATATGACTTTCTCAACAGGAAACAAGGGTAAGCAAATTGTATGTCTTGCTATTCTATTCTAATATCTTCGTGAAACTTTAATAAACTGCAGTAGAACCAATGTGTGGTAAATTTAATACAGTGGGAGAGAATGAAACAACATCTGCCACAAAACTATCCATCACTAGTTCCATATTCTCAATAGCTTCTGCAAGCTGGTAATAAGGAGATATAAATGATTTGACTCTGCCAATTTCTAGTTGTGCAGCCAGTGTAAAATACGGGGATTATAAAATGTTCTTCTGTCATATATTTTGGCGGTGATTGGAGTAGCTAGTGAAATATGGGATTTTATTCTTAGCACTTTAAGTTAATAACAATAACTGTAAAACTAATATTGTTCTTTCCAGTAATTGCCATCATCCATCATACTGCCGAATAATGCAGGAGCAAATATGTGCCAGTTTGTTTCAATGCTAACTCCTGGGTAAAATTATGATATTATTACTGAGTCTTTTCTACTTAAAATATTATTCAAAGAAATAGTAATGAAATCATATATTTAAAGGCAACCACAAAACTAAGAGTATAATAATGGTTTTATGTTTCACAGCAATCTTGCCACCTACACTCTGGCCTGGTATTCTGAGGGTATCAAGTTGATATAAATATAGTAGAACCCCTTGCAAAATACTAGGCAATGATAAGGCTTTATCCAAATTATAGTCCCTTAACTTATACAATATTTTTCAAAAAAGGAAATAAAAAAATACAAACCATAGAACAGACTGTTTTTGCTCAGCACTCTTGTTCCCAAAGCCCACATTTTGAAAATTTTAATATAATCATTTTTCTGCTCTTTTTAAATGGCCATATAGAATCATGAGTAAAAAAGGGAAATAAATAAACAAAATCATGCTCTTTTTTTCCTGAGTTAATACTTATACTTACAATAGTTGAACTTATTTTTTTCTTTCTGGCTCCAAGTGCTGATTCTTTCCCATTAGGGCACCACATTAGTAACAGGTGACTTATTATTAATGTGCACTTTAAAAATAGCTCACCAGTCATATCACATGCCAACTCTAATATTCTTTTGAATTTTTCAAAGTATCTTGGATGTTAAATCTCAGTTCACAATTACTTAAAAGTGAAAGGGCAGTAGTTGCTATGAGAAAGCAATTAAATATTCTCAGAAACACCAGTCGGGTAAGTTTACTCTAAGCGGAGGGGGCAACAAACCCCATAGTCTCTCAGGGCTGGCCTCAGGAAATAGTAGGGGAACGAACAATCAGAGGTTGTGGGCAATTCAGAGATCCTTTCCTCACTGCCTGTTTTCTCTGCTTCCTTTTGAAAATCTTTTTTTCCTATTTTGAAAATTGGCTTGAGCCTTAAGTTCCACGTAGTGCAAGATAGTTTCTGATAGTGCTCAAAAGGAACGTAGGCAAATCTAAATTCTTGGGGAAGAAACTGGTATGTCCACTGTGGGACATTGTCCACTTCTGGCACAATCAATGCCAGCCGGAGAGTTGTAGCGAGTGGTCCAGTCTGTGCCTCTGAGATCCTGGGAAGTGTCCATTAAACTGTGAAGGCTGGCAGAATATGCCTTTCCAAAATATGCCATCTTGGCATAAAGATTTTTTTTGAGAGAATGGAATTTTAAAAACAGCAGATGTAAGCAGGGTATTCCAATCTAACCCTTCTTCTTGAAAACAGGAGCTAAAAACTCCAATGTGAAAGATGCTCTCCCTGTATCAAGAAACACAACTCTTCAAATGGGATGCAGAGCTGAGAGAATTCTGTGCAAAATAATTACACAATATTGTGACAAATGATTCTAGTTAAAATAATTCCTATCTTCCTTTAGCCTCCCCTCATGGTTTAGTTAGGTTTCCATAACTACCTCTCCATTCAACCTAGTATAAAAGCATTTAGGTTTGATCACTTCTTTGGGTCTTTATTTCCCCATGGGAAAATATTACATAAAACATATATAAATTTGTATGTTTTTCTCCAGTTAAGCTGTCTTATATCAATTTAATTTTCGGGCCCAGCTGAAAACTTAAACAGGATAGAGGTAAAAATTTGCCTCCCCTATAACTGCAAGTGATGACTGCCACTCACTGTAGGCTCTCTGTATTAAGAGACCAACAAGCAAGGAAATAAGTCATGATCCTGGCAGGAGTAATCAAGATGGGACTGTTTTATAATGTAAACAAGGAAGAAAGCATCTTGCCCTCAAGTAATCTACTGAAACATATGTTGGTACTTCCCTGCTCAATTTTGAAAACAAATGCAGCAGCCACAACCTGAGAAGGCATGATGACCAGAGGCCTAGAAGTCATAGGGATGGGTGTTTTGGTATCCTACCAGGTAAGCCATCTAAACTAATTGAAGTGCTATTGGTGAGAGAAATAAAACATGGGCAGTAGAGACTAGAGATAATAAAGCACACTGACACCAGCTGTAGTAACAGTAATTACAGTTTTTCCCATTAGCATCCCCCTTGTAAGAAGCAAAGGCACCAAAATCATAGAGGAACCGTTTCTAGATGGGAAGAAACTGTTTTTTAAAAATGTTATAAAGGATGGACTATAGGACATTCTGTGGGTGCACCATTCAGATCTCACCTCTTTCAAGACCAGGACACTGATTCTCTAGTGCCAGGAGCATGGCTTGCTGATGGCTCACAGTTGCGTCCCTCTCCAACAATTGCTCTCAACCTAAGGAGCTGCTTTAGTCAAGGTCATAGTCCCTTCAGAAGGCAGTGTGGGTCAATGGTGGGTCTATGTAGAGAGGTACTGGCCCCTTGCTTTCACTTATATACAAAGAGCTCTCTAGGAGAACAACTATTGGAAATAATTGTGGAGCTCAACTTCTCCCTTTGCCCACTCCAGCTTTTCTTACTCTCTCATAATGGGTTCTTTCTGAACACATTCTACATTAACTTATACACACAAACTAGTATACTTATCCCACTTTCTGTTTTCCAAACCCAGACCTATTTGAATAATGCTGTGAGAATGAAGGATGTAAAGCAAAATATCTAAAGTCTCTACAGGTTCCAGTTTAAGATGGTGCCGTAGGAAGATCCTGAGCTCATCTGTTCCCACAGACACAGTGAATCTACAGATACATGTGGAACAATTTTCCCTGAAGAAAAACCCAACACAGTTGAGTGACTCTTATGCATCAGGCAAATGAAAACAAAAACTACATCGATACAGGTCAGAGAGGCTGACACACACTCTCACCATAAATCCCACGCCTGGCACAGTGGCCCACAAAATAGGGAGGGACCTAAAACCCCACAGGTTCTTCCCAAGTAGTAACAGGTTTAAACTCTGTATCAGGCACGCCAAATTTTAAGTCCTACATCTGAGAGGCAAAGCCCCAAAACATAGCTTTGAAAGCCAAGAGAACTCACATCTACAACCCCCCCCCCCAAAAAAAAAGGCTATAGTGAACTACGAAAGTGTTCTTAAAGGGTTCACACATGCATTCTTACCCACCCCAAAGGCCTAGCGCACAGTAAGTGGATTGAAAACTGTCCAGAGGTTCTGCGAAAGAGGCTCACCTTAAAGCTTTGGAGCAGGTAACTAATGTAACACACATCCAGGGACCTACTGAAACACTGTCCGGGATGGAGGCGGGCAGACACCATCCATGTGCCCTCCCTTGTGCCTTGCTCCTGTGGGCAGGTGCCATATTTCCACTCCTGCTGCACTGTAGAGTAACAGTATTGCCCGGAGGGGAGCTTTGGCCTGTGTCTGGTTCCCTTCTTTGCAGCTACCACCCAAGGAGCACCTCTTATTCCCCTAGTTCTGTTGACATGTGGAGCCTCGCCTTCCTGGATCCCAAGGATTGTAACAATCTGAGAGACAGTTCTGGTCGGGCTCCCACCCCCAGAGCACTGTGCAGACCACAGACTGAAGCTTTCAGTCTTTCTCGGAAAGAGGCCCATTTTCGAAAGAGGCTCCTGTTTCCTGGAGTTTCATCCTGAGAAGCACACTGCTGGTTGAGTTCACAACTGGGAGCCTACTAAGCTGCTCTCAGAGAACAGGAACAGAGGCTGGTGGACATCACTTTGGTGCTCTCCCTTGACCTCACTCCGGTTGGCTGGTATCTCCCAGAAAAAGAGCTTATACCCTCATCTTGTGCCTCAATTTGTAGAGCTGCCACTTGGGGACCCCGCTAGATTGCCTGGCTCTGGTGGCCAGCAGAGCCTGCATTCCTGGGTCTCAGGGCCTGGAGCACAGGAGATAGTTCTTGGCTGGCTACCACCTCCAGGGCACAAAAAAGGGGCCACACAGACTAAGGTACCCAGTATTTCTCTGAAAGAGGCCTAGGTACAGCTTCTATTTAGACACACATATAAGGGCCCAATTGAATCCTCTCCAGAGACCTCAGGAGTCCTGTATAATATCTGTGCCTTCCTTCTATTGCAACCTAGAGCCCCTCTATCTCCTGGGCATGTATCTAGTGCCCTAGTTTATGTGTCTGCTGCTAGGAAATGTCCCCCATTCACCTGGCTCTAGGGACCAATGGGGATTGAGTTTCTGTATCTGATGGGACTGTACCAAACAAAGAGACAGTTCTTGGCTGGCTACAACCCCCAGGACACAGCACAGACAGCAGACTAAAGCACACCCAGTCTCTCTGTGAAATTGGAACTTAGGCTTTTGGTCCCACAGGACTGCAGGCATTTACATACTTTAAAGCTGCTGTCAGAGGGTCTGGTTCCCAATTAGCCTGAATCTAGATGCTGACTGGAATCCTCAGTCACTGGCAGGTTTTGGCACACCCTTAACTACTGGGAGCTACTGAAAATAAAACAGAGCCTGGCCTATGTGGCTCAGCGGTTGAGTGTCAACCCATGAACCAAGATTCCTGGTCAGGGGGCATGTAGGAGGCAGCCGATCAATGATGATGTTTCTCCCTCTCCCTTCCTCTTTCTCTAAAAATTAGTAAAAACATAGTTTTAAAAAATAGAATGCTTAGACAATCCTTAAAGGTTTGAGAAATAACCAAGAGCGAGCTAGTAAAGCGTTGAACAATAAGGTTCAGCTCTATAATAGGCCATCCTCAACATGGGGAGAAGTGGTTGTTTCATCAATGCATAAAAGCCAATACAGAGAGAAGATGAAGAAACAAATGAATGTGTTCCAAACTAAAGAGAGATATAAAAACTTCAGAAAAAGTCTAATTTCAAATGGTACTAAAAGGATATAGTAAAAAGGAACCCTCGTGCACTGCTGGTGGGAATGCAGGCTGGTGCAGCCACTGTGGAGAACACATAGCAGCACAATTCACCATAGCTAAGATTTGGAAACAGCCTAAGTGCCCATCAGCAGATGAGTGGATTAAAAAACTGTGGAACATCTACACAATGGAATACTACACTTCAGTGAAAAAGAAGGAATTCTTACCATTTGCAACAGCATGGTTGGAACTGGAGAGCATTATGCTAAGCGAGATAAGCCAGTCAGAGAAAGATAAATATCACATGATCTCACTCATGTGTGGAATTTAATGAACAACATAAACTGATGAACAAAAATAGATCTGGAGACAGAGCAGCATCAATCAGACTGTCCATCTCAGAGGGAAGGTAGGGGAGAGTCGGGGAAAAGGGGAGAGATCAACCAAAGGACTTGTATGCATGCATATAAGCCTAAGCTATGGACACAGACACCAGGGGATGAGGGTATGACTGGGGGTGGCAGGGCCATCGGGGCATAAGGACACATATGTAATACCTAAATCAATAAAGAAAAAAAAGGGGGAAAAGGCTATAGTAATCAAAACAGTATGGTATTGGCATAGATCAATGGAACAGAATAGAGAGCCCAGAAATAAACCCACTCATACTAGTATATGTTCAATTAATTTACAACAAAGCAGCTAAGAATATACAATGGGGGAAGGGCAGTCCCTTCAGTAAATGGTAATGCAGAATAATTAAACTGGGCTAGTCTCTCATTCCACACACAAAAAATTAACTAAAAACTTTAATGTAAGACCCCAAATCATAAATCTGCTAGAAGAAAACAAAGGGATAAGCTGTTTGACATTAGTCTTGGTGGTGATTTTAAGTTAAAGTTATGGCTTCAACATACGAATTGGGGGATACAAAATAAGTCCATAACTAACAGAAATCACCTACAGCTTTAAAGAAACTTTAAAAGAAAAGAGAACAAGCCAGCTTTCAAAATTGAAGTATGAAACATCAAATTATTTATTAAATACATAATAAAAAAATGGAGGCAGAGCTTTTAAATCCAAATTGAATTAATTAGCCAATTTATTTGTTAACTTGATATTCCATGAGCATGTAATCAGGGACATTATAAAGGGTAGTCTGATCCAGCCAATTTGCCCATCTCCTGAGAGTAGAGTGTGCATCTTTTTCCAAGTCTGTTTTAGAGAGTTCAGGTTGAAAGCCTTAAGTCCGCCAAGTAGTTTACATGACACAGACATTTAGAAAAAGCCACGAAGCAAGATTCTCTTAGCATCGCCCTGGTTGGAGAATATGAAATTGAAAAGTTTAAGAACAGGCATTTTTGAAGAGAATATGTACTAACCAAAATGGTAAACAGTGTTTATTCTATAAAAAAAAAGAGAATGACAATCTATTGATGTAATGGAAGTAACTAGAGATTTATGCTTTTTACTGAAGGGAGTTCTTTATGTTAGAACAAACTTCACAATAGCCACTGATGGCGAACCTTTTGAGCTCGGCGTGTCAGCATTTTGAAAAACCCTAACTTAACTCTGGTGCCGTGTCACATATAGGAATTTTTTGATATTTGCAACCATAGTAAAAAAAAAAGACTTATATTTTTGATATTTATTTTATCACTACGGTGTCGGGTGAATTTCCCGCCAAAATATAAGATGGCGCGGGCAATTATTTAGGTTTCCCGCGCAAAATCAGAGTTAGTTTAAAACGCCTATATCTTTTGAAGTATGGGTTCGATTGAAATGAAATTTTCGGTTTCTTGTGTAAAAAATGAAAATTTATTCAATCACAGACATTTTTTTATCTATTCAGTACATAAATAATTCGATATATATAAACTAAATACGAAAAACCCAAAAAATACTTATTACCTAAAAATATACACATATTTTTAAAGTTTAAAATAAAATTTTCAGAATAAATCAAAACAAATAGAAATTAATAGTTTTTTAGCGTATGATATTTTTCAAAACACGCCCCTTTATGTAGAGGTATATTGCAAAATTTGCACATGTAGCGTGTCTCACTGCACAATTTATGAACGGAACATACGCGACACCTTCTCAAAATGTTTTTCTTTTTTCCACTTCCGACAATTGCCTGTAACGTATGCTTTCTCATGTCTATCGATAGCCTGCATGGTGGATCAGATGTAGGTGGTTTAGCCTGCATTCCAGAAGTAGACGGTACTGGTTGAAGGTCTGGAACAATGTCCATGTCCTCTGGAATATCATCCGTCAACCAGTGGATAGCTGTTTGTTTCAAAAACATTTTAAAACCCATTTTTCTTTGCCTCACTGATTTGTAAACTGCATAAGAATTAAATAATGCGCAATTTATCATATACATTGCCAACCTTTTTGTCCATTTGACCGTCCTCCGCAATATCGAATAATATGAAAGGTATTGGTCGGCCCGGTCAACACCTTTCATATGTTTATTGTAGTCAATGAGTGCATTCGGTTTGACAATTTTCTTTTTTGATGTTCTGTCAATATTCTGACTTTCTTCCATCTCCGCAGAATGAATCGAAGAAATCAAGTATACAGGCTTTTTTGATTGCCACACTTGTAACAATATATCATTTTTCCTTATAAATTTTGTTTCACCTTTTTTCAAAGAAATTGTTTGAAAATCTTTAGGTATACCTCGATTTTTCCGGATTGTTCCACATATTCTGAATTTGTTTTTCATAAGTGCTTCACAATTTGCGACGCTATTATAATAATTGTCCATATATATATGGTACCACGAATCAGTGTATGGAGACACTACTGTTTGTATCGTTTCCAATAATCGCTTTCCTTCGCCGCAATAAATTTCCATGTTACAGATATATCCTGTATCACTTTCGCACAACAAACGAACCAATATTCCATATTTAACGATCTTGCCAGCATTATATACCCTAAAGAATAATCTTCCCCTCCAAGGTACGATCCCTTCATCTAGTGATAATTGCTGATGAGGTTTGTAAATATTTATAAATTTAGGCACAAAATAATCTAGTACTGGTCTCACTTTGCAAAGTCTATCTGATTCATTTACGATATCCGCATTATTATTGAAGTGCCAAGCTTTCCATATCTGTCGGAACCTGTCTCTCGTCATCGTTTTACCAAAATATGGCGTCTCCGTCCATGGCTCCGTGGTCCAATAGTCATCTCTTCTATCTTTGCGCACCTGTCCCATGAGAACAATTAACCCTAAAAACTTCTTCATCTCTTGAGGGGTTATATCTTTCCACTTTAGGCTTTTTTTTGAAAGTTTGAAATTATTCCTATTTTGATTATAATACCTGTTTGACTCCTCTACAAGAAATTCAAAAAAATCATCTCCGATAAATAATTTCACGGCATCTTCTATATTATTTATAACAGCATCTGTGTTTAATCCTTGATGCCCTAAAAAATCTTCTAAGACTGGTGGATTATCAACATGCGACCATTCTTCTCTCCCGCCTTCTATATCTGACTCTGAGTCAGAGCTGGAGCTCGAAATTCTTCGTCGCCTCAATGTCCTGGGACGCACCATTACTTCATCATCACTAGAATTTTCATCACTTGTACTCGCATTTTCAAGATCGCTATCACAAGAATAATTGGACAACTTGTCTGCACAAAACTCATCATCACTATAGTCTGAATGCTGCGACATTCTAGGTTAAAGCAAATAAAAATAATACTAACTGAAAATAGCGGTACTCCGATAGATATCTGATATAAAAAAATAATTATTATGCGAACACTTTGCGGAACGATTTTATTTTATTTGGTTAAAAAATTCTATATGAATGTCTTTATCACAATATATTTAAATATTTAAACACGTAATAATATTCACAAAACTCAAAACTAAAGACGTCCGGACACAAGAAGTATTTCTCAATAACTATTCTCTTTGCATGGTGAGATATCCAGGGATATCGGTTATAAAATGAGAAAACAATACATTGGTACCCTAACGGTATTGTACTCGACCAGCGCCATAAAGTGTTCTCTACTTACAAGGGATTTTTATGATACCTATTACCCCAATGGGTATGAAACGGTTCGCATACGCAGGTAGGTATCTTTGTGAACGGCAAACAAACAAATATTTGGTAATACGCAGTTACAATCGGCCCGAGTTTACACGTTTCCCACACTCCACCGCAAATCTATATGAACCGAGTTAAGACGGCTCCCGCGGAGTACGCGCAATTCACGCGAGCCGACTTAACTCGTTTCCCGCAATCCAAGTGTTAAATATTTAAATGCCATTTAACAAAGAAAAATCAACCAAAAAAATGAGTTCCTGTGTCACCTCTGACACGCGTGTCATAGGTTCGCCATCACTGCAATAGACATTCTTAAGAGGTCAACACCCCAACACCCCAACCTTAACAATAAAATTGTTCAATGCCAAGCTCTACCCATAGAAAGTTAGCATGTCAAACTGCTAATCAGAATGCATTACAAGACTATTTGTTCATTTATTTATCCAATATTGAATCAAATAAGGTCATATGCTTTGCTATATATTTTATATATAAACCTGAAAGGGCCTCTTTCCTTAAGGTACTTAGAGTGTAGTGCTAAAACAGACATTATAAGCAAATAAATAAATATTAATCTAAAAATGTTAAAAGGGCTATTAAGGTCATGAAAATGTCAGATCTAACTAGAACAGATGTTTGGAGAACACATCTTTGAGATGACGATATTTAAAGAGATTTGGAGCATGAAAAGAAGCAGGCTTTGCGAAGATCCACAGAAAATGCACTCCTGGCCAATAGAATAACATGAAAAGGGCACTAAGTAGGACGGTTCTTGATTTGTTTTATGAACTGAAAGCAGGACACTTTGGTGAGAGCAAAGATTGTAACTCAATGCCTATTGGGGCCAGTAAGGTAAATGAGTGGACTAGAAGCCTGTCTTAGTTGCATTCTTTTTATCCAGATACAATTCATTTGCATATTAATGTAGTCTTAATTGTGGTCTTCCCAAAAGGACACTTTTTGATTGCATATTAAACATAGAAATATTTTTCATTAATGCAAAAATATATGCTGTGTCTTAATTTTGTGATACACTAGACTTCTGGGTCCAACTTTTGCTTCCCCCCTCAACTTTGCAATATTGACAGTAACAGCACTAGCCCAATGATAAATGGCAACTGACAGTGGATCTTAGTACCAATGTAACAATAAGAGGGGGTGATCTCTGGTGAATTGACAGTGCACGCCACTCATAAAGATGAGAGTCACATACAACCTGACTGGTTTTGTCATGAGTGAAGGAGGGGCCAGATTACCTATAGGTTCTGATTTTCAAAGAGGAGCTTGATCAAGATTTTTTACATGAAATGTTCACATTTTGCAATATTGGCAAATAAGACAAGTTAGTGAAAAACAGACAGCGTAGTAATTACTATCAAAACTAAACAAAAACAAAAAGACTGGAGGACCATCCATGCTGTTGCAAATGATAAAAGTTCCTTCTTTTTTTAAAATTTAAAGTATTACAGATAGTAGTACATATGTCTCCTTTTTTTTCCCCCATTGACCTTCCCCCAGCCTCCCCTACCCACCGGCACATGCCTTCACCCCACGCCCCCAGTGTCTTGTGTCTATTGGTTATGCTTATATGCGTGCATACAAGTCTTTCGGTTGATCTCTTCCCCTGCCCCAACACTTCCCACCCTTCCCACTGTAATTTGACAGTCTGTTGCATGCTCCTCTGCCTCTGTATCTATCTTTTTGTTCATCAGGTTATAATGTTCTTTATTCTTTTTTATAGCAGCATAGTATGACCTATGCTAAGCAAAATAAGCCAGTCAGAGAAAGATAAATATCACATGATCTCACTCATATGTAGGATATAATGAAAAACATAAACTGATGAACAAAAATAGATCCAGAGACTAAGAAACAGTGATCAGACCATCCAACCTCAGAGAGAAGGCAGGGGAGGGGGTGGTAAGACATCAACCAATGAACTTGTATGCATGCATATTAGCATAACCAATGGACATGGACACTGGGGCAGTGGGGGCTTGTCCTGTGGGGTGGAAGTGGTGGGGGAGGGGGGTCAATCGAGGAAAAAGGAGACATATGTAATAAATACTTTAAATAATAAAAAAATTAAAAAGACTGGAGGAGAGCCTAGGATTTTACCATACTTGCAATCTAACAATTAGTCTTTGACAGTTTCAGCAATGCTGCAAGATGTGAGGCTCCTGTGTCAGTACGAAGGATAGTTCATTGCTCACATAACAGTAGTCGGATTATTATTATCTGTGTTGATCAGTGCAAGGGGGCCAGTTGAAACCAGCATATATCTGTCATTTTCTTATGGGAGTAGGTATCATCTTTCTCTTCCAAAGCTTTAAGCAAACCCTTTGCTCTGGAGGGAGACTGTCTCTATATTCCAAGGCTGTTCATGATATGAACATGGTGTGAAAATGTAGAACAATGAACAGTCAGTGCCTCTGCTTGTAAGATGTGTGAAATCATTAGAAACATACAGAGTATTGTCTCTTAACTACCATAGACCTCTAATTTTCAGAGTCTTCACTAAGCATAATAAGGGGAGAGTAATTTCTAATAATGTTTCTAGAGATAGGCCAGACCCAGATTGTGTAGGGGCTCATAGACCACATACAAGAGGGTCCTGTTTATATTAAGTTTAATGAGAACACATTGGTGAATATGGAGAATAAGACTGGTATGAGTCACTTAATGTTTTTAAAAGAGCACTTTTATAGTTAGATAAAGAATGCACTTGGCAGGGACCAGATTGACAGAGATATACCATTAAGGAAAGACATCTCAAGATGTCTAGACATGATATGATGGCCTCGCTAGAGTAGTGAAGTGCAGATGTAGAAAAGTAGATTGATTTTTTTTACAACATCTAGAGGTTGGATCTATAGACTTGATTGATGAATGAAGAGGATAATGGAAATAAATTAAGAGTCTCACAGTTCTGGGTTTAAAAACCCAAAGGCAAATTTTGACCTTACTTATATCTATTTGAAAGGAAAGTCAGTGAAGTAAAATAGGGCAACAACAAGAGTTAGGTTTTAGATATGTTATTATTCAGAAGTCTATTAAACATTCATGGTCAAAGGCAAAGTAGATAATTAAATACATTATTTGGATACTTAGATTTTTCTAGTATCCATATAATGTTGGAAGTGGTTGGCATATACACTGAGTGGCCAGATTATTATGACCACCTGAAGTTTGTAGGAAAATTAGCTATAATTTTGCTCTGAAGTTGCTAGAGGGCCAGACCATTATAAATAGGGAAGCAGGCTGTTTATCAAGACAGTAGAAGTGATTTTTTTTTTTCTGAAGATATGGGTAAACAACGCGATTTAACAGCCTTTGAATGTGGGATATATATATGTATATTACATGGCATTAAATGATTAATGTAAATTGAGTCATATCAGAAAAGAATAACAAAAAAAGAACAAAGGGATTGATTTCTGAGAAATCAAACCCACATTTTCAGAAGTTTTTGTTAAAAAATGTAGTCAGAAGGAAAAAGCGGAGCATAGATGAGGTGAAATACTAGAGACTAAACGAATATTTCTAAGAGAAAGATGTCAATATATGACACTGAAAATAAAATGAGATGAGGACAGAGTTGTGTCCATTGAATGCAGATTAGGAGGAAAAGAACACAAGGCTGGTATGGGTTGAAAATGAAATCAATGCTGGGGAAGTAGGCACATGACAAGAACATAATCTTCTTCAAAATTTTTTCTATAAAGAAAAGAGAAAGAGCAGAACTTCAGTGGGTTGAAGAGTCACAAAAAGGCTCTCCTTTAAAATGGATTATTTTTAAATGGTAATTCACTCTCAATGGGAATGATTCTATTGAGAAAGAGAGAGAGATAACTTAGGGGAAATGAGTAGAGTACAAGTCATGTAAATGTGACCCACAGACTCTCTGGAGAGACCATCATTTTATTGTTGTTATTGTTTTACTTTTATTGTGTGTGTGTGTGTGTGTGTGTGTGTGTGTTTAAATTTATCTTTATTTTTGAACACAGGTATAAAACTGTCATTAGGAGAGAGTAGACTAAGGAAGGTGGTAGTTTAAGTTAAAGAATATGGGAGAGAATCGAAGATGGCGGCATAGGTAAACACCGGAGACTGCTGCCTCAAACAACCACTTCAAAAATACAACTGAATGACAGAACGGACATCAACCAGAACCACAGGAAGGCTGGCTGAGGAGAGACTCTTCAACGAGAAGGAAAAACAACAGCATTATGAGGCTCAGAGGAGGCGCAGTGTGGAAAATTTAAAGGTGCGGTGGTGCGGTGGTGCGCACGCAAAGCAGGCTGGTGGCTGAGGGCGCGGTTGTCGTTTTCAATCAGGAGGGAGTCTCAGACTCTGGGCTACAGATCCGGGCGAGTCTCTAGGGACCCAGACTCAAACGGGAGAAGAGGGACTGTCTGGCTACGGTCCCTCCGAGGTTTGCAGCGGTTGCTGGGATAGAGAGGCAGAGCCCCTGGGGACGGACTGAGGGCAGCCATAGCTGCTCCCTCTCCCCACCCTGTTGATCCCGCCCCACCCAAGCCCTGCGCAGAGCCATTTGCCAATTGCCTCAGGCAAAGGCTAGATTAGCACCTCCCCAGAGGACAGAAGTTTTCCCACAGCTGATTCTCACAGCCAGTAGGCCTGGTGGTCAAATCCCTCTAGTATTAACTACAACAATTAAGGCTTAACTAGAACAAGACTGCGCACAAAGACCACAAGGGGGTGCACCAAGAAAGCATAAAAGATGCGGAGACAAAAAAACATGACAGAAATGGAGGATATGGACCTAAAAATCGCAATTTTGAGGGCTTGCAATAAACTTGAGCAGAGCCTCACGAAAACTAATGAGACCCTTGATACTACGATAAAGAAATTAGAAAGTAAGCATACACGGACTGAAATAAAGAATATTATACCCAATAGCAGACCAGAGGAGCACAAGAATCAAACCAAAGATTTGAAATTCGAAGAAGCAAAAAGCACCCAACCAGAAAAGCAAAATGAAAAAAGAATCCGAAAGTGTGAAGATAGTGTAAGGAGCATCTGGGACAGCTTCAAGCGGACTAATATCAGAATTATAGGAGTGCCAGAAGATGAGAGACAGCAAGATATTGAAAACCTATTTGAAGAAATAATGGCAGAAAACTTCCGCCACCTGGTGAAAGAAATGGACTTACAGGTCCAAGAAGCACAGAGAACCCCAAACAAAAGGAATCCAAAGAGGACCAAACCAAGACACATCATAATTAAAATGCCAAGAGCAAAAGACAAAGAGAGAATCTTAAAAGCAGCAAGAGAAAGAGACTCAATTACCTTCAAGGGAATACCCATACGACTGTCAACTGATTTCTCAACAGAAACTTTGCAGGCCAGAAGGGAATGGCAAGAAATATTCAAAGTGCTGAATACCAAGAACCTACAACCAAGATTACTTTATCCAGCAAAGCTATCATTCAGAATTGAAGGTCAGATAAAGAGCTTCACAGATAAGGAAAAGCTAAAGGAGTTCATCACCACTAAACCAGTATTACACGAAATACTGAAAGGTATCCTTTAAGAAGAGGAAGAAGAAAAAGGTAAAGATACAAATTGTGAACAACAAACATGCATCTATCAACAAGTGAATCTAAGAATCAAGTGAATAAATAATCTGATGTACAGAATGAACTGGTGATTATAATGAATCAGGAACATAGAAAGGGAATGGACTGACTATTCTTGGGGGGAAAGGGGAATGGGAGATGTGGGAAGAGACTGGACAAAAATCGTGCACCTATGGATGAGGACAGTGGGTGGGGAGTGAGGGCGGAGGGTGGGGCGGGAACTGGAAGGAGGGGAGTTATGGGCGGGGGGGAAGAGGAACAAATGTAATCTGAACAATAAAAATTTAATTAAAAAAAAAAGGTTAAAGAATATGGAAATTCCAATAGGTAACTTGGAATGCCATATTTAGATGCACACCCAGAGTTTAGAGGATGTGAATAAAGAATAGATTTTATAATAATTCTTATTACAGAAAATATTTGGAGGTAACAACTCTGACTAGTAACAAAGTACCAAATATTATTCTATCCAATAATTATCCACAACAGACTTACATTGTAAGTACAATATTAAAATCAACATTTTAACAGATGAAATAAGTAAATGGAAATCATGGGCCATATACCCAAATAGTTTTATTTGAGACTATTTGTTCTTAACCACTATACTCTTCAGCCCCAAAAAGAAAGAGTGAAGGGAAAGCTAAATAAAGAATGTTTATAGAGGTATAAATGAAACCAAACACCCTGATTTATAAAAGAGAGTAGAAAACATCAAGAGGAAGTAAATGGAATTAGCATTTGCTATAATGGAGTTCATGTGCATGGTCACATGGGTATGTCTACTGAATTTTATCACAGGAAGTAACTGTTGATCTATAACAAAACAATTTCATAAAAAAGATGTGGAAATGAATCGTAGCAAAGGAGAGTATGCAAAATTACTCCTCTTAAACTCCTTTAGTGAGGATATTTTTCTTCAATGAAAAACAAGAGTTTGCTGTTCAAAATGGCAACATAGGAGGGTCCTGAATGCACCACCTCCCATGGGCACACTGAATCCACAGATAATATAGAACAATTTACTCTGGAAAAACCACTAAAAACTAGCTGAGTAGCTCCTATACATTATGTAAATGAGAAAAATCCACATTGAAGTGGGTAGGAGAGGCTGAGACACCCCAGAACGGGGGCCCGTAATTGGGAGGGAACTTTAACCTGGAGCTTCTCCCTGAAGAGTAAAGGTTTTGACCCCATGTTGGGCACCCCAACTTCTAATGCTACATTTGAAAGACAAGTCCCCAAAACATCTAGTTTTAAAAATCAACTGGACTAGGGTCCACAAGACCCACAAAGGAATAGTAAAATGAGAAACAGCTTTTAAAGGCTTTGAGCACATGAACTCACTCACCCCAGGCCCAGCACAGAATCAGCTAATTTAGGGGTGTCCAAACTTTCTGTGAAAGCTCATTAGGTCATCTTAAAGTAGGCCAGAGAGACAGGCTTGTAACTTATCACACATCTAGGGGCCTAATGGGTTCTCTCTGGCGATGGAGGCTGGTGGTCACCATCCTTGTACTTTCTCTTTGCCACATATCAGTCACTGGTATCTCCCCAAAGCAGCTAATACCCTGCTCTACCTGCTGCCCAAGGGGCATGTCTAGATTGTCAGGCGCTTATATAATACTAGAGGCCAGGTGAATGAATTTGTGCACAGGTAAGGCCAATTGGGCCTGGCTGGGAGGAGGGGCCATGGGTAGTTGGCCAGCCAGCTCCACCCCTGGTCAAACTCCAGGTCAAGGGGATAATTTGAATATTAGCCTTTTATTATATAGGATGGATTTAACATATTAACATGTTATATACATGGATTTATACTTAACATGTTAAATTCATATATACATATATATAAAACATTCCATTCAAAAGCAACAGAATACACATTCTACTCAAGAGCACATAGAACATTCTCTAGGATAAATTATATGTTAGGCCACAAAATAAACCTTACATTTAAGAATGCTAAAATTATATCAAGCATCTCTTCTGACCACAATGGTATAAAAGTAGAAAACTGGAAAATTCACAAATATGTGAAGATTAAATAACATGCTACTGAATAATTAATGGGTCAAAGAAGAAATCAAAGATATCAAAAACATCTTGAGACAAATTGAAATGTAAATATAACATACCAAAACTTATAGGATGCAACAAAAGCAACTCTAGTAGGTAAGTTCATAGCAATAACTGCCTACATTAAGAAACAAGAAAAATTCAAACATACTAACTTTATACCTTAAGGAACTAGAAAAAGAAAAACAATGTTCAAAATTAGTAGAAGAAAAGAAATCACAAATGTCAGAGTGGAAATAAATGAAATAGAAACTAAAAAATTAAAATAGGAGAAATTAATGAAAATAAAGGCTGGTTCTTTGAAAACAATATTGACAGTCCTTTAGCAAGACATATCAAGAAAAACAGAGAGCTCACACAAAAAAATCAAACATTAAGAAAATACAATACAATCAATACCACATAAATATAAAAGATAAAGGAGATTACAATGCACAAATTATATGCAAACAAATTGGACACCATAGAACAAGTAAGTTCCTAGAAATATATAACATACCCAGCTTGACTCAAAGAAATAAAAAACCTGAATATACCAATAACTAGTAAGGAGATTTGCTGGAGTCCATTCATTGTCTTCACTAGCTGAGTTCAGACAGATTCCCCCCCAAAAGCTAGTAGCCATTGAAAGTCCTAGCAAAGGTCAGGGCTGTGCACCACCCAGTTAATCTAGGAACCATTCAGTTAATTTAGGTAATAATAGTTGAAGCATCCCCACCTTAGTTCCCTTAATTCCTTAGATAGTTATGTAGATCCTTGTTGATTATTGTTAATCAGTTACTCTGCCTACACTTGGAAATCTATTGATGAGTTAATCAGATACTTTTGTCTACTCCTGGAAATTGCTGATCTGTGTGTCATTGAAACTTCCTTTTCTTAAGGGCTACTCCAGATCAATAAAAGATTGGAGCAGCCTGAGCATGGGAGGAAGTCCTTCGGGACTTGCCCGCCTGGTCCCCCAATATTGCAAAATTATCTCCTGTCTTTTTCTCTCATTTGTTGTGCGGCTTCACTTTCAGATACCTAACCCTACTCCACGCAGAACATGGAGGGAGTGTTACTTGACAGAGATTGAATCATTAATTAACCCCCCCCCACCCCCCACCCCCCAAAAAAGGGCCAGGAACAGACAATTTCACTGGTGACTTCTACCAAACATTTAAAGTAAAATTAACTTCAATCTTTCTTAAATTCTTCCAAATTCATTTTACAAGGCTGGCATTAGCCTGATACCAAAACCAGACAAGGAAGCCCAAGAAAATAAAAATAGGCCAAAATCCCTGATTATCAAAAATCCTCAACAACATATTTGCAAACTGGATTCAAATTAATATGTCATAATCACATGAAATTTTTTTCCAGGGATGCAAGACTGTTTCAACACCCCAATATATACCTACATTAATAAAGAATTAAAATCACATAACTATCTTAATATTTGCAAGAAAGCATTTGACAAAATTCAATATGTGTTTATGATAATAACTCTCAAAAAAGTGTGTATAGAGGGAATGCACCTCAACATAATAAAGGCCATAGATCACAAGCCCAACGCTAATACACTCAATGGTGAAAAGCTGAAAGCTTTTCTTCTAAGATCAGAAATAAGACAAGGGTGCCTGAAACTTAACTCTACCATGATTAACTCTACTTAACATCAATAAAGGTTCTGGAATTTTCATGTTGGGTACATATCTATAATTTTTTGACTATGTACCCAAGATACATGTACTTAAAATAGTAACAACATAGAAAATACACAATCAGAATACAATACTGCCATCAAGGAACTGGTAATCTCTTATGATGACTAAAAAAGAGTAAAAATGAAATAAAACATGAGGCAGGTAAAAATATCCCTAGAGGATTCCCCAGCCACATTCTATATTTCTGAAAGTTTCCTAACAATTGACAAGTCAGGGGCCCAAACCATATGACCAGTGATATTCTAGGGGAAGGTAGGTTACCCTGGAGGTGAGGTTCTTGTTTTCCCAGTTTTGCCCCTTGCTAGGCATCTGGGGCTTTTGCCCTGGTGAGTTTCTGTACATGGACCATCATCCTTGCTCTGCTTATGTCTGTCTATAAAATTTTCTGCTCTTTTAAGTTTAGTTACATTCTACTGTGTTATATAACCCCAAATACTAGTCATTGCTACTGTCCACATGCACTTGGAACTCATCATTAGAAAGCATGCATTACTATATAATCTAATATAAGGCTAGTGGGAGTTTATGTTTTAATGATAGAGACATTCAATAAAAATTTAGACTTTAAAGTCAGATGAAATAAAGAGTATTGATACTATATAATAAAGAGGTAATATGCAAATTAACCCTCACAGCCTCACAAGATGGCTACCAACGACCAGGCCGGCAGGGGGTTTAGTGAGGGATGACCAAACGACTGAATAGCAGGCTGCATGGGGCAACCAGGCTGGTAGAGAGGGCAGTAAGAGTTGGCCAGGCCGGTGGGGGGGGGGGGGGGGATAGTTAGGGGCAACTAGGCAGGCAGGCAGGTGAGTGATTAGGAGCCAGTGGTCCAGGATTGTGAGAGGGATGTTCGACTGCCAGTTTAGGCCTAAGCTGGCAGTCAGACATTCCCTGAGGGGTCCCAGATTGGAGAGGGTGCAGGATAGACTGAGGGGACCCAACCCCCATGCATGAATTTCATGCACCGGGCCTCTAGTTTATTCAATAAAAATGTAATATCTCTCATCACTATAATATTTACTTATATAATCATGAATAGTACACTGTAAAACTTATACACCTACAGTATTGCCCATGGTGCTTATTATTTATCACTAGAAGCTTGGCACATGAAATTCATGCGCGGGTATGGTCCCTAGGCCTGGCCTGTGATCAGGGCCATTTTTCCCAGCTTCCCATAGCCGTCCACGCCCCCCTGCCACCACCCACCCCCGGTTTCCCATTCGCCATAGGGTAATCGGAGCCTGCTGGCTAGGGGGAAGAACTGAGAGGTCGGCCATTCCCACCTGTTTGCCGGCCCTGCCCTCGTCACAGGTCGCCCTCTGTGTGTGAGGTGATTGGAGGAGTGGGGGCCTTGGCCTGATGCCACCCGTGTCCCCCACCACCCACCCCCGGTTCCTTGTTCACCATTGGGAAATTGGAGCCTGCCGGCCCAGGAAAGGGACCAAGCGGTGGTCAGTGCACCTCATAGTGTACTGGTTGTTCTGCTGTTAGGGTCAATTTGCATATTACCCTTTTATTATATAGGATAATACAAAGAATATTCTAAAAAATAATATTCTATAGAATTTTATAATTATAGTTCTGAATATTTTAAATTCTTGAAAAATAGCTAAAGTATAGGAGAAAATTATAGAAAAAAGAAATAAATATGACTATTTTGTGACCATTACTGTAGAAAAATAAAGAATAAAATTTTTATTTCAGGGATAAAGGAAAAGAAGCATGTCATTTTGATGAAATGTAAGGGGACATTAAGTGCAATGATGTTCTGCTCACAGTGTGCATGGTGAGAGCAATGCACTCCTTAGAGCTGATGGGGCCTGCCCTTCAGAGCATTCACACCAGAATAAGAACATTGCTCTTAGCTTTTGAAAAGATGATTAAGTTGTGGAATTTATTTGTTGATGATATGGTTGCCCTTCAAAAAATAAAAGAACAAAACACTTGCTCAGAATGCACACAAAACTACCTAGACTGTCTATACATATTTAAAAATCTACCAGTTACATCTTTTGGGTGGGGCTCTTCTATTTTTTAACTTTTGTTTTTGTACTTTTCAAAAGTACAAAAAGTAATTCGTCTCCTTAACTCTAGACAGTACTTGAATAGATGAGATGTCCAATGTCTAAAAAAAGAGATTTCCTTATTTGTGTTATTGCTTTTGTCTAGTTAAATATAAAAGACAATATAGAATACTTCAGCTCTTGTGATGGATGGATTTGTTAAGGTGTGTGTTTCAGTATGTGGAAGAGGGATTACCATTTGTTTCTACAAAGATAAGCATGTCATTTAACTAGGTCAGTAAACAGACAGCTTTTATGCATGTTACGTGAATCATCTAACTTTAGTAGGTAAAACAATTCCAGCTTAGACAGGACAGAGCTTGTGGATCCACCATGAAGACAGCTGAAAAGAATGAATTGGCCATGTCATATCATGGTTCAGTTTGGCAGCTGCATGAAGAAATACACATAGTTATATTTGTTTCAAAAAGAAAAAGATTCATTTAATTCCTGTAGAGATTGACAACTTTTGTTGTATATTTTCACTCTCCAACTTTCTTTTAGAACATTAAATCCTTCAAACTCAAAAACTGAAAGATCACTGAATCAAAAAATTAATGAGCATGAACAATTAAACCTATCAGTGAGATGTTATGAACTGCTTTATATGAGAATAAAAGAAAATCATGTGCTTTCACATTCCTTCATAGTTAAAATTGTTACTCAGGTCTCAATTATGAGTTATGGGAGCAATAATGCATATCTTTCTTATGCATGTCTTAATGAAAATAAGAGTGAATATTAAGTATAACCAATTAAGCACTGAAGGACCTAACATAGTAGAGGAAACAGACATTTATTTATTTTTTTTTTAAGGCTGGAAAGTTACTAAAGATTTTTTAATATTTTTTTATCTTGTGCAAATATTTGTGAAGGTCAAATTATTGATGTTCAATTTAAACTATATAATAAAATAATAGTCTTTGTATGAGATACATAATTAGCCAGGGGCACTGTAAAACAGCACTGTTTTCTTTTAACATTTTATATGGTACATAATAAAATAAAAATTTAAACATATTCCATGACACACAAAAAAATGCCTGTTTTTCCTATCTGTGAATCCATAAACTAAAGGAAAATAAGGTTTCTTTTGTTTTGATATCCTTCCCTCTCTCCTTTCTTTTCTTTCTTTTTTAAAATATATTTTTATTGATTTCAAAGAGGGAGACGGAGAGACAGAAACATCAATGATGAGAGAGAATCACTGGAACCGAACCAAGGACCTTCTAGTCCACAGTCTAATGCTCTATCCACTGAGTTAAACCAGCTCAGGCTCCTCTCTTCTTTCTGACACTATTGCATTCTGGATAGCTCTAAGAACATTATTTGGTGCATGGATTAATTTTATACCTCTGTGTCAACAGAAAACTTTTTGGTTCAAATGTTTATTTCACAGTTACTTTATTTAAGACAGCCAATGCATTCTGTGATGCCCATAATAGTGGAAAATTGACAGAGTCTTAGCAAAAAGATAAAGAATAAAAGAAATACATTGCAAAGGTGAAGGTGGCTTGTCTCCAAACTAATAATTAGACAATAATCATATTAAGGCATTGTCACTATTTGAGGGATTAATAGCAGTCTGTCTTGGCTGAGGAGAGAGGTTACTATAATTCTTTATAATTCATAGCATTAAAATCATTGTTACTAGTAAGAACTAGTAACATACTAAAAACTATTTCTTAACTTGGGGTTCAGTGTAATGTCTGTATTAAGAACCAAGGCATTGGACTTCTACATCTCTAAAAGAATTGCATTATTCACCACACTTTCTCCACTATCTATTACAGTGAGAAGCACACAGCATGTGCTTAATGTCCATTTGTTCAATTAGACTATTAGACAACTAGAGGCCCGGTGTACAAAAGTTTCTGCACTATTGGTGGTGGGGGGGGGTGTTCCGCAGCCCCACTTGTGCCCTTTCACAGTCTGGGACCCCTTGGGAGATAACAAGGTGCTGGCTTAGGCCTGCTCCCCTGTGGCAGAGGGCAGGCCCAATCCCTAGGTGCAGCCCCTGATCGGGCTCAGAGCAGGGCCAATTGGGGGGTTGGGGCGCTGCCCCCTGTCACACTCAAGGCAGGGTCGATGGGGAGGTTGCCGCACCACCCCCTGTCACGCACAGACCAGGGCCCATCACGGGGGTTGGGGCTCCGTACCCTGTCACACACAGAGCAGGGCCGATCAGGGGTTTGGGGCACTGCCACCTGTCACCCACAGAGCAGGGCTGATCAGGGGGTTGGGGAACTCCCCCCTGTCATGCATAGAGTAGGGCCGATAGGGGAGTTGGGGCACCGCCCCCTGTCACACACAGAGCAGAGCCCATCAGGGGTTTGGGGTGCTGCCCCCTGTCACCCACAGAGCAGGGCTGATCAGGGGGTTGGGGCACTCCCCCCTGTCACACTCAGGGCAAGGCCAATGGGGAGGTTGCGGCTCCACCTCATCACACACAGAGCAGGGCCCACGGGGGGGGGGGTTGGGGCACCACACCCTGTCACACACAGATCAGGGCTGATCAGGGGGTTGGGGAGCTCCCCCCATCAGGCACAGAACAGGGCCGATCAGGGGGTCGGGGCGCTTTCCCCTGTCACACACAGAGCAGGGGGGATAGGGAGGTTGTGGCCTCGCCCCCTGTCACACACAGAGCCGCAGGGCGATCAGGCGATTTGGGCTCTGCCCCCTGTCATGCTGCTCCAGGGGCCAGGAGGCCTCGCCGCTCAGCTGATCCCAGTGCTGGGAGGCTCTGCTGATCCCTGGTTCAGGAGGCCTCGCGGCTCAGCTGATCCCAGTGCTGGGAGGCTCTGCTGATCCCTGGTTCAGGAGGCCTCTCGGCTCTGCTGATCCCAGTGATGGGAGGCTCTGCTGATCCCTGGTTCAGGAGGCCTCGCGGCTCCGCTGATCCGGGTGCTGGGAGGCATATTACCCTTTTATTATATAGGATAGAGGCCTGGTGCACTATATAGGATAGAGGCTGGTTTGCCCTGAAGGGTGTCCTGGATCAGGGTGGGGGTCCCGCTTGGGTGCCTGGCCAGCCTGGGTGAGGGGCTGAGGGCTGTTTTCAGGCTGGCAGGCAAATGAAGCTCCAAACCTCTCCTTTTTTTCTTTTCTTTTTTTATTCTTGGATTACCTTCTATGGCTGTCACTGGAACTGAGAGTCGGCTTTCTCTCTGAGGCTCAGCTCCAGCTCTGAGACCTTGGCTGCTGAAAGCAGGTATCTGGTTTGTTTGGGTTCTATAATCGAAACACTGTTTCTCTCCAGCTCTGAGGCCCGGCTGGCTGAAATCAGGTTTCTGGGGTTTTGTTTAGCTTCTATATTTGTAACAATGTTTCTTAAACTGCAAGCTCAGAGCCCAGCAGCGGCAAGCAGGAAACGTTGGCTTCCTCCGTCACTGAAGCAAGCAAGCCTCCTGTTCACTTCAAGGTGCCTGGCTGGTGGCCACCATCTTGGTTGGCAGTTAATTTGCATATCGCCCTGATTAGCCAATGGGAAGGGATAGCAGAGGTATGGCTAATTACCATGTTTCTCTACTATTAGATAGGATAGGTTAATAAGAAGTTAAACAAAAATTTTGAAGATCTGCTATTTTAAAAAGTGATTATATAGTTCACAATATTAATGCCTGATACATACACACACACACACACACACACACACACACACTAATAAAAAGGTAATATGCAAATTAACTGTCACTCTGCAACAAAGATGGTGGCGCCCATAGCCACAAAGATGGCGGTGCCGGCCAGAACCACAGCGCCGGTGGACGCACAAGCCCACAGGAGGATACAGACCCCAGCCCCAGCTCCATGGCGGCTGCGGCGCTGGGCTGCTGGTGCCAGAGTGAGCAGAGAAACAAACCCGCAGAAGTTGGCCCTGATTGGGCCGGTTGCTATGACGCCCTCTCTAGCCAGCAAACTGGTCAATCAGGGGTTGGGGTCAGCAGCCAACCTTGCAGCCCCTCTTGCAGCCAGCCTTCCCCTGATCGAACACTCCCATCCCGATCAAGAGCAGGGTGCACAGAGCCTGAACCCTTCCTGGCAGCCCCAAGTCTGTGGGGTTGAGAATTCTGATGGCCCTGCCCAGAGAGTAGAGGCGCCTGATAGACAGGGACAGGGACCACAGGCCTCCAAGGAGCACCACAGATTTGGCAAGGAGAAGAGAGGGCCTGCAAAGGGGGAGGTGGACATGAGTGGACATCAGCCCAGAATCCAGCCCTTCCCTCTGGAGGCAGCAGGACCTGAACCCGGAACCCTAGCCTGAATAGGAAGAGCCCTAGGGAGGCTTCAGGAAGCTTTACACAAAGCTGCGCGTTGAGAACTAGAGACTTCATGAGGCCCTGACCCAGAACATGCTGCACCTGGCGCAGCTCAAGGTAGAGCTGGAGCACACCATGCAGAGGCAGGAGAACTTTGCAGAGAGGCCGGTCCTCCTGGAGCTGGAGAGATTTGAGCACAGGGACCTGGAGCGCAAGGCCGCTGAATGGGAAGAGGAGCTGAAGGGCCTGTCCAATCTCTGGGCTGACAATCAGCACCTCAAGGAGAAGAATGTGGCCCTGATCCACATCATCAGCAAGCTGTCCAAGTGACCCCAGAGGACTTTCCCCTGCTCCCGCATTTATGCAACTGCTCTGTCACATGCACCCCTTCCCTGATCAGGGGCAGGGCTGGTTAGCCAACCACCCATGGCTCCTCCCCCAAGCTACTGGCCCTCATCGGCATCCCCCGTCCCAGTCAGGGGCATGGCCAGCCCCGACCCCAATCGGCCCCCCAACACCAATCAGGCTGGCAGGGGGAGGGCATTTGGGGGTGATTAGGTTGGCAGGAAGGCACTTGGGGGCGATTAGACTGGCAGGTAGGTGAGCAGTTAGGAGCCAGCAGTCCCGAATTGCAAGAGGGATGTCCGACTGCCGGTGTGGAATCGGGCTTAAAGCAGCAGTCTGACATCCCCTGAGGGGCCGGATTGGAGAGGGTGCAGGCCGGGCTGAGGGAACCCCCCCCCCCACCCGCATGAATTGCATGCACTGGGCCTCTAATATATATATAATATAAAAGAAAATTAAATATTTATTCACCCGAAGCCACCATTGGAATATTAAAATAAACAAAATGCTAAAATATACTTAATTACATGGGAAAACCTATCATTTCAATAAGTGTTCTCATCATTCATAACTTTAATCAATCTTAAATGAGAATAACACAAAATATGTGTAATTGGCAAAAACAAATCATTAACAAATCTTCTAATTACCATTCTTAGAGTGCTTAAAAAAATAAAGAGCATCTTAATTGACTTCAAACTAATCCATGACTTTTGGGAACTTCACTCACTTTTTATTTTAATCTTGTGTTAATGATATTCACATGAATGTAAACTTTTAGATACATAAGTATGACAGCATTTTTAATTATTTGTTTTGATCCCTATTATTGTTTTAGGTATCTAACACAAACAGAGATGAACCATATTTCTAAATTAAATATAGCTATATCCTTTTACACACAAAAGTATTTGCTTCTGTTCACTCCTTCCAAAAGTTTGTAATTATAGTGGTAGAGTTATTTCCCACCAATTTAATTCATGGATTTCCCTTTCATCTTTATCTCCAAGATTTACATAAGGAGACTGTGATGTATATTGCAATCGATGATAGTAGGACAAAGCATATTTATGGTACCAGATTAAAGGAATTCTACAAGATCAATTAAAAGACTAGAAAATTTTATATATTTAAAAATTTTTTTAATATATTCAAAAACAACTGACACTTTGTGTAAGAAATTAAAATGGTTTCCCTACATGTGAAATAAAAAAAATTAAAACTTCAGCTGGTTTCCAAATGCTGGGATCAGCTATATCAGAATAATTTGGGAAATTTAAAAAAAAAAATGTAATTCCTAGTTTGTACTGATTTAGTGTACTGAATTAGATCAGAATTTCTTAAAGTTTCTATTTTTTAATAAATCTTTATTGTTCAGATTATTACAGTTGTTCCTCTTTTTCCCCGCCATAGCTCCCCTCCACCTAGTTCCCACCCCACCCCATGCCCTTACCCCTCCAATGTCCTCATCCATAGATATAAGAATTTTCTCCAAACTCTTCCTGCACCCCCACACCCCCTTCCCCCTGAGAATTGTCAGTACACTGCCTTTCTATTACCCTGATTCTATTTTTTTTAAAAAATATTTTATTTATTTTTTACAGAGAGAAAGGGAGAAGGATAGAGAGTTAGAAACATCAATGAGAGAGAAACATCGATCAGCTGCCTCCTGCACACCCCCTACTGGGGATGTGCCCGCAACCAAGGTACATGCCCTTGACCGGAATCGAACCTGGGACCCTTTAATCCGCAGGCCGACGCTCTATCCACTGAGCCAAACCGGATAGGGCAGCCCTGATTCTATTATATTCACCAGTTTATTCTGTTCATCAGATTTTTTATTCACTTGATTTTTAGATTCACTGGTTGATAGATATGTATTTGTTGTCACTTTGTTGTTCATAATTTTTATCTTTACCTTTTTCTTCTTCTTTCCCTTCTTAAACAATACCCTTCAGCATTTCATATAATACTGGTTTGGCGGTGATGAACTCCTTTAGCTTTTTCTTATCTGTGAAGCTCTTTATCTGACCATCAATTCTAAATGATAGCTTTGCTGGGTAGAGTAATCTTGGTTATAGGTTCTTGCTATTCATCACTTTGAATATTTCTTGCCACTCCCTTCTGGCCTGCATACTTTCTGTTGAGAAATCAGCTGATGGTTGTATGGGTACTCCCCTGTAGGTAACTAACTGTTTTTCTCTAGCTGCTTTTAAGATTCTCTCTTTGTCTTTTGCCCTTGGCATCATAATTATGATGTGTCTTGGTGTGGTCCTCTTTGGATTCCTCTTGTTTGGGGTTCTCTGTGTTTCCTGGAATTGTAAGTCTATTTCTTTCATCAGGTAGGGGAAGTTTTCTGTCATTATTTCTTCAAATAGGTTTTCAATATCTTGCTCTCTCTCTTCTTCTAGCACCCCTATAATTTGGATGTTGGTACGCTTGAAGTTTTCCCAGAGGCTCCTTACACTATCTTGATATTTTTGTATTCTTTTTTCTTTTTGCTTTTCTGTTGGGTGTTTTTTGTTTCTTTGTATTTCAATTCTTTGCCTTGATTCTTGGGATCCTCTAGTCTGCTGTTGGATCTCTGTATGTTATTCTTTATTTCAGTCAGTGTATGCTTAATTTCTGATTGGTCCTTTTTCATATCCACGTGCGTTTCACTAAATTTCTCAGAGGTTTCCAGAAGATTATTGAGTAACCTTATAACTATGGTTTTGAAGTCTATATCCAGTATTTTGCTTTCATCCATTTCTTTCATTTGTGACTTGCTTCTTTGTCTCCACATTTTGGCTGCTTCCCTGTGTTTATAGAGTGGTTTTGTGTGCTAGGTGTCCTATAAGGCCCAGTGGCTCAGCCTCCCAAATTGCCTGAGGTGGACACTCTTGGTGCACCCCTTTGTGGGCTGTGTGCACAGTCTTGTTGTAGTTAAGCCTTGATTGCTGTTGGTATCACTGGGAGGAATTGACCTCCAGGTAAATTGGCTGTGAGGACCAGCTGTGTCTATAATGGGAGAACTTCTGTGCTGGAGACACCCTTACGGGGCAGGACTTGCTTCAGTGGGGCTTTGGTGCTCTCTGAGTCTGCCCCTTGAGTGTGTCGCTTATGTATGTGAAGAGTTGTAATCTGGTATTGTCTCACACTGACCACTGGGTACACTGGCTCTTGAATCTCCAAGGAGGTGCAAAGTCAGCCACTGACTGAGGCCCCCCAGCAGGAGCTACAGAGAGATCTGCAGATTCCTCCTCTTTGTATGGGGTTTGGAAGTGCCCAGATGAGGCCCAGCTGTGAAGCAATGAAGGCTGCGGCTGCAGGGCCTTAGGCCTTCTTTTGGAAGCTTTGGAGCTCCCTAAGTCAGCTGCAGTTTGTTAGGTTTTAGGTTGCAAAAGGACAGGCCATTCATATGCAAAAGCCGCTGTGCATAGTTTGGATGGGGTTCTAAACTGGATGGGGTGGGGGTCTCAGGGAATCACCAGGGCAGAGCAAACAGCAATGGCTGCCAGTCAGCCCTCCCCCGGAGAGGTCCCCGGATCTCTGTGTCCCATGGCCCCGTGCTGTAACAATGATCACTGCGAGCACCTCAGAGAGAGAGAGCTGCCCTCACATTCCAGCCTGATGGCAGACAATCCAGTTTCTCTCCGTATGAGTCTGGATCCCCAGAGTCTCACCTGGAACTGGATTTCAGAGCAATCAGGAGCTTGTATCTCCCTCCCAATTGAAAAAGACAACAGCACACCCAGTTGCCAGCCCATTTTATGCATGCCTCGGTACCTCCGTACTTCCGTACCTCCACACCTCCTACCAGTCTCAGTGGGCTTTTTTTCTTTCCTTCTAGTTGTAGAACTTGCACTCAACCAGTTTTCCTGTGGTTCTGGATGATATTTTTTTTGTCTTTTAATTGGAGTTTTGATGTGGTTGTGAGAGGCAGCAAGTACATGTGTTTACCTATGCCGCCATCTTGGTTGTCTCTCCTCTTAAAGTTTTAATGATACTACATTGTTCTGATTCTAAATCAGCTTTACTAATTATTGTACTATTTATCTTCATTTTTTCTTTCAAAGTGAAATTCTATATTTTGTTAAATTTCTTCAAATTTGTTTTTGTGTACTTTTGTTATTGTTATTGATAATCTTATTTTGATCAAAGACATGCATGTGGCTATAACATATTTTTTTAACCAGCACAAATTTGAACAAATATTCCTGTAAAGTGTGAGGTCCTCACTGTCATGTACGTGGGAATAATAATGCCTCTCTTCTGCAATAGTATACACTGGAGGACTCCCATGAGATCCTACTCACCACCTGTGAAAACCTTTCAGTGCCAAGAATCATTCTGTTTAGTAAATTGTAAAAAGAAAATAAAAATATTACTGATGCATACACCTATTTTTACATATACACAACTGGGTTTAAATGTGTTTCTATATGGGAAAATAATTGTTAAAGAGTTGTGGGGGAGGCTGCTGGACTCAGTTAAATATATTCTGTCTTGTTATCATCTTATCTGACTTTTAAAGAAAATTAAGAAATTAAATTATTGATTAATACAACATTTTAGATAAGTTTATGTATAGGGATAAAAGGGAATTGGAGGGAAACAGGCATCATTGTTATAGTTATTTTGGCCATATAGTTCAATAAGGAAAATGGGGGTGGGGGTTAGAAACAAGCAATCTGCTTTTGTGAACTTGGAAAAATTATTTAATTTTTTGTAGCCTAGTCTTCTGTAACCTTTTGATGTGGAATATGGAATTTAATAACTATATTAAGGAATTAAGTGATGAATACATGAGAATATATATATAATCCTGAATGGGTACCAGCATTTCACCATCATCATCACATCATGGAAGCAAGCTTCTGTTTCAACTGTATATATGACAAAAATTGCAAAACTACCCAAGAAGGGCTCAATATGACTATTTCTTATATTATGTGTTTGTTTCCTGCACATCAGCAATGTCAATATTTTTATTAGAATACTAGTGGCCCGGTGTACAAAATTCATGCACCGGGGAGGGGTGTTCCTCAGCCTGGCCTGCACCCTCTCCAATCTGGGACCCCTCGGGGGATGTCCAACTGCCAGTTTAGGCCTGATCCCTCTTGCAATCCAGGACTGCTGGCTCCTAACCACTCACATGACTGCCTACCTGATTGCCCCTAACCACTCTGCCTGCCAGCCTGCTCGCCCCCAACAGCCTCCCCCCCACCGGCCTGATCACCCCCAATGGACCCCCCTACCGGACTGATCACCCACAACTGCCGGCCCCTCTTGGCCCTTAACCGCCTCTTCCTCAGTCCTGCCAACATGGCTTTCTCCAGAATAATGTCCGGAAGGTCTTCTGGAAGGTCTCCCAGTCTAAATAGCATATTACCCTTTTATTAGTATAGATAGAGGCCTGATGCATGGGTGGAGGCTGGCTAGTTTGCCCTGAAGGGTGTTGCGGGTGACCCAAGCCTCCCATGAGCTCAGGCTGGCTCTGTGGCCACTGCACACAGGCCCCTCCTTCGGCGGCCGGCTCAGGCAGGTGGGAAGCTTGGCTTTCTCCATCGCCGGGGCAACCCAAGCCTCCTGCCAGCTCCTGCTAGCTCCGTGGCCACTGCCATCTTTGTCCCACTAATTTGCATGTTCTCTCCTGATTCGCTGTGGGGTGCCATGGGGATACAGTCAATTTACATATTTGTCTATTATTTTGTAGATGCTTTAACATTTTGTGGCCATTGTTATCTCATCAGGGAGAATATAGTTTTATATTTCCTTATCTTTATTAAGTATTACCAAGCAGAAATATTTGTTTAATGAATAATTAATATCTAATACCGGTGGCAATATGTAACATTTTATTTTTCATCTTATGCAAAGATGGTTTTAAATAAAGATCTTTTAAATTATATTACATTCAATATAGAGATATTTAGAGTTTAAGATTTTTTTCCTTCTTTGAAAAAGCCAGATTGCTGTGTATTTTAACATTTTATTGTGACATATTTATTTTAGATTTTAACTTAATATGGTCCAAATATTTGTTAAGTAAATCTAACTGAAATCTATTTTGTATGTTATTTCCAAGAAATATTTTTAAACTCATGATTAATATTAGAACTGATTTGATCACAATATTCCACAATTAGAAAAATTAATTATTATTTATGGAATTATAAATCAGCTTGGAATCAAGTATGAGATTTGACTCATTCTCTATCCTAAAAAAACCCAAAAAACTTTACTAGTTCTTTTCTGTAACTCACCGGGTACAAGTGAAATATTTAAATTTGTATGTTATGAGAGAAAACTCAAATTAATTTTTAGGCCATTGACATTGAAAAAAATATTAAAATGTGAAATAAAGGTTATTACTGTGACAGAGAGAATCTCTGAACATTGATAGTCATTTGGGCTTAATATTGTTAAATGAGGCCACATTACTGCTATAACAATTTTGCTGTCTAATAAGCTGGAATATCTAATCAGGAATATTATAACAAGATGAGCTTTGAAGAGTCTGTTGTAAAACAATAGCTTGATATAGCTCATTTAAGGTTCAGTATGATTGCCCTCATTTGCCTCCTATATATTGTTTTTCTGCAAGGGTAGCAATGGAGCTCAGCATCATGCCCTTATCAGTATTTGGCACCTGGGCTTTTGATTAGTGCTGAAAGAAAGTACGTTTTACTGAAAGATACCATAATTATCAACAAAAGGAAGCAGGAACTTGGGAGAAATTGCTTAAATACAGAAAAGAAATATAAAACCTATTAATTTGGGGTTGGGTCAAGAAGGTGGCATAGGTAAATGCGGTACTTGCATCCTCCCACAACCACATCAAAATTACAAATAAGCTACAGAGCCACCATCATTCAGGACTGCCTGAAATCTGACTGAATGGAAGTCTAAAACTACTGATTTAAAGAAGCCTCATTGTACTGGAAGGTGGAGCAGTGATGCGGAATGGGCTGGTCCCCCACACACATGTGGTGGATAAAAATCAGGAGGGGTATCTTGACTGTAGAGGTACCCCCTAAAAAACGAGGGTCCCAGTTCCACACCAGGCCTTCCAGCCCAGGGTTCCAATTCCAGGAAGAGAAATATCCATAACTTCTGGCTGTAAAACCAGCAGGAATTATAACTGAGTGAAACTTATCCCCTAATATAATGAAAAAAAAATTCAAAATAAAAGTCAAAATGTGTTTCTCAGTAAAGTAAAAATACTTTAATTCTAAATTAATGTTATATAAAAATGTTATTTTCCATCTGGCTGGTGTGGCTCAGTGATTGAGCGTTACCCCATCAACTAGGAAGTCAAGGTTTGATTCTTGGTCAGGGCACATGACCAGGCTGAAGGCTCAACCTCTAGTAGGCTATGTGTAAGAGGCAGCCAATCAGTGATTCTTTCTCATCATTCTATATATCTCTCCGTCTCCTTTCCTCTCTCTGAAACAATAAAAACATATAAAAATGTTATTTTCTATTTCAAACATTGTCAGTATACACAGGAGTTATTTAATTTCTCTATTATATGAGCAACACAACCTGCCAGCTTTTACAGATGCATAAATGTAATTTTAATACACTTTTATAATACATTCTAAAAACTTTGTCAGGAAAATCAGATTTTGTGCCATTTTAAAAGAAAGGCCCTAATTCCTACCATGATTTGTATTTGGGATATGTAGTTAATCTAGTTAAAATATTGTATTTAAACTGACACTTTAAAATATCATATTACATTGCATTATTTGGCTATTCCCTCCCAAATTAACTGATCTCTTGCAGTCTGGCCTCTCAGAAAATTGCTCTCCTGTAATACTCTATTAAAACAAGTTCTTGCCTAATAGTTAGGCAATTGATTCTAGTCAATTGCAAGACTGGATCCCAGGTCCTCAATCCTATCATGGAGGGGCTGCTGCTCCCCCAACAATGATTGCTGATGTGAACTGTGGCTGGCGTACTATATCCTATAGCTGCCCCGAAGTGTTTGTGCTTCAGGTCTTCCATCATGCTGAAGAAAGGCTGAGGCTACTTCTAACCACAGACACTCAGCTGGCTGTGGGTTACAGTGTGGCACACCAACTTGTCATTATACCAATGTAGGGGCAAGGTCTTCACTAAAAATGTAGCCTAAAGCCTCCTCTGCTCCTGGGGTCTGATGTCCAGCCATTCCAAATTTCTGTTGAGCCACCCAGAGTGGGCTAGCTAGTGATAGTGGGATATATAAGTGCTACTCATCCTTTTTTCCCCACTGAGAGGTTCCCTAACAGGTCTTCTATATGTGCCTCCACTCCATGTGCCTCATATGATCAATAGTCCCCATCAGTCACCTTTTAATTAATCACAATATTTAATATGCTCTATCATGCAAAATCTGATTGAGAAGATAAAGAGAGATAAAATAGTGCAATTAGGCTGAAAGGTGAAAGATCCTTCCTATTGAAAAAGGAACTTTTCTGAGTGGAAGAAAACCATCTTCACATTGATTGGGACAAGCATGGCTTTAGTAGATACCTACAATTTTTACAAGGAGATATATTATATATATACTAGAGGCTCAGTGCACGAAATTTGTGCACTGGGGGTGGTGTGTCCCTCAGCTCAGCCTGCACCCTCTCCAATCTGTAACCCCTTGGGGGATGTCCTGTGGGATAGGGCCTAAACCAGCAGTCAGACATCCCTCTCACAATCGGGACTACTGGCTCCCAACCGCTTGCCTGCGTGCCTGCCTGCCTGATTGCCCCTAACTGCTTCTGCCTACCAGCCTGATAACCCCCTAACCACTCCCCTGCCAGCCTGATCAACACTTAACTGCTCCCATGCAGTCCCAGTCACCCCCAACTGCCCTCCCCTGCTGGCCATCTTGTGCCCACATGGGGGTGGCCATCTCGTGTGAGGGCATGATGGTCAATTTGCATATTACCTCTTTATTACATAGGATGGTTTCAGGAAAAGGACATGTTCCTATGAAAAGAGTACACAATAGACAATGTCTAAAATGCTTAAATGGTGTTCTTGTCCCCATCCTGCTTATACAAACCAGAAATTCCCCTATTCTATAAGTGAGGTATAAAACAGAAAATATGATTTGAAAGCATTCAATCATGCAATCTCTCTATATAAAGCGGTAATATGCAAATTAGTCAGCTCAGGAAGAGGCTGCATCACCACTGCTCAGGAGGAGCTGCATGCAGATGGGTGGGAGGGGACTGCGTGCCGCTCCCAGCTCCAGTGGATGCACACCAGGGGTGGGGATGTGCTCCAAGTGGCCGCGGTGTGGCTTGGAGCATGCCCCCAGTGGGTGGCAGTGGTGGCTGGAGCAAAGCAGCCTGAGTCCTGGGTGCTGCAGGGAAGCTGGTGCCGGCAGCCAGGGGAAGGAAGGCCTATTCTTGCACGAATCTTCGTGCATCAGGCCTCTAGTAATGAATAAAACACAATCCAATTGCTCCTCTCTCTTCCTTGCCTACCTTTTCTTTAGAGGCTTGGAAATCCAATGCTTTCTTTTTTCTTTTTCCTTATTTTAAACACCTTTTTTTAAAAAAAATATATAGCTAATTGTGGCCTGAGAAACAATTATGGTCAATGAGACATTTCAGACATATGATGAACCTCTGTAAAATTTCACTTTCTCAGTTAAAGGACCATATACAAGGTCTCCATGTTTACCACTTTATTCTGATTATTAAGATGAATATGTAGTCTGCAGCCTGAAATGATCATGTTATGAAAGATAAAATAAATAATTGATTCTGACTTCTTTAAACTAGAGAATTAACTCAACATTTACATTTTCTTGAATTTCTTGCAGGAGGGTGGATATTACTCCTATATTTTTAAGTCTCTGTTGGTTGTGTCTTCCATCTCTTGTGGCTAAATTGAGCCTCAATTGACACAAGCATTAAATTTTGCACTTTTTCAATTTATCTTTCAACTTGATGAAAGGGTTAATATTTGTTCTTGACAGGTTCTTTTGTGGCACATAACTTACTTTTGAATTATTAGGATGTCCTTTAAAATATTTAAAGTTTAATTCTATTTTTTTTACAGGCACACCTCACTTTATTGTACTACATATATATTGCATTTTTTACAAATTGAAAGTAAAATCCTCCAACATGACAAATGTATATACACTACATATACATAGTTTGACATATATAAACACACACAAATATACATAATGAAATATGTATAATTTTAATTCTGAAACTTAACTAAAACCAAAATGTCAAAGATAAAATTTAGATACTTTAATCAAAAGTAAGATTATAAAACAAAATCGTTTGTATGTTAACAGAGGTCAAGAATCTAATGGAAATTGCTTTGCAATTGCTAGTTAGGGTTTTCATGACATTATCTCAATTATATGGAGCAGTGATATCAGCTGGTTTTTCTGTAGTGTCCTTTTAGACATTAACTCATTAAAATGGAATCCACTGGACTATCTCAGGCAATTGTTATTTTACAAGTAGTACATTTCCCATATTCTATGTATGAATTCATGAAAAATTGATATGTCAGAATTTTAGTTGGCTTTAAATTTTGGCTCTGCTCAGCAGCGATTCATAGTGTTAATTTGAGTTGTTGTCATATGAATGGTAAGGCATTTGGTATTCCTACAATAAACATATCTTGAAAAATATTAAGTATTAAATCATGTTTTCCTATTTGTGTAGAAGCAAACTGAAACCTTATTAATAAGGTTATTCACAACTTAATTCTGTGCTAGATTTTTCTTAAGGACTAAAATCACAAGAGCTTGCAAAGTCAAATTTCTGTGTGAGAAAATATAATTCTAACCCAAACTCTTTATTAATTCCACAAATATTTACTGAGCTACAGTTGTGGATCAAATACTATGTCTCCTTTCAAAGCCTCTATTGCCTTTGGAAGATACGGAAAAGAAAATAAGACATTGTGTATTCCCTAGCAGGATAGATGATGCTTTGGGAACACATAAGAGTGACACTGAATCCAGTTTGGGAAATAGAGACTAGAAGTAGAATTTAGGTGGATTCAAAAAAAGTGAAAAAGATGAATAGACACTGGGGTGAGGAAACAAAAAGGTCTAACACATTCTAGCAAGTGCACACTATTTAAATGAATATATGACGTAGGCCAAGGAAAGATGGTGATAGATGAAGAAAGGGTCAAGAACAATTAGTAAAAGGCTTTGTACATTATGCGGAGATTGGATTGTTCTGTAGGGCAATGGAGGATTATTAAAAAGTTTTAAAAGAGAAAATCATAGGACCATATTTATATTTTTAAATAGTACTCTGGTCACAGTACAAACTTTGGATTTTTAGATGGGGTAGAATTTGAAGAGAATAGACTAGTGGCAGGGGCACTAGTTCACAGACTGTTACATCAATTCTGATTGTAGGTTGTGGTCACCTAAATTGAATAAATGTCAAAATAAAGATTTGTGAGTGGATTTATAAACTAAAGAGGAAGCAATACCTGAAGACATTTTTTCTCAGAAGTTAAAGATGATTGAAAATAATAGACTAGAAAGCAGACTGAAAAGTAGAAGTGTGAGAGGAGGAAAGATAAGTGAGCAGTCTGGAGTGTTTTAATTGCCATCATAAAATGTGATTTTTCAGATAGGACTCTGCAGTACCTTTGCCCCTAAATACTAGTTTAAAATGTCATTTTTGTTTCTTTGTTTTGCTTTAAACCTGTCGATTTAAATACCTACCCAGTGTCAGGCATTCAGCCTCTCATGTACATTTTTTCACTTAATTCTCTTAAAAAATCTATGTCTAAATAGTTATTTTTCCATTAAAGGAGAGCAAAATCTTGTATATTTAGCAAGTGGCTGAGGAGAAACTACTTCTAAATCCTTTGTGTTTTAAATAATGTTCCAGTTACCAAAATGCAAGTTCCTTCTTTTTTGGAACACCCATACACACTAAGATCCGTGATAAGATATAATAAAGAAGTGCAGATTATATAGCTTACATTTACACTTGATTCAGGAGAACTTTAATTTTCATGCTTATCAATATCTTTCATAGGATAACATGTCAAAGATTTTTTCATTAAGTGAGAAATCTGCATGGGAACTTCTAAAACACATAAATAAGACAAAAATATCTGTGGTAAGTCAGATAGCAGCATATGGTTTATAATATTTTAAATGAATTACAGTAAACCAACATTGTTATAATTCTATTCAGGCACTGGTTAGGTGCTATACCTTTAATTTTTAAATATGTAACCAAAATCGTCAATTATGATTTAGAATAACCAGAAGGGGAATTACAAGACAGCTTTCTTTTGTGCTTCTGTAAAATGATCAACACTTCACTTAACATTCATGCACTGAATGTTGTAGTCCAGGTTCCTATGCAAGGGAAGCCTCCTTCTTTCCTTCCTAATGTACACAGACACACCAGCAATGTCACGCATGCTGAAACTAACTCTTATCCTTGGTGCTTGTGTCAAGGAGCTGGGAGATTTTATTATTAGTGTTCAGGCATTGGGAAGTTAAAAATAAACAAAACTGAGGCAATAGGTGCTTTCCTTATTAATGTCATTTTGATCATCCAGGTTGATTATCCAATGACTAGGACCATTAGCAGTAATTCACAAGTCTGACTTACCCAGCAGCGGGTAACTTCAATTTGACTCTTGTCCTATTGGATTAGTAGAATGTTAAAAAGGAAGAAAGTGGAAAGAAACGAAACTAAAAGGTGAATCACTGTCTCGATAATATAAGGTTTCATAATCCTAAATCCAGGAAACCACTCTTGGATTGTACTTAAAATCTCTCCACTCTTTCTTTCTGATTCCATTTGTAGTTAAGATAATTAAAGATTGTAGCATACTATCTTTCCGACTGGCCAATTTCCTCTACCCTCCCAAACTGAACAGTTATCCTAGAAAGAAATTTCTTGAGATTTAAGTTTGGGTTCTAGAGTAGATACATAGCCATTAGATCCAGTGAGGGCTGTTGTTAAACAAATATGAAGTTAGTATGTAGACTCTAACATGGCAAAACTTTAGGCCATTGAACCAAAAACACTTTCCCTATTGGCTTTCAAGTTTATGTGGTATTTCTGAAACTAATTGTTGAAGTTTCTTTGTATCTTGCAACCAAATCACGGTTTTGCACAGTCATAGTGTTACTGTTGTAATTAGCAAGTTATTAATATTAATAATAGGAAGAAAGCAAAGAAGAGGACAAACATTATAAACATGGACTTCTGGGCAGCTTCACCAGGAAGCTACAACTTCACACGCCCCAGGGAGCAACCCGTCCATTCCCTGCAGATCACTGGGGAAGGGGTCCAACCAGGGGAAAGATGGATGCATTCACACATGCACAGTAAAGGGTGACAGAGAAAATACTTGCCTGTCAGTCTACCCTGGGAAAAAGATGGTTGACTAGAAAGGTGGAGCCATTGCAAGTGCACAAAATCATAGAAGGTTAAAATCCACAAAGGGATTGTGTCTCTTTTGTTCTTCTCACTTTGCTCCTGCTTCCTTACGCTCACTCACGCTCCCTCCACAGCCATGTGGACCCTACACCTAACGGACTGCAGCTGGGAACACAAGCTGCCCTAGCCAGATGCTGGACCAGACTGGACTGAGCACATATGGAGCAGAAATTCTGGGAACTAGCTTTGATCTTTGCCCTGCTGAAGACAAGACTGGACTTTTTCCTTGTCAGGACAGAAGGATATGGGACCTTGGAAACTCAGGGGTTTAATGACACAGACATGAAACTTTCTTTTTTTTTTTAAAAAAAAATATATTTTATTGATTTTTTACAGAGAGGAAGGGAGAGGGATAGAGAGTTAGAAACATCAATGAGAGAGAAACATCGATCAGCTGCTTCCTGCACACCCCCTACCGGGGATGTGCCCGCAACCAAGGTACATGCCCTTGCCCGGAATCGAACCTGGGACCCTTCAGTCTGCAGGCCGACACTCTATCCACCGAGCCAAACCGGCCAGGGCAGACATGAAACTTTCCATGGTACCTCCCCTGGGGGCCTCAGGAAATTATTTTCCCTGTCGCACCCTAAGAGTCCATTTCCATTAAAAACCGGTGGGGATAGACGCAGAGAGCACCCCACTGATATCACTAGCATTAGAGAAAACTTAGAATTCATATAATACACTAGTGGAATCCCATTTTAGTACAGATGGCCTATTCATAAAATTCCTTAACTATATTCTCCTAGTGCCTCAACACCTCTAGCCAAGGGGAAAACTATCATAAAAGGATTTTTTTAAAATTATGAGATATTCCTAATAATTAGAAAACAATCCTTGTACAGAGCAAATGTTATTCTCTCTAGTTTTCCCAAAATGTATCTTGAGGTTGTTTTATTTTTTATTAAATCTTCTAAAATTATGGCTTATAAAGACATGAAATATTTCCTCTTAATCCATGCAAGTCAGGAAAAGAAAATAATATTCAATTTTAGAAGTGGAGACTGCACAGAGAAAGATACACTAATTATATCCATGAGTCCAAATTTGTTCATGTAAGATTTTTGGTTTCTGATTCAATTTGTAATAGTGTATAAGAGCTTGTCCTTCCTTGAGAGTCAGATATCTATTTCCATATATTAGTTTCGTCCTTTCTACTGTGACCTTGGAAATAAATTCCTGCTTCTATAGTCTCTTTATTTGAAAACAACACTAATGCCTACCTCAGAAGGCAATTGATGTATTAATGTATACAACTTGTTAGCAATTTTATTCTAATTTAAATTTTAAATATCTCAAAATATGAATAAAACATAATATATATATGCAAAATGACAAACACATATTCACATATTGAACATAGTTCACTTGAGGATGAATTCCAATGCCAAAAATATTCCATATTCATGAGACTATTATAAATATGATCTTTTTGGCTACTAGTCAAAAGTGATTATCACCCCAACTTGATAAAAGTCCAGATTAAACATAAAAACATGTACTGTGAAGTGGAAAGTCAGAATCCTTTAAAAATATACTCATTTATTAATTTATTTACAGTTTGTGAGTACTTAATGTTTTCAGGTATAAAAAAGATGAGATTATGAATTTTTATGCATAACAATGATCAATAGTCATTAAAATATTTACATATTGAAGAAATGCTAAATCCTGAAATCTTTCCCTCCAAAATCCCATTATCCAATATGGATGCATAGAAGTTTTCCATTTCAAAAACTATGTATTATGAGATGCATTTTAAAGTGCTGCAATTTAGATCACTTTAAGAAAATTTGATATATATTCATTAAGAATTTTGCTTAAGTACTTCTGTATATTGCTTTATCTGGCATTGTAGATAGCTATAAAAGACAGAACTTGCCTTTGAAAAATTTGGTCTTGTGTCAAGATTTATGAAAAGGAAATTGACAATTATTACATAGGAAGTGATAGACAATGGAAAAACTTGACAAATATTTACATAATTATTACCCCAAAACTTAGATGAGTACTCATATTATTATTTTACAGACAAAAACTAAGAGGCAGAAAGATTAAATAACTTGTCCAAGATCACACAGAAAGAACACAATAAAATGAGGCGTTGAACTCCAGGTAAAGAATTCTGAGCCTATTCTCTTAACACTATGCCTGGAGTGAGAAAGGTAAAAACACCCATATCACATATGAAAGGACACATATTTTAGACAGCAGGCATCAAAAATCCTTTCTTGGGGGACTGTGGTATATGAGCTGTGGTTGAAAGGACAAAGAAGGAAGACATTATGGAGCTAGGAACCATGTGGCCCAGGTCATTGATTCTTGAAAAAACTTAGAATGTAAGAAATACAACATATGTTGCTAATGGTACAAATTGGGGACGAATAAATGATAGGTTCTGGAAATAACTTGCTAAGAGAGTAAAATTTAAGTGTTCTTACCACACATACCAAAAAATTTAATTACTTTTTGGTAGGTATGTTAAATAAACTTACAATTGTTTTGTGATATATCTTACCTAATAATAGACAAACATGGTAATTGACCATACCTTCGCTACGCCTCCCGTAGGCTAATCAGCGCAATATGCAAATTAACTGCCAACAAAGATGGTGGTCAATTTGCATACTAGGTTCCAATTGGTGGAGAGAAGTCTGATGGCCTGGGGCCGGAGCAGCCAGGCCTCACAGCCTGGGGTGGGCATAGCAGCGAGGCCTCATGGCCCTGGCACCAGGCGGAGCAGTGAGGCCACACGGCCCCAGGATCAGCAGAGCAGCGAAGCCTCACGGCCCCGGGATCGGTGGAGCAGTGAGGCCACAGGGCCCCAGGGCCTGCCGAGCAGCGAAGCCTGACGGCTCCGGGGAGGCTCTGGCCGTAGCCCAGCCAGAGCGAAGGCCTGGGTCCTGGGTGAGGGAGGAAAACCGGTGCCAGCAGCCAATCAAAGGGAAGGCCTATTGCACAAATCTCTTCGTGCAACAGGCCTCTAGTAGATGTATAAAATCGTCATGCTGTACACCTTAAACTTACACAATTATTTGTCAATTACATCTCAGTAAACCTGAGAAAAGAATAAAAAAACCACATTTCTCAACTATGCCCATTTCACTCTGAACTATGCCAATTACTTAATTACTTTATATTTTAGGGTTCATTTATCCAAATTTTATAAAAAAGATGCAGGATCTACTCTAATGAAAACATTTATAGAAATCCTCAGTTTGGGAGATTTTTTATTTAACTATAATAAAGAATGGCTCATGAATCACAAACTAGTGCCTATGGTATTTTCCCCATATAAAAAAATACATCCAGAATATTTCAGGTTTTTCTTTCAATAATTCTATGTATATAAGGAATATATATATATATATATATGACTATTATATTAAGTAATTAAATAGAAAACATGAACAATCAAGATACTTTCCAAAATGCATATTATGCATTTATTTGTTTATATTATAAATGTATATAAAATTATAAAATTTAACAAAACCTCCTAATGTGAAATATATTACTTTATTTCCATTATAAATGATGTTGGTAACTGTGCAAACTACTGTAGTTATAAGAGGGCTTTTATATTGGAACCTATTTTTAAAATGACATTGCATCTAAAACTATGTTCTCCTATAGATACTCATCTTTTGGCTTTACTTTAAATCATTTAAAATAAACATTTGAAAATACAGCTATTTTGGTTTAGTTATAAAAGAAATTAGAAACTAGAAAAATTAAATGTACCTAATTGTGTTCCTACAAAATTATCTCATTTCAATTATTGAAAATTATTTTTCTGTAGCTTTAGGATATTGCAATATGATCAACTGATTATATTAGACTCATTGATAAAATATATTGAATTAAATGTAAAATTTGGGGGCAAATATTTAATTTTAATTAATTCAGTGCACATATGCATATACACACACACAACTCCAGTCCAAAGAAAATAAGGCAGTTTTTCTTTTTTCTTTTTTGTTTTATTTTTTACCCTCTTTCTTTAGACTGTTGCCATAGCTTCACAAGCTAAATCAATATGCTTTAAAATTACAGTATTGATTTTCTGATTTCAGTGACATTCTTTTATCTTTTCAACACACAAGGTTACTTGATTTTTTAGGTCTTTCACTCAGTTTTTTTCCTCCACTCTTTCTTGTTCTGTTTGACTTTATTCTATGAAGCTATTTGTCTCTTGTTTAACTGATGAACTATCCGCAGAATCTGAGTATTTTCACATTGATACATGAATAGAAGAATGTGTGCATTCCACAATACACAAGAATGTCATATGTCTGCTGAAAATTGGAATAATATGGCAGTTTCCTTGATGAAAATATTTATATATAAAATTTATTTATGAATTCAGAACAATATGCAGTATGTCTCAAAAATGTATACACACTTTAACATCTGATAGTTCAATTTTGAAAATAAAATGCATTTTAGTAAACAATACCTTTAAATCATTCAAAGTGTGTTTATACACTTTTTTTGGAAATTATATATTTTAAAGTAATTTTAAGTTATTATTTTTGAACTTTCTAAGATATTGTATGAAAGGTACTATGAGATTTATCTTATTGAAATAGTAATTAAGATCAGAGTAGATCAATACAATTAGATGACTTGAACCAAAGTGGGGGGCAAAATTGAAAAGAATCTTGAAACATCAGGAAGAAGGAACAATGAAAACAACAAATATGTGAGTACATAGAATATACTATATCTTTCCTCATGAGTTTATAAATTATATTAGATAATTGAAACAAAATTACAGCATCATCTGATACTCAAGATAATATTATTTAAATGTGAGAAATATATAAAATATATGGAACTGAGGTTTCCGCACATTATCAAAGTGCTAACATTTACAATGTATTTGTAATACACAAAACAACTACTAAGAAAACTATACAGAAATACTGCATACTCAAAATCACAATAAATAAATGAAGACAGAATCCTAAAGAAAAATGTTCAAGTAACTCTAATGAAAACAAGAGAAATAGTTATGAGAACCAGAGAAAACTAATAGAAAACAAATTTTAAAATGGCAGACTTAAGTGTAACATATCAACAGATATTTTAAATGTAAATTGTCCAAATATACCAATCAAGAGACAGAGATTAGCAGAGTAGATTTAAAAAATACCAGCCAACTATATGCTGTTTATAAGTATCTCACTTTGAATTAAATGACATAGACAACTTAAAAGGATGTAAAAAGATATAGCACCCAAATATTAGTCATAAATAGCAAGAGTGACTATATCAATATCTAATAAAATAGACTTCAGAACAGAGAAAATTACTGCAAAGAGGGATATTACATAATATAAAAGAATTAATCCATCAGAAAGTCAAAGCAACACTCTATGTGTATATATCAAGAAACAGGTCCCCCAAACACATGAAGCAAAAGTTGATATAATTGAAATCCACAATTACCACTGGGGACTTTAACAACACATTGTTAAGAACTAATAGAACTACTAGACAGAAAATCAGTAAGCATATAGAAGAGTTGAATAACATCATCAACAAACAGGATCTAATTGACATATTAGAATACCCCACTCAATAGCATCATAATACACATTTTTTTCAATTGCTGATGTGTTACTTATAAATTAAATTGTGTCCTTCCAAAAAAAAAAAAAGATGTTGAAATCTTAACTCCCTATACCTCAGAATGTAATCTAATTGGGTAATATGGGTAATTGCCCATATTACCCAATTAGATCTCATCAATTAGTTAAGATGAGATCATAATGGAGTAGGATGGGCACCTAATTCAATATGACTTATGTCCTTATAACAGGAAAAAAAACACAGACAGGAAAACAGAGAACACTGTGGGAAGATGAAGGATTAGAGAAATGTATCTACAGTTAAGAAGACCAAAGATTGCCAACAAACCAGCAGAAGCTAGGGAGATGGACGGAAGGATACTTCCATGAGTTTCAGATGGAACATGGCCCTTCAAAAATAATTTGGAATTCCAGACTCTAGAACTGTGATATGATAATACATTTCTGCTGTTTTAATCCACTCAGTTCATGGGACTTTGTCATGGCAGCCCTAGGAAGCTAAACCACCATGGAGCATTCAACCAGATACACCATATCCTCAGCCATAAAACAAAGGTAAATGACTTTTAAATCATACTTAGTGTGTTTTCTGACCATAATGAAACCAAACCAGAAATTAAGAGAAAGACAACAGCAATTAAAAAATTTTAAACCCAGGAATTAAAAACACACTTTTTAATAATCCATTGTTATCAGACACAGACAATAATGCAGTGAAGACCTAGGGGTAGGGGCATGTGGGGTTGAAGGGGTCAAAAGGGAAAAAAGGGGAACATTTGTAATACTTTCAACAATAAAGATCAAAAAGTAATAATAAGCCATGGGTATCTTAAAGAAAATAAAAAATAAAAAATGAAAACTATTATGAGCACATGAGAAATTCATCTAAAGCAGCGCTGACAGAAATTTATATCACTAAATGCTAACAACAGGATTGAGAAGAGTTCTCAAATCAAAAACTTAAGTTCTTACTCTAAAAAAAACCCACACAAAACAACAACAGAAAAATAACATAATAAACCCAAACTAGGTGAAAGAAGGGAAATGATAAATGACAGGATTGGAGGAAATTAAAAAAAAAAAAACATACAAAGGAAAAAGCACAAATCACCAATATTAGACATGAAACAAACATAACACTATCAGTATAAAGTCTGGAGCTATTAAGAAAGATAAGGGTATATTTTAAGTGACTTTGTACACATAAATTTGAAATTTTGAAGAAATGGACTAATTACTCTAAGACCATATTGTAACAAAACTTAATCAAGATACAAGAGATAATATGACTAGTCTTATAACCAGCCTGAAAATAAATTAGTAACTTAAAAACTTTCCATTAAAAATAATTCTAGGTTGAGATCGTTTCCCTGGAGAATGATTTTACACAATTTCTTTGAGTAGATATAATAGGAGGGACCATAATTCTTTATTAGGCCAATATAACCCTAATGCCAAAACTAGATGAAGAGTACAAAACACAAAATTGAGAACTAATGTTTCTCATAAATTAGACACAAAAATCCTTAACAAAATATTAGCAGACTATCCCAACAATGTATAAAAGTAGTATACACCATGACAAATGGTTATTTTTTTGAGTAGTTGAGTATGCTTTAAAATATGAAAACTAATCAATGCAATCCATCATATTAACATTTTAGTAAGAAAACTTATTCAATTACATTAATTAATTTAGGAAATTATCTGACAAGGGTATCTAATACCCATTCATGAAGAAGCTCTCAGAAAATGAGGAATAGAGGGAGATTATGTCTACCTGTTAAAGAGCATCTATAAAAACCTTCAGGTAAAATCATATTTCATGCTGAAAGACAATGTTTGCCCTCTAAGACTGAGAAAAGGCAAGGATACCAACCTCAGCACAATTCTTTCCAACTTAGTGCTGGACATTCTAACCATTTTAATATGGCAAATGGGAAGAAGGCATACAGATTTAAAATGAAAAGCATTGAACTTATATTCATTTGTAAATGACAGAGCTGTAATCACATAACAAATGTACAAAAAGAAAGTCAGAGAACTAATAAGTGCCTTTAGGAAGTTGCCAGGGCATAAGATGACACAAAAATCAATGATATTACTATATACTGATTTTTATATATTTGTGTGTGTAAATGTATAGTTATATGTAACTACATATTGCAATACTATATATCACAACAACCATGCCAAATTTGAAAATAAAAACATAATACTATCTATATTCTCTCCAAAATAATTTTTAACTTTTAGGTTTACATTTAACAAAACATGCACAGGTTTGATACCCTGAAAAGTACAACATATGGATTAATAAAAAGAATACCTCAATAAATGAAAAGAGGTATTGTGCTCATGAATTGAAAGACTCAACATAGTAAAAATGTTAATTTTCTACAAATTGATCTATACATTAATGTAATTTTTATAAAAAATCCAGGAAAGAAAATTTTGTAGTCAGTGACAAGTTTATGGAAAAAAATCTATACGGAAAGGGATAAGTCCTAGAATAGCCTAAAAGATTTTAACAGAAAAGAACAAAGTGGAAAGAATCACTCTACCTGATAATAGGGTTTGTTATAAGATTACACTAACCAAGACAGTGTGGTATTGGCAAAAGGAGAGACATGTAGATCGATGGAATAGAGTACCTAAAAATAGGTCCACACAAATATGCTCAACTGATTTTTTGACAAAGTTGAGTAGAAATTCAATAAAGAAAGGACAGTCTTTTCAATAAATCATGCTAGAGCAACTGGATATTCATAGGGGTGAAAGACTGAACTTGACCTAAACTTCCTATCTTACACACTTACACACACACACACACAATTCAAAATGGATCACAGACTTCTATGTACAACTACATAAATATTACAAAAATTTTGGGGAACACCTTCAGGATTTATGGCTAGGAAAAGTGTTCTTATACTGGACACCAAAAGTATGATCCATAAGAGCAGTGGTTCTCAACCTGTGGGTCGCGACCCCTCTGGGGGTCGAACGATCCTTTCACAGGGGTCACCTAAGACCATTGGAAAACACATATATAATTACATATTGTTTTTGTGATTAATCACTATGCTTTAATTATGTTCAATTTGTAACAATGAAAATACATCCTGCATATCAGATATTTACATTATGATTCATAACAGTAGCAAAATTACAGTTATGAAGTAGCAATGAAAATAATTTTATGGTTGGGGGTCACCACAACATGAGGAACTGTATTAGAGGGTCACGGCATTAGGAAGGTTGAGAACCACTGCATAAGAGGAAAAGAAATTTGATAAAGTGAACCTCATCAAAAATAAAAACTTTTGTTCTATGAAAGCCAGTGTGAAGAGAATGAAAAAGATAAGCTATAAAGCTAGAGAAATTATCTGCAAATTACATATGTAAGGACTATTTCAAGAATATATATTTAGAAAGTCTCCAAATTCAACAATACAAAAAAAAAAAAAACCCACTAGAAAATGTTCAAATGACTGAACAGTCACTTAAGGTGACATAAAGCCAGCCAACGTGCCTCAGTGGTTGAGTGTGGATCCATGAACCAGGAGGTAATGGTTTGATTCCCAGCCAGGGCACATGTCCTGGTTTTGGGCTGGATCCCCAGTGTAGGGCGTGCAGAAGGCAGCTGATCAACGATCCTCTCTCATCATTGATGTTTCTATCTCTCTCTCCCTCTCCCTCCCTATCTCTGAAATAAAAAAACTAAAAAAAGAAAACATTTAAAAAAGACAAAATACAAATGGCAAATAAGCCAACAAAAAGATGTTCAGATTTATTAACCTTCAAGAAACACAAACCAAAAACAAAATGAAATATCACTATGCACCTATTAGAATGGCTAAAGAAAAAAAGTAAATAAATAAAGTGACAACACTAGATGCTTATGAGGATGAGAAGAAACTGTATTATTGGTACATTGTTAGTGGAGTTGTAAACTGTCTCTCTGGAAAACAGTTTATCAGATTCTTATAAAACTAAAAATGTAATTACCATGTAACCCAGCAACTGAACTCCTCAAAATTCACCCCAAAGAAATGAAAAATTATGTTTATCAAAAGACCTACATACAGCCCTGGCCAGTGTTTCTCAGTGGTTAAAGCATTGCCCAGCCCACCTAAGGGTCATGGGTTCGATTCCCAGTCAAGGGCATGTACCTGAGTTGCAGGTTGATCCCTGCCATGGTTGGGTCATGAATGGGAGGCAACCAGTCAATGTGTCTCATATTGATGTTTCTTTCTCTCTCCCCTATCCCTCCTCCCCTTCCACTCCCTCTAAAATCAATAGAAAAAATATCCTCAGGTGAGGATTAACAAAAACAAGCAAACAAAGAAACAAATACAAACCTGCAACAAAAGTTTATAGTAGCTTTATTTGTAATAGCCTAAATGTGAGGGGGAGTTATGTTTTTCAACAGGTGAATGGTTAAAGGGTCTAGTCTAATACATCCATGTTAGAATACTGTTTAGCAATAAAGAAGAACAACCTGTATACAAAATTATTCTTACTCCAGAGAATAAAGTTGACTGAAAAAGCCAATCTCTGATTCTTGAACTGACAGAATTATAAAACTGGCAAACATTAATAATTACCAGGGGTTAGGGACAGAGGACAAAGGGTGGCAAAGGGTGGGAGTGATACAGGTGTGGTTATACAAGCTTAACAAAAGGAATCCTGTGGTAACTGCAGGAATTTGACTTTTATGGTTGAGACAGAAACCTACAGAGGTGACAAATGCATATGGAACTTAATACACATACACCCATGTATGTAAAATACATGAGAAGAAGTAGAATTGAAAATAAGTGAATAAGATTATTGGATTGTGTCAATCTCAATATCCTCTCAGTTTTGCAAAATGTTACCAGTGGAGAAACTGGGAAAAGTGTACAATGGATCTCTTTGTATTATTCCTTGCAACTGCATGTGAATCTACAATTGTTGCAATAATTTTTGAAGTTTCTTAGATTATGACCTCAGGTAGGCAAAAAAAAGAAAGAAGAAAGAAAGAAAGAAAGAAAGAAAGAAAGAAAGAAAGAAAGGAAGGAAGGAAGGAAGGAAGGAAGGAAGGAAGGAAGGAAGGAAGGAAGGAAGGAAGAAAAAAGCAGACTGGCAAAGTAAATATAAAAGATCCTACAGAAGAAGATGGTATATAATATACTTCAGGCAAATTCTAATAGCTCAAATAAAGCAAAGAATAAATAGAATTTATTTTGTATGATTGGTTTAAATGAAATTAATATGTATATTTAAGTATAGGCATTTTTCTTACATATAATTTGCTTTTTATAGCTTGATCATACAATAAAATAATCATTTTTTATTACCTGCAAATGGAGCAATACAGATTATATGTGTTCAATAAATCTTGAATGAACTGTGATTAAATATATAGTAAATGATATTTGTAATAGCAGCTATTAATGTGACCAGTATTTTCAACCAAAATAATAGCTCATTCTATTCTCTTTTGAGAATGAAATGTTTGTTCCATCTTTAATTTACCTTATGTAATCCTGAATGTTTCTCATCTGCAGATGTAAATAGGTCAGGAAAACAAAAAAAATTAAAAATGTGTGTGATGAATACTAAATAATTTTGGTAAAAGATATTTTTTCAAATCATACTGTGAATTTACCTGAAAATATGAACAGTAAAACCTAAATATTTTTTGAAAAATCTTTCGATTAAATGTTTGTTGAAATAGAGGCTATTTCTATGGTACACTGTTTAGTGAAAACAGTAAATTGTAGTTACTATAATTACACAAACTTTTGTTAAGAAAGAAGGAGAAATAAGAAAACACAACAGAGCTCTCTCATCTTTACAGTAAAAAACACAGGAATGATAAAATAGGATGCAATGAAATTATTTACTAACAAAGGATGGAGAAACAGAGTGGATGGGACACAGAGATGAATGACATTTATCTGATTCTAGCTTTTTTTTTTTTTTCATCACTTCATGCCAAAAATTAAGGGAGTTCCTAAAATTAAAAACAAATTGGCAAATAGCTAAAGGACACTGGACCTAGCTAGAGGAGTCTTCCATGAGCCAAATCTAGGAAACATTTAAATACCACAATGATTTTGGACAGTAATAAACTAGAAATTATTCAAAATAAGAATTCATGACTCAAAATTAATGGTAGTCACACATATAGGTAAATAGATAAATAAATAATTAAGAAAGAATGTGAGCTTATAGGAGGGTGAATGATGACTAATAAAAGTAGTGAAAATACTTCAATTGGAAAATTATGTTTTTGTAAGTATCAAAGTATATAGTGGTACAGGCAAGAATTGTTAGTAGTTGCTAAGTCCAGATAGTGAAATGAGCTGCAGGATATTTGTATAATCTGAAAGTGTCTTTGCACAGAGAGTATGCTAGTTTTAAGGGAAAATGCTATCCAATGTATAACAATGAGATAATACTTGGGCAAAATAAACTTCACCAATGAGAGTTACATGAATATCATATGCTTTCTTTCAATTCCCTTGATTCTTCCAATTATCCAAACTGCAATGAGCATGATTATTAAAACAATTATTTGACAGTATCACATTCCTTTGGTGGTCTTTGGTACATAAATTCCTTATGTCTTACAAGCTACTTCAAAACCTAGAATATTTCTGGAATGCTTCAAATCAATTTTCTACATTGGCATATCTTGTAATCAATACTGACTTCTTTTAGTTTCTAGAATGTATCATGTTCTCTCTATTCGATATTTAATCATATAGTATTCCCCTTGCCATTAAAATTTGTCTTCATACCCTGTTGGGACTCACCCTGAGTCTAGAATTCCTCTTTATTCCACTTCCCTGTTTATATCTTCTCTAAAATGAGATCATACATACTTTTCCTTGTGCATGTTTTAATCACCTCCTCTTGACCCCATTAATGAGAGGGGGATTCCCACCATAGGGTTATGTGGTTGTTTGAACACACAACATCCAACACTGGGCAGATGGGGTCGAGAGAAGCTGAAGTTCATTGATAACATGTTCTCACAGCTCAGGGGCGGGAGGACACTGAACACAGTGGAGAGCCACACAAGGGCTGCGCTCAAGAATAGAGTGAACAACCAGGGGCTGTGTGAAGATGGCTTGTAGTACCAAGAGGTGAAGATGACACTTGATTTTTATGGGAAAATGTGATTGGCTTCTTTGAATAAATTGCAGGCTGTCAGCAAACTGAAACCTGCTTCTGAGGAATAGGTAGGAGCTGCATGCAGCCCATGTGATAAGGGGTGCTGTTTGACTTGGGGACCTTAGCCATGGAGCAGAGTGGGGGGCATGGGGGGGAGATGTGGTCATGCCATCCAAGGTCCTCCCCATATTACCAGATGTAAAGGCAGCACAGCATGTTACCTACTCAATCAAAATTTGTAAAATTTATTTTTCCTTTCTCCTCAGACCATGAATATTCTATCCCTAATTAACTCACTCATCCTCTGGATTCTCAAAGCACTTGTGTCCCAAAGTATGCTTTATAAAAATAATACTTTGATTTTCTTAAAACAAATTTATATTAAATTTATTGTTACTTTCAAATCAGCTTGTAAATCACAGGATGTTTTCCAATATATTTTCATGAGTTATTATTTAACACTGGCTGCCTGTAATGTTTGATATATGTATGTAAGATGCAATCCTATCTAATAATAGAGAAACATGGTAATTAACTGTAACTTCGCTACACTTCCCATTGGCTAATCAGTGAGATATGCAAATTAACTGCCAGCCAAGATGGCGGCCGGCAGCCAGGCACCTGAAGCGAACATGAGGCTTGCTTGCTCCAGTGACGGAGGAAGCCAATGTTCCCCGCCTGCTGCAGCCCAGCTCTGAGCTTGCTCTCTAAGAAACAATGTTGCAAATATAGAAGCTAAACAAAACCCAGAAACCTGCTTTCAGTCAGCCAGGTTCTCAGAGCTGGAGTCGCAACAAAGTTTCAAATACAGAAGGTAAACAAAGCCCAGAAACCTGCTTTCAGCAGCCGAGGTCTCAGAGCTGGAGCCGAGCCTCAGAGCTAAGCCGGCTCTCAGCTCTAGTGACAGCAATAGAAGGTAAATAAATCCCAGAATAAAAAAAAAAGAGAGGTTGGGAGCTTCAGGCACCCGCCAGCCTGAAAACGGCCCTCAGCTCCTCACCCAGACTGACCAGGCACCCCAGTGGGGACCCCCACGCTGAAGGGGTTGTGACCAGCTGCAAAGAGCCATCATTCCCTCATCCAGGCTGGCCAGGCAAACAAGCGGGACCCCACCCTGAAGGGGGTGTGACCAGCGGCAAACAGCCATCATCCCCTCATCCAGGCTGGCCAGGCGCCCAAGCGGGACCCCCACCCTGATCCAGAACACACTTCAGGGCAAACCAGCTGGCCCCCACCCATGCACCAGGCCTCTATCCTATATAGTAAAAGGGTAATATGCCTCCCAGCACTGGGATCAGCGGAGCCGCGAGGCCTCACGCCCCGGGATCAGCAGAGCCGAGAGGCCTCCTGGCCCCTGGAGCAGTGTGACAGGGGCAGAGCCCAAACCCCCTAATCACCCTGCGGCTCTGTGTGTGACAGGGTCGGGGCCACAACCTCCCTACCTGCCCTTCTCTTTTCGTGACAGGGGAAGGCTCCCCAACCCCCTGATCAGCCCTGCTCTATGCCTGATAGGGGAGAGCTCCCCAACTCCCTGATCAGCCCTGCTCTGTGTGTGACAGGGTGTGGTGCCCCAACCCTGCCATGGGCCCTGCTCTGTGTGTGACAGGGTGGAGCTACAACCTCCCCATCGGCCCTGCCCTGAGTGTGACAGGGGGAGTGCCCCACCCCCTGATAGGCCCTGCTCTGTGTGTGACAGGGGGCGGCGGCCCAACCCCCTGATCGGCCCTGCTCTGTGTGTGACAGGGGGTGGTGCCCCAACTCCCCTATTGGCCCTACTCTGTGCATGACATGGGGGAGCTTCCCAACCCCCTGATCAGCCCTGCTCTGTGTGCGACGGGGGGAGCTCCCCAACCCCCTGATCGGCCCTGCTCTGTCGTGACAGAGGGTGGCACCGCAACCTCCCCACCGACCTTGCCTTGAGTGTGACAGGGGGCGGTGCCCCAACCCCCCAATTGGCCCTACCCTGAGCGTGACTGAGGGTGGCATCGCAACCTCCTGATCCACCCTGCTCTGTGCATGACAATGGGTGGCGCCCCAACTCCCCAATCGGCCCTGCTCTGAGCCCGACCAGGGGCTGCACCTAGGGATTGGGCCTGCCCTCTGCCACCCGGGAGCAGGCCTAAGCCAGCAGGTTGTTATCTCCTGAGCGGTCCCAGACCATGAGAGGGCACAAGTGGGGCTGAGGGATAACCCCCCTGCCAGTGCACAAATTTTTGTGTACCAGGCCTCTAGTCCTGTATAATAAAGAGGTAATATGCAAATTGACCCCCACGCCCTCACATCACAAGATGGCCGCCCCACATCATCACAAGATGACCTCCCCCACATGTGTCACAAGATGGCCACCCCCATGAAGTCACAAGATGGCTGACATAAGACAGCTGCCCCCACATCATCACAAGATGGCCACCCCCACATCATACAAAGATGGCCACCCCCATGTCATCACAAGATGGCCGCTCCCACATTGTGACAAGATGGCCTCCCTCACATCATCACAAGATGGCCACCCCCCATCATCACAAGATCACTGCCACAAGATGGCCACCCCCAAGTTGTCACAAGATGGCCGGCAGGGGAGGAAAGTTGGGGGAGATTGGGCTGGCAGAGGAGGGCAGTTAGAGGCGATCAGGCCTACAGGGGAGCAGTTAGGTGTCAATCAGGCAGGCAGGCAGGCAAGTGGATAAGAGCCCACAGGGATTGGGCCTAAATCGGCAGTCAGACATCCCCCGAGGGGTCCCAGATTGGAGAGGGTGCAGGATGGGCTGAGGGACACACACCCCCAGTGCACGAATTTCATGCGCCAGGACTCTAGTAGTACTATAACCATCTAGAGTTTCATTGCTAAAGCTTTCTAATGATACTCATGTGTATAGAGAGTGAAGAAAGTAAAAATTAAAGACATCTAAATTTCTCAAGACATTAACAATGACAAAAAATAGCAGTAAAAACAGTTTGTTAATAATCCTATCTAATAATAGACAAGCAGGGTAATTGACCGTCCCTTCGTTACGCCTCCCATTGGCTAATCAGTGCAATATGCAAAGTTGGCGGTTAATTTGTATACGTAGGGACCCAGTGGCTATCAGCTATCGGAGCCTGCAATCAGAGCTGAGAGGTCCCCTGCCCAGGCCTAATGCCTCAGTGAGAAGCATTAGGCCTGGGAAGGGGCGGAGCCGGCAATCGCAAGGAGCAGGGGCCAAGTTAGCGATTGTGGGGAGCTGGGGGTCCCCTGCCCAGGCCTAATGCATATGCAGGGGCAGAGCAGGTGATCGCGGAGAGCTGGAGGTCCCCTGCCCCAGGGCTAATGACTCGGTCAGAGGGGGCCAAGCCAACAATTGGTGTGAACTACAGAGGAAACACCTTTTCTGACCGCTCATTGGCTTAGCTCCCTCTATGCCACTGGTAATATTCTTAGAAACTTGGGTAATAAGAATCCAAATAGGTGATCTAGGGTTTTTTACCACACTCCTGGAGAAAAAAAGGAAGGTCTGCTGCTGGAGGGTTAAGAAATGTCATATCCTGTCCTAGCTGGTTTTGCTCAGTGGATAATGCCTGGGCCTGCCCACTGCAGGCTCTGGGTTCAATTCTGACCAAGGGCATGTACCTAGGTTGCAGGCTCCTCCCTGGCCTGGGCCCAGGTCAGGGCTCATGCAGGAGGCAACTAATTAAAGTGTTCCTCTCACTTTGATGTTTCTCTCTGTCTTTCCCTTTCTCTTCCACATTCTGTAAAAATCAATGGAAACATATCCTCAGGTGAGGATAAAGAAAGAAAGAAAGAAAGAAAGAAAGAAAGAAAGAAAGGAAGAGAGAAAGAAAGAAAGAAAGAAAGAAAGAAAGAAAGAAAGAAAGAAAGTTCATATCCTATGAAAGACACATCTTGAAAATGCCTAAAGAAAGTTGTCATTTTTTTATGGTAAAGGGACTGGAGTCCGTGTTGATGAAAACACCATGGTGACTGTGGTGACTGACAGTGGCTGCAGCAGTGGGGTGATGGGGCTGGTGCCTTCCCCTGATCAGCCCGGTCACCTCCCACAAAGGGAGGCCAGACTGTGGCTTAGGCCCACTCCCCAAGGGGAGCAGGGAGCAGGGAGTAGAACATCCCCTGAGGGCTCCCAGTATGTGATAGGGGGCAAGCTGGGCTGAGGGACCTCCCCCACTCCAGTGCACAAATTTTTGTGCACCGGGCCTCTAGTAATAATAATAATAATAATAATAATAATAATAATAATAAATACCTGAAAAAGAACAGAATCCATTTAAGGGATTGACAGGTACAAACTCTGAATTATATTTTAGCATATGCATTAAAATATTACATACAAAAAATCCTGATTAAAAATAATACATAAAAAAATATAATATAACTTTATTTGTGTACAAATAGTCCCCTATTGAAAGAATAATGCAATGGGGAGGGTACTGACTATAGGAATAAATGTAAAAAATATAAAGCCATATTGAGTCAGGCATTTATAAAGGATAAAAAAAAATTGGTTCTGTTATGGGCAACATTTTCCTTTTCTGTCTATAAATTATTTAATTACATATGAATCCTTAGAAATAGCATTTCACATTCTTATTAAATGCTATAATGTCACAGTATTCTTATTGCAACAGGTATATAACTCATACATCAAAAGTTTATTACAGTCCTTAGAACAATTAGCAGAGTGCTGTTTTTGATTTTTCAAGAAAGAGTCTAACATTTTGATTTACCATCATTTGAAATATTCAACTATACAACTGTATAGAAGCTTGGTGTTTAAGTCAAACTAGTTACAATGCTACATTTGCTCTGTGTATTATTTTTGGTTTCTGAAACCTCTGAAGTGACATGTACGGTTTCTCGCTTTATAATCACTTTTTAATAAATACATGGAAACACTTTTGATTTGTGCTTTGAGTAAAAATAATTGAAATACATTTTTATATGAGTTTACTGACATTTCAAAGATGACATCTTAGAAAAGACTTTTCCTTTGAAGTAATTTTTAAAATGACACACTTATATCTTCCACATGAATGTTTCTTGGAAATGATCTCAAAATTTATTGAAATTAGGCTAAGACTGTGGTCATAACCTGACCATTTGGTGCTTTAAAAAATACCCCAAACTCTCTGCCTCACTAATTCACTAATGTTTTGTTAAATAATTTTTTAAAGTGTTTCTTATCTGAAGATAGTATTCTGCTAAAAGTTGAGAATAGACTCGTAAATAAGGTGTGTATGGCTCATTTACTAACAAATTCAAAACTACTCAAATATTTAAAGAAAAATTTCTTAAGGAGATCTTAATCTGCTTTGAAAAATGTATTTTACATGGAGAAGCCATACTATTAAATGAAAGAAAGCATCTATTATAATAAAATCATAATATGCTAATTAGACCGGACAGCTGAATGACCTTCCGGACATCCTTCCGGACGTCCTTCTGGATGAAGCTGGAGCTGCAAGGGCTGAGGCAGCCACCGCAGCTGTGAGGGCTGAGGCAAGCTGCCACAGCTGCGATGGCTGAGCCCCTAGAATGAATTTCGTGCATCAGGCCTCTAGTAGTAGCTATAAAAAATTCAATACCTACCAGTAGGACATGGATACATTCAAATATTCACAGTATTAGGAAACAGATCCCACATAAATATCCAATTTTATTATTTCACTATAACTATTAATTTATGTCCTTTAAGGTAAATATATAGTAATAAAAGGGTAATATGCTAAATAGACTGGATATTCTTCCTGATGAAGCTGTGGCTGGAGCAAAGTCGCCCAGGTCCCAGGTGCCTGCCAGTAGCCAGAGGAGGGAAGCCCGGGTCCCGGGTGCTGGAGGAAAGCCAGTGCCAGCAGCCGGGGGAAGAAGGCCTACTCTTGCATGAATTTTAGTGCATCAGGCCTCTAGCAATATCATAAAATAATTTAATGTGGGGTAATTTTATATAAGTAGCATCATGCAATATTTTATTAGAAACACTTTAGAATAAGTAGAACTCACCAAACTTCAAATAAGTTTTAGTTCCTCATGCTGCCATTATGATGGAGATTATGTCCTAAATTTTTTCATAGTATTACAATATTAAGCTAAGACTATAATTGCTCTGATATTCAGCAAATTGCAAGAAATTTCAAGAAATATGCAGTGTTTTAAATTTCCCTAGTGAGGTCAGTCAGCAGAAAACATGCTGAAAAGCAAGCAACAAAAACTAAACAATAACCAATAAAACAAAAAAACACATTAATAGATGTCTTTAAAATAGAATACATAAGAACATGAGCAGCCTATTTACAAAAAGACTATTTCTACTTATATGGGCTTTTAAGTTGTGGAAATTACTCTGTTCTGGGGAAACAGAGAATGGAATAGTTGGTAGATCACAGAAAAAGGATTCAGTCACCTGGTCTTTCAGGGACTACTAAAGTTACTTTTTGTTGTTTTTACAGTGGCCCAAATCAATAAAAATGAATTCAGAAGAAAAAGAAAATAATTGAAAAGTGCAAATTCACAGGGCTGCAATAATATTTTGGCAGGTTAAATTTTACTCCCATGGTGATCTGAATAAAAAGTTCCCAGAGAAATAGGGTGCAAAGAAACTCCAAACAAATTTTGTGAGTGCATTAGTCAAACAACATACATGCAAAAGGATATTGACGAATTCAATGTGGACCTATCCCCTAAGTATATTGGAAAGTAGTATCTGTGAGTTAGCTTTACGTGCCTTATGAGATAGGAATTCCATCTATTTCCCTATATTTTCAATTCTATGAAACAGTTTAAGGCAATTCCACAAATGCCACAGATCCATATTGTCTTTTTCTCAATATATGAATCTTAATGTTATTTTATCTACGCTCAAATATGGTTATGATACCTCCAGAGCTCACACAGTTCTTTTACAAAATAGCTTTTAAATAGGTCTTAAAAGAGTGATACACAATTAAGATATTTTTATAACAGGTAAAACAGAGATGAAAGCATGGCTTTCAGAAATACCTGCTCTTTTACATAGCATACGTGGCTCTCATTCTCACCCCCATTCTGGATCTGCTCACTAGAGATTAATAACCCACCCCAGTATCTGACAATATACCTTCTATATTTCTCATAAATCCCTGTTGCAATGCAGTATGTTTAGGAAGCTACCTCCACCTGAAAAACATGGACAATGAGATGGGGGTGGGGAGCATTTCTCTACAGTACAGAGCCAACCAACACCCTCCTTCTCTGGGTTTGTCTGAAACAAATGAAAAAATGAGGGTTCTGTCCCAAATAATAATAAAGCAACACTGACACCAAAGAAGTGGCAGTTGCTCTGGAGCAGGCCTCTACCCAACACATGCTGTGACCCTAAAAAGTGTGGTTCAAATGGCCTATCCCTCATATTGACTTGAAGAAGCTCCCACCTGTGCTGGTATTTATCCAATCAGTACTGTGCCTTTAAAAAATCCCAGCACTGAGGAATTTGGATGTGGCAATCACCAAAAGAAAAAGAGCAATCCTCTATAATAAAGAGCTAATATGCAAATGGTCATCACACCCTCGCGCTCTCATGCCAGGGCTGGGGGACCTGAGGCTGTGCCCCCTGCCCACCCTGTGGGGCTTGAAGGGGGTGGGGCCAGCCAGGTCTGGGTCTGGGTCTCATGTGATTTTGAGGCACACACGGGGGTGCAGGGACTTGACTATGGGTCCTGCGGCACACCCCGGACTCTGACAGGAGGGAGATTTTCATATACATTTTACTAATTTTCTTTCATCTCTGACACTTCTATTATAGAGAAAGGGCAAATAGCAATATTAAAATATTTCCTCTAATTAATTCCCTTTTAATGTGCATGAATTTCATGCACCGGGTCACTAGTTCTAAATAACAAGCTCTCTAACAGCCCCAGATCCACCCTAAGCCACTCTTTCAATGGCCAGGAACCAATTAGTAAGCCAAGAAGAGACCCCCTCCCCCGCAAGAAGTTATCTGAGAGGCATCCATTGTTGCTACTGCATCCTGCTCACAGAGGCAATTGTTTTATAAGACTTAAACTTTCTTTTGATGATGGACTTCAAAACATTGGCACCCTGGGTAAAGGAACGCAGAACTCTGTTACTTACAGCTCTAGAATAAGGCCAGCAGGCAGGGCCACCCAGGAGTTTCTGCCATGAAACAGTATCAATAAGCTGCAGTGGGGGAAGTTATAGCATTGCAAGGCAAGTCAGGGAGCTTTAGCTAAGCTTTCCTAGCTCCAAGTGTCTCTACTTTCCACTTAGCTCTGGGCCAATCAGGGTTGATACAAAGTGACCCTGGGGTTTGAGGACCCTATAAGGAAAACATATGGGTATGAAGAAAGGGAACTGAGTCTCTAGCTAGGACCTTAAAACTTTTCTTCTTTTTTTTTTTCTACCATTGCAAGGTAGCAAGGGATACTGGGAAATTTAAAGAATCAGCTCAAGTGTCCCAGAATGAGAAACACCTGGGTGCTTTGGTGCAGCAGATCCCTCCTCCAAAGCTTCTTCAAGAGTCTGATTCACATCATCTGTCAGGCAAACACAATGTTCACGGACACCTTGCCCTATTTCCGTCCTGCCCCTGCCCTCCTGCCCAGTTGTCTGAGTGGAGCACATGGGAAAATTATTACTATTACACCGTTTAGGGAGGTGCCTGCCCATAGGACCCAGCCAGGTGCAAGGGAACCAGCTCTGGAACAAAGGCTGCATGAGGCCAGACCTGGGAAGATGCACATTGTGGGCCACAATTCCATAGCCTTCTAGAATCCAGAATGGAACATATACTTGCAATGATTTCAGCCTTTCCTCAAGGGATCTTAGTCTCCCTCTAAAAAATCAATGAGTTCTGGGTTTAAAAATTGGCTGAGATCTGGAAAGTGATAACTGATTGGGCAGGAAAAATTTCTGTGGGCTTGGAGCAGATCTGGGGCAGAATGTGGAATGACACAGTCAGGTGTTTAACTCAGGTGAAAACCTGCCAACTTTAAGGTAAATCTACCTTTAGTAGTTCTGTTTCCTACAGGTTTAGCTGCAATCAGAGATGAAGATGTGACGAGAGCACTACAAGGCCTTTGCTACAAAGCCTTTCTTAGACCTATTTGAATGTGGGACAAAAGTCATGAAGAAATTGCATTGACAGGTGAATTACTTTGACCTTTATGAAATATTTGTCTCATTTCACAAATAAGGTTTTTATGATACAATTTGCAATTTGTATTTCATAGAATGAAAAATATAAGGAAATAGATGGAATTCCTATCTCATAAGGCACGTAAAGCTAACTCACAGATACTACTTTCCAATATACTTAGGGATAGGTCCACATTGAATTCATCAATATCATTTTGCGTGTATGTTGTTTGACTAATACACTCACAAAATTTGTTTGTAGTTGCTATGTAAACTATTTCTCTGTTGAATGTCTGTGTGGGTTCCCTCTCCTGTGCATAAGGGATAATGGGAGGGAGGGCTGTTCTGGTAGCCTTATTTAAATCTCAAAATATTTGTCTTAAAACTCTCTGAGCACTGCTAATCCATCTCCTTCATTTATTCATAGTTTGCAGTTGTTTTTATTACTGTTGTTCAGAAAGGAGTTTGGGAGGCCAGGTCTCCCTCTATTAAGTGTTATAGGTATGAGTGGGCAAGAAACCAGGGGATTGACATATTGTTACAAAGTGTGTGTAAATTTTCCTCAGCCCTTGAGGAGATAATAAGCTGTGCTCATTTATGAAAAATATTTGATGAAAATTTAATTGCCTTAAAGTTTATAAGACCCCTAGATTTTCTCATGACATGAGAGATACTCAAGAAGCGTATACTGGATAAGTAAATGAACAAAATCCAGTATTCTTTACACTCTTATCTAACCTTACCTTTCAACATCCCATTCTCCATATCCCTGCAAACCACACTATCAACTCTTTACTGACAAGGAGCCCACTGTATCTGTTGATGTTTTATTTTTTGTTTGATGATATTCTTTTGGAGAATCTGTAGAGTACTTATAAAAAGGATAACGATAATAGGTTTAGAGAGACACTTCATAAATGTAAAAATGTAATTTATTTCAATATGGCAGCAATTTCAACCATTATGCCAAGGCACACTACTGTGCTGCAAGAGATTTTAAAACATGCAATACCTGACTATTTAGTCAGGGGCCCTGACCTCTTTTCCCTTAGATTGTCAAATAATATGATAACTAGAACCAATACAACAATAGCCGTCCAGTGTGAGTGAATCAAAATTGTACCGAATTTGTCAGATCGGCAAAATATATGTATTGTTTGGTGTGCTGCAGAATTTTAGTAATTAGTGTATGTGTGCCAGGAAGTGAAAAAGTCTGAAAACCACTGAAATATGATAAGCAGGCTGCTATTTAACAAACCAGTTGCTAAACACTGGTGATGCTATAGTGAGTGAAACATACACAATCATTGTTCGTATGAAGCATACTCTAATGAGGTAGACATATATGAAATATGTAATTATACAACAGAGAGACACCACTAAATTCTATAAAGGAAAAGTGCAAGGCATTAGGCAAATTTATAAAGAAGACAAATAAAGGCTGTGCTTATTAAGAGGTATTTAAATTAATGCCAGAAAACTGAATGAATATTGTTCTGGCTATTCGGGTGGCTTATAAACATCAGAAATTGGTTCCTCATATTCTGGAGTCCAGGAAATAAAAGACCAAGGTTCTGGCAGTTTTGGTATCTGTTGAGGATTGGCTTCTTGGCAGACAGCCGTCCTTATTGTAACCACACAGTGCAGGGGCAAAGAAGCCATCTAGGGCACCAAACCCATCATGAGGGCTCTGTTCTCATGACCTAATCACCTCCCAAAGGCCACCTCCGACCATCACACTGGGCATTAGATTTAAATATATGGAATATTCAGACCATAGATAGCAATTACCAAGCAAAGGATTTTGCCCTGGAAATTTTGTCTTGTGTGGCACAGTGAAGATTGAGCATGTTACTAGAACAGTTGGGGAAATGGAGCTTAGCTCTTTGAAATAAAAGATATAAGAAACGTTGGCTGGCTGATGCATCCTGAGTGGGTAAGTTCCATTATTTAAGGCATCTTGGACAATACTACAGATATTTCATATTCTAGAGTGATACTCTGTAAACATTATCTACTATGTTTATCACAACATTAGTACTAATATAAAATAGAAAAAGTTGTCTAAAATTGAAAAATAATTGAGCCTGTATTAAATTTGATAAAATATTATGTTGCTGTAATTATTGTTTTTAAAATATTGAATGACATAAGAAAGCACTTAAGTTCAGTTGAAAAGAACACTAATCCACTAGGGTGTATACTATGTAAACCTAATGACATAGCAGTCATATGTAGAGGAAAAATATGCACAGAAAAAAGGAAGCATGAGAAACAGTAAACACTGAATATTTTTCAACTCTGATTTAATGTTTTATTTTCTGGAAGCATTTTATGTCTTCCAAGTTCAGAAATAAAAATAATATATTTATCCCTTAATTTTTGAGAAAACCTTCTACACGTTTGTTAATATTATATCCAAGTAATTTTTGGATATGTTATTCCACATATTTCTTAAGTAATTAAGACATCATAATGAACTCATGACTCAGACGCATCAAATAATTTCAAGAGGACACAGAGAGGGAAGATGACAGTAAAGTTTAGTAAAAGTACACTCAGCAAATAATATAGAGAATATTAAAGTAGCAAAGAGCCTCAGAGGTAGACTAAACACACACATATTTCAAACGAGAAAACTACGAGCTAGAAGGGTTAAGTTATTTTTAGTAATCATAGTATAAGTTATTAATAAAGTCAAATCTAGAAACTTTAGGACTTTATTTTATTTAAGGACCCTAATATTACTTGGTTAATATGTCAGAACTAAAATTAGATTGCATGTGTGGAATTTACTCTGACCAACTATCTTATTTTCTCTTTCAGGTGTAGTCATATTAGTAAAACATATTTTTTATTTTTTCACAGATGTTTTATTTCACTCCAGTATACTTTCACCAACAAAATCATATTCTCTCACAAAATAAACTTATAAAAAGCATATGCTGCCTGCCACACTATCTAAATCCCATCACTTTAGGAACACAAGTTACCAGAACACAGTGATATCTGCACGTGAAGTAGATTGCAGCAAAAGCATCAATTCCTTTGACTATGTTCATTATTGATAGCTGTTGCAGGGACTGAGTCAGTCTTGAGGCAATCTATGTCAATCGTTGACAGCTTAAATGAGCCGATCAGTCATGCTGTGGAACATACTTACTTTGCACATGTGACCATAGCACTAGACTAACTCTGTTAACCTTTTAGAACCTAATAAATGCATGTTTTCTTTTCAATGTTCATTTTCTTTATAAAGTGATAATAAAATGTAGAGTGTAAGATCCCCATGTGAAACACAATAGAATATTTACATTTTTGTTAAGTTCAAGATCGCTTACAATTCTGAAGGATACAATTTACTGGAAGAAATGGTAAAAGAGGTATGAAAAGACAAAAATACTAGTATTTACGTGATGCATCCACTGAGGCCACAGATCAAGGCTTGTCTAGGAATGCCTACAGTCCCACAGAGCTGGAGGGTGGTGTTTTGGCTTTAAGTCAGCACACAAAGAAATTACTTAGCTAGGAGAGAATGTGAGAAACAGAAAGCTTGATGGATGGATGTGAGGCTGCAGAGTGATCCCAGGAGCACGTGTGCCCCAGTAAAGCAGTTGGGGCCATGTGGTAAGGAACAGATCAGCATGCTCCTTAGAAGCCACTCTAATCTGCAAGGGTTGAGAGGAGAGATTTTCTTTCAGGCCATATCTGTTCCTAGACTCCTCTTCTCTTGCTCATTACCAATGAATGAAATGGAGCATCAAACATCAGGATCAATCAGGTATAATCATAAAATCAATTTAAGTTTTGGTCATAGAATGTCTCTTAACTCATAAGTGAAAATGAAAATAATCCTTCCCCTTCCTCTGTATGAATCCGGGTCAGGTCCCATAACTTTTCTGGTCTGTTTTAGTTTGCCAAAATTCCTGTGGTCACTGTAAATCACAATGCACATAATCAATTTTGTCATTAAAACTCTGGTCCAATATACTTAATCAGCACTTCACTCTTCAATCAATAAGCAGTTTTCTTCCATGCCCGGGGGGCTTATCGTAAGCCCGAGCAGAAAGTGTGAAGCTGATTCTCCATTAGCACTCACTTCTTCCTCCATTTGCTAGCTGTTGCCTCTGATTCTTCTGGGTGCGATGAGAGGAGAGGAAGAGCGGAGGTAAGGTACTGGGGAAATGTGTACCCGACTGGCTCTCTGGGCTGGGCAGATGCCTAAGACTGACTCTTTCTTCTAGGTGATTTTGTGGGTTCTCTGAGACATCCACTCTGTGTTCCTCTGATTATACATTCTTGTTGAAGGCTCTGCCTCTGTTTCAGAGCACTGGTGTCCCTGAGTCCCAGGTTTTCCAGTGTTTATCTCCACACAGACATTTCTGCTGTGGTGCACTGTGCAGGAGCAATTATATCTTAATATTTTCAGAAGCTTCACTGGTAAAAATCACATAACACTAACATGTTCTTACACACACATGGATGAATCATTAATCAAAAGATGATTAATAAAATGAGAAGTTCCCATAATGTAGAATCTGTTCTGAGAATACAGGATATCAATGCTTCTAGTTACAGAAATCTATAATAATAAAAGCGTAATATGCAAATCGACTGAATGGCCTAACAGCAGAACGACCTTCCAGATGACCTTCTGGACAACCTTCCAGACGACCTTCCAGACAAAGCCAAGGCTGCGAGGGCCGAGGCAGCTGGGGCTGCAAAGGCCTACTCTTGCATGAATTTCGTGTATCGGGCCTCTAGTAATTTCATATTTGTAGAAATTCTGCTCGACTAGGCTCTCTGTTGCATAGACTGCTGTTAAATCCTGCCCCTACATTTATCTTGTTCAGTCTGTGTTCAATTCCTAGTTGCATCCTCAACTCTTATAAGGACTGCAACCTCCATTTTTTTCCAGTTGCTTTGTTATTCCACCCCCTCCTCTCTTTGAATCCAGTCAGTAGTTCTTAATTTTCACTACACATAAGAATCGCCTGAGAGATTTTTAAAACTACTGTGGCTCAGGTTCTCTTTACTCCATAGATTATAATTTACTGTGCTAAAGTGTGCCCTAGGCATAAATATATTTGTAGAAGCTCTATCTGATTCCAATGTGCATCCAAGGTAAGAACTATGGTTTTGGTCAGTCCCCCTGGTTCTTGGTTTTATTCTCACTTAGCTTTTGCTTTTCTGCTTCATAGTAAGCAGAACCTACTTTGGTATATCTCAAAAACTTCAGATAAGTAGGAATATCATAAGTCTATCATTCAATCTACCTTTTGTGAGACAATTTTGTGTTTACAATAATAACAATTTTGAAAATATCTAGATTCAAACCATTGCTCCATCTTCCCCCCATTTTCCTTTCATTTAAGTATTTTAAAAATTAATTCCTGAGCTGAATTGTGTTGTCCCTCCCCCCTCACACACACCCTGATTCTTATGTTGAACTGCTAATGCCAAGTCCTCAGAATGTGACTGTATTTGGAAAGAAGGTCTTTAAAGAGGAAGTTAAGGTTCAGTGAGGTTATTGTATGGGCCTTAATACAATATGGTGAATTAGGTATCCTTGTGATACCTTTCCTTGTGAGAAGAGGGAATTAGGACATGGACATGCACAGGGGGAAACCATATGATGACACCAGAAGGCCATCTGCAAGCCAAGGAGAGAGACCTCACAGTAAAACCCCCTCCGACATTTGCTCTTAGACTTCTACCCTCCAGAACTCTGAGAAAATAAATGTTCCTTGTTCAAGTCACCCGATCTGCAGTGCTTTGTTAAGGAAGTCCAAGCAATTAATATATCACACATCTAAAATACTATTGACCTAATTCAGGCCTTAATAATATCAACTGGGACTATTGCATTCACCTCCTAATTAAACTAGTAACACACATGCTTCCAATCCATTCTCCAAAATGCAGTCAGAGTTACTTACCTACAGTACAACTTTATCCCATTCCTGCTTTAGACTTCTTAAGTGACCAGTCCATATATTGCTATCTTGACTTCAAAATTTAATTTCCAGTACCAAAATGTTTCTATTTCTATATGCCAAGCATTTTTTTCTTTCCTTCACTCAATTTATTCTAAACCCTCTATGTATAATTACCCCCCTCTGTTCTTTTTTTTAATTTAAATTAACTTAAGATTCATCTCAGGAAACTTAATAGAATGCCTCTAATCACTCTATAATGATCCTGGTTAAGTCAATATATTCACCATTGTACTAGAATTTTTATATGTATTTTATTATATTAAAGTGATATATTTATATGTCTCTCTTGACTTAAAACTTATAACATTTTAATGGATCAACTATTTCTTATTCCTCTTTGTAGTTCCCAGGTCTAATGGACTATTTACAGTAAAATCACTTGATATTTTTAAGGAAATGTTGTACTCACCTGTATGGGTCTATGTTCAATAAATAATTACACAGATCACCTGAATCTCTGACCCCTGACAGATAATGCAACCCCATGATGACTGCTTAAAAACTCCCGCTAAATTTTACTTTGAGACAACATGTCCATTATGGATAATGGTTTCAAAGAACAGTTTAATCTTTCTATTATATCTTGAGTTTACCAAGTAAAAGAAGATCACGGATGTATGTTTCACGGTGTGTGAAATCTCTGGCATTGTGTGAAAACTTTAGCATACAAGGCACTTGAATATGTGCTTTTAGTGAAAAGAAGGTTCATAGATTTCATCCAGTCTTCAGATTTCTTGACCCCAAAATTTTAAAACTGTAAACTGTATGTGTATAGGTCTTATATTTACACTAGAGGCCCAGCGTGTGATTGAAATCACGCGTGGAGGCGCCCTGTCTCCTGCCGTGTGAGGAGGCACGCATGGGGGGCCGGGACCGCGCCTGACCCATGTAGAGCGGGCCAGCCGCAGCGTTGTGTCCGCTGGGGTGGGGGCAGGCACTCCTGTGTGTTGTGTCTCCGCTCCGGCCCGCCCCAGCCCCAGCCTCCCAGAGGCCACTGGGGTCGGGCGGCAGCCAGTCCCCTCCTGCCCATCTGCAGGCGCAGCTCCTCCTGAGCAGTTGTGAAGCTCGGCTAATTAGCATATTCCCTGTTAAGATAAATAGATAGATAGATGATAGATAGATAGATAGATAGATAGATAGATAGATAGATAGATGATAGATAGATATAGATGAGGCCAGGCCAATGGTAACTAATAATATAAACCACATTATCATGAATCCTCCTGGAATACTGTGAGTTTTAATCCTTCCCTTTCACTAAGGATTATTGTCTTCAAAGAAAACAAACATAACACCACAAATTTGTGAGGAAGTTTTAGTGATAATACGACTCATTGCATCAGTGCTCTGTGATGCTTCCCATATGAAAAATGCCTTGCACACAATGCACTATTCAGCGAACACTAGTTTCTACAGACCAGACACTTTTCTTTACACCAGAAATGTGTTGGCAAATAATACAAAGTTCTTTCTCTTTTGAATCAAAATTCTAGAGAAAGGAGACATGAACAGTTACATCTAAGAGGATAATATAGAGATATTAAAAGAAGAGACAGTGACTGGACAATACTTTCCATAGGTTATCAAAGACAGTATCTCTAGGTAGATGACATTTATACTGAGACCTGAACAGCCTGAAGGAGGTACACATAGAAAGGTTAGAGAAAAATCATTGCAGGCAAATGTGTGCACAAGTGAAAAGTCACTAAAATGGAAAGGAGTTTGACATATGCAGGAACCTGACAGAAGACCAGCATGTCTGGAACTCAGTAAAAAGAGGGAAGAAGGGAAGAAAACAAAATCTTGCAGGTTGACTGAGAGAGGATCACGTTGGACATTACAGACTTTGGTAAAGAGTTTAGAGGTTATTCTAACTGAGATGAGAAGCCAACAATGGATTTTCAGCAGGAGGTATGACAGGACCGGATTTTCACCTTTAATAGAACTTACTGACTTTTCTGTGAATACAGATTTTATACAGGCAAGTGTAGATGAGAGAGCATGGGGGAAGCTATTAAAGCATATTAGGTTAGAGGGGATAGTGATTTAAGATAGAGTGGCAGAAGTTGAAATATAAGTGCTTTGATTCAATAAATATTTTATAAGTACCACTGACAGAACTTGCAGATGAATAGGGTATGTGATACGAGGAGAAGAAAGGAATCCAGGAAGACTCTTAGGTTTTGCCTGGGTATGCGTATGGGAGATTGATAGTGTCATTTAATAAGATGTAAAAGATTAGGCAAGGAGTAAGCCTAATTGATGTGTAGGCGTCCAAGTAAAAATGTAAAGCAGCCATTTGCACATATGGGCCTTGAACTTGGTAGAGATGTTAAATGACATAAAACACAGAAAACCTGATCCTATTCATTAGAAAAACACATACATAGAGAATAAAACGGATGGATGCAGGAGTTATTAATTACTCCAAAAGTCAAGAAAAAAAAAAGAGAAGGAACTTGCCAAGACACTGGGATGAAGCATCGAGTGAGGTGGAGGAGTGTAGTGTCACAAACAACAACCACAACAATAAAAGAAACAGAGGAAACCATATTTCAAGAATGAGAAAGTGATCACCTGTGTAAGACCAATAAAAAGAAGCCACTATAAAATTTAGAAACATAGGGTCCTGTGTCTCCATCTCTTTAAGATAAATAGTTTTTAAATGTGATGTTTTTTCTCAGATCTGAGGAAAAAATTAGAAAAGTACTCTTGTGCTTGAGAGGAAGAAATTCCCTTGTAACTAAAACTGTCCAAGTGTATAGATGGTGTGTTGTAAAATTATTTTCTTAGAGCTCCAAAAAAATAATGAAGTTAGTGCTAGTGAACCAAGGGTACAACTTGCTAAATATATTAATCAGAATGAAAAGCTTGCTTTCTACCATAAAGGACATATTTCCCTCTGTTTGGTCATTCTCTCATTCATTGTAAAATTAACTTTAATGTTTTACTACTGGGACTATATATAAGCATTGAATATTTTTAACTTCTAAGCTTATATTTATTTTTAAGCTAATAAACATCATTTTTAGAACAGTTTTAGGTTCACAGCAAAATTGAGTAGTAGGTACAGAGAGTTTCCTTATACACTCTCTCCCCCGCAGATGCACAACCTCCCACCCACTATCAATACCTCCCACTACAGTGGTATATATGTTAGCACCAATGACGCACAATTATCACCCTAAATCCATAGTTTACATTAGTATTCATTTGTTGTTCTACATTCTAGGAGTATTCACAAATATATAATGGCATGTATCCATTATTGTAGTATCATTAAAATAGTTTTGCTGCTCTAAAAATCTTCTATGTTCTGACTATTCATTTATCCATTGCCCCATAATCACTGGCAACCACTGATCTTTTTAACGTCTCCATAATTTTTTCTTTCCCAGAATGTCATATAATTTGAATCACTCAGTATGCAGCCTTTTCAGATTGGCTCTTTCACTTAGTACTATGCATTTATATTTCTTCCATGTCTTTTCATTGTTTGACAGCTCATTTTCTTTAATGCTGAACCATATACCATTGTCTGGATGTATTACAGTTTATTTATTCATTCCCTTATTAAAGGACATCCTGGTTGCTTTCAAGTTTAGCAATTTATGAATAAAGCCTATATAAACATCACATGTAGGTTATTGTGTGGACATGTCTTCATTTCATTCAGGTAAATGCCAAGAACCATGATTACTGGTACTTATTTATTCAATAACACGTATTTGAGAAAATTCTGTAGGATTATTTGTGTCTTGTCTACTATCAGCAAATATTTTGTGTTCACAAAAATATACTTTTTCATTTAAGCTATTAATGGCATTACTAATGTATCTTTTCCCTTTCCTTTCTTTTTTTCTCAAAAGTGATATAAAATGTAAAGCTGGTTTTATTTTATCCCATGATTATTGTAATTAACTATATCAATTTTTGCAGAAATTGAAAATATTGAATAAAAATAAGGATCTTCTTGACATTGTCAAAATCCAAAACCAAAGGAGGCTTATAACTTTACCTATCACTAAGGCAAAAATACTCTTGGAAAAATGGTGAGCATGGACTCCCAATTGGGAAGGGAGAGAGCGATCTGAGAAAGTATTGTCCTTAGTTAACTCGAGAAGATTTATTCTAAAAAGAAAAATGATTGTACTAAACCCTTTTTAGAAAGGATACTAAAAAACAATATTTACTTTTATAGCTACATGTCAGGAAGAACCTGTGTGTGTGTGTGTGTGTTTATCCTCACCCAAGGAGGAGATTTTTGTTTGTTTGTTCATTTGTTTGTTTTTAGACAGAGAGGAAGGGAGAGAGAGAGAGGGAGAGAGATACATTGATGTGAGAGGGAACCATCTATCAGTTGCCTCCTATATGTGCCCAGACTGGGGTCAAACCCATAACCTAGGTAATTGTCTTGAATGGGAATTGAACCACACCTTTTGGTGTACAGGATGACACTCCAACCAAATGAGCCACACTGCCAAGACAGAACTTTTTTTAATTTATGAGAGTTGATACAAACTTCCTTATTAGCAATGAGTAGTATTTAAAAGGTGTTTTATTCATTTTGACTACTAGAAAAATCAAAGGTTAATTTGCACCTCATTTGTAACAACTGTATGTAATATTATTTACCCCATAATTGTGAAAAAACTTCTAAATCAGGGAATCATTCTTAATAAACAAATAGAATAGCAAAAAGTCATTTGAAAATTTATGTTATAATCTAATCCTCATTCATTTTATTTTTTATTATTTTGTTGTTAATCCTCACCTGAAGATAGATATTTTTTTTTCACTGATATTTAGAGAGTGAAAAGGAGGGAGGGAGAGTTAAAGAAAGAGAGAGAGAGATCTATGTGAGAAAGACACATTGTTTTGTTGCCTCCCACACGGGCCTTGACCTATGCACCAATCGAAACTGGCAACCTAGATATATGCCCTTGACCAGGAATTGAACCTGAGACCCTCTGGTGTGTGGGCCAAAGCTCTAACCAATAAGAGACAGCGGTCAGGGTGAATCCTCATTCACTTTAATTCATATTTTATCATTTTACTATATGGGCTTCTGTTATATGCTATTTCACATATGAGATAAACAAAGAGGTATAAATATGTGAATACATCTTGAAATATGATCCTTCTAAAATGTAATAAGGTAGTAATAGATGAGATAGCTAGAAGTCATTTGGGGCTGCTTATCTAGGCGTTGATCCCATTTTGTGGCTCTACTTTGTAATTCACTGAAAAGAATGGTCTCACACCAGCTGTTTCTCTACTATATTTTCTGAAATACAAATGGGGGCTGAAAGAGTTCCCAGTTTTTTCTCTCAGGCTTTTTGTCCTGCCAGTCTTCCCCAGTCTAAATGCATAACAGATTATATGAAGGCTTAAACATTTGTTTTATTGAAGCTACATCTATGTCTTAATACAGAATAGAATAAAGAACAGAGAGAAATTTTTCAAGCTTGATAGTTCCCTTTTATTAAAAATGTGGTACACATCTACTCTTAAAAATAAGGGTAATCCATGTGGGTACTTTATTTTTTGTTCAATCTTGCTCTCTCCCTTTCCTCTCCTTGAAAGGCCAAATAAAGTGATATAACTTCCTTAGTTTAACTTTATGACTCTTTAGAAAGAATAGACCTAAAATTACTGTACTAAGCAATCTTTAATTCTTTCTTAGACTTTCTTACATCCAAGAGGTACAGTGTTAAGTATTAATGACACTATTTTAACCATCAAGCATGGTGGATTAATATATAGACATATATTAGTAGATATATATCTCCATATATAATTCAAATAATCTACATTTGTAATTATTGTAGCTAGTAGGTAGGGCCATTCAACACAAACTACATAAACTATGCTTTGTCATTTGAGCATTCCCATAGAAATGTCTCCATCTAGCTCTCCCAAATAATTAAACTCAACACGACATTCTTCCCTTAAAATATTTCTGCTATACACATTACTTTTAGGATAAAGACAAACTGCTTTACCTCATTTAACAGGGATAACCTTAAGTATCTTCATCCTGCTTATTCTTCCCACCGTAACTCTTATTATCGGATTTGTTATAAATGATAGGCTATATCTATATTCAATTACCTTCTAGTCTCTTAATGAGCTATACTTCATGATATCTCAAGACTGAATATATATTGAATTGGACTACTAAAATATGTACTTGGTTGGACTACTAATTTTTTGCCCTTAGGATCTCAGCCAAGTCATCTTTTTATATAGGAAGACTTTTTTTTAATCCTCACTTGAGGATATGTTTATTGATTTTAGAGAGAGGGAGAAGAAGGGAGGGGGAGAGACAGAGAGACAGAGAGAGAGAGAGAGAGAGAGAGAGAGAGAGAAACATATCAGTTGCTTCCTGGACCCACCCCCACCAGACATGGAACCCACAACCTATGTATGTGCCCTGACTGGGAATCAAACCTGAAACTTTTTGACGGCACTCCAACCAAGTGAGCCACCTGGCCAGGGTAGGAAAACCTCTTTCAACATAACTCCCCATGACTCCTTACTCCTAACCTGAATTGGGTACAGAACATTTATGCATATCCTTATTACAACATTTGTTGCACTGTAGTTTAAATCTACCTTTTACTTCAAAATATTTTCATGTGCATTATATTTTGAGGGATAAAACTCCATTTGGTGTACCCTTGAATCTCACCATATGTAACAATGAGAAAAAATAAGTATTGAGTGGCTTAATGAAAATGTATTGAGTTCAACATCCTTTGAACTAAATACATATGCAGAGCAGAGGAGAATAAATTTAGTGGTCCATTCCAGATATATTGGTTAAAAAAATGTATATTTTTGGAAAATAGTTCTTTCTAACCAATGTCTCCTCTTTCCCACACTCCTTCAACATTCAGATTCCCATAGGATAATTAGGCGGACTATCATTCAATGCCTATTTCCAATTGCTCTACTCTTAATTAGCAAGCCTAAAACTGCTCAGTATTATGATAAATATTGAAATCTATAGTAATTTCAAGAGGAAATATTAGAGAACTCTCCTGCTGATGGGATTCAAATATTTAAAGACATTAAATATTTAGTATAAAAGAAGTATATTCATTTTCTTGTTGGCATATTTTTTCTACTTAATAAAATATGGATAGAGGGTTTTTCCCCCCCTTGGTACAAAATAAAGCTTCCCCCACCCACAAAAAATAACCTTAGCAAAAGTTGACCAAGCCTAAACATATTTATTTATCCTAAAATAACATTCATGAAAAAAAAATAATTGCCACCAAGTTTGTAACAATCCATTGGAAATCAGCCACAGTGCAATTTTGATGAGCATGAGTAAGCATGAGGAGGAGAAAAGTAACCAAAGAACATTTTCAGGAAGATACTATTGTAGTAAGAAGATAACTTTCTGAACCTCCAATTGCAAACTGAGAAGCTAGAGGAGGACAAAGTGTTGTCGTGCTCCCAGTACTTGCCTCATGTATTTCAGAAGGTTATATAAGGTCAGCCCTGCCTGATAATCCTCAATTTCTACTATATGAAAGCCACTGAAAAGTAGAGCATTCATTTACCAAATTCATAGGCCCCAGTGTAAATAGCTTCTTCTGGACATATGCTCAAATAACTCCAATAATGTTGAATCATCTAGTCTGGCTTAAGTAGCATATAACTAGTATTTAGTCTGTCCACTTACACAATGGACTAATTAGTTGAAATATAATTCTATTTCCGTCAAAGGAAATGAACAGAAATCAACTTTTCCTTTCTTAATATTTTAATTCAAAATGTTCTTCCTACTTCCTGATTTGAGAACTATTCCTGGCTAGTGAGAGTTTTAAAAAGAAAAGTCCTGTAATGGTTTTGGCCTTTTGACCTTCAATCAGGCTGCTTTATTTTCAGATAACTGTCCTGAAAATATCAGAATTGCTCTGAACAAGAATTTTGATTGAATATTTTGTAATGTATCAACAGTTCCTATATTAGGGTGTAATTGTAACTCCTTTTTGAACTTGTACAGTTTCCCCATATGTGGGTAGGACCTTTAGATTCTCAAATCTAAATGTCCTGTGATGAACAAGACAATGGACAAAATTTCTTAGTGATGATATGCTATTAAGAATGTGTAAGTCAGCTTCAGGGCGTCATTGGAAACTGCAAGACTCCTTAATGCTATGGATATACTAGTAGGGTTGTCAAAATTCAGTGCTTCCAATTGTTTTCCTCCTATTCTCACTGAATAAACTCAAACTGGACTTTTATCTCCATCACTCCAGTAAAACGGCTCTGTCAAGGATGCAAGTGACTGTCACATTGCAATTAGCCATCGGTCATATCTTAATCCTTAACTCAGTTGAGTGGGCACTCACATTTGAACCAGAATTCTAAGCTCAAAAGTCCAAATACTTACTCTTATTGACAATTTCCATTGGAATTCCGATAATAATTGTAAATTGAACCTATCTAAAATTTAGATTTTGAATTTTCCTCACCCTGAACCTTTTTATCTTGCAGATATTCTGCCAAATTAGACAATGGCAACACTATTCTTCTCATGCAAAAATTCTTGGGGTCAGTCTTACTTGGCTTTTTTCTCTCTATTGCCCCAGTCATTCACCAAGAAATGCTATTGGAACTATTTTTTTAAGTTATCCAGAATTTTATCACTTCTTACACCCTCCAATATCATCCTCTGGTCCAAACCATCAACATCCAGCAATGAAATAATTGTAAGAGCTTTAAAAAGTTATCCTATTCTGTCACTGCTAAATTATTGCATGGTTTACTATCTTACTTTCTTCAGTTCTTTACTCTAAATTTGTTCTATGGTGATATCTTTCCTGGTAACTTTATTTAGAATTTCATCAAGGTACTCCATATTAGGGACATGCACACACACACACACACACACACACACACACATATATATCACTTCCTATCCATTTTATGTGCATTAATAGTTCCCTGCTGCACTAATTAGCATTGATAAACAGATAATGAGATATGACTTGCATATCTGCCAGCAAAGAAGGAGTTGTGAAGCTCCAAATTCTATATTAATTATCATGTGTTTCTGCTAGTAATGTGGTGTTTGGGATACAGATATCACTAGTTTTGAGGTCATTGCAAACATGATAGTCCCATGATAGCTTCAATCCACATCTTATCACATTTAAATGACAAGAACCTGTACTATGAGACTAAACGTTATACTCTCATGGAAAGAAACAATAGGGTTTGGGAAAGAATTGAATGTATTTTACATAAGGGATATACATAAAGAATTTGCAGCCTGAAAGTGGACTATGTTCAGTTAATGATGACTAGAAATTCTTTGTCCTTTTTTTTCATTGAAAGGTAGAGCTTATTTTACCTCCCCCTGAATCAGGCCTTGCCTAATGATTTATTTTGATTAATAAAAGAAGCAGAAATAACAATATTTAAATTATTAGACAGGGCATCAAGAGTTCTCCAGCTTCTGACTTGCCATTTAAATGCTCCTTTTTTAAACACAAACTGATATTGCAAGGAAGTCTAAACACCTATATGCAAAGGCTCATGTGGAGGAAATCTGAGGTTTGGAGCATGCAGACCCACTTGAGGTTCTAGAAGGCAGCCAGTATCAATTATCAGCCAGTGAATGAAGATATTTTGGAGTGTTCTGCCATCCCAGCCCTTCAATTAACATCACATAAAGCAAAAGGACTGCCAAGTCAACCCTGAGAAATATGACATATAATAAATTATTGCTGTTTTAAGCCACTTTGGAGATGAATATATTATTATGCAATAATAATATATGACAATAATGATATTTCAGAGACTTGGGCCATCTTCCAATTTGTTGGTTAGTTATCTTCTAGACACATGGTGTCCTTTCATAAATTCTCTATATCCAGATAGACTATAAAGGAATAGACAAATGGGAATCATGAAAGAAATATTTTAGAAACCATACCTGAATGTAGCATATCTCTTTTCCCCATATTCCATTGACCAGATATTAATTAATGAGGCCACATGCAATTACTAGGAAGCCAGAAATTTGGTATAGCAGTATAACTGGAGAAAAAAATAACAATAAAAACAACAACAATAACAAAACAAAACAAAAAAACCCACAGCACTTTCCACGATAAGAAACACAACCAATACATAACATTATTTTCATAATTTAATAAGAGAGAGTATTTGCAATGTGTGATGTATAGATATTAAAGTAGAAAACTTGGGGGAAGAATTGTTAATATAATGTGGTAGAATGAATTGGAACTAAATTGGAGGCTTTTATGAAATTCAGTTGTGGATAAAGATTGTAGATCACAATTTTGTAATGACAGCAATATGAACAGTTCTCTCAATAAATATTCTGCTTAAGGCATGAACAATTTAATAAAAATAAGATTACACATTGAGCTACAGTTGAATTTTTGGAAAAAGATGTGGGGTACTGAAGGAACAAGTGAGAAAATCACATTGCCTAGAGAGTTGGCAGATCTTGTTCACATGACTGTCATAGAAAAGATAAGGAAGACAATGGGATGCAGATCAGTTAACACAGAGTAACACAGTTATGAAACATTCAGTGAGGTAAAAACAGCGTTTCCAATGGGATTAGTGAAGTGAACATTAAAGGAGATAAGTATTTAAGACAGCAGAATTAATTATTTCAGAGGTCATAAAACTATAATTGATAACAAGGTCTTCAAGTATCCATATCAGCAGGTGAGTGAATTGGGCTTAAGTGGAATGCAGGGAAAGATTATATTTAAATGAAAAAGTGATAAAACTCTAAGCTATTATATAGGTCCTACCGAACCATATTTGAAAGAATTCAGATTATTCTGAGAGTTGGGTAGGGAGTTTTGTTACACAGAGTGTCAAATTTTGATAGAGGAAGAAAAAGGTGAGGATAAAAAGTAGATGGTGTTAATGAAATGAAATGGCAATGAAGAAAGAGATGCTTAATATGAACCTCAAAAGAATAAATTATTTATCTTCTGATGGTTGAGTGATGATCTAGAAATTATAGTGGAAAGCCTGAGAATCGTGACCTAATAAAGAATTTCCATTTCCAAAGCCTGTAAATAAAGCAGTTGAAAATCTGTGGATTGTATGTCTTTGTTTCTAGATTATTTGAGCTCTCTGAAAAATATTTACTGAAACTTGGGACCAGAACTAAAAGAACAATCAATGGAATGTAATTAGTGATTGCTTAAACAGAAAGAGAACTGTATAGAGATTTACCTCTTGGAAATATATTTTACATATCAAGGGTGTGGGGCTGACATCCAGGACTTACCTTTTCTCTGGATAAATTTATTAACATTCTAAATTAGAGTACTAGCTCAGGATTCTTCCCTTGGAGCAAAGGATTTTCTTTCTTCTTTAAGAGAGGAGGAAGAAGGCATGAATATAATCAGATAAAATTCATATTTCTGTGTTCCTCACCTATAGTATAGACCCTGATATGTGTAGGATAACATATGGGTCTTGGCATATTGCCCCAAGAATAAGAACTAAGGTAAATGGGAGATAGTACAATTATCATGTAAGTGTCAATAATCGATCTAATACAGAAACCTTATGTGTGAATTCAGGATAATATTAATGAAGTAGATATTAAAAACCTAGCAGCAATATAATAGGAGAATTCTAGATTTTACTTTGAGATTGGAGAAGTCAAAGATATAAAAGAATTTAATTGTAGAATAGGGACTCTAAAGACTAGTGTGAACTGTTTTGGACTGGCTGGGAAAATAGAGGATAGAGGTAACACAATAGAATATGGGTGTGAGAATCTAAGGTGGAATAAATGAGCTTGGAGGTCTTTAAATATAGATGGTTACTTAAAGTGCCTCAGATAAAAGATGTCATCAAATAAGCTGTATTCAAATTTCCAACAGGAACTGTTACATCAAGCTTCTATGAAGTAATCAATCACAGAAAACACAGTTATTGAGAAATTGTGTGCCCCTGAGTATGTCTCAGACAGTTGTACAACAGGTTTAGACTCTCTGAATCCTGATTTTGTCATAAAACAAGTACCAATTTCTAGGGCAGAACAAGTGACAATTGGTCTTGCCCTCATTTGGCTGTACTCCTAAGCCAAATCCTATTGCACTCTGAGAAAATGAGTTCACGGTCAAGTCTGAATGACCAGGTTATTGCCATAGTGAGAGGTGGACAAGTATTCCAGACAGAGAAAGGCATGTGCTATTGTACTATGCACATAACTTATAGCACACATTTTTATTATAGTCCCTGGAAAGAATTTCAGAGTCGTAACTCATGAGTTATTTTCAGAAAATTATCTTTCTAAAATATAACATTTCTTCATCTCTATTTCACTTAGCCAGAATACCAAATATCTCTATCCTGCCAATAAAGTACTCTTAAATCAGAGAGAGTTAAAAAGAACGGTGTCCTCAATCTCAGTTTCTTCTGCATTATGATCATTGAGCAACATGGTGAATTCTTTAAAAATAAACAAAGAACTACATTTTAGGATTAGTTAACTAATTTGTTTTGCTTACCCAATGTTATTGCTATGTAAGTGTTTGTTGAAATAATACAAGTGAAAAACCTTTTATTTTTTCATACAAAACCTCAAAGAAGCAGTTATTTTAGTTCACATCATGTGATTTTGGAGGAAAGCATTCCTGAGGTTGCTATTCAGAATTCTGAGTTTTCTATGAGAGAGAGAGAGAGAGAGAGAGTGTGTGTGTGTGTGTGTGTGTGTGTGTTGGGGTGGGGGAGGGTATGGGAGGGATGAGAGGGGGCTGTTATTTGTTCCTTTTGATTTCATTTTTCTGAATAAAATATTCTAGATTTTTAGTTTGATACCAGTCTTATCTTATTTCATATCCTATATAATAAAAGGCTAATATGCAAATTGACCGAACAGTAAAAAGACTGGTTACTGTGACAAGCAATGACCACCAGGGGACAGATGCTCAAAGCAGGAGCTGCACCCTGGTGGTCAGTACACTCCCACAGGGGGAGCTCTGCTCGGCCAGAGGCCTTTCAGGGCTGGCGAGTACAGCAAGCAGAGGCAGGAGAGGATCCTGGCAGGCCGGCAATAAGGAGCAAGGGGTCCTGGACTGTGAGAGGAATGTCTGACTGCCATCTTAATCCTAATCCACCCCCGGCCTAAGCAGAGGAGTCCCAGACTGTGAGAGGGCGCAGGCTGGGCTGAGCCGCCATACCCGCCCCCACCCCCCTGCCACCCCCCAGTGCACTAATGTCATGCTTCAGGCCTCTAGTTTCAAAATAATATATCAGAGAACATACTCATATTTTGAAAATCCTACCTGAATACAAATGCTACAAACAATTGGCAACTGTGATGAAGTTTTATACACTATCATTTATATTACCTAGAATTCTATATCAACACCCTGGCCCTATTCCACCTATCTGAGAGACTTATATTCCTAATTATTTTTAAATGAAAATAGGCTGCATGAATACTAACAATTCTGAAGAAACGAAAGAAAACTGTTTAGAATGTTTTATATATTTTGGGTTAACTTAAGGCAGACATCAACATTTAAGCTAACTTGCCCTGGCAAGTGTGGCTCAGTTGGTAGAGCATCATCCCGTGCACTGAATGGTCACTGGTTAGATTTCCAGTCAGGGCGCATGCACAGGTTGTGGGTTCAATCCCTGGTTGGGGCATGTATGAGAGGCAACTCAATTTTTCCCTCTCCCTCTCTCTTTCTTCCTCTCTCTCAAAAATTAACAAAATGAACATATTTTAAAAATTTATACTAACTTCAGCTTTTGCCTGATGAAGAGATGTGAAAACTATTTTTATTAATTAAATCTGGTAAGCATTATTTTGAGTTTTAAGTGTGAATTTCAAATAAGGGTAACTAATATTTCTTAGGTAGGAAAAAAAAAAGAGAAGCTTCTTAGAGTTTATATGCCCTTCAACAAAAAGCAGAAAGTCAGTAAGAACCACAACGAGTCCATTTCCGGCGTAGTGCACTGAGCTTTAGCTCCATAATTCTCATTATGGCTAATTGGCATCAGGCAGTTAAACATGCTATACTGCACTAAAAATGAAACAAGTACAATTTCAAGCTGCGTATACACTTCAAATATATTTAATATCCTATTGCCGTACTTAAGTTTCACTCACCAGGACAAGCTTCATTGAGGTTGCTCTCTTCTAAATAGAAAAAAGAAAATCACTGTGAACTTTCTACGTTGAACAATAAATGCCATCAGAGGAAAATAGGCTGCATGGATAAAGGACTCACTCTCCTCACGTACCAGCCACCTTCACATAAATGCCATATTGTTTTTCTATTGCTGTGTAACAAATTACCACAAACTTAACCATTTAGCAACAGGCAATTATCTCATTTTCCATGGTTTAGAAGTCCCAGCATGGTTTTGCTAGCCCTGCCGCTCAGGGTCTCACAAGGCAGAAATTAAGGTGTCAGCCAAGCTACAGTTTTATTTGGAGGTTGACTGGGAAGAATAGGTCTCTAAACTCAGTTTGCTGTCAAAATGCATTCCTTCTTCTATGGCTGAAGGCCTAGCTTCTTTTTGGCTTTGTCAGGAAGCCACCCTCAGGTCCTAGAGCCACCCACAGAGCCTCCCAAACACTGCAGCTTACTTCTGCAAGGCTAGCCAGAGAGCTCTCTCCAGCCTTCTAAGACAAATCTTCTAATTGCAATGTGTAATAAAACTAACAGTGAAGTGACCTTCCCAACACGTTCACCACCCTCTGTTGGCTAGAACCAAATTTCAGTTTCCACAACACTCAAGGGGAGAGGGTTCTGCAGTGATCAGCCAGTGATTTGTTGGGGTTCACCCTGGGAAATGCTCAACACGAATGCCTATCTGCTCAAGTCAAGCCATTGTTGTTGTTTTTTCCACTTCATGTGAAAGGAAGTCACATCGTTTCACTTAAACTTTTCCATTTTTATATCTTTCTTTGAATTTTCTATTTTGTCATAATTTTCTTTTCTCTGTGGCTTTTCTTCTTCCTTTATTGGCATAGATGTACGAATTATGTATCAATAAAGCTTATCAATGACCATATTCCTTCTCAACCAAGCAGGCATTTTTTTCCCTTTAAATTATTTCCATAAATCACCACAACACAAATGGGTGAACTGCCTCTCTCTGGTAAGCACATTTATATCCTACAAATAGACAAGACTCTTCTCTTCCAATTCTTTGTGAAAACTCATAATTCATTGGATTGTGTTTAATATCTGGGCATCACTAGGAAAATGCTTGGCTAAATAAAATGTTTTTATTTTCTTGGTAGGGGAACAAATATGAAATTACTATCGGATCATTATTTGATAAGTGAATACAAAAATAATTTGAACTCATCATCAATAGGTTAAGATATAATGAAAAATACATCATTTTGTTTTGCCAAAATTATAGTATTATCAAATTCAATACATACAACTTTGTTCAAGCCTATATTAGTTTATATGATAAAATTATGCCTTTTATTTCTATCCCATAAAAATGTATAATAACTAAATAATATAAGAATATAATATGCACATGGGTAGAATTATTGTTACCATATTATTATTTCTAACTTAAGGTAAAATACATATGTGGGATTTTCTGTTGATCTAAAAATTTAGAGATATATAAAACTGATCTCCATGTTTTGTGATTAAGCCAGGTCTGTAGTTCACCACATGGCTTTACTCCCATTCTCATTCCCCATTTTTTAAGGAAAAGAAATGCTGGAAGTTGCTGCCCTCACTAACACAACTGCTTCAGGAAGGTTTTTGTAGCCCATCCCACTTAGGCCTACTTATGAGTCCCTTTTCTGAGTTTTTATTGCATTCCTTGACTACTACTTTCTTTTCATATTATTCTAAAGTTTTATTAAATCCTTTATTTCTCTAGTGCAATAAATTAATGATTCCACGATGGCAGAAATGATCTCTTTCACACTTTATTTTTAGATACACAGCATTATATCTTGCATACAGTTGTGATGGTTAATGGATGCCCAAATAGCTGGTAACAACAAATATATCTCTATATATAAAACCCTAAGTGACCAGTTGACCAATCAACTATTTGACTGGTCGCTATGACACACACTGACCACCAGGGGGCAGACGTTCAACGCAGGAGCCGCCCTCTGGTGGTCAGTGTGCTCCCACAGTGGGAGCACCACTCAGATGACCAAGCAGTGGCTGCGGCAGGCACAGTGGAGCCAGGATGAGCAGGAGCTGTGCAGCACCCGGCCAGCGCTCGGGCTCCTCCTTGGCCACCTGCCACATTAAGCACTACTACATTCCTCGGGGGATGTTGGACTGCTGGTTTTGGTCTGATCCCCAAAACCAGCAGTCCAACATCCCCTGAGGGGTCCCAGATTGAGAGAGGACACAGGCCAGGCTGAGGGACCCCACTGGTGCACAAATCTGTGCACCGGGCCTCTAGTATCTATATATTTATATCTAAATAGATATTATATTAGGTCTGTTCCTCTGGAGAACCCTAATTAATCAATAGTACTTTTCAGAATGTGTTCTGAATAACTTTAAACACTAGAAAATCTTGGCTTCTTCCAGGAATTTAAAAGTTACCTATAGTCTGATATCATCTCATTTCTATGTTTAGTCTATCTTTAGTTTATATATCCATAGTCTAATGAAATCTCTACTTGGATATATGATAGACACTTCATATTTAACACATAAAACTAAGTTTTTAATCTACCTGCAATCCTAAAATTTTTGAATTTTTTCTTCCCCTCTTACCATCTGTTCCATTATACATATACCCTCTGTTGCTAGAAATATGTGTTTTATTTTACAACTTTCTCTCCATTGTCTAGAGAAAATTCCTCCTTAAATCATGTTTATTTTAACTTCCAAAATATATCTGAAATCTGTTTATTTTCTCCATCTTTTGTTTCTATAATCCTATTCCAATCTACCACTATCAGCCCAAGGTATAATTACTGAAAGAGGTTCCTAAGTGCTACCGTTTGTGTTCACCTTTAATTCAAACTCAGAATGTCTAAATTTAACTTTTTTAAAAAAATGCAAATTTGATTATTTCCTCACAATATTTAAAACTTCTAATAGCAAAAGATAGTACTGAGAAAACTGAATATCCTCATGCAAAAGAATGCAGATGGACCCTTACCTTATACCATATGCAAAAATTAACTCTAACTGAACCAAAGACCTAAATGTAAGGACTACAGCTCTCAACCAGTTATGTGTTCTAGTTATAAACAGAATTTTGATAGATGATTCATTTTGGGCTAACTCTCTTGTTTTCTCTTGGGGCTATGAGAATGGATATATTTTATATAGGTGCTAACCCTTCGAGAAAGATCCCAGAATAACAAGAGATGGGGAACAGAGCAAAGCAAAGCTTAGGGGAACTAAGCAGAGCAATACATGACAACAGCTGACATGTAACATGAGCAAAAAATAAGTTTTATTGTTATAAGCCACTCTGTCTATGGGGTTGTTTGTTACTATTAAAAAACTGACTACTACAAACCTATATGAAAAAAAAAATCTATACTGTAACATGTCAAATTTTTGTAATAAATCCCAAAAGCTGATTACCTTGAAAGTTATCCCTTTGAGAAGATGGTCTTACCACTTCTTAGTGTTGACTCTTACTTTTATAAGTACCGCGCGCTAACCGATTGCGCCACTGGAGCCCCCTACTCTTACTTTTATAAAATTCCAGGAATTAAAAACATACAACAAAAAGACAGTGCTTAATGTTATACATTTTTACTTTTATATGATATTGGATCCTTTTCCAGATCCCTTTTCTTGGCTAGAGACCAAGGCAATAAATGCAAGAAGCTTCTAAAAACTAGAAAAGCCAAGGAAAGGGATTCTCCCACAAACCTCCCAAAGGAACACAGCCCCTGCCAACTCCTTGATTTCAGATGACTAACCTCAAGAACTGTTAAGACAATACATTTTGGGTTTTCTAAGTTACAAAGTTTGTGGTAATTTAACAGCAATAGGACACGGATATAGATCTTCATATCTAGAAGTGGGGAGGTGCTGTAACAAATACCAAAAAATGCAGAAGTGACTTTGAGATTGGATAATGGGTAGAGGCTGGAAAATTTTTTTTTTTTTAATGCTCAAAAGAGCCTAGATTGTTTTGAGCAAACCATTGGGAGAATTATAGATGTTATAGACTCATCCAGTGAGGATTCAGAAAAAAGTGGGAATCAGAGTGGAGAAAACCTGTATCATCCTATATAATAAAAAGGTAATATGCAAATTGACCCTAACGGTGGAATGACTGGTCACTATGACGCACACTAACCAACAAGTGGCAGATGCTCAAAACAGGAGCTACCCCCTGATGATCAGTGCACTTCCATAGGGGGAGTGCCACTCAGCCAGAAGCCAGTTCATGGCTGGCCAGCACAGTGGTGGTGGCAGGAACTCTCCCACCTCCACGGCAGCACTAAGGATGTCCGACTAATGGGGAACGGGCCTAAGCCAGCAGGTGGACATCCCCTGATTGTGAGAGAGCACAGGCTGGGCTGAGGGACCCCCTGAGTGCACGAATTTTTGTACACTGGGCCTCTAGTCTTAGATAATACCTAAATCATCATAAAGAGAATCAGAAATATGATGTTAAAAACTATTGGGGAGGCTCAGAAGAAAATGAGAAACATGTTACTAGAAACTGGAGAAAAATTGATTCTTTTTTTATAGTGGCAGAAAGATTGGCAGAATTGCACTTATAGTTAATGTGGGAAGCAGACCTTCTAAGTAATGAACTTGGGTATCTAAGTGAGGAGATTTCCAAGCAAAGTGTTGAAGGTGCAGCCTGGTTTCTTGTTGCTACTGAGAGTAAAATGCAAAGGAAAAGTCCAAATAAGTAGATTAAACAAAATGGATAATTTTGGGAATTTTTCAACCTATCCTGATTTCAAAATATGCTAAAGTTAGGAAATTCACTGTCAGGCAAGCATATTCTGGAAAGAAAGCCGACAGTGTGGCTAAGAACAGTAATAAATATAAATCATTATCAACGTATTATTTAATTTTTATTAGAACCAACATAACTAAATTGATAATATAAAGTTTAATTTAAATCAGAGTATTATTGGAATTATCAATCATGACTTAGTTGCATAATTACTGAAATAGTTACTAGTTGATTTAATTTGTTATAAAGATTGTACAGTCATCTGAATGTATGATAGCTTTGTTAGGATTTAGGAAAAATAAATAATTTTATAAATTAATATATCCTATTTATTAATATAAATAATGTATTTTTACTTATTTAATGTAATCCTACTAGAAAATGAATACTTTTGTTTCTATTTATAATATAAATGTCAAAGGTCAATGTTAATTTTAAAAGCTTTTTTGATGACCAAGTTATATCAAAAGCAGGATTGTAGTAATTAAATATTCTACACTGTAACACTAATAAAATATTCAATATTTTTCTCTAAATAATTGAATCCCATAATATGATAAATATTTAGTTTGTTAGGAAAAATATTTCAACATTTAACACCTGGACTCACTTTGGCAAATAATGAATAGATAGCATGATATTAAAATAGGTAATATATGATCTGTATATTTAGATGATGTTAGATCACAAATACAGTTTAGTGAATTAGTTCAAAGAGCAATTTGATTCAATTAAATTTTTATTGTTGGTTTACTTATTTTCATTCACAATAGATAAATTATTATTTCCTTTAGTTATAGTTGACTTGGAATTTAGTCACATAATTAGTCAAACAAATTCTAATTACATTAAAACTATTTTTCAAAGACAAAGATTTGCTAATGGACAGAAATAAATTTCTTAAAATATAGGAAACAAAGATTTTCAGAAAATAGGAAATAGGTTTTTTTATCAAGAGTAAATAACTAATAGAGACAACATTAAATTAGTAAAATAAATATTTAAATGATAATTTTAATATAAATTGCTACCACACGACTTATTGCCATTTAAGGGTTAGATACAAGTATTTCCCAGAATATGATAAATTAAGCATCCAACTTAACTATATATTTACATGTATTATGAAAGTAAAATAAACATACTATCTTGATTATTTCTACAGAGAATTATACATAGCCCTGAAGCTTTTACAGGAGTAAATATTATATATATCTGTATATTTTCATATATATACACAGATTTCCATGATTCAATAACTCTAAGCATTCAAAGCAATTATTGTAAACAGAAATACTAGAAAACTTATTTCAAGAGTTATGCACCTGTTATTTTAAGCATGCTTTTGGCTTTAAACTTCTAGACAAGCGAGGGTTTGTCACATGGAAGAGAGATCAAGAATTTAATCTTCACTATAGGGTTTAAGACAATTTCTAGGGGAAACATGAACTTTAAAAATGTATCACACTGCATAAACTACCCAGCAGTGATTTTCTTAAGTTACATGAACACCCAAGCGTTGAAAATAAATATTAAAAAATCGGCTAGTCTCACATATTCCTGGCTTTAAATCATTTGTTTTTTTTAGTATTATATAACCTTTGCATGGACAAGCCATTAAATTCCACCAAAATTATTATAAGAAATGAATTACCTTGTTGATTCTTAAGCAGTGACTCAAGAAGACAGACAGACAGACACATACACACACACACACACACAGGCACATACATGTATGCATTATGACTAAGGGAGATTAAAACCATATACTAATTTAACTTTAAAGCAAAATACATTATTTTCTAAATAGCATGGCAATTAATCCATAAAATAAAATTAAAATTACATAAAATCTATAAATAATTTGACCAAAATATTTTTAATGTTTTGGCTAAAACAAATACAAAATATGAGTTTTTCTAAATTATCACATTCTAAGTCCTCACATTTTTTTGTGTGTTTTAAAACTTCTACTGAAATAAGGAGTTTTATTTTTGTAATTGTTGGTTTGTTCCTTTTTACACTGCACTCAAATTAGTGGTTCTGAATTTCTGATGTGATTTTGTCCATGATTCCATAATGAATTCAGGTGGGTTTTAGGTGTTTTGTGAACATATACAGTAAATGTATAATATATATTCAATTGATTTTGGAATAGAATATGATGCATTAAATTGGAAATTCACTGATTCTATGGTTTTTTGTAACCAATACATTTCTAGTACCAAAACGGTGGACAATGTGAATAAAGTGAATAAAATAGTCCATGCAAAAAGTCACTGAATTCTAAATGAAAATATGTACAAATCAGTGACTTATAATAACCATACAATTATTTCAGAACACTTAGATCACTATAGATAACATTGAAGAACATGACACTTTTTCTGAAAGAAAGTGAGAGAGTATGATTAACTTGATTAGGTAACTAGCAACTGATCTCTACTGTCAGGAAGAACTTAGTGTATTAGCTTCTTTTCGTTTTCTCATGTGTAAAATTAAAATATGATATTAAAACAGCTCTTCCAGATTTGTGTCCATCAACATACTAATAGGTGGTATTGTCAAAAGTGTTCTGAGATAAAATAAATTTTAAGGATAATTGGGTTAAACTAACTTAAACACTTTTTCTTCCAATGTTTTCTTAGATGCTAATTGCATTGTGAATAGGGTTACCTGGCTTAGCAAATAAAACACAGAATATTCAGTTGAATTTGAATTTTAGAAAAAAACTAATTAGGTGATGAATATGTTCAACATATATTTTGGACATTCTCAAGTTAAAAATTTATTAGTTATTTATCTGAAATTGCAATTTAGATGGACATATTTTATCTGGGAACCCTAATTGTGAATATTCAAATTTAACTGCGTATAGTTTATCTGGCAACTTAACTGTGAATATCTCCAAAGTGAAGTTATTTTTTGCACAATGTTTGATGAGGATGAGTTCCAGAGCATATCTAGTCTGGAAACAGCTCTAATCCCCATTTTAAAACATCTGAATAGATATTAATTCAAAATCACAGAAAATAACATCACCAGCTAATAATACTCATTCAATACTACTAAGGAGAGAAACTATGCATGCTTTTTTCATTAACTCCATCAGCTATTGTTATAATTCTTACTAGAGGCCTTGTGCATGAAATTCGTGTGGGGGGGGGGGGCGGGGACGAGGTTCCCTCATCCCAGCCTGCACCCTCTCCAATCAGGGACCCTTGGGGGATGTCAGACTGCCGGTTTGGACCCAATCCCCTGTGGGATTGGGCCCAAACCGGCAGTCGGACATCCTTATCACAATCAGGGAACGCTGGCTCCTAGCCGCTCACCTGCCTGCCTAACTGATCGCACCTAACCACTCTACCTGCCTGCCTGATCATCCCTACCTTCTCTGCCTGCCTGCCTGATTGCCCCTAACTGCACCCCTGCCAGCCTGGTCACCCCCAACTGCCCTCCCCTGCTGGCCTGATCACCCCTAACTGCCTTTGACTCAGCCCCCACCACCATGGCTTTCCCCAGAAGGAAGTCGGTCATCTGGAAGATGGCCAGTTGACCCAATCTAATTAACATATTACCCTTTTATTAATTTAGATAGATTATATAGGATAGAATTGCTTAATTGGGGGTTGGGGAGCTTTTTCAGCAGGAGGAGATGCTCTTTGCAGACAAAAATACATAATCCCTATATCTGGACTGATAGCCAGCCACATGCACTATACTGCCAAACCAGTTATTAAAATATTGAACAGCTTTCTTACACCTTACACAAAACAGCTGTTGCCCTTAAAACCCCTCCTCAGCCCCCACTTTAGGTTCTGCCTTTGCAGTTCACCCAGATTAGGTTCTGATTGGTTGGTTTCTATGCCAGTCAGCATCAAAAGCTCCGCCTCCTAGGCAGCCATTGGCTCTTCTGGGAAATCCTGAACAGCCAGGCTGTCAGCTGTCTCTCTCTCCAGGCCTATCTCCAGGGCTGATCCGCAGCCTCTGAAGTAGCTGCTGATCAGGACCTGCCTCTCTATCCAGGCCTCTCTTTGGGCCTGATCTGCAACTGTTGCAACAGCTGTGAGGTCATTTAGGCTTTGCGCTGGGTCTGGGCCTGAGGCTAATGACCTCCTCATGCTCGCCCCACCCAGCTCCTGCTGCCCCACCTGCCACCAGCCTTGTGGGCTGCGGGGGAGGGACCGAGAGGTGCTCCATGCACTTCCTGGTGATTGGTCATCCATCTATATGTTTAGGTTGTGATGGGCCTAGGCTATTATTCATGCAGATTTTCCAATAGGAACTTTGAGGCCACAGCCTGCTGACTAAATTTCTCAAGACTTCACATTTTGTAGGTGGTGGGACAGAAGTTGGAACATTAGCTCTTTCTTGAACTCAAGCCATCAGACCCTAACATGTATCATACACTACCTCTTTACTGTATATTTCAATGATTATAATAACTATATCAAACCTAACTGAGTAAACTATATTTCATATAGGAAAGTATTTTATTTTAAGTGGTTTTTATTTTTTAGTACTGAATTTATAAGAATCTGGTTACCACATAATTGTGTTTTGTTAGCAAATTTTGGCAGCATGAGGCATGTTAATACTGTGCATTGGTAAGCCTTAAGAAAAATAACCAATTCATTTTTTCACAAACCAAATTAAAAAAAACAACTTTAAAGTCAACCTAAAATGCACTTTCTTAAAAATTAAGCAATCTTTGCATTTATTTTTTTTAATTTTTTAAAATATATTTTATTAATTTTTTACAGAAAGGAAGGGAGAGGAATAGAGAGTTAGAAACATTGATCAGCTGCCTACAACACATCCCCTAGTGGAGATGTGCCAAAACCAAGATACATGTCCTTGACTGGGATTGAACCTGGGACCCTTCAGTCCGCAGGCTGACGCTCTATCCACTAAGCCAAACCAGATAGGGCAGTAGTCTTTGCATTTAAAGCACTTTACATGGTTATTTATTTAGAGTTCTATAATACAGAGGCAATAAAACAAGTTATGTGCTGGTAAAAACTCTTCATGCATGCATTTCGTATAGTAAAACTGATGTTGAATTGCAAAACTGGAATACATGAATTTGGGGTTGGGAGAGCCTTTATTCTAATTTCTTGATTTTTCTTTAATGGTAACAAGGATATATGACACTATTATTATATACAGTTTTCTTTGCAAAAAGAAATTACAAATATATATTCTAAAGTTGTTGTTGATTAGTAATTTTAAACTGCTTTACAGAAAGAAAAAAACAAGAGTTGACTTGTTGTACCCCTGATTTTGGGATGACTAATTTTGCATCATCACTTACCCAATACATTTGGGGTATTATAGGCATTGCTACACACATATCGTAGGTATGGGGATATAATGGTGGATATGACAGCCAAAACAAGAAAGTCTACAGGCTACTTCTTAAATACAAGAAAAGAGAAGCCAGAAATCATTAACATTACTGAAATAGAACTTTTTATAGCTGGATTGTCCCTTAGCCTGCACACACTATGCATCTGTGATCGAATTAACAACGCTATCTAGTCATTGCAGAGAATTTAAACTCATATAAATTCAAAAATTGTGGAAAAACTTAGTAGGCTACTTTTCTTCCTTAATGATGTTCAAGAGCCAAAGGGAGAAATAGACTACATAATGCTGCTATTTGTTTTTGTAACACAGTTCCCGTTACAGAAAATAAATGTTTAAAATTTAAATAATATATCCTTTTTATATAGTACATTTACATGGAATTATTATAAAGTGTCAGGAATAGACAGAAATAAAATGCTCTATTTAATAATGAAATAAAACTGATGAATGGTGTTAGTTTTTTTGAAGTTTTTAAACTACAGAGCACAAGTATCGTTTAAAGTAACCATTAAAATCACAGACTGACAAGCCATCAATATTCCAAATGAATATAAAATATATATTATATAGTTATCACATATATAACCAATAAACTTGTTTACTATCCAAAATTAAAAGAACTGTGTATAATATATTATATATTGAATCTACAAAGCCAGGCATTATATATTTCTTTATAGGATAAAAGTATATTAAAGGAAAACATCTAAATGAGTCTTTATTTCCCAAGAAAATGGTAATTTGGTAGTAAAATGTTTTGAACCCATTGTTACATGAATACCATATAAATAATAGATTATGTTCACCTAAGCAAGGAGGTATATCAAAGATATGTAGCAACTAACAAATCCAAATAAGTTACCTGTAATTCTTTCTATAAGTCTACATTCCATTTCTTTAAAAATTATGGTTTATTTCATTTATTTTTCTAATTACCCTTTCAATACCAATACTATACTAATACTAATAATGAATAACGGTATTTTGATGACATTTTGTTTATATCGCCCCGCCCCCCCAGATGATTTTGAATAGCTAAATAGAAGGTACCAGCATTATAAAGATAGAACAACTGACATAACTAGGTGGTTCACATTTAAAAAAAAAAAAAAATTGAAAAGAATCACACTACTGTTTCGGGGTATAATTTGTGTCAAATTATACAAGAGGAAAATGTGCAAAAAAAAGTGTCCTCTGATGTTTTTCTTCATACCACAGAATTGAAGAAATAAATAAGAGTTCAATATGGAAAAGATTTTTCTATTTATAGAGGATGGATAGTTTATATAATTTTATTTATGCTTATATCACTTAATATTAGCTGGATTTCTTCAATTAACAGAAAACCCTTTATAATAGTATACATAAGTTATGAATTTGTTTATTTAAACTTTAGATAAGTTTTAGGCACTAAAGCAATAGGAAGCTTTGAGTTCAAGGGCATAAAAACAGGAGCTACTCTCTTCATTTCCATTAACATGTGGCTTTCAAATTGTAGACAGAAGATGGGCATTGTAATTCCAGCTTTGGATCTCAGATCCAGGCAAGATAAATGGAAAGGATAATGGAAATGGAAAGGTATTCTCTCCTAATAAAAATGTACATTTTATTATTATTTATTTTTAATTTTTTAAAGATTACCCTACCCCAAAACTTGCACTTTTTTTATTAGCTACATCTATTTAACATGATTACCATATAAGCAGGGAATGTACAAAGGCAGATACATATTAGTTTACTAGCCATAATGGTAAGGGGGACCGGGTGCTGGGGAAGAGGGATAAATATCCTGAATGGCTTTAAAGTAACAAGTCCCGCTGAAACCGGTTTGGCTCAGTGGATAGAGCGTTGGCCTGCGGACTGAAAAGTCCCAGGTTTGATTCCGGTCAAGGGCATGTACCTGGGTTGCGGGCACATCCCCAGTGGGAGATGTGCAGGAGGCAGCTGATCGATGTTTCTCTCCCATCGATGTTTCTAACTATCTATCTCTCTCCCTTCCTCTCTGTAAAAAATCAATAAAATATATTTTAAAAATAATAAAAAAAAATAAAGTAACAAGTCCATACCATTTCCAAGGGAATATTGTCAGAAATATTTTAAACCCATACTTTTCTGTATCACTGTCATTTAATAACATTTCAGTGTAAGCACTGATTACAGATTTGTCATTTCTCATTTTAAAGAGAATAATAGAATAGAAATGTAAAAAGGATTTCTTTCTTGTTTCCACACTTTTAGAGCCATCATTGTAACATTTTCCCTAGACTAGAAGAGACTTATTGGTTCTTAGCTAAAATGATGAAAATGATGGTAACTTAAGGAAATTGAGGTGTGTGTGTGTGTACTTATAGGATTTAAAATTGCATTTTTTCCTGAAAATAAATGTCTACTCAATAAACATTTATTCTGAGATAAAATTTGCTACTGATTTTGTACATCCATCCTACTAGTAGTTTGTACATCCTACTATTCATTTGCAATTAAATGTAGTTGGACATAGAATCCTGGGTTTGTATTAAAATATTAAAGTTTCATCAGTCAAGTGAGTCTGCATTGAGTTTTAATTTTTTACAATTTCATTACATAAAAAATAAAATGCTACTTTTCAAGTAGTTTAAATTTCTTGAACTTGGCTTTATAAATTATAGATGAAAGAGAATTCTTTGCCTATTCCTCTATTTGATTTTAGGGGAAAATGTGTTTGCTTAAAGACCCAGGGCTATAATGCATCCTTAATGAAATCGATAGTCTTGTGCAGAGATCAAGGATGGGTGAGAGCCTTACCTAGAAATTTAAGTTGAGAACATTTTTTTATGCACAGACCTGTGATAACTATAGCTACCTAGTATGTAAAATATTTCCATGCATTTATGCATTTTTTCCCTTTATTGAATAAGATATTACAAATGTGTCCTTATCCCCCCAATGTCCCCTCACCCCCCCAATCCTGCCCTCACCCTCACCCCCTGTTGTCCACATCCATCACTTATGCTTATATGCATGCATACAAGTCCTTTGCCATGCATTTTTTAACATTTACATTTATTATTTATATTTTTATTAATTTTTGTTGCATTCATTGGGGTAACATTGATTAATAAAATTATATAGGTCTCAGGTATACAATTCCATAATGCATCCTCTGTATACTAGAATTATACTGTGTATTCACCACCCAAAGTCAAATTTCCATGCAAGTTCTTAAATATGATTCGTTTTCATCCTGCTGAGACATTTCCTGAATAATAGTAGAAATAACACATTTGCTTCTTGTAACAGAAATGTCAGGGTAAATATTGTCAAGACAAAAGAGTGCTGTTAGTGCTAAAGTGTTTCAACAGCTCTGCCTCTCAACATATGTGCAAATTGCACACACACACACAAACAGCACATATCGTCATTATCTGACAGCCTTAGAATTAATGCTTCGCTCAAGAATGAATTCAATTTGGAACATCAAGCATTCATCTTTTCATCATATTTATTCAAATATTCAAATATGATTGGCTACACATACTAGTATAATATTTGATAGGCCACAGTAAGATATATCTTTAGTTACCCAAAGCTAGTGTTTAAGAATAAAGAAAGTGCATTGCGTATTTACTGTGCAATCAATAAAGTATTGGTAGGTGAGTTCAACTTAAAAGAAATAAGAACCGTCTTGCAGGCACACGTTGATAGTGGTTTTCTGGACTTGGTTCCAGGGTTTGTATCTGAAGCTCTTTCAGGAAAAAAAGAAAAAGAAAGAAAAAAAAGAGAACTTTCTATAAGTTCAACTAGATAGTAAATAAAGTTTTTCTTCTAGATTAAAAAACTAAATTATTGCTCATTTATAGATGGAAAAACAATCACTACAGAGTCTTCCTTATAAGCGAATGATAAAGCAACAAATAATAAATACAAATTGTATTTATCTACTAATATTGGAGTTAGCATTAATTGCCTAAACTTTCAATTTCTCTACTGCAAATATTATTTCTTGTCACTAATTTTTCATATGAATTATGAAGTTAACTTGCAGCTAAGTAAAATCTCCCCTATGGTTTTAAAAGTTTAAAATATACACACATTTGAGTTATAAATAAGGGTAAATAAGTGAATAAGAAAAAAAATCCGTGTAAATGTATACAGCTGCAATATTATCAACTTGATAATGTATGAGAGGGGGATGACTAGCTGTTAGTTTTTATTAAAAATGCAATTGTAAAACAATATAGTTTTTTGGAATATCATCAGTTATTATCTGTCAGTAAATTATTTTATAGGGCACCATAAAAGGCTGCCTACCAGGAAACAATTACACAACTTAAAGATTTAAATTAAGTATAAATTATAAAAGGACATTGATTATAAGTGACAAAACATATTAACAAAATACTAGTTAGAAAGACATAAAATGCACTCTGTTTGGAAGATATGGCAGACATTCTGTATCAGCATTGTTTTGTGTGTGTTTTTTTAATAGTGAGAAGAAGCATCTTTTTGCCATTGTAAAGCCGGGGGTACAGTGGTTTATGTAAAAAAGAGGGTGAGGATAGTTTATCAGCACGTGTAAAAAAATAAAACTGCAGGACGGACAATGTAACAGCTGAGATCCAAAAACAACTCAGTTTAGGACCTTAATTAACTGACATTTTTTTCTCATTTTTGACTATTCAGCTTCTCTTTGCTGGTTGTGATTCTCTCAAACCGTCTTTGACCACTTGAGTATAAGCATATGATAGCACAGCTCAATCATATTGCACTGTCAGTTTCTCCCCCAAAGGTACTGGATTCTTACTTTCCTTTCTGATTCAAAATTCATAAACATTGGCTCAGCTTACAAACAATGGTCTCTCTCCTGGGTGGAAAGAAGGATTCTGTAGGATTCTGATATAATGTGAAAAAATGTTTAGCCACCATCAACACATGTGAAGAGAAGCACTTGTTTTTATGTGAACAGGGAGACCATATAATTAGCAATCAACCCATTCATTCAATCACTTCTCCAATTTCCTCATATATGACATCAGTGCAATAAAAATGTAACATCACCAGGGCTAATCACCATAATAGAAGGGAAATGTTTATAAGAATGCTTGTGAAATAATTAGAAATAAAAATACAAATACTGGCATTGCTATCATTAATATGGTATCATGGAAAGGCAGAGGGAAAGCAACAAAGTTGAGATGAGGCTTTATACAAGTGATGATACTTGAATTGTCTTTTAAAGGGCAGGAGGGAATAGCTGCAGCTCAAAATTAAACCATGATTTACATTAGAAGCAGCATCATACTGTAGAACAGAACTATTTCATGCTCTCTGAATCTTAGTTTCCTTGCCAGTAAATGTGCAGAAGAGCTGCCTTAATGGGTTTTAGAGAATCTAAAACACCCCAAAACACCAGATGAAAAGTATTGAAGAGAATATTAGAAAATTGTATGTGGTTTAAGAAGTAGATATTTTTTGTAAGGGTTTATGCCATGTATAAAATGAAAAAAGAAAAAGAAATAATGTGCTCGTTATGCCTAAATGCCCTGGTTCTTGCAATACTTAAATGATAGTGCTTGTGAAAGATCTTCATCAAATACAAGTCAGATAAATAGTAGATATAATGTTTATGCAAACCTGGTTGTGATGTCAATCAATTTTTGCAAGCTTTTCTCTTTTCTATGTATATTTTAATATTTATCTTTCAATAAATGCTTCATAAAATTGTATGGCAAAGGCAGACCTGGCTACTTTTTTTATGAGATGTTGAAACATTTTTCTTTCTGTGATAGAATTAATGTTTACCCACAGGACCAAATTAATCATGCATTCCTGCTGACTTTAAAAACAAAAAAGTTAGAGCCTTTTTCAAAATGAATTGACTCAATTCTCTTCAGAAACTGCAAGATTTTCCAAATTAACTATTCTGTTTCATAAAACATGTCTGTTAAAATATTAATGTTGAATTCCTAAGTTCTTTCAGGTTGACAAATAGTCAAACAATTGCCTTTCACCTAGGAATTGATCCATTTTATGTTTCTATGATGTTTTATAGACATAAAATGTGAAAAACATTTTATGGAAAATGTTGAAGGTTACATATTAGAAAAAAAGCTGAAATTTTTTATTCTACTTTAGAAAAGTAGGTGTGTATCAGTGGCTTCTGAACTAATAGTTTAAACAATGATTTCCATTTAACAATGAGTCATAGAGGAACATAACATACAACTGTCATATAAGCATATTTATAAAAAGATAATATAAGAATTCCCACAAAAGCATTTATTTGAAATCTTTATGACTTATTGAAACTATCAGAAAACCAGACAGCTATAGATATTTTTCTAACATCAGATTTACTATGTGCAAAATATGAGATCCTAGCAAATAACTTCCTCTCTCAGTGCCTCAAAAAAGATATTATTGTACTAGACAATATTTACGATTCCTTCTTGCTCTAATAATATACACATTTATTAAACATATAATATTCAGTTTTTTGTTATATTGAAACACTAGTAATATCCTCATTATTATAATTCAGAAAACTATCCTTATATTTTTCTCTAATATAAATGGAATTATAAAATAATCAAAAGATCTGTTTTTGTTCTTGTTCATCAGTTTATGTTGTTCATGATATTCCACAAATGAGTGAGATCATGTGATATATATCTTTCTCTGACTGGCTTATTTCATTTAGCATAATGCTTTCCAGTTAAAACAGATCCAGAGACAGAGAAGCATCGATCAGACCATCAAATCTCAGAGGGAAGGTAGGGGAGGGTGGGGGTAAGGGGGAGAGATCAACCAAAGGACTTGTATGCATGCATATAAGCATAACCAATGGACACAGACACCAGTGGGGTGAGGGCATGAGTGGGGGGTGAGGGGACAATGAAAGGATAAGGACACATATGCAATACATTAATCAATAAAGAAAAATTAAATTTAAAAAATAAAATAATCAAGAGACAATATTTTCCATACCTCTGAATGAAAAGTAAACAAAAATTAACAAAAGCATCTATTTTTTAAATGATATAATGCAATAATGAATATATTATCAAATCTGGAATAATATATCTACAAAATCTAAAGACAAACTTATTGGAGTTTTTCTATTTTTATTAATTTCCTTTCAGTAGTGTAAACTAAATAACATCACTATATATTTGTATTAAACTGTACTTGATGGTAACATGTGAGCATAAAGTAAATTTTCATTTTTTTAACCCATTAACGAGGTGAACAGCAAAAGTGTACCAATGTCTCATTAGGATAAGAGACACCTATCTTACCCTGCAGCAGAATAAAGACTTTTAATTTGTTGAGACAAATTCTTCTAAGTGAGTACAATATTTATCAGTATATAGAAGAGGAGTTTTTCCATTTTGATATTTCACTACAGGCTCAAAGCTAAGGAAAAGCAGAATAACTATGACAAGTTCTAAAGAATAATGCTAGACATACCTTGGTAGGAAATTACTTTCAAATGCATTTGTATTAACACTATTTGACATTGATGAAGGATGAGAAAGTTTGTTCTCTGAGTTTCCACCCAATATAGTTGAAAATAAGTAAAATAAAAATGAATTATAAAATGATGGCATAAAATAATAAATGAGTGGTAGAATACATCAAGTGTTGTATCTGCCTATTCTAAGGATTCATGATTTGAAGATCCAGATCAAGTCCAATTTCCTGATCTAACTGGGTTATGTCTAATCTATTTTTGCCCATGCTCTAGTTATGTATGAAATTAAAAACCTAGCTTTTGAGCCCTGCCCAGGTGGCTCAGTTGGATGTATTGTTGTCCCGTACACCAAAAGGTTGCAGGTTCAGTTCCCAGTAAGGGCACATACCTAGGTTGTGGGTTCCATACCCAGTCAGGGTGAGTATGAGAGGCAACCATCTTACATTTCTCTCTCCTCTCCTTCGCTCTTCTCTCTCTCTCCCTTTTCACCACTCTAAATATCTAAATATATCCTTGAGTGAGGATTTAAAAAACAAAAAAGTTAGCTTTTGAAAGAAATGTAAAGGAAATATTTAAACCATCATGAAAATATGATCATACTGTTACAGATACCCATTAATAGCAATTCATTTACTAGTTAAAAATAGTGTTATGTTGTTTTTTAGTGAAAATTTAGGGTTAAGTATAGCAAGAAAGAAAGCTGATCATCAAAACATTAAAATAAAAAATCATTCATGCTTTTAAAATAGAAATAGACTTTAAAGCATTAGGAAAATATTAAAAAAATTTCTTATAATTCTGAATTATATATATATGTATATATAGCTATAATTCTAGTATAGTGATGATGAGTAATGATTACTAATTACTGATTAACACCTAAAGTGTATAGAGCTTTCTTATAAAATGTACAAAAAGTATATATCAAAATAATATCATGAGAAAAAATGATAATAACACTTTAGATATTGAATTGCTTTTGTTCTTAAATATGCTAGAATTAAAATGAAAACTTTCTAATTAACTGAATATGTATATTTCAGATTTTTAAAAATTGAACAAGGTGACTCATTGACTGTAATAATAACGAATATATTTTATTTCTTAATTTGATCACATGATGTTATTAGTGCAAGAATGTTCAGGAAGTATTTATATTATATTGGTTGTAAATTTAATCTCCAAAAAAAACTTTATCTATGTTTCTTAAATTTACTCACCAAATAGCATACAACCCCTGCCCTGAATATACCACAGTATGCTGGTTTTTTTTAAAAAAAAAATTGTGCTTTTTGATACATGCAGAAACTCCTGCTGAGATACTAATAAAAGTGCAAAGAGAAAAAGACAGACAGAAAAGTGAGATCCCAAAAGAAATTAACAGCCCTCTTATTGCTAATTAAAAGCTCTTTGCTTTCTCTCCACATGGCCAGTACAGCTGCCTCACATCCTATCATTACAAAAGAAACACATAAATTCAAAGACAATATTGAGAGCAGCACCTGGTTCTGCGTGCACCTGCCGTGATGAGAGTATATTTCATACTGTCAGTAAATTAACATTTTCAGGGGCCCCAAAAGATAATTTTTTTTCCTCATTCAACTTCTCCCACTGTCCCTAGTGCAAAGAATCAGTAGTTTTGCTTCTATTCTCGATACTAAATATATCATATTGCTGTTTGCTCCACTGGTGCAGACACCTGCCTCCTGCTGTAAATGCTGTGTTCTAGCTCTGGAAGATTTCCCCAGGGCTTCCCATTCAAGTGCTGGCTTGTAACTATGGCTTAATATCATGTCAGAATCTCTTAAGGAAGATGCAGCCTGTCAAGGCATTTCAAGATTGAACCTTCATCTACTGAGATTCTGAAAATGTCCTTTGAGTGTTTGAAGCATGAGCAGGCAAATAAAAGGCTAACAAGTCATTTGTAAAGATAATAGCTAACAGCATGCATTCTCCTTTCCCTTCCCCTCTTTCCATTAAATGTTGATAAAGAAAAAGAGAACCGACTTCAGGGCCCCCCATCTTCGTTATTTACAAACAGGTCAGAGGAAGCTTAAAATTCTAGTGGTTTAGACAAGGAAGGGAAAAAAAGTCCCCAACACCTGTAAGGGTTGAAGCATCTCTGAAAATGGATGAGATGTCAGTTTTCTGAACGACACGCTCTACAGGTTTGAGACAGAGATGATTCTGCAAAAAAATTATTTAAGGATTTAAAAAATACTATTTTATTATAAAAATAAACTATAGCTATGTCTCATGGTGGCTTTAGGAGTGGTTTGAGGAACAATAGAAAGTGTTTTATGAGTTGGAAAAAATATCAAGTCCTATGCACTTAGGCAAATGGGAAGGCCAGTTCTACATAATTGAATTGATTGAGTTGAAACACATCGCATAGGTGACAGTTGAATAATTTTAGTCTTTGTCCTTTTGGAGAGTCAAAATCCTCAACAGTGGTAGAGAATTAAAATTTAGTGCCTATTAATTCAATCATCTCTTTCTCTGTATGAAACCAAAACATTGTATTCCTCTCAAGTGTAGGACATTTTAAAAGTGTTTGTCATGCATATGTATAAAGGTATTTTAAAAGTTGACTCCTTGCTATTATAAGATTATTTAATCTTCTCTCTCATAAGAGTTGTAACTTTATAGGTTGAATGCACTGAGTTTGAAATTCCCTTCTACTTTTTTTATACTTGATTACATATAAAAACAGGAGTGACTGACAGACACCATAGTAAAGTATATACAACTTTTCATCAAAAACGTCCTTTCTGAAAGTATAGGAGAAAAAGAAAAAATGGTTCTTATCAAGACAGAGTAACTTACACATGCAAAAATCTAACTGATTGACCTTGGGACTATAAGTGTAAATCATAAACTAGAAACATCTTTAAACCAATGGAAAGAAGGCAGCCTAGGCATATCTGTTGTGTAAGCAGACATTGATATCATTTGCTCCTTTTTTTTTATAGGGTCACTTATTTCTTTCATTTAATTTAAGTTATTTTAAACAAAAGAGATAAAGTAATTGTGTTTGTTTATATTATTGAGTTATGTTATTCATCATCTATGAAGAAAAGCAAGACCAGCTTTAGAGCTCTAGCTGTAATATAAGTTTATCCTTAATACCAATGATCTTTCAGATTTTGAAATTCATACTAGACTTGAAAGAAAGAGTTTAAAATAGTTAGTTATGTTACTCAGTGTTTATAGGGAGAATATATCCAAAATCTCATTATCATGTGGTTTACAATTCTCGTTAGAAATTAAATGCAATTGAGGAAATTACTTGATAATGTATAACTCTGAACATTTTATTCATTTGGATTGAAAAACAAATCATGTATTCTATCAATAATAAGAGAGACCTCTAAAATTATTTTTTCTTTTGTTTTTTTCCAGGAGAATAATTACTTCAAAGTCTTTATTTTTTTTCTGAGGGTGCTCAGTTTCAGTTAATGCTGTTCTCAGTAACTGGGTTTATCAACAGACTTAGTCACTACTAATCCTAAATTAATCCAGTGGTGTCATTGCCCTGACTGAAAATTTTTTTTCAAATATTTTTTCTAGTTTTTCCCCCCAATCATTTTAACAAAAGAAATCCCTGTTGAGTACACTGATGTGTGAAACAATATAACTTGTATGTTAGTGCTCATTTAGCTACATGCAGCATATTAAAGGTGGTCACAAATCCTTCCACAATACTCCCACTTGGGGATGGTGTCTCTGTCCTCTCCGCCTTGAATATAAGTGGGTTCCAATGCCTCTTTAACCAAGGGAACAGATTTTTATGTACCCTGCCTCTAGGAAAACTCAAATCTGAAGTTTTGGGCTGCTTTGTAAAATGTTCAGTGGTACTGTAGTGAAGATACGATGCTATCAGAAAGCTCATATGGGGTGTTGAAAAGAGATGGAAGAGTGAGAGAGATCTAGGTCAGGTTGGTATTTCTCAAATCAGCATTCATTTTCCCAAGGAAATTTTGTGCAGAAGTGATTTGGCCTATGGAATTGAAATTCAGCCCTCCTGAAAATCAGAATGTGATATCCCTGAAGAACACCAACTTTTCCCAACGGGACATGGACAGGCCAATACAAAACAATCTCTAACGCAACCTAACGGAAACCACACTAAAGTTTCAAAATAACCAAGAAACCATTCTTGTAACAGAGTGTGGACATCCCAGCTTTATTTCTTTCCTTCCACATCTTAAACTGAGATTACTGAACTGCTTATGTCTCCTCTTTTATGACATATTCGGTCTAAACTGGGCCCTGCTTCCCTGCTCATTCATGTTTTATATTTATTCTGAGAATCACTCAGTAAACCTAAACCCAGTAAGAGCACCCTTCCTACTAACCTTTTTAGAAATGAGACATAGTTCGTCTGGTGTGCATTCTTCTTGGCTGCAGCAAGCTAATAAACCTAACTTTGTTTCAATGCAAATATATTCCTGATTGATCTGGCCAGTTGACTTTTATTAATGGGAATTTCACTATAATTTGGCAAAGATTCTTACTGACACAGAACAAAACTCTCTACTCAATTTCAGTGAGATCCCTTGAATTTCTTACCTGTTCAAGGCCATCTTGGTTTCAATAGTAAAACAATTTCTTCACTGGCCCCCCAATTTTGAAATTATTGTTGAGAGCTTTAGTGTTAGGTTTATTTTATTTGTCATATAAGTTTACAGTTTTGTTTACATTATTGACAACTGCATTAGTGTCATGCTGTATTAATTATGTTTGTTCATCATGAGTGTATGAGTCTTGTATTAAAAAAATGAATAATAAATTTGAATACACAGTGCTAATTCAACAAATATTAGATGAGGTTGTTAAATTAGACTAATGCCGATTTGTCTGTCCATCCATCTGTCATCTTTTATAGGCAAAGTAATTCTTAATCTTTCTGTTTACAGCTGAAAATAAAAACAAAACCATTTCTTCAATTGGAAAATGTATTATGTAAATTCTTAGTTTATTCTTTTCCTTTTAACTTTATATTAATTATTCTACTTCCACTTTTTGTTTGTAAACATTATTGTTTTATATTTATTCTGAGTAAGTATGTAGGATCTCATTCCTGATTGCTAAGAAGAATAATTCTGACTTTCTTAAAAAATAGTCACTAAAAATAAGATTTTTTAAGTAATTGCCTAACAGTGATTTTGTTGGTAAAGTTGAAAATGTTATTGTAACTTTCAAAGAAAAGTCAGAGAGCTAATACAACAGTCATTTAACCATCCTTTTAGCAGATATATTTTATGGTTGAATTCCTTTATTGCAAACATCTACTATAAATCCCTAGAGTAAAGGCCAAATTGCTTTTACTTTTTGACTTCAAATATCTCTGAGGTAAAAACACAACAGAATCCCTCAACAGAAAAATATAAAAGTGATAACAAAATTATCTCACAGAGACATAAAGTATTTTTACTTCTTTATACTTCCTCATTATTTACTCATGTGATTAAAATGTAGCACACTTATGAATAAACAAACACTTATTATCCTACATATCCTTTTAAATAAGCTTACTTGTCATGTTTTACACCAAATAAATGATTCTGCAGGCCATGGGAACTGAAGTTGTGTAAATTATTCAAAGAGGTCTTATTTTTGCTAGTTTGAAGCAAAATGTGACCCATATTCCTATTGTCTACAATATTAAATCTAAATTCTCCCAATTGTTCTTCCAGAAAACCCATAGTCAGTCTACTTTCTGTCTTTATACTACACTCTACCTCAATATTGCAACTTAGATTAATCTTGTGCCATGATCCCTTAAAATTAATAAATTCATTTTAATCTTGTTTTTTTTTAAATCCTTACCTGAGAATATATTTATTGATTTTAGAGAGAGAGAGAGAGAGAGAGAGAGAAACATTGACGTGAGAGAGATTGGTTGCCTCTTGTATGCCCCAGCCAGGGCCTGAACCTACAACCTAGGTATGTGCCCGGACTGGGAATCAAACCCGAGACCTCTCAGTGTACAGGAGGATGTTCCAACCAACTGAGCCACACCAGGCAGGGCTCATCTTGTATTCTTGATTAATATGTACAAACAAGCTTCTATATATATATATATATATATGGAGACCCTGGGTCATGTGGAGCCTTAAAGTGTGTAGCAATGACGTTAGTTTTACTCCAAGAATAAAGGAAAGACTTGGAGAGTTTTAAGAAGTAGGGTGAGCTAATCTGACTTAAGTTTTTAAAAATATTACTCCAGATAAAAAAAGGGGGGGGGGATTGTAGCAAGTTATGAATGTAAGTAGAAAGAGCTGTTAAACTCCTTTGCCATTTACCAAGTGAGAAATATAGTGGTTTAAATTATTATGACAGTAGGGAATGAACAGATTATATAGTTTGGAGGTAGAGTCAAAGAAATTGCTTTTGGATTGCATGTGATGAGATAGTGAAAGGGAGAAAGCTGAGATTTGGGGCTTGAAGTATTGGATCAATGATTGTGCAATTCACTCACATTCACAAACATAACTAGAAGTGTTATAGGTTGAGGATAGGGTTCAATCACCCCTGAGATCACTCCATACAAAGTCATCTTTAAAATTATATTTGAACATACACATACATGGCATTTATAGTCATAGCACTTTATCAATTAACTTAGGAAAGGATTGCAGTGAAAGACAAGGACCCAATGAGTGAATCCTGGAGGCCTTATCACATCACACAGTTGTGTTGAAAAAGAAGAGCCAGCAGTAGGCAGTGAATTAGGAGGGAAGCCAAAGGGAAACACATGAACTACATATATTTTAAAAAAAAGTTTTAAAAAGAATAAAGTGCTAGACTGTATAAAATGCTTCTGTGAGAGCCAATAAGATGAAGACTGGGAAGGAATAACTGATTTTGAAGCTTTCTTTCTTGAAATGGTCCTCTTCTCTTTTTCTTATCATTTAAAATCATTCATCCTTGAAGGCATACATACTTAAATCCACACCACCATCACTGACCACTTCAGCTTAATGCAAAGAAAAAGTATTAACGTTTGTTAAAGAATATGAAAATGAAAAGAGGAAACCTCATTCCAAATGGAGTTGGAAAGCCCTGAGGGGAGAGCTCTCATCTATACCACCTGTCATGGCCTCATAACCCATAGCCAGCAAGATTTCTTCTCTGCTTCTCTCAGCAACTGCGACTCCCCACTGCTGGCCACCAATAAGATACTGCTGCAACTTTGCACCCTCTTTTCTCACTAAAGGACTCCTGTTCAAAACAACCCTCTCCATGTTCCTCCCGAACCCAATCAGAGCTGACCTTCCTTTTGTCTCTTCAGACTTGCCCATGGTTCACCATAGTGTGCATGTCCCTAATTGCAATTCCTCTTCTATTCCCATATAAACTCATTTGCTGCTTGATAACCTTTGTTGTTTAACTTTTAAGGTTTACAAGAACATCTTACATTCTTTACTTCATAAATTAGTTGAAGAAAAAAAACTCCTTTTACTTGGGTAAGAAAGAAATAAGCATTTTTTTTCCCCGGTACATATGTACAAAAAAAAAGTTTTTTAATGTGCCTGCTTAAAATATGAGTTTGGGTCATTTATATAAAATTCAGTTACCCAAAGAACCAGTTAGAAGTCTTAAATGGTAAGTTAATTATCACTATACTAGTTTGCTTATTGCAACTTTGGTAATTGACTTGCCTACAATAAACATTCTAACAAATGAACTTCTATTAACAGTCATTTTGTGAGTCAATTCAATTACCAATAACAATATGTAAAGGAAACTTTACAGTCGTGAGAGCCTCAAGATTAAGATTATATGTCATGGGTGATAAAAACAAAACTTTGATAGTTTAAAGGAGGAAAAATATTTTTAATAATATTATTTATATATATGTTATGTTGAAAAATCTTTCAATAGTCACACAAAAACAACTACATAAAATAAATATTTTTAATGCATAGTTAAGATTGGGTTTTTTTTTTTAAGTCCAAGGGCTTTTAGAGAGAAAGAAAGAGATAAGGATGCTTAGGTGATGCTCACAGCCTGGCCATCCTAAAAGTGTTCGCTGATTTCAATGGCCAAGATGTTAGAGTTATTTATTTAAATTTCTTTATTGATTAAGTTATTACATATGTGTCCTTATCCCCGCATTGCCCTCCCACCCCCCAACTCAGTCCCTCACCCCCCTGCTGTCTGTGTCCATTGGTTAGGCCTATATCATGCATACAAGTCCTTTGGTTGATCTCTCCCCCTTACTCCCTCCCTCCCCTACCTTCCCTCTGAGGTTTGGAGGTTTGACGGTCTAAGATGTTAGTTTTATAGCCAAGATTAAAACAGGAGATCAGGGCAAATGGCCGAGTGTTAGACCTGAAGCCCATATCGAAAATGAGCACATGGACCTATAAAAACAAAACTGCACTTCACCCGAGCTGGGCAGGCAAGAAAGAGAAATTGGGAGTGAAGAAGGAAAATTGTCACTTTTAGCTGATGACACGATTCCTTATATAGAAAACCCCACAAACTCCACCATAAAACTATTAGAAACAATAGTCAATTGTGCAGAAAAGTTGCAGAATACAAAAGAAATGTACAAAAGTCCACTGCATCACTAAATGTTAACAATGAAATTTCAGAAAAAAGAAACAGGGAAAAAATAATTCATTTTGCAATTGCAACAAATAGAATAAAATATCTAGCACTATAAGACTTTTACTGCATCTATAAGATAATCGCAAATAAGTCTGAAGAATCTCCAGCATCTTGCTGTTTCTGTACTTGGACAACTGAGTTCTTCATCAGCTTGCTGAACTGTTCCTTTTTCAAAAATATAGATACCACCCCAAAATTTTCTGATACCCTTGTTTTTAACTGTTGTGGCTTTCTGAATCAAAGCAGCTGAATTTGATATGAGTTCAATCTTGTTTCCCTCAAGAATTAACTCACTTTTCTGGGTTTGAGACACTAAATAAGTAATAAATGATCTCATTCATTCGAACGCTGCAAATTTCTTTTTCACCCAAGAAGTTTCTGATTTCCACAAGAGAACCATTCTCCAGATGGGCAAGTGAGCATACACACACCTCGCCTTATAAGGGCAGCCCAGTGGAACACCCTTGGTCATGGCCAGTACATGACTGCAGATAATGTAAACAATAGTCAGTTCCTTTCTATTTCCTAACCATTTGTCAGTCCAGAGCCTCTTCTTTTTCTTTCCAGGAAACTGACTTTTACATTGATGTGATTGAAGTCCCTACACAAAAACTGTGCATCCCTTCAGCGCGATGTCAACATTTACTGGAATGTCAACAGTCTGAGAATGGTCTTCATCCTCACAGTACATGTGGCAAAGAGTCACTGTGGTTTTGATTTGCATTTCCTTGGTAATTAGTGAAGTCCAGCACTTTTTCATATATAGAGGTTACTTTTCTACTAAGCCCATTTGTGGTTGATTCTAATGATGCTGACAAAGAAGATCATCTTTCTTTCCTTATAGTCAACTTTAGGATGCACAGAGTTTAACTGAAGGGTGGAGAAGATATTAAAAACTACTACATTGATCCCATACATGGTCTATGGGTACATTTTTTTTGCTATTGTTATAAGTTAAATTAACCCTTTCCAGAAGTAAACTCTGGTAACTAAAGTTCTGTTACTTTTCTTTTGAGTGTGAGTACAACATCAGAATGAAAACAACTGGTAGAATGTGATATCCTTTAGGATACTCAAAACTATGTACTTACCATGTACAGCTATTTAGACTGTATGAATCTACAAAATGGATTCCTGTTTCATAAAAAGATAGTATAAAAATAATACTGTGCAATTCTAGAAGATGAAAATTTGAGGATGAATTTGATGGCATCCTTTGTTTTAGATAAAACTCATGCAATCTACCCACTGGTTAGCTACAGAAAAGGAAACACTAAAGGGTAGATATTGGCATAAACACATGTAGGCAATTCTTTCTGAGGTCTATCTCTTAATAAAATAAACCAGGAAAACATCATATGAAAAAGAAGCTCAGGGAGAAATATAAATAACACACTGGGCTTTCTGCTTTTAAATTGGGAACTTCTGTGACATTTTCATAAGACTTCATTTGGATTAGCTTCTACAGTGTTTCACAGGAACAGGAACTTCGTTGTGACTATGTAGGAATTTAGGGGTCATGCTTGGCTGTGACATGTATTGTTATCAGGAATCAGCAGTAAGCAGGGATTTGTAATTTTTTTTGCACTTTTTATAAATGCCATGTAAACTTTACTAATCTCTGCATGCAAAGTAACTGTTTCTTAACAAATTGATTGACAAACAGGAAGCATTTTCTAAATATTATATAACTTAAAGTAGGCGTGTTTAAGTCACATAGAGGCATTTTCGTGTATGTTTTACAGCTACTTTATTATTGTTTAAAGTATTGCATATATAGGGATTTTTAATACTAATTATAGTTGGTCTTTTTTCTCAACCACTTTGTTCTTTGTAATTAACCTTAGCTCACAAAGTCCTAAAAATATATAATGACAACTTCATTCTTATGAAAGTTGTATTTGCTTTGCCTAGAGACTATTCATCAATTTAGTTTGTTCTGATACCTCTGAAGCCTGGAGTTAGAATGCAAATACTCTCAAATATCTGCAAAAGTAGTTTTGTATCAAACATCAATGTAACAGAGTGTCCTGAGCTCAACTGATTATGGAAAATTGCCTTTTCCTGATTAATCTACATCCAGATTTTGTCACCATGGTAAACTGAGCTTCCTCCAAATTTGTTTTACAAGGAAATTAGTACTTTGGAAATGATGTGCACTTCTCTTTAGAGAAAAATACTCTTTTGAAAAATGATATTTTTCCTTTCAAAGAAACTTGTTGCTCAATATTTCTTAAAATATATTCAATTTTCTTTTTGATTTCCCTTTTCAATTGTTGGTATGAAGAGATATTTTAGTATCATAAGTAGTCTACAATAAAATGTCACAACAAATTGTGATATAAATCAGCAATAAGTAAACTTTTCATTGCAATATCCATTTTATGTTTGGAAATAGAATGAGTTTCTGAAAAATGAAAAGAATTGCTTATTTAACAATAATAAAATATAAAACATATACATTATAAAATATAAAATCTCCTTATATCAAATATCCACTTTTTAGCAGCAAGTTTTACCTTTTATTTTAGCTTGAAATCATCTGGCAACTTTAGCCCAAACAGCTTTTGATTTGGCCAAGGAGGCACAGCTACCTAGGGCCAGAACCTGGTCTCCAGAAAACCTTGCCTGCTGTTCCCCTGCTCCTTCAATTCTATTGAGCTCTCCGAGTCATTCTGAGAGTTAAAACTAAGTGAACAATGAATCTACAAATAATTGTAGACCTTTTTTAAAAAATATATTTTATTGATTTTTTACAGAGAGGAATAGAGAGTCAGAAACATCGATGAGAGAGAAACATCGATCAGCTGCCTCCTGCACACCTCCTACTGGGGATGTGCCCGCAACCAAGGTACATGCCCTTGACTGGAATCAAACCTGGGACCCCTCAGTCTGCAGGTCGACGATCTATCCACTGAGCCAAACCGGCCAGGGCTAGACCTTCTTTTTTAGGTATTTTGCAGCTTAAACATAAGGCAGTGTAATATAGTAAAGAGTTTGGCTTTGAAGTTTGCAAATGTAGATCTGAATACTGGTTCTGCCTCTCACTGGTTTAGAATTTAATTAACTTTTGGTCCTTGTTTCTCATAATAGACACTCAGTAAAATAGTTATTATTATTGCTGATGCAATAAACATATTGACTAACTGGTAAACTGGCATGTGGTTGCTTATACATATGAAAAAGAAACAGGTAAAATGTACAACAGTGAATTGTGAGATAAAAATAATACAAATATGAAAAGTTAAACAATACAATGGTAGAATTTTTAAAGTAGGATATACTAGTAACACTTCAACGAGAATCACAAAAATCATAACAAACGTCTGGATTAGCTAACACTTGAACTGTGTCTTCAACAAACTGAATATTGGATAACAGTATCCTGAGTTCTAATTGCATGGCCTGCTCTGGGCACTGGGTTCAAAGTGAAACCAAATATAATCCCTGTCCTGTATGGGAGTTAGGACAAGCAAACCAGCAACTACACTGTAATGAAATAAATCACAAATCCTTCAACCTTTATCTATTTAAATGGATCACTAGCTGATAATATTGTCAGCCACTTTCCATTTATCAAAGTAGAATTTAACCTCACATTGTCTCTTATTTTAATGCAAAGTGACCACAAGATGCACTGATTGCTAGTCTGCCCACCTGGAGAATTTATCTTTCAAGAAGACTTCAGGAGTACTTCTGAGTCTGGCTCAGCAACTTCCAGCAATTCTGACTTGTGCTAGCATATTATGCAGAGCTATTTGCTATAAAGAGCTCTCCTAAATCATCTGATACAGAGCACACTCCCTGTTGTTGTGGGCTGAAGGAGGAATGAGAGTGATGCAGAAGTAGATGAAATTTTCAACCATTTGCTTACAGAACTTTCCTATGTCTGCAGAAAACCAGAAACCCTACTGGAATATAGCACTTCTAATTGATAATGTAATGTTGCTGATTACACCTCGTGGTTGGTAGATCAGTTGGTATCCATTTCAGGATAGGAAGTTAGGCTCACAAGGGCATTTGTTATTCCTTGGGGATCCATTGACAAACTGAAATCCAGCCATATGACTTGTCTAATGATCTGTCAGCCCCCATCAAAGATCCTGCAAATCAGAATGTTTCCATTACCATTCCAGCCTCTGCTGGATGTCAATCAGCCTGACTTTCCTTGTTTGGGGGACAAAAGTACTGATTCTGGGCCTGTGCCACCCCAGAGTCTTAATGTTCTCCTTGAAATCAGAAAGGCCATTTTAATAGCAGCATCATGCATTATCATCTCTGAAGGATTTATCAAATTACTGATGCTGTTCTCTCCAATGCATTTGTTACTATCATTACAGGAGATATACCCACTCCAACATCTTTAGCTACTTTATAATTTGGATTCCAGATTCTGATTCAATACTGTTCAAGTCTAAGTTGCTTGAAGCACTTCAATTGCTTCTTGGTCTCATGGTTTATGATTTGATATCTAAACCCTAAATTTAAAAGTTGACCACACAAAATGAAGATGATTTCACAATGTCTTTGTTTTATTTACATTTTTGAATCAGAACCTGCAAAACATACCATATTGACAGCTTTTCTGAAATAAACTAATTTTTCCCTCATACCATTTATCTTTCAATCTTTCACACCTAAATAAGTGGTAATAAAATTCACCAGTCCTTTATTTTTATCTTACACTAGAGGCCCAGTGCACGAAATCCATGCATGGGTAGGGTCCCTAGCGGCTGCCGGCTGCCAGCTGCTCACCTGCTCCACCATTCTGCCGTGGTCCTGCTTTCATCGGGGCCCATCAGGGCCGGCAGCACCTCCACTGCCACCTGCTGCCAGCGCCACATCACTGACGCCCACCATGTTCCGCACCACCCCCTGGTGGTCAGTGCACTTCTAGCTCCCAGTCGGTCAAACTCCCTCCTGTAGGGACAATTTGCACATTAGCTTTTTATTATATAGGATTTCATTTCATCAGCAAGTCCTACTGACTCTGACTCCAAAAGTTATCCTAAATCTAATCATTCTCTTTCATTTTCACTTTTTAAAAATGATGTGCAATGAACAAGAGTTGGAGATAGCATTTGAAACTAAAAGTAAGGTGGTGGTTCTTTCTCTCTTTTTTTTTTTGTTAATCCTCACCCAAAGATATTTTTTCATTGATTTTTAGAGAGAGAAGGGAAAGGTGGGGAGAGAGGAGAGAGAGAGAGAATATCGATGTGAGAGAGACAGAGTGATTGGTTGCCTCCCACAGGCACCAAATCCAGGGCGGGGATCAAATATGAAACCCAGGTACATGCCCCTGACCAGGAATTGAACCTCTACCCTTCCATGCAGGATGACACTCTAACCACTTAGAAACACCAGCCAGGGCTTAGATGGTGTTCTTTTACTGTTCACAGCACTCCAATGGTTTATCATAGCTATGGAATAAAATCCAAATATTCACCTTAACCTACAAAGCCCCAGCTTACCTAGCCACTGCCTATCTCCTGGGTCTCATTTCCAATGTTTTCTCCCTCTTGTAGTGCACTTCAGTAACAGTGTTTTTTTGTTTTGTTTTGTTTTGTTTTTTAATTATTTTTCAAACTTCCCAAGGATTTCCCCTTATTGTTTGAGAGATTATTCATTTGCACATTTTTCCCTATCCCTCTGGTTCTTCACCTCACTCAGGTCTCTAACTAACTCTCATTTCTTCAGAAAGGTCTTCCCTGGTTACTCATCTGAAATATCACAGGACTTCCCCACAATGTTCTTACCTATTATCCTACTTTATTTTTTTCTCAATGTTTACAGCACAAAAAGTACATTTATTTACTTACTATTTGCAGCGTATTATGTCCCTCCACTAGAATGTAACACACAAGGGCAGGTTTCTTCATTTCAATCTACTGCTATACCCTCAGCAACTGGACCAGTAGGAGGAGCTCAATACATATTTGTTGAATAACTGAAAAAAAATGGATAAAAGAATAAATTATTCTTTAAATTAATATGTCATGATCAAGGGAAAATATGAAATGCTTTTTAACTAAGGCATAGAGAATTAGACTGAAAAAGAGAGAACACAAAATATTGTCCAGAAAGAACTGATGACTAAATAAGATATAAAGAGAGAGAGAGGCAGAGATCTTTTAAAAGTACCTTACATTTTGGCCTATATTTCCAAGGGAATAACGGCAGTTTTATCTTATAAATGTCAACATAGATTAAGAATAGATTACTAATTTTCATATGTAAAATGAAATGGAAGCTTTGAGTTTGAAGAAAGATAAAATAGTCAACTTGGGAAGAATGAAATTACTGTTAAAGTAAGATTCAGGTGAACCTCCTAAAGTTATTCATTATAAAAAAGCAGGAAAAGATTTCCTGTGTTCTTTTTATGTAAATAACTCAATATAGGCAGTATGCTTAGTGATGATAACATATCAAAAGAATGAAATTGGCAACAGAGAAAAGGATAGATTAAAAAATCAAATTTTAGAGAAGCAAAATTCAGCAGTGTGGATTCATCACTCTTCAGAGATAAGAAATAATTTGGGGAGATATGAGAAATTTGACCCCTTGAGAGTGTTCTCTGCTCTGTGGGGTAGGAATAATTTACTAGGCATCTTCTGGAAATAGATGAAATATCTCTTGAGGGTACCTGCTTCTCTATTCTTTCATTCGGTGGTCATCAGGCAATCTTTTGATCAATAATTAATTTTCTTATATAATTCAAATACCAGGAAGTGAGCTAGCCAAGCTAGAAATGTGATCACTGGAATAAATTAATATATTGAAAATCTGATTTATTTATTAATCTCCTGTGAATTTAGTTAGCATCAACCCAATTTTGATATGAGAGCTTAAAAATCCCAAACAGTTGAAAAATCCATTTTCTGGACTTTTAGGCAAGAGTGAATATTTTATTATGAGGCTGATTGTTGAATGCTCAGCCAAGCAATTTAAACTACCCACAGCTAACTGTACATTTTCTTTCCTATTTCAACAAGTTATCTGACTTCACACCTATTTCAACCATGTAGTAACTGAGGTTATTAATTTTGCTTAGAAAAATTAATGATTGAAAGAACAATAATGGGAGCTAAGTTTATGGAATTTTGATAGCAGTTTAAGGAAAAAAGGTCATATAATCCAGGAACTTCTTCTATCCAAGAAGATCTAATTTAGCAATACTTATTTTCCCCTTTGTCTCGGTTTTCCTCTGGAAAAATAAGTGAAAAAGTAAGTCATTGAATACAATATAAGTGTATGACTAAATTTTCATTATAAAATTTTGTTCATGAACTTTCATTATGAATACTGGTTTGGGAATTTTGTCAAACATCTTTTTGAAATTTGTCTAAAGTGTTATGATTGAAATACCCATTATACAAATTCATACTTAAAATCTCTAGCATATCTTCCCTGGTGGGGTGGCTCAGTTGGTTGGAACAGTGTCCTTTACACCAAAAAAAAAAAAAATGTTGTGCTTTTGATTCCTGATCAGGGCACATACCTAGGTTGCAAATTCAAATCCCAGTCTAAGAACATATGGCAGGCAACCAAAGTATGTTTCTCTCTCACAGCAACCTTTTTTCTCTCTCCCTCTCTCTCTCTCTCAAAAATCAATAAAAACATATCCGTGGTGAGGATTAAAAAAGAAGACCTCTACCATATCTTTAGTTCCTTAAAATTTATGCTTTTTTAACTTTTGAATACTACACAGAAATTACCAACATATGTACATGCAAAATAATAATTGAGTGTTCATGCTCTGAAAGCTCTGTGGGTCAAGACTTCTCTGGTTGCAATCAACAAGACCTAAATTCAGATAACTTAAACGAAATTGAAAAGATAAGGGTAACTCACCAATTGAAAAAAGTAAAATACAAGGCTATACAGTAAGAACATAAATAAGTGAAATTAGAGCAGCCCTACAAACCTCAATATACTTGAGAGCATATTATAAAATATGATTAAATAGAGAAATATTATTAGATTGCTTTCCATCACCAGTGGTAACACCTTGAAACATTTTATTTTTCATTTTCTTAACCCTCTTTTGAATTTTTTGTCCCTCTGTTAATATCTATATTTTAAATCTACTTATGCCTTAAATAAAATGCTCATAAAATAATATCATGTTAAATATGCACCTTATATACTCCCCTATTACAAGGTGTTTATGGTTTTTAGCTTTATGAGTAATAAAATAAATAAATGAGGAGCAAATTACTCCTCATTTTATGCAATAGAAAACAGAGACACAGCAGTGATAAATGTAGGTTGCAAATAGCAGCAATCAATAGTTTAAAAGAGCCATTCATTACATATAACAGAAGACAAATACTAGATTGGGAAAATAAAAACAATACCTGACATTTCCCAAGTGCCTCATAATAAGATAAAATATAAAAAGTAAAACCTCAGTTACCACTGTTGTTTCTTAAGTATACAATTAACAAAGGCACATTCATCAAAAAACAATAATTAAAAATTATATGCTCAGGTATGAATAAAAAACTAAAATTTTAATAGCAAATAAATCTATAAGAATTTTCAAAACACATTACACTAAATATTATTTTTAAATGCTATATTTTAAATAGAGATTTAACACCTGAAACTTGATTATGGAAAAATAAGTAGCCTATATGTTGAGGTTTGAATATTTTTTAAATGTTTTTATTGATTTCAGAGAGAGGAAGAGAGATGGTGATAAGAGAGAGAAACATCAATGATGAGAGAGAATCATTGGTTGTCTGCCTCTTGCACACCCCCTACTGGGGATTGAGCCCAAAACCCTGGCATGTGCCCTGACCAAGAATCAAAATGTGACTCCTGGTTCATGGGTCAATGCTCAACCACACTGGCAGGGCAGGGCTTGGTATTTTAATATGCCTAAGATACTCTTGTTTTCAACCCAATTAGGTTACTTGAAAAGAGTTTGAATCTTTCATAGGGCTAATTTTATCCCACTACTGAGGCGATACCTTTCCGAGTACACAATCCTCCATGGTTTACAACATTTTCCCATCTCGGCTGCTGGAACACAAACCACTCATTGCTCTACTTGAGCTCTGGAGACTGGTTTCTCTAAACATGCTTCAGGTGATTCTTTTCCTAGCCTCAGGTATTTCCCTCAAACACCGGATCGGTACTCAGGGGCATCCCATCCTTGAGGGGAATTCTGTGCTAATCTCTGAAGTTCTCTCTGTAAAGCTTCTATATTATTTGTACTAGAAACCACTGACTTGGTCTCCACAGACTCAATTTTGTGTGCTCAACTCAAGGTGACAGGCAGGTTCTGCCAGAGTTTCACTTCTCTGCATTACTTCTAGGAAAGTCTCTTCAGGCAGTTAATGGGGACACGTTTAGGATTCATCTTGTTTAGCCTCCCTTTTTCAGGACTCACTGAATGCCTGTTGCATGGCCAGCATAAGCTGGGGAGCCCACCTGGATGTGTTCTGATCTACAACTTCAGCTCAGTTCACTGTGGATGGTCAGAAGCACCTATGTGAGAAGGACTGTGAGCAGCGGTGGGCCCACTGCAAATCCTACCCTTGCAAATCCAACTGGCACGTTAACTGGGATTGGAATTGAGGATAGGGAAGCTGAGGGTTGGAGGGGGGGATTACAGCTTTGCAAGGGTCCTCTGACACCCTTTTCCCCATTACTACCCCACCCGGCTGACCTGTGTAAGATTCGTAATAACTCCTCCAAGGCGAGCCCTGAGCTCTGGAACAGTGGGCAGTGTCTCCAAAAGTGGTTTGTGCCTGCGCAGGGCAAGCCCACTGAGGATGCCACCCACCACTTCACCTGCCCTTCTGGGTTCTGTAACTTCTTCTTCATCTCTACCCACACTCCTACATTCCCACCAGCTATAGTCCAGGTCAGGACATGACAGCCTCCTTCCTCGGCCCTTCCTAAAGGGAGCAGCACAGGATGGAAAATTGGTGGGATATTAAGGCTGTAGAGCTGTGGCCTGAGTCTTGCACATTTGGTTCTAGGCCAGGGCTGGGAGTACCAAGGTGACTCACTTCTTCCTGTGTTGCAACTGTCAATTATTCAGGATTTATTTAATGCAGTATTTTAATATTAGCAAACTAGAACTATTCCACTAAATTAACATTGCTAATTTTAATTCTACCCACTCTTGTTCATATATAATTATAAAATAGTCTTTGATTTATAGTAATAGAAAAATTTTAATCATAATGCTGTGGCTAGAAAAGACTGAACGGACATTACCCAGAACCACAGGAAGGCTGGCTGAGGAGAGACTCTTCAACTAGAGGGAAAGACAACAGCATACCGAGGCTCAGAGGAGGCACAGTATGGAAAATTTAAAGGTGCAGGGGTGCGTGCACAAAGCGGGCTGGTGGCTGAGGGCGGGATTGTCGTTTTCAATCAGGAGGGAGTCTCACACTCTGAGCTCCAGATCCAGGCGAGTCTCTAGGGACTCAGACTCAAACGGGAGAAGCGGGATTGTCTAGCATCAGTTGGAACGTGAGCGCAGCTTTCTCTCCGAGGTTTGCAGCGGTTGCCGGGGTTCTGAGAAGCAGAGCCTCTGGGAACAGGACTGAGAGCAGCCATAACTGCTCCCTCCGCCCGCCCTGCTGATCCCATGCGACCCGTCCCGCCCAAACCCTGCGCAGAGCCATTTGCCGGATAGCCTCAGGCAAAGGCTAGATTAGCACCTCCCCAGAGGACAGAAGTATTCCCGGGCAGACACAGGTGATTCTCACAGCCAGTCGGCCTGGTGGGCAAATCCCTCTAGTATTAACTACAACAATCAAGGCTTAACTAGAACAAGACTGCGCACAAAGACCACAAGGGGGTGCACCAAGAAAGCATAAAAAATGCGGAGACAAAAAAACATGACAGAAATGGAGGATATAGAGCTAAACAACGCAATTTTGAGGGCTTGCAATAAACTTGAGGAGAACCTCACAAAAACTAATGAGACCCTTGATGCTATGATAAAGAAACAACTAGAAATTAAGCATACACGGACTGAAATAAAAAATATTATACCCAATAGCAGACCAGAGGAGCACAAGAATCAAGCCAAAGATTTGAAATGCGAAGAAGCAAAAAACACCCAACCAGAAAAGCAAAATGAAAAAAAAATCCGAAAATACGAAGATAGTGTAAGGAGCCTCTGGGACAGCTTCCAGCGCACTAATATCAGAATTATAGGGGTGCCAGAAGATGAGAGACAGCAAGATATTGAAAACCTATTTGAAGAAATAATGGCAGAAAACTTCCCCCACCTGGTGAAAGAAATGGACTTACAGGTGCAAGAAGTGCAGAGAACCCCAAACAAAAGGAATCCAAAGAGGACCACACCAAGACACATCATCATTAAAATGCCAAGAGCAAAAGACAAAGAGAATCTTAAAAGCAGCAAGAGAAAGAGACTCAATTACCTACAAGGGAATACCCATACGACTATCAGCTGATTTCTCAACAAAAACTTTGCAGGCCAGAAGGGAATGGCAAGAAATATTCAAAGTGATGAATGCCAAGAACCTACAACCAAGATTACTTTATCCAGCAAAGCTACCATTCAGAATTGAAGGTCAGATAAAGAGCTTCACAGATAAGGAAAAGCTAAAGGAGTTCATCACCACTAAACCAGTATTATACGAAATGCTGAACGGTATCCTTTAAGAAGAGGAAGAAGAAAAAGGTAAAGATACAAATTGTGAACAACAAACATGCATCTATCAACAAGTGAATCTAAGAATCAAGTGAATGAATAATCTGATGTACAGAATGAACTGGTGATTATAATGAATCAGGGACATAGAAAGGGAATGGACTGACTATTCTTGGGGGGGGGAAGGGGAATGGGAGATGCGGGAAAAGACTGGACAAAAATTGTGCACCTATGGATGAGGACAGTGGGTGGGGAGTGAGGGCGGAGGGTGGGGAGAGAACTGGGAGGAGGGGAGTTATGGGGGGGGGGGGGAAGAGGAACAAATGTAATCTGAACAATAAAGATTTAATAATAAAAAAAAAAAGGATTATCCCAGGGAAAAAAAATGCTGTGGCTATACTATTTTATTACTGTTGTTATTATTATTCCTATTAAAGGGGTTATAAATTATTCTTAATCGAGAAATCTGATACAGTAGGAAACTAACTGGACTCAGAAGCAGAGTTGAAGTTCTATACTTTTATCAGACTTTATGTCAGAAGGTTTAGTACATAAGCTATCTAAGAGAGTATAGAATAGAGCACAGGTTGTTCAAATATTAGTGTTCATAGAAGTCACCTGAGCCAATTCCCAGGCTTCAGAGTTTCTGATATAATGAATCTAGGATGAGATCCAAGGACACACATTTTTTAAAATTACTTCGCATGTGATGCTGATGCAGTGGTCTGTGAATTGCACTCTGAGGCACTCTGGTGTAAAAGTCAAGATGAACAAGTAAGTGGGGATTTGGACCAGAATTGATTATAGTTATAGAGAAGCAAATAAAAAAGCACTAACCCAAATTCAGGGATAAAGAAAGCTTCCATGAGAAGTTAATTTGAAAAATGTTTAAGAGATGATGAGGCAAAAAGAGCAGGTTCTTTCTAGGAAATAATATTGTGATAAGCCTGGAAGTAAGAGCAAACATGACATATTTAGGAAACAGCAATTTATTAAATATGACTGGAGTTTCATAAGTATTTACTGATTAAACACAAGGCACAGAGATTGTTAACAGAGAGAGCAATGCATTACAAAGGAATCAATACACTCTTAACTGTATGTCATTCACCAGCTATCTAATAAAGATGGTAAATTCCTTACATAAATCTTGGCAATAGTGACCATCTCCCTTAATAGATATTTGTACAGTAGACCTCCCTTGTCTGTTCTTAGACCCTCAGTAGATACCTAAAACCACAGATAGTCCTGAACCCTATATATACCATGTTTTTTTCCCCTATACATACATATATAAAGTTTAATTTATAAATTAGGCACAGAAAGAAATTAAGTACAATAATTAACAATAAAATATAACAATTGTAACAATATGCTGTAATTAAAAGTATATGAGTGACTTTGGAACCATTATTAAGTAAGTGAAGGGTACTTGAACACAAGCACTGCAATACCTTGACAGTAGATCTGATAACCCAGATAGCTACTAAGTCCCTAAGGGACAGATAGCATATACAGTGTCTTTGTGGGGGACAGAGGGATGATTCAAGTATGGGTGGCATGAATAGAGGACATGAGATTTAATTACACTACTCAGAATGGTACATGATTTAAAACATGATTTTTTAAAATTTATTTCTGGAATTTCCCATAAAATATTTTTAAACTGTGGTTGACCATGGATAACTGAAACCATGGAAAACAAAACCATGGATGAAGGGGGACTACTATATATACTTATTTTCTTTCAATTATATTTTGTATTGATTTCAGGTGAACAACCTAGTGGTTAGATTTTTATGTCAATATTCTTTTTGTTGTAATCCATAATTATTTGAAACTTGTAATATGTATATATGAAGTAATTAATTACACTTGTAATCTAAGACCAAATTGACATTTTTCTTACCATTTTCCATAGGTATCATAACATTTAAGGTTTATCAGAATAATCCCTCAAAATATTTTTCAATTCTTGAGATAATAATCTACATAATTTTTATTCCATTTGACCCAGTGATCCCACTTCTAGGAATGTATCCTAAGAAACTCAAAACACCAATCAGAAAGAATATATTCACACTTATGTCTATAGAAGCACAATTTACAATAACTAAGATCTGCAAACAGCCCAACTGCCCATCAGATGAGTGGATAAAAAATCCGTGGTACATTTATACCATGGAATACTATGTAGCTGTAAAAAAAAGAAGGATCTCTTATTTGTTGAGACAGCACAGAGGGACCTGCAGAGTATTATGCTGAGCAAAATAAGCCAGTTAGAGAAAGGTAAGTATCACATGATCTCTCTCATATATGGAATCTAATAAACAAAATAAACTGAAGAACCAAACAGATCCAGAGACAAAGAAGCACTGCCAAATCTCAGAGAGAAGGTGGGAGTGTGTGTGTGTGGAGGAGGTGAGGGAAGTAGGGAGAGATTAAATGAGAACCTATATGCATATATGCATAGCCCATGGACATAGACAATAGTGTGGTGAAGGTCTGGGAGGGGTGGGTGTCGGGTGGGAGGGGTCAATGGGGAAAAAAAGGGGGTACATCTGTAATACTTTCAACATAGATATAAGTTAAAAAATAATAAAATATAAAATCGATTAGAATGTATCAACCTTTATTATAGTTACACTAGGGGCCCAGTGCACGAATTTGTGCATGTTTGGGGTTGTGCTGGCCTGACCCCAATTGGTGTAAATTGGGGCCAGGCCTGTCAGGAGGAGGAGACAGCGGGAGGTTGGCCGGCTGGCCTGCCCCAATAGGGGTCCAATCAGTGCCAGGCTGGCTGGGGGGAGGGTCCATGGGTGATTCACCGAGGGGCCCAGCCCCCAATTGGGGTGGGGGCCAATTGGGGATGGGGGCAGCTGTGAGGAGGAGCTGTGAGTAGTGGGCCGGCCGGCCCTGCCCTGGAATGGGGTGGGGGGGCCGATAGGGGGTCAGCAGCCAGGGGAGGGGCCGTGGGAGATTGGCTGGCCAGCTCCACCCCCGATTGGTGTGGGGGGCCAATCAGAAGAGGAGCTGGCTGGGGAGAGGGGCTGTGGGCAAATTGGGGTGGTGAGGGCTGATTGGGAGTGGGGAAGGCCTTGAGGAGAGGCTATGAGCAGTGGGCCGGCCAGCCCTTCCCCCAAATGGGGTGGGGGCTGATCAGGGGCCAGCAGCCTGGGGGAGGAGCCATGAGTGGTTGGCCGGCCCTGCCCCTGATCAGAGTGGGGGTCCCATCAGGAGCGAGGCTGGTCACGGGGAGGGGCTGCAGGAGGTTGGCCATCCAGCCCTGTCCCCTATTGGGGTGGGGCGGTGATCAGGGGCAGGGCTATCCAGGGGGAAGGCCCACGGGGGGTTGGCCAGCTGCCCTGCCCTCGATCAGGGTTGGAGAGGCCGATCAGGGGTGGGGCCAGCTGGGGGGAAGGGCCGCAGTGGGTGTCATAGTGACTTGTCGTTCCCGTCGTTCCGGAATTCTGATTGCTGGCTTTTTATATCTATAGATACTAAAGGCATGGCAGATTTTTAAAAGCTTAATACCCATACATAATATTGTACCATTTCCCATTCCTTCTTTACAGAAATGACATGTTTAATGCCTGTAGTTGTGCCTAGAAGGTCCCTGTTCATTAAATTCTGGATTCCATCTGGTTCTAGAGATAACCATATTTCAGATATGATAATAGGCTCTTCCCAACTTAAGCTCCCAGAAGTTGAAGCCCCATAAAAAGAACATAGTGTTAATTTTTCATTGCTGACATAAATAAAAGTAAACCATCGGAAATAATATATGTTCCTCTTTATATGCATAATACCTGAGTTAATAGAAAACAATTAAAAACCCTCACTCCTGAGTAATGCTCTGCTGTAATTTCAGCATAGTATTCCTATTTTTATAAACAACCAACCATTCAGACCTCTAACATTTCTGGCCACTGAACTTTATAACATTAGATTTCATAAAGGTAAAAGAATCATTAGTTCTTTTTGGTGAGAGTTCACGCCCTCTTTGAGCATTTTGATATATGTGGTGTTCTATGAACCTAACATGTTCAATCCATCATGAATTGTTTTATTTCTTCCTATACTGACCACCAGTCATGACTAGTTTGGAAGAGAGCTCCCCCTAGTAACATATTAAAGTTACCAAATCTTTTTCAACATGAAGACAAGCCTCCAGGACGTTAATTTTTGGTGTGATTCAGAATTCTGAATTTTATTACTAAAGTTCATGCTTGGCCTGTTGAAGCTAGTGCTGATTAAACTATCATATATAATTTTGTCATTGGATTTAAGGGAATGTGTGCAATTTGAAATTTTTAAAAAATCACCAAAAATGGGGGTTACTTTATAAAATTGTCTATTGGGCAGTAAAATTCAATATAATTCACTTACTATCCATAGGTCTTTAACCTCAAGAAATTATTTGCAAGCTATCTTCAGGTACTTTTTTTTCCTGATGATAATATGTAAATCCTTTAACATAGCAATGTTTCACTGAATGTAAAATTAATTTTTCATAATTTGGTCTATCTTTGGGTTCTTGAACACCATTGTGTCACCTTATTTCATTTACCCAGGTATCTGATACTAAGGATTTGTCCAGGGCATCTGCCTAAAAATCTCAATCCCCTTCTGTGCCAACTACCTTGTCTAAATTTCCACAAGTACTTCCGTAACTAAACACCCAATATCATCTGAGTCTATTTGCTTGACTGCATCTCAAGACAATTGTATCTAGTCCAAGAGTTTGTAAATGTTTTAATATTTTTTTCTGAGGATATATCTCTAATTCCTCTCACACTGCTCAACACTGAGCACTCAGCTGTATTTATGATATAAATTCACCCCCACTACCCTTCAGCTGGATTTGACCAACTGCAGGGCTTATTTTCACTGATTTCCAAACAATAGCATGACCTTCAATCCAGGGACCCTCTTCAGTAAATCAAAAGCCTATTTTTCCTTGTTTCAATAGAAAATGTAGTTCAAACCATGCAACAATATGAGCAAGGAGGTCTTAGGGTTTCCATTATTGGCCCTATAGTAAATGAAGCACACTTTTCAGAAAGGAAATGGACTCCCCTTAACTTTTACTGTTACGTGATCTTGCATCTTGAACTGTTGCCTCTTCATTCAAATATTTCTCTGATGTTTCAAATAACATGACAGGTTTTTCTGTTCTCAGAGCTTTCTGATGTCATTTTATGTTAAAAAGCAATGTCTCTTTTATGCCCAGTAGCAAGCTACTAATTGTCTTGCAAAATACTTGTATTGAGTGGCTCCAACAGGCATATTTCAAATTCAAAATTCAAACAATCTTCACTGAAGTGTACTTTTCAGTTCTTGACAAAATCCCATACTCTATTCTTTTTAATTTTGGAAACTTAAAATTATTTAAGTCACTATTTAAATCACAAGGTCCTACAAACAACGTTTTATCTATTGCTTTTTAAAAAACTACTTACTTGCGCTAGCCAGTTTGGCTTAATGGATAGAATGTCAATCTGAGGACTGAAGGGTCTCAGGTTCAATTCTAGTCAATGGCACATGCCGCTATTGTGGGCTTGGTTTCCAGTAGGAGGCATGCAGGAGGCAGCCGATCAGTGATTCTCTCTCATCACTGATGTTTCTATCTCTCTATCTCTCTCCCTTATTCTCTCTGAAATCAATAAAAATACATTTTAAAAATAAAAACAGTAATAAAATAAAACCTACTTACTCATTTTCAGGTCCTATTCAAATATAAGTTTTAGGACCTTATGGATAGGGTTCAGCATGATCCCTAAAAGAGAAAGATGTTTCACCAGAACCCAAATCACCTCATTAGTTTATGTACGTCTTATTTTGTTTCAGGGGGTCAGTTAAAAATAGTAATTGATTTCTCATATTTGGAGAGACTTCAGCCCATTATAATTGTTCAACATTTCATAGACTTTGCTGGATCCTGCATTTTGTCTGGTTAGATCAGCCCATCTTAATTTGTCACATGGGTGACTACTGTCCTTATATCTTTCTGTCTCTCCAAGGAAGCAATTATCATTATATTTTCAACTTAATGCATCAATGGATTCCAATGATTTTGAAGTCTAAGTGCTGTTGCTCTACGTTATGACAGTGTGCCAGTGAATTAAATATCGCTTTGGAAGAATTGTGAAAGTGTATTGAAGTCCACTCCACATAAAAGCAGATAATGTTTAGCTATATTATTTAAAAAAGGAATGGTAAAGAAGGGGTAAGTCAAATCTATTATGATGTGTCAATAACCCTTGTCTTGTTGCATTTCTTGTTACAGAGGTTTTACCATGTCTCTTCCAGACAAATCTCTCAGGAAAATTGCCTGTTTGCTCCCCAAAAGCCTTCCTGTCAGGCTCCATGAACCAACTGCCTTGTGTATCTATCAGATGCAGTTGTTAAAAAGGTAGTTAGTGGAAATCAATACTCTCACTCCAATCCCTTTCTTAATCAGAGGAATATACTCTTGTTGCCTTCTCAGAATTCTACATTGGTTAGCTTTTTATTAGAGAAGAGGCCCAGGGAAGTTTCAAAGGTTTCCATATGTTCAGTTTTAATCGGGTCAAGGGTAAAGTTGGCTCATTTCTAATTTAATAAACAATATGTTCAGATCTCTCCAGTTGCTCATAATGCCATCTCAATTATACTTTAATGTAATGATGGCATAACAAAAAATATTCTCCTGTGATAGTTTTCAGTTTTCTGCTAGAGCCTATCTGGACCCTCTACATTTTATCTGTGGGTCCCTTAGAGTGTGCTCTCTATCCACGATGGGTATTGCATATTAATTACCTATATCCAGTCATCTCCAAAAGTTATGCATATGCCTTGTAACCATCTCTCATACACCACTGCCTAAGACCGTGGCTCCTCCCATTGGGTGTTATGCTATAAGATCCTTGTCTTTTAGTTAATAATTTTCAGGTTCTTTCCTCTTTAACCAAGGGAGAAGGAATGTAAGCCCTCATCAACTTATTTTGTCTTGGTTTTGATTCTCAATATTGAATTTTAATTTATCCAAAGTAACAAATAATATGGCAAGAGTTGAAGTTGGTTTTCAACCAATCAACCATTTATAATGCGCTACCAGTTCTATAGTAGCAACTCCAACAATTTTCTTTCTTTTAATTTTTTTTCTATTTTTACAATAGCCATATAAACAATTTCACTGGTTTAGTCCTTCTTTCTTTTCTTCATTTTCACTTTAATGCCACCTTGTCTAGAGGTAGGTTGCTGAAGGGGATTAGTATCCATCTTTCTAATCATCTAACACACACATGTGGTGACTACCCTCTGCATATTGTCTTCAACCCCCAAAGCCAGGTTACATAAAGTTCCAGAAATTGGGGATGCATGATTTGTATCCACAGTACCAAATGAGGGCTACTCTCTTATTTTCATTTTGCTGATCAAGTTTTGCCTGTTTCCTTAACATTTCTATTATTTTGGAAAGAATATTCTATTTGTTAGTTGAAGAATAAATAGAGCAGTTTCAGCTTTTCAAGCTAAGTTAGCTACATTTCCATCTTTACCCACTGCAACTTATTACTTATAATACAATCTGAGGTGTCTACTTGCAAAAGTTCGTAATAGAATGGAATAATCTCTTCCACAAAGATAATTGATGCACTCTTCTGATCATTTATTCTGAGAATTGATGCTAGCAAGGATTAATTGTTCTTCTGCTAGTATTTATCATTCAATTGTCCCAGCTCTTTCTTTAACAGAATACAAGCTGTATTTTGTTGTTACCTGGTTATAGTCTCTACAACATGTAGAGTCTTTTGGATAACGAATAGCTGTGTTGCTTTATTTTTTTTTAATATTTTAATAATTTTTATTTCTTAAAGTATTACAAAGAGTATTACATATGTCTCTTTTTTTCCCCCCCTTGACATTCCCCTGGCCCCTACCCCCCCACCCCGCCGCCCCGTGTCTTGTGTCCATTGGTTAATCTTATATGCATGCATATAAGTCCTTCAGTTGGTCTCTTAATCCCCCCGCAACCCTCCCCAGGCTTCCCACTGTAGTTTAACATTCTGTTCAATGTTGCTCTGCTTCTGTATCTACCCCTGTTCATCAGACCATACTGGTCCCCTTTATTTGTCCCAACCTCACTGGAGTAGTCTCAACCTCACCAGGGCCGTCTGAGCCTCACCAGGGCCGTTTCAACCTCACCGGGGCAGTCCCTACCTCACGGGGGCCGTTTCAACCTCACCGGGGTCGTCCCTACCTCACGGGGGCCGTTTCAACCTCACCAGGGTCGTCCCTACCTCACGGGGGCCGTTTCAACCTGACCGGGGTTGTCCCTACCACACCGGGGCCGTTTCGACCTGACTGGGGTCGTCCCTACCTCACGGGGGCTGTTTCAACCTCACCGGGGTCGTCCCTACCACACCGGGGCCGTTTCGACCTCACCGGGGTCGTCCCTACCTCACGGGGGCCGTTTCAACCTCACCGGGGCCGTTTCAACCTCACCGGGGTCATCCCTACCACATCGGGGCCGTTTCAACCTCACCGGGGCCATCCCGACCTCACCGAGGCCATCCCAGCCTTACCGGATAAACAGGAAGTTTGGCCCTCTGTCCCCTGCCGGCGGCTCCCCACCAGACAAAATCTCCAGGCGTTCCTGGTGGTTGAACATCCAGCACTCCTGCCCTCCACCAAGTGCACAGACTGCCTGTCTGCTGTCCCCCAGCGCCCCACAAGAGACTGGGACCAGTGGGAATGTTTGTGCGCTTGCTGGTACAGCAGTTCCACAGTGCCGGCCCAGTCAGGCCCAGCCCTGGCCGGCCCCGGACCTGACTCTGCCCCCCGATTGCGTCCCTCCCAGATGCAAGGAGCTGAAATCTGCAGCCTGCTGGGATGGGCTCTGTACTTGGTGCCTCTGCACATCCTACTCAGTCTCAATGCGCTTCTTTCTATGCGAGGAGTTGAAATCTGCAGTTTGTTGGGTTGGGCTCTGTACTTGGTGTCACATCCTACTCAGTCTCAATGTTCTTTCTCTCCTTCCAGTTGTAGAGCTTCCACTGGGCCAACTTTCCCATGGTTCTGTATGATAGGTGTTTGTCTGATATTTGGTAGTTTCGATGTTGTTGTGTGAGGTAGCCCGCACAGGTCTCTTCCTTATGCCACCATCCTGGTTCTCCTGGGTCTGCTTTTTGAGTGTGTCTCCCATGGCTGTGAGCAGTTGAAGTCTGCAATTTGTTGGGATAGGCTGCAAAAGCGCAGGTGAGTCTTTTTGTGCACCTGGCACAGCTTGGATGGGGATGTAAATTGATTAGGGCTGAGTCTCAGGGAGTCGCCATGGCGGAGCAAATAGCACTGGCTGAGTCTGCGCGGCCCCTTGAATCTCTGCCAGGGCTTTGTGTCCCCCAGTGCCGGCGAGCAGCCAAGCGCCAGAGCCTCCCTCGCTTTCTGACCGCTGGAAGGCCATGCAGTCTCTCGCCTTGGGGCCTGGGGCCTCAGAGACCCGCCCGAACCAGCTCAGTGGATTTGAGAGTTTGTAAAAGCACAGTCATTCCCTCGTGTGCCTCTGGCACAGCCCTGAGGGTAGGGCGGGGTCACAGGGAGTCGCCAGCGTGGAGGAAATAGCGATGGCTGCGTCTCCGCGCCCCTCGCCTCCCCGGGACACCAGGACTTCTTGTCCCTCAGTGCCGGCGAGCAGCCGCGTGTCAGAGCTTCCCTCGCTCTCCGACCACTGCAAGGCCGTGGCCGCCTCTCCCTGTGGGATTTGGGGCCTCAGAGACCCGCCCCGAGCAAGCCCAGAGGATTCGAGGGTTCGTAAAAAACCGAGAATCCATTTGCAGCGTGCGTGGCGTGTGACTGCGTACCTCTGGTTTTGGTGCCTCCGTAGCTCCCACTCAGTCTCACTGCGCTTCTTTCTTTTCTTCCAGTTGTAGATCTCCCACTGGGCCAACTTCCCCATGGTTCTGAGTGGCGGTTGTTTACTTCATAGTTGATAGTTTCAATGATGCTGTGAGAGAGCAGCACACACAGGTCCGCTCCCTACGCCGCCATCTTGGTTCTCTGCTGTGTTGCTTTATGAATAAATATCATTTATGCTCAAGTAGCAACAACAACAGAAACATCAAGTTTTACAGTAACTAGAAGAACCAGTACTATTTCCTTTCTTTTGTTTTAGTTTCTATCTTTATCATACCTTTACCATTATTTTAAAAATGTATTTACCAGTGCTGTCACAAAAGCTAGAAAATAGCCTTGTTATTTTCCCCCTAGTCAGTTCTCCTTGTTTCACACTAATTCCCAGATCCATGTCATCCAAAATTTATCCAGACTTTTCCCAAATAATCTGCTGCAAGTATTTGCCCACATCTAAGCTACGAAAGTATGCACAGATATTCTGAAACCAAATTATCACGTTTCTTTCCTTATCCCCTTTATCTTTTCAACAAAAAGTACATTAGCAATTTTGATTCATGGATCTAAAAGGAATTCCCACTGTTGAAACCAATGTACACCATCACAAAGTGTTAAATTGTAACGAGTGAATGAATAAATGAATGAGTGAGCAGGAGAAGTAAGGAAGGAAAGAAAAAAAGAGGGAAGAGAGGAATGAAAAGAGAGAGGGAGAGTAAGAAAAAGGGGGAGGGAAAGAAAGACAAAAAATTCCTGGTTTTGTACAACATGAAGCACTTCCATTGATTGTTGGAGGATAAAATCCCATCGTATTAGTAGGTGACAATCACACGCACCTCTCTAAAGTCCCCATGTGTTGCACTGGAATGCATTTTGGGTTCAGAGTTTGAGAGTCAAATTTGTGAGGAAGGAAAGTCATTTGGAAAATATTTTTGTACCTCCCCAGTCAACAGTCACATTTATTTGCCATTTATTTCCCATCCTAATGCCCTTCCATGTTCCCTTCACAGTCAACTATTCTAATGCATTTGATGAAGACTCTTTTACTTGTATGTGTTCTTTAAATATTGGTTGTGTGTATTTGTGTTTAGTTGCACTATGCAATAGCCCTCATACATTTTATTTATTATATGCTCAAATAAAATTTTAAAAATATATCTACATTACTTATGAATATTAACAGTGTTCAACCATGTGCATCATTAAATTGTTCTTATACATTGACTAAAGGCCCGGTGCACAAAAATTTGTGCACTCGGGGGGGGGGGGAGGGGGGTCTCCCCAGCCCGGCCTGTGCCCTCTCGCAGTCTGGGACCCCTCGGGAGATAATGACCTGCTGGCTTAGGCCTGCTCCTGGGTGGCAGAGGGCACACCCAATCCCTGGGTGCAGCCCCTGGTCAGGCTAAGAGCAGGGCCGGTAGGGGAGTTGGGGCGCCGCCCCGTCATGCACAGAGCAGGGCGGATCGGGAGGTTGCGATGCCACCCTCAGTCACGCTCAGGGTAGACTGACTGGGGGGTTGGGGCACCTCCCCGTGTCACACTCAAGGCAGGGCCGATGGGGAGGTTGTGGCTCCACCCCCTGTCACGCACAGAGCAGGGCCGATCAGGACGTTGGGGCGCTGCCCCCTGTCACTCACAGAGCAGGGCCAATCAGGGGGTTGGGGTGCTGCCCCCTGTCACTCACAGAGCAGGGCTCATCAGGGGGGTTGGGGCTCCGTACCCTTTCACGAACAGAGCAGGGTCAATCAGGGGGTTGGGGAGCTCCCCTCTGTCATGCACAGAGCAGGGCCGATCAGGGGGTTGAGGAACTCTCCCCTGTCACTCACAGAATAGGGCCAATAGGGGAGTTGGGGCACCGCACCCTGTCACACACAGAGCAGGGCGGATAAAGGGGGTTGGGGCATTGCACCCTGTCACACTCAGGGCAGGGCTAATGGGGAGGTTATGGCTCTACCCTGTCACACACAGAGCAGGGCCCGTGGAGGGGGGGTGGGGGGTAGAGGATGGGGCGCTGCACCCCGTCACACACAGAGCCACAGGGCAATCAGGGGGTTGGGGCGCTGCACCCTGTCACACACAGAGCTGCAGGGCGATCAGGGGGTTGGGGATCTCCCCCCTATCAGGCACAGAGTAGGGCTGATCAGGGGGTTGGGGCGCCTTCCCCTGCCATGAACAGAGCAGGGCAGATAGGGAGGTTGTGGCCCCGCCCCCTGTCACACACAAAGCTGCAGGGCGATCAGGGGATTTGGGCGCTGCCCCCTGTCACGCTGATCCCGGTGCCGAGATCCTCGCTGCTCCGCTGATCCCGGTGCCGGGAGGCATATTACCCTTTTACTATATAGAATAGAGGCCTGGTGCATGGGTGGGGGCCGGCTGGTTTGCCCTGAAGGGTGTCCTGGATCAGGGTGGGGGTCCCCACTGGGGTGCCTGGCCAGTCTGGGTGAGGGGCTGAGGGCCGTTTTCAGGCTGGCGGGTGATTGAAGCTCCCAACTGCTCCTTTTTTTCTTTTTTTTTTTTTTTTTCTATTCTGGGCCAGCTTTAGCTCTGAGCCTCGCTGCTGAAAGAAGGTTTCTGGCCTTTACCTTCTGTATTTGATACAATGTTGAGGTCCAGCTGGCTGAAGCCGGGCTGACTGAAAGCTGGTTTCTGGGGTTTTGTTTAGCTTCTATATTTGCAACATAGTTGCTTAGAGTTGCAGCTGAGAGGCCGGCAAGTCAGGCGGGGAACGTTGGAGTCTGCCATCACTGGAGCAAGCAGGCCTACCTGTTCGCTTCAGTGCATGGCTGTCGGCCGCCATCTTGGCTGACAGTTAATTTGCATAAGGATATGCTGATTAGCCAATGGGAAGGGTAGCGGTCGTACGCTAATTTCTGTGTTTCTCTTTTATTAGTGTAGATGGCCCTTTGATGGACAACTAGATTTTCTCTCATACCTCAATACCACAATCTTTAATAGTATATATACCCTTATCTATGTGTAAGAATTATTGAATATAGTGTTCCTGGATAGGATTCCTAAATATAGTGTTCACATGCTTCTATGACCACATACTGGCCGATTGTGCTCTGCAATGGTTGCGTCAGCTTGAAGCTTCCATATTACTTATCCCTGACAATATATGGCCTTGTGCAACTTTATAATTTTATAATTTTAGCTAATCTGAAAAGTATAAAATAGTGAGCAACATTGTTTTAAAATATCATTAATTAATTAATGTGTTTAAGAACATGTTTTTGTTTTTACTTCTATTCCTCCATGAACTACATTTTTAAAATCTATTATTCTATGTTGGTTTCTCCCTTTTCTTATTGGTTTTTAGGAGTTTTTATATGATCTAGATATTAGCTTACATTGATTTTAGATATTGCAAATAACTTTACTAAATATAACATTTGACAATTTATCTTGGTGTCATTAAATAGAAATATTTAATTTTATTTAATCATGTATCAATTTTATTCTTCATGGTTCGTGCCTTGGGGTCTTGCTTAAACACACACACACACACACACACATACACACACATTTTAAAAGAGTTTAACTTGAATGTTTATGAACTATTCATCACATAAATGTTAGAATAATGTTATGAAATGCTTTATATCCAGTTGGAATTTGCATTGAGATTGCATTGAACTTATAAGTTCATTTTAGAAAAATTAATATCTTTATGTTATTGTGTTCCAAATCAATAGAATGGGACATATTTTCAAGTCTTTTCAGTTATTATAGTTATAAAGCATTTCTCTTTTTAGATCTTATGAATTCTTTTTAAGTCAATTCCTAGGTATTTTAGTTTTTGTTGTTAATATAGTTTTTGTATTTTCTAATTGAATATTACTCACTTTAACAAATATAATTGACTTGTGAATTGCTTTTTTCAATATTTTTTAATTATCTTATTTGTATGCTGATCTTGTCCATTTTGTTTGTTTGTTTGTTCGTTTGTTTTAAACCCTCACTGAGGATGTTTTTACTGATTTTATAGAGATAGAGGAAGAGGGAGAAAGAAAAATATTGAAATGAGAGAGAAGTATCCATTGGTTGCCTCCTGTATGCGCCCCGATTGAGGTTAAACCCACAACCTAGATATGTGCCCTGACTGGGAATTGAACTTGCACCCTTTTGGTGTACAGGATGATGCTCCAACCAACTGAGCCACATTGGCCAGTACTTGTCCCTTTTCTTTGTCAATTATGAGTGGCAATGAACCCCAGGCTTGAAGAGCACCAGACACTACAGAACTATAATCAACTACCCCTGTTTGCTGAGTCTGAACTGGCAATGTCTCTGGAAAAGTCTCAACCATAAATCATTTAGAAAAAAAACAGAACTGAAAGATTTGGACTATGATTCATCGGTTCTGATGTAGAAGTTGGTTCTTTCCACAGGGGTCCTTTATCAGCTCTGACATTTCCACACCAACACTGAAATGGGTGGATTGGGCTTATGGACAAAATGTAAGAACAGAAATTAAAAGTCATCACCCAAACTATATCCTCACTGCTGATCTGGCGGTGTTCTGTCACCAGCTCCCACTACTCCATGCAGGCTCTGGACAGTCCTTAAACTACACTGAAATTTCTCATCGTTCATATTTATTGGTCAAATCCATATTTCCCTCTCACTTTTGTAATTTACTTAAAGCTGCTATTTTAGGGAAGCAATCAACACTTCATGTTAATTTAGCATTTTATATTAAACAGAAAGACTCTGTGCTTGAACTTTCAATTTATTCTTCATACTGGTGTGAAGATTTAAAAATTGCTAAAGTTAAATGCATTGCTAATACAGTGCAGAGAGACCAGAACACAGTCTGAAGTAAACTCCACTGAATTACAAAACCGGAGAGATTCTAAGAGCTGGGGAAGTCCTCTGTTTCCTAGTTGACCTTACCAGAAGGAAAAGGATACTTTCCCTTCCCATTATGACCGGACATAGTTCATAGCATGATGCAGCTAGACACACACTGAAGCTAGGTCCCTGCCCTTCAGAGACCAGGTACTCCATCTTTCTTGATGATTACATTTCAAAGGGATAGCTCCCAGGTCCTTGAGAAAGACAGTCCTTGTTTGTAAAACTGACAAGAGGCTTTCAAAAGATTTACATTTCAAAGAAGCAGAGAAAGGATTTGCAGTTCTAAGTTTACTAAACTAGGAAAGGGAGGGCCTGGAATGCTAGGAAGAGGGAGGCCATAGCCTAGTCAGGAAGAAACCTATCTAAATTAATCTAACTGAGGAAAACGTTCAGACCATCTTTTTAAACGGAAGATTTAAAAATTGCTAAAGTTAAATGCATTGCTAATATAATCACTAAATTGTTTTAGTTAACAATCTATTAAAAGTGAGCACATACTGTTAGGTATTTGCAAATTTAACTATGAGGAAAAAAGAATGAATGCTTCTCCTTTAAGAAATCATTCATGGATTTTAATTCTGTATTAAACTGAATCGATAAAATGTAATATTTAGCCTATTGCCTTATTTTGGATTGCCTGTCTTTTAATCTGTCAACATTACTATTCTTTCAGGGTGATTTGATTATATGCAGCTCTGTGTACAAAGGCCTGAGAACAAAGCCTAGCAGGTAGACGCACACTGGGTATGTATGTATACATGCATCTGTATATGTAGATAATGTGTGAAAAACATATGCCACTACCACAGTTTTGCTGATTAATAAGCATAGAGCAAGATAAGTTCATATTTGGGATATGTTAGACATTATTACAATACATTATTGTGATTAAGAGTGATAAATCTTGCTACTTGCATCAGATCCTGGCCCTGCTAGTTACTTAGAAACTGTGATTTGGGTCAATAGAATTAATCTTCCTTTCAGTTTCTTCATTTATAAAAATTGACAAAGATAATATCTACTTGTTATATTACACATGTGCTAACTTATAAAAAGTCAGTATAGCCTTGCCCATGCGGAGCATCAACTTATGAACCAGGAGGTCACAGTTCAATTCCTGGTCAGGGCACATGCCCAGTTGCAGGCTCCATCCCCTGCAGGAGACAGCCTATCAGTGATTCTTTCTCATCATTGATGTTTCCATCCCTCTCTCCGTCTTCCTTCCACCCTGAAATCAATAAAAATATATTTTTTAAAAAACAGTATAGATGGACTTCTGTAACACACATTGGTGTATACTCTTCACAAATGTCAATGTCATACAAAAATAGCAGCTAAAGCATTTTTCTAAATTTAAAAAGACTAAAAACCCATAAAAACTAAACACAATTCATGTTTATTTCTTGGATCGCAGATTGTTAAAACTGCTATAAGGACACTGGGACAACCAGTGAAATTTTAATATTGATTTTCTATTAGTGAATAATTAATATTTAATATAGTTAATAAATACTTTATCAACCAAGATGGTTGGTCTGAACATTTTCCTCAGTTAGACTAAAGTTAGATAGGCTTCTTCCTGACTAGGCTATGGCCTCCCTCTTCCTAGCATTCCAGGCCCTCCCTTTCCTAGTTTAGTAAATTTACAATTACAAATCCTTTCTCTGCTTCTTTGAGATGTAAATCTTTTGAAAGCCTCTTGTCAGTTTTACAAACAAGGACTGTCTTTCTCAAGGACCTGGGAGCTATCCCTTTGAAATGTAATCATCAAGGAAGATGGAGTGCCTGGTCTCTGAAGGGCAGGGACCTAGCTTCAGTGTGTGTCTAGCAGCATCATGCTATGAACTATGTCCGGTCATAATGGGAAGGGAGTTTCCTTTTCCTTCTGGTAAGGTCAACTAGGAAACAGAGGACTTCCCCAGCTCTTAGAATCTCTCCGGTTTTGTAATTCAGTAGTATTTACTTCAGATTGTGTTCTGATCTCTCTCCACTCTTGTAACAACAGCCTTGAAGGAGGTTTTTCTTAGCCTGTTTACCTTTGACTGTTTCAACTTTTGCTTTAGTAGTGTTAATGTTAAAATTAATGTTAAGTTTTCTGAGTTTGGTAATTCTACTATGAATATGTAATAAATGTCCTCATTATACTTAACATATTTTATCAGTTAGCATTACTCTAGGAAACAGGATGCCTCCACATGGTCCAAATGAAGGGAGCACATACATATGTATGAACTAAAGCCATGATTATCAATCTTTTTAAATCTCATGGCATATGTAAACTAATTACTAAAATTCTGCAGCACACCAAAATATGTATTATCTTTTTTGCTAATCTGACAAAAAAAAGGTACAATTTTGATTCATTCACACTGGACGGATATTGTTGTGCTGACTATTGTCATTTTTTTATTTGATAATCCAAGGAAAAGAAGTCAGTGCCCCTAACTAAATAGTCAGCTCTTGCATGTTTTAAAATTTCTTATGGTGCTCTGTAAATAATTGATGGACTACTGGTATATCTGGAGAAAAGCACCTGTGAGATGCGAGTCTAACACCTAAATCTGTAGTGTTAAGGAGAAAAACAGCATTACAAGCATTTACTGAGAAACGGACTTTGAAGAGCTACAATAACCACTGCCTGAGATACACAAAGTCAGGGAGAGAATAGAGAAGACCTGGCTGATGTCCCTCTCACCTGCCCTCAGATTTCTGGCCAGTAAGTTCACAGCCTAAACATAACAGGAAGCCAGAGGGCCATGGGGCCCAGACTACATCGCTCACAGTGCTCATTCTCCAGGACCTCCCAGCAGGACAAAGAGAGATGGCCATGTGTGTATAAGGCAACTGAAAGATAAGCAGCTCACAAACTTTTCTTGTTATAAGCAAATTGTATGAAGTAGTGTTCAAAAATCTCAACGCTTGGCAAGTTATATAACGTATCCTCCAATATTTATTTTGTTTAATACTGACACACATCATATAAAAGCAATAGGACTGACAATTCATGTTTTGTGACATAGAGGTTAGTTCAAGCCTCAATCCGAACTGTTATGCACCTCACATATCTGTAAATAATATTTTCACACACCAAGGATCTAAATGTCTGTGACTATATGAACATCTTCACTGATGTGGACTTTTTTTCCCTCCAGTGTCTCATTTTACAATGTCTGGTATTTCTCTCTTTAAAACAAATGGGTTCTTATTTGACAAGTGATAAAAATAAATGCTTCATTTACCACTACATTAAAATCAGTTGACAAAAGTTCTTTATTATCATTTTCTGTCACAGTTTCTGTATCAAGCCTTTATTTTTATTTTTTTTCCCTTTCACCCAGTGTGATAGCAATCAATATGCCCTGGGAATGTAATATGTTTTATGATTCTATATCCCTCAAATTTAACCTATGAACATTAATATTTTACATAGATTTGTATTTGTTACAGGGAAATAAGAGATAATGCATTTATGGAGGATACCTTAGCCACAGATAGAGCATTTAACCAAATGCGTATCTGTTCTCTACTGAATCTTGCTACTTGTATTTTTAAACATCATGCACTAACTTTAGTATGACTAAATGTTAGAAAAGGCAAGGAGAAAGTAACATTAAAAGGACATAAATACAGTTTTTCACTATAAAGAAGAAAATAAAATGTAGACAGTTAAATCAGATTTGTATATCTGAAAATGATCATCATGGATATTTAGAAAGTTGATAAAGAAGCATATTCTAAATGCTGATGTGATAAAAACAGAAACACTTTTATTGTTTAGACTTGTTGCTATTGTTGCTAGATAGACCTCCAACTCTGTTCTTTTCATATATGGCATGGTTATCCTAGGACCTTTGTATTAACATATGCATTTTTAAATCAGCTTTTCAATTTCTTCAAATAATTCTACTGGGATCTTTTAAGGGGATGTGTTGAATATAAAGATAAATTTGAGAAGAATTAACATCTTAACAATATTAAGCATCCTTGACTTAGAACAATATATATATCAGGTCTTTAGTTTTCTTTTCTTTTCTTTTACAAAAATATATTTTATTAATTTTTTACAGAGAGGAAGGGAGAGGGATAGAGAGTTAGAAACATTGACCAGCTGCGTCCTGCACACCTCCTACTGGGGATGTGCCTGTAACCAAGGTACATGCCCTTGACTAGAATCAAACCTGGGACATCTCGGTCTGCAGACCGATGCTCTATCCACTGAGCCAAACTGGTTAGGGCAGGTCTTTAGTTTTGTTAAAGCAAACTATTTACTAGTACAATGTAATTACTGATACAATTAGTTAAATCTATCAAAATTTAACTATTATTTTCTATTTGTCCCTTCAGTTGTTTGCTTTCCCTCTTCTTCTTTCTCTGCCTTTTTGTTTTGTTATTTTAATGGTAGTTTTAGTGTTTACAATGTAACTTACCATAGCTTTCTTTCAAAGTACGATTTATACATCATTCCTACAGCATAAAAAGATTCAATATTTTACTTTAATATTCTCCCTGCTGGACTTTATGCTATTTTTGTCCCACATTTTTTACTTAATTATATTTAACTAGAAGCCTGGTGCACGAATTTGTGCACAGATGGGGTCCCTCGGCCTGGCTGGCGATCAAGGCCTATCGGGGGCTGGCCAGCCAGCCGGGTGGAGGGACCCTGATCGGGGCTCAGGGGGAAGGACAGGAGGAAGTTGGCTAGCAATGGTGGGGGAGGGGATGCGGGACTTTGATGTACCAGCCCCACTCCTGATCAGGGTGGGGGGGGGCAATTGGGGGTGGGGCTGGATGGGAGGAGAGGCCAGGGGCTGTTGGCCAGCTGGCCCCACCCTCTGGTCCAACTCCCAGTTGGTCGAACTCCTGCCCGAGGGGACAATTTGCATATTAGCCTTTATTATATAAGGTTAGTAATATTATATCATCACTAGAGGCCTGGTGCATGAAAATCTGTGCACTTGCGGGGGGTTCCTCAGCCCAGCATGTGCCCTCTCACAGACTAGGAGACCTCTGCAGGAGGCGACTCATGGATCAATTGGGGGACGATGTCACCTGGCGAGCGGCTGGCCCCACCCCCCATCACCCTGCTGCTGCGGGTAGCCTCCCTCTGTGGGAGGCGACTGATGAGTGATTGAGGGACAGCACTGGCTGGTGAGCAACCTGCCCCACCCCCTAATCACCTCACCACCACTGCTGGTCGCCACTGCCCCCCAATCGCTGTCCCCTCCCTCTGCCTGCTGGTACCTGCCTTGGCTGGCCTGGTGCTGCCCACTCACCGGCCATGCCCCATACCAACCAGTCGTTCTGCCATTTGGTTGATTTGCATATTAGGCTTTTATTATATAGGATTGTTTTTTCTTTAAAGTCAATTGCCATTTATGTGGTAGATAGACAGACAAGAGCAGAGCAAGGAATGTGGGCCAGGTACCGAAGGTCACCAGGGTGGAAAGCCCCAGATGCCTAGCAAGGGGCAAAACTAGGAAAACAAGGACCTCACCCCCCAGGGTTACCTTTCCTCCTCTGGCATGTCACTGTTCATGAGCTGCCCATGTGGCTCAGACACCTCCCTGACCTTTCCTCCCCTGGCATGTTGCTAGTCGTGCCATAGACCCACTTGCAGGAGACAAAAGGGACTGAAAAGTGGCCTCATGGAACGGCCATGTGGGCCCTTGCAGGACCACTCCCTTAAGCATTAACCCCTAGAGATAACATCTAGTCTTCAGTTGTGTTTCAGTTCCAGGAGCAGAAAAGGAACAAAAGCAGGACCATCTACTCTAATAACCCATTGCCTTGGTGCTGACCAATCAGTAGAAACCAGAACCTGAAAGGACAGGCCTGAGAAGCTGATGAATATTCTACTGAGACCCTGCCCTGGGACTGCCCCTGAAATTCTCACCCTTTAAGGATGAGGAAGGAAGACCCAGCCTTCTCTCCCTCTCAGGAGCACCCCCATCGTGCTGGTCCCCCTCTTCTTCCCTCAGGCAGATTACATTTACCTTCCTTCTAAGCTCCAAGGGCCTCCTTTTGCCTCTGTAACTTGTTTCCTGAGCCCATTTCTTCTACTGCTCACTTCTACCTCCGTTATTTGTAAATATACTTTATCTTATAGTTTGAGTCTTGACTCTGAATTCTTTCTTAGCCAGAATTCAAGTACCAAGGTTGCTGAACCAAGGTCCGTTCTGACTCCACCAGTCTAACATCTGGTGCCATTTTCACTGCCACCACCAATAATAGTAGTTCATTTTCCTTAATTAATTTTATCAACATTTTTATAATTATATATATTTAATTACATGGGTAAGATTTTAAAAATACTAAATAATTCATTGAGGATGATGTGAAGAAAGGAAAATTTGTGAGAGTGGAACATAAATAATCGAAGTATACTGCGTTAGTATACTTCATCTTTACACTACATTTGCAAATTAAACTTAAGAATCTCAATTGTATTGATGAGGAAAATGGGCACTGTAGAATAAATAATATGTTTAAATCCTAAAGCAAGAAGATAAAAAAGATAAGATTTAAATGTAGTTCTTCTCTTAGAGCTTAATCTGTTAACTGATACACTATCACTCAAGTTTTGTGTTTTTTTGCTGGAAAGTTATTCTTATGAAATATGAAATCACATCCATAACTTTACCATAACAGTTGAGCAGCTATTTCCAGAAACTGTGTGTTTCTGTCATTTAGATGAGGCTGAAAACCTCATTGTTCTTAAGTTGTACTAAAGAATGTGGAACTGCAAAATATTTGTATCTATTTGGTGATCATAAAGATCTATCTAGGCTTAACAAATACGTAGTCAATTATTTTTGCAACATAACTGATGGATAGACACAATGCTTTCTGATACCTCTATTTGAAAATTTTGAAAAATTTTTCAATATTATCCAAATAATTGACCAGAATATAGACTTCTGGGAGAAGGCTTTGATATTGTCCTTCTTTGAATAGCTTTTTGATAACATGTTTTACAAGTTGGTGGAATTGATACTAAATATATAGTAATTCTTCTACTAGCAATAGAAGTATAAATTTTTAAATATATACTTTATTGATTTCAGAGAGAAAGGGAGAGGGAGAGAGAGATAAAAACATCAATGATGAGAGAAAATCATTGATTGGCAGCTTCCTGCACGCTCCCCACTGGGGATTGAGCTGCAACCCAGGCATGTGCCCTTGACTGGAATCAAACCCAGGACCCTTCAGTCCACAGGCCAATGCTGTATCCACTGAACAAAACTAGCCAGGGATAAAAGTATACATTTTGATAAAATATTTTAAATCAATAAAGTTAACATTTGGCTTTATCTTCTTAACCTTTCTCTTTAACATATTATTATAATTTTATGAATTCCATATTATAAACTTTCATAGAATTCTCAATTTATATTATTTTATTTAAAAAATGATAACTAAAATATATATTTCCCATTCCTGCTATGTTGACATAATCACTTACCTTTCCTTTGGAAAGTCCACAATTCTTCCTGACTTGACTAGAGTGAATGGCCAAATTGGGGCCCATTTATCAACTTTTGAATAGAGAAATTTCTAATTAGCTTCCCCTGGCAATAAGCAAATTCAGCAATTCAAGTCTGAAAATCAAAGTCCAATTTAAGAAAAACTGCCAAGTCACCATAACACTTGCTGTCATTGAAAACTGCATTGTAAGCTGGCATGGTAGATCAGAAGCTAATTACTTCAGTTCCTGCGACAATCTGCATATGACAACTTTGCTTTACATCCTGAAACCACTTCTTACTCATTTGGGCTGCAAGTTTCTTAGAGCTAATGTGAAATATGATGAGATTGTAAACTGGGCATATATTTGAAGATTCTAAAAAAAAAAATCAAAAAAACTCTTAGTGATTATTGACAGCCTCTTGATCTGATAAAATGCTATTATACAAATGTATTAAAGTTATATCTTCTTAAACAATTTTATTAGTATAAGAAATTTATTAGTTATCTCTTGTATAACAGCAATTATTACTTAAGCATTTTGTAGGACTTACCAAAATAATGGCTTATCCAGGAAGAAATCAGGCCCATGTCTGTTCTGCTAAATGATTCTTCAAGGCTCATAATGATGCCATTATAATAACCTAATTACTATTTAACAGGAAAGGAGCAAAAGGGAAAACTGGATAATATAGGCCTGCCATTTATATAGCTTTGCCAAAGGCTGCATTTAACATTCTCCAACTCTGTTCCCTGCTGATTGAGGGGGAAGGGACTGGACAAAGACAGTTTAGGTGTATGCCCAGTAAGGACTAGGTGATATGAGAAGATGCCTACCCGTCAGCCAATCATACCTGAAAACAAATTAGTGGCCAGGATGGGTATGGCCACTGCAAGCACTGGAAACCTGAATATTTAAAACTTCCAATTTGGAGGGATGTAGTTATATATTGAAGAAAACTGGAATAAATTAAAATTTGAAGGGGATTGATAATTTGGACAAGGCAACAAGTCCATTCTAATTTGCAGGATAAGACCAAAACTTCCTCCTCTCAAGAGGAGCGGGTTTTCGATTATGCATGGTATTCTACTGAAACATGAAATTTCTCTCTATAGTCACTAATCCACATTTTTATAAAATTAAAATATCAAAGGTATTGTATTCTTCATCATAAAATGTGGTGGGCTTATCAAGTTTGCCTGATTTTCACTTTTTTTTTTTTTACAAAGGTGTTGCAAGAATGGTAACTTACCATATTGTCCTCTTTCTGTGCTGGAAGTTTTCAAGCCAAGTATTCACAGCAATATTTAACCTATGTTAGCTATAAATTTGGGTTAATTTCTCTCTTCTTAAGGTCCTTAAAATATAAGTGACCTTCCTTACTCACCTGTAAGACTGGGAACACAAACATCCATGAACACTGTCAGGTATCAGGCTAGTTTTTTCAAAAGGACTTTATAAGCATGAAACTTATTTCTTTTAAAGTGTCTAGTTATATCTATCACATGAGCATTATTCTCAAATATGACATTCCAGGTAAGGCCTTTGTTATATGTCTAATGTTTCTAATCTAGTCCCAGTAACAAGAAGGACAGATTCACACTGAACTTATGCAAACAAGCATGTCACTATATAAGAAAGCTGAATAAGAGGTACCCAATTCTGGAATGGTCAAGCAGAGAGAAAATATATATTAAGAATGTTTAATTTCTGTTTACAATAACATAGTCTACTAGTTGCCATAATTTATAAATAGCTTAAGGGAAACAAGAAAAGTCTTCCTTATACATTCAAAAAGTATAACATTAAAAAATCAACAGCATTTCAAACAAAACCCATAATCAGTTCATTCAGTCATTGTGATTAATTCTACTTCTGCTCCAATGGCTTAACAGTCTTATGAACCCATTCGCTTTGAGATAAATGTGATGGAAAACCTAACTCAGTCCACTAGTATGGTCTGATAGTTAAATGATTTCTTAACTTAAAGCTGATGCATAGAAATCAGTACCCAAAAGTACATGACATAGTACTTTTTAACAAAAGACAAAACACTCAGACCTGTAGTTGATTGCAAGAACATTCAGAGAAGCATCAGAGTAAAACAGTAGTAAACATTAAAAAAGTATTTACTGCTAACAAATATTGGAATGGTTGTCAGCCTTGTTGGTCTTGGCTGGATTCCTGGTATATTAGGATGTGGATCAGTTGGCTATCAGCTTTTCAAGGCTTGCCTAGGCTAAGGCCTGCTTAAGTACCTGATGAGAGATGCTAAATGTGGAATAAAGTCAAGCCACCCAATTATCCTCTTTTAAAAAAATGAAATGTATTATGGTGAAATTGGTTAGTAAGATTATATAAGTTTCAAATGTACAACATTATAATACATTATCTGTGTATTGCATTGTGTGCTCATCACCCAAAGTTTAGTCTCCTTCCATCACCATATACTTGACCCCCTTTATCCTCTTCAAGCTTCCTCCACCCACTCTTTCTTTCTAATGGATCACAGACCTAAATACAAGACACAGTGATCCTCTTGGTGGCAAGAGCTGCAAAGTCATGTGAGTGATAAGGTTCAGGATGTAGGAATGGATAAAAATTTAGAGCCATCAATGCAATCAATCTCTCACAAAGATAATTAAGTGGTTAAGTGGCTCAATACATGTAAATAAATTATAAAATATCTATATCCTATCTAATAAAGAGTGAATATGCTAATTGACCCTCACACAATCACAAAGATGGCGGCGCCCACAGCCAATAAGGAGGGAATATGCTAATTGACTGCCCTGTCCTCAAAGATGGCGGTGCCCATAGCCACAAGATGGCCAGCACTTAGGGGTGACCAGACAAGCAGGGGAAGGAAGTTGGGGGCAACCAGGCCTGCAGGGGAGGGGAGTTGGGGGGGACCAGGCCAGCAGGAGAGGGTAGTTAGGGGTAACTGGGCTGGCAGGGGAGGGCAGTTGGGGGGGGACCAGGCTGGCAGGGGAGGGCAGTTAGGGGTGACTGGGCTAGCAGGGACGACAGTTGGGGCAATCGGGCCAGCAGGGGAGCAGTTAGGTGTTGATCAGGCTGGCAGGGGAAGAATTAGGGGGTGATCAGGCTGGCAGGCAGAAGCGATTAAGGGCAATCAGGCAGGCAGGCAAGCAAGCGGTTGTGAGGGGGATGTCCGACTGCCGGCCCAGTCACCAGCTATCCTCTGGGATCGGGCCTAAACCGGCAGTCAGACATCCCCTGAGGGGTCACAGATTGGAGAGGGTGCAGGCTGGACTGAGGGACACCCCACCCCCAGTGCACAAATTTCGTGCACCGGGCCTCTAGTCTTTTAATAAATGTTTAATTAACAAGTGAAATTTATTATTTCTTGAACTTTATGGAAGACAAGAAATGCCTCACTTTTTTTTTTTTTTTTTAACCAATAATTTATAAGTTATTAAAAGCTGTTCAATGTACTCCGGGGATTGAAAAGTGAATCTTCCTCAAGAAGCATAAAATCATTATAGGTTGCAAATGATTATAATAGTACATGGTAACCTGTTGGAAGAGGGGCATAAAAATACTATGTGGGTTTAGAAAAGGGAGCAATCCCTGCTAACATCTGGGGTATGTCATAAACTGCTTCTTTGTAGGTGACATGTTAGCTGAAGCTTGACAGATAAATAGGAGTTCAATAGGTAGAAAGGACAGGGTTTATCTATTACAGAAAAAAATGGTGTGAATAAATGAAAGCAATAAACTACAGGACAAGTTTTGGAGAAAATCAATGACTATATGGAACTCCAGAGGTAGATGCAGGAGTTAAATTAGATCTGCACTGACTTTATATAAACCCTGAAATTTTCTTCATAAAATCTCTACCATTTTTATATGCCCTCTGGTTTTTTTCTCATAAAATTTGAGGACAAATAAAAACACAATATAATTATGTGAAAGTTTTAACTGCATAAACCCCTGGAATTTTGAGTTTATGACTTCTTTTGTCTCCCAAGTTTGCATTTCATTTTAAATGTCAAACATTACATATCATATCATGTCTGCATGAATATTTTAAAATATTACATAACCCCAAAAATGCATTGCCAGCAAATTGTTAGCATTCAAACTATTTCTTTTAAAGTTATAATCACTAAAATGTAAACACATAGATAAGAAAATATTTTAAAATGTTCTTTAAAGGAGTTGTCAACATTAAGTTAGTATTCAAGAAGTAATCACCCCAGGAAACCTGCCATAGACCACTCAGGAAGTGACAGATAAAGGCCAATTAAAAGTAAAAACAACAACAACAACAAAAAACCCACATAAACAAAAACAAAACTTTGGAAGCAAAGCATGTTCTTGGTTTTGCGACACAAAGACACAAAGGCATGCTCTACACCAATATCCTTTCAAGATCCTTAATATCAACCAGGTTGTTAACTATTCTTACCCCAATAGCTTAAACTAAAAATTGGGATAAGGAACACAACTCTCTTAAAATTACAGTGTTCTTTCAGGCTCTCAGTCTCATTGTTATGGCCTATTTTTATTTTTGTTGATTTTGTCATTTTATTTGACTTTATATTTTCAGATTCAAATGTCTTAGAAAACTCAAAATTTAAAATTTGTATTTAGGGCTTGCATTACCTATAGAAGAGAAAATTTTGCTAGTTTTAGTTTTAATCTACTTTACGAACAATTGGATTGATGTGTGCCATTGAAATAAAATAGTAAACGAGTACATTCCATTATTCTTTCCTGAGAAGGGGAGAGTGCTATCGTAAAATAAGCATTGGATATGGTTGGCATATATTAATTACAACAAATCTCTTTTACAGACTAAAACCATGGAACTGACCACTACTCTTAGGTTAGACTCAAATTTCACAGCTAGAAAAAAGATTCTGTCCAGAATTCAACAGTAAGGAATTGATGAAAAGCTTGAGGTACCTAATGTTTTTGCTTCACTGGAAGTTATTTGACTTGTTTACAACACTTTTTTCTTTTAAGTAGGACAAATCTTTAATGTTACTTCCCTCTTTAATTACACAGAATATAAACAGAATTAAATAAGAGAATATAGTATTGGTTTTATTCTCCACCACCACCGCCCCCGTTCTTCTAAAAGTATCTTTTGCTAGTGATCCCTGGTTATGGAGGTCTGAATCAGGCTTGATAGTAAATATTTTTCTTGCAAATTTATATGCATGAAAGCAATATTAGAGCAACAATAGAAACTAATTTTCTATGAAAGATATAAATTATCTACTCTGAAGTGGAATCAAATACATTTTCAAAAATCACAAGGCTAAAATTGAATCATAACTCTAACATGATTGTGTATATGTATCTACTTGAATATGTTCTGATTTTTAAAAAAGTATTTAAGTGAATTAGACTTAATAAAATAAATAACTGGCATCCTACATAGTTTAATCTTATTACAAAAATTGCAGGTAACACATATCAATGGCATCTTTCTTTAGATTATCAGAAAACGTAAAGATTCTAAACAAAATTGGATTAGCCATAACACAATTCCTATGATGGCACCTTATGGGAGAAGTCCCAGGACAGGACATTGCTGTCTCCTTACTGATTCAGCAAAACTGAAAAGAAAAGGGAAATGTAGTCTTTCTACAGAACCCAGCCTTAAATCTAAAGTATGTTAACTTAATTACAGTTTTAAATAAAAATTATAAGTAAATTATAGAACACTAGTGTAGCCTGCAAAGGAAACAGAGATTTAAAAAGATAATTAAAAGAAGAAATAAAAACATTAACTATAATTTGAAGCACAAATGTAAAGCATAGATGTAACATTTCTAATTTATATGTTTTATTTACTACCTTTTGTTTCAGATTTCATATTGTCCTAAACATTAAGAGAAAGGCCAATAGAATTAGAAAGGTGTAGGCCTTTCTAAAGTATATAAATGGTGTGATGTATTAATTTTGCCCCTAAACTAATGCCAGTACACATGGTGCAACCAACATATTAAAATGAAAATTATGTAGAAAAATATTATATTTGTTTGTTTGCTATTTTAATATGAGAATTCCAGTTATATATTTGAATCTGATCTGATGTGGATGACACAAGTTGTCCTGCAAAACTGCTTGTGCAGGACAATGGTTCCCAAAGGGTGGCACCATGACCATTAACTCACCTGCAAACTAGTTAAAAACGACAAATTATCAGTTCTCACACATGACCTACTAAATCAGAAATGCTAGGGTAGAGCCCAGAAATCTGTGTTGTAATGAGCCCTCCGGGGATTTGCATGCTAAGTTTGAGCCCATGTGTTTAAGGAAAATTAATATTTCTGTAAATGCCTGGCTCTGCCCCGAATACCATAAATCTATTCCTGGAGGTTCCAGTACGACTTTCCCAGTAGATACTGGTACTCTAATTTTAGAAGTAAAGGGAATAACATTTATCAATGTTAAATAATTTATTTATTGTTACTCCTACTGGAAATACCAAGGATGTTGTATTTATCAAAAAAGATAGGCTTCCTTTCTGTACATCTAACTCTCCCAGAGCCTGACTGCTCAGCTCAGTCATCACATAAATATGTTCTCCCTGTCTTAGTCCCATTATCAGAGCTGACTGCCAACATGGAAAATTATGTGAGATCCACAGGGATAGATCCACATCAGCAGAATCATTATAGGATAAAGTGACTAATATTAAAGTGGTAAGTGACCCCCCTCCACACACACACACACACACGCACACGCACACACACACGCACACACACACACACATCAGCAGACATAGCATTTGACTCTTCTGTTTGACTAAAATTCATTACTTTTCTCTAACCTATAATAGAGAATGATAAATACCCACCCTGGATTGGATCATACATACATATAAAGATGTTATTTTCATGTTTATTTCACAGATAAAGGATTTGAAGCAGAGAAAGGTTATTTTCAACAAAAGAAAATAACCTTGTAGGTTGGATCCCTTATGTTGAGAGCAAGATGTTTGTGTACCACAAGTGGAACATGGAAAAACAAAAATAATCTTGTAAACTAAAGTCTAAAAATATTCAACTTGTAATAGAATTACATTTTACAAAGTTCGACCTTCATGTCTTTTTGCTTCAAGTACAAACACTATCTATTCTTTAAAAAAATAGAGCAAAATAAAGTATTCAGTTGGAAATAGGAAACATTAAGAAAATGTTTCTTATCAGTTTTGAAGGATAAAGGTTATATACAGAAAATTTCAAATTTCAAATAACACTGAAATATATGGCTTTAAAAACTGTTGAACAATATTCTTTATAGAAGTACATTTATTATTTTAATATGGATTAAGATTCTTCCAGATGAGATAATGTTCAACCAATCTATTTTATCTTTTTCTAAGTGTTACATTACATCTAACAGGAAAATATGTTGGATAACAATAGTTTGTAAAAGTTGGTCATTGTGAAAGTCTGATTACTACCATGAAGTATCTTTTCTTAATCTTGCAGGAAGATTATCTCTAATATTATTATTGTAGATAAGCACTAGCAAAATAAATTCTAAAAAAAAACCAGGAAACTTATGAACACATATACATCACTTTAACTAAACCTTGAATACAAAAGTGATAACCAATATTCTAAGGTTGTAGCTATAGGAATTAAAAAGTCACTAACACATGCTTATTTCAATTAGTTTTCAAATTTCTTCCTTCTTTTTAAGATGTGGCATTGGAGGGGCCAAAGTCTGCTTTCTAGTGCTTTCTATTTCCAGGGCCTATAATGTAGCCGCAGGAGGCATGGTCTGGGGAGGGAAATACGAGTCACAAACAATTCCCTAATTCACTATTTCACTATCACATTAATATTGCCATTTAGGGCAGTGTCTCAAACAGTGGGATTTTTTACCTCCAGGCGATTTTAGCAGTGTCAGAGACATTTGTCATTGTCACAGCTGGACAGGAGGTGCTACTGAATGTTAGTTGCATTACCTGAAATCTAGTGGGTAGAAGCCAGGGATGTGGCTGAACATTTTATACTGTACAGGACAGTCCTCACAGTGAGGAATATTCCAGCCCCAAATGTCAAAGGTGAGAAACCTTGATTTAGAGTTAAAATTTCAGTCACCACAGAATATAAAAGCTGTTCAGGTCAGTAGATCTCGATAGTAAGTATGATGGCAGTATTAGGATAAAATAAGAAACAATGCATAAATATAATTGGGTGCTCTTGAGCCCTGAATTTATAGAAAGAGGTGCAATAAGGGAAAGCTTAAAAGTGCTCATACAAAATTTCACAACAAAGTTTGAACCAATAACCTATATATATAAAAGCCAAGTGACCAGAATGACTGGAACAACCAGAACAACCAGAACAAGCGGTGGCTGTCACGTGCAATGCAGCTGGCCAACTGGCCCAATGGGGGCGGGGCCGGCCAGACAACCTCCCGCATCCCCTCCCCCTGCCAGATCGGCCCCATTGGGGTGGGCCAGCCGGACCCCACCTATGCACCAATTCATGCACCAAGCCTCTAGTATTGTGTATAATGCTGCATTGGCAAGAAATGCCTACTGTAAAGAACAAAGCATTATTTTAGCTTGATTCTCTGAAATGTTTGAATTTTACATATCTCACCTTATTCTTCTTATAACTCACCAAATGTGACTTTACTCATTTAGTTTTTTTGTTAATTTCTAAATGTTATAGAATGGAGCTGGCATTGAAGTTATATTTATTCAGTCTTTTCTTTCACAACATGTGCATGTAATAAAATATGGTTCACAAATGGAAAAAGATATCAGTACAATATGTAGTTTTGTTAGTGCATATGTGATTTTGTTTTTCTCTAAGCAAAGGATATCAGAATAATGAGAGTGGTGGTAGGTGGGGGAGGAGGGAAAACAAAAGAAAACACAAAATTAGGCTTGACTGCTTCCCCTGGTAGTGGGAGTTCTTTCAGCTGCTTTAAGAAAGTAAAAACGAAGCATCAACTCTTGAATAGAGCACCTCGAGCCTTATCTCTAAGTCCCACAATTCTTTCCATCCTTACTGTGAACCCATAGGCACATAATTTATCGTCCTTCTCATGGTCTCAAGATTTACCAGCAATGTAATAATTATAGTGATATAAGTATTTCCATTCTATTTCCTGTTGTTGCTAATTTTAAGTATTCATTCTGACAGTATCCACCCAAGCAGAATTGCCTGCTTGGGCAGCTCTAATCAGCTCCAATGGTACAAAAACAATGTATAAAAATTATTGTTTTTGCTAATGCTTACAGATTTTTTAGGGATGCATATATTGGATTATAGCTGAAATGACTATATTGCCAAAAAGCAAATCTAATATTATGGATCAGTTTTGTGAGTGCAGTTTAATTAAATGACTGGAGAGATGGATGCATTCCATGACTCCTATTAAAATTAGGTTGGAGCCTGCTAGTCTTAGATATACTTCCTTGACTGTGGTAGAGTCATCAAAGATATAGTACCCTGTTGATGTTTTGGAAGCCAGCCAATAGGTCTTATTCTGGTGACATTTGCTTTCTTTATCTCATAAATAATAACATCCACTTACAAAAGAATGAACTAATGGAGATGGTATGCTTCTTTATGAAAAAAGAAGTACCTTTATAAGTAGGCTATTTTGTTTCATATCGAGCAATCTATTTTATTATTTTGCTAATTAGAAAATATTTTTATTTTTTTTACAAATTTTGGCTATTATGAAATCATAAGTCTATTTGATGTTGACATAAATATCTGCATGTTAAGTGAGGAACAACTATATCTAAAGTGTTGCAGCTTTATACATGAGAACACATAAAAGTGAAAAGGAAGTTGGAAAAAAATGAAGAAAAACGTGTAGGTAAACAAAGTTTGCTGAAATAATATTTTTTATTTCACCGTAAAATAAAAATATTTTTAGCCCTTGTCATTCCAGAGCCTGTGAATTTTTTAGCTGTTTTCCAAATTAACTAATATACACCAATAGGTAACAGGAACCTCAGTGGAAATGATTCTCTCAGGTACAGTTTATCAAATAAACCTGTTGCAACATTAGGACTCCAGTGCATGATTGTGACTATTGATATTTCTGCTGGAAAGAATGCAGAATGACAGCATTTCAATGATTTTTTGAAGTGATTGTTGGCAATATCCTTAGCTTGTATCTCTTCCAGTTGTGGTAGAAAATTAAGGATATAATTATTGCAGTTTATGATTTCTTCAAAATCTTACTGCACGTATATATATTCCAGAGAGAAATTGTGCCTCCTTCATGCCCCCCACTGGAGATTGAGCTTGCAACTCAGGCATGTGCCCTGACCTGGAATCCATCCATGACTACCTGGTTCATAGGTCAATGCTCAACCACTGAGCCCCAAAGGCAAGATCTTACTTCTTTTGAGCCAAAGTTATTAAGAAACATAAATTTGCGAGATTAATTGGTTTATTAGTCATCATTATACACTGGGAATTATCCTTGAAAAAAGTATAGAATTTAATTAATAATTATATTTGGTTGAGATAACAACAAAACAAATTTGATCTTATAAAGACAAAAATATAGTATACAGACCTAAAATTTAGTTTTATAATCATAAAACACTTCTACTAAACTTTATATTAGTCAATAATAGTTTTTATAGACTGCATGTTTCAAGTTAGGTATATAAATTCCTTTCCCTAATTGATATTTATAAGTTTTGTAATAGAATAAAATAATCAGTCATTCTGACTTCTTCTTGCTTGAGCCTGACATGTCAGTTAGCAACTTCTGTTTAGTATTACATGCAGATATGCTAATCATTAAAGAAATCTAAACTGTAGCCCTGCTCAAAACTAAACTACCTTCCCAAAGAAAGGAGAAAGTTATGTACAAAATAATCTTTGTTAACCAAAAGATTTATAGGAACATTGTGACTGGACCACGGCAATCAGAGTTTGTTGATCAAAACCAAAGAAGTTTCACCATCACCCTTGAATCCTTGCATATGTCCAGATGTCTGCGGTCATCAATTACCTCTTGATCTCAAACCCCTCTTGATTTCCCCTTTCCCTTGACATTAAAATAGCCAGACCAGATTTCTGCACTTTTTCAAGATGGTTCTTTAGAATGTTGGTCCAACATCTTCTTGTCTTGCTGGCTTTCTGAATAAAGTTGCTTTCCTTGTCCCAACACCTTGTCACTCAACATATTGGCTGTCATGTGGCAAGCGGTTTGAGCTCTTGTTCAATTAGTTTCCCATGAATTGCTCCATAAATGTGAGTTGAAATTGAGAAAGTTGCTCATTATGCACCCAAAAATTTAATCACACAGTCAATACTAGTTTCTCTAGAAGACTATTGAGAATTATGAAAGTTGCTTCTCAGAGAAACAACTTTCTCAAATTGCTTTTATGTCATAGGACCCCTTGAATTCTTTAATGTAGAAAGAATGTTTTATATACTGACTGTTTAATCATATTTATTCTATCTTGAGATTCATAATTACTCCTCAGTTGTTGAAGATTAGAATGGTAAGATCTATGAGAATCTCCAGTTCTGTAACTTTAAAGATACAATATGAAAACATGGAAACAACAACACTTTTAATGAAAAAAAATTACTTTCAAATAATGAAAAAGGAGTTAATTTTTGTAAAGTCAATATTGCATTTGATATATAAGTAAAAATGAATTAAATTATAACATATTAATATGCAATTAAAGTAAATATACAACCGTATTAGATGGCTTACTTCTAATGTAGAAAATAATTCAGTAATGAAAAATATGTGTATATATATCTATAATAATAAAAGTGTAATATGCTAATTAGACCTCACGTCCTTCCACACTACCTTCCAGACGAAGCCGGAGCTTCAAGGGAAGCCCAGCTCCTGGGTGCCAGAGAGAAGCCAGTGCTGGCAGCTGGGGGAAGGAAGGCCTACCCTTGCATGAATTTCCTGACCTGGGCCTCTAGTGTGTACGTATATAAATAGACACTTATGGATGTGTGTGTGCTAAAAATACTGTTTCCAGGTACACACATGTGTGATCCCATGGCTGATGTCATTCTGATTATTCAGTGTCCATGCTGATCTGATTACTGTTTTATATTTAAAATAATAATTATTATATGTGAAACAAAACAGACAAAGACAAATACTGCAGTATATGTGGAATGTTAAACAAAAATTTGAACTCATAGAAGCAGAGAACAGAAACATGGTTACCAGGGGCTGGGGGATGGAGGGACGGGATGATAGGGAGAAGTTGGATAAAGGGTAAAAACTTTAAGTTATAAGATGAATAAGTTTTGAGACTCTAAGGTATAACATGGTGACTATAGTTGATAACAATGTTCCAAAACATGGGTGTTAGCAAAAAGACAAGAGACCAGTAAAATCTTTCTGGTTATTTTGCTTCAGGCCATGAACTAGTAACAGGGAGCAGATTTACCTTCTTTCCTTAAACAACTAGACAGACAAGGAAAACATATGAAACAAAAGTTTTCACACATTGAAAAAGGACAGCAGAGGAGCATGGTGTGGAAAGGAGGAAAACAAATGAGATGAGCTCTACAATTGCCTCAGCTGACTGCTTGCAGGCAGTTTTCAAGGTCACCACACAGAGAGAAAAAAGACCAGCCAAGGCTTGCATTAAGCAGACAGATCAGAGTTCAGGGAGGTGAAGACAGAATTTGTCTGGAAGACTACTGGAAAGAAGGTAGCTGACCAAAGAGGAGGAAAAAAAACAAACAAACCTCGAGATGTCTTCAGAGAGTCCCCTTGAGCCTCTGGCTGTGTTTTAATCAGTGCATGCATGAGAAGAGCCATATCTGAGGCCAGGAAATAGCTATCAGAAAGCAATAGCCTAAACAATTTCTACGTCAAACAAATCAAGGAATAGTTCATGCTCCCATTAGCTGAAATGGAAAGGTCTCTTAATACATAGGAGGTTGGAAGAATCTTTAGAAAACTATTGCCTCAATAGTTTGGCTAACTTAGACCTCTGGAGCTGGCCTAATGAAGTTCATAAGTGATTCTCTCATGGGACAAACTGATCTCAAAGAAACTTAACTGTGTGCCTAAACAAAGCCCAACGCTTTAAACAATGCAACAAAATCTAGTATCCAATATCTGGCATCCAAACAGAAATTGCCTGACATTCAAAAAAATGAGGAAAATATGACCCATGGAGAGTAGAAAAACCAATATGTTGTCCCAGCAATTACAGGAAAATTGAATTAATGTGAATATTGGGAGATAATTGTTTTCCATTGCTCCCTTATATTTCTGCATGTCTTGTGGGTAAAGTGCCCTGATTGCTTTTTGGTCTTGACCATATTTCCAATACTGTTTGTAAAAAGAACAGCCTTGGGGATAGAGGCATTTTCTCTCTTCAGGACAAAAGGTGGTTTCCCTATTGCCTTAAAAGATAGAGACAGTGTCTCTCTCCAAAGCAAAGCACCGGCATCTTCAATGCCCACAATAATAAGAAATGTCTTCTGTTGGAGAAAGGGAAGGAAGCCTGCGGTTATTAAAAATGATTCCCCTGAAATACAACACATTTTGTGTGCAGGTGTCATCCAACCTTCTTTGTATGGCCCTGGAGATAACAGGGCTTGAAGAGCCAGGGTGAAGATGCAGAGACTCTGGCTGCTGATGGTTTTGTGAGGACTAAACTGCCCATGGTTTATGCTCCATAGGTATCATGTTTTCTGATATCACCCATAAAAAAGTGGCAAGTCAACTTGTTAGCTCAAAAGTGGGGTAAAATCTCATTCCCTTTATAATTTTGACCACTAGTATATTAAAACATCTTACCTAATAATAGACAAACATGTAAAGTAACAGTCCCACCGCTATGCTCACCAGCCAATCAGGCGAGTATGCAAATTAACCCAACAAAGATGGCAGTTAATTTGCATACGTGGGGCAAAGCAGCAGAGCGAAGACAGAAGGCTCCATCTGGAGCGAAGGCCTGGGTCCCAGGTGCTGGTGCTGGCAGCCAGGGGAAGGGAAGGCCTATTGCACGAATCTCTTCATGCAACGGGCCTCTAGTCAATTATAAAATTGCTTTATATGTCCAAAAAGTAGAGGAAGACAGAAACAATATGAAGAAAAACAGAAGTTATAGAAAACACACACACATGTAAAACTCATATGGTTAAAAAAATTAGTATCTGATAAAAAATATACTTTGGATGAGATTAATACCAGAATAGATACTGGTGAAGAAAACTTCAACAAATATAGGATAACAGCAAATAACAGCTATCCAAAATGAAGCACAGAGGAAAAAAAGACAGAGAAAATAATTGGAGAAAAATTGTCAAAGCATGAGTGAGCCACGGGGGGTATGTGTGGGGGGGGAAATCAAGTTATCTAAAATATGTGACATTGGAGTCCCCGAAAGAAAGATGTGAGGACATAAATGATGAAACAAATTTAACAAATAATGGCCAACTAGTATCTAAATTTCAGAAAAACTGTAATCTTGAAAAGGTCTTAGAGGAGCATTAAAGAATAAAATAGAAATAGGCCACAAGGCACCGATAATCAAATTGCTTAGAACAAGTGATAAAGATAAAATCTTGAAAGAATTGTGGAGCCTTGCCGGTGTGGCTCAGTGTTTGATGGTCGACCTATGAACCAGGAGGTCATGACTAGATTCTGGTTAGGGCACATGCTGGGTTGTGCACTCAATCCTCTGTAGGGGGAGTGCAGGGGGCAGTCCATCTATGTTTTTCTCTCATCATTTGATGTTTCTCTCCCCTCCCTTCCTCTCTGAAATCAATAAAAATATATTTAAATAAAAAAGAATTGTGAAGAGAGGGAGAGATAAACACATTACATATCAATGAATAAAGATATGAACAAAGAAATAACTTTTCTCATCAGAAAATATGCAGATAAAAGGACAGTGGAATAACATATTTAAAGCACTGAAAGGGACTTCATCTAAAATCCCTGCCCTTAAAAGTTCTTCTGATGACCTTAGGACAGAGGACCCCGCCAGCTCTCCTTCTGGAGATCAGCGCCTTCCCCCTCCCCATCTTCCACCCCCTTGCCCTTCTCCAGGCGCATTATCTTTACCCTTCTCTCTCCTTAGCTCCAAGGGCTCCTTCTTTTGCCTCCCTCTGTAACTTGTTTCCTGAGCCCATTTCTTCCACCTCTGTGACATTCTAAGTAAACTTTCTCTTATAGTTTGAAAAAAAAAGGAAAAGAAGGGCAATTTAGAAATGTATTCTCAGTAAAATACTATTCAAAAACAAAAACTGAGAGTTTATTGCCAGGAGACATGTACTACATACAAACAAAAAAGTTAAAAAACATGCTTCTGGCAGAAAACAAATGATACAAGATGAAATTATTAATCTAGAAAAAGAATGAAGAAGGTCTAGGATGGCATATATAGTAATTAACAATACATATTTTGCTCATATATTATTTTTAAAAAGGTAATAAATTATTAAAAGAAAAATAATGCTAATATATTAAGAGATTTATAATATAATTAAAAGTGGCATATGTGATAACCATAACAAAATAGGAGGGGAAATGGAAGTATACAGTTATAAGATTCTAAAACTACATATGACCTAGTAGAGTATTATTTTAGTGTAGATTGTGACATGCTAAAATGTATATGACAAGTACTAAAGAAGTAACTAAAAAATAAAATGGAGCTTTGTATCTAAAATACAAAGATGAAAGTAAAATACTAAAAACTATTCAAATAATAATAAATAATAGTTATAGAACACAGGAAAAATTAAGAAAAGAACAAAAACATCTGAGGTAAAAAAAAACTAAGATGGTCGATTTAAACTGACATTAAATATTTGGTAAGTGAATTAGATGTAAATAATCTAAAGGTTTCGTTAAATGCATAAATTATCTAATTGAATTAAAACTGTAAACAGCTATATGAAAATTATTTTTTAAATATATTTTTATTGATTTCAAAAAGGAAGGGAGGGGGAGAGAGAGATAGAAACATCAATGATGAGAGAGCATCATAGATCAGCTGCCTCCTGCACATCCCCTACTGGGGATCAAGCCTGCAACCCAGGCTTGTGCCCTCGACCAGAATTGAACCCAAGACTCTTTAGTCCCGAGGCCAACACTTTATCCACTGAGCCAATCTGGCTAGAGCTACATGAAAATCATTTTAAAGACAAAGGTCAGATAATAGTCAATGAATAAAGAAAACATTAATGCAGACTAAAGAACGTTCAGCAGCTATTCTAATGTCAGAGAAAATAGACTTCACAGCAAAAAATATTTCCAGAGATAAGAAGGTATATATTGTAATAATAAAGGAATCAAAAATTCAGGAAGTCTAAATAATCAAAAAGGTATATTTGCACAGGAACAGTGTTTTAGAGTAACTGCAACATGCTGAAAAAATGAAGAGAACTACACAATTCCACAATTACTTTGGAGATTTCAACACTCTTCTCTTAATAACTGATTGACAAGTTGAGAAAAAATAAGTGAGGCTCTGAAAATCTGCAAACACTAATAAAAAACTTGTCATTGAAGAGATTTACTGAATTTTCTACTTAACAAAAGCCAAAAATACTTTTTTTTTCAAATGTATATAGAATGTTCACTAAGGTAGTTATATTCTGGGTGATAAAACTCATAATAAAGCTTGTTGCAGTCATATAAATTATGTTCCATGATCAAAAAGAAATTAAACTACAAATGAAACACAGAAATACATATGGAAAATATCCAAATATGCAGAAATTAAACAACATACTTTTAAATAACCCGTGGATCATGGAAGCAATCACGAGAAAAAAAAATCTATATTTTTCACTTAATCTCAATGAATGGAAATTAATCACTACATGCAATTTATGGGATGTAGCTAAACTAGTGCTTAGAAAGTAAAAGAAAAAATGACTCAAATCAATCATCTAAGCTGCTTCCAGCTTTTCAATACTAGTTATTTGAATAGAATTTTAAAACTAATAAACCTCTAGCCAGACCAATTAGTTAAATAAAAAGGCAAGATGACACACCATGTCAGGAATTTAAGAAGGGACAAGAACAAATCATACATATTTTAAATAGATAAAATGGAATATTATAAATAACTTTATTCTAATATATTTAATATATCAAATGAATAAATTTCTTAAAAAATATTACCAAAACTCACTCAAGAAAATATAGTTCGCCAAAAGCATTCTCTTCATATATATTTAACATTTAATTTATCATTAAAAGCATTGCTACTGAAAAAAGATTCCAAACCAAGACAGCTTCGATGGTAAATTTTACCAAGTTTACAGGAAAAGAAACCATAAGAATTCCACAACAACTCTTTCAAAATATAGAAGAGGAAACATTTTAAAAATCATTTTATAGGCCCAGAATACCCTGAAACCAAAACCAGTCAAGCCCATTACAAGAAAAAACAAACAAAAACTCTGAATGTAAATGCAAAAATCTTTAAAAATTTTAGCAATCAAAATCATAAATATGTATTGAAAGGGCTTTACATTATGATCAAGAGGGTTTTTATCCTAGGAATGCAAAGTTTATGTAACATTTGAAAATCTATGAACGTAAATCACTATAATGGTAGACTGCAAAACAAAATACATGTTATCATGTATTTTGCAAAGTTAAATAGATTTTTTATAAATACTCTTAGCAAACTAGGGATTTAAAGGTACTCACTCAATCTGAAAAAGGTTCTTTCTGAAAAGTCTCCAGATAACATTAAGGCAAGAATATCAAGGCCAGGATATTCACTCTCACTACTCCTATTCAACAATGTACTGTAAGTCATAGCTAGGGCAGTAAGGCAAGAACAGAAATAAAAACAGTTAGAAAAAAATAAAGTTGTCTTTATTCACTGACAACATGATTTTCTAAGTAGGAAATCATAAGAAATCTACAAAACAGCTACTAGAATTAGTGAGTAAGGTTACAAAATACAAGGTTAATAAACAATTGCTATATGCTATCATGAACAATTAAACTGGAATTAAAACAATCAGTTATAGATGCATTAAACATTCATAGGAAATTTTTTAAAGTTTGTTCAAAACAGTACCATAAAAACTACAAGTTATAGAAAAATAATAAAAATTACATCTTGTTAGAAGTATCAGGTTTAAGAATTGGAAAAAAATATGGTTAAGACGTCAATTCTGCTTTGATAGATTGAAGGCAATTACACTAAAAACTAAAGTAATCTTATTTTGTAGATATTAACAAGATATCTTTAATATAAATTCACAGAAATTAAAATAATGAAAACAATAGTTCAAAGGAAGAACAAAGTTGGATGTCTAAAATACTTAATATCAACCCTTTCAATAAAGCTACTGGGATCAAGAGTGTGGTTTTGGCATCATCGCAGACATTTAGCAAATGAAACAAGATATAAAATCCAGAATAGACCCACATGTATATGCTCAATTGAATGCAAAGTAACTCAAGAGGGAAAGGATATCTTTTCAACTAATCAAATCACAATCATTTATAAGAAATAAGAAAATAAAAACAACATCAACCCTTAAGTTTTACCATAATCAAAATTAATTTGAAAAATATCACAGGCCAGAGGGAACTGGGAAACATGACAAATAAATATGATAAACTGGTGTTATGCACTAAATTGTATCCCTTACCAAATCCATAGGTTGAAACCATACTCCACAACGTGACTATATTTGGGGATAGGGCGTTGAGGAGGTCATTAAGGTTAAGTGGGGCTTTCATTCAATAAAGTCGGTGGCCTTAAACAACAAGAAGAGAGATACCTTTTCTAAAGAGCACATGAGCACATGGCAAGAAGGTTGTTAACTAGAAGCCAAGGGAAGGGGCCTAGGGATGAAACCTAACTTGCCAGCACCGTGATCTTGGACTTCTAGCCTCCAGAGCTGTAAAAAACAAACTCCTGTTGTTTAAGCCACACAGTCTATATGGTGTTTTCTTATGGCTGACTGCGAGACCAGCACACTTGTATTGGATCCTGAAACAGAAAGAGGATATTAACAGAACTGGTGAATTTCAAATTTATAGAAATGTTCCATGTCATGATTTCTCTGGCGTTTGCATCATTGTATATATTTGTCAAAGCTCATCAAATTGTACCCTTAAACTTGAAGGAATCACTCTAAGTTATACTTTAATAAAACTGTTAAAAATTATAAATTGTAATTGTTTAAAGGAATAGGAATACTTTGAGACCCTGAGATTTTAGACTCCAAGGATACCAAAATTCAACAAGCTAATGGTGAAGTGCTGATTAAGTGATGATTATAATTAATTTTAAATAGATTCTCTAATTATATATATATATATATATATATATATATATATATACCCCAACAGCTTAGCTAGTCTTATGAAGACAGATCAAGAATCATAGGCAGATCAAGAATCATATTTCTCTGCTTGTGTTTTATGATCAAAGAGAAAAGATGCTGGTAGGGCACAAGGCCAAGAATACTATAATTTAGTTTGAGGATAAAAAGTTTATGTATTCATGTATCATTCTCACAGCCTGTCAATGATTATTCCCTTCCCTGTATTTTACCACAAAAGAGGAAAAGGGTATAGGGTTATGGATCAATGCTGAAAGCACATGTTCCTGGCTGGGGATGTGAATCCCTCGTGCCCGTGTTCATTGTCTCCTATTCAGCACCTTCAAGACAAATAAATACACACATATATGTGTAAGTATGTGGCCACAAGTGAAAGGATACTGTAGCATATGATCTTGACCTTCTTTAAGATACCAATACTAGCCGAAACCGGTTTGGCTCAGTGGATAGAGCGTCAGCCTGCGGACTGAAGGGTCCCGGGTTCGATTCCGGTCAAGGGCATGTACCTGGGTTGCGGGCACATCCCCGTTGGGGGATGTGCAGGAGGCAGCTGATCGATGTTACTCTCTCATCGATGTTTCTAACTCTCTATTCCTCTCCCTTCCTCTCTGTAAAAAATCAATAAAATATATTTAAAAAAAAATAAAAAAAGCAGTGAAGAAAATATCACAACTGGTCTTGCAAAAACACTACTTATACCTTATAGCTGAAATTAGTCAAACAGCAAGTTTTATTTTATTATGGATTTTGTTAGTCATTAAGAGATGAATAGCTAAATAAGTTGTGGATTTACATATTAAGGGAAAACTAATATAGAATCAATAAAAACTAAAAAATGTATATGTAAGTTATAAAGAAATACATGATTCTTTATGTAGTTTTAAAACAAGGAAAAACTATATAAGATACTGTCTACACACAGTATATACATGAAATAAAACTTTAACAAAACAAATGAATGATGGCCAAATATTTACTCTCTTTCTCTTGCTCTTGATCTCTCATAATGCCTTGCATTTTATGGAAGAAAAATTGCAATGTATGGTAGAAGATTCCCCTTTGCCTTATTTCCAGTAAGCTCCAGCATGTATATATTGCTTGCAGTCATTAATTCCCTTAAACTATGCAGGATGAAAGTGCTTTCCTCTACTTTTTCTCCTTAGAATTTTTACTATATTTCTGAGAGGTTTGAAAGCTCATTTCTTTTCATAATGCCATCTTTTCAACCCACTTCCAAGGGTACAAGTAATTACAGTAAGACAATAAATGTTACAATAATAAAAAATAAAATTCAGAGAACACAGGGAAACCAAATAAATGATTAAAAGTCTATTTCTAGGGTAAAATTAAAAAGATACCATATCCAGCCTTACTTTGTCTAAAGTGAAGCTAATATCATCAAACACACATCCTATGTGTGACAACTAGGTTGGAACCCTTCCTAACTAAAACTCTCAAAGGGCAATGATTCTGGAGTTGAGTTCCCCTGGAGAACATTCCTCAATCCTTATGATCATTCCAGGGAATTCCTGGGTCACTGCCATTTAATACTTTAGATGCTGTGGCAGGAAGTATTCACCGGAAAACCAGAATAACTGATCTCATGAACTTGCCCGTACTCTCCAGCAAAGCAACGTTAGACAGGACAAGAGTCTCGAGGTCTGGGTAGTCCCACATGTTATTCATGCTAACTAAAAATACAGCCCAGTGTTTTGTAGATGCAGTAGTAAACAAGATGAGCTCACAGGAACTCAACTAGATGCAAAGTAGCCAACTGCAAAGAAGAAATCAACATGCAATTGACCAAATAGCATATATAAGCAATGGCTAAGTTTACCAGAGGAGACAGAGCTTCAGATATTAATCCCCTGTCTCTGTACTTGCTGCAAAGAAATAAAACTACCTTGCGACAACCACATCACCCCAAGCAGTGAACCCTTTGAGTTCTTTAACACCAACAGAGGCTCTTCCCTTTCCCGCATATGGTTGGAGGTGAGCCGTCCAAAGGAAATAGGAAGTTGTGGAAGTCACTTTACTCAACACATATCCCAAGGCCAGCTCTAGATCTGAACGTAAAAAGTAGCAGAGGAAATGTAGTTAGAATAAAGTTGAAGGACTTACTTGGTTTTTACTGTTTTGATCAAAGTGTTTTTAATTTTTAATTTGATTTGCCCTATTAAATAGTTGTGAACATCAATCAAAATCAGAAAGATAACTTCACCATATTGACTCTGATTCAGAAATAATTTGTTATACCTCAATGTTTAAATCACAGGAATACAAATTCCAAGGTATTTTCTTGTTGTTATATATTATGGGTGTTTGTTTTTTCAAGCTCCTTAGAAATTCTTTTCTTTTTTCTGGGTCTACAGCTAATTCTCTGTAGTATGTCCCTCTCCTCTAGGATCAATTAATGGATTGAGAACAATATTTCAGAGATAGACTGCAGAGATCTGCAGAGCTCAAAACAAAGAAACCAGAACAGTTTTAAACGAAAGGGTTTTTCTGTGTCTTAGGATGCACAAATAACCTTGAGGACAAGAAAGTTCAGTTTGTCCTATTACAGCTTTTGAATTGCTTACATTTAAAATAAAAGTGAGTAAACATTGCCACCTAGTGTTCAATTGTAGGTATTGTATAGGTTACATACCTAATATGTTTCTTTGTGTTTATCCATTGAGTTCAAGGTGAAAGCTTTAATTCAATCACTTATATCCTAAAAGATCCCACTCCCTTATTCTGAAATCCTTCTGTAAATTCCAACAGTTGATTTGCTTATTTCAATCCAATATTACTTTTAACATTCTAATGGCCCTGTCTCTCAGAGTAGTAGGAAGGTATTTAATATTTCCAATTTTAAATAGAAGAATGAACAAATGTACGTATGTACATTTCTCCTAGAATAGTATTCTATGTTGTTTCATCTGGAGACATAAATAGATTATAAAATTATTTTAAAAGTACAAAATCTCTATTTTTACCAACCATAGCTTATGTTCTATACTCAAGAATTTTTTAAAGTAAATTAGGATGCATCAATGTTTATACAGTGATCTATACAAACATACAAACATAAACACGTACTCAATGGGAGTTTCAAACACATTTCAAATTCTGAAAAGTTATCCCCACTTGCTGACCTTAAATTCTCACAGGTAAACAAGTTTAAATCAGTTCCTTTTGCCTGAAATGATATTCTAATTTTAAAGTTATATTGTAGATATCTATAAAAAAAGAAAATATGAGTGAAGCAGAACTGGCAAAGAGACCAGAAAAATTTGAAATATTAGAAAGCAGCATGGAGAGAGGTCTGAAAGAAGACACATGTCCTAAGGAGAAACAGACTAGTGCAAGAAGGAAGGACAAAACTATTTCTGAAATATTAAAATTTCCTCAATTTTAGATAGCGACCTCCCTCTCCATGTTCATCGCTTTAAAGCCTAATTAAGTCTCAATATAATTCAATGCCATACTTCCTGCATGCTCTACTTTTTTTAGGAGCACTTGAGAAAGGAAAAAAATAACAAACCCCAAACCCTCCTACTTCTTTTTATTTCTAGGTAGACACACTCATTTAATGAAGAGATTTTTTTAAATGCTATTTTTGTAACAGAGAGCATTATAATCAGTTAAGAGAGAAAAGCTTAAGGGCTTAGACTAAGACAATGCCTTTTTATTGAACAAGATGAAGAAAAGGAATAGTTGGAAAAGAAAGAACTCTGTTGAGATTTCTGAGGAAAACCACGTTGAGTAAAGAGTAAACAGGGAAAAAATAGTGTCAATACTGTCATTTGAAACAGATGGTTGACATTCATGATTTAGCTACTTGGAATATAGCAGTATAAAAAGAGAACTATTTTTTCATTGTCACAGGGTGCTGGAAGAAAATTAGGAAATACTGTGAACAGAGAACAACCATTGGAAATCTTTAGCCCAAAGAATTTAGAAAATAAAAATACTTTTGACAAGTAATCTCCTCAATACTAGAGAGTTAATGTTTAAACACTGGTTGTTCTATCTTGCTTTTTTGGGGGGTCTTTCCATCTAAATAGATATAGTTTTGAGCTTATTATAGAAAAGACACAAACCACAAAATTTTGATTTTCTTTTTATATATTATATTATCTATTGCCTCTGAATTAGTATTGCTTTATAGCTAGTGACTTTTCAAATTTATAATTACCTTATATATGTGAAGGGTCAATTTTCTGTAGTATGTAACTCAGGTAAAACTTTAGTCCTTTCCTTAGGTACTAATTTCACTTCAGCCTGATACCTTCTCTAAAAGATGGGGAAAGGAAAGCAAATAGCTATTTATTTGTATGACTTTTAAAAAAATGTGTGCAAAGGAAACTAAGGATATCAATTCAAATAAAGTTTTCAAAATCATAACTTTCACTTAAATACATTTTCCTTGTTCTTCTTTAGAAAGAATTACCAACAATAAATGTTGAGAATATATTTCTATATAACTTCCCAAATAAATTTGATAAATACCTCTTTACATCTTAAAAAAGAAAGCAGGTATTGATTTCTTATGCATTATCAAGATAAAAAATAATTCAGAGTAAATGTAAAAAAAACTGTATAGTTAATGATGGGTCTTCCAAAATTCATATTCATATAAATTTAACAGCTTGAAATTTTTTATTCAAAAATAAATAGATATGTACACAAACTAATGACTTTTATTCTGTAACTAGAGGCCCAATGCACGAAATTCCTGCAAGAGTAGGCCTTCCTTCCCCGGCTGCCGGCACTGGCTTCCCTCTGGCACCCGGGACCCGGGCTTCCCTCATAGCCCCAGCTTCATCCGGAAGGTCGTCCAGAAGGACATCTGGTTTAATTAGCATATTACGCTTTTATTATTATAGATTATTTCTGTACTTTTAAAAAGTCGTTCTGGGCTGTAAAGAGACAACAGTCTTTATGAAAGCAAATGGTAAAGAATCAACAATAATAGAATTTTTCCATTATGTTCCATCTGCTGAGAAAAGTCCCCTTATTTAATTGTTTTGTTATATTTTCCACCTTTTCATACCATGTAGCTACTGGGCAGAGATGCTTATATTCCAGGCTGCATCCTATTGGAAAGGAGGTACTCACCCAAGTAACTAACCTAAAAATGAGTAACCTAGAATGAATTCCTCCCATCACCAAAGGAGTTCTTACCCAACAAAGCAGAAAACCCTTTAGCTTATAATGTGCCTTTTTATTTTTATCCACCTTGAGAGATCCCGGGGGTAGGAGGGTGTTTGAAAATTAATTGCAAATGACTCCTGTTGTTGCCTCAGAAATGAAGATGAAGAGAGAGAAGATATTATAGTGCTGCTAATTTTTTTTCCTTTTAATTATTTTTTAGTGTCATAGAAACTTTCCTTTCTATCTTAATGATGTAATCTAAGTATTTTTGTATTGAAGAATAGATTTTACTCTGTACATTTGGGCCTGAAAGAGTAAAATGTCCTCAAAGATTGTTTTCCCTCCTCCTCCCCACCCCCCTTTTCTCTTCTAGCACATTAAAATCGGGTTGTGAAGACTTGACATATTTCTAGGTATACCTCAGAGAACACCTGGAGGCTCCGCAGAAAAGAAACCCAAAAGGACAAGAAAGTAATTATTAAAATTTTGTCCATTGCACTTATATTTTATAAAGCATGAAATAACGAAGTCGGAGTGAGAAGGATCAGCTTCATCTTGCTAAAAATTAGTCTTTTGAACTTGACATATGTGACTTCACAAAACAAGGAGGGGCTACCTTCTTCATTAAAAGAGTCCTCTTTCTTTTGTCCCCAGATGTAGTCACACTCACTGGAAGTGATCCCACTTTATTATATCTATGTTTTTAAATAGTCAGTATTTTCATGTTTATCTAAACAGGAATATCAAGGAGGAGGGAACTCCAGAAGGGTCTAAAAGGCCTACAGAAACCCTCTCTATATCCTTGCTATTAATTTTGACATAATCATGTGGGAACCTAGAAATCCTAATCTTTTTAATTTAGTTATTTTCTGTTAGGAGTGTTCAACACACACACACACACACACACACACAATTAATATATATTATCAAATATATCTAAACTGCGTCTTACTGTTATACATGTGGGACCTTGAGAAAGAATATATCTGCCAAGCAGGACTCCTCCTGGTTAACTAGACACAAATTCATAACTAGAATCTAGCAGCCATTGAGGACCAAGGCCTTTCTTTTGTTTTTGTTTTTTATAAAATATTTATTTTTATTGATTTCAGAGAGGAAGGGAGAGGGATAGAGAGATAGAAACATCAATGATGAGAGAGAATCATTGATCGGCTGCCTCCTGCACACCTCCTACTGGGAATCAAGCCCGCAACCCAGGTATGTGCCCTTGGCTGGAATCGAACCTGGGAGCTTTCAGTCCACAGGCCGATGCTCTACCCACTGAGCCAAACCAGCCAGGGTGAGGACCAAGACCTTGCAAGCAAACTGCAAGTCAGGGAAGATTATAGGCTAAACCTTAAGCCTGCCCCAGTATGTGCTCAGTCCAGTTGGGTCGACTCATAAAGATATCATATTTCGCCAATGGGCTAGAGCCGCCCTGTCCAATTAGAGCTCGAAGACTATATCCTCATTTGCAATATACTGAAGCCAGCCCACAGCAACCAATCAGAATGCACAAATCTGACTAATCAGAACCATGCTATCTGGACCAATCAGAACTGTATGATTTAGATTCCTTGTGTACATAAAAATGGACAAATGGGGAACCAGGGTGGAAACTTTCTTGATAAAAAGCAGCAGCCCCATTGTTTACAGAAGATGTACCTGTGTTTCTCCCTCTTGCAAATTGTTTACTTGAATAAAGTTTTTCCTCTTATTGAACCCAGATTGTGGACTCCTGTTGGCATTTGATAGCAAACTTTCATTGACATACATAACACAAAAACACAGATTTCCTTATGGTGGGGAGAGAAGGCTACAGTATCCTCACTTTTAGATGAGCCTTTGCACCAGTCCAGATCCATTTTACTCCTCACAGGTGTTGGCGCTCTCTCTCCAGGTGGCTGTGGGTGAAATATGGCACAAGATTTTCAGTCATTTACAAGACACTCATTCTGATCATGTTAGCTGGGAAAGAGGAATTGCATCCTCCTTTGCAGCAGAACAGTTATCATTAAGCTAGGGAAGTTTAACTTTTGTGAAATCTGGCATGTTAATCCTAGATAGATTCGTACTCAAGTCAGTTCTACTAGCTCCACACAGATGTGTGAGTATTTTGCATACGTGTGTAGGTCTTTGATATGACAGTGAATGCCTAACTTTGGGTGTAAAGTTTACACGCCTGCAAAACTGAGCAACACATTTTTATAAAATGTTGAGTTCTTCCACGGCAGCTCTTCTGTATGAGTGGTGATGAGATGTTGAGGCGAGATGGGCTTTTGGAGATGTAATCCATACACACAGAAATGCTCTACCGAGTGAATTCAGATTTGCATCCATCTCTGTGCTGAAAAGGTAAGAAGGTTACCAAGTAACTTAGGTTACATACAATTGAGTGGTTGCTTAGCTCTAAAGAACATCCCAGAAAGAATGTTCTGTGGAATATATATCTAGGGGATGCTTTAGAGAGGTTATTTGAAAGTGTTCTCCAGTCAAGTGCACTTGTGAAAAGCTGGGATAAACAAAGCTACACAGTTTTCTTTATTGCTGGTTGTTCAGAACCCTCGACTTGTGGGTTGTGAGTCTCCCTGCATAGGGTGCAGGGGGCTCCACTTCCCATATGTATTTAGCTCTGGCACCCTTTCTTCATAGAAGTCTTTCGGAACCAATGAAAGGCAAACATTTGGAATCAGTGACAGAGGAAACACTGGAAAAGATTTCTCTTTCTGTTTTGCTATGAATGCGATGTTGCACGATCTTTGCTGTAGAGTTTTCCATTGTTTTGTGTTAAAGGTCTATTAACCGATAGAATCATTTTAAAGGAAAATAAATAAAGGATTTATAGAACCATCCAAGAATGTCTGAGTGGTATCTCTAATACGTACTCTGATTCACCTTATTATTCATAGTTTTTCCTAAATAATTATTTGGTACAATACATGTAAAAATGTATGTATGAACATATAGGAAGGGTCTTCAAGAACTGCATAGTACAATTCAAGTTCATGTAGCACTAAATGATGTATATTTTGCAAATGCTGTAAACTCTTTGCATCTGGCAAAATGAACAAATTTTTAGTCATTTCTAAAAGATTTGATTTTATTCATAGGTATTTTATTCATAGGCATTTTCGTATCCTAAATAATAAAAGGGTAATATGCAAATTGATCCTAACGAATGACCAGAATGACCACTCGACCAGTCACTATCAGGCATACTGACCACCTCTTGGTCCCTTTCCCTGGCCAGCAGGCTCCCATTGCCCAATGGCGAACGGGCAACTGGGGGTGAATGGTGGGGGATGTGGGTGGCACCAGGCCAAGGGCCCTGCCCAGCTGGTCATCCCACACACACAGAGGGCAACCCGCAGCAGGGGCAGGGGCATGGATGGCAAGCGGGTGGGAAAGAACAACCTCTCAGTCTCTCCCCCGAGCTGGCAGGCTCCGATCACCCGATGGTGAATGGGGAACCAGGATGGGTGGGGGAGGGGGGCGGGGCCGGCTGTGGGCAGCCAGGGAAGATGGCTAGGCCTAAGGACCATACCCCCATACAAATTTCATGTGCCGGGCCTCTAGTTGAATTATAAACACTGTAGTCTAAGTATTTGAAATGAAGGCACATTAAAATCCTAATCCATTGTAATTCAATGCAAATCACAATTACCTTGGCCATTGTTTCTATTGTTGAAAAACCTGGGCAGTCTATTCTTTACAAGCAGTCTTGTTCCAGCTTCTTAAGGCAAAACACAGGGCCCCAGGGAACTGCAGCATAAAGTAAACATATTCTGTTACTTCCAAATGATAAGAATATTAAGATATCTTGCATAATAAATTCACCCAGTCCCAGATAAAACAAGAGAAAAGAGTGAAAAGCATAGTACTTACTTTAGAATGCACATACTCTAATGCTATAAGCAAAATGTGGACACCACAGAACACAATAGATAATTCAACATCTACTAACCATTATTAAAATATATGTTCTTCAATGAGAGATTTTTATTTAGTATTAGAGGCCCAATGCACAAAAATTTGTGCAAGAGTAGGCCTTCCTTCCCCTGGCTGCCAGCACTGGCTTCCCTCCGGCACTCGGGACCCTGGAGGGCTTCCCCTGGGCCACCCACAGGCACCTGGGCCCTGGATTCATCAGGAAGGACGTCCAGAATGACATCTGGAAGACATCCAGTCTAATTAGCATATTACCCTTTTATTATCATAGATTAAAGTCAGTCTTGAAAGAGCACAGAAGATTAAAATCAGTAACACACACACACACACACACACACACACACACACTGAATTCTAAATTCAGTGAGTCCTAAAGCTGCATATGCTGCACATTTGTACACCATCAAGCACCAAGGGCCATATAGTAATTAATATAAAAGAAGAAAACTAAAGGAGATTCAATTGAAAGATATGATAGTGAAACCAATACATAGATCCCTAGGAGGCATACTTTGACAAGGTGCATGTGTTTTTCAGAGTCTAACCACAAATTCCAATTCTGTATTGGTTAATATTTTTACTGTTTTCTGGGCATGCTATCTCTACAATTGAAATGAAAAAGCTATACTATTTCAAGTAATTGAGATAAAGTATTTGCAATTATCAGACTATTTAAAAAAATGTAATCAGCAAGTCTCTCAGACATATAAATTCTTTACAACTTTATCTTATGCTCTTGTACAATTAAAAAATGTAAAACACACGAAGTAATTTGTGTATCATCACAAACATAAATATTCAATACTCTGCTAGGAAAATGGTCAGAAATGTATTTAAAAGAAAAGCCAGTGTCAAAATGCAGAAAGGTATCATGGAAACTTTTTCTCATAGTTTTTCTCAGTCTAAAGAACTATAGTGGGCATGTTAAATGAGTAAAGTGAATTGCAGTTAGAAAGCATTAAAATTAAAATACACAATTAATTTAATTGCCAAGGGCAGAAATCTGCTCAAGGCATTACACTCTACAAAAGTGATTCATTTGAAAAACCAACAATTACTAAGCCATTTAATTTTTCTTTTATTTATTTCTTTTAGTTAAAGGCATTTTCATGTGACAAAATCTGTGAAAGCCATTGTAACATTTTTCTCAGTGACTATACATTGCCTTTTCAGACTCTAGCTGGGTGAATTAAGAACCAATTTCTATTTCTTTCAATTTTTTTTTTTGTTAATCCTCACTCAAGGATATTTTTCTCCATTGATTTTTTAGAAAGAGTGGAAGGGATTGGGGACAGAGGGAGAGATAGTGAGACATGAACTGGTTGCCTCTCACAGGCAGAGATCTAACCTGCAACTGAGGCACCAGGTACATGCCCTTGACCAGGATCAAACCCGAGACCCTTCAATCCACAAGCTGATGCTCTAACCACTGAGCAGGCTGGCTAAGGCCAATTTATATTTTTTAAATGAACACATATTGTTGCTTACCATTTAAAAAGTACTAGTCTATAGTATATTTTGTTTTTATTGTTGTTTAAAGAATTTACTTCACATTCATTTTGCTTTTTAAATATTTTCCTGAAGTTATTTAAGTATTAACTTTTGAGTAATAATAAAATAATGATGTTTTCCCAATCACATGAAATATAAAAAAAAATGCTTATAGTACCTACTGTCTCATAATCAGAAATTGATTCATGCATTTTAAACTGGTACAGTTTAACAGTGAATAATATAAATGGTAGTCTTCCTAAACTACATCTATCTAAGCCTTTTAATTTAACCATTTTAGCAAATAACTATACAACTCACAGAATAGACGACATATTCCTGTATGACTGTGGATAATTTCAACTGGCTTGTGAGGTTTACAGTTATTACCTGGGGGTCAAAATCTTCTTATTTTACTTTCTAAATGCAGTGATAACATTTGAAAACCAATGTCCTTGGTTGGGAGAGTTACTACAATGACTAAAATCCATGTTAATGTGTCAAAAACTGATGTAGTATCCGTTGGTGGGAGCAGAAAGAGTAAGGGGTTTGAGTGTCTGTGTGGAGTCGCACACCTGCGAAGGGAATCCACTGGTCAGTGGGAGCCATATTTTGCTGACTGGTGAAAACTGAATTTTAGCATTTGTTACCAAACCCACACATAGCAGTCTGAAGTTGGGCATAGCAGGTGTATTTACATAGTGGACATTAGCAAAGGATACAACTCAGGGATTTTTAAAAAAATTTCTATAGAGTCAGTTTACCAGCACTTCGCTGATTGCGGGGGGTGGAGGGGTTGAAAAGTGTCCATAAATACAGTGAGATAAAAGAAACCAAAGACAAAACCAGGGTAGTATAGAAAGAATATTATAAAATTTTCCTATTTCACTGCTTTAATCAGATCCCAGTATTTCTCTTATATGTCAATATACAGATTATTTTTAATAATAGAAATCAATGATGAAAATCTCCCTTATTCTGTATTAGACATTCATTTATGCTCTCTTCTACCTAACTTTGCTGGTAATATTTATCAAATCAAATTTTATTTGTCTATTTTTACTTTTTTTTTTCTTTTTGGCTTATTTTCAAATGAAAAAAATAATTAGCTGAAGAGTGTGAAAGAATAGTATAAAATGCTTCAGTGGTAGATATTTGAATCTCTATCTTGAGGTTCCTAAAGGTAGCATGTCATCTTTAGATTCCTATGAATGGCTTGCAAAGGGTCTGCCACAGGTTTATGCTCACTGAGTATCCATTAATTAATTGAATTCAATGTTAAGGTTTATAACTAATAGAGTCATGTCCTAAAGATTTCACACCTACAAAAAGTTTTAGCCACTTCTGTAATAGGTCAAAGTTCTCAAACTGTTGATTTGAATTCTCTAATATGTGCAATATAAATACATTTGGCATTGATGCATCACTAAAATAGATTGGGGGTGAGGGTCTAGTGAGAAATGCATTTTACCTCTCACCACTAGGGACAAACAAGTACACTTGACTAAATACAATGTGAGGACAAATATGTTTTTTTGTGTTTGGAAGAGCATCCTTTCTACTCATCTATTATAGCTATTGTTGTCTGAGGAAAATGGAAACAAGAAATAGTACAAGTCTGAAAAAGTAACAGCAATGACACTGTAGAAGGAAAAAGAGGTCTTTTCCTGAGTGACATCCCCAGAAAAGAAAAGGAAAATGAAGGGTAAAGGGAAATTACAACTTCTAGAAAATATGATTGCTTTTTATGAATTTATAATTCTTTAATAATTCACTTTGAAGAGTTTTCCCCAACAAATACATAATAGACCCCTGTGGAAAAGGGGCAGCTTATGCACAATCATCTAATAAATATTTTCTGAGTGGTTTCTTTGTGTCAAATATTGTGCTGAGTACTATGAACATGAAAATAAAATAAACATAGTCTATAATGAAAATATATGGTTTTGACTCATTTGAAGCTCAGGGTCTAGTAAAAGAGTTAGGTGTGTAAAGAAACAATTATATTTCAGTGTATAAGGTCCTGGAGAAGAGTAGATATAGATATATAAATAGAGATAGAGATAGAGATAGATGATAGATAGATGATAGATGATAGATAGATAGATAGATAGATAGATAGATAGATAGATAGATATAGAGATATACAGAATGTTTTCAGAAAGAGAATATTTGAGTTAGGTCCTTTTTAGTCGTTGTTAATCCTCAACCAAGGATACTTCTTTTTCCATTGATTTTTAGAGTGAAATTGGGGGGGGGGGGGGGAGAGACACACACACACACATTGATTGGTTGCCTCCTGCCCCCAACCCCACTGGGGATCAAGCTTGCAACCCAGGTATATGTCCTTACTAGAATTGAACCCAACCCTCCATTCTGAGGTGTTCTAACCACTGAACAAAATTGACTAGGGCTGAGTTAGGTCTTGAATAAATAGGAGTTCACCAAGATGTAAAGGTGGAAAGAGCAGTCCAGTAATGTAGTAGCAAGAAGTGAGTTATGGCAGTGTAAAAAGCACATGTCATGTTTGTGTAGCACTAAAAAACTTGAATGAAGTGCACAAGGAAAGAGGTGAGATGTAGCTGAGGGGCATTTTTTATGGAGTTTTATCAGGGCTTTGTAGGTCCTATTCTGAAATTAATTCTATAAGCAGTTGAGCACCTTCATAGGCTATAAATGGGAGAAAATGTGGTGGTGTAGACAAACATAGTTTGAGTTTTTAACAATTATGACTTAAATAGTATCATCAAGTAAGGAAGAGGAATAGGGACTGACCCAAGTAACATTTTTTTTTTTGGATAAACATAAGAGGCTTGACTATTGATTACTTCAGGGATTGAGGTACTGCAGTTATCAAGAATGTATGGGTAATTATCACATGATCTCACTCATTTGTGGAATATAATGAAAACATAAACTGATAAACCAAAATAGAGCCAGAGGGGGAAAGAAAAGATTTTAGAATATAATAGAAGTAATCCTACTATTTGCAGACTTTTAATATTTCCTACAGCTTTTGTGATATTATACTATGTTAGTACAGTTTTGGTAATAGTATTATATTAAAAATCTTTTTTCTTGAAATATTAATTTTTATTGCATGAAATCTTATTATATTTAAAATTGTTTTCTTAGAAAAATAAAAATAAAAAAATAAGAATGTATGGGTATTTAGTGACTGGTAGAATGCTGGTATAATTGGTCCAAAATGGAGCAGATGAGGATGAGCAGATTTGCTATGAAAAGCCAGGGTGTAATATATCACAGGGATTATGAGTTTAGTAAAATTTCTTGGATTAGGAGGAAACACCCATTACTTCTCTGACTTTGTAATTTAAATATGTATCTCTGTGAATTTTGGCAATTTAAACTCTCAAGTCTTATCAGTCTCCTCCCACGTCTCACATGTAAGACATGGATGATAATAATGCCAATTTTTATAGGGTTGTTGTAAAAATTAAAAGAGTGAATGCACATAAACTTTTTAAACGAGGCCTCACATTTATTTGGTGACTACTATTACAATTTAGTTTTCAGCAGATGTTAAATGCCAAGCAGTAGGCATTTGACCTTAAGATTTAAACTGTATTATTAGTTGTGCTTTAAATCCTATGTAAATATTCTTTGAAGTGTTATTCAATCTGAATAATTTGGAAAAAGAACTTTCAATATTTAAGTTAAGTTTCAAACTTTGCAAAAATTTTAACCTAAATCTAATAACAGATTCATTTAACAAATACTAATTTTGTGCTTTATTATTAGCACTACATAAAATAATGTATTTTATAATATTTGAAGTAAGATTTTACTTTATTTTTTGAAGTAATGTCACCTCAATTAAGAGCAGTGTTAGTAATTATTGGTTTCAGCACCAATAATATGATATTATGCATAATGGTCTCCTCATTTTCTATTATAGAATGCTGAATCATAAGAATTATATTTCAACTTCAGGTTAATCATAATCATAGAATTCTAGTGCTTGATTTTACCATTTTACCTAATAATTTTTTTTTCTTTCTGTGGCATATACATGACTCAAATTGCAGTCCATCTCTGTAGCACTCTGCAAACTTTTAAAATAAAAGTATTGCTGTTCTATTTCAACTGTAAATTTCAGTTGAAAGACATCTATACATCCATGGTGATAACACAAAGAGAAAACCAAAGAAAGAGATAAGAGGAGGAAACAAATAAAAACTTTTTCGTTACACGAAATGCCACCTAATAAATGTAGCAAAAGTGACAGAATTATAAAACTGTAAATTTAGTAATCCTAATATAGTATTTGATTTAGACAAAGATAGTTAATGAATGAGAAAATTATTGATTAAAAGGTTATTGATTCTCAAAGTATCTAGAGATTCATTTTTTAATTATAAAGACGGAAGTTACCTTTAAAATGGGGAAATGTGACAGACATAATTTTAACAAAGAGTCCAATATTAATATCACTAATAATGGGATAAAAGGATATGCTTCCTGGTGTAATGTAATGAGATAAACACAATGTTAACAATGAATTATTCTTGCAGATATTTTTAACCTGAATCTAATTATTAAGAAGCAACTGGAAAAATATTCAACATAGGATATACCATAAATAACTAACTATAAGTTTGTAAGAACAATTGTGATATGGAAAACTAAAAACAAACAAAAATATATACATACATGGGGAGTAGACTGTTCTAGATTAACAGAAACAGAAAAAAAGTAACTGTCCTTCAATTTTGTTTAACACGGGGACAGGAAATTATATTTTCAGTTCTCAAAAGTTATTGGTAATATTCAAGCCCTTAAGTTGGATGGTTTATTGATGATAATTTAATTTATTGTTATATGTTAAGTTTCACAAATGAATATTTATTCCTTTATATTCCCACTTAAAAACCAATTTAACCTTTCAAGGTCTGCTTAATTTAATACACCATGTAGATTATTATAGTTAAATTTATATCAATGTCCCTTTGTCTAGTATTGCTCTAAGTACATTATATGTATATTACATAATCCAATTTAATTTTTAAAATGATTATGTTAGACACTATTATCATTTCCATATTATGAAGAGTAAATTGTTTTGGCTGGTGTGGCACACTGATTGAGTGTCCACCCATGAACAAGAAGGTTGAGGTTTGATTCTGGTTTCAGGCTCATTTCCCAGCAAAGTGTGTGCAGGAGGCAGCTGATAGGTGATTATCTCTCAACATTGATGTTTCTATCTCTCTCTCCCTCTCCCTTCCTCTCTCTGAAATCAATAATAATAAAAAATGAGCAAATTGTATCATAGTTATGTAATCTGCCTCAAGTCCTATAGCTTGGTAATGAATCAAACAGTTTGACTCCAGATATTAGCAGCAAAATGACACCAGAGATTAGACCTCAGTACAGCAACTTTGATACTTTAGTTCTGGTTAAGAAAGAATTCAGAGCCAGGACTCCAATTATAAGAGAAAGTTTATTTAGAAAGTCACAGGTAGGACAAGGTGAGCCAACTGGGATGCATGGGCTCAGGAAATAAGTTACAGAGGCAAAGAAGGGCTGTTGAAGCATAGGAGAGAGAAAGACAAAGGTAAGGTGCCTGGGTGAAAGAAGAAGGAGGGAAAGGCACAGGCACATTTCAGAGAGAGCGCACCAGGGAAAGAAGGGGGAAGGAGGGGGTGAGTTGGGGGGAGAAGATCAAGCATTGCGTCCTTTGTCTTAAGGTTTTTATGTGTTTTTCCAAAGGTGGGACTTCTAGGAGAGGATCTCAATAGATGAACCAGAATGATATTTATTCCCCTGGTGTTGGGTGTGGTTGGCACAAATGGCACTAATTGGACTTCTGTTATCCGTCTCCCTGAGTAGGGTGATTTCAGGTGTTTATCCTCTGGTTGGAGAGGAGAAGATAGGATTTTGTAATTTACTAGATGGCTGTGAACTATTTGCCCTTTTAACCATCTGTCTGGGTTTCCCTATTTCACTCGTCCTGGCTTACTAACCTGTCTCATAGGGAACTCCTTTTTAATCACTAAGCTAATTATATTTAACACCAAATCTAACATTTAAAATTGGCTCAAGCACTGTTTTCTCACCTTTACCCATTCTCAATATATATCTCAGGCAGACTCCTGGTATTTGTCAAAGCCAAGGATGTAATAGGACTGTGTTACAAGGGGTTGAACTTTTAGGGGGAGGAGTGTTAAAACTGCAATCAAGCAACTTCTATTCCTGTCCCTTAGTTTTCTTTCCTTTTCGTGTGTCATGCTTTCTTCACTATCCATCAATGTTTTTCCCACAAATAAGTATATTTGCCAGTCATTCTCCCTGGCCACTGATGGTGCATATTTGAGCAAGATCATGTGATCCCTGCCCCACAAAGGTCACAGAGCTTCCCTATTACATAGACATATGAGATCTAACAATTTGAGTCCCGTTGTGCTGCTGTGGTAAGTAAAGTACAATCCGTCCATAGCAGGATTACCTAGTACAAAGCAGCATAGAAGCAGTATTTGCAGGGTCTAGAGTAGAACAAGAGGAGCAAAAAAAGCTGATGGAAAATTAGAAGCTAAAAGGAGTCCTCAATGACAAAGGATCTGGGAAGACAACAGAGGAGGCAGTGAGGTAAGAGGAGGCTGTTGAATATTGTAATGAGAGAGTGTAATGGCCTGGATAAAGATAGGGTCAACAGGGGCAACAAGAACTGAAGAAATTATAGATATTTAGAAGGCAGACTGTGTGGGGTTTGATGTTGATCAGATATTGGAGGTGGTAGGAAAAGGAAAATTCCAAGGAAAAGAACATTTTAAAGTAAAAATATGTGGGCTCAAAGAGACAGAAATACAAAGTCTTGCTTGGTCAATGTCAGTTTACCATGACATGGGTTCTACACTTGGGTTTGAAATTGAGGCTTTAGGGTAACAAATCATGTGCATTTTCCTTATTTCACATTCACTTTTTTCTAGGGATTCCTAAAAGAGTAAGAGATGTCTATTGAAATGATTCAGAGATTCAGAGTCCTGCAACAAAATAAACCAAAACAAAATTTTAAAACCCAGAATATCTTAGAAGAGTGTGAATAAGTGACTAATTATAATTATTTGCCTCTGAGAGCTGGAATCATATCCTTGACATAAAATCAATGCTGCAGAAGAAAAAAGATAAATAACTTGAAGCGTTGTTGCACTCCTAAAGGATTCTGTTTTAAAATAAAGCAATTACCTGCCCAAGATGGTTTGGCTCAGTGGATAGAGTGTCGATCTACGAACTGAAAGGTCCCAGGTTCAATTCCGGACAAGGGCACAGGCCTGGGTTGTGGGCTTGATCCCCAGTGGGGGACTTGCAGTAGGCGGCTGATCCACCATGATTCTCTCTCATCATGGATGTTTCTCTCTCTCTCCCTCTTCCTTCCTCTCTGAAATCAATAAAAATATATTTTAAAAAATAATAAAATAAAATAAAGCAATTATCTCTATGAGCACTGCCTCTTTAATGGTAGCCTTTCAGGAGACCTGGGCGTGATTAAGTGAAGACAGCTGTGAAGAGGGAAGCCTTCTTGTTGCCCCATTCACATGAAATGCAGCAGCATCATGCTGGTGGATGCAAAATGCATGAAGCTGTCTTGGCTCTCAGTTCCTTGACCTCATGTGTAAACTTTTCCTCTGAGAAGAAAAGGTTTGCAGAGAAATCCAATTTAGGACACTTGCACCAAGTGCTTCTTCTAGGAGTAAGTGAAAGGTCCCAGCAAACATTTTTTCCATGGTTCTGAGGTAACACAGCATTTTAGATACATCTTTACAAAAGAGAACATCTACTAGCATTATAATCTTCATATTGGACTTGTGCATACAAACTACAAGTGGCCATGAATTATAGTTTTGAACTTGTGCCTTAATGTAATTATAATGTATGGTATACCAATTATAGCTGCATATATTATATGTAATATATAAATATTTAGTAGAGTCATGCACTGCATAACAGTGGACCACATGTACACCTGTGGTCCCTTAAGATTATAATGGATTATAATTAAAAAGTTTGTTTGCAATGTTGGAAGAAAAGGCTGAACTGGACTATAATGTGAAATTTACTGCTACTCTGGGTGGTTTAACTAGACAAGGAGGCTCAGAATGATGTCTACCTGCCTGGCGCCTGGCCTGGGCTGAGCTGCAGACCAGAGCCCCGAGCTGACCAGGCAGCAAGAGGAATGGGCTGGGGAGTGGGAGACCCAGGAGCCAAACCACTGCCTCCTCAGCCCCCACACCTTCTCCTGCACAGCCTCACACACACTCACTTCTCTTCCCTCCATTTCTCTTTATCTCTCTTTTTTCCTAGTCCTGCTCCCACATTCTCTTCCTCTCTGTTCCCTCTCTTTCACCTCTCTCCCTCTCTTATCCCTCTCCCTTTTATTTTATTATCTCTGTCTGAAGCTTTATCTTTTTGGGTCTCTTTTGATCTCTGCTCACCCTTTCTCTCCCCTTCTCTTCCTCCCTCTCTCCCTTCCTTCCACCTTCTACATGATGTCTACTCTCCTTCCACAGCCCTCTGTCTGCTCCCCCAATGCAGGCAGGTGCACACACTTTATCTTTTATACCATATTTTACCGTACATTTTCTATGCTTAGATTGCATAGACACACAAATCTTTACTATTGTGTTACAGCTTTCCACAGTATTCAGCGCAGTACCATGCTGCACAGAGCTTGTAGCCCAGGAGCAATCGGCTGAGCCTAGGTGTAGACGAGGCAGTACCATCTAGGATTGTGTAAGTGCACTCTATGATGTTTGCGCAATGACAAAATTGCCTAAGGATGCATTTTTCAGAATGTGTCCCCATTGTTAAGTGACACATGACTGTATATTATATACTTAGAATAGAACAAACTTCAATACATTTGACATGGGCTAAATGGACTATATAGGAATCAGATAATAGAAAGTGTCCTGATTCTATTTCTTCTTCACAGTATTAAACTTTAATCTTAACTCACTGAACCAAATAAAAGTAAAAAGTTAGAAGAAATTCGTGACCCCACGTTCCCCCAAAAAAGAAAAAAGACAAATTTCTCAGTTTTCAATAAAGATGTTTTAGGCTCTCCCCTAGGTCTTTTTACTTCAATAACTACTATGGCATTTCATCACTGTTTTAAAAGCTCAATACATAAAATAAAAATATTACCCCACAGAGCACATTTATGCAGTTTTCGGTGTTTGTTTAGTTTTATTTTCTTTTTTAATCCTGAAATCCCTGGGGTTACATAGCCAAGCCCACTGTTTCCTTTTCTGCTGCTATAATGACAGAGTAAAAAACTACAATGCACTCTTTACAGCAAATTTTAACAATGCATCATTGCTCCAAAGGGAAAAGTACACCAAGAATTATAAGTTCCATTAGGCAGTGCCCCACTTGTGGGGCGACATTTATGGGCACGCTCACATTGTCTTATTCCTCACGAGACACCACGGATTGCTTTGGAGTCAGCAGTGACTCACCCACTAAAACGAGCACCAGGGAAGCATTAGTGTTACTTTTTAGAGACTTCTTTCCAGATTTTAAAATTTCACCTTCAAAAGGAGCATGCACTTTCACCACCCTGAGAACAAACATAGAAAAACATGTAGTGTTTGAGATATTTAATTATCTTCATAAGACTAATCGTTTATTAATTTCCCTCGAAGGAATACACTATAGATAATTTTTGCCTTTATTTTTTGAATTAAATTTATTGGGGTAACTTTGGTAAGATGAAATGTGGATCTATATTAATATATTAAACTATTATGTTTTTTTTTTCAGTCTCTCACTCTTTCTAAATGTTCCCTTGAGCTAAGGGGTCACATTAGTGGGACTGTGCCTTCACAAGGGATGTGAAGTATGGCACTTGAGAAAGGCGGTCCTTCTTTGGTCCTCCCATACCTACCGACAGCCTGATGAAAAGTTAATAGGCCAAATACCCTTGTCAGTTACAGGTGTATGAGCCTTAATAGTGAATTCTTCCCACAACTGTCCCTTTGTGCCCCAAGATAAGTACATTGTCTCAAGCAATCTATTTGTTTAGGAAGTTTAACATCTTGAGAGTCAGAGCTTGACATTTTAATCAGTAGAGAACAAGTGTTTTACATGACAAGGATTTAACCATCAGACTTGTGGAGATATGTCTATAAGGCAGGGATTGAAACAAACAAACCAACAAAAAAAGGACCAGTGGACAGGAGTCCTGGAGAGGTCTAGTGCACTCACTGACTGGTCACAGCTCAGGTAATTGTCCTACAGGTTAGAGACCCTGTGACTGTATCTAATCATGACGATCAACTGCATGGCTTGTGGCCAGAAATACAGATTCTCAGGGCCTCCCTGGAGAACCTAGTTCAGTAGCCTTGGAGCAGAATTCAGGAAACTCAACGGTTAACAAGTCACCCCTGGCGATCCAATTGATTCAGCGGGCCATGGGCAACAGTCTTGTTGATCCCTGTAACTTATTCCAGCACACCATCAAAGTTCACTTTCCTGCCAGGTTTTAGAAAGGATTCTTCTCCCTGCTTATACCACATCCCCGAGACGTTCCACATATACTTGCATGTAAGTTTCCCTACGCTGATGCAGTCTGCACAGTGCACACCCTGAGATGTGTTGCTATAAACTGAGAAATGGCTCGCTGCTGTCCCCTGAGTCTCACATGCCCATGACTTACTTTCACATAAAATATTGCTTTCAGTTTGAGTTCTATTTGTTTAAGGCTGTGCTCTCTGTTTAACACTTCACCGTGTAGTGGTCAGACAAATAACTGTGGCTTCTTGGAAATCAACACACACAATATTTTTCTGGGTTGGCTCATCTGTAAGTGATGCCTCAGTGTTCCCATCTTCTCCCATCGTGTGTCTTCTCCAATTGAGGCCTTTGTTTCCAGCGGCATGAACAGGAAACAGAGAAGGAGCTGTGCATCTCTGAGAATATTGTAGGACTACACTTTCCCTTAGATAAAGGCATCATTTGTCTTAAATGAAGCTGGAGATACATTCTCACTGTTACTATGTGCCCAACAAGAGGAATGGGGAACCCTGAGGATGCCGGTTGCACTGCTGCATTCATGCTGAGTATAGCTTCTCTCTTCCAGGCTCACCACACAGACTGATTTGGAGTCAATATGTCTTAATTAATTTTTGGATGTTAGTTTAAATAAATAAAATTGTAAGTGAGGTCAATCATATGAAGAGCCCAGAAAGGAAGGTAGTTAAAACACCAGGTGTTTGCTTTCTTTCCTTTTGAATAGGATAGTGTTTAAAGATACTCACTTTTTTTTTCACCATCATTCATTTTTATTATGACATCCTTAAGGTCACCGTGTCAAGGGATGGAAGGAAAATAAAAGGAAGCTTCTTAGAGGACACGGATTACAAGAATTCCTATATTTAGAGCTTGTTAATTTCCACAGTACAGTTGCCCTGGGTTGTGAATTATAAAAAACAGATGAAAAAAATATTGTGCCTTTAACTGTAGCTGCTTGCATACTCCTGTGCCTTTTGATGAGAAACATTTAATACTAGAGACCTGGTGCATGGATTCGTGCATCAATGGGGTCTCTTGTCCTGGCATGTGACCTCCGCAATCCAGGACCCCTCAGGGCATGCTGGTTTTAGCCCAATCCCGAGGGACCCCACCGGTGCACAAATCTGTGCACTAGGCCTCTAGTATGCATATAATATCTTCAGTCAATCTGCTTTCCACAGGGGCTGGACCAGTCTGCATTCCCACCAGCAGTGCACAAGAGTTCCTTTTTCTCCACATCCTCACCAGCACTTGTACTTTGTCAATTTGTTGATGATAGTCATTCTTACAGGTGTGACATGGTACTTCATTGTTGTTTTGATTTTCATCTCTCAGATGATTAGTGACTTAGAGCATGTTTTCATATGTCTCTTGGCCTTCTGTATGTCCACCTTCAAAAAGTATATATTTAAGGCCTTTACCTATTTTTTTATTGGATTGTTTATCTTCCTTTTGTTAAGATTTATGAGATCTCTGTAAATTTTGCAGATTAGGCCCTCATCGGTATAACATTGACAAATATGTTCTCCCATGCAGTGGGTTTTCTTGTTGTTTTGTTGATGGTTTCATTTGCTGTGCAGAAGCTTTTTATTTTGATGTAGTCCCATTTATTTATTTTCACCTTAGTTTTCATTGCCCTAGGTGCTATATTGGTAAAGATATTGCTTCGATATATGTCTGATATTTTGCTGCCTATGGATTCTTCTAAGATTTTTATGGTTTCCAGTCTTAGGTATAAGTCCTTTATCCATTTTGAGTTTATTTTTATGTATGGTGTAAGTTGGTGGTCTAGTTTCATTTTTTATTGCAAGTATCTATCTAATTTTATGAACACCATTTATTGAAGAGAATATCTTGACTCCATTGTATGCTCTTGCCTCCTTTGTCAAATATTAATTGAGCATAATAGTTTGGGTCAATTTCTGGGTTCTCTGTTCTGTACCATTGGTCTATATATCTGCTCTTGTGCCAGTACCAGGCAGTTTTGAGAAAAGTGGCTTTGTAATATAGCTTGATATCTGGTATTGTGATCCCTTCAATTTTGTTCTTCTTTCTCAACATTGTTGCAAATATTTGGGCTCTTTTTTTTTTATTCCATATGAATTTTTGGAGAGTTTGTTCTATGCATCTGAGATATGCTGTTGGTGTTTTAATGGGGATTACATTAAATCTATAGATTGCTTTAGGTAGTACAGACATTTTAATGATGTTGATTCTACCAATTTATGAACACGGTATATTCTTCCATTTTGTATATCCCCCTCTATCCTGTAGTTTTCGGACTACAGGTCTTTTACCTCCATAGTTAAGTTTATTCCTAGGTATCTTTTTTTTTTTTTTTTTTTTTTTTAGTGCAATGGTAAATGGGATTTTTTTTTTGTTTCTCTTTCTGTGAGTTCATTATTGGTGTATAAAAAAGCTGTAGATTGATTGCTGGGTATTAGTTTTGTATCCTGCTACATTGCCAAATTCATTTATTAAATCTAGTAGGTTTTTTATGGAGTCTTTAGGGTTTTCTATGTACAGTATCATGTCATCTGCGAATAAGGACAGTTTTACTTCTTCTTTTCCAATTTGGATGCCTTGTATTTCTTCTTGTTGTCTGATCACTATGGCTAGCACTTCCAGTACTATGTCGAACAGAAGCGGTGAGAGTGGGCATCCCTGTCTTGTTCCTATTCTTACCGGAAATGGTTTTAGTTTTTGCCCATTGAGTATGTTGTTGGCTGTAAGTTTGTCATATAAGGCTTTCACTATGTTGAGGTATGAACCCTCTATTTCCACTTTGCTGAGAGTTTTTTTTTTTATCAAGAAAGGGTGTTGGATTTTATCAAATGCTTTTTCTGCATCAACTGATATGATTATGTGATTTTAATCTCTCAGTTTGTTTATGTAATGTTTCATGCTTATTGATTTGCAGATATTGTACCAGCCTTGCATCTCTGGAATAAATCCCACTTTGTCATAGTGTATGATCTTTCTAATGTAATGCTGGATCTGGTTTGCTAGAATTTTGTTAAGGATTCTAGCACTTATGTTCATCAGAGATATTGGCCTGCAGTTCTCTTTCTTTGTAGTGTCCTTATCTGATTTTGGGGTTAAGGTAATTCTGGCTTCATAGGAAGAGCTAAGAAGTTGTGCCTTCCTCTTGAATTTTTTGGAATAGTCTGAAGAGGATAGGTTTTAGATCTTTTTGAATGTTTGGTAAAACTCCCCTGTGAAGCCATCTGCCCAGAGCTTTTGTTTGCTGGAAGTTGTTTGATTACTGCTTCCATTTCCTCCATAGTGATTGGCCTATTCTGATTTTTTTTTCTTTCTGATTGAGTTTTGGAAGGTTGTATTTTTCTAGGAATATGTCCATTTCTTCTAAGTTGACCAGTTTGTTGGAATAGAGTTTTTCATAGTAATTTTTAACAATCCTTTGTATTTCTGTGAGGGCTGTTGTTATTTTGCCTCTTTCATTTCTGATTTTGTTTATTTGAGTCCTCTCTCTTTGCTTCTTGGTGAGTCTGGCTAGAGCTTCATCAATCTTGTTTGTCCTTCCAAAGAACTAGCTCTTGATTTCATTAATCTTTTGTATTGCTTTTTTATTTGTTTGTTTGTTTGGTTTCTATGTCATTTATTTCTTCTCTGATCTTAATTATTTCCTTCCTTCTGCTCACTCTAGGCTTTTCTTGTTGCTCTCTTTAAGTTGCAGAGTTAGATAATTTATTATCAGTTTTTCTTGGTTTTTTTTTTTGAGGTAGGCCTGTAATGCTATGAATTTCCCTTTCAGGACTGCTTTCACTGTGTCTCATAGATTTTGGATTGTTGTGTTTTCCTTATCATATGTTTCCAGGATATTCTTTATTTTTCATTTGATATCATTGGTAAACCAATCATTGTTTAATAGCATGCTGATCAGCCTCCAAGTATTTGAACTCTTTTTACTGTTTTCATTGTTGTTTATTTCTAATATTATGCCATTGTGATTTGAGAAGATGCTTGATATAATTTCAATATTCTTGAATTTGAAGAGATTTTGCCTGTGTCCCAATATGTGATCTATCTTTGAGAATGTCCCATGTGCACTAGAGAAGATCATATATTCTGTAGCTTTAGGGTAAAATGTTCTGAAGATGTCGATTAAGTCCATCTGATTGAGTGAGTCATTTAGGATTGCTGTTTCTTTGCTTATTTTTTGTCTAGAGGATTTTTTCAGTAATATCAATGAGATATTAAAGTCCTCTACTATTATTGTATTGCTGGTGATCTGTCCTTTGATATTTTCCAGAAGTTTGTTTTTGTTGTTGTTGTTTTTTTTGTTTTTTGTATTTGGGTGCTCCTGCATTGGTTGCATATAAGTTTACTAGAGTTATATCTTCTTGATGTATTGATCCCTTTAGTATTATGAAGTGTCCATTCTTATCCCTGTTATGGCCTTCACTTTGAGGTCTATTTGTCATATGTAAATATTGTTACCCTAGCTTTTTTTTTTTTCATTTTCATTTGCCTAAAAATATTTTTCCTTCCCTTCACTTTCAGTCTGTGTGAATCCCTTGTCCTGAGGTGGGTCTCTTATTTATGGATATAGTTTTCTTATCCATTCAGCCACTCGGTCTCTTCTGAAGGAAGCATTTAGTCCATTTACGTTTAAGGTTATTATTGGTAGGTACTTGTTTGTCACCATTTTTATTCTTTATGGCTGTGTTCCTTCTTCCCTTTTTATTTTTTTCCTTTTACAACATTCTCTTTTGTATTTCTTGCATTGCTGGATTGGTATTGATAAACTCCCTTAGCCTTTTTATTGTCTCCAAAGTTCCTGATTTCCCCTTCAATTTTTAATGATAGCCTTGCTGGATAGATTATTTTTGCATTCAAACCCTTGGTTTCCATCACTTTGTATTCTTCATTCTATTCCCTTCTGGCCTGATGTGTTTATGTTGAGAAATCCTTTGATAATCTAATTGGAAATCCTTTGTAGGTAACTCTGTCTCTATCTTGCAGCCTTTATGATTCTCTCTCTGTTGTTAACATTTGCCATTGTAATTACGGTGTGTCTTGGTGTGGGTCTTTTGGGGTTCATTTTGTTTGTATGACTTTGTGCTTGTATGACTTTGTGCTTGTATGACTTTTTTTCTTCCCCCACATCAGGGAAGTTTTCTGTCATTATTTCTTTAAATAGTTTTCCTGTTCCTTGCTTATCTTCTTGTCCTTCTGGCACCCCTTTATATGTATGTTACTTCTTTTCATGTTGTCTCTAAGCTCCCTTAGACTATCCTCCTGTTTTCTATTTTTTTTTCTGTAATTGCTGTTCAGATTGGGTGTGTTATTCTGCCCTATTTTCCATCCTCTGCTTCTTCTAGTCTACTGTTGAAACTTTCCATCCTGTTTTTTATTCTACCTATATCACTTTTTATTTTCTCTTGATTCTTACATAAGTGGTTGATTTTTCTCATCCATCCGGTTTATGACCTGTATGACTCTTACTCTGAATTTTTTTTTTCTGACATATTGCATTCCTCTATTTCATTTTGTTCCTCATTTTGTTCCCTTTCTGGCAATCCCTCTTTTTCATTCCTTTGGGGGTTGTTTCTTTGTCTCCCCATTTTTGCTGTCCTTTCTGGCCCTGGGTTCTCTGCTTGTGGTCTGAGTGGTTGAAGCCCCTAGCAGTCCAATGGTTCTGGACTCAATAGCTCTGGGAGCTGGGTCTGCCGTGAGTTTCACACCTTTATTTTCTCTGCTCTGAGTTTTTTCTCCCAAGGTCTGGTCTCTCAGTTATTGTTTCTTGGACTTGGTGGGTGCGGGTACACAGTTCCTCTAGTGTGTGACTCTCTGTGATGGCCCAAAGCCCTCTGGCCTGCAATTCCAGCCTCTAAGGTGGGATAGTGCCCTAGGTCCCTCTGGCATTGCACTTGCAGTGTGGTCCTGTGACCTGTGGCTGGGCACAACAGGTTGTACCAGCAGATATTACCAGGCCTGGAGGTAATGCGTGTGCTGGGTGACAGCTATTCCTGTGCTGGGTTCAGAGCACACAGAGACTAAAGTTTTTTTGACTGTTCCAGGTGCATAACACACACTGGGCTATGGCTCTGTCTGTGCTGGTGGCAGAGCATCTACCAGCCCAAGGCTCTGTCTCTACCAGGGGTGTAGCACACACTGGGCTGCAGCTCTGTCTGTGCTGGTGGCGGGGTGCTTGGCGGGGTATAGTATGCACTCAGGTGTGATTCTGTATTGGGATCAGGGATGGAGCAAGGAGTGTGGCATCCATGGCTTGTACTCACAGTGCAGGTACCTAAAGCACAGGATCCTAAGACACTGGGTTTGGACTCTGGCTAAGGGCACAGCTCGGGAGGTCAGTATGGTGTGCACTCACTGCAGATGTCTGGGACCCAGGTCAAGGTTCCACACTTCTCCCTGCCAGAGCACTGTGGTTGTTCCACGTGGGTTATGGCTGGCAAATGGCTCCTTGCACAGGTCCAGGGGTGCTGTTTGAGATCAGCATGAGTTCCATGCCAAAGCCTAGCCGGCCAGGGATGCCCGCGGCAGTAGCAAGGGCTCCTGTCTAGGAGAGCCCAATCTGCCAGTTCCTGGGACTCCTGAGATATCTATCTGTCCCTCACTCACCCACACACATACCACACACGTCCACACATGTCCCTCTCACTTCTTTACTTTGTCACACTCTCTCCCTCCCTGAAGTCCTGTTGGCCGCCATTGAAGATACTCATTTTATTTAGTTTATTTTGTGCTCAAAGTTCTAACTTAATGTAATTGAAGAAAGCAACATTTGAGCTTTAATCCTCTGAGGACAGTGGCAGATTATGTCTTCCTTTCACACAGAGCACACACTGGCATCACTGCTGATGTACAAAGTCTGTTCAGAAAGAAGCAATAAAATCTGCTTTTCTCCTTAGACCTTTAAAAATACAACATGACTTTTAGCTTCCTTTTCCAAAGCTTACTTCTAGAGTCATTTATCCATATTATGACATTCAAAGCGACTATTTCATTCTTGGATTCTTCATTCAAAATTTTATGAAAATATAGTGAAAGTTGTATGTCTTTTCTCTAAAAACTAACCAGATTCACGTATGAACAATACTTACATAAATTTTCAAAGTTCAAAGCTCTTTAATACAAGGTATAAATCACAGATATCTTAGTTCTAAGCTCAATAACCTTTGATTTAGGTTAGAAATCGAAACAATAATAATTTAACAACTCTATATGGTGCATGGCAACAAAAGGCAAAATTCATAAAAAGAACAGGTGATTGATGTGTTCAAACAGTGTTAATATCCATCTATTGTCTGCAATTAGCTCCATTTCTCTATTCCCACAAGTAATTGGGATTGTTCTTCCCACATACACTGCTTAAATAAAAGCAAACCATTGATCCTTGGCTTTCAGAAATACAACCTAATTTATATCAACATTTCTCTCCTGTAGTCACCTGCATTTCCAAATTGCATGCTTATTTTACAAATCCTTTTAATAATAAAAAAACTTCCAATTTTTTTAGTTTGCTACATGTTCCTTGACTTGAAATATTTCAACAACCATTTTTTCAGTCAGCTTTAACTGTAGTCAGTTTTAACATTCAGACTGCCCTGTTCTTGGGAAGGTAGATTGCTTCATTCTCTTTAACCTAGAAGTGATCTTACTGCTTTTTATTCATTCATATCCCAGGTTTTCTAAATTTTTCTTGATGCTATCATAATTGTTTGAGCATTTCAGTAAGTAATTAGATTGGAAAAATTAGCATTCTCCAAAACATATTAATGAACCATACATTATGATGATTTTTTGTTGTTGTTGTTTAAAAGCATTTTATTTTTAGACAACCTAGGTTCCCAGACCAAGAATATAACCAGTGACCTTTTGATGCATGGGGTGATGCTCAACCAACTGAGCCACACCAGGCAGGGCTATGATGGTTTTTATATCCAGCAAACATTGGGAGCAGAATATGTGCATAAACTTCGGTAACCATCTTACTGTAGTGAAATCTAGACTTGTTTATGAACATCATATGTATTTATGTGTGTGTGCATGTGTGAATATATAAATTTGTATTTCTTTCCTATTACTGCCATAACATTATTGCAAATTTATAGACTTAAGACAACACAAAGTTATTAACTTGCAGTTCTATAAGTCTAACACGAGTTTTACCTGAGGCTAAAATCAAGGTGTGGGCAGGAGCTATGTTCTTTTCTTGGAGCTCTAGGGAGGAATTCTCTTCCTTACCTTTTCCAACGTCTAGAAGTCGCCAATATTCTCCTTCTTCCATCTTTATAGCATGCAGAATTGCATACCTCTGACCTTGTAGCATTACACTTTCCTCTGACCACAACTGGGAAAGGTTTTCCACTTTTAAGAACCCATGAGATTAAATTGGGCTCACTCAGGTAATTCCAGATAACCTCTCCATCTTGAGGTCCTTAACCTTAATCACACTTGCTAAATTCTTTTTTATCATGCAAAGTAATTTACTCACAGGTTTTGTGCATTAGGAAGTGGATAGTTTGGGGTTCATTAATCTACCCACCACAGTATATTTTATGATATGACATATCATAGTCATACATAGATCATATGTGTATGCAGTAGCCCCTCCCTTGCCTGCAGGGGATATTTTCTAAAAACTCCCAGTGGATGCCTGAAACCTTGGATGGTACTGAATCCTGCATATAAAATGTTTTTTTCCTATATATATAAACCTCCCTATGATACAGTTTTATTTATAAATTAAGCACAGTAAGAGATGAATAACAATGACTAATAATAAAATAGGACAAATATAACAACATACTAGTACTGTACTAAGGTTTATGTGAACGTGGCCTTTGTTATTAAACAAAATAAGGGTTGCCTGAACACTAGCACTGCAATACCACAACAGCCAATCTGATGACTGCGATAGATGGCTACTAAGTGACTAACGGTGAGTAGTGTATACAGTGTGCACATTCTGCACGGAGGGATGATTCTAGTCCTGGCAGGATGGAGCAGGGTGGTGTGAAATCTCATCATGCTACTCAGAATGGTGTTGAAATTTAAAACTTAGGAATTGTCAATTTCTGAAATTTCCATTTAATAATTTTGGACTATGTTTTTCCACAGGTCACTGAAACCATGGAAAGTGACACCGTGGGTAAGGGGGGGGGGCGTGGTACTATATTTCTACTCATAATGTTTTAAGGGACTGTAATTTGGGAATTTAAGAGAAATTAAAAGATCAATAGGGAATGATCTCCCTTTAGATATGGAAATCAACTCTGTCAATATAGTCTCCATCTACATTCAAAGATCCCCAGTGTATCTTTGCATATGAGAAAATACTAGTGTATACTTAGGGTGCGAAGAAGTATATTATAAAGATGAATAATACAGCCATTGAAAGATGAGGGCTCTCTTATTTGGATAGAGGCACCAGAACTGACTTACCAGAATTATGTGTGTATAGGGGGACAGTAAGTTTATGACATCGATATGGCGATGTGCAGAAGAAGCCAGTGCCTAGGCAGGAATTCTTTGAACAGGCAATCTCACTTAATGGTTAAGAGTTTGAATTTTAGAGTAGTGACCCCTAAGTTCAAATCCAGTGTCTACCACATAACTATTTGTCTTTATACAAGTACTTTACCTCTCTGAACCTCAGTTTCCTTGTTTATAAAATGTGCTTAATTATAGGATTATTATAAAAGTACTTAATTACAAGATTATTATTCAGATAACCCAGATAGTGATTCATAATGCAGTTGTGATTTATTGCCTCTAGTAGCTGGTCAGCTAGAAATCCTGGTTATTATAAGTGGGGGTGCAACGGAGCAAGACAGTGGGACATATATGCAAGTAGGGTAAGGGAGAAACATATAAACATAGTGTGAAGTTTGTAATTCACCTTAAGTCTAGTTAAATAAAATCTGTGTCCCGGATGGTCTGACATAATTCTCATCGTGGGATCTGGAAATATACTGGTCTCCCTACAAAATCTTTCCAAAGAATACTACCTCCTCTACATGCAATCCTGTATTGTAAGAGTGTTAAAATATAGTAACACTAAGATAAAAAGAGCAGTAAAAATCACAGAAATCTTAGGGTTCTCTATAACTAATTGTAAACAAGTCTGTCCAGATAAATTGAGAAATTTACCTTGTCACAATGTTTTCAATATTGGCTGTTTTTAAAATTAAAATAGAAATTTAAATTTTCTATTAAAATGCTATATGACATGTTTAGAATTCTTTGGCCAAAATGTTAAAATGATTTTTGCTCAGTGTGATTTTATTCCAAAATTAAATAAATCTGTCGAAATACTGACTGCATTCTTCAAAAGACAGAATATTGCAATCTTGCTTCTAAATATGCTTATTTATTACTTATTCATGAAATAGGAAGAAATAAAAGGTGAGTATATATTTGTTCAGGAAGGAAATCTTCAATAACATGTAATATATAAATACATAAGGTTAAAAAATAAAGTTATATTAATAAACTAATATGTTAAATAGAAATGAAACTTACAATTATGCAATACATTTTATAATGTGCATATACAATTACATTTATGTTAAACATAAAATTTATAATTATGGGATATATGACTGCATAGTTAGATAATTGTACAAACATGTCTAAGAAAATAAATATATATCACTTCTTTGGCTTAGAAATTACTGGGTATATAAATAACACAAATTTGAAGATTGTCTTCACTGTTTGAGACTAATCTACTGTTAAGCAGCTTTGAAGAAATGTATTCACCTCTCCCAACTCTCCTCTTCTCTTGATATCCGAGAACTGATTGAACCTATAGCTGAATAGTGCTTCCTTTATTGATATGATTCTTTTTCATATTGGATTATGAAAAAGGCAGACATATCTGTGAGGATTTTGTGATGAAATGACTAAGAAGATTTTCTTCTACAGGGAGATTATACATTTTGGTCTTTTAGTAGTGCTTAGGTTCGCAGTTATTCATGCTTTAGTTATCTAGAAATGACTTAAAGCAAGAATCCCTTCAAGACTAAATTTCTGCCAACTAGGACATTCAACAACAATTTAAGAAACATGCTAGTTGCTGGAGATAAAGACAGAATTAAACCAAGTATTCTAGTATATTGTTAGGGGAAAGAAGTCATTCCTAGTACTTCAAATGAACACTCTGTTTTAAATGCTCCGGTTTGACCCTTTTAAGGGAACCCTAAATATCCCTGCCTAAAATGTATGCATTAACCTTTCAGCAAATTATCTCATTATTTTTTTCACTGTTTGTGTGTTCATTCACTATTAAAAGAGCTGCTATATCAGTTTCCTCTCCATAACAATAATGTAACACGAGTCCACTTAAAATGCACACTGAGTAGCACATTATCAAAGAAAGACCCCAGCAACTCCTGCTATATGACAACATCATTTCTTTGCATAAGGCATTTAATAACAACATTGAGTAGGCAAGTATGCATTTTCTAAAGTGAATTAAAATCTCAAACCAGATCCCTTGTCTTTAAAGGATTCTAGAGTTATAAATAATGAAGAAAATCACATCCTTTCCTATGGTGATGAGATTTTCAATGATCCTTGAGCATGTGCTTAAGAATGTGGCTGCTGCATGACTTTGAGTCTGGAAGATATGGTGAAATTCCAGATAATGGGTCAGAGACCAAGGAGGAAAACGCATAGCAACAAAATCTCAGAAACATGGCCAGAACTGCCATAAAAGCACCCTGCTGTGGCACCTCTCAATGCTTGTGGTCTATGACTTCATTGTACTCCTTGAACTCCAGCTGATAGACTGGGCATCCTTCCTGAAAACCTCCAGTGGGACTCTGGAGGGCCAGAATTTGAGGGGAAAGCATGGGCCAGAGTAGAGATGCTATAGCAAACTGATACTGAACTGCAAACACATGGATTTGTTTAAATTGAACAATCAGAAGCTCTTGCCTTTATGAGTTCCATTCTTGCCTTGGTCAGATACCGTCTTCCCAGGGTTGCATTCCTTCATGTATATTTAAGTCCCCAAAGAAAAACAGTTCTTTAATGATCTTGAGGTTTTTCTTGGATGGCTCAGAGCCTACCCTACAAGGCACAATTCTTCTAAGTTGGGTGAAGCTTGCCTTGCTCCTTGCCTAACAGTCACTGTGGCCCCATCTTCATCTATTACTCAAGCCTTCTGCATAAGGAAATCTACCAATGAATAAAAAAACTCATAGGAGAGGCACAGTTTAAAGAGCTCTAAAAATGGTATGTAGCCATGGCCAGGTGGCTCTGTTGGTTGAGCCTCATATTATGCACCAAAAGGTGGCTGACTCGATTCCTGGTAAGGGTACATACCTAGGTTTAGGGTTCGATCCAGGTCAGGGTGCTTTGAGGAGGCAAATGGTGGATGATTCTTTCTCACATCAATATTCCTCTCTCTTTCTTTATCTCCCTTCCTCTCTCTATGAAATCAATAAAAATATCCATGATGTGGGTAAAATAAAATAAAATGGTAGGCCAGAAGGAATAAACTTAGCTAATTTCTAATGTTAAATGAGACAAAATTCAGACAAAAACTGAAGAAGACTACATTATAACAAAGGTCTTCTGGATGATCACCAGCAGACACTCGCTTGGGTAGACTGATCCAGGGTTGATATGAACATTAAAAGTGAAGAAATGATTATTTCACTTATATGTGGGATCTAATGAATAAAATAAACTAACATAAGGGAGACAGGCTCATGGATACAGAGAAGAGATTGACAGCTGTCAGAGGAGAGGGGTTAAGTGCTGGGTGATAAGGGTGAAGGAATTTAGCAAAGAAAAAATACAAAGACTCATGGACATACACAACAGTATAGTGAGTGTCAGAGGGAGAGGGTTGGGGGCAGGTAGAAAAAGGGAATGGGGGGATAAATAATGATGGAAGGAGACTTTACTTGGGGTGGTAACCATATAATAGAAAATATAAATAATATAAAATTGTATACATGAAACCTGTATAATTTTATTAACAAATGTCACTCCAATAAATTTTAATCTATAATAATAAAAGCATAATATGCTAATTAGACCGGACAGCCAAATGATCTTCCGGATGTCATTCTGGACATCCTTCTGGATGAAGCTGCAGTGGCGGGGGCCAAGGCAGAGGCGGTTAGGGGCAATCAGGCAGGCAGGCGAGCAGTTAGGGGTGATCAGACAGGTAGGCAGAGTGGTTAGGGGCGATCAGGCAAGCAGGCGAGTGGTTAGGGGTGATGTGGCAAGCAGGCGAGTGGTTAGGGGTGATGTGGCAGGCAGGCAGAGTGGTTAGGGGTGATTAGGCAGGCAGGCAAGCAGTTAGAAGTCAGTGGTCCTGGATTGCAAGAGGGATGTCCAACTGCCGGTTTAGGATCGGGCCTAAACCGGCAGTTGGACATCTCCTGTAGGATCCCAGGTTGCAAGAGGGTGCAGGCCAGGCTGAGGGACCCCCCTCCCATTCACAAATTTCACACACCAGGCCTCTAGTTAAAAATAAATTATGAAAATAAAACTCATGGTACATGGCAAGGAAGAAAATAAAATAAAAAAGAGATGATTAAAGGTAATGAGGAGATTAAAGGTGAAGAAATGTAAAACAAATAGTTGAAAGGGTAAACTCTAGTGACTTAAGGGAGTTATTTCTATTATTGTGCTATTTGACATCTGAACAGAAACTAAGCCTGGGCATATCTTTATCTCTCAGAACATAGTTTAAGAAGAAGGGCTTATGAAGTACTTATGGCATATTTTTGTTTCTGTAACTTGGGAAAGACGGTATTTTTAGGCTAACTATAGTGAATTTCTCTTAAAATTGAGGATTTTATGGAGTAAGAATGGTATGTTATTGTTTTTCTAATCTCTCTTTTCTTGGTACCTGAGCTAGGAATTATCTTCTGAGTAACCCTTGGAATTTCTATTTGAAGGGGAAGATTCAGAGCTGAGAAAACATCCTATCACTTCAGTGCAGGAGATTTGGGAACGGAATTATAGCTGATGCCTGGACTGATGCTGACTGAAAAGCCGACACCTGAGGGATATGAGAATCTCAGTTATAAATGCAATATTTTCTTCCTGTGCCTGACTTTTAACTTTATAACATGTGTCATATCAGCTATATGATCCCCTCTTCCTTTAAAATTCACAGAAAATAAAATCTGGAAGTCCAAGAACTTACACAATTAGAAAGTCTGATACTTTCTCTAATTCAGGGCATAGATTTTTTTTAACCAATCAAAAAGAAACAAAACAGAAAAACACAAACACACATTTAAACATTGTCAGGAACACAGCTTACATATAAGTTATATAAGCACATCAGTTTAACTGATGTTTGCTTTGTTCAGCACTATCATCTCATGTGATCCTCACAGCAGGAATCATTATGTGACTTTTACATATATGATTATGCAACTTTTGACAACCTCTCAGTGCTAGGTCCATCCTCTGTTAAAAATAATATGCCCGAGTTTATTTTTTTAGCATTGTTTCTTTCTGTTACATTCTTATAATTTTTTTGGCCACTGGAATTATCAAGCAATATAAACCAAAATGACTAACTCTGTGAAAGCAAAATCTTACTTCACAATTATGCAAAACTATTCTTTGTCATACTTAAGAAACACAACAGAAATGCCCACAGTTTTGAGACTTAACAGATGCTGCAATCCATTTCTCCATTCCATCTAGAGACTGAGATCTTTAAATTGCTCTACATTTTAGAGATCATTGTTAACCGAACAGTCATAGTTTTTTCTTGTGCGTGAGTTTATATCTCTTTTTTTTTATATTGCATGTCTTACAGTGAGGCAGCTCAGGATTGAAATTATAAACTGCAAATTTTCCATCCAAAGCCACAGAGTCGCTGTCCTCCTGGTTGGAACACACCCTTCATTCACCCTGCTTACTGCTCTATTTGTAAGCAGACCTGACATGTAAAAATAGCTCCAGCCCTAAACCTTTGATCTCAGAGTGCCGCCATTCTCCATGAGTGCTTTTATAGCTACACAGTACTTTGTAGTAAAGTTGTAATGACAGCTGTCAGCAAAAGGCTTTCATGAAGCACGTGCTGACCTTTAGATGCCACGTGTAACAAGTGCTTTTGTAGTCTTAGGGGCTTGCTTTGGGATTTCCTACTTCAACATCGTTTTTGCTTAATGGTTAACCCTTAAGATACTAAACAAAATGTGATAACACATGTATTTTATTTCCCTCATGGTGTTCTCATGCCATAAGTATTCATTCGGTTCCACTTATGTGCCAGAAAATACATTAGGTCCTAGGTATACAATGATGAACAAAACAGTCATGCCCATATTTACTTGAAAATTACTACCGAAGGCGGTTGCTAGACAGTAAACAAACAAACATACAAATAAATATATTACTATTTTTTGCTAGATGTCATAAAAAGATCCTGTAAGATGCAATAAGAAAAAAAATGTATGGCAGGGGACTTTTATAAATAGAAACAAATAAGGTCAAGATCTTTGAGAGAAGTAGAAGCCTAAAGGAAGGAAGGAGACCACCACGCTGAGATGCAGGCAGACACTACTCTCTCTGTGCAGAGGGGATGGATAGAGCAAAAACACCAAAGTGGGGAACATGAGGTTCTTTATGAAACTCAAAATATTCAGAGGTTTCAGAAATTTTGGTCAGCTCAAGTAAAAGTGTTTGCCTATTGATGCTCTTGAAAAAAACCTTAAATTTGGTGTTGTTAAATTTTATAACTCTAAACATTATGTAGGTTAAATTTAAAAAAAAACTTCAGATCAATTAGCTATCTCCAATTTTAATGATGAGTAGCAATAAATCCTAAACATTTATCTATTAGAAAAGAAACTACATTTTTCCACACCAACGTGTGGCCATCCAGGCCAGTATTGTAATTAGTAAATACATTCTCCAAGTACTGTTCTTCATTGAGATACTATGATTCAATGTTATCCAGATACTGTTCATTGTAAAAGTCACAAAGAGCTCAATTAGGTGACAGCAAAAAGTAAAACCTTAATTCCTCTCCTGTGAGAAACTGTCTGTGTGCTATTTCACCTTATCTATACTTTGTAGTTGTACTTTGTAGCATTTACTAATCTTCAGGATATATTTAGATCATTTCAATTTTTTCTCACAATAATAAAATAGTGGTAGGAGGAATATTTTCCAATGGACAGTAGGTGACTTTTATAAAAAGGTCTATATATAGAATAGAAAATGATTTCTATTATGTTTCTTGAATAGCTGGGAGACTGCTTCCCAGTTCCTATATTATTATACTAGAGGCCTGGTGCACAAATTCGTGCATGGATGGGGTCCAGCTTACCCACCCCGATTGGGACTGATTAGGCTGGGCAGGGGGAAGGGCCATAGGTGTTTGGCTGGCCGGCCCTGTCTGCTGGTTGAACTTCTGGTCGAGGGGACAATTTGCATAGTAGCCTTTTATTATATAGGATTGGTGTTACTTTCATCCATATTTTTCAAAAATGTATAACTTCTCGAGTACTCCTGAGTGATTGACAATTGATGTCCATTAAAGGTAGGGTAAACATTGATAAGTTTTAAAAACAGTGGGTAAGAGCTCCTCAAACAGTGGTTACCAAAATCCTCAGTGGGATGATGAAAAATATATTCTCTGTACTCTGTCAGTTTTATAAGATAAATATCACTTCTTTTTATCAATTTTAAATTTCCTATATCTGGAATCTTGAAGTCTATGATCTAAGCAAGTATGTTAGGAGTATGTCAAAGTACATGTTTATGTTTATGCCTGTGTTTGTACACCTGCTCTGTGGCATGGTGATCATATAAAGTGCCATTTTTTAAATACTTCATACAGTGTTTCTTAAATTGAGATTTCATTATGTATCATTTGACAGTTGCTAGAATTACTAAGCTAGACTATACTAATTTTAAATTTCACTTTCAAGTCTTTCTTTCTAATTTTATAAGGTACAAAAGTAAAACACCAATAATAATCATTGAGAAGGGACTAGGATTTCATTCTTTCTGATATATTTTTTTTCCCCTTAGGGTGGATTTTACCTGGGCACATGAAAAGGTTTTTACAGTGGGGACAGTAATTGTAGCAGCAGCAAACAAGTCAGAAAAGCCTTAGGAAGCTCTGTCCAAATTACACTAGAAAATACAAATGCAGATAATTATTGGCTTAACAATCTCATACATGGCTTATTTGGCCAGATTTTTAAAATATGCTAAAAAAATTCTGACACATGGGGTAAGTTACAAGACCATGTTTTTAACCTAAAGCAAACCTTAAATGGCTTTGTTCCTGATTTTTCTAATTCCCTTCAGCCCAGTGGCATAGTACAGAGTTTCCAGCCCCATTTCAGACTTAATCAGTTCAGCATCTTCCCAGGCCTCATGTGAACAAATACAAAAGACTGGAAAGTGAAACTGCTCAGTACAATGGGGGCTCATTAACATGGCTTTAACAAGCCCCAGTTTATGCAAGCCCTTGTCTAACATGCAACGCTAATTTGAATCCACACTTCTCCTCATGGTAATGAGGGCTCTGCTGAATGCCAGGGTCTGTGCATACACATGAGCACTGCACATTGGGTGCAATCAAGAAAACAGGACTTGTCAGACACAAACTTAATTTGACTTTGTATTGAGCATCCTGCATATACTACGAAGTTCTGTGTGAACACATACACCTCGAAGAGAGATTAGGAGAACATGATGGAATAGTATATGGTAGATATTTACTTTGAAAAGAGAAATATTTAAATTCCTTTTTTTTGAGGGGCAGGTCATGTTTTCTATTCCATCACTTCATTAATAATGTAATCTGCATCCATGCTCATGTGTGGTTTAAGAGAAAGCACACAGAGCAAGGTGGGAAACTCAGTTTTGCTACATAGAGCCATGTGGCCTAACAAGTTACTCCTATGTTTAGCATCTGCAAAATATTTTCCTATAATATGACTAGAGGCCTGGTGCATGAATTTATGCACCAGTGGGATCCCTCTGCCTGGCCTGCGTGATCTGGCAAAAACCAGCTCTCTGACATCCCTCGAGGGGTCCTGGATTGCGAGAAGGCACAGGCCAGGCTGAGGGACCCCACTGGTGCACGATCGGGGCCGGGGATGGACGTGGGAGGTTGGCCAGCCAGAGAGAGGCCACGGAAGGGCTCCAGGGTGTGTCTGGCCTGTCTCACTCAGTCTTGATTGGTGGGACCCCAGCAGCAAGCTCACCATCAATGATTCAATGAAATCATATACACACACAAATACATATGTTGCAGTACTATAACATTGTACACATTATTTGGAAATGTAAATTTTGCAAATTATAAATAACAAAAATATTTTAATTAAAACTGCTATGTAAGAAAAAGTACATTTCTGGATAATTTTTACTAAAACACAACATAAAATATTGTTCTATTTCTAAAAATGTGTTGTCCAAAAAATGTTTAAGACATATAGACAAAGGTGAACATTTTAGAATATATATCTTTAAGCTTAGAATTACAGATGGAAATATTTTCTTTTGCTGAAAAATTAGTCTACTCAGAAAAGGACAAAATTTTATTAAGGCAAAAAAAAGTCTGAATTTTTAAAATATTAATACTGAAATTTTATTGTTGTCTTTTAATCTTATAAGGGGCAAAAATAGAATAGTGGGAAGTAGCTATAGTTATAAGAAATAGTAATCATTCTCTGTTAACCATGATTGTCCTGTTCTGATTAGAGAAAGCACTTTCCAACCAGGCTGAGAATTGTATGCCCTGGGACATGGGAGTTAACCTCAGGAGGTGGTCCATTCTCCTTATCTAAGAATTGCCTATCCGCCTGGAAAGATTAACAACCTTGTTGCCAAAACAATCTGGTCTCAGATTTCCCTGCCCTTTGAAACCCTCAGCCTGCGTTGCCTGTAACCTGCAACCATCATTTGTTGCCTACTTCCCCATGCCTGTAATTCCTACTTCCCCTAGTAATCTTTGTCCTTCTTCCCAGTATAAGCAGCTGTTTTATGGGGAGGGATAGAGCAGATTTTCATGGCTGACCTGCTGCTCTCCCATACTGCTGGCAGTATTGGAATAAATGCTCATACATGATTCAACCCTATCTCTGCTTAATTGCCTCAAGTAGTGACAGGCAGCCAGGACTCATCTGTTGTTCAGTTTCAATTCAATAGTAATATATAATATATTGTCAACCTATTTGAATGTTTTTCCTTTACTTACAGGCTGGTGAACTAAATGATTAATTTTACTCTATACCCTAAGCTGGATTACATTAATTTTATTTTCCAAAATTCTTTTGCTTAACCTTTAAAGTGACACCCCATTTTATTCAGAGTTAAAGGCAAATTCTATAATTATTATGTAGTTACTCATAAAGCCCTATTGGTTATTCTCTAGTTACCCACTTCTTCCTTTACCTCTCTTATTCTGTCTTTCCTGTCTTTCTTACGCACTTGCTCCAAACTGTTACTGACTGTTTCCTGTGCTTTGGAAGTCCTGCCACCAGATAAATCATGGCTAACGCCCTTTCTAGTTCAAGGTTTGTCATTACATGTCATTCTCCTGATGAAGCTTATTCTGAAATATCATATTTGAAATTCAAACTCCTTACCACTTGCCTACACTCTGATGTCACTTAACTGTTTTTTCCCCTTCTTTTATTGACAGTAATAATTACTATCTATCCTATACAATAAAAGCCTAATATGCTAAGTGTCCGGTCGTCCAGTCAGCCATTCAACCAATCAAAGCGTAATATGCTAATAATATGCTAAGGCCACTCAACTGCTCACTATGATGTGCACTGAGCATCAGGGGACAGACACTCTGACTGATACTTCAGCTTGCTGCTGGGGTCTGGCCTATCAGGACTGAGTGAGACAGGCCGGACACGCTCTGGAGCCCTCCCACAGTCCATCCCCAGCTAGCCAACCTCCCATGTCCCTACCCGGCCCCAATCATGCACTGGTGGGGTGCCTTGGCTGGGCCAGCATGCTCTTGCAATCCGGGACCCCTCGGGGGATGTCGAAGAGCCAGTTTCGGCCTGACAGCAGAACAACCAGTCGCTATGATGCACACTGACTATCAAGGGGCAGACAGTCAATGCAGGAGCTGCTCCCTGGTGATCAATGCATTCCCACAGGGGGAGCATTCCTCAGCAAGAAGCCAGGCTCACAGCTGGTGAGTGCAGCAGCAGTGGTGGGAGCCTCTCCCACCTCTGTGGCAGCACAAAAGATGTCCAACTGTTGGCTTAGGCCTGGGGGGAGCAGGCCTAAGCCATCAGTCGGATATCCCCCGAGGCTCCTGGACTGCAAGAGGGAGCAGGCCAGGCTGAGGTACCCCCCAAGTTCACAAATTTCGTGCACCGGGCCTTTAGTATATATATAAAAGCCTAAGCATCTGTTAGGACTGGTCAACTGAACAACCGGTTGACCAGTCGCTATAATGCACACTGACCATCAGGGGGCAGATGCTCAATGCAGGGGCTGCCCCCTGGTGGTCAGTGTGATCCCACAGACAACCTTCCATGGCAGGCCAACCTCCCACAGTCCCTCCCCCAGGACTAGGCAAGACGGCCCCGATCAGCTCCGATCACCAACCAGGCCGAGGGACCCTACTCGTTCATGAATTCATGCATTGGGTCTTTAGTATAGTATAATTTAGTTACATGTTTAATAAATATAGACTCCATATCCTCAGTTATGATACACTATTAAATAAATAAAATAATATACTATTTATTTTGTTTATTGTTTCCCCAAAAAAAATATAAGCGTCCTATAGGACAAGGATTTTGTCTTTTATTTAGTGCTATATATGATTTATATTTTTAAACTGGGACTGTCTCTTTTGGTAATGATTGAGTTTTTCCAGGGAAAAAATATTTTAAAAATCCAATTACCAAGTATGTCCTTGTATTTTAAGTATATTTCTTTATATTTTTAACTACCATGTAACTTGTTTCATGGTGGATATTGTATTATGTAAAATTTTTCTATTTAAATCTTTTTGTGATTTACTTTTATATTTTAATATAACTATTTAATAATTTTTTAATTACGAAAAGCTAGTTGTTTACCATATTTATTAAGTTTTACTTATTAAATCAGTATGTATCCTACAATTGGAATGTAGCCAGATTTCATTTGTTAAGCTAACACAAGAGCCTCAATTATAGTGAAAGACTTTAATGAATTTTCCTTTACCATAGTGGTGGTCATATTTACCATTATTAATTTTATTTTACTTTATAGTTTATGGTTTATGTTATATTTCCTTGTTCCATCCCCATTTGGATTTGCTAAGATAGTTTAGTACTTATTTGACTTTTCTTTAGGGAATGGTTCTATTGGTTTCAGAGCTCTTATTTACAAACTAGAGGCCCAGTGCACGAATTCATGCATGGGTGGGGTCTCTTGGGGTGGCCTGCAGGGATCAGGCCGAAACCGCCGTCCAACGCTGCCTGCCACTCCTACCTGCTGCTCCAGCTCATCCTGGCCCTGCTGCACCTGCCCTGTGCTCATGCCCAGTCAGTCCCTATTGGGAGAGGTTTGCGCCACCACACCACAGCAGCACTCGCCAACCATGAGCCCTACATCTGGCACCTGTCTCGAGGAGGGGGGGTGGTCGGGACATGACTGGCCATCTGGGTGGGTGGTGGGAAGCCCTTGCTAGCCTGGGATCTGGATCCGTCCTACTGATGTTCACGCTGGTTGTCAGGAGCCACCTGGTAGCCGCTGGTGGCCGCTTTTATATTGTTTATTCCTTGCCAAGTGTCTAGGAACGGGAAGCTGCCATGGTGCCCAATGCTGACTTCCAGGAGGCCTGACTTCCAGGAGGACGGCAGCACTGTCGGAATCGTGCCAGCGGCAGTGCTGGTCCACTGGTGCCTGGGCCGTTCTTTAGAGATTGGGCCTGCAAGACTACTAAGGGAGTGAGTGGCTGCCGCTGGGCTGGTGGGCTGCTGGGCTGGATCGGTCAGCAGAGCGGCATTCCCACTCTGGGAGTGCACTGACCACCAGGGGGCAGCTCCTGCATTAAGCGTCTGCCCCCTGGTGGTCAGTGCACATCATAGCGACCAGTCAACCGGTCATTTGGTTGTTCGGTTGCTTAGGTTTATATATTTATATATACATATGTCCTAGGTTATATTTTTATTCATTTTATTTAGGGGTATTTAAAGTATTTAAATATGTATTCCATTATTTATATGTAAATAAAATTTATATAGAAGCCTCATTGCTATCTACATTCTTCTCCAATCTTCATCTTCTTCCAACTTGATGTTCCTATTTGTTGTTTTAAATATTTTCAATATCATTAACTATTATTTATATAGTTTCAAATTTGGCTCTGATGTAGTGCATGAACAATATGCTGCCTAAATTCTATGCTCAGAGATTCTTACTTTGTTGGGTTACAGAATTTAAGGGTTATGGCCCTTTATTTTTTTTAGTCTGTTTTTTGGTATAAAGACTGGAAATGGAGCAACCCAATGCCAGTCTTGACTTTTCTTCTTTGTTTTTCCTGCCTTGAAGCTTATGAGACTATTATGATTTATTTTCCTTTTAAGGCCCAGAATTTTATCAATATATGCATAGAAGCATTTACTTTCTTATAAATGCAATCTGAAACTCAATAAAGTATTTCAATCTGCAGATTTGGATAATCTCAAGGCATTTTCTCTTATCTTGTTATTGGCTTTCTATACTTGTTGCATTTTACCTTCTAAATTTATTATCTAACTTCTTGCTCTTATAATTTTAGATATATAGCTCTTTATAATTTATTGTTACAGATATAGGCTCAACTCCCATTCAATATGTGTTTTTTTGTTACTTGGACACATATTTTCTTTTGTTTATGAGTTTATGAGAGTTCCTTTTAAAAATTTACTTACAGCCTTCCCAGTGTGGCTCTGTTGTTGAGTACTGACCTATCAACCAGGAGGTGGTGGTTAGATTCCCTGTTGTGACACCTGCCTGGGTTGTGGGCTCAATTCCCACTAGGGGATGTTTAGGAGGCAGCTGATCAAAATTTCTCTCTCAGCATTGATGTTTCTATCTCTTTCTCTCCTTCTCCCTTCCTCTCTGAAATCAGTAAAAATATGTTTTAAAAAATTAGTTACAACATTGTAGAGAGATAATTAAATATGTAGTTAATGTATTTATTTATATTGCTTCTTAGACTTATACACAATAATGTGAATTTAATGCCAAAAAAAGTAAAACCAACTCTTTTAGTATTCAAAAATTGTGAATATTCATGTACTACAATTTTTAAAATGTGACCATTTCGAAGCATCAATGTAAAAATATATACATATTTCAAAATATAGTGAGCTACTTGTTATGAAAAAGTGAAGAAGTATCCTAAATTTTCAAAATGAAGTTTCTTTTGACATATTTTAGACTGATGAGTCTAGTGAAGAACATTTTAAAAATGATGCAGTTGTTTATGAGAATTTTATAAATTAGAATCATGTGGTTATGTCTAATGAGAAAAGTTCAATTTAATATAAAGAAATAGTCATAGTCAAATTTTGAAAACCAAATGTTCTATTGCCATATTTGTATAAATTTTTTATTCCATCTCACAAGATAGATTTGACATAATTTATGATATACCAGTGCAAATTAGATTATATTTGTTTCCTTTGGAATTTAAAATAAAAAGTGATTACTAACTTGCTTGAAAGAATTCAAAGAAAAAGTGTGGGTTATTTATTCCCTCGGTTGTTTATTTATTTTTTAATGTTTAAACTATAAAGAATGGCACTGATAAAATTTTAAAGAACAAAATTAAAGATTACATAACAAAAAAAATTAACTCACCCATATGGTAGTCTTGCTTGTATGAATATAGAGTATTAAATAATTCAAGATACTATAACCATATGCATATAATGCTATGGTTGGATGATGCTTATTGTAAATCATGCAAAATACAGAATCAAGTGAAGTCATCACCATTTTTTTTAAAAAATGGAACTGTCTTTAGGTTACATCAATAATATTATAATCATTTGTGAAGAATAGCACACATAATTTTAAAGATATTATATTAGCAATAGATTTTTAATTGTTTACACTATTACAGATGGCCCCATGCCCCTCTGCTCCTTTGCCCACCTCCACCCATTGCTTGCAAGGGGGGCAGGGATTCCCTCTGGCCGACACCACACTGTTGTCTGTGTCTATGGGTTATACATATATGTATGTTCTTTGGCTAATACCTTCACCTTCATTAACTATACATTTAAGATTTTTTTTTCCTTATTTCTTTTTCTCTAGCTCTGGGAGAGGAACATTAGAAAACATAGATTATTACCAACAAGCTAACTACAAGAAAGCATTAATCAGTAAAAATGTGGATGAGGAAGTATGAAATTTATTAACTTTCTGTGCTTGGTAAACATATGTCTCAGACTGTGAAGATATAAGATAGATTATATTATCCAATTTTTAAATATCTACAAATATTAATTAAAATTACTTTCAAAATACAATATGACATCTTAAAAAAATCTTTGTTACATAACTACTATTTCACTCCCTGATCTTTATTATTAGGTTTTAATTTTTTCAGGAGAAAATGAAGAGAAAGTATGCACAATGCTTGTTTTGAGCCTTATTATTTTACCAAATAGTTTATAGATAGAATGACTTATACAACAAACATTTGTAAATGTATTGTTTATATAAAAAATGCTATTACTTTGCACTTTTTTGTATTACAAAACTACTAAGTAATTTAGAAGGAAAGCAATCTATAAGAAAGATTATTACATGGAGGAGAAAGACAAGTTGTTCTATATCTCCAATTTGAACTAAGGATATAAAAATAAAATAAGATTCCATTTTTCAATTAAGTGTGAGTAAATAAAGGTACAACACTTTAAATAGATGTCTTCTTTGAAATTCTTAATTAAGATTTATTAAAATGACAACTGACTTCTGGTTTTCACCTAGGACAGAGAGTTTGAACAAGCACATTTCAAACCTATCACCACCACCACCACCACCAATCTCTTTGGCATTCTGTAAATTCATAATTTCTCTTTAACCCATCAGAAAGCCAAGGTGATGTTGACTGATCAACTAACCTGATACTGAAGAAAGCAGATGGCCCCCAAGTAAAAATAAAATGTAAGCACTTGCTTACCTGGAACTCATTCTTCCAGATAGTAGTAAAAGCTAGGAAGATATGGATAAAATATTTTTTAAATTTTATAATTTAAATAATAATTTAAACATTAAGAAGAAACAAATCCATTCTCCAATTGGACTTGTAAATTCGCCAAAAATCTTTCAAAGCTCAAGGTGGAAAAAAAAAGCTTATATTGTCAGTAGGCCTGCACTATATAATGTTAAAGGAAGTTCTTCTAAAGGAAGTTCTTCTGAAGGAAGAGTTAGTACAAGACAGAAATTTGGATCTGTGGTAGGCAGTTAAAGACACATGACCACAGCAAGGACCATAGTCCAGGGTGGAAAGCCCCCGGTGCCTAGAAAATGACACAACTGGGACCTCACCCCCAGGGTGACCTTGCCTCCCATAGCATATCACTGGTCATGCCATCTAAGCACACTGACCTTTCATATAACTGGTTCTTCAGATTAGACCCTCTGACCTTTCATATCTCTGGTCATGCAGCTCAGACACTCTCCTGATCTTTTGTCAGCATAGGCAGTTAGAGTTATTAATATAAGGAAGACAGTAAAAGGGAATTAATTAATTTTCATAAACTGGGAATTGGGAACAGATAACAGAACAGAATTTCCATCTAGCTTACTGGTAAAAAGATTCATGAACACACTCTAGGGGGGCTGCCACTAGTCCCAGATCTGGACAGAAACCTTCTTAAGACATGCTAAAGCCACGTACCAGAGATGAGGTAGGAAATTCCTTTATTTGGTGCATGTACAATAAGAATTAGATGATGTAATGAAAATTGTGGACATGCACAATGGGAGTCAGGGTGACAAAATAGAGGGACAGGGTCTATCCTGGGAACAATCAGAAAGATAATTAGATTGGACAGAGGGGGTGAAACCCCGATAGAATTTACAAGGAGGAGGGCTTAATCCAAGCCCACGGAAACTTAGAAGTTTGGGTTGATAATTTAAATGGTTCTCTGTCCTTTGCAAGAAGATACATGGAGAATTAACAGAAACCGCAGGGCAGTGCTTCTAGCCTGCCCACTCTCTCGGTCCCAGAGGGTGTATTAATTCCTCTTAATTCACAATAAAATCTTACCAGCACATGTAAACTTCTCCATGGGTGTGCATTTGGAATTTTGTCCTCACATCACCACAAAAGGACCTATTGTGCACACCAGCAACACTTTCCTCCTTTAGTAAGTTGCTAGTCATTTGGTAGACCCCCTGGGAGGAGGAACAGGGGGCCTCATAGACTCCCATATGGGTTTGCACTGCCACTCCCTCAAGCACTAACTCCTAGGGGAAAATAAGATCTAGGCCTCTGTTGCATTTCAAATTCAGGCCCAGAAAGGCAGCAAAACCAGATAAGTGATGACATGGCTGACCTCAGGGCCAGCTGCATTAACTAATGACTCCCTGACTTGGTGCTGAGCTATCAGTGGAGATCACAACCCTGAAAGAGCACACCTGGAAGCTGATGAATATTCTAAGGGGGTTCTCCTCTGGAAACTCTTCTAAAGTCTCCATCCTTCAAAGCCCTTAGGAGGGGGCCTCAGTGCCTGGCCCTCACGATGGAGCATGCCCACACCTTTCCCCACCCCCTGCCCCCAGGTGCATTTGTCTTGCCTCTCTCTTTCTCCTAAACTCCTGGGCCATTCTGTTGCCTCTGTAACTTGTTTCCTGAGCCCATATCTTTTCAGCTCATGTCTACTTCTGTGACATTCTAAATGCTTTCTCTTACAGTTTGACTCTTGGCTCTGAATTCATCTTAGTCAGAACTCTAGCAATGAGGTTGCTGAACCAAGGTCTGGTTTTACCACTGAGAGATCTACTCAGTTAATAAAGAGCACTGAACATAGAGTAGAATCTAAACCCATCTTGCCTATTCTAATGTTTCTAAAAGGTAACTGAATATTAAAAGAAAAATTAGTAGCGTAACAGAAACATCTGAAATGGGAGGCCACCGGGGAAGTTGGTTTTATGCACCTCCACACCTGGGTGGAACATGAACTTTTAGACTGTGCCAGCAACAAATGGCTACATCCTGTTCCATTTCTCAGAATGAGTCTTATATTGAACTTCAACCTAACAATTAGCATAGTAACCTACTCTATATAGGTTACTGCTAGTTATTTTTGCCTACATCAATCATAATTCTTTCAAAACAATTTATGTAAGCCTGCGAATTTTTACTTTATAAACTTTTTCTCCACCATCCTCAGAGCACATTTCAGGTTTCTTCTGAAATCTGCTTCAAGAATTTGAACTTATTAAGACCCCAAATAAACTTTTGCTTTGATTTGCAGCCTCAGTTCTTTCTTGTTCAACAATAGTATTGTATTGTGTTTATGACATCTATAAAAATAAAGTGTATAGTAAAAATAGTACAAAGGAAGGAAAAATTGAATGAGTATACTTTAAGGTAATTATACTGTATGTAAAGCAGGTGTAATTTTATAGAAAGGTAGAAAATGATTAATAAAATGTGGATATTTTCAATCTCAGGGCCATTATATTGAAGGAAAAAAAAAGAAACCAATAGTTGAGATGGTTAGAGTTATAAAACATTTAATATAAAGTAAGGCATAAAAAGAGGGGAAAATAGGCAGAATGAACAAATGAAAAAGAGCTAGCAAGATGATAACTTTTAACCTACTTTTAATAATTACATATGAATAGCTAATTAAAAGCAGACTGTCATTGAATATAAAGCAAGAAAAATCCATATGCTCTTGCAAGAAACCTACTTCAACTATAATTATAGAGAAATTCTAAGTGAGTGGGTAAAAAATATACCATACAAGTTTTCATTAAAAGAAAGTTGGAACAGCTATACAGTGGGGCCTTGACTTATGAGTTTAATTCGTTCCGTGATGGAGCTCGTAACTCAAATTACTCGTATGTCAAATCTTAAAGTGAACGAGTGAGACACGTGATGCTGGGCTGATGTTGTGGCGTTCACTGTGACGTTCGCTGTGCCAACTAGCAGTGGGGTATCTGAAGCTGCTTCGTAACCCAAATTTTAGCTCGCAACTCAAAGCAAAATATCGGCTGAGAGACAGCTCGTATCTCAAAAAACTCATTAGTCGGGACACTCGTAAGTCAAGGCTCCACTGTATTAACATTGTGGGAGACACAGAAAACTCTTTTGCTCCCAACTTTCTAATTTTTTTTTGGTTGGATTAATAATCAAATTAACATCAGAGAGATTAAAAGAAGAAAACAACTAAGTTAAATATATAAGTACATTTGGGGATGCCATAAGAATATGAGATCCAGGATTAGGCAGTTGAGGCTTATATGCCATTATTTACTAAGGAGAAGGGGGCAAGGGTCTTGAATTTCAAAGGGATAGTAGGAAAATCACAGATAGATTTTTTTTTAAAAAAAAGCAAACATTTGGTAAAAAAAACCCAAAAAACCAAAAATAAAAAAATTCTTACTGGCCCACCCAGATACATTGAACACAGAGGGGAGTACCACAATCAGGCTTTTGTAGAGTTCTCCCTGTCTGCCACACTTAGCTCATACATTATGACGCTAAGATGATGCTACCTTCCCTTAAGCAGGGTTTTCTATCTGAATTGCTTTAGGCAGGAAATGGGAGAAGATCAGAGGTTCTTTTCTGAGCCTTTTGTTTCTTAAAAGTAACTAACTTAAAATTAACAAGCCCAAAAGGCATGTTTTGGAATGGCAAAACTTTGGTCCCCCTCAATGTCACATAAATTAGACTTCAGAGCAAAAACAATTACAAGAATTCAATAATAACATTACAAAATGCTAAAGGTGTCAATTCTCTAAGAAAATGCATAAGTGTGTACATGTTTAATTACAAAGCAAGAATAAAAAAAAAAAACAGCTGGTAATACTGAAAGAGATGTAGACACACCCACAATTATATTCAAGGCACTGACATTTACCTTAATATTTTTTTGAACAAGATCTTATGGCAGGATAATTAGCTAGAAAAAAACCCTGGGCAAGTGGAATAGAGAAACTGAGACAAGAAAATTAAATAAGGCCAAACATTTTGGGCAGCTTACAGCCAGCATGTGAGTCGCAAGACCTTATCTTCCCCAACCAAGGACACTTGAAAACAAATGGTTAATAATTGTCTTTCCCAATCAAAAAAACAAAAAAAAACCCAAAAAACAAAACATAGCTTAAATCACCCTGGGACTGTTTAGGCAGGATGGGGTAAGTGGGAAGAAAAGAAAAGGTGTTTATCTTACTCACTAAACAAAGAAGTCAGTTACCTTAGGACTTACCAAACAAAATGACTAGGTGTATGTACAAACACCCCAAGATAAGCCACAATAATGTAGCAGTTGACTTTGAAATCTTGTCTGCTTCCCAAGATATCTGGCACAGGAAGCTGTGAAACCTATAGGTTGAAGAGTAAAAAATCCTTGAACTGTTACAGAATTTACCAGGCGACCGGAAAATACACACAGGAGTACTCGGAGATACTGGAAAAACCCATTTATTTCCAGATGTACTAGTACAGTGGCTCAGGAGAGCCTGTTTCCAAGTCCTGAGCAAGCCAATATGGAGGAAGCTTTTACTTTATAACTTTTGGTTTCTTTGTCCCCCAAATATGGATCAGACTTCTGGACCTTGTGCGGGTTTGCAAAATGCCCCCTGTGTTGGGATGGGGGCCGTGAGACCACACCCCATTGCTGATAACCCCCTCTGGGGATTGTGTATTGTTCATGGTTTATGGCCTCTGTAAAATGTGAGTATTTAGGTTAATAGGTCTTGCAAAACCAGATAATTAAGGAAGGGGCAGTGAGTTAATTATCGGTTAGCAAGAATGTGCATTAGGGATACTGATTAACTAGGTACAGAGTCAGATTGCTAGCCCCCCAAAAAATGTATTTTCATGTTCCCCATCAGAACCCCCAACCAGGCAGTGTGCTCAGACTAGCTGGGTACCCACTTGTGCTACATGCCAAGTGTATTTGTAATCCATTTGCTTTCCTTGCTTCCTTAAAAAGGTTGCTTGTTTTGCTATAATGCTATTCATCTGTCACTCATCTGAAATCTTTCTTATGAGATTCACAAGAGCCCAGGAGGGGACAACCCACTCCCACCAACTCAGGGGACTGTCCCATAACAATGTGAACAAAAATATCAAAACTTTTGGCATAACTGACATTACAACTCTTTATTAAGAACAGAAAAACACACAATCTCTTTAAATTTACATGGGATATTCATAAAGATAAACTATATTATGGGTCCTAAAACAGCCCTGAAATATTTTAAAAACTAGTCATTATATAGCACATGCTATTTGACCTCACTGAATTAGAAAAGTTAACACACATACATGTGAAAATCTGCAAATATTTGGAAATTAGATCCCTTTGAAGTAGCAATCGGGTCAAAGAGAATAACACAAGAAAAAACAGAAACAGTTTGAAGAGAATGAACATAAAGACACAATATATCAAAATGTATGGAATGCAGCTAAAACAAACCTTAAAGAGAAATGTATAGCATTAAATGCTTACATTTAGAAAGAAAATGCTCAAATAAATAAACTGCTTCTACCTCAAGAGGCTAGAAAAAGAACAATAAATTGATCCCAAACAATCTCAAATGAGAAAATCAAAACAAGAGTATAAATAAACAAAACTGACAAAAATATAACAAAGACGAAAATTTGATTAAAGAAAAAGCTTGTGCTGAAATGTGAAAATTAAACTGAAACTTGTTGTTTTCCTCTGGGCAGGAGGCAAAGATGATTTCCCAGATTCTTATGCAGGAGGATTTGAAGAATGAAGCCATGGACATGGACAAGAGGTGGTATAGGAAAAAGTGGACATGTATTGGGAAGTAAGCACAGACTCCCACGTGGGGAGGGGGAGAGAGACCCACTAAGTCCCTCTTTCCTAAGGTCTATAAAGGCTGCAGTTCTTTGTGTCCTGACATCCCCTCTGACTGGTCACTATAGCAGCTTCAGAACTCAAACCCTATGTGGGGTTCCCCTCTTTTTCTCTCTTTTGTTCTTCTACTCCTTGTGGCTTTCCCCTTTGTTCTGTGAATGAGTGGATTCCTCTCCTTTATTTTGTAAATGTGTACCTTTTGGCAGCTCCCAGCCTCCTTATTCTGTGAATATATGCCTTTGTCAGCTCCCAGCCCCCCAGCTTTGCAGCCCTGCAGTTCTCCCCCATGGACCCCCTAATTACTAACACTCCCTAAATCTGCCTATTTTATCCCTAAAAACTCCTTTCAGTGCTTAGGAAAAAAAAAAAAAAAAGATATATTTGATTATTCCCTAAATTGACCAAGGGGAAAAAAGAGAGAGAAGATATATGCTACCAATGTTAGGAACAAATGATGGGACAACATTACAGAATCTACAGATGTTAAAAATATAATTTAAAAAAAACACTAAAAATCATCTGTGCTCATTATTTTAATAATTGATTGAATAAGTAATTTCTATCCAAAAGTAAATGATCTAAAAGATAATTGCAAAACAAAACATGAAGTGGAAATGATACTGGTATAATTAACTAATTATTAATAAGTAGAGGCCTGGTGCATGAAATTTGTGCATGGGGGGGGGGAGGGAATCTCTCAGCGCAACCTGCACCCTCTCCAATCTGGGAGCCCTTGGGGGATGTCCAACTGCAAGTTTAGGCCCCTCTCGCAATCTGGGAGCTCTGGCTCCTAACCACTCGCCTGCTTGCCTGCCCTAACCACTCTACATACCTGCCTGATCTCCCTAACTGCCCTCCCCTGCTGGCCTGGTCACCCCTATTAACTTTTTTGTTTTAATCTTATCCCCTTCACACACAATTGTATTTGACTTCCTTATTGGCTTCTCCCTCTCGAACAATTTTTCTCTCTCCTTTATGTAACACTTTTTCCTATTGACTCATCATTTATAAACTTTTATTTTCTCCTTATTTTCTACTTCTGTTCCATCATCCTTCTTCCCATCTTTCTCCTACCTTCCCTCCCTCCCCACATTCCTTCTTTCCTTTATCTTTACCCCAGCACTCCCTCCCCTTTTTCTTCCTTCCCACCTTAATTTTATTCTTCACTTCCTCCCTCAGACCTGCTTTGTTCCCTCCCCCATTTCTTCCTTCTTCCCATTCTCCTTTTAAGCTCTACCAGCTCCCCTTTAAAACTTTTCTTGCCTCCCTCTTTCTCTCTCATCCTACCTTTCCCATACATTCTTCTCTACTTACTTCATTGTTTTAATATCAATCTACCTGCCTAATTATTCACTATCATTTATCTTTTTTCTTTTCTGACTCCTTCTTTTAAAATCTGTCCCCAGTACACAACTATACTTGATTTTCATTATAGCTCCTACAGTTCACTCACATATCCTCTTTCCTTCTTTAACTCTGCTCTCTACTGACTCCTCTATAAAGTTCTTCCCTCCCTCCTTTCCTTCTTAAAGCTTCTGTTTGGGGGGGGGTGTTAATCCCCAGCCAAGGGCTCAGCCCCAGCCAGGTGTTCGCTACCCCTCCTTCTCCAGCCTCCCCACCACTGTCCTGCTACTATTCCCTGCCTGGGATGCCCCGCCCAACAAGGGTGGGTGAGGCCCGTGCAGCCTGGGTACTGCTGCCACGAAGCAGGAACGCCTCCACCCAGAAGGCCTCGGACTGTTCACCACTCCGTTTCGGACATGTGGGCACCTCCCTGCCAATGGCCCATGTCAGGGGACACCACCCTTCTCCCGCATCTGGGCTGGGCTCCCTGTTCCACAACACCTGTGCCCCACCCCTCGTGGTTGCCATCCCCTTCCACATGCAGCCCATGTTTCCTTCCCTTTTCCATTCCTGCGTCTTTTTCTTATTCCCTTTCTGTATTTCTGTTTCTCCTCTTGGCCTGTATACATGCAGGCCTGCCTTCCTCTCCCTCTTCTTTCTTATCCCCTCCTATTGTATCCTATCCTACCCCGGGGCCTTGTAGCTGCCTGAGCAGAGGGCAGGGACGCAGCCTGCTGATCTGGTCATGACATGACGCTGTAACCAACAATTTGCATGTTCCTCTATTATTATATACATCTAGAGGCCAGGTGCACAAAAATTTGTGCACTCGGGGATGAGAGGGGGTCCCTCAGCCCATCCTGTGCCCTCTCGCAGTCTGGGACCCCTCAGGAGATAATGACCTGCTGGCTTAGGCCTGCTCCAGGATGGCAGAGGGCAGGAGCAATCCTTAGGTGCAGCCCCTGATCCGGCTCAGAGCAGGGCCAATTGGGGAGTTGGGGCGCTGCCCCCTGTCATGCACAGAGCAGGGTCCATCAGGGGGGTTGGGGCTCCGTACCCTGTCACCACAGAGCAGGACCGAGCAGAGGATTGAGGAGCTCCCCCCTGTCACTCACAGAGTAGGGCCGATAGGGGAGTTGGGGCACCGCCCCCTGTCACACACAGAGCAGGGCGGATCAGGGGGTTGGGGCGCCAACACTGTCAAACTCAGGGCAGGGCTAATCAGGGGGTTGGGGCGCCGCACCCTGTCACACACAGAGCCACAGGGCAATCAGGGGGTTGGGGAGCTCCCCACAATCAGGCACAGAGCAGGGCTGATCAGGGGGTTGGGGCACCTTCCCCTGTCATGAACAGAGCAGGGCGGATAGGGAGGTTGTGGCCCCGCCCCCTGTCACACACAGAGCCGCAGAGCAATCAGGGGGTTTGGGCGCTGCCCCCTGTCACGCTGATCCCAGTGCCAGGAGGCCTTGCGGCTCTGCTGATCCTGGTGCCGGGAGGCATATTACCCTTTTACTATATAGGATAGAGGCCTGGTGCACGGGTGGGGGTCAGCTGGCTTGCCCTGAAGGGTGTCCTGGATCAGGGTAGGAGTCCCCACTGGGGTGCCTGGCCAGTCTGGGTGAGGGGCTGAGGGCTGTTTTCAGGCTGGCGGGTGACTGAAGCTCCCAACCGCTCCTTTATTTTTCTTTTCTTTTTTATTCTGGGCCAGCTTTAGCTCTGAGGCCTCGGCGGCTGAAAGCAGGTTTCTGGCCTTTGTTTACCTTCTTTATTTGATACAATGTTGCAGTCCGGCTGGCTGAAGCCCGGCTGACTAAAGCAGGTTTCTGGGGTTTTGTTTAGCTTCTATATTTGCAACATAGTTGCTTAGAGTTGCAGCTGAGAGGCCGGCAAGTCAGGCGGGGAACGTTGGAGTCCGCAGTCACTGGAGCAAGCAAGCCTCCCTGTTTGCTTAAGTGCATGGCTACCGGCCTTCATCTTGGCTGGCAGTTAATTTGCATATCGCCCTGTTTAGCCAATGGGAAGGGTAGCGGATATATGGCTATTACCATGTTTCTCTTTTATTAGGCAGGATAGGACAGGAGAAAAAGGGAAGACTAGACATTATAAACATGGTAATTTGGGCAGCTTCAACAGGAAGCTACATTTCCACTGGCCCATTTCCCACAGATCACTGGGAGAAGAGGCACAACAAAGGGGAGATAGATGTATGCACAGTGAAGTTGAGGTGACATAGGGAAGGTACTTGCCTGTCAGTCAAACCTGGAAACAGAGATCACTGGCCAGAATAGGCAGGGCCACTGCAAGTCTATGAAAATTTGGAAATACATAATCCCTTAAACCAGCGGTTCTCAACCTGTGGGTTGTGACCCCTTTGGCGGTCAAACGACCCTTTCACAGGGGTCGCCTAAGACCATCCTGCATATCAAATATTTACATTACGATTCATAACAGTAGCAACATTACAGTTATGAAGTAGCAACGAAAATAATTTTATGGTTGGGTCACAACATGAGGAACTGTATTTAAAGGGCCAGAAGGTTGAGAAACACTGCCCTAAACAAAGGAGCTCACTCTCTGTTCTTGGCTCATGGCTCTCTTGGCTCTGTGGTTCTTTTGGCTTTTCTCCTGCCCATATTCCTTCCATAGCTGCATAGCCATGTGGCCATGTGGACCCCACATGCAATGGACTAATGGACTGCAGCTGGGAACATAAGCCAAGCTAGCCTGATGCTGTATTGGACTGTCTCAACATGGAATGGAAATTCTGGACCCTGGCTTTGATTGTAGCTCTGCTGAAGCCACAACTACACTTCTCCTTGGAGGGTCAAAGGAAAATGGAACCTTGGAAACTCAGAAGCTTAATTTCATAAAGCTTTCAACAATATTTCATCCTCTGTTATGGGGAAGCACAGATTTGGTCGAATGTCTGTAAAGAGGATTCTCTGAAAGGTTGGGGGGCCTATGGGAAGACCTTGCTGAAGCCGGTTGCCCCTACCTTGCCTTTTCCAAACAAGTCTGATCCCCTGAGGTGTTTTGCTAGAATCTCTAAGTTTAGTCTTTAAAGATCTGACCTTGTATAAACATATACTTTCTCAAGGATACTTGCCCTGCTGATTGTATCTAGAGAAGTGGTTCTCAACCTTCTGGCCCTTTAAATACAGTTCCTCATGTTGTGACCCAACCATAAAATTATTTTTGTTACTACTTCATAACTGTAATGTTGCTACTGTTATGAATCGTAATGTAAATATCTTATATGCAGGATGGTCTTAGGCAACCCCTGTGAAAGGATTGTTCGACAGCCATAGGGGTCGTGACCCACAGGTTGAGAACTGCTGATCTAGAGGTTAGTTTGAGCTTAAGCTGTTGTTACAATAAAAAGCCAACGAGGCAGGCGAACAGGACTGCTTTTGCTACTAAAGAAGAGTCCCTTAGCCCTCTCTTTCACAGAAACGTGTGTTAGAGCAATCTGTTCATCCGTCGCTCAGGGTCTGCAGGTCAGCCCTGGCACTCTGTGTGAGTCTCAGAAAATTCCTTTTCTTGGGATATCACAAGAAGCCGCTCCCATGAGTGAAGGTGGGGATGTGAACCTCTGCCCACCAATAACAGAAGCATAAAAATAAGGTCAAAACCATAAATTTTTTTGCTTGAAGTAAATAAGATGTATTTCAAATGAACATTAAAACAGCTACCAGCAGAATTGGAAAATAAGTGAATGAAATAGAATTTTATTGTTCCAATTCCATAAGCTATCAATCTGTATTTCATACAACAGTGATTTTCCAAGTAGGTCAAATTTTTAGTTTTAAATTATCGGCAAAGAATTTAGAGACTCGCTGTCAGAAAATGCATTGAACTATTGAAGAGTAGTTGTTCCTGAGAGAAAATATGTGGATATATGCATTAGAGAAATTTTACATCACTCAGTAGACCTATTAAAGTTTGATTGCTGTGTAGATGGTCTAACTGAAACTATACAACTTAATATATTGTTTCTATTTCCAACTGAATGACAGACAAGAACTTGGAGGATGGAAAGAAAATGTGACCTGGTGTGCTCTGTTATATGTAAAGGGATGCTTTGTTCAACATTTCCCCAACGATTTTGTATGATATTAACCTTATAGTCGATTCATTTTCTTCATCTGAATGCTATATTGAACATGCTCTACCTTTTTTTGGTCAATATCTTGTGAACCTTCCAACTAGCTGTTATATTGCTTTATTAAATATAAGAATGCTAAACAAGAAAAAGATTCTTCATTATAAACCAATGTTTTCATCAACAGTGCAGTTCTCTCTCTGATAGCCACCCCCAGTTCCCACATGCTACCTGTACCCCATGTCATAATCTAAACTACTGCTGTCACTAGCCCACCTTTTTATTTTTTATGTCACTTACTTCTTGGCATCCCAAGCCTCAGAATTACTTCCTTGTTTTTCAATTAGCTCTTCTTCTGTCTCCAATGGCAATATCACCTACATTATTTGTCCCTTTTGTGCTGTTTGTGAATATCAAGCCTTACCTACCAATTTAGCCCAGTAAATAGATATATTCTCTTAAACACTCAAGTAGCCAACATTTCTGGAAGAAGACAGGCTATGTCCTTATCTTCAGTAGCTTTAAGTATGTGCTTTGCTTCTTCCAGTTCATTCTCACCATTCCGTTATACTAATTTTGCCTGTGAATTGTCATTTGCAGCATTTTACATAATCCACAGACTTCACTGAAAATAAGAGTAACAAGAAAATGTTCTCAATGTGGTGCACCTTACTTTGTAACTACCCCAAGTGTCCAGCGCCTTGAACCAATTCCACCACTGTCACTGCCCAAATAATTGGCTGTCCTTTTCCAATTCTTGAAATCTTTAATGATTATATACTCTTCTTTCTCCTTTATCTCTTAACTACTGCAAACTCTTAACTTTTTCACAATAGCTGTTTCTGTTATGTCTCTGGTGCATTCTGTCACTGTCAAGTTTTTGTCACCACAGCCAATACCTTTATTCATTTCTACCTCTAATTACTGCAAGTTATCAATTAGCTTTTCTGAATGATAAATGTATCCCCCAAATGAATCATTTTGCATATATTTTTACTATGTGCTCCAGCATCCCAAAGAATTATGAGTCACTCCTAACCACATTCCAAAGCAAGGGAATATGAAGCTGACCCATTATAAAAGAGAACTAATATAGTAAGTATCATGTATAGTCTGGCTTATTCCAATGATAATTTTTAACATATGCACTTAATTTTAATTTTTACATCATTTCTCATCTATACTGCCTACTTATGAAATGTTATTTTTTGGCCTGGAATTCATTGTATCCTTACCTCTTTCATTAAGGGCTATTTGCAATGATAATTTTTTAAATGACCTTTGCCTAAATTACAAACAGGAAGAAATCTGTTTCTTTTATTTGGTTAACCCTATCATCATGCACATTAATGTTTTATTTTAAGTACAATGCACATATTCCTTAAAAAAACACATTCCACTTACATGTGATTCTGGTGTAGTCTAGTCTCCTTTTTTCAAAGCTCAATATGATCCCTTTGTATGATATGTTTATGTATTTATCTTATTATTCTTTCATTACTATTTAATAGACTAGAGGCTGGGTGCACAAATTCGTGCACCAGTGGGGTCCCTCGGCCTGTCCTGTGGGATCGGGTCGAAACCAGTTCTCTGACATCCCCCAAGGGGTCTCGGATTGTGAGAAGGCACAGACCAGGCCGAGGGACCCCATAGGTACATGATTGGGGGCCAAGGAGAGACACAGGAGGTTGGCCAGCCAGGGAGGAACTGCAGGAGGGCTCCAAGGTATTTTGCTCAGTCATGATTGGCTGGACCCCAGCAGCAAGCTAACATACCAGTCAGAGCATCTGCCCCCTGGTGGTCAGTGCACATCATAGCTAGCGGTTGTGTGGTCTTAGCATATCATTAGCATATTACATTTTGATTGGTTGAACTACTGACCAATTAGGCTTTTATTATATAGGATAAGGTCCAGGGAACAAACATGGAATCTATACAATTACCTTTGCATAGCATCTACAAAAAAGCTTAGATATGTGTCTTATTTTTGTTTCATTAATAAAAGTAATCCCTGCTATTTGTCATTTGAACCTCTGATTTATACCTTTGAAAAGACATTATTTTTTACTCATTTTTACACACAACAAACACTTCACTGTCTTTTTTCCACATACAGTATTGGATCATGAGCTCAATTATGTTTGTTACTTCAGCACGCTGCCCAGTTCCTAGGCACAGAATGAGCATTTATTAAATATTTGTCTTATGCATTAACAAAGCAAGCTACAAAGACACCCGGTACCAAGTAAAATTGGCTATACAGGGAGACTTAGCCAATTTTATTGAACTATTTTTTTCTCTTCACTGAGAATGACATGCTTTATATTTTCCTCTGCCCTAGATGTACTAGTAGAGGCCTTTGCCTCTAGTAGGACCAGTTGTTATATTAAAATATAATTGTTAGAATCATATCTTTTTTTTTTTCTGCCTGAAATGCAGCACTTACTGAAAGTCTAAATTAAATACAAGTAGAAGTGCTTTTATGAAATTATGTTATGGCTTGGAATTGAAATCTTATAGTAATTGATGAGCTACTGACATTTCAGGTTTTAGTCCTTAATGCATAGGAAACCAATTTTTATCCAAATTGATAACATATTTCTAAGTCTCTTGTTGCTGAGAACTACATATTCAATCATTCAGCTTTTCACTGTTCCATGACTTTCTTTTCAGCCTTATTTATTGTTGTACATTTGTGTGTATCCAAACTGACATTTGTGCATATGGGGCAAATGGATGATTCATTCTTGATCTTTCTTTTAAGAAATCCACTGGTTTATACAAATGCTAGTTTTTCTCCAAATGGTAGTAATAATGTTAATTGGAATGAGTAAAATAGTATTTTTTAAAAATGTTATTTATAAGGATAGATTAGGTACGTTTTAAAGAACACGTAAAATAAAAGACATTTTGACTTATTTGACCTAATAGAGATCTAGAAGAAAAACAGAAATAATAGCACAGATGGTTTAGAACTGTGTTTCTCAAAATTTAGACAAGGAACTCTATCCCTATTTAAAATATAGATATTCAGGCTTCATCTCCATTACTTCTTCAGTGCCTTCCTTTCTTAAAGTGGGGGCTCAGACCATTTGTTAACTAATACAATATATATGTATTGATTTCAGAGAGGAATGGAGAGGGAGAGAGAGATAGAAACATCAATGATGAGAGAGAAGCATTGATTGGCTGCCTCCTGCACACCCCCTATTAGGGTTTGAGCTGCAACCTGGGCATGTGCCCTTGACTGGAATCAAACCTGGGACCCTTCAGTCTACAGGCCGACGTTCTATCCCAGTGATCGGCAAACTGTGGCCCCTTGAGTGTGGCTCTTCCATAAAATAAGATGTGCGGGCGCGCACTTACAGTGCGATTGAAACTCAAGGGGCCACACTCAAGGGGCCAAAGAGCTGCATGTGGCTCGCGAGCTGCAGTTTGCTGACCACTGTTCTATCCACTGAGCCAAACCAGCTAGGGCTGTGAACTAACTCTTAAACTAAAGGTGGGAAACACTGATTTATGCCCTACTTCTGGTTTTGTATGTTTGTTTGTTTTCTCTGTGGAATTTGGAGATTTTATGCTTGGAAAAATGATTTTCAATAAACATAGTCATGCACTATAGACTTGGGCCAGAGTCTATAAAATTGTCAGGAAGGCCCTAACTGATTTGGTTCAGTGGATAGAGCGTTGGCCTGCAGATTCAAAAGTCCCAGGTTCAATTCCGGTCAAGGGCATGTACATTGGTTGCGGGCACATCCCCAGTAGGGAGTGTGCAGGAAGCAGCTGATCGATGTTTCTCTCTCATCGATGTTTCTAACTATCCCTTTCCCTTCCTGTCTATAAAAAATCAATAAAATATATATTTTAAATAAAATTGTCAGGAAGGGTGAAAACTTAGGAAGACCCCCTGAGAATAGGAGGATGCATGCTTTTCAATGAGCTGTTGGTGTCTGGATAATCTGTGAGTCATTGTGTGATATAAAAAGTTTACAGAATTTTCTTTTTACCACTTTTTACATGGTTGTCCTTCCAACAAATACCATCTATTATCTTTCAATTACTCACTGACACTATGATTAAAAAGTACATATTATGTGGTTTTAGGTAAATCTCAATCTATAAAGAAAGGTTTGAATTTAATATGACTAAGTTATATTTCAAAGAAAGTTTACCCAATATCCTGTGAATTTTCTGGTTATCAAGAAATGTGTGTGTGTGTGTGTGTGTGTGTGTACTTAATGTGTTAGTGTTGCAATAATTTAATAATTAACCTTAAATAGAGTCTAGTTTTTAAAAAGGTAATGAGGTGTTTGGTAGATTAATTAGGACTCAAGCAGGAAGTAGAATAGATTATATAAATATAGCATATGACAAATGGCATAGCACATGGTCTTTTAATGCACTATTAAATTGCAACTGTCCTGGGTAAAAGAAATATACATAAAGACTGTCAGGAGAACTTAAAGTAATATATCATCTTCTCATAAATAATAGTTACCTGTCAACATGGAACTGCTTTTTGTGCAGTAATCAAGTTCAAGAGTTGTGTTTCAATTACCTGTGTAAATGCACTGCTTTAGTATATATTTCTTAAATTCAGTTTCAGAAGCACTTAAGACACTGCTTATAACTAACAATAGAAGTATACACATGGTTTAGACAGGAAAGTTTAACTCTTACGTAATTTTAACGCATTCTAATTAAACACACTGTAGCTACCTGTTAGACACTGTGAACATTTTAATTCAATTACTACCATTTTATTTTATTTATTCTCACCTTCATTTATAATAGACTAGAGTTCTGGTGCCTGAAATTCATGCTCGGAGGGGGGGGTCCTTTAGACAGGCCTGCACCCTCTCCAATCCAGGACCCCTTGGGTGATGTTTGACTGCACTTTTAACAGATGATAGCTCCATTGTTGTTTCTTTCTTTACTTACTTAATCCCACTGGCATTAGTAGGTATTCAAAGTGTGTATACATTTTGGGGAGACATATCTCTAGTCAGCAGTGAAAGGAACCAACAGCAGATTTGGAACCCCCAGACAGGGAACCTCGCTCACTCCCCACATGTCTCCCCACTTCACTTTCCACCTTCGTGGGCAGCAGGAGAATCAACATTTTCTCTCATTAATTTGGAAAAGCACGTCCTGTCACCTGCTGCCCGGCAGGAGTGCGCTAGGCCCCAAGCAAGCGAGGCTCAGTCAGGGCAGCCTTTGCTCATGGGCACCGGCACCCAGAGTGCACATTTCTCCTCTGCAATCGCCCCGACTATCCCACTGTTTCACTGAGAGGACAGAATTCCTCTCCGCCTCTGGGTTCCAGACCTAGAACGCTGACCGAAAACACCTTAGCGCGGGCCACCAGCACCCACACGGTGTGTCTGTCCACACCTGCTCCAGCCTCAGCACCTGCATTAGCTTCATAGAAATGATCTTGTCACCTCACTGGCCTCTGCAGGATCAAGGCATCACCACTCCGCCCTCTCACTGTCATATCACAGGCGCCCACCCTAAGCAGCCAACATGCTCCAAAGGACATGAGCATGCCGGAGGGGATGTTTGCACGTCATGTGGGGGACATAGGCATGCCGGGGTTGATGAAAGTGCGGTGGAGGGGTGGGGGGAAATGTGCACGTGCTGTGGTCCAGGACTGTTGTGGGCATGTGTGAGTGACAGCTCACAGAGGGATGTTCACACATGTGGAGGGGAGGGGGGAGAGGATGCTCGCACCAGAGGCCTGCATCTGTGCAGATCCTCAAACCCGCAGATCCTCAGACCGGTGCAGTGCGGCCAGGAGGACATCAATCTGGCCCACCACTGTGGCTGTCCCTGCCATCGCGCACCTTCTGGGCCAGGAGGCTGCACCAGATCAGCCAGCAGTGAGGGCGAGGGCGAGAGGAGGGCGGCCGGCTGAGAGGGCACAGACGACCAGCACTCTGTCAGTAGCAGGGGCCACAGCTACTGCAGCCACCTCATCGCTGGGCCCTGTGCTACTTCTGTTGCTGGGGTCCTCCCAGGCCCTCGGTGCACAGAGAGGTGGGCTGCCCAGCGCTATGCCTGTGGTGCCGCCTGCATCCTTCAGAGCCTGGCACACTCTGAGGATGGGATCTTCCCACAGGCCTCCTGGGAAACACCTCAGGGCAGGCGCCTCAGGGCCGGTGGGACTGATGGAAGTGGGGGTGTGGCATGGAGGTGGTGCCTGCGCTTCTGATAACTTACACAATGTGTTCTATACTACAGCATGTGGCAGTGGCTGTGAGTGGTGCCAAGCGGAGCCTGCAGGCTGAGCTGAAGCAGCGCCTGCGGGCCATCAGGAGCACTCACAGCCACTGCCGCCGCCACCATGTGGGGAGTACAGGCCGCCCTCTGCTGCCCCTGTCCCGCTGCCACAAGTCCCCACTCACCCGAGCCTGCTGAGCGTGCAGTCTGCTGTTTGGTCGTCCGTCCAGTCATTTTGGTCGTGAGGGCCCCTGGCTTCAATATATATAAAAGCCTAAGTGACCGTCGCAACCGAAACAACCTGATGGATGACGAACAGGCTGTGTGGGCGACCAGGCCGGCAGGGGGGTTAGTGAGGGTCAACCAAATGACTGAGCAGCAGGCTGCATGGAGCAACCAGGCCGGCAGGGAGGGCAGTTAAGGGCGACCAGGCCGGCGGTGGGGGGGCAGTGAGGGGTCACCAGGCCGGCGGGGGATGGACAGTGAGGTTGACCAGGCCAGCAGAGGGGGCAGTGAGGGGTGACCAGGCTGGTGGGGAGGGGCAGTTGGGGGTGACCAGGCTGATGTGGGGGGAAGTTAGGGGTGACTAGGCTGGCAGAGGGGGGCAGTTGGGGGTAATCATGCAGGCGGGCAGGTAAGCAGTTAGGAGCCAGTGGTCCAGATTGTGAGAGGGATGTCCAAGGGGTCCCAGATTGGAGAGGGTGCAGGCTGGGCTGAGGGGACACCCGACCCCCACCCCCCATGCACGAAGTTTGTGCACGGGGCCGGCCTCTAGTTTTATATTTGGATTGCTTTTATAACGTTATCACTTATTAGACACTTATTTATATGAATTAGTGACTTATTCACACCACAGAGATTTTGATCACCTTGTCATCTTGTAGATCATTACTCATATCCACTACACTGGGACAACATGCCAATATGGTGACCTGGTGGTATCACATATTATTACTGGGGAAACATTGGTATCAACCTCTGAGCAATAAATCCCACAAAAAGCGAGGGGTCTGCCATTTTAATAGCATTACTTAGGCTCTGTGTTTAGTACGTTAGAATATACACTCCGCAGGGAAAGGCAAATTACTTCATTTAAATTACTTACTCAAAGAGAGTGACACAATGCTTAAAACTTCTTAAATTTGGGAGGGGGAAATCATAACTCTAATCCACTTATTGCATTATCTATAGGCCTGCTAGGTTTCAATAGGGCCACTGGATAGAAAGGCTGTCTGGCTTATACTCACAGAGAATACAGTGATACACAAAGTATCAGCCATTGACAAGTTCTGATAAGAAATATACAGCAGTTAGTTTTGGTGCAAAGTAATGTTCTCTTCAATACGTTTAATTCTTCTTTAAACAAAGAGCTCTGACTTATTATTTAGTCCTCCCTGAAATTAAAAATAGGAGCATAGACTAATCGACTATGTGACCTAAAACTTCATTATGAACTGTGTGTAATGCACCATGCCAAAATGAACAGTGGCAGCATCATTCCATCTTCAAGTGTGAGTGGCCTGACCCAGAAGAAAATCCTATAGGTATATGAATGTGTTTGTATACCTGTGCATATATGTTCATATACACAGAGAGAACCTGCCAGTTCCTCTATCACACCACCATCTTAACTTCAATTCATAACTCTGAGATGACAAGTCTTCTAAGACTAATAGACTCAGTAGGAAAAATAACAAGTCTGATTTATAGAAGTATTGCATAATTGAAATAGCGTCATAGCATGTTCCGCTTAGAAAAGCCTCTGAAAGAAGAAGATAATTTTTTTGTAAAATAAGACAGTAAATCTTTGGATAACTTTATCTAGGAGAGAGATCCCTATGTACAGATCTGCACTGGTTGACAGCCTGTTAATAATGTGTTTAGCTTTAGCTGGTCAGGGATTTCTAAGATCAGATATGATAAGGAGAGATGATTTAAAACAATGAACTTTAGAGAAAAGTATATGAGTAAATTCCTTAAAATAAGCTGCACATTGTGAGACTGTGTCACTTTCAATGATTATCTGACTAAGATCTCTTACTTGGTAGATGTCAGGTGACTTCTTTTTCTAAAAATATGTTTTTATTGATTTCAGAAAGGAAGGTAGAGGGAGAGATAGAAATATTAATGTAAGAGAGAATCATTGATCAGCTGCCTCCTGCATGTACCCCACTGGGGGCATGTGCCCTGATCGGGAATTGAACCACTGTGACCCCCTGGTTCATAGGTCAACTACTGAGCCACACAGGTAGGGCATCAGGTGACTTCTTGCCCAGCCACCACTACTGTCACTGACAGTTCTATGGAAATGGAAGGCATAGAAGTGGAAAAGGTATACATTTATTCTCACTGAGCTTGTCCCAGGTACTGTCACTAGTGAGTGCCCTACTTGCCTATCACAGTGACAAGCTATAAGCCCCCCAGTGGATATACTGCTGGCAGGGTGAGCACATTAGACACAGACTATTACGGAAATGGCAGTGGTTCCTCTCATTGGAATAGAATATTGATTTGCTCTCCTTGCCATATACGCTTCCCCTGCAACCATAATCTGGAAACCTGTTGAAAGCTTTATTCATCCTCATTTTGTCTTATCCAGCATTGCTTCTGAGTATAGAACACTTTCTGATATTAAAGCGAAATTTGTTTTTCAAAAAGCTGAAGATTGCAGAATCCATTGATTTTACCCTGCCTCATCGCCAAAAATAGCTGACCACAGAGAATGGCCCCCTGGCTTAAGAAGATTCAGTTTGTGTTCCAGATGGACGGTACTACCGGAGGAGTGGAGGGCGGTGCCTGTGCCATTGGCCAGCACACTGTGCAGAGGCTGTTGCAACTATAGCCGGTGCCCCTGAGCTCAGGAAACACGGAATGAAATTAGGATTGCTGCTGCACACTTTTACCCCATGAAACGAAAGGTTTTCTTCCTGTCCCTGTGACTCTGTCCTCTGCATTTATAAGCTTTGGTGCCCAAGGGAGGAAGGTTTTCATTACCCAGTATAACAATGTATCCATGACACTGAAATTTGGGTTTGCCTTCTGGCCATTTGGGACTACTCATGTCAGATATAAAGCAGCCAGAAGATTGGTTAATACATGGGTTGAGGGGACGAATCTTCTTTATCAGCAGGGAACAGGATATGTGCACAGCGTAGCTTAAAGAATGTTTACAGGGGAGCCTCTTGGTTTCTGCCCACACTGTCATGTTCTGTATCAAAAGTGATTTAACTGATTGAATAGGACATTAAAAAGAAATCCCTGCTTTAAACAAGGTATTTTTTTTTATCGTTGCAACTCTGCAGGCTCTCTTTGGAAATGACATTGAGATGTGGAATGACATTGTTAAAAATTTACCTTATAGTCATCCCAACAAGTCCGCCATGTGTGATAGGTGGCCAGAACAGCCACAGTGCTTTCAAGATCTTCCCACCAGTAGATGGAATTCATTTCTCTAAACTTTGATTCTGAGGTGGCTTGTGACTTGCTTTGATTGATCAGATGCAGAAGGAGTGACATAAGTATGCCAGTTCTGATCCCACACTGCCCTTCTGCCTCAGAACCCTAGGACCACCATGGAGACAAGGCAAGAACAGCCTGCTGAGTGTAAGAGACCAGTGGAAGAGGACCAACTTGCCCCAACCATTCTAACCTAGGCCAGCCCCAGACAACCTAGGAGTTAATCCAGTAGAGTTTAGCATTTCCCTGCCCTGCCTAGAAGAACATTCCAAACTGCTGATTTAAGAACCATGAGTTAAATACATGGCTTCGCTTTTAGGACACTAAGTTTTGGAGGTCACGTCAGATCACCGCATGGCAGGATCAGTATTATTTCACCTCGAATAAAGTAAAAATAACTCCAGAGAAGCTCTCATAATAGTATATAGTAAACAATTTCGTTTCTTTGTTTTCAGCATTTAAATTATTTAAATTGAAATTTCCATTTTTTTTTTAATTAAAAAGGTGAGTTATTTTATCTCACCTTAAGTGGAAAGCATTATTTAAATTTATTTAATTTAAAAAACAAATGCATGAATGTTTTAAAAAATATACTTGTAGCATTCTAAAAACTTGTCACCTTCTACAGCAAGTACATCAATATGGTTTGCTTAAATTGAGAAAAAATGAATCCTCTGCCCTATAGGGTAACTTACAGTATGCACTGCAAATATTAGAACTGAGGCTTCATATTCTTTTAAAATAAGGGTCAAATTATTATGCAGTTTTTATCTGCAGCTCATCCCCACTGAGTAAAGTCCCAGATGATGTTTACTTAAATTGGAAAGCTAACTAGAGATAGGTCTATGTCATTTTTAACTGACTCAATTCAGTAAAGATGAAAATATAATATCACCTTAAAGTCTGGAATGACTAAAATAAACTCTTTTACAATAATGAGAGAATTGATGCCCTAGCCAGTTTGGGTCAGTGGATAGAGTGTCGGCCTGCAGACTGATGAGTCACAGGTTTGATTCCGGTCAAGGGCACATGCCTGGGTTGTGGGCTCAATCCCCTGTGGGTCGTGCAGGAGGCAGCTGATCAATGATTCTCTCTTATCATTGGTGTTTCTATCTCTCTCCCTCTTCCTTCTTCTCTGAAATCAATAAAGATATATTTTTAAAAATGAGAGAATGGATAATATGATGTTTACAGAGTACTACTCTGTCACAATTGTTCTAAGAATCACAGAAAACTTTACATCATGGAAAATTACAGAGAATAACTTTCTAATAGCCGTGTGCGTGCGTATGTGTCTGTGTACTGTATGACATGGGGGATGGAAATTCTTGGGTAAAAATTATGGAAACCACAGAGAGTGTAGCAATGTCCTTGGACTCTGAGATTAGGGAATTACAGATAAATCAATTATAATTGTTCATGGTGAATAGGATGCCCTCCACGCAGTTATTAAATGCAACTCTAAGTAATGCAGGCACAGGTTTTCCAAACTGGTTTTCATTTCTTGATATCTCTTTAATGATGGCTCAACTAGTTAACAAAGTTCATGGACCCCTGATTTTTTAGGAAGAATGCTCCTGATAGTACACTCATTTGCAGCCACTACCCCACTTTTTTTGTGGCAATCTGTAATTTTCTAGACTTTACATCACTGGGGCAGCCCAGGTTGTTTTTTATGTTTGTTTGTTTTTTTATGTTATTCTTAAGTCTGTATCTTACCTGATTTTATTTAAAGTATTTTATCTGAATAATGTATAAACATGCCTATTCCCTGGTCTGAAATATAATATCCTTTTGACTTTATTATTTTACGACTTTATTATTTTACTTTTTTACAAACTTTTCATAATAATAGAAGTAAATTATGAGACACAGTCACACTGAACACAAAACACAGGAACATCAAACACAAGAGGCTTGCATAAAAAGCTCCTTAAAACACTATCATTCACAATTTACCAAATAAATTTCTATCGTGAGAAGTAGAGAAAAATGTGTTTGGTTTTCAACCAGAATTGTAAATCTGTCTCCTTTCTCCATTTGTAAACTTCCCCTAAACTGTTTAGCATTAGTTCTCTTCTATCCCGGCAAAATTCTAAAATTATTGTGAATTTTTGATTGTTTGAATATTTTAATGTAGTGTTTCCAGCACAAGAATATCATTTGTCATTTTAATTTCATGACAAGCTGTCCTTGCAATAATAGAAATAGTTTCATTTTTAAGGATTTCGTCAGAATTGTTATCTTTACCGTAGGATAACACATACACTATTCCTTACAAGACTTTTGACAGAAGAAAGTGAAATTATCAGTGCTTTAAAATTAAAAGTATTTTGTTCTCATATCGTTTGGGGGTAATCACTGAAGTAGTCATGAGAGGCCCAAGGTTTAATTCATTTAAAATTATATATCTTCCTTTCACATAAGTCTTATCAAGGTTACACAGCTTGCTGCTTTCTGAGACACTGTTGGTGTTAAACAAAGAACCCATTAAAATAACATTTACTAGTAAGAGACTGTCAAAATGATAACATACTTCCATGGACGTAGCCTATAAAAATCCATTTCTCATTTAGGTTACTAGTATTATTTTGCAATTTTAATATCAATTTGAAAAAATATGTTTTTGTGTACATAGTATGTTAAGATCCATTTTTTATTTCAACTAAAAAGTATATATGACATCTCTGGAAAATTAAAATAGGAATTGTAGTGTTAGATACTCTGAAATGGATAAAAGTAATTCATAGAACAATATTGAATAAAAATACTAAATTATACTTCTATCCTTAGGAATAAATATAATATGTAGACTCAAAAAGTATACTCACTTTATCAAAGTGAGTATCATCCCTTTTTATAGCTAACTCTGTTTTAGCCTTTTACAAAGATGTGAATTCCTTTAGGGAAAGCATATTATAATATAAATTTTATGCATATTATATTGCCCAGTTTGTCCTATTGATGTTGGATCCTTGATAGAGTTATGACCATTGATTTCTTAAATAATCTTTGATATAATTATAGTCAGATTATGTCAGGTGCAAAATTTAGTTGGTTATATTCATTTTTGTTTTGTTTAGAGCATTTCCACAACTACTTGTTATTCTATAGGTTGGACTATTTGGCTGAAATTTTCAATGTAGATCTTTGATCACTGGTATCTCAAAACTCTTTGTTTAGAAAGTTATTAGAAATTTTATTTTTTAAATATTTTTTATTGATTTCAGAGAGGAAGAGAGAGGGAGAGAGAGATAGAAACATCAATGAGAGAGAATCATTGATTGGCTGCCTCCTGCATGCTCCCTACTAGGGATAGAGCCCATAACTCAGGTATGTGTCCTTGATTGGGAATCGAACCGTGATCTCCTCATTCATAGATTGACACAACCACTGAGTCAAGCTGATTGGGCAGAAAGCTATTACAAATTTTAAATTTAATAGCAGACCAACCTATGAATTCAGTACAAATAAATAATTATGCACAAAGAAAAGCACATTATACAATAAAATAATAAGCTGTAATAGACACATTTTAAGCTTTGAAATTGTAGGGGAGATGTTTTAAAAATAAAAATAAGTATATAATGACATTTACTGTAGATAAGTGCTTAGACAAAGAGCAATGGATAAAACGATAGAACTATAGGTAACCTGAATGTTTAGCAAAGGATTAATGAAGGAATCAAGAGTTGGAGCTGAGAGTATGAGCTGAAAATGAAAGTTAAGTAGAAGATAATAAATTTTAAAAAGGGATATACACTTGAAACTTTCAAAATAATAATTATGGAAATAACTCAATATATGTTGTGAATACTTATCAAGAATAGTCACACAACAAAGCAATCATTTGCAAGATGCTGAGAATTTAGAGGGTAAGAAGAAAGCAGAGCTTAGTTTCAAAGAAAACATGCTAATGGAGACATATGAGAAAAATCAGTGATGATCCTATATAATAAAGAGGGAATATACAAATTGACCATCACTCTGCCACAAAGATGGTGGCTCCCACAGCGGAGGCAGGGGTTTCTGTAACACAAGATGGCTGCACCCACAGTGGTGGTCGAGTTTCCATAATAAGCCTTAATGAGCAATCAGCAGGGACCTGAGTCTGCGCCCCGCCCCCCCATGGGGCTTGACAGGGGACTTCAGGCCATGCCCCTTGCCCAGTGGGGCTTGATGGGGGATCTCAAGGAGTGTCCCCTGCCCTGGCGTCAGGCCAGGGGACCTGAGGGTGCACCTCCTGCCCGGCGGGGCTTGACAAGGTTGGGACTGCTGGGTATGGATCTAGCCCAAAGTGCATGAAATATTCAGTTGTTCCTTGATGATTTAGTATTTTGTTTAAACTATTCTGTGTTTAAATTTCTATAACCTCTTCAATATAACAGTTCTATTCACAGATTATTTTTATTTTCTACAATAGATCAGATCCCCATTCTTTTTTAATTCTACCCTTTTTTCCATTCTCCTTCCTTTTATAAATATTTATAATTCATTTTCTAGTGTGTAAAACTGCATTTGGCTAACATTCCATTTTTATAATATATTATTTATCATTTCATTATACATGTACATATATACATATTATTTTTCTATATTAAAATGATAGACAAAGCTTCAAAGTTTATTTTCTATTATGAGAAATGCTTAAGAAAAATTAGTTATGCTTGCTTTAGGTAACATTTTCATTTCCCTCCAAACACATTTCAAATAAAACAATAGGGCTATGTCAGTGGAAATCCATATAGACATAACAAAGTGTTATTTTTCCTTTTGTACTCATAGCTTTAAAATCAATTATATGTGGGCAAAGAGAGCCTGAGGATACCAACTGAGTCAACACAGTTTTATTGATACTGGCCTGACTTTACAATGGAAACATACTTTAGCTGTATGTCAATCACATCATAGCCGCAAAGCCTTTTAATATTTTTCCTCTAGATTATTACCTTTCTTCTCAGTTTAAATGGATTGGAAAATTGAAATGCTACTTTGCATTTTCTGCCTTCAAGAAAAAAAAAAGAACTAATCTGAAATGACACAACCAGCAACATATCAACTTTGTCAATCACTATTGACATAATATTCAATTCTATCTGTATGCTAATATCGATTTATTTCTCGAAAAGCGTTTTGCAAGTACAAGTCAACTAAGAACATGAAGCATTAATGTGATTCCAGTGAGCAAATATGGATACTTTTTAGCAATATGATGTCAGTGATTATATTTTGGTAACATTTAGATTAAAAGCAAAAGTCACTAAAATCATTGAGAATTTGTTCACATTTGTATTGAGTTTTAGAGCTATTGTGAAGCCCAAAGTACTAGCTACTACAAGCAATATACTGGTAAGACCAATAGGTTATTAAAGCTACTGTCTTCATCATAAAGGAGTTTTTAAATAAAAGTTTGTTAGGGTGTTTTATAAATAAAGTGATATTTGTAAAGTTGTTTGTACACTATTTGATCAAAAGGGATGAACATCCCTAAACTTTAATGTGTTACTTTTATTCAGTAGCTACTTTTATAGTGAATTTAAACAATTATTTACGATTTTTATATTATAACTTCATTTAGATGATTTTGTGGCCATGATCTGGAACTTGTTCATGAATGTGATAGTGCTTGGACTCCTTGTTAACTTAAGCTTAGAAGTTAACGTTTTATAACAAAATATCCTAATAGTCTAATTTAAAAATTCAAAATGTTTCTTGCACTTTTTTCCCACTTAAATATTTTATTTTAAAAACTTTCCTGTGAACCTGCAAGAAAGAAAAGAAAATTGCTGAAAGGAAAGAAACTAATAGTTTAATAGGAAAGTTCCCATAGTTTGTATTGTTTTGTCATTATTAAATCTTTATGAGGATATTTCTAATAGGGAGGCTATACAAAATAGGAAATTGCAATATCAAGTTAATATTTTAAAGCCAGAATGAAGACTTATAGGCATAGCAATTATAAAAAAGTAAACTAAAGCAAAAGTTACATAATAAAAAATTGAACATAGAAAATATTTTAAAAGTCTTAATTTTGTTTTATAAATTAAATAACATAGAGTTTAAAAAACTATGTTCAAATTTGTGTTACTACTTATATCTTAGCTTCTTCACATCCATCATTCATTCAAAATTGATCTGTTTTGATCCAACTTGTCTGGTTAAACTACTTTTCACTAAACCATGGGTTTGAGAGGTTAAGAATATGAAATAATAAATCATTAATCACAAAAAAATGCAGAAGGGAACAAAGTGAAGCTAATTTTGAATAATCTGCCAATAATCTGTGTGATCTTGGGAAAGATCCACAGTTCCAGATGGAAATGAAGCTAGCCCACATTCATATTTCAGCTTTCGGAAATATTGAGCAGAAATATTCCTGAGACCTACCTGGACTTCTGAACTATAGAACTGCGAGGTAATAAATTTGTGTTGTTAAGTCAACTAGTTTGTGATAATATGTTACACAGCAATTAGAAAGCTAAAAGCGGATTAGCTCAGGCGTGAAGTGTGATTATAGTGCATGATGAGTATTCACTTTTCTTTTGAGCATTTTCCTTCACCCTCCGAGATACAGATAACTGGATCACATTTGTACACATGACCCATAGCAGCTCACCTACAAACATGAATATGCTAAAACGATTGTGTCAGGACATTATATTTTTATGCGAATAATTTGAAATTTTGACTTTAGAGTCCTGGATTTCTCAATAACAGAAATATAATTCAAAAAATACATCGAGAAAATATAGTTAAAGGATCATTATTATAATTGAGAGTTGCCATACTATAAAAAAATGGAAAGTATGTTTTACCATATGCAGTAAAAGCTGAAGTTTATAAATTCAGTCTGTTGAGAGAAGAATGAAAGGAAAAAATGGGCCCAGAAAGGGACAGAGAGGATTTTCACAGCCTCAATGGTCTCCCTGCTCCACTTCCTACAATGGTTTTTGCACAGAAAGTCCTTTTTTATTATTTTCTAATAATAAGCACACTGTACACTTTGAATAATTCCTCACCTTTGAGTGACCCTGAGTAGAAAGAACTCTATTCCATGCAACTGAACTTGCTTCTAGCAAGACATTAACGTATAGTCAGAATAGGACAGCAGATAACCTCTCAGAGGAAACACGGAAAGGTATAGTGTGTAGTTTTGTCTACAGGGTGGTAAATCACTTATACACTGGGATAGTAGCGACAAAATTACTCGTATCATGGAGTAAGAATTGTGGGATTCTTCTAAAACAATACAAAGTTTGGAGGAACGTAGTAAACTTATGGAAAGATAGTAGAGCTTTTGCCTATTCCTGATAAACTGAAGTATATCAAGAAAGGAGAAAACTTCATTCCAAATTACATGCTGGGAATATAAAGGAACTATAGACTCAAAGTGTGACCCTGTTTCAGAAAGGCTATTTTGCCTATATTATGGAGTCTAAGACTGGAGAAACTAAAAACCAAATTTTGCATACTGCAATATAAAACCAATTTCCACTACATTTTCAAAATTATGCTCTGGCTGACAGTTTGGGATCAGGACAATTCACACAGATGTCTCAGAGTAGCAATATTCCCTAACCTCTTAAAACCTTCGCTTGTCACTGCTCACCTCTTCCATAGCCCTCCTATTTTTCCTGCTTCTCATTTATTTATAACTAAATATCTGAGTTACCTCTCAATAGAAAATTGAATGTGAAAATTCTGATTATATATATATTACTTTAAAAAATATATTTGATTGATTTTTTTACAGAGAGGAAGGGAGAGAGATAGAGTTAGAAACATCCATGAGAGAGAAACATCAATCAGGTGCCTCCTGCACACTCCCTACTGGGTATGTGCCCGCAACCAAGGTACATGCCTTTGAACGGAATCGAACCTGGGACCCTTGAGTCCACAGGCTGACACTCTATCCACTGAACCAAACCGGTTAGGGCTATATATATGACTTTTAATAGAGTAATATAATAATCCCCCAAATGGTCCTGAGACTTCAATGACTCAGAAAAGGATGAGAACCCTGTGGCTGGTGAGTTCTGAGTTGGTGCTTCACAGTAGAACACTTTTAGGCATGGATCCCCAAGCTTGCATGTTCTGAGGACTCCGAAAAAACAAGTGGCATTTTATGAGTTTTTATTATATTCTGGATACAATTTTAGGGCTAAATTAAGACACTTTCACTTGGAAAAGACTGAATTAATTTATATAATATATAAGAGCATGCATATATAATAATTTGATAATATCTGGTAGAAATATTTAGAATAATTTTTTTGCAAAGCTAGACTTGGGTGTTACATATACATTCACGAGTGAATATACAGAATATAAGCATAATGCCTCTCTGCACACAGACCTTTGTTGTCTCAGCAGCCATAATCTATAAAATGCTCTTTTATTAAGAGTCTATTTGCAAAATTAAAGCTAAATAAACTGTCCAGGAGAACTAAACATACAGGCAGAGCAGGCAATGACATGATCATGTAGCCTGAAATATTGCATACAACATAAGATTTAATTTCTAATGATTTTCCAACTGTAAGTTTTGTAAAAAAGAAATGTCAAATTGTGTTCACTGTAATAATCATAGCACCTTACAATATAGTCCCCTTTTATGAGTTATGGTAAGTGATTCTATATTCCTAGTCAGCACAAAGATATTGAAGAGATTGTGGCCTCCTTGGGCCACTTATTCTTAGAAAATCTGCAGAAGAGACTATGTTCACCAACATCTGTGTGTTTCCCTTTTTCCTGGGATAGAGCTGAACCACACTTTGTAGACCACCTCACTGGGAGCCGTGGGCACCCCCTGAGTTCTGGTCAACAGAATGCATGTCTGAGAGGTAGGTGCACCTCCCAGATGTGTCCCATGCAAATCTTTCCCACAGTGTCCTCACTCTCTTCCCCCGTCTGCAGGGAGAGAGAGAAAGAGAGATCCCTGGTTCTAGAGAATATTGAAGGGAGGATTGCTTCCTGAATCAATGGTTGGGAAGCTGCCTGTAAAACACTCCTTGAATCATTATGACAGGAGTATATTTCTATTGCTTTAAGTCACTTTTATTTTGGAGTTGTATGTTACAAGCGCTCTGTCCTAATACAAACTTATTTTAATAAGTAGAAATATTGGCATCAAATCTACACTAAATTTATGTCCTTGGAGTATTTTAAAATGACACACAGTAAGGCAACAGAGATCAAAGGTAAGAAGTCTAGAGAGCTGTGATTTGCTGTGGAAAACATTTTCTAACAGTTGACTGGAATTACTTGTGCAACTACCGGTATGTCTGATGTACCAGGTAAAGTCACAAGAAAGAGTCAGGCTGATAGTATGTGCTGTGTCCTATTGGCTGCTTTTAGCAGGATGTTATATGAAGGAGAGCAAAGGAGTAATTAAGTAGTTTTCAAGCAGAAATTCTAGGAAGAGAGAAAATTCAGCAATATGATCCTATGAAGTGTTAAATCAACTTCTACCATCCGAATGAAATATGATTTAAAAAGCCTTTGAGTAACAAAAGCCCAATAAGAACTGAAAGCCCATGGACACAGACAATAGAATGGTGAAGGCCTGGGAGGGGCAGGTGCAGGGTCAAGGGGGTCAATGGGGAAAATAAAGGAAATATCTGTAATACTTTCAATAATAAAGATACATTTAAAAAACAAAAACAAAGGAGAACTCATCTTTGAAACAAAATTCAGATTACAGGTATGTCTACTCTGCCTAATCCTGATGACATGCAGATGACTGCCATTAGGAGAGAGGCAGAGGAGAGAGCAGGCATTAAATATATCAGGATTGACAATTATATTTAGGAATATATTTTATTACTGGAACATTAAACTGACTGACAGCAAATACAAAAGGAGTCCATGAAATCACCATCTTTAAAAGAAAAAAGCCTTTGAGTATTCAAGACTTAAAATATCATGTCTTCAGTTTTATACCAACAGGAAGCATTTATATTTATAATTCAGAGAAACATTTATGAAGAAAGATAAAAGTTTTATAGTTGATGAGAGAAAATTATATTTGGTCCACAAACAGTAATAACAGAAAAAGACAAAATTCTATTTGGTGCACAAACAGTAATAACAACAAATACAATCTTTATTTATGCACACACCTTGCAACAAGCAGATTAACCGTATACAAGAGCACATGCTTGCATGTGCATGCATACACACACATACATGCACACACACACAATACACATTCTTGCATTCTGTCAGGGCATCTATACTAATAAAAGAGTAATATGCTAATTAGACCAGGAGACCTGCCAGAGACCTTCCAGACGTCCTTCCAGACAAAGCCAGGGGCTTGGCTGGCCTGAAAACCACCCCCAAATGGCCCTCAGGCCCTCGCCCAGGCCTGCCATGCCCCCCAGCAGGGACCCTCACTCCAATGGGGCATGGCAAGCCTGCAAACAGCCCTCAGCTCCTTGCCCAGCCCACTCCACCCCTAATGGGAACCCTCACCCTGATGGGGGCATGACCAGCCTGCAAATGGCCATCAGACCCTCGCCAAGGCTGGCACCCACCCCAGTGGGGACCCCACCCCAATGGGGGCATGGCCAGCGTGCAAACTGCCCCAGGCCCCTCGCCCAGGCCAGCCCCATGCCCAAGGGGACCCCTACTCTGATCCAAGACCCCCTTCAGGGCAGATCAGGACTAGACCAGCAGTTGGACATCCCCCAAGGGGTCCCAGATTGAAGAGAGTGCAGGCCGGGTTGAGGGACACCCCCCATCGTGTATGTATTTCATGCACTGGGCCTCTAATCTCTCTATATATAAGCCCAGCCACTGAACAGTGGAATGACCAGAATTAGCAGTCGGCCAGTCACTATGATGTACACTGACCTCCAGGGGGAAGACGCTCCTGCGTTGAGCATCTGCCCCCAGGTGGTCAGTGTGCTCCCAGTGTGGGAGAGCCACTTGGCTGACTGGGAAGAACAGTCACAGGCCATGATCCCCACAGGCCATGCCTCCCACAAATCCATGCACCGGGCTTCCAGTATGTATATATATATATATACATATATATATATATATACACACACACACACATATATATATATATATATATATTTACATATATATATTATATACACATATACACATAAATGTATGTCTACATATAAGTATATAAAATAGATATTTATGTAAATAAAAATATGTATAAACTATACATATATGTGTTTATCTATAATATGTAAATATTCAACCATGTAGAAATACATTGAAAAAATGCCAGCTATGAACCAGGAAAAGGGCTGTCATCCAACCATGCAGTTGCTCTTATATTGGACTTTTTAGCCTCCAGAATTATTAGAAACTAGTGGCCCGGTGCACAAAAATTTGTGTACTCGGGAGGGTCCCTCAGCCCATCCTGTGCCCTCTCGCAGCCTGGGACCCCTCGTGGAATGACCATCTGCTGGCTTAGGCCCACTCCCCAGGGCATTGGGCTTAAGCTGGCAGTCAGACATCCCTCTGGCAGCCCGGCAGCCCTCGGGGGATGTCCACTTGCCAGCAGGGAGCAGGTATAGCTGCAGTCGGACATCCTTAGCACTGCTGAGGAGGTGGGAGAGGCTCCCACCACCACCGCTGTACTGGCAGCCATCAGCCTGGCTTGTGTCTGAGCAGAGCTCCCCCTGTGGGAGCACACTGACCACCAGAGGGCAGTTCCTGCATTGAGCATCTGCAGTATGTGTCATAGTGACCAGTGATTCCCAGTAGCTCTGTTGTTAGGGTCAATTTGCATATTACCCTTTTATTACATAGGATAGATGCCTGGTGCATGGGTGGGGGCTGGCTGGTTTGCCCTGAAGGGTGTCCCAGATCAGGATGGGGGTCCCGTTGAGGTGCCTGGCCAGCCTGGGTGAGGGTCTGAGGGCCATTTTCAGACTGGCCACACCCCTTCAGGGTAGGGGTCCCTGCTGGGGCGCCTGGCAGTCTGGGTTAGGGGCCGATGGGATGGCTGTTTGCAGGCTGGCCACATCCCCTTCAGGGTAGGGGTCCCCGCTGGGGGTGTTTTTCAGGCCAGCTAATTCCTTCATTGCCAGGGCAACCAAGCCTCCTACCTGCTCTAGCTCCGTGACTGCTGGCTGCCATCTTGGTTGGGTTAATTTGCATATAGTCACTCTGATTGGCTGGTGGGCATGGCTTGGGCATAGCGAAGGTATGGTCAATTAGCATCTTTGTCTTTTATTAGTGTAGATAAGTTTCTATTGCCTATCAGCTATCTAGCCTCTGATATTTGTTAATAGCAGTCCAAAGAATCTAAGACACTGTATTAAAGAAGTACAAACCATTCTAATACACATACATATTTGCATGCTCTATAAAACTATTGGCTATCATAATCAGAAACATCATCTTCATATGACCACAGACTCCCTTTTAAATATTAATTATATACAATAATAGCTGATAACGTTAAAAACAGCTAAGAGATAGAGGAAGATGGTTCTAGATTAGTATACCCTGGAATGGGTGAGCACTCTTTTTATCTTAAAAAAAATGATTGCAGATATCCATGGTATAGTAATAATTCAAAAGAGTTTGCCTTGGTATATTGGCTTATAGGGTTGGCATAATTTTGCTGGTCTGCTCCAATAAAAGATCTACCCATTACATATAAATTTCAAAATTAATCAAGGCAAAAAGACAGAGCTCATTTCACTGTGTTCCTCCAAAATGACATGAGATCAAAGTCTGAGGATCCTGAAAACTGTAGTGGAAGCTGAGGAATTCAGTCTCCACTTCAGTTCACATACTGAGATATAAAATATCAGGGCAGCAAAAAAGCAGTTTCCTCGTTATCTGCAAGTAATTAAATTCTGGGTTTGGTTAAATCTCTTTTCACCAAAAAAGAAGTAAAATAAAACAAAACAAAACAAAAAGCAATGTGCTCTTAGGGAACAATCTGCACCACAAGAGGCTATCCAGAGGTAACTCGCCACGTAAACATTGCCCTACTAAACAGAGTGCAAGTTCAGGGAGTATTTCCATTATTACTCTCCGTAATGTCCGACTATGCAGACTTTCTAGTGAAAGGACACAGCATGCATCAAGCAGGCTGCAATGGGCTGAACTGAAAATGAGGTTATATGACTAAAAATAATTGACTCTAGAAATTCAAATTATTGTAATTCAATAAATATTTGGAGCTGTTAATGACAAAAGTTATATTATAAAAATTGTAATCACTGCTAAGGAGGACAAACTTCTCCCAGTAATAAAGGCCATGTAAATAAAATAGTTTAAAAATTAAACAAAATGTAGAAACGGCCGGAACCGGTTTGGCTCAGTGGATAGAGCGTCGGCCTGCGGACTGAAAGGTCCCAGGTTCGACTCCGGTCAAGGGCATGTACCTGGGTTGCAGGCACATCCCCAGTAGGAGATGTGCAGGAGGCAGCTGGTCGATGTTTCTAACTCTCTATCTCTCTCCCTTCCTCTCTGTAAAAAATCAATAAAATATATTTAAAAAAAAAAAAAAAAAAAAATGTAGAAACGGATGGCATTTTGAAGACATAATACAGAACAGTGATAGTGAATGTTGGTGTAGCATCTATGAGTCAGAATGCATCTTAATTTTCAGGGCAGCTTTTAAAATTAGAAATCATTTTCTTGAGATTTGAATATAAGATCTCCATGGAGTATATTCTGATCCACAATTTTTGCATGTAATGCATCTTCATAATAATAATTTGATAAAATTTTAAAAAATATTTTAAGAGAAAAAAATGTTCCTATGATGCATTATTTTATTCTCTCTGGATGAAGCATTCACATATTTTGGAATTTCAAAGAAAAGGAAAATGGTTTCTTGTAATTAAATGTTCTGGGTACATATTTGTCTTGTTTAAAATATAAATAAGTCGGCTAAGTCCATAAACTATGAACACTTGAATTCTACTCAGAGCTCAGGACTTGGCCTTTCTTGTCACAGGTGACCGTGCATAAACAACATAATATAAAATCTTTAATTTTTTTCATTTGTATTTTGGTGGAATCATCAAGAGGACCACTGAGATTCCTCAGTGCATATGACTAACACACTGAGGTTTGAGCAAATATAATAGTTAGAACTGGTTTTCAACCCATCAACCACCTACATCTAGTCATAGGTAGAAGTGCACATTTAACTAATATCCATAAATTTCTCCATTAATCATAGTATGAAGGAAGTGCTTTTAGGCAACTGCATTTCACTTACTGTATATAGATTAGGATATTTTTGACCTTGTACAGTTATTTGCTCATGAACTTCTTTGGCTTTGTGTATTTACTTGGACATGTGTGGAAATAAGTCTCTTGGAAAATTATTTGTCCTGGAATAATGGAGTTATTGCCAGGTTCTGAGCAGTCCCTTTAAAAGCGTTGTCAGAAGAAATGCATGCGGTCACACAGCAGGTGGTTCGTCTCTGTGAAAGCCTGAGCATGAGAGCAGGGAAGGCTGCAGACTAGTAATTAGGTATTGATTGGTTCCGCTAACACATTCTACACATTTCCAAACAAATGCACCATCGTTTCTGACTCCTTTTTTTAAAACCTTGAAATTGGTCGGTGCATTCATTGCAAAGATTACATAATATAAAGTATGGTTTTTACAACTGATTCACGGATTTCGCTTCAACTGAATCAATACACTTCACAAAATTATTTCATTCTTAGAAAATGTCGCAAAGATCAACAGAAGTCCATTTATACCTCCAATAAGTACTTCTATTTTACAACATCAGAAATATACATTTAAGACATTACTAAAGACTCACCATATGCAGGAACTTTTCTTTTAAAAATGTAAGGCATCATGATATCCTGTAGAAAAAAAAAACAACACAAACAAACAGAGAAGTGTGGAGTCACAAAACAAGTAACCAAGGGGCACACCATTAATCAGGGCATCAAGGTGAGAATATAAATGAGAAAGTAAAGTTTCAGAGAACAAATAAGTGTATACCTAAACTGGTAAAGATGTAAAAAAAAATTAAATAGATTAAAACAGAACAAAAAAAGTATGACAGTTAAAAAACAAGATTTAAATAGATTTATAAGATCATAATAGCATTTAGTGTTATAGAATTGAAATTTTATTCTGCTCAAGAATGATTACAGTCTATAGGATTGGTATTGTATAATTAGGGGAAAACAATTTGATATTTTCCCCCCAAAATTAGTGAATTTTCATAGAGTAGGAAAATGAGGACAGATGAAATAATCAAGAAATAAAAAGAAAAAAAAACATTATGTAGATTTAAACTATAGTTTTTTCTGCACCAATACAATAAAAACATGAACTTATGTTTCATTTACTGTTAAAAGCTATTATAAAATTACCAAAGTTACTAATTATCAAAGTTACCCAAAATTATCATTGGGTTAATACATTGACCCAATGAATTAATTTAATTTAGATGGGGATCTAAAAGTAACAATAAAAATAGGTAAAATTTAAACATGAAATAAAACTATAACATATCTTACATATTGTTCTTTTTTATCTTTAATGCCAAGTATTGCACATATTTCTTGATCACTGTGTTGGAACAAAGTGCATTATGTCATATCTCATTTGCTCCTTAGATTACCACTTTCCTAAGTAAAATAAGTTACTTGCCTTGCCCAATTCACATCAGAGGTATGACTAAGTTTAAAAGGGAACCCAGGCACATGTGCTTTAGATCTAGATGTCTACTATTATGCTGGAGAATCTCAATTGCTAAGGAGCAAATCAGAATATAACAAGCACAAGTGCTTAGAATTTAGTCCATATTTATATATTATGGAAGTTTTCTGCTTGTCCTTATACATTTTCTTACATGGTTCCCAAGAGGAGAGCCAAAACGATAAAAACATGTTGTATTTTGAATAGGCATATAGATTTCTTTTATAAAAAAAGGTAATTTATGACAAAAAATAGTTTGGTCTCCTGTAAAGATGCTGTGTGTGTGTGTGTGTGTGTGTGTGTCTGTGTGTGTAGATATATGTCATGTGAAGGGCTCAGTTTGCTTCTTTAGCATTTTGAAAGATATTGTTGATGTAAATGTGTTTTTCAATAAATTTATTTCCTTATCTATATGTTTCATGCATCAGTTTCATATCATTCTTCCAATCAGAATATATACATGTTAGAGAAAAAAAACTGTAAAAATGTACCTAATGTGGTATAAATTTCAAAACTTATTTTTGTTTACTAGCTTTATCCAAAGTATACTTTATAGTTTATTATTAAACTTGCTTTGAAAATTTGTATAACCCAATGTAAGTAAGATATAAATTGTAGGAGGTTGCTAAGGCAGTGATACATTTTAATATAAGGGAAGCATTTGTGGGGGGGAAATAGATTTTTTTTAAACTTCTGTCTTTAAGCAGCTAATTTGGGGCTTATTTATTTTGTTTTTAGATTCAATTGTTGATACTAGTAGATATGTATTTATTGCCATTTTATTGTTCATATTTTTTTTATCTTTTTCTTCTTTAAAAAGACCTTTTAACAGTTCATGTAATACTGGTTTGGTGGTAATGAACTCCTTTAGTTTTTTTCTTGTCTGGGAAGCTCTTGTCTTTTGATTCTAAATTGTAGCTTTGCTGGGCAGAGTAATCGTGGTTGTAGCTCCTTGCTTTTTATTACTTTGAATATGTCTTGCCAATTCCTTCTGGCCTGCAGTTTCTGTTAGAAATCAGCTGATAATTTTATGGGAGCTCCTAGGTAGGTTACTCACTGCTTTTCTCTCCCTGCTCTTAAGATTCTCTCTTTGTCTTTAACCTTTTGTATTTTAATTATGATGTGTTTTGGTGTTGGCTTCTTTGGATTCATCTTGTTTGGAATTATCTGCACGTTGTGTACTTGTATGTCTATTTTATTCACTAGGTTAGGGAACTTTTCAGTCATTATTTTCTTAAATAGGTTTTCAATTCCTTGCTCTCTTTTCCTTCTAGCACCTCCATAATGCAAATGTTGGCATGCTTAAAGTTATCTCAGAGGCTCCTTAAACCATCTGCTTCCTTATCTGCCAAATTTCTGATTTAATTCTCTGCTTCATCTACTCTACTGTTGACTCCTTGTAAATTATTCTTCATTTCAGTCAATGTATTCTTCATCTCTGACTGGTTCTTTTCTATGTTTTTTAGTTCCATTGTTATGTTTGCTATCACTTCATTGATGTTCTCACTAAGTCCATCTACTCTTTCCCGAAGTTTATTGAGCATCATTATAGCCAATGTTTTGAATTTCGCATCTAGTGGGTTGCTTGTCTCTATTTTGTTTAGTTCTTTTTCTGGAGTTTGAGTTTGTTCTGTTCTTTCATTTGGAACATGTTTCTTTGTCCTCTCATTTTGGCAGCCTCCCTGTGTTTGGTTCTAAGTGTTAGAGAGAGCCGCTACATCTCCCAGGTTTGGTAAAGTATCCTGTATGGTCCATTGGCATAGTCACCCTATTCACTCCCGGTGTGTACCCTCTGCCCTCCCGCTGTGTAGTCTATGTACACCCTCCTGTTGTAGTTGAGCCTTGATTGCTGTTGACATGTCAATGGGAGGGATTTGCCCCAAGGCTGATTGAGGACTGCAAAGGTTGGCTGTAACCACCTGTTCACAGGGTGGAATGGGTCTGGGGCATCCGGGGAATGATAGGCCAAGGTCAGCCACCACCTGTGTTCTGCCCAGACCCACCTGGAATGAACTACAAAGGGATCTTCAGATGGCTGCTACTTGTACTGAGCTTGGAGTTGCCCAGGAGAGGCCAAGCTGCGAACCAAGGCTGGCTGCCACTAGTGCTGGGCCTAGGGCCACTGGTGAGAGGTCTGGAGCAGGCCAAAGCCAGATGCTTCTTGTTTGAAATATTTTAGGAAAATCTGAAGCATGAGTCAAGACAGAGGATGGGTATAAAAAAGCCCTGAAAACAGCTTGGGTGGGTTTGAAATTTGGGTAGGGAGGTCTCAGGGAATCACCAGGACAGAGCAAACAGTGTGAGCCAGGATGGTATAGTCTCAGCTTTGGTGCCAGTCTGCCTGCTCTGTGGGTGGGGAGGGCTCAGAAGAGGAACAATGGCCTCTGCCAACAGGTCAGTCTGGGAGAAAGCTTCCCCCCAGCTCTCGCCCTGATGAAAGACAATTCAGTTCTTCCTTGTGGGTACCTGGTGCCTTCTGAGCCGCTGCCCAGCACTGGAGCTCAGAGCCTGAGTCCAAGTCCCTGTGTGGGCCATTTAACAGGACCTCCTAGTATTCCAGCTGTCTTAGCCACAACCCCCACTGAATTTTACAGCTAGAGGTTATGGGGACTTCTTAGTACTAGAACCTTGGGCTAGAAGGTCGAGTGTGGGACTAGGACTCCTGACTCCTCAGAAGGGGACTTCCACAGCCAAGATAGCTCTTCTGATTTTTATCTGCCACATGTTGTGTGAGACTAGCCCATTCCATGTCTCTGCCCCTCCTACTAGTCTTAATGTGGTTTCTTCTTTATATCCTTAGTTGTAGGATTCTGTTCAGCTAGATTTCAGGTGATTCTGAATGATGGTTGTTCTGTAGTTTAGTTGTAATTTTGATGTGGTTATGAGAGAATCTACCCTTCTTTTTTTACTACCCCATTTGTCATGGCTGAAAGAATGAACAAAAGTTGCCTCTAATTAATATCACAATGACTACTCACTACTTGGTTTTTATTCAGAATACAGATGATTCTTTCATTCCATATGACAGCACATTATGAAAAAAATTAAGTACCATTTCATCCTGGCCAGCTAATGAGGGTGAGTTGATAAGAATAAAAAATAAAAAACAAAAGACCTATATCATGTATGTCTATTTAAAGGAAGAATGTTCATATGATAAAACATTCTACACATTGACTTATGTAGCCTAACATGCTACATAAATGAAAAAGACTGGGATTGGAAAAATAGTCATTTGTAAAGGAAGATTTAAAAATTCTATGATTAAAGAAACGTTTTGACAAATAAAATCTATAAATACTAATAGTTGAAAATGCTACAGTGACTCAATTGGGGTAGGGTGGAAACCAGGTGGAGGGGAGCAATGGGGGAAAAATGGGTGATACCTGTCAAACTCTCAACAATAAAGATAAAAATAAAATAATATGCTCACTTATTTAACCAACATATTTATTGAGTACCTACTATGGTTCAGGTACTCTTTTAGGTGTTTGAGGTGCATCAGTAAAAAAAAACAACAATCCATAATTGTGGGGAGTGCATACTCCACTAGAGATGTTACTTAGTATGAAATCTTGGCTAAACCTTTTTAATGACTAAAAATAAAATAAATAGTATTAAGGCTATGGAAATTGTAAACCTACTGATATATATGAAAGTGCCTTTGAACTCTAACTGTCTGAGATATAGAGTATTCCAATATGGAAATAATTTGATTTGCTTAATTTCTATACATATTTGCTAATTTAAATGTGGGTACAATACTTTAAAAAAATGGAGTGATTTTCACTTCATATAACTAAATTTTGTTTTTATCAGTAACCCATAAAGTAAGAAAGGACCAGAAGAGAATATAACAAAAGAGGCACCATTTCTTGGTGCATTAATGAAAATGATATATAGATTATTAATATTATAGAGATTATTAATAATATTTTTATTTATATTGCTATTGTAAGAAATAAATATTTATGACTTTATACAGAACTAGAGGCCTGGTGCATGACATTTATGCACTAGGAGCGGGGGGGGGGGGGGGTCCCTCAGCATGGCCTGCGCCCTTTCACAGTCGGATATTCTTAGCACTGCCGTGGAGACGGGCCACTGCACTAACCAGCTGTCAGCCCAGCTTGTGGCTGAGTGGCACTCCCCCTGTGAGAGCACACTGACCACGAGGGGGCAGCTCCTGTGTTAAGCATCTGCCCCCTGGTGGTCAGTGCACATCATAGTGACTGGTCATTCCGAAGTTCGGTCGATTTGCATATTACCCTTTTATTATATAGGATGAGGTACACTGCATGCATTACTAAATCCTTTTAAAAATAAAGTACAAAGTCCTCCTAATTTTCTTCACAACTAAGCCCCTGTTTACTAGCATTATTTCAATTCATTTTACCTTTGCTGCATCTGTCTTGTATATTCTTATTTATTCATATTAGACACCGATAAAACCTGTAATGATTGTAATTTCCTAGAAATGTCATTTCTCATTTACATTTTATGTCTTTACTTAGGGTCCAACTGTCTACCTAGATTAATTATCACATTCTATCACTTCTGGTAATAACTTCTCATCAAGGCCCAAGTTAAATGTCATGTTAATCCCTTGATCATCTTTTTTTATCCCAGAAATTAAACATATTCTTATGTTTAGAACTTTTCTACCTAGTATTTTAATTATTTATGTTTATGCCTAGTGACTCCATTAGATTATAACTTCTATGAATGTGTCTTTTAAAAATTATTCTTCTATCTCTCCTGTTACTTTTGAGAGTATGTGATCTTAAGCTATCATATATAAGAAGATAGATGCTTGATAAGAATCCATGGAAGTGATAAGGCTACATAAGGCGATCTAGAGCCCAGGAAGCCTTGAAGCATCTACTCAGCTAACAGAACAATTTTCTTGTTGTTTTATTCAAGTTCATGTATTATAAGTACACAGAAAAGGTAATAAGGCTGGACATTTGGTTAAAAAGTTATCAAAAAATAAATTTCAGTTAAAAATATCTTAGAAAAATAATTTCATCATTTTTGTATTAAAATATTATTAAAATTAATATAAAGTACATGTATGTATTTTGTCACCTCTTCTTATTTTTAAAATTTAAGTCCACAAACAAATAAGAATATTTTGTACTTTTAGGATATTAAATCACTGAGAAAAAATAAAGTTATCCTTTTGTAATAACATAAAATATTATGCCAAATCTCACATCTAAAGTTTTTACCTTTATTTATGTGTTTCGGTGCAACATTATTTATGAAATGTCTGATTTTATAAAGAGTGGTTTATTTGCCAAAAACTGATAAGATACCATTAGTAAGGATGTAAAACATTTTGATAATGTTCTGTAGGAGAACAAAAGGTACAAAAATATTCTAGGATATTAATCATATTCATTATTTGACATAAATGGTTTGGGTAAATAGCATAAAGTTTGGAGAATTTTGTTCTATTCCTAATTGTAATATTTTCATTGTATTTTAAATAATAAAGGGTTTGCAGACATTTTTTGAGTGTTTACAGAAATATTTATACCACTTTCAATCATGGAATTGAAGTATTATTTTTTATTACTTTTCAAAAATGTATATTTAACAGATGTTTTCAGAGCATCAATTTTAATGTGCTTATAGATAAACATAGAAAATGGAAAAAAAGATTAGTTTTTATGACTATGTGGTGGTCCAAATGTATTTTTATCAAATAAAAATAAAATAATTCATTTTGTTAATTAAGACAAGTGGCATTTTAAATATTGACAAAAATACTTTCTTTTTCAATGAAATGTTGTTTTTTTTCCAAACTCATGCTTTCTTTCAAACACCTAATTAGTTTACATGATCAAAAGGAAATTTTTTACTTATGTCTATTTGGGAAAGGTTGCATTGATCTTTCAGAATAAGTAAGAGTTACTCTGTATGAAAAAGTTAAAGATTTGGAGATTTATTTTTACTTTCTGTAATCCTTCACTACAGAAAAACTTTTTGATGCAAAGATGACATTTTCTGGAAATCTCAGAGGATGATTAAGTTGCCTTGGACTAAACTGAATTATCAGTGATCATTTTAGCTGTCCATGACCTATAGATGACATTTGTCTCTAATTAATTAGATGTCTTCTTTTGAAAGAAACAGTGCATTGTGCATAATTAGAAGAGACATCAAGGTTGGAGTCTTTGGCTCATTAATCTAATGAAGCTAGCCTATGGCATTTATATTTCTCAGTTGTGATGTTATTTTATTTGCAATTAACAATGCTTTGTGTGAATGCTAATGCTTGATAAAGAAATAGAAATTAAGTACAGCAAAACATTTCAGAAGAAATTTTAAATTCAGTTGTTTGGCATACATCCTTGCCAATTATTCCTGTTGCTAGGAAATAAAAACTTGAGATACTGCTTTTGACTCACACCAGCCATCTAGTCATAATATTGTATCCCTGTCACAGAGGTGAACATGTGCCACCTCCTCAATAATGTTGGTCTAAGGCAGGGGTGGGCAAACTTTTTGACTCGAGGGCCACAGTGAGTTCTTAAACTGGACCGGAGGGTGGAACAAAAGCATGGATGGAGTGTTTGTGTGAACTAATATAAATTCAAAGTAAACATCATTACATAAAAGGGTACGGTCTTTTTTTTTTTTTTTTTTTAGTTTTATTCATTTCAAACGGGCCGGATCCGGCCCGCGGGCCGTAGTTTGCCCACGGCTGGTAAGACATGTAACATGGACTAAGCATTGTGTGTCCTTTCCTAGGAATTTTCAAATTGTTTTGAGGATGAAGTAGCTATTTTTCCTATTTCATCATAGAATGGTAAGAATATAAGCCTGGAGAAGCAGCCAGCTGACCTGAGATCATGAAACGATCAAAGAAAATCACAGAGAAAAACATAAAATCCCTGATTTCATTAAAAACTTTGAGCTAGCCATTTCTAATTGATATCATGTTTTGTGTTACTTTGTTTTTAAATTAAGAAATAAAACTTCCTTCTATTTTTCGTTTTCTTAGAATTGGATTTCCATTCATTGAAATTGAAATAGTCCTGATTATACAAAATACATTAGATTATAAAATTCAAAGTGAACTAATGTAGAAGAAACTAAGTAAAGACAGCCCTGGCTGGGTAGCTCAGTTGGTTAGAGTGTCTCTCAAAACCCCAAGATTGTGGGTTCAATCCCCAGGCAGGGCACATACAAGAATTAGCCAATCCTATATAATAAAACCCTAATATGCAAATTGACCAAATGGCGGAACGACCGGTGGAATAACCGATTGCTATGATGTGCACTGACCATCAGGGGGCAGACACTCAACGCAAGCGGCAGCTCCTGCGTTGAGCATCTGTCCCCCTGAGTGGGAGGCAACCGGCAGCGGTGATTGGGGGATGGGCCAGCTAGCAGGTGGCGCCAGGCCACCAGCCAAGGCAGGTATGAGCAGGATCCCACCCCCCCCCCCCCGGCCCCCCGATCGTCCCACCTGCTGGTTGGTCCACAGATCGGCCCTGATTGCCGGCCAGGCCTAGGGACCCTACCCTATATATTGGGAACAGTCTCTTAGATTTAAAAATTAAAACCTGGCAAGGCTACTCTAACACTGAAAAAACAGGACGATGCAGCCATGACATGCATGGACTCGGGCTTGCACATTTTGTGGTCAGCCCTGATTCTGACACTTAAAAGTGTGTAACAAAGTCAATTACTTAACTTCTCTCTGCTTCAGATTTTTCACCCATAAGATGGGAAAATGGTACTAGTGCCTCAGAAGGATCATGTTATGTACTACTTTTTACAATCAGGGCAAAAAAATGTAGCTGCCCATACAACAGCAAGATGCCTTTCACCTGTATGAAAAGTATGGTCACTGGTGCATGCAGCATCCCAGATTGTGAGAGGGATGCCTGACTGCCGATTTAGGCAGTGGGACATCCCCCGAGAGCTCAGGCCAGGCTGAGGGACCCCCTCCCCTGCCCCGTGCACAAAATTTGTGCACTGGGCCTCTAGTGAATGTATAAATAAGTGGAACAACAAATCTCTCTCTGTCTCCCTTTGTCTCTCTCTACAATGAATAAATAAATAAAAATTTTTAAAAAAGTAAAGATAAAAACAGAGAATAGTGCTATATTATATAAATAATACAATAATATAAATAATACAATGTACTAAGTAAATTCATTGTATAGAAAGTATATTATTATTTCCATTACATAGAAGAGCTTTTGGTATTTGTGAAACTTTGTGATTCATGAAACTATGTGTTACAGGATTGAAAGCCAATTCTGACTCCAAAATCCATAGTGTACCTATAATTCTATGAAGAGCTTTAAAATAAAATTTTAAAACATTTATTAGACCTAGTAGAATAGCTATCATAAAGTTCATACATAGATGATATTAGGTGAGAAGCATTCATTTAATGTTGTGTTTAATTAGGGTGAGTTTTTGCACAAAAATTGCTGTTTGGGTTTTTTAATCTTATCTCAGTTGTGAATGTTGGACTCAAAACTAAAACATGTGTGTTTGATGGTGCTTATAACTGAAAAGAAAAATAGAATATGTTATCAATCAGCACAGTGAAAGCATCAGCGGCAATTTGAACTCATTTAATGGGGGGACAAATCACTTTATATGCATCAAAGATCACACACTATTGAAACATTACCAGTGAAATATACCTAGCATAAATGAAAAAAAATGGTATTGTATCATATTTGAAAATATTTTAAACTGGAATTATATTAAGTAGAATTAATTAAAACAAGGTGAATCCTTAATTGTATAAATTTCAAATATCTGCAGAATTAATATACATTCCTAGAATAAACAAACCTGCATACCATTAATGTATAGTTGGCATTCTGAGATTATATGTTCCAAAGTAATCCTTATAAAAATGATTATAAAAATAATGATGATAAAAAGTATAATTTATCCTGTAAATAATAAGAACAATGATATAAAATCTCAGTCTTTGAGTTTATGTAGGATCACAGTTTACAAAGTGTGTGACCTCTGTCAACATTCTTAACTACTGTAAGCCTCAGTAGTTAAGGAATAATATTATCTCTTTTACAGGGTTGCACAAAAATTCCATCTGACTATGAATGAAAACCATTAGGCACAATTTCTTTTATACAACAAATTATTCATTAAATCTTAGCTCTTATTATCAGCTGTTATATAGATACTTGTGGTCAGTGAAACTGTTTAATATTTGGAGATTCACTGAAGATTTATTTTAAAATAATAAATCAAAACAATTGCTTATTAATATCAAATCTTTACATTTATGAATAATCATGAGCTTGAGGGCTTTCAAATAAACAATTATACTCAGTAGAATTCAGAGGGCAGTATGGCTTAAGTTTCATTTGGGCCTTTAATTTACCAAAGTATTTTATAGTCCTTGATAATAACTATCAAAGCAAACATAGCACTGGAAAAGGTAAGCAGGGGGACTTTATTCCAGGCTACGGCAATAAGAGAGACCAGAGTGTGGCCTGAACTCAAATCCATAGAAACAAAGGGCAGGAGAGGTTTGAAGAGCTGGCTTGTAGGCCAACTGTGTTTGCTAATTGGCTTTATCTGCCAAATGGCTCGTGGCAGGAGAACATTTTACTACTTGGAACAAGGAAGTCATGGAAGCTGGGCTCTTACGCTCCCACAGAAACTAGCAGGTAAGGGTGCTGTATTTCAAAACGATGGCTCCCAGGTCCTTGAGAAAGGCATTACGGGGCTGTATGAGTGGCAAGAGGCTTTTTAAATGGGTAGACGTATACTTTAAAAGGGTAGAGAAAGAATTTACAATTACAAAATTTCTAAAGCAAATAAAGAAATGGAAGAAGAGAGACCTATGTGATTGGGCCCTCTAGATTCTGTAAGAGCTGTTACGAGAGGAGGTCAGGGGCTTAATAATAGCAAGAAGCCTTTCTAAGGTCTAGTTATGCGGAGAGAAATGGGAAGGCTGTCTTGGACTTTATCTCTTGGAGTTAGTTCAAAGCCCATGGATTTGCTCATTTTAATATTCTGGCAACTTCTATGGTGGGTAAATGGAAAAGAAAACAATCCCAACAAATTCAAAACAATATACAAATTTCCTAAGATTCTGAATGCTAAAGAGACAAAAATAAATATCACCATTATCATATGCATAAAGTCTATTTGATACTTATTGTTTGGTGCCCATGGATTTGACTTATCACTCTCTAACACATATAATCATAGTTGCTAAATTAAACATATCCATGATAAGTTTCATTGTAAAAATAGTGTTTTCAATTTAAATCTTAATTATGTCATCATAAATTGGAAAATCAATATATTATTTATTTACTGAAGCAAAATTTTAAAATGTCATTGATGTGTAGGTAAATATTGATTTAATGAAAGCAGTTTCTCTTATTCACTATAATTTATTACATATAGTACCTACAAAGGATACTCTGATAGTATTTATCTGTTAGAGTTTGCTAAATAGCAAATGACTTATCATGCATAACATAATTACTTTGATGAAAATAAGCAAAAAACAAACATATCTTTTTTTTCTTAATCCTCTCCTGAGGATATTTTCCCATTGACTTTAGAGAGAGTGGAAGAGAGAGGGAAAGACAGAGAGAAATATTGATGTGAGAGAAACACATCGATTGGTTGTCTTCTGCATGGGCCCTGACCAGGGCCTGGGGCAGGGCAGGAGCCTGCAACATAGGTACATGCCCTTGACTGGAATTGAACCCTGGACTCTTTGGTCCATGGGTCAGCACTCTCTCCACTGAGACAAACCGGCTAGGGCACAAACATTCCTTTACAAACTGTTCACAATTTTTTCTTATACTTAACAAGAGGAATTCCCCACATTAGTAATTTTCAGACCAGTTCCCTCAATTTGGAGGAGAAATTGTTGAAAATAATAATGGCTGACAGTCAGATCAAGTGAAATATTTACCTAGAAAATATCACTGCCTTTCAAAAAATTAAACAATTTTTTTCTTTGCTACTCATTTGCTGTTCAGCCCATATCAGAATTATGAGATGAGGATGAGTTAAATTAAATTTCTATGAATGTGAATGGTATACCTCCATTAATTCATTTATTTGATAAATATTTACTGAGTGCTTCCCTGCATTAAGTAATAAGATATGTGCTGATGGACAGTACTGAAAAACATATTATAGGACATTAAATAATTTTTTATTCTATTAAATTTAGTTGTCCAAATTAAGTCTCATTAATCCACAATATTTTTTTACAGAAAGAAAAAAGTACTGGAACTATTTTTACATTTTTAAGTAAATTAAATAGAGCCAGTAAAATTAGTCCTGTGATAATTTAAAGCCTAGGTATAGTATTTAATTCTGACATTTTTATTGAAATAAAGAATGTATATGCTTCTCCTAAGTCAATATTCGCATTAAAATATTGGTGGAAACATTGGTGAAATCTTACAGATTAAAGCTGCAATCTCTTTGATAGAACTGAGTCAAATATGCCTTTAAATTTTTGATCCTTTGAGTTGAATACCTTGAGAAACTTTCAGCTTTACCAAATAAATATATTTTCTATTCCTTCATATTCAAGGAAGTAAATGCATAAAAAGCATATATTGGAAATCTTATGAGCAAACTCTTGCCCTGAGGTTCTAATAAAGTATATATCACTTCTCTTTGGGAAAAAAAGGAAATGCTTTCATTTCAGTGGATGACAACCAAGTTCTTCCCTTTTCAGGTATTTTTAACATCAATGCTTCTGTAAATGTAGATAAAAGTGCCCTTCTTTATTGAACAGATACAAAAAATAAAAATTCACATAAAGTAAGCTACACATCCCCCCCGCCCCCTTTACTCAGAGGAAGAATGCAGTTAAAATGGACAATGTATTTTCAGTACCACTGAAGCTTTACATCTCCCCTGCTACCTCTACCACCCCTGGTTATATTTTTTGCCACAAAGAGGAGAAGCCTTGCCATTCTCTTTAGTGACATCTCCTGGAGAGAGCAAACACAGTCATCCTCCGTAATTGCTGCTGAACTGTGACTAGGGCATGCTGCTGCACTCCACACCACAGTTCCGTAATTTTACTGTTTGTTTGCAAAGAGCTAAGAAAGCTTTGTGGACTTTGTTTTTGCACTGTGCCAGAGTGGATGGAATTTTTAACAAGTACATTTTCCCCTCTTGACATTGAGAAATGGCAGGTTAACTGAGTGGATTTGATCTTCCTGACAGGCCACAGATGTGAATTCCGTATCCATTCACCTATAACAGTTGTGTGGATTTCTAGATCACTTTAAAATTAGACCAAAAAAAAAAAAAAAAAAGCTAAGCAGGACTCATGGCGACGTTAGAACTCACAGTAGAGCTGTGAATTATTTCAATTATTGCACTCTAAAGCCTGTGTATTACACTTATCTCCATTTTGAATGCTGAGAATACTATATTCTAGTTAAAAGAATAAACCAAAATATCATAGAATATGAATATGGCTAAAAGATAGTATTCACTCATAAAATATTTACCAAAGCAAGCTTAAATATTAACTTATGTTCATATCCATTTACTATGTTCATTAACCTATAGTTGTATTTTAATCAAATGTGTATATTTACTATTATTAGAATCCTCTTTGCATAGAAATTCTGAGGTATTATTAACATGATTATTAACCCTGATGATTAATAGATTATGAGGTTATCTCTATAGTTGATATGTGACATATTTTTCACTGTAAAAGAGGTATACTACTTATCTCCCCAATCTGTTTTAATTGAATGGATTGATTTATATCCTGGCTGTAATTTACTGAGTCTATTCCCCTTCCATGGCCCCTTAATAGTCCAAGCATTAGTGCAGTGATTGGCACATAGAAAGAGATCAATGAGTGTTTACTAAATTGAATCGAATGCACTGACTTTATAATGTAGAACTGACCTTCAAGAAGCTGTGAACTTTAGTGAAAAATAATTGCGTTCAAAATGTATTTCTTATTTATGATACATTTATGCTATTGTACGAAGTAAATTCAAATGTATTATATCAACATATGTCAATTGCAAAAACTCAGTTTATTAATGCCACTTATTCTTCTGTTCAGTTGGTTTACCACAGAGACAACCTAAATTCTGCACAGAGAGGCTCAGGTTCCCATAATCAACAATTAGGTCCAATAATGCATTGGACATGTCGGGTGAATTGCAAGGTCATTCATATACTAGGCACTTTATATTATTGCCTGGATAAGTAGATGTATATTGTCCAAGGGCAATTTTCAGAATGTTATAGATAAACATTTTAAATAGACATCCTAGATTGGAATTTAATCTTCACTTCTGACTACCATTTTCCTGACAACATAAATATATGGAGCATGTAGGCACACATTTTTACATATTCTAAGTCACAACTACAAACTATTGTGTTTATTAGCCTAGACCTGTGGTTGGCAACTTCGGCTCGAGAGCCACATGCGGCTCTTTGGCCCCTTGAGTGTGGCTCTTCCTAAGCCTTAGGAGTACCTTAATTAAGTTAATAACAATGTACCTATCTATATAGTTTAAGTTAAAAAAATTTGGCTCTCAAAAGAAATTTCAATCGTTGTACTGTTGATATTTGGCTCTGTTGACTAATGAGTTTGCCGACCACTGGAGAAGTCCATTTCTTTATAAATATAAAATTGTTTGTTTTTGAGAGTCCCACTGTAATGACAATAGTCCTACATTTCCATTCCCCTCACCTTCCTATTGCCACTTTGTTGCCTTGCTGCTTCTGGTATCATTTATGTCCCATCCAAACTTAACCCTGACTACAAAATGATCTTTCTAACTGGTAACACAAACTCAAACTACTGACACTTTATTCATTCTGTTCTCTTAAAAGGTAGTTCTGTAATCAAATTCTGACTCTACCATTTGTTAGCTCTGCAGTTTGAGAAAACTTGTTTACCTTTTCTGTGCCTTGGCATTCTTACCTATAAAATGGGTACAGTGTATTTACTTATTAATTCTATATTAAAAATTCAATGAAGCCAAGTTTATAAAAATCTTAGCTTAAAATAGTACAAGAATAATTTTTTGTTTGTTTGCTTTTTATTATTTTACTTTTTCCATCACTATTTATTCCCTCTATGCCCTCTTCCACCTCACCACCCCCTACACTCCCAGCCATCACCACACAGTTGTCCATGTCCATGAGTTCTTTTATTATTTTTTCTTTTTTGCTAAAGCTCTCCACCCCCACCCCAAAACCTCCCCCAGCACACCAGCAGTGTAAACCTGCTCTCTCTCTCTCTATGAGTCTATCTCTATTTTGCTTGGCAGTTCAGTTTATTCATTAAATTCCACATATGAGTGAAATCATATGGTACCTGTCTTTCTCTGACTGGCTTGTTTCACTTAGCATAATGTTTTCCAGGTCCAGCTGTGCTGTCGCAAAGGGTAACATTTTCTTCCTTTTAAAAGCTGAAAAATTCTTCATAAATGACACTTAATAGTATTCAAAGTGGCTGATTTTCTAATTTCTATTAGTGGATTCCCCTTTCTTTTAGTCATCGAATACTTGAGTTTTACATGGGCTCTTTTCTTTCCCTGCTCTGTGTATCCAATTAATTGATAAGTCCTATTGATTTTGCATCAGTAATAACTTGCTTATGTTAGCTCATATCTTATTTTCCAAATTAAGCATTCATTTCAATAATCTATTTTTCTCCTGGACTATTCACGAAGAATTACACATAGCCTCTCACCCCTTTTCTATCCTGCATGCTTCCAAGATGAAAATTTGAAAATCACAAATTTCCTGTTTTCAGTTGTTGGTTGGCTCCACAACTCTTCCTGAATCAGTTCTAAACGCCTCCGCCAATTATTTTGAAATGTTCAATTTCTAGACACAACCTGCATTTCCATGCATTCCACTAATCATATATGTAGACTACACTCTATTCTACATATAGAATGTGTATTAGACTATAGCATAGCCGAATTGAACCACTCAACTTTACTTCAAAATACCACCTTTCTCCAAAAGATCTACTCGATGCCACTTCCTTTGAATGAAATGTAATTTTTTTTTTTGCCTCATTCTTCTACAATTTCTGACTGTCACAATTCCCTTTATCTCATCTGTAAAATAAAGAAGTGGGAGGAGAGGATAGTAAAAGCCCTTCAGTCTGTGAAATGCCATGAAACATTTATTCATTTCTTATTGCCCATTTTAAATGTAACCAAAGTCATCGAGACTTTAATCTCCCCCCTACTTGTACACAGAGGTAGCTTATGACACACAAGCTGAACTTTGACCCAGCTCTGTCTCATACCAGCGTGGTGACTTTGGCTGAGATTCTATGGCTCTCACTCTCACCCTCAGTTATCTCATCAATAAAGGGAAAAATAATAGAATTATCCCTACAAAATTTCTATGACTTGTTAAAAATATTTAATGAATTAATCAGTATAGATTTAGAAAAAATTACTGTGCAGGAAAAATATTAAATCGCTGACTAATGGAACCCCAGACATAATAGGCAATTGTCCTGACTCATACTTAAGTTCTACCATCCACTAGTTGTATGACATTGGACTTGGTAGGTAGGTACTTAGACACTTTATGCTATCAATTCTTCATCTGTATATCAGAATGATATCTTCCTCTCAGAAAGCTAAAGGCAGAAAGCAATAATTTTTATACTTTTAAAAAACTTCATTAAAAATATGGTTTATTTCTATAACAGTAGCTGGGACCTAATAAAAATACAATAAATATAATTTACATATAAATATATGTTTAATCCACTATTTATATCACATCCTATATAATAAAAAACAAAAGGGTAATTAACCATACCTCCGCTATGCTTCCTATTGGCTAATCAGCGAGATATGCAAATTAACTACCAATAAAGATGGTGGCCGGGAGGCATGCAGCTGAAGCGAGCAGGAGGTTTCCTTGCTCCAGTGATAGAGGAAGCCAAGGTTCCCCGCCTGCTCCGGCCTGCTCTAAGCTCCGAAAGCAACAGCTCCAAAAGCAACAAAGTTTCAATTATAGAAGCTAAACAAATCCCAGATACCTGCTTTCAGCCGGCTGCGGCCTCAGAGCTGGACCGAGCAGGACAGCAACAAAGTTTCAATTATAGAAGTTAAATAAATCCCAGAATAAAAAAAAAAAGAAAAAAAAAAAAGGAGAAGCTGGGAACTTCAGTCGCAGACCAGCCTGAAAATGGCCCTCAGCCCCTCATCCAGGCTGGCCAGGCACCCCAGTGGGGACCCCCACCCTGAAGGGGGTGTGACCAGCTGCAAATAGCCATCAGCCCTCACCCAGGTTGGCCAAGCACCCAAGCGGGACCTCCACCCTGATCCGGGACACCCTTCAGGGCAAACCAGCTGGCCCCCACCCGTGCACCAGGCCTCTATCCTATATAGTAAAAGGGTAATATGCAAACTGACCCTAACAGCAGAAAGACTGGGAATGACTGGTCACTATGACACACACTGACCACCAGGGGGCAGACGCTCAATGCAGGAGCTGCACTCTGGTGGTCAGTGAGCTCCCACATGGGGGAGCTCTGCTCAGCCAGAAGCCAAGCTGATGGCTGCCAGTACAGCGGTGGTGGTGGGAGCCTTTCCTGCCTCCTCAGCAGCGCTAAGGATGTCCAACTGCAGCTTAGGTCTGCTCCCCGCTGGCAAGTGGACATCCCCCGAGGAATGCCGGGCTGCTAGAGGGATCTCTGATTGCCAGCTTAGGCCCAATCCCCCGGGGAGCAGGTCCAAGCCAGCAGGTGGTCATCCCCCGAGGGGTCCCAGACTGTGAGAGGGCACAGGATGGGCTGAGGGACCTCCCCCACCCCAAGTGCACAAATTTTTGTGCACCGGGCCTCTAGTAATATTATAACCTACTAAAACTACAACAAACTGATCTGAAGTTGGCACATTTTATCTTCAAACTTATTTTATGAGATTTATTTTTTTAACTATTTATTATTTCAACCCATGGGATGCAAACTTCTTACACACAGTGGAGGCTGTGGGCACCACTCCTTCCCTAGGCTTGCTCTAGATTCGATGTGATGCATTAGTTCCAATTTATTACACATTTAGAGAGCACACACTACATTCTAGCCTCTCTAAGATTGCATCAATACCATTTCCCCCAATTCAGACTTATTAGCAAAATCAATTATTGACTACTTCCTAGGTGCCACTCATTAGTCTATGTGCTTTACTTAGAATATCATAGTCTGTTTTTCACAACTTTTCTGTAAGGTAATCTTTAATAATAATAATAATAATAATAATAATAATAATAATTAGTGATAAGAAATAAAAGGAGAGATGCTCAGGGATTGCACTGTCACACAGGACAACCTGACACTGGACAACCTAGAGGCTGAGTCCCAAAGATTCTTCTCTTTATCATTATCCTGGAAAAAGTCATTGAGAGGGCATGACCACCCATTGGCCTGAGAGCTGGACCTGGGCTATCAGAGGCCACTTAACCCCTCCTCTTTTCTTGGAATGTACATTCCACCAATTGTTTCCACACCAGAGACACTTTAAGGATGCAGCTTTGAGGGGTGATGTGTTGTTGAGACCATCTGGACTGAATATGTAACTGAACCCTATTAAGGCTGCTAGATAAACTTTTAAGATTCTGGTGAGCATGTGCAGAGACCTACTCATCTAATTGTTACCCAAGAGAAGCCTTGTAGATACATTCCCATGCTTATTAAATCAGTCTGGAGTGACCTGCTTCTTATTCAGTCTCTGAAGAAGTTCACCCCAGGGACCACCTGAGCCTGCAAACCAACTCCCTCCTCTCTCGAGTGAAGGTGTTTCAAGGAAGGCAAAGCACAGCTCTCTGTGGTCAGAGAAGGAAAAGAAATCCAATCGGAGAGGAGCACATGAACGATGAATTTACCTAAGGTATAAAGAGAATACAATTCAGAAAATAAATATGAGCCTCATGAATACAAGTGATACAAAGGAAAGAAAAAAAAATTGAAGTTTAAAAAGCCCTGAAATGTAAAAGCATATACTCTACTAAGTAGCACTTAAGAAATGGACATTTCAGCCTGTATTTTTAATCCAAGTGCTATTACCATGATCTTTGGAGACATCTTAAGAGGTAGAACTCCTTCTGCTAAGGGACTGGACAACAGTTAGGAAAGATCAAGGGAATACTACAATAGATAGGATGATTCTAATCTGATTATAGAACTCCTCTTCCCTGTCCTTAGGTATGAGATATTCTCATTTGGAATTCAAGATCCCTTTCCTGTAAACACTATCAATTTTAAGAAAGAGGCTTAATCATTAAAATTAGAAAGATTCTCTAATGAGATAGAAAAGTTTAAGGCTACAAATCAGGGGGATAGAAGGTCCCTTTGACCAGACAGGCAGAAAAATCAGGAAAAAAAATGCAATGCTGTACAGTCTTTGTCCTCAGTTGGCTCTGATGGTGCTCTCAGTTCCAAGCCTGCCATTTTTGAATTTTTTCTTGAAGTGAAGCAGTACTTAATATGAAATTGGTGAAGTCATACGTTAAAACACAAAATAGGCATTTTCCGTTTTAATCAGTCCACTTCATCTGTTTTCTCTTTAATGTGTTGCTGTTAAAGATAGATCATTCCCAAGGCAATTAGATGATCCTGATTGATATAGGCTCTAAATGTTCTTTTAAAGAAAAATTCTAATAATTAAGCATGGAGAATCCATCTCCGATGATAGTTAGAGAAATATTTCTGTTTCCAACTAGTCCTTTCCAGGTTCAAATGGCTTCCATTTTATGATTGACTTTAATTAAATGAAGATAGGTTCATGATAACTTTAATAAAATAAAATGGGATTTCTTTGTGAAACATTTTAAAAGTAGTGCTTCAACCCTCTTTTAAAAGTAAACTCTGTGTATTTAAATTAGTTGAAACTTCAGATCCCCAAGGATATCGCCTATGTCAAATCACTATTATTTTTCTTCTTTATATATGACTAGAGGCCCACTGCAGAAATTTGTGCATGGGTGGGGTCCTGCCGGCCTGCCCCAATCTGGGCCAATCTGAGCCAGACTGGTTGGGGGGAGGGGCTGAAGGAGGTTGGCCGACCAGACCCGCCCCCGATCGGGCTGGTTGGTTGGCTGCAATGTGTGTCATAGCAACCAGTCATTCTGGTCATTCTGGTCATTCCGGTCACTTGGCTTTTATATATACATATTTAGATGAAAGAAAGTTTTTTGCCACTTGGATGTCAGACAAAGTTATTCACATTTGAAATTGCAAATATCCACATTTTTTCTGTGAGGTACTATCTGACAACAAGGCCTTGGGAGAGATATGGTCAAAGAAACGTGAGGTCAGAGCCTGCCACGGCAAGGTTACTGCCACGGCAAGGTTAAAGGGTATGATAGAAAAGTTTCACACTTTCATTCCTCCCAAATATTGTCCAGGTATGTGTTCAAGGAAGAGATAAGATGGAAAACCATTATTTTTACTCATTTGATCATTTGGAAATGTAAAACCAGAGAGGGTTTGTGATTCATGACAGGCCTTTAGGATTTGATCCACAATACTTGTATAGCTCTACCATTGAAATTTTCTATTTGAATTGAAACTCAATTTGAGAAGGTGAGAGGGATGGAAGGACAGGGTGAGAGAGAGAATGAAGACACAGAACAACACAGAGAGGCTCCCTGCTTGTGACAGCCATGGAGGCTACCACACTTATCCAATTTTTGCCTAATCACTACCAAATCCTGCCACCAGGAAGTTTTTATTTACAGATAATAAGTTCAAGCAGCTGAACTTGTGAAACCTCAAACAAAAACACAAAAGCATTTACTTATTTTGTAAGCAGTGGAATACAAATTGTACTGAAATACTGTTCAGAGAGCTTGGCTTTAAGAAAGAATATTTTGAAGCAGAAAAACATATCTAAAATGAAAGAGATATATGCTGCCACAAACTTTGAGAACCCAGAAACTTATTTTTCAGGTGTAAGCATTCTGTGCTTCTAAGTGCCTATAGCTCTGGAATGCAAGAGATCATTACTGGGGGCAGAACAAGGAGCCTGTGGGCCTCATATTCTCTTTGTCAGGAAATTTTCTGACATTAAAGCTCTGCCATGCAGAAAAATTGGGGATTTTCTATTCTGTTTGATTTCTCATGTGTGCAGTTTTTGCTGTGCCCACACTACACTTTTTTTGCTTAGAAAGTCTCTATAAGACTTATCTAAAGTCTCTTTTGTGAACTGATAAATGGTTCCATCGCTTTCCTACTTGATAGGTTTTCCTCACTTCAAAATTCTGATGAAGTGGTCTTTAGACCCATAATCCCCACAGGCACTTTGTTCTCATCTCTCCATTACTCACCATCTATTAACTTCCCAACCTCTTTAGCTCCTGGAGTGTTTCTAATTTTCTAGCTCCCTAATCTTCCACTGGAGAGGTATTCCTGCTTTGAAGACATCCAAATTATGTCATTCATATTGAATATTTCCCTGGAGAGGATAAAGTAGATTTATAGAAAACATGGACTCTGGTGTGTAGGGAACTTCTTTCCTCCAACTCCTACTCTGTAGCACTGCAGTCATTAGCTTCTCTGACTGTGTCTTCCCCACTGTCCTGGGGTGGTAGCTGGCTTCACACAGGACTCCCTGCATTGAACATTCTGCTGTCATAAGCAGTGCAAAGGGAGCAAGAACTAAAATGGTTTCCCGTTTAAACACAAGACTCTACAAAGAATTTGGCAGATTTTAAAGAGAGGCCTTTTTTTCTTACAGTGACAGAAAGGAAGTCATACACAAGAACCTACCTATGAAGAAATATGATAGAAAAATTTCTTTTGATTATAGCACTCCATTCCACTTTCTGTACCCCAATCTCACACAGTAGTCTTTTTGCCAGAAGACTGCTCCATAAAACAAATACTACACATTCTCTATGCAGCAAAGTGTCAATTCTTGCTAAGTGCTAGGTGCTAGGGATTGATAATGTATCTGTGTTAGGTAAATATTTAAACATATAGATTCTGATGAAGAGGTTATTTGCTGTCTTATGGAAACCTCTACTTTCTGATTACCCATAATCTAGTACAGTAAACCATTCAGAATTGACTCTTTTGCCCCATGTTCTAACTACACACTCACACACACACACACACACACACACACACACACACATATATATATATATAATATTTCCTTATATTTTCCTTTAAACATTTCTTATCAGTGTACTTCTTTTCTCTTCTCCCTCTGTCTCCTATATTTCTTTCAAAGATCTGGTAAAATAATCTGACCCCAAATGATAAGAAAGATGGTACAAATATTTGACTCAATGTATTAATTTCTAATTTAAAAAAAACTAAGGTTAATGATCTAGATAATTTAATGAAGTGAAAGTAGATAGAGGAAGCATAGATAAAGCATAGAGAAATCATAGATAAAGAATTCAAAGTAATAGTAATGAGGGTATCCAAACAACTCAGTGAGAACTACAAGGAACTTAATGATAATTATAAGGGACTTAATGAGAATTGCACCAACATAAAAAGAGAGGTTGAAACCACAAATAAGAATAAATTGGAAATGAGGAATGGCATAGCTGAAATAAAGAACACCCTTTAAGAATTTAATAGTAGAGTAGAAGAAACTGAGGACAGAATCAGCAAATTAGAAGACAAGGTAGGAAAAAAACACCCATTTAGAGCAGTAAATGGAAAAAAAATAAAAATAAAAACAGGAGGAGAATCTAAAGAAGATTTGGGACAATATGAAATGTAAAAACTTTAGCATCATAAGGGTACCAGAAGGAGAAGAACCTAAGCAAGGAATAGAGAACCTGTTTGAAGAAATAATGGCAGGAAATTTCCCTAACCTGGTGAAGGAAAAAGTCACTCAAGTTCAGAAAACACAGAGAGTCCCAATCAAGATAAACCACAATAGACCCACAGGTAGGTATATAATAATTAAAATGGCAAACATTAAAGACAAAGAAAGGCTCTTAAAGGCTGCAAGAGAGAGACAGAAAGTTACCTACCAGGGAGATAACTGTCAGTCTCTCCCATTATACTGTCAGCTGATTTCTCAATAGAAACACTTCAGGCCACAGGGAGTGGCATGAAGTATACAAAGTAAAGAAAATCAAGAAACTGAACCAAAGATTATTCTATCCAGCAAGGCTATAATTCAATATAGACGGTGAAATAAAGAGTTTCAGAGACAAAAGGAAAAAAAAAGGTTTAAGAAGTTTATTACCACCAGACCAGCACTGCCAGAAATGCTGAAGGGACTGTTGTAAGAGGAAGAAATAGAGAGAAAGAGAAGAACACAGGCATAAAGAATAAGAATGGCAACAAGTAAGTACTTATCAATAATAATATTAAATGTAAATGGCTTAAATGTTCCAATCAAAAGACATAGGGTAGCTGAATGGATAAGAAAACATGGCCCATATATATGCTGTCTACAAGAGATGAACCTCAGAATGAAGAACTCATACAGAATGAAATGAAGGGATGAAAAAAAAATATCTCAGGAAAATAGAAATGAAAAAAAAAGTCTGGGGTAGCAATATTCATATCTGGCAAAATAAACTTTAAAGTGAAGGCCCTAACAAAAGACAATGAAGGCCACTTTATAATACTAAAGGGATTGCTACAACAAGAGGATATAACTCTGGTAAACAGATATTAATCCAATGCAGGAGCATACAAACATATTAAAAAAAATTGTGGAGGATATTAAGGGAGAGATCAACAGCAATATAATCATAGTAGGGGACTTTAATACCCCACTGACATCACTGGATAGATCTTCTAGATCAGTGATGGTGAACTTTTTGAGCTCGGCGTGTCAGCATTTTGAAAAACCCTAAGTTAACACTGGTGCCCTGTCACATATAGAAATTTTTAGATATTTGCAACCATAGTAAAACAGAGACTTATATTTTTGATATTTATTTTATATATTTAAGTGCCATTTAACAAAGAAAAATCAACCAAACAAATGAGTTCGCGTGTCACCTCTGACATGCATGTCATAGGTTCGCCATCACTGTTCTAGACAAAAAATCACCTAGGAAACAGTGATCCTAAATCACACTAGATAAGATGGAATTATTTGACATTTTCAGAACATTTCACCCAAAGCTACAGAACATACTTTCTTCTCAAGTGCACATGGGGCATTTTCAAAGAGATGATTGGTTTCATGTTAGGACACAAACCAATCATCTCTACAAGTTCAAGAAGATGGAAGTTATATCAAGCATCATCTCGGATCAAAGTGGCATGAAATTAGAAGTCAATAAAATAAAAACATTCAAACACATAAAGGCTAAACAGCATGATATTAAACAAAGAATGGGTTACCAAAGAGATCAAGGAAGAAATAAAAAACTTCCTGGGGACAAATGAAAATGAATACCCAACAATCCAAAATCTATGGGAAACAGTGAAAACAGCCCTGAAAGGGAAGTTCATAGCATTACAGTCCTACCACAAAAAATAAGAAAAAAACTTCTAATAAACTATCTAACACTATAATTAGAAAGAGAAAATCCCAGAGTAAGTAGAAGAAAGGAAATAGTAAAGATCACAGTGAAAATAAGATATATATATATAAAAGATCAATACAACCAAGAGCTGGTTCTTTTGAAAAATAAACAAGATTGGTGTACCTTTAGCCAGACCCATGAAGAAGCAAAGAGAGAGGACCCAAATAAATAAAATCAGAAATGAAAGAGGTAAACTAACAACTGACCACACAGAAATACAAAGAATCTTAAAAAATACTATGAACAACTATATTCCAAAAAGCTGAACAACCTGGACTAAGTGTACAAATTCCTAGAAAAATACAATATTCCAAAACACACAATTAGGAGGAATCAGAAAACATGAATAGGCTGATAACTACTGATGAAATTGAAGCAGTAACCAAAAAACTCCCAGCAAACAAAAGCTTTGGTTTGGACAGCTTCACAGGGGAGTTTTACCACATTCAAAGAAGAACTAACACTTCTACTCCTCAAACTATTCCAAAAAATCCACGAGGAAGGAACACTTCCAAGCTCTTCTTATGAGGTCAGCATTACCCTAATTCCAAAACCAAATAAAGATGCTACAAAGATAGACAATTACAGGCCAATATCCCTGATGAACATAGGTGCTAAAATCCTTGACAAAATATTAGCAAATCGGATCCAGCAATATATTACAAAGATCATACACCATGACCAAGTGGAATTTATTCCAGGGATACAAAGTTGGTACAACATTCTCAAATCAATAAATGTGATGCATGACAAACAAAATTAAAGACAAAAATCACATGATCATATAAACCAGGGGTCCTCAAACTACGGCCCTCGGGCCACATGCAAATACAAATACTGCATTTGTTCCCGTTTTGTTTTTTTACTTCAAAATAAGATATGTGCAGTGTGCATAGGAATTTGTTCATAGTTTGTTTGTTTTTAAACTATAGTCCGGCCCTCCAATGGTCTGTGGGACAGTGAACTGGCCCCCTGTTTAAAAAGTTTGAGGACCCCTGATATAAACTGATGCAGAAAAAGCATTTTTAAAAAACCAATACCCTTTTTTGATAAAAACTCTCAGCAAAGTGGGATTAGAGGGAGCATATCTCAATATGATAAAGGCCCTAAATGACAAACCTACAGCCAACATCATACTCAATGGGCAAAAACTAAAACAATTTCCCTAAGAACAGGAAAAAGACAGGGATGCCCACTTTCACCACTCCTATTCAATGTAGTACTGGAAGTCCTAGCCATAATGATCAGACATGAAGAAAAAAATAAAAAGCATCCAAATTAGAAAGGAGGAAGTAAAGCTTTTGTTAGTCACAGATGACATGATATTGTACACAGAAAACTCTGGAGACTCCACCAAAACTCTACTAGATTTAATACATGAATTTGGCAATGTAGCAGGATATAAAATTAGCACACAGAAATTGATGGCATTTTTATACACCATAATGAACTCTCAGATGCCGGGAGCCGGTCCATCCTTGCTGCTTGACACAGTCGCTGCAGGAAAGAAACATCTGCACAGCATATGTTTCAATGGACCTGGCATATATAGCATACTGTTCTTAATATGTTTGCTCCCTTTAGCGCCATGTGTTTTAACCAAGGTCACCTCTCGGAGAAAGGTTGTTTCCTCAGGTGGGGATCTTTCCCTGAGGTTAGGGAGGGGATACAACCCCTTAATTAAGTGCCAGGCGGGTAGTTAAGCTACATAATCTTTACTCCCTGGAATGGAGATAAGAAACGCCCTAACCTTTGTAATAGAATTGACAGGATTAAAATCGGCTGGTATAAATATGGATGTAACAAGACAATAAACATCAGAACCTCATCAGTTCCTAACCAGAACTCCGACCAGAACTTTGGCTGGAGATCCTGGCTATAGGTCCTGACTAGGCTGCTGATCAGCTGAAGGCTGTCTTCGTGTCATTCCTTCTTCGCCGACTCCGTCCACACCTTTGGGGACCCCTGGACCCGCTGGGATTGGACCCCAGCACTCAGAAAGATAAACTAAATAACAATTTCATTTACCATTCCACAAAAAAAGAGTTAAGATACTTAGGAGTAAACTTAACCAAGGAGGTAAAAGAGCCATACTCAAAAAACTATAGGATATTGAAAAAAAGATAGAAGAACACATAAATAAGTAGAAGAATATACTGTGTTCATGGGTTGGTAGAATTAAGATCATTAAAATGTCCATACTACCCAAAGCATTCTATAGATTCGATGCAATCCCTATTAAAATCCCAATGGCATATTTCACAGAGCTAAAGCAAACACTCCAAAGATTTATATGGAACCAAAATGACCCCAAATAGTCACAGCAATCTTGAGAAAGTAGAACAGAGTTGGAGGAATCACAATACCAGATGTTATTAAGCTATATTACAAAGCCATAGTTCTCAAAACAGCCTGGTACTGACACAAGAATGGACATATAGATCAATGGATCAGAACAGAAAACCCAGAAATCGACCCAAGCCATTATGCTCAATTAATATTTGACAAAGGAGGCAAGAACATACAATGGAGTCAAGACAAGTCAGTCTCTTCAATAAATGGTGTTGGGAAAATCGGACAGATACATGCAAAAAAAAAAAAATGAAACTAGACCACCAATTTATACTATAAACAAAATAAACTCAAAATGGATAAAAGACCTAAATGTAAGTCAGGAAACCATAAAAATCTTAGAAGAAACGTTAGGCAGCAAAATTTCAGACATTTCTCATAGCAATATGTTTAACAATATATCTCCGAGGGCAAAGGAAACTAAAGACGAAATAAACAAATGGAACTACATCAAAATAAAAAGCTTCTGCACGGCAAAAATACCCATCAAGAAAATTAAAAGAGGACCCACTGCATGGGAAAATACATTTGCCAGTGATACATCTAATGAGGGTTTAATTTCCAAAATGTATAAGGAACTCATACAACTTAACAAAAGGAAGACAAAGAATCCAATTAAAAATGGGCAAATGATCTAAATAGACAAATCTCCAAAGGGGTCATAGAGAAGGCCAAGAGACATATAAAAAATGCTCAAGGTCACTAATGTTCTGAGAGATGCACATTAAAACAAAAATGAGGTATCACCTCACACCTGTCAGGATGGCTACCATCAACAATTCAACAAATGTCAAGTGTTGGAAAGGATGTGGAGAAAAGGAAACCCTAATACAATGTTGGTGGGAATGCAGGCTAGTGCAGCTACTGTGGAAAACAATATGGAGTTTCCTTAATAATTAAAAAATTGAACTCCCATTTGACCCAGTGATCCCACTTCTAGGAATATATCCTAAGAAACCAGAAACACGAATCAGAAAGAATATATGCACCCCTATGTTCATAGCATCGCAATTTATAATAAATGAGATCTGGAAACAGCCCAAGTGCCCATCAGCAGTTGAGTGGAGAAAAAAGCTGTGGTAGATTTACACCCTGGAATACCATACAGCAGTAAAAACAGAAGACTTTGTTACCCTTTGATATAACATAGAGGGACCTGGAGAGTATTATGCTAAGTGAAATAAGCCAGTCAAAGAAAGAAAAGTATCACATGATCTCACTCATATATGGAATCTAATGAACAAAATAAACTGATGAACAAAATAGTTCGAGACATAGAAGCATGGAACAGACTGTTGAATGTCAGAGGGAAGATGAGAGTGAGGGAATAGGTTGGGAGTCATTAATCAGGGAACTTATATGTATATATGCATAGCACATGGATACAGATAATAGTGTGGTGAAGGCCTGGGAGGGGTTGGTGCCACGTAGAAATATGGGGGTGGGGGGAGATACACACAAAAATAAAGGGGGCATCTGTAATACTTTCAACAGTAAAGACAAATTTAAAAAAATATGGTAACCTAACAAAGTAAGTAATATAATGTAGTGACAGTTCATAGAGAAAGCATATTTAATTATTTTCTCTTTTGTTATAAGACTCTATTTTGAAGTATCACTTTTTTTACATTAGAAATGGAAATAGACCATCATTCACCATGAGGAATTAGACTGAGAAAAAAACAAACACCACCTTCCCTTGTAAAACCTCAAACCTAAACTTGTTAAATGCTAAGCTGTCTGTAAGTGTTCACACCTTTTCTAAAATAGAACACAAAAATGTGAAATTGATTCATTAATCATAAACTACTAAACTACATAAATTGGGATTAAAAAGCTACATATATATTGAAAACTATATCTATTGTGGATTTTTAAAAACACACACATATGTTTAGCAGGAAAACAAAAACATCAGCTGCCAGATGTGCCCTTCACTGGCTTTCAGAGAAAGGCTTCAAGGATCAAGTATCTCAATTTTCTTTTTAATAAAAGTCCTACATGTGGTAAAAACTGCAAACATATTTGTTAAATAGAGCTAAATCTGTAGAAAAGGAACATGGTTTTCTATATCAAAGCTTTCACTTTTCTTGGAGGCTACCTAAAAAGCTAAATAGTGTGATAATTTGGCACTAGGAAATGAAACTTGAAAAACATGATTCTGACGGGGTGCCAGCATTTCATGGAGGCTAAAAGCAACCATTTTATTCAGAGGCTCAGGTTGGTGGTGAGCAATCTAGGACTTTGAAGACTAAATAGGAAGGCTCATCCTAGGTAGACTTCTTTTCTTTTCTCCAGGATCCAAATGGGCTACTTGAAATATCTACAAGTCGTTCATCTAAACAGCAGTGCATCATTACAAGAGCTAATTGCTCATTATTTTTGCAGCTTAGCTTAAAAGAAATACATGAAAGATTTCTCAGAAGGTTTGCGTTTCAATTTTGAAACCTGGGGTGAAAGGACTTAGACTGTGATCCATTGTAAGAGCTGACTGGCAAATAGAGCCTGTTGCAAACACCCACTGCGCTCCATGTTCTAAGAATGCAAGCCTACTGTGTCAGCAGTTGTATCACACACACATGAATGAACTTTCAGAATGACTGCTTTATTGTGTGCATCTAAAAATGAGACAAACCCATATGCCTGGGGTTCGGGTCTACAGAAAGGAGAATGCATCAAAGCCTGTGGTTTGATTAAGCATTTTACCTTATTTTACAAGGGTAGAAGGGATGGTGCCTGCGAGATCAAACTAAGACAGGACCCCGCTTGTTCTGTATGAATCCACCATGCCTTCATAGAGGGAATACTAATGGCTACTGAGCTATTAATGAATTCAATTTAAAACCATGTCTCATGGCCAAACATGCTCGTAGGATACAAGAAAAACAAGCGCAGCACTTTTAACAGCCCTATCAGGTTGAATTAAATAAGGATGAGAGAAAAAAATCCATGTATAACAAATAAAAAAAGCACTGACTAATGGAATCAGTATCAGGTAGTGTGGTAATTCATTGTCAACATCTTACAACCTCAGAATACAAGTCTCTATTATGTTTGGGCGTTATGCGATTCAGGAAGTGATGAAAAAATAGATTGAAATGCAGTGCACATAATTTTTTTAATTCTTAGAATTTTATGATAAAAATTAGGCAACTTACTATTTTTAATACCATGAAATGTCAGTGGAATTTCACTAAAGGCTGATATAAAATTTTACATCTGTTTTTACTTTTTTATTTATATTAATAATCAGAAGCTCTTCTTTTTTTTCAATTAAGTGTAATAAGCATACCATTACTTCATAGATAATAATATTTAGATCCTTTTGTTTAGATTATAACACAGAAATTCTCTTTTATTTCTTAATTTGGTAGGATTTACTACCTTCTTTCATTCATTCTACTATTACTACAAATTTACAAAATTTTATACAAATATTCTTATATTCATCCAATTAAAATTTACAAATATTTATCCATGTTTGGTTTCTTTCTGCCTGTATATTTATATATATTTATATGCTCATTTATATGTTACAAATAAAAATACTATTTCCAGTAGTAAATTCATAAAAGGATGCATTAATTTAAAAATATTTTTTATCTATTTTGTTTATAATTTTTTTGTTCATTGAATTCCACATATAAGTGAGAACATGTGAAGTTGTGGGGGTGGGGGGGAGATTAACCAAAGAATTTCTATACATATATACATAACCCATGGACAGGCAATAGTGTGGTGGAGGGGGTAGGACCAGGGTGGGAGGGTATTAAAAGGAGATATCTCTAATACTTTCAGTGATAAAGATAAATTTAAAAATAAGTAAGTTTAAAAACATAAATAAACTATTTTCTTAATTTTGTACTATTTTCAAACCAAGCTTATACTTAATACTAGAGGTCTAATGCATGAAATTCATGCAAGAGTAGGCCTTCCTTCCCCCGGCTGCAGGCACCAGCTCCCCTCTGGCACCCAGGACCTGGGCTTCCCTCGCAGTCCTGGCTTCATCCTGAAGGTTGTCCAGAAGAACATCTGGTCTAATTAGCATATTATGCTTTTATTATTATAGATTTGTATATATTTAGTTGTTGAAGCTTTCTTTTCTACTTCTGTGTTTTTGTTAGAATTTCCGTAATAAAATCATATAAATTTTATGTCAAATGGTTCTTTGCAAATAATTCATTCAAAATTCTCATTTCATTTCACGGAGCAGATCACTAGGTTTAGAGATATTCAAGGACTGGGCAGTAACATCAACAGACAATATGGCAAGAAAATCTCCTTAGCTCTAACCCATTGCTATTTCTATCTAAACCATAATACTGACAATGAGCAAGAATATTTTAAAACATATAAGTTTATTCTTAATTTAGTGCTCTAGTTTTTCAAATTCCTCACTGATTCTTAAAAACAGGTGACATGGAGTTAAGATACAATAGAAGTCAGAATAAGTATATGTATCTCCAAGTGATCTTTCAGAATTCTTTCTCTTTTTTTTTTTAAACTCACATTGATTCCCAGTTGAGTGATAGATTGGTTGATTGATATAACCCAGCAGTGTGCATTTCTGATGCCTATTTGAATCAATTCCTGCTTCTGATTACTAATTAGCCTGCCCTAATGGCACTTTGTAAGAACTATTCTCTGTGATCTGTGTTGCAAGCTCATTTAGAGCTTTGTTCAACCTCAGGAAGGTTAAGGCAGTGACTCAAGGTCATACATCTATTTAATGGGAGTCTGGTTTCAAACCCACATGTAGCTGAAACCAATTCCACCCTGAGCTCTGAAGACTCAGAAAACTCATCAGTGCAGGGAAAAGCTAAACTAACTCTACGAGTGCCAGAACAAAAGCCTAGAATTTATAAATGAAGCAATGTTTAAAAGTACATATTATACTCCTTCACCTTACCAATGCTTGCAACTTAAGAACCACTTTGAATTCTTAGTTTTTCCTGCTATGACATTGATGCAGGAAATATATTTTGATAATTATACCTCCATAATATCTCTACATCTGTGCTCCTTGCTTTACATTCTCATTGCCTCGCTCCTAAAGTATGACTGAGTCTTATGATCATTTAGAAAGCATGACAAATTCTCACTATGTGGAAGGTTATTTATTACCTTGTTAAATGTCTATGTATATCAAACAAAGTGGGGCAAAAGTTGGTCTACAGTATGAGTATATGAAACAGAGTTTATTCTTGTATTAATATTCATTAATTATTTTATGATTTCCCGTAAGAACAAATATAAACCTACTTTTACCCCACCCTGTACATACTAAAAGTTTTTAAAGTAAAACTCACTTGCTTAGTAAACTGTGTGTTACATATTTCTTTATCTCTGTGAGGTAAACTTCTGAAATAAGCAACTTCATACAGTGCATTTTAAAGCCATCTCCTTTCTATTTGGAGTACTGGGTTATTGCCTAACAATGCCATATCCAATATCTGAAGATTTTATAAATGCTGATCTGCTTTAAATTTTATTAGCAAATTTTTATTGTTTCTGACAATAGTGAACAGGCAAAAGCCAAGAACAGATTTGCAGAAGAGAAATAAGACTTCTCAGTCCACCTTTAGAATGTAGATTTTGACCTTGAGTAGATTTTGACCTTGAGTGTCTTATGAGTGACTTTTTAAATTAAAATCTTAACTGATGAGCATCTATGTTGTCATAGATTTCATAATCTAGAACTGATCAGAAGCATACTCAAAAGAAATTGCTTGATGTAATTTTTCTTAGTAAAATTGTATTAGTCAAGGATCTTTTCCTTTAAATGCAAAAAAGTCGCATTTTCTAAGTGATTCTAGAATTTTACAAGTGACTTACACCAATGCCCTTGGTTCCAAATTCCCATATCAATAGTTGATACTCTATTGGAAGAATATCTGGTCTTTGTATAACTTTTTATGAGATCCTACATTTTGTTGATTATGCTTTGAAGTAAGGGTTCTTTTTTATAATTTTTTGTTATTGTTGTTGTTAGATTCTGCCTTTAGATATTTGTCATACATTAAAAATTAGATTTCACCCAATTGGTGTGGGTGTGGCTCAATGGTTGAACATTGACCTGTGAACTAGGAGGTCACAGTTCAATTCCTGGTTAGGGCACATGACTGGGTTGAAGGTTCAATCCCCAGAGGGGCTGGGGGTGTGCAGGAGGCAGCCAATCAATGAAAGAAAGAGAATCATTGATTGGCTGCCTCCTGCACACCCCCAGTCCCTCTGGGGATTGAACCTTCCCTCCCTCCCTCTCCCTTCCTCTCTGAAATCAATAAAAATATATTTTAAAAAATTAAATTTCATTTGTATAAGTCTTTACCGATAGGAATTCTTTCTATTTTAAATATTTTTGTTCTACATTTTATAGTTTTAAAATCATTCTCTTTAAGAGAGATGTTTTGAATATAATTAAAATGATTAACTGTCCCTTAAAATTTCTGTAAGGCTCAGGTCATATTTGTCTTACCCTTTGGGTACACTTTGACTTAGTCATGTACATTTCTTTGCTAAGTGTTTCCACCTTGAAGACACCCCCCTCTTCCTCACTGGCCTTCTAATCTGATCTCTCAGTCATTGCTGCAGCCATTTCAGTTTTATTTTACATAGTTATTTTTTCATCTTTATTTGATTCATTCATGGTTAGGAAGTCATGCACTTTCTTAGCAATTTCTTATTATCCTTGAGCTGTTTTTTCCCCCTTTATAAGTCTCAAAGAATCGAGAAACATTGCTGTTGAATTTCTATTACTGCCTAGAAAAATAATATACTACTTCTTTTGTTGTTGTTTTTTTAAAGTTGGTATTTATCAAAATTATTAATAAGCATGATTTTGACCATTTGCATTTGTATTTACTTATTTATTTATTCTTTACCAAATCTTACCTTAAGGATGGGCAGTTTAATCTGATTGGTCAGATTCCAGAACAAAGATAACGTTTTTTTCATTATTTGGATCCCTATAACATAATTTAATCCATGATATCTCTTTTGCACACAGGCTTCAGAAATGGAAAATGGATTTATGCTCTCTCAGAGAGAGCAACACTCCTTCCTCTATTCTACAATCTGGGACACTTTCTTCCCATGCCTTCCTTGTTCGTTCTGAGTGTGAGCTGAGGAGAAGAGAGAGTGAAGGAAGATGTGAGCCTAAACCAAGTTTTCTCTCTAATTTGCCACCATTTCCTGTATTAAGATTTAGGTAGAAGCATAAATAATCAAGTGTTACTTTGCTTTCATTTATAATTTCCTTTTGGTTTTTTATCTTTCCAGAAAGATCTCTGGAAAATTGGGGCTATGGCATATAATTCTGTTATTCTTGTGTTTTTTTCCTTCTTATAATGCTATTTAAATAGCATAAGTAATCATTGTTTTGTTTTACCAGTGCAATAGCCAATGTAATTCTGAATATGTATTTAGTTTCAAAACTATGAGTTAATAGCTCTTGGACCTTTTTTTTTGTAAAAGTTATCTTCTGTTATTTTTTTATTCTTTGTAGAATAAGTTGATTCTGTCCTGACCTACATGATAATAAAATCTATTCAATGGATAGCTGTAAGCCTCAGAAATAGGTATTTTGATTATTATTTCTCTAAAGAAAATCTTGACTAATGTACTCATTATATATTGGGATGACACTCTCCTTCTTTTGTGAGTGCTCATATAGTTTTTATAGTATCCTTAATTTTATGTTATTTTTGAATTATAACTTAGAAGTAATATTAGAAAGTCCTAAATGTTGCCTTCCAAAAGAATCCTTGTTCCTTAGATGTTTATAATTCTGGAACTAGAATTTATAACACATGGATCAGTCCCAATAGTCTCTATTTTATCTTTCTGTGCATCCTCTTAGTGCAAAAATATCAGTACCTAAACCTAAATATAATCCTCAGTGTTCCATGTTAGCCAAATTCTTTTTGTAGAAAAATATTAACTTTCACATGTTATTTTTAGAAATCTTGTTCTTCCTCACAGTGTGACCATTTGTCCTGTCACGGAATAAATGTTCTTCATTTAGGAATACATGACACTATGCCTTCATCCTTTAGCAGAGCTTTACACTTAGACATAGTTTATAACACTAAAGAAGAGTCTACCCTTTAAAAGAAGAGGGGAACACAAAACACATACATGTGAAACATGCATCTGCTTTGAGGGGCCCTGCTGTATTCTTTTTAAATGTTTATATTTCTGTTGATGGGAAAATCTGGAGCTGTATGCCTTGTTTTGACTCACAGAGTAAATAGAATAGCAAGTTCTAAAATGTAATGCCTAATTTTACTCATAACAGTGTTCAGTATTCACAATGATGTAAAAGGGAGCAATCATCACAACTATTAAACTTCACACAAACATGCATGTGAATAAAGGTGTTTTAGTTTTAGGTTTTTCTCACTATTCTGGTATCTCTTTCTTATATAAGCCAGAGAAAACATTTTTTTCATCTGTAACCCTGCCCTCACACTTTCAGCATAAACAAATATGTTTTCAAGTCTGCCTTCTTGGTTTTTATTTGAGTGCAGGTTAGGCTTTGGGCCAATTTAGTTTTGCTCCACCTGTTTTCCTGCTGGGGCCCAGGTTGAAGAAGCAACATCACTTGACTTGCAATGTGTGTATGTGTGTTTGTTGTTTTTGTTTGTTTGTTTGTTGTGTGTGTGTGTGTGTGTGTGTGTGTGTGTGTGTGTGTTTGGTGGAGAGTGAACATGCAAAAAGGTTGGTGGGGGTTTACAATGTTTCAGAAAGCACTAATCTGGGACATTTCCACTGCCACTTCCTCTTCTTTCTCTTATATCCTATTGGGCAAAGGCCAAACCCCATGTGAAGGGATCAGAGATATATACTCAGCTGACTCTAATGGAAGCCAAAGCAACATCATCTGACAAAGGCATTGGTTGCTTATTCAATTTTCAGAGAGAAGGTGAAAAGTGTGGAACAATAATATAATTGATAATAGAAAAGGTAGAAAAAGTCACGGTATATTTTTTACATGAAATAAATAAATATCACTTAAATAGTATTCATTGCTATTTAAGGACACTTTACGTTGTTTTTTAATACTCTTTTTAAAAGTTTATTTTATTTTATTTCATTTTATTTTTTTTATCACCATTAATCCCCTCTGTACTTTATTTTCTCTTGTTGAATTCTTTCTTAGCAAGTATTGTGAAGTTTTTTTTTTTTAATATATTTTATTGACTTTTTACAGAGAGGAAGGGAGAGAGATAGAGAGTTAGAAACATCGATGAGAGAGAAACATCGATCAGTTGCCTCCTGCACATCTCCTACTGGGGATGCGCCCGCAACCTAGGTACATGCCCTTGACCAGAATCGAACCTGGGACCCCTCAGTCCTCAGGCCGACGCTCTATCCACTGAGCCAAACCCGTTTCGGCGTGAAGTATTCTTGTACAGTAATAGAGGAGTCAATGAGCTGGGGTTATTAAATGAAAGCTATCTCATCTCCCACTTCATTACAATATATCTGGATCCTGAATACCTCAATTCAGGTCAAGTAACCCCTCATTATACCGCACTAAGTAAAACATGCATGAGACGGAGAATGATATAACGCCCTTTTTGGCTTCAGGTTACCTTGACTACAGGAGACACAAATATGTTTAATTTTTCCCTTTGTTTTGTGGCCCAGTGTACTTTATAACCAGTGGTAATTCATCATAGAAAAAATATAGATGGGTTAAAATTACAATTTTCTTGGGTTACATGCAAAAGGCCAATTGTTAAAGGTCTTCATGTACAGATTGTCAAACACATCTATATGAAGAAAGCACACAAATTAAATTAAGAATATTAAAATTGATTCTCTTAAAATCATTTAACTCTGAGTAGACTTTAGTTTTTAATATTTTAGGGTTATATTTGAAAACCAATTCAATATGGAATATTGAGAAGTTAATTGGAAATTGAAAAATTATGATCCTCATACATAGATACTTAGAAATAGTTAATAAATACCAGCATTCATTTGTTTTTGAAAGAGAATGTGGGAAACTGGAAATAAAATGTTCTCAACGTAAATGGCATGTATCACCAATACAGTAAACCTGACATTGAGAAATAATGAAATTAAAATAGCAAGAATATAGCCATTGTCATCATGTTTATTCAGCCTTATATTAGAGGTCCTGGCCAATGCAATTAAATGAGAAACAATGGAAGTCACAAGAATAATAAAAAGAAATAAAAAGTTTTTTGTTTTTAATTGACTTGATTGACTACATGAAAAACTCAGGAATTCATACATATGAACCATTTGAATTAACAGGATAAGTAAGTAAGTTGGATAGCTAAAAATAATTGTATGAAAGTAATTATTACTCTTTGTAGACAAATTGGATATTCATAATTGACAGCAAAATAAAAATATAGCTAGGAATAAACCTAACAAAAGGACACACAAAGCATCTTAGGAGATAGTTACAGAAATAATAGAAAGACAAAAAGCCAGCCTAATTGTTCATGAGCTGGAAGACTCAATAAAGTAATACATTTAGTTCTCTTCTAAATTAATCTACAAATATAATGACTCATTTTAGCAGAGTTTTTCTATAAATTTACAAAAGTTAAGACATTGTAGTAGTGGTAAGGGGTAAAGAAGCCAATCAATGCAACAGAAAAAAAAATTCTTAAAATTAAGTAATCACATATAGAATCTAGATATAAGGCAGCAGTGGTTTTATAGATAACTGAAAATGGAGTTAAATTTGATAAATTAGAATACATTAAAATGTGGGTTTTTTTACACAATAACTAAAATAATCAAGAAATTTAAGAAAAACACACACACTGGAAGATATTGCTAAAACACATAAAACTAACAAATACTAATATCCAAAATTTTACAAATAATTTTTTAATCCCTGAATTTCTGATATAAAAAAATACCTAGCTTAGTATTATTAAAAAGTTGGCAGGTTATAATTCAGAAATTTTAGCTTTATAACCAGTGTCACCCAGGCAGTTTCCAATAAAAAGCTAGGAGAGTGACTAAACTTCTCTGGAAGATCATTAAAAAAACAAAGAAAATAAAACAGAAAACACTATAAGCTATCCTTGCATTATAAAAAGAAGATGAGTATGGACCTATCAAGTTTTTATTTTGTTCTGTCTCTGTTAGCATTATAATATGGCCAATTATTGACATAAATATGTTACTATAGTTTTTTTATATTTTTTAAATTGATTTTAGAGAGGAAGGGAAAGGGAGAGAGAGATAAGAAACATCAATGATTTGAGAATCATTGATTGGTTGCCTCCTGCATGCCCCTTACTGGGGATGGAGCCCACAACTTGGTCATGTGCCCTTGACTGGAATTGAACCTGAGACCCTTCAGTCCGCAGGCCAACACTCTATTCTGAGCCAAACCAGCTAAGGCACTACAGTTTTTATTAAAACAACTTTTAATTATTGCCAAATAAAGACACATGAAATTTTCAAAAGTAATATTTTATTACTAAAATTCTAAATTTATGAAATAGAAACAAAAAGTTATTAGTTAAAAGACTTCTCTATTGGTTAATATTTGATAGCTGTCATGCAAACATACTCTCCACAAGAAAAGCATTTTCATGGGTTTACACAATTTGGTTTTCAATATATCATGTTGCTACTTCTCTTTTCTAAATATACTAGAGGTCTGGTGCACAACATTCATGCACAACATTCATGCACTGGGGTGGGGTGGGGGTCCCCTCAGCCTGGCCTGCACCCTCCTGCAGTCTGGGACCCCTCGGGGGATGTCCCTTAGCACTGCTGCAGAAGCAGGAGAGGGTCCTGCCACCGCCACTGTGCTCACCAGCCGTGAGCCCGGCTTCTGGCTGAGAGGTGTTCCCTCTGTGGGAGCACACTGACCACCAGAGGGCAGCTCCTGTATTGAGCACCTGCCCCCTGGTGGTCAGTGTGTGTCATAGCGACTGGTCATTCTGCAGTTCGGTCAATTTTCATATTAGGGTTTTAGGAGTTACAAACACAGTACAGGAAAATTCTAAGAGATAGATGCTGTATAATTCTCAAAGTCTTAATTTCTCACGCTTGCTGTAACCCACCCTGAGTTGCAGTCTATTTTATGAATTTCTGTCTCCATTATGGAAGGTAAACTTGGCACTTGAATACATTCCTCTAACATGAGCTCTGATTTAACCAGACTGGACATTCTTACAAAATCACTCTTTGAAGACTATTGTCTTTTGAGAGTCTTGCTCTTATATTGTAGGTGGTTACTGAAATATATGAGTCATAGCAGTCCAACTTTTGGGAACATTTTAAAGCTAGATCTTCCTCTGTAGAGTATATCTCCTCCCACCCCATCTTATCTGATGAGCTCTGAATTCATACTTTTATAAAGCCAATAAATTAGGAAACTGGTCAGTAGATTAAAAGATGCATTTGAAAATTAATGATTGTGATGATTTTGCTGAGCAAATTGCTTTGCTCATAAACCCTGTGCTTCTTAGTGCAGTGGAGTGAGCATCAGGTTAAAACTTAGCAGCTAACTAGTTGGTGATAATTGTGAAAGTGACAGGTTCTGAGGCCCATATACCTTTTCTGTAAAATACAGGTAATTAGGACAATCATTTTTATATATAATTGCAGAAATTAAGAAGAATGATTATGATTAAAGTGTTTTATTAAGTTCTCTGCAAGTGTTCTAAAAATAAACTAGTGCCCTTATGAATTAAATATAACATTCAGACCAAACACTTTGCCATTAAAAATATAAGTAAATACTAGTAAATCCAAATTGTAATCAAAATTTTAAACTGTTTGGTAATACTATCCTATATAATAAAAGGTTAATATGCAAATTGACCATAACTGTGGAACGACTGGGAGCAACCAGTCTCTATGACGTGAACTGACCACCAGGGTGCAGACACTCAATGCAGGAGCCGCCCCCTGGTGGTCAGTGTGCTTCCACAGGGGGAGCGCTGCTCAGCCAGAAGCCAGCTCATGGCTGGCCAGTGCAGTGGCGGTGGCAGGATCCTCTCCTGCCTCTGCAACAGCGCTAAGGATGTCCGACTAATGGCTTAGGCCTGCTCCCTGTTAGTCATACTTTCCCTGAGGGCTCCCAGGATGCCAGAGGGATGTCTGACTGCCAGCTTAGACCCAATATCCCATGGAGTGGGCCTATGCAGGCAGGTGGACATCCCCTGAGGGCTCCCGAGTTGCCAAAGGAATGTCTGATTGCCAGCGTAGGCCTGATCCCCTAAGCTGTCAATCAGATATCCCCTGAGGGGTCCCGGACTGCGAGAGGGCGCAGGCTGGGCTGAGGGACGCCCCTCAACTCTGAGTGCACATCCACTGGGCCTCTAATTTTATAATAAAATTATACATTTCATCATTTTATTTAATAGTTAGAAGAACTTAGTCTATTTTATATATGCAACGCCTTGATATCAGTGTGAGACCAAAATAATCAAATAAAAATCACAGTTGACCATCATAATAGTGAGCGAAGCTGCTAGCTTTCAACTACATTCAGGTCAGTGGCAGCTCAGGAACATTGAATGCTAGCAGATTCTGTTGCCTCTAGTGTATGTTTCAGAGTTTTGTCCAACATAGAACAAAAGATAAATAAAAGATTCCACTTACTTTTTTATTTAAAAAATATTTATTGAGCAGTGACCAAGTATAAAGTCAGGTTCTAGGCAATTGGAACAAAGTAGGAAACAAACTAAATAACACTGCTGCCTCCCAGAGGTATACAGTATAGTTCAGAACAAAAACATTTGGACTAAATATTTTTGTACACTCTTGTTAAAGTATCACAGATACCATGTCTGTGTCCTCAGCGCACAACACACAGCACACAGACACTGACATTTTCTAGCTTCTCTTTTAGTTACAATGACAACATTTGACTGGGTGTTGGCTAATGGGAAGAATTGATGTATGTCTCTCCTAAACCTAACCACAACAGGACTAGTATTGCTTTAAACTCTCTATCTCTCTCTATGCAAATTTACTGACAATGCCAAGGACCTAGAAAATGGTAGAGGCACATCATGGAAGAATCTATGATCCAAGTGTCACTGCTCAGAGCAGAACTGCCTGACAAGAGTGAAAAATATAATATGAACAAGAAATCAAATTTTACTGGATTAAACCAGTATGTTTTTGTTGATTGTTTGTTAGAGAAGCTATGGAGTTAAGTATACTCACTAATGCACATGTGTAACTTATTGACAGGTAGTGATATACATAGAGGAAAGAAGTAGATAATGAAATCGGAAAAGGGCCTTTTTGTTTTGGTGAAGGGTGAACATAGAGATGAATAAAGTGAGGGAGGAAAAAATGTGAATATTTGGGGAATGGCCATTCTCTAGGTACATAAAGCCTAAAACTAAAAATAAAAAGCTTCTGCAGAGCAAAAGAAACCATCAACAAAAAAACAAGAAAGCCCACTGCATGGGAGAACATATTTGCCAATGTTATCACCAATAAGGATTTAATCTCCAACATTTACAGGGAACTCATACAACTTAAAAAAAGAAGATAAACAACCCAATCAAAAAATGGGCAACAGACCTAAATAGATACTTTTCGAAGGAAGACAGAAGGAAGGCCAAGAGACATATGAAAACATGCTCAAAGTTACTAATCATCTGAGAGATGCAAATCAAAATGACAATGCGGTACCATCTCACACCTGTCGGAATGGCTATCATCAACAAATCAACAAATGACAAGTACTGGTGAGGATGTGGAGAAAAAGAAACCCTCATGTACTGCTGGTAGGAATGCAGACTGGTGCAGCCACTGTGGAGAACAGTATAGAGTTTCCTCAAAAAATTAAAAATGGAACTCTCATTTGACCCAGTGATCCCACTTCTAGGAATATATCCCAAGAAACTAGAAGCACAATCAGAAAGGATAAATGCACCCCTATGTTCATAGCAGCATAATTCACCATAGCTAAGATTTGGAAACAGCCTAAGTGCCCATCAGTAGATGAGTGAATTAAAAAAATATGGTACATCTACACAATGGAATACTACGCTGTGGTAAAAAAGAAGGAGTTCTTACCATTTGCAACAGCATGGATGGAACTGGAAAGCATTATGCTAAATAAAAAAAGCCAGTCAGAGAAAGATAAATACCACATGATCTCACTCATTTGTGGAAAATAATGAACAACATAAACTGGTGAACAAAAACAGATCTAGAGACAGAGAAGCATCAATCAGACTGTCAAACCTCAGAGGGAAGGTAGGGGAGGGTGGGGGTAAGGGGGAGAGATCAACCAAAGGACTTGTATGCATGCATATAAGTCCAACCAATGGACACAGACACCCAGGGAGTGAGGGCATGAGTGGGGGGGGGGGGGGAGTTGGGGGGGGGGGTAATGGGGGGATAAGGACACATATGTAATACCTTAATCAATAAAGAAATTAAAAAAATAAAAATGCTTTGAAACAATTTTGTGATTCAGGTTGTTTTCCTGAGTAGGATGCAAAGGTGATTTCTTTCCTGGATCCTTGTCCAGATGGATTGGAAGAATGAAGCCATGGACAAGGTGGTAGGTGAAAAGGGTGGAAATTTATTGGAAGCAAATACAAACTCCCAGGTAGGGAGGGGTCTCAAGGGGGTAACTCACAAAGCTTCTTTCTCTATGGTTTATAAAGGCTGCAGTTCATTGTCTCTTCATGCTCCCTTCTAATTGGACACCTTCCCCACTTTATGAACCTATGCTCTTCTAATTGGTCACTCTTTTTGTAGAATATCAGCTTCAAAGCCCAAATCCAACATAGTGCCCCCCCCCCCCCGCTTTTATCTCCCCCTTATCTTGTAACATTTCTCTATCTCCTGTGAAAATCTGTTTTCCTCTTTCTGCCCTTTATCAGCATTTCTCTCTCCTCTGTGAAAGTTGTTTTTCTTTTTCCCCATACTCTGTGGCTTTTCCTTATCTTCTGTGAATAGATGTCTTCCTCTCCCCTTATCCTGTGGCACTTTTTTTTTTCTTTCTCTGTGAAAGTATGCCTTCTGGTGGCTCCAAGCCCTCACCTATGCATTCTTCCCCCATGGACCATTTTTATTCCTAAGACTCCCTAAACCTGCCTATTTTATCCCTAAAATTCCTTTCAATTGTTAACAGACTTGGTTGAGGAACTAAAAAGGAACATAATTGGAAATTTTGGAGAGAGAGCTAAGAGCCAGCTCAGTGGTAGGCCACAATAAGGACATCATTTGAAACAGAGAATTCGTCAAAAAGTTTTCATTAAGGTCATAACAATGGGCAACAAAATTGCAGTCCAATTAAAAATAAATACTTTGCAGGTCAAAGTACACATTTCTTCTAAAGTGAGCCTGATCTCCGTACTTGCTGGTAGTATCTTTAACATTAACTCATCCAGTTGTATTGATTCACAATGCTGCCATATTGTATCGATCTGTGTTACTTAAGGTCATATTATCCTTCCCCACAGCAGTAATATTCCCATAGAATCTTAGTGCTTGCAAATTACTAAAGCCCTCATGCTTGTATCACATACAACCTTTAGTTTTGACCAAGGATCATTTTTTACTTTTCTATTTTCTGGAGGACTGATAGTTGTGTATGTTTATATGAGAAATTCCAATTATATAATATCAATAGAAAATCAGCAGCCAACACATGTAGGTTCATTTAATTCTAAATCCACTATGTTCTTCTTTTCTAAGCAAAAAAAAATAAAAATTGCTTTTCAGAGTTATATTATTTGATTGCTTTAGAAAACCTTTTCCACATTAGAAATAAAGAGAAGTTCAAGGTCACATATATTGTAAGTGACTGTATTGATTGCAGGTTCCATTTCTTCTAGCTCCAGGGTATTCAACTGTTTTAGGATAATTCTAAGGAAGGGCATTTTTATGTGTGGAAAAAAACAAAAAATAATGTTTTCAAATAATACAATGGCAATTTTAAATTCACTATTATCTGCTGATTTCTATTAGATTTTCTTTTAAGTACTAAAAGAGAACTAGTCAGATTTTTTAGCACAACTATAATTTCATTACTTAACACTTACTGTGAGAAGCAAAAGGAAATTATGTCTATGAAAATGTGCTAGTCACAAATGCCTCTTCATTTACTGTTGCACATCAAGCTAAAACTCAGCACTATCAGAATACTTTCAGAAACAAAAGAAGATAAGACTTTATTAATCAAGAGATTTCAAATGACAAAATATATGAAGAAATATCCTATCTAATAAAAGAGAAACATGTTAATTAGCCGTACATCCACTACCCTTCCCATTGGCTAATCAGGGCGATATGCAAATTATCTGCCAGCCAAGATGGCGGCCGGCAGCCATGCACTGAAGCGAACAGGGAGGCTTGCTTGCTCCAGTGACTGCGGACTCCAACGTTCCCCGCCTGACTTGCCGGCCTCTCAGCTGCAACTCTAAGCAACTATGTTGCAAATATAGAAGCTAAACAAAACCCCAGAAACCTGCTTTAGTGAGCTGGGCTTCAGCCAGCCGGACCGCAACAATGTATCAAATACAGAAGGTAAACAAAGGCCAGAAACCTGCTTTCAGCAGCCAAGGTAAAGCTGGCCCAGAATAAAAAAAGAAAAAAGAAAAAAAGGAGCAGTTGGGAGCTTCAGTCACCCGCCAGCCTGAAAACGGCCCTCAGCCCCTCTGCCAGACTGTCCAGGCACCCCAGTGGGGACCCCCACCCTGATCTGGGACACCCTTCAGGGCAACCAGCCAGCCCCCACCCGTGCACCAGGCCTCTATCCTATAGAGTAAAAGGGTAATATGCCTCCCAGCACCGGGATCAGCGGAGCCACGAGGTCTCCCGGCACCAGGATCAGCATGACAGGGGGCAGCACCCAAACCCTCTGATCGGCCCTGCTCTGTTTGTGACAGGGGAAGGTGCCCCAACCCCCTGATCAGCCCTGCTCTGTGCCTGATAGGGGGGAGCTCCCCAACCCCCTCATCGCCCTGCGGCTCTGTGTGTGACAGGGTGCAGCGCCCCAACCCCCTGATCGGCCCTGCTCTGTGGGTGATAGAGGGCGGCTCCCCAAACCCCCCACCCCCCACGGGCCTTGCCCTGTGTGTGGCAAGGTAGAGCCATAACCTCCCCATTGGCCCTGCCCTGAGTGTGACAGTGGCGGTGCCCCAACCCCCTGATCGGCCCTGCTCTGTGGGTGATAGAGGGCGGCGCCCCAACCCCCTGATCTGCCCTGCTCTGTGTGTGACAGGGGGCAGTGCCCCAACTCCCCTATCAGCTCCCCTATCAGCCCTGCTCTGTGCATGACAGAGGGCAATGCCCCAACCCCCTGATCGGCCCTGCTCTGTGCATGACAGGGGGTGACGCCGTAACTTCCCTATTGACCCTGCCTTGAGTGTGACAGGGGGCGGTGCCCCAACCCCCCAATCGGCCCTACCCTGAGCTTGACTAGGGGTGGCATCGCAACCTCCCGATCCACCCTGCTCTGTGCATGACAGGGGGCAGTGGCCCAACTCCCCAATCGGCCCTGCTCTGAGCCCGACCAGGGGCTGCACCTAGGGATTGGGCCTGCCCTCTGCCACCTGGGAGCAGACCTAAACCAGCAGGTCGTTATCTCCTGAGGGGTCCCAGACTGCAAGATGGCACAGGCCGGGCTGAGGGACCTCCTCTCCCCCGAGTGCACAAATTTTTGTGCACCTGGCCTCTCGTCCTATCTAATAAAATAGAAACATGGTAATTAGCATACGACCGCTACCCTTCACGTTGGCTAATCAGGGCGATATGCAAATTAACTGCCAGCCAAGATGGCTGTTAACTGCCAACAAAGATGGCGGCTAATTTGCATATGTAGGCAAAATGCTGGGAGGCGAAAGGTAAAGGACTGAAGAAGCCCTCTGCCACTGAAGGTGATTGGAAACCCAGGGGGAAGCTAAGAGCCGGGGGCAGTGCCCCCCAGCTGTGATCAGAGAACCAGCACCTTTGCCGCCCCTGCCAGTGATAGAGGGAAGCAGGGGTGGAGCCAGCAATGGGAGATGGGCAGGGATGGAGCCGGCAGTCCGGGGAGCTAGGGATCCTATGCCCAGGCCTAAAGCCTTGGCCAAAGACATGAGGCCTCGGCAGGGGTGGAGCCTGCAATCAGGGAGCTGGGGGTCCCATGCCCAGGCCTAATGCCTTGGCCAGAGGCGTTAGGTCTAGGCAGGGGCAGAGCCTGCAACCACGGGGAGCTGGGGGTCCCCTGCCCAGGCCTAAGGCCTCGGCCAGAGGCGTTAGGCATGGGCAGGGGTGGAGTCAGCAATCGTGAGCAGCTGGGGGTCCCCTGCCCAGGCCTAATGCCTTGGCCAGAGGCATTAGGTCTAAGCAGGGGCAGAGCAGGAGATCGTGGGGAGCTGGGGGTCTCCACCAGAGGACTTAGGTCTTGGCAGCGGCGGTGCCAGAGATCGTGGGTAGCAGGGGCGGAGACAGGAATGGTGGGAGCTGGGGGTCTCCTGCCCAGGCCTGACACCTCTGCCAGAGGCCTCAGGCCTGGGCAAGGGGCCAATCCAGTGATCGGCGATCGGAGGGTGATGAGGGTCAACTCCTCTGGCCAAGGCATCAGGCCTGGGCAGGGGCCAGAGCCAGCAATCGGAGGGGGCTGGGGGTCCCCTGCCCAGGCCTGATTCCTGGGCCAGAGGCATCAGGCCTGGGCGGGGGTCAGAGCCAGTGATCGGGGGGAGATGGGGGTCCCCTGTCCAAACCTGACACCTCTGGCGGAGGCGTCAGGCCTGGGCAAGGGGCCGATCAGGCGATCGGAGGGTGATGGGGGTCAATGCCTCTGGCCGAGGCATCAGGCCTGGGCGAGGGTTGAGCCGGTGATCAGGGGGAGAGGGGGGTCCCCTGCCCAGACCTGAATCCTGGGCCAGAGGCATCAGGCCTGGGCCAGGGGTGGAGCCAGCAATCAGAGTGGTCTGGGGGTCCCCTGCCCAGGCCTGACGTCTGGGCCAGAGGCATCAGGACTGGGCGGGGGGCAGAACCAGTGATTGGGGGAAAATGAGGGTCCCCTGCCCAGGCCTGATGCCTCTGGCAGAGGCGTCAGGCCTGGGCAAGGGGCCGATCCTGCGATTGGAGGGTGATGGGGATCAATGCCTGAGGGCTCCCAGTATGTGGGAGGGGGCAGGCTGGGCTGAGGGACACTCCCCCCCACACACACCCAGTGCACAAATTTCGTGCACCGGGCCCCTAGTCTATAATAATAAAAGCATAATATGCTAATTAGACCAGATGTCCTTCTGGACATCCTTCCGGGTGACCTTCTGGAGGAAGCTGGGGCTGCGAGGGAAGCCCGGGTCCCGGGTGCCGGAGGCCAGAGGGAAGCCCAGATCCTGGGTGCCGTAGGGAAGCCAGTGCCAGCAGCCAGGGGAAGGAAGGCCTATGCTTGCACAAATTTCATGCATCCGGCTTCTAGTCTAATATAACAGTGCAACTATAGATTGCCTTTTAATAAATTGAATATTAAGCCCACCAATTAAATGCATCATTTCCATAGCACAGTGATTTAACTCCTCTGTTCTAGTTTTACACTAATAAAAAAGAATATGAAAAACCACCACCTCATTTATAATAACAAATTGATCTTAATGGGATAATGCTTAAGATGTCATTGAGACCTTCTCATAACAAACACATTACAGTACATCATATATTTTCTCTAAATTTGTGATATTTAAGTGGAAATATGTATTCCAGTCTACTCTGTAAACAATTATATAGAATTGAAAAATAAAACCAAAGGGAAAGGATTTAATCTAAAATTTATAATGTTTATTTAATATTGTTTAGGAAATATTCTTCTTGAACTCTGTCATTAATGCTATAAAGCTAAGTGAGGAAAATTAAGTACTTCCAATAATAATTGTTAAATATTAAGTTTACCTAGCATCTTTTTAAAATGCTGTATTAAATATTTATTATTTACTATAGGCCCTGTGCACGAATTCGTGCACAGCGAGGGGAGGGGCCGGGAGTGGTTCACAGGCCGGCCCCTGTCCCCGATCAGGGTGGGGGAGGGGCAATAGGGGGCAGAAACTTCCAGGGGGAGGGGCCATGGGCAGTTGGCCAGCGGGAGGGGGGGAGGGGCTGCGGGCAGTTGGTGGGCCAGCCCCACCTCCTGGTCGAACTCCTGGTTGAACTGCCAGTCGAACTCCCAGTGGAGGGGACAATTTGCATATTAGCCTTTTATTATATAGGATTATTTTTCCCTTATAGTTTTGAAAAACATGACAGAAGTCTATTTATAATGTTCTGGCATTTTCCAATTCTGTTCCATGACAGAAATAATTCAATTTGTTCTGGTTGTCATTTTCTATTGTTACCCTAAAATATACAAATAAACAAGTATGACTCAATAGTAAGAGTTCAATTTGAAGACTACGGAATTTTTTAATGACATTTTTCAATATCAACATTCAGTAATTTTTCTTTACACAATAAAAGAAAAACACAGAAATTTAACTGGATTCTACTGCATCCAAACTCTTCATCTGAAAGAATTACCATTAAGAAAATAATTTCCAATCTTGTGGATTTTAGCTTACTTTATGGTACTTTAAATAGCCCAATGCCTTATAGAGAGAAAGAAGTTGGCAGCATTTTCAGAATGAATGCATATACAGGATGTCCCCTAAAATGTATACCCACTTGAATATCTTATTTCTATTAAATTTTTTAATGAAATGTATTTTAATAAACACTGCCTTTAATCAATCAAAGTGTATATACATATATAATAACAAATGAAACTATACTTTTATGAGAATAACTTTTGCTATTCTTTGAACAAATGAAGTTATTGAATGTCATATAACGTAACAAAAAAGTTTCTTTGAGAATAAATGCTTTTTAACTATGAAACATATATAATTAGCTATAAAGAATCTCACTTTAATCATTGACTTAAAAAAGATATGTTTTACAAACATGTAGCCAGACATTTCAAGATAAAGAATAGGGACATTAGGATTTTTTCTGACTCGAGAATTAGGTAGCCTCTAAAATAATCTCTTGCTTGTATAAAGGAGCAATCCAGGGAAATCTATAAAACATGTATTTTATAGTAGAGGTCCGGTGCACAAAATACCTGTACTCAGGGGAAGGGGGTCCCTCAGCCCGGCCTGCACCCTCTTGCAGTCCGGGAGCCCTCGGGGGATGTTCATCCAATGGGGCGCGGACCTAAGCCACCAGTCAGACATCCTTAGTGCTGCTGGGGAGGCAGGAAAGGCTCTGGCTTCTGGCTGAGCAGCGCTCCCCCTGTGGGAGCACACTGACCACCAGGTGGCAGCTCCTTCATTGAGCACAATAGCCATCATTCGTTATGCTGTCAGGCTGAAACCAGCTCTCCAACATCTCCTGAGGGGTCCTGGATTGCAAGAGGGTGCAGGCCAGGCCAAGAGACCACACTAGTGTATGATCGGGGCCAGGGTGGGACACAGGAGGTTGGCCAGCCAGGGAGGGACTGTGGGAAGGCTCCAGGGCATGTCTGACCCATCTCACTCAGTCCCGATTGGCTGGACCCCAACAGCAAGCTAATCTACTGGTCAGAGCGTCTTCCCCCTGTGGTCAGTGCACATCATAGCGAGTGGTTGAGCAGCCTTAGTATATGATTAGCATATTATATTTTGAATAGTTGAGCGGCTGACCCGACAACTTAGCTTATTAAACTTTTATTATATAGGATGAGATGGTCTTGATAAAGGACATGTGGGTTAACTCACAGTGTTACAGAGTCTCTATGGCAGGCTAATAGAACCTCATCACCAAATTAAGAAATATCATATTATAATATTTTTACATGCTATTGTTTAATGTTGGAAAATTTTGCTTGTTGGTAGCATTAGCATTCAAATCTAGTAGTCAGGACTCTGAATGGAGGAGTAGATCTGAGAATCTATACTAATAAAAGACAAACATGCAAATTGACCGTACCCTCACTACACCTTAAGCCACACCCACCATCCAATCAGAGTGACTATATGCAAATTAACCCAACCAAGATGGCGGCTGGCAGCCATGGAGCTGGAGCAAGCAGGAGGCTTGGTTGCCCCAGTGATGGAGGAAGCCAAGCTTCCCTCCTGCTGCGGCCGGGTCTGAGCTCCACTCAAGGCAACAAAGTTTCAATTATAGAAGGTAAATAAACCCCAGATACCTGCTTTCAGCCGGCCGTGGCCACGGAGCTGGAGCAAGCAGGAGGCTTGGGTTGCCCCTGGAGATGGAGGAAGCCAAGCTTCTCACCCGCCTGGCCGGCTATGAGCTCCACTCAAGGCAACAAAGTTTCAATTATAGAAGGTGAATAAATCTCAAAATAAAAAAAAGAAAAAAGAAAAAAAGGAGAGGCTGGGAGCTTCCCTCACCAAGGGACTCGGCCAGCCTGAAAACGGCCCTCAGCCCCTCACCCAGGCTGGCCAGGCATCCCAGTGGGACCCCCCACCCTGATCCGGGACACCCTTCAGGGAAAACCAGTCGGCCCCCACCCGTGCACCAGGCCTCTATCCTATATAATAAAAGGGTAATATGCAAATTGACCCTAACAGCAGAACAACTGGGAATGACGGCTCACTATGACACACACTGACCACTAGGGGGCAGATGCTCAATGCAGGAGCTGTCCCCTGGTAGTCAGAGTGCTCCCACAGGGAGAGCTCTGCTCAGCCACAAGCCAGACTGATGGCTGCCAGCACAGCAGTGGTGGCGGGAGCCTCTCCTGCCTCCTCAGCAGCACTAAGGATGTCCGACTGCAGCTTAGGTCTGCTCCCTGCTGGTAAGTGGACATCCCTCGAGGGCTGCCAGGCTGCCACAGGGATGACTGACTGCCAGCTTGGGCCAGATCCCCCAGGGAGTGGGCCTAAGCCAGCAGGTGGACATCCTCCGAGGGGTCCCAGACTGCAAGAGGGCATAGGCTGGGCTGAGGGACCCCCCAAGTGCACAAATTTTTGTGCACCAGGCCTCTAGTGATGTATAATTGAGAATAAGTTGACATGGCTGCTTTGGTTGACTAAATAGGTGCCCTTCCTTGGTGACAGCTACCAGTATTTCCTTCAAAATTGTATCATTAGTGTAAAAGGATCAAGTTCATAGATATGAATAGTTTTTACTAAGGAAGTGCCAGTGGTTTGATTTTTAATCTAAAGAATGCAAAGAACAATACAAGTTTGAAATCTTGAAAGAAATATTTCATTAGGAAAAAAATAATATTCCATTTAAATAGTAAAGTAAATATTCTAAAATAACAAATATATCATCTTTAAAGTAATCGATATAGGCTCATTGGGATGTTTTTTTTGTTGTTATGAGCAAAAACACCCTTAAAATTTTAGTTCCTAGCCTGAACAGGTTTGGCTCAGTGGATAGAGCATTGACCTGCGGACTCAAAGGTCCCAGGTTCGATTCCGGTCAAGGGCATGTACCTTGGTTGTGGGCACATCCCCAGTAGGGAATGTGTAGGAGGCAGCTGATCGATGTTTCTCTCTCATCAATGTTTCTAACTCTCTATCCCTCTTCCTTCCTCTCTGTAAAAAAAAATCAATAAAATATATATTTTTAAAAATTTTAGTTCCTAGACCAGCACTGTCCTATACAATGACAATGCATGCCAAAACTGTGAGCCAAGCATGTAATTTTAAATTTTCTAATCAACATATTAAAATATCAAAAGAAGCAGATTTAAATGATTTTAGTGTTTTTGTAACCCATCATGTCCAAAATATTATCATTTTTTCATGGAATCAACATATAATTATTAATAACATATTTCAAATTTTTGTTTTTCACATTAAGTCTTTGAAATCTGTTTTGTATTTCAAAGTTTCCTACATCTCAGTTTAGACTAGCCAACTTTCAAGTTCTCAGTAACTATACCTTGCCTTTTTATAAATAAGAAAATTCTATCCCAGAAAGTTGAAATGGTGGACCAACAATTTCACAACTGGCAATACTAGAACTCTGACTACACTGGATTTCATTTGAATTACAACCCAGTGTTTCTATTCTCTAACACACAAAAGAATATAACCTACTTGCTGTAGGTGAGGAAAATAATGTCCAGTTACTTATGAGGGAGTAACTTCTTTTGTTTATTTATTGTTTCATTTGTGTCATTTATTTATCATGCTCAAAATAAGAAGAAGGATAAGAAAAAATGACTTGCAGAAAAAGTGTGCTGTGAAGGAAAGCTAAGACTAATTAATCAAATACGGATAATTATTTTTTGCTGTATTTACAGAGTAAAAGAGTAACAACATAAAAGTTTATTACTGGAAAATAAAGCTAGTCCACAATAAGGCTAAAATAAGTTTCTCAATATTAACAGGATTTTGACAAAACTTCAGATTGTTATAATAGGCAGCCTACTAAAACTTTGTTTTAATCCATTCTGAGTAGATCTTGCTAATGAGTTTAATTATGTGTTATATGAGAAAAGGTGGATGAGTGATTCTATATATCTGTGGGCTTTCAGAATTGTAGGCTGTTATATTAATTTTTGCGTGCATTTGGTAGTGTGTCATTTTTTCCCCTAAATTCCCTCATTGTTACCAACTTCATTTAAATAATAAAAAGTATTCATGAAAACTTAAAACATGCATGCAGTATATAACCTTAAGTATGAATAGACAAATAGTTACAAATAAGCTTTGGGTTCATTCTTTGCCTTGTTTGTAGAACAGTTGTTGTTCAGTGGCAGGGTTAACTGCTTAGTCTTTTATGTATATAGAACCAGAACTGGAGCTCTTCAAGCTGCCCTTCCTTCCAGTCAAAGATGTTAATAATGTATCTGCCTATCAATGTGACAAAGAATGTGTATCTGCTGAGCTTTATTCTTTGAAGTGAAAAACTGAAAACTTTCATTTTGTCATTGAAAATCCTTTCTATATAATTCCTCCATCTCACACCCCCTGTAGAGCCCTGTAGGCTAGGTTAACTCTGGACATTAGAAATTCATGGACTTGTGCCTGGTTAATAGATTGTAGAAAAAAAAATATGTATCCGTGACACAACTCTTCTTTGTATTTATGTGATTGAACAAATACATGATCCGACACTTTATAAAAAATTATATAATACATGCATTTTTTAAAATGTGAAAGCTGAAGTTAAACTAAGTAAAAAACACTGCCAAATAAATATGAAAAACACTGCCAAATAAATATGAAAAGCTCACCTTAGGAGAGCTTGCTTTTGATAAAGCAATATATTTCTGAAGGTAAGGCTCAAACAATCATTATAAATAGTAAACGGCATTGAGCCATTTGCTTGTCACTCTATTTGAAAATATTCTGACATCAACTATAATTGAACACTACTCAAGTATGTACATGTATTTATTATTAATTTCAGTAGTAAAAACATTTAATAACGTGTTAAAATACTTGCATTCCTATCAAGAACAGAAGAGTACAACCAGTGGTCATTATGCTAGGTAAAAATATGAACGGTCGTACAAAAACGTGTCCTTTTGAGAGGATGAAAATAAAGTGTGTAATTGAACCGATCTTGCAGACTGCTGCCGGGACGATTTAAAAAGGAAAATAATAGCCTCATTAATCATCAATCTCTGATGCCATGAAATCTGTGTTAAAGATCTCTGTTCCTATGCTAGTTAGCAGGGACCCAAGCCATCAGTAGTAACCATTCTGCCTAATTTATACTCTTTATGTCAAAAGAAGAAATGAAAAATAGGGGATGACAGAGGTGAATGAAGCTGTCCTTCCCTCGATTGTATTTAACTCACTATAACCAGCTCTCTCAAATTATGCTACAGGAATAATTTGTTTTTATATTATCCACCAGCACCACCAAGTGGTAAAACTTTTACTTTCTCTGATAGAGGGATCACTTGAAGACAAAATAAGAAGTCTTGGAATAATATTAGTCCTAATGAAACATTTGAAATGTATCCAATAAAAAGTGCATTTCAGAATTCCCAGGCCCTACCAAAGAGCTACTGGAAATATTATATTTCAGAAATAAATAAATTAGATAATCTAATAAATAGATTATGTTTATTTTTCTTGTTTTATGTTACCTATAATTTGTTTCCCAAAGAGCTCTTGTACTATTGTAATTTATTTTAGTTTTCTTCCCCAATACCAATTTTACTCTAACAGCATATCATATGCAAAGTTTTGACTATATATTGATTGATTTGGTGGCAGATAGTAAACTATGAGTTTAAATACAGGGTTGGGCAAAAATAAGTGTACAGTTTTGAGTAGGTGAAACACAAAGTTTATTCTTGTATTATTATTTATTATTTAAAATTACTGTTTTATCTTCCATATGGATAACTGTAAACCTACATTTACTACATCCTGTATTTCAATAGAATAATAAATGAATGGCTATAAAACTTTTTAAATATATGTTTTTTATTGATTTTTAGAGAGAGAGAGAGAAGGAGAAGGGAGAGGGAGAGAGAGATAGAAACATCAATGATGAGAGAACCATCCATTGGCTGCCTCCTGCACACCCCCTACTGGGGATTGAGCCTACAACCCAGGCATGTGCCCTGACCAGGAATTGAACTGGAGATCTCCCTGTGCACCAGAAAAATGCTTAACCAACTGAGCCACCCTCGGTGGCTCACTAGATTTTATTTCTTGTGTTAGAGTTAGTTATTAAAACACCTCCTTCCTGGAAACATGGTCATAGGCTCCTTATGATTTAAGAGATCTTTAATCCTGAGGACACACTAAATTAGATCAGGTAACTCTTAGCTATAGATATCTCTCAAAGTGAAGCTATGCTTGGTTTCTTGGGAAGCTTCTGAGAGTGATAGTTGACCTGATATTTATAAGATTTGCTAGGTGAGACCACAGCAGTGCTCACCCAGGAATAATTATATTTCACTACTCAGACAAGCCCCTTTTGTGTACTACCCCAGTGCCCTGTGGTTTTCCACACTGGTTGATGGGAAGAGGCCCTGTGAGTTCAGGGCTCTAACACTGTTACCACCAATGCTTTACTTTAGCTCTTTCTCCAGCCTCGTGTGTTTTTCTCACACATATCCACTTATCAATATTCAGCTAATTACTTGGGAGGTAGCCTGTGCAGGTTTCTGGATGTCTATCTCTTCTCCATTACTCTGATCTGTGAACCACTGTTGACACCTTCGTCTCTGTGAACTCTCAGCTCACTCTCCTCAGATCAGAAAATCTATTGGGCTCTCTCTGTATTGTTCTTATATAAAAACTTACCTTTATTGTTGAAAGTATTACAGATGCCCCCCTTTTCCCCCCAGGCTGCACATACATACCACTACCACCCCCCTTCCCGCCTGCCACTCCAGGCCTTCACCAAACTATTGTCTGTGTCCATATATGCATATAAGCTCTTTGGTTAATCTCTCTCCACTTACCCTCGCCTTCCCTCTGTGATTTGTCAGTCTGTTCCATGTTTCTATGTGTGCCATGGCCTGGAAACTCTCTCAAGGAAGAAAGGTTGGGCTACCATAGGGGTAATTTTGTTTGCCTCTCATCTGTCACCATCACTATCCTTGTTACCTGCTATCTAGTGTTTTGAAATCTGTTGTTTAACATGTTTTGGCTATTTTGTCTTTGTTTTAGATAGAGCATGCATCAACTCCTTGTTAGTCCATTTGAGGTGGAAAAAGAAGACCCTTTTAATTATTATTATGGACTTTAGTATCAGCTGGACAACTTTTACCAGCCAATCAACGAGCAAAATTATTTAATTTTTGAATGTAGTTTCATTTATCAATTAATGCTATGGAGAACTGACATTTTTTTGAAGTTGAGTTTTCCATTTCATTGTGATTTTATGCCTTAGTTTATTTATGCCTTTTTATCTATTTTAATATGGTTTATCATTTGATTACTAAAAGGTTTAAACAGTGTTTATACAATTTATTTCTGTGTAGCTTACAAATTCTGTCATTATGAAGTATATAATTTTTACTTGTTATTTCATTTCTAGATTGGTTATTTTTGCAGTGGATCAGAATATTTTTCATTAAAGATTGATTTTATGTCCAGCATCCTTGATTAACTATATTATGAATTCAATTACTGTGCTTTCCATAAGATTTCTATTTTTATATCCTCGGGGTGTTTTTTTTTCATGTCTGCATGATTTTGTCCTTTATTTCTCATATTATTTCATCATTTTCTTTTGGAAATAATTTCAATAAATTATTATTTAAAGCACTTTAATTTATTTTATAATATAAATTCTTAAAAGCATGAACTAATTATGTAGTTGTTTGTTTTGATGGCTGCCTTTCTAGTGCTAGATATTTTTTCTTAGATATCTAATTTAGAATTTTTAAATGTGGATTTGCAGCAGCATTCTGAGTGAAACTGGTTTATCTTTAGTTTTATGGTTGCCTCTACTCAGCTCTCTGAGTCCTCAGTTCAGAATCAAAGCTTATATGATGATACCAGATGTTTTGCCCTGCTGTAATAGTGAAAATATCTTGGATCCTATCACCAGGCCAGCAGGATCTGTGTCAATTCTTGGTTTGGGGACCAGAAACATAAACGCATAGGGATACTTATTTCCCACTATATACAACTGTACTTAAATCTTCTTAGATAACTTCATTTAAATTTAAGTTGTATCCCCAAGGGACAACCAGCAACAGAATATTTTAGGCTTATATCACGAGTATGGGGAGTATATTATTCTTGTGTACAAGCACGTAGTCTTCATTATATGAGAAAGTCCTTATTCTGTAGTAATTAAAATATAGTGTGGTTCTCTCTACTTGCATCTAGACCAACAGTTCAATGGGCTGTTGACTTTATATACCAACAGCTCTGTAAGTCTATTTTGTTTATTATGGTTCTCAAATATAAAATATCTTTCTGGTATTTTTCTTTCAATACTATATAATTTTAAAGTAAAATTTTACTGTAGTAGACAAAAAGGAAATCAAATGATTTCTAATGTAAATTACAGTTTACACAGTTATTTATTCATTTATTTACTTAAAACCAATTTTCTCCCAGAAATTACTTAAAGTGGCTTACAAAGATGCATTAAATGCAGCATAAACATATAAACTAAAATTTTGGGGGGGATGGTAATATGAGAAATAAAAGAAGGAACAAAGGAAAGAGAAAGAAAAAGAGTAAGAGAGAGACAAAGTAAAAAAGACAAAAACAATAAGAAAACAAATCATGATATTAAAAATGAATAGTATAGTTGTCTGTAAAGTAATGTTGTCTGGCAGTTAGAAGGTAAAAGTTAAGGTAGATTACGTACTCCAGAAGGTTCAAATGGCTTTGGTTCAGCCTTTCCCACTGCTCAGGAAACCAATGTGAGGATTCTGCCTGCATCTGAGAATATCTATTGCAGTTATGCATTCTAGCAATGGGGAAATGACAAGAAGGATCTGAGGACCACTTTGCACTCTGAGAGAAGAATCTGAGCTAAAATTCAATCAATCACCTCCATGAGTCACTGCTCTTACTGGTGAACAACAATAACATTTTGGGTCTCAGAATTACTGTCAGTTCAAAACCAATGTCCAGTGGTCCCCCAAAGGTCTTATTTCCTTTTCCCCAAATGCACAGTTACCCTGGTAAAAGACTCTCAGTCCCTTTGGAGAAGGCCAGGAGAAAGATTAACAGTATAAATTTTGGGCAGTGTATCAGGATCCTTCCTCAAAGGGACAGCCTCCCCTTTATTCAAAGGGTGCTGAGACTGTACCAGTGAACTGGATCAAGTCTGGGAATTATTGAGGAGTCATGATTTCCGTTTTCATGATTCAGGATAGATTTTTATTATTTAAGCTCAAACTTTTCAGCTTATGCAGATCAAGTAAGAATTTATTTTATTTATTTATTTTTAATAAGATATTTTATTGATCTCAGAGAAGGAAGAGGGAGAGAGAGAGAGAGAGAGAGAGAGAGCGAGAGAGAGAGAGAGAGAAAGAGAGAAAAATCAATGTGATCTATTGGTTGCCTCCCTCACGCACCTCAACTGGGGCTCAAACCCACACAACATGGGTATGTGTCCTGACTAGGAACCAAACACACCACCTTCTGGTATATAGGACAATGCTCCAACTAACTGAGCCACACCAGTCAGGGTCAAGTAAGAACTTATTAGGTTTTGCATGTACTTCTAGGAACACCATAATTAGCAAGCCCACACCACAGGGGCTGGTGAGTCAGACTACTCTGATTGCTGCTTTGACTCTGCTGCCCCTTATAGGAACATCAACCTTGCCTTTGGACACTGAGAGCAGCCACTGGCTCCTGCCACTGAGGCCCAATTACTCCCACTACATTTAACTTGCCCAATTCAGAGACTGCCATCACCACTGTAAGATCTGGCCTATAAGAAAACTCCATCACAGACTTCTTCAAAGATTCTGGAACTCTCCTCACAAATTTAATTCTCATAGTAATAGTGAAAGGTGTGTCTTCTGTCTTAAATGACAAATGCATTGTAACATTTCAACCTCCCTAAGCCTTTGAATATGTCCCTCTACATTATACCAAGGTAGGTCTGGCATTACTAATTTGCTCACTGTGGGCCACCTTCCAGCGGTTGCCAACCGTCCAGACCTCATGAACCACCAATGGTCCGCGGACCACCAGTTGGCGACTGCTGGCCGAGGATCCTAAGTTTTAGTCTGAGTCCAAGTCCAAAGTCAGGATAAGACTGATATTCCACCTCAAAAACAGTTGGGCAGAGAGAGAGAATTTTTTCTACTAGCCTTTTATTCTATTTAGGCCTTCTGAAGATTAGATAAGGCCCATTCTTGTTGGAGTGGCCAATTGCTTTACACAATCTATCAATTCAAATGTTAATCTCATCTAGAAATTCCCTAATAAACATACCAAACTACTTGGTCATCCTGTAGCACAGTCGAATTGACATAAAATTAACAATCACAGTTGCCCTTTAATATTTCAAAAAAGTTCTTTTTCTGACTTTTATAGTAAAATGGAAAACTGGGTACTTGATTCTCCTTAGAGAACATTCATTCATCAACTACTAATTCTTTCCTCTCCGATTTGTAAGCTATTACAAACCAATTGTTTTTCCAATATACTTTTTTGCTTATAATATTTACAGGGGTCTTTATCAAATGGATCCCTCCTTTGATGTTCAATAACTTGAGTAGGAAAATCTAATTGTTTTATCTGGGTGATCATTTTATTCTGAGTATTATTCTGCTGTTGTCCTAAGGCTTTTTAAAAATGTTCACAAGGATTTGGAGACGTGACAATGGATGATGTTTTATTAGTTTCTGTTTGCAAGATAAATCTTATATTTCTGGTTTTAGTGTATTTTTATAAAGTCAAGAAATAGCCAGGGTAATATTTTCTTAAGGATCTAATTCAAAGCTATATAAAGACATTAAAGAGTAAATTTATCATTGAACTCTCCAGTACATTTATCTTTTCATTACTTTAAAAAGTGAATTAGAGTCCTACCTGTTTACACTGGAGAGCATTGGGAATGGCCTCTGATCTCGCCTCTGAAAATCATGGCTTTTTCTAAAGTCATTATCATGGTTTACCCCTTTTGACTATACTGTTCAAGGCTTTAAAAAAATCTTAGGGTCCAACTTATATATAAATAAATTCATAAATATTATATATACTTAGATTATATATTAATGTAACTGTTCTATATAATCTCTAATATATATATATATATTCTAACCATTAAGAAGTCTTAGACAGTATTTCTATACACTGAAAAGACAAGTGCTTAGCATAATCCATAAAGCAGTGGCTCTCAACCTTCCTAATGTTGTGACCCTTCAATACAGTTCCTCATGTTGTAGTGACCTCCAATTTCATTGTTACAAATTGAACATAATTAAAGCATAGTGATTAATAACAAAAACAATATGTAATTATGTATGTGTTTTCCAATGGTCTTAGGCGAGCCCTGTGAAAGGGTCGTTCAACCCCCAAAGGGGTCGTGACCCACAGGTTGAGAACCGCTGCCATAAAGCATTTGCACTGACCTCTAAATGGCCAGAAGGGAAGAGAATAGGATAATAGGGTCTGTTCAAGAGGGGTATACTTAGACCTAGTTAAATACATGAGAATTTGACAACATTGGTCAGATATATCACTTGTGCATCTCATGTTTTAGGGGTTGAAAACTAGTGATAGATCAGTTCTTATTGTCATACAATAAATATGCTATTCTTTACAAAAGGAAATTTTGGAGAGGAGATTTTTCCATTGACATACTTGTATATATATTGTAAGGCAGGTTCAAGAAAATTCTCATAAGGCTTTAATAGGAGACTCAAGGCAAAGTTTATTCTATAAAATATTTAATTTGATCAGACCTTTTGATCTTATCACCCTGATTTTTTTCTCTTCCTTATACATATTTGCTTAAAGACTCTCAAACAAAATAAATGAAGACAACCAGAGAGATAAATAGTGTTGTAAATAATAAAGTAGATTTGTAAATATGTATGGTGATGAATGGTACCTAGACTTATTATTGTGAACTGGGGACAGCCTCTGAAGAGGTCGTTAAAGTAAACTTTTTCAGAAGTCTGGAAATTAATCAAAGTCCTGCAACAACCGGGGTTGAGTTTTTCTCAAGAAAATCATCTGAATCTCATCTCAATAAAAACACTGATTTTTGTGGCATTTCAGCTTGCCCTATCCCCATCTGCCCTGCCTCAGCTCCACAGCAATCTGAAAACCAACCATTTTTAAAGGCAATAAAAATAGTAGTCTAGAGGCCACTATAGTTAACTATTGTAAAAAAAAATGATGAAGGGATTAAAATTATACACTTGAAATAACCCAAAGAAGGCAGTAATAGAGGAATACAGAAACAGCAGAACCTAAGACATATAGAAAATAAAATCAAAATAAGAGAAAATTTCTACTATATCAGTGATTATTAAATGCAAATAGATAAACACTACAATCAAAAGGTAGATATAGCAGGTTAGGTGTTTTTTTTTAAGTATACCCCACTGTTTTTTGTTTATAAGAGACACACTTTATATTGAAAGAAACAAAAGGTTGGAAATAAAAAGATAAATAAAAATATACCATTCAAACAGTAATCAAAAGTAAACTGGAGGAAATATATTAATATCAGGAAAATTGTTAATGAAAACACAAATTGATATATTATAATGACAAAAGGGGCAATTCATCAAAAATACATCACATTTATAAAATAAATAAATGCTGGATGTGTCCATCTAATGACAGGAATCACGAATACATGAAATAAAAGATAGAATTGAAGGGAGTAAAAAACAAATCAACAATAATAGTTGAAAACTGTGATTCCTTACTTTCAGTAGTGGGCAGAAAAACTAGAAAGAAGACAAGAAAATTAAAGTTGCCGAAACCGGTTTGGCTCAGTGGATAGAGCGTCGGCCTGTGGACTCAAGGGTCCCCGGTTCGATTCCGGTCGGGGGCATGTACCTGGGTTGCGGGCACATCCCCAGTAGGAGATGTGCAGGAGGCAGCTGAAGTTGAACAACTCTATAAGCCGATGAGAACCAAAGTAAATCTAAAGATTATATTGACAACAGGAAAATCCATTCTTCTTAGATCTTTCAGAAAGTTTAGAATTATTAGATGAGAAATTTAAATTAACTATTATTAATATGTTAAGGAATCTAATAGAAAAAACAGACAGCATGAAAGAAGACGTGTTATGTAAGCAGAGAGTTTGAAACACAAAGAAGCAAAAGGAAATGCTAGAAATAAAAAACACTATAATAGAACTTTTTCTTAAATGCCTCTAATGAGATTATCAGAATGGACACAGCTGAGAAAAGAATTAGTGAAGTTAAAAATATGTCCATAAGAACTTCCCAAACTGAAAAACAAAGAAAGCATGGAACACAACATTCAAGAACTATGGGGCAGTTTAAAAAAGATATATATATACCAAAAGAAGAGAAAAAAGAAAATAAATATTTAAGTACTATCTAAATATTTTCCAAAATTAATTGATGTCATATCCAAATCACATATTCAAATTACAAAAAATCAAAGACAAAATAAAAAAAGTACTGATACCATCATTCTTGGGTGGAGCTTGCCCTCTATAAGGCATCAGCCTAGGAGAAAGCAATAGCCCCATCTCCAGATTCCCTGTCAGGCCATCCTACAGAGCTCCTGCCCTGCTGAGGAGTCAGCTGCCTGGGCTGGGGTGCAAATGTTTGAGTAGAACTAAAGGGGTGTCAGTGACAGAGCTGTGCGCTTTGGGGCAGGGGCCACACCCTCTAACTTCACTCAAGCCTGGTTGGCACTTCTGCCTATCCCAACTCCCAGAGGCCTTATCCTGCTGAGACCAGGCTCCTGGGACATACTAAATTATATAGCTCTAGGACAGGGGTGGGCAACCCCTGGCACGTGTGCCAAACATGGCACGCCAGTAACTTTTGCTGGCACACGAAACCCTCTCTTGTAATCTTCCATTTACAATTTCTTTCTTAATATCGACTTCCTTATTTTTCAGATAAATTCAGTATAGGTGCATCTTAGATAAATAATTAATTTTACATAACAAGTCATCTTAAAGACCATAGGCATGGATTGACAAGAGAGGGGAAGAGCAATTTCTATGCCTCTGCCTTAACTCTCCCTTCCTTCCTAGGTCAGACCAGTGTTTTGGTTTCATCCACATATGCTTGTGAATCTTTGTTCTCAGTGATGAATTTTGTTAAGTCTCATAATAGAAGTAGCCTGACGGATGAAAGTAGTAGCTCGTGCATATCTCTGAAGGTCACGAAATATAAACCTGGTGTAAAATCTCTGTCATCAGTGATGCAGCAGCAAAAGTCCCACTGATAATATCAAATGGAGTCATAAAGTTTTCTGTCGGACTATCAGTGTACATGTATACATTAAAAATAAATGTATTTTTCATCATCATATACTGTGTTTTTGTCGCTCGAATGAATTTTATTATTTCTTCCAGGTTCTTCACATACGTACACCTTAAGAGATATCAAGTAGGCATAACATGTTCTCAAAAAATTAGGGTTGGCACGCGGAAGAATTTTGAGTCAGAGATTTTGCTGGTTTTGGCACGCACTCACAAAAAGGTTGCCCACCCCTGCCCTAGGACAAGGGAAATTTTTCCATCACATGCTCAACCAGTGTAGAACCTTCTCTTTACAAGATTCCCTTTGTAGAATCTTGGTCAGTTTAGGCCTGACAAATACTGCTGGCATTAACCTAATGATTTCCGGAGTCCCTTCCCCACCACAAAGGTGTGCGAGCACCATGCAAATGACTTGGTAGACCCTGAGATATTTGCTGAGTGACCTCATGCTCAAACTACAAGTTTGAACCTATATAGATCTGGTGAACATCTCTCACCCCTATCTGGTGACTCACTGAGAACCAATTATATATAACCCTAGTAACTGCCAGACGATATTTTAGTGACTCCACTTAACAGGCAAATAGCTAGCAGGCAGACGCCAGATCTCAGGGTTTCTTGAGACTTTGTTCACCTTCCCCAGAGACTGGTGCTGGTAAAAGCCAGCCTTGGTGAGCAGATTAATCCTTCTTGCACACAGCCAGGTCCAGCAGAGGGAGCCACAAACTGTGGATGACTTTGTAGCTCCAAATAGGTTACCCAAGGTCAGTCACAGGCAGCCTCTGATTTGGCTTTTATCAGAATCCCTCCTAAGTTGCACAAGAACCAACACACCCAGTGGCCAGCATCAGACATAAACAAAACAGGATCCAATGAGCTTCATAGGCACCATATCCAAAGGGAGATCTTGGCAGGCACCAAACCCTGCTGAGGCGAATTCAGCTTCATATGATCAGCACCCTGCGCAGAAGCTTATACAATGTGGCAAGGATAGATCCTCACAGTCAGCCAGCCTGAAGGTTGACCCAACACATGAATTGACCAATAGCAATCAAAACTCAATTACAACAGGAAGGCCAACATAACCCACACAAGGCACACTCCCGAATCAGCCAGTCCAAGTGATCAAGGAGATCGTGTCACAAGATCCCACAATATACATCTACAATATAAGGCCATCCTATCAAGTCTGGGAGTCTTGGAACATCTACCTAATTCATAGAAGCAAACACAAAGAGGCAGTCAAATTGGGGAAACAGACAAAACAAAACAAAAACATGCCTCAAATAAAAGAACAGGAGAAATCTCCAAAAGAAGAGCTAAATGAATTGGAGGTAAGCAATTTACCAGATATTGAGTTCAAATAAAAGGTTATAAAAGTGCTCAAGAAACTTAGAGCGAACTACAAAGAACTTAATGAGAATTACAACAACATGGAAAAGGCCATAAAAGCCATAAAAAAGAACCAGTGAGAAATAAAGAATATGATATCTGAAATGAAAAGTACACTGGAAGGAATAAAATATAGGTTGGATGAGACAGAGGACCAAATCAGTAATTTGGAAGAAAAAGTGGCAGAACATACCCCATCAGAGCAGCAAAAGAAAAAAAAAAGAATTAAAAAATATGAGGATAGTTTAAAGGTCTTTAGAACAACATGAAGCAAACTAACATCCACTTTACAGAGGTACCAGAATGAGAAGAGAGAGAGCAAGGGATAAAGAACCTACTTGAAAAAAAACAACACAAAAAAATGACTGAAAACTTTCTTAACCTGGAGAAGGAAAATGATACACAAATCCAGGAATCACAGAAAGTTCCAAACAAGACGAAGCCAAAAAAGCCCACACCAAGACGTATAATAATTAAGATGCCAAAGGTTAAAGGCAAAACGATAATCTTAAAAGCAGCAAGAGAAAGACAGTTAACTATAAGGGAGCTCCCATAAGACTATCAGCCAATTTCTTAACAGAAACATTTCAGGCCAGAATGGATTGGCATGAAATATTCAAAGTGATGAAAAGCAAGGACCTACAACAAAGACTACTTTACCCAGCAAGGCTGTCATTTAAAATTGAAGAAGAAATAAAGAACTTCCCAGACAAGGAAAAACTAAACAAACAAAAAAATACCACAAGAAATGTTGAAGGGGTAAAAGAAGCAGAGGAAAATGAACCAAGGAACATAGTTAAAAGAACAAAATGGCAATAAATATGTATCTATCAATAACCACTTTAAATGTAAATGGATTAAATGATCCATTCAAAAGACATAGGGTAGCTGAATAAATACAAAAACAAGAACCATATATTCGCTGTCTACAAGAGACCATCTCTGAACAGAAGATACACACAGACTAAAAGAAAAGGGATGGAAGAAATATTTCATGCCAAAAAAATAAATAAATAAATAAAAAGAGAGAAATTAAACTAGACCACCTCAAAATGGATTAAAGACTTAAATGCTAGACTCAAAATCATAAAAATCCTAGAGGAAAACAAAGGTAAGAAAATTTTGAAATTTCTGATAGAAATATTTTTTCTTATATATCTTCTCATGCAAGGAAAGCAAAAGAAAAAAAATAAATAAACAAATTGGACTACATAAGACTAAAAAAACACTTGCACAGTAAGGGAAACCATCAATCAAATACAAAGACAAATCACTGAATGGGAGAACGTATTTGCTGATACATCTGATAAGGGGTTAATATTTAAAATTTATAAAAATGTATAAAGCTCAACATCAAAAAAACACCAAACATCCAAATAAAAAATTGGCAAATGACTTAAATAGACACTTCTCCAAAGAGGATATACAGATGGCAAATATACATATGGAAAGATGCTCAATGTCACTAATCATTAGAGAAATGCAAATTAAAACCACAATGAAATATTACCTCACAGCTGTCAGAATGGTTATTATCAATAAATCAACAAACAAGTGTTGGTGGTAATGTAGAGAAAAAGGAACCCTCTTGTACTGCTGATGGAAATGCAAACTGTTGGCAGCCGCTGGAAAGCAGTTTGGAGTTACCTAAAAATATTAAAAATTTGAACTGCTTAATTACACTTCTGGGAATATATTCAAAGAAACTCGAAACACTAATTTGAAAGAGAATAGGCACTCCTATGCTCATTGCAGCATTATTTACAATAGCCAAGATTTGGAAGCAACTCAAGTGTCCATCGGTAGATGAGTAGATAAAAGAGCTGTGGTACATTTATATAATGAAGTACTACTAGGCTATAAAAAAATAAGGAAATATTACCTTTTGTGACAGCATGGATGGACCTGGCAATTATTATATTAAGTGAAATAATCCAGTCAAAGACAAATAATATATGATCTCATTTATATGTTAAGTGAAATAATCCAGTCAGAGAAAGACAAATACCTTATGATCTCACTTATATGTGGAAATAATAAACTAACAACAAAAATAGAAACAGACTCATAGATACAAATAACAGACTGACAGCTATCAGAGGGGAGATTGTAGAGGGGCTGGATGAAAAAGGTGAAGGAATTAAGCAAAACAAACAAACAAAAAAACCCTTCATAGACACATCAATATGGTGATTATCAGAGGGAAAGGGTTGTGGGGGGAGGTATGAGGGCAAAGGGTGGATAAATGGTGATGCTGATGGAAGGAAACTTAGCTTGGGATGGTGAGCACATAGTATAATCTACAGATGATATATTATAGAATTGTACCCCTGAAACCTGTATAACTTTATTAACCAACATCACCCCAATAAATTAAATTTTTCAAAGTCTTGAAAGAAGCCATAGTAAATGAAAACCCACAGAATGGGGGGAAAATATCATCCTATATAATAAAAGGCTAATATGCAAATCAACTGAACAGTGGAACAACCGGTCGCTATGACTGTGCAATGCAGGAGCTGCCTCCTGGTGGTCAGTGTGCTCCCAGAGGGGGAGCACAACTCAGACAAAAGCTGGGCTCACAGCTGGTGAGCATAGCAGCAGAGGCAGGAACCTCTCCTGCCTCTGCTGCAGTGCTAAGTATGTCTGACTGACAGCTCCCCTGACTAATGGCAGGAAGCAGGCCTAAGTTGTCAGTCAGACATCCCCCCAGGGCTTCTGGACTGTGAGAGGGTGCAGGCCGGGTTGAGGGACCCCACTGAGTGCATGAATTTTATGCACCGGGCCTCTAGTATATCTATATTCTAGTATCTGAGTATATAAAGAGCTCTTACAATACAACAACAAGAATGAAAACAATCCAATAACAGGTACTGAAATGGAGTCAATAGATGAATAAAAGATGCCAATAAATATTTATCCAAAAGTAATACACAAATAGCCAATATTCACATAAAACATATTCAACATCATTAGCTATTGGGAAAATGCCAATCCAAGTTACAATGAAATATTGCTTTACATCAGTATGTGAAAAGCATAGGAATCATTCATCCCTGTGATGGTTAGTATCAAAGTGATGAATAATACCAAATGTTGGTAAGGAGTAAGAGAAATTGAAGCTCATCCATCCCTGGTGGAATTGTAAAATAATCCACCCATGTTGGAAAACATTTTGGTAGTTTCTCAAATATTATGCAAAGATGACATACAATGAAGCAATTATATATATGAAATAAAAACATGCCCCAAATTTAAATGCAAATGTTCATAGCAGTATCTATATATATAAAAACCTAAATGACCATTATGATGGAATGACCAGAACAACCAGAATGACCGGTTACTATAATGCACACTGACTACCAGCCACCAGGGGGCAGATGCTCAATGCAGGAGCTGCCCCCAGCCCACAGGCTCCCATCGCCAATGGGGCCTGCTGGCCAAACTCCTGGTCTCTCCTCCCGGCCAGCAGGCCCTGATTGCCCAATCGGGGCCAGCCCCCAGGCTGGGATGGGAAACCGGGGGTGAGTGGTGGCGGACGCAACACCTTTCCCAGTGGGCTGAGGGCTGGCACCCTCCTTAGGGCTAGCAGCCAATCTCCTGTGTTCCTCCCTTCATTCCTCCCCCTGGCCAGCAGGCCCCGATAAGCCAACACCCACCTGCTGTGGTGGCGTTTGGCCCCTACCCCTGGCTGGCAGGTCTCGATTGCCCAATCGGGCCTGGGCGTGGGCTGGGACAGGGAACTGGGGGTGGGTGGCAGCAGACGCGGGCAGCGAGGGAATGAGGAGGGGGGGAAGCAGGGAGGTGGGGAACCACATGGTGGCAGCGAGGAGGCCACGAGGGAAAAAGGAGGAAAGGAGGCGGGGAACTCCATACTGGTGGCACGTGGGCAGTGAGGGAAGGAGGAGGCAGGGAGGTAGGGAACCTGATCAGCCCTGGTTGCCAACCAGGCATAGGAACCCCACCAGTGAATGAATTTTTCATGCACCAGGCCTCTAGTTTTTTATAATATCCAAAATCCAGGAAAAATAAAATGTCTGTCAACTGATGAGTGGATAAACAAAATATAGTATAGCTATACAATGCAATATTATAGATCATAAAAAAGGAAGCAATGATATGTGCTGTAATATAAACAAATTTTAATAACATTAATTGAAAGAAGCCAGACATAAAAGTTCACATATTGGATGATCCTATTTTATAAGTGCAAAATATACAGTTTGTGCTGTCACATATATTAACCTCTTTTATTTTCATTATCACTTTAAAAACAGTGCTCCTGTATGGGAGAGTAAATATACTAGGGTAGTTTTACATTGACATTTCCTTGACTGTTTTGCTACATGAATTCTAAGATTACTTTCTCCATCACTGTAAATGGACAAACTATCTAAAGCTGGTATAGATAATTAACAATTCAAAAGTACGTGCAACCATGACTGAATAAGATTCTAAAGATACCCTTACATACATCCTAAAAATAAACATAATGGATAAAATTAAATTAATTTTAGAAATTAAATAAAAATCATTAGTGTATTGAAGAAAACAGCCGAAAGGGTGTGCCATCTTTTTTGCAATAACTATTTGTATTAACATTCTCCTACATTGTAATTTAATTGATAAGGAACATGATATAACCGATTTGAATGTCATGAATAAAAAACAATTGAATTGTTTCTTGACCTGGGCACTCTACTCTCTGCAAGACCATGCTAAGCAAGATGAGAAATACTAACCTCGAAGGGCTATCCATGACAGATTATCTAGATTTAAAATAAAGCTGCTTTTCCTCATAATATTGTCTGACTCTAGAAACTGACATTATAATTGCCATATTCCTAAAGAAGAACATTATTATTGTGGTTTTTTATAAATGTTTTATTGATTTTTAGAGAGAGAGGAAGGGAGAGGGATAGAGAGATAGAAACATCAATGAGAGAGAAACATCATTGGTCAAGAGATTGAGCCCACCACCCAGGCATGTGCCCTGACCAGGAATTGAACCAGTGACCTCTTTGTTTATAGGTCAATGCTCAACTATCAAGCCACACCATCCAGGCAAGAAGAACATTCTTTAAGATATTTTTTAAAATAACAATTTGAATATTGTCAGAGGAGAAAAACAGAGAGAGGAAGATTCTCTACAAAATTATGAATGTTTTAAAGTACCTTAAAATTAAGACCCCCCCCCCCCCCCGCCCCCACATAGAGCTGGTAGTAACTGTTAACATGCAGAGTAAAATTTCCCTTAAAACAGAAAATAAGTAATGTATATCCTTTCAGGGGATATATTAAAATATTAAACATGGTATTTTAATTTTAGAAAATGGTATTATGCCATACTAAATGATGAAGTTAAAAGGAAAAATACAGCCAAATATAGGTCTGTGTGAATGTGCCTAGAGTCTTATTTAGATTCTATTTTGAAAGGCACAAGTGTTATTTACATTTTTATGAGTTTCAGTGTTAGGGTACAAATTTAGAAGGTTTTAACTAAATGCAGATATTTAATATCAAAATATCCTTGGGAAAAAACAAGCAGAATTGTTACTAAGTGACCCAAAATAATAATGTTGCCAAGCAACAGGTGCCCAGTAATCAGAACCTTTCCCTTCTCTGGTCCTAAATTAAATTTTCTGAGACATCAGTGAGGTCCCCTCCCCAGGGGCTCTGGGCGATTTCCCATCAGGATGCCAGGAGACCTTCCTAGAAAAGTCTCTGTACAGTTCACCTTCATACACAGGTATTTCTTTTTTTAAAAAATTCTTTATTAGTTAATAAGCCAGTCAGAGAAAGATAAATACCACATGATCTCACTCATTTGTGGATTATAGAGAACAACATAGACTGATAAAAAGGGACAGATCCAAACACAGAGAGAGAAACGGCGATTAGACTACACAGGTATTTCTTTAGCTTTACCCTGCCTTGTTGATCTAATGCATATTTAGCAGTGTGTCCTAGCTCATGTAGAGCTTTTGATAATTATAATTAATCAAAATTTTGTAAGTAAGAGTGCAAATACTATTGTCACCTGTTGTGGATTCTTTGGTGTTTTCTCTATCAATGATATCACATACAGACAATGACAGTTTTAATTTATTTTTTAGACATTTTATGTTTTTATTTTTCTTGTTCTGTTGTTATGATTACAATAAACATAGAGGGTTGATCACATTTCTTGCTTTTCCCCTCATTTAAAGGAATATTTAATTCAGTTAAGATATTTTTAATGACCCAATGTCCATTTCACTAATGCTGGTGTCTTTGTTTAATCTGTCCAAAGCAGAAGCTTCCCTCTACATTCAAATTATAGACAGGTTTGAAAAGCAAGGAAATCTTGTTACATATATATTCTTAAACATATTAAACAACAATTTGTTTCTAATTATATGATAAGTTTCTGCAAGGACTTCAAGACTAATAAATGAAAATTTATGGTGTAAAACTGAAATTCTACATTCTCTAAAGGTAAACAAACAATAATCTGGGAAGAAAAAATATATTAACACATTTGATGGCAACCTAGATAATTTGGGGACATTGTGTTCTGGTACAAATAGCATGAACTTTGGAATCAGACAAATTGGAGTTTAAAAGGACTTGATGGCTCCTAAATTAGCTACCTAAATCTTCTGAGCTTTCGAGGACACATTTTTTTTTCATGTGAGAATAATGACACATTTGAGAAGATCACTTTTCGGTTAAATGAGAAAACTTAAGTAAATGAGCAAAAATGTGTTTGTTCCCTCTCTTTGTCTCCTCAAAAATATTTGTATAATTGACATTTTATGTTAAAAAATGTAAACTTTTAAAAGATTCCATAAATGTGAAATTTCCATGTTATTGATAGTGGGATACAAATGTTAACATCTATTTTAACATAGTATAATGTATTATTCTAAGTAAATGTATGAATAGCCAGATAAAAATATTTTAAAATCCCATTACAGTAGATTTAAGATATATATTTTCTCTGACATAAAAACAAATGTTATAAAATATGATATTTTTACTTATGAGCCCCCATTTGTAATTGAAATGATTTACGTATTTATAAAACAATGAACCAATAGTCTCTTTATTCTTTTATTATATAACTAGAGGCCCAGGGCATGAATTCGTGCACAGGTGGGTTCCCTCGGACTGGTCAGCGATCGTGGCCATGGGAGGTTGGCCAGCAGGGGGAGGGGTTGAGGAGGTTGGCTGTGGGAGTGCACTGACCACCAGGGGACAGCTTCTGCATTGAGCATCTGCCCCCTGGTGGTCAGTACACATCATAGCAACCAGTCGACCAGTTGTTTGGTCATTTGGTCGTTCGGTCGCTTAGCTTTTTAAATATATATATAGATATTTATATATATATATATATATATATATATATATATATATATATTAATCCAGAGATTTTTTCATTTCTAAGTAATACAACAAAAGTTTAGCAGAATTTTAAAATAGCATATTAAAACAGCTTTTAAAAATCATAAAAATCAATGCTTGATTTTATGAATAAATTAATATATTTCAATATTTACTAACTACTATCTTTACTTTTTATTATAACTTTTTTATTAAACAGTTGCTTTTATAATAACTAACTATGTAAGAAAAAATGTTAAGAACTAGCATGAAAACCTCAAGTGGTGTTTAAGAAAGATATAGATATACTTATTTTAGAATTGAAGAGAGATTTTCAAAATAACACAAATAATAAAAGAAACAGAGTACACAATATAACTAAGAGTTGCATGTTGACTAACAAATAACCTTTTTATTGGCCTAGTTATTTTCCATTTCTTCCACAAATTTTAATGCTTTTCAAAATAAAGGAGATACAGATTTGATTAAGTATATACTTCTGAACATCATGGTAAACTCAAGTGGTTAAAGAAGTGTATAAAATATAATTTGTTACCATCAGAAAGCAGCCTGATGTATCAACTCAAAAGCTTTAAAGTTGGTTATTAATATTCAAACAATGTCTAAATGTAGTTTCCTGGCTATAAAATAAAACAGAGGGGCTGGGCAAAAGTAGGTTTCCAATTGTACCTATATAAAATAATAAAATAATAAATAATACAAGAATAAACTATGTTTTGGGTACTCACAACTGTAGTCTCTAAAGAAGGTTGGGATGGTGCCCAATCATTATTGTACACCGTAATGGTTTCTACTGATTCCAAGGAAAAGAAGAAATTTGATTGCTAATTATAAAGCTATTGAAATATTATTTGTACCTTCAAGATATATTTTAACCATCATAGTGTTTATTTTCTTTGTGAAATGTGCTTATATTTTTTCTTAATCTAAGAAATGAAATAGATAGTTAAAGAAATAGGCAGGCTGACAGAACACTTGACTGAAAGAATCTATGCCCATCTTAGGCTATAGAGGTTTGGTTTCCTTCCCTATCACCATACCCTGGCTATTCTGAAGAATTACCCTATCAATTAAAGTTCCTCAAAATTTTGGAAATTTTTAGGGGTAGGAGACCAAATCTAGGCTCCACGTTATGTGTAGAAATTATAATTTTATTTATTGGTTGATTCTTTTTTAAAAAAATATATTTTATTGATTTTTTACAGAGAGGAAGGGAGAGGGATAGAGAGTTAGAAACATTGATGAGAGAGAAACATCAATTAGCTGCCTCCTGAACACCCCCTACTGGGGATGTGCCCGCAACCAAGGTACATGCCCTTGACCAGAATTGAACCTGAGACCCTTCAGTCCACAGGCCGATGCTCTATCCACTGAGCCAAACTGGATAGGGCTATTGGTTGATTCTTGTATGTTCCTTGACTGAGGATCAAACCCACAATCTTGGCTTTTTGGGATGACACTCTCTCTATTCTCCTTCTGGCATCCCCATGATGTGAAGTTGTCCCAGAGGCCACTTAAACTATCCTCATTTTTTAAAAATTCTTTTTGCTGTTGTTGTTCTGATTAGATGTTTTCTGCTTTATAATTTTCCAAACTTCTGATTTGATCTACTTCATCTGCTTCACTCTTGATTCCCTGTTATGCATTCTTCATTTCAGTTAAGGTATTTATTTCTGTGGTACTTTTTTATGTTTCCTACCTCTTTAAGTTCTCAGTAAATTAATCTACTCTTCCCCTAAGCTCATTGAACATGCTTACAACCAGTATTTTGAACTCTGTATCTAATAGATTGCTTGTCTCCATCTTGTTTAATTCTTTTCTGGGAGTTCTGTTTTTTCATTTGAGACATGTTTCTTTATCTCCTCATTTTGACAGACACCCTGTGTTTGTTTCTATGCATTAGGTAGAACTACTACGTCTCCTGGGTTTGGTAGAGTGGTCTTATGTAGTAGGTGTCCTGTAGGGTCCAGTGGAACTGTCCCTTAGATCATCTGAACTGGACACTCCATGTGTACCTCCTGTGTGGCTCTGTGCACCTTCCTGTGGTAGTTGAGCTTTGATGGCTATTGACACCTCAATGGGAGGGATTTACTCCCTGATGCCTTGGCTGTGACCACTGTGGAGAATCAGCCAAGCAGGGGCCAACTCCATGAAGTAGGATTTACATCAATATCGCTCTGGTAGCTGCTGAGTCCATTCCTTGAGTGAGTCCCTTGTGAATGAGGTTAAATGGTGCTTCCACATGGTCTGAAGCTGTTCACCAGATGTGCTGGCTTGGGGGCCTTTAGGAGGTACAAAACAAGGTCAGCCACCTGTGCCCTGCCCTGGACCACCTGGCATGAGCTACAGAGTGATCTACAGATGGTTGCCACTAGTGCTGGATCTGTGGCTACTTAGAGATACAAAGCACGCTGAGGCCAGATGCTGCTTATTTGAGGTATTTTAGGAAAGTCCAAGTCAAGATCATGAGACAAGATAGGTCATTTGAATGGAAAAGGAACCAGAAACTGCTTGGGTGGGTATGCACATTGGTTGGGGTGGTGTCTCAAGGAATCAACAGGGCCTGGCATACAGTGTTAGCCAAATGGATGGAGACTCAGATATGTGCCTGCCTACTAGCTCTGTGGGGAGCTCAGAAAAAAACAATGCTGCCAGCATTTCCATATGAAAAAGCTGACCCTCCAGCTCACACCTGATGGCAGATATTCTAGTTCCTCCCCTATGTCCTTGGTGCCTATTTCTCCAGCACTGGAGCTCAGAGTACATGAGTCTGAGTAAGTCCCTATGTGGACCCTTTAAGAAAAATGTTTGGGACTTCAGAACCCCTCTGTCTTACTCAGCTACAGTCTCTGATGGTTTTTACAGCCAGAAGTTTGGGAGACTTCTCTTCCTGACCCTGGAACTTGGGCCAGGAGGCCTGGTGTGGGTCTGGGACCACTCACTCCTCAAGAGGAACCTCCACAGCCAAGCTACCCCTCCCCATCTTTATCTGCCACATGTGAGTGTGGGGCCCGCCCATTCCACACACCCACCCCTTCTACCTGTCTTGATGTGGCTTCTTTTTTAAATCCTTAGTTGTAGGACTTCTGTTCAGCTAGATTTCAGGCAGTTCTGAATGATGGTTGTTCTATAGTGTAGTTATAATTTTGATGTGGTTGTGGGAGGATTCAAGTACCACATTTACGCATACCTCTATCTTGACTGTAACCCCCAATTGATCTGTTCAAAGAACAATATAGTGACTTTCCCCCCTAACTTTTTCTGTTTTCAGGATCATTGATTTTGTTCTAATCTTTATTAGTTCTTTTGTTCTACCAGCTTTAGGCTTCAATTGCTCCTATTTCTCTAATTTTCTTAGGTGAAATCTTTTGGTTACTGGAACATTAAATTTTTACGTCCATTTTAATTCTTTAGAAAATTATCATTTTACTGCAGAACTCTTAATTTATCTGCACAAATTAATATCATGTTGTTAGCAAAACTAAAGGAACAGAAGGAGAGAAATGCTTTCTCACCTGCATTTGCTAGTGCCTATAGGGAGGACTTAACCTGTTCTTATAAGAGGAAGTTGAGCATTATTCTAATCATAATAACTAACATATATTTAAAGTGATCTATAAATCCCTTTAAGGGGACATTTATTAGTATACAAAAATAATTTAACATTAAAAAATGTTTACAATCTTTTTTTTAGATTACAATTTACATATAATTATCTGTACATCAAAAGTAATGGTAGAGGGCTTATAAAAGTAACTTACAATACTGATTTACTAAATTAGGACTAAAAAAGCAACTATTTCTATACCACTGTCTTATGATGAATATAACCTTCCACAGGCATGTCTTAGCTCATTACAAATTTATTAATAGAATCACTCAAGCATATGTGCAATCATTTGACAAGGGAATTAAAGTGGATAGCTTATTGTCAAGTGTTTCATTTAACTACATAATTTATATGGTTTAATTTATTGAGTAATCCTATGATATAAAAATATGTATGCATATACTAACAGAATCAAATAATTCATTTTCTATTATGCCTTTTGTGTAATATCCAAGACCATAATGCAGAAATCTCAATATTGGTCCCCTAAAGACGTCCATATTCTAAATCTCAGAATCGGTAAATATGTTACCTTAAATGGTGACTAGGACCTTGCAGATGTGATAAAGGGCATTGCGATGGAGAGGTTTTCTGGGATTGTCCAGGTGGGCCCAATGCAATTACAAAGTTCCTTATAAGAGAGAGACAGGAGTATCTGACATCATGTGAGGAAGGGGCCACAAGCCAATGCAGAGAGTCTCTACTCTAAAAGGCAAGGAAACAGACTCTCCCCTGAAGCCTCCAGAAAATACAGCTATGTGTCTCCTACATTTCAACTTCTTGCCTCCAGAGCTGTAAGTCTTCTTATGCTACTTCTCTTTCCACTACAACAATAGCGATTTCTGTCATATCTAAGAGGAGCTTAAATCTAGTCTGGAGGAATGCAAACGATATATAGAGTTAAGACAGAGAGAGAGAGAAGAGAGAGAGAGAGATCATTGCTTTTTATTCCCAGTTAGTAAGCTCTTTCTATGATAATTTTAGTTAGTGTTTGACTTCTTCATCCCTTATCTTCAGCATTTTTGTACAACCTTCCCACGCTGTTAGAAACAGAAGGCCAAGACCATATGGAAGTCTCAGAGTAAATAATGCAATCTCACCTCCCTCTTAATTCAAGTAATTGTTACTACTGTTCAATTTGCAGATCTCTGATAGAAATCTTATACTTTGGAACATTAAATGAAATCAAACAGCAGATGACTTACTTTATTTTTGAGTGTCAAGAAGTTTGAGCCCTAGCCGGTTTGGCTCAGTGCATAGAGCACCAGCCTGCGGACTGAAAGATCCCAGGTTCGATTCTGGTCAAGGGCACATGCCCAGATTGCAGGCTTGATCCCCAGTGTGGGGCGTGCAGGAGGCACCCGGTCAATGATTTTCTCTCATCATTGATGTTTTTATTTCTCTCTCTCTCCCTCTCCCTTTCTCTCTGAAACCAATAATAATATATTTTTTTAAAAAAAGAAGTTTGGATTATAAAAATTGGTAAAAGTTAAATACAAAACCCAAAATATAGGTGGTTAGAGCGTGTGTACCAAAGGGTCATGGGCACAATTACCAGTCAAGGGCACATGCCTGGCTTGCAAATTCACTCCCAGGTCCTGGTCAGAGGGTTAGAGCAATGTGGGAGGCAACCAGTTGATCTGTGTCTCTCATATCGATGGATATTTCTCTCTCTCTTCTCCTCTCTCCCTCCTTCCCTCCCTCCCATTCTGCAAAACAACAGGAAAAAAAAATCCTTAGTGAGGGTTAACAACAAAAGAACTTATTTAATATAAAACTTATCCAAGTAATATTCCATTCTTTCACCAGCTTATCTACTCAAATAAACACATGAATCAAAATAATTTTCCAGTCAAAGTTATGTACTAGTCAAAATGTATAATTGTGGTAATTACTGAATAAAACTGAAAGGAGACATAGTCTGTACAGAAGAATCTTACATCTAAGTGAGGAAAATAGACCAATTGCACAGGTTTGATATATTATAGAAGTGAACATCAAAGGTGACAGCTATATCATTGATAATATTTCTCTTCTTTTAACATGCCTTAAATATATTTTTTCAGTTCCTGATATCCTGATTCAAACAGTATATTGGATTGTAGACTGCAAAATGAAAGGAATATCTGTGCTGATGGAATATGTCCCTTGCCCTCATCCTTCCCAAGTCTGTTATTAGGATCAAGTGAGTATATCTGTGCAACACTTTAGAGCCAGTTTAGGGTGGTTGTTATATTTTTTTTGTTTGTTTGTTTCTTTGTTTTTTTCTTGTTGTTGTTTTATGACATGAGTGCATGCAGGCTGAATTTGTGAGACTCCTTTAATTTTCAAAGAGTGACAATCAGTTGCCTCTGAGGAGGAGCTAGAAATGCTGGCTTTAGAAAAAACTCAGGAAAACATGGCATTATTTGTAAAATAAGCACCCCCAAAATGGACCATAGTTTTAAAAATACAGAACTAATTTTCTTCTGGTTCTTCTGGCAGTAGCTCTATGTTAGCGCAATCAGGCAAACACATCTGGTGCTGACTTTAAGGTATGCCCAGTGTTCTTTCTATGTCAGCCAAGAAAATGACAACAAAAAGAACCCCAAAGAATTACTTTAAATCACAATGAATTCCATTAGCTTCGATTTTAACATAACTTTTGAACATGGGCATCATCTACAAAGATTCATATTATTCTCATTTTTCCTCCTCTCTCCTTCTTCCTAAACCAAGTATACTAACATGCTCATTGCTCTGTTCCCAAGGGGGTTCTATACAAAGAAAGCAATGTGAGTGATAACACGAGGAAGCTGTATTGCTTTATACACTCAGAGTCTTCTGTAGAACAGAAGACCTGCAGAAAGGGGGGAAATTAAGTACTTTGGAGAAATAGGAGGAAAAGTGGAATCCGGCAACATCAATTTTTTACCATCTGCTTTCTGAAAGCTACTATACTTCACATATTTATGTATGCAAATATGTAATCTTCACGATAACTTTAAGAGATAAATATTGATACCACTTTATAGAGTAGAGAGTCATTGAATATCCAAAAGGTTAAAACACTCAAGGTTACACAGCTAGTTAGTGAAAGAAACAGAATCTGAATGTGATTAATTTCAAACACCCGTGGTTCCCACCACATGAAGCTGACCAATGTATTTGTATCAAATATAATTGACTGTGGAGCTATTGTATCATATTTTCCTCAAACATTGAGGTAATTTTCTCCTGAAAAATGCTTTGGGATTTTGCACAATTTCTATGTATTTTCTCCACTTCCATGCATAATTCCCAGAGGATAAGACTAAACAAGTTTATTTACAGTGTATATAGTTGCCACTTTATTAAATTAGAATATAAATGAAGATTAATGAATTGGTTCAGTTTTTCTTAAGCAAATAGAGGATTTGTTGTTGGAATTCTTTGTTTCTAAAGTTAACTTTTGACCTGTTGCAAAGATAATATTTTATTTTACTAGCTGAATTGGCATTATTCCTGATTAGGAACAAATTAATAAGTTATACTAAGTACTTAAAATATTGTCTCAAGCATAACTTATTGCCATATGTAAGGCAATTAATTATCTGAGGGGTTTTTTAGTATGTTATTAAGTACAAATGCTAATTTCAATAAATATCAACTTAACCCTCTTAATTAAACAAAATAATAATTTAAAAAAGAATATTGCTACCAAGCAGATTACCATTTTCTAAACTATGCCAATTACCTCATTCCTGCTGAACCACTTCTCCAACTGTGCTCTAACATTCCCAATTGCTTTAAAGCAGCGTGGACTCCTCCTTTCTAAGGACCATGTGAGCAACGCTTTCCGGTAATTTTCTCCCCGTGCTATTGATTTATGTAGTTTGTTCATGCCAATGAAAAATCTGTATCACCTCTAAATTCACCTCGTCAGCTTCTGCATGTTAAAGTTAGAGAAAGGCATTGTTGTGATTGGACAGCCTAGATGTGTATATTATTTAAAATCTATTTGGTTTTCTTTTTCATCCCACTACATTCTCAGTATTTCTGTTATTCCCCAAGCCTCAGACACCTCAACACTTCCAGTTCCTTCATTTTCAACAGATGTCTTTACTCAATGCTATTCTGAGGACACTGTACCATGTGAAAGCATCTTTACTCATGGTTCCTATTCCCTTTGGCTTTGTCACAAAAAAACAAAAATCATCTATGAAGAAAAAGTCCTACTTTTTCTTTTTCTGAACTTTTATCTTAAAGAGATGCTCCTCATTGTGCCAAATTTAACTTGTATACCTGTGCTTTTTATTCTATTTTTTTTTTACCTTAACCCAGAGATGTTGTCCAATTATCTTTCTAATTTCTTATATCATCACTCTTTGTTGATCGCCCTTCTATACTTTAAAAATATTTATGCATGTAAGAACAAAGATTTTTATTTCACTGTAATATGCTACCTTTCCATCAATGATCATATTATATCTTCTGTCTTACTACCAATTTCACCACCTCTCATAGAATCATGGTCTCTCAGGACCAGAAAGGGCCTAACTTGATACCTGGAGACTTTACCAAAAGGGAGAAAATTTATTGTTCTTTAAACATTTCTGTTAGAGAACAAACTTTCTAATAAAGTACCTCGTTTTCTTTGAATATACACCTAAGTACTGGTCCACTATAAGTACTAGTTTACTATAAGGATCTTATACCTCATCTTATCTATAATAATAAAAACATAATATGCAAATCAACCAAATGACCAAACAGCAGATCAACCATCCGGACGACCACGCTATGACATGCATTGGCCCAGGCAGCCAAGGCTGGTGTGATGCGATTGGTTGGGGGGACTGCTATTGCCCTGCAATCGATTGCCCCAAAGAGGGGTGCCCAGGCCACTGGCCAGCAATGCTGTGGCGGGTTTGTGGGGCTGGCCAGCGATTGCCTCACAGAGGGAGGTCCAGGCCAGCCAAAAGATCGCACCCCAGGCCTGTCGCCTGCAGAGGAAGAGACCAGTGTGTGTGTGTGGGAGGGGGGGATAGCACCGCACAGATGGCAAGCAGTGGCGACGGCAGGGTGGGGCCAGCTGCTGGCAGTGGGGAGAAGGAAAGCCCCATAGGCCCTGATCGCTGACCAGGCTTAGAGACCCTACTCAAGGGGTCCTAGATTGGGAGAGGGCACAGGCTGGGCTAAGGGGCATCCCCCTCCCCCATGCAGAATTTCATGCACCAGGCCTCTAGCCTAATATATTTCTACTGGTGAAGTTCTATGGCAGTGCAGAGTAACTAATAGTATTCTTAGTTGTCTTGCATTTTTTCTTCTAAGCCCTTACTACAGTCATGTGTCACATAATGACATTTCTGTCAACAACAAATCCATATGCCACGGTGGTCCCATAAGATTATATTGAAGCTAAAAAAATTATGTCTGCTAGTGATGCCATTACCATCATAATGCTGTAGCACAACACATTACCCACGTTTGTGGTGATGCTGGTGTAAAATAACCCACTGCACTGTTAGTCACATAAATGTATAGCAGGTACAATTAGAGTAGTAGGCTAAACCATCTAAGTTTCTGTAAGTACACTCTATGAGCTTCACATATCACAAAATTGCCTAATGACACATTTTTCAGGACGTATCTCTGTCATTAAGTGGCACATTACTATATAGATATTCTTCAAATTTTCACTTTCATATTTCTTTACTTCCTAAATAGTCCTCTGTAGTGGGCTAAAGATTAGAATTCATCCAATCTTCAAAATATTCTAATATTTCTCCAGAGCTTCATATAACATTTCTAATTTTTAAATTACATTCTCATTTGAATATTCCATCAGCCCATCAACTCATAATATTGAAAAATACAGCTCATCATTAACAGGCTTTGCCCCAACTCCAAACCTAACCCTTTAAATTCTATTTGTTGTAAGAGTAGTCAGTTTTTGTTTTCCTTTTCTCTTTCTTTAACTCTTGAATTAGCTTGGAAATGTTGACAATTCTCTACTCTATTGTTGTTAGTTATATAACAGTAAGAAAGAGCAAAGTAATCCCTGAAAACTGGAAGCTGGCCTGGTGCTATCAACTAGGCCTTCATGTTGCTAAGAACAAGGTTATCTCTCTCAGCTGGGCCGCAGTGCTCCCCTGCTGAGCACAATCATTGTATAGAACAAGGCCACTCTGTGACTGTGATGAATTCAAACAAAAGCAAGACCGCTCAATAATCATGTCTTATTCAAAGGAAGAAAAATTTTTTAAACTACAAAAATGACCAAATGCTTCTGCCCCATTTCCCAAATCCTGGCCAATGTGAGTGATATATTACAGCTTTAACTCTGCTTCATTCTTTCCACCTTCTAGATTAGAATTATTAAGATAAAAAGTATTAGTTCTGTGTTATTTGTGGCCCCCTCAAAGGTATGTTGAAGTCCTTCCTCTAGTAGCTCAGAAAGTGACTTTATTTGGATATACAGTCATCACAGGAATAATTTGTTAAGTAACTATGAGGGCATACTGCAGTAGGTTGGACCCATAATCCAATGTGACTGGTGTTCTTATTGGAAGGGGAAAATGCCACTGAATACAGACATACAGGCAGACATCACGTGATGGCCAAGGTGAGGTTGTAGTAATGTAGTTGCAAACTAAGGAACACCAAGGATTAACAGCCACCACCAGAAGCTGAGAAGAGGTAAGAAAGGGTTCTACCCAGACCACCAGAGGTAAATGGCCTTGCTGACACCTTGATTTTGGACCTGAAAGGCAGTGAAAAATCTCCCTCCTACTTTATGACACTTTTTACTTCATAATTGAAAAGTTGCAATAGGCGCCTATTACACCTTAAGTTTTTGCTATGTTAATTTTCTTATCTTCTAGTTAATTTACTAAGTATGTCCTATGAGGTTTTGGTGTCCCCCCAGTTGAACCATGACTCGTGGATTCGTGTAACCCCCCTCTTCTAACTAGTGCTGGCCCTGTAACCTGCTTGGAACAATAGGATATGGCTGAAGTTATGCTATGTCAGTTTCCAGACTGAGCCTTACAAAAGTTGGGCATCTTTCAGTTTTGTATTCTGAAGGAAACAACTACTATGTATAAGGTCTGAATTACACTGAGATTTTCATTTTTGTGGCCAAGAGGTGTAAATGAGAATAAATGAAATCTAACATATTACATTTGTAAATATTTAAATTTTTATTCAAGACAAAAAGTTATTTGAAATATATATCTGTAGCCCATAACACAGAAATAAAGCTTATTCATGACCTGGAAGATCAATTGTGAATTTTCAAATTCTCAGAATTCTTAGATTTTTCTGCTGGAGTTGGTTGATATGGGGTTCACAGGCCTTCGCTCTAAGTCTTGCATCTTCCCTTTTCTCGTCCCAATCCTAGTGTATGCTGCAATCAAAATGGCCTCACACACATCCAAGATCCACCCTTATCCCTGGAAAAGAGATGTCATCTAGCCAGCAACTGTGAATGTAGTAAGCCTTTAGGAGAACATGAGAAAGAATGAGGAGCGTGCAGGCCTTAAACTAGGCTCAAGATTGTTTGGCTAGGAAATTGCATGTTCCAATTAGCTCTACTTGCTATGGAGCCTATAGGAACAGGGGGCAGGCCTTGAACTTGTAGTTTCCTTTGACCTGTAAGTGCTTCATTGTATCAGTTAGGGCATGATTAAAAGAAGACAAGAGCATGGCTCCATAAATTGTGGGCCCAGGGCAAGGTCCAGATAAAGGTCTAAGATTAGTTAGTACTAAATACCACTCTCCATATCTTATGAATTGTAACACATATCACACCACAATAGAAGCCATTATTTTAGTGATTCTAAATGAAATTTTTTTCTGTATATACAATATTAAGACTAACCTTAGACCCCAAATGTGCTAAGTAAAATTTGTTCATGATATTCCCTACTTCATCATGTAAACTTACTTTTATGGATTATTTTTCCTCAAAATAATAGGTTTCTGATTTAAAGTTCAGTCAGTATCTTAAAAAGACGATAAAAGATGCTAAAATATTTTCATTTACTTTAAAGCAACTAGTTTTTTTAAAAAATTCTAGTGAGTTATTAGGATAGACTATAATATTTACATTTCAAAGAACTTTCTTGATTAGATACCCTATTGTTTCTTAGAATTTTAACATTTCAATAACAGTCAAAAACTAGTGTGCCTTCAGGAGGCAGGTCACTATGGTGGAATATAAAGGTCCTGAATTCACCTCCTCCCATGGACACACCAAATATACACTTACATACGCAGCAGTTCCTCCCAAAGAACCGAGAGCTGATTGAACAGCTTCTGAACAGCAAACAACAGAGGCGTCACCTAGAAAAGGGGAGGAAAGATGGAGACCTGGTGACTAGGAGAACCCCACCCCTGCAGCACAAGCATATATCGAGAGCCCTATGCACAGACTCACCTGCCCTGGTCACAGCAAAAACAAAACAAACAAACAAACAAACAAACAAACAAAAAACAAAACAGGGTTTAAAGGCAACTAGATGATATGTGATTGAAATCTATTTGTTAACTCCGAAGCATCTGCCAAATGGGTGAGGAGCAGCTGGAATTCTTCAGAAATGAAAGCACAGGTGAGCACCATTGTTTACATTCTCCTCCATGTAAATGGTGCTGGGAAGGGTTCGGTCCAAGTGCTTTAACTGGCCTACTAGGCTGCCACAGCATGCCCGGCCCTTGGCTCACACCAGCTTCAGCCAGCTGTCCCACCTGTGTGGCCCCAGAAATGCACATCATGGGCCCCTTGCTCTGTGCTTGTCCCAGCTCCAGCCAGCCTACCTTCCAGGGTGGCACTAACATTGTGAGTCCTGGGTCATCTCAGCTGGTATCTAAACACACACACACACACACACACACACACAATGAGACAGAGAGTCATAGACAAAGAAAACAAACTAATGGTTGCCAGAAGGGTGGTGGTGATGGTGCAGAAAAGATGAAGGGGATTGAGAGGTACAAATATCCACTTATAAAATCAATAAGTTACAGGGACGTAATGTACAACATAGTGAATACACCCTTGAATAACCTGGGATTTAGAGGTACTGATCAGTGGAAAATCAGTGTATAAATTAAGTCAGTCCTCCACATATATGGATTCCCAACCATGAATGGAAAGTAACATTAACCCTTGAACAATTCAGGTTTAAATCATGTGAGTGTGCTTGTATGCATATTTTTAATGTAGTTTATAATATAGTAATAATTTGGTATGGTGATAGATGGCCATCAGACATATCACGGTGATCACATTGTAAGGTATATAAATGTCAAATCACTATGGTGTATACCTGAAATAAATATAATATTATATGTCAACTATCTACACTAATAAAAGAGAAACATGGTAATTAGCATACGACCGCTACCCTTTTCATTGGCTAATCAGGATGATATGCAAATTAACCGCCAACAAAGATGGCGGTTAATTTGCATATGTAGGCACAATGCAGGGAGGTGAAAGGGAAAGCAGGAAGAAGCCCCCTGCCACTGACAGTGATTGGAAACCCAGCGGGGAGCTAAGAGCCGTGGGGCAGGGCAAAGGCGGCCCTGGGGGCTGCCTTTGCCCTGCACCCCAGCCATGATAGGAGAATCGGGTGCCTTTGCCGCCCTGGCCAGTGATAGCAGGAAGTAGGGGTGGAGCCAGCAATCGGAGGGGGCTGGCGGTCCCCTGCCCAGGCCTGATGCCTGGGCCAGAGGCATCAGGCCTGGGTGGGGGGCAGAGCCGGTGATTGGAGGGATATCAGGGTCCCCTTGCCCAGGCCTGAAGCCTGGGTCAGAGGCGTCAGGCTTGGGCGGGGGGTGGAGCAAGCGATCAGAGGGAGATGGAGGTGCCCTGCCCAGGCATGATTCCTGGGCCAGAGGCATCAGGCTTGGGCAGGGGTCAGAGCCAGTGATCCGGGGGAGATGGGGGTCCCCTGCCCAGGCCTGATGCCTCTGGTAGAGGCATCAGGCCCGGGCAAGGGGCCGATCCTGCGATTGGAGGGTGATGGGGGTCAATGCCTGAGGGCTCCCAGTATGTGAGAGGGGACAGGCTGGGCTGAGGGACACTCCCCCCAACCCAGTGCACGAATTTCATGCACCGGGCCCCTAGTCCTATGTAATAAAAGGCTAATATGCAAATAGACTGAATGGTGGAACAACCGAGCAGCCAGTCGCTATGAATTATGCTGACCACCAGAAGCACATGCGGAACATGGCAGGTGTCAGCCGCAGCAGGATGGTGGAGCAAGGCGGGGCACTGGTCGCTGTCATCTGGGCGAGCCTCTGGTGGTTACTGAAAATTCTTTGCTCCCATGTGCCATGGTCCCACCCAGTACTTGCACCTGCTGCCAGCGCTGGCCCTGATTGCACCCACTGCCGGTGCCAGAGCTGCCACTCGCACCCACCGCCGGCACCCGGCACTGGCACCGATCACCCCTCAGGGCTTCTCCACCTCCCGTTGCTCTTGAGGGGTGATTGGGGCCTGCAGCTGCCTCTCACACCCACTGCTGGCGATGGCCCCACTTGCACCTGCTGCTGGCGCTGTCCCAACCCAAATCACTCCGCACTGTCAGCGGGTACAAGTGGGGCTGGCGCCATCAGCATGTGGGAGTGGTGGCGGTGGGAGCGGGGCTGCTGGCAACAGGGGACCAGGGGCCATGGCAGGAGAGGCCAGGCAGGGGCACGAAGGATGGGCTGAGACCTGCCCCTGTGCCCATCGCAGCCTCATGGCCCACAGTTCCTTTCAAGGTGCACGAATTCATGCACTAGGCCCCTAGTACTGTAATAAAAGGATAAAAATTTAAAAACTAAAAACATAGTTTCTATGTATTAGATAAAACTCCTATACAAAAAATTAGTGTGCATTCAATCAATTTTAAGTATTTTAAATGATTTGTAATACCAATCTATACTAACAAAAGGGTTATATGCTAATTAGACCGGACATCTTCTGGGCATCCATCAGGATAAATCCATGGTGGCAGGGGCTGAGGCAGAGGTAGTTAGGGGCAATCAGGCCAGCAGGGGAGGGCAGTTAGGGGCAATCAGGCAGGCAGGGGAGCAATTATGGGCAATTAGGCCAGCAGGCAGAGAGGTTAGGGTGATCAGGCAGGCAGGCAGAAGCAGTTAGGAGCGATCAGACAGTCAGGGAGAGAGGTTAGGGGCCTCAGGCAGGGAGGCAGGTGAGCAGTTAGGAGCCAGTGGTCCCAGATTGCAAGAGGGATGCCCGACTGCCGCTTTAGGGCCTAAACCAGCAGTCAGACATCCCCCGAGAGGTCCTAGATTGGAGAGGGTGTAGGCCAGGCTGAGGGGACCCACCCCCCCCCCCCCCGCATGAATTTCATACACCTGGCCTCTAGTCTATATATATAAAAGCCTAAGTGACCAAATGACTGGTCAACTGGTTGCTATGATGTGCACTGACCACCAGGGGGAAGATGCTCAATGCAGGAACTGCCCCCTGGTGGTCAATGTGCTCCCAAAGCCAACGTCCCAGGGCTGGCCAATCTCCTGTAGCCGGCCAACCTCCCACAGTTCCTCCCCTCAGCCATCTGGCCCCCCCAATTGGCCCCAATCATTGGCCAGACTGAGGGACCCCACCGTGCATGAATTCGTGCACCGGGCCTCTAGTAGTAAATAAGAAGAGAATAATTTTAAATTACTAGTGGTCACTGGACTCCACAAATGATATTGTCAGATAATCTCTAAGATATGCATAGTCAGTAAATGATTGCTTGAAGCACAGGTTCTATAATCATGTCTTTACTCACTATTACGATGTTAGGAAATCTTACCTTACAATACATGTTGTCAAGAAAGGTAAGTAGCTTGTTATCTGTGGTTCTGCTAAACTTTTCTACTTTTAAGGTCAATTTATATCCAGAAGTTATAGAGAAATTCTCACTAATGACCAATTTTGGCAGCTTATCAGATACAAAGTAAAAAACATGTTTCTGTTGTCAGCTATAAGGAGACTTTGGAGCTACTGGAAAATTAATTTTAAGTGTCTATTTTTATTAATCTCAAATGTTAAAAGGTTTTATATTCCTTAAATCAGTGTTCAAATGTAACTTTTTTTAAAATATATTTTTATTGATTTCAGAGGGGAAGGGAGAGGGGAGAAATAGAAAATCAGTGATGACAGAGAACCATTGATTGGCTGCCTCCTGCACACCCAAGCCTGCAACCTGGGCATGTGACCCTGACCAGAATCGAACATGGCAGCCTTCGGTCCACAAGCCTACGCTCTATCCACTGAGCCAAACTAGCTAGGGCTGGATGTAACTTTTAATGTAGTCTATAATGTCGTACTAACTTTGTATGGTGATAGATGGACATCAGACATATCATGTTGATTACATTGTAAGGCATATAAATGTCAAATCACTATGCTGTACACCTGAAATACGTATAATATTATATTTCCACTATACTGTAATAAAAAAAAACTAAAAACATAGTTTCTATGTATTAGATCAAACTGCTATGCCAAAAATTAGTGTGCACTCAATTGTTTTTAAGTATTTTTAAATTATTTGCAATATTAATAGTAAATATTACATTCTTCATTATGTGAAGAAAACCACCAGTTTAAAGAGAGGAGTTAAATCCAGAGACAAACACTGGATGGATTTTGTTTCATAAATGATTCTAAAGTCTAAATTCTTTTTTAAAAGTTATTACATTTTAGCTATGATTCCTAATCTACTCAAGATACAGAACATATGCTAGTAAATACCAGCTATAGGAAGCCACGTGGAAGTATTATATTTTCCCTTCCATACTATCAACATCATGAAGAAATATTTATAATTTCATCCTCTAATTTAGACATGCCTGGAAACATATGTCCCATTAAAGAGCATTTAAAGATTTGAAAAAATAGTTTTGACACATTCATTTATTCAAACATGTATCTTAAAAGATAAGTGGCCATGATATTTTAACTAGTGATTTTCACTATTTTCTTTAACATTGACTCCAAATCAAAGACATATTTTTTGTCTGATAATTACTTTTTGAATAATGCAATTTTGGGGTTGGCATTAAGATGTAAAGTCTTTTATGTCTATGTTAAAATTTTAGCTGCACAGATAATGGTTCTGTCAACACTGATAAAAATTATTAAGAATTAAAGAGAATATCCTTGTCCTTATAGTGCACATTTTTTATATGAATGTAACAAAAGTAATTAAGTACTTTTTTCCCTCTATCAAAACACATTTGCCAAGAAGTGAAATATTCTCTCAATGTTAGCATTTGCTCCATTGTAAGTTAAAATATCAGACAGCCCAAACTCTTTATAGTAATTGTTCTTGCATATTATATGTCAGTGTTTTGAATAGTTAAGCATGTAATTTGGTAAAATTATTTTTCCAGAACCTCACTTTTCCCCTGAAATGTTTTATGTGCTACTAACTTTATAAGTGGCTTAGAAGTTTTTTTTAAACAATTACTTTAATCTTACATTTCAAATCTGTAAAATATATGTGAGGATAATCATTCCATTTCTTTTTCTGGGACAAATAAATGACATGTAGAGCAACAGATACTGTATTGAGGATCATGTCTTTTAACACTCCGGTGTGGGGTGAATTTCCCGCCAAAATATAAGATGGCGCGGGCAATTATTTAGGTTTCCCGCGCAAAATCAGGGATTTTTATGATACCTATTACCCCAATGGGTATGAAACGGTTCGCATACGCAGGTAGGTATCTTTGTGAACGGCAAACAAACAAATATTTGGTAATACGCAGTTACAATCGGCCCGAGTTTACACGTTTCCCGCACTCCACTGCAAATCTATATGAACCGAGTTAAGACGGCTCCCGCGGAGTACGCGCAATTCACGCGAGCCGACTTAACTCGTTTCCCCCACTCCAAGTGTTAAAACATTGTCTTAATGTAAAGGAATGGATATAAAGTAGTAATATTTGTAAAATATTGGAATCTGGGTGTGCTGTGCATTTCAGATACTTTTCTGAAGAAATTCAAATATGAAATATATAGGCAAAACCACACATTTACAGTTGATGCATTTTATTTAATACTAGTGGCCCGGTGCATGAAATTCGTGCACGGGGGTGTGTCCCTCAGCTCAGCCTGCACCCTCTACAATCTGGGACCCCCTCAGGGGATGTCTAACTGCCGGTTTAGGCCAGATCCCACAGGATCGGCAGTCGGACATCCCTCTCACAATCTGGGACCGCTTGCTCCTAACCACTCACCTGCCTGCCTGCCTGCCCAATCACCCCTAACCACTCTGCCTGCTGGTCTGCTCACCCCCAACTGACCCTCCCCCTGCCGGCCTTCTTGCCCCCACCTGCTCCCCCTTGCCAGCCTGATCACCCCCAACTGTCCTCCCTGGCTGGTCTCCCGATAGATCTTGTTTAAAATAAAAATTTTTACTGAAATAATAAAATATGAGTCATTCCAAAATATACATTTCAGTATCACTTATTGCCAAGTTTAAACTTTAATTAAAGCAGTACTAAAGTATAAATGAAAAGGCACAATATCTAACAAGTTTGCTAGCTAGCTAAGATAGACATATTGTGGAGCTATAGTATTGATAGAAATATTTAAAAATCTGTCTCATAAATATATAAATTAGGATTATCTTTTCCTTATATTAAAGAGTTTTCTAGCCTGGGTGGCATGGCTCAGTGGTTGAACATCCACCTATGATCCAAGAAGTCACAGTTCGATTCTCGGTCAGAGCATATTCCTGGATTGCAGGCTTGATCCCCAGTGTGTGGCATGCAGGAGGCAACCAATCAATGATTCTTTCTCACCATTGATGTTTCTAGCTCTCTCTCTCTCTCTCCCTTCCTCTCTGAAATCAATAAAAATATGTTAAAAAAACAAAACAAAACAAAAAAAGAGTTATTCTAAATCCATATTTGCCAAAATATTCAGACACTAATAAGTAAAAGTGCGAAATATACATATTCTGACTTGGTGGCTGTGTTGGTATCCAGGTATTGGTATTTTATCCACTGCCCCACTAGTTTTTTGACAGGTAATATAACATTAAGGTTAAGAACATGAATTTCCTATCATAGCTTTAGATACAATAACTTACCTTCTTATACCAGACTGTCCTTATTCCAAAACCTGGGATATTTATAATGTGAATGTTAAATGATTTCATATATGAAAGTACTTCAAAAATGTCTGATTCACTTGCTCCATAAGTTGTAAAAATTACTACTATTTCTATTATCACTAAAACCAATTCTTTTAAAGAGAACATATTTAAACAATGTGTTTTATGATAATTTGAGAGAGTATGAAATAAAATTTCCCTTTCTTTTTTCTAAAGCTCATTTGATTGGAATGCACAGTTTTAGTGACAAATTTGTCTTTCTGTGCATTCTCTCATTTACTGTGAGAATGCCAGGAACATAATGTTTGTGAGCTGGACATAGTCTATGCACTCATGGAGTTTATACTTGAGTATGTCTAGCATCTAATCAGTAAAAGTTTGTATTGCTTTTCATATGTTATTATTTTAAAATTATCTTTTTTAAAAAAGCAGAGATGTGTTTAGATATTTATGTAATGTCTAGTTGGCTATGATTATCAAGATGGTTAAGGAAATATATTTTTTCATAGTTAAAATTATCTTTTATAAATATATTGACATTGAATAAACATTAGAAAAATGCTTTTAAAAATATATTTTGTAAAGGACTGATAAATTTACCCTGTAACAATTTAGACCAGATCGTATATCTTTTTCTTTTTTAACCCTCATCTGAGAATATGCTTTCATTGATTTTTAGAGAGAGAGGAAAGGGTAGAGAGAGAGAGACATCAATGTGAAAGAGAAATATGGATCGGTTGTCTCTCACATGTGCCCTGACTGCGGATCGAACCCGCAACCTTTTGGTGTATGGGATGATGCTCCAACCAAAAGAGCCACTGGGCCAGGGCAGTTATAGGATATATCCTGCTTTTTAAAGAGATTATAGCAGGAAAAGAAGTGAAGTCTATTGGAATATGAAAAGACAAATCATTTTAGTTGTCTTTAAAAATAGGATACTATCAATGCAGTATTGAATGCCACACCCAGTGATATTTTACATGTTACCCATGTATAATAAGTAAGTGTATTGTGACTTACACAATGGTTATACTATACTGAGAGGATTTCAGAATTTTACTTCTGAGATGTATCTTTTAACAAAATGATTAAACAAATTGGACTACATTCCCAATGTATGTATGAGTGATCTTTAATAAAGATGATTATGTCAGCTCATTGAATCAAAGATTAGAAGCTATAATTATGAGAACAGCATTCTTCTTAATTATGTGCGTACTTGATAACAATCTTAATGTCATGAAAATACACGACTTACCAAATCTGCTACATGCTAAATGAACGTAAGATTCTAAGAATAGTGGTTCTCATTAAACCCTATAAAAGAACCAAGTCATGTTTAAGGAAGTCAGATATTAAAATTTACTTCCTGAAGGCAGAATATTAAGACTAGATATAAGGAGATAAAAAATCTAAAGTTGTCCCCAACTTAAAAGCGAGGTTATTGTAACTATAGTTTGTACTTATTGATGATCCATAGTAAATGGCTTAATTTTGACCAAACTGAATTGAAGTTAACTTTTGTAAGCCCTGTTATATCCTGACATACTATAAAATGTATATGAGTAGTAGAGAATATAAACAATGTGGTTTTAAACACTCCAAAAATTCTAATAGATAAAACAATTAGATAAGCATTGTGTTCAGAAATTTCCACATTGTTTTATAAAAATAAAGTGTATGGAATGAACACACTACACATTCATGCTGAAAAATAACTAACATCTGATGATACACAACCATCACATAGGTGTTCTCTCACAAAACTGAAGAATATTATAGCTTTTTGATACCTAAGAGGAAATGGGAAATCAGCAACCTGTAGTGATTCATCTATGCTCTCTCAGACACAAGTGCTGGGGAGCAAAGAGAATAATTCCAGACCAGTTCCTGTGTCAGGTTCTTTTGTAAGCATTACTTCCTTTGACTTTTCCTATCCCATAATGAAGACACAAAAGGTGGAAAGAAACGTAGGGCTATTTAAGGATTTCATACTTTTTTTTTTTCAAGAGACTTAATTATCATATTGCTTGGGTTCATGGTCCATGGCCTAGTGCCTGCCCACTAAAACTATTAGGTCAGAAAAAATACTTAACTGTTTCTAGAGTTTATTGTATCCCATCAGGCTAACTTATACTAACTAAATGCCCCCTCAAATTGAAATGTCTACCAGGAAATAAACGAATGCACTAATTTATAGTGAGCAAGATATCCATCACACAAGCTAACATACTTGCTTGTTGTGGACAAAAAATCAGTTTGGCAAACCAGTTCAGTCAGAAGTTTTTATCATGAGCATGCAAATTATGATAAGGAAAGTGATTTTGCATGATTCAAATATGGATAGCATCAAGCTCTGACTTCATTTATAGGTTTCTGTCATAGGAAGGCATGTGTCATGAGCACCAAAGGGCTGAGCTTTATGTTAGAACTCCATTTTCCCTGCACAGTGCTGAGAGGAACTGCCAGTTTTGCTTTCCTCTTACTCAGTTTTATCATTCTATTTCTGACTCCTTCTCCTCCTTGTCCTTCTACTGCTATTTGATCTATGATTTTCAGCTATATTAAAAACATCTAATTATTGTCAATTCTCACACTGCCATGAAGGTCAATCTCCATTTCTGTTATTTATAGGGAATGTTATTTATTATCTTATTTTTCATCACTTATTACTATGTATTAATATTATTAATTTATTTTTGTTATTTTTACTTAGTTCAACTTTTCTAGGATGTATAAATAAGGTTGACTTCAGTTTTACATAACAGGAAAACTCAAAATAACAGTGCTATATACATTATCAAATTTTCTGGAGATGAATAGTCTAAAGCAGGCAAGGCTCTGTTGGACATCAAAACCATTATATTTATGACTAGATGCCCGGTGCATGACATTCATGCACTTGAGGGGGGGTTCCCCTCAGCCTGGCTGTGCCCTTTAGCAGTCTGGGAGCCCTCGGGGGATGTCCAACTGGCGGATGTCCCCTGGGGAGCGGGCCTAAGTTGTCAGTTGAATATCCTTAGCACCACTGCCTCTGCACTTGCCAGCCATTAGCCCGGCTTCTGGCTGAGTGGCGCTCCCCCTGTGGGTGTGCACTGACCATCAGGGGGCAGCTCCTGCATTGAGTGTCTGCCCCCTGGTGGTCAGAGTGCGTCATAGTGACCGGTCGTTCCACTGTTCAGTTGATTTGCATATAAGTCTTTTATTATATAGTATTTATCCTCTTTGTTAATGGTTTTCATTATCATTAAATTACTATAGAGAACTACCCAGAACAGTACTTTGAAAACTACATAATGGTCTCCCATTAATATATTCTTTGTATTATAAAGGCAGTTTGGTTTTACTCACCAAAACTTGTACTAGTAAGTGTATGAAGCACTAACTGATGCTTGTGGCAGAGTCTAGAGAAATAGCCAGGAAATGTGAAACTGAGTTCCATCTCTTCCACTTACAGGCTCTATTATATGACTGCCAAAGCCTCAATAACCTTCAGTTTCCTCATATTTATTATGGATACAGTCTGTTTAATGAGTAACATTGAGATAGAAAACAAACAAAACTATTTTGAAAAGTACATAGTGCAAACAAAATTAAGTGAATACATGGTAATATATGTACATGTATTAAAGTGTAATTTTATTTTTCCAAAATCTAAATTAATCTCTTTTCAGACCCTATTCCATCTGAAGTAAAAAGATGTAACCCTTGTAAACTCAGCATATATTGAAACAACTCACTTCAGAATGTTCTCATCGCTGTTTATCCCCAGAGTTATGACTAAGCTGTGATATTCTTACATTTTTATGGATTAGCCCCTGTTAATCAGCAATTTCCATTCTGCTTTTTCAGGCTCCTAACCTTTGTCTCCTATTGCTCTTCAACTTTGGAACTCCCAAAGTTGAAAGGATCACCTTTAAATTTTTATCCAGTCTCTAACCCCTTGCCTGTTCTTCTATTTTTATTTATTTTTTGTTCTCAAAACCTCCTATTACCTGTGTAATCTCTATGGAGTTTAGACAAATTGGAAAACCTCATCCTAACTGACTGGCTATGAATTATTTGGATCAGGATGTTGGATGGTACTTGTATCTCAAAAAAGAAATTATCAACAAAATGAAAAGGGAGTCCACCGTATGGGAGCACATATTTGTGAATGATACGTCTGCAAAGGTTTAATATCCAAAATATATAAGAAACTCATACAACTTCACAAAAGATAAACAATCCAATTAAAAATGGGCCAAAGCACTAAACAGGCACTTCTTCAAAATGAATAGACAGATGGCCAAGAGACATATGAAAAAATGCTCAAAGTAACTAATCATCTGAGAGATGCAAATTAAATGGACTCTGAGGTATCACCTCACACCTGTCAGAATGGCTACCATCAACAAATCAACAAGTGACAATTGCTGGCGAGGATGTGGAGAAAAGGGGACCCTAGTACACTGATGGTGGGAATGCAGACTGGTGCAGCCACTGTGGAAAACAGTATGGGGTTTCCTCAAAGGATTAAATATGGAACTTCCATTTGACCCAGTGATTCCACTTCTAGGAATATATCCTAAGAATCCTGAAACACCATTCAGAAAGAATATATGCAACCCTATGGTCATAGCAGTGTAATTTCTAATAGCTAAGATCTGGAGACAACCCAAGTTCCCATAAGTAGATGAGTGGATAAAAAAGCAGTGGTATATTTACACCCTGGAATACTATGCAGCAGTAAAAAAAAATGGATCTCTTACCCTTGGAGACAGCATAAAGGGACCTGGAGAGTATTTTGCTAAGCAAAATAAGCCAGTCAGAGAAAGACATATGTGGAATCTAAAGAACAAATTAACTGATGAGCAAAATAGATCCAGAGACATAGAAGCATGGAATAGACTGATGAATCTCAGAGGGTAGGTAGAGTGAGGAGTGGGTAGGGAGAGATTAACCAAATAACATATATGCATAACCCATGGACACAGACAACAGTGTTTTGAAGGCTGGGGGGTGGGGCAGGTGCAGGGTGGAGGGGGTCAATGGGAAAAAAGGGGGAAATGTATAATACTTTCAATACCAAAGATAAATTTAAATAGATATATATAAATATATGATATATATATAAAACACATATTTTTATTGATTTCAGAGATGGAGGGAGAGGGAGAGAGAGATAGAAACATCAATGATGAGAGAGAATCATCAATCGCTGCCTCCTGCATGCCTCACACTTGGGATCAAACCCACAACCCAGGCATGTGCTCTGACCAGTAATAGACCCGTGACTTCCTAGTTCATAGGTTAATGCTCAACCACTGAGCAACACTGACAGGGCTAAAAGATGTATATTTCAAAGCTATTGTCTGTACCATTAGTTTGCAAATATTTTCTGAACTTAAAATTTGAATATGATCTCATGATAATATGGTGGCTGAAATTTAATTTGAAATGTGTTATGGGTTTGGAGAGAGGTCTTGAATGGTAACCAGGTAAAATAAAGTTATAGCTATGACTTAAATAAGCACACACATGTGAACTTGAATTGTTATTCTACCGCAGAAAGATACCATGGTACTATAGAAGCCGCGGTAGTACAGTAATGGGCAACTCATTACGTCCATGAAGATCTCACTTTTCCATAATTCACAAACAATAGTCAACCCCAAGAAGAGGGAAATGGGGAATCAGAAATTGTGTTTGTGCGTGTTAACAACTTATTTAATGTGCAGTATGAAGTTATATAAACATCTTGTTAAGAAAATGGAAAATGTTCATGAAATTGGCATAAATACAAGTAGTAATGATGCCTTAACCATAATTTCTAGTGAAAACTGAGATTCTAAAAGCCTTTAAGCTTAACTTACATTTTTCATCCTCTAATTCAAGTTTGAACGATCCAAAAACACCTAAGGACTCTAATAGCCCTGTTATTTATCGCCACAAAGTAGCTGACATTGTCCAGTTAGTCCAAATGTTAGTGCAGAAAAAAAGAGTAATGGATAAAATTAATGGAATTGTTTTCATCGTTAATACTTATACCCAGTGGAATCAATGTTCTCATGCCATGTTATGTTCTATGATATATGAGCAACTCAGGAAAAGCAAGTAAGGGCAAAGAAATATTTTCTCTGGTCCCCTTTCAACTCAAAAAATGAAATTTATTTTTCCCCATCAAGGCAACATTTCCAATTTCCAAAATCTATTTAATTTTTAAAGAACCTGATCAATTTATGTTTTCCCATTGTCTATCCTATTTTCAAAAAACAAACAACAACAACAACAAAAAAAAACAAACACAAAACCCCAGAAACTTTTAGAATTCACATAAAAAAACAACACACACAAAAAAAGCCTTCATATGCCATGGAATTATAAATATGAAGTTCACATAAATATGAACTAATACTGCCATGGTAATGGCTTATTATTAAGGGCCAGCCAGTAATACTTTCCTTTTCCTCTCCTTTTCTTCTCTTTTTTTTTAATCCTCACCCAAGGATATTTTTCCATTAATTTTTAGAGAGAGTGGAAGAGAGAGGGAAAGACAGAGAGAAATAGCGATGTAAGAAACACACTGATCGGTTGCCTCCTGCAGAGCCTGGATGGGGGCCTGTGACCTTGACCTGAATCAAACCATGGACCTTTCAGTCCACAGTCAGACACTCTACCCACTGACCCAAACCGGCTAGGACTTCCCCTCCCTTTCCTTCCATTAATAAAAACATTAATATATACGTCAATGTTTACAGATACCTTCTCATAAAATGTATTAACAGAAATCAAACATACATAAGATATCTATAATAATAAAAGTCTAATATGTCAATTAGACTGGATGTCCTTCCGGATGTCCTTTCGGATGACCTTCCCGATGAAGCTGGGGTTGCAAAGGAAGCCAGGGTCCTTGGTGCCGGATGGAAGCCAGTGCCAGCAGCCGGAAGAAGGAAGGCTTACTCTTGCACGAATTTTGTGCATTGGGCCTCTAGTTTCTTATAAAATGTATGAAAGTTATTTTTAAAAACTTTAATTTATTATGTTTACAAATTTTAAGTCTGGATTATAGGGTTTCTGCCATTCACATGAGTTTATGTGTAACATGGTACACATGTACATGAATTTTTTTTATTAAATCTGGGACTCATGATCAATTTACTGGTCTAAGAACAATATTTAGCAGCTGAGAAAATAAAGATCTAGGGCAGCGGTTCTCAATCTGTGGGTCACGACCCCTTTGGGGGTCGAACAACCCTTTCACAGGGGTCGCCTAAGACCATCGAAAAACACATATATAATTACATATTGTTTTTGTGATTAATCACTATGCTTTAATTATGTTCAATTTGAAACAATGAAATTGGGGGTCACCACAACATGAGGAACTGTATTAAAGAGTCTCGAAATTAGGAAGGTTGAGAACCACTGCTCTAAGGAGACAAAGGTAATTCATGGCCAAGCTAAAGTCAGTGACCTGACCTTCAAGTTAACAATCTGTTTTCCCCCCAATAGCACCAATTTGTATGTATCATTTGATACATCTCATAATTAAGTTCAATGTGCTTCAAGAACAGTGTGGTAGTGACAAGCTATTTATTTATTTATTTATTTATTTATTTATTTATTTATTTTCAGGAAATCCATTGTCTCTTAATCCCAAGTACAGAGCTACAGCACTTTCATCAACTTTTCTCAGTTATGCACGTCTGAGATTCTCTGTTCTGGCCAACGGACAGGGCTAGAGTGATGACAACCCTTCCAGGCCTGCCCCAGGAAAACCTACCATATGGGTTTTCAAGCTGTTCACTCCCTTGGTTGAAAGATAATCATTGATAATAGGGAACCCTGGCAGCCGCAGGCAGAGGCAGCAGCCTCGGTGGGGCTGAGAATCAGAATACTTGTGTGAAGCAGGGAGTCCATGGATGGACTTGGTGGGCTTTTTGGACTCCAGAAATACCACTTTTAGAACTCACATAAAGAACGCAGCACCTTCATTTACTTAAGCTACTAAGATTTATGGGCTTACTTGTTAAAAACTATGGCATTATCTTAGGTAATACAGACATATTAAGGTTACTATCTGAAATTTACGTCTCTGATTTCAGATTAGTACTACACATTGTATTTAAGGTGAAAAAATACACTCACGTCTACTTTAAAATCTAGTTGAAAGTCTCTGCAGGAATACTGCTTGTGAAAGGAAATACTTTTTTTTAAAAAGGAAAAGCAATCAAAATGTCCAGGCATTTTATTTAAGACACCAGCAAATTGTGTATGAAGAAATCAAATTAAAAAAATCTCCTAGAAACTCAAAGAAAGAGCAATTTCTACATTTGTATGTTTGTGGCTGTTTTGACATTTTATTGACAGATCATAATGACTTCTTTATTTCAGAATGAATTTTTTTTGCTGCATTTCTCTACAATTTAAAATAAGTTATTTTCACTTAGTGGTATTAGGTAAATTTAAATTAATTAGTACAATAAAAATTACATATCAACATATGATTCAACATGACATCATTTATTAATGATTTAAATAAATAATGGCATATTTATGAATCCTTATTGTCTGTAGGGTATTAATTAGTGGTCTGTTGATGAGTCCTGCAAACCCTCATTAGCTGCTCAAAGATAGGCTAGATTAGGTGCTCTGACATGGAGATCTGCAAACAGTGGCCGAAAGGGAAGCTGAGGGATCTGGACACTGTCTCCTAAGGTCTTGAGAGAAGAAGTGAGTGTGTATTGTCTGAGCTGATAGATGGTAGTGAGAAGCCTAGGAGCTGAAGATCCTGACATTGACTCTCTCACTGGGTAGCAGAAGGAGTAGTAGCAATGATGACAGCCACTATGGTATAAAGAGATCAAACTTCTACTTTTCCTCTTCTTTCCTTTCTTTCTTTTTGCTTTTTGCATTTATGCATGCATGCATGTATGTATGTATGCATGTATCACCTAACTTTTCCAAACCATATATATATATCCATTTTTCTTTAGATAGGAGCTTTGATCAATGTATAAGAGAATGACCAATAATGCTATGGAAAATAAATAAAAAACATAACTTCATTGGAAAATGCTTCTTAAATATATAGGAAGACACTGAAAATAAAATATAGAATAAAATAAAATTATAGTATTTTACCTATAACATACACACATATTTAAAAATTTATAATATTAGCATTGGCAGAGCATGTAATAATATGTAATTAATATTTAAATAAAAGTGTCCATGAAAATACCATGGCATTGAGCATTATTTTTCAATTTTGTAGTAAAATATTTTTTAAAAAATGTGGTCAACTGATAAAAAAAAATAATGATTCTAATTCTCCACTCCCCCTTCATCCACAATCCTTGTGATATATTCTTTAAACACCTCACATTTAAGGTAGAGTTGCCTCCGCTTTGAATCTTTAATAGCATTGACCTATAGCACGTATAGGTGACGCTGTGCCTTTCCTAAGCCTATGCCCTGGAGGACCCTGCATGCTCTGCTCTCTCTCTGCCATGAGAAAGAGCTTAGGGTAACTTTCTGAAGGGTGAGAGGCCATTTGGAACAAAATCAAGGAAGCCTACTTATCCAAAATGAACCTCCAACATGAGAGAGACCCGCCAATATCAGTAAGTGCTATGAACTGAATGGTTACGCCCCACGCCAATTCATATGTTAAAAACCTACCCCCCCCCCCCCCCCCCCGCAAAGTGATGGTATTAGGAGATAGGGACTTTGGGAGGTGATTAGGTCTTGAGGGTGCATCCCTTTTGGCATTGGGGTTCTTATTAAGAAAAGTTCCAGAGAGCTTCCTTGCTCCTTCTATAAGCTATGTGAGCTTATAGCAAGAAGATGAACAACTATGACAATGAATCAGCCAGTGCCTGATCTGGAATTTCCTACCCCCCATAACTCTGAGAATTAAATTTCTGTTGTTCATGGTATTTTTGTTATAGCAGCCTATATGGATTATGAGATTAAGAACCTAGCTATCCTCCAGCTGACCAGACACATGTTGTGTGAAGCCAGGGCATTATGGAGTGATTAGTTATACCACATTATAACTATAATGCACCATATTAACTCTTGCTATGACTATACTGCATCTCTGAAGAGACTTTAAGGCTTATTGTATACATCCCTGCCCTAGACCTGCAATCGGCATAATACTAGATATAAAAACTCCTCAAAATTGCTGTATATTTAACAAATAAATTGTAAGAGAAAAGGAAAATGATTGTGAGGGGAAACCTACAACTTTACAAATTTAAGACACATTTCAATAAAATGTAATATGTGGCCATGTTTGAATCCTAATTTTAACAAATGAATTATAAATGAAAGCATCCATGACTTAAACAGAGGGATTTAAAACTGGGAATTGCTGATAATGGTTTTGTATGTTAACGGTTTAATAATGGTGTGAATGTTTTTTAACAAAACATCCTAATTTTTGTGAGCAAAATACTGAAATATTTGAAGAAGGTATATGTTTGAAATTTGCTTCAAAATAAGCCAGTGTGATAATGGTACAGTTGTCAGTTGTGTTAGAGACCACTGCTTCTGAAACTTTTTTTTTTTAAATATATTTTATTGATTTTTTACAGAGAGGAAGGGAGAGAGATAGAGAGTTAGAAACATCGATGAGAGAGAAACATCGATCAGCTGCCTCCTGCACACTCCCCACTGGGGATGTGCCCGCAACCCAGGTACATGCCCTTGACCGGAATCGAATCTGGGACCTTTCAGTCCGCAGGCCGACGCTCTATCCACTGAGCCAAACCGGTTTCGGCGTGCTTCTGAAACTTTAACATGTATAAGATCATTGGCTATATCACTTAGCATCCTGTATAATAAAAAGCTAATATGCTAATTAGACCGAACAACAGAACAATCATCTGGACATCCTTCTGGACGAAGCTGGGGCTGCGAGGGCCGGCGGAGGGGGCTGTGAGGGGCTGTGAGGGGCTGTGAGGGCTGGCAGAGGCAGTTGGGCTGTAAGGGCCGAGCCCCTTGCATGAATTTCATGCATCAGGCCTCTACTAATAATATAATATACAGATGGTGCATTATAGAATTGTACTCCTGAAGCCTACATACTTTTATTTACCAATGTCACCCCAATAAATTCAATAAAATAATTATTTTTAAAAGAATAATTTGAGAGTTCAGTTAAGCTGCATATTTTATCCGGGACTGCTGCGGTAGACCCTGAGTGTCCGCATGTCTGCCAAGCTCCCAGGTGGCACCAATGCTACATGTACCCAGAACACACGTGTGTGGTAAGGTTATATATGAAAGGAGTGGCCATAGATTAGTAATTGTGTACATAGGTAATGAGTACATGAAGGTTCATAGAAACCTACTCTTATCTATTCTCCCTACGTTTATCTATTTTTAACATTTTTATAAAAATGCTTGCAATAATATTTCTAATGCAGTTGAGCAGATAATGCCACTGGAACAGTGAGATCCTAAATTGTGTTTTTCTCACCAACTTCAGGTATATTAGCCATATTCAAAAAATAAACCATTGAGACACAGAGGAGGTCATGAGGCTTTGTGGGGGAGGTGTTATTTCTACCTTGGTCTTGAGGAGTGGGTACGATTGCATGTGTGGGATAAATAGCTGAACATTTCAGGAGACAGAAACTGCCTACTAAATGCATTAAAAGCAAAAATTACCAGGCTTAATTGCACAAAGAAAGACTAGCCTGAATGTTAGTTGAAAGATATTTAAGAATTTACAAGGTTGCCACAGAATTTAAGAATTCAAGCTACTTACTGCTGCTTTCTTGGAGGAGCATAGTAGTCAACCTGGAGAACAAAACAAACCAGGAGCATAATTTAATTAACCACAAGATGGCGCCAAAGCCCGTTTGACTAACAGCTTGAATGTGCCACCCCCCCCTCCCCCTTTCCCATGAAATCTGGAGTAAAATCAGAGTATAAAACAGGAACTTAGTGTTTTAAGCAAGTTGTTAAAATAATTAAAACTTGAATGATGTGATAAAATAATTCAGCTATTACCAAGAATGATTTAATCATAAGGGAACTCATGCATTTTAATCACAGATATTAAATGCATTTATTAGTTCACATTAAGTGATGAGAAAAGTACACATTCATATTTGATAAGTTTATTCTTCCTTAAATATCATGGGCACACTGCAGATAAAGTTTTATTGGCAGAACTAATAATACCAATAAAATGCATTCTGCATCCTTATTTGTTATACCTATTATTATGAATGGTTTTTTAATACCTTTTCAAAACAGATGAATCTGATTTTAAAACAAAAATTAGTGAATTTTTTCCTAAAACTTTTCATAAAAGAATGAACTTAATATTATTCTAAAAGAAAATCTGATTTAAGTACCAAAATTATTTTAGAAAAATATAACATATTTAAAGATTTATTAGATATTGTTTTGACCAAAGGTCACTCTAGGCCAATTTTAGGTTCTTATTTTTCCATGCTAAGTTTTCCAAAACACTAGAGCCTAGGAGGTTGGTGACCCTATTAACACAATGTTATCAATGATCTACATGTGTAACTTGTATAAAAATTCCAGCACCAACAAATAAACTTTAAAAGTATGTATGTGTCTTTACTATGTACTATACAATGTAGTATTAGGATGATATATAGTGAAATAAAAATTAATAATGCATAATTTGAAGGGATCTCTGGTGATCAGTGTTAACTGTGAAAACACATTCTAGCTAAGCCTTAAATTCTTCATTGGAAATTATGGTTGGGAATTCGCTGGTTAATTAGTAGTTGGGAGTTTCATTACCAATGATGTGATAAAATAATTCAGAATAACATAAGCTTGGGAGTAAATTTAAGGTGAAAATTGAGACAGCAATTAGGTACTACCCTTTCAGAAAACAGAGCCACTCAGGGAAAGATAAACTAGGACTGTATCTTAAGTGGGAATTCAAGAAAAAAGATACTTTAGAATCAAATATTTGTATTTACCATGGAGATGAAATGATAGCATTAGAGTGACATGATTTTCAACTTTGGGCTCTATTAATGTATGTGGATTAGTAACAAAAATGGACCTTTAAAATAGGAAATAATATATAGTTTCATGTTTAAATAGTGTCTTATATCTATAATTTCAGAAATAAATAAAAATATTTATTTCTCAAGGATAAGTATATGACTTAAGTAAAATATTTCTGACTACAAAGTAAAAATTATGTAATTCAGAATGATATGAATAATTCTTATCAAGGAAAACCAATCAGAATGATTTTGGAAATTTCAAAAAATAAAAACTGCTTCCAATTTAATATTTTATGGAAGAAAAGACAAACTATTGCATAGTAGAGTCTTTATAGTCAAGTCTTTAAAAAAACATTGTAAGTGGTTAGTAATCACAATAAAAATTACAGGCAATTAGATGTTTTTAATAGTGATCATTTTTAAGTAGCGTAAGATATTTCATTTATTAAGTAAAAAAGCAATTTAATAATTGTTTAGCAAACATATTTCATTATAATCTATTAGAGTAATCAGCATGCCTCTGGAGGAGACCAATTAATAAGTTTAATTTTCATAGAAATTCACATATATTACTTCTGTGAGCTGTAGGCAGCGTTTCAATATTAAATGTGATAAAATAACTTAAAACATGATAAAATATAAGAAGGAATATAAAAATGAATTTATCATTGGGCACAATTGATTATTAAATTAATTACAATCTTAAAAACATAGAATTCAAATATGTTTAATCCCATAGGATAGAATGGTTGTTTTTATTTCCCCAAAGTTATTTCATTTTTTTCCTTTTCTATTACTTTAAAACAAATAATATATATATATATTTTTATAATGTCTTTGATTTTAAGATAATATTATTTAAAAGTGCCTAAGCTCTCCCTTGGCTGATATAAAAGCACTGTAATTGCTTAGGGGAGATTCAATGGAAAATGATTCTTAAATAGAAGGAGATGCTTACTTTCTATTATTTTATGATTGGTTAGAAAGAATGTTGGAATCCATTAGAGTCAGAATACTTTATAAAGAACTTGCACAAATGAGAAGCTTGATGTTTAGGGAAGCAAAATCAGTACAAAACATTTTAGTAGCAAGGATTTTGTTTTACTATTTGTGCTAAAACAAAATTATTATCATAGGAGCAGCATTTAGAGAACTTAGTGGTATTTAGAAAAGTCATTTCCCCTTGGTTGAATCATTGGCAATATGTACTGCTCTCAAACTGTGAACACATTGCCCTGAAACCACATTTTTGTAATTCATCATTTTTTTAAATCTTCTCATTTTTATTGATTTTTTAGAGAGAGGAACAAGAGAGAGAGAAGCATTGAAACATTGATGTGAGAGAGAAACATTGATTGGTTGCCTCCTGTACATGCACCTACTGGGGATCGAACCCACAACCTAGGTATGTGTCCTGACTGGTAAAAACCAAACCTGCAACCTTTGGGTGCACCAGATGACATTCCAACAAACTGAGCCACCTGGCCAGGGCATAATCCATCATTTCTGATTTTCAGAGTTGACTTAAACAGTTCTTGCATATGTGGTATTCTCTGTTGAGGTTCAGGTTCAGTAGACATTATTGCTTCAGGGTGGAGTGGGTGCAGTGGGGGTTGGGTGCAGTGGGGTGGTGAATTCACATTATCAATAAATTACCTATTTTTTAAAGCATTGTTTAGAATATATTGTTTCCTAATATTTGTTTATATTTTCCTTCTTAAGGCTATGGATTTAATTTTGTTTCTTAAGACTTTCATTATATTACCAAGTGAAGAGAACCAAAGTTTTGCCAATCTGAAGCTGCCTTTTGGGGATATTGATTTTAAGATAACTGTTAAGAACTCACGGGGAACCTTTGACCCACCTCTCCTTTTCTGTCACAGAGATTCAGAGAGAGAGAGGCCTGGTTTAGGAAGGGAGCCTTGGCTTAAATACCATAAGGATCTTTACCCCAGCATTAGTTAAGAAGATTCCAATCTTGTAAGCTAGCTACCCCATGTCCCATTGTTTCTAGTGGCCTGGCAAGAATTGTCTGGCTATGTGTGCTCTGCTCTTCCTCAGCTACCTCCAAATCACCCACTCTCACCTCTGAAATCTAATAGCCCATCTACCCCTTTCTCCTTTATCCAAAAATGTCTTATATACTCAATGTTACCTCATTTTGTTTGGAATTTTCATGCTTATGTGAATTCCCCACATGCATGTATTAAAACTTTGATTTTCTACTGTTAATTTGCTTCTTTTAATTTGATGATTAACCCAGTCACAAGGACTTAAGAGGTGAGAGAAAAAGTATGGATATTTTTAGTCCCCACATAAGCATCAGAAAATTATTTTTCTTTATGTCCAATAAAGTACACGTAACTCAAACTATTTTATACTATGAGTCTCTCATCCTTGTAATGCCTGATATCTTAAATTTAACTTGTGAAAAACATAGGTCTGTAAGTGAAAGACAAGCTTGTGGGATCACTTTGGTGCCTAGAAAGTAAACTATTTACAAGCCAAGGCCAAAGTCTTTTTCTATTTCTGATCAATTGGAGAGAGTAAGATGAAATATAAAACTCAAAATATCAGAACCTAACATACACAAAGTTTAATCTCTTCAATTCATTATGTGTGTATTGGTTGGGAGTTGTGATGGAGGAAGTTTGAAGGGACCTGACTAAAGTAATTATTTACTCTTCAGGATCAGAATTTAAAATCCTTATCTATATATGAAAAACCATAATATGCAAATAGACCGAATGGCAGAACAACCAAACAACCGGTCACTATGACATGTGCTGACCACCAGGGGGGTGTGTGTGGAACATGGCAGGCGTCGGCCACAGTGGGATGGTGGAGCGGGTGAGCAGGGGCAAGCCTCTGGTGGTTACTGAAAATTCTTTGCTCCCACGCACTGTGGTCCCACCCGGCGCTCCCACCCCCTCTCAACCCTGCGGCCAGCACCGGAGTTGCTGCTCACACCTGCTGCCAGTGCTGGAGCCACCTCTTGCATCTGCTGCTGACACCTGGCGCTAGCCCTGATCACTCAGCACCATCAGCAGCTGCTGGCCCCAATCGCCCCTCAGTGCTTCTCCACCTCCCCCTGCTCCTGAGGGGTGATCAGGGCCTGCAGCTGCCTCTTGCACCTGCTGCCAGCACCAGAGCCACCACTAGCACTTGCTGCCAATGGAGGATGGGCCAAGACCTGCCCCTGTCCCCACTGCAGCCTCGCAGCCCACAGTTCATTTCAAGGTGCACAAATTCATGCACTGGGCTCTAGTCCTATATAATAAAAGGCTAATATGCAAATTGACCGAGCAGTGGAATGATAGGTCACTATGATGCACAGTGACCACCAGGGGGAAGACGCTCAATGCAGGAGCTGACCCCTGATGGTCAGTGCACTCCCATAGGGGGAGTGCCCCTCAGCCAGAAGCCAGGCTCACACTGGTGAGCACAGCGGGGGCAGCAGGACCCTCTCCCACATCCACAGCAGGACTAAGGATGTCTGACTGATTGCTTAGGTCCTTGCAGTCGGACATCCCCCGAGGACTTCGAGACTGTGAGAGGGCACAGGCCAGGCTGAGGGATTCCCCCAAGTGCAAGAATTTTGTGCACCGGCCTCTAGTGTAAAAATAAAGGTATATGCCCAGCCTGCGTGACTCAGTGGTTGAGTGTCACAGTTTGATTCTAGGTTAGGGCACATGCCTGGGCTTTATTGCCATTGTGGTGCATGCAGGAGGCATCCATGTGATCAATGATTCTCTCTGATCATTGGTGTTTCTATCTCTCTCTTCCTCTCCGCAATCAATAAAAGTATATATTAAAAAATTAGTCAATGGAAAAGAGGAAAAAGTCAAATTTTCATCTAATTTTATTTCTAGCCTATAATTTTAAATCTGCAATATAGACTGGGAGGCTGAAATATAAAAATATGATCAAAGTTGATCACATTCACTCCAATCTCACTATTCAAGTCACTGAAATATATAAATTATTTTTCCCATTAGCAACTGCATTTCCTGATTTTAGTTTTCTTAAAAAAAATTTTCACATTGATAAACAGTTAAACTTTCAATGTTTTTATTAAAACTTTCACTCAAGTTCTTTTGGAAAACGTACAGTAAGGTAATTTTATGTGTATTTAATTTTTTCATTTGGTCAGAGTTAAAAGGAAAATGTATTGCTAGATGTGTGCAGATCAAAATGCTCAGGTTTATTTGAATTATTTGAAAATAATTCATAAGTTACATCTTAGTATAACCTTTAATATCACTTAAATATTAAAGGGTAATAAAGATAAGATTCAAATTAATTATTCTGCTAATTTAAATTTATAATTATCTTTCTGATAAATATTTCACAGTGGTTACCTAATTTACAAAAGAAATAATAGATTAAAGATGTGCAGTTCTACTCAAAATACATTTTCATTTTTGAATACATTAGATTCCCCAATACTATATAAATTGTTTAAAATTTAAAAATTTAGAAATGAAGTCTTAAAAGAAGCAAGATCCTAATATAATAATGATTATTAATAAAAGGATAAGCAAGATGCTTTTCTTATCATTAGGTGTGTTCAAGATAATGAATGAATGAACAAATGTTACCTCTTCCTCTTGACCCAGAATATATTTTTAGTAACAATTATCTAAACATTCATTTAAAATAGTGGGCTTTATGATTTTTATGTCCACATCATTATTATTCTCATGTGAATGTTTCTCACTGTGTTTTATTCCAGTGAAACCCATAATTTTTTTCTCATATAATTATTTTTGTAAACTAAAAAATCCATAAAAATAATCATCTATATTTTAAGCCAACAATACTAGTTGAAAAGTGAATTTCTTTGCTACTTGCTTTATTTTTACTATAGGAAAAGTGAAGAATTTTCCTTTTTTGTCACTAGTGACGAAAATATATAATCCATGAATCAATGCACTAGGATTACACTTAATAAATCAGCCTTTTAAACTTTTTCTACATTATTTTAGTTCAATGACCATTAATTCTACAACTACCTATTGTATATTTACTATACTTCAGGTATTAATAGAGGGGCTTACAATATGATACATTGTTATTAATGGAAGTGAGGTGTCCCTTTCCTCACTGTGTTCTAAGGGTCAGGGCGTTAATGATATTTTGAGTAAAATAATTATCTAAGACTTGCACAGGAGGATGAGTGATTTTTATTTGCATGGAATTACATCCCTTGGTTTGCAAATCCCATTCAACTTAGTCCAGTTCCAGAAAGTGTGCAGCTGGGGATTCAGCAGAGCTAAAAGCAAAGCCAATGACCAGATTTTCCCTTCTGTGGTGGAGTTGGGTCCAGCACGGCATCAGACTAATTCCAGTCCATCAGTCCATTGTGTGGGGTCCACATGGCCATGAGCCATGTGGGCGAATGCAGAGCAGTGCAACCCCTGCAACAAGAGAGCCAGGAGCCCAGTGCACAGGAGAGCACCAAGAAAGGGAACTCTTTTGTTTAGGAAATTTAAATATCTCAAACTTCATGCCCTTGCAGTGATCATGACTATTCTGGCCAATGACCTGTTCCCAGGTGTGACTGATAGACAAGTACCTATTGATAGTCAAGTACCTACCTCACCTAGACTTTACTGGGCATGCATTTATCTGGTCTTCCCTTTGCTCCTTCCCTGTTAATTAATAACCAGGTTATTTACAACTGTATCAAAATCACTGAACAAAACTGAAAAAACAAAACCAAAAAACCCAAACCTGCCACATGGATAATGCATCCTATATAATAAAAGGCTAATATGCAAATCAACTGAATGGAGGAACGACTGGTCGTTATGATGCACACTGACCACCAGGGGGCAGATGCACAATGCAGGAGCTGCCCCCTGGTGGTCAGTGCGCTCCCATAGGGAGCACCGCTCAGCCAGAAGCCCTGAGCTCAAGGCTGGTGAGTGCAGCAATGGTGGCAGGAGCCTCTCCCACCTCCATGGCAGCACTAAGGATGTCCAACTGCTGGTGGGGAGTGGGCCTAAGCTGTCAGTCGGACATCCCCCAAGGGCTCCCAGACTGTGAGAGGGCACAGACCAGGCTGAGGGACCCCTGAGTGCACGATTTTCATGCACCGGGCCTCTAGTATATATATGACTATCAAGGAGAAATTATCACAAAATGTCCCACTAATTTCTTTTTGGATTATACCAATGTCTTCTGAGAACACACTCACAGAACTTCCAGCCAATAACCAAAACCAAAGTCATCAACACCTAGGTACACACACACACACACACAAAGATGTGAAAGCCTATAGAAAATGTAGTTGAAAGTAATTACAGCATTCACAAGTAACTGTTCAGAGACCCAATAATCACTGATCAATTTGGAAAATAACAATACTGCTCCTGTATTACACTAAGGGGTTCTTTTCTCAAGATTAAATTACTACATACTTGATAATTGAATGCATGATGAATTATTAATTTAACGATACCACCTTTCTGCAAATATTTATTAGATGCTCTCAATGTCAGAATTAAATATAAACAACACATTAAAATATAAAAGATACACACAAAATTTTCAAGTATGCATATATTTAGATGAAACAATCCTATATAATAAAAGGGTAATATGCAAATTGACCCTAACAGCAGAACAACTAGGAATGAATGGTCACTATGACACACACTGACCACCAGGGGGCAAATGCTCAATGCAGGAGCTGTCCACTGGTGGTCAGTGCGCTCCCACAGGGGAAGCTCTGCTCAGCCACAAGCCAGGCTGATGGCTGCCAGCACAGCGGTGGTGGTGGGAGCCTCTCCTGCCTCCTCAGCAACACTAAGGATGTCTGACTGCAGCTTAGGCCTGCTCCCTGCTGGCAAGTGGACATCCCTCGAGGGTTCCCGGGCTGCCAGAGGGATGTCTGACTGCCAGCTTAGGCCCTATCCTCCAGGGAGCGGGCCTAAGCCAGCAGGTGGACATCCCCCGAGGGTTCCCAGACTGCAAGAAGGCACAGGCCAGGCTGAAGGACCCCCCCTGAGTGCACAAATTTTTGTGCACCGGGCCTCTAGTTGACTTATAAAACTCATTTGTAACTTTGTCTTCTTAATCAATACTTGTTAATACAGAGTAAGTGTACTTTTCACTTTTTAAAATTAATTTCATCTTGATTGCCTAACAATTTGATATCTAAATCTTAAATCTTAATATTCTATCAAGATGAACTTTACAAAAACACTGATCATTCTATTGTCTATAGCAATCAAGGTTGGAGCTGTTTCTCTAAAGTACCACAAAGGACAATCTAAGATGTAAATAGCAGGGTCCCAAACAATGATAAATTCTCTAGGCAACTGCCTGGAAATGGAAAGATAATCTTTTAAAAGTTTTATAATAAAATGGATTATTAGAGATTTTAGAAAGGTTTCCATAAATTATATTTCTATCTTGTCAGAACTAGGTATGTAATATTTTCCTATTAGAGTGAAAAAGTTATATTAGTTTATCCTTCTGGTAGAGAGAACTTCTTACCTGGAAGTCCAGCTATGAATTAATTTTTCTTTTGCTTAAGATCTTGGGAATGGTCAGATTTCCAAGTGTAACATGGTTGATCATCACCCTTGCAGTAGCTCATAATAGATTCTTTATAAACCAATCTGTAGTAATAAAAGGGTAATATGCTAATTAGACTGGACGTCATTTCGGATGTCCTTCCAGACATCCTTCTTGACAAAGCTGGGGCCGGAGGGAAGCCCATGTCCCAGGTGCCAGAGGGAAGCCGGTGCCGGCAGCCTGGGGAAGGAAGGCCTACTCTTGCAGGAATTTCATGCATCAGGCCTCTAGTTAGTATGTATCATCTCTCAGGTAAGAAATCAAGATTAGAAAGAAAATGAGATATAATTTAATATTTTTTCTTATTTTAAAATAAATTTGACAGCCATGCAGCAAAATTTTGGGGAATGTTATTTTTCTATTGTCTGGAAATATCACTATTCTTATTTACACTTATTTTTATTATTATCAATAATCAAAAGCTAGAAGTTAGCTTTAATTTTTATACTAGTTACTGATTTAAAATATATTAAAGCCAACAAGAAATAACTCATCTCTAAATTTCTTTACTAGTGTGCCTCTTTCAACATGTCAACTATATCAAATATGAATTCTTCACATTTTAGAATATAGATTTTCTCTTTTTAGGTACTTTTCAGATATATTCCTCACTTATTTTAACAACTAGCATTCTCTCATATAGCTAGGGGATTCTGACTTTAAATGTTTCATTTGAGACATAACAATTGTGTCATTGCAGAAAACAGGAAACCTAAGGAACAACATTAGTTTATGTCTCAAAAGCCTTTTCTTGAAGTTGTTCAAGCCAAGAAGAAAAATAAGCCTGTGAAAATGCCCCTGCCCCCCAAATGAGAAAAAGTCCCCAAGATAGAAAGAAAATAAATGAAAATGAAAAATAAAAGAACCCAAAAGTGGTTTATTCTCAGGGTGAATTTGATTTATTCTCAGGGTGAATGTTGGATTCTGGCAGAAGCAATGTGCGCGCGCGTGTACACACACACACACACACACACACACACACACACACACACAAGAAAGGAGGTAACTCATGCCTCAATGTCCAAATTGAGCATAACCTATGGTAGAGAATGGAATTGCTCAATATACCCATTGTTGCTGAGAAACATTTGTCCAGGAATCCTAAAGGTATCCTTTGTCTCCCAAATTTTCATCTCTATAGTTTTATGGGCAGTAAAGCAAACCCTACCTTCAACTAACATGTACACCTACTGTATCTGACTACCTTGTTTTTTCTCCCCCATGAGCATATATCAATGTCTGACATGCTATAAATGAAGCTTATTTGTCTTCCTTCTTCACCCTCTATTCCCACTGGGAAATAGCTCCTGATGGGGAGGGAGAGGTGATTGTTGACGTTCCTGTTGTTGTTGATGTCATTTTGACTCTTCTTTCCCCACCATCTAGAAGATAGCCTGGTAAGTGATGGATGCCCAGAAAACATGCATGAATGCATTAATATCCTATCTAATAAAGAGGAAATATGTTCATTGACCTTCACACAGTTGCAAAGATGGCAGTGCCCACAGCCGATAAGGAGGAAATATGCTAATTGACTGCCCCGTCCTCAAAGATGGTGGCACCCACAGCCAATATAATTGACTGCTCCACCCGCAAAGATGGTGGCGCCCAAAGCCACAAGATGGCCAGCAGGGGAGGGCAGTTGTGGGCGACCAGGCCAGCAGGGGAGGGCAGTTGAGGGCGACCGGGCTGGCATGGGAGGGCAGTTGGGGTGATCGGGCCAGCAGGGGAGGGCAGTTGGGGGCAATTGGGCCGGCAGGGGAGCAGTTAGGCATTGATCAGGCTGGCAGGGGAATGGTTAGGGGGTAATCAGGCTGGCAGGCAGAAGCGGTTAGGAGCAATCAGGCAGGCAGGCAGGCAAGTGGTTAGGAGCCAGCAGTTCCAGATTGTGAGAGGGATTCCCGACTGCCGATTGTTGGACATCCCCCAATGGGTCCCAGATTGGAGAGGGTGCAGGCTGGGTTGCGGGACACCCTGCCCCCCAGTGCACGAATTTCATGCACCTGGCCTCTAGTAAGTAAATAAAAGACAAGTGCAAAATGAGTCGTTCATCTATGAAATACTATGAGAATTTAGAACTTTTAGCAATCATTTCTGATATTAATTAAGGGAAAGATTTACTGAAGAGGAAGGGTGGAGTTTCAACATCTGAAAAGGCAGTTGTGTGTGCTGAATAGGTTAGAGGAAGCACTATCTATACTAATAAAAGGGTAATATGCTAATTAGACCGGACATCTTCTGGATGTCCCTTGTGACAAAGCCGGGCCTGGGCAAAGCCACCTGCCTCGCGGTCCTGGGCACCTGCAGCTGCAGCCAGCCTGGGTCCCAGGTGCCTTTGGTTGGCCAGAGGGAGGGAAGTCTGGGTCCCAAGGCAGAGGCAGTTATGGGCGATCAGGCCAGCAGGGGAGCAGTTAGGGTGATCAGGCAGGCAGGCAGAGCTGGTTAGGGGTGATCAGGCAAACAGGCAGAGGGGTTATGGGCAGGCTGGCAGGCAGGCGAGTGGTTAGGAGACAGCAGTCCTGGATTGTGAGAGGCGTGTCCTACTGCCGGTTTAGGCCCAATCCCTGCAGTTGGACATCCCCCGAGGGATCCCAGATTGGAGAGGGTGCAGGCCAGACTGAAGGATGCCCTGCCCCCTGTGCACCGGGCCTCTAGTACATGAATAACCAATGTTAGGCACATATAAAGTCTAGGGAGTTTTTTTCCTGGAGAGGTTTTATTTTATGAATTTGGAAAAGAAAATTTAATTAATAAGCAAATAGTTCCACTTAAACTGGTTTAGCAAAAGACAGGCAAACAAATTTAAGAGAAATAAACTGTGAGCAAAATATAGTTGACTGGTAGATAAAGACTAGAGACACATTAGGAGCATGTCTGCTAATAAGTGTAGAGGTGAAAAGAGTCTCAGGTATTAATAGCTGCTTTATAATCTACACTAATAAAAGAGAAACATGGTAATTGGCATACGACCGCTACCCTTCCCATTGGCTAATCAGCGTATCCTTATGCAAATTAACTGTCAGCCAAGATGGCGGCCTGCAGCCATGCACTGAAGCGAGCAGGGAGGCTTGCTTCCTCCAGGAACTGCAGACTCCAACGTTCCCCGCCTCACTTGCCGGCCTCTCAACTGCAACTCTAAGCAACTATTACTATGTTGCAAATAAGAAGCTAAACAAAACCGGCTTTCAGTCAGCCCCGGACCGCAACATTGTATCCATGTTTTCAGCAGTGAGGCCTCAGAGCTAAAGCTGGCCCAGAATAAAAAAAAAAAAAAGAAAACAAGGAGCGGTTGGAAGCTTTTAGTCAACTGCCAGCGGGAAAACAGCCCTCAGCCCCTCAGCCAGCCTGGCCAGGCACCCCAGTGGGGACCCCCACCCTGATCCAGGACACCCTTCAGGGCAAACCAGCCGGCCCCCACCCGTGCACCAGGCCTCTATCCTATATAGTAAAAGGGTAATATGCCTCCGGGCACTGGGATCAACGGAGCAGCGAGGCTCCCGGCACTGGGATCAGCGTGACAGGGGGCAGCGCCCAAACCCCCTGATCAGCCCTGCTCTGTGCCTGATAGGGGGGGAGCTCCCCAATCCCCCGATTGCCCTGTGGCTCTGTGTGTGACAGGGTGCAGTGCACCAACCCCCTGATCGGCCCTGCTCTGTGTGTGACAGGGTGAGGCGCCCCAACCCCCCGCCCCCACGGGCCCTGCTCTGTGTGTGACAGGGTAGAACCATAACCTCTCCATCGGCCCTGCCTTGAGTGTGACAGTGGCGGTGCCCCAACCCCCTGATCGGCCCTGCTCTGTGGGTGATAGAGGGTGGCACCCCAACCCTTCTCCATGGGCCTTGCTCTGTGTGTGACAGGGTAGAGCCATAACCTCCCCTTTGGCTCTACCCTGAGTGTGACAGGGTGCAGCGCCCCAACCCCAGATCCACCCTGCTCTGTGTGTGACAGGGGGCGGTGCCCCAGCTCCCCTATCGGCCCTACTCTGTGAGTGACAGGGGGCGGTGCCCCAGCTCCCCTATCGGCCCTACTCTGTGAGTGACAGGGGGCAGCGCCCCAACCCCCCTGATGGACCCTGCTCTGTGAGTGACAGGGGGCAGTGCCCCAACCCCCTGATCGGCCCTGCTCTGTGAGTGACAGGGGGCAGTGCCCCAACCCCCTGATTGGCCCTGCTCTGTGAGTGACAGGGGGCAGCGCCCCAACCCCCTGATCAGCCCTGCTCTGTGCGTGACAGGGGGTGGTGCCGCAACCTCCCCATTGACCTTGCCTTGAGTATAACAAGGGGCGGTGCCCCAACCCCCCAATCAGTCTACCCTGAGCGTGACTGAGGGTGGCATTGCAACCTCCCGATCCGCCCTGCTCTGTGCATGACAGAGAGCGGTGCCCCAACTCCCCAATCGGCCCTGCTCTGAGCCTGACCAGGGGCTGCACTTAGGGATTGGGCCTGCCCTCTGCCACCTGGGAGCAGGCCTAAGCCAGCAGGTCGTTATCTCCCGAGGGGTCCCAGACTGGGAGAGGGCACAGGCCGGGCTGGGGGACCCCCTTTTCCCCCCAGTGCACAAATTTTTGTGCACCGGGCCTCTAGTTTTGTAAATAAAAACACAGACTGAGAAATGATCTTAGCATGTTTATAAATGCTCATTTACACTATTCCACTGAATCCCAATAATGCTAGTAAAAGAGAAGGACAGATGTTCTCATTCAAATTTCAAACAAGTAAGAAAATTGAAGTTTAGAAAGCTTAAAGCTGGTTCAAAATTGAATGATTAATGGCACACCTGGGCAACACGTTTATTCTTCTGCAACTAAACCTAGTGATTTTTCTTTTGCATTAGGATTCTGCTCACACTGTCCAGTTTAACACCAACTCAAACACAGTGCCAGTCAAGTGGAAGGGAATCCTGAGTAAAATAAAATGGCTCATGGATCACTGAGATTCGCTCAGACTGTCAGTTATACTCCTCATGGTGCTACCATGTTCAATTTTCTACGTTACTTTAATTTTTGCATTATGCAGTGTCTAATAAATCAGTTTTATACAAAAATGTTGTTCTTTCCCTCTCTCTGTAACTCATTTTCTTAGCTCCATGGATTTAATAAGGACCTAGAAATGCTGCTGTTTTCACTAATGGTCATGTCTTAAAAACATGACTCAGTCAGCTCTATGTTACGACTTGAGTTTTTCCAATAATTTAACTTCTCTATGAAGGGTCTCTGAAGTCAAGACTAGTGGAAATAGTACCATTTCTAAAGGTGAGCTTAAGGTGTCAAGAAAAACAAATTCAAGGTAATAACTTTGTAAAGTTCACTTCCTCAAATACATAATAATTTATACTAATGTATTAAAATACATAAGTATTTGTGTTTATGTATTACAAATACTGCCTTATTGAATGACTTGAATGGGTAATTGTTCAGTGAACTACAAGCATGTTGGTCCTTAGTATCTTTGCATTAAACTTTGGGATATTAATGCATAATAAGTGGAAACTGATATAATTACTCTTCATTACTACATTACTTAAAATTTATTATAATACTTCATTTTACCCTAGGTCTCACATTTATAGTGAAACCTTGAAAGAACTTGTAGAAAAATACAGACATTTAGAATGTAGGAAGTATATTGAGGTAATATATTGGTTGAATAGGAATAATGGGGTGGGGATAATAGCAACCTATAAACTATTTTTATATTTATTTACCATATGACTTGGGTTATTAATTAGAAGTGAAGGAGTAACCAGTGATACTCCCAATCCTTTCTTCCTTTCCCTTATCCATCATCATAGCCAGCAATTACCTCTACATAAGACGAAGAGATTATGATACTTCATTTCTTCCTAGTTCCATGTTTCTTTCTTTTTCATTTATTTCCTTTATTAATGTTTCACATTAACATTTTGCAGTTACCTTCTATGTTTATAATTTCCATGTTATCTATAAAATTATAATAAACATTTATTATATCTGTGTGCAATTTAGATATCTATTAAAGTTATTCCATGCTATGCAGTAATATATAAGTGAATTAATCAACACAGATACACACTCTTCAAATTTATTAATTTCTGAGAGTGAGGTCACCCACAAATTATAAGAATAAAATAGAAAGAAAACTGTTAATATTCAGTTTAGATTGGCTATTATATTTAAATGTTTAAACAACACTATATCCCTTCAGCTCAGTTTCTGAGAAAATATATTCAGTTTTTCAAAATTAGAGAGAGAAGAAGAGGAGTTAGAAGACAATAAAGAAGGGAAAGAATGAATTACTTAATTCCTCAATTCAAAGGGATTATAATTTTGTTGTGGGTATCATTAGAGACCAAGAACATTATACCATGGACCTTCTGTTTTTCTAAGAAACAATCAAGATGGAAACAGAGTTTGGTAAAAATGCAGAAAAGGTGTTGGAAATAGAAAATAAAAAGATTCCAAAACACATATTATGGAAGAAGAGGGTAAGCTAGGGAGATTTTTTAGATTAAACATAATTTAGGGAGACAATTAATAGAATAGAACTTGACATTTATGAAATAATTTAAATTGAATTAAACAGAATATATGGATTACACAAAAATCTTGAAACAGGAGTGTAATGATAAATAATATAAAGGATGTTTGACTAAAACATTAATTATCTTGGTTTATTGATATTTTACCATTTATAACAGTATTTGCAAATACAATAAGCACGTTTAAACTAATGCTGACTTTTCCCATCTGGATTTGAACAGTGTTTGGCCCTTCCAAATGTTAATTATTGAAATACATAAAGATCTTTATGGTCGTATCAATGCCATTAACATAATTCACAAGGTTTTCTATACTAGATTGTCTACAAATAATATTGACTCGATTAATTTCTAGGGCCACTGAATATAAGTGATTATGGAGCAACGGTCCTGTCATGACCATGAGTAAATCATGTTCTATGCTTCACTGGACAACACTACTTAAAATTATACTGAAATCTATAAATATGATTTGTACAAATGAGGGAAGCATTTATTGCAGGGTAATGACCGCGTGATAGCAAAGCAAAACAATTGAACTGGAAGTTGAGTTCTGTGGCCTGTTTTAACACCCATTGTGCATGTGTAGGAATATATCACATACTTTTTTGGGTCTCAGCTTCCTCTTTTGTAATGCTTAGGATTATTCTAGATTTTCAAATGGCCTTTCTAGTTCTAGATAAATTCGTGATTTTAAATTACTTTTATATGCAAGTATGTTTTTTATTAGCTCAATAATTGTATAGTAATTTGCTGAAAGCCTACTCATTTTAAATTCTAAAAGTTCTGTCAAAACATTAAAAATAATCTAGTGGTTTATTTAGGATTTAACTTACACTAAGTTTCCCAATATGGAAAATTTATCTTTGAGTTGTCAGTTTTACTTTGATGATATATGGCCCAGTTTGGTTGATTTCTAACCTAGTTAGTTATTCATATGCTTGATCTTGTGAGTATATAACTCCTGCATGAAAGCAGTTTTGCTGCAAAAATTAAGTAAGATTTGTTTACTTAAAACCAGTTGGTGAAAGTAGTACTTATGAATATTTATCACAGTGTGATTGGAATATATAGTCCTTGAAGAAAGATTTTCTTTCAGTGTTATGTGCAGAGAGTAGCGGTAATGCACAGAAGACCAAAATGTATTGTATTCTTTTAGAATGTAACAATTAGGCATTTCTTTTGTTTAAAATGTCATTGAGCCCTAGCCAGTTTGGCTCAGTGGATAAAGCATCGACCCGCAGACTGAAGGGTCCCAGGTTTGATTCCAATCAAGGGCACATGAGTGGGTTGTAGGCTCTGCCCCCAGTGGGGGCATGCAGGAGGCAGCCGGTCAATGATTCTCATCATTGATGTTTCTATCTTTCTCCCTTTCCCTTCCTCTCTGAAATCAATAAAAATATATATTTTTAAAGTGTCATTGAAATAGTACACTGAATGCTGCACTTATTAAAATCTAATTATATTCTGTTTTATACATATACATACACAAACTGGTGTTGTTTCTTTATCTATATGTAAACATATATACATACAAATGTATGCAAAAGCTATTTACATAAGTAACTTCATTTTGAATTTTTCTTAGTTAATGATTCTTATTTATTTTCCTGGCATCACATATTTTTCATATATATATATATATATATATATGATAATTTGTCACATCAAGCGTTAAAATATATACTGTAGGCAGAATCCTCTGTAATTTTTGAGATAAAAAATTCTTAAATCTCCTGAGTAACATATGTCTAGATTTTGATCTGATTATTACCACTTCTTAACCATATAACCAAAGATAAATCTTTGAACTGCTAAACCTCAAACATCTTACTAATAACAGAAATCAATCAAGTATAAAATTTATACAGTTTTGTGAAGATAACATAAGTTAATTCAGAGTACATACTCAATCAATGTCATCCTGGGCCATGAGCATGCTGAGACTAAATATACAGACAACAGCAAGAACATACTTACAAACAGAACTCTGACCCACAACCTGTGGCAACAGCCCAAAAGGCCAACCTTCTGATCTACAAAAACAGCCCAGGAGGCCAGCCTGCTCTAGGTCAGACATGCAGGAAGCCCTGTTGCTCTCTCTAGTGACAATCTAGGAAGCTAACTTCTGTAACAATTGGCCAAAAATGGCCAAGACTTGACTAATAACTGACAGCTTCCTAATTTTTGTCCCCCTTCCAACCTAGGACCAACCAGAGGAAGTTAAATTAGTGTGCCTAACCAATCACACAAGACACCCGACGCTAGTTAGCTTCCCCTACAACTTCCCCAGGCCAACAGCCTCCACTCAGGACACACCTGAAGCCTTGCCTTTGGTCCACTATAAACCCTTCCCATTCCCCTGCCTGCTACTGTGTTTCTGCCAAGTGAAAGACTAGCTGATCTTCTTGTACAGCAAGCTGTAAATATATCTATTGCTTTTGCTCTTCTCATTTGGTCCGTCTTCATTTTTGCTTTGAATAATAACATTAAAAATCTTGACATCATTGTGCACTACATAGCATATGGCAATATATTCATTGGATAGTTCATTTATGCATAATGTGATAATTTTGAACCTATTTGCTTCTATGAAACAAGTAGCTTATATAATGAACCGAATCAAAGGATTGTGGGAATTATCTAATATATAAAAACACCCTACTCGAATCAATTACCTAGCTTGTGCTGTAAATTTTACCCAGACGTATACTCAAAAGCTCCAATTGGAACTTTGACCAGTATAAGAAAATAAACAGATGGTCTTTGATTGACTTACAAGCTAGTTAGAAATTAACACCACTGAAATTTCTGCATGATTTTCCTATAACTTCCCTCTTGTCATTCATTCACGCAGCAATATTTTTAAATCCTAGTAGCTACTAAGTATATGAAAGACACTTTGGTAGGTACTTGGAGGTATCCATAAACAGTACAAACAAAGTTCAATACTACTGTACAGTCTACCCAAGGAAGAATACAGACACCAAACAATAAAGGTAAAAAACTATTAAAAATAAATTAGTAGAAAATCTTATGGGAAAGTGTTTCAGAAAGAGAAAGCAGTGACTGCAAAGGTCCTGAGATGGGTGCCTGACTGGCATGTACAAAAGGGAATAATAGAGGTTGGACTTGGGTAAAGGTAGTAGATGCTGAAGTCAGGAAAGTTAGCAGGGTGGAAGAGAATGGAACATGGAAGGTTTGTAGGGTATGAAAACTCCAACACTTTTGTTCTGAAGGAACTGTGAAACAATACATGAAGAGGATCAATACAACAAAATTTACATTTTAAAATAGTAAGATTTGGAATCAGCCTAAGTGCCCATCAGCAGATGAATGGATTAAAAAACGTTGGCACATCTACATAATGGAATACTATGCTGCTGTAAAAAGGAAGTAACTCCTACCATTTGCAACAGCATGGATGGAGCTGGAGAGCATTATGCTAAGTGAAATAAGTCAGTCAGAGAAAGATAAATATCACATGATCTCACTCATTTGTGGATTATAACAACAACATAAACCGATGAACAAAAACAGATCCAGGGACGGAGAAGCATTGATCAAATGCTCAAAACTCAGAGGGAAGGTAGGGGAGGGTGGGAGTCAGGGGGAGAGATCAACCAAAGGACTTGTATGCATGCCTGTAAGCATAAGCGATGGATGTGGACAACAGGGGGTGAGGGTGAGGGCAGGATTGGGGGGATGAGAGGACATTGGGGGGATAAGGACACATTTGTAATATCTTAATCAATAAAGGGAAAATTTAAAAAAATAGTAATTTGAATACATGCAGAATAAGCTTTAGGGGCCATGTTTACAAACAAAGATTCAAGACAGAAAGCTGTCGCCCTAATCCAGACAGGAGGTGGAGGGGTCCAGGACCAGGGCTGAGGCAGTGAAGGTGATGTAAATAGTAGGATTTTTTAATAGCTTGAGGGAAGAGCCAACAGTATTTGCTGACAGATGTGAAATGTCATGAAAAGGGAATAAGGAGTCAAAGAGAACAAGACTTTTTGCCTAACAAACTGGGTGGGACTTCAGATGGAGAAAGCTACTACCTATGAAGATCAGGAATTTCTGTTCTTATACTCTCAGTGATGGTTCCTTCTGGACAATCTTTCTCCCTCCCTCATCCTTGACTTTTATTAGTAGTATATTATTTCTTAAATAACCCTGAGATTTCTATAAGTATAAAATACCTGTTGCTTTGGAAAAGATTATGAACTTTGGCAAAATATCATTTGAATTTTACTATGATTTCAAATGACTTCATCTTACATTTTTAAAAATTAGAACCCCAGAAGACTAATTCTATTGTCCTTTTTGGCCTGGAAACACCAGCCTATATGATCCACAGCAACAGGGAGGCATGTGTGATTGGGAGGGGACTGAATCTTTCTTCCAATACCTCTCTTTGAATTCTGCTGGGATGCAGTGCTCATGTTAGCCTCAAAATCAGGAGGGTGAGGGTCCTTCTATCAGGTAAGAGAGGATGGGGAGGGCACAGAATTAACTGTACTGGCTACTAACCAGTAGGAAAATGTCTCCATTAAGTAACTCTGAAAGATCAAAATAAAAACTCTCTCCTATAATGTACTATCAAAATGTGTTTTTCATTATCTTAGATTTCAACTCAGCCTTCTAAACCTGCTTCTCCTTCAGTTCTTCCCATCCTCTCAATCTGGCTCAGGTCATCATCATAAGAGTCATTTGTACTCCTCCCTAATTTTCACATAGCATATACCAGTATATATCAATAGCTAATGTTACTACTGGAAAGAAATAGTAGTGATGTTAATTACTTATTGAGCTCTAGGTGTCAGGCGTGGTGTTAATAGCTTTATAATCACAATCTCATTTAATTATGTAAACCACACTACGAGGTAATTACCATCATTATCATGAAGACACTAAGGCTTCTAGAATAATTATTTTAGTAGACAGACTTTAGAAAACAGAAAATGCAAGATATCTGACTTCATTGCATTATACAGTCTGCACAAGTTGTGTCAGTTCTACCATCTAAATTTTTTCTTACTTTGTCTAGTTATCTCCATTTCTAATGCCTGCAAACAAAACTTTCTTAGGTTAATGCAGTGGTCTCATTAATTGTGTCCATTCCCTATTCTTGCCCCCATCATCTATTTACCACATGGCAACCACAGATATCTTTAAAAATGGAAAATAACATAACGTTTACCCTTCTGTATTAAAGTCACTCATGCTATCATATTATCCTTATCCTTAATATCTATATATACTGGTAAAAGCCAAACAACCAGTTGACTGGTCGCTAACACGCACACTGACCACCAGGGAGCAGACGCTCAATGCAGGAGCTGCCCCCTGGTGGTCAATGCGCTCCCACAGCCAACCTCCCATGGCCATCCAACCTCCTGTGGTCTCTCCCCCTGGCCGGCAGGCCCCAATGGGTCCTGATCGGCCCAATCGTCAGCCAGGCCGAGGGACCCCACCCATGTACGAATTCATGCACCATGCCTCTAGTAAAGTTATAAGGCCCTATTTGGCCAGGCACATGTTTAATCCTTACCTCACATTGGCACACTAGCTTTGCAATTCTAGTAGGTCAAGTTCTTAGCATCCCCAGAGGTAATGAGGAATACTAGTTTGTCTGAAAAAGAAAACCAACAAAAAACCAAAACTTTGAGACTAAAATTTAAGATATTTTAATAATTTTAAAAATACAATCATAACTGTCAGAATCTCTTTGCCAATCTCTATATTTTCTACCAATAGTCAAATTAATAAAGAAAGCAAAATTTTATTGAGAACACCCTTCCCTGTAGAAAGCAAGACACCTTTGAAGAATTTTCACTCTTTTGCATTCCCATTTCTTACCTACATTCTGGCTATCACAATTATATTAACACTTTAAAACTTAGTTTAAAAATATAACTTGAGTTAATTTTTATAATTTACAATAATTTAATGGGCCTGATTCCCTTATTTGATCCTCAAATAACCATGATATGAAACTGACTTTTACTGAAATTTTTAAAACACATATTGCAAGCTACTATTTAGGGTAGTTCAACAGAATCTTTTTTTTTTTCATTCTTTGCATAGTCATTCACTTATGAAATAAGTATGCATGTACCCAAAAAACAAACAAACAAAAACTTATCCTTATGGGATTAGCATTATATTAGAGGAAAACAAATATTAGGTAATATATAATAATTAAAAGAGGTCTATTTATATAATCTCTTCAGAACATAAAAATGGAATTTTTAAAAGTAAAAAGAATAGAGTAAGGAGAAGTGGGTGTATTTGGTAACTTTGCTATTTTAAACAGAGTGGTGAGAGTAAGCCTAATTGAGAACATGACATTTGAAGGAGGTAACTTTTAGATATGTGGAAATCTGGGTGAATAGCATTTTAAGCAGAGGAAACAGGTATAGCAAAATCCCTCTGGCAAGAGTGTACCTCAGATATATTCAAGAAACTGAGAGGTGGCTATGTGATTCGGATGGAGAGAATGAAAGGGAGGAGAGTAGGAAAGAAGTAATGGCAAGGATGGGAAAGCCCTGTAGACCCTTGTAAGGACTTGGAATTTAATTCTGAATGATATACAGAGCCCACTGCAGAAGCTCTAGCAAACAAGTGGCTCCATCCTGTTTACATTTCTCCAGTCTCACTCTGTCTCCTGTGCTAAACGTTACACGCAGGCAAGTACGGAACCAGATCATTTAGGAAACCATTGCTACAGCAAAGACAACAGATAAGACCGATGATATAACAGGATAGTTGTAGAGGTGGAATGAAGGGGTTAGACTTAGAGTCTGTAGCAAACTCAGTAGCAATTAATGACAGATTGCGTATGAAACGAGATAAAGAGATTAGCTGAAGATTATTTCAATATTTCTGTCCTTTGCAACTGAAGAATGATGTTACCAACTGAGATGGGGAAATATTAGATTAATCAATTTCTCAGGTGACATTTGGAGTTTACTCACAGGCATTTTAGGGTAAAGCTACCTATCAGACTTTCAAGTATGAATGTGAAGCATTTAATATGTGATGCAGGAAATCAGGGAGGAGTTTGTTTTTTTTATTTCTTTTGCATATTTGTGATATTTATAGGCATGAGGCCAGAGTAATCGCCAAGAAGTGAATGTAAGTATAAGAGAATAATACATCCAGAGACTGAGCCCTGAAACATTCCCAAATTAAGAAGTTGGCTGGGGGGAGAAGGAAGGAAAGGAAACAGAAATAGAGGCCAAAACAACTAAACGCTGAATTGATCTATTAACTTTGAAATATAGGTGTTACTGGTAACTTTTAATAGTGGAGCAATTTTTATGAATTGGTTTCTATTTAGGTAGAATTAATTTTAAGCAGATTGGATCATTTTCATTTTCCACCTTCTGTCTACCTCAAAGTTAATAATGGCTTTCTCACTAGACATTAAGAATATGATACATTTTGATGGAATTTCCATACTACATCATATTTCAACTGTGTACATGGATGCCAAGAATCCACACTTCTAAATCTTTCCTTCTGCTATATTAGATCTTGTAGCTGAAGGATTTTTTTTTTTATTGGGATGTAAGTGGAAGAGTTTTGTGTAATGTTTATCCTTATCCTTCTCTCTAGCTATTATCTCCTATCTGATTACTGAAATATGGATGTGTTGGTAAAAGCAGCCATCATAGACCATGAATCCAAGGTCATTTTACAGAGCAAGAATAAGGAAAAATGAATAAGAACTAGCTGACACCATTAACATTAAAATAACCTTAGCATATATTCATCTATTTTTGCATGAAGAAAAAAAATTATTCTATATCATTTATTTTTGTGTGTTCCAATAGAACTTTATTATATTGATACTGAAGTTTGAACCTCATGTAATTTTCACAAAATATGATTCACACAATATTCTCCTTTTGATTTTCACAAAACCTTTTCACAAGATATTATTCTTTTGATATTTTTCAACCATTTAAAAGCCAATCTTACCATTTGCAACAGCATGGATGGAATTGGAGAGCATTATGCTAAGTGAAATAAGCCAATCAGAGAAAGATAAATACCACATGATCTCACTCATTTGTGGAATATAGTGAACAACATAGGTTGATGAAAAGGGATAGATCCAGAGACAGAGAAGCAGCAATAAGACTGTCAAACCTCAGAGGGAAAGTAGGGGAGGGTGGGGGCAAGGGGGAGAAATCAACCAAAGGGCTTGTATGCATGCATATAAGCCCAACCAAAGGACACAGACAACAGGGGGGTGAAGGCATGAGTGGGGGGTGGGGTTTATGGGGAGAATGAGGTCACATATGTCATACCTTAATCAATAAAGAAATTAAAGATTGATAAAAAAGCCAATGTTAGCTTAAGGGGAATAAAAAAAATCAGAGGGCCAGATTTGTCCCACAGGTCATAATTCACCAATGTCTGTTCTCTAAATGTATTATTTTTTGTTACATAAAAAAATAATTTAAAATAATTGTATTCCATCCTGGCAAAAGGTATGATAGGAAAGGCATTCTAGTGACTATTAGTAGGAATGGTTATTGGTATGGCCTTTCTAGAAGGCAGTTTGGCAATTTGTGCCAAGAGTATTTTTTTAAAAGCCATGTTCTTTGGGCCAGTAATTTGACTTCTGGGTATCTGCACAGAAGAAATAGATGCATGCAGAGAGGTCAGCACACAAAATCACTAATCTTCCTTACCCTTTTATCAGCTGTCCCATCAAATGCACAACTGTATGTCAAAGGTGTGAAAGGATACACTCAGTTGTTACCTCCAAGGAGTGCAGGGCCTGGTGTTACAAGGCAAAACACGATGCCCTCAGGGAAAAGGCATTTTGATGAGCAGTTAGCCTGACTCTGCTGCTATGCCTTTTCCTCATTAAACAAATCATATGGTTCTTTGCCAGGAAAAGCAAATTGAGAGAGATGTGATCCTGTTTTCCTCCTGCAGGGACAGAGTCATGCCTGCACTGGCACTGTGATCTTTCCCTCCCCCATTTCTATTGCAGACATTGGCACAGTGTCTCTATGCCACTTAAACCACTGTTTTTATTCTAATTACTATTTTCCTTACACACAACTTACCAAATAGAGGGGCCAAACTCCAATCTCTTTCCTTTATACTACATGGAAATTAAGGAAAGAAAAAAATCAAAGAAATTATAGAAAGAAAAGTCACTTAAGTATTAATTAAATGGTGCAAATATGTTTTTGACTATGGTCAGAGCAGTGGCTAAAGGAAATGATACAAAACAAAAAGAAAAAAGAGGGTGAACGTTTGGATTAAAGCATAAACATTTTATTTGAACTGAAATTCAAATGTTCCTTTGAAAGCAATGCTTAGTGAATCTACTAGACACATGAGTAATATGACTTCTGTCCCCAAATACGGTGCCAGGTTGAACTAATTAACCTAGTGTTTCTTAAAACATATTCGCAAGATAATTCTCAAAAAGAGAGTCTAAGAAGCCTTGTATCTTTTAATTCCTTTTTTAGGACAATATTTACATGGAGGGAGTTACACTAATATTACATTATGAACACTAACAATACCATTTTATTTTGTTCCACCAAAACTTCTGAAGGACTGCCCCTAACAGTCCTTTTCACACTGTTATCATCTAACACAGGCTTGGAAAACAATCTGGCAAAGTAAAATTTTAGACAAACCCAATTTAATAGAAAAACTTCATGTTATAAAAGACATTTGCCTGTTGGCTTTATTGATGCAGTAGCTTACACATCTTTGCAAAAATTACAATAAGGGTTCATATTCTGAATTCAGTTTGTCTTGATTTCTAATTGCCTCCTGGGTTTCTATTCTCTATTTTTCCTTTTTGTTAAAATAATAATAATAATAATAATGATAATAATAATAAAAACATTTGCTTCCCTGCCTGAAAGATTCCTGACAACCTGTGTAAAAAAATAATTCACTCCTAAGCAGCAAATTTATTTAATACCTTCCAAAAAAGAATCACCAACCAAGCATTAAAATTACATTTCAACCATGATCAAACAAATGCAGCATAATAAATTAGGTGGTAAAGCATCTAAACACAATTATCTAAACTCATAATTGAATTCAGAAACTAGTTTTCAAACTTAAAGCAGAGAAGGTAGGCATTCATGCTCATACATGCATTCATGAATCACTTACAGATAAAGATACAATGAGAGCAATTTCAAAGCAATTTTAAAGACATATTTACTTTTGAAATTTTTACATTTATCATTTAGCTACACTTTAATTAAATGTATGATTAGATAACTTAAATGACTTAAAATGACACAAATATCTCTAGGTACATCAAAATCTTATATAATTTTTCTCAAACCTATATTTATACTTAAAAAAGATTTTGAATAAAATATTTATGTTATAATTAATCTTAAAAGTCCATTATACTGATTTTACAATTTTTATCATACCGATTTCTAATAGGAAATGAATCATTAGGTTATGAACACAAAAGCTCAAGTAAACTGCTTGTTTAAACTGCTAAAATGTGTATTTATTGAGACCTAGTTATTAGTCAAGAATTTTTGTAGGTACTAGGAATAAGAGGATGAATAATATATTGTTTCTACTATGTTATATGTCCTTTTAACAATAAATTCCAACTCTAGCTAAAAACAAATAATTCACAGGTTATTGTAGTAAATGAGTGAATAGCACCTAAAACAAAATAAACATTCAAATTCATCACCATCACTAATATCTTTATTGTATATCCTTTTTGTTCTGAAAGCAAGTATTTATGTTTATCATAGCTCATGACACATAATAAGTATTTAAAATATTGAAGAAGTGAGTGCTATTGAATTTAGCCTTTTGGGAATGGTATACTATTTGTAAATATTTGTGAAATGTTATTTCCAAATTAGTTTATGGAATCCTAAATATTTAAAAATATATAATTTCATATATGCTATGTTAGAAAACTATATAATAATGAAAAATAGCTAAATATGTATAACAGATCATAAACAATGTTGTAAGATATCTTATTTCCATGTCACTGATTATAAAAAATAATAACTTACATGTCAAAGTTATGAGATGCTGGAATTATTTCTAGGGAAGACCATTAGTAAATGCATAATAGTTTTATTAAGCTGGGTTCATATAGTTTAAAGTTCTAATGAAAAATAAAATGGCATCAGATTCACAGTTAGAATTATATATAATCAGAGAAAGAAAAGGGTACATATATAACTAGGCTTATCCTGAAGAGTCCAAGGCCTATACAAGATAATGGAACCAAATTATATGCTGTAAGTATTAATAGGGATAAGTAACTGACAAATTGCTATTTATGGAACAATTGCTAGGAGTTCAGAACACAAACATGATAAAATATAATTAAAGGAGCCTTGTTTTATACATATATATATGTATTTCATTGAATATCTATACCAATAAAAGCCTAGGTGGCCCTCATGCCCTCACGTCATCACAAGATGGCCGCCACAAGATGGCCACCCCACATTGTTACAAGATGGCCACCACAAGATGGTCGGCAGGGGAGGGCAGTTGTGGGAAATCAGGCCAGCAGAGGAGGGCAATTGGGGGTGACCAGGCCGGCAAGGGAAGGCAGTTGGGGGCCATCTGGTCAGCAGGGAAAGGCAGTTGGGGGTGACCAGGCTTGCAAGGGAAGGCAGTTGGGGGCCATCGGGCCAGCAGGGAAAGGCAGTTGGGGGCAATCAGGCTAGCAGGGGAGGAGTTAGGCATCAATCAGGCTGGCAGGGGAACAGTTAGGGGGCGATCAGGCTGGCAGGCAGAAGCAGTTAGGGGCAATCAGGCAGTCAGGTGAGTGGTTAGGAGCCAGCGGTCCCAGATTGGAGAGGGTGTAGGCTGGCCTGAGGAACACCTTCCCCCAGTGCATGAATTTTGTCCATATATGAAATATTCCAAAGAATGTGGCTATAAAATTCTTTCCAGAAAATGGAAAATACATAAATTTTTCCTGAGAAACTCCATGAAACTCTTAGTTGAGGCAAGGGATTTAAGCTAGATCTAAAAAACCAAGTAGGAACATAGGAGTCAGAATAGGAGGAAAATGCCTTTCAAGTACAGGAAACAGAATTTTTCAAAAGCATTGTGACATGAAAGCACACAGCACATCTAAAAACAGGAAAGGTTTTATTTAACTGGAATGTAGCTAGGGTAGTGATGAGCAGTGAGAGGAGGCACAGAAAAGGATAGCTGATAAAATTATGTTAACTAAAGTAGCATGTAATAGGGAAGATCTTGGATACTATATGTTAGTCAATGGAAGAGTATTAATCATTTTAAATACTGTACAAATCTTCAGATAGTTATAGAAAATTACTTGTTGGAAGGATTGGGAAGTAAAATAATTTGGAGGGTTGCATCAGTAAGAATTATATGAGGTTGAAAAGAAAAGAGACAAAGGTGGATCTAGAATAGCATCAATATAACTCACTGGGAATTTCTTTTCTGATTCCTGAATAAGAGACAGATAAAATTTGATTACAAATTGAATAAAGAGATAAGACTGAATGAGAGATCTCTAAAACCATAAGGCTGAGTGGATTTAGGTGACCTTGACTAAGATGTTGAATGGAACAGAAGGTGTTGTGTAGAAGGGAAATAATGCATTCAGTTATTTATTTAGTTTTAAAGTTTAATACATCTTTTAAATAATCAACAATACTTATTAACCTCTTGCATATATGGTTCTCAATCTCAGAAAAGGTATTGGAGCTGAAGAAGTACATATTTAATTAGTTCATATTTCTTTTGGAATCACTCTATCCAGTCAATGCATCACATATTGAGGGACGCATCTCATAAATTGCATGTGAAAAATTATTCCTCATAATTTGACTTGTCCTGCTATGGCACATGACTGGTAAAAGTGGTTGCTAGACTTGCCATTTAATTTGGGAAACAGGAGATAATCTCAGAATTTGATAAAATTTATCATTTACGCCTGATGGAAACTCTCAGCAAATTATGTACAGGAGGGATCCTTCTCCACCGGCTATAAGTTATCCACAAGAAAAACTATAGCTAATATTATACTTAATGGTTAAAAAGACTTGCTCTCTTGAGCACTGTTAACCATACACACAAAAGAAAGAAAATGGTAACTATTTGAGGTGATAGGCACATTAACTAGGTCAATTGTGGTGATCATTTCACAATATATATCAAAACATCAACTTGCAGGCCTTAAATATATAAAATTTGATAAAGAAATAATATTCTAAGAAAAGTGTAGATATCCTTTCTATCCTCCAGAACATATATGAACAATTTATAAATGTAGAAACACATTAAGAGATGCTCAATATCACTAATCATTGGGGGGAAAAAATTAAAACCACCATATACAAATTAAATGGCAATATAAAAAACACTGAAAATATCAAGTTCTGTCATGGAGGCAGAATATCTTTTGAAGGGAGGTGGGAATTGAAAATGGTACTATGGAAAACCTTTATATAATCTATCTATATAAAAGCCTAAATGACCAGTGGACCAGTTGCTTTGATGTGCACTGACCCCTAGTGGTCAGTGTGCTCCCACAGCCAACCTCCCGCTGCCCTTCCCTGCCCCTGCTGGTCAGTCAACCTCCTGCGGTCCCTCACCCCCCAGCTGGCCGGCCCACCCAACAGCCCCTATGGGGGGGGTGGCAGTGGCCAACATTCCATAGCCCTACTCCGCCCCCACTGGCCAACCTCCCATGGCCCCTCCTCCAAGCTGGCCAACCTCCTGCAGCCCCTCTCCCCCTGGCCAGCCAACCTCCTCCAGGCTCTTCCCCTGGGACCCAATGGTGGGGGGGGGGGGGGCGTGCTGGCAGTGCAACCTCTTGCGGTTTCTCCCACTGGCTGGCCAACTTTCCACGGTCCCTCCCCCTGGCAGCGAGCCACCCAATAGGCCTTGATTGCTAACCAGGCCAAGGGACCCCACCCATGCATGAATTCATGCACCAGGCCTCTAGTCTACATATATATAAGCCCAGTATCCATTATGGTGGAATGACCAGAATGACCAGAATGACCAGTGGCTATGGTGTGCACTGCAGCAGTCATCCAGCCTGATCTTGGCCCCAAATACAACTCCCCCCCGACAGCCGACCTGGCCCCCAATCAGTCCCCAACATCCCTAAATCACTGCCTGTCTCCCTGGTGCATGTACATTTAGTGAAAGCACAAGAAAATAATTATCAGTCCCTTCTGTCCCTGACCAGAGTCTCCAGAAGGCTCTGCTAATACTGCAGCCAAGGTGTGGAATTCTCCCGCCACAGCCCACAGCCCCAGGAAACCTTCCAAGTTAGCCAAAAAGGCGACCTAAGCATTAATGGGATGGCAGCCCTTTGCTGAGGAATGTAGAGAGGCTGGGTGGGGATTTGTGAAATTGTGGTACCTTGCAGATTAGGTGAACTTTTAATCTCTCTTTAAAAGGGGTGGCAAAGAGGACCTGCAGGCTGCCAGGAGCAACAGTAAAGGGTGGGCACATTCAAAAACAAGGAAAACTTTTTTTTAATATTTATTTTTATTTATTTCAAAGAGGAAGGGAGAGGGATGGAGAGACAGAAGCATCAATGATGAGAGAGAATCACCAATCAGCTGCCTCTTGCATGCCCCCCACTGGGAACTGAGCCCGCAACCCAGGCATATGCCCCCTGCTGAAATCAAACCTAGGAACCCTCAGTCCACAGGCCAATGCTCTATTCACCAAGCCAAACCAGCAAGGGCCAGAAAAACTTTTAAACAAACAGACATGAAAATCATATTGGGAAACTGAGGGCAGACCCCTGGAAGAACGCAAAAATCATTAAAGGGCCATCATCAATTTTATATATATACTAGAGGCCCGGTGCACAAAAATTTGTGCACTCGGGGGGAGAGGGGGTCCCTCAGCCCGGCCTGTGCCCTCTCGCAGTCTGGGACCCCTTGGGAGATAACGACCTGCTGGCTTAGGCCTGCTCCCGGGTGGCAGAGGGCAGGCCCAATCCCTAGGTGCAGCCCCTGGTCGGGCTCAGAGCAGGGCTGATTGGGGAGTTGGGGCGCCGCCCCCTGTCATGCACAGAGCAGGGCGGATGGGGAGGTTGCGATGCCACCCCTAGTCACGCTCAGGGTAGGGCCGATTGGGGGGTTGGGGCACCGCCCTCTGTCACACTCAAGGTAGGGTCGATAGGGAAGTTGCAGCGCCACCCCCTGCCACGCACAGAGCAGGACCCATCAGGGGTTTGGGGAGCTCCCCCTTGTCATGCACAGAGCAGGGCCCATCAGGGGTTTGGGGAGCTCCCCCCTGTCATGCACAGAGTAGGGCCAATAGGGGAGCTGGGGCACCGCCCCCTGTCACATACAGAGCAGGGCCCGTGGGGGGCGGGTAGTTGAGGCGCCACACCCTGTCACACTCAGGGCAGGGCCGATGGGGAGGTATGGCTCTACCCCGTCTCACATAGAGCAGGGCCCGTGGGGGGGTTGGGGCGCCGCCACTGTCACACACAGAGCCGCAGGGCAATCAGGGGGTTGGGACGCCGCCCTCTATCACCCACAGAGCAGGGCCGATCAGGGGGTTGGGGCGCTGCCCCCTGTCACACACAGAGCCGCAGGGCAATCAGGGCGTTTGGGCGTTGCCCCTTGTCATGCTGATCCCAGTGCCGGGAGGCCTTGCGGCTCCGCTGATCCCGCCCGGCAGGGTCACAGATCCGGGTCCCAGACCGAAGACAGCCTTGCCTGCTGCCGCCTGCCTTCAGTGTGCAAATTAGCCGCCATCATGTTGCTTCAGGGTGGGGGTCCTCACTGAGGTGCCTGGCCAGTCTGGGTGAGGGGCTGAGGGCTGTTTTCAGGCTGGCGGGCGACTGAAGCTCCAAACCTCTCCTTTTTTTCTTTATTCTGGCATTTATTTACCTTCTATGGCTGTCACTGGAGCTGAGAGCCGGCTTTCTCTCTGAGGCTCGGCTGAAAGCAGGTTTCTGGCCTTTGTTTTCTGTATTCGAAACAATGTTGCGACTCCAGCTCTGAGATCCCAGCTGACTGACAGGAGGTTTCTGGAGTTTTGTTTATCTTCTATAAATGTTACTATGTTTCCAACTGAAGCTCAGAGGCCGGCGGGGAACATTGGAGTCCACAGCAAGCAAGCCTCCTGTTAGCTTCCAGCTGCCTGGCTGCCGGCTGCCATCTTGGCTGACAGCTAATTTGCATAAGGATACGCTGATTAGCCAATGGGAAGGGTAGCGGTCGTACGCTAATTACCATGTTTCTCTTTTATTAGTGTAGATTTATTGATTTCAGAGAGGAAGGGAGAAGAAGAGAGAGATAGAAACATCAATGATGAGAGAGAATCATTGATTGGCTGCCTCCTGCATACCCCCTACTGGGGATCGAGTCCACAACCCAGACATGAAACTTTGACCGGAATTGAACCTGGGATCCTTCAGTCCACAGGCCGACGCTCTCTCCACTGATCCAAACTGGCTAGTGGTATCATCCATCTTGATATATATTTGCAAACAACACATAAACAACTTCATCTCATGGCATTGAAATGCAAAACAGTTCTGTTGTGGGTTTTCTTTTGGCCACCCTTAAAGTATAATTAGACCCAGCGGGGGTGGGGGGAGAAGCTATAGCTTCAAGCATTAGACCCCACAGCTGCCCTGCCCAATGGGCCCCCATCAGGGCGGGCCGGCTGGACCCCATCTGTGCATGAATTGGTGCACAAGGCCTCTAGTTTCTAATAAAGTAAAATATATAATTACTTTCATACCCAGCAATCTTGTTGTTACTTACCTCAGGTACATGTACACTTACAAATACGATATAATTAGTAAGAAATGACAACATATATATTCCATTTTTTATAGATGATCTTTATTTTTATATATATATTTTATTGATTTTTTACAGAAAGGAGGGGAGAGGGATAGAGAGTTAGAAACATCAATGAGAGAGAAACATCAATCAGCTGCCTCCTGCACGCCCCCTACTGGGGATGTGCCCGCAACCAAGGTACATGCCCTTGACTGGAATCGAACCTGGGACCCTTGAGTCTGCAGGCCAATGCTCTATCCGCTGAGCCAAACCAGTTAGGGTGATCTTTATTATTTTCAATCATTTAGTATGTTTTCTGCTCTCCTTAATATTGTATATAAATCATGTGAGAAAAGGGATCATATCTCCTCTTAAAATTCTTATGCTTTCCAAAAATATGATTGTCTTACTATTATTACATTTATTAGGAGCACATTGCTATATTTTTAATTTTTTATGAATATTATAATGAAATTGTTTGAAAAAAGCATGGTTAGCCCCTCTGCCCTTCTTTTTGGCATTTAAAGTGGAATTTATACTTATGTTTATAAGAGTAAGATTATAAATATACCTACATTTGCATTATAAAAATTTTTAAACTAAATGTGAAGCTTGGGATGGGACATTCATTCAAACATTGTGAAATGTTAGTGTTCTCAAAAAATAAATCATGTTATTATTCTCTAACATTTTTAAAAACTAAGTAACAACAGTGAATGTCATTAACAAGTGTGCTATTAAATGTTATTTGAATCTGGTTTGGTGTATATGGAAACACACCATGTACAAAGAAAGCCTCAGTTGGTTATAAACAAAAGGGATGGTAGAATTTTCTTCACTAATTGAGTACATAAGTCAGTCTTTTAGAAAGAATTGTAGTAGCTCAGGTAATCTTTTGCAAGGGAGATCGGATTAAAAGCTTATATAAGAAGCTTATGAGGGAAGGTAGGGGAGGGCAGGGGTATGGGGGAGAGATAAACCAAAGGACTTGTATGCATGCATATAAGCCTAACCAATGGACACAGACACCAGGGGGGTGAGGGCATGAGTGGGGGTGGGGAGTGGGGAAGGCAATGAGGGGATAAGGACACATATGTAATACTTAATCAATAAAGGAAAAACAAAAAACAAAACAAAAAACTCGGCCTTTAAAATTAAAGGGAAGAAATTTAGCTGTAGTTAAACTATTCACCTCTTACGTGTGCATAACATTTAAGTAAATCTTCACAAGTTTAGTAGTTTCTTGGATAATTACAATAACCTCCTACCTGGCATCTCCCTGGGTCACCCCCTTGGCTACTCCCACCCCTTTATAATCCATTCTCTGTACTGGAAGCTGAGCGGCCCTTTCAGAACCTAAATATGCTTATGTAACTTCCAGGTTAAAAACCCCTGAATGATTTCTTCAGATATTTCAGATATTTGCAAATAATTTCTTCCCATTCAGGTTGGAGGAGGGTAAAGTAGGAAAAGGGGTTCAAATATATAGTAAAAGAAAACTAGACTTCAGGTGGTAAGTACACAATAGAGTACACAGTTGTCAAATTATAACCTTGCACACCTAAAAGATATAATGTTAATAACCAATGTTACCTCATAAATTCAATAAAAAATAAATAAAACCCCTGGGAAAAAAATAAAAAGAAGAATCTTATGACTTAAAGCAAGCAAAAGGAATTCACTTCCCTCAACTTTGACAACATAAACTTGACATTTTCTCCCTTCTAATAGAATCGCCATTATGAACTTACACTCTCCGGTAGAATGTGAAAGCATTTCATAAAATAATTATATACCTATTTCTCCAATGAGTCAAAGAACATATCATTCTTAAACTTCAAATTTCAGGGCTTTAAAAATATGTGAATAACATGTCTATCTTTATCCCTACTCACCCTCATAATCATGAGTGAAAGACACAGATATACCAGTTATGTTAAGATGTTAACGTTAAGGGTAACTGAGTGGAGGTATTTGGAACACTGAACTGTGCAACGTTTCTGTAAACCTAAAACTTCAAAAATAAATTTTATTTTTAAAACGCAGAAAAAAATGCGAAAGACACAGATAGTAGCCATTTTTTAAAATGAATTTATCTTGGCAAAATCATTGATATTATTCTTAATAACTCTATAAATGCATATTAATGTATAAAAGAAAGAATGAAAAGAAGATCCTTTTCTTATTCGCTGAATTAACCATTTCAGGTCAATAGGCATGCTCTTGTAAATTGAAGCAGTTTTGTTACGTAAGAACAATACAAAGGTTTTGTTTTGGTTTCTTCCTATTGTTTTCCCATCTATCACAGCCACAATTTTTTATACCAGATTTGCTCAATGAAAAAAGTATCATTTTAGAACTATGAATGTTATACCTGTCAGTCATCTGGAGTCCCGTTTGGGGAAAAAATAGTGTTATTTAGGAAAGAATCAGTACTTAAATGGCAAAATTCATTCATGTTACCTTATTTCCTTTTTGGCTGATTCTAATACCTCTGTCACTTCTTTCTGGCTGCTCCTACTTCATGGATATGTGAGTCTACATATATACATACCTTATTTCTTATGAAATATATACAAATTAAATAGTATAACTCATATCATCATGAAAAATAGAAAATAGGTAAATATTTCTGGGATATATATACTTTTTAATTTAAAAATGTATATTTTTGCCCAGCTGGTGTTGGCTCAGAGGTTGAGCGCTGACCTATGAAGCAGTAGGTCACAGTTTGATTCCAGGTCAGGACACATGCCCAGGTGCGATCCTCAGTGTGGGGCATGCAGGAGGCAGTTGATCAATGATTCTCTCTAATCATGAATGTTTCTATTTCTCTCTCCCCATTCCTCTCTGAAATCAATAAAAAGCCTATATATATTATTGACAGTATTACAGACGTCCCCCATTTCCCACCCCCCTTACTCCCCTCTGCCCAGCCCCTACCCAACCCCGGACTTCACCACACTATTCTCTGTGCCCATGGGCTATGCATATAAATACATAAGTTCTTAGGTTTATCTCTCCTCGTCCCGCCTCCCTAGATATGTCAGTCTATTCCACACCTCCATGCCTCAGGACTTATTTTGTTGGTCCCTTCATTTTGTTTGTCAGATTCCACAAATAAATGAGATCATGAGATATTTGTCATTCTCTGATTGGCTTTTAGGAGGCATGCTAGTACATTTTATTTAAATAAGTGAGGAGAAATTGTCATAGAAAGGATATAATTGATAGTAAAGCTATTGTAAGACATGGACTGATACACTAAGTTAGTTTCACAATTAATTTGATATGAGGATCATAATGGGAATTTTGGGATAGAAGACTAAAAATTGAAAGTGTGCTTGAAAGATAACTAGTATTAGAAACATGTGGACACTATCATCTTCCCTTTGGGGCTGAGAGAAGTCTCTGCTCATTGCCTCCTATTTTTTAGTGGCATTCACAGAGAATCACAGCTGCACTATACTGATTATAGTGGTGATTTAATTGATATGTATGTGGGGTTTAATTAACGGAACTGTAAATCAAAAATAGTCAAGTTTACTGTATGTTAATTTAAAATAAACTACACATTTTTGGAAGGGTATTCTGTCATAAAAAATACATGTAGACTTTTTACAATGTCCCAAATCATGCACCAAAAAAATAATTTTAATCTGAATATCTAGAAATATAGAATTGCCATGACCCTGAAAATCCATCAGAACTCTTCTATAGTGAGTATTCAAATTTTAAAATTATTACCATCCTTTAGAAGTTTTGAGATGGCACAAGAATGGAACAGGAAAGATCCAGAAACCACTCTCTCAAGCTGTGTTTCTTTGCAGCCTTATTTATTGCTTCCATTACATGCATGACTATATGTAATGTGTTGGGTGATCCACATGGAAGCCTTTAGTAACTTCCTGATATTTTGACTGAATAGCCTAGAGATTAGTCAATTCAATTCAAAAAACAATAGTGCCTATTGAGTACTGTTCTAGTTACTTCTATTCACATATCAGAGAAAATCTGAACCATGACTTTTTTTAAAATTTCAATCATTCGTTTAACAAATACAGTAATGGGGAAAAAGTATGCTTACAGTTGTTCAAATGGAAAAGGAAATGCAGTTATGGTTATCATAATAGCTTTACTAACTCTGTGTTTTGTGTACTCACAACTATAGACCTACTTTTGCCTACCCCTGTATTTATCAGTTAACAGGTATAATGCACCATTTAGCCATTAACTAATCATAGGTAGCAAGATAATGCTTCTGCTCTCCTGGTGTTTATACCTCACTGAGGAGTACATAATAAGTAACATTTTATAAGATTTTAAAAATTCTATGAAAGGATAAATATAGATTATGATGATATATAACAAGGGTACTGAACTAGGTTTGCAGGTCACAGAAAGTCTTATAAGGTAACAGAGGACTCTTTCTAGATTATTACATTTAAAAATTAATGTAATATACATATACCATTCACTTGTGATAGTGTTATAAATATTAAGCCACATCAGTCTCATAACCACCCTCTGAGATAAGAGTAAGTATTTTTATTCTAACTTGGTGGTGAAGAAAATAAGGTGCCAAATGTACCTGATATACCATAGCCCAGATGTGGCCAAGGCAGGTATTAATCTCAGAAAATTCAACTCCAATCTTTCCTTGTTACCATTACACTATGCTGCTCCTGCCTTCAGCTGTTCTTACATAATACAAGGATGCAATCATGTTCAGAGGCTTTAAAATTTGTGCCATTACAAATTTCAGAATCTGCAGTGCATCATTACGGTGCTAAATTAGGTCAATGACAGAACATTAAAGATCGACTTTCGTTAAAGCGAGAGGTATGCAGAATACAAAGCCCACGAGAGCACCGTGACATTTTTCAGAGCATCACATTTTGGGGAAATAAAAACTAATCTTATCCGGCATTCCTAAAGCATATATTTTATTGGTTTATTTTTCTAGCTGTTCCACAACCCCTTTATATCTTGAGTGTGGCATAGACCTTATTTCACACTTATTTCTGTACATATGTGACTTTGCTCCAATTTAGAATTATTTTGGAAATATTCTGTAATTAATGCCTTTGGAAAAGATGCACAGAAGACAAGAAATCAGACAACTGACTTGTCAGGTGGTCTGCTGTACTTTCTCCATGAGGTTCTTCTTCTAAAGTATTTTGGTTGTTTGTTCATAAACTTTTCTACATACACAGAGGATAGTTTCCTCTCTGTGAACACTCACCATGGATATTGCCCCCTGAACTCTCCATGTCAACTAGGGCATCATAATCTGCTAATGTGTCAGCATGAATCAAAAAACCACTGTAAGAAAACCTGTTATATTGCTAAAGATTTGTCATTGAAACTTATGGCAACAGTACTTAAACAGGGAGAATGATGGTTCCAGGAAATTACACTGATTCAAAATATAAGGTCATTTTCCAGTGACTTCCCATCAGAGTTGACTTGTGTTTTTTTTTTTGGTTTTTGTGCTTTATTGAACTTATTTTGTCTTGCCTCTGGCCTTTGTAATAGGTTTCCTCTGATGATATTGTCATTGTATTCCTGAGCAAGTTCTATCCTTGGCATTTTCTCTGTAACCATATCAAGTTTTTAAAGTTTAGCGGCTGAGAGGAGTAATATCCCTAAATAAAGCATAGCACAAGCCCATTCACATCCAGAATAGGAGAGAGAGAGAGAGAGGTGGGAGAATGATTGTGTCCTTGCACACCCACACTTGTCTGGGCATCTTCACTTTTCCAAACTATTATGGTCTAAAATATTATACAATATTTGTATTTTAAACTATAATTTTTAACATAAACAGATACTGGTGGCACTCTTCCTTCCTGATCATGACTGAATAGGTTTACAAATGAAACAAGTAGTACAGACGGAGGCTGATATATCACCTTTACTACAAATAGAAACCAGGCTGCGAAAAGTTGTTAATATGTGTGTAGATACTGTGTAGAATTAGAACTTCCTGAAAAGTCCTATTTAGTGGAGTGGTACTCAGGTAAGACAGGAGGAGGGACTAGGAGAAAACCCTGAGCAGACTTCCTCTCAGAAGGAAGAAAACATAGCTGAGATCAGCATAGCCAGTTATTGTTGCTCGTCTATCCATTAGGTGAGTCAGTGGTGCTCTGCTGCCACTCAGGAGGCTGTTTCCCAAACACTGCCTCTCAGGTCTTCATGGGGACTCTGCCGGGTGGTCCACACTTTTGCTCCCAACACCCGGTGCAATGAATCAGAACTCTATTCTAATTAAGCCCATGCCAAGGACAAGCTGTCCTCAAACATGGGAGGCATTTTCTTCCCTATTTTCCTTCCCACATTGTCTAAAATAAAAGAATGCAGGGTACATAGTAGGCTATCTACACATATTTGGAAAAGAAACATAAAAGGTTGTTCTGAGAGTGTATATCGGCATGATAATGCATGTAAGTCTGTAGATGATCATATTTGCCTACAATTAATTTCTGGATAGATAAAAACAGATGATTAAATTACCAGGTGAAAGATGAAAACCTCTAGAAATACAGGACTACAAGTCCACCAGAGCTTGTCTTCTCTCATGGCGACTAAGTTGTGACAGAAATTACTATCCTATCCAAGCTAGCATCATCTGAAACTCACTGTTTTTCTTTCAGTTTGAAGCAAAGCCCCTTATATAAAACTAAAAATAAAAGGCTATAAAAAGCTGAAACAGCCCAGCCAGTGTGGCTTAATGGTTGAGTGCCGACTATGAACCAAGAGGACACCAGATCGATTCCTGGTCAGGGCACATGCCTGGGCTGCAGGCTCAGTCCCCAGCAGGGGGCATGCAGGAGGCAGTCCATAGATAATTCTCTCTCATCATTGATGTTTCTATCTCTCTTTCTGTCTCCCTTCCTCTCTCTGAAATCAATAAAAGCATAGAAACATTTAAAAAGATAAAAATATAAAATAATCTAACAGTAGGATACAAATAATATAAAGACGAACCAAATAAAGTCCCCTCTTGTTATGAATTTCCAAAGGAGAAATATAAATTAACATTGTAAATTTCTTTAAAAATTCAAAGATCAAAGGAATTGAAGTTCAAGACCATTTGCTTTGGACTTGAGTATTAAAAGTTTCATATACAAAACCCTCAGTTAAATAAAATCCAAAACAATAGTATCCTGAACAGGGTCATCCAGGGATTTCTTGATTCCAAAACGAAACTGGGAGGACCATCAGTTGCATGTAGCCTGGGATTCCTCTCCTCCTTTGGGATTCTGGGAGGTGTGTTAATTTCAATTTTTCCGTTTTCAAAAGTCTAAAGCCTTAATAGGACATACTAGCTTTTCATATCAGTGACTCATTTAGAAAACAATTCAGTCCTTAGTTCCTGAGACAATTATCTCAGGAAAAACTATGTTTGCAAAATCCAGTATTCAAGTATTTTCAGAGACCATAGCAGAAACTGAATAGTTGTAATTTTACCAGGAGACCAGGTGGTCTGTACCTGCTATCAGAATCCACAGCTTGCAAACCAAAAGTGAATTGGGAAAGTCTTCAAGTAGCATGCAAATTTTATTACTCCTTTTGTTGCTGTAAACAATTATAACAAACTTAGTGACTTACCACCCACACATTTATGTTTACAGTCTGGAGCATTTCAGTGCTCCAAAACATATCTTAAAGAACAAAAATCAAGATCTCAGCAGTGCTGCATCTTTCTCAAAGTTCTAAGAGGAATACATTACTTCATTTTCTTAGCTCCAAGAGACTGCCCACAAGTCTTGGCTCATGGCTGCCTTTCATCTTCAAAGTCAGCAATCTCGTCACTCCAGCCCCTGTGCTGCTGTCACACCTCCTTCTCTGAATTTGACTGTCCTGTCCCTCATGTTCACTTATAAAGATTAATCAGGATGAATACTTCCTAAATGTATAACTGTCTGATTACTGGGTTGTACACCTGAAACTCATATAATATGGTATGTAAATTTTAAAATTAAAAAAAATATTAATAAGAAAAACAAAACAAGCATATGAAAAAAGATCTTTGCAGCTACACTGTGGTCCCCAGAATATCCAGGATCATCTCACTAGGGTGGTGCTTTAACATAATCCCATATGTAAAGCCCCTTTTGTCATGTCAGGTAACAACATAGTCACAGATTCCAGGGTTTAGAATGTGGACATCTTTGGGAGCCATTATTCTACCCACTTCAATAATGGTTCATATCTTCTGCAAAAGACAGCTACGATGTGCATCTCCTAATGAGTGTCATTAGACATGGCTGCTTCCTTTGAAAGTGGAGAAGGTCTTATGTGAAGTGTTTTCTTTTCAAGTCAGCATTTTCAAAATTTCTGACTTTCCACTTTTCATTTGATGCCCATGATTCTGGAAACACTTTATTGTATTGGGAATATCAGCAGTGTTGGTGTCAAACTCATGAGTATTTAATCTGTAACTATAGTAGCACACAATTTTCACCCTTACTCTCTGACTGCTGGCAAACAACACTTTATGCCTCAGTTTTCTTGTCCACAGAATTTATGAGTTTTCTGTAAGCTAATGCTTATAAAACACCTAGAGTGGCCTTAAAATAAAAAAAGCCACTGATAAGGTGACAAATTTATCAAATGCATTATTATTGATTTGACCACATCTCCAATAATTATAAGAGGTTGAAGACCTTATACTTTGCAGAGGAAAAACCTCTTCTACTACTTGCCCCCTAGCCTTCCCACTCATTACTCCTGCCTACGGAGATACCTCTAGTTCACGTTGCCCTGGATTTTAATACCATGCTTATAGATCCATCTGTTAGTATCCTGCCCTTAGATACCCTGTGTTATCTGTCATATTAATATTCATCTCGATACAAACACCTGTGTGTGTGTGTGTGTGTGTGTGTTTTGTTTTTCTCTCATCATGTTCCTACCTCCATGTGTATGGCTTAGCTTATTTAAGCCATCTCCCTATCTGATTCACTTAGCATAAATGCACAGGTCATGTCAATCACCATGTCAGGCAATTCAAGACTTACTGTGACTAGACTTATGCCCTGGCATAAATAGGACGTCCTAATAGGTTCAATTATGTGTGAGTGTGTGCAAAGGGCTGGGGAGTGTTTTGCTGAAGAAGGTGTTACAAAATCAGTGTTAAGTATTATATTACTTTAACCTCCACTGTTCCTTAGATGAATAAAATAGTAGTTTGTGCATCCTTTTGTTTAGGGTTAGATATTATTTATATTCAGTTGAATATAGTGTTATTAAATATTACTTATATTCAATAACTTAACAAAAAGCACCAAATTTTCTTCCAAGACTAAGTGGGATTTAATATTGAAATTTCTTCCATTAAATGAGACACTTTTGTGATGATATTCTTCCTTTAAACTGAATTATACTTTCACTATTCTATAAATTCTTAATAATACATTGCTCCGGGGTGACACTTCAAATCTGAGCACTTCACAGTACTTTAGTAACCTTCCATTCTCAGAGCACCATGGGGAGCCATTAGCATCATTCCCATTTTATAAAGAAGGATATTAAAGCAAATGGTGCCAAAGCCTGGTCACACTCACATCAAACAGACCTTCAAACCTCAGAGGGAAGGCAGAGGAGAGAGCGGGGGTAAGAGATCAACCAAAGGACTTGTATGCATGCATATGGACATAACCAATGGGCACAGACACTAGGAGGGTGAAGGCATGTGCTGGTGGTGGGGTGGGTGGGGAGAGGTCAATGGGGGAAAAAGGAGACATATGTGATACTTTAAACAATAAAGAATTTAAAAAAATAGAAAGATAGAAAGTACAATCTCCAACTGTCAAGTCTATCCACTAATAGCTGATATATGATTCTTCTAAGATACTTGCTGTTGCCTATATATATATGTATATATATATTTTTTTACTGAATTTTGGAAGAAATAACCAGTGGAAGCACTACTAGATATTTTGCAGCAGAAAATTAATAATTCAAATAACTAAAAGGTATAGATGCTGTAGCTAGGATTGTTAATATATAGCTCATCTGGGCTTAGATAAAACTGTAAATAACTATTTAAAGCTCAATCTTTATAATGGATGATAAAGTAACATTTACCTAATATATTTTGATAGAACTCAAAATCCTTAAATTCTCAAGCAATTATTTCTGTGTAAGAAATTATAGTGATTATTATGATTATGAAGGGGGGAAAAGTACAGTAGTAGAAACAAATCACTAAGTATCAGATTCTGTACTAAGCATATTTAGCCAGTAGTCCTGCTAACTGTATGTTGTTATTTTATGAAAGCACTTGTCAAACACTTTTGGTCTCATGACTGCTATAACCTGAAAAATTATTAGACTCAAAGTGACATTGTTTTTGTGGGTCATACCTATCATTAGTAACTTGTATTATAAAATAAAACTAAGAAAAACTAAAGTATTAATTCATCTAAAGTAATAATAAGCCCATTACATGTTAATAACATAAAAATATTTTTAAATAAAAATAAATTAGCCCTGGCAGCTGTGACTCAGTTAGTTGGAGCACCCTCCCATACACCAAAAGGTTCCATTCTGGTCAGGGCACATACCCAGGTTGCGGGTTGGATCCCCACTCTGGGTGTCTGGAGGAGGCAACCAATTGGTGTTTCTTGCTCACATTAATCTCTCTCTCTCTCTAATAACTAACTAAATAAATAAATCTATATCATAAAAGACCTGTGGTCATGACACTGTAATGGCGTCACGACCAAATGAGCAGCGGCTCTCACAGTGGGCGGGGCAGGGCGCTAGCTACTCCTGGTGGAGAACTATGAGCGGCAGAGGGCTGGGCCAGAGCTACAAGCTGCGATGGGCAGGATGGCCAGCTGAGGGAAGCGGAAGCGAGCTACTCGCGCACGACTTTGTGCACACTGGGTCTCTAGTAAATAAATAAGTGAGAACAATAGCATACTTTACATTTTTACAAATTTCTTTAACATCTAGATTTTTTAAAATCCTAAATTTTCATATTTGTTTTTACACTCAATCTGTTGTGATATGTTGTTTTGTCTTAAGTATGTATAAAATTCTAGCCTTACTCAGATATACATTTGGAAAGTAGGGAAGGGTTTAATTTAGGGTCCCCTTTAGATAGTTGTGGATATTATTCTCTGACACTACACCATCAACTCAACAAGTGGGCATTTCTTATAGGTTAGTTTTAACACAAGTCTAAACACAAAACAATAAACTCGCTTTTTCTAATTTTTCATTAAAATCTATTGCTTCATCTTGAACTTTGAATTAATTTAGCTTGCTTCACTTTATAATGCAGATATTTCAAATATTGACACATTTCATCTCACAATATAAAAATTACGTTTGCTATTAATACAACAAATGCCATCTTAAAGTCTTTAAGTACTAGTACTATGTATTAGTCTGTATAGGCTGCTATAAAAAATACTAGAATACTATAGACTAGATAGCTTACAAACACAAAATGTATTTCTCACAGTTCTGAAGGCCGGGAAGGCCAAGATTAAGGTGCCAACAGATGTGTTTGGGGAAAGCCCAATTCCTGTTTCTACACCATCTTTTCCAAGAGTCGTCACTTGGTGGGAGGGAAGAGTGAGATCACAAGAGCCTCTTTTATGGGGACACTAATCCCACTCATGAGGGCTCTGCTCTCATGACCTAATCGCCTCCCAAAGATCCAACCCCCAAATACCATCACTTTGGGGATTAGCTTTCAACATATCAATGGGCAGGAGGGGCAAAGCAACAAATGTTCAGTCTATAAGATAGTTTGCTACACTTCCTTGATCTTAGCTAAGACTCTATTGCTTTTACTTTTTTTCTTTTAATCTTCATCTGAGGATATTTTTCCATTGATTTTTAGAGAGAGTGAAAGAGAGAGGGAAAGACAAAGAAAAATACCGATGTGAGAGAAACACATTGATTAGGTGCCTCCTGCATGATCCCCAACCAAGGCCCGGGCTGGGGAGTAGCCTGCAACTGAAGAATTGAACCCAGGACCCTTCAGTCTGCAGGTCAATGCTCTATCCACTGACCCAAACCAGCTAAGGTTGCTTTTCTTTTTGTATCATAGATACAAATGTCAACATCATGAAAAAGCAAATAAAATCTTAATATTCTTATGAGAATAGTTCTGCCCTGATGAAACCAACGTAGGTGTCTTGGAGTATCCCAGGAAGTATGGGCCACACTTGGAGAAGTGCTGTGTTAGAGCATCACTGAGTTTTAGAAATCACAGAAGATAAGCATCTTGCTTCCCCTAACAACATACTGCTGAGTGGTAGAATCTACCTCACTCAAGAGTTCATGTTATGAAAGTAAATAAAAAGAAATGAACCATTAACAAACTGTGCTGGTGAGGATGTGGATTATAAATTAGTGAAGCTACTATGGATCCTTCAGAATCATAATCTGAGACCTGACCTAATTTCAGGTCTAATTGTCTTTCAACAGCCCCAGAAAGAGTCAGATCTTCCTGTGAGATTAAGGGATGGAGTAGCGGGGGAGGGGGGGTGATGTTAGGGACTAACATAAATGCTGGGAGACCACGGAAGAGAGAATAAGACTGTCCTTCCATTCTAGACCTCCTATCCTGAGAGAGATAGTGAGTTGGGAGGGGATGATTATCTTTGGGATACAAGGTTCTAAGCTATCTCCTCTGACAGTGACTTGGGGAGAATGGTGACTGAGATGAATGGCTGTTATTGGAGACTTTGCTATTGGTCTGATTGGGAAGACAGAGCAAGGTGATTTTCATAGACATAGATGCATCTTAAAGGTGTCCAAACCATAAACTATCTTGCATATTAATGATATACCTATCTGTTTTTTGTTAACAGTGGCAGGTATCAATGAGCCAGATTTTATTGCTTTAATTAATTTAGGTTTATACATTAATTTTAATGGTGAAATGACTTTCTGTTAAGTTGGGAAATTCCATATAACATTGTAATAGTTTTTAATGTGCCAGAGACCAAGTGAATTGTGAAAAAATACTTTTCATTCTCCACCTCTTCATTGGGACCACTTTTCCCCCTTTTCTTTTCCTGGGGGTTAAAAGCTCAAATACTTGACTTTTTGAATGCTTAGCATGTCTTCTAATTTTAGAAACATCTAAATTTTATTGTGTCATAAAACTATCAAATAGTATATCTTCTTGAAATTAGAGAAGTTTATTTTTTTATTGCTCTTTGTTGATCTGGATATGACACCTTCATAGGAATTTACTGTGGGAAATGCCCTTAAAGTATTCTCTTTTCCGACAATCCTGACAAGTTTTCATTAAGCCAGCTAAACATCCCCAGTGATGAGAAACATTATGTACAGCAGTTAGTGTAGATTGCTGGTTAAGAGCAAAGACTGAAGTCAGATGTTTGGGGGAGGGAGAGTTGAATACCAGTTCAGCTACTTATTGTAACTCACATAATTATTGTGATTTAAAACACCAAAATTGTTCAGAATGGTGTGCCCTGCAATGAATACCATATAAGCATTATTATTACATTATAAGGCCACTCATTTCATTTCTGAATTGGTTTCCTTTAAAAAAAACTATTTGTTTTCCTTTTATTATTTATTATTATTACTTCTAATCCTTACCCAGAATGGAATTGTTGAATTGTATGTCAGCTCTATTTTTAATTTTTTGAGGAATTTCCATACCGTTTTCCATAGTAGCTGCACTAATTTATAATTTTATCAACAATGTGCGAGGGTTCCCTTTCATCCACATGGTTACCAGCACTTGTTGATTTATTGATGATGGCCATTCTACGAGGTGTGAGGTGACATCTCCTTATGGTTTTAATTTGCATTTCTCTGATGATTAGTGGTGCTGAACATCTTTTCATGTCTGTTGGCCATTTATATGTCGTCTTGGGAGACCTGTTTATTCAGGTGCTCTGCTTTTTCAAAAAAAAATGAATTGTATTTTGATGTTTAGTATGAGTTCTTTATATATTTTGAATGTTAATTCCTTAATAGATATATCATTTGTGAATATCTTCTCCCTTCAGTAGGTTGTCTTTTCATTTTGTTGATGGGTTCCTTTGCTGTGGAAAATTTTTTAGCTTGATGTAGTCCCCTGTTCAATCGCTTTCTTCAATATCTTGTAGTTTTCAGAGTACAGATCTTCTTTGGCTAAATTTATTCTTAGATATATTTTTGATGCAATTGTAAATGGGATTGTTTTCTTAATTACTTCTGATATTCATTATTGGTATATAGAAACACAATAGATTTCTGTATATTTATTCTGTATCCTGATACTTTACTGAAATTGTGACCTCCTTGTTCATAAGTTGATGCTCAACCATTGAGCCACACCAGCTGGGTCCAAAGCAGTCTTTGACAATATAGAAATGAATGGGTATGACTGTGTTCTAATAAAACTTTATTTACAAAAACAAACAAACAAAAAAAAGAGTTCATGTTACTTCTATTCCACTGCTGCCTCTACATTTGTTGTTGAAAGATAAATTGGCATCCTAGCCAGTGTGACTCAGTGGTTAGAGTGTGAGTCCATTCACTGAAGGGTCACTGGTTCAATTCCCAGTCAAGGGCTTGTACCCTGGGTTATGGGTTCAATCCTGACTCTGGTAGGGGCGTGTGCAGGAGGCAACCAATGGATGTCTCTCTCTCACACAGATTATTTCTCTCTCTTTCTCTCCCCCTCCATTCCTTCATCCCTGCCTTCCACTCTCTCTGAAAATCAATGAAAAAAATATCCTCAGGTGAGGATTAACAAACAAAAAGATAAATTGGTAAGCAAAATGTTTAAAAAATAAATCAGCAACAGAATTCATGCTCTTTTCCTAATGAAAACCAGTTTGCATTACATTACTTTTTGAAGTGTATTCTTTTCAATAAATATAAAAATCAGTTTGAATTTTATAATATAATCTGAAATTTTGCTAAAAGTAGTGATAATTACTTGTATGTGAAAAAATATCATAAAACTATAAATTATTCAATAACATATATTTTAATTAAGTTATAAAAAACATAATTGGTTCCTGTGACATGGAAGTGAGAATAAAATTTACTGTAGAAAAAGGTCATTTTAAATAGCAAAGTAGATTACAAAATTTATTTTTATATGTTTTTATTGATTTTAGAGAAAGAGGAAGGGATACAGAGATGGAAACATCAATGAGAGAGAAATATTAATTGGCTGCTTCCTGCACACGCCCCACTGGTGATCCAGTGGAAACCCGAGCATGTGCCCTGATCAGGAATTTAACCTGTAGTTCATGGGTCAATACTCCACCACTGAACCACATTGTTCAGGCAGATTACAAAATTTTTTTTAAAATATATTTTATTGATTTTTACAGAGAAGAAGGGAGAGGGATATAGAGTTAGAGACATCAATCAGCTGCCTCCTGCACACCCCCTACTGGGGATGTGCCCGCAACCAAGGTACATGCCCTTGAACGGAATCGAACCTGGGACCCTTCAGTCTGCAGGCTGATGCTTTATCCACTGAGCCAAACCGGTTAGGGCCAGATTACAAAATTTAAAATAAAGTTGCTAGAATGTCAGAAAGGCTTTTAGTAATTTCCATATCACCAGAAAAACAGAAAAAAGAACATGGTTATTTTAGTCATCTGAGATAAAATACTGCATTGCTCAATTGTCCAGTCACTCAGAGACATTAGTAAGTTCAGTTCCTCATCACCATTACTAGTGTTAATAATCAGAATCACAACTGAATATGAGCAGTGTGCAAAAAGAGAATGTGAAATGAATAATAAAAGTCTCTCCAGAACTCTTGCCATTCTAAATGTAAAGAAAAACAAAAAGTAATCCACTTCTCTCATAACTAAAATGCCATGTTTGTTATAATATACATTTATAAGTATACGAGAGCCAATTTTATGTCAATTTCTTTTTTTTATTATGAGCTCATAACTCTAGGTTTATTGGATGTATTTCTTTTTTTGGGGAAAGTTGGTCATAAATTCATTTTGGCTAAGTTTGTTATGTGACATCCCAACTTATATTTTCAAAATAGCACACATTAAATCAAACAAACAAAAACAGCAATTAGGGAAATTTCATCAAGTTAACATGCTAATATCACTTTTTTTAGTGTTTATTTTATTTTTAATTAAATTTTATTGGGGTGACATCAGTCAACATGAACATATATAGGTTTCATGTGTGGATTACTCATTTACAAAATCTGTATATAGGACCATGTGCCCACCACCCAAACTCAAATCTTCTCCTGTCACCTCATATTAGGACCCCTTTCTCTTCCCAACCCCCTCCCTCTGGCAACCATCACATGAATTTTTGTGTTTATAAGTTTTAGTTTTATATTCCACATATGAGTGAAATAATGTAGTTTTTACCTTTTTCTGTCTGGCTTATTTCACTTTCCATAATGTTCTCAAGGTCCATCCCTGTTGTTGTAAATGATGCTATTTCATTCTTTGTACAAAAGTTAATTCAAAATGGATCAAAGACTTAATCATAAAACCCAAAACTATAAGTCACATAGAAAGAAATATAGGTACCAAACTTATTGACCTAGAGAATATTTTATGGACTTGACTCCAAAGGCAAGGGAGGTAAAGGCAAAAATAAATGAATGGGACTATATCAAACTGAAGACCTTCTGCACAGCAAAAGAAATGGACATCAAAACAAACAGGCAGCCAACCAGATGGGAGATGATATTTGCAAACAGTAGCTCTAACAAAGGTTTAATTTCCTAAATATATAAAGAACTCGTAAAACTCAACACCAAACAAATAAACAATCCTATCAAAAAGTGGGCAGAGGACCTGAAAATACACCTCTCCCAAGAAGACATACAAATAGCCAATAGATATATGAAAAGATGTTCAACCTCACTGGCAATCAGGGAAATACACATTAAAACTACAGTGAGATACCACCTTACACCAATCAGAGTGGCCATTATCAACAAGAGAACCAACAACAAGTGTTGGAGAGGTTGTGGGAAAAAGGAAACCTTCATTCACTGCTTGTGGGAATGCAGACTGGTACAACCACTAGGGGAAGCAGTCTGGCAATTCCTCAAAAAATTAAAAATAGAGCTACCATAGGACCCAGCAATCCCACTCCTGTGTATATACACAAAAATCTTGAAATCATTTATACACAAATGTATATACACCCCTATGTTCATTGCAGCTTTATTCACAGTGGCCATGACTTGGAAACAGCCAAAGTGCCCTGCAATAGAGGACTGGATAAAGAAGATGTGGTACATATACACAATGGAGTACTACACGGCCATAAGAAAGGATGGAATAGCATCGCTTTCTATTTCTTTTATACTGACCTATTTATCTATTCTTATCTAAATTTTAATATTTTGATAGTAGAGGTTGACATGTTTTGTAATTTCAGATATTTTTCATTCCACATGCATTTGACTTTTTATTACATTAAAGTAAATTATATTTAGAAATACAGTATAGACATATTAATTCTAATTGGAGTAAAATTATAAATATAATTGTTTTAAAGGATTGTTATTTTAAACAATGTTTTCCCAAAAAATGAATGGCACTATATCCATTATTCAGATATTTATAATTTAAGCCCTTAAATATTAAACTTAGAACTTTTTTATATAAGTAATTACCTTTCTTACTAATGCATCCCCTATCCTTTTATGTATTTTTAATATTATTAATTGAATATATATATGTAAACACATATTTATCTTTTATCAAATAATCTTACTAAATTCACTCATATATTGAGTGCTTTTTTTAACTCATCAGCTATCTTTTCTACATTCACAATCATACCAATAGGAAATAATGCCTCCTTTTACAGTATGTATTCTAATCCTCTATACAGTATTGTATACTCCAGAAATGCTACAGAGAAAATAGAAAAGAGTTGTGTTTTAGGCATCTTATTTTATGTTAATGAAACTGATATTTACATTTTTCCTTTCAGAATGTCTAATTGTTTTGCTACAAATACTTTTAACATTTATACAGTGTCTTCAAATTTTACTTATACATTTTATTAGAATTATGACTGAATTTTACCAAATGCTTTTAAAATTTTTTTTAAATTCTATTATGTATAGTATTACCTATGTCTCCTACCCCCCCCTCCCCCACCATTGACCTCTCCCGGCCACCTCCACGCCCCAGCACATGTCCTCACCCCCCTAGTGTCTGTGTCCATTGGTTATGCTTATATGCCTGCATGCAAGTCCTTTGGTTGATTTCTTACCCTCCCTCCCACTTCCTTGCCTTCCCTCTGAAGTTTGATGGTCTGTTCAATGCTTCTATGTCTCTGGATCTATTTTTGTTCATCTGTTTATATTGTTCATTATATTCCACAAGTGAGTGAGGTCATGTGATATTTATCTTTCTCCCACTGGCTTATTTCACTTAGCATAGTGCTCTCCAGGCCCATCCCTACTGTTGCAATTGGTAAGAGTCCTTTATTTTTTTCTTTCTTTTTTACAGCAGCATAGTATTCCATTGTGTAGATGCACCAACATTTTTTAATCCACTCATCTGCTGATGGGCACTTAGGCTGTTTCCAAATCTTAGCTATTGTAAATTGTGCTGCTATGAACATAGGGGTGCAAATATCCTTTCTGATTGGTGTTTCTGATTTCTTGGGATATATTCTTAGAAGTGGAATTACTGGGTCAAATGGAGGTTCCATTTTTAAATTTTTGAGGGAACTCCATACTGTTCTCCACAATGGCTACACCAGTCTGCATTCCCGCCAGCAGTGCACGAGGGTTCTTTTTTCTCTGCATCTTCACCAGCACTTGTTATTTGTTGATTTGTTGATGGTAGCCATTCTGACAGGTGTGAGAGGTACCTCATTGTTGTTTTGATTTGCATCTCTTGGATGATTAGTGACTTTGAGTATGTTTTCATATGTCTCTTGGCCTTCTGTATGTCCACTTTCGAAAAGTGTCAATTTAAGACCTTGTCCATTTTTTGATTGGATTGTTATCTTCCTTTTGTTAAGATGTATGAGTTCACTCTAAATTTTGGAGACTAAGTTCTTATCAGATACTAGTGTACCAGTGCACAGATTCATGCACATTGAAAGGAAATTAATTAGAAGAAATATTTTAATATTGCTATTTGCCCTTTCTCTATAATAGAAGTGTCAACCAAATTGACAATGATAGATCAAAAAATATGCGTACGATTGGTGCCAGTGAGAGCTTTAGATGTATCACACATGCACAAGTCAACTTAGCCTTTTATAGATATAGAATAAACTTGCTTAATTAGACCTGCTTTCTGATGTAGCTAAATATTTTCCAGCCCAGTGAAGCATCTCATCTTCTCTTTCAGATAGTTGTCAGCAACACAGCAGTAAATATCAACATGAAGCAGGTTATTATTGTAGATCAGAAAGGGAGAACAAAGGGTAAAATATTTAACTGCTGCAGTGTTTGACTATATGCTGCACAGTGAGAAAACCTGAAGTCATTTTCAAGGTCCACCATTTCTTACTTCTTTTCAGTTGGGTCAAGTTTCTAAACTTTCTAAATCTCTGTTTTCTGGCTAATGAAAAGAAAATTGGATTCTACCAAGTATCCTATCTACCTACTCCAGGACTTCTGTGAGGATCAAAAGAGATGAGGCATGTGAAAACGCTTCCCAGACATTTGGTTAAAGTGTAAAATGTTTGTTATTGGCCTTAAAGCAAGTCATGTTCCTGGCCTGAAGAAACTGCAAGAGGGCTAGTCACTAGGGAGAGGAAACCGAGTTGCTACGTGATATCATTACCCGGCACCCATATCATCTTTTCTGGGCTGGCCTGGGCTGTGGGCTGCATTTTGCACCAGGGGGTTTTGGCAGCGTTGGCTGCGATTTGGTGGGGTGTCCCACTTGGAGGAAGCCGAGTTTTGGTTTGTCGGCACCAGGTCCCTGGTGCTGTTTATTTTTAAATGGCCAGTGCATGTCATGGCAGCTCCTGCATTGAGCATCGGCCCCCTGGTGGTCAGTGCGTGTTATAGCTACCAGTCAGAGCATCTACCCCCTGGTGGTCATTGTGTGTAACAGCTACTGGTTGGAGGGAAGACAGACATGTAGCCTCATATATATAGACAACATTGGCAAATATGTTCTTCCATGCAGTGGGCTTTCTTGTTGTTTATGTCTGCCATATTCTTATCCTCTTTTAGTCTTAAAATTCTCTGTCACTCTAATTTTATGTTTCATTATATTATATTTGTCTTTGAAATACAAAGCAAATCTACTATTTTTACTTGTTTGGGTAATGCTATTTTTAGACAGATAATATTCAGATTTATAGAAAAATATTCATTCTTTTTTATATCACAACTAGAGGCCTGGTGCACAAAATTTGTGCAGGGGGTGGGATTGTTCCTCAGCCCAGCCTGCACCCTCTTAAATTTGGGATGCCTCTCACAATCTGGGACTGCTGGCTCCTAACCACTCGCCTGCCTCCCTGCCTGATTGCCCCTAACCACTCTGACTACCAACCTAATAGTTCCCTAACTGCTCCCCTGCTGGCCTGATTGACACCTAACTGCTCCCCTGTCAGCCCAATCGCCCCCAACTGCCCTCCCCTGCCAGCCTGATCTTGCGCCCAACTGCCCTCCCCTGCTTGCCTGATGGTGCTCAACTGCCCTCTCCTGCCAGCCTGGTCCCCCCCAGCTGCCCTCCCCTGCTTGCCTGGTTGCCCCCAACTGCCTTCCACTACTGGCCTGTTAGCCCTCAACTGTCCTCTCTTCCCAGCCTGATCACCCACCATTGCCCTCCCCTGCCGGCCATCTTGTGGTGGCCATCTTGTGACACTGTGGGGGCAGCCATCTTGTGATGACATGAGGGCGAAAGGGTGTGAGGGCCGCCTAGGCTTTTATTAGTATAGATAATTGCCTTACTTTAATTATTGCTCATTTTAATTTCCTTTTATACTGATTTTTGACTGAGGATAAATTTACTCTGTCCAAAGTTTTAACAATCTATATATATAAAAAGCTAGTGACAAGAATGCCGTAACAACCAGAACGACCATTCACTATGACTCCCTCTCTGGCTAGAAAATCGGCTTGATTGGGAGGCAGGGCCAGCGGCCAACCTCCTGCAGTCCCGCCCTATGGCCAGCCCTACCCCTGATGGGCCCTAACCACCCTGATCGGTCCGCAGCCCCTCCCCCCAGCTGGCCCCATCCCTGTTTGCCCCCACCACCCCAATAGGGGGTGGACTGGCGAGCCAATCTCCTGAAGCCCTCCCCCTGGCCAAGACCCACACCAATCACCCCCCCGCCACACACTTTGATCAGGGGCAGGGCCAGCCAGCACCCATGGACCCTTCCCCAGGCTGGTGGCCCCAGATTAGCTCCCCTACACCCCATTCAGGGGTGAGGCTGGCTGGCCCACTGCCCACAGCCCCTCCCCACAGCCAACCCCATTTCCAATCAGCCCCCACCACTTCAATCAGCCTGTAGGCCCTCCCCACAGCCAACTCCGCCCCTGTTCCCTCCCAACACACCAATCGGGGGTGGAGCTGGCCAGGCAACCTTCCACGGCCCTTTCCCCAGCCGCTGACCCCAAATCGGGGGCAAAGCCCACCAGCCAATCACCTGCAGCCTCTGCCCCCAGCCAGCCTGGCCCTGATTGGGCCCAGATAGGGGCAGGCCAGCCAGTCAACCTCCTGCTGTCTCCTCTTTCTGACAGGCCCTGCCCCAATCCACCTCGACTGGGGCCAGGCAGGCCGGACCCCACTCATGCACGTATTTGTGCACTGGGCCTCTAGTAAACAAATATGAGGGTTGTACTCGTGCCTGTTACCATTCATACAAGTTCTTGCAAGTTCACTTTTAATGGACAAAGTTCAGGATTTTTGAAATCCCTTTGTTTCAATGTATACTTGACCACAGATATCCATTTAGTTCAGAATAGCTAATTTCATTAACTCTCCTGTTTCGGGTTTTCTAAGTAAGAGGAAGAATTCTGTCTATGAAATACAATGTTTCTTAGCATATACTCTCCCCAATGCTTCTCCTGTTTGTTCCATGTTCACAGCGTTTCTCATAAGTGACATAAATCATGTATCTTCCATCATCTTCCTAATTAGTGTTTTCTGGGACTGCTATTCTCTAATTTAATGAAGTAAGGGAATATTTGGTAAGTATTACAAAGAATCTAGAAGGGCTATACTCTATTTGCTGGATTAGATGATGTTTCTTGCCTATTTTTCTGGTTAGCTCAGCTCATGGATCTATAAAATATGTGCTTAAAAGGAGGTATATATGGTATTTTCTGTCTGAATCTGCCATTTACTAGTTGAGCTCACTAATTGCTAACAATATGATTAGTAGGCAATTTGCCTGGGTTTTAATTTCTGGTCTTCTTTTGGATTTAACTTACAATTCCATTGCAATTCAGTGTGAAATTTACATGAATTCCTTGAAAACTTTGAATAAAGTATATTCAACATGTGTCCCCTCTCACATTTAACTTTTGAATATTTCAAGTACATTTTCTAACTAATAGTTGCTATGTTATGGATAATTGTGGGCACTTGGTGTCAAGCACTGTACTACTTTTTAGAGTGTCTTTTTATAGTTTTGTGTGTGTGTGTGTGTGTTTTTTTACTTTCTGCAATTTGCTAGACATTCAAATTAACTACAATAGTAACAATTTTGATACATTTTATTAAACGATATTTCATTTCTTTAATAATAGCACTAGAGATATTCCAGATATTAATGAAAGGGCCTAACAGCTCCATTATTGAGCATATGAACTGCTGATTTAAGATATGTTGTTAACAATGTGTTCTTCTATTTCTAGTAGACTATAAGCTTTTATCAGAAATGTGTTCAATTTTATCAAGTATATCTCAGCACATTTCATTATTTTATATTTACTCTGTTTTATTAATAGATATCCATTTTCAAGTCATTTTTGCATTGATGGACGATATTCTGTTTATGTCAGGTTTTTCTTTTTAATATGCCACTGAGAAAATTCTTGCCTAAATTGTAGCTCATGACAGTTTTCAGTTGTTCAAGAAAATCACTTTTGAATAATACAGCTCATTTTCATATTTCAAAATATATTTAAATTCCCAAAATAAGATATTAGCTAATCAGGCACAATGACATACTAAAGGATCTAGTTTCTGAGTGGATATAATAAATACTAAGGAAAATACAGAGTTTATTTTATACATATCCACATGCGAATACATACACACACACAACTGATGGTGAGTTTTCTGTTTTTCTGCAATGTTCACTGCATCATGAAAAGGATAATCATTTACTAACCCACAATAGCTAATGTGTAGACATACATAACTTATAATAATGCATAATTTCAAGTATTCTTCTTAAAATATCAGATTAAAACATTGAAAATGATGGAAATACTATTTCCAAGTAATGGAAAATAAAATGTAGATACAACATAGTAGCACTTCTTTTATCAATAATCTTTACAGCTGATCTAAATCAGAAAACAAATTTTTGCTTCTGGATTAACAGAAACAGATTTTAAGCTCCTTTGTTAAAAAATCTGGGAATTGTTTCTTTTCCTATCGCACAGATCGAAGACACACAGGACATCACATAGAATACTGAGATGGGTACTGCCTGGTGAGGAGGGAGAGCTTTCTGGGCCTCTTGTCCTCCACATTTTCCTGTTTTTTCACATCAAGGCCTGACCACTCTTTTACTGGAGCCATTTCAAAGGGCTGCTATGCCATAAACAATAATGTCCTTGGCTTCTTACGCAGCAGTTTTATGTCTTCTGAGAGCATCCATGAAACAGGAAGGGGCTAATTTATTAGTTGGCATGTATGTAGGATTAAATCTCAGACCCTTTGCAGTTCTTGTCAGTTTTAAAGATGAGGACGGTATGCTGTCAGAACATGGCTGTTCTGGGGCCAGGTTTGGGAATATGAGACGAATCCCTGGGAGCAAGCAGCAAATTTTCTCACACACTGTTAGGTTGTGTATGGGAGGGAAATGAGGGGAAGAATCCTACATGATTCTTTCTGTTAAGGTACCAGAGCTAAGTTAATAAGTAGAGGCTGAGTGGCAGTAAGTAGGATTGAAGCAAGTACCTAAATGGAGTCTTGCTTCTTGCCTATTTTCCTCCCAATAGAAGGAGAAAGAGATGGTATTCTGGAAAAGGGCCTAAACCACAGGCTCCAAACAGGAATAAAAGTATCAATAGCTGATTAGGTAAGGGGTCCTCTAAGCTGAAATAGATATGTCAGTAAAGATGACTGTACTTACTGACATAGGGATAGAATTGGACCAAAGATATTCACTTGGCTGAACAGCAAGCAGCCACCATGTGGCTCAAAACAAAGGAAATGGAAATTCCTTGCTTATTGGCACAACCCTTCTTGCTCTTTGTATACTGATTTCTCTTTCTCATGTACTTGAGCTCAGCTTCTTTAAGGGGAAAAATAGTTAGGTGTGGAGTTGAGTTCTCCTTATTTCCCACCCGAGTTTACTGGGAGACACTGGGGAGAAAATATAAAACTTTTATGGTTCTGATGTAAACCAGTGCGTAAGTCACCATCTAACTCAGACGCCTGAGGGGAGAGAGTTCCAAAATACAATTGAGAAAAGTTCGCAGTGGAGAGGGAAGTTAAAGGGATCTTATAATTTTGTGCTAATTCAACACACTATCGTTATAGCTCCCACATCCAAATGCATAAAAGAATGGATTGAAATTAATATGCTTCTGCTTTCCCATCCCATAAGTGTCAAAGGGAATTCTATGATTCAGGAATGGTGGGTTGTACAAAGGTACCAGTAGAAACTGTAGATCAGCTCTTCACCCCTTCCAAACTGCCTCTGCGTCACATCCAAAGTGGTCTAGCAGAAACAATTAAGAATCCTGAGTTAAGAATGGAAAATCATGGCTTAATTAAAGTTTAATTACTGCCAGAGTATTCAAAAAGACCATTTGTGAATACAACCTCATCACCAGACTGACTAAGCCAGTTGGTTTATTCCATTTTTAAAGTGGCTTTTAGCATTCTGTCAAATAGCTTTTGTCAAAACTAAAGGTCTATCCCATGGAAACCGTGTGACTCTCAGGCCTGACATCCTCATTTTGCAGTTGGTCAACTTGGACTTGATCACTAACAAGACTAGAAGGCCCCAGCAGGTCTCATTAGTTAAATACTAGTAAAAACATTATATTTAAAACCACAGCCAGCCTAGTTCTAGCACCAACTTGGTTTTATATGAAATTTTGACACTTTTGTTGTTACTGCTATGACACAGGGTTTTGTAATTGTTCACATATCTCAGTAAAAAAAAAAAAAAAAAGAATAGGATATGGAGACAAAACATCAAAGAACTACATTCCAGGGGGAAAGGAGGCATGAATAAATGTTTATAACAATGAAAAAAATGAAGGCAATAATAAAGATAGGTTCTGTGTGGTAAAGCAGTGGAAGAAAGGTATACCTAATTAAGCCCTTAAAAATAGTTAGGATGAGATCCCATGATATTTTGACAACTGCAATAAAACCCTTCATGCTACCAAAGTATTTAATCAGGTTTATAACAATGGGTTTTTTTGACCAAAAAAAAAAAAAAAAGGAAAAATGGAAACAAAGAAATAAAAAACAAAACACAAAAACATGAGCCCAGCTGGTGTGGCTCAGTGGTTGAGCATCAAACTATGAACAAGGACATCACTATTCAACTCACATTCATGGCACAGTAGGCTCGGTCCTCAGGAGGCAGCCAATCAATGCTTCTCTCTCATCATTGATGTTTCTCTTTCTCCTTCTCCATTCCTCTCTGATACAAATAAAAATATGTATTTTAAAAAAACAGGAGCATAATTTATTACAAATAACCATCATGCTATGTACAAAATGAAACATAGTTTAATGCTGGTAGATTGTAAAGAATGATGTTCTTTGGAGTTTGGGAGGAAAAAGAAATTGGTAGATCTCTTTTCTAGTAAGCTGTTGTTATACAACAAAGTACTAAAAACTTTTGCAATTTAAAACAGCAACCATTCTGTGTATTAGGAGTTCTGACACATTATTTATGCAATTACTCATTTTCATGTGACACTGATGAATATCACTGGTGTCATTCTACTGGCTGATGGTATGGATTTCAAGATTCAATACACTCTCACTCAGCAATCTAGAGACTTAATGAGGGTGGCTAGAAGGACTAGCTCTGCTGAAACAGTCAAAGGAAATGCCTAACCTGGTCCTCCAACAGGGCAGTCTCAGGGTAGTCAAATTTATTACATGCTGTGTCCTTGCTCCCAGATAATATTCCAAGAGGCCCAGGTAGAAGCAATGAGCCATCTTATAACCCAGCAATAAAAGTGTTAGGACATCTTTTCCTCCATATACTATTGACCAAAGTGTTACTATGTCTAGCTGACATTCAAATGAGGGGAAATAGATTATCTTTCTCAATGGGCTGAGTAGCAGATAATTTACTATCTTTGCTAATCTGCCCACTGAGGAAAAATATCATTTATATTCTTCATACTTGAAAAATACTATTATCCTTTCAAGGGTCTCAAAAGTCTTATCTCATTATGTAATCACATGCAACTCCAGGATCTTTTGAACAGATTCAGATTTTCCCACTGTTCCTCTCACCCTGAAGTTCTGTGCAATAGAAACCAGTTATCTTACACTGCCCCAACCCTGCCGCAAACACTCAACATACAATGGTGTCACAGATGGAGGGTGAACACAATAAACACTCTTGTATAAAAAGTGAAGGGATAAGAAACAAACAACAGTAAATGATTCGTTCCAATTCTGAAATCTTGAATAAAACATGTTTCCAGTTCTTCTATGGGACTCAGCACTTTGTTCTGGAAATGATCCTCTAGATATCTTGCCTCTTCCCGCTGAGATGTCAGTTCCTCTCTTTGAATCCACCTTTTACATACTAAATACCTCACATTTACAAGAATGCTCTCCTTACCAGCAAGTGTGGCTCAGTGGTTGAGCATAGACCTATGAACCAGGAGATCATGGTTTCATTCCTGGTCAGTGCACATGCCTGGGTTGCAGGCTCAACCCCCAGGGGGCATGCAGAAGGCAGCCGATCAATGGTTCTCTCTCATCATTGATGTTTCTATATTTCTCTCCCTCTCCCTTCCTCTCTGAAATCAATAAAAATTTGTTTTAAAAAATGCTCTCCTTGACCTAACCCTCCTCAGGCTTCTCTAAATCCTCCAGGCTTTGACTTGGCTTATCTCTAAGATGGGAGTTACCAATTCCTTCTTTCTATGTACACTGTGGAATCATTCCTCATTGAAAAACGGAGTTCATTTCCTGCCCTCTATTTATATAACTGTGTATATTGCAGAGAACAAAATAAACAGATTTGATGTTGGAAGACTCCTGAGACTAGATCATAAAAACCTGCCATCTACCATCTGACTCTTTGGAATGTGCACTCTGGAAAGCAGTCACCATGTAAAATATCCTTATACCAGTGAGAAGGACAAAACGGGCCACATGGAGAAGCCAAGTGGGGAAAGAGACTGACATGCAACCAACACTAACTCATTTAGCCATTCTAGACTGAGCAACAGACATGTGAGTGATGAACTGTCGCTTGTCTCCTGCCCCAGTTGTCAGCAATTTTGTTCACTTCTCTATACCTAATGCCTAGAGAGATATTTAACTGTCATTTATATAATGAATTATTATAGAAATTTTAATCACTCAATTATAGAATTTATAATTGTCTTTGTAGAAATTCTTAATAGTGATGATCAAAAGGATAAAATTATTTACCCAAAGAGATAACATTAATAGTTTTCTATTCATATATGTATATATTTTATATGAATGATTTACATTATTTATTTTATAATATGTTTTTTACTTAAGGTTTAAATTATAAACACTTTTTATGTTAGTATATATTCTACAACTCATTTTAATAGTTACATAATATTTCATTTATGCAGGCAGTATTTATTTAGAGCCTACCATGTATTACCCACTGTGCTGGGGATGATTAGACACATAAATGAGATAAAAATGGTCCTGCCACTGTAGAGTTTTAATCTAGTGTGGCAGACAATCAATAAATGTTGCTGTTTGATTTCCCTAGGAAGCTGCTATTGTGCAGTAGGCCTATTAAGGAGTGCTCTTGGGATCAACACCTGTAGGAAAGGGAAGGTGGCAGTATTTGGCAGGGGAGAAATCAAGTTCTGATGGAGGCCTCACCATAGGTTCAGCCAACCCCACAGGAAACTAGAGCTAAAACATTATCAGTGTGTCTTCAATTGGGTAGAGATGACCAGACCCATTAAAGACCATCAAGATAATATTAGAAATGCTTCTAAAGATCAAGCTTGTTTTTGTTTTATTGTTTGGTTTGGACTAATTTTTAATGAAGAAAAAAGTCACATTAAAAGCAAAATAAGCTGATATGTAACAAACAGATTATCATAAATTATTACGTATGAAGCAAGTTGGGACATCAGAAAGATGACCAAATAAGCCCACCATTCGCTCCCCTCAACAACAATAATTTTATAACCATCTATAGACAAAAGTGCCTCTGTGGGGGCTTTGGGATCCAAACAGAAGACTGTGAAACTCTGGTGCAGTCCAAGACTAACAGGAACTGATCTGCGATGGCAGGCTTGCACCTAGGTGGATGACTCACCAGCCATGGTCCAGGCTACAGACCCAGAAATAGCTCCATATCCCTGAGGACTTGGCTATAGACCCATTTAGCCTTAGTTCTGCTCTGAATATCGTGCACCAAAGCCAAAAGGAATCATGCCTGCATGTGTATTGGATAAGAGATACACAGATCTTGGTCATGGCTGTGGACGATGAAGTAGTCCATGAACTGGCTGCAGCCCCTCTCAGATGGAGCAGGGGAGCAAGCAAAGGTAAGCCAGCCAAACTCCATGAGAATATATATTCTGAAAGGGTCCAATCTTCAGCCCCATAGTCACACTCTGCAAGCAATCCAGTTGGCACAGGGACTCAATAGGACACACTCCCATTCCTGCCCCTGGAGGTCCCGAAAGGGCCCTATACCTGACCCAAGGCCCTCCAGCCACAGTTAGGGAGTAGTCCAACACACCCAAAGACCATGTAGAAGACATGACACTCTATGCATCCAAAGCCACATCCACTGAACTCAATCTTCGTTGTAGAACCTAAAATATCCAGGGGCTCATTTCCAGCTTCTCTCAGCTAAAGTTCAGGGCCAGTCCATTCCACTCAGGGACCCATTCAGTGAACAGGCAGGAGTCCTCCCAGGGACCTGGTGGAAGCCACACCTATCTGCACATCTTGTAATGGACCCATTGTCTAAAGACAATTGTGGACCATGAAGTGGACACTTGTCTTATTGCAACTCTAATGAACAATGTACTGTAGACAGTCTTATCAACCCAGGGACCACAGGTGATCTACAACTGCCTGAGCTCCTGGAAATAAAACCACCAATCTTGAATCCCACTGCAGACTTATTGACATTCTCAAAACCAGCTCCAACCCAGCATGACTGTGACTCCAGAAGTAATCTCAACCATCCAATGGACTGGCAGAAGAAGGTCCTTACCTGAAAAAAAAAGTCTATAAAGAATGAAAGAGATATCTGCTCATATGTACCAAGAATCAGGTACATATGACACCACCAAAGGAAACTAAAGGTCCAGTAGTTGACCCAAAGAAATGAAGAGTTATGGTTTGCTTGAAAAAGGATCCAAAATAATTATTAAAAAACTCAGTAAAATGCAAAACAACACAGATAGACAACCAAACAAACTCAGGAAAATAAATAAACAAAATAAAAACCTTAGTGAAGAAATAAAAACCATAAAAAATAACTAAATGGAAATCCTGGAGTGAAGAATATAATAACATGCTGCCTACAAGATACTCACTTTAGGCAAAAAAGTGAAGGGATGCAAAAAGATATTCTATACAAGAGATAGCAGGAGTGACTATTCTTATATCAGATAATACACATTTTCAGTCAAATTCAGTCACAGATACAGAAAAGTTCACTGCATAATAAGGGGTCAATTCATCAAGATATTATGTATATGCATATATGCAAGATATTACTGTATATGTACCCAATATCAGAGCACCTAAGATTTATTGTTGTTTTCTTACATTAATTTTTTTCCATTACAGTTTACATTTAATATTACTTTTTATTATTTTCAGGTGTATAGCATAGTGGTTAGACAATCACATACTTTACAGAGTGTTCCCCTGTTGGTTCTAGTACCCAGCTGGCACCATATATACTTATTATAATAACATTGACTATGTTCCCTATGCTGAACTTTACATCCCCATGACTATTTTGTAATTACTAATCTGTACTTCTCAGTCCCTTCACCTCTTTCACCCAGAGAAAAGAGTACCTACATTTTTAAAGCAAACTTAACAGAAACAAAGAGAAAAACAGACAGTAACAGAAAGAGGACTTCGGTGCCATACTTTCAACACTGGATAAATTATCCAGACAGAAAATTAATAAGAAAATATTGGACTTGAACTGTGTTAAACCAAATGAACCTAACAGACATATTCACAACATTCCACTACATGGCATGAAACTAAAAATCAATGATAGGATGAAAACTAAAAAAATCACAAATACATGGATGTGAAACAACACACTTCAGAACAACTTATGGTTCAAAAAAGAAACTGAAAAATAAAACAAAAAATATCTTAAGACAAACAAAAAATACACAGCATACCAAATCTTATGGGATTCAGAAAAAGCAGCCTAAAGATGAAGGGTCATATCAATAAATTTCTACTTAAAAAATCTCAAATAAACAACCTAACTTTGTACCTTAAGGAATTAGAAAAAGAACAACAACTAAGTTCCAAGTGGGGCTAAGGGAGGAAATAACAAAAATTAGGGCAAAAATAGAAACTAGAAAGAAAAAGTCAGTGAAACTAAAAATTTATTTTTGAAATGATAAGCAAAATTGGCAAACCTTTAGGAGGACTAACCAGGAAAAACACACAGAAAGAACTCAAACAAAATTGTAAATGAAAGAGGAGACATTACAACTGATACCACATACTATGAACAATTAAATGTTCAAAAAATAGATAACATGAAAGTAATGGGTAAATTCCTATAAACATATAACTAACCCAGACTGAATCATAGAGAAATAGAAAATTTGAACAAACCAATGACTAATAAGATTGAATCATTAATGGAAATCCTCCTAAGAAAGAAAAGTCCAAAACCAAATGGTTTCACTGGTAAATTCAACAAACATTTAAGAAATAATTAATGCCAATACTTCTCAAATAATTTCAAAAAGACAAAAGTGGAGTCCTGGCCTTGTAGCTCAGTTGGTTAGAATGTCCTCCTGATATGCCAAGGATGTGGGTTTGATCCCTGGTCACAAACAAGAATCAACCAATCAACGCATAAGTAAATGGGAAAACAAATAGGTCTCTCTCTCTCTCTCTCTCTCATCAATAAGGAAAAAACCCCAATAAAATAGAGGCTTATTATCAAAGGAAACCACAGTCCAACATCCCTGATGAATATAGATGTAAAAATTATCAGCAAAATATTAGCAAACATTATTCAATTGTACATTAAAAATATCATATACAATGACCTAATGGATTTATCCCTGGGAAGCAAGAACAGTTAAATATAAACAAATCAATAAACATAATGCATCACATTAATAGAATAAAAGAATAAAATCACAGGATCCTCTCAATGGATACAGAAAAAACGTATTTGACAAATTCAACATCTATTCATGAAAAAAGTTCTCACCAATTGGAGTGAAAACATACCTCAACATAATAAAGGCCATATATGACAAACCCAGGGCTAAAATAGTACTCATAAAAAGCTAAAAGCTTTTATTCTAAAATCAAGAACAAAACAGAGTACCCCCTTTCACCACTCTATTTAACATAGTGCTAAAAGTCCTAGCCAGAGCAATTAGAAGAGAAAAGAAAAATAATCCAAATGCACTCCCTATAAAAATTCCAATTGCACTTTTCACAGAGACAGAAACACAATTATAAAATTCATATGGAGCCACAAAGGACCCCAAACAGCCAAAGCAACCTGGAGGAGGAACAAGAGAGCTGAAAGCATAAAATTTGCAATTTCAATGTATTCTACAAATGTATAATACACAAAACATTATGATACTGGCATAAAAACAGACACATTCACCAATGGAGGAGTACTGAGAGCATAGAAATTAACCCATGCATATACAGTCAACTAATATTCAACAAGAAAGCCAAGAAAACACACCGTAAAAAAGATATCCCCCGCCCCCCCCATAAATGATGCTGGGAAAACTGGATATTCACTTCTAAAAGGGTAAAATTGAACCCCTAGTTTAACACTCACAAAACACAATAATTAACCTGAATTAGATTAAAGATGTAACTGTAAGAGCTGTGAGTATAAAATTTCTAGAAGAAAAGTTCCACAACAAAAGCAACCATTTTTTTTTTTGATCTGCTAGCCAAAGCATAAGAAAAAAAGCAAAAATATGTGGGGCATTTCAAACTAAAAAAATTTTCTCAGAAAAAGAAACAGACAACAAAATGGAGAGTTAAAATACATAATGGGAGAAAAGAGTTGAAAAATATGTATCTGATAAGGGATTATTATCCAAAATATATAAGGAACTCATACAACTCAAAAGAATAACAAATCATCAAAAAATGTGCACATGACTTAAGTAGACATTTTTTCCAAAAAACATATATAAGTTGTCAACAAGGTACATGAATGATACTCACTAATCATCAGGAAAATAACATAAGTAAAAGTTACAATTAGATATCATCACACAACTGTTAGAACAGCTGCTATCAAAAAGACAAGATATAAAAGGTGTTGGTAAGGATGTGGAGAAAAGGAAAGTTTTCTGCACTGTTGGTGGGAATTTAAGCTGGTACAGCCACTTTGGAAAATAGTATGGAGGTTTCTGAATGAATTAAAAATAGAACTACTATATGATCCAACAATCCCACATTTGTTTATATATTCAAAGGGAATAAAAACAGGATATCAAAGAGATATCTGCACTCACATGTTTATTATAGCATTATTCACAATAGCCAAGATATGGAAATAAGCTAAGTGTTCATCAATAGATAAATGGGTTTAAAAAACATGACATACATACGATAAAATATTTTTCATCCATAAAAATAGCAGAACCCTGCCCTGGCTGGGTAGCTCAGTTGGTTGGAGTGTTGGCCTTTACAACAAAGGTTGTGAGTTCAATTCAGGTCAGAGCACATTCCTAGGTTGCAGGTTCAATCCCTGGTCTGGGTGAGTATGGGAGGCAACTGATTGATGTTCCTATATTACATCAATGTTTCTTTCTCTCTCTCTCTCCCCCTTTCCCTCTCTCTCTAAAAATCAATAAAACACATCCTGTGATGAGGATTAAAAAAGAAAATAGATCCTTATTTTTACTGCTGCATAATATTCCTTGGTGTAAATGTACCACAGCTTTTTTATCCACTCATCTATTGATGGGGACTTGGGCTTTGAGACAGCATGGAGGGATCTGGAGAATATTATGCTAAACAAAATAAGCCAGTCAGAGAAAGACAAGTATCACATGATCTCACTCATATGTGGAATCTAAAGAACAAAATAAACTGATGAACAAAATAGATCCAGAGACATAGAAACATGGAACAGACTGATGAATTTCAGACTGAAGGCAGGGGTGGGTGTGTGGGTAGGAAGAGATCGACCAAAGAAGTTATATGCATAACCCGTGGACACAGACAACAGAGTGGTAAAGGCCTGGGGTAGTGGGGATGGGGGATGCGAGCTAGAAGGGGCCAATGGGAGGGGGGAAAGGGAACATCTGTAATACTTTCATCAATGAAGATAAATTTAAAAACATAATGATAGAATAAAAATAAAATAAAAGCAGAATCCTGCCAGTTGCAACAACATGGATCGACATTTCCAGCAGCAGGCAGCTGAATCTGGGTTCACTGAAGGCATTATGCTAAGTGAAATAAGTCAGAGAAAGACAAACAGTGTGTGATATCACTTATATATGGAATCTAAAAAAAGCCGAATTCATGGAAACAGAGTGTAGAATGGGAACACTGGGAGGTGTTGGTCAAATGCTATAAACTTCAGTTATAAGATAAATAAGTTCTGAGGATCTAATATTCAGCATGCTGACTATGGAACCCATCCCACCTTTCTGTTAATATTAATTCTCTCTAAGTGATGTCTTATAAAAGCACATGTAACTTCAGATAAATAGCCGGTTTGCTTAAAGGATCCTGGGAACTAACCTCAAAGGAAGCAGACTCCAGCCTTTAGGCATTCAGGCTCCAGATCTGTTCACCTTCAACTGATGAACACCAGGCCATCACTGACAGGCTCTGAGATGGGGATTGGAGCAGACTGTGCTGATGGGCACGTATCACCCTCAACAGAGAGCCCCAAAGCCTCTCTTTCCCTCTGGTTCCCTTTGTTCTGCCTTCCCCTTCCCACTCATAAAACCCCTGCCTGGAAGCATGAAACAGATGGACAGATCTCAGAGGGAAGATGGGAAGGAGGGTGGGAAGAGATTAACCAAAGAATTTATCAGCATATATGCATAGCCCATGGACACAGACAATAGACAGGTGAAGGCCTGGGGTGGGTGGGAGGTGGGTGGAGGGGGGCAATGGGAGACATCTGTCATACTCTCAACAATGAAATAAATTAAACAAACAAAGAAAAATCCCCTGCCTGCATTCAGAAGTTAACATTTGCAACATTAGTCCACGTCCTCTCAAGCTGCCGGCTCCGATACACTGACTTTCCTATACAAGCACTTGCCTGTTGATTATTGGCTTTTCCAGCAGCAGGCAGTCGAATCTGGGTTCAGTATAATTATAGTTAATATCGCATTATACACTTTAAAGTTGCTAACAGAATAGATCTTAGATGTCTTCACCAAACACACATAAACTATAATTATGTGAGATGATGGATATGTTAACTAACCTTTTTGTAGTAATCATTTTGCACACTTTGGGTGTATCAAACCATAATAATTTTATGTTGATTATCTATAATAATAAAAGGGTAATATGCAATTAGACTGGATGTCCTTCTGGACGTCATTCCAGACGGCCTTCTGGACAAAGCCGGGGCTGAAGGGAAGCCTGGGTCCTGGGTGCCTGCTGGTAGCTGAAGTGAAGCCAGCCTGGGTCCCAGGTACCTGTGGGCGGCCGGAGGGAAGCAAGCTTGGGTCCTGGGTGCCAGAGGGAAGCCGGAGCCGACAGCTGGGGGAAGGAAAGCCTACTCTTGCACAAAGTTCGTGCATTGGGCCTCTAGTCCTATCTAATAATAGACAAACATGGTAACTGACCATACCTTCGCTACACCTCCTATTGGCTAATCAGCATGATATGCAAATTAACCGCCAACAAAGATGGCGGCTAATTTGCATACTGCAGGCAGGGCAGGACAGCATAGCCGCCAGCGCAAGCCAACATCCCGGGCCTCAGGCCAGCCCCAGAAGCCCCAGAAGCTTCCCAGAAGCCACCCAGAAGCCAGCGATCAGGGGGAGATGGAGGTCCCCTGACCAGGCCTGAAGCCTGGGCCAGAGGCGTCAGGCTTGGGCGGGGGCAGTGCTGGTGATGGGAGGGAGATGGGGGTCGATGCCTCTGTCAGAGGCATCAGGCCTGGGCGAGGGTGGAACCAGTGATCAGGGGGAGGTGGGGGTCCCCTGCCCAGGCCTGAAGCCCGGGCCAGAGGCGTTAGGCCTGGGGCAGGGGGGTGTGGGGGGGGCAAGCCAGCGATTGGTGTGAACTACAGAGGAAACACCTTTTCTGACCGCTCATTGGTTAAGCTCCCTGTATGCCACTGGTAATATTCTTAGTAACTTGGGTAATAAGAATCCAAAAAGGTGATCTAGGGTTTTTCACCACATTCCTGGAGAAAAAAACGAAAGTCCGCTGCTGGAGGGCTAAGAAATGTCATATCCTGCCCTAGCCGGTTTTGCTCAGTGGATAATGCCTTGGCCTGCCAATGGCAGGGTCTGAGTTCAATTTTGACCAAAGGCATGTACCTAGGTGGCAGGCTCCTCCCTGGCCAGGGCCCAGGTCAGGGCTCATGCAGGAGGCAACCAATCAAAGTGTTCCTCTCACTTTGATGATTCTCTCTGTCTTTCCCTTTCTCTTCCACATTCTCTAAAAATCAATGGAAACATATCCTCAGGTGAGGATAAAAAAAAATAAAGAAATTATTATTATATCAAAGACACATCTTGAAAATGCCTAAAGGAAGTTGTCATTTTTTCATGGTGAAGGGACTTGAGTCCGTGTTGATAAAAAATCTTTCTGGCTGCCGTGACTGGCAGTGGCTGCAGCAGCGGGGTGATGGGGCTGGTGCCTTCCCCTGATCAGCCCGGTCACCTCCCATAAAGGAAGGCCAGACTGCGGCTTAGACCCTATCCCCAAGGGGAGCAGGGAGCGGGCCTAAGCCTTCACTAGGACATCCCCTGAGGGCTCCCAGTATGTGAGAGGGGGCAGGCTGGGCTGAGGGACACCCCTCCCCCCAGTGCACGAATTTCATGCACCGGGCCCCTAGTATCTCAATAAAGCAGGAAAAATGCAAAGGACAAAATAAAGCTTCCTGATCTATAAGTGCTTTTTAGTTGAAGGTGACAGGATCACAGCCATGCTCTTCCACTTCTGACTACTTCCATGTTACCAGACCAGAGCTGAGCAGTTGTAACAGAGACCAAAAGTTCCAACAACTTCAGATATTTATCTCTTTCCCTTTACAGAAAAACTGTACTAATTCCTGGGTTATTACCTCTAGATTACTTATATTATTATTATTTTTTGTTGTTAATCCTCACCCAAGGATTTTCCATTGATTTTGAGGGAGAGACAAAGAGAGAAACATCCATGTGTCCCTTATTGATTGGTTGCCTACCTCAAGAGCCCCAACCAGGGCCAGGGATTATGCATGCAACTGAGGTACATGCAATTGACTGGAATCAAACCTAGGACTCTTCTGTCCATGAGCCGATGCTCTATTCACTGAGACAAACTGGCTAGGGATAGAGTACATTTAATGTTAATGAGGTTTGCTTAATCCATATAGATTGTCAAATTTTAAAAAAAGTCTTACAAAATCCAATTGCAATCAGACAAGAAGAAGAAATAAAAGGAATCCAAATTGGAAAAGAAGAAGTAAAACTGTCCTTATTCGCAGATGACGTGATACTGTACATAGAAAACCCTAAAGACTCAATCAAAAAATTATTAGACTTAATAAATGAATTCGGCAATGTAGCAGGATACATAATTAATGCCAAGAAATCTATGGCATTTCTATACACCAATCATGAACTTACAGAAAGAGAGACTAAGAAGGCAATCCCATTTACCATCGCACCAAAAAAATTAAAATACCTAGGAATAAACTTGACTAAGGAGGTAAAAGAACTATACGTAGAAAACTACAGGACACTGAAAAAGGAGATAGAGGAAGACATAAACAGATGGAAGAACATACCGTGTTCATGGATTGGTAGAATCAATATCATCAAGATATCCATACTACCCAAAGCAATCTATAGATTCAATGCACTCCCCATTAAAATACCAACAGCATATTTCACAGAACTAGAACAAACTTTCCAAAAATTCATCTGGAATAAAAAAAGACCCCGAATAGCTGCAGCAATCCTAAGAAGAACAAAGTAGGTGGGATCTCAATACCAGATATCAAGCTGTATTACAAAGCCACTGTTCTCAAAACTGCCTGGTACTGGCACAAGAACAGACATATAGATCAATGGAATAGAATGGAGAACCCAGAAATTGACCCAAACCACTATGCTCAATTAATATTCGACAAAGGAGGCATGAATATACAATGGAGTCAAGACAGCCTCTTCAATAAATGGTGTTGGGAAAATTGGACAGATACATGCAAAAAAATGAAACTAGACCACCAACTTACACCATACACAAAAATATACTCAAAATGGATAAAGGACTTAAACATGAGACGGGAAATCATAAAAATACTAGAGGAATCCACAGGCAGCGAAATTGCAAACATATGCCGATGCAATTTCTTCACCAATACAGCTCCTAGGGCATTGGAAACTAAAGAGAAAATAAACAAATGGGACTACAACAAAATAAAAAGCTTTTGCACAGCAAAGGGAACCATCAACAAAACAACAAGAAAGCCCACTGCATGGGAGAACATATTTGCAAATGTTATCACTGATAAGGGTTTAATCTCCAACATGTACAGGGAACTCATACAACTTAACAAAAGGAAGATAAACAATCCAATCAAAAAATGGGCAATGGACCTAAATAGATACTTTTTGAAAGAAGACAGAAGAAAGGCCAAAAGACATATGAAAACATGTTCAAAGTCACTAATCATCCGAGAAATGCAAATCAAAATGATAATGCGGTATCATCTCACACCTGTCAGAATGGCTATCGTCAACAAATCAACAAACGACAAATGCTGGCGAGGATGTGGAGAAAAAGGAACCCTCATGCACTGCTGGTAGGAATGCAGACTGGTGCAGCCACTATGGAGAACAGTATGGAGTTTCCTCAAACAACTAAAATGGAACTCCCATTTGACGCAGTGATCCCACTTCTAGGAATATATCCCAAGAAACTAGAAACACCAATTAGAAAGGATATATGCACCCCTATGTTCATAGCAGCACAATTCACCATAGCTAAGATTTGGAAACAGCCTAAGTGCCCATCAGTAGATGAGTGGATTAAAAAACTGTGGTACATCTACACAATGGAATACTACGCTGCAGTAAAAAAGGAGTTCTTACCATTTGCAACAACATGGGTGGAACTGGAGAGCATTATGCTAAGTGAAATAAGCCAGTCAGAGAAAGATAAATACCACATGATCTCACTCATTTGTGGAATATAATGAACAACATAAACTGGTGAACAAAAACAGATCTAGAGACAGAGAAGCATCAATCAGACCGTCAAACCTCAGAGGGAAGGTAAGGGAGGGTGTGGGTAAGGGGGAAAGATCAACCAAAGGACTTACATGCAAGCATATAGGCCTAACCAATGGACATAGACAACAGGGGGGTGAGGGCATGAGTGGGAAAAATAGGGGGTAACATGGGCATAAGGAGGCATATGTAATAACTTAATCAATAAAAAAATTAAAAAAATACAATTAAAATGCATAACCCAATAAATCATAGATAATCTCTTTTGATATGCTATAATATTTTATTGGCTTCTTTTCTATGCAATCTATAATAATAAAAGCATAATATGCTAATTAGACCACACAGCTGGACAACCTTCCAGATGTCATTCCGGATGAAGCCATGGTGGTGGCACATAAGGCAGAGGTGGTTTGGGTCAATCAGGCAGGCAGGCAGAATGTTTAGGGGCAATCAGGCAGACAGGCGAGCAGTTAGGGGCAATCAGGCAGGCAAGGGAGTGGTTAGGGGCAATCAAGCAGGCAGGCAAGCAATTAGAGGCGATCATGCAGGTAGGCAATCAGTTAGGGACAATCAGGCACGCAGGCGAGTGGTTAGGGGCAATCAGGAAGGCAGGCAGTTAGGAGCCAGTGGTCTCGGATTGCAAGAGGGTGCAGGCTGGGCTGAGGGGACTCCCACCGTGCATGAATTTCATGCACCAGGCCTCTAGTTTATATATGAAAGGTCATCTATCATTCAACAAATATTTACTAGGAACTTACTACATAACAGGCTATTTCTAGGGCTTATACAATACGAACAAATTGTACAATGTTAGTTCTACAATTTACCTCATCAAATCCTTCTTGCAAACTTTGTTTTTTTAAAATAATTCTTTATGGTTGAAAGTATTACATATGTTCCCTTTTTGCCCCCATTAACCTCTCCAGCCCGCCCCCATTCCCTACCCTCACTACCCCATCCTCTGTGGCCATGGGCTATGCATATATGCCTATAAGGTTCTTGGTTGATTTATAAAGGAGGATTTCTTTTTCTCTGTTATGCTTTCAAAAAATATTTACTAAACAATTTATTACATAATAGGATTTCCCCTCAGGTGCTGGAACTTTTCATTCATTTGTGTTTGATTTTCTGGCTATAATATCTTTGCTATTATCCATATTCTCTGATTGGCTATTCTTTTTTCTCCATGATGGTAAACAGGGGAACATTTTATTCCGTTTCCTCTGGCAGAATGAAAACTTCCTTATTAAGGTCCAAGAAAAAAAGAGATAGACCCCGAATTGATGTTAGGATACTTCCTCCTAGTAAAATTATCCACAGAAATATTTTTCCATTTTCAGACATAATTTTAGTACATTTGAAACTGTACACAAGCATTGGAAGATCTAATATAAAAATATGTTGTTACTTTTAAAAATAGTAAAGTCCATTAAGTGTCTATTTTGTTTTACTGTTTCCACCTACTATATTATCTTTCATATATTTAAATATTTCTAGCAATTTATGCACAGAACAAATCATAATCTCACTTCAGATAATTGTTTCAAAATACTGTGTCAATACTTGGCTATTAAGGAAAGAAAAAAAATCAAAACATAATTTACTATTTAAATTACCACATAATTTATATACCTTAAGTTAAGAAAACATCAAATTAAAGACAGTCACTGTCTAACCACATTAAAAAAAATAATGAGTATCTACTCTGGGTCTGAAACTGCTAAGTCAACAGTGGTGAATAAGGTAGATGAGATTTCCTCTCTCAGTATAAAATAAAATAAAACCACTATATGATCATTTAAGCGGACATTAGATCATCTATGTAAGTGATTAAAAGGACAGAATCATGCAAAATTTGAGGAAATAAAAAACATTTTAGGGAAAAAATACTTTAGCACAGTGGCTTAAATAAGAAATTCAGTTCTCTCAAAACTACTCCAAGATTTGTGGCCTAGGCCTTCCTGGGTGGCTCGGTCATGGTCAGGCTACCAAGGTTGTTCCAGTTCTCGCCATTTCATGGCAAGTATAAAGGGTAAAAGAGAGAGCACAGGGCAGCAATATTCATGGAAATGACATGAAAGGGAAATAGATTACCTCTCTTCACATTACCTTGGACTACATTGGTCACAATTCAATAAAGAGATTGCAAGTATAGTCTGCAGCTGCCAGACTGTTACAGCTACAATTCAGGTGGTTATATAAGAGATGAGAGGAAGGGAAGGATGGATGCTGAGATTCTGTTATCAGTCTCGGCACAGACTCCAAGTTGAATATACAGTTAGCCTTGAAGGTAAGAGACATGGTTTGTGAATCTGACAGTTGTGTAGATAATTTAGGGCTGTGTTAGCTGTGATAAGAAATGTGATTTTTACTCAAAGGTGAAGAAGAAGTAATTGAAGTGTTAAGCATGAGAGTGAGAGATACCATTCATCATTTAAAAAAAAACAACACATCAAATTGGCTCCCATTATAAAAAAAAAAAAAAAAGACTCTTGGTGGAAACGAGTGGATGGATAAAGAGCAATTAAAAATTTTAGCCAGACTTTTAGAATAAAGATAATGACAGTAGCTTTAAGAATTGATGTTTACATTATAGAGATATGGCTGACAATACTTCCAAGTGAATTGTATGTAGACAATAAATAAAACAGGAAAAATAAAAGATAACATACTTGGTTTTGGTGTGAAAAACTAGAGACATAGTGATGACATTTACTGAGAGGAGTAATATTGTAAATGAAACAGTTTTATTGAAGCACAACAGTGGTGAGGAAGCCAAATGTAATGTTTTGAGCATGTTCTGTTTAAAATGTCTACTAGACATCCACGTGAATTGTCAAGCAGTTGCATATAGGGGGCTGGAACATAGGGAGCATGATGGTATATACAGCAGTTGGAACTCTTCAATATATGAATTATTCATAAACAAATATAAAATAGAAGAGAGAAGAGGGCTGAGGGCAAAATCAAGGGGTATGTTAAAATTATTAATTAGTTAAATAAAGAGGAATCATTAAGACATACAAAGAGGTGTCCCAGCCAGGAGGAAGGAATATCAAAATAGACCATGTTAAAATAATGGTATCAAAACCACTGCTTATAATCTCTGAGAAGTCGCAGAGAATTCAAAAGTTATCAGAAGTCAAGTGTTTTAGCTCAAGTTCCCTGGAAATAGACACAATCTGAAATAAGTACACAGATTTGCTTGTTTTGCTTATTTTTCCCTTTGTTGTTGGTAGTGTTCTCTTGGGAATAACATCTATGAAGAAATAGACAGGGAGCAGGTGGACTCTTAGAGGCAACAGAGGCTTCAGATCATCCCAGGGAGAAATCTGAAACTAAAATGGGTCTTCAGACTTGTCCCAGTAGAGGCTTTAGGGCCATCGTTTCCCTTCTTCAACCAAAATGAATCAGATATTTGCTACAGGTTGCCCCCAGGCATAAACTTAGGCAAGGCATGTTCCTTTAGACTGGGGAAATTCCCAGGAGGTGACAGCTCTGGAGCTGTCAGAAGCCAATAGACACAGTAGCTGGTAGAATAGAGGGAAGGTAGTGGTTTCAGACCAGAGATGGCCCACCCAAATCTCCCTTCATAGAAGCAACTGTTGCTAGGAGTGCTTTAGCCTCAGTGTCCAGCATCTGCAAGGATTAACTCAGCTTCAGGAAGTAGCATCACCTAAAATCATACCATCCCAGGGACAAGTTTCAAAAAAACACACAACAAAAACAAACAAACAAAAAAAAACACCTGAATAATAAACTAACACTACAATGTAAACAATTAGGAAGAAAAGCACAGAGTAAGTAGAAGGAAGGAAATAATAAAGATTAGAGCAGAAATAAATATCATTGAGACTAAAAAATCAATACAAAACATCAATGAAATCAAGAGCTGGTTCTTTGAAAAAATAAACAAAATTGATGAACCATTAGCCAGACTCATCCAGAAACAAAGAAAGAAGACCCCAATAAATAAAATCAGAAACAAAAGTGAAGAAGTAACCTCTGACAACACAGAAATACAAACGATTGTAAGGAAATACTATGAACAACTATATGCCAATAAGCTGTACAATATGGATGAAAAGGATAAATTCCTAGAAAAATACAATCTCCCAAAACTTAAACAGGAAGAATCAGAAAATCTGAATAGGCTAATAACAACTTAGGAAATCAAAGCAGTAACAACAACAACAACAAAATACACACCCAGCAAACAAAAGCCTGGGTCCAGATGGCTTCACAGGGGAGTTTTACCAAACATTCAAAGAACTATACTCCTCAAACTATTCAAAAAATCCAAGAGGAAGGAACACTTCCAAGCTCTTTCTATGAGGCCTGCATTACCCTAATCCCAAAACCAGATAAAGACACTACAAAGAAAGAGAATTACAAGCCAATATCCCTGATGAACATAGATGCTAAAATCAACAACAAAATATAGCAAATCAGATCCAGCATAACATTAGAAAGATCATACACAACAACCAAGTGGGATTTATTCCAGGGAAGCAAGGCTGGTACAACATTTGCAAATCAGCGAATGTGGAGAAAAAAGAACTCTAGTAAACTGCTGATGGGAATAAAGAAAGATGAGTGGATAAAAAAGCTATGGTACATTTTTACCATGGAATATTATGCAGTAGTAAAACAAAAAAGAATCTCGTACCCTTTGAGACAGCATGGAGGGACCTGCGAGTATCATGCTAAGTGAAATAAATCAGTCAGAAAATTATAAGTATCACATAATCACACTCATATGTGGAATCTAAGTAACAAAATACACTGATGAACGGAGTGTATCCAGAGACTGGAAGCATGGAACAGAGTGTGGAATCTCAGAGGGAAGGTAGGGCAGAGTGGGTGGATGGGAGGTAATCAACTAAGGACCTTGTATGCATGTATGCATGGCTTATGGACACAGACAATGCGGAGGTGAGGACCTGGGGTGGGGGATGGGGTGGGCTGGGGGAAGTAAATGGGGGGAAAAAGTAAACATATGTAATACTTTCAACAATAAAAAATTATATTTAAAAAAATGAATAGATAAAAGCATCACCCACTCTGATTTCCATTTCAGAAACTGCTTCCCAGGAAAATCAAATGTTGGTGCCAGGAGTGTTGGAGAGCACCGGCAATAGGATGGTGTTTTGGAATTCAATCACTCAACTCTGCCTGGCAGCAAAGCCCCCATCACTGGTGTTAATGAAGCACTTACAGCCACTGAGACAAGGTAGCAGTACAACGGTTAAAACTTTAAAAGGTGATGAATTGGAATATTGTGCTATACCAGTGAAAGGATATGTATAATCTAGTGCAATGCATAAACTATTTCAAAACTGCAAATTAAAAAGTAAATATGCAAACTGCAGTGGACATACGTTTGGAGTGGCCATCAGTATCTCTACATTCCACTATTCATGCCCTTGTGTTATCCCCTCCCCTGGAGTGTAAGTGGGACCTTCCACTTGCTTCTAATCACAGAATACATCAAAGGTTACAATCTGTACATGATCACATATATATTATTACTAGAGGCCCAGCACGTGAAATTGTGTGTGGGAAGGGTCCCTAGGCCTAGCCTGCAATCAGGGCCATCTTCTGCCCGCTCGCCAGTCCCCAGTCCCACCATGGTGTCACCCCACCACACACACCTGCCTGTTCACTGTGGTTCCCTGTTCGCCATTCTGCAATTGGAGCCTGCAGGTCAGGGGGAGGGACCAAGAGGTCGGCCTTTCCGCTTGCTCACCAGTCCCTAGTCCCGCCCCATCACCACCTACCCTGGTTTGCCGTGTTTCCCCATTCACCATGCTGTGATCAGAGCCTGTGGAAGTGGGCAGGGGGATGGGGCGAACCGACTGGTAGTCAATGCACCTCATAGCGACTGGTCGACTGGTCGTGTTCCGGTCATTATGCTTATGGTTGCTGGCCTTTTATTATATAGGATGGTTAAGTCACATAAGGTTTTAGCTCCCACCTTTCCAGTGTTTCTCTTCCTGTCACTGTGAAAAAGCAATCAGTATGTTAAGGAAACTCATAGGGCAAGGCCCGCTGATGACTTCTAGGAACTGAGGGCAATCTCCAGCAGAGACAGTAGACACATCTGAAGCAAAGTTTTCACTATATCTGCAATAAACTGAATGCTGTTAACAAACAAGATCTGCCCCCAGCCAAGCCTTCAGATGAAATTGCAGCCCAGCCTGTATCTTGATTTCAACCTTAGAACACCCTAAGCCAGTGATGGCGAACCTATGACATGCGTGTCAGAGGTGACACGTGAACTCATTTTTTTGGTTGATTTTTCTTTGTTAAATGGCATTTAAGTATATAAAATAACTATCAAAACTATAAGTCTTTGTTTTACTATGGTTGCAAATATCAAAAAATTTCTATATGTGACATGGCACCAGAGTTAAGTTAGGATTTTTCAAAATGCTGACACATCGAGCTCAAAAGGTTCGCCATCACTGCCCTAAGCAGAGGGCCCAGCTAAGCCATGCCTGGATTCCTGACTCACACAAACTGTAAGATAATCAATATTTGTCACTTTAAAATACATGCAATGCCTTGGCTGGGTAGTTCATTTACTTAGAGCATCATTCTAATACTCCAAGGTTGCAGGTTTAATCCCCAGTCAACATATACAGGAATCAACCCATGAATGCATAGGTAAGTGAAATGGCAGATCAGTATTACTTTTCCCTTCCCTTCCCTTCCCTTCCCTTCCCTTCCCTTCCCTTCCCTTCCCTTCCCTTCCCTTCCCTTCCCTTCCCTTTCTTTCTCTCTCTCTCTCTCTCTCTCTCTCTCTCTCTCTCTCTCTCTTCCTCTCTCTGTAAAATCAATGGATTAAAAAAATTAAGCAACATGCTAAGTTTGTGGTAATACTGTCATCCAGTAATAGAAAATTAAAAATGCAGACAATGGATTTAGGAGGCTATTGGTAAGCTAGATTGACCCACCAGGAAAAGATAGGGCAAATGAGAGAGATTAACTGACAATTGAAAGCCAGACTATCTCATGGACAGCTTATACAGAATCTGTCATATCTTGCAAAAAGAAGGTACAGAAAATAGAGTGTCAGAGCAAATAATGAAGCATCCCTAAAACTAAGGTTTAAATCAGAACCAAAGCAGATATGCTACACTCAAGTCAGAGCTTTCACTGGTAAAAACAGGACCCTGACACATGGAAGATCTGGGCTCATGACCTTAAATTTTTGAATCCTAAATCTGCCAAAGAAGCCTATCACTCCATGTTAACAAATAGCACCCCGTCTTTATTTGAATGTGAGTATAAATGATTGGGAGCACCATCCTGAGAAGGAAGATTTAGCACCTGGCAATAAACCCAGGGAGCTGCCAGGGCTCCATGAAACACGGAGAATACAATGGCCCCCACACCAAGGAAGGTGGAAGTGCTAGAAATTCTCTAGTAGCAGATAAGGATGGGATTAAAGGACACACGACAGTGGGCATACTGGAAAGAATATAATAATTAAGTTGAAAAACCCCAGCAGATGATTACGTTGGAAGTAAGGTCCAGAAGACATATCATGTTCAAAAGCTATCAAGGGTGTCTAGCAGGAGAAGCACCAGCCTTACTAAGCTCATTGGTGGTTCTGTTGAGCCAAAATCTGGCACATTCACCACATGAAAATGTTAAAGTGAATATTGACATCACCCCATTGTCAACATCACCTTTCCTCAGAGTTTGGTCACTCAAATCCCTGTGGTTTTATTAACTTGCAATGGCCTAAACTTTTTGTTGTGTCTTGATTTTATCCAGCATTTATGTTTCTCAGTGGGAAGGTTAGTCTGATGCAAAGCTACTAAATAGTCAATAGAATAAGAGGTTCTTGGTTAATTATTTAATAGAGCATTTATCTTGCAATGTAAAGGTTTTACAAATTTACCTAATTCATAATTAACATTACATCTGGACCATATCCACCGTTGTTTTTCTGCATTGTTTGTCTCAAATTCTGTTTCTTTTTGCTCTGCTATCTTGCCTTTTCCCTTTACTAAGATAAAAGTTTGATTACTATTATTTCATTTTATAGTGAAAATAAAAATGTATATATTTAATTTAACAAGTGCAAGGTTAACTCCAAAACTCTTAACTTCAGTCATTCTCTACCACCTTATGTGTTATTTTCTATTATATATTTTATGCCATAAATTAGAAATGATAATTTTTTTTGTTTTAGAAAGTTAATATTCAGCCTCTCTGACCTTCTTGCATTATATCCTTTCTTCTTGAACTTAATATTTTTATGTAATTACTAGTTTACTCTCAATATGTATATTTTAAAAAACATCACTATTCAGTGTTATTCTTTAAAAAAATTAGTTTCACTGGCTATAGCTGTTTTACATTGTTTTTCACCATTTTGAAAATATTATTTCAAAGTCTTGTGTTCTATTTTATTTTAAGAAGTCCTCTGTCAGTCTAATTATTACCCCATGTTAGGTCATCCACATTTTTTTCCTTTCATGCTTTAGTGCTCTTCTTTTCTTTGTTTTTCTAGTTTTACTGAAGGTATTTAGATGTGCATCTCTCTTCCATCACCTCTCTCTCTCTCTCTCTCTCTCTCTCTCTCTCTCTCTCCCTTTCTCTCTCTCTCCCCTTCTCTCTCTCTCTCTGTCTCTCTCCCTTCTATGTTTTTCTGACTTAGATAATTTGTATTGTTTATCAATCTTGCAATATTTTTACATCTTACATGTCTAACTTTTCTACCTGCCTACCAATTATCCGCTTCTCCATTCTCTCCTTCTGATTGTGCAATTAGAACTCACTCCATTTTTTGTTTTTAATATTTAATTTTTACTATGTTTGCACATTATGTAGTTTGTAACTTCAAATTTTAGGTTTTAATTTTGAGAAAATATATTATTTTAAATACTATACTCATTTTTAATACAAAATTTCTTTTATTTCTTTATTTTTTAGATCAATGCTTCTAATACATGTGGCCTTTGTGAAGCTATTTTCCAGGTTGTTTTTCTGATGAATTTTGCTCATGTCATGGAAGAGGATTTTCTTATGTATCTTATGAGTTTTGATTGTGAAGTCATGTTTCTCAGAACTTTATGTGGCGATACTCGTGAGATACTTATTATTCTTCATTTTATCTGTGAGATACAAGGCTCAGAATGAAAGTATCATCACTGTCTTCCATTGATCAGTTTTTCATTTTTATTGTTCACTATTGATTGTTAATAGCTGAAGCAGTAAATTTGTCCATGCAGAGGGTCCCAATCAGTCCAGATTTCATGAGGTTCCTATACCCCAGTTAACATTTGAGATCAGTCTAAGAGTCTCTTCACATCTCAAGGGGTCTTCCTATATGCTGTGTCTTTTTTAAATCTGCCACCATCTGTTTTAATTACAGAATTTTGCTCTTGTTTTCCTTATGAGCTAATTATAGGCCAAACTTTAAGCTATAAAGATCTAGCAAGATCCATACTGAGAGATATTCGATATTTAGGTCCTATATACATTTTCTAATTTCCCCTTTTTCCTTGTTTATGAGCCCTGAAGATAGTCCAAATTTCCCATATAAAAGATACCCATTATAGATGCAAAATACCTATTTACATGTTTGTAATTCAAAAATGTTTCCATACATTAAGACTTGCATACTGATGAAAAGTTAATTCCTCACCTCATGGCCATTATTTTTCAGCTGCTCTACATGTAGCATTTCTTGTAGGGTATTCTCAGAATAACATAAAACTTTATCAGATCTTTTCTAAGCTTACTGTCTTTCCCTGGGCATACAGGGATGCTCTGATTTCCCAAAGAAACTCTCTCTCCAAGTTTTTCTGCTGCATATCTCCACTGTATTATTTTGCTTCAGGCAGCTCTGAGTTTTCATTCATCTTACATTATTTTCATGCAATGCCCACCTTTATCCCAGGAAGAGTGAATTCTGAGTTAAGCATAACAAAGATGAGCACCTTCTAACAGTCCTTTATGTAGCCTCAGAAAGGTTAGAGTAGATGAACACAAAAATTTCGGGATAAAATCTGCTTTCCCCTCTGAAATCAGGCTCCAGGGTTCCACACTGGGAATGCGGATTGCTGTCTTTAAGACCATGGAGGAAGACTAAATAGAAACACCACAACGTTTTCCTACCATTATCAAGTTCCTTTTTTCTGATTCAATATTCACTTCATTTCTATAAATATTTGTTCTCTGTGATTCTGACCTAGTCCTGACAGTTTCTGCTTGTTTTTCAAAGCTTCTGTGGAGAAACAGGAGCTTGGAGTTTCCTACTTCACCATTTGGTAAACCTAAATAATTTATGTCCAAATGCAGTGAACATAAATTGTTTATCATTTGTCAACATTAATTAAAATAACAAGAATAATAATTTTTCCACCTGCTACAGCAACTTTCTCACCACTTTTTCAGGCTCCACTAACTGATAGTTCACTATTTTTCTAAGAGTTTTTCTGTTGCTTTTCTCACATCTGCCTATAGCTCAGCCCAAAAGCCAATTCCACATATTGCAAGTTTTCCTTATGGTATCACCCTAACCATAATACAAAATTTTTTGTCAGTTAGAATTTGTGGCATAACAACAACAACAAAAATGAGTGGTTTAAAGAAGAAGCATTTACATATGCACAATGTTGTAGTCTGGCAGTTTGGGTAGGACACAAGTGAACAGTTCTTTGGTCTCAGTCAGACACTCTCATGTTCTGTCAGTCAGCTGCCTGGAAGTTTATGATGCCCTCAACAGGGAGGACTTGCCTTAGTCTTTCATCATTTCTTAGCATCTTGCAGGATTACCTGGGCTTGATCACATGGTTGCCATGTTATAAGAAAGAGCACATGTTATAAGAAAGAGCACAGAGGATGCAAAGCCCCTTTCACTCTGGGCTTATAATTCAGGTGCTGTCACTTCTATTTCACTCCATCAATAGAAGGTGAGATTGAATTTGAAGAGTGAATAAATCAACTACATCTTGATGTGTGGAGATGCACAATTTGTTGCCTATTGGAATTCTGAATCTATATGTCCATTCTTCTCTCTTCTAAGTTTTGCTACTTTTGGTAGCTACCATTGCTTCATTCTTGTTTTTAAAGATATTTATTATTTTTTCTGTTAGTAATCAAATTTCACCCTCTTCATTCTAGTTCTATTTTTTTCTAGGATTAAAAAAATGTCCTGATTAGAGAATTAGCCTTAATGGCAATTTTGACAGAAACAATATACTAACATAAGACATATATTCTCATATCCTCAACATTTCATAAATTTTATCTAGTCATATATAAGATTGAACATGAATAACTTTTGCCTATATTAAAAAAATCTAACAGACTCTGAAAATATTGAAAACTACATTTACATTCATGTTTTTCTGTCAAAACTTCATTTGCTTTATTGTTTTGAAATATGTTCATTTGTCTTGTTATTAGTTTCAGAGAGAGGAAGGGAGAGAGAGATAGAAACATCAATGAGAGAGAATCTGCGATGAGCTGCCTCCTGCACACTCACACTGGGATTGAGCCTGCAACCTGGGTGTGTGCCCTGACCATGAAACAAATAGTGACCTCTTGGTTCATGGGTCAATTCTCACCACTGAGCCATGCTAGCTGGGCTACTCCATTGTTTTGAATAACAATCTTATCACTGCTTAACAATCCTTATTGTTCACTTCTACATATACTAGAAAATTACCTTATTGTGTAACTACAGGGTTAATTCCCTGTTTGGTTTAGTAATCATGATTAAAATCATCTATGAAAAAATAAAATCATCTATGAAATTATGATGTGTGTGTGTGTGCATGCATTCACTCACACATGCACATTTAGGCTACTTTCATAAATCATGGATTAAAGTAATTAAATGCAACAGCTCATTGTATCTAGAGTTTTTGAAATTTTGGTGATAGCATAAAGTCACTACTATGACTTTGTTTTTGAATTCTCGTCAGAGGATATGATTTCCTATTGATTTTTAGCAAGAGAGGAAGAGAGAGAGAGAGAGAGAGAGACAGAGAGAGAGAGAGAGAGAGAGAGAGAGAGAAACATCAATGTGAGAGAGGAACATTTATCAATTGCCTCCCATATGCATCCTGACCAGGAATTGAACTTGCAAACTTTTGGTGCATGACAGGATGTTCCAACCAACTGAGCCACCTGGCTAGAGCACTATAATGACATTTTATACTCAAGATAATTTTTCAAACAATGCCATTTTCTGAAAATGCCAGCCATATAGACACAGAAAATATTCATGAGTATCAGTGCATACACTATGCTTTCTTGACTCCCAGAGGGATATGAATAAAGCTTTCAGAAAAAATGTTGAAACTGTTTTATTAGCCACACTTTTATGCTCATCTACTGTAGTAGTTCCAAGACGTTCCATTATTCTTTTTCTTAAATATATTTGTAATGCAAATACCTAAAAATGAGGTAGGAATATCAACTCTCTAGTCTATCAAAAGTGCTAGAATATTTTATTTGGGACTTCTGGTCAAGATGGCTGCATAGGTAAATGTGGTACTCAATCCTCCCATAATCACAACAAAATGAAAAATAAACATCAAAACAACCATCATTCAGAACCACCTAAAATCTAGCTAAAAGTAAGTTCTACAACTAGGGGCTGAAAGAGGAAGCCACACTAAAACTAGCTGAAGGAGTGCAACAACCTATTCTCACACCCACCAGTGGCAGACAAAAATTGGGAGGGATATTTCAGCTGCAAAGTTCCCCCCTGAGGAGAGAGGGTTCCTGGCCCCACATCAGACCTCCAAGCTCAGAGTTCCAGAGCCAGGAAGAGAATTTTCCATAACTTCTGGCTGTAAACACTAGGTGGTGGTGGTGCGGGGTTGGGGTGGGGGGACATTGTGGCTGAGGGAGACAGAGGGAGCCCCGGGCATTCTTCTTAAAGGGCCCACATGCGGCGTACTCAGAATCACTCCCTCTAAGCTCCAGTGCTGGGCTAGCAGCTTGAAAGGAACCAGGGACATATAGGGAGCATCGTCTGTAATCAAGGCAAGAGCTGGGGAGCAGCTTTCCACCAGACAAAAGTGTTGGCAGAGGCCAATATTCCATTTCTGAGACCCTCCCCCACACAGAGCCAGCAGGTGGCTCATACTGTTTGCCCAGCCCTGGTGATTATTCCCTGAGACCCTGCCCCAGCACACTCATGGGCCCACCTGTAGGGCAGGACTATAGGGTTAAGCCTCGGACTGACCTGTTGGCAAAGCCACAAACAAGTCCCAGCTTAGAAGGCACAGTCCTCTTAGCATAAGTAGGCTTGACCTTATGATGCTCCCTAGATCTTATCTGGGAAGCTAATGGGCTGAGGGAGATGCAGCAAGTGCTGCCAAAACAAGTGAAACTCACAAAAACATTATAACTATGGTGACCACTACCTTGTTTACCTCTGGCTATAAAATAAAGGCTCAGCTTGCCTCTGGATCTCTCTCTGTGGCCTCAGCCAGGCACAGGAAGATCCACCTAGACCCAGCTTATTCTCTTTGTCTGTCTTTTCTTCATCCTTTACCGCCCTCACTCAGGCTCACGGAACCCTTGGCTGAGCTGGCTTGGCACACCCACCCAAACCATTTCTAGTGGCTTTTCTATACAAATAGCCTCGATTTCCTCATGTGTCAGACTTTCCTAAAATCTCTCAAACAGGCAGCATCTGGCCTCTGTGTACTCTGTACCCTTGCTAAGTGGCAATAAGCCAAGCACTAGCAGCAACTGGCTTTGGTTCACAGCTTGGTCTTTCCCGGGCACTTCCAAGCCCATCACAAAGCAGCCATCCGCAGATCACCACAGCTCTTGCTGGGTAGCCCTAGGCAGGGCATAGGAAGTGGCTGACCTCGCAACTCCCAGGAGACCCCAGAGTTAGTGGACATAGTGGAAAGCTTCAGACCATGCCAGATTATAACCCTACCACCTCCACGAGTGACACACTCAAGGAGCAGACTAGGTGGGCATCAAAGCCTCACTGAAGCAAGTCTTACTTCCTAGTGTTGACTCTTGCACAGCAGCTCCTCTTTTACCTGATTCTTCATGACCCATGTATCTTGTATTGTTGTCTATGCATCAAGTTAGCAGTTTCCTCTTTTAGATATTATAGGTTCACTTTGGCAGGAAAGACCTACTCCTCTTGGGCACTGGATAGGTCAGTAGTGTCTGAGCAAGTGGGGCATGCTATTGGTGTCTCTAGTTAGAGGAGACTATTACTTGTGCTCTAAAGTTGGAGCACTGCCTGGGCTCCACAGTTTGGTGGGGCTGCTGGCTGTTTCTGTGGTCAGGTGGAGCCATTAGCTGGGCTGTGAAATCACTTCTGGTCAGGAAAAGTCACAGGCTGTTTTTCCTGACAGGGAGGTGCCACTGGGTGGAATCTGCCATTGGGCAGGCCTGCAGGCTATGATTGCAATCGCACTTGGTTTGGTGAGGTCCCAGGCTATGCTCCCCAACTGGATGGTGCTACTGACTGGACTCTGTCCAGATGGAGCTACAAGTCAGACTTCATAGTGGGACAAGATTTCAGGTCTTTCTTGGAGACCTTGCAAGGTTGCAGGCTATGTCCTGAGGTTGGGTGGGGCTGTAGGCTGGGTTTTGTGATTGGGTCAGCCACTGACTATCCTTGGCTGTTGGGCATGGTCATTGGTAGGGTTCTCTGATAGGGAATGGCCTCCAGATTTACCCCGCAAATGTATAGGACTGAAGACTGTGTTCCACATTTGGACTGGGTGGCTCTCTGGGGTCCCCATCAAGAAGGCTGTGTTCAGCAATCAGGCAGGGTCGTGGGCTGAGGTTTGCTGTTGAGTAGGTTTGTAGGCTGGGCTCTGTGGCTTCTCAGGATCATTGTTCAGGCCCCATGAAGGACCAGAGGGTAGGCTCAACTGTGGGGCAGGGCTTCTCACTTGACTCCCTGGCTGGGTGGGCCATAGGATGTGTTTTATATCTGCTAAGCTTCTGAAACTTCTCTATAACTTTACTTAATGATTGATTCACACAAAATCTATGTAAGCCATAGATTGAATTAGCTAGTCAAAAGGAATATTCTGATCTACATTTATCAATGGAAATTATTAGATTACTGTTTCCTAATATCCACCATGTCTCATGATCCTGGTGGTTTGAATTATTTTCACAATTTGACCAATTTAGGGGTCATGGAAAAACCAAGGTTTTGATTTCCCAGAACTCTGCTCTGGGTTATATTAGTCAATGAATCTGTATAATTTTTTAAATAATATCTTTTCAAGATGAAGTTATTTGTCTCAGTCACAGACAGTAAAAAAATAAATAAATAAAACAAAACACCATTTTTAAGTTTCAAATCAGTGAGCCATGGGCCAAAGTATTACCCATTTTAAATTTCTTAGTACTATTTATTTTAAACCATATATCCATGAATGTAACTTGAAGTCCTCTTATTTCAATTCCACCAGTGGATTTAGTCTTGCCATTCTTAACCCCTTCCACACCTAACAAGACTTATGGATGTGAAACCTATGGCACAATGATTTCTTAGATTAGGTAGATGTGCTATCTGATGTTAACTGGACCAACTCTGTAATCATCCACCAGACTCATTTTCTAGACAACTAGTAGTAGATAGAAGTTTATAAATTTTGCCAAGTTATCCCCACTCTGAGATAGTTGACAACTGACCACCTTCTTTAAGTTTTTTAAAAATCAACAGGCTGCATTTTGCTAAGTTGTCTTCCACAGAACATTTAGCATAACATTGACAGATCAAATATCTAATTTATATGGGAGTATTTTTAAATATGCTTCATTCCATGTATATATTTTCCCAGAAACACATTTCCATTTCTTAAATAATCAACATGATTTATGTTAGAATCCCACATACCTTATAATTTGCAATTCTAGAATGTGCCATTAAAACATGTCGTTATAGTTTAGCAAAGCATAACTTTTAAAATGTCAAACATTTGCTAAAATTACTGAACGCTATTTAGTAACCTTTGGACACTTCTTGCTTTGAGATAAACTTGCATTGAAAGAGGCTAATGTAGATAGTAATATCTGAAAATACTTTATGACTTAAGGTTGAAAATGAGTTTAATAACTTTATTTTATCTTACCATGACCTCTAGAACGCAGAGGAAATGCAAGTTATGTTTATTGAATTCTGCCAATTGGCATCATTTGTGAACAGAAGGGAGATGAGGGGCAGGTAATGCTTCAGGAGGATGGCTCCCAATGAGCAGCTTTCCTAAGGCAACAGAAGTGGGGGCAACTAATCTCCAAATGACTCTTACTCAGAATTTCTCTCTTGCCCTCTCTTGCCTAGTAGAATCATTTATAAATTTTGACCTACGTCAACAAACAAACATTGTAGCTTGTCTCTTCATGATGTATAAACATTTACAAACAAGCTTCCAATGAAGATAAAACAAATATACACAAAAAGTTTTACCCATCTGGCAACGTTTCTCTAAATGTTAAAGGACTTGATTAAATTTCATGAATATCTTGAAAAAAATCTTTCCTAATTAAGAAATCAAAGGAACTCAATGTGTAATCAATAATTCATTTGTTTTGTGAACATATTTTTTTCATGTTAATTATACTAATTGCTAGTGTGAGTTTAGGAATATAAGCATTTGAGATGAGAAGTGTATAGAATATTTAAGTTTATTATCTACCTCCTAAACAATAAAATATTTATGACATACAAAATAAGTATATATTGTAGAAATATGATTTTTTTCTTAAATTTCCTTATGGGATTTCTTTAATTTTGTAGTGTGAAAATATCTAAAGAGGCAATAAGAAAATGTCTCAAAAAAAGAAGTAATGATTAGACTGGAAGCTGCAATATCATATATATTCTTTATTGAAGAAAGGAAGGTAAAAAAGAAGAAATACAGGGTGCCCAAAAATTGTATACATACATTAGCAACTGATGGCTCAAATTTGAAAATGAAAAGTATTTTAATAAACACTGCCTTTATAATTATTATAAATTTTTGGGGACACCCTATATTTCCATTCTTACATGTTTTTTTTTTACTACGCTCTTATTTGTATTGGATTTCTGTAAAATGGAATTAAAAAAAAAACAACAGGTTCTTTTTGTGTTATATTTTTCTGTTGCATGACCTAATTGATATCACATGACTCCAATAGAATTCTAGCCCACCTCAAGGGGCAAAACCAATGGTGGCTGTGATCTGCATCTGGACAATTACAAATTTTGCTCCTTGTGGGATCAAATATCTTCAATCATGGTCAGTAAATATAACTCCTAATCCTTAATTTGGGAGATGTGATCCTGTAAGGACACTGTGATTTAAAGTCCTGAATTTATATTTAATATTATTAGAGAAAATGCATATAATTGTGCATACATTTACAAATACCAGATTGGAGAGGGTGCAGGCTGGGCTGAGGGACACCTCTCCTCGTGCATGAATTTTGTGCAGTGGGCCACTAGTAATTGAATAAAGGTCAATTATGCAAATGCTAAATTCTACTTAGTATTTAAATTAAATAAATCTTAAAGTTCTCACCAGATAATTACAACTGCATCACTTTTACTTTTCATTAGAGGCCCGATGCATGAAATTCATGCAAGAATAGGCCTTCCTTCCCCCAACTGCCAGCACCAGCTTCCCTCTGGCACCCAGGACCTGGGTTGGCTTCCCTCAGGTCACCCAGGACTGGGGCTGGCTTGCCTCTGGTTGCCCGCAGGCACCTGGGACCCGGGCTGGCTTGTCTCCAGCCCCGGCTTTGTCTGGAAGGATGTCTGGAATGATGTCCAGAAGGATATTCAGTCTAATTAGCATATTACCCTTTTATTATTATAGATATGCTCCCATTGAACCCCATCCTGAAATTCAGATATTTTTGACAAAGACTTCTATTCCAGTTGCTCCATCTCCTCTCTCAAATGTTTCTGAGGTTCACCATATGTCTAGAAATTTTAAGCTAAAATTTACATGTTTTTTTTTTTAATTATTGACTGCAAAATTGACTTCCTTTTTATCTCACAAATGTTCTGTTTGACTTTGGCAAGCCATTTAATTATCTCAGGCAGCAAAATTTGAGATTAGAGCAGGAATCTCTTATTTGTTCTAGTTCTATACTTAAATGTTTTGCTCAATATGAAGACTTTCTATGTTTATATGTTAAAATAGGTGTGACTGTGACAATTCTAAGACTAATCTTAACCACCAATGACACTGACTGGAGGGGCCTAAAATCTGTTGTGACATTATGTACATGAGCTATCGGTAAGTCAGAATTATCTTATTTCCCTCTAAACATTAAAATTAAAATGCCAAACCTTTTTAAGGGTATAAAAAGTGTTATTGACATGTTTCTATACTTGTAGTAAATAGAGATTAAAATACAACCTAGCACCACCTTATTATATTTCTGATTTTTAAATCCTTATTAACGATAATAATAATAAAACTACTATTTCTCTCATCTTTTGCTATTAATTTTACATGATGTTTTATATCTGTTATCTCATTTAATCCCATAAGCTACACTGATTGCTAGTAATTACTGAGGGTTTAAGATAAGGAGAGCATAGTATTAGCTCTTTAAAGCATTTATTTCTGACAATAAATATATAGAGAAAGGCACTATACACCTACTACCATATAATAATTTCTTATCCTGGTGAACAAAAACAAAAAAGGGCAATGTGTATTTAACATGAAAGTTAAAAACTTGGGAAACAAGGCACAGAGAGTTTATAGATTTACTGAGGATTACACATAAGGTGACTGTTTAATAAATTAAAATTTTGTGAAGAAATTACTAATGTTTCATGATAAACAAAATTATTCAAATGAAATAAAGTAGTTTACAGTGATTAAAACAATCATTGAGAACACTTTAAAATTACTGTTTTCTGATATTTTCTTTAAATCATGGATGTATTTCTTGCATATTACTAAAATCATGAAATATCAAATTGAAAAACAAAAACAGAGACTCAGAGAAAGGAAGGAAATTAGTTTAACTATTAGAAGTATTTACTCAAGAATTGTTATTAGTTATTTATATATTAGTAACTTGATTATTACTCTTTCATATATCTTTATATATTAAACGTTTTTTATATATTTATATATGTACAAACTGGAATGCATTTAATGATATACTCTTATATGCAAATTTATATGATATGTTCTGCCAAATAGCCAACCAATTGTTTCATTGCTATTGTTTGAAAAATATTTTCTGTGGTTCATAATCAGCATTGTCAGTTTTATGCTACAGAAAATTCACATTTTTAAAAACTAAGGTCTTTTATAAATTTTATGCTCAAAAATAGTTCAAAACACAACTATTTTAAGCAAAGGAACAACAAAATGTTTAATGTTCAAATTCTCTAATTTTTTGAAAATACTGTACTTAGGATAGAATGCGTTACTTAAATATTCTTCTTTCCTTAACAATTCTATCTTTGACTCAATTTTACTAAACATCATCTCCAAAAAATGCCACAAAAAGTATATATCTACTTATACCTAAAACCAAAGTAGAGGTACTCTTCAGTATGAAGTATCTTCAGTCTGTTTCTGTAATATGCATGCCAATGAAAAATTGATGAACAATATAATTGCAGCCTTTTAATTCATCTGATTGCATTTAAGTGTCTACATAATAATAAAAACATAATTGAAATGTTATTGAGGACTTTTTGTTTAAATGCCAACTTTTATAAATTCTTATTTAATTCATTTTAATCATTAAATTTGCCATTTTTATGAAAGTTTATGATATGGGATAATTTCTCTTTATATTTAGCATTATGTCTTCCAAATAGTAGAAATGTGATTATCAGAAGTATATAAATTAAAATTCATAATAAATATTGTAATTTAGTTACCAAATAAAGATGAACACACAATGCTATTGGAATTATTGACAGACTTATTGACAAAATTGCACCAAGTTGTTGGTATGTATTTGATTCATTATTCATTTACAGTTCTTTACTTAGCACCTGCCATAAGCCAGCCACTGTTCTAAGTTCAAGTTCACTTATGTTACTTACATGGGATTTTTCTATCTGAACGTTTGCAATCTCTAGGTGTAGCCTTTGTTTTTGAATTTTCTGCTTCTGTTGGTTGCTCAGTTTCCTAGTAAATATTTTTTTTAGTATACAAGTATTTCATTTGCATTTTTATGATTAAAAACTCATAGTTCTTTAATCAACCATCACAAAAATAAAGAACATAAAAATAACTAGCAGTTCAGAAAGATCACTGGCAACAGCCAAAAAATACATTCAAGACCATCAAAAACAACATTACACTCTTAAAACGGATCAGTAGGAGATGTGTGAGCCACCTTTTTGCCATCCATTCCTTTATGGTAATTAACAGAGATCTAAAAAAGGTTGACATAAACTTCTCCCAATCAGGAGAAGAACCACAAAGATTGGGTTGTGGGGCTTATAATCACAAGATTAGGAAAGCATGGACTTCTTCTCTAGCATTACCAGGGACCAGGCTTAATCGCAACAAAGACATGGCACGTCTTGGTTTTAGGCCTATCTTGCCAGCTCAGCATTCACGTGTAGTGGGAGCTCTAAGGTCTTCCCTCTCTCTAAACAGCTTTTATTTCCCAATTGGCTACGTAAAGCATTTCTCTATATTATGTAATATGGCAGAACATTCTTTCTTGAAATACCTTCTTTCCTAGATGTATAAATATGACTTTTACTGGAAGGAAGACAAAGCAACTTAACAGTGGATGAAACAATGAAGTCATTTATTTACTCCCTAGTTAACTCAGCTGAAACATGCCTTGAATATTCCTTTGCTCTGCTTGCTTAAGGCCTAAAACCTAAGATCAGCTTTTAAAATCAGTAGGCTCTGATATTTACCCTGGCATCACTCTAGATAACATTTTAATTTTCAAATAAACAAGGGACAGTTATGGAAAAATGATGGTGAGAAGATAAATGCTTCTGGGCTTGTCTTAACTGGGCAGAGTTCCTTATCTCTGTTACTTCACCAGTTATGGAAGGAAATTATTTGAGAAAAGAATTTTAAAAGAGAAAAAAATAACAAAAAAATGCAAAGTAATGAAAGAGAAGATGGGGGAATATATTAAGGGTGAAAATAATTTCCTCTCATACAATGAGAAGATTAAAACCTTTCCAACACAGTATTTGGATTATTTTCTGCATCTGCAAAGATCATTAATGATTTTTTCTTAAATATGATCTTAATAGTAATTTTATTTGTTTGCTTTCTTTTTGAACAATTTTTAAGTAAATGTAAAGGAAATACTGTATGATATTTCTGAAAATGTATAAGGTTGAGCACCGAGGATTTAAATGCAATTCCTTGGGCTATGGAGAGACCCTGATTTGCATTAAAGGACAGAGTATAACAATGCTATACAGTGGCCTGAGCATTTTCACCTCCCTGTAGAATAAATTGATGGGCAAAGAGGCATTCCCTTTGCTAGTATGTTACTTAACAAAGTTTCTCAAAGGTAAATTTAAAATTCTCAGCAATATTTTTGGATGTAAGACAATGTGAGTGTAAAGATGCTTATTTATACTATTTCATTTATCTATTGTTCAACCCTTATTTATTAGATACTAAAGAAAATGCTCAAAAACAGTGTAGATGGACAAGTAAATTAGCAAATACAACAGTTTTAACTGTGATGAAATATGCTATCATTGAGACTATGAGAGCACTCCCAAAAAAGACAGTTGATAGGATGACCTGGGAAAGTTTCCAAGAAAACCTGAAGCCTAAATTCAGTTTTTAAAAGCAAACAGGAATAGTTGCAGTTGGCTAATGAGGTGAGGACTTTCAAAATAGGACAAAAATCTGCAAATACAGTAAACTCTCAACATAACAGTCTAATTCGGGTGAAGGGGTGTCCATTAAAGCCAAAAATCCTTTATATAATAAAGTAGGGTTCCAAAAACTGTATGTTAAAATATTGACATATTAGTTTACTTGTTTTTACTTCTGTAGACATGTTTGTGTAATTAAGTATATATGAAAATTTAAAATTAACAAAAAAGTTTTTATATGTTCTAGTATTACTATAATTTTAAATGTATGCTGAATAAGTCTAGTACATGCCTGCATTCACCAGTCACCATGAGTAAACAAATGCACATGGCTAGGTTGTGGCTTTGCATAAATTGGAACATTGGTAGCATGTGTTAAAACTGCTACAGAAAGTTATGCCAGGCAGCAACAAAACCAATTACTTCTCTGGATGCCATGGGATCATGTGCTAATTATTTACTGAACCTTATCGATGAACTCATGGATTTAAAGATGTAAACTATAGTTGTAGATATGTAATATTTATTTATGTTGGCAAAATTACTACAGTGTTTTTTTTCCAAAATATGGTCTGTTTGTTAAAATTTTTTAAAAATAACAGTGAATTAATAGCAAAAAAAATAACCCATTAATTCAATTATATGCAAATCTTGGATAAAAGCATTCTAAAATTAACAGGGCGTTATTTTTCACAAATTACATATGGAGAAGAAACTTTGTCCATTAAATCTGAATTCTGTTAAATCAAGGTCCCCTAAATAGAGGGTTTACTGTAAAGTTGACCTTCATTAACATGGGTTTCAACTGCTTGGGTCCACTTACATGTGGATTTTTTTCAATAAATTTATTGAAAAAATTTTTGGAGATTTGTAACAATTTGAAAAAAACCAACTCACAGATGAACCATGTAGCCTGAAAATAACAAAAAATAAGAATAAGATATGTTATAATGCATAAAATATATGTAGATACTATATCTTATCATTTACATAAAATATACACAAATCTATTATACAGAGATAACATTTATCCAAACTTATACACACACTTGTAAAATGTACATGGCGCCATTTGCAGTGAAGAGAAATGTAAACACACATAAAGATGCAGTATTAAATCATAACTGTACAAAATTAACTGTAGTGCATACTATACTACTATAATAATTTCATAGCCACCTCCTGTTGCTATTGTGGTGAGCTCAAGTGTTGCAAATGCCTGCTTAAAAACTGTGTGATGCTAATCACCTCTGCATGAGCAGTTGTCTCTTCAGTAAATTGCATACCACAGTTAAAAGGGATTTCTCACGGTTCTCATGTATTTTTCATCATGGTTAGTGCAATACCATAAACCTTAAATAACACCATGGGACCCACACAAAGTGCCACTAATGATGCTAGAAGTGCTCCCAAGAAATGGAAAAAAGTCATGACATTACAAGAAAAAGTTGAATTGCTTGATATGTACTATAGATTGAGGTTTGCCCACCATTTCAAGATAAGTCTATCATAAAGATCATTGTACAAAAGAGAGGAAATTTGTTAAGCCATTGTGCAGCTACCTCACAATAACCTTGCACTTTTTGCAAAATACCTTTTTATCTCGGACTGAAACTGCAGCTTTTATGTGGGTGCAGGATTGCTACGAGAAGAGCATAACTGTAGACTCTAATATCATTTGAGAAAAAGCAAATTCATTATATGATCACTTAAAGCTAAAGGAAAGTGAAGGATATGTAACTAGAAAATATAATGCCAGCAAAGGGTGGTTTGATAATTTTTGAAAGAGGTTTGGCTTTAGAAAATGTCAAGATAACGGGAAAAGCAGCTCCTGACAACCAACAGGCCATAGACAAGTTACCAGAAAACCAATGAGGAAATCATTGAGGAAAAAGTTATCTGCTTGAACAGGTTTTTAATGCAGACAGAAGTGTCCTTTTCTAGGAAAAAAAAAAGTCACAAAGGACATTTATTAGTAAGGCCGAGAAGTGAACACCAGGATTTAAGGCAAGAGGGAGAGGCTAACTCTACTGCTTTGTGCGAATGCAGTCGGGTTAATGATCAGGATTGCCTTCTCTAAAGCTACTAACTTCCGAGTCCAGAAGGGAAAAGATAAACAACAGCTGCGAGGCTTTTGGTTGTAAACCAAGAAGGCCTGGACAAAGAGAAGGTTTTTTTTCTGTATTGGTTCTATGGATGCTTTGTTCCTGAAGTCAGGGTGTATCTTGCCAATAAAAAACTGCCCTTTAAAGTTCTTTGGCTATTGGACAATGCTCCTGGCCACCCAGAGCCCCTGGAGCTCATCACCAAGGAAGCGTCCTGAAGTGGTCTACTGGCCCCCAAACACAATGTCTCTAGTTCAGCCTCATTACACATGGACTCTACGGAAAAGATTGCCAACTGTATGGAAGGGAACCCCATCAGAGGGTATCCTGGAAGTCTGAAAGGATTATACCACTGAGGATGGGATGCCATCATTTATATAGAAAAAGTCATGAATGTCTAGTGTTACTAATACATATAACATCTACAGGGAATGAAGTGTACCACTGCAGAATTTTTATGTTATGTAAAATAGCATAATGTTACCTGAAGTGAGACTGTAATACATGAAAACTACACACTAGAAATCCAAAAGCAACTACCAAAAGAATACAACAAAGACTAGAGTAAATAAGCCAACATATGAGAAATTATACATTAATAACTTTTAATAAATTAATTTATTTTATATATTTTAATAAATTAATTTCCTTAATGAAATACTTTTGTCAATAACATTGGAAATAAAAATTAAAACTTTCATGTGACTCAAGAAAGGCAAAATAGAGAGGGGAAAACAACCATGGCCATATAAAAAGCCTTATTAAATTTAAATGGAAAAATCACTCTAATTTAAGACAGATTTTTAAAGTTTAGTTGATAAAATGAGAACCAAACTTATTCTGTAAAAAAACATACAATTAAATAAAAAGAGTTAGCCCTAGCCAGTTTGGCTCAGTGGATAGAGTGTTGGCCCATGGACTGAAGGATTCCAGGTTTGATTCCGCAATCCATGTGCCTCTCTCACATCCATGTTTCTCTCTGTGTGTCTCTCCCCCTCCCTTCCACTCTCTAAAGACCAAAGAAAAAATATCCTCAGGTGAGGATTAACAAAAAACAAAATCAAAAAAGTTAAATGTCTAGAAGTGAAAGGATACAAGATAATGTTTACGGACAATATTAATTGAAGGGAAGATGAAAGGCTAATAACAACAACAAGGTTACTTCAGAGAAAATAATACTTTCAGGGATAAAGAGAATCTTGTCATAAGGATAAAGGGATCAATTCATCAAAAAGGCATAACAATTTTAAATATTTATGCAAGTAATAACAGGTTAAACTGCAAGAAGCAATTGAGAAATCCACAATTACAGCTAGAGATTTCAAAACCCTTCACCAAACAACAGAGAGAAAACCAGTAAGAACATAGAAAGCTTGGACAATTAAGGGACCTCACATAACTGACTTCTCTCTATAGAACACTAAATGCAACAACAAAAATATAGACTACTTCTTTATGCATATGTACCAAATAGACTTTATTATGGTCCTAATATCTGAATAAATTTAAAATATTCACAATATATAAAATATGTCCCTTACATTGGGCTTACCAGAAATTAAAAACAAAACTCTGGAAAATTCCAAATATTTGGAAAATTATATTTATTTATTTATTTACTTTCACTAACAATATATGAAAGTTGTAGTTGCTCTACGTAATAACTAACAAATTGGTGTTATGTGTAATGCTAGTATTTGCAATTGTAAAAGATGCAAAGCAGTATAACATTGTTTGAATTTGTATTTTTCTAATGACTAATGATTTTAGCACTTACATATCTTTGTCATTCTTATACCTTTTTAAAGTGCCTATTCAACTCTTTGGATTTTATTTTTAATTTTTAAAAACATTTTGGCTTTTTGTTATTGACACCAAAATTATAGAAAATATACATATATATTTTAAATAACCCTTACATTAAAAAATAAAAAGTATTTTAGTCTAAACTTTAAAAATATATTTTTAAATTTATGGAATGTAACTGAAAGAGTTAATAAATAAAATTTGTATTCTCAAGTAAAGTCTTAATATAAGTTATCTAAGTTTTTACTTTAAAATTCTAAGGGAAAAAGAGCAAATAAAATTCAAAGTTATTACAATGAAATACATAATATACAAAAAGAAAAAAGAATACAAGTATATTTATGAAAATGTTGAATTTGACAATACCTTTAGAAGATTAAGAGAGAAATTAAAAATGTATGCTCATCAAAATACACTGTTAAAAAATTAAGAAGCATGTCAGAAAACAGGTTTGTCTATTAATCAAAATTGTAAATTAAGACTGGTATATTTGAAGTAGTAAAATATTATAAGTTAATGAAAGTAGGTAATGAAGTCTGATGACTTGATTGAATAAAGGAGAATGGGTAAGAAGTAAGAATGATTAAGAAGGAGGTGTTTCAATAATTTATAAGCTTATGGTTTGGATTTATGAATAGATGAGTATATCTTTCTCCAAGAATAAAATTAGAATCGTCAAAGCCTTTTTAATATGTAAAAAGTAAAGCCCTGTTTTGGACATAATGAATTTGAAGTCTTGAATATCTAGAAGGAAGTGTCCAGTAAACTTTGACTGTACAACTCTCCTAAACCCAGATATCTCCTGTTTTCAGAACAACACACACACACTAAGTTTATATCTCTGATGAGTAAGGAAACAGTAAATATTTTAAACTTACAACAAGGGATCTAATTATTCAAAGTTAATTTTCATCAATTGCATTAACGTTAATTTATCTACATGTGCAGAACTGGTAATAGGACTTGGTGGTTGTAAAAAGCTGAAACAATATAACTACTTAGTATACACTAAGAGAAGAAAAATTAATTTCATTTAAAACTTGAACTCTTTACAGTTTTTATAGAATGATTTAAAACTAAGTTGTTGCATTTTAAAGTAATATTAAAGTTATAATATATAATATTAATTATATAATGCTGGGCATAATTTAAGTGAACATTATATATTTAAGGATTCAAATTCATGTCATTTTTATACAAGAAATATGATTCTAGATTATTTTAAAATCCATCATTAGTATTACTCTGCTTGGATATATTTCTGTATTTATAATACCAATGCTGAATTTTAAAAAAATGTAAACACTATATTAACACATGTAGAAATGTCAATTCTATTGCACCTGATATATTTCTTGTTATATTAAAAACACAATGGAAATGCAGTTTTGTTTTGTTTTGTTTTTGCCTGATGCTTTACAATGAATTTATATTTTATTCTCAGTCCCCATAGACTCAAAATAAATATTCAATAAATCCATTTTATTTGTCTCTGAGCAAAAGTGCTTTGTCAAATGTTGATATAAACCAAGAGCTGTTGTTATTTTACATGCCTCCATGGAATAGTGCCTATAGACTAACAGAAAGGATGATAAATGCTGAGTACTACCCAACAGAAGTGACATAATATTCAAGAACAGCACTCTGAATTGACAAATAAAATAACAACATGCACAAACACAGGGTGAAGAGAAACTTGCCAGGGAAGAAAACATTGAAAAATTCCAAATCCATAATGAATTATGGGCTGTCAAGGAAAATATCCAAACAGAAAAGAAAACATTGGAGAAGAAATGTATGTTTCACTATGGCTTTCTAGATGGGTTAGTCAACATAATGCCTGAATTTACACTATAATAAGGTATATTTTTAAAAGAATGCTTAATTAATTCTAAAATTTTGTGGAAAAACTTAGAATTTTTTATCTGTAATTTTTATATCATTTACAAAAGAAGAAGCAGAGAGTTGCAAATCAGAATTCTAAAAAGTTGAGGCCATTTATAAACTGTAACCTAAAACATAACTTCACCATTTGGAAAACATGAAGATGTTATTAGAATATAAAACTTTAATGAAAATAAATAATAAATCAACAGTCACCTTTAATGTTGTGAAAAATATTTAGCAAGTAAGAAAATAAACTACTTCCCACCATAAATCTAGAAACACTGTCCTCCCAGGTAGAATCTGTTGAACAGATGATAAAACAAGACTGCTGAGTCAAAGTTAGAGGTGTATATGAAAAAAAGCCAAAGAGCTGATAGCCCTGAATGAACAAATTACCTTTGAATGGGAAATTTTTGACCGGCCAAATAGCATTTTTTGAACTTAATGTTTGCTTTTCCATTACAAGAAGAAAAATATATAATAATAATTTAACTACTAAACCATATATTGATGCTCTGAACTGGATTTGTGAACTAAGTTGTTTTTCAAAGCGAAGGTGACTAATCATCATTTTGTTATGGAGAAAGATTTAAAGACATTTGATTAACTTTAAAAGCATCTGCTCAAGTGAGGGCCACAGATGGTCTCTGATTTGTTAAATGCAAAGATTCTAATAGGCTATTACATTATATTCCTCATTTAAAATATCAGAAGAGTGCGCTGGCTGGGTTGCTCAGTTGGTTGGAGCCTCTTCCCGTATACCAGAAGGTTGTGGGTTCAATTCCTAATCAGAGCACATAACTAGGTTGTGGGTTTTATCCCTGGTTGAGGCACCTAGTGGAGACAACTGATCACTATATCTCTCTCACATCTCTTTCAGCTCTCTCTCTTTCTCTCTCACTTTCTCTCTCTCTCTCCCTTCTTCAGCTCCTGCATTGAGCGTCTGGTCCATCGGTCGTTCTGGTCATTACACCCTTCAGTCTGGGCTTTTATTATATAGGATATTGGAAGAGTAATAGTTGTGTATGAGCCTGTGGAATGTCAAATACTTGTGGAAATTTTATCATTTTGCTAATTAGGAAATGCAATATATTGTTCTAAGGATCATCAGGTTCCTCATTATGTCTGACTTGGTTGGATCATTTTATCTAGGCTCATTTTTCTCATGTATATGAGAAAAAATTTCCCAAAGAATTGCTCAAGGACATATTTCCTTTCAAAAATAGACAGTGGATACCTGTATCAACATCATAACTACATAAAGGTTGTTTTTTAATTTTTTTAATGTCCCAATAATAAAGATTTGTTTGGGGAATATTTTATTAATTTTATAAGGATATTATATTGATTTTATGACTGTATATTTATCAATCCCTGTTCTTGGTAAAGTCTCAAGTAGCAAGGGGTTGAATCATTGTATAATTTGAAAATTTCTATAGGTTTCCGAAATGTTGACAATATATTTACCCTTGCAAGAAATGTTTGGCTATATAATTTTACCAATTGAACAAACAAACAAAACTCTTAGCCAACATGGAACCTAATAATCTAGATTCCTGGATTCTGCTTGCTCTGTATCTCATTCCAGTATCTATATTCACATAATGAATGTAAGGCTATATATTTTTATCATTCTCTATCCTGTCCTCTCTCTAAAGACTTTTGAGGATTTTAAGGCTATTATCCTTCCAAATCTTAGCTATTTGTAAATTGTGATGCTATGAACATAGGGATGCATATGTTCTTTCTGATTGCTGTTTCTGTTTTTGTTTTTTGTGTTTTTTTTTTATATATTCCCAGAAGTGGGATTATTGGGTGAAATGGGAGTTCCATTTTTAATTTTTTGAGGAAACTGTTTTCCACAGTGGCTGTACCAGTCTACATTCTCACCAGCAGTGTACGAGGGTTCCCTTTTCTCCACATCTTCTCCAGCACTTGTCATTTGTTCATTTGTTGATGACAGCCATTCTGACAGGTGTGAGATGGTATCTCATTGTCGTTTTGATTTGCATCTCTCAGATGATAAGTGATTTTGAACATTTTTTCATATGTCTCTTGGTCTTCTGTGTGTCCGCTTTTGAGAAGTGCCTATTTAGGTCCTTTTCCCATTTTTTTTAATTGGAACATCTTAAATGCCCATCAACAGATGAGTGGAATAAAAAAATGTGGTACATTTACACAATGGAATACTACACTGCTGTAAAAAGGAAGGAACTCCTCCCATTTGCAACAGCATGGATGGACCTGGAGAGCATTATGCTATGTGAAACAAGTCAGTAAGAGAAAGATAAATATCACATGATCTCACTCATTTGTGGAAAATAATGAACAACATAAACTGATGAATAAAAACAGATCCAGAGACACACAAGCATTGATTAGACAGTCAAACCTCAGAGGGAAGGAAGGGGAGGATGGGGGGAAGGGGAAGAGACCAACCAAAGGACTTGTATGCATGCATATAAGCATAACCAATAGACACAGACACTAGGTGAGTGTGTGCACAAATGGGGGAGTGGGAGGCAATGGGGGGATGAGGACACATATGTAATACCTTAATCAATAAAGAATAAAATAAAATAAACCTGTGGTGCATTTTTGCAATGGAATACTACACTTCTATAAAAAAAGAAAAAACTCTTATCATCAGAAACAGCATGGATTAACATGGAGAGCATTATGCTAAGCAAAACAAGCCAGTCAGAGAAAGAAAAGTATCACATGATCTCACTCATTTGTAGAATATAATGAACAACATAAACTAATGAACAAAAATAGATCCAGAGACACAGAATCATGGAATAGACTGTAAAACCTCAGAGGAAAGGCAGAGGAGGGTGGGCAGAGGGTAGGAGTAAGAGAACAACTGAAGAGCTTGTATGCATATAAGCATAACCAATGGACACAGATAATGAGGAGGGTGAACGCCAGGCTGGGGGTGGGGGTAGCCTGGGAGATGACAACTGGGGGGGGAAGGGGACATATGTAATAAGTTCAACAATAAAAATTTTTTAAAAAAGAGTATGATCCTTGATCTAAATTGTAATTCTGGCACATCAAAATTACAACTAAACCACAGAGGTTCAGAAAGGAGGTGCAGAACAGGCTGGTCCAACACCCATGTGTGGCATTTTTTTAATCAGGAAGGATATCTTGGTCTTAGAGTTCTACATGAGAAGCAAGGGGTCCCAGCACCACACCAGACACTTCAGCAAAGGCTTTCAGTCCCAGGAAGAGAAGCACCCATAACTTTGGACTATAAAAACCAACTGGGATTGTGGCTGAGTGACATGGAGGCTGATGGAGTCCCAGGTGTTCCTCTTAAAGGGCCAATGCATGGACTCACTCAGTAGCATGTCTTCTGGAGCAGCAGCTAGAAAGGATCCAGGAACATATGGGAAGGAAATATATTGTCTGGCATCAGGGCAAGAAGTTGGGGGAAGATTTCTCCCAGACAAAAGTGCTCCCAGAGGTTATTATTCCTATGCTGAGAGCTCCCCCACCACAGAGACAACTGGTGGGTGCCATGTCTGAATTTCCATCAACCTGGCTCACACTGTTACCCTGGCTGGCCCTGGTAACTCCCTGAGACCTTGCCCTACCCAATTTGCAGCCCCACCCAAGCTTATTGCAGTGGTCTTTCCATATGAATACCCTGTCCTTACTCAAGCTTTCGACATTTCTAGTCTCTTAAACAAGCAGCATCTGGCCTCAGTGTGTCCCATACCTCTAAATAAGAGGCCACTGGCTCGGCACTAGTAGCAGCCTGCCTTGGTTCACCACTTAGCCTCTTCTGGGCACCTCCAACCCCATCACAAGTAAAAGTCTTTTGCATATTGCTGTGTAGCCCGTGGCAGGTGGCCCCAGGCAGGGCATAGGCAGTAGTTGACTTTGCACTTCCTGGGAGGCCCCGGAGCCAGTGCACCCAGTGGTGAGCTTCAGATTACACCAAATTATAATCCTAACACATCCATGAGCAACACACTCAAGGGGAAAACTCAGTAAGCACCAACGTCCCACTGAAGCAAGTCCTGCTCCATAGGGATGTCTCCTGCACAGCAGCTCTTCCGATATAGTTGCCTCTGTTCCTCACAGTCAATGGCCTGGAGGTCAATTCCTTCCCAGTGGTGCCAACAGCAATTAAGGCTCAACAACATCATAAAGTTCAACCCAAGATCTCTCTTTACTCTTTTGGGAAACACACTTTATGTATCCAGGCAAAGACCCACTTTCTCCTATGATCCTTTAAACCTGGTATAGAGGATCATTGTGAATATTATGCCATTATTGCTGATTTTACATCCTCCTAGTAAATTATAAGGAGGAAGAATAAGTCTATATTTTCTTAAGCCAAAGTTCCTTTCTTAAGCCAACATTCCTGGCATAGCATCTGATATACTGTAGGCAACTTGACAGATTTATTGTTCAACTAGAGGCCCGGTGCACAAAAATTTGTGCACTCGGGGGGGGAAGGGGGGGTCCCTCAGCCCGGCCTGTGCCCTCTCGCAGTCTGGGACCCCTCGGAGATAACGACCTGCTGGCTTAGGCCTGCTCCTGGGTGGCAGAGGGCAGGCCCAATCCCTAGGTGCAGCCCCTGGTCGGGCTCAGAGCAGGGCTGATTGGGGAGTTGGGGCACCGCCCCCTGTCATACACAGAGCAGGGCGGATTGGGAGGTTGTGATGCCACCCTCAGTCACGCTCAGGGTAGGGCTGATTGGGGGGTTGGGGCACCGCCCCCTATCACACTCAAGGCAGGGTCAATGGGGAAGTTGCGGCACCACCCCCTGTGGTGCACAGAGCAGGGCCAATCAGGGGGTTGGGGCGCTGCCCCCTGTCACTCACAGAGCAGGGCCCATCAGGTGGTTGGGGAGCTCCCCCGTCACGCACAGAGTAGGGCCAATAGGGGAGTTAGGGCACCGCCCCCTGTCACACACAGAGCAGGGCGGATCAGGGGGTTGGGGCGCCACCACTGTCACACTCAGGGCAGGGCCGATGGGGAGGTTATGGCTCTACCCCGTCACAGACAGAGCAGGGCCCGTGGAGGGGGGGGGGGGGGGGTTGGGGCGCCACCCCCTGTCACACACAGAGCAGGGCCGATCAGGGGGTTGGGATGCCACACCCTGTCACACACAGAGCCGCAGGGCGATCAGGGGGTTTGGGCGCTGCACCCTGTCATGCTGATCTGGTGCCAGGAGACCTCTCGGCTCCACTGATCCCGGTGCTGGGAGGCATATTACCCTTTTACTATATAGGATAGAGGCCTGGGGGCTGGCTGGTTTGCCCTGAAGGGTGTCCTGGATCAGGGTGGGGGTCCCCACTGGGGTGCCTGGCCAGTCTGGGTGAGGGGCTGAGGGCTGCTTTCAGGCTGGCGGTTTTGACTGAAGCTCCCAACCACTCCTTTTTTTCTTTTTATTTTATTCTGGGCCAGCTTTAGCTCTGGCTCTAGCTCTGAGGCTTCTGCTGCTGGTTTTTTTGCCGTTCTATAATCAAAACAATGTATAACTTCAGCTCTGAGATCCCAGCCGGCTATATTTGTTACAAAGTTTCAAACTGCCAGCTCAGAGGCCGGCACAGGCGGGGAACATTGGAGTCTGCAGTCACGGGAGCAAGCAAGCCTCATGTTCGCTTCCAGCTGCCTGGCTGCCGGCCGCCATCTTGGCTGACAGTTAATTTGCATAAGGATATGCTGATTAGCCAATGGGAAGGGTAGCGGTCGTACGCCAATTACCATGTTTCTCTTTTATTAGTGTAGATAAATAAATAGATATCTTAATCACTTTCATTCCCTATTCTAAAAAAATCAACTGGGTAAAACACTTCAGAGAGTTTGTGTAGAGAATTATTATTTGGTGTCTTATTTATATATTAAAATATTATTGCAATAAAATCTTAAATCAGAAATGTAAAACAGAGTATATTATATTAAATATACAGAGCTGTAAAACAGAGTTGTATTATATTAAAACTTATCTGAAATAGAAGAAAATCTCTGCAACGATAAGGTACTGGGAAAAAGTCACACATCGAATAAGCTTCCGAGAAGAGAGCCAGTTATGTGAAGTGAGAAAGACACTTTGTGTATTAGGAATAGGCAAGAGAGCAGAAAAAAGTAGAACAGCTGTGAGGCAGGTGGTGAAACAGCCTCAGAGAGCTGCAAAATAATGATGGCAATTTTGAATCAGGTCATGATATGAATGAGGCTCCAAGTCTCTAGTGAATTTGAGGATAGGGTGATAATGCTTTTCTTTTTATTCATAAGGAGAAGCCAGTAATATTATTTGTTTGAACAAGCTAGGTAAAATTTAAGGTAAATAATAGGAAAGAAAATTAAAATAGTCCATCCCTAGGATTAGGTTTCTTGAACACTGCTCTTTTTATTTTTTTGTGTTTAATGATTCAATATATGATTTTATCCCCATGCCTCCTAACATTGTGTGGACCATTAACTATCACAGAATTTGTTTGCCATATCTATAATACTTTCCCTGACAAGAATAACTTCCCACCAAAAAAGGATTTTAAAAGAATACTAAAGAAAAGCACATCCTGAATCTAAATGGTTTCTATCCATTGCTCAGTTTGAAGAGTGACAAGCTAAAACTCAGTTTGTACCTACCATTGTTTGCTTGTTTTTTCTTTCGTGACAAATATTTGAACAGACTTTTCTGAAACTCTTTTTATAAGCTTCAATGTCAAATAGATAAGAATATACAGTCTGTGTACTTCTTTTAAAATAACAGAAATTTTAGATTGAAATTGTAAACTTTTCTTAGCCAGTGCAGAAAAGTTTAATGCACACACACTGTTGAACACTTTTCAGTGGAAAGGGATGTTTATTAGGGATACTTATTATTTAAAGAGCCCTATAATCAAGAGAACAATCACTGTCTACTTGGTTATGTCCTTAAGAACAAACAGCTTTGAGTTGTCACGCAGTTGAGTCAGGGCTGTCTCTTCCCTTTCATTTCAAGTTTATTGCAATAGAAATGCTGTTATTTTTTGCATTCCTCTGACAAGAAAACATTTCATTGATATTTAAAATACAAGTAGATCTACACTTTTTGGTGAATGATTAAATATTAATCATTCAATAACTCTGGATAAAATATAAAAAGTTTTCAGCCTGTGATATTTTAAGGAACTAAAAGTGGTAAAAATGGAAGCAATGAAAGAAAAGTAATGAATGGAATTTAAAATATTCTATATTTACTTTTCCAAATCTGGATAGTTTCTGACATCTACAAGTCATGCCATCATTACCATTTCCTAAGTTCTGTTAGACAAATGACCATTGCATTCTTTAAGCCACACTGGGCCTCCAAGAACCACACTTACCAGAAGTAATGGCCCTGGTTCTGGGAGCATATAGAGAGGTTGTTAGAGAATCAAACATTTCTTCCACAATTTAATTTTTAACTAGTAGTATGTTATATATTAATTAACCTGAACATTTATAAAATGTCATCATGCCTTTCATATTATAATGACTTCCAGGAGTATATTTAATGAACTCTGAGAAATCTAACTTAACTAACTCCAACATTTACTTAAATATAGCCCATCTTAAGTGTTCTATGACCCATGCCAAGGATAGAATTAATCCATTGTTTTTCTATATTCCCACGTGATATTTTTTCATGCCTCTAAACACAGATTTTGCTTAGATATCAATGACCTCTACAATACTATGTGCCTTTTGAGATTATTTCTACTTGCACATATATTATCATTCAAACTACAAATTAACACAGCTCATTTTGGGAAAACTACTTATTTTGAGATAAGTGTAAACATTTCCCTCATTTACTTTATAATTTTCTCTCTATCTGGATATGTAAATATAAACACATACACATACACATACACATACACATACAGTAAAAAAAAAAAAAGACACTAGGACTAAAATTGAGTAGCTTATGCTAAGCTCCACATCAGCAAACCAAGACTTAACTACAACTTTGGCTCTCCCATAAATGGAATCTCACACCAGTCAATCAGGAATCCCTCATAGACACTAGATAGGTCACCTGCTGATGAACCCTGTCATCCCCTAAAGGAAAGTAACCTTGGAATGCCATTCTTTTTATTTATTTATTTTTAATCTAGTATAACTTCCTCCTTCCTGCATTCTTCCACCTATAAAACTCTTTGATTTTGTAATGACATGCAGAGCTCCTTCCTATCTGCTAGCTTGGATGCTGCCCAATTCAAATTGCCTCCTGCTCTAATAAACTCTTAAAATTTGTAATATGCCTCAGCTTATCTTTTTTTTTTTCAGACAAAGTGGATTTAATTTTCAGACAAAGTGGAAGGGAGGGAACGAGGAAGGAGAGAGAGGAACAGCCACATGAGAAAGACACATCAATTTGTTTCTTCCTGTACACACCCCGACCATGACCCTTCAGTCAGCGGGTCGATGCTCTAACCACTGAATAAACCAGCTAGGGCCCAAATTAAGTTCTTGTCTTAGAGGAGAGAACCAAAGGACATCCCTTAAGAGCCACAAGGAGAAATGAAAAAGCAGATATAGATCCCTGTTGAGCACCTTGAGCTCTCTGCTTTCTTGTTCCCTCAGGCTGTGGTGGGTAAGACTTTCTCTGATCCTAATTCTGAAACTTTTGTGTTATGAGATTTCAGTCTTTATTTGAGCATTTCTTTTTCTGGACTGGGTCAGGAAACCAGTGGAGTAGGGGTGGGTCTGACTTAAAAACTGGACTGGGTTCAGTGTGAGGCCTCATATGAATAAGATTTTGTTTTAAGGCTAAACAAGTAGGTTGACCTTACTGAAGATAATCAAGTTATAGTGGCCCCCTGGAGAACTTTTAACCTTCTTATGTAATTTTATTCATTTATGAGGTTAGCAAGAAATTTAAATTTTCATGAGTAATGTAAACATAATTGTTAAGAACAAGTAAATTGAATAGATGTAAGATAAAAGTGTATAAATAAACTTCCCAACAATTATGCTTATTATAGTATGTCTCCATTTATCTTTTAACTAGAGGCCCGGTGCATGAAATTCGTGTATGAAGGGGGGTGTCCCTCAAACCGGCCTGCACCCTCTCCAATCTGGGACCCCTTGAGGTATGTCCAACTGCTGGTTTAGGCTGGCAGTCAGACATATATCTCAAAATCCAGGACTGCTGGCTCCCAACCATTTGCCTGCCTGCCTGCCTGATTGCCCCTAACCACTTCTATGTGCCAGCCTGATTGCCCCCTAACCACTACCCTGTTGGCCTGATTGACGCCTAACTGCTCTCCTGCCAGCCTGATCGCTCCCAACTGCCCTCCCCTGCTGGCCCAATTGCCCCCAACTGCCCTCCCCTGCCAGCCTGATCACCCAAAACTGCCCTTCCATGATGGCCATCTCATGGTGGCCATCTTGTGATGATGTCGCACATGAAGCCACCTAGGTTTTTATTATATAGGACAATACATATATATATCTATATATACATATTATGTGTGCATGCTTTATATTTGTATAGACTTTTCTAATCCACATTCTGATAAGTACTATGTATAATTAAATAAAAATAAAAATCATCGCTTATCTTTATTCAGACATTTTATTAGAATAGTAAGGAAGGCCTTTAAATTAAATGGTTTGAATGTGTTACAATATCTGAACAGGTGGTCAGGACCCAAATTAGAGATAATGTGCAATCTTAACATTTTAAGTTACATTCCAGGCTCTATAGAAGGAGGAAGAGGAGGAGGAGGAGGAGGAGAAGGAAGAGGAAGAAGTAGAAGAAATAGAGAGAGATTGAGATTTTTGTTGTTTCACTTATGTATGCATTCATTGGTTGATTCTTGCATGTGCCCTGACTGGGGATCAAACCTACAACCACAACCTTGGCATATTGGGATGATACTCTAACCAATTGAGCTACCTGGCCAGGGCCACTATATTTCTTTCTCTTAGAAATATGACCTAGTATTCTGCCTATTCTCCTAGCTGTTTAGTTATTGATGTTTTTCTCTACCAAAGAAAAAATAAATTAACATAAATAGGCTGTCATGTGAAAACCCAGGAAATTATCCATTTATATTTGGGGTATGTTGTAAAATGTCATTGCTTTTATTATGCAGCATTTATCTACATCAAACTATACTCAAAATGTATATCCTATATAATAAAGAGGTAATATGCAAATTGACCATCACACCCTCACACAAGATGGCTGCCCCCATGTGGTCAAAAGATGGCCGCCACAAGATGGCCGGCAGGAGAGGGAAGTTAGGGGCAACCAGGCTGGCAGGGGAGGGCCGTTAGTGGTGACTGGGCCAGCAGGGGAGGGCTGTTGGAGGGGACCAGGCCTGCAGGGGAGGGAGGGAAGTTCGGGGGACCAGGTCTGTAGGGGAGGGCAGTTAGGGGTGATTAGTCCTGCAAGAGAGGGCAGTTAGGGTCGACCAGGTTGGCAGGGGAGGGCATTTGGGGGGTCCAGGCCTGCAGGAGAGGGAGGGCATTTGCGGGGGGGAACCAGGACTGCAGGGGAGGGCAGTTGGGGGCAATCAACCTGGCAGGAGAGCAGTTAGGTATCAATTAGGCTGGCAGGGGAGTGGTTAGAGGGTGATCAGGCTGGCAGGCAGAAGTGGTTAGGGCCGGGGTGGGCAAACTTTTTGACTCGAGGGCCACAATGGGTTCTTAAACTGGACCGGAGAGCCGGAACAAAAGCATGGATGGAGTGTTTGTGTGAACTAATATAAATTCAAAGTAAACATCATTACATAAAAGGGTACGGTCTTTTTTTTTTTTAGTTTTATGCATTTCAAACGGGCCGGATCCGGCCCTCGGGCCATAGTTTGCCCACGGCTGGGTTAGGGGCAATCAGGCAAGTAGGCAGGTGAGCAGTTAGAAGCCAGCAGTCCCAGATTGTGAGAGGGATGTCCTGTGGGATCTGGCCTAAACCAGCAGTCAGACATCACCTAAGGGGTTCCAGAGGTCCCAGATTGGAAAGGGTGCAGGCAGGGCTGAGGGACTCCGCCCCCCCCCCCCCCCCAGTGCACAAATTTCATGCACCAGGGCTCTAGTTTAAACTATAAAATTATAAAATATTTTATGCATATAAAATGACTTAAGAAAAAAATGTTATCAATACTTCAGAATATGATTTTGTGCCTCAGTCATTTCATCATTTCTTTTCTCACCAAGGGTAATTCTTCATTAATTCATTATATATATAATGAATTTATATTTTATTATTTTTGCCGTGACATAACATCATATTGTATGAAATATTTTGTCGTATGCTATTTTGTGATTAGCTTTTTTAAAAAACTTTTTTTTTTTTTTACTTTTTAATTTAGAAGTTAAGTCATTTTATTTTCTCTGTGGCTTTACTTTGGTAACTTCTAGGTACCTATCTACCTGGTCAAGGGACAGAGCATTATATCTTGAACTGTTCAAAGCAAGCAATTATAATGAAAACAATCAAAACAGAGCCTTTAGAAAAACATAAATAACTATCCCTTCCCTTTACCAATAAACTAGGTGAAAAATGACAAGCTCTGAGTTTCTATTTTTTAAATGTAGGAAATGTAGAGCAAATGTATAAATATTAATTAAAAATTTATTAGAAATGATTCAATGTCAGAAGGTTTTAAAGAAATAACTCTTGAATAAGCAGGCCTCTTCAAACTAAAAAGTCCACACTGGTATTTTTTTAAGAAACATTTTAGTTTCTTCTTGATTTCCAAAAATAACTGGAAATGTACTAAAAGGAAAATGGATCAGAATAAGTTAGTTCAATCACAAGAAATACTCCTGGGTAACACTGTCTTTGCTTAGAATATCTAACACATTATTTCAAAGTGACAGAAATTCAGGATGAACAGGAGGAAGGAATCACCAGTGGCAGATACATTTTAAGTTCACATGGGATCCACAAACATATAACTCCTACCTATCTTTTCCAGTATATTTGTCTGGGCAACAGGACAATTGCTAATAAAATTAGGTTTCATAGTATATTAGAGGCCCGATGCACGAAAATTCATGCAAGAGTAGGTCTTCCTTCCCCAGGCTGCTGACACCGGCTTCCCTCTATCACCCGGGACCCAGGCTGGCTTCCCTCGGGCCCCTTGCAGGCACCCGGGACCTGGGCTGGCTTCCCTCCGGCCCCGGCTTCATCAGGAAGGACATCTGGAGTGACATCTGGAAGTATGTCTGGTCTAATTAGCATATTACCCTTTTATTATTATAGATTTTTATAGATTACAGTGCTCAAACAAGAGAAGTTGATTGACCAAAAGACATTGGGTAAGGCATTTCATCTTCCTGAAATGGAAGAATTTGAGCCCCGTACTTATGGTCATTACTAATGAGTCCTTTCTCCATTTTCAGCTGCAGTGGTCTCTGTGGGTTCCATTATCTCCAAATCTTCTGCCAGTCTCTCCTTCTTCTCTTAAGGACAGAGATCCAGGAAGTTCTATCCTACTTGGCCCAGAAGTGGTCTGTCCAACCCAAACTTTGATCTCTGAGCAGCAATGAAAGCAGATATATGTCGACTTGACCGTCTATCTATTCTCTTAGCCCACAGGCAGTTCCAGAGTTCCAGTTTATGTAGCCCTTTAGCAGCAGCAGTCCTTTCTGCTGGCTCCAGTCCATAGCTGCAGTGACTGACCCCTCAGTGGTAGTGGTGGCAGCTCCATGCTGTGTCTTCTCTCCTCCAGTCAGGCAGGCTGTGTCTGGGCTCTTGTGGACACACATCTTTGAAATGTGTGTGCTTGGTTCCAAATACACACACACACACACACACACACATATACATATACATACACACACATACACATACATATATATATATATATGTATTCACATCACCATGTATCTCCCTATATCCTATTTCATCACCCCCTACCCCCCACAATCATCACACTGTTGTTCATGTCATGAGTTCTTTCTCTCTTTTATTTATTTTGCTCAATACTTCCACTTGCCACCACAACACCCCCACCTCCCTGCTCCTGACCAGAGTTGTCTGGTTGCTTTCTATCTGTGAGTCTGTCTCTATTTTGCTTGGTAGTTTAGTTTGCTCATTAGATTCTACATATGAGTGAAATCATATGGTACTTTTCTTTCACTGACTGGCTTATTTCACTCAGCAAAATGTTCTCCAGGTCCATCCATGCTGTTGCAAAGGGTAAAAATGTCTTCCTATTTATGGCCAAGTAGTATTTCATTGTGTAAATGTACCATAGCTGTTTTATCCACTCATCTACTGATGGACACTTGAGCTGCTTCCAAATCTTGGGTATTGTAAATAATGTTGCAATGAACATATGGATGCATTTATTCTTATGAATTAGTGTTTCTGATTTCTTCATAGACCTATGAAAAGATGCTCAATGTCACTAATCATAGAGAAATACAAATTAGAACCACAATGAAATATTACCTCGCATCTGTCAGAATGGCTCTCATCAATATATCAACAAACAAGTGTTGCCGAGAAAGGAAGAATAGGGAACCCTTGTGTACTATTGATTGGAATGAGATTGGTGTAGCCACTGTGGAAAGTAGTATGGAATTACTTCAAAAAATTAAAAATGGAACTACCTTATGATCCAGCGATTCCACTTCTGGCAATTTTATTAAATATATTGGTGTTACATTAGTTAATTAAATAGGTTTCAATTGTGAAATTCTATAATACAGTATCTGTATAATGTATTGTATGTTTACCACCCATAGTCATTCTTTTCATCACCATTTATCCCACCTTTACCCTCTTCTACCCGCTCCCACCCACCCCATTTCCTGTGGTAGTATATTTTTGAGATTAATCTATATTCATTCCTTTGCTGTTTATAGTATTATTTATTCTCTATATGCCCTAATTTAATTATCTACTCTTCTACTTTGTTATTATAAAAATTATTTTTATGAATATTTTTGCACACAGTTCCTATAGTGTGCCTACTTGCCTGATTGCCCTCTTTTTGAGGAAAAGAAAGAAATTCACTTTTGGATAAACTGAGTTTAAGATTTATATTAGGTATATAATGGAATCTGTCAATAGAATGTTTAATATCTGTGGCTGGAGTTCAGTAAGATGAATGGACTAGTGATTAAAAGAAATAACTTATTTTTCCTATTTCATAAAATAAAATACAATTCTTTGATTCACAATGGTATCTTTTTTATTACAGTTGTTGGAATTCTAGCAGACTTATCCCAAATCAATATTCTTGTCAAATCAAGTTAGTAATTACATTGTTTTTTTTTTTAAAAAAAAAAAGATGTTAAAATCTATAGAGAACATGTTGACTCCTGATGGAATATCTTTCTACCCCTCACCAGGAAACTCTTTATTTAACAGTGTGTATATGCTCTCTGCTGGCAGTGCTATAGAAACACTGATACATTCAGACTTACCAATGTCCTCTTGGCTTTAACAGTAAGCATTCATATAAAGTCACTATTACTTAGAAGTTATCTACAGTCCATTCAGAATTTGGAATGTTTACAATCTCTTCCATGACAAATTTCTGAACCTTCAATGGAGTAAATAATATGTATGTATTTTAAGAGAAAACTTTTTGAGAAATAAAATATATATTAAAGTTATTGAAGGAAACTTTCAGTTATCTTTATTCATATTTCAAATTATATTTGTCTTATGACAAGTCATAATAAATCTTTATTAAACTAACAACCCCAAAATTTAAGTAGTTTTCTTCATACATTAACTATCCAACATTGTTTTTGCTGTTGCTAAACAATATTAAATTTAAAAAGGAGTAAATACTTAGGTCATTTATCATTAGTCAGGGAATATTGTACTATTAAAATGACTCAAACTATGTCTTTGAAAACATTTATTTTTATTAAATGCTTATTTATTTATTTTTCTTAGAAAACATAGATTTGTTGAATCAGCAATATCTTGATCAAAACAATGTTATGTAGTTTAATTACTGAGCCAGTACCTGTCCTCAAAACATCACTGAGAGGAAAGTGCTATGATTGCCATACCTATTTTACAGATGATGAAGCAAAGACATTTTAGGAAATTGCCCAATGCTACCCAACAGATATTCAACGGACCCTGTTTTTAAATCCTAGCAGTTTGGCTGTACAACCTGCTCCATCTCCAATTAGGCTTTTATTTTGCTTTATTTATATTCCTGATTGCAACGTTTCTTGCTATTGACAACCAGAAAGTGGTTTAATCTCTTTGTGTTTTATTTCTTCATGTGTGTAATGATTAAGCTTGAACTAGATAATCTCTAAGGCCTTTTTTAAAAATACTATGATTAAATTCAATAAAAGTTGTAGCTTCAAAACATTTTTGAGCTTTTCAAAACTTTATCCATATTATCTATATATAAAACCCTAATATGCAAATAGACCGAGGCAACAGGCAGCAGAGTGCAGAACATGGCAGGTGTCGACCACGGAGGGATGGTGGAGAAGGTGAGTGGGGGTGCCAGACCAAGACGGGGCACTGGGCACTGTCATCAGGGAGAGGCTCTGGTGGTTACTGACAATTCTTTGCTCTGTGCGCCGCAATCCCACCTGGCACTTTCACCCACTGCTGGCCCCGGAGCCACCACTCACACCTGCTGCCGGCGCCCAGTGCCAGCCCTGATCACTCACCGCCTTCAGTGGGTGTGAGCAGTGGCTGCTGGCCCCGATCACCCCTCTGGGATTCTCCACCTCCCCCTGCTCCTGAGGGGTGATCAGGGCCAGCAGCCACCTCTCACACTCATTGCCAGCAACAGCCCCACTCGCACCCACTGCCAGCACCAGAGCCACCGCTCACACCCACTGCCAGTACCAACCCCAATTGCTCTACACCATCAGTGGGTGCAAGCAGGATTGGCGCTGTCAGTGCATGGGAGCAGTGGCAATGGGAGCAGGACTGCTGACCTGACAGGGGACTGGGCGTTGTGGCAGGAGGGGCTGGGTGGGGGCATGGAGGATGGGCCGAGACCCGCCCCTGTGCCCAGCACATCCTTGCAGCCCACAGTTCCTTTCAAGGTGCACAAATTCATTCACTGGGCCCCTAGTTTTATATAAAATATTAGTCAGATATTTTGAAGCCATCTTCATTTTCTCTTTACAGTACTTCTTATTAGAGGATGTAATTACAATTCCTGTTGTGGGAAGAGAATGAAATGGCAAAATCCCAGTACTGTTGTAGAGAGATTATGGTGATTGGAATCAGAGAACCAAGGTCATGCTAACTTCCCTTTCAATCTTGCCAATCTTCAGTTATTTTAGACAAGAGGATTCTTGGAAAAGAGGAATTATGAAGCCTATCTTAAAGAGTTGCCATGAAATGAAGTATATTGTGAGATATGAATACTAATATTATTGACCCAAACTATATAAATATTATGAAATTTTCTAAAAGAAACATTAAGAAAATAATGTTCCGAAACAAACATATAAATTCATTTTAAGTGGTGACAGTTCTCAGAGATCAAGGTTTCAGTTGTTTAAGTCTTGGTTTCAGTGGTGATCCCACAAACTTAGGCACTTCAATTGATCTACTCAGGAAATAAATTAGTGAGATTTTCTTCAAGTGTGATTTTCCTTAACCAAGTTGGACAACGTTATTTGATATCATAAGAAATATGATGAGAACAGAAATGCAGTCCTACTTAAAAGCGTAATGTGTGTATATCTGTATTTTGAAATGTCATAAAAAGATTACTTAAGTAAATATTATTTATGATTATATTTTTATGCATTCTTTCTATACATACAATAAATAATTTTTATTTTATTTTTTTGATCCTCACCCAGGACATTCTGAGAGAGAGAGAGGAGAGGAGAGGAGAGGAGAGGAGAGGAGAGGAGAGGAGAGGAGAGGAGAGAAGAGAAGAGGAGAGGAGAGGAGAGGGAAAAGGAGGGGAAGGGGGGGAGGGGGGAAGAAAGAAAGGAGGAAAGGAGGAAGGAAGATTGGTTGCTTTATGTACATGCTATGACCAGGGATCAAACCCACAACGCAGGTATGGGCCCTGACCAGGAATCGAACCAGCAACCTCTCAGTGCACAGGATGCTGCTGAACCAACTGAACCACTCTGGCCAGACAGAATTCTCACTCTCTTATTCCTCTTGCTTCACTATTGCTTCCTTGCACTTGCCACTTGCCTCTATAGATATGTGGCCCTGGAATCCACATGGCCCATGACAGCAGCTGGAAACACAAGATAACCTAGCCAGATGCTGGAATAGCCTATGCAAATATGTAGTAGAAACTGTGGGCACTGCCTTTAATCTTAGCAAAATGGGACTTTTCCATGTGGGAACAGAAATGAGACCCTGGAAACTCAGGCCAGCAGGGGATGGCTGTTGGGAGGGACCAGGCCTGCAGGGGAGGACAGTTGGGGGGTAATCAGGCAGGCAGGCAGGTGAGTGGTTAGGAGATCCCCATAGGGATCAGGCCTAAACTGGCAGTCAGACATCCCCTGAGGGGTCCCAGATTGGAGAGGTTGCAGGCTGGGCTGAGGGACACCCACCCAGGGCACAAATTTCATGCACCGGGCCTCTAGTAATCTCATAAAACAGAATAAAATACTTGTCGTTATATTGAACAAAAGTGCAAGGTTGTACCTAGAAACAACAAACCAATGTTGAGAGAAATTAGTTGAGAACTAAATCAATAAAAAAATATCCTAGGTCAGAGATAGGGAGAAATATTGATGAAATGGCAATAACCTCTAAATTCATCCCTATCACTACTTAACACTTGGAGTGGGGGAAACGAGTTAAGTCGGCTCGCGTGAATTGCGCGTACTCCGCGGGAGCCGTCTTAACTCGGTTCATATAGATTTGCGGTGGAGTGCGGGAAACGTGTAAACTCGGGCCGATTGTAACTGCGTATTACCAAATATTTGTTTGTTTGCCGTTCACAAAGATACCTACCTGCGTATGCGAACCGTTTCATACCCATTGGGGTAATAGGTATCATAAAAATCCCTGATTTTGCGCGGGAAACCTAAATAATTGCCAATAATTGCCCGCACCATCTTATATTTTGGCGGGAAATTCACCCCACACCAGAGTGTTAAGTTGTCATTTCCTCCCAGAAACTGAAAAAATGGCCCTAAAATTACTAGAGAAATCTGAGGGATCTGGACTACTCAAAACAATCTGGATAAAGAACAAAGTCGAAAACTCACTGTTCTTGATTTCAAATCTTATTACAAAAATCTGTAAACAAGGCAGTGTGCTAATGGTCTAAGGATAGACACATAGTCAATGGGTTAGAATTGAGAATCCAGAAATAAACCATTATATTTATCATCAACTGATATTTAACAGAATGCCAAAACAATTCATGAGGAAATATATTGTTTTCTATAAGTGATACTGGCATAACTGGCTATGCACACATGAAAGAAAGGGAAGGGGGGGAAGGGGAGGAGAGGGGAGAGAAGAAGACAGGGAAGAAGAGAAGGAGGAAAAGGGGGAAGGTGAGAAAAAGAATTTGTACCCCTGCCTCATGCAAAAATATACAAAATAAATTGAATTTCATCCCAGTTAAAAATGTTTGTGCAGCAAAGGATATCATCAAGGAAATCCAAAGAAAATCCACAGGATAGGAAAAAATATTGGTAAATCATATGTCTGATAAGGGACTTACACACAGGATATATGAAGAATACTTATAATTCAACAATAAAAAACCAATACACTTGGAAAATGGAAAAAATGAATCTGAATAAACATTTCTCTAAAGATATGTAAATAGATCATGAGCACATGCAGAAATGCTCAACGCTGTTAATTATTAGGAAAATGTAAATCAAAACTACAATGAGATATGCTTCATACTTACTAGGATGACTAAAACAAAAGATAAAAGAATAACAGATGTTGGCAAGGACATAGAGAAATTAGAAATGCAATGCATTGCTAGGAGGACTGATTTTGCATTCCTATTTTAATTGCCTCCATGTAGAATAGAGGTCGAAACTCCAATGGTGTGCTCAGCCAGCATGGAGCTCACATTTGGGACAGGAGGCTTACTAGCTCTCTGACTTTGGGAAAGTTATCCAAATTGATGTGAAAATAACCCATAGGTAGGTTAATTAAGAGATGTACTTGGTATGTATTATTAGTAATAGCTCCTAAACTATGCACAATAAGAATAACAATTTTTAGACACTGTCATTAATAGGGGCTAATGTTTACTGTTGTTACAGGATAGGTCTTTAACCAAAAATGCCTTAGTAATTGCCTTTATGTGTACATTTGTCAGCCTTCTGAGGATCATCAAGGAGTTCAGCAGAGTGAAATATTGCCATCGTTGGGAAAAAATAGATACAATTAAGAATATTATTGTGTTAAGACTATTTGGGTCTTGATGATATCATCATTCCCATCTTAGACCCCACTTCATTCTTAAGCTCTATATTTCATTATCTTCACTTAATTATTAATGCTACTCATGGATCCTTTTCCTGCAGCTACATTTATTCTCATATCAGATTTCCAAGTTTATTTGTTTCCATATTTTGTTTCTCCTTTTATTAATTTTTCAAATAATTAGTTCTGCTTTGGGCAATATTGATAGTTTACAACCTACCTACACACACAAATTTAATTTCAGCAATTTTATTTTCTCTTTTGATTAAAATAGTATTTCCTATTCTCAGATTGCTATTTTAAAAATTAATTTTAATAAAATAATTCTAGTGAATTATTGAATAAGTCAAATTGAAAGACTTAATGCCTTTGTCTATGATAAAATAACAAAGACTGTGTAAGCCCTCCCTCTCCATCCACTTAAACAACTAGAAGACTGAACAAGTAATTAAGCATAGGACAGAATTATTAAAAATTTTAAAAATATAAAATATTAGAAAAAATGTGTTGCAACTGGAACTTTCAGAATGAAGACTATACAGCTACAGTAGAAAACATTTGTCAGTTTCTTATATTTAAAATTTATAGTTACACAATGTACCAATTCCACTCTTAGACATTTACCCAAAGTATATAAACTTGAATCCACAAAATCTTTTCCTTGAATTATCATATTTGAGTTGTTCAAAATAACCATTTTTCTTTCAGTTTGCACAGATATAATTGACATACAGCACTGTATAAGTTTAAGATATCCTGCATAATGACTTGACATACATATACTGCAAAACAACCACAATAAGTTTACTTAAATTATGTAATGTTCAAGATGATAACTATATTTAACACTGCTGTATGATATATTTAAAAGTTGTTGTTAGTAGACTCTAAAAGTTTTCATCACAAGAAAAAAAATTATTTCTTAACAATTTTGAGATTGTTACAATTTTGATGGATGTTAACAGCCATTTCTTGTTATATCTCCATTTAAATTTAGGGAATATCACATACATGATATTATTCCATATATATATACCCATTATAACAAATGCATTAATATAATTTAGAAATGCTCAACATTGCCAGTTGTTAAATAAAGTAAAAGGACTCTACTTTTTCATATATATGCAATTGAAGCTACAAAAAAGGATTCAGAGAAAATATAAGAAATGATTGCTCCCAAATCAATAAATTATTCTATGTAATTATATAACTATAAAATAAATTATCATATTAGTATAGCAAATTAACATTTTCCATTAATATTTTTATTGTCAATGCAAAATGTTAGTTTTATTTTTCTTTGGTGATATAAAATTTTAAATTACTTATATGTAAATACTAGTATTTTTATAATTCCCTATGACATAGTATTTCACAATGAACTAGAGATCATTCATATATTCATATATGAACACATAGAATCATGATTAACAAAATGATATTTTTATACTGATTAGCAGGAACATTTTAAGAATAATATAGAATTAAAAAGACACAACTAAATAATGGCATATATATTTATTTTCAAAAGAAATAACATGCTGGTATGATGCTACATATTAGGTCATTTTTCTGAGCACTTTTGAGAAGTACTTCCTCCTCCGCTGAATCCACACTATGAGATCCTTATTGATATGCATAGGGGATGCTGCCCAAGAATGAATTATTTTTATTGAGAGAGATTCTATCACCTCCATTCTTATCTCTTAATTTTTCAGTTTTCCTTAGCTTTTTCATGTCATTTTTCAGTTCCAGTACCCCATCCAGAATAACGTATTTCACTTAGTTGTTATGTCTCCCTAGCACCCTCTTGGCTACGAGAGTTCTTCAGACTTTCCTTATTGTCAGTGACCTTGAAAGTGTTTAGGAGAACTTGTGAGGTATTTGTGTAGGATACCCTACTATTGCAATTTACTGATAATTTCCTCATAAACTCGTGTTATATTTTTTGGAGAAATATGGGAGAGCTAAAATGTCATATTTTAAAAATCGTATCAAGGGTACATATAATAGACAATTTATCACTGTTCATATTGACCTTGATCACCTGGTTAAGATAACAGTGTTGTCAAGTTTCACCACTTAAAGGTCCTTCTTTTCTCTCCCCCTTTTAATTCTGTAATTTTGAAAGGAAGTCACTATGTATAGCCATATTTAAGGAGTGGGAAGGAAGGCTTTTTTCCTTCTTTGAAGGCAAAATGTCTACGTTTTTAGAATTGTTCTACATGGCGATTTATCTCTTTCCTCCAGTATGTGTTCAATTAGTAGCATGTATGTATCCTATCCTCAGAAATGGTCTTGTGTACCTTTGGCAAATTTTAGAAAGAAGAGTTTCAGTATTTCCTTGTGGCACTGTGATAAAACCTTTTTTCAAGAGTCCTAGGTCTATTCTTCCTCTGTGTCTGTAAATTAATCCATGCCTGTTAGAAGAAGAGGTTTTACTTTTTCTATTAGAGTATCTTATATCTAGACCTTATGCAGTAATTTAGAGTTATTTCATATCTATACACATATAATTATAGAGTGTCCCCCAAAATATATACACACTTTAACAGCTGATAGTTCAATTTTGAAAATGAAATATATTTTAACAAACACTGTCTTTATAATTATTCAAAGTGTGTGGTATAGATATAGATATAGATAGATATAGATATAGATATAGATATAGATAGATGGATATAGTATATACACACATCAAATAAGATTTGGAGAGGTTGGCTATTTATTTTCTCTTTGAAACCCCATAATTAGTTAACTAGAAATCTTACTGTATCAAACCATTCTGGTAACTAATCAGCACTGCTGATTGTTATAGTCAAGTTTCTGGTGATATACGTTGCCTTTAGCTTCTATTGGTTCAGGATCCCATTTGTCCTTTAATATCTTTTACAGCCTGCAAATATAGCCAATGCAAAGCTTTTAAAGGATGCTGGTTTTCTTGTCTTCAATTTATTTTTTACCACCTTGTTAAATTAAGTGTTTAGGTTTTTCCATGAGGTGTAGTTAAGATTAAGGGAAGCAAGTCTTATCTGATAATCTATTTAAAAAATTTCTATTTTATTCATCTTTTGCATTCCAGTTATCCTATATAATAAAAGCCCAGCAACCGAATGGTGGAATGACCAGAATGACCGGTGGATCAGTCACTATGACAGGCGGGAGCACTGGTCCTAACCCATCGGTTCAGGAGGCCCACCAGCCAGGAGGCAGCCACTCACTCCCTCAGTAATCCTGCAGGTTCAATCTCTAGGAAATGGGCCAGGCACAGACGGGTCAGTACCACCAGCACAATCCTGACAGTGCTGCTGGCCTCCTGGAACTCGGCCTTGGGCACCCCGGCCGCTTCCCCTCCCTAGATGCTCCACAAGGAAGAAAGGATATAAAAGCCACCACCAGTCCAGCCAGGGGCGACCAGCGGTGACTGCTCTCCCCATGCTTCCTCCAGGTCATGCATGCCGCCCCCTGTCCGCCCCGCTCCAGATGTAGTGTGAGCACTGCACGCAGCAGGAATGTAGTAAAAAAACAAAAACTGATGACCAAGAGAATGCCACAGTCAACGTCCGGAGTCCGGCTCAGGAGAACAGAGAGAAGGGAGAATTTCATAAGTTGGCCGATGTCAAGATATTTCTGAGTGACTGCCTGGTGTGTGACAGTTGTTTGGCCACAGAGGAAGGAGTCCAAGTTTCTCAGCAGAACACCAAGGACTTCTTCCATGTTCTGAACCTTAATAAGAAATGTGATACCTCACAGCACAAGGTGCTGGCAGTGTCTGTGTGTCCTCAGTCTCTGCCTTATTTTGCTGCTAAATTCAGCCAAGTCTCCCCAGCAGATCTGGGCTCTCTGGTGCAGGATTACTTCACCAGATGGCAGAACCTGTCCCCAGACAAGATTTTCCCCATCATTATGGCTCCATGTAATGGCAAGAAACTGGAGGCCCTTCGAGAAGATGTTCCCACAGCTTTGCATAGTCAGGGGTGCTGACTGCATGTTAACCTCAGTAAAATTATCCAGATAATGGAGCAAAATGACCTTGCCATGAATGATGCCACCGTGAACACTCTGTTTGGAGATGTGAGGGAGGAGGAGGTGAGGTTCCATGAGGGTGACAGCTCCGACGGGTACCTGGCGCACATCTTCAGGCACACGGCCAAGGAGCTGTTCAATGAGGACGTGGGGGCGCTGAGGAATAAAGACTTCCAGGAGGTCACCCTTGAAATGGACAGAGAGGTTCTGCTATGCTTTGCAGCTGCTTACGGCCTTCAGAACATCCAGAATGTGGTCCTGAAGCTATAGAGGGGCAAGTTCCCCTGCCACTTCGTGGAGGTCCTGGCCTATGCTGGGCATGCCTAAGCAGCAGGGGCCAGGCCCAGGCAAACAACGGGTGTGCAGACAGGGCACTGCTGCAGCCAATGGAAGGCATCTACGCTGCCATCCTGGTGTGGCCCCCGGAGACCAGCGCCCATGTGCAGGAGCTGTACCAGGAGTGGCTGGGGCGGGGGGGGGAGGGCGGGGGACTCCTCCTGAGCCCAGGTGGCCCTGCACACAGCCTAGCAGGGCCCAGGGCAGCCTGCCAGCAGCCAGGACATCAAGTGGTAAAGGTCTAGCAGATGCCCGGCCTGCAGGCCGCCTGAGGAGAGGTGTCAGATGCATGAAGGAAAGGCTTAGCTCACAGTGGTTCTCAACCTTCCTAATGCCGCGACCCTTTAATACAGTTCCTCATGTTGTGGTGACCCCCAACCATAAAATTATTTTCGTTGCTACTTCATAACTGTAATTTTGCTACTGTTATGAATCATAATGTAAATATCTGATATACTATATGTGTTTTCCGATGGTCGCGACCCACAGGTTGAGAACCATTGGGAGTCTCTGTCATCGCTTTGGCTTTCAGAATTCCCTGCTCCCCATCTGTTGGCTCCCTCCCTCTGAGGGGCACTGTCAACATCACATGGGTGCAACTATAATATTGTATATTGAGAGGGTTATTCCAATGTACGTATCCTTTTATCCGACGATAAAAAAAATCCCAAAGAACAAGAATGACTACTCTCCTTTAGGCTTAAAAAAACCCCAAAATGTCCTGCAAAGAGCTGAGACTTGGTTCTGTCCACGCACCTCAGAAAGATTGGATGAGGAAATGGCCCGGTTTGGCCCTGACTTCACCCACTTATTTTACTCTTGAAGGTGTCTTTGCCACAATGTGAATAAAGTGCCACCTTTTGGAATAGGGGCTCATACGAAAGTCTGCATTTCCAACTTTTCTTGAAACAGATCTATGTTCTGCAGCTGTGCCACCGTCCTGAGATCAGGTCCTGTCGACCAGGTCCTGTCGCTGGGAATCAGGGGCACTGGAGTGGAGCCCCCCCCACACCCCCGTGCCCTTTTACATTCAGGGATTGAGCTGAACTCACTTTGGGGGAGGCCTGGCAAGGGTGACAGGTGTCACAGATGGAAGGATGGAGAATGGAGAGGCGGATACCCTGCTCAGTCCCTGCCTGGGTGGGGTCAGGCATATGAAAGCCAGCCGCCTGCCCCACAATTGGGTGAGATAGTTTCATTTGTGTCCACCTCTCACCCTGTGGGCCTGGCCACTCCCCTCAGCTCCGGGCAGCCCTCTGCATTCCATGACATTGCACTCTGCCCTCACATGCTGCTCGCCCTAAGTGAGAAAGAAGAGAGCAGTTGGCCCACAGACAACTACAGAGAAAGATACGCAGCCACCATAGAGCCCAGAACCCCATGCACCTTAGGGCTGTCCTGTGAAGTGAGGCCTGTGCGGCCTGGTGTTGGTTTCTAGAGCACTTGGATTTAATTACTATGTGGGTGACATTTTTCTTGAACCCCTCAGCCTGTTATATTTCCCTCATTCATATGTTATTGTACCCGTGCACCCATCTGGGTTGATAACTGGGACATTGTGTGAAATTACCTATTTTCTGTTTTCAATCTATTTATAGTGGGGTTTCATCCTCTGCGGTAACATAGATCCATTTCTGATTATGGAATAAACAGTTGAAGTGTAAAAAAAAAAAAAAAAAAAAAGCAGCTGCCAGGTGGCTCCTGACAACTGGTGGGAATGTCAGGGGGATGGATCCAGATCCTGGGCAGGCAAGGGCATCCCACTGCCTGCCAAGAGGGCTGATCATGTCCTGGCTCCCCCCACCCGCCTTGGGACCCCACCTGTGCACAAATTTGTGCACCGGGCCTCTGTTTAAAATATAAAAGGAATAGCTGATTGAGTCTGGATTTCAGTCAACCTGGTGAGGAAACTTAAAAACCACTTGCAGGTGTTCTATTTAGTTCTTTGAAGTCAGAACCTCTGTTCAGTACACCCTTATTTTTGGCCTTATTTAAATATTTCTTTTTTTTATGGTTCTAACAAACAAAATAACTGTCCACAATCACTAAGGTTTGCATTTATATGATAAAATAATGCATCAATCTCTGTGGCATGTAAGCCTTCTAATTTCAGGTAGAACATTGCACTTGTCTACTTATGGGTGCGATGGCAATTGGAATAGCTGGGGTACAACATGACGTCAATTGTTCCCTTTTAAGGTGACTACCCTAGGATTAGTCACTTAATGGTTTTTAAATAAGCCAAGACTAGACCATCAGATAAGTCTACCATATAATTACAGTTACAGTTATCCAATTCATTCATAATATCTCAGGCCAAATTCTCACAGTCCTACTTTATTCCATACATTTCCTAATTTTAGATAATTGCCAAGACAAGGATAGGAATTAAACATATATTAATTCAGCAAAACCCACATTATCAGACCTTGTATCTGGTATTTTGTAAAAACAGCTCTATAATTACAAGAAATAAGATATTAGTTTGAACATTGAACATCTCCAGTTCTCTGTGCTTTGAGCTACAAATTTAAAATCTTGCTGTTGCCATTTTATTTCTTTAGTGTTTCTCATAAAAGAAGAAGAAAACAGCCTATGCACATTTTATCAATATATTTTATTGAAGCAGGCACTTGACATTTCATTTGGTCTTTCAAAGAGCTATCTTAATTGACTATTTTAGATGACCACTGACTAAAATTTAATTATTTTGTCATTGCATGCCATGATCGACTAGTGTCCCATTTTAAAACAATAACCAGAGAATAACTGCCTTCAATGATAATCCATTCAAATAATCACGTTGATTTCCTTTCTTAAGTGTCTGTAACCACTTCTGGCTCCAATTATGTGCCATTCAATATTGATATTGGAAAAAGAAAAAATACCCTTGGTATTCTAGGGAAACATTGTTAATATAAGATATGCTTGCTTATACAATCTTTGAGGCGCTAGGGAATGGAATTCAATAAGCTATCTTATAACTAGTACATTCAAGACAAAAAAATAATCTGCAATAGCTACAATTCAAGAAAGAAACATGAAATAGACAGTCCCTCCTGTTTTGTTCCCATACTTTCCTCTTGTGGTACAGGAAGAGAAAAACCAGACATGAGAATACTGAGAACAGTCCCCAACACCAAGTTGCCATGAGAAACTCATATATCTACAGTTGTGCATATTAGCAGGAAATTTTGAAGCAACAAAAAGGTATCTGTCTTTCTACTTTTCAAATATTTCATGAATGCATTTAATTAATGCAATCTATTCTGCATCCAGAATTTCAACTGAGTGTATATACAATATAGGTTATATTTTCTAGATTTTATAGTAAAAAAGAAGCAAAGTAGATGTCAAGAATGAATAGTGAATTTGCATCTTTTATATTCAATTTACTACGTCTATAGTGGTTGTAACCTTCAGCAGTTCCCTGTAGTTTTTAAGTCAGCATTAAAAATATTAATTTAGCATAAATGATGTTCTAGGTGCTGTGATAGTTAAAATAAACAGTAATTTTATAAAGTCTAGCATCAACAAGTTAAAACAAAAAATAAGCAATTTGGACAACTGAAGGCAAAATATAGTATGCTATGGAAATGCAAGGAGCAGGGATTTAAAATTGTGTAGAATAGTGAGGGAGTGAATTATAAGCTAAAAAATAAAAGAAGAAATTGGTCAAGTTAGTTTACGTTTATGTATGTGTGGAGGCAGGACATGAGGAAGGGTAAATATCTCAGGGAAAAGAAAGAGAATTGATAACGAAGTCATGAAGGATGGAAGCATGTCATAGTAATGAAGAAAATGTCATTGCAGGAGAAAGGAAATACATCAAGATATACCTCATCTTATAAGACATTTTGAAGATATAATATTTTTTTAACTTGAGAGCACTGACATTCTGCTGAATGGAAATGACATAATCGTATATTTGATTTTTCAAAACACAATTGGTTACATACTGAACCATATAATGCAGGAGACTGGGAGATAAAATAGATTTTTCAAGATGGTGATTAAAGCAAGCGGGGTAGAGGGGGTCAATGGGGGAGAAAGGAGGACATCTGTAACATTTCAACAATAAAGGTACAAATTTTAAAAATAAAGCATGAGCGAAGTATAGCTGAAGTAGAAAGAGAACAGTAAAGGTAAGAGGAGTAGAACCCAGAAGATTTGGATGAGAGACAGGGGATTGACTGCCAAGCAATTGGAAAAATGGAATTACAGCATTGTTTATAATTGAATATTTCAGGGAAAGTATGCAAAATTATTATATTATTTTTTCAATGAACAAAAACTATTATATGTATACAATGGAATTATCCTAATTTCATGGTAAGTGTGTGTGTGTAGTAAAGACAGAAAATAGAGAAGTTCTAACATAGGGAAGATCACAAGAATAGGTTAAAAATATGATCAACAGTTATATTTTGAAGTCTATGTGAAATATGTATTATTTCTATGACTATTTAAAATGTTACATGACAAATATAACTAAACTAGAGGCCCAGTGCATGGAATTCGTGCAAGGGGCTCGGCCCTCACAGCTCCGGCTTCGTCCAGAAGGTCGTCTGGACAGTCATTCTGCTGTTCGGTCTAATCAGCATATTAGCTCTTTATGATATAGGATTTTTATTGCATTTAAAAAATAAAGTTCACTTTTAAGAACCAAAAAGCAAGAGGTATCATACTCCCTCATTTTAAAATACAGGGGTGGAAGAAAGTAGGTTTATAGTTGTAATACAAATAAAAGTACAATAATTAATAAATAACAATATAAGAAGAAACTGTGGGTTGTGTACTCAAAACTATAAACCTATTTTTGCCCATCTCATATCCTATCCTATATAATATAGGCCTAACATGCTAAATGTCTGGTCGTTCAGTTGGCCGTTAAATCAATCAAAGCATAATATGCTAATTATATGCTAAGGCCACTCAACTGCTCACTATGACATGCACTCACCACCAGGGGGCAGACAGTCGACCAGTAGGTTAGCTTGCTTCTGGAATCCAGCTGATCAGGACTGAGCGAGATGAGCCAGACATGCCCTGGAACCCTCCCGTGGTTCTTCCCCAGCTGGCCAACCTCCCGCGTCCCTCCCCAGCCCCAATGGTGCACCAGTGGCATCCCACGCCTGGCCTGCACCCTCTTGCAAACCAGGGTTCTTTGGGCGATGTCAGAGAACTGGTTTTGACCCAATGGCAGAAGGAGCAGTCGCTATGACGTGTACTGACCACCAGGGGGCAGAAACTCAATGCAGGACCTGGTGATCAGTGTACTCCCACAGGGAGAGCGCTGCTCATCCAGAAACTGGGCTCATGACTGGCAAGTGCAGTGGCAGTGGAGGGAGCCTCTCCCTCCTCCGCAGCAGCACTAAGGATGTCCAATGCCAGCTTAGGCCAGGCCTAAGCTGGCATTGGACATCCCCTGAGGGCTCCCAGACAGCGAGAGGGCGCAGGCCTGACTGAGGGACACCCCCCCCCCCGAGTGCATAAATTTTGTGCACTGAGCCTCTAGTATTTAAAATATATTATAAAACGGCAGTAATTAAAACAGTATGGCACTGGCATTCAGACAGTTACATAGATCAGGAGTCAGCAATTTTCATTGATATAAAAATAACTACACAACTTTATGCAGATGTATTCTTTTGCAACACATTACTTTACTCAATGATTCTTTTTAGAAAATGAAACTCGAATTACAACTTTATTTTAAAACTAAACATAGTGGATTGGATGAAATTTTGTAGATACTCTACCACCTAACAAATTCCTCCCTTCCAGGCTCAAAATATTAGGGACACTATTACCAGTTTTCCTCCAGTATGTTTCTTTCTCTGCAAATTCTCCTCTGACATATATAATTTGGGGGGTCCTCAGTGTTCCAGTCCTGGTCAGAGAACCAGCCTCTCGCTCTATGCTGAATGGTTGCCCAGAGACTTGTTACACTGCTGAGGAAAGCTCCCTAGTCACAGAGCAATCTTTATTTTGTTTTCACACTTGCAAAATAGTCACAAACATAAACTCTGGCAATACAGCTTGTATTTCACATTAATTTATTTAGGTCATTTTAGCCAAGGGTCTGGCATTGATATAGAAGTAAGCAGTCTGGAAGCCCATCTAAATGGCATGATAACACCATTGCTTAGGATCCCTTCCTCTTTGATGTGACCAAGAGTGTCATTGCCATACCTACCTTCAGACTTCCGACTCCTCACTTAGAATATATGTGTTTTAAAATCAATATATTATTTACACAAATGGTGTTTTTGTGCTCTAACAGTTCATGGGTCTAGTCTGGCTCTTAGCCCCAAATAATTGTTTAATAACTTTATTGTCTATTCTGGGAATGATCTTAAATTTTTAAAAAATCTTTGTTGTTGAAAGTATTATTTTCTACATTGACCATCTGTAGGTCCACTTTGGATAAGTGTCATTTTGGACCTTTGCCCACTTTTTAATTGGTATATAAAAATGCCATTGAACCCTGACCGGTTTAGCTCAGAGGATAAAGCGCTGGCCTGCGGACTGAAGGGTCCCAGGTTCAAGTCTGGTCAAGGGCATGTACCTTGGCTGTGGGCACATTCTCAGGTGGGGGTGTGCAGGAGGCAGCTGATCGATGTTTCTCTCTCATCGATGTTTCTAACTCTCTATCCCTCTCCCTTTCTCTGTATAAAAAATCAATAAAATATATTTTTTAAAATGCCATTGATTTCTGGGGCTACATCAAGATAAAAAACTTCTGCATAGCAAAAGAAACCATCAACAAAATGAAAAGGAAGCCCACTGTATGGGAGAACATATTTGGCAATGTTACATCTGATAAGGGGTTGATTTCCAAAAAATATAAGAAACACATACAGAGCCAGAGGAGCCACCACAGCGGTGAACAGCACCCACCACAGGAGCTGCTGCCAACTGAGGAGCAGCTGCTACACAACCGCCCAAGGAGCAACCATAGCCCGAGGAGCCACTGCCACCCAGGGAGCAGCCACTGAATGACTCAACATCTAGATATGCCGGTGAGATCAAACATGGGTAGACAAAGAAACCCCCAATCAGCAAAGAAACAATCAGCAAAGAAACAGCAATCCTAAATGACTCACTAGATCAGATTGACTTAATTGACATCTTCAGAACACTTCACCCCAAAGCCACGGAATATACATTCTACTCAAGTGCTCATAAGACATATTCAAAAATGACCACATATTGGGTCACAAACAAAGTCTCCCAAATTTCAAGAAGACTGAAATCATACCAAGCATTTTTTCAGACCACAATTGCATAATATTAGAAATAAACTACAATAAAAACAACCCAAAATACTCAAACACTTGAAAGCTGAATAGCATGTTATTAAATATTGATTGGGTTACCAATGAAATCAAAGAAGGAATTAAAAACATCCTGGAAACTAATGACAATGAAACACATCAATCCAAAACCTATGGGACACAATGAAAGCAATCCCGAGAGGGAAGTTTATAGCTCTACAGGCCTATCTCAAAAAACAAGAAAAAATGGTAGTAAATCATCTAACTCTACATCTCAAAGAATTAGCAAGAGAGTAACAAGAAAACCCCAGAGTGAGCAGAGGGAAGGAGATAATAGATTAGAGCAGAAATAAATGACATAGAGACCAAAAAAACAATACAGAAAATCAATGAAACCAAGAGCTGGTTCTTTGAAAGGATAAACAAGATAAACCTCTAGCCAGGCTCACCAAGAAGCAAAGAGAGAGGACCCAAATAAACAAAATCAGAAATGATAGAGAAGAAATAACAACAGACCCCACAGAAATACAAATGATTGTTAAAAAAATACTATGGGCAACTCTCCTCCAACAAACTAGACAACCTGGAGGAAATGGACAAATTCCTAGAAAAATACAACATTCCAAAACTCAATCAGGAAGAATCTAAAAATCTCAATAGGCCAATAACTATGGAAGAAATTGAAGCAGTCATCAAAAAGCTTCCAGCAAACAAAAGCCCAGGACCAGACAGCTTCACAGGGGAGTTTTACCAAACATTAAAGGAAGAACTAAAACCTATCCTCCTCAGACTACTTCAAAAAATTCAAGAGGAAGGAACACGTCAAGCTCATCCTATGAAGCCAGCATCACCCTAATACCAAAACCAGGTAAAGACAACACAATGAAAGAGAATTATAGGCCAATATCCCTCATGAACATAGATGCCAAAGTCCTCACCAAAATCTTAACAAATCGGATCCAGCAGTACATCAGAAAGATCATACACCATGACGAAGTAGGATTTATCCCAGGGATGCAAGGATGGTACAATATCTGAAAATCAGTAAACGTGATACATCACATAAACAAATTGAAAGAAAAAAAACCACATAGTCATATCAATTGATGCAGAAAAAGCATTTGACAAAATCCAACACCCATTTTTGATAAAAACTCTCAGCAAGGTGGGAATAGAAGGATCATACCTCAACATAATAAAAGCCATATATGACAAGCCCACAACCAACATCATACTCAATGGACAAAAACTAATATCATTTCCCCTAAGAACAGGAACAAGACAGGGATGCCCACTCTCACCACTTCAACTCAACATAGTACTGGAAGTATTAGCCATTGTAATTAGACAAGAAGAAGAAATAAAAGGCATCCAAATTGGAAAAGAGGAAGTAAAACTGTCCTTATTTGCAGATGACATGATATTATAAATACAAAACCCTAAAGACTCCATCAAAAAACTACTAGATTTAATACATGAATTTGGCAATATAGCAGGATACAAAATTAACCCCAAGAAATCTAAGGCATTTCTATACACCAATAGTGAACTTTCAGAAAGAGAGATTAGAAAAACAATCCCATTTACCATCGCACCAAAAATATTAAGCTACCTAGGAATAGACTTAACTAAAGAGGTTAAAGACCTCTACTCGGAAAACTACAGGACGTTGAAAAAAGAGATAGAGCAAGACATAAACAGATGGAAGAACATACCGTGTTCATGGACTGGTAGAATCAACATCATTAAAATGTCCATACTACCCAAAGCAATCTATAAATTCAATGCACTTCCCATTAAAATACCAACAGCATATTTCACAGATCTAGAACGAACTCTCCAAAAATTCATCTGGAATAAAGAAAAGACCCCCAATAGCTGCAGCGATCCTGAGAAAGAACAAAGTAGGTGGTATCTCAATACCAGATATCAAACTGTATTACAAAGCCACTGTTCTCAAAACTGCCTGGTACTGGCACAAGAACAGACATATAGATCAATGGAATAGAATAGAGAGCCCAGAAATCAGCCCGAACCGATATGCTCAATTAATATTTGACAAAGGAGGCAAGAACATACAGTGGAGTCAAGATAGTCTCTTCAATAAATGGTGTTGGGAAAATTGGACAGATACATGCAAAAAAAAAAAAAATGAAACTAGACCACCAACTTACACCATACACAAAAATAAACTCAAAATGGATAAAGGACTTAAATGTAAGACGGGAAACCATAAAAATTCTAGAAGAATCCAAAGGCAACAAAATCTCAGACATACGCCGAAGCAATTTCTTCACTGATACAGCGCCTAGGGCACTTGACACTAAAGAGAAAATGAACAAATGGGACTTCATCAAAATAAAAAGCTTCTGCACAGCAAAAGAAACCATCAACAAAACAACAAGAAAGCCCACTGCGTGGGAAAACATATTTGCCAATGTCATATCTGATAAGGGCCTAATCTCCAAAATTTATAGGGAACTCATACAACTTAATAAAAGGAAGATAAACAATCCAATCAAAAAATGGGCAAAGGATCTAAATAGGCACCTTTCAAAAGAGGACATTCAGAAATCTAAGAGACATATAACAACATGCTCAAAGTCACTAATCATCTGAGAGATGCAAATCAAAACAACAATGAGGTACCATCTCACACTTGTCAGAATGGCTACCATCAACAAATCAACAAACAACAAGTGCTGGAGAGGATGTGGAGAAAAAGGAACACTCTTGCACTGCTGGTGGGAATGCAGACTGGTGCAGTCACTATGGAAGATAGTATGGGGTTTCCTCAGAAAACTAAAAATGGAACTCCCATTTGACACTGTGATCCCACTTCTAGGAATATATCTCAAGAAACCAGAAACACCAATCAGAAAGGATATATGCACCCATTGCAGGAAACCACTTATTGTCTTCATTAGCTGAGTATAGACAGAGACCCCCAAAAGCTAGTAACCTTTGAAGTCCTTGCAAAGGTCCGGGCTATGCACCACTCAGTTAATTTAGACACCACCCAGTTAATCTAGATAATGGTAGCTGAAGCATCATCCCCACCTGAGTTCACTGAATTCCTTAGATACTTGTGTAGATCCTTGTTAATTATTGTTGATCAGATACTCTGCCTATTCCTGGAAATTGTCTACTGATGAGCTAATCTGATATTCTCTCTATTCCTGGAAATTGTCAGCTGATCTGTGTGTCATTGAAATCTCCTTACCTAAGGCTACTCCAAGCTCAATAAAAGATTGGAGCAGCCTGAGCATCAGTGGAAGTCCTTCTGGACTTGCCCGCCTGGTCCCCCAATATTTCAAAATTATCTCGTGTCATTTTTCTCTCATTTGTGTATGGCTCCTCTTTTCAGATTCTGAACCTTGATCCACACAGGACATGGAAGGAAACACAGGACATCTGTCACCAACACCCATATGTTCATAGCAGCACAATTCACCATAGCTAAGATCTGGAAACAGCCTAAGTGCCCATCAGTAGATGAATGGATTAGAAAACTGTGGTACATCTACACGATGGAATACTATGCTGCTGTAAAAAAGAAGGAACTCTTACCATTTGCAACGGCATGGATGGAACTGGAGAGCATTATGCTAAGTGAAATAAACCAGTCAATGAAGGAAAAATACCACATGATCTCACTCATTCATGGATAATAAAGACCATTATAAACTTATGAACAAAAATAGATACAGAGGCAGAGCTGCCTCAAACAGATTGTCAAACTGCAGCGGGAAGGCCGGGGAGAGTAGGGGGGCAGAAGCTGGGGGTAAGAGATCAACCAAAGGACTTATATGCATGCATATAAGCATAACCAATGGACATAAGACACTGGGGGGTAGGGGAGGACAGGAGATTGTCAAGGGCAGGGGAAAAAAGGAGACATATGTAATACCCTTTGTAATAGTTTAAGCAATAAAACAATTTTAAAAAAAGAAAGAAACACATACAAATTAACAAAAGGAAGACAAACAAGCCAATTAAAAAATGGGCAAAGGACCTAAGTAGACCCTTCCTCAAAAAGTTTGGCTAAGAGACATACAAAAAAATGCTCCAAGTCAGTAATCATCAGAAAGAAGCAAATTTAAAGGATCTTAGATTTTTAAATGTACCTGCTTGCACATTATCTCATGTCACAAGCTGTGCCAAATATATACTAACTAGAGGCCCAGTGCACAAAAATTTGTGCACTCGGGGGGAGAAGGGGGTCCCTCAGCCTGGCCTGTGCCCTCTCGCAGTCTGGGACCCCTCGGGAGATAACGACCTGCTGGCTTAGGCCTGCTCCTGGGTGTCAGAGGGCACGCCCAATCCCTAGGTGCAGCGCCTGGTCAGGCTCAGAGCAGGGCCGATTGGGGAGTTGGGGCGCCGCCCCCTGTCATGCACAGAGCAGGGCGGATTGGGAGGTTGTGATGCCACCCTCAGTCATGCTCAGGGTAGGGCTGATTGGGGGGTTGGGGCACTGCCCCGTCACACTCAAGGCAGGGTCGATGGGGAGGTTGTGGCGCCACACCCTGCCACGCAAAGAGCAGGGCCGATCAGGGGGTTGGGGCGCTGCCCCCTGTCACTCACAGAGCAGGGACCATCAGGGGGGTTGGGGCTCCATACCCTGTCACACACAGAGCAGGGCCCATCAGGGGTTTGGGGAGCTCCCCCCTGTCACGCACAGAGCAGGGCCGATCAGGGGGTTGAGGAGCTCCCCCCTGTCACACACAGAGCAGGGCCAATAGGGGAGTTGGGGCACCACCCCCTGTCACACACAGAGCAGGGTCCGTGGGCGGGGGGGGGAGTTGGGGCGCCACACCCTGTCACACACAGAGCAGGGCCGATCAGGAGGTTGGGGCGCCGCCACTGCCACACTCAGGGCAGGGCCGATGGGGAGATATGGCTCTACCCCGTTTCACATAGAGCAGGGCCCGTGAGAGGGGGTTGGGGCGCTGCCCCCTGTCACACACAGAGCTGCAGAGCGATCAGGGGGTTGGGGTGCTGCCCCCTGTCATGCTGATCCCGGTGCCGGAGGCCTCGGGGCTCCGCTGATCCCGCCCGGCAGGGTCACAGATCCGGGTCCCAGACCACAGACAGCCTTGCCTGCTGCCGCCCGCCTTCAGTATGCAAATTAGCCGCCATCTTGTTGCTTCAGGGTGGGGGTCCCCACTGGGGTGCCTGGCCAGTCTGGGTGAGGGGCTGAGGGCCGTTTTCAGGCTGGCGGGCAACTGAAGCTCCAAACCTCTCCTTTTTTTCTTTTTTTTTTTATTCTGGCATTTATTTACCTTCTATGGCTGTCACTGGAGCTGAGAGCCGGCTTTCTCTCTGAGGCTCGGCTGAAAGCAGGTTTCTGGCTTTTGTTTTCTGTATTTGAAACAATGTTGCGTCTCCAGCTCTGAGATCCCGGCTGACTGACAGGAGGTTTCTGGAGTTTTGTTTATCTTCTATAAATGTTACTATGTTTCCAACTGAAGCTCAGAGGCCAGCGGGGAACGTTGGAGTCCTCTGTCACTGATGGAAGCAAGCCTCCCTGTTCGCATCAGCTGCCTGGCTGCCGGCCGCCATCTTGGCTGACAGTTACTTTGTATATATTCACTGATTAGCCAATGAAAAGGGTAGCGGTCGTACGCCAATTACCATGTTTCTCTTTTATTAGTGTAGATTTGTGATGCATCCATTATATTTACACTCACTTGGGTGGCATACTACACCCATTTATCACAGGAGATAACTAGAATTACAATTGCATAAGACTCACTATAGAGATTCCATTTTCAAATATAACACTTTTTAATCATTTATACCACCTTTATAATATACAGATAACTGATGGATATTCAAAGTTGTAATTAACAGATTTACACACACACACACACACACACACACACACACACATACACTCTCATTCTCACACACACTTCTTAGTAGGTACTTTTTACCATTTGAATTTTGAAAATTAAAACAATTGGAGCAAATTAGGCTCAGATTTAGGTCATTTTAAATAAAAGTAATGAATAAAACTGGGAAATTATACTTAATTTAAGTAGAATACATTTATCTTTTTTAAGTCCAAAGTAGTCACAGACAATTTAATAGACTACTGGGTATTTATAACATTCATTGTTTAAGTAGCAGTAAGTTAATCCTTTCTTTAAAACAGGGCAAATGCCCTGACCAGGCTTGGGTTTTTCACATATGAAAAATAATTTATCATGCAAAATGCATTCTTCATAAAACATAATGATAAGAACTTTCATTATATACCTTCTTGACTGATTTGAAATGGCTGGAATAGTATATGTTTTATACTATCTGATGTTTTCAGTTCTTATACATCATGGATTTGTTACCATTCCCTTGAGGCATTTGCCCTCTAAAGAGGTTAAGCTTTGTGTAATTGCTATAGCATTGAAATCTCTGCATAAGTCATGGTGGTTCCAAAACTTTTACCATTCTCTAAAGTTAAACTACATCTGATAGTAATAACCTCTCTTTTTAAACAAAATAAAGTACAAATGATTTATTCATGTTATTTAATTAAAGAACCATGTCCTAGGGATAGATGAATATAATCTTATAACAAAATCAGTCACTGGCTGAGAAATCTTATATTGGTTATTTATTGCTGAAAAGTGAATCTCAGTGTAGGCACTGAAGCTCTTACCCAGAGTTACCCCTGCAGCTGGGGCCCCATTATAAACCCAAGTAACAGTGTCTCAGATGCGAGTCCTCCCCTGAGGGAGCAGGGCAGGAAAGCGTCTGTGCTATGTACAAAGTACTGGTGACTACAAATGGATTAACATGTCCTTTTAAGTGAAGAAACTGCCATTTTTGTTTGTTTGTTTGTTTGTTACCCCCCCACCCCCCGGGGATATTGCTACTAATTCTCCAGAAAAGATTAAAAGTAATAAATGTTATAGTCCTTGTGGGAGGGAAACTAAGAAGTTGTAGTAATGCTTATCCATTGAACATTGAAACAAAATCCAAATAAACTGATGATCATCAAAAGTAGACCCAGAGACAAAGAAGCATAAACAGACTGTTGAATCTCAGAGGGAAGGCTGGGGAAGGTGGGTGGGAAGAGATCAACCAATGAACTTGTATGCATATTTGCATAACCTGTGTATACAGGCAATGATGGGCTGGTGAGGGCCTGTAGGGAGGGGATAGGAGTGGGCTAGAAGAGATTAATAGGGGAAAAAGAGGACCTATGTAATACTTTCAACAATAAAGACGTAAAAAGAAAAAAAAAAGAAAACAAGGCACTATTTGCAGCACTTCACATAAAAAATCTTATTTTATACTCACGACTATATTCACTGTATTCTACCTATTTGGTAGATGAAGGAAATGTAAGTTAACTTCAATGTCAGAAAACTAAGGTTTTTAAGCCAGATATTTGCAGTCAAGGGCTTTCTCATGCGTACAATATTATATTATTAGAAGAGGGTTCATCCCTAAATATGTGGCCTGGCATTTTGTATAAATGACAAGCTTTGGGCTTATCCTAGCCACCCCACTGGTTCTTTCTTAACTCCGGGACCGGTACCCCAAGGGGCCCAAATGCAGGTCATCAACTGTTGTGGCAGGAGATGACTAGGGAAGAAGAACTTGCCTACCAAATAGTTACACAATCACTGCGTTGGCTGGGAATATATTCCCACTAACTTTGATTACTATTTTGCCAATATTATTGCATCTGCATTTATGAAATACAATTGGACAAAAAGGTTAGGACAGATTATGCCCCTCATCTTATCCACAAACAGATGCACATGGAATTTGTGGTTATTTTTTTCCCTTGTGAGTTTTGCATCATTTAGAAATGTCTGTGTAAAGTGATATTCTGAAGTGTGATGCCATTATCCCAATCATCCTATCATCCTGATGGAAAATATACTTGATCACAGAAATGATAAAGGTACAACTAAGAGACTCTAGAAGAAGAAGCTAATTCTCATCACCAGTCACAAGGTTTAGATGTGCCTAAGCGGCTGTGCCTGTAAAATAACGGAACTGCTGGCTATTACACAGCAAAACTTCAAGACCGTTTTTGATGAAGCTATTCCAGCAGTTCTCTGGCCTCTCTCATCAAGAAGAGGGAGAGAAAATGCCTGCGGTTGCAATTACCAAAGCCACTCATTCCTTGTCCCGTCTCTCTTAGAACCTTTGTAAACTTTGCTCAAAAATGGCAAAGCCTTCACTTCACATTCAATGCCAAACTTTTGGTATGGATTTTTTTTTTTTAACCATGAAACCATTTTGAATCAATCAGAATTTCCCGTTTTGTTTGTTTAAAGTATGAGTTCAAACTTTTACATTCTATTAAAATTTAGCCCTAAAATGATTAGCCTTCTTAAAGAATTATTCTCCAGTATCTCCTATTCTAGCTGAGACTGCACTATCAACCTACCCTCTGCACTAAGTTGCATTGTGCAAGACAAACACTAAGCACTGCACTGTTTTACAGATCTTTGTCTTTAAGAAGACTGTATCTTTTGCTGTTAGGAAATTCAGTTATTTTCTAACTAGTTTTCAGATATGTAAAGCAAAACACCCTCCTTCATAAAATGTTGTGGTTAATGCATTCAATAATTTGTCAACATTTGTAATGGACATATGTAAGATGTCCATTACATAATTTGTACCACATATCATAATGGAATAAGTATACAACTCAATTTTTTTTTAAAAAAAATGTATTCAATTAAAATATTTCATTAACTTTGCCAAGATTTTGATTGGGAATCTTACTCCTGTTTCCTCTAATAAGATATGCTGCTCCTAGGCATGGGTGTTAAATGTGAAACACATGATCAAAACATGAAGAGGAGATTAATTTACACTACACTGTACATAGAGTAATTGAGCTGAATAAAAGTGTGATGGGTAAAAGTTTTAAAAGGGTAATTCTGTCAATTGCAATAGACAAAGAAAAGTCGGTATTATCATTGTTATCTTAAACTTTTCCTTTTTTTTTCACCTGTCATTTCTCCCCATATTGGGCTTTTATTTCAACACTGAACTGGTGATTCCTATAGTTGCTAATCTAGTAAGTGCTTTTTATTGAGAACCTCTCATTAAGGAGCAGTACATTTCTGTGTATTATAAAATATTTCTGATAATGTACAACTCCTTTTTTAGATGAGTAAAAATGCATTCCTGTTTTCATGTTACTTTATTCAAAGTTAATACAGCTTTCATTAGTTTTCTAGTAAGTAGGAGTATACCCAATGTTTTGCAGGTTTACAGTTAATAAAATTTTATATTCTTAAACTATGAATCTTAACATCACTGTCTTACAGGGTTTTCAACATTGCAGTTTGATTAATATGAACCCTACTTTTTACCTAAATAGTAAAATAGGATACACACTTCTATTGTTGCATTGCCTAAAATGTTTCTTTGTGTCTGAAAACTCATTGCTAGTTAGAACAATATTTTGTACAGCTTATAGGAAGAACACAATATTAAACCTTTCAACCATTTCAAAGAACAACATTTTTAATGGATAGTTGCAGAATTGTGAAGTTTTTTTTACATAGATATTTTGCTAATGCAGTTGGCAACATGTTTTGCACATATAACTTAATAAATCCTTGAATTATGCAGACAGATTCTATTAACAACTCTATCCACAAATTCAAAAACTTAGGTGAAGTGGAACAATTTTTTTAATGGCACAAACTACCAAAACCCATAGAAAAAGAATGTATAATCTGAAGAGCCAACATCTATTGAGGACATTGAATCAATAACTAATAATCTTCAAAAAAAATGAAGCATCGGGCTCAGATGGTATCATTGGCAAATTCTACTAACCATTTAAAAAAGTGATAGCAAAAAAAAAGTGATAGCAATTCTCAGTAAAGTATTCCATAAAATAAAAACAGAAACAACTATTCTAATGCATTTTAAGATACGAACATTACCCAAGTACTAAAAAAAAAAAAAAAAAAACAGTTGAAGACATTAGAAGAAAGGAAAACTACAGACCAGGATCTCTCATGAACATAGATACAAGATTCTCACCAAATATTAGCAAGTTAAACCCCCCAAAAAATATTTTTAAAGTATTCACTGTGACCAAGGTTGAACTCCCCTGGTTTAATATAGATATAAATGCTAACATTTAGAAATATTTATACAAATGAGCATACACAGGTTAGTGTACACACACACACACACACACACACATACACACACACACACTTTGTCCGCACAGAGGGTTCAATTAGAAATGACACCCTATTAGTGAAGGGCACATCTAATGCCTCATCTTAGTTTCTAATACCTTTCTCTCATTTAAAGAACTAGGCTCTTTGAAAAATGACTCATCTGAGAAGGGGGCAATAATGTAATATCATCTGAAAAATATGGAAGACCCTCACACAAACTATGAACGTTTGATGAAAGGCATAAAAGATCTACAAATAACAAAACTTCCAGGTTCCCAGATAAACCCCTTTACATTGTAAACATGACGAGTTTTCCCTAAATTAAAGAAAAACTCAGCATTTGAAGCTGTTAAATAAAAATTCCAAAAACATTTTTAAAGATTAGAATCCAATTTAAATGTAAATTATATTCACCAAACTCCTACAGCAAGATTTAACATCAACAACTTAGTTTGGAATAATGGGAGATGAGTTTGGCGCATCTTACAATGCCAGAAAGAAAGGAAGTGCTCAAAAACAAGCAACAGCAACAATGGTGACAAGAACAACAAAAGCATGTTGATGAAGGTATGTTGAATAGATACGGGAGCAGAATGAAAAAGCTTCTGATGGAAAAAGTTGAAACAATTTGAGCAACCCCCTCAAAAAATTGTTCTATTGAATTATAGCTCAAAGTATAAAATACACATCCCTGGATCCATACTAATACATATATGGGAGAGGGACAGGCTGAGATGTTTGTTCAATTGGGAATCACTGGCTCTGAGTCATCATTAACCCCTGGAGGCACAGAGGCTGCTACCATTCATGGGTCAGAGTGAAGACCAGTGGATGTCATGTGATAAATGGAATGTTGGCCAATTTCTATCCCTCAGGGAACCATATATATATACATATATATATGTATACATATACATATATATACATATATATATGTATATATACATATACATATATATATGTATACATATATACATATATATGTGTGTGTATATATATATATATATATATATATGATTATTTCATCAGCTCCTGAATCTCAAAGGGGCTAGACCAGTAAATCTCAAAAACCAATCTGTTTCCCCTGCTTAAAACAGTTTTTATACTGAGACTTAATTTGTGTGTGTGTGTGTGTCTATATGTATATTTACTGCATTAGAATTTGCACTGATGATGCAAAAGCAATAGCGTATAAATATGCTGGCCCTTGAGCACAAATCAATTCAGTGGCATTACTGATACCAGTATTCATTGAATTCTTCTCTGCCATGCATTTGAAATAGACATGCACACTGAAATACAACTTTACTTACACACATCCTAATGAAACTGTAAATGGTGTTCATTTTAACAACTGTTGTTTGCAACAAAATGGAAAGTAGGCAACAAGTACTTTTTCTGAAAAATCGATGTTCAATGACTGCCTGCAGTGAAAGCACTTGTGTACTTGTTTTACTTATGAGCTGAAATAGCTTTTTATTTCACCCCACAAGGTGTTCTCTTGAAAGTATAGATAGTATAAATTTTATAGTAATAAAGACAGGCATTTGGATGATAATTTCTTGAAAATGAATAAAGTGAGTTTCTCTTTTCAAAATAATTGAGGGCATTTGTTGCCAACAATTAAATTCTAGCTTTCAAGTGGAAACATAATTTTGGAAAGCTTCTATCTACTACCATGAGCCTGACAGTTTTCCAATATTTAAAGACTATTCAAATAAGATTCATCATTGTATTTATGAATGAGATTTTGGCACTGCAGAATAAAAACTGTCAGCATTTGAATGCTCTGCATAACACCATGAATTAATATTTTCAAATGAATAATATATGATGTTAAAAAGTTAAGCAGACATTGAAAATTCTACTCAAGTGCAAATAATTTGATGCAATAGGGTGTGAAATTTATTGATAAGGTTTCAAAATCTGTATAGCAAGTGACCTTTTAGATATTACCACTTTCCAAGTTTGTTATAGTATTAAAGAAGAATGCCATATTTATCTGAAAAAAAAAAAACTATGAAAGCACGCCTCTCTTCTCTAACTATGTCATTGTAAAACCAAATATTCTTCACATAGTTTAAATGAAGCAACATACAACTGATTATGAGAATTCATCTTTGTTCCATTAATCCAGAACTTGCTTAGAAGAAAATCAATCACCATAAATTGAAAGAAAAGCTCCAAGTCTCTGAGCTAAGAATCCATCTCCATGTACAAGTAAAAGAACAACAGACATCTTTAAGAAAGTCAGTAGAAAGAACAAAGTAAAAATAAGAGAAATACAAATGAAAAAAAACAAATATACAGTTGAGAAAATAAACAAAGCCAAAGTTGTTTCTTTGCAAAAAACTATTGCAAATTGGTGAATCCCCTAGTCAGACTGAACAAAACTAAAATTGTTAAGTATAATAATCAATACCAGGAATGAAAAGAACATTCAGTGTACAACCTACAGATATTAATAAATTAATGAGTATATTTTAAAAACTTTTCCAGTACATCTGAAATTTAATTATACAAATCCCTGGAAAACCACATCATGTGATACTGACACAAAAAGCAATAAAATATCTAAATATGCTAATAAAGTCTAACTTTAATTGAAAAACTTCTATTGAGAAATATCAATCCATGGTTTTTAAAAGTTACACAAACAAATATTAAAACAATAAAAGTTACACAATTAAAATCAATAGAGAAAGATGTAAAAGTCCAGAATAACCTCAATAGCAAAATTTGAAAATAACATTAAAAGAAAAATTACAAGTGAATACAGCTCTTAAATGGATGTAAAATTCTTTTAAAAGATATTTGCAGAAACAATTCAGCAATATGTAAAAATATAATTTGAGAAGTCTAAATTAGATATATTCCAGGAATGCGAGATTAGTATACCATTTAAAAATCTACGTACTGTTCCATATTTTCAAAGTAGGACAGAAAAATATATAATATTTCAATAGATTTAAAGTGTTTGCTAAAATTTATTTTTGAAAAATAAAAGTTTTAGAAAACTAGAAACAAAATGTTGTCTTCTTAATAAATCTAATGAATAAATGTTAAAAATTTATCCAAACTTTGAAATCAAAGTATGACAAAGATGCCTCCAACTATCACTTCTATTACAAATTATTTGGGAGGTAAAATTAAAAGGGAACAAATTAAACAAAATTATAACATTTAAAAATAAAAATATCCTCATAAACAGATGATGTAATTACATACAGTCCAAAATAACATATGGATGAACTATTAGAATTACGAGTAAATTTTTGAGGTCTTCAGGAAAGTGTAACTATAAATACTCATTTCTCTGTATATTTATAGAAAAATAAATAAATAATGAATGTTTTTTATAATAATATGTTTTCAATAGCAGAGATCAAAACCAGGACTTTGGGCTTCCAGTTCTGGTTGTAAGGAGCTTGGAAGTTGCCAATTTTCCTAACAAGTGAACACTGAACAGACTGAAAGATCAACAGGTCTTCTTGCATTTGTGAACCAGGTGGGCACAGGGCAAACCTCTGCCCCCGGGAATGGGGGGAGACACGCAGGGAATCAGGGCTTACAGAGCAGACGCAGTGGAAACAGCCTGGGGAATCAGGCCCGCCTGTAGTTGACGAATGGCTGGATGCTCAGAGTGGACAAGTCTGTCTTCCACACTCTGGGGCGATCCAGCCAATGACGTTGCGAGAGTTACCTTCTGGAGCCCACAGGGTTTATACAGAAAACACAGCCGAAAACTCCTCCTGGTTTCCTTCTTCAAAGAGAGGAAAGGAACCATTTTGAAACACACCAGAACTCTCTGTTCTTGCCAAGGCTCGCCTGCAGGTGAAACTAGGCAACCCAAGCCTGACCTGCGGAGGTTTTATCAGAAACAAACTCACCTGGGAGAAGAAGTGCAGTTTCAGCCCATTCCTGTCCTAGCGAATGGGGGGAGAAAAACTGAGAAACACTTGTGGAGCTCACAGTCCAGAGGAATAGGTCACTAAAACACTGAGACTGCTCAACGGACTACAGAATGCCGCCCTCCCTCCACACCTCACCACCATATTCCTGAAGATCTATCTACAGCAGTTTCTCTTACCCAGTACATCACATTCCACTATTAAGAAAAAATTACAACACATAGCTAAAGAAAAACCAGCAAACAAATACCACCCCCTCCCCCCCACACACACACACATTTGAAGAGACAGAGCACACACCAGAACCAAACAAAACAGGGATGTTGAAGTGATCAGACCAGGAATTTAAAACAGCTATTACTAATATGCTAAGGGCTCTAATGAATTAGGTCAGCAGTTCTCAATCTGTGGGTCGCGATCCCTTTGGGGGTCGAACGACCCTTTCACAGGAGTCGCCTAAGACCATTGGAAAACACATATATAATTACATATTGTTTTGTGATTAATCACTATCTTTAATTATGTTCAATTTGTAACAATGAAATTGGGGGTCACCACAACATGAGGAACTGTATTAAAGGGCTGCAGCATTAGGAAGGTTGAGAACCACTAAATTAGGTAGACAGCATGAAAGAACAGGTAGGCAATGTAAGCAGAGAAATAGAAATCCTAAGGAAGAACCAAAAAGAAATGATAGAGATTTAAAAAAAAAAATACCAACAACATTGTTAATAAGAACCAAAAAGAAATGCTAGCGGTAAAAACATTGCTGGGCTTGTTAGTAGACAGGACACAGCTGAGGAAAGAATCTCTATGCTAGAGGATACATCAATAGAATTCATAAAAAGTGAAAAGCGAAGAGAACAGAGACAGTAAAGGAATAACAAAAGAATACTATAACCTCTCTGTGTTCACAAATTCCATAAGCTAGATAAAATGAACCAATTCCTTGAAAGATGTAATTCCAAGATCTCCCAATATTTGATAAATAAATCTACCAAACAACAACACTACCTACATTTTTTCCAGTGTACACAGAAAGGCTGCCCTCTCACTCTACTCCCCCTCCCCCTCATATTGTACTAAAGATTGTAGACAGTACAGTAAGGCAGGATAGTGAAAATAAATGCATACATATTATAAATGAAAAAGTAACAGTCTTTAATCAAAGATGACAAAACAGCTATGTACAAAGTCCTATGAAATCTACAAAATGCATACTACAACTAGTGAGTTTAGTTTAGCAAATTTGCACAATCAACAGCAATATCAAATTCAACTGTAATTCTATATACTAGCAATTAAAATTTGACTTTTTAAAAGTTTTCTCTGTAATGGCAGCAACTAAATCTTAGAAATAAATGTTATAAAATATGTGCAAGACCTCTTCATTAAAAATTATAAATATTGTTGGGAAAAACAATAAAGATTTAAAGATGATTTTTGACAATGGTGCATAGTGATTCATTGGAAAAACAATAGTATTTTCAACACATACTACTAAGAAGTTAAATATCCATATGCAAATAAAATTCAATATCAGTATGCAAAATGTACAGCATGACCCTACCTTGAAATAAAAATTAACTCAAATGTATTATAGGTCTAAGTTTAAAATATCTAGTAGAAAATAATATTTGTGACTTTAAGAAAATCTTTATTGGATTCCAAAAAAAGACCCATTTTAAAAGTGAAAAATTGGACTTCATCAAAATTAAGAACTACGTCTTCTTTAAAGATAATATTAATGTTTAAAAATATTAGCCACAAATTGAGAGAAAACTTGTGCAAATCATATATTTGATAAAAGCCTTATTTCCACAATGAATAAAGGTGACTTAAAACTTAATTTTTTCAGCCCAGATGGTGTGACTCAGTGGTTGAACATCAACCTATGAACAAGGAGGTCACCGTTTGATTCCCGATCAGAGCACAGGCCTGGGCTGTGGACTCCATCTGCAGTGGGGGGCATGCAGGAGAGAACCAGTTGGTGATTCTCTCTCATCATTGATGTTTCTCTCTCCCCCTTTTTCTTCCTCTCTGACACCAATAAAAATATATATTTTTAAAAAACGTAATTGTTCAGTTTCCTCCAACTTAATATAAGAAATAAAACAAACAGCTCATCAAAACAATTTTTAAATGAGCAGATAATTCACTCATAGATGATTACTAAGTGCACGAAAAAATGTTCCATATCATTAGTCATTAGGGAAATGCAAATGAAAACCTCAGGAGATACTACTACAAGTCTGTTACAATGTCAAAAATAAGTGTTGCCAAGAATGTGGAATAACTAAAACTTTTATGCACTGCTATTTGGGATTAGTTTTTTTAACTAATTGTTAAACAAGCTGGTAGTTTCTTAAAAAGGCAAAAATACAACCTGCCATATGACTTACCAATTCCACTTCTAGGTATTAACCCAAGAATAATAAAAGCACCTGTCCATACAAATGTTGATTTGTTTGTTTACTTATTTAAATTACTAATTTATTTGTTTGATTGTTTGTTTATTTATTACCCTAAACTGGAAAAATACATCAAAAGGGGAATAGATAGACAAATTGCAGTTATGTCTATACAATGTAATTCTACTCATCAAAAGAACATGAAACTGTTTCATAAGACTTAATTTTTTAATAGTGAAATACAACACTCACACACTAGATAGATAAAACTCAGAATTCTTTGTTATTTATAGCTCCAAAAGGGACAGGATTGCCAGGCAGGGCCACACAGTTTGTTGCACCAAAAACAGGGTAATAGCAAGTTAGGCTGTAGGGGGCAGATTATCTTTAGCAAGTAGGATGAGTTTCCAGGGTTCTTTGTGGGTTGGCTAATTTGAATATACTTTCCAGCTTCAGGGCAGAGGGACTATCTCCCACTGTATCTGGTGCCTGGCCCCCCAGTGAATAGGGCCATTAGGGCAGGTGAACAGTGACCCTTCAGTGTGAGTGCTTTATAGAGGAAGTGGTGTAGGGATTTCTATTGTTCAAGAAAGGGTAATACTGGCAACATTTTTTTTTAAAAGTGCTGACCAGCCTCTAGCCAGGACCTTAAAACTGGGTTAAAAGTGCCTAGACGGTGTGGCTTAATGGTTGAGTGTCAACCTATGAACCAGGAGGTTAGGGTTCAATTCCCTGTCAGGGCATATGCCCAGGTGTGGGCTTGATCTCCAGTAGGGGGCCTGCAAGAGGCAGCCAATCAATGATTCTCATCACTGATGTTTCTATCCCTCTCTCCCTCTCCCTTCCTCTCGCTGAAATTAATAAAAAGTATTTTTTCAAAAATTGGGTTAAGAGTGCATTAAAAATTATATTTCATTGATACATGCAATGACATGGATGAAATGCAAAATAATTATGCTGAGTAGAAGAAATAAGATTATTAAACTACATAATGCTTGATTTATTATTCCATTTACATAAACTTTCAGAAAATACAAACTAATAACTAGTTGCCTAGGAACAGGAAAGGGAGTAATGATAGAAAGATCTGTTTGGGGGTTAAGGAACACTGATTAATAGACATGTCCATTATTTTGTTACTTACTTTTGTTTTGACTTTCTGGAAGTACATAAACATAGACATTTATCAAATTGTGTAATTGCAGTTTATTGTAGGTTTTTTATACAACAATAAGATGATTTAAAATATGCAAATATTACATATTTATTTTATTATTTTTATAATTTTGTGCTAATGTTATAAATGGATTACAATATAAGACATAGTGTCAAATATCACATAACAAGATTCCAAAATTAGAATATAAAATTCCAATTTTTCATAATTTGTAACTTTTCTTTAATGAAACTTTTTGGTAAACTCTTTTTTTCTTCTTTGAAATCACTTAACATATAATATGGCACTATGCACTAAATGCTTAATGCCCCCATATTCATCTCCATCATGTGATAGCATTAGGAGATGGAGCGTTTGGAGGCAATTAGGATTACATGAAATCTTAAAAGTGAAGTCTTCATGGATGGGATTACTGCCCTGTATGAGTCATGAGAGAGCTAACTTCCTCTCTCTGCTCTCTGCCACCTGAGGATGCATGAAGAGAAATGGCCTTCTGCAACCTACATGGGAACTATCATTAGAACCCGATCATGGTGGCGCCCTAATTTTGGATGTCCTGCCTCCAGAACTGTGAGAAATAAATTGTTATAAAGCCACCCAACCAATCTGTAGCATTTTTGTTCTAGCAGCTGAACTAAGATATATAGTATGCATTTTGTTCAACTTTTCCAAATTATCCCTTTATACTTCTTTTTTCCCTTATGTGCTTTATTGAATTTCTGTTTTATAAACTTTTATTCAGATCCTTTAATATTCAGATCCTTTATATTATGTAATCAAAATTAAGTTATAATTATAGCTGATTTCACTATACTTAGTGAGTTGTGTAGTTGAACAGTTTTTTAATTGCAATATTCCCTGTAACTAGATCAAGATCATTCCAAATACAGTCTTTTAAAATGGGTATCCATTGTTAATTTTATCTGCTCTGCAGTACAGTTATTAATGGGACATTCACTGTGCTTTCATTACATGGCCACATGTCCTCAACCAATTTCAATGTCCTTCACTCATTTTCCTATTCTAGTATCTTAAATATGATTCAGAAAGCATTCATAGTCTGTGTTATAAATTATATCTCTTCAAGAAATTTGAACAACATAATACTTACTGTGCACAATTTATTATAGAGATTGCAACTCAAATGCACAATCAGAGCTACTTCACATTTTAAATCTATATAGATGTTTAAGATAAATACCTTTTCCCCAAGTAATTAGAATTCTGAAATTGTCACATACTATCTAACACTAGACATTGAAAAGGCTATTTTGTATTGAGTTATTATTGAAAATTTTACATGCATAAGTGTTTAAATTAAGATATTCAGTCTATCAATTTTTTTCTATGAACAGTTAGGGATAACAAATGAGGCAGATTTTTAACTTTTTAAATATTTAAATAACATTCAGTAATATTTTTCTAATGTTTATAGTATTTCTAATTCATTTTAGAAAAATGCAACTTATATATTGTTTTAAATAAGAAAATACTTTAATAAGGGAATCTAAAATTTATTTAACCTTTTTTTTGCCCTTTGTCCTTTTTTAATTTATTTATTTTTTATTGATTAAAGTTATACATATGTCTCCTTTTTCCTTGGTGATGCCCCTCACCCCACCATTCCCACCTCCGAGGGCAAGCCCTCACTGCCCAAGTGTCTGTGTCCATTGGTTATGCTAATATGCATGCATACAAGTCCTTTGGTTGATCTCTAACCCCCTCTCCCTCCCCTGCCATTTGTCTCTGGATCTATTTTTGTTCATCAGTTTATGTTGATCATTATAACCCAGATATGAAAGAGATCATGTGATATTTATCTTTCTCCAAATGGCTTATTTCACTTACTGCAGTTCTCAACCTGTGAGTTGGCGGTTGAACGACCCTTTCACAGGGGTCGCCTAAGACCATCCTGCATATCAGATATTTACATTACGATTCATAACAGTAGCAACATTACAGTTATGAAGTAGCAACGAAAATAATTTTATGGTTGGGTCACAACATGAAGAACTGGATTTAAAGGGCCAGAAGGTTGAGAACCACTGGCTTAGCAAAATGCTCTCCAGTTCCATCCATGCTGTTGCAAATGGTAAAAGTTCCTTCTTTTTTATAGCAGCATAGTATTCCATTGTATAGATGTACCATAATCCACTCATCTGCTGATGAGCACTTAAGCTGTTTCCAAATCTCAGCTATTGTAAATTGTGCTGCTATGAACATAGGGGTGCATATAAACTTTCTGACTAGTGTTTCTGGTTTCTTGGGATATATTCCTAGAAGTGGGATTACTGAGTTAAATGGGAGCTCCATTTTTAATTTTTTGAGGAAACTCCATACTGTCTTCCACAGTGGCTGCACCAGTCTGCATTCCCACCAGCAGTGAACGAGGGTTCCTTTTTCTCCATATCTTTGCCAGCATTTGTCGTTTGTTGATTCGTTGATGATAGCCATTCTGAAAGGTGTGAGATGGTATTTCATTGTTGTTTTGACTTGCATTTCTCAGATGATTAGTGATTTTGAGCATGTTTTCATATGTCTCTGGGCCTTTGGTATGTCTTCTTTTGAAAAGTGTCTATTTATGTCCTTTGCCCATTTTTTGATTGGATTGTTTATCTTCCTTTTGTTAAGCTATAGGAGTTCTCTGTAAATTTTGGAGATTAAACCCTTATCTGAAATAGCATTGGCAAATATGTTCTCCCACACAGTGGGCTTTCTTGTTGTTTTGTTGATGGTTTCTTTTGCTGTGCAAAACCTTTTTATTTTGATGTAGTCCCATTTGTTTATTTTCTCCTTAATCTCCATTGCCCTAGGAGCTGTACCAGTAAAGATATTGCTACAACAATATGTCTACTATTTTGCTACCTATGGAGTCTTCTAAGATTTTTATGGTTTCTTGTCTTATATTTAAGTCCTTTAGCCATTTTGAATTTGTTTTGTGTATGATGTAATCTGGTGATTTAGTTTCAATTTTTTCTATGTATCTGACCAAATTGTCCAGAACAATTTATTGAAGAGACTGTCTTGACTCCATTATATGCTCTTGCCTCCTTTGTCAAATATTAATTGAGCATAATGGCTTGGGTCAACTTCTGAGTTCTCTGTTCTGTTCCATTGGTCTATATGTCTGTTCTTGTGCCAGTACCAGGCAGTTTTGAGAACCATGGCTTGGTAATATAGCTTGATATCTAGTATTGTGATCTCTCCAACTTTGTTCTTCTTTCTCAGGATTGCTGTGGCTATTCCAGGTCTTTTTTATTCCAGATAAATTTTTGGAGAGTTTGTTCTAGGTCTTTGAAATATGCCGTTGGTATTTTAATGGGGATTGCATTGAATCTGTAGGTTGCTTTGGGTAGTATGGACATTTTAATGATGTTGATTCTACCAATCCATGAACATGGTATGTTCTTTTATTTGTTTATGTCTTCCTCTATTTCTTTTTTTAATGTCCTGTCATTTTTCAATTACCTGCTTAGTTAAGTTTATTCCTAGGTATCTTAATTTTTTTGGTACAAGGTAAATATGATTTTTTTTTAGTTTCTCTTTCTGTGAGCTCATTATTGGTGTATAAAAATGCCATAGATTTCTGTGTGTTAATTTTTTATCCTGCTACATTGCCAAATTCATTTATTAAGTCTACTAGTTTTTTTGATGGAATCTTTAGGGTTTTCTATGTACAGTATCATGTCATCTGCGAATAAGGACAATTTTACTTCTTCTTTTCCAGTTTTGATACATTTTATTTATTCTTCTTGTCTGATCACTATGGCTAGCACTTCCAGTACTATATAGAACAGGAGTGGTGAAAGTGGGCATCCCTGTCTTATTCCTGTTCTTAGGGAAAATGGATTTAGTTTTTGCCCATTGAGTATGATATTGGCTGTAGGTTTGTCATATAAATCTTTTATTATGTTGAGGTATGATCTCTCTATTCCAAATTTGCTGAGAGTTTTTATCAAGAAAGGGTGTTGGATTTTGTCAAATGCTTTTTATGCATCGATTGATATGATTATGTGATTTTTATCTCTCAATTTGTTTATGTGATGTATCGCATTTATTGATTTGTGGGTATTGTACCATCCTTGCATCCCCAGAATAAATCCCACTTGGTCATGGTGTAGGAACTTTCTAATGTAATGCTGGATTTGATTTGCTAGAATTTTTTTGAGGATTTTAGAATCTATGTTCATCAAGGATATTGGCCTGTAATTCTCTTTTTTTGTGGTGTCCTTATCTGATTTTGGAATTAGGGTAATGCTGGCTTCATAGAAAGAGCTTGGAAATGTGCCTTTCTCTTGAATTTTTTGGAATAGTCTGAGGAGGATAGATTTTAGTTCTTCTTTGAATACTTGGTGGAAATCCCTTGTAAAGCCATTGGGACCAGGACTTTTGTTTGCTGGAAGTTTTTGATCACTGCTTCAATTTCTTTGTTATCAGCCTATTCAGGTTTTTTTATTGTTCCTGATTGAGTTTTGGGAGCTTGGATTTTTCTAAGAATATGTCCATTTCATCTAGGTTGTCCAGTTTGTTGAAATAGAGTTGTTCAAAGTATTTTTTCATAATCCTTTGTATTTCTGTGGGATCATTTGTTACTTCACCTCTTTCATTTCTGATTTTGTTTATTTGGGTCCTCTCTCTTTGCTTCTTTGCTTTTTGTCTCTATGTCGTTTATTTCTGCTCTGAGCTTCATTATTTCCTTCCTTCTGCTTATGCTGATATTTTCTTATTGCTCTCTTTCTAACTCTTTGAGTTGTATGGTTAGATAATTTATTACCATTTTTTCTTGTTTTTTGAGGTAGGCCTGTAGAGCTATGAACTTCCTTCTCAACACTACTTTTATGATGTCTCATAGATTTTGAATTGTTGTGTTTTTCATTGTCCTTTGTTGCCAGGATGCTTTTTATTTCTTCTTTGATTTCTTTGGTAACCCAATCATTGTTTAATTGCATGCTATTTAGCCTCCAAGTGTTTGATTTTTTTTCATTGTTTTTATTGTAGTTGATTTCTAATTTTATCTTTGACCTTATTATCATCAGAAAAAAACAAACTACTACTATTTTGATTTATATTCTCTCAGGATTATTTTCATCTGTGTAAAACCTTCCCCCCTACACACTCATAGGAATATTATGAAGTGTATTCAGTTTTCTAATCTTTTAAACTTAGAAACAAAATTTTAGATTCTATCAACAGATGGTGAAGTTGATTACAGACGTTCCTCTTCTTTCCCCTCCCAATAACTGTTCATATGAGCCAGCCAAATAAACAGGAAAAAAAAAACAAAACTGCATTCTGTGAAATTTGAAAAATAAATAAATAAATAAAGCAGCCAAAAAAACCACAAAATTCTGGCATAGACCAGCAAGGCTCCTAATATTTGCTCTGACAAGAAAAGGAAGTACTGAATGGGAAAGGAAAGTAAATACAGAAACCCTCAGAATTGTCAGAAATTCCTCACCACTTTGAAAAAAAGTAGAATTGAAGTTGCTGAGGAGAAATAATGAAAAAGTATCCTATTTCTTTCTATGAATTTTGTCCTGGGTTCTGTCCTTGTGGGGACTATTAATGAAAGTACCTGCTGAAAAGAGTCATGTCAAACAGGCAATGTGAACAAACATAAAGGTTGCCCCTGTCTGAAGCATAGGCATGAGGCTACACACATTCTCTCATTCATTCATCTATTTAACATACCTGCACAGGGTACTTGCTAAGTAATAGCAATTACTCCTCACAGTTCCATGACAAAAGTGAGATAGCAGGGGTCTCCGTTCTCATGGAGTTTAAATTCTACTGGGTAAGAGAAATACAAAATAAAACAGTAGAATATAGGTTATTTCATGCGATGATAAATGATTTAACTAAATCATTAAAGATAATGTGATGGAGAGTAACTAGGGTGAGAGAATGGCTCCTTTGGGTAGGGTGGCAGGGCCTCTCTGAGGTGATGCTAGTTGAACTCTAGCCTGAAAGATCTAATGGAACAAAGATCAGGAAACTGAAAGCTCCCAGGAGAGGAGAGAGGAAGTACAAATGCCCTGAGGGGAAACTGGTTCATCATGTTTCCTGACTAGATTGATAATAGGCAAGAGTAAGCCAGAGAATAAGATTAAAGAGGGGAAAGAGGCTAGATCATACACACTATAGAAGAGTTGAGATTTTATTTGAAGTGGAATTGGAAGTCACAGGCATATTTAAAACTGGAGAGTGATATATGTTTTGTATTTTAAAAGGCCAGTTTGGAGACTGTGTGGAAAACAGGGTTCAAAATAAAATGAAACAGCAGCAAATATATCCGTTTAAAGGCCATTCCAGAAATCCACCTAAGTGAAGATGATAGGCAGTAAGTACGTTGCTGGTACTGGCTATGGAAGAGGTTGATGAGTAAGGATATTTAGTTTGTGAATGGGGTTTGTACAAGGTAAAAAGAATAGGATATGATCTGAAATCCAGACGGTGTCTCCAAGGATATAAAATGCATTTCTGACTCTGTGAAGAGGACCTGAAATCAGATGTTGAATTTCAGAAGACAGCATGAAGCTCAAGTGCTGCAACAAGAGCACATAGGGTCCCATTGCACTCTCCTTCCTCACCCTCCAACAGAAGCTGCTACAGAAGCCAAGGGCGCTGATCCTTTCTCTAGCAGCTCTTTTAAAGCCAGAAGGAGAGAATGAAGTCAAAGACCATCAAGAACATGCTCTGCCACAAGACTCGATTTTAAGCACTTGGCATCGACAACAGAGGTGGCAGAGGAGCATGCCACACCAGCTTGTTTTCCAAGCTGTCCCAGTCACAGGCTTCCTGCTTCAGACTTCATGACTTCCTACAGATCCCTTCCATCTGGTTTTATCCTCAGTATCATCTTATTGCATTTCTCAAGACATGTGAGCCTTTAATATTCTTTATGTATAATTGGCTTTTGCTTGTTAGTCATGATATTTCTATTGCTGCCATTTTTCACAGTGAAATAACCAACTGATATGCAAAAAAGCAAGGATGGGTAGTGCCCTTAAGTACAGAATCCAGTAATAATAATAAAAAAATAAAGAAGGAAATATAAAAGGAAGAGTCAGATGCTAAGATCACCTGAAAACTTGAGACATTTTTAGAAAAGAAGAAATGGCCTACCATATGAACCCTTTAATTAGCTCATACTAATTAAAACAGTGGGAATTGGCATAGTAAGTAATGAGTAAATAGATGACTAAATAAATGGAAGAGGCTAAGAATACAAAAATATAACCAAATACAAAAGGGAACTTGATAGCATTGCCTTCCATATTAATGGAAAAATACCTATTCTATAAAATAGGATATAACATTATCTTTCCAACTAAATTTATAAAAGATAAAATAAAAATGTATATAAAGCCATTCACAGGTATGACTTTTAGGTGGCCTAAAATTGAAAATATGTGGAAAGAATAAAACTCTAAGTTTAGCCCAGCTGGTGTGGCTCAAGTGGTTGAGTATTGACCCATGAAACAGGAGATCATGGTTCAATTCCTGGTCAGGGCACATGCCCGGGTTGTGGGCTCTATTCCCATTAGGGGGCGTGCAGCAGGCAGCAGATTGATGATTCTCTCTCATCATTGATATTTCTCTCTCTCCCTCTCCCTTCTCCCTTCCTCTCTTTGAAATCAAGAAAAAAAATCTATTTTTAAAACCTGTAAGGTTTTTTTTTATATTTTATTACTTATAACTAAAATTAGTTATACAGATGATAATGTAAACAAAGTTAAATGACAAACCACAGAGACTGAGTAAATATTCCCAACATAAATTTTTAAAAAAGATAAATTGTAATATATAAAGACTATAAATAAAATTTTTAAACAAGCTAATTATATAAACAAAATTTTCTAAGGAGAAAAAAGCACATGAAAAGATATTTAACCTATTAATTAGGGAAATGCAAATTAAAACAATAATGAGACACCATTTTATGGAGCCATGTTTGACAATCAATACCAATTGATGGAAACAACATATTTAAACTCTAAGTCTTACACACTGCTGGTAGGAGTATACATTTTGACAATCACATTGAAGAACAAATTCACAGTATACAGAAAATGAAACTTACCCTGTGTTGCGGAATATATAGAAATATATGGAATACACAAAATATATACCCAAGAGGAACATCTTATTCAAAAGTGAATAAAATGCTGGTTGCCACTCATAGAGGCTGTTTATGGCAGTGTTGTTTATAATAATGAAATATTGAGAACATAAATGTCCATCTATGAGGGTATTGATAAATAATAGTAGTAACAACAACAATAATAGCACTTAGTCTATATTGAGCAATTTCCTTTCTAAATAGTTTACTTTTATTAAGTTATTTAATGTTCATAAAAACACTAAGAAGAAAGTGCTATCATTAATCCCACTTCAAAGATAACAAAACTGATGCAGAGTTTAATTATGTAAATTGATCAGGATCATAAAACTAGTCAGAAGCAGGGCCAAGATCCAAATTACACAATATGCTCTAGAAGCCACTAGCTTAACAATCATCCTATATAATAAAGAGGTAATATGCAAATTGACCATCACGCTCTTGCACAAGATGGCCTCCCCCATGTGGTTGGAAGATGGCCACCACAAAATGGCCGGCAGGGGAGGGCAGTTGTAGATGATCAGGCCAGGAGGGAAGGGCAGTTGGGGGTGACCAGGCTGGCAGGGGAGGGCAGTTAGGCAAGACTGGGCAGGCAGGGGAAGGCAGTTGGGGTGACTGGGACAGCAGGGGGGGGGCAGTTAGCAGTGACCGGGCTGGCAGGGGAGGGCAGTTGGGGGCAATCAGGCTGGCAGGGGAGCAGTTAGGCATCTATTAAGCTGGCAGTGGAGTGGTTAGGGGGTGAGCAGGCTGGCAGGCAGGCGAGAGGTTGGGAGCCAACAGTCCCAGATTGTGAGAGGGATGTCCCAATCTCACAGGGATCAGGCCTAAACTGGCAGTCAGACATCCTCTAAGGGGTCCCAGATTGGAGAGGGTGCAGGCTGGGCTGAGGCACACCCCCCCCCCCCCCCCCCCAGTGCACAAATTTCATGCACCGGACCTCTAGTTCTTCTATAATATATACCAACTTGTGTGCTGTGTGTATATTTCCATCCAATGAAATCAAATTCAGTCATTAAAAAAATGACCTCGAGTTATATAAACCAACATAAGTAGATCTTAAAAACTTAATATGGAGCAACAAATCAATTTGCAAGATGTAGATGGAACAATTAGGGTAAACCACTCCTCAGTCAGCTGCTGTGTTGACTAATGCCACAAGGTTCCACTTTGTGCACCAGGAATACACTCTCAATGGTGCCCCCTCCTATCAGAAACTCCAGTGTGAATTTATTCATTTCTCCCTGTTAAGACTAAGATCTTTATGTAGATTAATTTAACAACTGTTAATAGTTTCTTACTTTTGCTCTATAACAGTGGTTCTCAACCTTCCTAATGTCACGACTCTTTATTATAGTTCCTCATGTTGTGGTGACCCCCAACCATAAAATTATTTTCATTGCTACTTCATAACTGTAATTTTGCTACTGCAATGTAAATATCTGATATGCAGGATATATTTTCATTGTTACAAATTGAACATAATTAAAGCCTAGTGATTAATCACAAAAACAATATGTAATTATATATGTGTTTTCTGATGGTCTTAGGCAACCCCTGTGAAAGGGTCATTCCACCACCAAAGGGGTCGCAATCCACAGGTTGAAAACCGCTGCTCTATAATCTTTATCAAGACAGTGCCAGAGAAATCCTCTTAAAAATTCATTTCAGTTGTTCACACAATACCTTTGTATGTTTTTTCATTTCACTCAAGTTAAATTCAAAATCCTTACAATGACCAGCAACACATTAGAGAATATGGTTTTGCATTACATCTGATTCTTATCCCCATCACTTTCCTGCTGCCCTCCCAAGATTCATGCACTGGTCTCATTAACTTTCAACCAGAATATCACATTCCTTCCTTCGAGTTATTCTACTTTTTGTTCCCACTGACTGATACACTCTTTGCCCAAGATAACTACATGGACCATTTCCTCAACTTATTCAAGTATTGTTATGACTATCTCCTTTTCATTAAAATCTTCACTGGTAACACTATTTAACTCATCAGTCTACATTCTTGCAGACCAGTTTTCTCCATAGTACTTATCACTATATACTATGTTATCTATTTCAATTATTTGTGATAGTGCCATTCATTCACTTCAATGTACACTGCATGAAAGAAGATATTTCTTTTGTCTCTGTTGCTTACTAATGCTTTTCTACCATCCAGAGGAGGTTATTATCCATTATTAAATCCACACTGAATAAATATCATAATGTTTATGTAAATTTAATAGCAAATATAAAATGATCCTTTATTATTTCTTTGGATTTGTACATTTATGAGATATATACCTAGTATATGAACTTGTGCTGGAAATATATCTATGAAATCCATGCTTATATATTATACTATTTATTTATTTTTTTTCCAGAGGGGTGAGTGAAAGAGTCTGGGATAATAAAGCAAACCCTGTCAGTAATTCTGACAAGGAGTAGGTCCTGGTACACTTATAGAATTGTTCCTTGAAGCTTGGAATGAAGAGTAGGCTATGGTAATAGCCATAATTTTATCCCCCCAAAAAAGTATAAAATAAGTCTTTCAGAAATCTCAAATGTTTTATTATAATAAATCATATCATAATGTATTTATTACATAAGGCTAGAGAACCTGCCTGATGACCATGTTTCTTTCATTAAAGTAATGAGATGTATACTAATAAAATCTGAATAAGATTGGCAGATTGTATCAATGTCCATATTCTGGTTGTAATATTGTACTTGAGTTTTGCAAGATGTTATCATTGAAGAAAACTTTGAAAAGGGTAGAGAGGATCATTCTGTAGTGTATGTTACAAATATATGTGAATTTACAATCATCTCAAAATAATAAGTTTAATTTAAAAGCAAAAATAAGTCCTTGTTATACTACAGGGCCTAGTTAGAAATTAAGAATATTATCATAAGACATTAAGTGACTGTGTGCCCAGCATTGCTCATCCTGAGTTGTGTTTTATGAAACACTAAGTCATTTGGTCAAGCATTTGCAAAAGTAGTCCATTATACAATGGAAATGGTATATATGTGATCAAGTCCAGGAAGATGTGAGGGCACTTAAAGGGATGATCAAGACTTTCATTGACTTCCAGTACACCAATGCTTTTTCATTAACTCACCCACACAGCTTCATGAGTTCCCTTTAATGACCTGATGGAGAATAAAAAATCATGGTCTGATTTATAGAAAACTCAATGTAATATATTACTGTGAACAAAAGATGGACAGCCCCATGAAGAGGTTAACTGAAACAGAATAAGAAAAAATTAAGCCAGTGGACATGGACATACCTTGGCCATTAACTTGGTGAATGAATCACTTAGATTGGGTGGTTCAGAGATCTGGGAAGAGCAAAATAGGACAACCAAAAGGAGAAAATTCTGTGACAGAAGAATGTGGATAAGCCTAGGAGAAAGTATAATACTCACCAGAGAGCACATGCTGCAAAGGAGGTATTCAGCAAAAGGGAAGAAATAATGCCTCTCCCGCAGACTCTGACCTCAAGCGTGTTCACATGGCACATGGCATGTTCACATGAACATCATAGTCATGATATCAGGGATAGAAGCCATACATGGGCCCAGCAGTATGGGCCTCCTCTGTTTAAGGTCAATCTGCCATCTGCAGCTGCTAACTATGCAGCCTGTCAGTAGCAGAGACCAATACAGCTGAGTCCCTAATATAATACTCTCTCCCATGGAGACAAACCAGTCCATTACTGGCAAATTGATTGGAAAATTCTACACTGAAGGGAATAGTAATTTCTGGACTGATTCATGATTTCAATTAATTTGTCTAATATTTTCAAACAGCTTATACCAGCACCACTATCTAAGGGTACACAAACAACTGATTTAACAAAATAAGATCTCCATTACCTCCTCTAACACCAAAGACCCACATTGAGATGCAAAAATGAGCCCTTTATCATATATTCCTCTTTATGTACCATCCACTGCCTCACTTGGAAACTTCTGGCCTGATGGCACCTTGAAAAGGCCTCTTCAAGGGTCAGATATTGGGGATGATATCCTATAGGTTTAGGACATCATCGTTTAGGATCAGTAGGTAAGTTAAACCAGTAGTCATTGCGTAGTACCAAGTCCCCGGATATTAAAAAAAAAGGATCCGTGAAACAGATGTACAATTAACAGTGGCCCCTGTCACTGTTACTCTGTGATTTAATGCTTTTAAAATTTTAGACTTGGAAGAATTACAGGAGTGGAGTTTCGGCGGGGGGGGGGGGGTGGGGGGTGTGTTTTTACCTGTGGACACAGTCAGGTAGCAATGGTGTTACACGATAATTTTGAACTCCTCAAGCCAGTATGAGATAAGTTAAAAAAACAAAAAACCTATTTAGGAAAATAGACCTAAATGCTATGAAAAGGTGGGGTTGATGCTAAATAACAAAGACAGAGATGAATAGGTCTGGAACTCATGGAATCTACGAGGTGCCTATTTATGCCTTTCTACTCAGTAAAATGAAAAATGTTAGCAACTGTAGCCTGATTAAGACAGGAAATTGACGACTCATACCCCCACTGACTGAGGATCTAGGTAACCCTACCTTGGAAGCAATCCAAAACAGAAGTGTTGCTTTTTAAAATATTCTATTTCTTAACTAGAGTTCCAGTGCATGACATTCGTGCACTGGGGGCAGGGGGGAAGGTCCCTCAGCCTAGCCTGCACCCTCTCGCAGTCCGGGACCCCCCGGGGGATGCCCACCTGCCTTGGAGGCAGAAGAGCCTCCCACCACCACAGCCAGCCGTGAGCCCAACTTCTGGCTGAGTGGCACTCCCTCTGTGGGAGTGCATTGACCACCAGGGGGCAACTCATGCATTGAGCATCTGCCTCTTGGTGGTCAGTGAGAGTCATAGCGGCTGGTCGTTCTGCTGTTCGGTCGATTTGCATATTAGCCTTTTATTATATAGTATTATTAATTTTAATATCTGTATGTAAAATAAATTAGCCCTATATCTGCTGTATATATGGCAAATACCTTTTCTCAAAGTGTGAGTGATTAGTATTTGTTTGATGTGCTTATGCTCTTTTAATCCCCTCAAGGGAGCTCACTGCTCTGTCACCTTGCTGCTGCCACTTCTTAAATCCTGGGCCTTACAGACCCACTTTCCAGTACCATGTATTCCTAGTAACAATGGAGATTTTGAGGTGTACACTGTCAATATATATCCTACTAGAGGCCCCGTGCACAAAATTTGTGCACTGTGTGTGTGTGTGTGTGTGTGGTGTCCCTCGGCCCAGCCTGCACCCTCTCCAATCTGGGACCCCTGGCAGGCCTAAACGGGCAGTCAGATATCCCTCTAACAATCCAGGACTGCTGGCTCCCAACCGCTGGCCTGCCAGCCTGCCTGATTGCCCCTAACCACTTTTGCCTGACAGTCTGATAACCCCCTAACCGCTCTCCTGTCAGCCTGATCAACACCCAACTGCTCCCCTGCCAGCCCAATCACCCCCAACTGCCCTCCCCTGCCGGCCCGGTCACCCCTAACTGCCCTCCCCTGCTGGCCTGGTAGCCCACAACTGCCCTCCCCTGCTGACCATCTTGTGGTGGCCATCTTGTGACCACATGGGGGCGGCCATCTTTGACCAAATGGGGGCGGCCATCTTGTGCGAGGGCATGACAGTCTATTTGCATATTATCTCTTTATTATATAGGATGATTTTCCAGAACTTATAACACTTATTCATCCAGTGTGGGGAAGTCCCTCTAAGGTTGGCCCAGTCCCCATACCAGAAAGTTTCATGCTTTATTAGGGAGGGGCTAGAATTAGGAGAAGAACAGTATCTAATTTCAGTATTATGTGATTATTATATTAACAAAATGTACTAGCACTGTACTGATGTGGTTTCCTTACTTTTAGAACCTTGTAGTAATTTTAAAAGATAACTGGTAGCCATTGCAAAAATGAGGGCGATTTGGCGTTTTAAAAAATGTTTTCACCACACTGTTGTCTGTGAATTTTTGTTTACTTGTGTGTTCATTAATTGTTTTCAGTTTCATATGCCACATATAAGTGAGACCTTATGGTTCTTGAGTTTTTCCATCTATTTCACTTAGCATGATGTTCTCAAGATCCATCCACTTTGTCACAAATGTCAGTATTTTATCTTTCCTTATGGCTGAGTAGTATTCCATTGCATATATATACCCCATCTTTTTCATCCAGTCATCAAAAAACACTTCAGTTGTTTCCATATCTTGGCCACTGTCAATAATGCTGCAATGAACATAGAAGTACATATATGTAGATCAATAAATGTTTTAAAAATTTCCAATAGGTACCCAGAAGAGAGATTGCTGGGTTATATGGTGACTTTATTCTTAATTTTGAGGAGCCTCTATATGGGATACCATAATGTTGTACCAGTTTACTTTCCCACCAAAAGTGAAAAAACTGATAGACACAGACAACAATATGGTGATTACCACCGGGAAAAAGGAGGTTAGTGGGAGGGAGGTAATAAAGGATAAAGAGGGTCAAATATATGGTGAGAGAGAGAGATTTTATTTTAGGTGGTAAACACACAATGCAATATACAGATTATGTAATTTAGAATTGTACACTTGAAATCTATCTAATTTTGTTAACCAATGTCACCATAATAAATTAATTTTTAAATTAAAATGAATTTTTTTCATATAACCAAAATATCTCAAATTTCCTTGTTATAGTACATATGTCTTTGATGACTGGAATATTTAATAGTTTTATTAAGATATAATTTACATGTCATGAAACACACCCATTGAGGTATATAAATCAATGGATTTTAAGACTATTTATAAAATACATCACAACTATTTTTGAAAGAGTTTCATCACTCCAGAAAGAATCCTTATACCCAACAAGAAATGTCAAGTCCATTTCCTTTCCAAGCCCTAGGCAGCCACAAATTTTTTTTTTTTATCTCTATCAACACTTATTTTTGAACATTTATATAAGTCATACAAAATGTACAATGTGTGGTATTTTTAATATGTCTTTGTTAGTTATCATAATGTTTTTGAGATCCATTCTTGACACTTTTTATGAAACAAGTAAGGAAAATAAACTACACTAAAATGTAGAGGGTCTTTGAAAGTCCAGTGCAGAAAATGTGATATAGTAAAGAGAAACAAAATTTAATTTAATTTTTCTTTTCATGATTCTATTTTAAAATGTCATGTTGACACCAATATGAAGAACAACATGCTACTGTTATGTACCAACTAGACACTGTGTTCCATCAAAAATTTATTTCATTTCATTTTATAAAATATTACCAACATCAGAAGCCACTAATTGTATATGTTAAAATAATTGACAGGCATTTAAAAAAATGAAACCTGTAATATATTTTATAATCAAAGATCTTGAGAACCAACTTCACACTAGAATACCTAATAATATAATCAACAGTGAGGCAAAGGACAATTATCTTTAACTATATAGAATTTATGATACTGATGTTTGAAAGTCTTCTTAAATCTGTCCAAAAAATTTTCAGAATGTTATACTCTCTTAGTTCCTCTTTAGTATCTTTGTAGAAGAGCGCAATTTTGTGCAATTTTTCCTAACAGAGTTATCAGAATGAGACTATTATGTATAAAATCTAAAATACATGAAAAATGGTAAGATTATGAAATGGAAGACGTCTACGCTGAAATAATTTACTCCTTTAATATATTCCTCAAGTTAACATTAAAAGAATTAACTCAAAAAGTACATTAGTTCTTAGTTGCCCTAATATACACTGAGTGGCCAGATTATTATGACCATCTGACATTTGTAGGCAAATTAACTATAATTTCACGCTGAAGTTGCTAGAGGGCAAGACCATTATAAATAGGGAAGCAGGTTGTTTACCACAACAGTAGAAGTGATTTTTTTTCTGAAGATATGAGTAAACAATGTGATTTAACAGCCTTTGAACGTGGGATATATATATACTGAGTGGCCATATTATTATGACCACCCCATCAGTACTTTGTTGGGCCACCATTTGCTTTCAATACTGTGGCAATTCTTGGCATTGACTCCACGAGATGTTGAAAGGTGATGCGAGGGATCTGACACCATGCCTGACGAATACCACTGTCCAGTTCTGTGAGATTTGATGGTTGTGGAACCAGCTGCCTAATGGCTCTTCTAACTTTGTCCCACAAATGCTCAATTGGATTGAGATCTGGTGATTGTGGGGGCCACCTAAGCAAGGTAAAGTCTCCCTCATGTTCTTGAAACCACTCCTGCACAATACGAGCACCGTGGCATGGCGCATTGTCTTGTTGGAAGAAGCCATCTCCATCGGGATACGCCATCACCATGATAGGATGAAGTTGATCAGCGATACTTAGGTATGTTGTGCTATTCAGACTTTGTTCCACATGAATTCAAGGGCCCAAATCATGCCAGGAAAACATGCCCCAAACCATAACACTGCCCCACCATCTTGAAGGGTTGCACTCATGCATGTGGGGTGCATGCTTTCATGCTGTTTCCACCAAATTCTCATTGCCATCTCCATGATGCAACTGGAAATGTGATTCATTGGACCACACGACTTTTTTCCAATGCTCGACTGTCCAATCCTTGTGTTCCTGTGTGAATTGGAGACATTTTATCTTGGTAACTGCAGACAGCAAAGGTGTTCGAACAGGCCTTTGGCTTCCATATCCCATATGATGCAGTGTACTGCTAATTTGCCTACAAATGTCAGGTGGTCATAATAATCTGGCCACTCATGTTCAAATATATCCCACGTTCAAAGGCTGTTAAATCGTGTTGTTTACCCATATCTTCAGAAAAAAATCACTTCTACTGTCGTGGTAAACAACCTGCTTCCCTATTTATAATGGTCTGGCCCTCCAGCAACTTCAGTGCGAAATTATAGCTAATTTTCCTACAAACATCAGGTGGTCATAATAATCTGGCCACTCTGTGAATATACTGAAATACCTTAGGCCTGGATTGAGGATTCAAGTTCTGTTCCAGGGCCATGCTCTGTGTGGTTCTAGAATTCAGAGACAATAGCTGTGCAATGAGACCAGGCAGGATAAAAAGAGCTGTAGGAGGTCTAGGTCCTAGCAGATCTTATCCCTGATTTAGACTAAGTAGAGCTTAGCCACTGCCCATGTGGGACCATGGGAACTTGGGCTCAAACTACCAGTGTGACTGTCATGTGCTGAAGGCCTGTGACTTGTGCTCTGTTTACTTGGCTCAGCCTAAGATGAAGAACAGAGGCATTAAAGAACAGATGTCAGGAAGAAACACTAACAAAGCCACCAAGAAACACAATGAAATAAACATACAATGCAACAAATTGAAATAGCATATATGAATTTTACCCCATGGACTTTAGGGTACAAAAGTGTGAAATTGGCTTATTTTCTTATATCAGATAAAATTGTAGTAATCATTGCATTAAGTGAATATGTGAAATCCAGTTACTGAATTGTTTTCTATTATGATTCAAGCAAAAGTTTAGACAAGAGCTTAGCTTAGTTATGAACCCCAGATTCCTAAAGATAAGAACTATTTCTGTAAACCATTTATAATCGGACTAACCTGATGATAACAATTCAGCATTAATTACGTAACAAATACAGTAGGTGCCTACTATTGTTTCAAAAATCAAATTTTTATCTCACCATGAAAAATGTGGAAATTAGCCTTACAAAATGTCAAATGTATTTAAGCAGTTACTGTGCTACTCTGAGAACAGAGAAGTTACTACATCTTTGTTAATAATTACTAATGCAAATTGTGCTAGTTGCAACTGTATATTCTTGTTAATAAAGTCTGAACATGAGCTAAAAATTATAAACATTTTATTCTGGCAATAGAAGGTAGTAGGTGCAAATATATGTGGTATATGGCTAGCACGTTGAAACATGGGAATACAGGGTAAACAAAAATAGGTTTACAGTTATGAGTATGCCCAACAGTTTATTCCTGTGTTATTATTTATTTATTATTGTATTATTTATTTGTATTAAAATTGTAAACTTACTTTTGTCCATCTCTATATTTGAACTGCATCTAACTCTAATATAAAACTGCATGTAAGTCAAAGTCCATCTAAATGATACAGAGACAGAATCATACATTGTGTCTCTGAAGGAAAAGAGAAAGCAAAATAGAGTTATTTAGATAACTAAATTTTGATTTTAATTCGTAGTCACATATTATTCTTTTAATAGATACCATATGAGTGGCTATGAGGTGACACAATAGTTTGGCAATGAGAATATAAAGCTCCATATGTTTAAGGAACTTATATTTTAGTGTGAGAAATAGACAAAAATACATAAAATGTTAGTACATGAAGCACTGAAATAGACATCACATAAAAGACTAAACAAAACAATGCCATACTATTTGAAGAAGTGTAGATTAGGAAGGCTTCCAAAACAAAGGACAATGTGGTGAGTTTGAATAACTAAAGGTATTCAGTCTACATGAATGTTTTACATCATTAAATTATGGGTTTTCCAATTTTATATTAAAATATCCTTTGCTTCATGAAATTCTATTAACTATGAGTGATGATATTTTAATTTACTCACATGGAACAATAAAATGTTGGCAATCTTCTTGTATACATATATATACTAGAGGCCTGGTGCACAACATTCATGCATGGGGGTGAGGAGGGGTGTCCCTCAGCCCAGCCTGTGTTCTCTCACAATCAGGGACCCTTCGGGTAGGGTCCCTAGGCCTGGCTGGCGATCAGGGCCTATTGGGGCTTTCCTTCCCCTGGCTGCCAGCAGCTGGCTCTGCTCCCATCACTGTCATTGCTTGCCATCTGTGCATTGCTGCCCTCCCTCCCCCACCACTGGTTGCCTCCTTCTGTGGGCGATATCACTTGGCTGGCCTGGGCCTCCCTCTGCGGGGGAAATTTCTGGCTGGTCCTGCACACCCACCCCCACCACAGCATTGCTGGCCATTGGCCTGGGCCTTCCTCTGTGGAATGATCAATCACAGGGGCCCCCAGATCAATCCCCTGCAGAGGGAGGCCCTGCCCACCCACAGCAGCACCACCAGCTGGGTGGCCTGGGCCTCCCTCTCTGGCCACCAGTCAGGTGACCTGGGCCTCCCTCTGTGGGGCAATCGATTGCGGGGGTCCGCAATTGATATCTCTGTAGAGGGAGGCCCTGCCCACATGCTGCAGCACCGCTGGCTTTCCCTCTTTGGGGCGATCGATCACGGAGCTCCTCCCCCTCATTGATTGCCCTGCAGAGGGTGGCCTGGGCCTCCCTCTGTGGAGTGATCCTGGGGTAATGGCAGGGTTTCCCAACCAATCACATTGCACCTGCTTTAGTTGGCCAGGTGTCATTGTGTGTCATAGTGTGGTCATCTGGAAGGAAATCCGGAAAGTTGTCCAGATGGTGGTTCTGATGTTTGGTCATTCGGTTGACTTGCATATTATGCTTTTATTAGTATAGATATCTATACTAATAAAAGCCTAGGTGGTCCTCGTGCCCTCATGCAACACCCTCACATCATCACAAGATGTCTGCCACAAAATGGCCGGCAGGGGAGGACATTTGGGGTGACCAGGCCTGCAGGGGAGGGCAGTTGGGGGTGACCAGGCAGGCTGCAGAGATCGGGCCTAAACCGGCAGTTGGATATCCCCCAAGGGGTCCCAGATTGGAGAATGTGCAGGCTCGGCTGAGGGACAACTCCCTGCCCCCCCCCCCCCATGCACGGATTTTGTGCACGGGGCCTCTAAAATATATATATGTTTTCATGAAAATATTGATTTGGCATAGAGTATGTATGTCAATTAGTAGCAAAACTCTTTATGTCTTAGGAAACTTGAAGTATGTAAATACCTGTGAGAAATGACCTGTGTTTGGAGGTTGAAGAATAAAGCATGAAACACGTTAACCTTTTAGGACTAAAGAAACTTTATAGCAGATTTTCAGAGACTCCTGGAGCTTAGAAAAACACAAAGGAGGAATGGACCATATTCAAAGGCTTCACAAAAATAATCTCAGACATAAAGGATCATCATAGCATTTCACTTTTACCACCAATGAGACAGTTGAGAAAATGGCAATGGAGCCAATATCACCCACAAAATTCACCTCCATGGAGACATATGGCTAGAACTGTGTTCATAGCCCTGACTTGGCTGACTGAGGTGGTGAATGCTTACCAAATCCAATTTATGAACACATGCAATTATGCCTGCATTTCCCAGAAATCAGGGGAAATTTTATACAATTTCAAACTAACAGATGAGTGAATAAACAAAAGATTACAAATAGATGGGCCCTCCTATAATAGGACTTCCTGAAGCCAAGACTGGCAGAAAGGGAGGAATTGGCTTTTCAGGAAACACCAATATAACTATTTAATTTACTTTCTCCCCTTACTAAATAATATTTTATACATATTTATTTTTATGCAGATGTTCCCAATGATAATCTTGTTTTATCCTTTACTGAGAAAATAGAAATACTCCTAAGAAATACCTTCATCTGAAAATTAAAGAACTTATAGACCTACCTTGCTTTCCACCTTTGCTCCCTGCCTTCTCTCCTGTTTCAGAAGTGACATCAATTCTAACAAACATATATTACACTCTCCTAATTTACCCATGACTGATTAAGGACTTCACTTTTGCTATTATACACCATCTGCATCATCATGAGTGCATGTGTTTTCATTCTCAAGTCAATCATCATCCTTAGAAATACAAACATCCTCCAGTATCTCTGTCATTACAAAAAACAAACTAAATTAAAAAACAACACATAAACACACACACACACACACAAACCAACTGTAACTCCATGTCTGCTTCCTGCTTTTCTGATCTCCTTCACACAATAAATTATCAGATGGGCTCCCATGTTTTCTATTATCTCATTATCTTTCCCCCAGTCTCAACTCAATCTATTATAGTAAGACCTTAGTGTTGTCCATTTCATTGAAATTTCTGGGTTTTAGATTATCAGTGACTAGGGGGAGGGACACAGTTTGCATGGGGCAGTCTTGCTTTACAACTGCTGTTTTAATTAGCTAATCTACACTAATAAAAGAGAAACTTGCTAATTAGCGTACAACCGCTACACTTCCCATTGGCTAATCAGCATATCCTTATGCAAATTAACTGTCAGCCAAGATGGCGGCCGGCAGCCAGGCACTGAAGCGAACAGGGAGGCTTGCTTGCTCCAGTGACTGCGGACTCCAACGTTCCCCGCCTAACGTGCCAGCCTCTCAGCTGCAACTCTAAGCAACTATGTACTATGTTGCAAATAAGAAGCTAAACAAAACCCCAGAAACCAGCCGGACTGAAAGCCAGCCAGACCGAAACATTGTATCGATGTTTTCAGCAGCAAGGCCTCAGAGCTAAAGCTGGCCCAGAATAAAAAAAAGAAAAAAAGAAAACAAGGAGCGGTTGGAAGCTTCAGTCACTCGCCAGCGGGAAAACAGCCCTCAGCCCCTCACCCAGACTGGCCAGGCACCTCAGTGGGGATCCCCACCCTGATCCAGGACACCCTTCAGGGCAAACCAGCTAGCCCCTACCCATGCACCAGGCCTCTATTCTATATAGTAAAAGGGTAATATGCCTCCCGGCACCGGGATCAGTGGAGCAGCGAGGCTCCCGGCACCGGGATCAGCGTGACAGGGGGCAGCACCCAAACCCCCTGATCTCCCTGTTGCTCTGTGTGTGACGGGGGTGGGGCCACAACCTCCCTATCCGCCCTGCTCTGTTTGTGACAGGGGAAGGCGCCCCAACCCCCTGATAAGCCCTGCTTTGTGCCTGATACGGGGGAGCTCCCCAATCCCCTGATTGCCCTGTGGCTCTGTGTTTGACAGGGTGCAGCGCACCAACCCCCTGATCAGCCCTGCTCTGTGGGTGATAGAGGGTGGCGTCCCAACCCCCCTCCACAGGCCTTGCTCTGTGTGTGACAGGGTAGAGCCATAACCTCCCCATTGGCCCTGCCCTGAGTGTGACAGGTTGCAGCGCCCCAACCCCCTGATCCGCCCTGCTCTGTGTGTGACAGGGGGTGGTGCCCCAACTCCCCTATCGGCCCTACTTTGTGAGTGACAGGGGGGAGCTCCCCAACCCCCTGATCAACCCTGCTCTGTGTGTGACAGGGTATGGAGCCCCACCCCCCCTGATGGGCCCTGTTCTGTGAGTGACAGGGGACAGCGCCCCAACCCCCTGATCGGCCCTGCTCTGTGAGTGACAGGGGGCAGTGCCCCAATCCCCTGATTGGCCCTGCTCTGTGAGTGACAGGGGGCAGTACCCCAACCCCCTGATCGGCCCTGCTCTGTGCATTGCAGGGGGTGGCGCCGCAACCTCCCCATCGACCCTGCCTTGAGTGTGACAGGGGGCGGTGCTCCAACCCCCCAATCGGCCCTACCCTGAGCGTGACTGAGGGTGGCATCGCAACCTCCCGATCCGCCCTGCTCTGTGCATGACGGGGCAGGGCCCCAACTCCCCAATCGGCCCTGCTCTGAGCCTGATCAGGGGCTGCACTTAGGGATTGGGCCTGCCCTCTGCCACCCGGGAGCAGGCCTAAGCCAGCAGATCATTATCTCCCGAGGGGTCCCAGACTGCTAGAGGGCACAGGCCGGGCTGGGGGACCCCCCTCCCCACCCCCTCGAGTGCACAAATTTTTGTGCACCGGGCCTCTAGTTATTAATAACATCTCTTTTCACTTCTAAAGCCACCTAGATGGACAACAAATAATACATGTCATTCTACCAATGGCATCTATGTTGTCTTATGAAGTTTATTTTGGATCATTAAATCAGTAGCACCCAGCAAAGGTTTCTCATGTTCTTTCAAAATTGTATTTTATTTGTTCTTATGACAGCTCATTCTCCTGGTGGATCAGTTGCAAAAATGCTTACCAAATTTCGTTTCGCTCCATTAAATTTTTTATGTTATTTCAAATATTGACATGTACCATGTTCTAAACAAGAACCTGTGTAGGAAATAATGAGTCACTTCCATTATTAAACAGTGAAAAGTCCATATATGACTACAGTCCTCCTCTTAATACAAAATTAAATGTTTCAGATTGTGCATCTATAAGATGTCCAGTATGCCTTGGCCAGTGTGACTTAGTTGGTCGAGCATCATCTCTTGCACAGAAAGGTTGTCAGTTCAATTCCTGGTCAGGGCACATACCCAGGTTGCAGGTTCAATCTCCAGTCAGGGTGCATATGGGAGTCAACTAATCAATGTTTCTCTATTATTTAAATGTTTCTCTCTCCCTTCCTTTATCTCTAAAATCCTATATAATAAAGAGCTAATATGCTAATTAGACCAGATGGCAGAACAACCTTCTTGAATAACCTGCCAGAATGACCAGTAGGTGGGGAAAGGGCCAGTGAGCCTGGGCCTCCATGGTGGTCCTGGCACCCCCCCTTTTTCACAGAGGCAGCAGGAGAGACAGCAGCACAGTACTGGTCCAGGTGTCACAACTTCCGCAGAGGCGGCCGCAGGGGGAGTGGGCCTAAGCCACAGTCAGACATCCCTCGAGAGCTCCTAGGGAGCGGGCCTAAGCTGCAAGAGGGCACAGGCTGGGCTGAGGGACCCCGAGTGCATGAATTTTCATGCACCAGGCCTCTAGTCAATAATAAAAATAATTGTAAAAGATGTTCAGCATCTATGATGGCAGCATAGGTAAATAATACTCACTTCATCCCACAACCACATCAAAATTACAACTATAATACAGAATAACCATCATTCAGAAACATCTAAAATCTGGATGATTGGAAGACCTACAACTAGAGAATCCTATATAACATAAGCCTAATATGCTGTGTACAGTCATCCAGTTGTCCATTCAACCAATCAAAGCATAATATGTTAATGACATGCTAAGGCCACTCAACTGCTAGCTATGACGTGCACTGATCACCAGGGGGCAGACGCTTCAACCAGTAGGTTAGCTTGCTGCTGGGTTTCTGCTGATTGGGACTGAGCAAGATGGGCCAGAAAAGCCCTGGAGCCCTTCTGTGGTCCCTCCCCGACTGGCCCACTTCCCATGTCCCTCCCTGACCCCGATTGTGCATGGTAGGGTTCCTTTGCCTGGCCTGCCCTCTCGCAACCTGGGCTGAGGGATCTCCCCAAATGCACGAATTTCATTCACCAGGCCTCTAGTTAAATAATAAACCACATTGAAAATAGTAGGAGGGGTGGAGGCACAGAACTCACGTGTGGTGTGTTTTTAATTGGGAGGGATATCTTGGCTCAGAAGGCCTCCTGTGAGGAGCAAGGGGTCCCAACCCCACACCAGATCCCAGGGTTCCAGTGATGGGAAGAGAAGTCCCCATAACTTCAGGATGTAAAAACCAATGGGATTGTGGCTGAGTGACACAGAGGCTGCCAGAGACTTAGGCAGTCCCCTCTTAAAGAGCCCGCAGACAGACTTACTTGGACTCACTCCCTCAGAACTCCAGTGCTGGGGCAGTAGCTTGAAAGGATACAGAGCCATATAGGGAGGAAGTAAATTGTCTGGCATCAAGGCAAAAACTGGGGACAGCTTTCTCCTGGACAAAAGTGCTGGTAGAGGTCATTGTTCCTCTGCTGAGATCTCTCTACCCCCAGAGCTGATTGGCAGGTCCCATATTTGAGTCTCCATCAACCTGGCCCACACTGTTAGCCCCACTCTGGTGATTCCCTGAGATCTGGTCCCACACAATTTGTAGCCCCACTCAAGCTGTTTGCTGTGGTCTGTTCATATGAATAAGCTGTCCTGGTTCAGGCTTCAGATTTCCTAAAATCTCTCAAACAAGTAGCAGCTTGACTCAGGGTATCCAATACCTCTCAAGAAGTGGCCCAAAGCCCTGCACTAGCAGCATCTTGCTAATGTTCACAGGCAACTCCAAGCCCAACACATGCAGCAGCCATCTGAAGATTGCTCTGTAGCTCCTGCAGGTGGCCTCAGGCAGGTCACAGAGAGTGGCAGACTTTGCACCTCCTGGGAGGCTCCAGAGCAAGTGTACCTGTGGATAGCTTCAGATCACACCAGATTACAACTCTAACACATCCACAAGTGACACACTCAAACGGTGGATTTGGTGAGCACCAAAGCCCCATTGAAGCAAGTCCTGCTCCATTGGGGTGTCTCCTACACTGTATCTCTTCTGCTATAGTTGAAGCTGGTCCTCACAGCCAACTTTCCTGGAGGTCAATTCCTCCCAGTGACACCAACAGCAATCAAGGCTCAATTACAACAGGACAGTACACACAGCCCACACAGCAGCACACCTAGTGTACCCAGCTCAGGTGACTGGGAAGGCTGAGCCACTAGACCCTACAGGATACATACTACACAAGGCCACTCTCTAATTCCAAGAGAATTTCAACAGATCAGTGCGAACATCAACAACATAAAAAGGACCATTTAGAAATGAAGAATGCACTAACTGAAATGAAGAATAATTTATAGGGAATCAACTATGGAGTAGAGGATGCTGAGAATCGAATCAGCAATTTGGAATATGAGAAAGCAAAAAATACCCAATCAAAAATAAAATAAAAGAACCCAAAAATATGAAGATAGTGTAAGGAACCCCTGGGACAACTTTAAGGGTAGCAACATTCACATCATGGGGGTAATGGAAGGAGAAAAGAGGGAGAAAGACATTGAAAATCTATTTGAAGACATAATGACAGAAAACTTCCCTTATCTGGTGAAAGAAATAGAGTTACAAGTTCAGGAAGTGCAGAGAGTCCTAAACAAAAGGAACCCAAAGAGGCCCACACCAAGACACATCATAATCAAAATGCCAAAGGTTAAAGGCAAAGAGGGAATCTTTTAAGCAGCAAGAGAAAAGCATTTAGCTACCTACAGGGAGCACTTATTTAAGAAGAAGAAGAAAATAAAAAGATAACAAATATGAACAATAAAATGACAATAAATACATATCCATCAACAATTGAATCTAAAAATCAAAATGAATGAACAAGGAATCTAATGAACAAAATAAACTGATGAATAAGATAGACCCAGAGGCATAGAAACATGGAGCCGACTGATGAATCTCAGAGAGAAAAAGGCGGGGGGGGGGGGGGAGCGGGGTCGGGGAAATATTAACCAAAGAATTTATATCCGTATATGCATTACCCATGGACACAGACAATAGGGTGGTGAAGACCTGGGGTAGGATGGGATTCAGGTTAAGGAGGACAATGCAGGGTGGAAAGGGTGGGGATCTGTAATAATCTCAATACCAAAGATTAAAGTTAAAATTAAAAGATGTTCATTATCTATCAATGAGATCTATGTTTGACTCTGTGGATCACAGTTCCCTGCTAATACAGATGGGACAGAAAACATGAGTTAGAAATAAGCTTCTGTAATTTTGAAAATGAATAGTTTAGAGATGTGTTACAGAAATATACTCTGCTTATCCTGAATAATACATCTACCTTAATGTTTTCTCACTATCAGTTTTTATCCTGCTTCTGCTTCCTTTACTTAACTTTCTTCCTAACACTTGTACTTAACCACTAATTTGTTTGTGTGATTGCATAACCCCTAATTAAAATGCAAGCTTAGGGTTTGAAATGTGCCTGCATTATTTAACAATGGATCACCAACTTTAGAATACTGCTGTCACCAAGTAGTTACTTATTCTCCACTGAATGAAATAATACACTGTGGGTGGGGAAACGTAAGATGTAATTCTTTAGAATATTTCTATTTCTGTAGCTATTTTTTAAAAATATACTTTACTAGAGGCCCAGTGCACGAAATTTGTGCACAGAGGGTGGGGTGTCCCTCAACCTGGCCTGCACCCTCTCACAATCCGAGACCCTTCAGGGGATGTTCTACTGCTGGTTTAGTCCCACAGGGATCGGGCCTAAACCAGCAGTCAGACTTCCCTCTTGCAATCCAGGACTGCTGGCTCCTAACCGCTCGCCTACCTGTCTACCTGATTGCCCCTAACCACCTTTGCCTGCCTGCCTGATTGCCCTTAACTGCTCACCTGCCTGACTGTTGCCCCTAACCACCTCTGCCTACTTGCTTCATTGCCCCTAACCGCTGGCCTGCCTGCCTGATTGCCCCTAACCACTGGCCTGCCTGCCTGATCTCCCTTAACCACTCTGCCTGCAATCGCCCCTAACTGCTCACCTGTCTGCCTGATTGCCCCTAACCACCTTTGCCTCGGCCCCCGCCATGGCAGCTTTGCCCAGAAGGACGTCCAGAATGACATTCGGCTCTCTGGTCTAATTAGCATATTATGCTTTTATTATTATAGACTGATTTTTACAGAGAGAAAGGAGAGGGATAGAGAGAAACATTGATGAGAGAGAAACATTGATCAGCTTCCTCCCACATGCCCCCTATCAGGGATTGAGCCAACAACCCAGGTACATACCCTTGACCGGAATCGGACCCAGGACCTTTTTCAGTCCGTGGGCCGATGCTCTATCCACTGAGCCAAACTGGTTAGGTCTGTAGCTATTTTTTAATTTTAAAAATATGTTTGTTTGTTTTTACCTAGGATCTCCAGTCCATGTAATTTGTAAAAATGAGTCAATTATTCGTAGGTCAGTTAAGAGTCCTCCCAAGTGGCCCAATGTGAATAATTCATTTAGTTCCACTTAAGTTGTTTTTCAGGATTACCAGTTAACCATATGCTATGGTTTGAATATTTGTGTCTCCCAAATTCATATGTTGAAATCCTAACCCCCAAAGAGGATGGTATTAGGAAGTGGGACCTTTGGGGAGAGGCTTATGCCATTAGGGCAAGGTGCTCATGAATGGCAGTAGTGTCTTATCAAAGAGACTCTAGAGAGATATCTAGCTGGTCCCTTCCACCCTGTGAGGACACAGCAGAGGAGGTGCTGGCTCTGAGCCAGGGCATGGCTCTCACCAGCTCGTTATCACCTGGCACCTTGATTTTGGACTCCCAGTGTCCCAAACTGCGAGAAATCGATTTCTGTTGTTAATAAGCTACACAGTCTGTGCCATTTTGTTATAGCAGCCTGAATGGACTATGACACCATAACTACATAAGGTGCCTTGGACATATATTTTCCAAGTTGCTAAATATCTTCTATAAGCCACCTGGCTCAGTTTAAATATGTCTAGGTCACAACTCTTCTCTTTCAAATTATTGTTGACTTTGCTTCCCTATCATCTGTTATTTGTCATAGTACAAAGAGAATAAAGCCAATTTGGTTTCTATTCTCCAAGTACATACTATGTTTCCTACTTTTTCTTCTTGGGAAATTCATATTTAATTTGTCAGGGCTTATTTCCAGCATTTGCTATCTTAAATTATTTCCTGCCTTTTACTAAGAAACATAATGTTCTTTCAGATACTCTTTCAGTAACCTGTCAAATGTCTAATAAAGTAATAATTACCTTGTATTAAATCATGTATTTTCACAACCATTTTCTCTAGTTGAAGTCAAGAAATGTGCTTCATGCTCATAAATCTAGGGTCTTCAGCATAATAATTATTCAATAAATATTGGTTAGATCTAAATTAATTTCCAAAAGTCTATTCAAAAAATTAAACAAATCCAGCTACAACAACAAAAAATTCACATTTTAACATTCCATTCAAACTTCTAGATATGCAATGAAGCAATAAAATATCTTCTATAATCAGGTAAACAACATGTCAATAAAAATAGGCAACGAAATATTGAATTAACCACTGTAACCCCAATAAATTTAATAATAAATTATTAAATAAAACAAATGACGAAATTAGTAGAGAAGATTTCAAACCAGCTATTCTCAATATTATAAATACTAGAGGCCCTGTGCACAAAAATTTGTGCACTCAGGGGGCGGGGGGAGGGGGGTCCCCCAGCCCGGCCTGGGCCCTCTTGCAGTCTGGGATCCCTCGGGAGATAACGACCTGCTGGCTTAGGCCTGCTCCCAGGTGGCAGAGGGTAGGCCCAATCCCTAAGTGCAGCCCCTGGTCAGGCTCAGAGCAGGGCCGATTGGGGAGTTGGGGCCCTGCCTCGTCATGCACAGAGCAGGGCGGATCGGGAGGTTGCGATGCCACCCTCAGTCACGCTCAGGGTAGGGCCGATTGGGGGGTTGGGGCACCGCCCCCTGTCACACTCAAGGCAGGGTCGGTGGGGAGGTTGAGGCGCCACCCCCTGTCACGCACAGAGCAGGGCCGATCAGGGGGTTGGGGCACTGCCTCCTGTCACTCACAGAGCAGGGCCCATCAGGGGGGTTGGGGCTCTGTACCCTGTCATGCACAGAGAAGGGCCGATCAGGGGGTTGGGCGCTGCACCCTGTCACACTCAGGGCAGGGCCAATGGGGAGGTTATGGCTCTACCCTGTCACACACAGAGCAAGGCCCGTGGAGGGGGGTTGGGGCACCACCCTCTATCACCCACAGAGCAGGGCCAATCAGGGGGTTGGGGTGCCACCACTGTCACACTCGGGGCAGGGCCAATGGATAGTTTATGGTTCTACCCTGTCACACACAGAGCAGGGCCGATCAGGGGGTTGGGGAGCTCCCCCCTGTCAAACACAGAGCTGCAGGGCAATCAGGGGATTGGGGAGCTCCCCCTTATCAGGCACAGAGCAAGGCTGATCAGGGGGTTTGGGTGCTGCCCCCTGTCACGCTGATCCCGGTGCCGGGAGCCTCGCTGCTCTGCTGATCCCGGTGCTGGGAGGCATATTATCCTTTTACTTTATAGAATAGAGGCCTGGTGCATGGGTAGGGACCAGCTGGTTTGCCCTGAAGGGTGTCCTGGATCAGGGTGGGGGTCCCCACTGGGGTGCCTGGCCAGTCTGGGTGAGGGGCTGAAGGCTGTTTTCCAGCTGGTGAGTGACTGAAGCTTCCAACCGCTCCTTGTTTTCTTTTCTTCTCTTTTTTTTTATTCTGGGCCAGCTTTAGCTCTGAGGCCTCGCTGCTGAAAACATCGATACAATGTTTCGGTCTGGCTGGCTTTCAGTCCGGCTGGTTTCTGGGGTTTTGTTTAGCTTCTTATTTGCAACATAGTACATAGTTGCTTAGAGTTGCAGCTGAGAGGCCGGCAAGTGAGGCGGGGAACGTTGGAGTCTGCAGCAAGCAAGCCTCATGCTTGCTTCAGTGCCTGGCTGCCGGCCGCCCTCTTGGCTGACAGTTAATTTGCATATACTCACTGATTAGCCAATGAAAAGGGTAGCGGTCATACGCTAATTACCATGTTTCTCTTTTATTAGTGTAGATGCTTAAATATTTTAAAGAGAAACATGATAATAGTGAGGTGAGCAACAGATGCTATTAAAAAATAAAATTCCTGAAGATATCATTCATGGGAAATATATCAGATAAGATATTAAAAATGAAACACACAGAGAAAAAAAAAGAGTGAAAAATAATGAAGACATTGAACAGATCATTAGAGATGAAAAGTATAACATTAAGCAATATCTAGAAGAAGATATTGGCTGGGGAGGGAATAAAAAATATTTTAAGAAAAAAAGTTGAATATTTTCTAAAGTTGTCAAAAACAATCTAACGCCCAAAATCCAAGAGACTCAAAAACCCTAAATGTAAATAAACACAAAGAAAACCAAACCAAGGCACATTATACTTAAATTGCTGAAAATCAGTAATAAAGTTTTAAAAGTAAGTAGAGGGAAAAATACATTTTATAGTGAGCAACATTGTTCAAGACTTCCTCAGACTTCTTGTCAGAATCTATGCAAACCAGCACCAGAAGAGCAGAAATAGAAAAAGCAAAATAAACTCAACTTAGAATTCTATGTCGAGTGCAAAATTTAAAAGTGCAAATGAAGTAAAGAATCTTTAGGGTAAGAGCAGAGAAAATGTACTATTGTATCTACATGATAAGAAATGTTATAGGAAGTTCCCTACACAGGAAGAAAATTATACTAGCTATGTATTTAGATCTGCACAAATCAATGAAGTGTGTCATTGCTAAACTGAGAAGAAGAAAAACAGTTAGCACAACACTATAAGGTAACATACACGTAGATGTTAGCAAAGTTCAGAATAAAGGTAGGCCAAACTTTTCATGAACTGATCTCTATTATAAGTAGAATTCAAAGCAGAAAAACCCTTTTTTACCACAAGAAGCAGGAAAAGATATAGACAAGTAAGACTGCCATTGTATAATTTTCTAAGATCTCCATGAAATTTCCATCAGGAAACACCTTCACTTTCTCCCCTTCCTTTTCCACCTTTTCATTTTGGCATCATTCTAGCTTCAGATAAGCAAATCTTATCAATGATCACCACTGATCTGGTTTTAGATCAAATAGTTGGCTACTCTTTCTATAAATCTGGCATTATGGTCCTATATAATAAAAGCCTAATGTGCAAATTGACTGAACAGGAAACAACCAGTCACTATGAGGCACACTAACCACCAGGGGGAAGATGCTCAATGCAGAGCTGCCCCCAGCCCACAGGCCCCAGGCCAGCCAAGGAGGGTGAAAGCAGGGGCCCCCTGATCACCCCGCAGAGGATGTGACCAGTGGTGGCAGTGGGGACAGGGCCAGCGAGTGGGCAGCACCAGGCCTGCCAAGGTGGGTGCTAGCGGGGGGCCCCAATTACCCTACTGGTTGCCCCACAGATTGTCCCTTATCGCTGGCCATGCCTAGAGACCCTACCCATGCACGAATTTCATGCACCGGCCTCTAGTCATTTTAGAACAAACTTAAAAGGAAACTCTAATACTACATATACTAGAGGCCCAGTGCACAGATTCATGCACCAGTGGGGTCCCTTGTCCTGGCTTGTGCCCCCTCACAATCTGGCCTGGGAGGGACCACAGGATGTTGGCTGGCCAGGAAGGGACCTCTGAAGGTTGGCCAGCCAGGGAGGGACCTTGGGAGGGCTCCAGGGCGTGTCTCACCCAGTACTGATTGGCGGACCCCAGCAGCAAACTAACCTACCAGTTGGAGCATCAGTCCCCTGGTGGTCAGTGTGTATCATAGCAAATGGTGAAACAGTCAAACGGTCACATGAATGGTCAGACACTTAGCATATTATGCTTTTCTTATATAGGATATATGCACAGACACATTATATTTTAAATAAATATGATGGCTTATATTTACTATAAAATTAGTTTTAAAATTCAATATTTTGGGGGAAATCATATTTTCAAATGTTCTACTATATAAAAACACAAGTATATTTTAATGTGCACTTTTGCTTTTCTTTCATGTTTTTCCAACTTAACTTTATATACACTGACTTTGATTTTTTTCTTCTTATTCAATTTAGCTCTTTTCACTGTCATCCTGGAATAAAAATAAATCATTTTTGTCTTGATTTTCAAATATTTTTGAATAATGTATGACTAAAATTGTTCTTTTCCCTGAAATATAAAATATTGAATTAATCTTTAAAGAGTCAGCATTGATTAATTTTTTTACTCTGCATTTTTATGCATGATGTTCTTACCAAACTATTTAGGAGGATGTTTTTATAAGTTTGTAAGTAAATATGTTTCATATAACAAGAGAGGGAGAGAGAGAGAGAGAGAGAGAGAGAGAGAGAGAGAGAGAGAGAGAGAACCATCAGACTATCCATTGGATGAATTACAGTAGTTCCCCATTATCTGTGGAGGATACAGTCCAAGACTCTCAGTGGATGCCTGAAACCATGGATAGTACCAAAAACATTATATATATATAATGTTTTTTCTATACATACATACCTAAAGTTTCATTTATATATCAACAATAACTAACAAAACAATATATTGTAATAAGCTATGTGAATGTCATTTCTCTCAAAATATTTGGAATTTTCCTTTAAAAATTTTCATACCACGTTTGAGCATTGGTAATTAAAACTACAAAAAAGCAAAACCATATATAAGAGGGGTCTACTATACTAACAACATTTGCAGCAACAACAGCCTAACGAATAGAAAAATCAGTAGAAGCAGTGGTAGGAGAGATGTGAGTTGATCTTTAGCAAAGGATTATATAAATGATTGAAGGAGTCAAATTAGTTCACCATATATTAAATATTGTCTTGTTTTCTGATAAAGAGAATATAACAACCAAAGAGAAAGTTTTGTTCTGATAATTTTGGCTTGCAAATATGTAGTGCATACTACTAAGAGAGTCAATATATCCTTATTATTAAACTGTAAACCACCACATAATGTTGGAATTTCAGTTTTCTAAAGTATCAGATTTTCACTAAATTTAAAGCCATTATTAAAACAAACAAAAATTATTACTTTATGTATGTATGTATGTATTTATTTTTTTATTGTTGACACTATTACTGATGTCCCCATTTTCCCCCCTTTTGCCCACCTCCACCCAGCCCTGCCCTCCCTTCCCTCTGGCCATCATCACACTGTCATCTGTGTCTATGGGTTATGCACATATGTTCTTTTGATAATCCATTCACTCTTTTTCATCCTCCCTCCCCTCTCCCCTCTGACAGCCAATCAGTCAGTTCCATGTATCCATGCCTCTGTTTCTACTTTGTTAGTCAATTTATTTTGTTCATTAGATTCCACATATAGGTGAGATACTATGGTATTTGCCTTTCTCTTAATGGCTTATTTCACTTAGCGTAATAATTCCAGGTCCATACATGCTGTCACAAAAGGTAAGATTTCCTTCTTTTTTTATATATATATAGCCATGTAGTATTCCATTGTGTAAATGTACCACAATTTGAAAGAATATTTGTACCACTATATTCCTAACAGCATTTTTTTACAATAGCCAAGATTTGGAAAAATGACTACTTTCTTATAAATCAGTTACTAGTATGTATGCTAGTAAGTACTGTGTTTTTGGTTATTTTATCTTAAATCTTTTAAGGTATATTTCCTAAAAATGGCATTTTCCACCTGTATTATTGTCAGTCTTTGTTATAAACCTTCAATTTAAATAGCTGTATTATTTGACAACATTTTGAAATAGATCCATAGCAAAGCAATCATTTCTCTTATCTTTTATTGGTCAGCCATTACTTACTGTAAATTCAAGAAGTATTTAATTTTAACCCAGACTAACTTTAAATAGTGCTTATTAATGTGGAGTATTAGTAATAGAATAAAATTATGCTTAATCATGTAGTTTTTTAAATGTTATTTGTCTTTTATAAAATATTTCAGTCCAAATTTCAAGAATAAATGATACCCTCAGAGTTTATAATTATTTTTATTTTAAATAAAGTCAGTGATCACTTATGAAATAAGCCATTAGATTAAAACTCAATTAAATCAGTAGCAGTCTGTTAATGTGCAATTGCTGGCAAATATTAGCCAGTTGATGATTTTTTGTCACTTTTACTGGAAAAATGTATTTTCCACCCTTTTAGCTTATAACAATACACATATTTCAAAAAGCATTTTCTGTAACAAGATTGAATTGGCACTTTTTAAAATCTAAGTTTGTTTACTTATTGACCTGCCATAGTTCAGTTCATATAATATAAATATTAGCACTTCAAAATGTCCCTGCATTTGAAGTAATCTATACCTTCACCCTCACCTCTTACAATTTCATGTTAAATTCCATCAGAAGGAGTGAGCCAGAAAATTATATTTAGTTCTGTCTTTTTTGTGTGTGATCTTAGGAGTTTACTTTATATGAGAAAAATCTGAATCCTAGTTTTGTTATCCATAAAATAAGGGGCTATGTTATATGGTATTCCTCCTGTTTTGATTTAATGATTAATCTAAGTTATGCTCTCTTTTCACTGAAATATGAATCATGATATATGCACTGTTGTTTTTTTCCCTGTCTGCCTTTGAGAACACTTCTTATTATAATAATGCCTTTATATGTTGAATAAAATTAAACATGGGCTAAGTAACAGGTTACTCTGAGCTATAGAACTATATATCTATCATGGAATTCTAGTGATATCATAAAGCATAAAAGCATGTTTTATTTTTATATACTCACCATGACACAAAGGTTAAATTATAGCTCAATAACTCATGTTTTCTGGCTCATATCAATTATGTAACATGCAATTATTGGATTTATATTCAACATAGTTTTGACTTCTTTTCTAATTTTATGAATACTATAAACCACTATTTTATATATGAGGGTCCTATAAACATATAATAAAATACAAAATTCCTACTCATCGTTCAAAATTTACAAGGCATGAAAAATAAATATGTATGTGGAAAGAGGTAAGTTTAGTTGATATGTTCAAAAAAGATAGAAGAAGCCTACCTTGAATTCATGGCTATACAAATATCTTCCATAGTTTCATTCACATAATATCCACTAGAATCGAAAAGCATTTGGATTAAAGCTATAGTAAAAAACATATTCTTCTAAAGAGAATTTAATTAATTGTATAGACTTCACTTTAGAAATTGGATTTTCCCCTAGAGCACACCACAAAGTAAATATAATGCCATCCCACAGCAATATCTAGAAGCAACTGGGAATATTTATTAATCTCAATTACCCATTGGTGATAACCTACTTCCTGATAAAGAAATCTGTAAGGCTACTACAAGTATAAAGCTCATGTGGAGTTCATTTGAGGCAGGTAAAGACATGGGTAAATCAAATGTAAATTCAGCTTAGGCTTAAACTGAAATCCCAGTGTATAAGGAAAAGGTTCTAGAAATAAACTCATTTTTGAGCTTCTAGAATTATTTTTAAAAATTCTCATAGACAAATAGACTGACATCTTTATTTTTTTCTTATTCACTTATAAGTGGTCTTACTTCAACAATTTTCTAAACCTCCATATAAATTGATACCCATATAAATTAATGAAACCCATAATTAAAACAGCAGTAAATAATCCCTATATCACATAAGTAATGTACTCATTGTATCAAATCCACAAACGCATTAGTAACATTATTAGTCATACTTAAGTGTAATAAATACAGTGTTTTATAAATGTTGCATTTCCATTGCTCTTCCACATCAAAATTGACTAAATCAAAATTAAGAATATCCATTCATCAGAAGATACTGTTAAGAGACTGACAAAAAAATCTACCAGCTGGGAAAGATATTTATAATATGTATACACAACAAAGCACTCAAATAAATAACAGAAGACAGAATCTTCACCCCCAAATTGGACAAATTTTAGAAAAGACACTTTAAAATTAAAAGAGAGAGAGAGAGAACATTCAAAGAGGAATTAAATATATGAAAAAGTTCAACATTATTGGTGGTTTAAAACCACCATGAGATAGCAAGTACACCATCTATGCAGAAAATATCACTTGTTTTCAACAAAAAACAACAAATGAAAGTCTCAAATTCTTCTGGTGGATCAATAAATTAGTATAAAATAGTTCCAGATTATCTAATATAGGTAAAAAATGTGCATACACTGTGATCAATAATTCTAAGTTTAGCTACGTATCCAACAAAATAGTACACATATATTCACACAAAAACACAAGTATTAAAAGATTCATAGTAGCAGTGTTTATAATAGTCAACATAAAAACTACCTACTTGCTCATTAATAAAATAAGTAAATTATAATATACTAGAGGCCTGGTGCATGAAAATTTGTGCACTGGGCGTGGGGGGAGGGGTCCCTCAGCCTGGCCTGCACCCTCTCACAGTCTGGGAGCCCTCGGGGAATGTCCAACTGATGGCTTAGGCCTGCTCCCCTAAGCCACAGTCTGGCCTCTCTCTGCAGGAGGTGACCAGTGGGCCAATCAAGGGACAGCACCGGCCGACAATGGGCTGGCCCTGCCCCCCATTGACCCACTGTTGCTGGTCACAACTGTCCCCGATTGCCATCCCCTCCCTCTGCTTGCTGGCACCTGCTTTGGCTGGCCTGGTTCCGCCCACTCGCTATCCCTTCCCCCGCCAACTGGTCATTCCTCTGTTAGTCAATTTGTATATTAGGCTTTTATTATATAGGATTATCACAATAAATATAAAGAAATTTCAACTGTATCTATCAACACTAGATAAATCTCAAAAATAGCAGTTTAAGGAAAAAATCAGTCACAGAGAGTATATACTATAGGCCATATTTTATAAAGTTCAAAAACACGCTAAATTAATCTATGATATTAGGAGACTAGACATTGGTTACAAGTGGGGCACCAAGTAGCAACTGAAGGGAGATTTAAAGGGGGCTTCTGCTATCAAGGTAAAATCACCTGATTGAGCTAATTATAGAGTAGAATTTTCAGTTTCTGAACACTAAGTGCACCCTATACTGTGATTGGTACACAGTACAGTTATGTTTTTTAAAAAATGAGTTTAAAATGATTAAAATAAATGGATTTAAATATTTAAAGGGAAATTAAAGAGTAGAGTCTTACTTATCAAGTATTATGAAATACTAAAAATACTACAGTAATATTAAAAATATGAGACTTACATAATAATAGACAAATAGACCAATGGTAAAGAACAGAGAACCCAGAGACAGTTTTACATAGAAAATAATTTGCAAATAATTTGCAAAGTTTTATTGAAAATGAATAAGGATAAGTGAACTCTTTATTTGCTTTTGTTTTTTTTTTGTTGTTGTTTTTTTAATATATTTTATTGATTTTTTACAGAGAGGAAGGGAGAGAGATAGAGAGTCAGAAACATCGATGAGAGAGAAACATCGATCAACCGCCTCCTGCACATCTCCTACTGGGGATGTGCCCGCAACCCAGGTACATGCCCTTGACCGGAACCGAACCTGGGACCTTTCAGTCTGCAGGCCGACGCTCTATCCACTGAGCCAAACCGGCTTCGGCATGCTTTTGTTTTGTTTTAAAGAAAATCTATTATCATAATTTTGTTCTAATCTTACCAGTCAAAATAAATAAAAGAAAAAAAATGGAAAGTAAAATTGTAAATCTAATGAAAGTATTTGAGGATATATTTATAGCCTAAAGGTAAGATGTAATTCTCAAAACACCCAAAATATGTAAAAATCTTGGTATTGATAAAGATTCTGTCCTTGACAAACCTTTAGTCAAGCTTCTTTGAGCTATCTGCTTGACTCGACCTTCCATTTAGACTCCCTTATCTATCTTTGCATTGCCCACATTTAACAAGAATCTTGCTAAGTCAGTTTAGTGAGAACATTTCATTGTCAACTTCTGATCACCTTAATCTATACTAATAAAAGGATAATATGCTAATTAGACTGAAGTCTTCCAGACATCCTTCCAGACATCCTTCCAGACAAAGCCAAGTGGCTTCAAGGGCTGAGGGCCGGCAGCCGCGGCAGTTGTGAGGTCCGGTCCAGTGCCATGGTCCCTTTTGCAGAGACTGCAGGAGAAGGCACCACAGGAGAAGGCAGAAGGGAGAAGGTGGTGCCGTGGGAGAAGGGAGAAGGTGGCATTTAGGCAGTTAGGGAAATCAGTCCAGGAGGGGAGAGCGGTTAGGCAGTTAGGACAATCAGGCCAGGAGGGGAGAGCAGTTAGGGAGATCAGGCAGCCAGGCAGGTGAGCGGTTAGGAGCCAATGGTTCCGAATTGTGAGAGGGATCCTGGATTGGAGAGGGTTCAGGCGGGGTTGAGCCCCCCCCTTCCCCGTGTACGAATTTCATGAACCAGGCCTCTAGTATGTAATAAAAGTCCTAATCCATGCACCCGTAGGTGATATCTGATCAGGTTGGCATGCCTTTAGCAAGAATCCTGTGAGATCTATTTGGCTAGAATCTCCTCTTCTCTCTGATGCTTCCTTTTAGTGATCCCCCCCCCCCCATACCAGTTTTTTGTTGTTGTTTTTAAAATCAGAACTAAGTCCAGATCTAAAATGAGGTCTCTTTGTCCTTATTGCAATAGTTCCTGAGAGAATCTGTCTTCAAATGATATAAGTATCTAGCTCTGATTTTTATTTGACAGTTAGTATGATTAAATTTATTATGTAAAAATTAGGTTGTTGAAGGACATTGGCAGGTGACAGATTGAGCAAATATACTTGTAACATTGAAAACTAAATGAGCCCTGGCCAGTGTGGCTCAGTTGGTTGGAGTGTTGACCCATACACTGAAATGTTGCATGTTTAATTCCCAATCAGGGCATATACCTAAATTGTGGGTTCAATACCCAGTTGTGAAGGAAACCAATGGATGCTTCTTTCTTCTCTCTCTCTCTCTCTCTCTCTCTCCCCCTCTCCTCTTTCTCAAGTCAATAAGCATGTCCTCAGGTAAGAATTAAAAAAAAACTAAATTAAAAAAAAATCAAGAATGTTTAGTGACATTCTAAAATTAACAATAAAAGGAAACTGGAAAAAGTATGCAAGAAATGTAAACAGGTAATCAACAGAAGAAAACCCCAAATAATTAATTATACAAATAGAGGTATTCATACTCATTAGCAATAAGAGAAATGAAAACTAAACCAATAGATATACTAGATTCTACTCAAGAGATTGATAAAAATTTCAAAATTAGGTAATTCTAATCACTAGAACAGAGGAGGGAGAAATAGGAACAAACCAATCAGCCCTGCAGAAAACTATCTGAAAGTGCTTGGGCAAATTGAGAAGTTCTATCCTATCTAATAATAGACAAACATGGTAATTGACCATACCTTCGCTACACCTCCCATTGGCTAATCAGCATGATATGCAAATTAACCGCCAACAAAGATGGCGGTTAATTTGCATACATAGACTCCAAGCGGTGGAGTGAAGCCTGACGGCCCGGGATGGCAGAGCAGCAAGGCCTGACGTTTCTGGGGCCTGCGGAGCAGTGAGGCCTCATGGCCCCGGGGCTGGCAGAGCAGCAAAGCCTGATGTTTCCGGGGCCGGCAGAGCAGTGAAGCCTCACAGCCCCAGGGCCGGCTCCGGGAAGGCCTGGGCCCCCGGTGCCGGAGGCAAACCAGTGCCAGCAGCCAGGGGAAAGGAAGGCCTGTTGCATGAATCTCTTTGTGCAGCAGGCCTCTAGTATCCTATAAAAAGCAATCCTTCTCCTAGAAATAACAGCATGTGGAATGCTTGATAGGTCTCTAATGGAACACACGTTTAGTTGCTCATGGTTACATTGCTTTTTTAATGGGAAAATGGAGGGAAACTACTAGTAAGTGTCCACCACTAGCAGAGGATTTAAGTGCAATGAAATTTATATATGCCATGGAACACTGCAGATGATTAAAGCAATGAACTAGATGTACATGGTAATATAGGTTGATTAGTACCTATTATTCAGTAAAAAAAAAAGAATATAACTTTTGTATAAAAACATTTATATATATATATACACACACTAGAGGCCCGGTGCATAAAAATTTGTGCACTCGGGGGTCCCTCAGCCCAGCCTGTGCCCTCTCGCAGTCTGGGACCCCTCGGGGGATGTCCACCTGCTGGCTTAGGCCTGCTCCCCGGGGGATTGTGCCTAAGCTGGCAGTGATACATCCCTTGGGGGATGTCCACTTGCCAGCGGGCCTAAGCTGCAGTTGAACATCCACAGAGCTGCTGAGGAGGTAGGAGAGGCTCCCACCATCGCCGCTGTGATGCTGTCAGCCTGGCTTGTGGCTGAGCAGAGCTCCCCCTGTGGGAGTGCACTGACTGCCAGGGGGCAGCTCCTACATTGAGCATCTGCCCCCTGGTGGTCAGTGTGTGTCATAGTGACCAGTCATTCCCAGTTGTTCTGCTGTTAGGGTCAATTTGCACATTACCGCCCTAACGGGTTTGGCTCAGTGGATAGAGCGTCGGCCTGTGGACTGAAAGGTCCCAGGTTTGATTCCGGTCAGGGGCATGTACCTGGGTTGCGGGCACATCCCCAGTGGGATGTGTGCAGGAGGCAGCTGATCGATGTTTCTCTCTCATCAATGTTTCTGACTCTCTATCTCTCTCCTTTCCTCTCTGTAAAAAATCAATAAAATATATTTTTTTAAAAAAAGAATAAAAAGATTGGCTTTTTCTCCGAGAGTTTTCAAAGGTTTAGTTATATCATGTAATAATGAAACATGTATATTGCTTTTGTGTTTTGTTATGAACTAATAGCACAAAGTACCAAGAATATTATAGAATAGGAATAAATGCAAGGAAGGTAGCAAGAGAAAACTTAATAAAGACCTAAGAGTAGAAAAGAAAATTTACTACTCAGTGTATTTGAATTAATTTCTTTATTGCTAGTAATTTATAAAACTTACCAAAATACTTATTTTAAACTTCACTAACTATAATCCCCCCCCCCAACAATTCTTAAACAGATCATCTGTTAAGATTCACTCAGCTAGAGTCTTCGAAAATCTTAAGTATAAATTAGAATTGTTAATTTTTAAGGGACCATTTGTTAAAATAAGTTTATCTGACACTTGATACCAGTTTAGGATACAATCATTAAAGCTATTTTTTGTTTGTTTGTTTGTTTGTTTGTTTGTTTTAGAAATGGGAAGGTGCCGCTGTACTCCTCCCTGCCCGGAGCAAGTGTGTGTGCCTGTGCCTGTCATCAGTAGGCGTCCTCTCAGTAGGTTTTCTGAACATACATAGTCCTGCAGCTCCATCTGTATCTTTTCTTGGGAATTTTTCAGTCTGGATTGTGCTGGTCAAACCTGGATGATGGGGGCCAATGAGAACTACAGCTTTAAGGTATGCGTACTCATAGCTGACTATGTCCAGCTTTGCCATACTGTTACAGAACCCCTGAGGCTTCCAGATGCGCTCTATGACTTGCTTTATTGGGGCGCCAGGAAGTTTATCCAAGTGCCTGAAAAGCTGGGATGTACCTGGCCCAGTGCATGGAGAAGAAAAGCAGGAGGGACCCAACTCGCAGATGTAGCGCACAGTTGAGGTACTCTGGCATTGCGCTGGCATCGTTAGATTAAATGTGACCCGAGTGTCTGAAAAGGAGGGGGTTTCAAGCTCAATGATGGGTGTGGTCTGGTCATTCTCTGCTGATGAGGTGGATGCTCTCTCCTCCACTGGTGTCTCTCCATCCACCAGGAGGTGAGGATAAAACAATTTAAATTAAAACTTGAATCAACATTTATAAGCTTATAGAAAAATTATTCAAAATTTATCTATGAAAAAGGCACATTAAAATGCATCCCATGTTTTACTATAATATAACAGAAAATAAAATATAATTGATTGTCATCTTGTTTTAAGTGGCCAGTAATTAAAAATGGCAAGTCAGGATCCAATCTACTTGGATTCTAAACATTTGTTAAGATTTCTGTGGTAACATTAGAAATGAGTAATATTCTGAAAGCTGTACATTTGACATTTAAACCATTACTACAGCCTTTACTTTCTTTAACAGTGTTCTTATTATAATTAAGCATTATTCAAGACAAAAAATTACTCAAGCAAAAACAAACAAACTAGTTTTATAGTACGGTAGTAAATTGTACATAAAGTGCTATGGTTTTAATTACAGGATAAAAAAAATAGCCAAATTGGCCCCAGAGAAATGATCAAATAGCTACTCGATAATGTATTTTGATTTTTCTTCAGACACCAATTTATCCAAAAGTGAAAAAAACAAACATATAGCTACTACTTGCTTCAGGAGGCAATAATATGTTTTATTAAACTAGTAATTTACATAATTTCTGGGGTTTCAAGCAATTTACATGATGAAAATAAGCAAGTCTTAACTAATCCTCATTAACTCAAATAATTCTTTGTAGGATATTCAGGGAAAGTTGTTTTAGATATAATCATATTAAACAGAATATATCATGATAGTATAAAAGAGATATAACAATATATACATGTATTTTTTAAAGCAGGTCTAGATTACTATTTTTTAATATTCTTTTATTTGGATACTAGAGGCCCAATGCACCGATTCAGGCACAGGTTGGATCCCCCAACCTGGCTGGCAAATGGGGCCCTGTAGGGCCATCTTGCCCAGTCCCAATCCGGCTGATCGGGACCAGCCGGCCAGGGAGAGAGACCGCGGGAGGTTGGCCAGCCATGGGAGGTTGGCTGTGGGAGCACACTGACCACCAGAAGGCAGTGCCTGTGTTGAGCTTCTGCACCCTGGTGGTCAGTGCACATCATAGCGACCAGAAGACCTGGTCACAATGGTTGCTTATGCTTTTATATATAGACTAGAGGCCCAGTGCACAAAAATTTATGCACTCGGGGCGGGGGGGGGGGGGGGAGCGGGGAGTCCCTCAGCCAGGCCTGTGCCCACTCACAGTCCAGGACCCCTTGGGGGATGTCCATCTGTCAAGTTAGGCCCATTCCCCGGGGGATCAGGCCTAAGCTTGCAGTCAGACATCCTTCTGGCAGCCAGGGAACCCTTGGGGGATGTCTGACTAAAGGCTTAGGCCCTCAAGGGATCAGGCCTAAACCGTTAGTTGGACATTCTTAGTGCTGCCACGGAGGTGGGAGAGGCTCCTGCCACCACCTCTGCACTGGCCAGCCATGAGCCAGCTTCTGGCTGAATGGCACTCCCCACATGGAAGTGCACTGACCACCAGGGGCAGCTCCTGCATTGAACATCTGCCCCCTGGTGGCCAGTGCGCATCATAGCAACCAGTCATTCTGCCATTCAGTCAATTTGCATATTAGCCTTTTATTATTATTATATAGGATATCCCTATTTTCCCCCTTTTGCCCCCTCTACCCAGCTCTTGCCCCCCACTTCTCTCTGGCCATCACCATACTGTTGTCTGTGTCCATGGGTTGGGCATATATTTTCTTTGGCTAATCCCTTCTTTAAATTCAGTTCTTTAAATTTTTATTTTCAGATAAGTGCTTATAACTGCACTATTATATCTTTTCTATTATATCATTTAAAATTAAGATTTTTTCAAAATATATTGTATTGATTTTTCCACAGAGAGGAAGGGAGAGGGACAGAGAGTTAGAAACATTGATGAGAGAGAAACATTGATCAGCTGCCTCCTGCACATCCCCTGCTGAGGATGTGCCCACAACCAAGGCACATGCCCCCAACCAGAATCAAACCTGGGGCCCTTCAGTCTGCAGGCTGATGCCCTATCCACTGAGCCAAACCAGTTAGGGCGATATTTTTTAATTGAATCCTTGTAAACTTTAGCACAATTTAATAAATTATGCTAGAAGCAATTAGGAGATTTTTCATGTAATACAGATACATTTCAATTAATATTTTATTAATTTTTTAATATTTTAATTTGAAATAATCTCATACATGTAAAAAAAACTATAAAATACTACAGCATATGTACCCTTCACCCAATTTCTTAGGTGTAAATAATTTAAACATAACCATTATACAACTAAAAAAATTTAGAATATATTTTTCTTATAATCTCTTTAATGTTACTTAATCCATTTACTTTGTTTTTGTTAATCTTCACCCAAGGATATTTTTCCGTTGAATTTTAGAGAGAGTGAAGGGAAAGGGAGAGACACATTGATTGGTTGCCTCCTGCACATGCTCTGATAGGGACTGAGGATCAAGCCAGCAACTGAGGTACATGCCCTTGACTGGAATCGAACCTGGGACCCTTCAGTTCACAGGCTACTGCTCTATCCACTGAGCAAAACAGGCTGCAGCTTAATTCATTTACTTTTAATCTATATGTGTCTTTATATTTAAAGTGGGTTTTGTTTTTGATTCACCCTCATAATCTGCCTTTTAATTGGTGCATTTATGCCACTGACTTTCAGAGTGCTTACTGATAGAGTTACTGCCATATCTGGTGGCTTCTGGGGCTTCTGGGGCCGGCCTGTGGCCCGGGATCGGATCCGATCCGGGGCGGCAGGCAGGCAGCTTCTGGGGTCGCACACGGGGGCCTGGATGGTGGCTCGCACTGGCTGCTCATGCTGTCCCACCCTGCCTGCAGTATGCAAATTAGCCGCCATCTTTGTTGGCAGTTAATTTGCATATCATGTTGATTAGCCAATGGGAGGCGTAGCGAAGGTATGGTCAATTACCATGTTTGTCTATTATTAGATAGGATGATGGTGATTTTAATTTAAAAAATAAAATTCCCATACTCTATTAATAATAACTTTTATTCCAAGTCTAACTTACCTTTAGATAATTACAACATTCAGTCCTTTGAATTACCATATGTGATATCAGATAGATATTAAAAGACAAATGGTTAGAGTTATAATTATTGGTAAGAACTATGTACTATTGAGTTCAGAAACGATTTCTTTTTTAATCACTAGACTATAACCTTTGAGATTTGGCATGATATGTAAGCCTATTAAGCCTATTAAGTACATGTGTTTACTGCCTATTAAATAGGCAGTAAACACATAAGTCTAGATAACATGAAAGTCTAAGTAGTATTGTAGACTACTATCCATAAAGAAGACATTGGTTACATTTTAAAATATTTTACATGAAGAGTATAATTGCTCTGGTGTTTTAAGCAATCCAAAAACATCTATTTAAACTCTCATCAGTTGGGGTAGTAGATTTTGCTAAAAGGATCAAGTGAAAGCAAGGTCTTTAGCAGCAGGAATCAGATTGATACAAATAAAGAAAATCCTATCTAATAAAAGAGAAACATGGTAATTAGCCATACATCCGCTACCCTTCCCATTGGCTAATCAGGGCGATATGCAAATTAACTGACAACCAAGATGGCGGCCGGCAGCCATGCACTGAAGCGAACAGGGAGGCTTGCTTGCTCCAGTGACTGGCGGACTCCAACATTCCCCGCCTGACTTGCCGGCCTCTCAGCTGCAACTCTAAGCAACTATGTTGCAAATATAGAAGCTAAACAAAACCCCAGAAACCTGCGTTAGTCAGCCAGGCTTCAGCCAGCTGGACTGCAACATTGTATCAAATACAGAAGGTAAACAAAGCAGCAGAGGCCTCAGAGCTAAAGCTGGCCCAGAATAAAAAAAAAAAAAAAAGAAAAAGAGGAGTGGTTGGGAACTTCAGTCACCCGCCAGCCTGAAAATAGCCATCAGCCCCTCAGCCAGACTGGCCAGGCACCCCAGTGGGGACCCCCACCCTGATCCAGGACATCCTTCAGGGCAAACCAGCCAGCCCCCACCCATGCACCAGGCCTCTATTCTATATAGTAAAAGGGTAATATGCCTCCTGGCACCGGGATCAGCAGAGCAGCGAGGCCTCCTGGCACTGGGATCAGCATGACAGGGGGCAGCGCCCAAACCCACTGATCGCCCTGCGGCTCTGTGTGTGACAGGGTGCGGAGCCCCAAACCCCTGATCAGCCCTGCTCTGTGCCTGATTGGGGGGAGCTCCCCAACCCCCTAATCGCCCTGCAGCTCTGTGTGTGACAGGGTGTGGCGCCCCAACCCCTCTGATGGGCCCTGCTCTGTGTGTGACGGTGCAGCGCCCCAACTCCCTGATCGGCCCTGCTCAGTGGGTGATAAAGGGCGGCACCCCAACCCCCTGATCGGTCCTTCTCTGTGTGTGACAGGATACGGAGCCCCAACCCCCCTGATGGGCCCTGCTCTGTGCGTGACAGGGGGTGGCGCCGCAACTTCCCTATCGACCCTGCCTTGAGTGTGACAGAGGGCGGTGCCCCAACCCCCCAATTGACTGTACCCTGAGCGTGACTAGGGGTGGCATCGCAACCTCCTGATCCGCCCTGCTCTGTGCATGACAGGGGGCAGCGCCCCAACTCCCCAATCGGCCCTGCTCTGAGCCCAACCAGGGGCTGCACCTAGGGATTGGGCCTGCCCTCTGCCACCCGGGAGCAGGCCTAAGCCAGCAGGTCATTATCTCCTGAGGGGTCCCAGACTGAGAGAGGGCACAGGCCGGGCTGAGGGACCCCCTCTCTCCCCCAAGTGCACAAATTTTTGTGCACCGGGCCTCTAGTATATAATAACAGAAAATTTTATTCTAGTCACACTGTAAAAAATTATGATAAACCTGTTTTATGGAGTAAATGTCAATGTCCTCTCAAAATTCATATGCCAAAAGCTCTAACCCCCAGTGTAGATGTATTTGGAGATAGGACCTCTAAGAAAATAATTAAGGTTAAATAAGATCATAAAGATGGTGTCTTGATGCAACAGTACTAGTGTCCTTATAAGAAGAGACACAAAACAGCTCAAGAAAGACCATGTGAGGACATAGGAAGAAGATGGACATCTGGAAGCCAAGAAGAAAGCCCTCACCAAATCTGAATCAACTAGGACCTTGATTGTGGACTTCTAGCTTCTAGAATTGTGAAAAAGTACATTTCTATGGTTTAAGCCATCCAGTCTGTGGTACTTTGCTATGGCAGCCCGAGTTGACTATCTGTTAATTGAACACATCATCTTCATAAAAATCTGTGTAATTGGTTAGATTTCACCAATTAACTTGGAAATAAATTCAAAATGCAATTTTATATTATATAAATTTTTGAAAAGTGTTAAATATTTCAAGTAAATTATATTATTTAGTATGCCATTTAAAAATTAAAATTAAAACTAGCATCCTAAAATCAGCAATCACCAACTGACTAAAAATACTTTAGTATAAGTTTGGGAAAAATAAGTAATATTTGCCATCAGAAGCTTGCTTTATATTTGGGTACACAAATTAAGAACCCCCTGGCTTTAGAGGTATATAAAAGAAATTAGAGGAAATAAAGTATCTTTTTAGTTTGTTTGTTTGTTTTTAAAACAAAGGACTTTGGAATGTCCTTTGTAGATACTGAGGAAACTATAAAAAAACTAACAAAATGAGTAGCATGATAAAATTTGTGCCTTAGGACTCCTCTGATTTTGATTGATGGATGGGTTGAGAGAGAGAACCCAAACCAAAGCCAAAGAGGCAAGACAGAATCATAACAAAATCTGTGTGAGAGCTAATAAAGGCCTTACACTATGCATTTGCCATTGCAATGAAGAGGAAGTGGACCTCTTGATACATATTCAGTTTTAGAATCCATTTAATTGACTTTGTACCTGAGTGTACTTTAGAACAGGAATAAATTAAAATAAATATTTCTGGTTATTATGACTAGGAGGAAATTCTGACACTGAAAAAAAAAGTTAGATATATGGGTAAATATATTGACTAAATTTTAGAATTATTAATTTCAAGTTGTCAAATGTAAAAGTAGACATATTCATTATAGAACAAATATATAACGTTGGAACTCAGATAGGATAAAACTCTGATCTAGAAGTGCATACTTGGCTGAACACTTAATATATCAACCAGCAACATTTTATCAAGTATAAAAGAAAAAATTATTTTCATACACTATATACTCCATATAAATTATGTATCTATTTCTGCAAAAAAGTGCAGAGTCATCTGAAACAATAATAAGCATTGATTATCTGTAGTTTCTGTAGTCTATGTTTCACATAAGACATATGGGGATTGATTATATTTGCTTGATGACGTCTATGGCTCCATTATAATACATGAAAACTGGACCTGAAATAATTTCCTTCATTCACAGGTCTGACACATGATGTTGATTGCAACCTGGAGGTCTACCCAGGACTGTCAGGGAGAACACTCACATTCTTGCCTCTCTATATAACCTTATCTTTCTTATAATATTGTGATTGTATTAGAGGGGTAAGAGACCTGTTTGGGAGCATTTTACCTTTTATAATCTAGCCTTGGAGATTAAGAAGCATCCTTCCATTTGTTTTAGTTACAAAGGTCAACTAAGATTCAAGAAGATAGCTCACCATTTGACGGGAAAATGTCAACATCACAATGCAAAAACAAAAAAAAACAAAACAAGCATTTAGAAATGAAGAACAAAGTGAAGATGAGACCAGAAATTGGTAAAATTCAAAAGAGAAAAACAATTTTTGAAAACAAGATAAAAAGTGGTTCTTTAAAAAAAATAAAATTGATCATCTTCTAGGTGCTGAGAGAAAAATAAAAGAGAGAGAGAAAGAGAAAAAGAAATTCCAAACATCAGAAAAGATTATCTTACTATCTGGGCATCCAACTTTCTAATATGAATATGGATTCATATTTAATTAAAAATGAAGTACAAAAAGAAAATCTAAAAACTATCATATGGTAAGAAATACAGGAAACATATACATATAATTTGTGAAAGGCTTATCTAATACCCTATGAATTCTAATAAATATCAGATTACTAATCTGAGATTTGGACATTACAGAACCAACAGTCATTAAAATAATAATAAATAAATATTTTAAAAATATTAAACTCATGATTTTGAAAACTGAGAAAATGGAGCAGTTCTTTAAATAATCAAGCGACCAAAGTTAACTAAAAAAAGAAATAGTTAATCTGAATAGCTCTAGATCAACTAGTAAAATTAAGCTTGTAGTTTAATCCTTCTTAAAAAGAATATTAAAGGCTCGGATTGCTCTAGAAATTCTACTACACATTTAAGAAGAAATTGCTTCCAGCTGGGGCCTCCCTTTCCCTGGCTGCTGGCCAGAGCCTTCCTTCACACCCGCCTTGGCCTGCTGCTGCCAGCTCACCTGCTCTTCCATCTGCCATGGTCCCGCCCTCATTGGTGTCCATCGGGGTCGACAGCGCCTCCACAGCCGCCTGCTGCCAGCGCCGCATCGCCGATGCCTGCCATGTTCTGCACCACCTCTTGGTAGTCAGCGCACATCTAACTCCCAGTAGGTCAAACTCTCGCCTGTAGGAAGAATTTGCATATTAGCCTTTTATTTTATAGGATAATGTATGCAAAATCTGTAAGCTGAAAACTACAAAAATGATTAAACAAATTAAAATATACCTAAATAAGTAACAGCAGCAATATTTTGTAGATGTTCATAAGTCAAGTCCAAGATTTCCATGGAAAGGTAAAATAAATATAATAACCAAAATAATTTTGAAAAAGATGACCCAAATTGAGAACACTCACTATCTGTTCTCAAGAATTACTATAAAAATCCAGTTATCCTTGCAGGGTAGTGTTAGCAACAGATAGACACAGAGACTAATGTACATCCAGAAATTGGCCTGCATACACATGGCTAATTGATATTTGAAAATGGTTCAAAGGCAAGTCAGTGGAGAAATAATAGGCCCTTCAACAAAGAGTCCTTGATCAATTAGTTATGTGCATACATAAAATTGAACTTTTACCCATACATCATATAATGTATAAAAATGACTCAAAATGGATCACAGACCTAACTAAATCCTAAAAATATAAAACTTGTAGGAGAAAATATAGGAGAGAATCTTCATAACTTTGAGTTAAATAAGGATTTCTTAGGTACAATAAGAGTATTATTTATTTATTTATATTTTTATTGATTTCAGAGAGGAAAGGAGAGAGAGAGAAACATCAAGGATGAGAGAGAATCTTCGACTGGCTGTCTCCTGTATGCCCCACACTGGGGATTGAGCCCACAACCCGAGCATGTACCCTGACTGGGAATCCAACTCCTGGTTCATAGGTAAACACTCAACCACTGAGCCATGCAGCTGGGCAAGGGTATAATTTTATAAAAGAAAAAAATGATTTTATCAAAATTGAAAAGTTATGATTTATGATAGACACTGTTAAGAGAATGAAAAGACATGCTGCAGACTAGTTGAAAACAGGATATCTGACAATTGTATCTATAATATACAAAGGATTCTCAATACTCAGTAATAAAAATTTTTTTAAAGGGGGCAAAAATGTACAAATTAAAAAAAAGAAAACCAGGTAAAATAATGATAAGGATCCATAGCAACAAGACTTCTACACTGCTGTTGGGAATACAAAATGATGCAGTTCTTTTGTAAAGAAGTTTGCTAATTTTTCATAAAATTAAACATACCATATGTCCAGCAATTGCACTTGTAGGTATTTGGCCATGAGAATTAAAAACTTGTTTACACAAAAATCCACACAAAAATTTTAGATAATTTTTATTCATAATCACCAAAAATGGAAATAATCCAAATGCCCTTCAACTAGTGAATGGATAAACAAACTGGTATATCCAGACAATGAAATAGTATTCAGCAATAAAACTAATGAAGTAGTGATACAACAAAACAGATGAATCTCAAATGCCTAATGCTAATTGAACGAAGCTAGACTCAGGCTTTATGCTATATGATTTCATTTGTATGTTATTCTAAAAAAGCAAAACTAGAGGAACAGAAAACAGATCAGTTTTCAGAGTCTGGAGCTAGTGGAAAGTGGTGAATAAGAGTCCAAGATAGACTTGTTCTATATATTTTTAAAAATAAGTTTTTATTGGTTTTAGAACTGTCCTATATATTTTAAAAATATTTTTATTGATTTTAGAGAGATAGGAAGGGAGAGGGATAGAGAGATAGAAACATCAATGAGAGAGAAACAGTGATTAGCTGCTTCCTGCATGCCCCATACTGGGACTAGGCTGTAATATCGTACTTATGGTGGTAGTCGTAACATGGCAGTATGTGTTTTTCAAAACTCGTAAGATTGTATAATAAAATGGATTAATTCTGCCCTATAAATTATAGCACAGTGCCCTAACTTGTTTGGCTCAGTGGATAGAGCATCGGCCTGCAGACTGAAAGGTCCCAGGTTCGATTCCGGTCAAGGGCATGTACCTTGGTTGCGGGCACATCCCCAGTAGGAGGTGTGCAGGAGGCAGCTGATCGATGTTTCTCTCTCATCAATGTTTCTAACTCTCTATCCCTCTCCTTCCTCTCTGTAAAAAATCAATAAAATATATATTAAAAAAATTATAGCACAGTAAAAGTGCAAAGCTACTGGTAGCAGAATAATATAATCCAAATAATATAAAAATGTTTGATTTAATTTTTAAAATTCCATTGTGTTAAAAGAAAATACTTGTCTTCATCCATTACTAATCCAAAAACTAAAATACATTGCTATATTTGTATAACACTTCTTAGTTGACAGGGTAGTTTTTTAGCTTTCTATTGCTATATCACTAATTACCACAAATATAATATTTTAAAACAACTCCATGTACTAGCTCACAGTTCTGTGAGTAAGAAGTTGAACATACCTTGGATGGCTACTCTGCTGAAATTGGTGAACTTGAGTGTGCTTTGCCTGTCTGGGATGGGAGATGGGAGGGTCTGGATAGATTTTGATTCCAAGTTCATCCTTTTCATTTCTAGAATCCATTTCCTTGTACTTTGAAAAGTAGTTTTCATCTATCTTGCCAAGTTACTTTTATGATTAATGAAAGAATGTATTTGCAATAAACTCTGTTATGGAAGGCAGAATTCAAAGATGACTCTCATGTTACATGTGTGATTATTTATTGGACAAAAAAAAAGTTGTTGATATAATTAAGTTCTCTAATCCTTTGATTCTAAAACAGTGAGGTTATCTTCTGTGTGTTTAACCTTACCAGGTGCAACCTTTAAAAGAATAGTGATTTTTCTGGCTTGTAGCAGAAAAGAGAGTAAAAAAACTTAAAGCATGTGAAAAATTCTACCACCAGTTGCTGACTTGAAGATGGAGGAAGCCACGTGCCAAGGAATGAGAGTGGCCTCTGAGAACTAAGAGTGGCCCCTGGTTTTCTTCTTTCCTTTATGTGTACCCGAATATGGCCACTTGGTATGAATCTTTTGAGAGTGCGTTCAAGTATTTCCCTTCTGCTGTCTTTGACATCTAAGCATGGTGAGACTTTGAAGGTCTCTTTATGCTTTAGATCAATCCTTCTGTTTTATACCCCAAGTATAGCTTAGGGGTGGAGAGAGCAATGGGAAGGTCCCTGAAAGTTGTTTTCTCTCCAGTTTTGCTCCTGACTTTTTGTTTCTTTCTTTTAACTTATCCACTTCCTGCTTTCCTCACACTACTTGCATGTAATGAAAAATACCCATAAGAAGTTGGAAGGTAGTCGTATACCCTCTCTGTCAACGAAATTTTTTGGATCCTAATTTATCATGATAGTTGATGTGAAACTACTAAATCTTTGTTAGATGTTAAGCTATTTTCCTCCTGTTCCCATCCATAGCATATTCTTCTTCTTCCTGCTTTGCCAATAAAATAAGTTGTAGGTCCCAGAGTTTTATTTAGGTGGTTACCATTTCTATTCTTTGCTGTGTTTCAAAGATTTCATTTTTTAAAATTTGTTCCATTTTATTCCTTTTATGGAGAGTTTTCATAAATTTATACATTCTACCCAGTAGTACACAGCCCACTACCAGGCAGAGTTTTAAATCAGAGAAAACTTAAAACATGTTTCTCAGAAAGACTATAATGACATTTCTATTACTACTAAATAAAGGTAGAATAGATTACTAATGATACTCTCCACATTTAGTGAGTGCCTACTCGGTGGCAGGCACTGTTATAAGCATTTATATTAACTCACGCACCAAGTCTTATGCTTCCTATCAAATGAAGAAAATGATTTTAAATATTTTTCTCTCAGTGTCACATGGTTCGTACGTGGCAGAATTCATAGTAAACACATTCAATCTAATTCCTGAGATCAGTTTCTCTACCAAGTTTCTACTTGACCAAAATGTGTAAGTCATTTCATAGTTCCATAACATTGAATCTTATTTCCTTCCTTTTTCTTTTTTTTACTTCTAGAAGTAATGTATCTTTTAAAAGCTCTACTTATATTAAAAATTTGTATTTTAAGATAAATTTCAGATAATTTTCTAAATAATTTCAGAAAATTTCAAATACATTTCTCAGATAAATGCATTTTTATCATCTTATGATTCTGTCCCTCTAATAGCATTACAAAGCTCAAATATTTAACCATAGTCAACAAAAATCTCCTCAAGTATTTGTGTGTGCCTGCATTCATTAATTTCACCTCACTTCCATCTACTAATTGAATGTATAGCAGAGTTTGTACTTAAGTTCTTTTCCTCCAATATCTTGTTGCAAATAAAATGTCATGCCACTATCATCCTTGTAAATTCCAATCCAAAAAATGTCACTTTTAAAGGTCACTTGAGATCTTTCACTCTGTATAGATGTACTTCCTTTCTTGAAAAGGCCAACTTAAGGTGCTTTCTTAACGTTATAGTGATTGCATTTTTCTTAATTACTCATATGCAAAACATGGTCAAATGAGCTATTTGAAAAGCTTAGATATTTTCATCAGCCTTAAAGCATGTCATATATGAGAAATAGTTCCCATAATTTATTATTTCATAATTTACATGTATTCTTTCTTTGTAAAACCCAAACAAATTTCACAGATATGCCATGAAATATAATATGAACTCAACAACTCAGATGTATTTTTTAAAAATTTGTCAGTCTAAATCAGAAATTCTGAAATGTTGACCAAATTCTTATTGAACAGAAAATCTCCTTTTCATCATTCATGGTTATAATTTTTGTATTAGGGGCTATCTGAAGGAAAACATTTCCTCTTTTGATTTTTACTAAGCACAGCTTTGAATATCCTTGCTTATGAATCAATAATCACTTTGTTTCTATGATTCACAGCATTTAATGGCATTAATTTATTAAAATATTTTCAAAGCATAAGCAATTATTTCATCCAAACTAATAATTCCACTGAGGAGTCCATGAAGAATGTCAACAAAACTGTTATAGGTTTACATATTTATAAATGCTTTATTGTCTATCTCTACCTTCTGATCAATTCAAGGCACTTCTTTCTCTGCTCAAGTGTAATCACTAGGCTTAAACTGAATATATAATTGAAGGAATATGTATACTACCTGTGGTAGGCAGAATTTTAAAATAGTCCCTTAAGTTTCCTGGCCCCTGGTTATCCAATCAAACACTAATCTAGATACTACTGTGAAGAATTTTGCCAATGTAATTAAAATTACTAATCAGTTATTTGTTTTAGAGATTATGTGTGCCTAATGTAATCATCAGAGCCCTTTACAAGCAGAATTTTCTCCAAGTGGCAGCAGAAGGTCAAAGACTTTCAAACACAGGAAGAACTTGATGTGGTGGTGCTGGCATTAAAGACGAATGGGTCACATGCAAAAACCCTGGAGTGAGCTGTAGGTACTCAGAACAACCGCCTGAGATAGCCGGCAAAGAAAGAGAAGCCACAGTCCTACAACAGCAAGTAACTGGATTCTGTCAAAAACTTGAATGAAGTAAATAGTTGGAAATAGATTCTTCCCGAGAGCCTCCAGATGCGAGACCAGCCTTATGAAACTCTAAGTGGAGAAACCAGTTAAGCCACCTGGACTTCATACCTAAGAAACTGTGAGATAAAAAATTAGTGTTGTTTTAAGCTTCGATGTTTTTATAATGTGTTATTCAGCAAGAGAAAACCAATAAAATATTTCATTCTCTGAATGTGACACAGTGGATAATAAGGCACAAAGGAATTATTTAAAAATGTTCCATTCCTCCCATCAGCTCTATAGTACTTTTGTGCCTATTATGTCCTTCTCTTCCAATTATTATTTGGAATAATTCAGAGGAGGAGTAACAGATTTTTATTAGGTTGAACTCAAATGTTCTAGAGGAAATAAAAGTATTATTCATCTTGTATATCATACATTGTAATTTTTAAAGCATACTAATCAATTTAGCTTGTGTATTATGACTATTACCCCTATAAATCAGAAGCTTAATTGCTTATAATTTATTACTAAGTGAAATGATTCAAAAATTATTATCTAACTAGAACTCATGACCACTAGAGTAGGCTCTGGGTTTAAAATGGTGAACACACAAATGTTAAGATCCTGAATTATGTTATTTAATATAGTTATTATAAAGATAACTATCTACACTAATAAAAGAGAAACATGGTAATTAGCATACGACTACCCTTCCCATTGGCTAATCAGCATATCCTTATGCAAATTAACTGTCAGCCAAGATGGCGGCCAGTAGCCAGGCAGCTGGAAGCGAACATGAGGCTTGCTTGCTCCAGTGACTGCAGACTCTAACGTTCCCCGCCTGACTTGCCGGCCTCTGAGCTGCAACTCTAAGAAACTTTGTAACAAATATAGAAGCTAAACAAAACCCCAGAAACCAGCTTTCAGCCAGCCAGGATCTCAGAGCTGGAGTTATACATTGTTTCGATTATAGAACGCAATCAGCAGCGGAAGCCTCAGAGCTAGAGCCAGAGCTAAAGCTGGCCCAGAATAAAAAAAAAAAAAAAAAAAAAAAAAAAAAGGAGTGGTTGGGAGCTTCAGTCAATCGCCAGCCTGAAAGCAGCCCTCAGCCCCTCACCCAGGCTGGCCAGGCACCCCATTGGGGACCCCCACCCTGAAGGGTGTGTGACCAGCTGCAAACAGCCATCATCCCCTCATCTAGGCTGGCCAGGCACCCCAGTGGGGACCCCCACCCTGATCCAGGACACCCTTCAGGGCAAAGCAGCCGGACCCCAGGCCTCTATCCTATATAGTAAAAGGGTAATATGCCTCTCAGCACCAGAATCAGCAGAGCCGTGAGGCCTCCTGGCACTGGATCAGCTTGACAGGGGGCAGCGCCCAAACCCCCTGATCGCCCTGCAGCTCTGTGTGTGACAGTGTAGAGCCATAACCTCCCCATCTGCCCTGCTCTGTGGGTGATAGAGGGCGGCGCCCCAACCCCCTGATTGGCCCTGCTCTGTGTGTGACAGGGGACGGTGCCCTAACTCCCCTATCAGCCCTACTCTGTGCATGACAGGGGGGAGCTCCCCAACCCCCTGATTGGCCCTGCTCTGTGTGTGACAGGGGACGGTGCCCTAACTCCCCTATCAGCCCTACTCTGTGCATGACAGGGGGGAGCTCCCCAACCCCCTGATTGGCCCTGCTCTGTGCGTGACAGGGGGGAGCTCCTCAACTCCCCAATCAGCCCTGCTCTGAGCCCGACCAGGGGCTGCACCTAGGGTTTGGGCCTGCCCTCTGCCACCTGGGAGCAGGCCTAAGCCAGCAGGTCGTTATCTCCCGAGGGGTCCCAGACTGCGAGAGGGCACAGGCCAGGCTGAGGGACCCCCCTCCCCGCCACGAGTTCACAAATTTTTGTGCACCGGGCCTCTAGTGTATAATTATAATTTCCTACCTAATAAAATAATAACATGCAAATTGACCATCACTCCAACACACAAGATGGCCACCCTCATGTGGACACAAGATGGTCTGCAGAGGAAGGCAGTTGTGGGTGATCAGGACAGCAGGGGAGGGCAGTTAGGGATGACTGGGCCGGCAGAAGAGGGCAGTTGGGGGGGACCAGGCCTGCAGGGGAAGATAGTTGGGGGGACCAGGCCAGCAGGAGAGAGCAGTTAAGGGTGACCAGGCCAGCAGGGGAGGGCAGTTGGGAGCAACCAGGCTGGCAACGGAGGACAGTTAGGGGCAATCGGGCTGGCAGGGGAGTAGTTAGGTGTTGATCAGGCTGGCAGGGAAGTGGTTAGGGGCAATCAGGCAGGCAGGCAGGCGAGAAGTTGGGAGCCAGCAGTCCTGGATTGTGAAAGGGCAGTTGGACATCCCTCAAGGGGTCCCAGATTGGAGAGGGTGCAGACTGGGCTGAGGGACATCCTCCCCAAGCACGAATTTTATGCACTGGGCCTCTAGTATTTTTAATAATGTTATGAAGAAAATATGTAAACTGTTGTGAAGTTGTACATACTGAATTGTTCCTAGTTTTTAAGGATGTAGAAAACAACTTCTCTGAAGGAATGAATTAATTATTAAGCTGACAGGGAAAGGTAAGAAAGAACTGTATATGTGAAAAAAAAGGGAAATGATTTCAGATAGAAAGTACAACAAAGCTTGGTGGCAGGAGAAAGGTAGCTCTTTTAAGAAACTATAAAAAGATCATTGGGCTAAAGAGGTTAAGAATGTGTCTGGGAATGAGGCTTGAGGTTTAGAAGCAGGAGCCTGATCACAGGACACTGCATTTTTTTTTGTTTGTTTGTAAGGATTTTGGTATTCAGCTTAAAACAAAATGAAAGTCATCAAGTAAGAATTATTTTGGCAAAAACAGGCTGGAATTTTGAAAACTGTGCTTTTGTTTGTGATTTGAGAGTATACTGGGAGCAGCTGTTTAGAAAAATGAAAGACTGGTAGGAAGGAATTAAAGTATTCTCAGCAGGTTAGTGACGATGTTCAATTGGACTGAAGTAATGTTGGTGAAAATGGTTAAGTTTTAGAGGTACTGGAAAGTAAAGTAGATATGAACTTTTGCTCAAGAAATTCTTCATCAGACTAATGGTTGCCAGATGGAGACTGGGAAACTGATTGAAAAACGTAAAGGTTTTGAGAAGTACAGATTAGTAGTTACAAAATAGTTATGGGGATATAAATTACAGCATAGAAAATATAGTCAATAATATTGTAATAACTATGTATGATGCTGGATGGGGATTGGAAATATTGAGGGAAACACTTTGTAGAGTATGATCGTCTAATCACTATTCTGTATACCTGAAACTAATACAAAATAATACTGAATGAAAAAAGATTAAATTAAAAAATTTAAACCAAATTCTTCATGAAAACGTCTAAATTTTTTTTTAAATAAATTATTATAAATTTGTAAAATAAATTATTATATAGGGATGCCATTTAATGAGACAGATAACAGAGGAAAAATTCTATTGAGAGGGAAAGATTATGAGGTGATGTGGTACATATTAGATTTATGGTTTTATTTGAAATATCTAAATAAAAATTTCAAGTAGTGAGTTTGGCATATTGTTCACAAATTTAGACAAGAGTCAGAATTAGAAGAAGGGAATTTTGAAGTCACTGACACATGTAATATTTTAGACTATGTACTTAAATGAGGAAATAGAGTCAGGGAAAATGTATATGGAGATGTAAGAACCTGGGACTTGCTGTTGAGATTCTTCCAATGTTTAATGACAGAATGAAGGATGAAACTAAAATAGATTTACCTAAGATGTAGGAGAAAAGCCAGGATGGAGAGAGTGGAGTCATGGATATTAAAATATATCATGTTTCAGAAAGAAGCAAGGGATTAACACTGTCGAATATTTCTGAGAGTTCAGGTGAGATGAGAACTAAAGTATGGCATGAGATGAAAGAGTTACTGATGATCACTGAAAAAGCAGTATTCTGGAGGATGATAATGGGAAGTCAGATCAGATGAGTTGATGAGTATTTGTGGAAAGATAAAAGTTTCAGTGAATATTGATTCTGTTTTTTGTCCTTGGTTGTGAAAGTCTATAGGAAATTTGGGTAGTAGCTAGAGTGAAACATGGTTAAAAGGGAGTCTCTTCTCTCCTTTTTTTGGTAAGATAAGAAAGACTTCAAAAATATCAAATATTTTTGGAAATACGCTAGGGTCCCTTTAAAAAGGGAATATTTGGCCCTGGCTGGTTTGGCTTGGTGGATAGAGTGTCAGCCTGCAGACTGAAAGGTCCCAGGTTGGATTCCGGTCAAGGGCATATACCTTGGTTGCGGGCACATCCCCAGTGGGCGGTGTGCAGGAGGCAGCTGATCGATGTTTCTCTCTCATTGATCGATGTTTCTAATTCTCTATCTCTCTCCCTTCCTCTCTGTAAAAAATAAATAAAATATTTTTTTAAAAAATAAATAAATAAAAAGGGAATATTTAATATAGAGAATAATATATGGTCTAATTATGTAAGATATGAGTTCATTATTTTCCATGTGTATATCCAATTTTCCCAACACCATTTATTGAAGAGACTAGTCTTTCCCCATTGTGTTATTCTTTGCATCCTTGTTCAAGATCAGTTGACTGCATATGTAGGGGGTTTATTTCTGGGCTCTCTATTTAGTTCCATTGACCTACAGATCTGCTTTAATGCCAGGTGCCATCTTATTTGATTATCATAGCTTGCTAATGTATTTTGAAATATATTCTGTTCTTTCTCAAGACTGCATTGGCTATTTAGGGCCTTTATTGATTTCATATGAATTTTAGGACTTTTTTTCTCTTTCTATAAATAATGCCTTTGGAGATTTGTTAGGGGTTACACCTAATCTGTAAATCATTTTGGGTAGTTTGGACATTTTAACAGTTCTTCCAACCCATGAACACGGTTGTCTTTCCATGTATTTGTGTTTGCTTCCATTTCTTTCATCAGTGTTTTATAGTTTTCAGTATATAACTCTTTCACCTCCTTGGTTAAGTTTATTCCTAAGTAATTTGTTCTTTTTGATGCTATTGTATTTTTTATATTGCTATTGTATTTTTATTGCAATTGCTTTCTGCATTTATTTTTCAGCTAGTTTGTTGTCATTGTATAGAAGCATAACTTATTTTTGTATGTTGATTTTGTATCCTGCAACTTTGTTAACTTCCTTTATTCTAAGTTTTTTTGTGGAGTCTTTACAATTTTCTGAGCTTCCCCATTACATGGTGGTCTCAGGGAGGTCACACTTCTTACCTGGTAGCTGCTTTCCAAAAATGATCAAGGCTGAATTGAGTTGCACTAATCTTACAGACAACGCCTGGAACAAGCACAGTGTCACTTTCACTGCACTTTATTAGTCACCAGACACCCCAGCCCATGAAAAAATATATATTAATATTGCATGTATGTAAATATAAATATATGTGTATACACACACATATATATCACTTGCATATATATACTCACATACTACATACATAATTAACTTAATATCATTTTATGCATACTTCTCTGTGACTTATTATCATTTTACTCAAGAACACTTTGTGGAAAACTATCCATTTTCTGTATTACATGTATACATGTAATGAATTGTTTTTAAAGCTGCATAATATTCCTTATTGTGGATATACCATCACTTATTCAAACATAAACTTGTATTGCGCATTGACTTTGCTCTAAGTTTTCCAATTGTGTCTGTCTGCTCTTCATCTCTATGAATGACGCTGCACTAAAAGTGTTTTACATATGATAATACTTAGTTTTCAGGTTGTTCCCTGAATAAGGCTCCTTGCCAAGGAGATGAGTGAGGGCTGAAATATAGCCCATATTCGACTCTACACATCATAAACGTGGCATGTGATCTGGGGGTGGGGCTGGAGGTGGCTACTAATTACCAACAAAACTGAAAACCCCTGTAGGCGTGGCTCAGTGCTTGAGCATCAACCTATGAACCAGGAGGTCACAGTTGATTCCCAGTCAGGGCACATGGCTGAGTTGCTGACTTGATCCCCGGGGGGGGGGGGGGGGGGGGGGAGCAGCGGAGGGCATGCAGGAGGCCCCCAATCAGTATCTCTCTCATCACTGATGTTTCTATTTTTCCCTCCTCCTTCCTCTCTGAAATCAATTTAAAAAAATATTTTTATAAAACTGATAATAAAACTCACAATGCTAGGGCAATTTGCTTTTATGTACATGTGAAAAGGAGCAGTAATGCCCCCTAACCAATGCCCCCAATAAAATGACTACATTCTAATCCCTGGAACATGTAAATACTATAGCTTACTTTATGTGACAAAAGGGATTTTATAGATGGAAATAAGTTGCTAATCATCTGACTTTAAAGTAGAGAGATTATCTTTAATTATCCAGGTGGGTCCAATGTAATCATGAAAGTCCTTAAAACTAAGAGAGGGGCAGAAAGAAGAAAGTGATAGTGAAATGTGTCCATGCTTCCAAGAAAGGAACAGAGATGCAATGTTGCTGTCTTTGAAGACAGAAGTAGGGGCCTATCAGCCAAGGAAATTGAGAAGCCAGTAGTACTTGTAAAATTTGAAAAATGGATTCTTTCTTAGTGCTCTGAAAGGAATTTCAGTCTTGCCAAAACAGATTTTAATCCAGTGAGATTCCTTTCAGACTTCTGACGTACAGAACTGTTAAAATAATATGTGTTGTTTTAAGCCACAAAATTTGTGGTAATTTATGTCATTGATAAAATTAATTACTGGTGCTTTTATATGTATGAGCTATAGTCAAAAATAGGAGACTGCTAGACCAAAGTATTTTTAATATCTTGAATAATTGCCTAGACTTTGATTCCAACAATTTTCAGGACTTCTGATTGAAATATTTCCCCAAAGAGTTGTGTTGAAAGAACTGTAGGCCGTATGCCCTTCACTGCATTATAAAAGATGTTCCAGAAGATTTGAAGCTGAAAGAATATGATTGAATTTAGAATCCCCACTTCTAAGTCAGATGTCTCAGGCAATTGTTTCTTCATTTGTGTTAGGGATATAAGAATTCACTGTCTGTTTAGAAAGAAAAAAACCACCATCCTTGTGATTGTACCAGATATTAGACCTCGGTTCTTGCACCTGGCTAAGAAAAAATTCAGAGACAAGACTCAGATAGAAGCAAACATTTATTTAGAAAGGCACAGAGGTAGGAAGAGCCATAGAAGAAGGGAAGCCAGCTGGGCTGCAAGGACTCAGGAAACAGGTTATAGAGGCAAAAGAAGGGCACTTAGAATTTAGGGGTGAGGGGGAAGAGGCAAAGAGAACATGCCTGGGGGAAGGAAGAGGAAAAGGCAAAGGTGTGCTCCAGAAAGAGTGCAGTTGGGAAAACAAAGGGGTGGGGAAAGGCATGGGCATGGTCCAGAGAGAGAGAGAGAGAGCTGTGTTACGTCCATTATAAGGGCTTTTTCTGGATGTCTTAGGGGAGGATATAAATAGAATATCCATCAGCTTTCCAGATGTGTATACTGAGGGTCATAGTCTCCACTGATTGGTCACTGCCAGAGCATGGGATAATTATTCACTGAAGGTGGTCCTGATGTCAGCCATGGTGTTGCCCTGACTGGCCTTAAAGCTTTTCTGGGCCTGGAGATGAAATGCAACTGAGGCCTATATATTATTTCTAATTTGTCCAAAACTCTGTCTCTGTGGTCAACAGACCCGAAGCTTTGTTCCTAAGAGTATTTGATTCAAGTCAGAACCTCATTGACCAAAGGGCTTATTGCTTAAGGGAGTAGTCATGTAGGGGCTTATAAGGGACTTGTATGAAACTTTTCTCTGGCCCCCTTGTTCCTCCTCTAAGGGGATCTGAACAACATGACTAGTGACATGCCAGGGGAAGAAAGGTCAGAGGAGATTCTGAACTGCATGACCAGCATTATGAAAGGCCAAGGGGTCTAAAATGCATGACCAGATATGCTAGGGGAGGAAAGGTCAGACTGGGGGTGAAGTCCCATCTTACAACTGTCCATTGCAAGGTACCCGGGGCTTTCTGCCCTGGGTGACCTTCCATACCTGGCTTATTGTTCCTGCTGTGCTCATCTGTCTAACTGCCTACTCTATCACTTGGGAGGATTAAAGGATTTTAAAATGAAGTTTAAAATAACATAGTTGAGCCCAGCTGGCATGGCTCAGTGGTTGAGCATTGACCTATGAACCAGGAGGTTGTCAGGGTTTGATTCCCAATCAGGGCACATGCCCGGTTTGTGGGCTCAATCCCTAGTGTGGGGCCTGCAGGAGGCAGGCAAACAATGATTCTCTCTCATCATTGATGTTTCTATCTCTCTCTTCCTCTCCCTTCCTCTCTGAAATCAATACAAATATATTTTAAAAATACTTTAAAAATAAAATAACAGTTGTGTGTAGGTTTTGACATGATATAAATTTTAAAAAACTTGAACCTTAAATTTTATGTACTTCAAAATGTAAAAATATCTCAATTACCAAAATATATGTACTGTTGTAAAATTTTACAGTGGTGCTGTTCTTAACAATGATCAGTCCTTACAAGCGATTTTCTGTTGAGTATTTATTGTACAACCCTAAAAATAAAATATAAAATACATCTACTTTGCACAAATAAAAGTTATGTAAGTGTGATTTCCAATGTGCAATTAATAATATAAAGTACCATTTTTTACATGTGTGGGTTTCATCTGTGAGAAAATTGAGATAAATACGGAGAATCCTTTATCTCTGTGACATATTTTTTAGTCTCCTATAATGTGAAAGTTATAGCTTTATTTAGCTAGAGTAGGCAGTTAGACAGGCATGAGCAGAGCAGGGAAGATACACCAGGTATGACATGTCCTAGGTGCCTAGCAATAGTAAAACCAGAGAAACAATTATTATAAACTAGGATCTTGCACCCTTTCCTCCTCTAGCATATCTCTAGTCATGTGATTTAGACATCCTGGCCTAATAATTTTAGGAACTAAACTTTAGTTCTGTTGCCCATGGATACACAATTTTTTTGTTTTGTTTTTTTAAATATATTTTATTGATTTTTTTCAGAGAGGAAGGGAGAGGGATAGAGAGTTAGAAACATCGATGAGAGAGAAACATGGATCAACTGCCTCCTGCACACCCCCCCACTGGTGATGTGCCCGCAACCAAGGTACATGCCCTTGACCGGAATCGAACCTGGGACCCTTCAGTCTGCAGACCGATGCTCTATCCACCGAACCAAACTGGTCAGGGCAGAGACACAGTTTTGATGAAACTAGAGATAACATCTAGGCCTCAGTTGTGTTTCAGCTCCAGACCCAGAAAAGCAGCAAAATCAGATGGAGTGATACCATGGCTGACAAGAGGATCAGATACAATGACTAATGATGACCTATCTTAGTGCAGACCAATCAATAGAGACCAAGACCCTAAAAGGACACACCTTGAAAGCTGATGAATGTTCTATTGAAATCTTCCCCTGAGACCTCCCCTAAAATTCCTGCCTTTAGAAAGTAGCTAAAAACCCTTGAGGCAAGGAACCTAGCATGTGCTCTCTCTCCCTAGAGCACAGCCTGCCTCCTTTCTCAGACACCTACCTATGCTTTCTTTTTCCTAAGCTCCAAGTTTCCTGCTTTCACCTCTGTGATTTGTTTTCTGAGTCCGTGCAGCACAGCTGGCTCACTACTTCTACCTCTGTGACTTTCTAAATAAACTTGTATTACAGTTCTTGCCTCTGAATTCTTTCTTAGCCAAACCTGAGAACCAAAGTCTAACATGGCCATTAAAAATTTTGTCTGATCACCCTAACCGGTTTGGCTCAGTGGATAGAGAGTCGGCCTGCGGACTGAAGGGTCCCGGGTTCGATTCCGGTCAAGGGCATGTACCTTGGTTGCGGGCACATCCCCAGTAGTGGGTGTGCAGGAGGCAGCTGATCGATGTTTCTCTCTCATTGATGTTTCTAACTCTCTATCCCTCTCCCTTCTTCTCTGTAAAAAAATCAATAAAATATATATTTAAAAAAACATTTTGTCTAATCATTTCAAGATTATCAAACTACCACTAATGATTTTCTTGTATATTTGTACCAAAGAGTACTAATAAATGAATTCTTGTTCTGTAAAAAATATTAATGATTGAAAATGTTCTCATTCACAAATCTCTCCTCCTACCAAAACATTTTTAAACATCAATAAGTTAAAGATACAAAAATATGCCATTTAAAATTTTACATATTTTCAATTTTTTTAGGATTTGTTTGTTTGTTTTGGTTTTGCATCTTTGCCTTGCCTACCATGAAATACATCATTCAATAAATTTAGCATTGTGGAATTTGATACCTATTCCTCCCATAATAAAATATATCTGTTCCTTCTGAGTAAAATTTTAAATGGGCATACTAATACCCACCAAATATATATATAGTATTGTATGGTCAGGCAATGTTTAATACAGTTTGCTCACAGTTAATAAAGTTACTATTAGTCTTGTCATTCTATTCAATTTGGCCATACCATCCTATCTGAATGTAACAGATTATTTTTTATCACTTGGATTTTTCTTTTAGCAGTTATCATTCTATTGTCTGAGTTATCTTTTGCTTCTCAAATTAAAAATTATGTAAATTTTCTAACTCAGGTATTCTAGGTACCGATTACTATAAAGTGAATTGATATAGGTTACATAATTATTATACATAATATATGATTATATATAGTATGTGTGCATTGTTTTTTAATAGAGCATTATCATTATCATAAAATCATGAAATTTTCTACAGAGATTGATCAATCTTTTATATCATGAGTAATAAGTAATTATTTAATACTGAGGCACTAAAATAATATTAGACTTTATTTATTGTAATACAACTGGAATTACAGCCTATCCAATACGTGTCTATCTTAAATATCTGGTGTGTTTCTTCATAAATCAGAAAAAAATAATTAGCCTACATATTCCTGTAGAAATATTTTAAGAGTAATGGGTTCATTCATTCAAGATTATTTAATATTAAATGCAAAACTTAGGTGACAGAAAAAGGATTATATAAAAACTAGAGGCCTGGTGCATTAATTTGTGCATGGGTGGGGTCCCTTGTCCTGTCCAGCAATCAGGGCTGATCAGGGGGAGGGACGAGGGAGGTCGTCTGGCCAGCCCTGATAGGGGCCAATCAGGGCCAGTTGGCCAGGGGGAGGGACCACAGGAGGTTGGCTGGCCACAGGAGGTTGGCTGTGGGAGTGCATTGACCACCAGGGGGCAACACCTGTGTTGAGCATCTGACCCTGGTGGACAGTGCGCATCATAGCTACTAGCCAGTCATCCAGTCGTCCAGTTGTAACAGTCACTTAACTCATATATATAGACTAGAGGCCTAGTGCATGAAAATTTATGCACTGGAGAGGGGGAGTCCCTCAGCCTGGCCTGCCCCTTCTCACAGTCCAGGAGCCCTCAGGGGCAGGAGGCGACCCAGCGATCAGGGGAAGGGAACACCCCATCACACCTCTGCTGCTGCCACTGCCGGCCGTGCAAGCCTCGGCCAGCCCTGGTTATCTGAGCCTCAGGTGGCCCTCGGCGGCTGGGAAGCCACCATCCAAGGCTTGCCTGCACCTTGATCTGGTCCTGTGCAGCTGAGCAGCCGATATCTGAGGCTTGCCTGCACCTTGGGCCAGTCCTAGGTGGCTGGGCAGCCACCATCCGAGGCTTGCCTGCACCTCGGGCTGGCCCTGGGAGGCTGGGGGCTGAGAGCCCGGCCTTGTCACATGCCTGCCTCCCCAGCAGGGCTGAGGGGACTGGGCACCACCATCTTGTGGCTGTGGGCACTGCCATCTTTGAGGGCGTGGCAGTAGAATAGCATATTCCCTCCTTATTGGCTGTGGGCACTGCCATCTTTTCGAGGGCATGAGGGTCAATTAGCATATCCCCTCATTATTAGATAGGATGTGAGGACCTTTGTGTTGGGAAGTTTTATAGTGTAGATATCAAAATTCCCAATACAGGTAAAAGCTAAAAGTTTGCCACAGTATCTGAAGAAGTTGATTATGTAGTTTTTTCAGAGAAAACCAATATGCAGGAAGCAATATGATTAAATTATTTTGATCATGCAAATTAGGTGAATAAATAAAAATGTCTTGGGTATTAAAGTACAGTAGTTTCCATGGACACCTGATTTAATGACTACATAGGAAAACTATGCTCCAAAATCCATACATTACATGTCTAATAAAGTTCTGACTGATGCATCAATTTTCAAATTTGTCTTAGGCAAAGAAATTATTTAGGAAGATTTGGGTAATGAACTACACACTTTAATTTTGTGTTTTTAACTTGTTTTGTATGTCTGCTGTCTGTTACAAAGTGTTTATATATGTGAAATCAACTTGTTATCAGATAGTTGAACTTCTCAAGAAACACATCACTGAAACTAGTATTGGAATCATGAAATTCCATACGGTGGAGCCTTGACTTATGAGTATAATTTGTTCTGTGACAGAGCTTGTAACTCAAATTACTCGTTTGTCAAATCAAAAGTGAACAAATGAGACACGTGATGCTGGGCTGATGTTGTGGCGTTCACTGTGACGTTTGCTGCTCCGACTAGCCGTGGGGTATCTGAAGCTGGCTCATAATTTGAATTTTAGCTCGCAACTCAAAGCAAAAAATTGGCCTAGAGATGGCTCGTATCTCGAAAAACTCGTTAGTCGGGACACTCGTAATTCAAGGCCCCACTGTATTTGGTACTAAGAGTAAATATTAATTTATTAAAATAATATGGATACATAGTTTCTCTTCTTACATTAACTCAGCATTTCTATATTTTTCAATAAATCTTAAAATTCTAAATCAATATATTCAATTGAATATGACAACAAAATCTGAGATTCAAATAGATTATTCTTTTTTGAATACTGGAAATAATGGCATGGTTACCATTCTTTTTTTGCCTGTGTTTTTGATTACTCTTTAACTATAAAAAATAGTTTATCATTTGGAGTTAATGTTTTTCATAATTAAGGTAATATAGATTTTTATTTACTTATGTATTTTAACTAAAGCTACCCTGACACCAAATTCAATATATATTTTATAAGATGAGGAAAAATTCAAGGCTCAACGAGGTTATCTGACTGGCCCAAGGTTCACAAATAGAAATATTTACAGAGTATTGATTTAACTTTTTCTCATTATTCACGCACCCAACTTTTTTTGCTTCAGGTATAGTTCTTTCAATTACATCCATTATTTTTAAACTAATGTTGTAGCTTATTGATACATGAATATTATATATTTATAATATTTATGGAGAATTCCAGAGAATCTGATGTCATTCTATTTAAATGTGATTTATTAACCTTTTTATAAATATTTCATGAGCCTTTTACTTTCAAAGCTAGCAGTGTGTGTGTGTGTGTGTGTGTGTGTGTGTGTGTAGGAATGTCAGTGTACATACATTATATGGTCAGCGTCTGCATTTAGGTAACACTCACTAAAGAATGCAGGGTCATTCTTATTCAAACTTTTTAGAAAGTTCAAAGCAAATATTTAGATGTCACCCTGAAAGCATCTAGGACCATCAGAAGCCAAACCCTCCAGAATCCTAGTCTTGAAACACAGAATTTGTAGTAAGGAGAAAATGGGAAACACATTTAGGAATTAAGTCAAAATATATTTTCAACTTCATAACTTTCAAAACAAACACAAAGCGACTCCCAAATGTGGCTCACAGGCTGAAAAAGAGATTAGAAGCACAACAAATTGTTTCTATCTGGAGGTACCAACATACAAGCCAAAGATGAAAGCTACACTACTATATTAAATTTTCCAGTATGCAATTATTTTTTAAAAATTTCTCCTAATAAACACTTAACATTTAAGGAAATACTAGTTCAATCAAAGTTTTAAATTATGGCACTTAATAGAATTTTAATACTAAAAGTCTAAAAACAACTGCCATAAAACCTTAAAAACAAAGTTGGTATATGGTCTCAGTCATTAACCAAAACTATTAATGTCAATTATTTATTAATTTAAATAGTATGTAATTTTGATGCATTAAACATGGCATACACAGACTCAATTTGAATGATATTAGTAAAATGCATAATGTCTATCAGCCATATTGGCATATGTTTGTTCTTTTGTATTTTCTTTGTATTTGGATTATTCAAGTTTAAGTTCTGAAAAGGCAGTAGCTCTGATTCACATAAAAATTGTTTTTCAGCCCTGACTGGTTTGGCTCAGTGGATAGAGCATCGGCCTGCAGACTGAAAAGTCCCAGGTTCGTTTCCGGTCAGGGGGATGTACCTTGGTTGCGGGCACATCCCCAGTGGGAGGTGTGCAGGAGGCAGCTGATCGATGTTTCTCTCTCATTGATGTTTCTGGCTCTCTATCCCTCTCCTTTCCTCTCTGTAAAAAAAAAAAATCAATAAAATATATTTTTAAAAAAATTGTTTTTCACAGCTTACTACAAAGCCAAAATTATTGTAGGTTCTTTTTTAAAAACTGTATTTATTGATTTGAGGTGGGAAGGTGGAAGAGAGAGAGAGGGAGAGGGAGAGAGAGAGAGAAAGAGAGAGAGAGAGAGAGATACATCCATTTGTTGTTCCACTTGTATATGCACTCATTGGTTGCTTCTTGTATGTGCCCTGACCGGGGATTTAACCAACAACTTTAGCAAACTTTAGCATATGGGGATGATGTTCTTACCAACTGAGCTACCTGCTCAGGGCTATTGAAGATCTTTAATCAAATATTAGTGAATGAAAAACTAATGAATGAATGTTCCCATTATTTCCACAAATTTCAGGAGCAGTAGAACATTTACGTGTATGATGATTAGCAGTCAATTTTCCACTACTTCTCTTTGAAAACAGAAGGTGAACTTTGCTACAAAAAAGTGAAACATAGAACTCTGACAGATAAGTGCAGAGGAATTCAAGACGTAGAATGACATTTTGCTTATACTCTATCATCAGGCATATACACTGAATGGCCAGATTATTATGACCACCTGACGTTTGTAGGCAAATTAGCTATATTTTTGCGCTGAAGTTGCTAGAGGGCCAGACCATTATAAACATCTGAATAGCACAACATACCTAAGTATCGTTGCTGAATAGCACAACATACCTAAGTATCGTTGCTGATCAAGTTCATCCTATCATGTTGATGGTGTATCCCAATGGAGATGGCTTCTTCCAACAAGACAATGCGCCATGCCATGGTGCTCGTATTGTGCAGGAGTGGTTTCAAGAACATGAGGGAGACTTTACCTTGCTTAGTTGGCCCCCACAATCACCAGATCTCAATCCAATTGAGCATTTGTGGGATGAAGTTAAAAGAGCCATCAGGCAGCTGGTTCCACAACCATCAAATCTCACAGAACTGGACAGTGCTATTCATCAGGCATGGTGTCAGATTCCTCGCATCACCTTTCAACATCTCGTGGAGTCAATGCCAAGAAGAGTCGCCGCAGTATTGAAGGCAAAAGGTGGCCCAACGAAGTACCGATGGAGTGGTCATAATAATCTGGCCACTCCATGTATAGCCAGGGGTATATAACACTGACCAGAGAAATTCAAAGAGGGGGAAATTAATGGCAAATAAAATCTAAAGCATGACATCTTGTATGGAGTCAAGCACAATGACAAAGCTCTGTAGAGATTTTTTTTCCTATGGACAAAGTCACTGTACATATGGGCCTATTTTGCTGGTAGCTGCCTAATGCTTCAGAATGAAGAATGTGGCTGCATAAAAGATATGGCTGCAGGATGAAGCCACTGAATCTGGGAGAGCAGCCAGAGGGAAATAAAATTTCCCTCATGGGAATTGTTGCTAGTGCAGTTTCAGACGTATATACAATGCTGAGCTAATACTTTTTTTTAGAGCCAGTCTCTTGCTATTTCCCAATAAATGAAATTTTCTACATTAAATGCATATTTGCACACTAAATATTGTAACTACAAACATGTGAGTGACTTTTTCTTCTGATAAAGAGTAAAGAAAACGCAACCTGATTAGGCTTTCAGGTTACAGTGAAGAAAAAAATTGTATCAGTGAAGAAAAAAAAAGTGCTCGTTAAAGAACATGTGGCATTGGTTATTACCTAAATACTGTGCATGCTTCAAGTACATGTGCTCTACTAATTGTTGACTTGGGTAAAATTATCTCATTAAAAAATAATATAGCATGGCTACAGATATAGATAATTTAAATTTGGTTTTGAGCTTCAACCTTTTATTAGTGCCAAGATGCTGTTTGGGATACCACACATTCTTATTAATGGAATGCAAAATATTTAATTTTGAAATACTGTAACCATTTGCTATTAGAGAGAATTATATCAATGTGACATGTACAAGCTTTTGGCCGGATTGACCATTTGCAGTGAGAGGGAAACCTTATAAGTCCTATAGTCAGCCGTTCCCTGAGAAATGAGTACAGAATTCATATCCCTCCCTAGAGTTTGGAGAAGAGGTAGAAAGCTAATGCTCTTATCTAATTGCCAAATAAGAGGCCTTTTGATTTTGAATCTGCATATGAACATATTTCCTACATGTCTAAGGCAATGTCTTATTGCTTCACAAAGTTCTTCAAGACTATACAGGACTCACTCAAGAGTGTTGAATTCTTACCTGAAACTAGTTACAGTTATTATATTAAATACTCACTGAACCACTGTGTTCTATAGGGCATGAAAAAGCCATGCAATTCAGGCAGGCCTGCTTCTTATCAAGTGCATATAAATTGATGGTTTGATAGTTATTCTTTAATTTAACCATAGAAATAAAAATTTTAAGAGGGAGTTTATAGTCACTAATATGAAGAAAGGAATTATTTATCTTATCAATGCAGCATTTAGAGCATGCCATAATGAAATATAAACCCAAGAAATAATTAAAGGCATGCAGGTGATGAAACTACAGCTACACTCTATAATCGCTTATCTTCTATGTTCTGCAAAAGCAGAAGTGTTATACTTGGCCTTGAACAGAAATACTTCCCATAGACATAACATAGACATGAGTAAATATCTCCTACTGCAACAGAACTGAGTATATTATGGAGTTATTTTAAATAAAACAAAATCCATTGTGAATGTTTGGCACTTCTGATTCAGCAACTATAAGCAAACAATTTTGACTAAAAAATTTACCAAATCTAGTCTGTATTGTAACATACAAAATTGCTTAGGACACAAATTAAAGAAAGCAAATATGTACCAAAATACAATAATGATCTTGGCTAAGATTTTTTTTAAGCCATAGATTCATGCCCTAACTCCACGCTGTAAATCAGCTGTTTTTCATAATATCATCACAATGATATGGTGATGAATTACCATAAATCACCTCCCACTGAGTTATTTGATTTATACTTGATTTCATAATTTATTATATTTTAATATAATAAATATTAAATCTAATGACCTCACAATTTGCTAGCACCTTTATATACATTAATTTTATCATTTCCTTTTCACAATAACCATGTGAAAAAACCACGTATGTGCATTTGATTATGAAAACTGAACTCTGAGAACTGAACTGTTCAATCTTTATATCCCAAACACAATCTCTCTCTCTCTCTCTCTCCACACTGTCTCTCTCTCTCTCTCTCCACACTGTCTCTCTCTCACACACACATAGACACATTTGCACAAAATAGATAAAATGAAAAAGTCTTCCAGGATTAAAAAACAACCACCTATTTTCTCACGTATTCTTGCAGTAAAGCTTTTTAACCCAAATTTTAATAGCCTATTAAATAATATATGATATTGAAGACCACTCCAGGTGCTCAGTGGTATGTAGGCAAAAATGGGAAGAACTTGAAGCCAATGATAAGAACACAGCCTGTCTACAAGCTTCCTGACTGCAGTGGAGTGGAGGTCCAGGACCCGCAGTATGATCAGGGCTCACAGGGCTCTGCTCCTCAGGAAACCCCGAGCCAGCCTTGGCAGGCCATGGCCCTCCTACCTGAACACCCAAGGCAAAGGGCTAGAGCCTGTTAACCAAGTGATTTAGTCACAGATGTAGTTGTTCCAAAAAAATTGAGTTATTACAGAGTGGTCCTTGAGAATCTCGACTTAGATAAACTGTGGGCTTCTGTCTAAAAGTTAGACTCTCCCTTAAACAAATGTGTCTATAATTTAATGATTTTCCTGGATACCATAAGAAAAATCTGCTGGAAAAAAATGTCATTACATTCCTTCATTTTAAGTGTGTTTCTCAGAAAAGTTTTTTCACTAATATTAGTATTGACTCATTGTTGCAAGTTTGTGCTGATAAGTCTAATAGGAACCACTATGGTTATATAATGCATCCTTATTCTTTTTGAAAGCTACAAAGGCATAAATTCTGATAAACCAGAGGTTAATTTTTAATATTTTTCATGGATAACTGTAACTTCTGACAAAGTGAAATGCCTTCATCTGTAAAGTGGGCAAGAGTGTTCAGTGCCAATGTCTATTAAGAGACTTAGTAAGATTTTTTATCCAGGAAACTAAGTAGACCTTAAATGTTTGTGGTGTCCTACAGTTAAGTAGTCATTCTATGCTTTAGGATTTACATGCTGATTACTATGGCAACTTTATTGATGCAAACAAAATATTGGAATATGAAGGACATTTTATGTGGAAGAGATAGCAAATTGTCCCCAAGGATTCATCTCTCTCTTCTTTCATTAGATAATAAAAAAAATGCCTGTCTATGAGTTTTAGCTGGACACTTGACATTTCCCAGCTTCTCTTTCATTAACTGTAGCCCTATGAATACGTTTTAAATAGTGAAATGTGAGCAGACATAATATGAACAAATTTGGGTTCATATTGGTATGAGGAAAATATATTCATCTTCTTTTTCCTCTTTCCTACTACAGAAAGAGGTAATAATCAGAGCAGCCACCTTAGGCTCACTCACGGAAGCCAAGTGATAAAGATGGAAGGAAATTCTGCTAGCCTGGATGTCTGAAGGACCATATGGATTAATATGACCAATTCATCTTGGACCAGCTGTTTGCCTCTGGACTATCACATGAGGGAGAATAAAATTCTATCTGGTTTAATCTCAGTATTATTGGATCTCTCTGTAATGCCAGTCTTGCTAATTAACATACCACCTCAGCTTTATTTAATAAAAGGACATTTTGTAAAGTCTTTTGAAGTCACAATTTTTATCATAATCAACACTCAATATTCACATATCCACATATTTAACAAGTTGAAACAAAAGTATGGATAGAATACAGTGAATTTAGTGCAGACATGTAGCACTAGCTTATTGAATATTTTATAACATTAATTTTTAAATGTTCTTTAATATTACCTTGAATATGCTATTTATAATCAAGATGTCCTTCACATGCACCTCTCAATGAAGCCTGATATTTTAAAGGAAGAATAAGGACCTATTCCAGAAGTTTACTATCTAACACAGAATATAATGTGCTTTTAATACAATGATATCTGTAGTATGGCAGGATGATATTGTTGGCAGAATCCACATGGAGAAATGTAAAAAAATAATAACACAAAAACTAACAACTAAAATGTATGTGATACCAGTTTTGTGCCAAGTTTCCTTCATAGGATATGTTATTCAATTCTCAAAAACTGTATTTAAGGTTTCTATTATCATGGACCCTCTGCTTCTGAGGACCTCTCACATATGAATGCCTAGCCGCCTCTAACTCAATCCTTATCAATCATCTGGCCCAAAGTCTGCTCTTACAGTACAAGTCCTTCAATTGGTGACAGCCTAGACATCCTCTTAGCCCAGGCCTTCTCCTCTTCCTTAGTAGAGGATAAACTGAACTGGAAGTTGAGGAAGGCATTTTTTTCTATATTTTAATTGTGGGTTTTTGTTTGTTTTTATAGAGAGAGGGAAGGAGGGAGAGAGGGAGAGAGAGAGAGAGAGAGAGAGAGAGAGAGAGAGAGAAACATTTATGTGAGAAATATTGGTCAATTGCCTCCTGTACATGCCACACTGGGGAGTGAACCCATTGACCCCTTCAACACCATGCCCCCAGGCCTTTATCAAACTATTATCTGTATCCATGAGTTATGCATGTATGCTTGTCTTCTTTTTGTTAAGTTGCATTAGTTCTTTATATATTTTGGAAATCAACCCTTTATCAGATGTACCATTGGCAAAAAGGTGGCACCCTTTTCATTTTGTTGATGGTTTCTTTTGCTATGCAGAAAAGCTTTTTATTTTGATGTAGTCCCATTTGTTTATTTTCTCCTTAGTTTCCATTGTCCTAGGAGATGTATCTCATAAATTTATTGCTATGAGAGATGTCTGAGATTTTGCTGCCTATGGTTTCTGCTAGGATTTTTATGGTTTCTGACTTACATCTCTGTATGCGGGTAGCTTTCATCAGGCGCTAACAGGTGGCGCGTGGCGCGGGCCATTTTTGCTAATTTTTTTGCGCAAATGGCAACGTTCAGTAAAATTATGATAACTTTAGTTTACGTATTTATACGTTACCCGCATTCTACTGCTAGTCTATAAAAAAAAAAAAGTATTTTAAGACGGCTCCCGCGGAGTACGCGCAATTCACGCGAGCCGACTTAACTCGTTTCCCGCAACCCATTAAGTCTTTTATCCATTTTGAGTTTATTCTTATGCATGTTGTTAAGTTGGTGGTCTAGTTTCATTTTTTGCATGCAATTGTCCAATTTCCCCAACAACATTAATTGAAGAGATTTTCTCTACTCCGTTGTATGCTATTGGCTTGTTAAATATTAATTGATGGCTTGGCTCCATTTCTGGGTTATCTGTTCTGTTCCATTGTTCTATATGCCTGTTCTTCTGCCAGTACCAGGCTGTTTTGATTACAATGGCTTTGTAGGATACTTTGATATCCAATATTGTGATCCCTCCTACCTAGTTAATCTTTCTTTCTCAAGATTGCTACAGCAATTAGTCATCTTTTTTATGATTCCATATAAATTTTTTTGGAGTATTTGTTCTAGATCTGTGAAATATACTGCTCATATTTTAATAGAGAGTACATTGAACCTATAGATTACTTTGGGTAGGATGGATATTTTGGTGATGTTAATTCTTCTAATCCATGAATATGTTATATTCTTCCATTTGCTTGTATCCTCCTCTATTCCTTTTTTCCAATGTCCTGTAGTTTTCCAAATACAGGTCTTTTAACTTCTTGGCTAAGTTTATTTCAAGGTATCTTATTTTTTTGTTGTAATAGCAAATCAAAATATTTTTTAGTTTCTCTTTCTGAGAGCTCATTATTGGTTATAAAAAATGACATTAGTTTCTAGCTGTCATTTAGTATCCTGCTACTGTGCCAAATTCATTTATTAAATCTAGTAGTTTTTGGTGGAGTCATTAGGGTTTTTTATGTACAATTTCATGTCATCTGTAAATAATGACATTTTAATTCCTCCTTTCTAATATGAATGCCCTTTATATTTCTTCTTATCTGATTGATGTGGCTAATACTTCTAGTACTATGCTGAATATGAGTGATGAAAGCAGACATCCCTGTCTTGTCCCTAATCTTAAAGGAAACACTTTCAGTTTTGGCTCATTTAGTATGATGTTGGCTGTAGATTTGTCATATATGGCCTTTATTATGTTGAGGTATGATCCATCTATTCTCACTTTACTGAGAGTTTTTATCAAAAATGAGTGGTGGATTTTTGTTGAATGCTTTTTCTGAATCTATTGATATGATCAAATGATTTTTGTCTTTCAATTTGTTTATATGATGTATCACATTTATTGATTTGTGAATACTGTATCAGCCTTACATCCCTGGAATAAATCCCACTTGATTATAGTGTATGATCTTTTTAATATATGATTGGATCCAATTTACTAAAATTTTCTTGAGAATTTTAGCATCTATGTTCATCAGGGATATTAGCCTGTAATTCTCTACCTTTGTTGTGTCTTTATCTAGTTTTGGAATTAGGATAATGCTGGCTTCATAAAAAGAGCTTGGAAGACTTCCTTCCTCTTGAATTGTTTGGAATATTTGAGGAGGATAGGTATTACCTTATTTTTCAATGTATAAGATGCCCCACACTTTTCCAACCCAAAATTAAGAAATCAATATTTTAAACATAAAGCAGAACACATTTTAATTTAGTAGTTGCCACAGGTAATGTTTACATACCAGTACTATGATATTATGCAGCATATCACTTTATTCGTCCTCTGTTGCCTTACTGCTCTCTTCTTCATCATTAGTTCCAGGCATATCAATTTCTTCAAATTCTATTGTATCACTGCTGTCTTATGTGTCACTGTCTATATACATGAGATCATCCTCATAAACTGGTGGCATTTTCTGAGCTAACTTTGTTTTTGTTCTCATGGCCAAACCTTCTCTCCTCATGAAATTGAAGCACCATTTTGCCTTTCCTGTAAAATCAAAAATGTTCATTCCCCTTACAAACATTCTTGCCTGACATTGAATAAGCTTGGTTGACACACATAAGCCACTCTGGGGCAGCTCCATAATCCAAGTCTTAAGCCTCTGCTCCAAGTTTGCCCATTTTGCGGATTTTCCATTTAAGTCCTTCTTTTTTGGCATCTTAAGGAGTTGTTCTTCCTGTTTTCTCCACTGTCTGATCAAAGACTTAGTGGGAGGAGGTCCAAATTGTCTCTCTGCAGCTCTATTTCCAAGCTCTTTTGCATAGTTGATTACATTTCATTTGAATTTAGCAGAGTAAGACAATCACTTACTGGTATTTATCTTTTTGTTTTTTGACATCTTTATGAACTCAGAATACTCTGGTCCCTGTTGCATCTGTGTATTCTCCATCTCCACCTCCAATTATGGCATCGGCTGACATCAGTAACAATAAGGCTCGTGATTGGGGAAAGCCTGTTTGACAAGGTATGGGAAGCGAGGCACCCGTGCAGCTACCTTCTTGGCTGACTTCCATATATAAGACAGCCCTTGATTTTAAGTCTAATGATTTTAGAAAAAAATAGAGTCTTATACATGGAAAAATATGACAGTTCTTTGAATGTTGGTTAAAACTCCACAGTGAAGTCATTTGGTCCAGAGCTTTTGTTTGCTGGGAGTTTTTTTGATCACTACATCATTTTCATTAGCTATTATTTGCCTGTTCAGAGTTTCTAATCTTTCCTGATTCAGTTTTTAAAAAATTGTATTATTTCTATGAATTTGTCCATCTTGCTTAGGTTGTCCAATTTGTTGGCACATAGTTGTTATGTTTTCTTACAATCTTTTGTATTTCTGTGGTTTCAGTTGTTACTTCCCCTCTTTCATTTACGATATTATTTATTTCAGTCCTCTGTTTTTGATGATTCTGGCTAGCTGTTTTTCAATCTTGTTTTTCTTTTCAAAGAACCAGCTATTAATTTTATTGATCTTTTGTATTTTTTTAGTCTATGTCATTTATTTCTGCTCTGATCTTTTTTTATTTCCTTTGATCTACTTACTCTGGGATTTTCTTATTTGTTTTATCTCTAATTTTTTTAGTTGTAGAGCTAGAAAGTTTATTAGAAATTTTTCTTATCTCTTGAGGCAGGCCTGTAAAGCAGCAGTTCTCAACCTGTGGGTTGCGACCCCTTTGGCGGTCGAAGGACCCTTTCACAGGGGTCACCTAAGACCATCCTGCATATCAGATATTTACATTATGATTCATAACAGTAGCAATATTACAGTTATGAAGTAGCAACGAAAATAATTTTATGGTTGGGTCACAACATGAGGAACTGTATTTAAAGGGCCAGAAGGTTGAGAACCACTGCTGTAGAGCTATGAACTTTCCTCTCAGGACTGCTATTGCTATGTCCCATAGACTTGGGGTTACTTTGTATTCATTTTCTTTGTTTCCAGGAAGTTTTCTATTTCTTCCTTTTTCTCATTGGTAACTCTTTTATTCTTTTAATAACATGCTACTTAGCCTCCATGTTTTTGAATGTTTTTGAGTGTTTTTATTGTAGTTGATTTCTAGTTTCATGCTATTGTGATTCAAGAAGATGCTTGATATAATTTCAATCTTCCTGACATGTAGAGACTAATTTTGTATACTAACTTGTAGTCTATCTTTGAGAATGTCCCATGTGTAACTAAGAATGTATATTCTGAAATTTTGGGGTGAAATGTCAATTAAGTCCATCTGACCCAGTGTGTCATTTAGGGTCACTTTTTGTCTGTAAATTCTATTCAGTAAAGAAGAGGGGTGTTAAAGTTCCCTACTATGACTTTATTGCTGTATATCTTTCCCTTAAAGTCCTCCAGAAGTTGTGTGTATGTGTGTGTGTGTGTGTGTGTGTTTTAATATATTTAGGTGCTCCTATATTGGGTACGTATATGTTTACCAGGGTTATATCTTCTTGTTGTATACATTCCTTTAGTATTATGTAGTAACCTTCATTGTCTATTGTGATGACATGCATTTTGAAGTCTATTTTGTCAGATATGAGTATTGCATGGTAAATATAAGCAACTCATATTTTGCCCAAGTTTAACAACAGTTGAACAAATTAGCATCATTTATCACGCATCATTTGCAAATGAGCAATTAATTTCTTTTTATATTTCTGTGGACCTCAGAAGTTTGCAGTGCTTGAGATAAGCTGACTATATACAATTATATGTGTACTAAGGGCCCAGTGCACAAATTCATGCACCTTGAAAGGAACTGTGGACCACGAGGCTGAGGTGGACAAAGGGCTGGGTCTCAGCCCATCCTCTGCACCCCCACCCGGCCCCTACCACTGCAGGCCTCGGTCCCCTCTCTGCTAGCAACCCCACTCCTGCCACTGCCACTCACATGTACTGACAGCACCGGCCCTGCTCGCACCCAATGACAACCAGAGAGATTGGGGCTGGCATCAGCAGTGGATGCAAGTGTGGCTGGCACTGTCAGCTGGTGCAAGTGGTGGCTGCTGCCCTGATTGCCCCTCAGGAGCAGGGGGAGGTGGAGAAGCCCTGAGGTGCGATCAAGTCTGGCAGCTGCCGCTCACACCTGCTGATGGCTCCAAGCGATTGGGACTGGCACTGGGCATTGGCAGTGGGTGTGAGCAGAGGCTCCAGCACCAGCAGTGGGTGTGAGCAGGGCTGGCGCTGGCAGCAGGTGTGAGTGCTGGGTGGGACCGCAGTGTGTAGGAGCAAAGAATTTTCAGTAACCACAAGAGGCTTGCCTGGATGACAACAACCAGGACCTCGCATTGGTCTGGTGCTCTGACTCACCTGCTCCACCATCCTGCTGCAGCTAATGCCCACCATGTTCCACACTCTGCTGCCTGCTGCCAACACCTGCCATGATCCACATGTGCCCCCTGATGGTCAGTGCACATCATAGTGACCAGTTGCTTGGTTGTTCGGTTGTTCTTCTGTTTGGTCTATTTGCATATTAGCCTTTTATTATATAGGATGGTTCTCTATTTTAAGCTTTTCCTTATAATAACTAAATGATGGATTGAAAATAAAATATATTTAATTTGTTTAAAACTATGCCCAGTCCCTTGCTAAAACTATATGTATAGTTTTATCTTGGACTTTTGAAAAGAATTATGACTATGCAGAACATTTGATAATTGAAAATACAAGATGTTCTATGATGAACTGAAAGGGTTTAATGAGAAAGGTGAACCTATTTTTAAAAAAATCTGGAGTTGAACATGTATTTTTCTTCCCTCTCTATATGATACTCTTGGATGCTATCTTTTTTATTCTCTCACATGAATAAAGACAGAGACTAGGGAGGCCTCACATTTAAAGTTTATGGGCAATCAGGATGTTGCTGAGGAAAAACAGAACAGACTTTATTCACAACTCTTTTCTGGAAATTTGGAAAGTGAGGTAAAATGCCTGTCCCACTTTCAGGGTGCATGATGAGATAAAATGCATCAAGGATTGGAGCTGATTTAATTCCTTTAGCCTAGGACTAAAGGGGACTTTACATGTCCATGGTGGTCAGAGAAAGTTGACTAGGAGAGCACATAAAAATGTATGCCAAGGCTATAGTTATGTATACTTGTCTAACACATGCTCACTATAAATATCAGTTTAAGTTCTTCTGGTGCACTGGAGAAAGAGATCTAGGAAGAAGAAGAAGAAGAAGAAGAAGAAGAAGAAGAAGAAGAAGAAGAAGAAGAAGAAGAAGAAGAAGAAGAAGAAATAATAGATGTAAAAAGGGAGAAAATATGCAGATGGAAGAATATTGGAATGAGGAAGAAAAAATGTGAGAGGGAGGAAGGAAGGAAAGGAAGGAAGGAAGGAAGGAAGGAAGGAAGGAAGGAAGGAAGGAAGGAAGGAAGGAAGGAAGGAAGGAAAGAAAGAAGAAAGAAAGGAGGGAGGGAGGAATAAAGTCCTGTGGTGGTGAAATTCATTTCATCATTGCTTCACTTATACTTCTTACTTGTGATAATATATGGAGAGCTTATAAAACAAAGCACATCATATTTTCCAAGAACTATTCAATATTGACTGCTTCGTATTCCCTTCCAGCATAACACAAACACAACTTCACTGAAATACTGCATGCTATAAATAGAATACAGTAGTTGGTATTATACTCATTAACATTAAGAGGTATTTTCAAATTATCTAGGCAATATTAGATTCTAAATCATTCAAATCTCAATACCCAGGACTGATTAGTGCTATAGATGTCATAGCCTGCTCCATATTTCTCTGAAATTCTAGTTCTGTACTGCTATGCTAGCTCAGTTTGGGAATGCTCTACCCATATTATCTATGGGCACACTAGAACATTTTTGTTCATGGCCCACTGCTGATCAACCCATAAACTGATAAAAAAGAAGAGAAACAAGGAAATTGTATGAAAAATAAGGTAATTCAAAATAATCCCTTGAATACTATCTGAAAGTTGAGTTTTAACTTCAAAAGCCCATTTCTTTCTATCTTCTATATTCATTTTGTAGAAAATATATCTGTATTTTACCAAAATAAAATTTTTATTTAGAAAAAAAGTTACCATTTTTGTTTCATTCATAAAGTCTACTACAAAACATAAACATTAAACACTTTAAAATGTTAGCAATTTCAATACATATTTATGGGCTAGTCACTAATATTATCTATTGGTTTGTTAAATTGTTTTAACTTTAGTGCATACCTATCTGAGTTGATATTTTCTTTGTGCCTATATGCAATCTTTGGCTAAGAAAATTAATTAATCTGTTAATTAAGTAAAATAATAAATTAAACTTAGCTTATCAAGCGACAACCTCTTGCTTTTGACTGCATCATACCAAATACATATTTGAGTATTTTTATATTTTTCAACTATTTTTACATTATGTACAAAAACATACTTTGATAAAAGTCTTCTAGAGATCAAGGGCTATTTCTATGCTTATAATGACAGTTATGAAAGTGAAACATTACTGCTTTGAAAAACATCATATTTATCTTTTAACTGCTACCTCCTAGTACAAAGTAAAGGCAATACTTATTTATTGACTAAATTATTATTTTATCACCAAAGCAAGTATTTGGATATCTAAAATATCTGCGGATAGATGTAAAGTGTACAACTGGATTCCAAAACGACAAAAATAAAATAAAGAAGCATTTCTAATTGATCTGGCATTCTTATAACTGTATAATCATTAAATTCTTCATTCTGTGTTTGTTTGTTTTTTTAGGCTAAAATACAAACCACCTCAAAATATATTGGCTTAAAAAGACAACATATTTTATTTAGCTCAAAAATCTGCCAATAAAGCAGCACTCCTCTGGTGCATCTCATCTCTGAAGACATCACCTGAGAAGGCTCAAATGAACCTGGATAATCCATTCCCAAGAAGGCATAGCACACAGTTAACAGGCTAATACTGGGTGGTAATGAGTTCATTTAGGCATGTTTTTCAGCAGCGTCGCTTCTTCCATGTTGGTTGCTCAACATGGATGCTTGGACTTCAGAAATCTGTGACTGAGCTCTAAGAGTGAGTATTCCAAGAGGCAGTAAAGTAGAAGCTTTCCTTCTCTTGGAAAGAAGCTTTCCATATCATGACCAAGTGTTGACACACAAATACTTAGATCTTGTTTTTTGGTCAAAGCAAGTCACTATGTCTTTCCACACATAATTGAGGAGAAAGAACTTTCACCTATTGGGAGAGTGCATTTGCACTAATCTTTAATCTTCCAGAGACTTCCATCTAGCCAAAGCTTTCTCACATTCTTCCCATGTACTAAATACTACAGTCACCCATTCTCAAGGCCTACAAAAGTCTCATTGCATTCTGACGATGTCTCAGAACCCAAAGTCACATCATTTATATTAGGCATATGTGTACATGAGGCTCCTTAGTCATAGTTCCTCTCAATCTAAAGTTCAATTAAATAAAAGTCTGCCCTACATGTCAAATGTAATACATCAAAAAGCACCAAACATATTAAATATCTAATGTATTTTAACAATTAATATAAAATTATGATTATCACTTTTTAAAAATAATGCATTTTAGCACAATTAATATTAGTCTGTTTTACTAAGTTTTTCTTTAAAATATAATTTGAACACATAAAACATTAAACCATTAAAAATGTATGCTTGCCCTAATATGTGCTCAGTCCAGGAATAATAGAAGATAAGACATAGCAGGACCCTGCATTTAAGTTGTTTACATTTTTTCTGCAGGATATGAAAAATAAATAAGCAAATAATTAATAAGTAATAGTAAATAAGAAATAACTAAATAATTATAGATTGTGAAAAGTTCCCTGGAGAATTCAAATGTATTACAGAGAAAGTCATTCTGAGGAGGTGGCATTTAAACTGAGATGTGAAGGAGAAGAGGACAACTATGAGAAGACCCTCAGGAAAATATTGTAGGAACAAGAAATAGAAACACCATAAGAAGAAGGGGAGAATTGTTTGATGAATTATTGGAACTATTAGAATGCTCATGTTGTTGAAACAAAGTGGATAAAGGGTAGTAAGAGATGAGGTTGGTAGAGAATCAGAAGTATGGATTCCTAATTTTATTCTAATAGCAATGTAAAACAACCTTTTTAAAGATGCAGTGTGATAAAGTAGGATTTAGGTTTTAATTAACACGTACAAAGATCCCAAGTTTGAGGAACCAGTTGTGTGAAGGAGAAGCTCAGACTTGCTCATGACTGCTAATCATGTGCATCTCTTCCCAACTTTATATTTCTATTTTTTCTGCTTTATTGTAATATAATTGACATATAACATTGTGTAATTTAAGGCATACAGAAAAAATGTATACATTGCAAATTATTTCCAAAATAAGGTTAGTTAACTCATCTATCCCCTCACATCATTAGAATTTTGTATGTGGGTGTGGTGGGAACTATTAAGATCTAATGTCCTACCAACTATCAAATATACAATACAGTATTTCTAACTATAGTCAGTAACTTGTATATTACTTCTCCAGAAATTACTCATCTTATAAATGGAAGTTTGTACTCTTTGACCATGTTCACCCATTTCCACCGGCAACCCACCCACTCCTGGTAATTACCAATCTGCTCTCTGTTTCTATGAGTTGGTGGTGTTTTAGATTCCACATGTGAGATCACACACCATATCTGTTTCTCTGCCTGACTTCTTTTACTTAGCATAAAGCCCATAAGATTCAACCATGTTGTCCCAAATGACAGGATTTTATTTTTGTGGCTGAATAAATACTAGTTGTGTTTCCCTCAGAAAGTTGGTGTTAACCATTTTTTTTTACACACCACTAGTTTGGATGCCTGAAATAAAAGGGAATAATAGGCAAGGGCTCAGAACACTTCACCCTTATGTCTGGAGTTTTAGGCCTTACTCAAAGAATAGAAAAGCTCTGACTGGAATTTGAAACACACACACATACACACACACACACACACACACACACACACACACATGCTGCAGTAGGGAGGATGAATTAAAATGAGAAACTAATACCTGCAGAAAAATCCAGTTCAGGAGGCTAGTCTATGAGATTAAGAATATTGATTTAGGCTAGATTGATAGCAGTGAAGATACAACAAAGTAAATATGTTTAATAACTATTTAGAATATAATATATACTGAAATATCACTGGATTAGATTAAAGAGGTGAAAGAGAATGTGATGTAATGATAATTCCTTCCATAATTGGATAAATGGTAGTAGTACATAATGATAATGAAAAAATGTTAGGTGAACAATCTGGGAGTAGGGAAAGTAGGGGTTTTCAATTTGTTTGACATAATACACCTAAGGTATCTGTGAACCACTCAAGTATTGTTGAATAGGTTGTTATTGTGACTTTTTTGTTTTCTGGTGATCTTAAATAAGACACAATTACCTGTATAGGTTTTAGTAACGTAAATACTACTTATTTTTAGAAAATCTTCTATTTCCCAGAAATTATATAATCCTTTATGCAGTGGTTCTCAACCTTCTGGCCCTTTAAATACAGTTCCTCATGTTGTGACCCAACCATAAAATTATTTTCGTTGCTACTTCATAACTGTAATGTTGCTACTGTTATGAATCATAATGTAAATATCTGATATGCAGGATGGTCTTAGGTGACCCCTGTGAAAGGGTCGTTCGACCGCCAAAGGGGTCACGACTCACAGGTTGAGAACCGCTGCTTTATAGCATCTTGCTATCTAATCTAAAAAAAAGGTAATATGCAAATTAACCATCACTCCAACGCAAAGATGGCAGTGCCCATAGCAGCTGGGGTGGGATGCTGGCATCCCGCGCCACAGCCACAGAGGGAAGGAGGGCTGCGGATACAACGCAGGGCTGCTGGGCTGGGGCATGCCCTGAGCTGCCGCCACGTGGCTCAGGGCATGCCCTCAGCCCAGCAGACACAATGTGGGGCTGCTGGGCTGGGGTTGTGCTCCTGGTGGCCGCTGCACAGCTCAGGGCACACCCCCGCAGGGGGTCCTCTGAGCATGAGCTGCAGAGGAAACACCTTTTCTGATTGCTCATTGGCTAAGTTCCCTGTATGCTGCCACTTGCAGTGTTCTTGGTAACTTGGGTAATAAGAATCCAAGAAGGTGATCTAGGGTTTTTCCAGCACACTCCTAAAGGAAAAAACGCAGGTCCGCTGCTGGAGGGGTAAGAAATGTCATATCCTATGAAAGACACATCTTGAAAATGCCTAAAGAAAGTTGCCATATTTTCATGGTGAAGGGACTAGAGTCCATGTTGATGAAAACACCTTGGCGGCTGCAGCAGTGGCAGCAGCAACAGGGTGATGGGGTTGGTGTCTTCCCCTGATCAGCCTGGTCACCTCCCATGGAGGGAGGCCAGAATGTGGGGAGCGGGACTAAGCCATCAGTAGGACATCCCCTGAGGGTTCCCAGTCTGTGAGAGGTGGGCAGGCTGGGCTGAGGGACCCCTCCTCCCCAGTGCATGCATTTCATGCACCGGGCCTCTAGTTTTGGAAATAAAATCAGAATCAAAGTATTGTGTTGTCAACCCACATTCAGAAAAGAGATTGTTAATAAATCTAAATTAGACTTTAATCTACATGGCCATATGCTCTTCTAAATGACAGACATTCAATTATTAGTAGAGAGAAGGCCAGACTGGATATTGGGTGAACACAATCAGATTTTTGAAAGGATATTTTATTTAAACTATAAAGGAGCCTGATTAACCACTTTAAAGCAAAATTGGGTTGAAATATTCATATTTTGTAGACAGAAACATTATCATTCTTGTTGGAAAATGGCTCTATAAACATTGATAAATTCTGCCCATTTACTCTCTGTTTTCAGTGGTGAATGCAGCATACCACTCTGCTAGATGAGAGTACAGTAAAAATAATCATGTGTTGCAAGCAATTTTACTTCACTTATATTCCAGTTACTCTCTCCTAAGGGCACTGTATGTGGTTTTTACATTAAACTGTAATAATTCCCTTGGCTATCTTATTTGATTTAGGCAAAAACGAGATTGCATCAAAATTTTGCTTATAAATCTTTTCTCGAATATACAACATTCAACAAATAGCACTGACTGATATTTGAATTGTGTTTTATAGCTAATCTTGTTCGATCCTCGGTGCTCATAACTATTACTATATACACTAATGCTCAGAAAATAGGACCAGAGAATTCAAAATATTATGCCCAATGTTTGAATGCCCACCCACTTGTTTGACTCAGACTTAATGCATTCTTTATTAGTTCACAATGACAGAACATAGCTAGTAGAAACTAATTGTCTTATGTTGCTAATTTCAAATCAGAAACTAAGTTCATCATTTATTTCTGAAGTCTTGAGATAAGTAATAGTAAATGCACTGAGAGATTAGTAGGGTCAGCATATGACAGTCTCCAATTCCAGGCCTATTATTTTTCTGTTATATCCTTAAGTGGAGGAAAATAACTATATACTTGTAGTAAGAGGATACAAAATGATATTAATATTTTAGGAAATAATGTTATGTAAAATGTGTAGATAATTTGCAGTGTATTTGACAATTGGCTTTCAAAAAGTGGTAATGCAAATAAAAAGTAAGTTCATAATTATATATCATGTTTAAAAAAAGGACTTCATGGATAACTACCATATTTTTCCGTGTATAAGATACCCCCCACTTTTCCAACCCCAAATTAAGAAATTAATATTATAAACATTTTGCTGCTTTTCCTCTTAAGGCCTTCTTCTTTTTTTGCATCTTAAGGAGTTGTTCTTCTGTTCTCTCCACTGTCTGATCATACACTCAGTGGCAGGAGTTCCATATTGTCTCTTTGTATCTCTATTTCCAAGCTCTTTTGCATAGCTGATTACATTCAGTTTGAATTTTGCAGAGTAAGACAATCGCTTACCAGTATTTATCTTTTTATTTTTTGACATCTTTATGGGCTCAGAACGCTCTGGTCCCTGTTGCATCGGTGCACTCTCCATTTCCGCCCCACCTCCAATTATGGCATCAGCTGATATCAGTAACAATAAGGCTCGTGATTGGAGGAAGCCTGTTTGACAAGGTATGGGCAGTTATGCACCCTCTCGGCTCCCTCCACAATTGACTTCCGTGTATAAGACGTCCCTCAATTTTCAGTCTAATGATTTTAGAAAAAAATAGCGTCTGATACACGGAAAAATACAGAATATTGCTAGAGTCAATATTTAGAGGAAATAAAGATTGGTAAAGGAGGAAAAAGACTTCCAGAATTAGAGGAAACAACTCTGAAAATCCACTTCACAATAAAAGCAACAATAATATTAACAAAATTTATTTAAATAAAAATTTCTGGAATACTGGAAATTAATTAACAGACCCCAACAATATAAATATTATTTATTCAAGAAAAACATTTAAATCTAGGTAACAACAGCAAGCTTAATAACATTTTATAATTTGCCTTAATTCCATTTTCTTCTTCCCAGTTCCATTATAGACTTAAATACCTACAGCCTAGTAATTGCATTAACTGTTAAATTCTGGATCCTGGAATCCACTGAAGGAGGCAAAAGGTCTGGAGTTATCCTAAAAGTTAGATTTTCTGAGAATTATCACTATTTAAGTTCCATGGTAGCTTGCTGTAAAGTTCTTCTGCAGGGCTTATTTTGCCTTATTCATAGCTTGCTCTATATGAACTGGCCTACAACCTGAGTGCTTGATGAATACAGTCAGGAGCAACTGTTTAATATTGCAGCTACCTTAACTACATTACCACTTTCCCAGCTCACCACAAAGAAGAAATTATGGAATAAGATGTTCATGAAGAGCTTTATAAAGCTCCATCATATTTTTGGGAATCTTATAATTCCAGAAACATATCCAGAGCTCTGTGTATGGCCATGAAAATCTTAATCTCTCAATTCTGAATAACCTTGAGACTCTGCAAGAAGTAAGTAAAGGCTAAGGTAGATTTGGAAGCTGTCTACTGGAATGTGGGAAATATGCTCCAAACACACAGATATCCCCCTCAACAAAAGCTCGGTGACAAACAGGTTCAAGGCATTTTTAAGAAAACTCTGTTCAATCATTAACCAATCACTAAGCTAATTAAGTATATATGTCAATGGCTATACACACACATAAATACACACTTTATAAAATTAGTCCAGGAAAATCACTAAACAAACAAATAGTAACAACAGCAACAAACTCTGAGGAAGCTGGAAGGGTGATCTGATTTCTAGAGTTGTAACATTATATTATTTAAAAAGTTTGCGGATTCTGCTGGCTCTTTTGGGCCCCAGGTGACAAGGCACAGTGGTATCAGTGAGACCAGGAATATCTTTCTCCCCTTTTTTGACAATGACCAAGTTGAGAACACTGAGGTTGGCATCCACAATGCAACCCCAAACATATTTGCGCTTTCTCTCTCCGGTCCTCCTGGGTCTGTAACAGGAGTGCCCCTATATTATTTAAAATGTTGATTTTTCATCAAACATTATAAGACACCCAAAGAAAAAGGAAATTATGATCCACACAGCAATAAAAGCAGTCAATGGAAGCTGCCCCTGAGGAAGATCAGATGTTAGACTTAATAAACACTTTAAACCAACTATTGTAAATATGTTCAAAGAACTTTTAAAGACATGTCTAAAGAATCAAAGGAAAGTCTGAAAATAATGGTTTACTAAATAAAAAATATCAATAAGGGGATAGAAATCATATATATAATCAAACAAATTCTGGAAGTTAAAAAGTATAGTAAATAAAATAGTTCATTGAAGTAGTACAACTACAGATTTGAAATGACTGAAGAAAGAATCAGTGAAAATGAAGACAAGCTAATTGAGAACATCTAGTCCCAGAAAAAGAAAGGAAAACAATGAAAGAAAAAATGAACAGGACCTCAGAAACCAGTGCAACATCATCAAGCATTCAACATAAACATATTATGAGGCTTATATGGAGAGAAAAGAAAGTGTCAGAAAGATTATTTAAAGATATAATGTTCAAACACTTCCCAAATAGTTTGAAAAATATGAATCTAAACATTCAAGAAGTAGAATAAATTCAAACATAGATACATCATAGTAAAAAATGTTGGGGGGAAAAGAAGACAAAGATAATCTTGAAAGCAGAAACAGAAATAGGACTCATCATGTGCAACTGTACCCCAATAAAATGTATAGCTAACTTCATATCCAAAACAATAAAAAACCCTAAATGAAATAATAGGAAATTGAATATAACAATATACCAAAAAATAATACATCATGATCAAACAGGGTTCATTCCAGGGACACAAGGATGATTCAACATACACAAATCAATCAATGTAATACACCACATTAACAAAAGAAAGACTAGAAATCAGATGATCTTATCAATATATTCAGAAAAAGCAATTGCTATGATACAACATCCATTTATGAATAAAATAGAAATAGAGGAAAGTACCTCAACATAATGAAGACCATATATGATAAACCAGCCGTGGGCAAACTACGGCCCGCGGGCCAGATCCGGCCCGTTTGAAATGAATAAAACTAAAAAAAAAAAAAGACCATACCCTTTTATGTAATGATGTTTACTTTGTATTTATATTAGTTCACACAAACACTCCATCCATGCTTTTGTTCCGGCCCTCCGGTCCAGTTTAAGAACCCATTGCGGCCCTCGAGTCAAAAAGTTTACCCACCCCTGTGATAAACCCTCAGCCAATATGATACTCAATGGCAAAAAAACTGAAAGCTTTTCCTCAAGAACAAGAAAAAAATGCCCATTCTCTCCATTCTTATTCAACACTAGAGTCCTGGTGCACGAAATTCATGCAGTCGAGGGGTGGGGGTGTCCCTCAGCCCAGCCTGTACCATCTCGCAGTCTGGGAGCCTTCGGGGGATGTCCAGCTGACAGCTTAGGCCCACATCCTTAGTGCTGCCGGGGAGATGGAAGAGGCTCCCAGCACTGCCACTGCGCTCACCAGCCATGAGCTCGGCTTCTGGCTGAGTGGTGCTCCCCCTGTGGGAGTGCACTGATCACCAGGGGACAGCTCCTGCATTGAGCATCTGCCCACTAGTGGTCAGAGCGCATCACAGCGACTGTCTGCCCCCTGGTGGTCAGTGCACATCATAGCGAGCGGTTGAGCTGCCTTAGCATATCATTAGCATATTATGTTTGATTGGTTGAATGGCCAACTGGACACTTAGCATGTTAGGCTTCTATTATATAGGATAGTTCTGGAATTCCTAGCCAGAGCAATAAGGCAAGGGAAAGAATAAAAGGCATACAGATCAGGAAGGTAGAAGTTATAGTATCACTTTCTGCAGAGGATATGATTCTATACATAGAAAACCCTAAAGCTCCACCAAAAAAATAAGTATTAAAAATAAAACAAATATAGTAAAGTTACAGGATACAAAAACAATCCACTGCCTTCCTGTATACCCGTGGTCGGAAAACCGTGGCTCACGAGCCACATGTGGCTCCTTGGCCCCTTGACTGTGGCTCTTCCCCAAAATACCATGTGCAGGTGCACACATACAGTGTGATTGAAACTTTGTGGCTCATGCACAGAAGTTGGTATTTTGTGGAAGAGCCGGTATCATAGAAATCTACACCTTAAACCTTTATGATCCTATTAATCAATGTCACCCCAATAAATTTAATTTAAAAAGAAAAGAAAAGAAACAATAAAGGACAAAGGAAATGAGATGGTTTATTATAATTAGGGTTCTCCAGAGAAACAGAATCAATAGGAGATATACAGGGTGGGACAAAGTAGGTTTACAGTTGTGAGTATGAAAAATAATACAATAAATAATAAAAAATAGAAAAATAAACTCTTTCACATATTCATCATACATGTAAAATAAGGAATTGGCTCACATGGTTATAGAAGCTGAGAAGTTTAACATCTGCAGTGAGCCAGAGGCTCAAGACCCAGAAGAGCTGATGTTGCAGTTCCAGCCTGGATGCTGACACAGACGTAGAAGCAATAACAATGCGGATAAGACCAAAGGCAGTCTCCTGCCTTTTGTCCTGGGCCCCATTTCAGGAGACTTGATAAATGGGCCAGAGTAATGAGGAATAAGTTGCTTCCTAAATCCAGAATGGCCCACTGCCTTGTGCCTCCTTTTTTTGGTGGTAGGAGCGGCCAGTTTCAACAACTTATCTTTTACCTTAAAAGAGATATCTCAATATGTCCCACACCACTGGTTGCCCATAAATTTCACTAAAGTAGAAGGATCCTGAATTTTTGTAGACTATTTCTTACCTCCTGGCACGTAAATGTTTTATTAATAAGTCTAGAGTAATTGCTACTTCTTCCTCATTAGGTTTAATCAGTATAATGTCATCAATGTAATAGACTAGTATGGAACCTTGTAGAATAAAAAGGCAAATAAGACCTTTGGAAACTAAATTATGACATACTCTGGAGAGCTGATGTATTCCTGAGGTAGGACAGTGAAGGGGTATTGCTGGCCTTGCAAGCTGAAAGCTAATGTTATGGTGGTCCTTATTAACAGGAATTGGGGGGGGGGAGTATTTGCTAAATTAATAGCTGTATGCCAGGTACCAAGGGATGTGTTAATGTGCTTAAGCAATGAAACCACAGCTGATACAGAAATTGTAATTGAAGTTACTAATGATTAAGCTTACAATAATTCACTGTCATTCTCTAAAATCCATCTGTCTTCTACACAAGGTAAATTAGAAAGTTGCATGGGGCATGGTGGGAATCACAACCTCTGCATCCTTCATTTGGTGGCACTAATCTTTGCAATTGCTCCATGAACATGATATGGCTTTTGCTTTACTATTTCTGTAAGTAGAGGCAGTTCTAGTAGATTCCACTCAGACTTTCTGCCATATTGCCCTTACTCCAGGAACAATTGGGTATTCTGCCAGAAGCTGAATAGAATATATCCATTATGATTATGCATTTCAAAATTGGGGAGATAATTACAGGATGGAATCAGGACCCACAGGGCCACAATGAGACAGGTCTAAACTAAAACTCCCATTGATCACCTGACCTCCATGAGCCTCTCTTCTGAGTGGTAAATGACATTGGTGTTTTGTGTCTCGGGGGATTAGTGTCAGCTCAGAGCCAGTATTCAGTAGCCCTCCAAGGGTTTATTATTTCCTTTCCCCCCAATGCATAGTTAACCTGGTATGAATTCTTAAATTCCTTTGGGCAAGACTGGGAGAAGGATTACCAGTACAAACTTTTGCCATTGTACCAAGACCCTTTCTCAGTGGAACTGGCGTCACCTTCATTCAAGGAGTTCTGCGACTATAAGCTGGCTCAAGTATGGGAATTGTTTGATGCATATGACTACCTGTTGTTGTTTTTTTATGATTCAGGCTAGATTTTTGTCCACTTGACCTAGAATTATTCTTCTTATAGAGATCAGGTAAGATTTTAGTAGCTTCCAATCTATTTCATTTCTAGGAACACTTTGATCAACTAGCCAAACCCATAAATCTATGTGAGTCAGAGGAGTCTAACTGCTCTGACTTGCTGTCCTTTACAGTAACCATGCCCACCTTGTCTTTGAGGGCTGAGTACCACCACTTGACCACCATCACCGCAGGACCCAATTGCTCGCATTGCATTTAGGTTTCCTTTCAGTCATCACAGTTTCCACTGTAAGGTCTGGCTTTCAGAAAATGGCAATCATGGAACTCTTCCAAGATACCAGGGCTCCCAACATAAACTAATTTCTTACAGTCATGGTGAAAGTTGTGTCTTCTGGACCCTTCAGGATGGATGAGTAGATCTTAAATGACAAATCCTCTCTAACAGCCTAACATCTTTAAACCTTTGAATACCTTCCTCTACAGTAAAAAATGGCAGGCTTTGAATTTATAGCTCACTCACTCTGGGCTTCCTTTAGTCCTTGTTTCAGCCAAATAACCAACCCAAACTGTTACAGCTCTTTCTAATTCCCACTATTAAATTTAGAATCTTCACTTAGTGGGCCCTTATCAACAAATTTGTCCTGATCCAATGTTATGTTTCTTTCATCATTATTCAATATCCTTCATATCCACATCCACATATATTTCTCATATTTCTGTCTCTACAAATGAGAAAATTCAAGGAATTATTTTGGAGTATCACCCTTTGCAACTTTTTTTGGTGGTCTTCTGGGAACTGAGTCTAGTTATAAGTCTAGAAGCAAAGAGGCTTTCTGAGGGTGGTTCCTGAGGAGAAGCAGCGTTGTCTTGCATGGTAACTGCCCCAGGGGAGGCCATTACAGTTTCCTTAGGCAACACCTGGTTATTAACATCCTCATTAAGGGATGGAGAGTAGGTTCATACTAAAGGTGGAGATGCTGTTTCCTTGTTTCATCAGTGTCTTTCTATATATCGCATTCCAACTTTCAGGAGCCCACTCATCTCCAATCAATGTTCTCATTTAAGCAGTACATATCCCATGAGGCTGAGAATTCAATTTGCATTGTCAGTCAGCCAATTACAAGATGAGATCTGGATTTTCTTTTCAGCAATTTCATTCCTGTGGCTACAAGAAGCTTTCAGGTCATTTATGCAGCACCTGAGCTGGGAATTTGAATCCCTAAACTCATCCATTTCTTTCTCCACATTGTCTAGTGACATTAGTAGCAAACCCCCAAACCCATTATACTGATTAGTTTGAAAAAAATGTTTGAAAGTATCATATACATAGTCACTGACATCCTTTAATCTATTAAATGTTTGATTAGGAGTGTCCAATGGTGATATTTTAGGTATGTCTATTGCCTCCTATGCCATAAACAGTATCTCTCTGCTCCTAGGAATAGAGTCATTAGTGTTTTTAAGTCTAATTAGATTAGAAAGCCAATTCTAGAAACTCCAGAAAAAAATCACAGAATTCATGCTTAAGATCCCATTCCTCTAGAATTACTCTCAGTACCAAAATCTGTGTTGGCCAGGGTTCTCCAAAGAAATAGACTAGTAGCATGTGTGTGTGTATGTGTGTGTGTGTGACACACAAGTATGTGAAGAGATTTATTAAAAGAAATTGGCTCAGGAACTCCGTGTGGGCTGGCAGGCTCAAGACTCAGGAAAGCCAATGGTGAAGTTCCAGCTTGAAGGCCAGCAGGTGGAGACCAAGAAGAGTTGAGGGAGCAGATGAAGTTCGAAAACAGTCTGCTAGATATATTTTTCTCTTGCTTAAGGAGACTGCTCTTTTTGTTCTATTTAGGCCTGCAACTGATTGGATGATGCCCACCTGCATTCCGGACAGCAATATGCTTTAGTTGAAGTTCACCTATTTAAAGGTTTACCTCATCCAAAAACAACCTCCAAGTTGGCACACAATGTTAACTATTACAGAAAGCATATTCAAATTGCTGAAAGAAATATAAAAGGTCAACTAAGAATCTTATATAAAGCAAAACTGTCCTTTAAAAATGAAGATAGCCCTAGCCGGTTTGGCTCAGTGGATAGAGTGTCGCCCTGCAAATTGAAAGGTCCTGGGTTCGATTCTGGTCAAGGGCACATGCCCGGGTTGTGGGCTCGACTTGCAGGAAGCAGCCAATCCATGATTCTCTCTCATCGTGGATGTTTCTATCTCTCTCTAACTCTCCCTTCCTCTCTAAAATCAATAAAAATATTTTTTAAAAATAAAGATAGGCCTGGCCAGCGTGGCTTAGTGGTTGAGTGTCTACCCATGAACCAGGAAGTCATGGTTCGATTCCTGGTCAGGGCACATGCCCCAGTTTCGGACTCGATCCCCAGTGGGGGGCATGCAGGAGTCAGCCATTGATGATTATCTCTCACCATTGATGTTCCTATCTCTCTCTCCATCTCCCTTCCTCTCTTTGAAATCAATAAAAATATTTTTTTAAAAAAATAAATAAAACAATAATAAAAATAAAGATAGGCCCTGGCTGGTGTGACTCATTTTTTAGAACATTTACAAAGATCCTGGATCCTGGGTTTGATTCCCAGTCAAGGGTGCATATATGGGTTGCTGGTTCTACCCAGGCCCTGGTAGGCGTGCATGTGGGAGGCAACCAATTGATGTGTCTCTCTTACATTGATGTTTCTCTGTTTCTCTTTTTCTCCCCCTCACTCCTGCTCTTCCACTCTCTCTAAAAACTCAATGAAAAAAAATATCGTCAGGTGAGATTATAATAAAAAATGAAGATAAAGCACAGAAATTCTCATATAAAATAAACTGAGGGCCTATTGTTTTCAAATTTGCCCTGCAAAAAACACCAAAAGTAGTCCTTCAAAATGAACTATAGGGACACTAGACACTAACCCAAATCCACACAAATACAGAGCACTGCTGAAATTAACTATATGGGTAAATATAAACTAATATACATGCAGTCTTGTAACTTTTTCAAATCTCTTTTTTTTTTTTTTTTTTTTTTTTAAATATATTTTATTGATTTTTTACAGAGAGGAAGCGAGAGAGATAGAAAGTTAGAAACATCGATGAGAGAGAAACATCGATCAGCCGATCAGCCGCCTCCTGCACATCTCCTACTGGGGATGTGCCCGCAACCTAGGTACATGCCCTTGACCGGAATCGAACCCGGGACCCTTCAGTCCGCAGGCCGACGCTCTATCCACTGAGCCAAACCGGTTTCGGCTTTTCAAATCTCTTTTAATGGAAAAAATGCAAAACTATTAATGGCATTAATGGGCTTATCTATAATAATAAAAGCATAATATGCTAATTAGACCAGGCAACCTTCTGGACGACCTTCCAGATGAAGCTGTGGCGCTGGGCGCCCAGGCAGAGACAGCCGCCACAGATGCAGGGGCCAAGCCCTTTGCACAGATTTCGTGCATCGGGCCTCTAGTAATGTATAAAGATTTAATTTGTATGATAAGAATAGCATAAAAGTTAGCAATGCAAATGAGCCATTTTAGTGCAAAGTTTTTGTATAGTATTTAAATTAACTTGGTAATTAATTAAACTAGATTGTTTTAAATTAAGGTATTAATTTTAATACCCAGGGTAACTACTAAAACAATAATTCCAAAATATCTATAATAATAAAAGTGTAATATGCAAATTGACCAAACAGCTGAACAGTGGAATGATCATCTGGACAACCTTCAGGACAACCTTCCGGATGAAGGAGGCCAAGGCAGCCTGGGCTGTGAGGGCCGAGCCCCTTACATGAATTTCGTTCATCGGGCTTCTACTATTTAAATACACAACAGAAATAAAAGTATAAGAAAATGAATATTATCACAAAAGAAGGCAGTATTAAAGAAACAGAGAAACAAAAATGACGTAAATCTTATACAAAACAAAAATAAAAATGGCAGAGTTAAATCCTGCCACATGTTTAATGACATTAAAAATATACGAATTAGCCCTAACCGGTTTGGCTCAGTGGATAGAGCATCGGCCTGCGGACTCAAGGGTCCCAGGTTCAATTCCGGTCACATCCCCAGTAGGGAGTGTGCAGGAGGCAGCTGATCGATGTTTCTCTCTCATCAATGTTTCTAACTCTCTATCCCTCTCCCTTTCTCTCTGTAAAAAAATCAATAAAATATATTTTTTTAACAAAATAAATAAATGAATTAAACACTTCAATCACATACTGGTATACATTTTACATTTACTAATATTTTGACCAATCATTAGAAATCCTTATAAATCTTGTGCTATTTCATTACCATTCCATAGAAATTTAAATTGATTCAGGGTCTTTTCCAAGGTTAAACAGACATCGTTAGGTTGTAGTTTAACTCATAATCTAGGTGTGAATATGAGTTTATCTACAATAAATGTTTAAATATGTTATCTAATATTTGACCCAGCTTTCTACCCATGATGAACTAAGCATTTTAATTCATAATATTTTTGACTATTTAGTAATAAAGCCTATTTTATTAAACTATCATTTCTTTTTAATTGGACATAGTCACATTAAGGGGGGAAAAAAATCAAAGTTTATTTTTGTTAACAAACAAAAATGCAACCAACAATGGATTCTTATTCTACTGATTCAATTGTGTTTTAGACCTTTTCATTATGTTGATGTTGACAATGGTATGAACCCTGATTGGGATATCACCATTTAAACCCCATTAAAAAATGAAAATGGAGGCCCTGGCCGAGTAGCTCAGTTAGAGCATTGTCCTGATACACCAAGGTTGCAGGTTTGATCCCCAGTCAGGGCACCTACAAGAATCAACCAATAAATATAAAAATAAGTAGAACAACAAATCAATGCTTCTCTCTCTCTCTCTCTCTCTCTCTCTCTCTCAAATTGCTCAATAAATAAAAAAAAATAAAAAGATAATTCAGAGGTGGTCATGAGCAGTAGATATAGAGGAGAACAGAAAATATGATAGTATCAAAAAGAAGGAAATTTCTTTTATTTTGGAGTGAATCTTGTTAAACCCAACCTACTATTTAATCTAAATGTCATTCAGTAGTTCTACACCTCTCTGGTGGCCTGTGGCTAGTGATGACTACTTAGCACCAATGGGAGTACATTAGAGCTAAAAAGTGAATATTATCAATAAATCTTCACAAAGAGCAGGCATAAATCAACACTGTTTCAGGCAACTAAGAACACATGGTTCCTCCTACTTAGCTATGGCACAGTAATAACTTCCTCACTAGAAGTTATAGCTGCCTCTAAAGGCATAAGGCTTTATGTTTATCGATTATACTCTATACACAAATATCCAATAAAAAATATCATAGCCTATTCTAAAAACTTAAACTACAAAACTTTTAGAATAACATATAGGAGACTAGCATGACTCTAGGATAAGCAAAGATTTCAAATTGGTTCATTTGCTCTCCCAAACTGTATTGATATGTCACAAAACATTCTTTCTCTTTCCTTTCCAGCAAGATAACTTTTCTTAATCTTCATTTTGCATAACAAAAATGAGCCACCCAAGTGATTCTTCTTGGGATAAAATCTGCTTTTAATGCAACTTTTTATTTTTGCCTAGAGTAGAAGTTTTACAAACCATGTCTTACGTGATATTCAATGTCCCTAAATTACTTCTTTTGTGGATCATCGTTCCTCTCACAGCATTGATGACTCCTGAGAGATGTTACAGACTCCACAAGCTACAACTCCTTTGTCAAGATCATGTGTTTTCCTTCCATTTCCAAATCATCCAAGCACCACATACCACATGGCTGCTCTTCTGTGAAAACTGTGAGCATCGCCCTGTAACCATGAAGGGAATAGCTGCCTGCCCCCTTCGTTTAGTCAGAATCACCAAAGCATCACTGCCTTGTTCTAGGAAGCATCTTGAAAACACTCTCATTGTGTTGTACTTAAAATCCCTCCCTCCCTTTATCATGTGTGTGTACACACACAAAAATGCACTTTATGTAAAATATCTCGTACTTATTCACTTGGGCAAAATAAATTTATTTCAACATAACCTGTGCACTGATTAAAATGAAAATAACTTTTTTTTTCGCTTACTGTCACAGTGAGGTAATGGGATTGTAGGACTTGGGACTGCCCTATTGGAGAAGCAAGAATAGGAGAAGGAGGATGAGGACAAGGAGGATGAGCAGGATTCTGATGCTGAGAGAGAGTAAGCAGAATCCTACAGAATCAAGAAAGATTTATTTCCAGATACAGCCATGTGACAGACTGCTTCTAAACAGTGTAATGAAAACTAGCAAGAACTATTTGTATTGCTATGAATGATCTCTAGGACATTGGTAAGTAAGGTAAAGTATGGTGCATACAAGTGTACATTAGATGATAAAATGTGTGTTTTTAAAATAATATATACACATGGTTATCTGTGTATTTCTGTAAACATACACAATAATTATATCTATTTTAAAGTGTAGAAGAAAGAAATGTGTAAGAAAGGCACATTTTACTCCAACATTTTTGTACTATTTTATATTCTTACCATGTATGTGTATTGTTTTACAATTGCTTTTATTTTTTATGAAAGGACTTACTACACAACAACTAAATAACATATGTTCTCAACATAATAAAAAATGAATTAAAACTTACTTTTATTCCCATCTGGATTCCATGCTCATTTAAAGTAGAGAATCACTTGGTTACGGCTATTAGCCTCTACACATTCCTTGGCAGTAGTTAAGAGTAAAATTTGAATAGAATATTTAATGACTATGATACACTCACTGTTTGAAATGTAGCTAGTTGCAGCTCACATGACACACAGCAAATTTTCAGGGCCAGATGAAATGCAAGTATGGAGAATGGAATTTGAGTATGCATGTCCTCCCTTAATGCATTCAATAATTTTATAAACACTGTGTTGGCCAAACAAACGATATACACAGCTACACTCACCCTACGCACCTAGAATTAAAATCCAATCTAGTACTAGAATTGTGTTTTTACTTCTTGGTCTTGTTTTCAGAAAAGATGAGTTAAAATTTAATAAGAAAGTAAAAGGTAATAGAGAATTTTCTAGTTCAGTTTCTGTTTATGAAGTTAGAAACAGCAGGACTTAATTTACCATCTCATGAAAAATATTGCCAAGTCTGGGGCAATGAAAATCTGTACTCCAGCAGTCAATACAGCTACAGACAAATGAAAGAGTAGGAATAAAAATCTTTAATTATTTTGATTGCCTTAAAATTTTATTAAGCATTAAACATATGCATCTATGCATAATGCAAATTACTTGCCACATTTTTATTTATTTACAACATAAACCTCCGAAGTGCTGTATATCTTTAGTAAAGTCAACGTGATATTAAAGCAATGTCTTCCATAGAAAGTGCATCAGGTTGCAATCCTGCCAGGTGATCTGCTCCTTTAAAATCTTCCCAGTGGTTCCCGGCCACCATGACCAAATTAGCCACACAGCAATGGGTGCCAGTCATTGTAACAGCTGAAATGAATAGCTAATATGCTCCGTGTCCATTCACTTCATGTAGATAAATGTGCCTTTGCACAATAAAAATGATTAAATAAGACAATTTGTGGGAAAGAACTGTGGAGAATAAGAAAACTGTCTACCTTGGAAACAGTAATGAATATGCCAGCACGCATTTACTTTACAGTTTTCATTTTTGTTCTACAGGATGCCTGATTTTTCAGATCTCTGAAACCACACAGATTTTTAGCAGACTACACTTTAAACACAGTGAGATCAAAGTACACTTGCTCTGAAATGGATATTGAGAATTCACTACATGCTTCATTATATTCACTTAAGTTAATCATTATGCTATAATCACAGACACTGTCATTTAATTCATTCTGTTTAAAGAGCAATCTCTTATTAGTACATTACTCCTGCTCCTTATGAATGAGGATCTGCAGAGCTGTTAAATCGCCATTTATGGGTTACTGACAGTGTTATTAAAGGGGCGAGTAAAAATATTGTGTGCATTTTGCACTATAAATTATCTATGATCAGTACCAAATGACATTCTTTTGTAAAAATATGTATTTTCATTGATTTTAGAGAGATGAAGGGAGAGGGATAGAAACACTGATTGGCTGCCTTCTGCACAGCCGCTCTGGGGATCAAGTTCACAACCCAGGCATGTGGCCTGACCAGGAATCAAATCATGACCTCCTGGTTCATGGTCTCAACCATTGAGCCACACCGGCTGGGCTCAAATGATGCTCTACTTATTTGCTGAGTTATGTGGTAAACTGATTTATAATTCCAGTTTAAGGTTACCATCTGAAGAGAGAGTGGATTAACATGATTCTATTCAGATTTGATCTTACAGAACAAAAATGCATTTCATCACTTTTATAAGCCACTTCTTTTACACTTTATGAATTGTTTAAATGATAATCCAAACCATTGTGGTAAATATAAAATATACCAAAGAAAAAATCAAACAAACATTTTTTGAGTAAAAAGACATTTTATGTTCCAAAATACGTTATTGGAAAAAACTGATCTAATAAAATATGTAATAAACTGACACTTATTTACAAATAATAGAAAAAAATCACTTTTTTTCTCCATGTCTCAGTAGTTGTATTATCTTGGCACACACGTGAACTATTTATTTTATTCCCTTTTCTATTGAATTATGTTTTCAAGGTTTGGTGCACTGATAGGAAAAGATATAGATATCTTCTGCCATCTGATATATGGGAAAATAAAATTCATCTTACTTGGTAAACAACCAAAAGTGAGATCCTTATTTATAATAATTGGCACTTTTTAAAAATTTAATTATACATTACATGTGAGCTTATATAATTTTTGTATTGTACAAGTAAATATAGATTCAGTATTTTGTATTAGTCTTATTTAATTTACAACTTATAATTTTTAATCCTAATTTTATACATATAACTAATCATAGTAAAATGAGATTTTATTAGAGAAATAAGTAAGGGGAAGCTGGTAAACCATAGAGTTGCTAGCTCAAACTGAGGGATCCTCTGCAAAATCTCACCAGTCCCTTGGAGAGAGCATCTTTCAATACCGTTTTAGTTTTAGTAAGTGTTTTCTCGGTCCATTAGGTTGAGTCCAATTTTCATGGTCTTGCATTAAAAAAAATTCTGTTCCCTCCACCTTCAAGGTTGTCTGGTTTTTATTTGACCATAGTTAGAGTTTAGTATAACTATCTTTCAATAAAAATGGGCAACATTTTATGATCAATGCAGCAATTGATAAGATGACAAGAAGTATAAGTCACAATTTTACTACGGGTATATAAACTGTAAATGGGTGGAAATCTAGAAATTTCATTTTTAAATAATCACTAACCTGTGCTACATTTTTTAAAGGACTCTTTTGTGACATTTCACCAGAAGCAGAGTCCAGATTTCTTTCTTCTTCTTTTTTTTTGGGGGGGGGGGGGGGGGAGAACTCTTTTATTAAACACTATTTTTCTTAAAAGATGTAAGTGTATTTTTATGCTATTTTTTCCAAAGTTACTTATTTAACTAGATTTGCTTTGATGATTTTATATAGATAAATTTGAATAAGGATCCTGGGGTTCTTTGTGAAATTATCTTTAATATCCTCATTTTTATAAACCCTTTATGAACTCAGCTTCTCAAACAATACAGGCATATATTTGTATCCTGCAGGAAAAAACCCATGCACATACTGAATGTCTAGATTCTAGGAAACAAGAAACATGCTTATATTTGTATTTGTGTCCACACACATTCTTGTGTGTGTGTATCTAATAAGAACACATAACATGAGATCTAACCTCTTGACATTTTTAAGCTATAATACAGTGCTGTTAATTATAGGCACAGTGTTATACAACAGAGATCTATAAATTTATCTTACATAACTGACTACATACCCATTGATTGAACAGCAACTTTCTATTTCCCCTTGGCTCCACCCCAAGCCGTAGGCCCTGTAAGCCACCATTCTACTCTCTGCTTGAATGAGTTTACTCTTTCAGATTCCTTATATTAGAAGAATCATGCAGAATGTGTCCTTCTATGACTGACACTTAGCATAATGTTCTACAGGTTCTTCCATATTGTCATATATGACAGGATTTCCTTTCGCTATATAGTATATTATTTTTTCTTTATCCATTCATCTGTCAATGGACATTTAGGTTGCTGACTTAAACTCATTTGGATATATAAGCATGAATAAAAATTATTAAAAAAAACAGTCATCATACCTTCAAAAAGTGGGAAATATTAGAATAGATAAGGCAAATACATATAAATGCAAATGAGTCAGATAATGTATCATTGATGTCATCTGGGCCACAGAAAATAACTTCAATAGATACAGAAAAATAGGAGTCTATTTGAGTATATTCAAACATCTGTCAGAAACAATTTTGGAAAAGGCAAAAATATACAAAATAACTAATTTTGTAAAATAAATAACTGATTAGCTTTAAAAAAAATCATGCTTTACAGATTTATTATGATTACTATCCTGAGATGTACTAAGAATAAAGTAGTCATCCAGGGAAAAGTCCTAGGGAATATCTTTTAATAGTGTTTTATCTAAAGGTGTTCAGAAAAACTAAAACAAACTACAATTCCTGGTGAATTTTGTCATCAATGATTCAAGTAACATTTCATGAAAGCCTACTACATTCTAGGTTGTAAAAGTTGAATTTTTCAACCATTTTATCTCCCAGTCTGCTGATGGAACAGACAACCTCTAACATGCCTCTTGTCATTCATTCCCACCGCATTGTCCAGCACTGCTCTGCATGATGAACAGGATAGTGTAGAAGTTAGTATATGTACTTCAATAGATAGGTTATAAAACACAGTGCCTTCTGTCTTAAATCCATTGTTTCTTTTGCATTATTTGCTCCAGTAGAAGACTTAATGTCAACAGACAAAAGCACAGGCTTATATGGCAAGGAACTGAAGCATCTTTCCAATAGCCATGAATGTGAGCTTGGAAGTAGACCCTTCAGACCCACACAAGCCTGTGCTGATGGTCAAAGCAACAGCTGATGCCTTGATTGCAGCTTCATGCAACACTGAGCCAGAATTAACAGGCTAAGCAGTTTTTAGACACTTAAAAACCCTGAGAAACTTAAAAAATAATGTTTGTCATTTTAATCTGCTACATTTGGGATAATTTTTATGCAGCAATAAATAATTAATACTTGGGTATCTGGAAGTAGCATGTTGCTGTGAAAAACAAACAAAACTTATAGGACTGCTTTGGGACTGAGAAGAGGTTTTGCAGACTTAGGGAAAAAGCAAAGTGCTTTGAAGAAGCTGTTACTTGACAACTCATGGCCTTTGATAAGGCTATGGGTAAGGGCTTATGGCTGAGGGTTTCAGGTAAAGGAAGTTCATACTACCATTATTGGAAGAAGGAAGAGTTTTGCTCAAAATTAAGTTAATAACATTGTTCTCCAAAATCATGCATAAAGTAGAAAATCCACCTAATGAATTGGATGATCTAACGTGTAAGATCCCAAACATAATATTAGACGTGCCACCTGGTTTCTTTTTTGCTGCTTTTAACAAAATGCATGAGGATAGAGATAAACTAAAGGAAGGGTTAATAAGAAAAGGGAGCCATGACTTCATAGTTTTGAAAACTCTCTGCCTCTCCTTGCAGCAAGATGCTACAGTTAACAAATGGCTCCCCCTCATAGTAACCACAAAGGGAAAACTTGTAACAATTACACACAAGAAAGTGATCAAGAAGTCAAAGCACAGTGATACCAAAAGACATCAAAACATAAAAAAGACTAATGGGGGGATGATGACACATTTGTAATACCTTAACCAATAAAGAAATTTTTTAAAAAAATTAATAGAACCTGGAAAAAAAAACATAAAAAAAGACAGCAGTATAAAAAACAAGGAATTATGGATCTACAAACAAAACACAATTAACAAAATGGCAAAAGTAAGTTCTTCCCTATAAATAATTACTTTAAATAAAAATTGATTAAATTTTCTAATCAAAAGACACAGAATGGCTAAACAGATTTAAAAAATAAAATAAAATCCAAAGATGTGTTTCCCATAAGCAACTTTAGTCTTAAAGACACAAATAGACAAATAGACTGAGAGTAAAGCAATATAAGAAGTCATTTCATGCAAATGCTAACTAAAAAAAAATGCAGGGGTACCTATAGTTGTATCAGACAAATAGACTTTAAACTAAAAGTAGCAAAAAGAGACAGAACCCTCGCTGGTTTGGCTCAACGGATAGAGAGTCCTGGGTTCGTTTTGGTCAAGGGCACGTACCTCAGTTGCAGGCTCCTCCCCGGCCCAGGCCCTGGTCAGAGCTTGTGTAGGAGACAACCAATCAATGTGTTTCTCTCACATTGATATTTCTTTCCATCTTTTCCTCTCTCTTCACTCTCTCTAAAAATCAATGGAAAAATATCTCAGGTGAGGAATAAAAAAAAGGGGGGGGGTAGAAAAGAGGGTCATAATAACAAAGGGGTCAATTCATCAAGAATATATAATAATTGTACTTGAGTATATAAAGCAAAAACTAACAGAGCTATGCCCTAACCGGTTTGGTTCACTGGATAGTGTCAACCTGTGGACTGAAGGGTCCCAGGTTCGATTCCAGTCAAGGGCATGTACCTTGGTTGCGGGCACATCCCCATTAGGGGGTATGCTGGAGGCAGCTGATCTATGTTTCTCTCTCATCAATGTTTCTAACTCTCTATACCTCTCCTTTTCTTTCTGTAAAAAATCAATAAAATATTTTAAAAAATAAAATAACTAACAGAGCTAATAGGACAAACAAATAAACAGTGATACAATCATAGTTGGGCTCTTTCGTTTCCCATTTTGAACAATGGATAGACCATCCAGACAGAGACTCCATAAGAAAACAGCATATTTGAACAACACAATAGATCAAATGAACATATATCTGCAGAATGCACATTCTTAGAATATGGAACATTTTCTAAGATAGACCATATTTTAGGCCACAAAGCAATTGTTAAGAAATTCAAGAAGATTGAAATCATACAAAGTATCTTCTCTGACCACAACAGTGTAAAATTGAAAGTCAATAACAAAAGGAAAACTGGAAAATTCATGAACACATGGAAATTTAGAAACACTCACCTGAACAATCAATGGATTAAAGAATAAATTTAAGGAAAAATAAAAAGTTTCTTGAAACAAACAAAAATTAAAATACAACATGCCAGAACTTATGAGATGCAACATAAAAGCATTACTGAGAGGGAAGTATAGTAATAATGCCCAGTGCACGAAATTTGTGCATGAGGGGCAGGGGTCCCTCAGCCCGGCCTCCATCCTCTCGCAATCCAGGACCCCTGGGGGGATGTTGGGCCTAAACCGGCAGTCGGACATCCCTCTCGCAATCCGGGAAGCTGCATTCACCAGTGACCATGCTTTTCATACAGGTGAAAGGCATCTTGCTGTTGTATGGTCAACTACATTTTTTTGCCCTGATTATAAAAAGTAGTACATAACATGATCCTTCTGAGGCAATAGTACCATGTTCCTCATCTTATGAGTGGAAAAACTGAAGCAGAGAGAAGTTAAGTAATTGGCTTTGTCACACAGTTATAAGTGTCAGAATCAGGGCTGACGACAAAATATGCAAGCCAGAGTCCATGCATGTCATCACTGCACCATCCTGTTTTTTCAGTGTTAGAGTAGTCTTGCCAGGTTTTAATTTTTAAATCTAAGAGACTGTTCCCAATATATAGGGTAGGGTCCCTAGGCCTGGCCAGCGATTAGGGCCATCTGTGGGGCAACCAGTGGGTGGGGTGATCAGGGCCCCCCCCCCCCGCTGGCACCTGCCTTGGATGGGGGCCTGGGGCCACCCACTGCGTGGCCCCGCCCCCGATCGCCACTGCAGGTCGCCTCCCTCTTGTGGTGCAGATGCTTAATGCAGGAGCTGCCCATGACCTGGGGCAGCTCCTGTGTTGAGCATCTGCTCCCTAGTGGTCAGTGAAAGTCATAGCAACAGGTCATTTCACCAGTCTTTCCAATGTTTGGTCAATTCGCACATTAGGGTTTTATTATGTAGGATGATAGAGTCTTTCCCTGCTGGGTTTCCAGGATGCTTCCTGGTCATAGTCCATTGACCCCATATGTGGACCTCAAACTTACTTCCATTATTGCTAGAGTCATAGTTTTCTTCTGATTGATGCATGGCCATCAGAAGTCTTGTGGCATTTTCTACACACCTTGTTTGACATTAGATTATTTATTCACTCTTTTAATACACTGAGAACTCTTTATTTCCAAGCAATATGTTGAGCTCTCCAGAGTTCCAAACATGCATCAAGCAAAAACATTCCAAATAAAAACTTTCCAAAGAAGTCAGAGTACTCATCTGTACAGCATTCAAAACACCCTGGTGTGTGTGTGTGTGTGTGTGTGTGTGTGTGTGTGTTATATAAATAAAGGCTCACATGTAATTACATATAAACATTTTGACATTTGGAAGGATATAAATATAATCAAATATTATTGTATTTTGGGTTGATAGCCCCACTTTATGTCCTATAGAATTTAAAAGACAAATAAATAAATAAATAAATAAATAAATGTATATCTATATTATTGTTCATACAATAGATAAAGATATAACTTGTGACAACAGAATAAAGAAGACGGGAGAGAAAACAGATGAATAGAGGCAGCTTTTAATGACATTAAAATATAATCAGTATTAATGTAAAGTTTAGGATGTTAAGTGTAATCTTCATGGCAATCAAAAAGAAAATATCAAAAAAATTTTGCACAAAAAAATAAGAAGGAAATAAAAATTGTTCATTATTTTAAAAAACACAAATAAACACAACAAAAGGTAGAAATAAATGAAATGAGGCACAGAAAGTATAAAGCATACAGAAAACAAATTGCAAAATGGCTGGAGTAAGTCCTTCTTTATCAGTCATTATTTTAAATGCAAATAGGTTAAACTCAATCAAAAGTCGGGGACTGGAATAATGGGTATAAAATATGCAACTATGTATAGTCTACAGGAAATTCAGTTTATATTGAAAGACACAAATAAATTGAAAGTGAATGGATGAAAAAAAAATACTCTATCTATATGGTACCATAAGATAGCTGGGGTGGATCTGTTAATATTAAACAAAATAAATTTTAAATCAAACCTACTATGAGACAAAAAAAAATATCATTGCAGATTGTATATTGATCAACTTTTCAAGAAGACATAACAATTATTAATATTAAGCACTCTTGTACATTGGTAGTAGGAATTTAAAATGGGTTCATCAACTCTGGAAAATAGTTTGATTGTTCCTTATAAAACTAAGAAGCAGATGTGTACAACAGCCAAAAGTAGAAGCAATCAAAATATCCATCAACAGATGATTGGATAAACAAAATGTTGTATATGCATGTACTGGAATACTATTCAGTAACAAAAAGGAATGAAGTTCTGATACATAAAGAACTTTTAAGCAAGACAAAAGGACAAATATTATATGATTCCAATTAGAAGAAGCATACAGAATAGGTCAATTCATAGAGACAAAAATACATTGAAGGTTACTAGGAGTTGTGGAGAGGGGAGAAAGGGGAGGCATTGCTTAATAATTACTGAGTTTCTGTTTGAGTGACAAAAAAGTTTTGGAAATAGATATCCCAGATGATTTCATGATATTATAAACACTACTGAATTGTACATTTCAAACTGGTTAAGATGGAAAATTTACATACATACATATTCATACATCCTATCTAATAATAGACAAGCATGGTAATTGACCGTACCTTCGCTAAGCCTCCCATTGGCTAATCAATGTGATATGCAAATTAACCACCAACAAAGATGGTGGCTAATTTGCATACTGCACGCAGGGTGGGACAGCGCCATCCAGCCTGCCCTGCTGCCATCCGGGCCTGCTATCTGTGACCCGGGGTGGTGGGCGTCTGTGTGGGGCCCGACCCGGGGTGGCTGGGTGGTGCAGCTGCAATTGGCCAGCCTGCCCAGCCTCCATCCGGGCATCCCGTGTGCGACCCGCCCGGGGAGGCACCCCAACCCCCGGATTGGCCCTGCCATGTGCACAACCCAGGGCGGCGCCCCAACCCCCGGATCGGCACTGCTGTGTGCAGGACCCGGGGAGGCGGGGCAGGCACCGAGGGATCGGGCCTGCCATCTGCCACCCGGGGAGAGGGCCTCAGCCAGCAAGTGGTTATCTCCCGAGGGGTCTCAGACTGTGAGAGGGCACAAGTGGGGCTGAGGGACACTCCCACCCCCCTCCTGCCAGTGCACAAATTTTTGTGCACCAGGCCTCTAGTATATATATATTACACTAGAGGCCCGATGCACAGCATTCATGCAAGGGGCTCAGCCCTCGCAGCCCCTCACAGCCTGGCCAGCTCTCACAGCCCTGGCTTCCTCCAGAAGGTCATCCAGACAGTCATTCTGCTGTTTGGTCTAATTAGGATATTAGCTCTTTATTATATAGGATATAGTATTGCAATAAGAAAAATATTTAAAAATTCAAACAAAACATTTTCCCTTTAGTTCCAGCTTATTTTCTAGGTTAATTACACCTAAAGGAAGTCAATCTTTCCCACTTGCCTTGGAAATTCTTGGGCTCTTGTTGACCCCATTTGTGTGAGTAATGAGCGCAATCCTAAGTCAATCACATTGATCCTGGTAATTGGGCATCTTGATTTGACAGGGCTGACTTTTATAAATAAATTTTAGGCAAAAGAATATATTTTACTGCCTTCAAACAGATGAAATTAACCTCTTACAGCAAAGAGGAGCTTAGGAGATCTAATGGCAAATTTCTACAACTGTTTTTATCATATATCTATAAATAAACATAAAACTAAAAGTTATAGAAAAATAATGTTTTAAGAAATATCAAAATTTGCTATAGGGTTTTTGAATTATTTTTAGGGATGGCAGTTCGACATCCCCCTCACAATCCGGGACCACTGGCTCCTAACTGCTTGCTTGCCTGCCTGCCTGATCGCCCCTAACCACCCTACCTGCCTGCCTGATCGCCCCTAACTGCCTCTGTCTCAGCCTCCGCCACTGTGGCTTTGTCAGAGAGGAAGTCAGATGTCCAGAAGGTGTCCGGTCGACCTGGTCTAATTAGCATATTACCCATTTATAAGTATAGATAACTTCAAAAGATAGGGATAGTTAAATATTAACTAACAATCATTTCACAAATACTTCACTTTTTGTTGTTGTTGTTAATCCTCAGCCTAGGATATTTTTTCTATTGATTTTTGAGAGAGTGGAAGGAAAGAGGAGAGACAGAGAGAGAGAAACATCAATGTGAGAGAGACATATCGATTGGTTGCCTTCTGCACACACCCTGACCAGGGCCAGGAAGTGAGCCTGCAACCAAGGTGCATGCCCTCGACTGGAATCAAACCTGGCACTCTTCAGTCCACAGGCCTATGCTCTATCCACTGAGCCAAACCAGCTAAGGCCAAATGCTTCACTTTAGAAGTTAGTACAGAAATAAGACATTTCTCTTTTCTTTTTTAATGGCTCTCTTACCCCTTCAGATTTAAGGGAACTCAGTCTCAGCCACAGAACACCGGTTTTGTGGCAAATGCCTTGATAAAAAGTCCATTCAACTTTCAAAACACCAATTATTAAGTGGTTTAATAAAATTATTTTTGTTAGAATTCAATTGCAATAGCTTGCCAAAAAGAAACATATTTAAAGCTATTTAGAGATTATCTTCCAGATTATGTAATTACTTTTGCTTTCAATCCCGTAGTGAGACCTTGAAAGGTAAGTGTTTTTAGACCAAATTAGAAGGGAAGATATTTGGAGGTAGTTGTGGTCCTGGTAACCTCAAAATTATGTTTTGTTATAATATAGAATAGTATATTCAGGTTAAATAAGATTGCTGAGCTGTTTGACAAATTCCAGAAAAGCATATGCCTCTAGACATGTTGGCATTATGCATTGCAAAATGCATTAGAATATCTGATGTGAAACTAAGTTTATAAAAGTAAATTATTAAGTTGGCAGATAGAAAATTTTGCTCAAGGTGTTCACATATTATAAATGCCACTGTCAGAGGAATGCAAATGTTACTTTCAGAAAGTAATTTTAAAAATTGTGTGCAGCTTTTAGAGGAAAACAATGATTTATCCCTCACCAGAGCAGCACAATTTACTACTGGAGTATTCTAGGAGTAGTTACAATATGCTATTTTTAATTAGTTGTCTGCTTCTCCCTGGAGGATTTGGAGCTAAAATATTTCCATTAATGAAATTCCACTAGTGAATTCAGTTTACAGAATGACTCCTTTGAAAATCAGATCACCTCTAACATCTTCACCCTTTTGGTCAGTTATCCCTAATGGTGCTCTAGGAAAAAGTGCAGCTTGAGAACATTTGATGATGGGGTCTTTATGCCACCATATACCAGTTACAATAAGTTAGGATAACTGAGGCTGTTAATCATAAAGACCCTGGAGCTAGAATGATAAGTAGTAAATTTAAACTATCACAATGCTTATTTATTTAACAACCCCCAAAATGTTCACACTTATTTAGCCAGCACAATTAAATAGGACCCTCATGGTAGAAAATATTGAATGCAGCTTTAAACTACTTAACTTCCTCTCTGGGGTTACTGTCACATTGGAAGTCTCTGGCTTGCACTTGTCATTACGTGCCCAGTTATCAAGATACTAGAGACCCAGTGCATGAAAATTCATGCACTTGGGGGGTGGAGGGGTGTCCCTCAGCCCGGCCTGTGCCCTCTCACAGTCTGGGACCCCTCAGGGGATGTGAACCTTCTGGCTTAGGCCCACTCCCCGGGGGATCAGGCCTGAGATGGAAGTCAGACATCCCTCTGGCAGCCCGGGACCTATCAAGGGATGTCTGACTGACGGCTTGGGCCTGCTCCCCATGCAGTCGGATATTCTTAGTGCTGCCATGGAGGCAGGAGAGGCTCCCACCACCACCGCTGCACTCGCAGCCATCAGCCTGGCTTGTGGCCCAGCGGAGCTCCCCCTGTGGGAGCGCACTGACCACCAGGGAGCAGTTCCTGCATTGAGCGTCTGACCCCTGGTGGTCAGTGCACATCATAGTGACTGGTCATTCCAGTTGTTCCACCATTAGGGTCAATTTGCATATTACCCTTTTATTATATAGGATGGTTTGTAGCCCAATAGCTCCATCCTGAGATAATCTGAGGTATGGAGGGATTCTAACTAATGGCCCCATAGTTACTCTTACTCTGTGCTGACTCTTAGAATGTCTTCAAACATTTCATCACTTGGACAGCTTTGGCAATTTCAACATCATTAGTAGGAAAAGAAGTCTCTCTAGCCCATTGCTGGAGGAAAGGTAAAGTCGGCAACCACAGACCACGGCATATTGGCATGTGTGCTTCATGGTGACTTTGTTATGTCTTCTTGCCTTGTGCCTAGAGTTTGCTGAAATATCTCTATTCTGAAAACTAAACAAAACTAAATTCAAAGGTTCCTTTCATATTCTTTCTCCCCAAACTACAGTTATAAGTAATTTCCTAATGCATCATCTAAAATATGCTAATTGAAGAATCCAGTTCTTGAGAATCACTTGAAATTCTCTATTCAACTTAAATGAGCCTCTTAAATCTTGCTTCTTCTATCTTGCAAATTCACTCCCCCGCCACCCCCCATTCAGTCAACTTCCCTTTCAAACAGAAGTGTAAAGCTACTGTTCAAATTCATGGATAGATGTCATTTAACTCTAGTTAACACAAACACATTTTAAATTTTTAATTGTTTTTTAAGAAATCATACATATAGAAGAGACTATAAATCACGTATGTATGGAGAATCAGTAAGAACCTGCTTAAACTATAAATAGTATACTCACTTATCTGATAACATTATTTTGCTTAATTTAAAGTATAGCTTCTTTACCTATTTGTGCAAGATTGAACAAACATAGTTTAATATGTTCTGCTTTAAAATTGGTTGAAATGGAATTGTAGTGGATATTTTAATGTATGGATTACATCCAAGTTAATACATGATGTTGTAGTTCATTCATTTTCATAGCAATAATATCCACTGTATAAACAAATGGTTTATTGTTTAGTTCTATTTGGAACTGGCTATGTAATTTGTGAGGCCCAGATCAAAATGAAAATGGGAGGCCCCTACTTGAAAAAGTATTAAAAATTTTAAGATGCCCTGGCCGGGTGGCTCAGTTTGTTGGAGACTCCTCAGATACACCAAAAGGTGGCAGGTTCAGGGCACATACTGGAGGCAACCAATCGCTCTCGCTCTCTCTCTCTTTCTCTCTCTCATCTCCTCCAGCTTCCTTTCATCCTCCCTCTCTAAAAATCAATAAACATATCCTCAGGTGAGGATAAAAAAAGAACAAAAATACCCACAACAACTTTAAGATGGTGACAGCAGAGCATTAAACCAATCATAGGGATATTTTAAGTGTAAAGCCCTATAAGACTACATAGATCACATGCCCATGAAGCCATTCTTGATTCTCTCAGTGATTTACATGTGGGTCATTGCTGTTTTATTTATGTTTTTCTTCCTTTTTAGTTAACAATATAGCTGCTACAAAAATTCTGCTGAATTTCTTCTGGAGCACAGGTTCAACCGTTTCTCTACTATATGTATACCAGTCTTTTTGCTGTTTAAAGGATAGGTATTTTTTTAAATTTAGTAGTTAATGGAGGGCTATTCAGCAAAGTGTTTAGTACAAGTTACATTTTCAATACAGATTTCCCTTTTTTTCACATCCTTATCAATCTATTTTATCCTTAACTAGTGGCCCGGTGCATGAAATTCATGCACATTAAAAGGGAATTAATTAGAGGAAATATTTTAATATTGCTTTTTGCCCTTTCTCTATAATAGAAGTGTCAGAGAGAAAGAAAATTAGTAAAATGTATGTGAAAAATTTCCTCCTGTCAGAGTCTGGGGCGTGCTGCACAGCCTCAGGTCCCCCAGCCCAGCCTCTGGTCCCCTGGCTTTGGCGCAAGGGTGCAAGGGTGCAAGGGCGTGATGACCATTTGCATATTAGCTCTTTATTATATAGGATGATATGTAATAGAAACTCCTTGTGATTTCAATTTGCTTATTTTTTAAATGTACATATTTTTATTGATTTCAAAGAGGAAGGGAGGGGGAGAGAGAGATAGGAACATCAATGATGAGAGAGATCATTGATAGGCTGCCTCCTCCTGCATGCCCCACACTGGGGATCAAGCCCTCAACCTGGGCATGTGCCCTGACAGGGAATAGAACCCTGACCTCCTGTTTCATAGGTAGACGCTCAGCCACTGAGCCACTCCAGCATGGCTAATTTGCTTATTAATAAATTAATGAGTATCCTTCCTTTTATAACCTGTTGTCATGACAATTTGGATTGAAATTACACTAACTCTACTATTATAAGGACAATTGACATCTTCACAATTTGTGTTTTCTAATCACTGAACACTGTATATATCTCCATCTTAAATCTTTTTTAAAGTTTTACAATTATATTTTATAAATTTTATTTAGAATTTTTATAGATTGTTCATTAGGATTTCCTCTACTGCCTGGTTTTCATCTAAGACTTTTACCTAGTTTTACTTATTTTTAGTGCAATGTATGAATAACAATCTCCTAAATAACAGGGTGGAGGGGGAGTCTGTATTAACTGCTATTAATTAACAGACTTTTATTTTCTGTGAAAAAAAAGGAATACTAGTATTGTTCAGAAACAACATTCCCTCAGTGTATGAATCCCAAAATATAGATTTTTCAAGAGTAATCTATATTTATTGTCTCTATTTTCTGATTATAACTTTGCAATCTCACTTTTTATTGGCTAATCTACTAAAATTTGGTTCTTCTGAAAGATCATTGACCATACAATGTTAAAGTCACATAAATGTTAATATTTTAATCTTGGTTTCTGTTTGACCTCTGCACATTTTGTACTCTCCTTTAAAAGCTTTTTTTTTTTTTTTTTTTTTTTTTTGTAGCAGGGCATATTCCTGATTCCTTCTTTCTTTTCAACATAACTCCAGAGTCACCTTCACTGATTAAAAAACCAACATGAAACAAAACAAAAAACCTTCTCCCAAGTTGCTGCCTTGATCATTTGCTTTAAAAAAAATAGTTTTCAGTAGTTGACCTCAATATTACCATAGCTTTAAATAATATTATTTAGGCAATAACTGTCAATTTTATATTGAAAATATCACTTTCCTATTTAACCAAGTCTTCAGTTTTGTTATTTGTCATATCCATATTTTGTTCTACACAAAATATCATATAATTCAATGATGACTAAATTCACACAGTCCTTATATCCCCCATGCAATTAATGATATCACTTTTGTAAAAAATGTGACAATTAAAATATTTAACTCTTAGGAAACAGAACTCTTTGAGTAACACTAAGACTCTAACGTGGTTTGCAGTATTTACAGGAATTTTTCAGAGATACTCTGTTCCCTCATGGGCAGTAAGTCATGAATTCATAGAGTTTTTTTACTGCCTTGTAGATATATTTTTTGAGCAAATTTGCATAGTTTATTAAACAGAAAATAAACCTCTCAAATAATTTCAGTTCAGTCTATGTGCTCAAATTTCACACATCTTCTGCTGAGAGCTTGCTTCTGTTCTTCTCATTATGTGCTCTCAGCATTTATCTCCCATCTAACAGTTTGCATCAGTTTTCTCCTCTACCAGGAAGACATGTATCTATACATAAATAGATCATAAAAAATTTCAGGATCTTAAAGTTCAGCAAAAACAAATAATGAAAAACAATAAGAAGCTTTAACGGGTTTAGGTTGGATAATAAGGAGAGAAAATATTTATGGAAAATGTAAAATACTCCCAAGACTGTGTGAGGCATCTTGCATGCAATAAATCATTAACACATTCATTTACATAGATTGTAGTGCTTTCCTATTTAGAGAGCAGGAAAACTGAAGCTTAGAGAAGCTAACTTTTCCAGGATTACTCAAAGGGATTGAGCCACTTAGCTCAGAATTGGAAGACTCAAAATCCTTTGCACTTAAATGGTCTTCTTGGTGGCTGTTTCCCTCATAAAGAAATGCAGGATGACAGAAGGCAGTAGCATTATCTAATTCAAGAAAACTGTGGAAAAAGAAAGAGATATTGCCCAGACAGCTGTGAAACAAGATTCCCTCCATGTATGAATCCCCAAAGGACTTCCTCAATTCTGATTGAAGTTACTTTGAGCACAGAAATTCCAGACCATGAATCTCACTATAATACTCAATTTCATTGTTTCTAAAACATCTATATAATATATTATGTCCCATATAGTTTCCCTCCTGCTTCTCAAATGCATCCTATTCTTTTGTTACCATTGTACCAATGATCTATGTGGGAACAAGCGAATCATAGCTAGACTATTTGAATAGCAGCAATATTTCTAATAACTACTATTATGGACTAAATATTTGTGTCCCTTCCCCCTGCTCCCTACCCCAGAACTCATATATTGAAATCCTAGCCCCCAATGTGTTGATATTAGGAGGCGGAGCCTTTGGAAGACAATTAGGTCATGAAGGTGGAGTCAATTCATTTTGGACTTGCTCAGAACCTATTACCCTTTTCTATTTCTCTTTTTTGGAAGAAGAGTGCCTACTCTACACCGGACCCATCTCAAACTATGAAAGCATATAACATGTTTGATTTCACAAGTTCACAGCTAAGAAAGTTTGCCTCAGTATAAATTGTATCTTGAGTTTTACCCACACCTGATTTAGATAACATTTAAATAACACTTTGGAGTTCAATGTAAAAGTTGATTCTAGAACAAGACTTTGGGGGCTGTGGAATGGAACAAGCATATTTGCACATGAGAAGGACATAAATTTTGGAGGGTCATAGGTGGAATGCTTTGGACTGAATGTTTGTGCCCCCACAAAATTCATCTATTTAAATCCTAACCCCTGAAGTGACGATATTAGGAGGTGGGGATTTTTCAAAGTAGGTCATGAGGGTGGAGCCTTCATGGATGGGATTAGCACCCTTATAAAAGAGGCCCAAAAGAGTTTCCTCCCCCTTTCTGTCATGAGAGAATATGCCACAAAGACAGCCATCTATGAACCAGGATGAGGATGAAAAAGAGCAATAAACTTTTAAGATGGTGACAGCAGAGCACCAGATAATGAAACTGTCAGCACTTTGATCGTGTACTTGCCAGACTCCAGAACTGTGCAAAATACATGTCCGCTACTTATAATCCACCAAGTCTACAGTATTTTTATAGTAGCCCAAATGGACTAAGACAACTATATCCTTAGTTTCATTTATAAGGGAAGTACTAGACATTATAATAGTAAGTTAAACTTTGTGTCCAAAATAGAAAGACAAGATAAAGCATGTTTAAAAAAGATTTATAAATCATCTAATTATCAAAACAATAGAGATGAAAATACAAGGATTATGTTTCTTATGCCGAAAAAGTATAATAGAAAAAAATTACAATATTACAAATTTTAAAAATTATAAAATAAGAAATATAATACATTAGTTATACAAATAATGTAAATGGGTCCTTTTGATTATAACTTAAGTATAATATTGTAGGCTATATTATAATTCTTCACAATTATTTCTACTGCTTCCTATGAGAGAATGACACTCCCCTGCCTTAAGGACCTCAGGATTGGTCATGTGTCTTGCTTTGCCACTGAAATATAAACAAAAGTGATAATTCAAGCAGAGGTTTAAGATTTAGAACATGATTAGCCATAGTTTTGTTTGTTTTTTTCCAGTAAGGGGGGGGGGCAACATTCTTAAAAAAAGACTGATGGGTATCCTGGATGAAGTTGATGTGGACAGAACCACACTGATTCATCATATAGTAGATATGCGGCCAGGAGCTAGAAATAAAACCACTATAGCTGTAAACCACTGAGATTCTTTTGTTTGTCTGTTTTTCTCTTACTGGCATACAGGTTATCCTACCCAGAATGATAGAATGCTATCTAGAGAAAGATGTGTTGTTGTTGCTTTTATTCCAGGTCAATAGAATCCTATCTAAAGAATATTCTATCCAGGATTTTACAAGTCATATATAACCCTTTATATCTACCTACATGATCCAGCTATTATGTGCCCACCTTTTTTTTAGGATGGTGAGTAGCCATGAAACAAAGTCCAAACCTCTCTCCTCACAGAACTTACATTCTAGCAAAAGGTGAAAGGTAAATCAAATACTTAAATTTTAGAATGTTAGAATATGATACATATTGTGGAGAAAAATAAAGCAAGGAGAATTAATGGAGAGTCCAGTGGCTGGGACGGCACTGCACGTTTAAATAAAGTTCTTAGGAAAGTTGCCAATGAGAAGATAACATTTTAGCAAAGATCTAAATGAGGTGAAGGAGCAAGACTTGAAGGTATTTTGGAGAGAATACTGGGCAGGGAGAGCAACTTGGACAAAGATCCTGAGCCAGGAATATAATCATAGCAAGAAAAACAATGAAACCAGACCAGAGTGAGTGAAAGAAATTAGAGTAGGAGACAAAATCAGATAGATAGTGCTATTCAGGACATGTGAAGCCTGGTTTTGGCTTTTATACTGAAAGGGATTGGCAGCCACTGGAGTGTTTAAACAGGTATGCATTGAGAAGAAGCCTACATTGGCTTTTGTATTGTCATGTATTCAGAAGTTAGAATCCAGCTGGACAGTTAGTTGGGAGGATTTACTTTCAGTCCAAGAAAAAGGTGACAGTGCCTTCAACTAGAAGCAGTGAAATTTGCTTGATTTCTGCATGTAATGTGAAGATAGAGTCAATTGGAAATGATGACTGATTAGAAGAATGTGTTCCAAAAAGGTATCAAGGATGACTCAAGTCTTTGCCTGAGTGACAGGAAGACTAGAACTGATTTTAGATAAACTAGAGGAGTTGAGGACTGAGGGGTATGAAAATCAGGAATCTATTGCATTAATGAGACTATTAAATTTGAGTGGTCTCTTAGATGTTCAAGTGGAGATGGCGAGTAACTAATCAATTCATGGTCTGGGGTTAAGGAGCATTAACCAAGCTGCAGATATAAATCTAGGAGTTAAATAGATTGCTTTAAAAGCCATGAGAAGAATGAACATTTATAAGGAAACTAGAGGCACGGTGCACGAAATTAATGAACTGGAGGGGGGGATCCCTCAGCCTGGCCTGCGCCCTCTCGCAGTCTGGGACCCCTTGCTCCTTACCATCCACCTACAGTGGAGGTGGGAGAGGCTCCTGCCACCACCGCTGTGCTCACCAGCCATGAGCCCAGCTTCTGGCTGAGGAGTGCTCACCCTGTGAGAGTAAGCTGACCACTAGGGGGCAGCTCCTGTATTGAGTGTCTGCCCCCTGGTGGTCAGTGCACATCACAGTGACCGCTCATTCTGCTGCTCCTCCTGCCATTTGGTCGATTTGCATATTAGGGTTTTATAATATAGGATGATAGTTGAAGCCTAATTTTTATATGCATTTAGACTATAAATTCTGCTATAGCAAGTGATAAAGTTTAGGAGTATAATTGTAGTTTTTGAAATCTTAGGACAGAAATGTTTGTTGAATTAAGAGTATAAATATTTTGATTTCTGGAGCCATTAACTGACATACACCATATATTCACACCAAATGAAATGTATGCATGCAGTATATATCTTTTTTTAATAAGGTATTATCTGTTGTTGTTTTTTAATCCTCATCAGAGGGTATTTTTCCATTGATTTTTAGAGAGAGTGGAAGAGAGAGGGAAAGACAGAAACATTGATGTGAGAGAAACACATCAATTGGTTGCCTCTGCATGCACCCCAACCAGGGCCCAGGCCTGGGAGGAGCCTGCAACTGAGGTACATGCCTTTGATTGAATTGAACCTAGGATCCTTTGGTCCATAGGCTGATGCTCTATATCCACTGTGCCAAACTGGCTAAGGCTAACAAGGTATTATCTTAATATTTTATAGGGAAATGACCAAATATAGTCAATTACCTGAGTTATGTGACTATTTATGTGACAAATATAATTAAATAAAAAAGAGAATGAAACATTATCACATCTTTTTTTTAAAAAATCCTCACTCAAGGATATTTTTTTTCATTGATTTTTAGAAAGAGAGGAAGAGAGACAAACATCGATCAGTTGCCTCCCATATGTACTCTGATTGGGGATCAAACCTGAAATCTGGGTATGTGCCCTGACCAGGAATCAAACTAGTGACCTTTTGGTGTCATTGATGATGCTCAACCAACTGAGACAAACTGGTCAGGTCTATCACATTGTTTTAAATGACAAAAGAATTATAGCTATATTGAAATTCCTTTTCAAAATTATTGGACTATTCTGTTTTCTATAAAAATGTTTATTGTTGGTAATAATGTTAAATTCCAAAAGAAATTTTAAAAATCAGAAAAAGAGAAAATACTAACAATAGCAGAAATAGGAAAAGTAGAAAAAAATGTTTAATCAATTCACTCTAATCCATATCATTTGGGGGTGGGGAAGATTCATCAAACCTTAGTTCTACAGTGGGGCCTCGACTTATGAGTGTCCCGACTAACGAGTTTGTCGAGATACAAGCCGTCTCTCAGCCGATTTTTTGCTTTGAGTTGCGAGCTAAAATTCGGGTTATGAGCCAGCTTCAGATACCCCACTGCTAGTTGGTGCAGCGAACGTCACAGTGAATGCCACAACATCAGCCCAGCATCACGTGTCTCACTCGTTCACTTTTTGATTTGACATACGAGTACTTTGAGTTACGAGCTCCATCATGGAACGAATTAAACTCGTAAGTCAAGGCCCCACTGTATTTGATTTTAAAGGGAAGATTCCAAATACCTTCAAGTGACACATAATATAAAGAAAATATAGAAAAATTATATATATATATATATATATATATATATATTCTTTTTACCAATCTATAAATATAAAAGTAAACACAAAAATATAAAGGTACAGAAAGAAAGAAACAGCCCTAACAGCTGTCACCTCATAGTTGACATAGCATTAAATGTTAAGCTATGGTGTCCTGCTGAACATAACTAGTTTCCTAAACTCCCAGTATCAAATGAAATTACTCTATGATCCTGATGGATATAAAGAAACAAACAAGCCGAAACCGGTTTGGCTCAGTGGATAGAGCGTCGGCCTGCGGACTGAAAGGTCCCAGGTTCGATTCCGGTCAAGGGCATGTACCTGGGTTGCGGGCACATCCCCAGTAGGAGATGTGCAGGAGGCAGCTGATCGATGTTTCTCTCTCATCGATGTTTCTAACTCTCTATCTCTCTCCCTTCCTATCTGTAAAAAATCAATAAAATATATTTAAAAAAAAAAAAAAGAAAAAAGAAACAAACAAATAAAATCTGTTTGTAATCACTTCTGAACAAAAACAACAACAAAACCCTGTAACACTGGGCAGGCAACAAAAAAGACCAAATAGACCTGTTTCCAGGAGTGATTGCTACATCTTCTCAATTACAGTTTTAGCCTTACTCTGGTTTCCCATCATCCTAGAGAACAACTATTGAGATACTAACCAAGAGGGCCTTAATGTTCCCTTCAGTTTATCGTTAGTCAGCTTTCTTTCTGAGAATAGGACCCTGACCTCACTTTTCTCAGAGGATTTACTTTAGAAAACTTTTAATTGTAAATTATTTCTCTGGTTCTTTGAGATGTAAATCTTCTCCCATGCTCTCACCAGTTTTACGATCCAGGAATGTCTTTCTCAAGGATCTGGAAGATATATTTTTGAAATATAATCATAAAGAAAGATAGCTCCCTTATTTTCTAGTCTCTGTGAGAGAGCTAGAAGCCTCCCTTCTTCAATAAACACTTATTAACAAACATAGGAGGCACAATCACCTCGACAATAACCTAATGCTCTAGTTCAGTGGTTCTCAACCTTCCTAATGCCGCGACCCTTTAATACAGTTCCTCATGTTGTGGTGATCCCCAATTTCATTGTTACAAATTGAACATAATTAAAGCCTAGTGATTAATCACAAAAACAATATGTAATTATATATGTGTTTTCCAATGGTCTTAGGCGACCCCTGTGAAAGGGTCGTTCCACCCCCAAAGGGGTCGCGACCCACAGGTTGAGAACCACTGCAGTCTAGTTATTTCCATTAGTTCACCCCAGCACTTAGAAATTCTCCTGCCTTTCATTTCAGTAAAGCTGTGTTCAATCCCTCTCCCTTATTGAAACTTCCTAACATCATTCAATCTAAAAAGATAATGTTTCATTGAACTCTCCTTCAAACCATCTAACACAATCACAAATCCTACAATAAGATATCCCACACTTCCCCATAAGATCTGTTCTTTGACTATTGGTGTTTCTGGTAAACTTGGCTGGTGAATACCAACAAGATTCATCAGCCAAGGGGATTTTAAATGAATTAAAAAACATTAGTCAAAAGTTATATAAAAAATATTAAATCACAATTACCTGTGGTTTATGGAGGAATGAAAGGAAAGTTCTTGACTAAACTGTTAAAATCTAATATGAACCCAGACTTTCAAACTCTACAGTTTTTCAATTTCCTTTAAATTATCAAATTATATATGAAATTAAATAATACACATACAGGCACATTAACAGCACAATTCATTCAAGAAACATTAGAAATAGGAAAAACAATTCTGTAATATTGCAAAGTGTATCAAATCCCATTAGTGCAAGGACAAGCCTTTTAAGTAGAGACTTGAAAGGCAAATAGGAATTAGGCAAGGAAAGGGCTAAGCATTTAATGAAATATATGAAAAAACTCAATAACTTAGGACATGAAATGTGACGAGTCTAGGTTCAGAGAAAATCTCTAGGTGATTTGACATGTGAATTCTTTCACATATTTTAAAACAACAAATACTAACATTGCTCCACAGACACTTCCAGAAAATAATGGAGAGAACACATTCCATCTCATTCTATGTGGCCAGTGTTACCCTGATACCAGACCAAACATAGAAATCATAATATACAACTTAAGATCAACATTCCTTACGAACATTGACACATAACATTAGTATAATAGTAGAAAATCAAATTAGCACTTTGAGAAACACACTCTACTGCCCAAACTGAAATAATGGACTCAGAGACACAAAGTACAACAAAAGCAAAACTTTTAATAGCAGTCCTGCAAGATTGGGTGTCTGGTAGGCAGGCACACCCAGAGGAAGTTACAATAAGAAATTTATCCCTAGTGCATGAGTCCCTCCCCTGAGTACTTGGGGTGCACAATCTTCCCAAATGTTGCCTAAGTTTCATTATTTCCTATTGGGTTATTTAAGAAGTGGGCTGTGGGCTTTTTAGTTGACTCTACCTCTCTTTGTCTCTTTGTGGTGGGAAGGCCTTCCTGGGGTATGTGCTTTCTGACATGTACATAGTCTTCACCCATTTCTTCATTCCATTGTGATCCATCCTCCCCCTGTTGGTTAGCTCTTTCTAACATCCTGTTTGCCCAGGGCTTTCCAGGTGCATGGGCTTTGTCACATCCCCAGGCTTCTAGACAAGCAAATTACCAGTAATTTTCCATTCAGGGTTAAATGCCTTGCCTTGAAAATGGACCACCACTGACTTTATTTCTAACAAGCACTATATGAAAAATAATTATACAGTGAAAGACACCAAAATGTGCTACCCTGAAGCTGATTTTTGGAATTTTTATTTTAAACTCTTTATTAAGAAACAAAAGACTCAGAAAAGAAAAACACCTTTGAGTCTCCTCAACCCCTTTCCTGCCTGAGAGTTTAAGAGCGGAAACCCTGCTTTAGGAAGAGAGCCTTGGCTTAATCACCTTAAGAATCTTCTCTCTAGTATTAGTCGGGGTATTCCGTGTCCCATAAATTCTGAGTTGTTTAGCAAGAATTTGTCTTACATATGTGTTCTGCTCTTCCCCAACAACCTGCGATTCACCTATTCTCATGTTTGAAATCTAATACTGCTCCCCTTACCCTGCCCTTTCTCTTTTATCCAGAAATGTCATATATACCCAATGCTGCTTCACTGTCTTTGGAATTTTCATGCTTATGTAGATTCCCCATGAGCATGTATTAAAACTTTGATTTTCTCCTGTAAATGTTAATACATTTTCTCATGTATTAAAACTTTGATTTTCTTCTGTTAATTTGATTATTTGCCCAGCCAGAAGGTCTTTGAAGGTGGAAGGAAAAGTATTAATACATTTTTAGCCCCCAAGGTTTAGGTGAGCCAGCTGGGAGAATTCACTGACTTGGGCAGGACTACCTCCCTGGACAGCTGCAGCTGTGAGATCATGGACATCTAACCACAGCCTGGGTGGTAAGCATTTTATCATGATCTCTTGTCTGCAGGGTTCAATGGAAATTGGAAGTGGTGAGAATTGTTTTATCTCTTCTAAATTCAGATTGGCAGGATGAAATATTTGTGAAACTAGTTTCTGGGCAAATCCAACTCTGGTAAAAAGTTGTTCTGAATACTCTTAAATTGATCCCATTCTTTCCAGAGATGGTCTATTTGCTTTGCCAGCTCGGTGAGGCCTATACATCTGGCAGGCAGCTGAACAGTCTGTGGATCCAAGCTTAGGGAATCTTAAACCTTATTCTGTTCAAGGGAGAAAGCCTATGATTCCCTGTGTTTTGAAGCACCTTTTGAGAGACAGGGGTCTCCATCTTTCTTAGGCTACCTCTGGAAATGAGCTATTAAATCTGAGAGGGCTGTATCCTTTGTGCTCTTTATGGAAGTCTTCTGCTTCCTAGTTTGGCCATAAAAGGCTTATCAGTTTGAGTCACTATTAAAAGGCAACAATTGAGAGGAATGGCAATGGGAGAGATGCCTTTGGTCTCTCCTCTTGATGTTTCAACAATTTGAACAGCTATAACTCAACACAAATTTCCTGTTAAATTCACAAAAACACCTGAGAGATCTGTGCATTGGAACATCTAAGTGTGAGCAACAGTGAGTGAACTGGGGAGGTGAGAAGGGAGAAACACTGAGACAAGCCATGAATGCAGCCTTACAGCCAGGAACTCATGGTGGTGCTCATCCCAGAGAGGGAAGGAATCAGATTGTTGCTGGCATTTTCTTCAGCCAAAATGAACACAGAGACTCAGTGGGCATTCTTGAAGGGGTGGGAAGAGCAAGCTATGGCTGAGCTCAGAGACCTGGGCAAGGACATGGCACAGAGTTCCAGCCCCAGGTGTCAGTTGGCTGGCATTTCAGAGAAACAAAGCCACAAAGCCTTGCTGCCCCTTAATCTTCCAGAGCTTGCTTCCCTTGGTGTTGGGTTGAAGAGCAAATTATCTGCAAACCTGAGAACTGGTACTACAGAATCACTTTTTCCCCCCCTCTGAGCAAAGGGTGCATTCTATGGCTGGTTGTAAGGCTGGCGATGCAGATAGGACCTCATGGAGATCCAAAGTCACCATTAACAAAGAAGGCCGCTGGATTCCTCCAGCCCACACTACCACCATGCACCATGGCTACCCTGACTGCAGTATCTGGCTATAGGGGCCAAAACGGGGATTTCATGGATTTTGAGTCCTATCACACACCACAGTCCCTTGCAGATTTGGTCCCCTGGGACAGGGGTAACCATATCACTGGAGAGGCAGTCACCTACAAGAAAATACCACCCCACAGAGATATAAAAAGCCAGCCAGGGAAAGGCAAGAGAATTAAAAAAAATAATAACTTGTGATTCAGAGTTACCTAGTGAAAAATAATATAAAGACTTTGTTGTATCAATCTACTAGAGAAATGCACTCATACATAGATGCCAACACAGAGAAGGAATCTATCAAATACCATGAACAACAAAGGTAGTGAGGCAGTTCAGAACACAAAAATCTTCAGAAAACAAAATTAAAGACCAGGAAATATGTTATGTAAATGACAGAGAAGTCAAGATTACAGTTCTGTAAAAGCTCAATAAAATGCAAGAAAATACAGTTAGGCAGTTTATTGAGTTCAAAAAAAGCAAACTAACGAGCAAAATGAGTACTTTACCAACTAGATTGACAATTTAAAGAAGAACAAAAGAGAAATTTTGGAGATGAATAACTCAATAAAAGAGATCAAGAATAAACTAACAAGCATAGGAAATAAGAGCCAAGCAGATAGAGAGAATTAGTGATATCAAAGATAAAAATCTAGAAATGACAAAAAGGAAGAAAATAGAGACTTAAGCATAAAAGAAAAAAAGAAAGAATTCTATGAAAACTATCTGACTCTATCAGACAGAACAATATAATAATAATAATAACAGGTGTACCAGAAGAAGAAGAGATGGAGAAAAGGACGGAGAGCCTACCTAAACAATTAGTTGATAAGAACTTCCCAAATCTATGGAAGTAGCTAGATCTTCAAACCCAAGAAGAAAACAGAACACCTAATTACCTCAACCCAAAAAGCTTTTCTCCAAGACACATAGTATTAAAACTGTCAAAAATTAATGACAAAGAAACAATTCTCAAAGCACCTAAGGAAAAGAAGGAAGTGACCTATGAGGAAAATCCAGCAGGTTATCCTCGGACTTCTCAGTGGCAACTCTACATGTCAGAATAGAGTGAAACTAAATATTCAAACTACTGAAAGAGAAAAATTACCAGCCAAGAACAATGTATCCAGCAAACTTCTCCTTTAAATATGAAGGAAAAATAGAGATTTTTCCATACATACAGAAGATGAGGGAATTTATCACTAGAAGACCTCCATTGTAGGAAATACTGAAGGGGTTATTCCACCTTAAGTAAGGAATGAAAGATTACAATACTACAAATAAAATCACCAACAAGCTGACAGCATAATTTGTGACAACAAAAGCATAAAAGGGGAGGGAGTAGAGGTCTGCATTTTTCAAAGGAGAATGGACATCAGATGCACTCAAAAGGAAAAGGACTATTATATATATGAAACGTTTTTCCCGCGAACAAAAAGCCCAAACTGGGACACAACTTTTAAAAAGAAGAAACAGATGGAAGAGGTATGGAATACCACCAAATATAAGCAACAGACATAAACACAAAGGAGAAGAAGCAATGGGTGCACAGAACTACCAGAAAACAAAAGCTGTAATGGCTATGGGAAATCTTCACATATCAATAATTACACTAAATGTTAATGGACTGAATTCACCAATAAAAAACACAGAGCAGCAGCTTGGATCAAAAAACAAAACCCAAGAAAGTTCAAAATAAGAGAGTTATGTTTAAGGAAGTCTGTGCAAGTAGGAGAGGTGAGTGTTGACGGGTCTACCCCCTGAGAGGTCATATTCTATTTGAACTACTATTGCATCAATTGCTGAATAACAGCAAGGGTGTTCTCAGACACATGAATGACTACAAAACCATGTCACAGATTATTTTACCCATGTTATTTACCTGTATTAGCTAAATGCTTATACTGAAAACAATGTCAGAGAAGGAATAACAAAGGGATGGCAACCGTTCCTCTCAGTCTTTCTGTATTTATCAGTAAGCTAAAGGCAGAGTGTTGTAGTGTGTGTGCATATTAAAAAGTGAAGACATTTCAGTTAGTTTTGTGTAATGTTTCCACTCTTCTAGTAACAATAAAACATATTGCCATGTATGAGTTATAAAATACAAATTGTATAATTTCAGTGATTCCATACACAAGTTAAATATTATTATATTTGCATTTAAAACTATCAATGAACAACATAAAAACAGATGGTAAACTTCTTGCTGAAAAAGCAAAAGTTTATATTTTCTTTACTTTGAACATTATTTTGGTAATAAAACAAACAAAAATATGACAGTTACAGATTGTAGAAAACCCATAATATTTTAGAAGCTTTAATTCCATTTTTTTATCCTGCATCATGAGCAAGGAATCCATCACTTTTATTTTGTACTGAGCCCTGAAAAATATATTAACTGGCCTCATCTGCTGGCAGATTTTTTTTTTTACCAAACTGGCTATTCTGAGAAGGTTGTAGGATTAAAGATTCTATCTTGCCTGGAGGCTATACTTTTCTGTGCTTTAGCTCTTCCATCTGACATGAGATTTGCATGTAAGTCAATTATGGGATAGTGTTGATTTCTTAGATTTATGTGGGGCCTTCCACTTGAAAAGCTAAACCTTGGCTTGCAAATTCTGCCAGTAGGAAACTGTTATTGTCCTAACAGCAATAGGCTGATCTTTGCTGTGACATTCTCTAAAACTTTTGAGAACAGCCTCAAGGCTTTCTGTAACCAAACTTCTCCCTGCTCACTCTCACCTCCCACCATTATTCTATACTAGAGGCCTGATGCATGAAATTTGTGCAAGGGCCTTATCCCCGGCCCCACCAATCCCTGCTGTGGCCGGGGGCCTCTGCTGCCTCTGCCTCGGCCCCCTCCCGCTGCAGATTTATCTGGAAGGAAGACCATCTGGTCTAATTAGCATATTACCCTTTTATTATTATAGATGAGCACAAATGGCAGATTTTCACTGAACTATTATAACAATATAGTTTGTTGATGACTTAAGTTCTTTCCATTTATTGGCTACTCAATCACAAATTAAAAAAAACATAAACAACAGCAATAACTATAACAATACCATCAACAAAATTAATTGAGTTTATAAAAAATACACATTTTTGTCTACTGTAAAAAGTGTCATGTTATAAGAGAAGAAAAATCAGGTAGAGATTTAGGCAAGCCCCAGAAACAGTAAAAAATGTAACACTATTTCCAACTCTAAATAGATAAAAAGGAAATACTGACTGAAAGATACCAATGTTCTAAGGTACAATGAGACAATGCTAAACTTGTACAAAATAATACTCTTGTTAAAGGATTGGGGTAGCAGCTGAAGCTTTAAAAAGCAAAGTTGACTTGTTAGGGGAAAAATATTTGAGTCATAGAAAACACTTGTATAGTTATGAAAAAACACAACTAAATGACTAAGATATTTAAAGAAACATGAACTTTGGAAATAACAAATAGATCTAAGATAAAATCATAGAATTTTAAGCTTAGGAGGGACCAACCTTCTATTTTTACATCATTCTTACTCAATTCTCCAATGGCAGAAATGCCCACAATTCAAAGATATAATACACATTTTGTTGCTCTAATTTCTCCCTTACTAACATAACCATCCTATCTTTATTCATTTCTTCAGCAGTTTCCAGGGTCCATTACTTAAACCATTTTCTTGCCAATACCTTTAGTTTTTTTCCCCTGTAAAGAACCATACTAATTTGAATAAATCTAGTTGTCTTGCTTCTTTGTAACTTTTAGTAGTCACTGTAATGTTATTTAAGATATCATATAACTGGATAGCTCTATAATATATTTATGTAGCTTCCATCACTGTTCAGTTATCTTTCTTTGTTTCTCTATAAAGATTTTTTTTCTTATTTTCCACAAAGGCAGTTTCAAATGATCTCCTGTCTACTGTGGGGAACTGGCACGGCCATGGCATACTCAGCCACAGGGCGCCTTATGTGCCATGCCAGCTGAGCCTGGTTCAGTGACCCTGAGTGTGGGGGGTGGTGAAAGGATTGAGAAAAGACAGACAAGATAATGAAAGCTGGGTCTCGGTGGGACGCTGCTCCCTGATGAGGAGACAGCGCCAGCGCCCACAAGCCGAGTCTTTATTTTATAGCAGATGTCACCAGGCAAAGTAGGGGGCGTGATCACGTTGTTTATAGCATTCTCGTGAGTTTCAACCTCACTTAACTACATCATCCGAACTCTATAACAAGGCACGTGGAGCTACGTGTTTGGACCATAGGTTCAAGCTTACAACCACAGCCGTTGGCTATAATTGTGCTGGGAGGGCCCTGCCCTCCAGCTGGGACTTGCACGTGGCAATGAGAGGACCCTGTCCTTTCATTAGTCCGAAGGTTGAACCTGGCCAAAACACCGTAACCGCGCTCCACAGTCTACATCTTCTGATTTTTCTCAAGAAAATGTCAAAGAAAAATTGTGTCAGAGAGTGTTAAACAGGCATGGCTGACTCATTCAAGGCTATTGCAATGGAGGAGAAAGATTGAGCTTAATTCTACTGAAATAAAAGTCAGTCTGGTTTTTAAGCACTGAGGTGAGCAGTAGAAAAGTACTGGAGTAGGTGGGTCAATGTGATTGGGCCATAGGTGTTTATTCATTGGTATGAAATGAAATTTAGGCTTCTCCTCTCACAGGGACTGGGAGATAAGGGTGACATCCTCCTTGATAATTACATTTCATTTCTTTTTAAAAAATATTTTTATTGATTTCAGAGAGGAAGGGAAAGAGAGAGAGAGAGAGAGAGAGAGAGAGAGAGAGAATGAGAGCGAATCATGATCAGCTACCTTCTGCATGTCCCACACTGGGGATTGAGCCTGCAACCCAGGCTTGTGCCCTGACTGGGAATCAAATTGAGACCTCCTGGTTCATAGGTTGATGCTCAACTGCTGAGCCACGCTGATGATTATATTTCAAAGGAATGTCTGGAAATTCATGAAAGATAGTCTTAGGTTGTAAACCTGGTAAAAAGTTATGAGATTTACATCTCAAAGGGACACAGAAATAATTTACAATATAAAGTTTTCCAAAGTAAATCCTCTGTGAATAGGGAGGTTTGGTGGCCAATAGTCAAAGAAAAAACATGTCTAAAGTTTGGTCAAACTGAGGAGAATTTTAAGGCTTTTGTCACACCCCTTACTCTGTGTTAATATCTACTTTACCTATGCCTTTCATTATACCTCTGAGATTACCTATCTTTCTTCCCAGGGAAGTTCTTTCCTTTATTCCAGCCTCTCCTAATGCAATTTAAGTCCCTTTCTCTATGCTCTGCATTCCATCCCCATGGTTTCCTTACTAAACTCCTTTAAAACTAACTGACCACTGTGTGTTAAACTTGTTCATCTGCTCTTGCTCCTTCCTCCTAGTATCAAGTCATTTCCAGAAGAGTAGTAACAAAACAATATAGTCTCTTTGCTCCAGATCACATTTTTTCTTACCATCCTATCATTTAGCTTCTCTTTAGAGACAAATTTATTGAAAGATTTGGTAAAATCAATGTCCCCCAGTCTTCATTTCCATTTCTTTTACCCATTAATTTTTCTCTCTAGCACTTACATAAAACGTTTTTATAACAAAAAGCACAGGCCATTTCATAGTTCCCTTTATACCTGATTTGGCAACAGCATTTAGGTGTACTGAATACACTCTCTGCTTTGATATTTACTTAGCTACCACAATAATATAACTTCCTCATTTTACACTTGAGTTTCAGGCATTACTTTTATTTGCTTGTTTTATTCACCCTTTTGTTTTTCTCTGCTCTTTTCCTAAGTGCTTGTGTTATAAGAACTATGTCCATAACTTCTTTTCTCATCTACACATTCTATCTAGCAAATCACATCCATACATTTCTGTTACCACGAGATGATAACTTAGGACTATGTAATTCTACCCTAAATCTTCTTCTTGAATTGTTGAACACACATAAAACTTAACATCTCACTATGCATATGAAAATAGCACACATCTAACCTATACAAAACTGAATTCATCACCTGTACTTCCCCATCCACAATGTGGGCCTTGTATTTTTCTTCATTTTTTTTTTATTAGATGGCATAATTTACTGAATAGAAATCTGGAAGTCATCCATGATTTCTTTCTCTTTCTCATTCATTTCAACTCAAAAAACAAGTCACTTAGTTTCTAAATGCTATACTCTCTTAATTCTATAAAATTTTCTCCATTTTGATGGCTATTTTTCCACTTTAGGTCCATTATCTCTCATCTGGTTTATTCTAATCATTTTCTGTCTGGAATTAAGCTTGGCCTCCTTCTAGGCAATTCTCTAGCATTTTACTATGTGAATCTGGCTATGTTATTTACTTACATCAAAATTTTTTGTATTATGTTCCTTACTTCAGCTCTTTATAAAATGCTTAAGCACGTTGAATCATACCATAATTCTCCATAATCCTAAACCCCTCTTGTACTATTACCAGTGGAGGTGGGGTTCTTGGGGTACTGCTGGAATAAGTATTTCCAGAGGCCCCCACAGGACAATGAGATGTGATAAACAGCTTTATTTCCATGGAATTATATCCCCTCAGTAAAGCTAAAATCAGAGCCAGTGTCCAAAGTTTCCTTTCCATGTTGGAGCTGGGTCCAGTTCAGCATCAGGAAGTCTATTAGTCCATTGCGTGTGGGTTCACATGGTTGTGGGCCATGTGGATGAATGGCGAATGCAGGAGAGCCCCACAATCCCCGAGTCATACAAGTCCCAAGAGTCACAAGAGCAGCAAGAGTATGAGAGGAACCAAGAGCAATAAGAAAGCAAATTCCTTTCTTTGTTCATGGGATTAAATATTACAAATTGTGTGCCCTAGCAGGGGCCTCACCCATTCTGGCTAATGACCTTTGTCTCAAGTGTGATTAACAGACAGCACCTTCCCTAAATCACCCCAACTTTACTGGGTACCTGTCTATCTCCCCTTTATTGATACCCTGGAAAATATAAAATTGTAGCTTCCTGGTGAAGCTGCCCAAATGATATTTAGCCTATAATATTTGACCTTCACTTTGTTTTTTTCCTTTTATTAATAACTAGGTTAATTACAACAGTACCAGTACTATTTCGAATCTATCCAAATTGCCTTTTAAATGGTCTCATATCTCCAAGGTTTAATATTTTCTAATTACTCTACCTGAAACATACCTCTGCTTCTTTCACATAACCTTTCATTTGGAGTATTAGCTATATTGCAGTAACAAACTGCCAAACTTTCAACAACAAACATTATTTTTTCTTTTATTCTACCTGCTGCCATCATGGCTCAGCTGTCACAACTTTACTAAAGAGTTAAGACAATTTAATCATTATTTTCTCTTTATCTTGACTAAAAAACCCATGTTTTCAGATATTTTGTCTTACTGTTGTTTTTGTCTATTTTTGTCAGCATCTTAAATGGCATATTGGGCTTCAATAGAAATATTGAACTGATTGACTATGTTAGCATTCAGGGAAATCTTGATACCTACAACTTAGAAATAATCCTATATAATAAAAGCCTAGGTGGCATCACGCCCTTGTGCAATGCCCTCATGCAATATCGTCACAAGATGGCCACCACAAGATGGCTGCATGCACAGTGGAGGTGGGCCCGGCGGCCGCTCCATGCGGTGAGGCCTGGGGGTCCCACGGCTCTGCACGGCGCAGAGGAGGTCAGTCCAGGCCTCACTGCCACCTTGCATGGAGGAGGCAGGTCCCAGCTGAGGAGGTGGGTCGTGGCAGGGGAGGGCAGTTGTAGGCCATCAGGCCAGCAGGGGAGGGCAGTTGTGGGTGATCAGGCCAGCAGAGGAGGGCAGTTGTGGGCAATCAGGCCAGCAGGGGAGGGCAGTTGTGGGCCATCAGGCTGATAGGGGAGGGCAGTAGTGGACAATCAGACCAGCAGGGAAGCAGTTAGGCATCGATTAAGCCAGCAGGGGAGTGGTTAGGGGGCAATCAGGCTGGCAGGCAGAAGCAGTTAGGGGCAATCAGGCAGACAGGCAGGAGAGCAGTTAGAAGCCAGCAGTCCCAGATTGTGAGAGGGTGCAGGCCGGGTTGAGGGACACCCCCCCATGCACAAATTTCATTCACTGGGCCTCTAGTATACAATAAATATTTACATATTTTCTGCCTTTTTTTGTTTATATATTTGTTGTATTACATGTTATGATTTCCACCAAGGGTTTTATTAAGTTTTCATTAATCTACAGTTAATTTTATCAAAAATTAAGTGTAGATTAATGTGTAAAAATCATTATCCAGTTTTCCAAAATTGACTGTAGTACCTCTATAAATTTTTCAAATGTTATGATAAGTTTATTTCTTTCTAATAAGGTCAAAGAACACCTGAAATAAAAACTTAATTAAGTATATATTAAATTACTTTTTATTATTTTTATTTTACTGCATTCCCAAGGATACAGTGTAAAGTGAATTGAAGTAAACAAAATTTGAGTGCTCAATATCAATATAGCTCAAATTACTTTGAATCATTTGCTCATCTCTAACTATTATGAGCAACTTGAATTGACATTTTCTATATCAATTAACATTATACTGAATATACTTCAATTTAATTTCCTCTTAAATATCTTTTTTATATGCTACATGGAACAAGATCCTGTGGTGTAGTCTTCATTTCCAGTTTATATGCTTCAGTTGAAAGATAATTTGATTGCTTTTCTTTTGTGTCAGTTAGGATCCTATTAGAAGTTTTTCATACAAATATGAAACTCAAAATTGAGTTTGTAATGCCTTGTGCAGAATTACTTGGTCTACTTATGTGACCTTTTCCTAAAGAATATGAACATTTTTGTTTCTTATAAGACATAACGGGAAAAGAACTGAAAGAAAAATTCAACTTGTAGATGACTGTCCTCAGCTAAACTACCCCAAATACAGGTCAGCAAGCTTTTATGATCTATTTTCTTAGCAACTTTTAATTATACAATACATTATTGTTAACTACAGTCACTCACCCAGAACTTACTTATCTTATAACTAGCAGTTTATACCTTTAAGCACCCTCATGCATTTTACACAGACACACACACACACACACACACACACACACACACACTGCCCCTCTGGCAACCACCTGTTTTCTGATTTTATGAGTTCAATTTTGTAAGTTCCACACATAAGTGAGATAATACAGAATTTGTCTTTCTCTGTCTGACTAATTTCATTTAGCATAATGCCCTCAAGGTCCATCCATGTTGTTAAAAATAGCAGGATTTCCTTTTTTATATCTGAATCTAATATTCCATTGTGTATACATACCACATTTTCTATATATTCATCCATTGAAAGACTCAGGGCTTTTCCATGTCTTTGCTATTATAAATAATGCTAACATGAACATGGTGGTATAGACATCTTTTCAAGATACTGATTTTGTTTTCTTTGGATAAATATCCAGAAGTGTAATGGCTAGATCTTATGGTAATTCAATTTTCGGTTTTTGGGGGGTTTTTTTTGAGTAACCTCCATGCTATTTTTCACAGTGGCTGTACCAGTTTACATTCCTATGAACTGTGCACAAGGGATCACTTTTCTCTTTATCCTCACCAACATTTGTTATTTCCTGTCTTTTTAAATAGCCATTCTATAAAGTGGAAAGTGATATCTCGTAGTTTTGATTTGCACTTCTCTGATAATTAATGATGCTGAGCACCTTTTCATGTACATAGTGGCTATTTTTATATCTTATTGGAAAAGGTCTATTTAGTTCTTCTGCCCATTTTTTAATGTTTGCTTTTATGCTACTAAGTTGTATAAGTTCTTTATATATTTTGGATATCAATCACTTATCAGATACACAATTTGAAAATATTTTTCTCCCATTCCATAGGTTGCCTTTTCACAAACTCTTATCAGGATGACTTTACTAGTCTCAGATTTATAATTTCTTCTTATGTCCTTTTCCCATCATCGTTCTTGTAAATGCTGAGATCCTACTGCTACCCTCGAAAACATATTTGAAGAACAAAATTTAAAACAGTGAGATATTAGTAGAACACTGAAAAAACAGGAAAATATAAGACAATGTACATCTCAGTTTAAATTTCAAAACCTTGAGAAAGTGATGAAACATTCAAAACACAATGTTTAGAAGGAGTCTCTTAACTATCAACATAGAATAAATTAAATGTCAGATGAATATAGGAGCTAACTAAAATCTCAAATATGTTGTTAAATAGTTGATCAAATGTTTATGTTTATAATATATTTTAAATGCTAATATTTAAGATGGAAACCTTAAAAAAACTAATTGAGTGTATTTGATACAAATAAAAATACTCTGGATATCAATAATGATTATATGCAGTAAAATTAAAAAGGAAGCCCGGGAACTATTTTCACACAAAGTCTCAGTTTAAATAAACTGATTACATAATGAACACTGCCTATTTAAAAAGAATAAAAAGTAAGAGACCAATAAAAATGGGTATAAAATCTATGCAGTCAAGTCTCATAGAGCAATTTTAAATGTATAAACTTTAATTGTATCAAAAACAAAAAATAAGAATTAAAGTATATAACAGCATTTTTGTATAGTAAATTGCAACATTTATAAAGAATTATAGTTCTCCTTATTGTGGAGTATTTGATAAAATATGTGCTTTTATACTTTACTATTTTTGCTAAGCATTTAAATAAAATATTATGACATTTCTGAAGAAAATTTAGCAATATAAATAAAATATTTTAAAATGTGTACACTTTAATTTGGTAATTAGACTTGAAAAATTATCCTAAGGGAACATTCACAAATGAGAACAGACTTTTATGTACTATAAAATTCACTGTACTGGTTTTATGAAGAAAAAACTGTCTTAAATATTCCTCCCTATAAGAACTATGAAATTGATAGTTTATTACAAAAAGTTGAATATTATTTTTAGTCATAATAAAATATATATTTGAAGAAAATGCCATAAGAAAATGCTCACAATGTAATATTAAGTAAAAAAGTGAAAAGACAAAGTAAATTTACACTTATTTTTGTATGCTTATACATGAGAAAAAGGGACAAAAAGGAAAAGGAAATACAACAAATTCCAAACATCTATAGTGGCTTTTCTCTTGGCTATGTCATTTCTAGTGATTTAAAAAACCTTTTGTTCATATATTTTGTATTTTCTAAATGTTCTGCCCTTTTACATACTTAGAAAATATGTAGAGAAAGAGGAAAAGGAAGCCACCCTTACCACTTAGCCTAAGGAAAGAATTAGAGAAAAGAAAAATAAGTCAGAAGGAATCTATATATATAAAAGCCTAAATGACCATTACAACCAAACGGAATGACCAGAATGACCAGTTGACTAGTCACTATGACGTGCACTGACCACCAGGGGGCAGATGCTCAATGCAGGAGCTGCCCCCTGGTGATCAGTGCACTCCCACAGCCAACCTCCCGCAGCCCACCAACCTCCCGCCGCCCCTCCCTGCCGCCTTTCCCTCCCCCTGGACAGCCAGCCAACCTCCCGTGGTCCCTCCCCTCATTCTTTCCCCCCAGCCGGTAGGCTCTAATTAGGCGAGACAGCCCCAATTGGCCCTGATAGCTGGCCACACCTAGGGACCCCACTCATGCATGATTTCATGCACCGGGCCTCTAGTTATTTAATAAGCCATTCACATTTTATAAACAGAAAACATTTAAAATACTCAAATATCAGCTAATTCACATTTGATAGTGTATAAGAAAGTATTTGGGGGGTACAAAGATTCCATTTTTCTGGTCTCTTTGTGAAAAAGGGACAAAAGGTGCTCTTTTCTATGAGTTCCTGACTCAGAATGCTCAAGCAAAAATCAAACCATTAAAAGGCTTCCTTCATATGTTTCTGCCCAATCTCACTAACACAGATGATCTAGAATCAGATCTTCAGGTCTCTTGTTCAGTCCCTTTTATCTAGATCTCTCCCTAAGTGTACTGCCTTAAACATTCTCTTCTGAGCCCTACTCTGGCCTTCCAACCCTGGATTTAAATGTAATTCCCAAAGAAGGGCCACTCCCAATGAGAGTGAGAGTCAGAGAAAGAAACAGAGAAAGAAAAAGACAAAGATGTAAGCCCTTGGGAGACCAAATGTCCCTACTCAAAATATCCAAATTAGAAAAAAAAAAAACAAAAAACACACAGAAACCACTCTAAGTATTTTTATCTGAATTTAATGTAGGAAATTATGAGATTATAAAATCATTGCATATGAGCTAGGAAAAAAAAAAGCCTCTAGAATAGGCCTCCAGAAATAACTTCCAGAACATGGCAAAAATGAAATTCCTGGGAGCTAACAACACTGACACAATCAGAAAGGGAAATAAGGAAGTTGGAATACAAGTATCATAATATCATAAATAAAATAGTAAATAAATAATAAAATCAACCACTGTGGAGACATTTCCTAGTATTCCTTTCAAAAGCGTGAGATTCTTCACATACCATGAGAATTAGATTTGTAGCTATTTGTCTGACTAATGGCTTAGATCAAAAAAAGTAAATAAGGAGATTTGAAGATGGCGGCGTAGGTAAACACCTGTACTCACCGCCTTCCACAACCACATCAAAATTACAACTAAAATGCAAAACAACCATCATCCAGAACCACTGGAAAGCTGGCTGATTGAAAGTCCTACAAGTAGAGAAGTAAAGAAGAAAGCACACTGAGACTGGTAGGAGATGTGGAGAACAGGCTGGTCTGGCACCCAAGTGTGCAACTTTTTTAATCAGGAGGGAGATTGTCTCCGTGGAGGCTGCCTGTGAGGAGCAATGGTCTCGGCCCCATACCAGACCCCCATCCCAGGGCACCAGAGGTGGGAAAAGAAGTCCCTACAGGCAGTAAGAACTATGAGCTGTAAAAACCAGTGTGGATTGGAGCTCAATGACACAGAGGCTGCTGGAGACCCAACTGTTCCTCTTAAAAGGCCGGCACCATGAACTGAACTTATAAGGTCCAGCTTCTTCTGAGCTCCAGCACCAGGGCAAGGCTCTGCAAAGACACATAAGTGGAGGAACTGGACTGTCTGGCGTCAGGGCAGGAATTTGGGGGTAGCTTTCTCCCAGACAGAGGTGCTCACAGGGATCATTGTTCCTATGCTGGGACCTCCCCAGTCACAGAGCTGACTGGCAGCCATTTCTGTTTGCTCTGCCCTGGTGATTCCCTAAGGACCCCCTCCCCCACATCCAGTTTACAACCCCACCCTAGCTCTGTGTAGTGGCTTTTGCACATGAATGGCCTGTCCTTGGTCAAGCTAAAACCTCTCAAACAAGACGCAGCTGGGTCAGGGAGCCCCAAATCTATCAATAATAGGCCCAAGTCCTGGCACTAGCACCAGCCTGCCTTGCTTCACAGCTGGGCCTCTTCTGGGCCTTGCTTCCAAACCCAATACAAAGGGGAAGAATTTTCAGATCTTTATGTAGCTCTTGCTGGGTGGCCCCAGGCAGTGGCTGACTTTGCATCTCCCGGGAGACCCAAGAGCCAGTGGTCCAGTGGTCAGTGTCAGATTATACCAGATTACAACTCTACACATCCATAAGGACACACTCAAGGGACAGATTCAGTGAGCACCAAAGCCCCACTGAAGCAAGTCCTACTCTATATGGGTGTCTCCTGCCCAGCAGCTTTCTCACTGTAGTCGCAGCTGGTCCTCACAGGCAATTGGACTGGAGGTCAATTCCTCCCAGTGACACCAACAGCAATCAAGTCTCAATTACAACAAGACTGTGCTCACAGCACACAGAGGGGTGCACTTAGAGCTCCCAGCTCAGGAGACTAGGGAGGCTGAGTCACTGGGCCCTATAGAACATGTGCTACACAAGGCCACTCTAACAACTCAAGGAGAAATAGCAGCTTTACCCAATACATAGAAACAAACACAGGGGAGCAGCCAAAATGCAGAGACAAAGAAAAATGTCACAAATGAAAGAAATGGAAGAAAGCAAACTATTGGATATAGAGTTCAAAATCACAGTTATAAGGTTATTCAAGAATCTTTTATAAACCTCCCCAAAAATAAAAATAAAAATGGAAAAGGAGCAGTCAGAAATTAAGCATACACTGACTCAAATAAAGAATAATATATATGGCTTCAACAGTAGAGTAGAGAATTCTAAGATTCAAATCGATGATTTGAAATATGAGGAAGCAAAAAACACCCAACCAGAAGAGCAAAAAGAAAAAAGAATCCAAAAATATGAAAATATGTAAGGAGCCTCTGGGACAACTTCAAACGTATCAACATTCACATTATGGGGATGCCAGGGAAGACAGAGAGCAAGATATTGAAAACCTATTTGAAGAAATAATGACAGAAAACTTCCCCTACCTGGTGAAAGAAATAGACTTACAAGTTCAGGAAGTACAGAGTCCTAAACAAGAGCAACCCAAAGAGGACCACACTAAGACACATCATAATTAAAATGCCAAGGGCTAAAGACAAAGAGAGAATCTTAAAATCACCAAGAGAAAACCAGTTAGTTACCTACAAGGGAATGCCCAGATGACTGTCAGCTGATTTCTCAACAGAAACTATACAAGCCAGAAGGGAGTGGCAAGAAATATTCAAAGTGATGAATAGCAAGGACCTACAACCAAGATTACTCTACCCAGCAAAGCTATCATTAAGAATTGAAGGACAGATAAAGAGCTTCACGGACAAGAAAAAGCTAAAGGAGTTCATCACCACCAAACCAGTATTATATGAAATGTTGAAGGGTATTCTTTAAGAAGAGAAAGAAGAAGAAAAAGAAAAAAATATGGACAACAAAATATACCTATCAACAATTGAATCTAAAAATCAAAATAAATGAATAATAAATCTGATGAACAGAATAAACTGGTGAATAAAATAGAATCAGAGGCATGGAAATGGAACAAGCTGACATTCTTAGAGAGAAAGGGTTTGGGAGTGGAAAGAGATTAAACACAGATCTTTTTTTAAAAGTTTTTATTGATTTTTTTACAGAGAGGAAGGGAGAGGGATAGAGAGTTAGAAACATCAATGAGAGAGAAACATCAATCAGCTGCCTCTTGCACACCCCCTCCTGGGGATGTGCCCACAACCAAGGTACATGCCCTTGACTGGAATTGAACCTGGGACCCTTCAGTCTTCAGGCTGACGCTCTATCCATTGAGCCAAACTGGCTAGGGCTAAACACAGATCTTATATGCATATATGCATTACCTATGAACACAGACAATAGGGTGGCGAAGGCCTGGGGTGAGGTGGGAACCAGGTGGAGGAGGGCAATGGGAAGAAAATAGAGGGACATGCTGGAAGCTATCCATTGTCTACACCAGGGGTGGGCAAACTTTTTGACTCGAGGGCTACAATGGGTTCTTAAACTGGACCAGAGGGCCGGAACAAAAGCATGGATGGAGTGTTTGTGTGAACTAATATAAATTCAAAGTAAACATCATTACATAAAAGGGTACGGTCTTTTTTTTTTAGTTTTATTCATTTCAAATGGGCTGTATCCGGCCCGCGGGCCGTAGTTTGCCCACGGCTGGTCTACACTATCAGGAAGGTGCAAACAAGGAACCCAGAAGGCTGATGGACCTTGAGCTTTGGCAAGGGCCAAAGCTATGCACCAATTGTTCTGTCAAGACAATGGTGGCTCAAGCAATTTCCTGACCTAATAGTCTCAAAGTAAATCTTTACTAATATTTACTGACCTTTAAGTTAGTCTGTCTGCTACTAGATTGCCTGCCTGACTAAGGGCAAGATGTGTATCTAAAATTGAATAAAAAGCTAACAAGGCCTGGGCACCAGTGAAACTTTTCCTCTTGAGAAAGACTCTCTGCCTGGGCCCCTGTAATTTCCAAATTCATATTTCTTGTCTAGTCTCTTCATTTGTGCATGGCCCTTCTCCAAGTCCTGAACCCTAGCCGTGCAGGTTGCAGCTTTCATACATCTATAATAATCTCAACAATAAAGATTATTTTTTAAAAAAGGAAATTAAAACAAAAATAGAAATAAAAAGATAATAAGACTTCTCTTGATTCTCTTAGAGGCCCAAATGGATACAGCATAGACTAGGTCCATAAGGAAAGCCCAGAATGCCAAGAAGACTGAAGTACTGTCTCTCTAGCTATTTGTATTCCAAAATGAATGAAGCCCAGAACTCTCTAGGTCAGTGATGGCGAACCTTTTGAGCTCAGCATGTCAGCATTTTGAAAAACCCTAACTTAACTCTGGTGCCGTGTCACATATAGAAATTTTTTGATATTTGCAACCATAGTAAAACAAAGTCTTACATTTTTTGATATTTATTTTATATATTTAAATGCCATTTAACAAAGAAAAATCAACCAACAAAATGAGTTCACGTATCACCTCTGACACGCGTGTCATAGGTTCGCCATCACTGCTCTAGGTCATAAAAGCAGATTATACTTACACTAGTGGCCCGGTGCATGAATTTGTGCACAGGAGGGGGGTGTCCCTCAGCCCAGCCTGCACCCTCTCCAAAATGGGACCCCTCGGGGGATGTCCGACTGCTGGTTTAGGCCCGATCCCTGCAGGATCCAACTGCCATCCCCTACTTGCTTGCCTCTAACTGCTGTTCCCTGCCAGCCTGCTTGCCCCCAACTGCCCTCCCCTGCTCACCTGTTCGCCCCTAACAGCCTCTGCCTCGGCCCCACCACCATGGCTTTGTCTGGAAGAACGTCCAGAAGGTCTCCTGGTCTAATTAGCATATTACCCTTTTATTAGTATAGATATCATAGGGTTAGACTTAGAGCTCTGTCTCTCAACCCCCATTAGATTTTCTTTTAGAAGAAGATATCTGCTCTGCTCCCCCTATAAACCGGGGAAATTGTATTTCTTTGCCCTTCACCTATGGAAGAAATGTCTGGATACTCATGTAGAAAATAATCTCCACTGGCTTTCATCACATTACACTAGGGATAAGCACCATGGCAAACAGGGAACCGATGGCCTAATTTACTGTGAAGAAATTAATAAAAAAACTGTCTCTGATCCAGAATACCTCTTGTGTGCATCCAAAATAAAGTTAACAATGATAAATGTTAAAAAAAAAAAAAAAAACTCCATAATCACCAAAGTTACAATAAGCCATTCAGGAATCAGGAAACCATAACACCCACAAAACTGGACACTGGACACTGAGACACTTTTAAAGCAAAACCCTATATCATCATAACCTTGACTGCTGGGGTTGGGGAAGGGAGTACCTGTAGCAGCAGAAAATTGGGTTCTGATTCACGTTCACTGCCCATATGTCACATGAAAGAATTCAATTTGTGGAATCTAATTGGCATCCAGAATTCTAGCTATCAGGCAGCCTGGAAGCATAAGTTGTTGGGTGTGTGTGTTTTTTTTTTCCTATGATAAGAAAAAAACTTGAAGTAGAAAAAATATCACAGAGAAATGGAAAAAATATACTATAACCAATAGAAAAATGTTTAATGTCAATACTGAACAGAACATTTAATTAATTAAATCTAGGGCCTATTTAAGAAAACACCAAGAATTTAAAAAAAAAAAAGAAGACTCCCATACATTATAAAAAATGGGCTGTTAAAGTTTTGAGATTGGAATTTGTGAAACGAGTTTTAAGAGGTTTTAATGTTAGAGAAATGATAATGGATTTATTGAAGAAAGTGGAGATGTGACCTCAGATACAGCCAGAAATGGAGAAAGCATTTGGGTAAATTCTCCAGGATTATATTCCAATATACTTCCCCCTTTTCTTCCCTCCCATTCTATCCATGGATCACCACTGAGGCAAATGTTTTACAATTTTCATTTCTCTAATCTAAATATCTCAACTATTAACCACTTGTGGGAGCAAGGATTATACCCTTGGCCTAGAAACTCTTTAAGCAGCATGTAGAGTTGCAATCTCAAGGATCAAAGAGTAAAATAAATCAACATCTCCTTCACCCCTATGGTTAAGAAAAAGAGAAACACGGTAATCAAGGATATGCTAATCAATCACTTGATTAAAATGAATATCAAAATAAATTTGAGAGATTTCACTTATAAATTTTAAATTAATAGAATAAATTATTTCAAACCTTAAATCATTTTTCTTTACATGCAAAAAATAGATAAAATTTTGTTGTTCTACTTTGAGGGACAAATAACAGCTTGCAAATCCAGCACATTTTGAAACAAGTAAAAATGTCAGATTTCAGTTAAATGTGTTAATTATTTTCAAAAGAAATTATCTTGAGCACTTTGCCTCTTGGATCACATAGAATAAAGCAACTCTACACAGTTATTAACATTCTGTCTTCTTGAGGAACGTAATTTCTGATGTAGTAAAATTAATCCTTTCACTATCACTTTTTCAAGAACCCTAAATCAGCATTTTTCAGATTGCTGTCAGATTTAAGGGGGGGGGAAACACACTAATTTTCATTAGCAGTTAGAAGTCTTCATCATCACAGCTATGTTCAGATTAAATATGCATATTTACATGCCAACCATGAAGAGTAAGTAAATATGTCACCTTTCCTAGAGTTACCATGGCAACATTACAATTAAAATTATCCAAGTTAAAAGAAAATAACCTCAGTCTGCAATTGCTAACAAATGCGATATAATGCACTGATTCAGAAAACTGCAAATATATATTGATTTTTTTCTTCTTTTCTCCTTATGCCTCTAGGAAAAAGAGACAAAGCAAAATTTAGAGGAAAGAGAAATTGTTGATAATAGTTAAGCATTCTTAGTAACACTTTTAGAATCTGATTAAAAAAAAAACAAATTTAATGCACTTCTCTGTCATGCATTCCCTTATCCTCCCATTTTAATCACTATGTATTTCTTCTTTAGTTCTGAGCAGAATTGGAAAAGTAAGTCCACCTTCATCAAGCACTGCTTTTACATTATTTTGTACATCCCTCTCTCCCACCTCCCACTTCTAGCATTAGGGCTACCAAGGCAGTATTAGCATCAGAAATGGAATGACAGTAATAAGAAAGTTTCCTTGTGTGAGCACCACCATATCTACTGGTTTACTTGTATCCTGAGACAATAACTTAAGTCCTTACATTGTATCCTTACAATAGATCCTGAGACAATAACTTAAGTCCCAACTATTTAATTGAAAAGAGACCTGGAGAAATATAACTGAAGAATTAGGGAAAGTGACATAACCAATAAAGTGCGTGGCAATGATTAAGTTTCTACTAAAGGCAATTGGTGCTTCTGTCATTGGAACCCCCTGTGATAATGGGCGAACATGCCTCAGAATCAGCCCGATGGAGAATGAAAGGCTGAATCACTTACGTCCTGATTCCATCCCCACTGGCTCTGGGTTGCTTCAGCAGTATGACCTTTTTCTGCCCTCTGGTTGTGCCTGTGTGTAGCCCCATGAGCCTCCTTACGACTAGAACAAGCCCTTAGGCGGAGAAGGTAGACAGGCATAGGCCCTTGTTATGGCAGCCACCAGAGGACAGTGAGCTGTCAGTTGCTTCAGATAAACTCAGGTAAGCTAATGAGACACCCAGCAGACATCAGTGGCATCGGCTCTTTATTTGATGCAAGGCTCCAAGCCAGAATCTAGGATGAATATAGTTAACAAGACAAACACTGATACCTCATGGAGTTTATGGAATTTATGATATCTGTTTATGATGTCTAGACAATTAACTCTGAAATTCAATTACTTGATAACATTTGATACCTTTACATAACTGACATTTTGTCTTATCCCTATGATTTTTCAGCATAAGGGGATCATGTTGCTTCTGTTTCTCTTGCCCACCAATCTATGTGGTCCTATAACCACTTGAACTCTATCTGGGAACATAGTTCTCTCTGTGCTTGTATAGTTTTTTGTTACTACAGTTTCTTAGCCCTCAGCCCAAGGTGGCAGGACAATGAACATGATGGGGAATATAAGACATTTTGGGGGGCTAGCAATCTAAATCTGTAACAGTAACCTAATGTACATTCTTGATAGCCTATGATTAAGTCACTGCCCCTTTCTTAACAATCTGTTCTAGCAAGACCTGTTTTCCTAATTACTCCCAATTTACAAAGGGGCCATAAACAAAGACTGTAACAGCTTAGCTACAGGGGAGGTCACTGACACCACCTAGACCAGGCATTTAGATGCAATCTAACTTCCCCATTCTGACTGACACAGGAGGGGCTGTGGAAGTCCACCCCAAAAGCCTGGTTGGTCCTTAGGAAACAGATAGAAAACGGAGAAACCAAAGGGCATAAAGGGAAAAGCTTCCTCCATATTCACTCACTCAGGATTTGGAGAACTGACCCCCTGAGTCACTGTACGAGTTCATCTGAAAATAAATGGGTTTATCCTGGACCTCCGAGAACTCCCTATGTATTTTTCGGTCACCTGGTAAATTCTGTAACACAGATGAAGCTTTTCCCTTAGTCTATTTCACTGCCTAAATTCTTGTTATACATTTTCTAGTTGTTGGGGAATTAATCTACGTCGTTCGTATTGATCACATAATCTCTTATGCTCTGATTCCTTCAGGACACTGGATTTTCATAGTCAAAGTCCATTTCAACTAATACTCTTTGTGAATCAAGAGTGTTATCAGCAACTCAGAAGTTCCCTGATGCTATACCTCCTGGTCTCCCTTCAAGCCAAAAGTAGTCACATTCCTGATTTTTACCACCATAAATTAATTTTCCTGCTTTTTAACATAATATAAATAAAAATTAAACAGTACGTATTGTTCTATGTGAGACTTCTTTTCTTCACTATTACACAATAGATACCATATTTTTCCATGTATAAGATGCTATTTTTTCTGAAATCGTTAGACTGAAGATCATTTTATACATGGAAGTCAGCCAAGGAGAGAGCTGCACCAGTGGGTAGCTGCCCATACCTTGTCAAACAGGCTTCCTCCAATCATGAGCCTTATTGTTACCAACATCAGCTGACGCTGTAAGTGGAGGTGGAGGTGGAGAGTGCACAGATGCAACAGGGACCAGAGCGTTCTGAGCCCATAGAGATGTCAAAAAATAAAAAGATAAATACCAGTAAGCGATTGTCTTACTCAGCAAAATTCAAACTGAATGTAATCAGCTATGCAAAAGAACAAGAAATAGAGCTGCAGAGAGAGAATTTGGACCTCCTTCCACTGAGTGTATAATCAGACAGTGGAGAAAACAGGAAGAATAACTCCTTAAGATGCCAAAAAAGAAGGCCTTAAGAGGAAAACCAGAAAAATGTTTAAAATATTGATTTCTTACTTTGGGGTTGGAATAGTGGGGGGGGGGGGGGCGTTTTATACATGGAAAAATATGTTAATTCTTTATGATAACTTTGAGATAGTCTATTTTATAAGTAACCACAATATATTTCTTCTGCAGTTTGTGGATATTTGGTTTATTTCTAGTTATTGACTACTGCAAATAGTGCTTCTGGGAAAATTACTATACATTTGGTAAATGTATATATGCATTTTTGTTGTATCTATACAACAAAGTGGAATGGATAAACCATAGGCTATATGTATCTAGTCAACTGTATTAAATACTGTTAAAACTTTTCCAAAGTGATTTTATCAGTTTTATTTTTAAACTAGAGGCCTGGTGCATGAAATTTGTGCACTGGGTGGGGAGTGAGGGGGTGGTTCCCTCAGCCTAACCTGCACCCTTTCCAATCTGGGAACCCTCAGGGGATGTCCGACTGCTGGCTCCCAATCACTCACCTGACTGCCTGTCTGATTGCCCCTAACCACTTCTGCCTGCCAGCCCGATCACCCCCTAACCACTCCCCAGCCAGCCTGATAGATGTCTAACTGCTCCCCTGCCAGCCCGATCGCCCCAACTGCCCTCCCCTGCATATTCCCTCTTTACTAGATAGGGTTTTTTCTTTAACATATTGGACACTGTACCTGCTGTGGTCTTGACAAACCAGTAAAAATGTAAACGCAAACTAAGTGTCATAAAATAAACTCCTTAAATAGGAATTTCATGAGACCTTGGAAAGGTGATTGTTTCATGTGGTTGCTTCTTCCTTTATCTTCTCTTTATTTTTCTTGATGTTTCATCTCTTGTCCTTTCTTTCTTTTCTTCTTTTATTCCTTTTCTGTCCTTTCTCTTAACTTTTCCGTTGGTAGAATCGTCAGTACTTGAATCTGTCTCACTTCCAGAAGACGAAGAAGACGGAAACACACCATCATCTGAAGAAAAAGATGTATGTTTGGATCGGTGGTGTTTCTGGTTTTGCTCTTTTCCCCGTTTGTTTGTTATTTCTGCTGGCCCTGGCATCTTTAGGACTTATGCCTGGGCACTTCTTCTTCATGTCTACAAAACCTCCCTGCCTTGGTAAAAACTGTAGGGGAAAAGACCTTCCTGGGTGGGCTCAAGCCCACCCCGAGATGCTGAGGAACCAGGACGGGGAGCACCCGCACCGCTGCTGCAGAGACCTCCAGACCATGGAGTACTCTAGTAATGTAACTGCAATGTAGCAGTTTGCCTTCAGAAATTAGTTGTAAATTACTTCTGATGTGAAACCCTACCTCAGACATTTCCTTTGCAGTTTGTAAAGATTTTAAACAAAACCCATTTACCTCCCTAACCCAGTCACAAATTTCTGCCCAATGGGAGAAGTTTGCTGGGCAGCTTTGCCCAGATACCCCCCTTTCCCCCTCCCCACTCCAATCACTGGGCTGGGGGCAAGGGAAGTTCCAAGGCTGGCTCCCTGAGGTTGCCAGTGGGGCAGGATCACTCTCCAGGGATGGGTGCTGACACTTGAGACTGAGACCCTGAGGCTGCAGGTGTGTGTGTGGGGGGATTACTCCGTGGGGATGCGCAACGTTCCAAGGCTGAGACCCCGAGGCTGCCCCTGGGAGGGGATCGCTCCATGGGGTCACAGGTGCTTCCAAGGCTGAGACCCTGAGGCTGCAGGTGTGTGTGTGGGGGATCACTCCATGGGGATGCACAAGGTTCCGAGGCTGAGACCCCGAGGCTGCCCCTGGGAGGGGATCGCTCCATGGGGCCACAGGTGCTTCTGAGGCTGAGACCCCGAGGCTGCCCCTGGGAGGCGATCGCTCCATGGGGACATGGGTGCTTCCAAGGCTGAGACCCTGAGGTTGCAGGTGTGTGTGGTGGGGATCACTCCATGGCAAATGAATTTGTTTTTGTTTTTTTACAAAGGATCAGAAGGCCCTCTGGGCAGCATTCCATCAGGCCGCTCACGCTGCCGGCTCTCATCACCGCCCCCTCCCCACCACCATGTTGTGGCTATGAGCGCTGCCATCTTTGTTGTGGAGTGGCGGTTAATTTGCATATTACTCTTTTATTAGATAGGATTGCTTGTCCTCAGTTATTTTATGCTAAGTACAATTAATAGTTGTTGTTTTTTTACCTCACTGGAACCACATGTCTATTTTAATAAAAAATCTGTCAAAAATTTCAGACTTTCTACATATGCAATCATTTTGATAGTAAATACATTGTATGGACAATTTATTTCTTCTATTCTAATTCTCAATTTTTATTCTTATTACACTGAGTAGACAACCAATTCAATGTTAGATAAAAATGTTTAGTAAAACTGTTTTAACAGACAATTTGAATCAATATAGATTTTGGAATAAAACCTTCAATATTTTTTTAAAATATATTTTATTGATTTTTTTACAGAGAGGAAGGGAGAGGGATAGAGAGTTTGAAACATTGATGAGAGAGAAATATCGATCGGCTGCCTCCTGCACACCCCCCACTGGGGATGTGCCCGCAATCAAGGTACATGCCCCTGACTGGAATCGAACCTGGGACCCCTCAGTCCGCAGGCCGAGGCTCTATCCACTGAGCCAAACCGATCAGGGCTAGCCTTCAATATTTTATTATTACACTAGAGGACTGGTGCATGAAATTCTTTCATGTGGGGGTAAGGGGGCGGTCCCTCAGGCCAGCCTGCACCCTCTCACAATCTGTGACCCCTCAGGGAATGTCCAACTGCCAATTTAGGCCCGAACCGGATGTCAGACATCCCTCTCACTATCTGGGACCGCTGGCTCCTAACCACTCACCTGCCTGCCTGATCACCCCTAACTGCCTCTGCCTGCTTGCCTGATTGCCCCTAATTGCTGGCCTGCTTGCCTGATCACCCCTAACCGCTTGCCTGCCTGCTTCATCACCTCTAACTGCTCACCTGCCTGCCCCATCACCCCTAATCACTCTGCCTGTCTGCCTGATTACTCCTAACTGCTCACCTGCCTGCCTGATCACCCCTAACTGCATCTGCCTTGGCCCCCACCACTGCAGCTTCATCAGGAATTACATCCAGAAGGTCGTTTGGCTGTCTGATCTAATTAGCATATTATGCTTTTATTATTATAGATACATTGCTTGCTGAAGTATTTTTTGTGGATACTCATCAGGAGATTGACTTTTCTTCTAGTGCCTTAGCACTTAGTTTTGTCATGAATGGGTGTTGAATTTCAATAGATACTGTTTTTTGTTTTTGTTTTTGGTTTTTCATCTACAAAGACACTAGTATTGTCCCTGGCCTGGTAGCACAGTTGGTAAGAGCACTTTCCCAATAAGCCAAAGTTTAAGGTTTAATCGCCAGTCAGGGTACATTCAAGAATTAACCAATGAATACATAAATAAGTGGAAGAACAAGTCTCTCTCTATCTCTCTCTCTCAATAAATTAAAAAAGAGACACTATTATTTTCTAGGGCCATCATAATAAATTCCCACTGATTTAGTGGCTTAAAATAAAGAAGTTATTCTTTCAAAGTTCCGGAGATTGAAAATCCTCCAAATGAAGGTATCATCAGAGCTGTGCAGAGGTTTTAGAGGAGAATCCTTCCTTGCTTATTCCAGCTCCTGGTGGCTCCAAGTGTTCCTTGACTTGTGGCCATATAACTCCAACCTCTGCCTTCATCTTCACATGACCTTTTCCTCTGTGTATTTTTACTAAATCTACTTTTCCTTCTATATTAAAAGGATAGATGCATTTAGATTTAGGGTCCACTCACATAATTCAGACTAAGAGTATCCTCTCAAGATACTAAACTTAATGACACATGTACTCATATTAAGTAATAATCACAGATTCCATGGACTTGATACCTCATAGATAATATTTTTTGGCCAGTACATATTCATATAATTTATCCAAATTTTATAATGTGGTGAATTGCATTATTTTACTTTTTATAAACTAACCTTGCACTTCAAGGATGAATACAATTTGATCATGACACATTATACTTTTATATATTGCTGGATTTGATTAATAATATTTTGCTTAGTTTATTTTGCATCTATATTCATGAAACATATTATGCTATAATCTCATTTTTCTTATAAAATTGCCTGGTCACATTTTGGTGTAACATTTATATAGGCACCATTAAATGAGTTTGCAATGTTCTTTCTTTTTGTATATCTAGAAGTGTTGTTCAAAGTTTTGTTAGTTTCTCTTTGAATGTTTGCAAGTATTTATTTGTTAAATCATTTAGTTCTGGATGGCTATTTGTGTGAAGAGATATTAATTATATATGGAATTTATATATCTAGTACCAGAGAGTTTTATAATTTCATACTGTGTCACTTGGGTAATTTGTGTTTTTCTAGGAAGTTTTCCATTTCAACCATTGCCAAATTTATTGACATAAAGTTGTTTATTAGTCTGTATCAATTAGGTCAATATTCTTAATCATGTGAGTAAAATTCTTTTATATCCTTAGTTTTCATCTGCTTTTTCTATCATTAATTGAAATGTGTTTGCCAACAGAAGTCTGAGTCATTTTGAAAAGAATTATAAATAAACATGTATACAAAAATGTGAGTGAACTACATTCCATATCTAAAATACAATCATACCATTAATGAAGCACAAAGGTCTTTTACGAGAATCTTAAAGTAGGTTATTATCAGAAAAAAAGTAAACACATAAATGTATAAATAATCAAACAAACAAGTGAATAGCAAAGAGATTACTGCACAGTAGAAATAGTGGTTTGACTTCAATTACCTAAAGTGGGAAATTCTTTGCTAGTTTTTTCTTTGACACTATGATTATTATGTATTAGCAATGTTCCTTCCTGAAAAGCCTATTTTGTATCTGAAGTAATTCTTAAAGTTTGCTCAAATTTGGAAGTTTAAGTATTTTAAAAAGTGACTCTGCTATAAACTGAAATTTGTCTCTGTAGTCTATTGCTATAGTTTTCTCACTTAAAATATAAGCAATAAATAATGTTAAGGGACACAATGGTGTATATATTTTTGTATATAAAATATAATATATACAAAAATATATATAAAATATAATTGGCTATTGACTAAAAAGATTCAAACAGCCGAAACTGGTTTGGCTCACTGGATAGAGCGTCAGCTTGTGGACTGAAAGGTCCCAGGTTTGATTCCGGTCAAGGGCATGTACCTGGGTTGCGGACACATCCCCAGTAGGAGATGTGCAGGAGGCAGCTGATCGATGTTTCTCTCTCATTGATGTTTCTAACTCTCTATCTCTCTCCCTTCCTCTCTGTAAAAAATTCAATAAAATATATTTTTAAAAAAATGAAAAAAAAATAAAAAGATTCAAACAGCATATTTTAATTATTAATCTTGTTTTCTGGGTCAAATATTCATTTTGATAATGTAATGAAAAGACTATTTCTTCTATAACCATGTCTCAGGAAGAAAAAGGCACAAAAATCAAAGGAAATTAGTATTATTGATTTATCATTTAAATAGGAAAATCCAATCTTCATCTTACCTACAGATTCTAGGGCACAATAGAGCACCATAAAATAACTGAAACTAATTCACCCATTGAAGCTATTGTTAGATTCTATCAATTCTAGGAGGATGGGACTTGAGACCCAATTTTACTTCAAAAGGAATAATGATGAGGATTGTAAAACCAAGCCATGGACAGTGATGAGCTATTAACATTATATCTATTGTGAATTACATCTATCCTTAGGGGAAGAAAATGTTCTTAAATTAATAATCTTTTACTCTAAATCAAAGGTTATCAGAAATGGTAAAATTGGGCCTATATTTCCATTTCCTCTTTCAACCCCCCTTCCCCCCCCACCACCACACACATAATTATTCAATTGGTTTCTTGTACTTTCTCAGTGCCAGGATAATTTGCTTGAATCATTATGGTGAGCCAAGGAGAATAAAAATGGGTAGATGAATACAGTTTGCCCTAAAACCATTTTACAGCATTTTTTCCTACTTAATTCAAAAATTTTAAAGGTTCCAATTTCTCCATATTCTCATCAGCACTTGTTATCTTGTTTTTTTTTTTATTTTATAATAACCATCCTAGCACATGTGAAGTGATGTATCATTGTGATTTTGATTTTGCATTTTCTTGATGATTAATGATGTCAAGCACCTTTTCATATACCTGTCCATCATTTGTATGTCTTCTTTGGAGAAACGTCTATCCAAATCATTGTTAATTTTTTAATTGAGTTCTTTGTGTTTTTTTGGAGTTGTGTAAGTTCTTTATATATTTTAGATATTAACCCTTCATCATATATGTGATTTGTAAATATTGTCTCAAGTTTCATAGGTTGCCTTTTCATTTTGTTAATCATTTTCTTTGTTGTGCAGAAGCATACTAATTTGACTCACCTGTCTATTTTTTAGTATGTCATATAAAATGCCTTTTTAAATACATTTCTTTGGATTATGGTTGCTAAAAGTATAAGCAGAAAGTGAAAGATATTTTATGTCTTTTTATGTATATGATAGTCTCACTTGCTCCATAGTATTTTCTTTTTCTATTTGTTCTTAATCTCATTACAAACCTTTTCTCTATTTTTTTATTTATATCATATTTCATATATTATTAGAATATTTGCTACAATGTGATGCCCTTCATTCCATGATAATTAAATCAGTTAAATTCCTACCCTGAATACTCTTGCTTCATTAATATATTTGTATGCACTGATTTTTGCCATATTCATTTCTGATGAAAAATTCAGTTGTTCAATCAATTAAAATATTTTTCAGTATTTAGAAACTTTCCTAAAATCTCTCAAATAAGCAGCATCTGGCCTCAGTATGCGCCATACCTCTCACCAAGTGGCCCCAGGCCTAACACTAGTGGCAGCTGACCTTGGTTGACAACTTGGCCTCTCCTGGACACCTCCAAGCCCAACACAAGTAGCAGGCATCTGCAGCTCACCAGGTGGCCATGGCCAGGAAATAGGTAGTGGTGGACCTTGACCTGCACCTCGTGGGAGGTCCCAGAGCCACCTCCATAAGCAACATTTTCAAGGGGTAGACTCAGTGAGCACAAGAGTCCGACTGAAGTAATTTTTGTTCCATGGGTCAGCCCCTGAACAACTGATCTTTCATGGGGGTTGCAGTCAGTCCTCATATCCACTTGGCCTGGAGGTAAATATCTCCCATTGATGTGCCTACTGCAATCAAGGCTCAACTACCATAGAAGAGTGTACATAGCCCACATAGGGTGTTGCACCTGGAGTACCCAGCTCAGGAGACTGGGGTGGTTGTGCTACTGGACCCTACAGAATACCTACTATATAAGCCCCCTCTACCAAGCCCGGAATATGTAGAAGTTTTACTTAATACAACAGAAACCAATACAGAGAGGCCACCAAAATCAGGAGACAAAGAAACATGCAGATAAAAGAACAGAACAAAACTCCAGGAAAAGAACTAAACAAAATGGAAATAAGCAATCTACCAGATGCAGAGTTCAAAACATTGGTTATAAGGATCCTCAGTGATCTCAGTGAGAACTTCAACAAAGAGATAGGAATCATACGTACATAACTAGAAAATATTAAATAAAAAACAGAAATTAAGCCTACATTAACTGAAAAGACAAATATATTATAAGGTATCAACAGTGGACTAGAAGAAACAGAGGATCAAATCGGAGATTTAGAAAATAAGAAAGCAGAAAACACAGGAAAAAAAAAATGAATCCAAAAATGGAGGATAGTATAAGAAGTCTGTAGGTCAACTTCAAGTGTATCAACATTCACATCATGGGGGTTGCAGACGGAGAAGAGAGAGAGCAATGAATTTAAAACCTATGTGAAAAAGTAATGACAGCAATTTTCCCTAACATGGTGAAGAAAATAGACACACAAGTCCAGGAAGCGCAGAGAATCCCAAATAAGATAAACGGAAAGAGGCCCACACCAAGACACATCAGCATTAAAATGACAAAGGTTAAAGACAAAGAGAAAATCTGAAAAGAAGCCTGAAAAGCTGTTAGTTATCTATAAGGGAGCCCCCCATAGGACTGTTAGCTGATTTCTCAACAGAAACTTTGCAGGCAGAAAGGACGGGCAAGAAATATTCAAAGTAATGAAAAGCAAGAACCTACAACCCAAGATTACTCCACCTAAAAAAGTTATCATTTAGAATTGAAGAAGACAGAGTTTCCCAAACAAGAGGTCATCACCACCTAACAAGTATTACAAGAAATTTAAAGGGTCTTTTTTAAAATGGGAGCCGGGTTGGGTGGATAAGTGAAAAACGTAGAGGGATTAAGAGTACAGACTGGCAGTTACAGAATAGTCATGGGGATGTAAAGTACAGCATAGGAAACATAGTCAATAATATTGTAATAACTATGTATGTGTCAGATTAGTACTAGATTTATGGGGTGATCACTTTGTAAGTCATATAAATGTCTAATCACTGGGTTACTAGTATACACCTGAAACTAAATACAATATTGTATGTCAACTTTACTTGAAAAATAAAAATTATTTAAAGAAATTTAAACTTAATTTTTTTGCATAAATATTTTCACCAATATTTTATTAAATGTTTAATTTATTTAACTTAGCAAACACCTTAAGTTTCATATCAAGCAATTTAGATTATGATTTATAATTCAGATTTATTACAACAATATGTTTTTAAAACTATAAATTATACACTAATAATATTTTAAATCTCTAGGTTATTTTTTCAACATTAAAAATACATTTATTTTCAAAATTATCTTTATCATTTCTATTTTAGCATTTTTGAACAGCAAATATTAAAATACTACCTATATTTCAACTGTTCTTTTATTTGAAAGGCTTTTTAAGAAAATGTTTATCCAGAATGATAGATGAATTCAACATTTTACTGTATTAGTTTTTCATTAAGTAAAGCTCTACTTTTATCTAATGAAAAAATAATTTTTTTGTCCCATTAGAAAAATAATTTTAAAAAAATCATGTTTCCTTGTCTTCCATTCACTAAGCTATGAATAATACAACAAAGCAATTTAAAGATAACACTATTTATTTTTCTTAAAATGTATGCTTGGAAGTCAATATTTTTATGCTAGTCAGGTCTGCTTTGTGGTTGACCCCTTGGATTGTCACCTCTAGATGGCTGAGTGTCACATGTTTTTTGGCAGAATTCCAGTGTGGGCGTTAACATTTTTTGGGGGGAAAATCACTGAAAAAAATCACAGACATACAAAATGCATCGGTATACCCTCTGAACATGTTTTTCCAATTACAAAAAGAATGTTAGTCTCATTCAATATAATGGCATTGTGCTAGTCACTAAAGAAAAAAAAAAGATAAATTCTTAATTTTATTTTAAAGGTTTTAGATATCTCATGAATTTATTGTCGCTTTGAGCCCCCTGGATAGTGAGGGACAGGTGACATTTTATACATTTGATAGATGAGCACACTCACGCTTTGGAATGGGACTACAAAAAGTGAGGCCAGGGGATCACTTTCATTCCTGAACTACTGACTAACAGTCTAACAGGAGATAAACATTAATTGAGAATAAGTGTTCAGAAACTTTAGAGCAATTTGTCAGAGTAACTGTACATCTATTGAATCTACACTAATAATAGACAAATATGTAAATTGACCATACCTCTGTGACACCCACAGCCAATCAGGAGGGGATATGCAAATTAGTGGGAAAAAGATGGCAGCAGTCACGTATCCAGCCAGAGCAGGCAGGAGGCTTGGGTCACCCCTGGCAATGGAGGAAGCCAAGCTTCCCGCCCGCCTGGGCCAGCTGCCAAAGGAGGGGCCTGTGGGTAGTGACCACGGAGCCGGCCTGAACACGCAGGAGGCTTGGGTTGCCCAGGCCGGCTGGTGAGGGAGGGCCTGCAAACAGCCCTCAGCCCCTTAGCCAATGTGGCCATGCCCCCATGGGGTGAGGGTCCCTGATGGGGGGCATGGCCAGCCTGCAAACAGCCATCAGCCCCTCACCCAGGCTGGCCAGGCACCCCAGCAGGGACCCCCACCCTGAAGGGGGTGTGGCCAGCCTGAAAATGGCCCTCAGTCCCTCACCAAGGCTGGCCACACTCCCCCCACAGGGAACCTCACACCATGGGGCCATGGCTGACCTGAAAACTGCCCCAGCCCCTCGTCTAGGCTGGCACCATCCCCAGTGGGAACCTCTACCCCAATGGGGGCATGGCCAGCCTGCAAACCACAATAGGCCCCTCACCCAGGCCTCCTCACCCCCCAAGGGAACCCCCACCCTGATCCGGGACACCCTTCAGGGCAAACCAGTCGGCCCCCACCCATGCACCAAGCCTCTATCTATACTAATAAAAGGGTAATATGCTAATTAGACTGGGAGACCTTCAGGGGGCCTTCTTCCAGGAGATGTTCTTCTGGACAAAGTCATGGCGGAGGGGCCGAGGTAGAGGCGGTTAGGGGCCAAAAGGGGAGGGTAATTGTGGGTGATCAGGCCAGGATGGGACAGCAGTTGGGGGTGAGACGGCCGACAGGGGGGACCAGTTGGGGGTAAGCAGGCCATCAATGGGGGTCAGTTGGGGTGATCAGGCCAGCGGGGGGGCAGTTGGGGGCAAGCAGGCTGGCAGGTAGAGTGGTTAGGGGCAATAGTTCTTAAAGGCCTACAAGGCTCTGATCATCTGTGTGCAGTAACTTCCTCTCCTAACAATGCTTGGTTCATTCTGTGCTGGTTAAACTCTCATTCCAGCTATTTCCTGAATGGGCCAGGTACACAGTAGTCACCCTTATTCTGGTTTCTCCTTCTGTGATTTCAGTTACCCATGATCAACCTGGGTCCAAAAATATTAAATGGAAAATGTCAGAAATAAATAATTTATGTTTTAAATTGTGGGCCATTTTGAGGGGTGGAATTAACTCACACACCATTCTGCTTATCACATCAGGGACATAACATCACACTGTCCAGCATCTAAAAGCTGTCCATATGCTACCTGTCACTTAGTAGCCATCTTGGTTATCAGATTGGCTGTCATGATATCACAGTGCATGTGTTCATGTGACCCTTATTTTATTTAATAATGCCCCCAAAGCACCAGCGTAGTGATGCTAGCAATTCAGATATGCCAAAGAGAACCCGTAAAGTACTTCCTTTAAGTGAAAAGGTGAATACAATACAATAAGTTGTTTTGAGAGACCACAGTCACATAACTTTAATTAGAATATCCTATCTAGTAAAAGAGTAATATGCAAATTAACCATCACTCCTCAGCCCGTCAGTTCGTCACAAAGATGGCTGTGGCCATGGAACTGGAGTGAGCAGGAGGCTTGCATTGACCCCAGTGATGGAGGAGGCCAAGCTTCCCACCTTCCCTGGCTGGCCATGAGCTCCACTCAAGGCTACAAAGTTTCAATTATAGAAGATAAATAAATCCCAGATACCTGTTTCCAGCCAGCATGGCCTCTGCTCAAGGAGGGACTGGGAGCCTCGGTTGCCAGGAGCAACCCAACCTGGGCTCCGCTTAAGGGTACAAAGTTTCAATTATAGAAGTTAAATAAATCCCAGATACCTGCTTCCAGCCCCCGGCCGTGGCAGCCTGAAAACGGCCATCAGCCCCTCACCCAGGCTGGCCAGGAACCCCAGTAGGACCCCCCCACCCTGAAGGGGCTGTGGCCAGCCTGCAAACAGCCCTCAGCCCCTCACCCAGGCTGGCCACACCCCCATGGGGTGAGGATCCCCACTTGGGGGCTTGACCAGCCTACAAACAGCCATCAGCCCCTCACCCAGGCTGGCCAGGTACCCCAGGGGGACCCCCACCCTGATCTGGGATACCCTTCAGGGAAAACCGGCCAGCCCCCACCCATGCACCAGGCCTCTATCCTATATAATAAAAGAGTAATATGCAAACTGACTCGAACAGCAGAACGACTGGGAATGACTGGTCACTATGACACACACTGACCACCAGGGGGCAGATGCTCAATGCAGGAGCTGCCCCCTGGTGGTCAGTCTGTTCCCACAGGGAGAGCCCTGCTCAGCCACAAGCCAGGCTGAGGGCTGCCAGTACAGCAGTGGTGGTGGGAGCCTCTCCCGCCTCCTCAGCAGTGCTAAGGATGTCCGACTGCAGCTTATGCCTGGTCCCAGCTGTCAAGTGGACATCCCCTGAGGGCTGCCGGGCTGCCAGAGGGATGTCTTACTGCCAGCTTGGGCCTGATCCCCCAGGGAGTGGGCCTAAGCCAGCAGGTGGACATCCCCCAAGGGGTCCCAGACTGAGAGAGGGCACAGACCGGGCTGAGGGACCTCCCCGCCAAGTGCACAAATTTTTGTGCACTGGGCCTTTAGTATTATTATAATTGTTCTATTTTACTATTAGTTATTGTTGTTAATCTCTTACTGTGCCTAATTTATACGTTAAATGTTATATATATATGTATATATATAAGAAAAAAACATAGTATATACAGGGTGGATCAAAAAATAGGTTTACAGTTGTTCTTATGGAAAATAATACAATAATTAATAAATACTAATACAAGAGTAAACTGTGTTTTGTGTACTCACAACTATAAGCCATATTTCACCTACTTTCTTCAGGAATCCACTAGTGGTCTTGGAACATAGCCCAATGTGGATAAGGGAGAACTATTATACTTCTCCTAAATATTCATTATATACTTCCCCTGAATAGTCCCTCTGTCTGCAACCCTCTTTCTTTAGATAACTATGTGTTAAACTCTTTTGTGTCTTCAAGTCTCTACTAAAATCCAGCCTTCCTGAATCATTTATACATGTCACCTCTACCAAACCCACATCACTGACATTAGTATGAAAAAGAAAATAAAACCTCAAACTAGAATTCCAAGTTAATAAAAAACATTCTTCAAAAATAAAAGTGGTATTTATAGGTGAATATAAAAGGTGTTTTATATTAATTTTTACAACATATCTGTATATATAAAAGCCTAAGTGATCATTATGACCAAACAACCAGAACAACCCGAACAGACTGGTCAACCAGTTGCTATGACACACACTGACCACCAGGGGTCAGATGCTCAATGCAGGAGCTGCCCCCTGGTGGTCAGTGTGCTCCCAAAGCTGGCCAACTTTCCCAGGTCCTTCCCCCTGGCTGGCCAACCTCCTGCATTCCCTCCCCTCCCAGCAGGCCCTTCCTCCTGGCTGGTACCTCCCCACAGCTGGCCAGCCAATCTGCCATGGTCCCTCCCCACCATGCCTCTCAGGCCCCAATCAGCCTGGCCCTGATGACTGGGCAAGGTGGCCCCGGTCAGCCCTGATTGCCAGCCAGGCCTAGGGACCCCAGCCATGCACGGATTTGTGTACTGGGTCTCTAGTAATTTAATATTTAAAGAAAAATAGTAGCAATATATTGTGGATTTTTAAATATGTAGAAGCAAAATGCATTAAAATTATAATACAAAAGATATGTGTTATGCTAAATTTTGTATGTTGATTGACTGGCCACAGAGTGCCCAAGTTAAACATTATTTCTGGATATGTCTGTGAAGTTGTTTCTGGATGAGATTAGCACTTAATCAGTGGACTAGGTGAAATAGATTGCCCTTCCCAATGTGGGTGAATATCGTTCAATCCCTTGAAGGTATGAATAGAACAAAAGGCAGAAGAAAAAGGAATTCACTTCCACCTCCTCCGCCCCCTCCCCCCCTTCTCTCTGCTTCAGAGGTGGAACATCTCATCTCATTTCATTGCATATCGATCTTTCCCACCTTCAGACTCTGAATTATACCACTAGCTTCCTGGGTACCAGCTTGCAGACAGCAGATTGTGATGCTTTTTTGCTTCCATTATTGTGTGAGCCAATTCCTCCTAAGACATCCTCACTCTTTCTCCCTCTCTCTTTCTCTCTCATTCTTTCTCTAGCAAACCCTGAAAAATACAATGGGATATGGGAAAGAGGCATTTACACTATTTTCAGAGTTTTAAGTGATATGTATAGTGTATAAATGAGTTAAAAGATGGGAATTCACTCTTTATTAGCCACTAGCCACATGTAGCTATATACATTTAATTGAAATTAATTAACTTAAATTACACTTTTAGTTTCTCTGTTGCACAAGTGCTCAGGAGCCTGTTGAACATGGAACTAGTGGCTACTGAATTGGATAGCATAGATTTGAAACAATAGCATTGCCTTAGAGAATTTACTTTAAAAAAGAAAAAAACAAATAGAAATCATAAAACAAATACTAAGAATTGCTTGATCCAAGAGGGCAGAAAAAGAGAAAAATAATAAAAAAGAAATGACATAAAGATAAAACAGTTAGCAAGATGTTATAACTAAGTCCCATAACCATATGTAAAATTACATAATATGTAAACAGATTTTTTTTTCCAAGGACATGGGACTTACCAATGACAAATGGGACTTACCAATGACATATATGAAGAGCCATGAAATAAATTTAAATAGATTTATAGTATATTAAATTATACATAATGTAGTCTCTAATCAAAATATAATATTAATAAAATATATATTAAAAATTTTCACATATTTAGAAACACAAAAATACATGTATAAATAATATATTAGACAAGGGAGATAGATATAAATATATAAATTAGAAAATATTTATATTATAATGAACATTCAATATATCAATGTTTGTGTGTTACAGTTAAAGCATATCTAGAGGTTTACAGCTTTAAATGTTTATATAGAAAACAAGAACAGTATAAAATCAATAACTTAAGATTCCATCACAAAAATATAGAAAAATAAGAGAAAATTATATCCAAATTAATTAGAAGAAAGTATTAAAAATAAAAGCGGAAATCAATGAAATGGAAATTAGACAATCAATAGAGAAAATAAATTAAACCTGAGTGGTTACATTAAAGAGATCTATAAGGTTACCTTTAGCCTGATTGATCAAGTCAAAAAATAAATAAAGGCAAATTTTAAAAATCAGGAAAAAAAAGAAGGAGCCACCCCTCAAGATCCTGGAGCTATATAAAGAATAATAGGGAGATAACATTTCTGCCTATAAAGTTGACAATCTAGTTGACAATATAAATGAAGTAGACAAATAACTTGAAGCCAAAAATTACCAAAGAAAAATTTGAAAATAAAACCAAAATGAGAGTAGATCCTTTATAAACCTTACATTTTGCCCTGCATAAATATAGTAATAATCATATACAAGAACAGGCAAGTAAAAAAATTAATAAAAATATAAAGTTCACAAATACCCTTACCTTCTTTTATTATTGTTATTGTACTTATCATTATCTAAGTTTTTGTTGTTGTTCATTGGATTTCTGCTTCACGCCTCCACTAAAAAAATATGTTCAATTAGGGCAAGACTTAGACCTTTGCCTATATGCTCAGCACCTAGCACAGTGCTTATTAAGTATTTGCTGAATTAAAGAAAAGATCATTAAGGTATATGATAGAGTTTGAACCACAAGTCAATAGAAAACTTTGGGGAAGCTACTCATCATATATTAAGAAATAAAAAGCACACAAAGTCAACTATAGTTCATATCATACAATAAAGTGAATTGTAGATGGCTTTAAGGCCTAAATATCAAAGTTAAAAGGTGAAAAACTAGGAGGACAAAAGAATGAGATAGTATCTTTATTATCTTGGGGTAAGAAAAGAATTTATCAGAGAATAAATTTAACATGTCAACTAACAAAATAATCTAAATAACTAAATAAGATGCACATGATTCCTGTAATAGATATATATTGGAAAATTAATGTCTCAATTTATATTTATATTTTTCATTAGTATCCATTCATTTTGGAGAACTAAAAACAAACTTAAAATTTAATATACACAGCTTTCAAACAGACTACCTAATATAATGTTTTTAAATAAGACAACGGAAATGATTGCTTTGTTGTCTCTTAATATTTATTCCGAATTCTATATTATTGTAACAAAATCCCTAATTATTAGTCAAATATCTTCCCCCCCCCCCCACAAAACAAACAAACAAACAAAAACAGAAGAATGAACAAGAAGAGGAGAAAGAGGAAGAAGGGGAGGAGGAGACAAAAGAATAAAGGAAGGAGGAAGGAGAGGACAATCTACCTACATATAACCATGGGATATATTCAAGCCAATAGAATGTGAAAAGACTTAACATGAGCAACTTCAAAGTCAAGCCCTTAAAAGGAGGGTAAATATTCTTCTGTGACCTCTTTCCTTTTCCATGCTTCAGACTTGTTAGACTATGAGCTCTTTGGATCACGTACTAGTATATGAGAAAAATACTCCACAAAAGGGAAATATGCACAGGACAGAAAGACCATAGCAACCAAACCATTTGTTACTTTGAAATGACAAAGAAATAAGTCTCCATTTTATTTATGAGCGTCTGAATAATGTTCTACCAACTCTGAAGCCTTTGTTTACACACAGATTACATTAAATTACTAAAATAATTGCTTGGGTTTTAGAAATAAGAAAAGTAGTGGTATATTATAACTTCTGATTACATTTTTTTAACTTATTAAGCTATTATGGTTGGTAATATTTTCTATAGATGCTTTCCATTAAATATTATATGTATTAAACATACTAAGGTCTTTTTACTTAAAGCTTTCATGAGAAATCTTAGGGCTGTAAAGATGCTTATTTGTTCATCTAATTTTAGTAGGTACAGTCACATAAAATTGCTCTGGTTGCAAAAGAAGCCAGCATGACAGCTAACAGAGGTGAAACATAATAACGCTGACTTCTTTCAAGCCTTCATGAGAGAATGAAAATCAGTACGTAGAGAAAAAGCATGCATAAGGTTTTAAGGAAAATAGGATAAAAGGGGCTTATAACTATAATTTAGAAAATCTGATTATCATGGACCTTTTCAACTAAGCAATATCCCATTGAATAGAAACATCAGGATAACATTATCCTGTTATTATAAACTAAAGAAATTGTCTCTATTAGAATATATGTTAGCAAAGAAGGTCAAGTTCAAATTCTAGAAAAGTATTTTGCAAGCACAGAAGTTTGAACAGTTATAGGGTAAGACCTAGCTTAGCAATAAAAGCAATATATTCTCTTTAGAATGTCATGTGAATGATACATTACTTTGAATTTCTCAATTTTTTTTCTAGAAAAAAATTGTATTGTAATAAAGGTTTGTATTTTTAATATAGTCTTATTTAACTGATAAATAATACATGGAAGTGGAAATAGCAGTATCCCAATTGCACACTTAATTTTTTTTTTTACTTGACAAATTTTTAAGTTTGTGTCTTTGAATGTTTCTATTATAGATTTGACATCCCAGGTTTGAGTATTTTTATTTCTATTCTAAGTAAAGATAATGAGGGTTATAACTTAAAATGGACTAGTAATTGACATGATCACACTATCAATAACAGAATAGTTACTAACAGAAAAAATTTAAAATAAGAGTAGTTACCAAGTTTGTAAGCAAAAACACAAATGTCTTAAAGAAAAATATATACATAACACATAACATAAAAATAAAAATTATTAAGCAAATCAAGTATCACTAATACTCCCCCTACTGAATATTGTGTTTATACTTATGCAAATTAATCTTACATAATAAATAAGGTTTAAGGAATATTTTTAAAATAAAGCTTAAGTTACATTCAAGATAATACACTTCAAATTTTATCTCTTCAAGTAATAATTATTTGATTTATTTTCATCATATAGAGAGAAGGGGATTGGGAGGCTATTCATGTAGAACATTTACCTATTACTACATTCTTTACACTTTGGAATAAATCGGGAGGAATAAATTCTAGTTAATTAATATATTATTAAGCAAAACATATCAGACCAAAAGCTTATTTATCTCTTTTTCGAGGTAAAGTTAAAGGTGTCCCTTTTCTCATCTCTGTGAAGAAGATTTGGACTTGGTTTAATTACTGAGGTATAGCCAATTTGAGTAGCCATCATCTGTGTGAAGAAATACATTTTTGAATCTTCAGTCCTGTTTTAAAAGGTTGAAGGAATTCCTTATTTAGAGGAATGAAGGGGGACTGGATATAGTTTTTCTAATGTAAACAGTGTATTCTGAATTTAAAGTCAGAGCATGGAGATAAATGAACCAGCCAAAGCTCCTCAGATAGCCTGTGTGAGCCAGAGTGACCTTGTGTCATTACACTCTTCCAGCCTCTTCCTGGGCATCAGGGGACTGGCCTCTTGCACTTCTTCAGACTTAATAGGTAGAATCCCAACTCAAGACATTTGCAATTGTGCTTTTTTCTAACTTGGGTACTTGTTCTCCTAATAACTGGTTGGCTCCCTCCCTCACTTCCTTTAATGTCACCTATCATTTAGTGAGTGAGGCAAGAAAAAATATTATACTTTGCACTTGTTTTGCCCCAGACCCTAATGTAGTACTTCCTATACATGGCTTCATCTGAGAATGTGACAAAAGGAAGCAGGGAAAACTAGAAGTAAATAGGATTGCTCCTTCCCTAGAAACTACCTCCTAAATTTTGGCTTTCATTGCCATGCTGATGCAAAAATGCAAGTCTAGTGTTCTTTGATCTGATAAATCTATGGCAACATTTATTCTCCCAGCAGCTGAGTTGAGGAGTCGAAGGTAAAGGGGGCCTAAGAACTTAATCCCCATAATCCAGACATTCATTTTCATGCTCAACTAACTTTCCTGGTCCTGATGACTGGACAATAACATATATTTGTTGGAATATCGTGGAGTTGTTATTATTTGGGTATAATATAAGAAACTATGTAATCGGTGAAGCAAATGCTTTAAGATTGTGATGTTCCTATCAAATGTTCAGGCAATTTGTTGATTTGAATCATCTATTTTTGAATGATAAAATTAAGAATCATAAGCTTAGATAGAATGAAAGGTCAAGAAAAGTTTAGTAAAATTATTTAAGTATTTCTTATCTTAAGTAAACATTTAAAAAACAGATATTTTTCTTTAGACATAAGGGTTTTGTTTGGATGAAAAATTTTCTGAAGAAGATATAAAAAAGGGAAATAAGCATATAGAACAAAAAATAAACTATAAAGCACATTATCTTGCCTTTAATTCTGTCCCTACTAATGATTTACTATGTACTTTGCATTATAATTTCCTTACTGGTTACCACATTACATTGATAATAAAATGGCAATGGATTTTACTGAAAATATCAAAATGATAAAAGCTGACTAAAGAAATTTTAATTTCTAATCATTCTGTGCAATTCATGTGCTCCTGAGGTAGTAGCAATTTAGATAATTAAATTATTCTGTATACAAACTAATAGGTAGAGAGCAAATATATTTTTTTATTGTACATTCATGGTAAGAAAAAGGTTCTGAGCAAATGTTGACTGAGCAGTTTGTCTCTGACAGTCTCAGCTCACCCACAACTTAAATCTTCCTTTTCAATAATGTACTTTTCCCATGTACATTACCTCAAGGAGATGATAGAAATTAAGAGAGTATGTGTTAAATGTTTCTATATGGTGAAATGTTTTTCTAGTCAGAGATTCACTCCTATTGATTATGACCTACACATTATAGGAATCTTCTCAGTAACCCAGTATCTTATGGAGAATTACCTTGTCATAATAATCTACACTAATAAAAGACAAAGATGCTAATTGACTGTACCTTCGCTACGCCCACCAGCCAATCAGAGCGACTATATGCAAATCAACCCAACCAAGATGGCGGCTAATTTGCATATACCGGCTGGGAGCGAAGACTGAAGATACTGGGTTACTGAGAAGATTCCTATAATGTGTAGGTCATAATCAATAGGAGTGAATCTCTGACTAGAAAAACATTTCACCATATAGAAACATTTAACAAGTTCAATGTCATGGAAGCAAAGTTCTGCAGAAGGGAGCAAAGTAGAGGCGGCAGAGACAGGAATGATGCCAAGGTGGTGGAGGCGGGAGGCAGGAGGGAAACAAGCCAGGCGGCTGGGTGGTAGGGAAACCAGCTGGGCGGCAGAGTGGGAGCGAAGCCCACCTCAGCGGGTTTCGCTCCCTTCTCTGCTTAGCTCCAGCCGCAGGAAGCCCTATTCTTGCAGGAATCTTCTTGCAATGGGCCTCTAGTAATATATATATATATATATATATATATAGAGAGAGAGAGAGAGAGAGAGAGAAATATGCTAATTAACTGGGATGCCGTATCGGATTGACTGGACAGGAGGAGTTTGCACGTGCAGTGTCGGGGGTGGGGCGGCAGGGGCCTCCATGCACCTGCCCTGGGGAAGGGCCTGATCGGAAACAGATGTGGCTGCTTCAAGGGCTGGAGAGGGAGGCAGGGCCAGACCGGAGATGTGGGTGGCACTGCAGGATTTCAAATCGAGTGCTGGGCTCCTAGTATATATATAAAAGTCTAAGCGACCTTTACGACCGAATGACCAGAACGACCAGAACGACCAGTCGACTAGTCACTATGACACGCATGTAGAGAGTGCCTAGAAAGGCACATGAGCATTTCTTTAATTATTGTCAGCTGAATCCAGTGGCATTGGCAGAGCCATGTCCGGGAAACACGCCTTGCCAGAGGCAGGAGTGTTGTCAGCTTGACCTTCAGTCCAGGCACTAGGGGATGGGTTTCGTTATCTAAATCCAGCCAAGCACCAGGAATGAATACAACTCGGGTCCACCCAAGAATGCACATAATCTCCTTTGTCTTGACCTTTAGTAAAACTTCCTGGTTTCTGCTGTATAAAATAAACATGCTGTATTGGCTCTGGGTCCCTGTCTCTCCATTGGAGGACAGTGGTCCCACCCAGTCCCAGCTTTCCCTACTGTATTTGTGTCTGTCTCTTTCATTTTCTCAATCCCCCCGTTGCTCCTACTCAGGAACCGGACTGCTCTCTAGCCTCGCTGGAAGCGGAAAAGAGAAATATTTATATGCGCACTGACCACCAGGGGGCAGATGCTCAATGCAGGAGCTTCCCCCTCATGGTCAGTATACTCCCACAGCCAACCTCCAGGGGCCCCTATCCCCCACTGGCTGGCCAACCTCCCATGGTCCCTCCCACCCTCCGGCAGGCTGACCTCTTACGGTCCCTCTCCCCAGCCAGCCGGCCCCCCTCTAGGCCTCGATCAAGGGCCAGACCAAGGGACCCCACCCAGGAACGAATTCGTACACTAGGCCTCTAGTAAATAAATAAAAGCATGACCATTTCAGAACATAAAACAATATCTAGACTTGATATGAGTGATACAGCTGCAATTGGATTTTAGAGATCACCTATCTCTTTTTTTTCAATATACAACATTTATTGCATCTTTAAAATGTCACAAATAAGTCTGAGGAATCATCCAGCATCTTGCTATTTCTATAGCTGGACAACTTAGATCTTATTCATCAGACTGCTGAATTGTTATTTTTTTCAACATAGATATTCTCCCCTAATTTTCTGTATCCTTGTTTCTAACTGTTGTGGCTTGCTGAATCAAAGCAGCTGAATTTGATACAAGTTCAATGTCATTTCCTTCAAGAATTAACTCATCTTTCTGGGCTTCAGATACTGAATGCAACACCAGATCTCATCCCAACCATGCGGATGTATTTTTCACCCAAGAAATTTCTGATTTCAACAAGAGAACCATCCTCCTGAATAATGTTGTTGATGGGGAAGTGAGCATACACAGACTTCATCTTGTAATGGAAGCCCAGTGTGACACCCTTGATCATGTTCTATACATGACTGCAAATATTGTGAACAGTAGCCAGTTCCTTTCTATTTCCTAACCATTTGTCAAACCTAGCCTTTTCTTTTTCTTTCCAAGGAGACTGAGTTCTGCATTGATGTGACTGAAGTCCCTCAGCAGGGTACCTTTGGGGCCCTTCACCATAACTGTGTGACCCTTCAGAGTGATGTTGACATTTTCTGGAATGTCAACAATCTGATAGCTGAAAATGTTCTTCATCCTCAAACTTGGTAGGTAAAAGAGCTAGAGATCACCTATCTCAATAACTTCATACTACAAACAAGAACATTGAGATAGTGAGGCCAGAGAGCTCATTACTGGCATACCAAAGCCCCATGTTTACAAATGTCTCCTTAATTAACATGTGTCCTTCATCTGTAATGTTTCTTCTCTTCCTACTGACCCCACCCCTCTGGTGAGTTTTTTCCATTATCCAATCTATATATATAAAAGGCTAATATGCCAAGTGTCCGACCATTGGACTGTTTGACTAGTAGCTATGGTGCACACTGACCATCAGGGGGCAGACGCTCAATGCACAGGCATGAAAACATGGAATAGACTAATGAATCTCAGAAAGAAGGGGGGTAGGAAGAGATTAATCAAAGATCTTGTATGCATACTATAGGCCCGGTGCACAGGTCCCTTGGACTCGCCTACACCCTCTCACAATCTGCCAGTTTCAGTCCAATCCCTGCAGGCTAGACCGAGGGACCCCACCAGTGCATACATCTGTGCACTGGATCTCTAGTATTCAAATAAAATGTCCCAGGTTGGGGACATTCCCATTGCCATGCCTGTCCCCACTCATTTCATTGCTACCATTACATTTGTCCTTGCTATGTATATCTATAAGGCCATAATTCTAATCTAAAAACATTTAAGCCTATGATAATTAATTTTGAAAATTGGTCTCTAATCTACTTGGAAAGTAACAATATCTTACAAAGAATTGAATCTTTGTGCCTTACTGAGCTTCTGTCACAAGAAATGATCCTTGGTGACTGAAACAGAAGCATAGGTAACCATGTGTGATAGCTTAAATACAAAAATCCGTTCTTCATTGGACAAGCAGAGCTTCTGGTTGGGTGATGTAAAATGTAGTATAGACACTAACAGGTTGTGCTTGGATTGAACACCATTCTTGTTCTTTCATAGGCCTGTGTGGTACACAAAGCTTATTTTTCCAGGGTTTCAAAGAAAGACAGTTTTCTTGGCAACTGGACAGGTACAAGCAGACTCCATGTAGAAGGAATGCCAAATACCACTAGCATCTAGTTTCTGAACAGGCAATGTGCACTGGAAATAGAGAGCAAAATAAATGCAGCAATATTAAATCATCAACAAAGATTGAAATATGAAAAATGAGACATTGCAAATTCTATGTAGTTAGGCTATTACCCCTGCTATAATAAAATGAGTAGATGGGTAGAGAGTAACAAGGACACAGAAGTGCATTAAAGAGTAATATGTAGTGTCAATATCAGGGTAAAAAAGGAGTCTGAGAGAAATGGACTGCAAACAGAACAATTTCCACTTGGCATACTTGCCTAAACTGTTCTCTGGCACCTTCCAGTTGTCCTATGGAATATCACCTTAGGAACTTCACATATATAGTTGCTTTTTCCAGGAATACCATCCCCAAATTCTTCCAATTTGGGTGAACTTCCCCATGCTCATCTCAACTTTCACTACCATCCTTACACCAAACAGTTACACAGTTAGACTAACTTTTAGTCAAATGGGCAATATTACTGAGATCTTACTATTGTTGGGTCTCATGTTTCTGCATGTCTTCTGAACAGAGACGTTGCTAGCTTTTGTTCTAGACTATCTTTTTAAGGATGCTTATAAAGCAAATGACATTAATATACAGTGTCTCACTCAGAAGGGACTAGATTTGTTTGATGTCCTGGATAATAAAGCAAATGTCTTCCTTTGTGTAGGTTTGCTTTGACAATTTTAGGTGGATCTCTAAGATTAAAGTTCTTCAGCTGTGACACAAACCCACGGTTTGTACACAATGCACCTAAGCTGCTCCAGTTCACCTCCATGGGATCTGGGGCAAGAGGAACCAAGGCAAACTCAAAGCACATGCTCCCCGATGTCCACTGTAATAAAGTCCTTTGTCTCAGAATTCCCATGACTTCCACCAGCTTCTACATGGAAAACTTCCATGCAGGGTAATATCTCCCACTCTTCACAGTTCTTGACAATTATATGTGCGACGTAACTCCAGTGCTATGAATACAGTGATGAGTAACCACTATGCCCTGGTCCTAATTAGGGTTGTATTTTATAGAGGGAGACAAACAAAAACCCATGTAGATAATAAAATCCATGATGGCCACAGTTCCACATAAGTGTCGTAATGGAAGGCAACAGAGAGCTATCCCTCTAATAGAGATAGAGGAAAAATAGTGATGGAAAATATCTCTGAATAAGTGACATTTAAACTGGGAACGTAGCCCAGCCGGCATGGCTCAGTGGTTGAGCATCGACCTATGAACCTGTAGGTCATGGTTCAATTCCTGGTCAGGGCACATGCCTGGGTTGCAGGTTCGATCCCCAGTGTGGGGCATGCAGGAGGCAGCCCATCAATGATTCTTTCTCATCATTGATGTTTCTGTCTCTCCCTCTCTGTTCTCTCTGAAATCAATAAAAAAACATATATTTAAAAAAGTAAACTTGGGCATAAATTATAAGATAGAGCCTTCCACTAGAAGTAGGAGAGAGGTGATTTCTAGGTAAACAATACATCAAAAGAAAGGGCTGTAAGCTGAGTTTGGATATCAGAAGAGAGAGCAAGGGTAAAATTGTTTGAAAACTGTGTATGTACAAGAGGTTGTTAAGGTTCATAGTATACAATAAGTTCTTACAGAATTTGGTTAAAATAATAAATTTTCTAAGTTAAATTAGATTTTTTAGGAGAGGAAAGTAGCTAACTATGGGAATTAATGACACTTGATTTGTGTTTTTAAAAGATAATTCAGATTCTATTAGGTAAATACATTTGAAGAGGTTAAGTGGGAATAGAAATAGGGTAGAAACAATAGAATTTGGGGGACTACTATTAAGACAATAGACAACAGATAGGTGAATATTAGAGTAGGCAATTGAGACAGAGAATTAGAAATAATCAAAATATATTTTAGAAGTAGAACTGAGAGTTCAGTGTGGATGGTGAGTGAAAGAGAAAGAAAATTGATGTCTAGATTATTGGAAAAACCAACTATATTTACCCACTCTCTCACTTCTTCCCTCTCTTCCCTCGTTGGCATTTATTAAGGCTCATGTGAATGTCAGGTGCTCTTTTAGGATATGGAATACAACAGTGAACAAAATACAGTCCTTGCCATTAAGCAATTTGCATGCCAATGGGAGGTAGCAACAATTAAATAAAAATATCACAATGTTTTGAGAAATTATGCAATATAAGGAAGTGATAAGCCCTACTGGAGAAAAATGAGAGGTCACAGGATAGAGGATGAAAAGGATTCTCTCTAGATAGTTAGGAGTGGCTTTTGCTGAGACGACATCTGAGAAGAGACATACATGCAGGGGGTGAATGAGCCAGGTGGATATTGGCATGATTTGAGTCTTTCAGGCAGAAGGGAAAATATAAAGGTCTTGGGTCAAGAGGGTTCACTGAGTATGGTTTCATTTGCATTACTATTTCTGGCTCTAAAGCTCTCTGTGCTTTCTTTTTCCTTCTCTCAAAAGCCTAAATAAATAATTAAACAGAGTCAAGCCCACCGTGTTAATCACATGTTCCTCCGAGCAGGGTGCCTGCCATAGATTTGGCTCCCAATAATCAGTTGCTCCCAAATTAGCACCTCTTTCTCTGGCAGAATAAGTGTTTTCTTTAAAAAAGAAACAGTCTCACAGAATACTGTTTATTTAAACTTAGACTCGCTCATAAATTATTTATTTTTTCCTGGCCTCTGTCCAGTCTTCTGGGATTGCTGCTTCTCTTGACCTCTCAGAGAATTCAGCACATTCTTGTTCAGCTGAATCTTTGCCACCTGCATATAAACTTTCCTTAACGTAGCCCACCCTGACAAAAATGAGGGCAATTTTAAAACCCCTCTTGGCTCCAATGTTCCTCCTCCAGACATTGCCCCATTTTCTATGATACCCTTCAGAGTAAAGCTGTGGAGAGTTGTGTATGGTCACTCCTTCCTCATGTTCTATTTGTTCTTTTTTCCTCCTTTATTTTCACCCCCATCACCATTTTCGCCCTTATACCCTCTTATAGCTCCACCTACCCCAGTCCCCAAAATCACCACACTGTTGTTCATGAATTATTTTTTCTTCTCTTTTCTTTTTTGCTCAATCCCTCCACCCCCAACCCCTGCTCCCACCAGAGCTGTCTGCCTGCTCTCTATCTATGAGTCTGTCTCTAGTTTGCTATTTGTTCTTCGTGAACATTGCCAATGTGGCCTTCTCTCTCTTTTCCTAATCAGTAGTGGATTTTATTACTTTTTTAAAAAGTAGCTTTGACTTCATTTAATATGTGTTTTATCTCTTCTTAATTAATATCTACTCTTCTAATAATAAAGGCTAACCACAAAGAACTGAGCAGTATCCTGGCACCATGTATCTTTTACATATTTACTCATTTGATCCTTACCACAACCCTGCAAGGCAGGTACTATTACTAACCTTCATACATTATAAATGAGGAAAAATTGAGAGCTAAAGCTACTTTCAAGGTCAAAAACTGTTAAGAGAGAAAGCAGAGATTCACATGTAGTCAGAGACAATACCTCTTTATAAAGGTTTACCTTCTACTTTCTTTGGGTTTAGTCTTTAGCTTTTTTTTTTTTTAAACTTTAAAGTTGTTGGATGTTTAGCTCATTAAGTTGAGCCTTTTTCTTTTACTTTCCTAATACAAAATTGAAGGTTCTATAATGCTAACTAAGTTACACTTCATTTACATCATATAAGTTTTTATAATATCCATTTCTGTTTTCTCTTTGATATACCAACTATTCAGAACAATGTTGTTAAATTTCTATTTTGAATCATAATATGTGGTTGATTCAATGACGAATGTCCTTATAAGGGACAGAAGGGATGGCCATGTGAAGATGGAGGCACAGGTTGGAGTGACACCGCCACAAGCCTAGGAACACCTAGAGACCCAGGAGCTGTAAGAGGCAGGAAGGACCCTCCCCTAAAGCATTTGGAGGGAGCACAGCCCCAACCACACCTTCATTTCAGACTTCTGGGCTCCAGACTATGAGAGAATACATTGTTCTTTTAAGCCATCCACTTTATAATAATTTGTTATGGTGACTCTAGTAAGGTAATTCACCCCCAAAATAGGTTTTCAAAATTTTGATTTTTCAGTATAAATTCTTCATATAAATCTAAACGATATATATATATATATATATATAGAGAGAGAGAGAGAGAGAGAGAGAGAGAGAGACACCAGGTTATTATGCCCACCCCATCAGTACTTCATTGGGCCACCTTTTGCTTTTAATACTGCAGCGATTCTTCTTGGCATTGACTCCACGAAATGTTGAAAAGGTGATGTGAGGAATCTGACACCATGCCTGATGAATAGCACTGTCCAGTTCTGTGTGATTTGATGGTTGTGGAACCAGCTGCCTGATGGCTCTTTTAACTTCGTCCCACAAATGCTCAATTGGATTGAGATCTGGTGATTGTGGGGGCCACCTAAGGAAGGTAAAGTCTCCCTCATGTTCTTGAAACCACTCCTGCACAATACGATCACCGTGGCATGGCGCATTGTCTTGTTGGAAGAAGCCATCTCCATTGGGATACGCCATCAACATGATAGGATGAACTTGATCAGCAACGATACTTAGGTATGTTGTGCTATTCAGACGTTGTTCCACATGAATTAAAGGGCCCAAATCAGGCCAGGAAAACATGCCCAAACCATAACACTGCCCCCACCAGCTTGAAGGGTTGTACTCATGCATGTGGGATGCATGCTTTCATGCTGTTTCTGCCAAATTCTCACTCTGCCATCTGCATGATGCAACTGGAAACGTGATTCATCAGACCACATGACTTTTTTCCAATGCTCGACTGTCCAATCCTTGTGTTCCTGTGCGAATTAGAGTTGTTTTATCTTGGTAACTGCAGACAGCAAAGGTGTTCAAACAGGTCTTTGGCTGTTTTGCTGATACTTGCTCCATGGCTCTGAGCGCCAACAATTATCCCACGTTCAAAGGCTGTTAAATCGCGTTGTTTACTCATATCTTCAGAAAAAAAAATCACTTCTACTATCGTGGTAAACAACCTGCTTCCCTATTTATAATGGTCTGGCCCTCTAGCATCTTCTGTGCGAAATTATAGCTAATTTGCCTATAAACGTCAGGTGGTCATAATAATCTGGCCACTCAGTGTTATATATATGGAATAACCCCCAAATAAAATATTAATTTAAATTGAATACATCTAGCTTTATGCAAACTTCACTAATTTATCTTCCTTATTGCCATTTTGTCTTTGTTGAGAGAAAATTTTATCATATAATCTAGCAAGCCACAGACAGTAATTGGCAAACAAAAATTTAAACTATGTATTTTAACATCCATTCTCTAGCCTGGTAATTTCCAAAATACTTAAATACTTCTTTCACTATTTCTATGACTAGTCCAATGAGACCTAATAATAATTGATAAATAATTAGTCATATTTTAATAATAAAATAATCATATTTTATATTTTTTGTCATTCCTTGATTTTAAAAATCATGTACTTTCTTAATTTCCCAAAGAAATCTTATTCATATATTAATTAAGGAACTATGGGCAAAACTCTAAAATTAAAACAGAAGCTGGTAAGGGAGGGAAAAGTTAATGGAGAAAGAGTTAGATAGGCATTGGCACCACCAAATAAACAAGTCAAATTGAGATCTATAACAAAAGTAGATCATTCTGCTGAAACAAATTGAAAGGGCTTATGACCCATGATGCATTTCCCCTTTAGCTTCTTCATGAATACTTCCTCTACTAAGGTGTTCATTACTACAATCCTTGAATTCGAATCATAATATGTGGCTGATCAGTCACAAAATAATTGAAAATAGGACCAAGCAATTATTTGGTGTAAAAGTAAAACACCACACCGTTAGTAGCTCTTTGCTTTCTTTTGTCAAGTTTCTTTCTATTCTATGTTGAGTAAATTGTCCCCAAATCAGAATTAATTCAATTCTGATGCTTAGCTAAACAAATATATAAACTATAGATTCAGCTTAGCGCATATACCTCACTATTCTGTAAGTGCTACATTTTTTCCCAGAAATATAAATAACACAAGACCAAGACTCTGTGACAGTGTCTAATGAAGGAGGTAATATTTATTTTTAAAAGGTGCGTTTAAAATATTCTAACTGAAACAACTAATTGCTAACTATGCAATAATCAAAGTAATTTTGAATTATATGTGGTATATGAAGTTTATGAGCAGAGCAGAACTCACATTTTTCTGTGCAATACATTACGTCAAAAAATACTAACTAAACTTTAAGAGATTTCTGCTCAGGTGACTATCCAAGCATAAGATTTACCAAAAATGCAACATTTTAATTTCTTTTTATTTTGTATATTTGTATAAAAAATTTAAAGGTAAATTTGTTTAGTGGTGGACACTTATACCTGTTTGAGTTTTGTCTCTGTTTCTCTGAGAGAGATGAAATAGACAAAATGAAGTGGCATCTATTATTATAGCATTTTTCAGCTTTATTTGCATAAATCGGACACAAATTGTATGGGCTTTTAATAAGAGGATATATAGCAAGTCTGGGAAATATTTTGCACCCATTCAGTAAAACACTATTTTCAAACCCTTCTTCTATATTAGGCATGATTAAGAATACAGTACTGAAGATAAGTCAATAAATGAGATAAAGTCCAACCTTCATAAAACTTAAAAATCATCTGGATCACCTAATTCAACATTTTGCCACGGATTATAAAATAACAGCTGTAGATAATGACATCTATGTCTTTATAAATACACAATTGATCAAATGTATCCTAAATGTTTCTAGTCTATCTAGTATGTCATTCATGAAATATGTGACAATGTCAAAATATTGCTAAACTTCTTTCATAAATGTATTTTAGGGTATGCACAGGGAGGTTTCATTGGAAGCAGTCACAGGAACAAATTAAAAGAAAAGATTATATTACATAATTAACTAGCATTTTTAATTAAAAATATATTTAGTCAACATTCTGAGGCCATTATTTAAGACTGTAGTAAATATTTAAAACTTAGATTTAATTATCACTTACTAACAGAGATATAATTTAAAACATTTAAATCTTGATGGCTATCAAATAACTTATAAATAAATATAAAATCTCTTCTGGAACATATACAATTGAAATAATTAACTAAATTCAATTTTATCAGATGAATCTGACACACCTTACAAATTAGCTAAGCATGTTCTTTGAGATGGCACTAACCAGCCATTTGCCTCAATTATCTACTTGCCCAGAGCAAGATTACAGGACTTTTGATCTAAACTTCAGCATAAAATTTGGTTCAGATTTTAAAATAATTACAAAACAACAATTTATTTCTTTAATATAATAGGTCCATACTCCACTTAGAGACATATGATCTCTATATCTTCCTATATCTTGAGTGTTTAAGGTATTAGAATATATGTTATTTAAACACACAATTATCTAAAAGTTTTATATGTCACTGCTTGAAAGTTACTTCTTAGTTAACTCTTTCCTAACATTTCAAGGACAGGTTCACTGTGTGATTTACCAAAAGCAGATGGGGTTTCCAGATATGTCAGAATAACACCTTTTATTTGCTAACATAGTACACACTGAGCTTAGGAAAAGCATCTCATCCACCCTATAATTGGGTCTGAACCTGTTTAATTCTACCTTACTTTAAAGTATATTGAAATTGGATTACATGCATGGAATACAAAGTCTATGCTGTTTAATATTATGTCACCTGGTTATAATCACATTGAAATAGTAATATAGTATCAGTGTTATATACTGTTTAACGTCTAATAATGCAGTATTAAGATAATACAAAATTATGTGCCTATTACTCCTAATGTGATCCTTGGGTCCATGGGGATTTATAAACATTTTTCTGGAAGTCCAAGAGATTTTCTTTAGTACATATATTTACAATTTGTATTTTATTTTCCAGGATAACATATATTTTTATTGACCATCTGTTTGGTTCTTATATCTGAGTACCACACACAATTTCCTTACTTGGCAGTTTAACTGCTTATAGTATATTGTACTACTGTACTGCAGATGTGCTATTATTATCTCAAATATAATAACTTCCAAAAAGAAATAATACTAAATCTGTGATGGACTAGTAATTTCATTTAAACTATAATAAGCATTATCTAGAGGCTCATTTGGGGCCAAGAACTATAATAGAACATCAGGACCTTGGTCATGCTCCAGATATTGTGACAAGAGAGCCGTAAGAAATGTAGAAAGCACAGGTCAGATTTTGTAAAAAGCCAATGAATATGTTTTACATAAATATTTAGCTTTTCTTTTTTCTTTCTCACATGAAAAAAAAAGTACTGAAAACTATATGTATAATAAAAGATGTCGTGATATATTCTTAAAAATTGCAGATGAAAAAAATTACCAAATACATATAAAACCATACATGCATACCTACTAAATAATGACTATCATCCTATACTAATAAAAGACAAACATGCAAATTGACCATACTTTTGCTACACCTTAAGCCATGCCCACCAGCCAATCAGAGCGACTATATGCAAATTAACCCAATCAAGAGGCTTGCTTGCTCCAGTGATGGAGGAAGCCAAGCTTCCCCACCTGCCGCGGCCCAGCTCTGAGCTCCACTGAAAGCAACAAACTTTCAATTATATATAGAAGGTAAATAAACCCCAGATACCTGCTTTCAGCCAGCTGTGGCCACGGAGCTGGAGCGAGCAGGAGCCAGCTCTGAGCTCCACTGAAAGCAACAAAGTTTCAATTATAGAAGGTAAACAAACCCCAGATACCTGCTTTCAGCCAGCCGTAGCCACGGAGCTGGAGCAGCAGGAGGCTTGCTTGCCCCAGTGATGGAGGAAGCCAAGCTTTCTGCAGGCCTCCGCTAAAGGCAACAAAGTTTCAATTATAGAAGGTACATAAATCCCAGAAAAAAAAAGAAAAAGAAAAAAAGGAGAGGCTGGGAGCTTATGTCACCAGAGTGCTTGGCCAGCCTGAAAATGGCCCACACCCCCTCACCCAGACTGGCCAGGCACCCCAGTGGGGACCCCCAACCCTAAAGGGGATGTGGCCAGCCTGAAAACAGCCATCAGCCCCTCACCCAGGCTGGCCAAACCTCCATGGGGTGAGGGTCCCCACTGGGGTGGACATCTTCCGAGGGGTCCCACACTGCAAGAGAGCATAGGCCCGGCTGAGGGACCCCCCCGGGTGCACAAATTTTTGTGCACCGGGCCTCTAGTTTAAGTATAGAACTTTTTCATAACTAAAGGATGGCAGAGATTTACAGTTATTCCATTAACATGGAGAAAAAAAGAATAATAATACTTAACTTGCTGATATAAGGTACTCATAATATGTGATTTTACTACATGGATGCATTAATAATTTCTCAACCTTCTGCATTGATACACTGTATAGAAATAACTGAAAGTTGTTAAAGTTTAGAATAGAAGTTTGGAAGTTCTGATTATTCTCCTTGCAATTAAGGGCCAAGCAGAGACCAAATGACACATTCAATTGAGATTTTTAAAAAAGATTTATTAATAAAGAGGCTGTTTACAGAAGTGTTAGCAGGATTCAGGGAACCAACAAACAATACTGAGTCACCCTTTCACTCACAGCAGCAGGAAGACAATATTGTATGTAGGTCCCATGGGCAGGTACAAGAAACGGTGTTACTAGAATTTAGTTGAGAGAAGGAACCTTGGGAAAAGGATTGCCAGCAGAGCTGTAGTCTGAATAGAACCTCTATAAACTGTGAGGCAGAAGAGAAGGAACAAAATAATTAATTATCCCCAGTACTCTTTCCTGCCACAGTCTGATTTCTTGTGGATAACACAAACTGGGCAAACCCACTGGAAACAGTGTTCAGGAGGCTGAGGAAGGCACCCCATAAAGAACAATCTGTCAGGGCACATAGTAGTGTAAATGAGTTGGTGTGGAGTATGGTGGAGAGTGGGGCGAGGAAAAGAGAATAGCCAGTAGATTACCCTCTGTAAGTTCTGAATTATTAAAATAAATAAACAAGGGAATAACACAGATGAGTCACTTTGGGGTCTCAGCAATAATGTGATTTTGCTGCTTTTACAGCCTAAATGATTTCTCATTAGAACTGTGGCAATGTGCTCTGAATGACCATCCCGGTGTGTAGGTATTTTGAAGAGTGCTGCAGAAGTGTCCTCTGTGTCCTTCCCTGATCACAGACCCTCCCCTCCTTCTTGAAAATAGCCATCATCCTAATTTCTTGGTAAACATGCCTTTGCTCTCTTTTTATCACCTGTGTATACACCATTGCCTAAAAGACTTTAGTTTTGTCAGGATGGAAAATTTTGTATGGTGTCCTTTCTTGTTTTTGTTTTTTTTTTATAACACCTTTATTGAGATATAACTTTCACTTCATAAAATTCACCCTTTTAAAGTATACGATTCACTGGTTTTAGTATATTTATTGAGTGGTGCTAGACTGACCAAGGGAAAGAGAGAGGTTCAAATCAGTAAAATCAGATATGAACAGGACACAATTGATATCAATTTTACAGCAATAAAAACATAAAAGAATGCTATAAACAATGATTTCTCCATTCACCAGATGATGGACATTGGAGCTATTTGTACTTTTTGGCTATTATGAAGAACTTCTATGAACATTCATGTACAGGGTTTGTGGGGTGTTCTGTGTGGACATATATTTTCATTTCTCCTTGCTAGATACCTATGATCAAAGTGGAAATGATGGCTCGTACAGTAACTCTGGCTTCAGCTTTTTGAGAATCCATCACTGGAGCCCTGGGGGCATGAGCTTTATGTAATAGACGCTTAAAATTTGCTAATTCGGTCTCTGGTCTCCATCTAGTCAATTTAAATAATTTGTGCTTTCCAGGAATACTTTCATATCAGCTGAATTATCTAAATGCTATAGACCCCACCATGCAATTACATACATAATATTTTATACAACTGCTCTTTAAATCAGATCAGATAAATTGGGAGAAGAAATGTAAATTTTTATTGGCTGTTATTTTTTTAATTAGCCTTACCAGTACTCTTAATTTTGGGGATAGGTTTGAATTAGTGTCTGGGTATTTTCTTTTACATGAAGACCTCTTTCTTAGTGTTTCTTGTAAGTATGGTCTGCTAGATATGAAATCTCTGTTTTTGTTTATCTGTGGATGTCTTTATTCCATATTCATTTTTGAAAGATAATTTTGTTGAATATGAATCCTGACTGCTTTTTTGTGTGTTTGTCCACAGCACTTGGAATATGTCATCATACTATCTTCTGGCCTCCTCCGTTTCTGACAGTTCATTTTATTGAAATTTCCTTGTATATGATTGTTACAAGGATTTGCTGCTTACAAGGTGTTTGTTCTTGAAAATCTTTTTCTTTCATTAACTTCACTATGGTATCTGAGTATAGATTTATTTCTTTTTATCCTGCTTAGAGTTGGTTGAGATTCTTGCATGTGTAGATTAGATTTTTGGGAAATATTCAGTCATTATTTTTCCTTTTTTAAGTTCTTTTTCTCTCATCTCATACCCCAGAAAGTATAGCCTTGGGCATATGACAGTCACCCAGTGATGACAGTGTAAGCTTTTGAGGGGCTATCTTTGGAGGCCTCTTTCCCTGATCTCTCAGTGAAGCTGTAGGCCTTTCTTATATCTCACTGACAGTTACCTTCCACTAATTGCAGGCTGATTGTTCTATTGTTTTTGACAATGCCCTGGGGCACAAATTGTACACATCAGGATACAATTCAATGAAGGCCTCTTTTAAAAGATCAACTGAAGGACTTGTATGCATGCATATAAGCATAACCAATGGACATAAGACACTGGTGGGTAGGGGAGGCCTGGGGAATGTCAAGGGGGGGAGGGGTGGTGAAAAAGGATACATATGTAATACTCTTTGTAATACTTTAAGCAAGAAAGTAAAATTTAAAAAAAAATAAAGAGAAAACATTTACATAAAAAAAAAAGAGGCAGTTGGGAAGCAAACCTTTAAAATTTGTTCTGACCAAGGGAGGGCTTTCTTAGCTGTATCTTTCCCTGATTCTTTCCAGCACTAGCCTACAGTTTAGCTTGTTCTCATGGAGCTACCAGCTTCCTGTTAATCGCTTAACTAATACTGCACAGTCAGTGCCCTTAGGGAGAGCTTCAGAGTTCTCTGTTCATATAGCCAGCCTCTTGGCCTGGGCTAATTTCTGCACCACTGCTCCAGCGCTGCAGGTGGGGAGACTCTGCCTCTTTTGGAGTGATACCCCTTTTTAAATTATGGAGCTGGGTGGAGGAAGAGATGATAGCCTATAGCCTATTATCTCTTCAGCTGTGAAACATCTGCCATACAAGCAAACCAGGCCAAGGGTGATTGGCATTTCAGTCTCCCCAATCTCCCATACCTGGGTTAGAACTTCCAGCCAACAACAGAGGGCTATGGTGGGTAACGGAAAACTCTGAGTCATAGGATGGAGGTTAGGGGTGAGTAAACAATGCTGACAGCCTGCCTCCCCTGGGGAGATGGCAGCATCACTGGCTGAGAGCCGGGGAAGAGGAAGCTCTATATTCTTTGCCATAGCCATCCAGAGAGGAGCCTCCATCATGCCGGGAAGGTGGCCTGTAGAGTGAGAGTGATAGCAACAGGTGCCACACACATGCTATTTTTTCCAAGACTTAGTTGATGTTCTTGAAGAAATATTTCTACATTTGCTGTGTTTTCATACGATTATTTCCAGAAACTTTAGATAATTGTTTGTTTAATTTTCATCAGTTATGGTTGTTTTGCTAGAGAGATAGTCCACAATGACATTCAGAAAGTGATATATCTGCAAGCAACTTAATTCCTTTTCTCAACAATGACTGCATTCATCTACCCTGATAAATATGGTATGTATCAGTGGTTCTCAACCTGTGGGTCACAACGCCTTTGGCGATCGAATGACCCTTTCACAGGGGTTGCCTAAGACCATCGGCATATCAGATATTTACATTATGATTCATAACAGTAGCAACATTACAGTTATGAAGTAGCAATGAAAATAATTTTATGTTTGGGTCACAACATGAGGAACTGTATTTAAAGGGCCAGAAGGTAGAGAACCACTGGTATGTATTCTTCATTAATTGTTATTGCCTTATATTACTTCATTTTATGACTATACCGCAATTCTTTTTTTTTTTCCTAATCTAATACTGATGGGCTTTTGCAATACAATAAATGCTGCTATGAAGATTATTGTAAATATGCTTTCATGCACAACTACATGACTTTATCCATGTTATATGCATAGAATTGCAATAACTGGATTACATAGTATGAAAATACTAACAACCATTATTACCTAATGGCAAACTGTTTTCAAAATACACTTCCAATAGCAATGTTCAAGAGAGTTCAGGGTGAAACCGTAACTTTGGCATAATTCAATATTATAAGTCACTTGCAATTTCTGTCTACACCACTGAGGTTTCATTTCCTGATTATCAATGAAATTGGATTTTTCTCATATGCTTCCTGGCCATGTGTATTGCCTACTTGGTAAAGTATAAAATTTTTCCCCATATTTCTGTTGTTTTATTTGTATGTTTTTATTAGTGATGTGGGAATTTTTTTTTTTAACATTCTGGATGCTACTAGTACTTTTTCTAATATTGATGCTCAAGTTTTGAAAAAATTTTGCAAATATTTACTCTAAGTTTCTGGCTGGTCATTTTATTTCTTAAGTATATTTTGATGAATAGAAGATACTAAGCTTAGTGTAACTGAATTTATCATTTTTCCATGAGAGTTTGGGTACTACCCACAGTGTTCTTCCATTTCTTACCATGGGCAGTGCTTTGTTCATTGTGTTCATCAAACACAACGCATCAAACTTAAGGCTCTTTCACTTTTCACCCTGGGCTCTGCTCCATCCATATCACAGATGCATTCCACATCACAGGCAGTGATCCATTTAGAGGCATTTCTTTTATTTCCACAGATACCTCCACTTCCATAGGGCTCCTATGCACAGGTTCCATCTCTCATGGCCTCCCACAGTTCCCCACAGACCCTGCCCTTCCATTGTGCCCTTCCATTCCTCCCCACAGGCCCTGCTCTGTCTGTGTTGCCATTTCATTCTTCACCGTTCATATGTTAATTGCAGCATTATTTATAATAATCAAGGCATAGAAGCAACCTAAGTGTCCATCAATAGCTAAATGAAGAACAAAGAAGTGGTGCATATCTATATATATATAATAAAATATGACTCGGACATAATAAAAAAAAAGAAAAAGTTTGAAATGTTGCCAAACTGCTATCTGTAACAACATGGATGGACCTAGAGGTATTGTATTGAGTGAAATATGTCAGACAGAGAAATACCAAACGCCTTATGACTTCACTTATATGTGAAATTCAAAAAAACAAAGTAAACAAAACAAAACAGAAAAAAAAACCCTCAAAGATACAGAGAATATTTTTATGGGAGGTAGGCGAAAAAAGGGAAGGTATTAAGAAGAACAAATTTGTAGTTACACAATAGTCATGGGAATATAAAGTACAGTATAGGGAACATAGTTGATAACATTGCAATCCTATATAATAAAAGGCTAATATGCAAATAGACCAAAGAGTGGAACAACTGAACAACCAAACAACTGGTCGCTATGACGTGCGCTGATCACCAGGAGGCATGTGCCGAGTATGGTGGGTGTTGGCCGTGGTGGGATGGTGGAGCAGTTGAGTGGGGGTGCCAGACCAAGGCGGGGTGCCGGTTGCTGTCATCGGGGCAAGCCTCTGGTGGTTACTGAAATTCTTTGCTCCTGCACACTGTGGTCCCTCCGGCACTTGCACTGGCTGCTGGCACCAGCCCTGCTCGCACCCGCTACTGGCGCCGGAGCCACCACTCATACCCACTGCCGTCGCTGGGCACCATCAGTGGGTGTGAGCGGCGGCTGCCAACCCTGATCGCCCCTCTGGGCTTCTCCACCTCCCCTTGCTCCTAAGGGGAGATTGGGGCTGGCAGCTGCCTTTCGCACCCGCTGCTGGTGCCAGAGCTGCTGCTCACACCCGCAGTCAGCGCGGGAGCCACCGCTCGCACCTGCTGCCAGTGCCTGGCGCCGATCCTGATTGCTTGGCCCCATTAGCAGGTGTGAGCAGTGGATGCCGGCCCTGATCGCTCCTGAGGACTTCTCCACCTCCCCCTGCTCCTGAGGGGCGATCGGGGAAGCAGCTGTCACTTGCACCTGCTGACGGCGCCAGCCCCACTCGCACCCGCTGCTGGCACCGGCTCCAATCACTTCACGCTTTCAGCGGGTGCGAGCAGGGCCGGTGAGTCAGCGTGTGGGAGCGGAAGCAGCAGGAGCAGGGCTGCAGGCAGACAGGGGACCAGGGGCCACAGTGGGAGGGGCCAGGCAGGGGCATGGAGGATGGACTGAGACCTGCCCCTGTGCCCACTGCAGCCTTGCGACCCACAGTTCCTTTCAAGGTGCACGAATTGGTGCACTGGGCCCCTAGTAAGTATATATGATGTCAGATGGGTACTAGATTTATTTGGGTGATCACTTTATAAGTTATATAAATGTATAATCACTAGGTTATAGACCTGAAACAAATATATTACATGTCAACTATAATTAAAAAATAAAAAAAATATTTTTAAAAAATAAAATTGTTTTACCCAGCTTAGCTTTCTACCACCTGAAGATCCCCATTCACTATGTAAAATTGTGACCAATTAGACAAGTATGTATCCTAATACAGAGGGAGAAACCTTGTGGTAGCCTGATTCATCTAATTTATTTTGTGTCTTATCATGTGTATAGCATCCAGCTATACGAAGCAATTGGACTTCAGCATATTGAACAAAAACTTTGCTACTAACTTGTTCGCTTAGTTCAACTTGGGAGACATCTTGCACTCTAAACTCTGAAAATGTATAATGCAATATCATTAGGAAAAACAAATTAAGTGTTTAAATTAGTTGACACTGATATCCCTCATCTTGGAATACCAAAATAATAAAAGCAAACTAATAATTATAAGCTGTATTCTAGAAGACAGCCATCACAATCTTGCCAGTAAGTGAAAAATATTGAAATAGACTACACATTCAAAAAAAAGAGAAATGTTTTACTAAATTATGTATAGATATATGATGAATTAACATACAAACATTTTAAAAAACACTAATATGGACAGACTATAACTTTATCTGACATTTCTGACATGAAAAATAAAGAAGTTATAAATTACCTCAGTTCTCTGAAATTACCAAAAAAAAAAGCAATATTAAATGAAGTATAAATAAAGAACAATATGCTACCACTTTATATAAAACCAAATTCACTGACAGGGGTTGGCTCTTATTGTAAAATTCTGAATTAATTTTGAACTCAACTTGAAGAATTTCCATGTTATGTCTACATATGAAACATTTTATTATATTTTAATTCTAAATATGAAGAAAATTTGACATGTACAAAATGTTATATTTATATCTGCTTTTTACATATAGTCCTTATAAAAATAATGTCCTTATATCTTTCAGATATATTAAACAAATATAACTATGCTTACTTACTGCATAGGCAGTAGATAGTTATTCATATAAAATAAAGGTTGAAGTTTTTTATTTAGATTTATTCAAACATGACCAGCCTAATTTATTATTAGATCATATCTTTCAAAGTTATATTTTTTCTACCCAAGTCCTGGACAAAGCTCATGTTGTTTAATTTACTCCCCAAAATAAATAATCTAACTTGGTTCTATGTTATTACCTATAGATCAACTCTACTTCGGGAGATTTTGTGCAAGAAATCTTGGTTAAGATGAAGATAATTTGTTACCATGGAATCACATAAGTAAAAAGAGCACTGGGTGAGCTAGTGTACTTAGCCATCATCTCAAAGAGAAAGATTTCAAGCAAGGTAGCATTAGAGTCAGGGATTTCATTTCAGTGTTTAAATCCCATTATAGTTGGAATGCAGTTGTATTTCTCAAACTGCAGTGCAGCTAAAAGTTTAGATAAAATAAAATATAGAACCCCTTCTAATATACATGACACTGAAACCTGATAAATTTCAGCAATAACGTAGTTAGGAAAACATCTATACTCACACACTAGGCCTTTAAATGTTTAGAATTGTTTAACTGTTTATTAAAATTTAAAAATATCCATAATAAATATTGATTATTTAAACATTTAAATTTAATATTGAAATTGCCCACTAGTTTTTCCTTAATTATTTCATAAGAGTGATTGTTGCATCATATAATTTCATATTTATACATGATTTAATGGCTTATTTAAATATATATATATATATATATATATATTGGATAAGAAACATTTCACAAGAACTTGTATTATATTTTAATTCTTTTGAAATTGAGATATCATTAAACTTTGAACATATTCACTACTATTCATTAGAAAGTAAACTAATTAGGACCTATATATTAATCATCAACTTATATCTATCAATCAGGACAAGCAGGAAAAATAACATTAAAAAACTACCAAATAATATCTTAAGAGAAAAGGTTTTTTTCACATCTAAATATCTTTATATCCAAGCATGAAAAAGACCTCTCCTTTAAAAAATAAGTAAACAATTTCGATGTAGTCCCGTTTGTTTATTATCTCCTTAATTTCCATTGCCCTGGGGGCTCTATTGGTAAAGATATTGCTACAACACATGTCTGATATTTTTCTGCCTATGGATTCTTCTAAGATTTTTATGGTTTCCCATCTTATGTTTAAGTCCTTTATCCATTTTGAGTTTATTTTTATGTATGGTGTAAGTTGATGGTCTAGTTGCATTTTTTTGCATGTATCTTTCCAATTTTCCCAACACCATTTATTAAAGAGACTGTCTTGACTCCATTGTATGCTCCTGCCTCCTTTGTCAAATATTAATTGAGCATAATGGCTTGGGTTGATTTCTGGGTTCTCTCTTCTGTTCCATTGGTCTATATGTCTGCTCTTGTGCCAGTACCAGGCAGTTTTGAGGACAGTGGCTTTGTTATATAGCTTGATATCTGGTATTGTGATCCCTACAACTTTATGGCACTACATCAAAATAAAAGTTTCTGTACAGCAAAAGAAACCATCAATAAAACAACAAGAAAACCCACTGCATGGGAGAACATATTTGCCAATGTTATCTCAGATAAGGGTTTAATTTCCCAAATTTACAGGGAACTCATACAACTTAACAAAAGGAAGATAAATAATCCGATCAAAAAATGGGCAAAGAACCTAAATAGACACTTTTCAAAAAAGGACATACAGAAGGTCAAGAGACATATGAAAACATGCTAAAAGCCACCAATCATCCAAGAGATGCAAAATGACAATGAGATAGCATCTTACACCTGTCAGAATGGCTATCATCAACAAATCAACAAACAACAAGTGCTGGCAAGAATGTGGAGAAAAAGGGACTCTAGTGCACTGCTGGTGGGAATGCAGACTGGTGTAGCCACTGTGGAAAACAGTATGGAGCTTCCTCAAAAAATTAAAAATGGTACTCCCACTTGACCCAGTAATCCCACTTCTAGGAATATATCCCAAGAAATCAGAAACACCCATCAGAAAGGACATATGCACCCCTATGTTCATAACAGCACAATTTACAATTGCTAAGATTTGGAAACAGCCTAAGTGCCCATCAGCAGATGAGTGGAGTAAAAAACAGTAGTACATATACATAATAGAATACTATGCTGCTGTAAAAAAGAAAGAAATCTTACCATTCATAACAGCATGGATGGAACTGGAGAGCACTATGCTAAGCAAAATAAGCCAGTCAGAGAAAAATAAATATCACATGATCTCACTCATTTGTGGAATATAATGAACAACATAAACTAATGAACAAAAACAGATCCAGAGACAGAGAAGCATTGAACAGACTGTCAAATCTAAGAGGGTAGAAGGGGGAGGGCGGTAAGAGATCAACCAAAGGACTTGTATGCATGCATATAAGCATAACCAATGGACACAGACATGGGCAGGGATGGTGGTAAGGGGATGTGCTGGGTGTAGGAGTGGCCAGGAAGAGGTCAAAGGGGGCGGGGGAAACATATGTAATACTTTAAATAATAAATAATTTAATAAATCAATCAATAAATAAATAATACTAGTAAGTAAAAAAAAATAAAAGGAAGAAAAAAAGATATTTTCTAAGTACTTTTGTCACAATTTTCACTGAAATTTATAATTCCTTAATCATGTGTGTATTCTATTCATGTTTTGCTTAATTTTCAATTTTCCCATTCTTAAAGGTACTTGACACTTTTTTTTACCTTTAGAGCTAGAAATTTGAACTTACTCTGGAAAAAATATTTCCTGAGGAATTCCTTAATGGTATACATAAAAAAATTAAACCATTTTAGCTATTTTGGAAAAGTTGGAGATTTTTAGTTAAGTTTAAAAAATGTTTCCAAATCCCACTTAGATCTTTTATTTTACAATTGGTCTAAGAACAATTTTTTGTGATGCTTATTTCATTCTTGTATTCAATATAATCACCTAAACAGTTACTTTAAAAATAATTTTATTTATTTATTTTTATTGAGATAAAACTAACATATAACATTTTATTAGTTCTAGGTGTAAAACACATATATTTGATATATGCCAATATTGCAAAATTATTATTACACTAAGTTTACCTAATATCTATCACCTCACATAGTTATAATTTCTTTTTCTAAATTTTAAGAAAAGTTAGCATCTTTCAAATATGCCATGCTGCATTATTACCTATAGTCATCATGCTGTACATTACTCTCACCCCTGACAACCATCACTCTGTCCTCTGTATCAGAACTTGATTTTTCTTTTTAGATTCCACATATTTTATTTTCACTTAGAAACATGTTTAACTTCTGTTACTTAATATTTTATATATTAATCAGTGTCTTAAATATTATTGTTAATTTTTTCTGTCCCGATATTACCATCTTACACTTACCCCCAGAGTGTAAGAATTACATAAAATCCCTCAAAAAAAATCTATTTTCACCAAGGTTACTATTTATAGATGGCTCATTCTCACAGACACTAAAGGGTATGTGCAGACTTATCCTGCTGATATACACATGATATAAAAATAAACATACTACATTTTTATAATGGGTATACTGGTTATTTTACCAATAACTATCTGCAACACTTTTTAAAAATAAATAGAGAACATATATTTTAAGATAGCATTTACAATGGATGGCCTAAATTTGTGAAACTGAGAATGATGTTACTATCCTATATGATAAAAGCCTAATATTCTAAGTGTCCGACTGTTCGTTCGACCGTTTGACCAGTTGCTATGATGCGGACTGACTACGAGGGGGAAGATTCTCCGAATGGTAGGTTAGTGTGCTGCTGGGGTCTGGCCAATTGGGACTGGGTGAGACAGGCTGAACATGCCCTGGAGCCCTCCTGCAGTCCCTCCCCAGCCGGCCAATCTACCACATTCTTCCCCAGCCTCTAAAATATTTCTTCTAATTAATTTCCTCACAATGTGCATGAATCCATGCACCGGGCCTCTAGTGAAATAATAATTGCCTTCTCCTAGGTTTCTGTTGGGTCTATACAGCAGCTTTAATAAATTTGTTTAATTGTTTGTTTGTTTTTTAATTTCTTCTAAAGAAGCACCTAGCATTATTTAACATTCATACTTCTGATACTAAATTTCTAATTTTTCATATTTCTTTGGGAAATTATGGAGAAAATTTCTACTCAATAAGGGACATTTCTACTCAACAGGAGAATAGAAAGGTAGAGAAAAAGGGGATGTGGCGAAGGTGGATAAAAAGCAAGGTAGATTACAGGAAGAAAGAGATGGAAGAGCAGAATAGTATTATTAATATGGCAGATAAGACTTGTTTTCCACCAGGACAATCTCTGATCTAAATTATTGTAGTTCATCTATGAAGTTGAAATTATGGGATCACCATTACAGTGAATCAGTTTAATTATCATATATAGATTAACGCCTTCACAAGTATTTTTTCTGTTCAGTTGTAAGAATTACCATGAATTTATAAATGAAAGAGTAGAACTCAGTTTATGCTACTTAGCTGTGTGTCAGAATTACCTGAAATAGTTTTAAAATTATGTTAATACTTAAAAATATTTTAATTCATAAGGTAAAACAGGTTAACAGATGTATAAATTTTTAAAACTCTGACATTGCAATTAGATCCCTAATGTAAATTTAACATACCTGTATTTTTAATAGGATCCATAAGTGATCCTTCTGCAACAAGATCATCAAACATTTTCTTTATGCATTTATGATATTTGAAAAGTTGATGTATCTAATGTATTAATATAATCAATCTGTAGAACTGAACACTTTATTGTGCTAATGTATATTACATAAATCTTACTGAATCTCTTATACTACAGGTAATTCAGGGTCCACTTGAACTTTTATCCATGTGGGTAGAATCTATTTGGTCCTTTGTATTTTTCTCCAGACTTTAATTGAACATTTTCCTTATTATTTGTTTGAAGGATAAGGCTTTGATGGTATTTATTTTAGTTTTAAAATTGAACTCCCAGAGTGTATTGTAGAGGGAACTGGCAATATGAACAGTTATAACCTGGGAATATTTTTGTGTGTGAATTTATTTCTGCACCTTATGCCAAGTCTACTATGTGAACGTCCATTTGTTCCCTGCTTCTGTGTAAGTCATTTTGATTAGAAGTCAGGGTAAAATAAATCCCTCAACACATAGTCCTTTGTATTTTTTTCTTTTTGTTTCTAGGTCAATGCTTTCCCCCCCACCACTACCCCCTGCAGATGCTCACCTCTGCTGTGCAGCTGCCAAATAGGGTTGCCTCCAGGACTCATCTCTCCTCATTAAGAAGGTGAGTCAGAGAGGAAACTAAAAATGTCCCTCTCCACCACAATGTCTCCTCAGCCTCCCCACTTCTGATGATCCCTGTTTGCAATCCCTCCAAGATACAGCCCAGGAAGTCTTGTAAAATCTTCCACTCATTTACTAAAGCTTAAAATATGTGCAAGGATAAAATCCATGAAGAATGTCTTACCTTTATCTCTTTTGTTCAAAGAATATTTTATTTTGTGAATATTGTACAGAGCTTATTAAATGCTGATTAGGTCATTCTCCAGTTGGAGTTTAGGGAAGTTTCCTTGGACAGATATACATGCACTTCCTCTGCCATTTCTCTCAGAAGCTTTCTTTAACATTAAATATTTGATGTCCGTAAGTCTTCACAACTTGGGTTAAATTATTCTGAGTTTTTGTTTTGTTTTGTTTTACATGTGACTCCATAAGCACAGAAGTAGCTGCATTATTAAATAAGATACATAAAAGAATAGATAAAATGGTACAATTGACAGAAAACTGCCCAGTTATAAAGAATCTAAACCAAAAATATACATCTCTTCAAGTGTTACATTACTACTGTTATAGGCAACAGAGATGAAAACTAAGTTCACAGGCAGTATTACATTAAATATAAGAGCTTTTCAAATATTATAAAGCTTATGAGAATTACAAATTAGAAAAGGGACAAACTTTTCTCCTACAGTGAATAATTTTGAAAAGTAGTCAATACGTCTTTCGTGAGAAAATGCCCCTAGAATTATTATGATGATTAATGAGATTCTTAAAATCATTTGAAAGCCTCATTCAGATACATAACAATGTATCTCAAGATTCATAACATCAAAGACCCTAGGTCATAAAGTACTAAAGAGTTCTTGAAAAATTTCTTATTAGTTGAAATATTTATTAAGTATACTTTTATATTAGGCTCTTTCTCCAATTTCTGAAGTCATTTTAAAAATTTTGTCACATATATTTCAAAAAGAAAATATTTTATTTCTTTATACTTAGTAAGGAAGAGCACACATTCTCTTTACTAATTTAATATAGGTATGCTATTTGAAAAAAAACTGATGTTTAAATATATATTAGCATAACTAATCTATGGAACTAGACAAGTTTTTGTATTAAGGTAACATTACATAAAACTCACTGAATCTGTATTTTACTATAGGCAATTCTGGTAAAATAAATTTGACACATTTTAAAAGACTGAAAAGGCAAATTTGGCTTAATCATTTTGGGTATATAATACAAAGAAGGAAATTCAGAACTACTAAATGTCAACATTAGGTAGAAACAGAGAAAGCTCCAGAAATAAGTATACAACTATCTGGCCAATTTATCAGTGTTTTCTCACTTGTACGATTTTACTCTTTAGGGATCTATGGTCCATTAGATCACTCAAAATAAGCTGTCACATACTTAAAATCTATCAACCATCCTTTTGGTCTCTGTCTCTATGAATCTGTTTTTTGTTTATTTGTTTTATTTTTTAAGTGTCCATATATAAGTGAAACCATTTGCATTTATCTTTCTCTGTCTAACTTATTTCACTCAGTATAATACCCTCTAGAACAGCGGTTCTCAACCTGTGGGTCGCGACCCCTTTGGCGGTCGAACAACCCTTTCACAGGGGTCGCCTAAGACTATCCTGCATATCAGATATTTACATTACGATTCATAACAGTAGCAACATTACAGTTATGAAGTAGCAATGAAAATAATTTTATGGTTGGGTCACAACATGAGGAACCATATTTAAAGGGCCAGAAGGTTGAGAATCACTGCTCTAGAACCATCTATGTTGTCACAAATGGCAAGATTTCATTCTTTTTAATTATTGCTTAACATTACACGCACACACACACACACACACACACACACATATCACATTATCTTTATCCATTCGTCTATTTATGAACATCTTGGTTGCTCCTTCATCTTGTCAAATATAAATAATGCTGCAATGAACATAGTGGTGCATTATCTTTTCGAATTATTGTTCTTGTTTCCTTTGGATGAATACCCAGAAATGAAATTGCTGGGTCATATGGTATATTTATTTTTAGTTTTTTGAGGAATCACCATACTGTTTTCCATAGGGACTGCACTAGTTTGCAGTCTCACCAACAGTGCACAAGGGTTTCCTTTTCTCCATATCCTTGCCAAAGGGATGGTTAAAAGGAGAAAAGGCATACAGTCAACAATATTGTGGTAAGTTTACATGGTGACAGATGGTTATTAGAATTAGTGGGTTGATGAAACTGTAGGGTATAAATATGTTGAATCACTATATTGTATGCCTGACAATAATAAAACCAATATAAGATTTTATACCAACTATATTTAAATAAAATTAAAGTAAAAACTATCAATACATAGAAACTCTCAATTAATATTTATCTTCTTTCTGTTTCATTTCATGAGATTTTATATTCCAATTCTAAGTTAATTTCTATTCAAATTTAACTCATTTATTTTCACAACTCGCTGCTATTTTCTCTTTTCCAAACACTACTATATGTCCACTCTATTTCTGTTTTATGTAGCTTGTGATTAAAGACATTAGACACATTTAAAATACTTATACTATCAAACAAAGTCCAGTAAGTGTCACAGACAGCCGTGAATATTGTCTTCTCACTGAGATGATGTTAAAAGGCTTTAGAGAATAAGACTGCATGTTCTAAGTTCTGAAGACTAAGTACACTTTTTAAAAACATCAATAGAGAGAAAGGGCACTTTCAATAATAACAATTAAAAGAATACATGATGTAGGAAATTTAAACATCTCCTGAAAAACAGAATGCAGCAATCCAGTTTGGAGCCCTTGAACATTATTTGTGATAGTGTTGTAAACAAGGCAAGAAGTACCTACATAAGGAGGCGAAGGTATCTGGGAGCATCACAACTAAAGCTGTCATCGTTGGTTGACTTTATTTGTTTTTAATGATGTACTCTTAATACTGAAGCTTTCAAGCAGAGATTTTACTTTATTGTTAACTTGGCTCACTCAAAACCAGAATTTCAATGACAATAGAACTAATTGCTCCCAAAAGAGTGATATTTCCCTAATTTTTAGTGTTCATCTGAAAATAACTTTATTGAAATACAGTTCAAGGTCTAAAAATCATGAGTGTACAACTGAATGAACATTTACCTTGAACAAATCTGTATATTCACAGCACACACACACACACACTCACAAATAGAACATTTTTAAAACTCGGTACTCTTCTCATTCTCTTCTCTATTCCCTGGAAGGGTAATTGGTATCCTGACTTCTGTCGTCATAGATTTTTTTTGTCTGTTTATGAACATTATATAAATAAAATCATATAGTGTCTACTATGTAGTATCTGGCTTCTTTAACATAACACTAGGATTATAATATGCTTTGTGTAGCAAAGTTTCTTTCTCATTTATTACCATATAATATTCCCTAGTCCATAAAAGAAAAAAAAAACACAACACACTTATCTATTTTACTGTTGGTGGTTATTTAAGCTGTCTCCTGCTTTGGCTACTACAAATAGTGTAGGAATGACTGGTTTCTCTTATGGGTTGAATTATGCCCCACCTCAAAATTCATTTATTGAAACCCTAACCTCCAATGTGACTGCATTTGGAGATAAGGCCTTTTGTAGAACAATTAAAGTAAAAGAAACCATAAAAATGGGGCTATAATCCCCAGAGGCTGATGTCCCTATAAAAAGGAAGGGCACCAAAGATCTCTCCCTTCCTCTGTGTAAACACAGCCATGTGAGGACACAGCAAGAAGGTGGCCCTCTACAAATTAAGAAGAGAGGCTTCACCGGAAACCAACCCTAGCAACTTAGTCTTGGACTCTCGTCTCCAGAACTGTGAGAAAACAAATGTCTGTTATTTAAGCCCTCCAGTCTGTGATAGTTTATTGTGGTAACCCAAGTAGGATAATAAACTCCCCTATGTAAATCCCACAAAATTCTTGTATTCATTTTAAATATAGAGACTTTACACATTTTCATTTGTCTTATTCCTAGGAATAAGTAGGATTTTACCATTTAAGACAGGCGTTTACCATTTCTAGTTTACTAGATGTTTTTCATATATATATATATATATATATATATATATATATATATATGTCAAATGACAAAATGCATGTACTAAGAGTATCATTTTTTTTCTCTTCCTTTGTATCAGTCAGGATTTGATTAGAGAAGCAGACCACAAAACAATGGTGTCAAATAAGAGGACTGTATGTGAATTTGACCTTACATAATTTGGGCAATTAGGTAAACAGTTTATGTAATTCTGTTGACTTGGAGCCTGGTGCACCACAGCAGTGAAGGCAGTTAGGAAGGGAGATGGATGAGAGGTAGAGAAGACTGAGGTCAAATTAGAATCCAGGAAGACAAGTTGGAACTCACAAAAGTACTTTGAAGCCCAACTTAGACTCTCACCATATCTAAGCTTTTAACTTCAAAATGATCTGAGTGACCTTCGGGAGAAAATGTTGCCTTAGAGGAAGCTGAAGGACCTGCTATCATGTACCAATAATATGATCCAGTTGATTGACAATGTTCACGAGCTGCAATAGTATCTAACTCCCAAGCATAAAAATGTCAGATGTTTCATTTTCACGTTCCAAATATTGTGCAAATTGAAGATTGAGAAATCTGCACAATCTTAAACAACCATATATAAAGAAGGAAATTCTGGGATACATAGTTCCAGTTGAGCTATTATTGACACAGAACAAATCCAACTTGGCAGCCATCCATACATAACTTCCAAATAAAGACAAAAGCAAAAGCATGATTCCCCATAACATTACAGTATTATAGCTAGTATAACTGAAAAACATCCCAACGGTAAACCTCAGCCTCACCCCTAAACATCTTTCTCCTTAAGATAGCAGATATCAGGGTAGTTTGGTTTGAAGGGATGCAGGGTGTGGAATAAAAAAGCCAAGTCATGACAATAAGCAAGCACTGCATTTAATTTTTGTTGTGAGAATTTGTCCATACAGCTCAATCAGACAGACCTCTAATGTTTTCCACACACCATAGCTCTATATCCTCACTCCTACACCATATATTTCTGCTTTGGGTGAAGTATGACTCAACAGCTACAGCCACATTGTCCTTAAGCTGAAGCTGCAGAACTTGCTTCCCTATTGTCATGACAACATGCTGCCTCCCACCTGAAGGAGAGTGCACAACAATCAAAACACCACTTGGGCAGCATTTTTTCAATCCTACCTCTCAGTATTCATCCTTTCCACATTCATTAAAAGGTAGAGAAGTAGAAGACGCTTTCTACCAGCCCCTCTCACTCACCACTTGGGTGAGAGCATTTGCTAACAGCTCTGAATGAGAATTTTCATATCCCCTACATCAGCTCACAATCCTTTCTCTTCCAAACACCATGTCTCTGTCAACACTCCATCCTTATTGCCAAATAATACAAATGTTACCTCCAATATTCAAAATGACCCACTAAGCATGTGTCTCTGTTTCTGGAAGTAGGAGGTATCAGATTTAGAAACATGGCCTTCCACGTTAAAGAAATATGTCACCACGTCTTGAAGAATTAGACTTCGGGAGATTTTACCTGAGTGACAGACCCCTAAAATTCAGTAGAATTTATTTCCCACTCTCTGGCATACATGCATTTTATGGATTCTAGAATATTTGCTAATTTCTGATGCTACATGAAAATAAGATGTTATAATCAATGTAATGGAGGAGCATGATGTCTTTTAGAATAGAGAAGAAATCAAGGTTGGAGGGTTGAGATAGTCCAGAGGGAGGGGAGAGAAGTTATATTGCGGGCCCTAGCAGCTGGAAGAAAATGGCTTCTAATGATCTTAAACAAATATAGAGAAAAAACCAAAAAACTGGCAGATCAATAGTCACTTACCAGGTTCCAGTAGATGTGTTGATTTGTTCCAGCAATGAAATCTCACCTGGTACAGCAACTACCTGTAATAATAAAAGCGTAATATGCTCATTAGACCAGACATCCTTCCAGAAGTCCTTCTGGATGAAGCTGGGGCTGCGAGGGAAGCCTGGGTCCCAGGTGCCTGCCAGCAGCCAGAGGGAAGCCAGGGTCCCAGGTGACAGAGGGAAGCCCAGGTCCTGGGTGCCAGAGGGAAGCCAGTGCAGGCAGCCGGGGGAAGGAAGGCCTCCTCTTGCAGGAATTTCGTGCATTGGGCCTCTAGTATTTAAAATAAAGACCCAATTGTATAACAATCCACTGTTAGTATCTAAAATTTACCTGTCTTCTACACAGATCAAATTGGTAAGTTCTTTGGATATGCTTGGATAAGTTGTTTGGGTATCTTCACATTTTTTTAATGATGGCACGAATCTCTGTGATTCCTCCAGTAATGTGGCATATATTTCGTTTTAACACTTTTGTAGTTAAGAAGTTCTGGTTTGCTCTAACATAATATTTCTCTTCATAGGTTAGGGGATATATGTGGGCATTCTGCAAGTTATTAAGTATGCCTATCCTTGTTAGGCATTCTGCACTGGGGATATAATCACAGAGAGGATTCATGGCCCACTGTGAGAAGGGCTTAAGACAAAACTCCATTCATAATGCAATCTCCCTAAGTCCTTACTTGACTGTGGGCCACAGTAGTGTTTGAAGTCACCAGTAATTATCAGTTCAAAGCACTATATCCAGCAATACCCAAAATGTCTGATTATTCCCCTTTTCTAATGCATAGTCACCTTAGTAAGTGGTCATATATTCCTTTGCAAGGCTGGGGAGATATACAGTAAACAGCTTTTGGCTATTTACCAGGATCTTTCCTCAAGTGGTGCCATCATTCCATTCTTTCAAGGGACTGTGAATTAGCTGAAGTCTGGGGTTGTTTCTGGGGCAGTAATTCACTATGGTGGTGATTCAAGTCAAATTTCTGTTCATTGGTCCTAGAAATTTTTGAGTTATACAAATCAAGTAAGATTTTAGCAGTCAACCCATATCTTTAAGTTCTTGGGACACCATGATCAGCTAGACAATGCCAGAGACCTCTGAGGTTCTGAATATTCTGATCAATGATTTCTTCCTGCTGCCAAATATAGTGAGAAGACTTACTATGCCTTTATTGAGCATAAGCCACTCCTTTAAATCCCTGTTTTGTTTTTTGTTTTTTTTTTGTCAAGTTGATCCTGCCTTTTCTCCTATTTTCTGTGTGTTCCTGATTATTATGCACTATGTAAAACAAATGTTTGCATTCGTGCATACAAACACACACAGATATGGCTTATGAATTTATATTAAAAACTATGCTACTAAAGCCTGACATTTGTCATGCTTTGCTTTAAGAATATTTTCATCCCAATAAAATAATTTCATGATAATTATACTGATGAAATCCAGAACTAGATCAATGCCCTGGTCTTCCACAGGTTCCTTAACAAATGCATGGTGCCCTGGTTGCAGCCTTTGTCTGAAGACCAGACAATGCTCAGGGATTCATGGGCCATAGCCTTTTACCTGGGATGATAATAGTATCATGGAACCAGGACTGCAGGGCTGTAAGTCCCTCCAGAGATGAGCACTAGTCCAAACTCTCTATAGGTGAGGAAGTGTACCTGGGATGGATGAAGAAAGGACACTGGAATAAAAAAAAAATAATAGAAGTTAATGAGGTCGTAATTACTATAATGTAACAGGGTGATATTTGCAAGGATTTTAAAATCTACCAACCTAACTTTCCTCATATGAGAATTAAGGATAATATTTATTTTGTACTGTTTTTGTGAAAAGCAGATATAAAGGACAGTGACAAGAGCAATACAAATAATAAATACAAATAACAAATGTCATCTATTGAGTACCACAATGCCAAAACAGATAAACAAACAAACAGAAAACTATGTGCTGTTATGCCTAAAAGATTACTTTCTGTATAGTAGAGTCTCTCTAACGTTTTTAAATTTAAATCCCCACAAAATTATAGAAACCTTTGAATTCAAATTTATTCCTTACAAAATTAACTGTCATAGAAAACCAACTGAAGGAATTTAAGAATAGAGGAGAATATATTGCTTCCTGTAACTGAACAGTAGGAAGGACAAAAATACAACCTAACCTCAAATACACTGAGAATTATAATTTACATTTTAACCCAGGACTTTTTTTCCACTGCCTGTTTTTATATATCTTAGCTTAATTCTACCTGATTAAATATCTTAATTTTGGTGATTACTATGGTCATTAGCATATATTAGAATCATATATCTACACTTTTAATACTGAAGAGTATAAACAGAACCAAGTGAGCAAGGTAATAAAATAGATATCCCACTCCTGGAATGTGCTACTGGCGCTTAATTAAAAAATATTCTTCATAAAGTACGTATACTGTTCTAAACAGAGATGAATGAGACAGATAAAATAATAATTAAACATTACTGATAGGAAGAAATTAATATTCAATTATCTAACACTATCATGTATATCATCAAAATGTGAATGAACAAATAAAGACATAATTAATCCTCATAGAAAGATACATAGGAACTATAAATTTAGTGTTCTGCATATGTGTATAAATATATACATGCATATGTATGTGTATAGATATTCATATATGCATGTATTCAGATAAACTGATAATTGTATTTCTTTAAATTGAGCAAGGAAAACAATCTTATGTGAAGAAAATACAAAACACTTTTAAAAGGATAAAAACATATTTTACCTGGTTTATTCAATGAACTAAGTAAAAACAGTTAAATCACCAAGCACAATAAATGATTCAAATTTGAAATCTTAGAATCTTTAAATGTCATGTGTGTTTTTGTTACATCAGATGATTAGGTTGTCTTGGTAACTAAGTTGGGAAATTTCCCTACAGTATCAAAAACAGAATAGATAGAATTATAAAATAATATTAAATAGGTATTTTGTACATGTATATATATATATATATATATATATATATATATATATTAGATAGATTGTAAATAGAAAGATAGATGGATAAAGAAACATCATTTATAAAAGAAAAGGAAACCAAATAGCATTTGCATTTTCAGTAGTTTAATATATAATTGTTAAAGAAATGAGTAAATACATTTCCAACCTAAAGCTACAGGTCTGTATGATATCTGCCAGTGTAACAAAGTGTGCTGGTGTTGTGTCTAGCAATCAGTTCAAATTGCCATACTTCAACTGAGTTGAAAAAGGGTCTCTGAACTTTGACCTGCCCATTTTCGTCCTATTGATTAAAGAGCTGTGTCACGGTGGTCTGATGCACAAAATGACTGTGACATGAATTGGTTGAGGACTCTGGCATTTAATGAGTAGGTCCATTTCAGCTCCAAATTACCAGTATCCATTCAGTGAGATATTTCAGATTTTTGTCACACGCAGATATGGCAGATTAGGGTATGTATAGGGGAAATTTTAAATTTATTCAAAGTAGAACTACCTGTCTTTCCCTACATGAAAATAATTTAGGTATTATAACTAAATTATACCACTCATATTAGCTATACCCAGGTTGTGGATTTGATCCCCAAACTGGGCACATGCATGTGGGAGACTATGATCGATGTCTGTCTATCCGTCTCTCTCTCTCTCTTTCTCTCCCTCCCTCTCTCTAAGATCAACTAAAAAAAAAAGAACCTTGAGGAGGGAAGATGACCGTAGGTTATAAAGGTAAACCCAATATAATCACACATGTCTTTGGAAGTGGAGAAGCTTCTCAGCTGTGTTAGAGAGAGGAGATATGATTACAAAAACATTGTCAGAACAATGAAAGTTCATTGACTTGCAAGAGGAGGGAAGAGTGCCATGAGTGAAGGAATGTAGGAAGCCTCTAGAAGCTAGAAAAGGCAAATATGTAAACAGATTCTCAGAGACTCCAGAAAGAAACTCAACCCTTCCAACATCTTGACTTTAGCCTACTGAGACTCATGCTGGATTTCTGACCTATCTAGGATTATAAGATAATAAAGTTTCCTTTTTAAACTAACTAAGTTTGTGGTAATTTTAGCACAATAGAAAATGAATATAGGTATTAAAAAATTCTGTCACCCAGAATTATACATCTCTATTTTTCCTGACCCTTGCCCAAGCCATAAATCCAAAATATAGATGGCCACCATAGCAGCAAAAGTCAAACCTGATATCAGCAAACCAGCATTTGAAATATTTGACTACCACTACTACCTGTATTAGTTTAACCAAGTACATTTTTTCATTTGATTGACAAATATTTGAGACCCTCTTTTGTAAAAGGCAAATGCTATGTGTTGGGACAGAAAATCAAATCAGGTATAGATGCTATCTTGAAGTGGCTTTAAAGTGGGAAACAGGGCAGGAAATCAAGACACAGAAAAGTGTGAAATAATCTAGATAACTGTTAAAGAGAATACTATAGGCACAAAATGGTGCTACTTGTGCTAAAGCCCACAATACCAAACCTGGGTTTAATACCTGACCTATTTGTTATTCCATAATTGATTCAAGGAAAATCACTGTGTGGACTGTTGTAAAAATAATGTGGTATATGGTAAACATCTGTTTTCCTTCTTGAATCAGGAATTTTGGACATGCCAGGGAGAAGGTACCTTTGTAACCAGCCAAATAAAATATTGGGCACTGAGTCTCTAATGGGCTTCCCTAGGAAGAAATACTTTACATACTTTATTGTATTTTTCATTGCTGAAGAAATGACCATGCTTATTTTGCCCCATCATAGGAAGAAGAGAGCATAAGGAAACCTGTATATGGATTTCTACAGATACTAAATATCCTGTGTCTTTCTTGCTTGCTTTTCATGTCATATATTTTTTTCATTACAATAAACCTAGCTCTGAATCCATCTAGTGAATCATTAATCATGTAGATGGTGTAGGGGACCTCTGAAAAAGGGAACATTCGAAATACTCAATAAATTTATTATTTGGGTTTAAATATCTCTAATCAAACTATTTCCAGTTGAGTACTGTATTAGAGCTTGCAGGACAGGCAAAATTAAATAAATAAAATGTAAATCCCATATAGACAAGTTGGGAAACTGGGGTTTAAGAAGGGCTTCTGAAAGAATTTCTGGGAGCCTTGAAAGTGCCTACCATGGACCTCCCACCAGACACTGTGATTTGGTGCAATATGTTCAAAACTAGTCAGTTTCACAGCTAAGAATGAATAAAGTGCTTCCTTCTGTACTCTGATACTAGTTTCATGACTTTGTATAAAAATAACTGAAATTAGGTCATCACAAGAAATTGACATTTAAAAGACTCATAAAAGCAGGAGTAGCACACAGCACTGTGCTGTATATGGATAACTTCACTCAACAAATTGCTGACCTCTGCCATGTGGGCATTGGTTGATGGAAACTGCCTAAAAATGCCCCTTTTATCCTGGTAGTAACTATTTCATATATACAACCTGGGCATATGCTCTGACTAGGAATCAAACCTGTAATCATTAAGTGCATGGGATGACAACCAACTGAGCCAAACTGGCCAGGGCTATAAATATACCTAATAGAACATGAATGGAAGTGGCATGTCACATCCAGGTTCAGTCTCTAAGAAGTGTTTTTCTTCATTGCCTCCTGCCAGAAAGCTGGATAGAAGCCGAAGATGCCAAGATCATGGGGATGGCAAAATCAAAAGAGAGAAAGAGGCCATGTTTTGAACTGTGTCACAAGAAAACCAGCTGATCAAAAACACCCATATTGTGCTGTTACAGAAATAAACATTCACAGTTGGAAGATTCTAACATTTTGGGGTTATTTATATAGTGGTTGTTACTCTAACACAGGAATACCTCAAGGTATAGCAAAATAACTGTCATAGACTCTTTTTACTTAACCTCAACATTCAAATACACCTTGACAAAATTTTAGCTCCTGAAGATCCTGTTGCCTATGGATACATTATGGCCCTGACGAGACAATAATGAGAGGGCTCTTTATGATACAATGCTGTGCATTTCAATCCCAGATCAAAGCAGCTTTTAAAGAATCATAGGCCAAATGGGAATATACAATATTTAACCTAAATTCTTTGATAAACATTTAAGAAGGTTTTAAAACAGATCTATGATGCTTCGACAGTACCCATCTCTCACCTAGTAATGAGCCCCACACAGTCCCTAATGCTGCACACTCCCACTTGTATTCTCAGTGAATTCTCTCTCATGTTCTCTTCTGCCCTCAATATCTTAATTCCTTAATTCCCTCACTTATTTATCAAAATATGGGCTACAGTCAGAAATGTGAACCGCAAAAGCATTAAAATCTCAAAAGGATATTTGTTAAATATAATATATAAGATTATAACAGACTTTTATATATTCAGTGAGTTATATTTCTGTTGCCAAACTGCCATATGTGTGTATGTATGTGTGTGTGTGTGTGTGTGTATATATATATATATATATATATATATATATATATATATATTTTATTTCCACAACAATAATTTTAGTCATTTCCCTGACTGTTCTGAAGAGCTTAAAAAACAAAAACAGTCTCTATCTGTAGATGCCACAAAATATGAATAATGTATGATATTACATATTATAAGTTTCAATATATTCTTAGTCTTTTCTAGTAAGAAGGGAATGTAATTTGCCTTTAGGAATATGCAAATTAGTGGTATATAATTACTAAATGGATTACTGTGGATTGAACTCATATCAACTCATTGATTTACTAAGAAGACACTGTCTAAATTTTATTTACTGAAAAAATACAGTTTAAATGTTGGATTAGCAGCTAAATACTGATAATATGAAATTTTATAATATGATATGTATTTCTTACCTGATAAAAAAGTTTGACAAGGTAAAATTATTTTTACCAGTTGAAATTTTGTGTTAATGCCTGCGGGGACTGGCCGGCAGACTCTGAGAGACAGATGAATGGATTACTCTGACACACATTTCTGTGAAAGAGAGGCTAAAGGACTGTTTCACTATAGGAACTAAGCAGCCCTGTTCGCCTGCCTCCGTTGGCTTTTATTGTAACAACTAGAGGCCCGGTACATAAAAATTCATGCACTGGATGGGGATCCCTCAGCCCAGCCTGTCCCCTCTCACAGTCTGGGAGCCCTCAGGGACAGGAGGCGACCTGGGGATCAGAGGAAGGCAACGCCATCACACCTCTGCTGCTGTCACTGCCAGCAGCACAAGCTTCGGTCAGCCCTGGTTACCTAAGCCTCAGATGGCCCTGGGTGGATGGGCAGCCGCCATCCGAGGCTTGCCTGTACCTCGGGCCAGCCCTGGGAAGCTGGGAAGCCAACATCAAGGCTTGCCTGTGCCTCAGGCCATCCCTGGGCAGCTGGAGGGCTGAGGGTGGGTCCGGCCACACCGTGCACCTGCCTCCCACCCCCCCAGACAGGCTGAAAGGACTGAGGGACTCCGGTGGTCTGAGGATACTGGTCGTCTCCATCTTGTGGCTATGGGAGCTGCCATCTTTGTGACAGTGTGATGGTCAGTTTGCATATTCTATCTTTATTAGATAGGATAGCTTGAACTAAAATTAACTATTAGATACTATCAGAAGGGTGAGCACTCTTGCGAAAACACATGTGTCTGTAGTGTCCTTTAAGCAAGGACATGTCTAACTAACACCTGGGGGCTCTGGCTTGTTTGGAAAAGTGAAGGCAGGGGAAGGCATCTACAGCCAACTCCTGTCCCATGCTTCCCCACAAATGCCTAGTAATTATTTTTAAAGATTGCCATTGAAGGATTTTTAAAAATGAATCTTCAGTTCCAAAGAGAAAGTGAGAAATAGACTGTGTTGACTTTATTTTGTGAATATGTGACTCTGTAGCAGCTTCAGAATGACAACACTAGAATAATGTGTAATTTATCTGTAGCAGAGTTGAAATTGTGCCATATTCTTCCACCAATATTTCTTCCCATACCAGAAAAATAGGTAGAATAGAATAAATAACCATTAAAGAATATTTCCTTATTTAAAACAAAAAGAAAAATATCTTGACAGCTTTTGGGAAATATATTTTTTCACATTTACTCTCCACTTTTATGACAGGAAAATATGAAAAATAATACATGATATACAGTAGTAAAGATTATATATTGTGAGATTTGAGTTTCCAGGATAATTTCTATGTTGGAAGGTCCATAAACTTCTGATTTTAAAAACAATATACTAAGATTTTTCTAGAATTTAGGTGATATGCACACTGTAAGTTTCTAAATAAAATCAAGCCACCCTACTGTGATTTATATTGCTCTGAATAATACATTTGAATTATTTTAATGATACATTTGAGCTGCTTTTAATGTATCTTATATTAATAATCCTTCACTTTCTTTCAAATTAGTTTTATAATCCTTATACAAACTCTGCTTTTCTCTTTGTGTAACAAAGTCAAGTTCTGAATTCCAAAAGGAGCACCTGTCAAGTCAGACAGAATAATATTAGTATGTGCTGTTTTCCCATTTTGTATCTTTGTCACAGAAGTGTATCCAGAAATATTTGGACTTACACTGTACCGTGTATCCCTCAGGTCCCTTTTCATGAGTCATCATATTATGGGAGTAACTTACACAGGAAAAGCACAAAAAGTACTATGTAAAGCATAACCCATTCATCATTTACCTCATTGTCACGTGAAATGATTCTCCATTGAATGTGGAGTAGGGAGGAAACAGCTCTACACTAAGCCAATGCACTAGAAGGAGGCCTGGTTTTTGTAGGACGAATTCATTTCTTTCAGGGTCAATATGCTCATTTTCCATTAGAAACGGAGTTTGTAAGTGTATGTGCAAAATATTGATCGTTAACATAAGTCTCCTTAAACTCTATGCTGACATATTCAAGAAGATGCCATACTCCCAAACCAGGTTAAATATGATATTAATGTTTTATAGAAAAATGCTCTGAGAGTAACACAGTAAAACTTAGAACAGTGAAAAAAATAGTGATGGTACATAGTAAATTTAGTTGAATAAATTAGAAATAGGTGATGAGGGAATAAGGTAATGAATGCATTAATGATGATGTGGTTTATTTAGTAACTCACCAGTAATTAGGCAGCAGCAATTAAAATGACTTTCCTGAGCAAGTAACACATATTTCTGAGCGTAAAAAAGGAATCATTTCACTCCTCCCTAATCATCCATATTGTTTAATTAAACTAAGTTACGTTGACATGAATCCAGTATGAAGAGAGGCTGGTTTAACTGGATGCAGAAGACAGAAGAGAAGCTGTGAGTTAGCTGACTCATTCTCTGAGTGCTTTCACAAGGCGATCGGGGTATTTTCCTTCGATGAAAACATAGCTCAGTAAATGTGATGTTATATACCTCAACTGGATCACAATGTACTGCTGCTGTGCCTTCCATTTACAACTGCTTTTATTTTTAGGGGGTAAGTGATGGAGGGAAGTTATATCTCAAGGCAACATTTGAACAAGCCAAATGACCACAAAAGCAGTTCCATCCCCAGGCAAAGGTTTGGTGCTTTTAGAGATCCTTAACAGCTTGCTATGTTTATCAGGGCAAAGCTTGATCCTTCTGGTTGCTTTTGCCTAAGCTGGAGCTTGATTCCTATAGGTTTACTTAAACCTAAAACTAATATTCATAAGAAGGAATTCTTAATACTGGCTAAATAGTTTACCTTAATTAAAGAGAAAAAAGATAATAGTAAGAATAAAAATGTTTGTATGTGTGTGTGTGTTTGCAGTTCTCACTATCAAGAATATATATATATATATGATTTCACATATATAATGTAATAGTAGACTCTTCACCAAGACATGCTTAGTTTGACTTCTGATTCCTCCTTTTCAGGATAAAAAAAAATCACAGTAACAGAATTTTAGTAAATATACAAGCTGGCATCTGTTCTTTCCCTTCATTTCTCAAAACAAGGTGTCATAAACAGAACTCTAAAATATTCTAACACATGCTTGAAAAAATTATTGATATTTATAAGTAGACTAAATGTGCTTCCATCACCCCTTAATTTGCTTATGTTTTAAGCTACATTGCTATTATATTGATTCTTTGTAACTTAGAGATAACAGAACCTCAGATTTTTTTTCTTTTCACATTTTCCATGCAAAGTCAAGCCTCTCACTAAGCTTTCTTACTGAACAGCTACTTAATAGGTTCACAGATATTTTTTTCAGAAGCAAATATTTATTGGACCAACATTTTGATGCCTTATGTATTATTTAACATGGGAGCAGAAATATCCTAGTATGGTTTCATATAGAAGGAGAAAAATATGTGGTATGAGTCCTCAGTCATTGATCCAAAGTCAAATATTAGTAAATGAAATGGTAGAGCCAGGATGAGAACTCAGTACTTGTAACCCTGCTATTCCAAGTATTGGGAGCTAGTTATCCGGACCAGTTTACCCTTTGACAGAAAATGTATAGTTCACTCTACTTTTCAAGGCACATACAAAGAAAGCCCAGGTTCTCAGGAAATAATGAGCTCAGAATGCCAACTTTTACTGCAGATAAACTGTTTAAAATTGAAGTGATTGCTATGGAAATGTATGCCCTTACCTCTAAATATACCCAAACTGCAGTGAAAAGGAAAAGGCTAAGCAATAATCCAAAACGTTCATGAAAATAAGAAAATATTTCGCTCAAAAACAGTAAATTTGCATGTAGGTGTGGGAGGAAAATAAACAAAGAATTATCATCCACACGTTTATCAGAATTTATTTTTAAGCTAGGTAGCTTACCTTTAAACTACCGCCTTTGTAAAACATCATCAGTATGTCCTTGATTTAAAAACATAGTGTTTTGCAATGTGTGCTGACATTACCAACACCAAGTGAAAGACAAAGCAGAAGTTACACACTGCTTTGCAGAATTGTACATTTTCCCCTTCTTAAGGACAAAACATGCCTTTGACAGACACCATATAACATCACTGCAAGTTTAAGACAAGTGAGGGCAGGCCACAAACACTGGTCTTCAACATCACATAAACGCTGGAGGAAATAGGTTTACACGACCTCTGTAAGCCAGACCCATCCCTGCTAATAAGTTTTGTTTAGCCAAAGTAGCATTTTTGTTTGACTTTGGCTGGATTGGGTTTGTCATTTTTAAATTGTAACATCTTTGGTACAGTTGGGGGAGGGGCCCTGTTCTTTCACATTTTCTGACAGCAACACCATTCCTTCCTTCTCTTAAGCTAGGCCACCTTACCCGTTTGAATTGGAAGTTACTTGTGACGGCTGTCTTATATTAAGCGAATCAGACCTATTTGGCAGAGTCTTTCAAAGGCAGAACAGAAAACAGGTAAACAGATGAGTTGAGGACATTTCAGTTGGAGAACATGACACAGTGACTAGAATTCTGGTGTATAGAGGAATTGGTAACTCAAAAAATGCAGGTTAAGATCAGATCATAGAATATTTTACACTACAACTAAGTCATTGGGATTAATAACCAGTCAGTAGAAATTTATCACCAAGCCCCTGCTCATTTTTCTTAAACTCAACTCTATACAACATTAAAATTTCAAAATATTGAAAAAGGTTTAGGAGCTTGAATTATGAAAGAAATTTGATTTTTTTTTATTTCTCTTTTCACTAATATCCGATACCAATTTATTGTTTATAAGTAGCTAAATTACCTTTAAAGAGAATAATATCTATTACCTTGATTGCCAAAAGTGACTTTTCACTTACATTTAAAAAACAACAAACAAACAAAACCCCTACATACAATTAGATTGAAAACAGTAGTTAACATTTCTTGGGGATTGCCAATGACAACACTAACATGGTGCCATAGGAATTTCTTCTGTTTATCCCCACCCCCAGACGCATCAGTTTGAACAACATATGAGCAGGAACATTTCTTCACAAGAGCCAAGGATTGTAGGTGAGGGGTTACAACACTTGGTGAAGAACAGAAATAAAAATAAATAAATAAATAAATAAGATGGCAAAATGGGCTTAGGAAAAGGTGATTTATACTATTTATTACACTACCCCCATCGCTTCCTTCCCTAAGCCTAGGCAGCTCAACTCAGAGAGATTGACATCTTCTGGTTGGAGGAGAGAAACGTGAGCACCAAGAGCCCTGACTCCCGCCCTGGCTAGGTGGCTCCCTGCGGGTTTCCACAAACCCACACGCCTGTAAGCCCAGTGCCTGCAGGTTCAGCGACCCCAGGCAGCTCCCATGACCGCGAGTGGCTTCCATAATTGGGCTCCTGGCGAGCTGCAGGTAACCCAGGCCTCAGACTTACCCCAGTACTTGCCACCTCAGCTCCCGTAGCCCCTGGTGGCTCCCTAACACCAGGCTTCCGAGAGCTCTCTCCCCTGAATCCAGGAGCCCAGCACATCCTAATCTGCCTGCTCCCGCAGCCCCAGGTGGTTCCCATTACACCAGTTAGGGTCCTGAGTGCACACCAGGTTCCTGGCAAGCACCTAGGGATCCAGACCCACCGCCTGAGCTGCCCCCTGCCGGCTCTGGTGATCCTCGCAGCCCACTGTCCCCAGGAAGCTCAGGAGGCACCAGGCGCTTCTCAGCCCTAGGCAGCCAGCAGGGCATCCCTCAATCTGAGGCCCCAGGCTCACCCCAGAGCCTCTGCTCCTGCAGCACTTGTGCACTGATAGTGGGAATGCAAATTGGGGCAGCCACTGTGGAAAACAGTATGGGGGTTCTCCCAAAAATTAAAAAATGAACTACCATATAATCCAGCAATTATATTAGGGGTTTCTGTTTGTTTTCAGGCTCTGTAGCAATTACAGAGAGGGGTTTTTTTTCTTAAGGAAACCAAATCACTGTATCCAAAAGATAGCTGTATCCCTCATGTTCAATGTGGGAGACTGTTTCCTCACAATTATATCAGCTTTATGCATTATTGAACTTTTGCATTACCTTAATCCCATAAAACTTCTTGGAGGTATCTAGAAAAGTTTTTAATAGCAAACAAATACTTAATTTGAAACTCAATCATTTTCATATCTACTAATAAAGAGTATTATAATTGGCCAGCAAGTGATGACTAAAATTTATTATGCTATTTTTATTTATACCATACTAAATTTATTATACTCTTTAAGTATATTACTAAATATTTTATTTGTATTTCAAAATATTAATCTTCCACTCTAGAGTCTGAACTCTTGATTTACTGGGGGAGGGGGAGACAGAAAGAGATTAACCAAAGAACTTATATGCATATATTCATAACCCATGGACATAGATAATAGGGTGGTGAAGGCCTGTGGGAAGGGGGGAGTCAGGTGGGGAGCCAAAGGGGGAAGATGGGGGACATATATAATACTTGAACAATAAAGATAAAAAAATAAATAAATAGCTGCCATGCTTTACTTTCACACTCAGCCTTCCATTAAACTGCCTATTTTGGAATTCAATACAATACAGTTCAGGTAAGTACAAATTTAAATTTTTTCTATTTACACTTCAGAAAGATTTTTAAATTATTTTCAAAATAATTTTAAATTTCATCATTAAGCTTATCCTGACTATTATGAAATTTCATTTTCTATTTTCTAAAGTTGAAGCATTTCTGCCTGCACTTAGTTTCCAAAATATGGCCACCTCAACCACATTATTCTACTTTTGTCTTCTAATTTTCTTCTAGTTTATATACAACCAAGTTATTTTTCAATAAAATATTATAATATATATTCACTCAATTCAATGATATTGTATTCAATGGATGAGGCATGACCCTATTGAAAAAGTGGCCCACCCTTTAAATTAATGAAATTATATTTTCTGTGGTTTATAAAAGAACTATAAAATCTGTCCTTTATGAGTTAATTGGGGGAAATTTACACTATATTGCTAGACAAATACTGAACTAAATACTTAGAATTCAAAAACTTAGAGTGCAGAAATCTTAATATTTAATCAAAGTCTGTATCATATAAAAATAGAAATCTGATTTATTCCGAACCAACAGTTTACTATATCTCAGGCTAACATTAATTAAAGGCATATTGTGAGCTGTTTTATGGACTTTACATGTTTTAACTCTCAGGGAGTCTTCTCACCCTCATTCTACAGAAATAATTACTGAGACTCAGAAAGGTTTATCAACTTATCCAAATTTACCCTGCAAATAAGTGGCAAGGCAGGGGCTGAATTCAGGAAGTCTAACACAATGCCATGCTTATAATTACTGCATTACACTATCTCTTACAAGGGATTGTCATATGTTTGCAGTTTAGTTTTTGTTTTTTTGCAATTAACACAAATTAATTCATCAGTTCTCTTGGGCAAAAGCCAGTTTGGGAAGAGAAATCAGTTACAATGGGTGAATGTGGCATAGGAGGTAGAGAGAGGGGAAAGATTTCAAGTGGAAGGCATGTGGGATTTGACATTTTAGAGTACAGATTATATATATATATATACATATGTATATATATAATTTTTTCTCCTACGGGGAGTCATAAAATTTGGAGAACTCAAAATTTAGTTTCATTTGAGTAAGAGAGGACAGAGTTCTCATTATTGGTTCCCACCATTCCCTTTTCGCCAAGATGTGACGTATCTCATCACTAAGGTAGTTACTGGTGCTGTAAACCAGTATTTCCTAGTATCTGTTCTGGAAGCATGACAGGGGTGTACTTCCTAGTCCCTGTGAAGTTACATGAAATGAGAGCAGAAACAATGTGTACATCTTCATGGAAGAGTCAGCCACCCTCCCTTCTCTCTACTATGCTGATGATAGAAGCATATGTCATGGTAAAGTCTCCATTGATCTGGTCCCCAGAAGACTTCAAAGAACTGAGCCCTCCTGAAAATGCCCATAGAGCAAATAGATTGCATTGCAAGAAATAAACTTGCCCTAGCCAGTTTGGCTCAGTGGATAAAGCGTTGGCCTGCAAACTGAAAGGTCCCAGGTTCTATTCCGGTCAAGGGCACATGCCCAGGTTGTGGGCTTGATCCCCAGTGGGGGACCTGCACGAGGCAACCGATCCATGATTCTCTCTCATCATGGATGTTTCTATCTCTCTCTCCCTCTTCCTTCCTCTCTGAAATCAATAAAAATATATTTTTAAAAAAGAAATAAACTTATCTTCTAATAAACCATTTAGGGTTTGGTTGTTATAACAACTTAACTCAGCCTATCCTGAATGATATATTCTCAAAGCACCAATGGATGTCTAGAAAATAAATGTCTATTTTAGCAATAACTTGGTCATAAAATTGTAAGGAGGATTTTATTTTTAATAAACCTAAATGAATGTCATAATTATTAAACAGTGTTTCTAAAAATTAACTTTGAAAGTGGATCCTACAATAACAACAAAAACAGTAAAATCCCATTTTCAATTAACTTTATAGTATTTCCATTAATGAAAATGTACGTGGATGTAAGTCATGATACATCTCCCCATCAGAAGTATTTTCCAAACAAATTAAGGGGAAAATATGGTATCTTCCATTGATTATGATATCCACTATATAGATCTCTTTAATCTCGAGTAATCCTGGAATGACTACCTCCCATTATCAGTTAAAACAATATCGTTCTTTTAGGAATATCTCTCAACTTCCCCACTTGACTGATGTTATTGAGGCAGAAAAGACAGAGGGGGAAGAGGGATGGGTCTTCTAGAGAGAGTAATGATAATCTATAGAGAAAATACAATGGACTTTAATTTTCTAGGAATTAATTTATAATGTCAACCAATTAAAATCTTTCTTTTATCTGCACACATTTATTATGTGTGGGAACACTTTATTATACATAATTATAAATTACAGGAGTAAGAATAATCTGGTTTAAAGGTTTAAAAACCTTCTCTTATAGTGTAAACACACTAATTCTTTGTGTACTCCTATTGTAAAAACAGAAAGAGCCTGATTCTATAGCAAGTAAACCATTCTGAATTACCATGTGAATGTTGAATAAAATTTCAGGGCCTCGGGAGCTCATACTATATAACAGGATGAGCTAATTAATTCACTTGAGCAAATACTTTATTTTAAAATTCAGGTTATGTTTTGAAAAATTGTGTCTAACATTTTATTTGTTTTCCCCTTTGATCTCCATTTTCACCTGAATAGTTAAAGATCTCAGATACACTTCTTTAGTTTCATAATATTACTGTGAATGTACGTTGAATGAACAAAATATATTAGAGGATGGCCTAGAATAAATAAGTTTTATAGTTTCCAACTAGAAGTTTTGTTTTCTGACACCTGACTTTGCTTTCCCTATTTTTAAATTGTCTTAATCCATGAAATTCTTCATTTTGAAAATATCTACATTGTTACTCTTATTTTAGTCTAATATTTTGTGTATATTATTCTTTTGATTCCATTAATTTTTAATTAAGAACATAAACTTTTAACATGGAATATATTATTTTTATTTTATATTCAATATTGAATATTCTACATGAAGAATGGTTTTACAGAACTGTCTGTTCTCTCTCTTCTTGGCCCCCCTTCATTGATTCTTTTTTGCTGAAATGTTTGTTACAAAAGCAGGGATGGAAATAATAAATTATAAAAATATGAAGGTTATTAAAGTGCTTTTTAAATTCCTTAATTCTTTTCTAAACAAACTAAAATGATATGTTAGAAAAATAGACCAAAATCCTAAAAGAAATCAGAATAATTTTTGACATCTTGATATTAAGAAAAAAAATAATATCAAGGCAATTAACTTTGTGAATTTATGTTTGTAACCTTTGATATATTATATAAAATATAAAAATCAAGCTATTCATCTAATAAATGCTTAGATATTTATTTTATATGATTTGAGGGGAGACTCATTTATACTTCTTGTCAAAAAATGTCAAAGAACTGTAAATGGGCAAATAAGATGATGCATCTTTTAAATGGCATCTGGGGATGGATTGTCAAGTGCATCCTTGGCATTTTCTAATTCTGTAGGAATGTGTATCTCTGACTGACTTTGATTGACTAGTCCATTTTATAGTTCTGTAGAAATAGAAATTAATTTATAGAAAACATTGTAATGCAAATGCTTTTACCTGTTGCAATTCAAATGAATTTTGCTCAGTAGAGGAGAAAAATTTTTGAAGGTCAAATTCTCATTGGTTTTAACTCCTTACCATTTTCTTCATTTAAAAAAAAAAATGAGTTTGATGAACTCTTTGACACATGTTCACTTAGTATGTGCAAAAGAGTCATGTTTATACATTTTTTATAATAATGTAAAATTTCTAACTGAAAGAAGTCAACTATAAAGATACTATTCTCCCTTAAACAAAAGGAGAGGAGATGAAATAGAACTTGTGATCTCTTATTTACAAATGACTATTTGGCATCCAAATTCCCTGCATTGTTCAAAAACCTTCTGAAACAGGGATTTTGATTTTATATGTTCTGTGAGAAACTTGTCTTCAAAAACACTGAAGCCCAAACACTGCTGTAACTGAAGTTGGGTGAAGGTTCCTCTCAGCCACTTCCCAGTGAGGACTGCTTGAGGGGCTTCCTCTGAAGTTTAAAGGGAAAGTCACAATGCTCGAACCCAGAGGAGCTCAAGTGGAAAGCTAGTATCCTGGCAATTCCAGATGCTATCTAAAATTGAAAGAGCCGAAACCGGTTTGGCTCAGTGGATAGAGCATCGGCCTGTGGACTGAAAGGTCCCAGGTTCGATTCCGGTCAAGGGCATGTGCCTGGGTTGCGGGCACATCCCTGGTGGGAGATGTGCAGGAGGCAGCTAATCGGTGTTTCTCTCTCATCGATGTTTCTAGCTCTCTATCTCTCTCCCTTCCTCTCTGTAAAAAAATCAATAAAATATATTTTAAAAAAATAAAATAAAATAAAATAAAATAAAATTGAAAGAATACACAGAATTGGAGAATCAGAGGGTGGTTGGTATTACGCACATTTAAGAATTTTCTTCAAGATACTGTCATCTCGGCTGAAATATATATCCTATGATACAATGACTACCTCTATTTCATATTTCTTTCTCATATTTTAAATAAGTATGTAATTAGAAGACATCACATTTGCTTTCAGAAGATCAAATATGTTCAAATTATCATAAAGCTTATTTTGTCTTTAGGAACTTTTTGAGAATTGTTAAGAAAATTTCACTTTCTTGACAGTAATATAATATTTTACATCTGTGCTTTTCCTTAGAAAGTGTTGCAAAAACTGTAATTTGTCACTTCAATCAAGACATTTCTTTCACTCTGATGTGTAAATATTTCTGAATAGGCATCATTGAAAGCTATCACAAATAAAGCCATCTTGTGTTTTGGGTGGCATATTTAAAGCTGTGCATATGATCAAGGGGACTACAAAACTGACTCAAACAAAATACATATAAAACTTTAAAAAAATGCTAAATTAGAAGGCATGATCTGAAATTAGGAAAGTAGCAAAAAGTATAAGTTAATGGGTAGCATAAAGTATTCAAATCAAATTAGATAATAGCCTGTATGGAGTGCATTTAGAAGTTAAGTGGAAATATGCTAATTTAAATTGGCATTTAAAATAAAGAGGCATTTTCTTAATATCTGGAACATTTTTTTCTAATAAGTGAAGTAATGGAAACTTAGAGTAGATTCAGAGTCAAAGGCTGACTATAAGTAATCTTTAGTATAATGGCCTTACACACCTCTTTCTGTAAGTAGTGATGGCATTTTTTCTTTGTCTACAAATGTTCATTTGATCCTGCCTCTTGCTATTAATACCCTATTAATACTTGCAAAAGATCTTATCCCAGCAGGTTTTAAACAATTTCAGTTAAATTCTGTCACATCTTTGATCATGTAAAGAAAACATGCCCAGTTACAAGCAGACTTAACATTTTTCTTAAGGCACATTCTTCTCTTGTTTTGTTTTGTTGTTGTTTTGTTATGTAAATTAACCCATTTATTATAGGTTAGCAATGTTTCAAAATTGCGGAGCTTCTATTGGTCCTTCAGCCGGCTGATGGCAGACTTTACTGTGATGGCAGAAGTGGTGTTGTGAGACCAGGCACCACCAGCTAGTTTTCATGCAGGAACCACAGCGCCAGATCCCCACAACTCCTGTCTTCACCTTGGTTTTGCTACACAAGGAGCAAGTGTACTTTGCATGCTGGCTGATTTCAATTTTCCTGAGGGAGGTGCCATGACTAGTCCTGTGTTTACTGGTAATTCCAATCTTTTTGGTGCATTTAGCCACATTGCCGGAAACTATTCTCTACAAAATATAGAAAATACATTGCATTTTCTTCATCGTGCACAAGGGTAATATTATAGTGCCACACGAAATGGCTCCAAACATTCATAGAACTTCTTTCTACCTAAGTGCAATAGTATTCTGTTCTGTTCAGAGATTCTGATTGGCTTAAACCAAGTAAAAAAAGAAAAACAAGACAATGAATTACTTGGAGAGAGGAGAATTTCAAATATATTTTGACAACAGAGAAATAGACTAAAGCCACATTTTGAGTTAACACAAAAGGAAATTTCATAACTCCTATTTCAGAAGAATAAATTCTCATTTTAATATTTTGGAGGCATCCATTTAAAATATATCTGGCTATAAATTATTTATATAATCTCTCTTATCCTTTTAAAATGATTATAATGAATAAGTAAATGTTAAAACATGTAGTAACAGATAATTAAAACAAAAGTTAAGTGGAACACTTTCCCTAGTTTATAGACTTCTAATTACTTCCCACTGAATACAAAATAAATCCCAGCTTCAAATAAAGATAACAATGCCATTTAAAACCAGGTTCCTATTTCATCCTTAATCCTCAACTCATGAAACTTTCCTTCATTTACTAATTCATAAGCTCATTCTCACCCCCCAGCCCTTTGCAATACTTTCTCCTCTGCCTGGGGACTGGTTTTCTATTCCTTGACATGTTTGGCTTTTAAAAAATTGAATCTTAGAATAATATTGAACTTCTTAAGAAGCATTTTGTAAACATTCTGTTTTACTTAGGCATAATAAGTACTGCATTCTTTTTCTCTCTTCAAAGACATGTGTCTTTAATGCCTGTGTTTTGTTTTTTTGTTTTTTCAAATGTTGCAGACCTTTGGGGCAATATGGCCATAAACTGAGTTTTCTTGGGTCACAATCAATAGTAGCTAGCACAACATTTTTTAAAAATCAATTTACTGCCAGTATTTTAAAAGAAGTAAATTTCAAATAATTATCCTGATTTCTGACTTTATTACTCCCCCTCTCCTCTGCCAAAAAAAAAAAAAAAATTCTCAAACCTCTGGCCTGGCACTTCTCATAAACTCACTCAAAAGCATTGAATAGCAACAATATCTATAAAGGAGCTGGTGCCTTCCAATCCATAATAGATCTTGCACTTTTCTTATATCTCTAAAATTGTCAATTTCACTCCTTTCTGGCCTCTTTGCCTGAATAAGGACTTGCACATTTCACTTCTAGCTTATCCATTTGTTGTTTGTGTCACCATGATCTCCTTGAAGGCAAAAAAAATCATCTGTTCTTTTTCATCAATGTAATACTACAGTTTATTCAGTGTCTTGTATACCATGGATTGCATTCGCTCCAGAAACGTAGTCAGTGAACAAGTTAATGATGGAATTAATATTCTGACAGAATCTAAGAATAATTTGCACTGAATTCTAGGCTGATAGAACCAGAATTAAAAACTCATGATTAAAGTGTATTATTCTGATAAAAACTAGTCAAACTTGCCCTCTAAAGATATTTAGAATGATTATTAATCTATTTCCAAGCTATACTCTTCCTCTTCTCTTGACTGTAAATGCCTTTTTTAAACAACAACAAAAAACCCATTTCCTATCCTTTCCTTTAGTTTATAACCTCTCTCTCTCTCTCTCAACGGAATTCCTTTATGCTGCTTCCATCTTTACTCCCAGCAGTATTTTTCTTCTAACTCTTCAGATTGTTAGGAAACTAGATTTCCTATTTTTAAAAAAATAGATTGAGCCCTAACCAGTTTGGCTCAGTGGATAGAGTGTCGGCCTATGGACTGAAGGATCCTAGGTTTGATTCCGGTCAAGGACATGTACCTTGGTTGCGGGCACATCCCCAGTAGGGGGTGTGTAGGAGGCAGCTGATTGATGTTTCTCTCTCAAAGATGTTTCTAACTCTCTATCCCTCTCCCTTTCTCTCTGTAAAAATCAATAAATATATTTAAAAAAGAGATTGAGTTCAACCTATGAGACATGAAAAATCAGTTAGAAAATTTTCACCTAAATTACCCTACATTGCAGTACTACATATGAAGTTGCCCACACAAAAAGTGGCACCAAGATCAACCCACATCACTGGCTCTTGATAAAAGCAAGCAGGACTGAATGTATTTCTCTTAATTCAAGGAGAAGATAGAAATATCAAATAAAATATTTTTATTCACGCAACAAATATTGGGTTAGCATCTATTATGTGCCAGGCACTGTCATATGCATTTAGGAAGCAAAGGCGAACAAGAAATCCATGTACTTTGCTCTTATGAATCTTAAACACCTGTAAGTGCTTTATGAAAACTTACAATGAGAGATGTGAAATGCTATCCTTAAGCCCCATTTCAGGAAGAGCATGAGTATGGACATGATATGAACATGATTAAAGTGGATGATCCAAAAAAATGCCACTGATGTCTTTTTTATATTCAACATGGTACTGGTAGACACAGATATCTCTAATGACAGTAGCAAAAACTAATAAGGAAATGTAGTCAGTACATTATGGAAAAACAAAAAAAGCAAAAAAACATAATAATAATAATAATAATAATAATAATAATAATGTAACTGATTGGAGAGTAATTTAAAGACAGTAAATAACAAACTTGGAACTATAGGTATAATGGAGGATCAATCTGGAAAACAAAATGAAAATTGAGGAGACTGGAGTTCTGGAGATCAGTCCAGGTGCAATTTGTGGAACCTGGATAAGAATGAATGAAGATAGAGATGATATTATTGGGGAACCAGAGAAGGATACTTATTCGTGTTGGAAGAAGAAAATGTGCAGATGAAAAGGCATCAAGACACAATGAATCTAAGGCTTCCTGTTTGAAGATGAAGTGACTGGAGATGCCATTAACTGAGATGGAGATCAGCACAAAGGAAGGTGGTAGCAAAAAATTATTGGCATCCCCCCGCCACCCCCCCCCCACACACACGATTTACATATATAATGGGTTTGGGGCTCATCATTCTGTCTATCTAGTTGGAAAATGCAGTTCTAAAACTCAAGAGAGAAGTATAAGTTATACCAGGAAGATAAAAATTTTAGTTATTCTTCATAAAATAAGATTGGATAAATAGAGGAAACATGCTGAGAAAGATTAAAATGAGAACCTTTGTTTCTAAAATGTTGTTTTCCATAACAGACTACAATTCAATTTTTTTTTTGCATAGTTAAGTGGATCACCATTATCCTGACTTTATGTATCTCCCCAGTCTTATTCCCCATCAGTCACTGCCAATCCGTTTTCAATTTCCATATTTCTACACATGCCCTCTGTTGCATGGCTTTTTGTCTGTCATTACGATTTTCTTTCAGCCTTGAATGATTTATCTATACTGTATCCCTGTGACCTATGATTAAGCCTTTAAGTTTAACTCATATATAGTAGTTCCTACAGAAAGATTTTCCCAAGCTACTGGATTAGATAAAGGTCTGTTCATCAATATTCCAATAGTACCTGTGATTAGTTTTTCTCTCAGCATCTATCATGATACATTCACAGTACATAAATATAAGAATGTAGTATTCATTGTTTTGCCACCAGTAATTACTATATTACCTGGTATGTGTAAGATACTCAAATGTCTCTTAAATTTCACTTTAGAGAGAATATGGGAAGAAAATAATGAGAGTGACAATGTTTAGTATGCATGGATACATCTGAGCAGATTACCAATTAATTCGCTTTCATTACAGAGAATTTGAAGTGTACAGAGAAGCATAAAGTGTGAATCACTTGTCAATCCTCCTCCCAGAGCAGAAGACTGTCAATGACTATATATGCAGGCATTTTGCTCCCCACACATTCATGTACATACAAATATTATTAAATGAAGACAATGTAATGTCATTTGCTTTAAAAATTCTTCTCTTATGTTGCAATACATCATACATGTTTCTTCTACAAAATAAGTTATAACATTGCACGACTCTATAATATAATGTTGTATTTTATTTAGCCAAGTAATTGTTCTTATTTAAAGTTAATTAAACAAATTTGTTTTATTATTATTATTACTAAGAATTCTGGATGGACAGCCTCAAAGTTAAAATACATAAATATAATTGTGATAATTTAATAAGTTGATACAGGAGTACCATGTTCAATTAGAATGCACATTTTAAGGCTTAATATATCTTGAAAATTACTCACCTGCAGAGAGGTCCCAATTTAGACAATCTGCAGCACTGCATGAAAATACAAATAGATGTGTGTGTTCCTTTCCTCTGCAAATATAGATTTTGTTTTATTATTCGCCCATCTTATGGACAAAGTGTGACATCTAATAGCATCAATTTAATAATTTTATTGATTGTCAGAGCAATGAAATATCTTAAAATATTCTATTTGATTTGGAAATTTGTATACGTTTTGACCATTTTCTACTAGAGTTTATAAACTTATACTTTTATAAGATATCTATATAAAGTAACTATATTAACTTTAATTTGGGATGTATTAAAATTCTGTTTATGTTTTTACTTGGAAGTATATCTTTTGAGAAGTACTGCAATAGAGAACCTCATGTAAGTTAGCTTAAACATGTTTTCTCTAAGTTTATTTTGCTGTTGGACTCTTAATTTGCTATATTAACATATATAATACATGATGGAATTCATATTAATACCTTATGATGTATTTTTAAAATATATGTAGAAATCATGTATAAGATATTAGAAATTTAAAGAATACCCATTAAAATAATTGTCAGAGCGACAGAAGAAAATAGAAGAAAGTAGTCTCTGGAAGTAAGCAGAGGAGATAATTTCCAGCAAAATGTGTGCTCAGAAGAATCAAGTACTCTGGGGAGGGAAGATAGGATGAAAATGAAATGAGGTCACTGGATTAGGAACAGAGAGCTCTCATTTTACAGTAATTAAAATAAATTATAAATAATTATAAAGGTCTTTCAACAAAAAGCCCACTAGTAAAATAAAGGTAGTAGAGATTTTAGATCCACAAAGATCATTTTTGTTTTTATCCAAAAATATGTTATCAAAAATATATCTGAAAAGCTTCCCTGAACATGTCTTGCTGATACTGATAAATACTTCACAGTGTGAATAATATTACACCTCTCAGGAAAAGGATTCTTTTCTATCACCCACTACTGTTAGGCTTTTTATTTTTTTTCTTTAATTCTTTGGGTAGTTCCTCAGGGTAATTTATTGCTATATATGTAGAATGCAACCCAACTGAAGTGTTTACCATATTTGAATAAATCATAAACTTCTAATGCTGTATCCTTAAATGAGAATTCAACTGAATAGCAGAAAGATCATCAAGAATTTTCCTAAAGTATTTTGCACTTTAGAAGGTTGTTGCTTGGTTTCTGTCTTACTTGAGGTAGAGATGGGATTGATAATATAAGCATAAAAGGCTCAAAATGTAAATTCAGAAAAAAATGCACATTTTAAAACATTTCTTTAGGGATTTATAATGAATAATATCCAGAGACAGCACCACAGGAAAAGCTCATTGGTTTCTTTGAAATATAAAAGTAGGACTAGGGGACAAGAAGCAATAGGAAACACAGCACCTTGCATTCTTATAGGGCAGATGGCTACAGGGTGACAGTAAGGATTTTAATACTTCAAGACTTTTATATTCATGGTTTCTAATATACTGACATAAATAGTTTGGTGCATTTAGAACTTCTTAAATGATCTTAAATCAGTGAAAATAACACCAGTGTTGTTCTATTCTGTCATCTGGTTGATTCTCTAAGAATAATATTCTCTTTAATAGTAGAGTTGTCTGGGTATTATACTATATACCATAGTATATACATAATCAAACTAGTTTATGCATGGTGGTTAGTGTGTGCATGAGCATCCATATGTATGTTTATTTGTGTGTGAGAGACAGAGAAATAAGGAGAGAACTACAAGTAGCTACAAATCCTATTAAAAAGAAAAAACTTGAGATGCCTATGTAAACCTTTGTTTAGAATATAATAAGAGAATTATTTGCCTCCTAATCACATCTACAACATGAAATTTTAACTTCTTTTCAGCAAACTATACAACAAAACCAAGCATTAAAGTTGAATATAGTTCCATAATCCTATTGGAGAATCCAACAGACCCTAGAAGATGGATATAAATGACATTAGTCCTGTGCATCTTTGATGTCAAGATCATACAAGACTATACCTTATTTCAATTTCAAAAACATTTTGTATGTGCTCTAGGAGACAGAACAATCTAGAATACGTGGTTTCCTAATACACAGTTCCACTTTTCATTTCGTTTTAACTTTTATATAATTAAATAACCATAAAAGTTAGAAAGTAAAATAATTGAAAGAACTACAAGAGAAATAGTGCTTCTCAGTTTCAACTCTTCCTTCCTGATTCTTTCTTCTCAGAGGTAGATTCTTTCCATTATTTTCAATTTTTACCCCTGATATATAATTTCATATTTTTAAATGATATGCTCATATTTTTATTTCATGATTTTGTTAGTTTTTCATATTACGCACTGACATCTATACTAAGCAATGTCCAGCTACATAATTTCAATTGTTTGGTCTCATCTCCTCATTCAGTTTGAAATAATTTCACATGATCAGATTTTGTTGTTTTACAATAGATTCTAATTTGATTTCCCATTTTATTCCTAGCTTCTACTTAATTATTCATAAATTATTATTCATTACGCCTCTAAGAATTTATCATTAAGTCATCACAATTATGTGGTATTTAATTTTGAGGCTGTTTATTCAGCATTTCAAATAATAAAATTTTTAAAAATCTAATGTCCAAAACCAAGTAACGGGTAAAATAAATTATGGCATAATATTACATCAGAGTACAATATACTTGTTGAGATATACTTTTAGAAAAATATCTATAATATATCGTAACACAAAAGGAGCAGTTTTTATTGTTGTTAATCCTCACCTGAAGATACTTTTCCATTGATGTTTTTTTAAGAGAGAGTGGAAGGGAAGAGGAGAGATAGAGAGAGAAACATCAATGTGAGAAAGACACATCGATTGCTTGCCTCCCACATGAGGCCCGACCGGGGTCAGGGATTAAGCCTGCAACTCAGGTACGTGCTCTTGTCTGGAATGGAACCCTTCAGTCCATGTCCCAATGCTCTATCCACTGAGCCAAACCAGCCAGGATAAAAAAAAACACAACACATTTCAAGTGAAAGTTGCAGTATTAATATTCTTGTTTCCTCTATCAAACAAGAAAATGAAAACATATTTCATCTGATTTCCCCAATTCTTACTCAAAATGTTCAATGTACTTTTAGTTGCACCACATACCTTATGGGAAGAGAAAATCAAAGGAAGTAATTAAGGGTGCAATTAAGGTAAACATTTTTAGCTTTAATTCCCCCTTTACCTGGTGTTGACAGATATCCAATCTCCCCAAAGTTAGTTCTGGTAGTTTTTGATAGAATCTTATTATGCTAATAAATTAATCCTCTGAGATGCAATGCGACAAGAGCTATTTTCTTTTGCTTTTGCTGTGGACCTTCCAGGGAATTGGCTGCAGCAATTATTCTAAGAGTCCTCCAAAACCACCTCAGTGCCAGTCCCCACCAGTGTCAGGCCAAAGTGCTGTCTTCTGGAGTTCTGTTTCCTTTCCCACAAAGTCCTTGCTTATGTCATTTCCCACTTGGTTCTGTGAATTTACTATTGTTCTGGACAGAACAATAAGGTGCTGGAATATTCATTACAACAGATCCACCCTTCACTTAAGGCTTAAGCCAAAGGATAGCCTCTCTCACTCTTCTGTGTTTGTTCAGGTCAGTAAGTAGTAAATCAAACATCAAATTGTTTTGTGTTGTTTCACCGTCAATATTGCCTTTTCTTTTCCTTGTCTGTGAAGCTCTTTATCTGACCTTCAATTCTGAATGATAGCTTTGCTGGATAAAGTAATCTTGGTTGTAGGTTCTTGGTATTCAGCACTTTGAATATTTCTTGCCATTCCCTTCTGGCCTGCAAAGTTTCTGTTGAGAAATCAGCTGACAGTCGTATGGGTATTCCCTTGTAGGTAATTGAGTCTCTTTCTCTTGCTGCTTTTAAGATTCTCTCTTTGTCTTTTGCTCTTGGCATTTTAATAAAGAGCTTCACAGACAAGGAAAAGCTAAAGGAGTTCATCACCTCTAAACCAGTATTACACGAAATACTGAAAGGTATCCTTTAAGAAGAGGAAGAAGAAAAAGGTAAAGATACAAATTGTGAACAAGAAACATGCATCTATCAACAAGTGAATCTAAGAACCAAGTGAATAAATAATCTGATGTACAGAATGAACCGGTGATTATAATGAATCAGGGACATAGAAAGGGAATGGACTGACTATTCTTGGGGGGGAAAGAGGAATGGGAGATTCGGGAAGAGACTGGACAAAAATCGTGCACCTATGGATGAGGACAGTGGGTGGGGAGTGAGGGCGGAGGGTGGGGCGGGGAACTGGAAGGAGGGGAGTTATGGGGGGGGGGAAGAGGAACAAATGTAATCTGAACAATAAAAATTTAATAAAAAAAATAAAAATAAATAAATAAATAAATAAAAAATATTGCCTTTTCTTTTTTTAAAATATAATTTTATTGATTTCACAAAGGAAGGGAGAGGGAGAGAGAAATAGAAATACCAATGATGAAAGAGAATCATTGATTGGCTGCCTCCTGCACGCCCCCTATTGGGATCCAGCCCCCAACCCGGGCATGTGCCCTGATCAGGAATATGACCCCTTGGTTCATAGGTGGACACTCAATCACTGAGCCATACCGGCCAGGCTAATATTGATTTTTCTTTTCTTTTTTAAAATATAGTTTTATTATTGATTTGGAGAGAAAGAGAGGGAGAGAGAGAGAAAGAGAGAGAGAAACATCAATGATGAAAGAGAATCATTGATTGGCTACCTCTTGCAAACCTCACACTGGGGATTGAGCCTGCAGCCCAGAAATGTGCCCTGACCAGGAATCAAACAGTGACCTTCTGGTTCATAGGTCAATGCTCAACCACTGAGCAATGCTGGTGGGGCAATATTGCATTTTCTCTAGAGAGCTCTTAATGATCATTTGATTATCACTTTCTTCTTTTATTCTTAATTTTAGATATATATTTTGAAACTATTGGAGGCCTCTGAATTTAACCTTATTGTCTCAAAACTTAAATTTCATATTCTTCATATGTTTATCTCTGTTTCTTTCTTCATCAAATATTCAATACTAACTTCTAAGTCTGAGATTCTTTTATTTATTCTGTTCAGGAGAAAATATACCATGTCTTAAGTCATTAAGTTTTATAAATCAATTACTATAAAAATGCACACACATATATTACATGTTCTTGATACATATGCAGTTGAAACTCTACCCAAATTCCTAAAATGCCTATGCAAAAATCATTCTTAAAGTGGTGGGTCAGGACTCTTGCTCCCAAGTAAATTGTGATACACGGCAGATATAGTCACTGAGCCTTAGACCAGATACTGAAAGTCCAGCTTTTTCCATCTTTCCACCACTGTAGATATGCAGCTTGTGGACAAAAAAGGCCACATGCTAACCTGACAAGCTCAGGCAAGGCCTGCATGATGGTCTTGCAAACCTAAAGTAACCACAAAGGATGATTTGAAATTAAACTTTAACTAAGAGTAGTTATGGTGGGTAGTTACGTCCTAGACCAGCATCTCCACTGACAAGGTCAACCTTTGCCTTAACTGAGCCTATCTGGCTTTTTTGCATCTATGATAACATACCCTTGAAACGTCTGGGTAAATTGTAACTTCCCTTTTTCCAGACCCCTTAGGGCACAACCTAATGTGCCTGGGTGCCAGGATGGATACCACAAATTCCCTCATTGTTATTATTATCATGTTAATTGTTGACTGTTAACTGTCCTGCACCCATCTAAGTATGTGTCTATCATTTTACTTTTTATCTAATCCCAGAGGTTTCCCCCTTTGCTTTCCCCCGCCTCTCTAATCTATCACCAATGGATTTCATGTAACCCACCTAAGTGCCCTCCTTTGATTGCAATGTATAAAAATAGATGAAAAACTGCTATTCCCTGGAGCAGTGGTTGCCAACCCGTTGTCCGTGGACAACTGGTGGTCCATGAGGTCAGAAAGGTTTGCGACCACTGCAACTCATTGAGATGTTGCTTCCTGGAAATTGTTGACAGTTTGGTTCAAATAAACTCAGAAAAATTCTTTACAGGTTTGAATGTTTTTACGTTAACAAGCTTTATAGTGGTGCTATCTTCTTAGGTTTGTCAGGAAATGCTTTGTTCAGTCTCATTCATGGGTGATTTACCTTTAAGTAGCATCTCTCAAAGTATTACACATAGATGTAAATATAGATTTTAAAAAATATATATACCTTCTATGTCATATATTTTCTTTTAAAATAATATGGGTTTACACCAGCCGTGGGCAAACTATGGCCCGCCGTTTGAAATGAATAAAACTAAAAAAAAAAAGACCGTACCCTTTTATGTAATGATGTTTACTTTAAACTTATATTAGTTCACACAAACACTCCATCCATGCTTTTGTTCCGGCCCTCCGGTCCAGTTTAAGAACCCATTGTGGCCCTCGAGTCAAAAAGTTTGCCCACCCCTGGGCTAGACACACACACACACACACACACACACACACACACACACACACAAAGTAAATGTTAATGATCATCCAAAGCTAGATCAAGAATGTCCATGTGAGCCTTTTTTTTTATAAAAAGCTTAAACCTGAAAACAACCCTCCAAAATAGCTATCAAATTTTAATTCAGTGGCACTGTATGACAGTGTTCAAAATAACATTGTATTATAGATCTTACTTTTTAGTGATTGAAAAAAATTGAAGGAAACTCTTTCTTTAATAAAAGAAATCAATATAATTATAAGATCTTCAGTCCTTTCTTTTGAAGGACTTCTCTAATTTAAGAAAATTAGGGAACTAAGTTTTGAGATCCATGATAATTATGATTCAATAAAAATAGACTTTTTTGAATTATAGAAAAGAATTGAAAGAATGATTCAATTAATCATTTGTTTACTCATGATTTTTCTGCTTTTGTTGTCACAACTGTATAACTATTGGTCCTATTGCCACTAATTAATAAATCTGTAAATTTATTACTAGTTTATTTATACTTATCATCTACAAATTGAATAATAATGGGAAGATTTAAAAACCTGTTTCACACAAGCAGTTCTTTTTACACCAAATATTGTTTTATGCGTTTGAAGGATGCTGTCCTGTGTGGGCCTTTGGAGTGTGCCCTGGTGGCAGAGCTCTTGCTCTAATCCTGCACCTCTTTAGTGTCGCACATCTTCCTCCTATTACCTGGGTCCAAGAAGCCATTTCTACCAGAGGTAACCCCACCGCTCTTCATATGAGGAAGGGCTCAGTCCCTTGTCTCTACCTCTGGAATCTCAAGCCTTAACCAGATGTTAGTGGAGAGACTATTTTGCCCAGAATTCATTGAAAACAAGATGGAAATGGGGAAACTGGCCCAATGAAAAGAGGGGAGGTGGTGAAAGCTTTACTGTTAACTTTGTCAATTACCAAAGGACTAATAAGACTCATAAATGTACTGATTTTTCTCCAAAGTTTACCCAGTGTCATTACCCAGGAAGAAATATGCATTGTTCTTTCTATTGAAAACACTTGGATCAAATTCCAAAATGACTTGTATAGCTTCCCTGTTTTAGGAACATTTGACTGCTTCTTGAGTCTGACTTCAGCGTTAAGAACAGCCACCTGGTCTAAGCTATATAGAGAGGCTAGCATCAACATAAATATATTCTTTTTGATCTCACAAACTCTTCTCTGATTCAAAGAAAAAAAATGTGTATGATTCAATTGTGCCAAAAATAATACTTATTCCTTATGAAATTATATGTTTTTTAAATTTACAAAACTGGTAGTTTGAAGGAAAATATGAAAGTTATTTCTTTTAAAGATACTGTCATTTATGTAGCTAGAGGATTGATAAGGTATATTTAATGAATGGTTCAAAGATAAGAAAAAAAAACAAAGTTCTCAATGTAGACTTTTGAGTTACTTTCTGTAAGTAAAGTTTATAGTATAGTTTTATGGAGCTTTTTTATTATACTATTCTATAAATGAAGTTCGTTTTTAAAAACTTGGTATTTCAAAATTCTTAGTGAACAATTTTGGCTGTTGAGTCAGATAGAGGTTCATACTTTATTTAACTTCTTTAATCACATTTGTAAGCATCCTAGACATAGCTTTTCATAATTTGCATTTAGAAATGCTATTTGCATTCCTTCGGGGTAATTAAAAGCACTGAATCAGAAGAAAAGAGAAAGCTTTTTGTAAAGCACTTTACACAAATTAATTTATTAGGTATTAAAGTTTTAATTTTATATTTAATATTGTTTTAAGAAATGTAGTAAACTTCAGTTACCTTAATTAATCTTTAAAAGTATGTTTTTGATCAGAGATTGTGTTTTTTGATGTTGAGAAGAAAATATCTAATTAAAGATAGTAAAATACAGTTGAAATGCCAAGTGCTATTTAAATTCCAAATTGTACCTTTTATTCTTTTTACACAAAGATCAAAAGTACTCAATCATATGATACCATAAATGGAGTTTATGGGTAACTTTATGATGTAATGCATAATCAATTCAATCACAGTTATGTGAATTAACAAAAAAAGAAGTTCCAAAAATAGATATATTATATATGTATATATATCTCAAAAGTTTCACATTTGATCAACTTACTTTAACCTCTATTAATTTAAAAACACTAATTGTATTTCATTGCAATGTAAGGAATTTAGAAAGGAACAAAATATATAACTCTGGAAAAAATGTTATAGCATTTCTCAAGAAATGGGTTTTGTCATTTATGGTCTTGACATACTATTCATTTCCCCCTTTTTATTTTTTTTTATTTTTATTTTTTAATATATTTTATTGATTTTTTACAGAGAGGAAGGGACAGAGAGAAAGAGAGTTAGAAACATCGATGAGAGAAACATCGACCAGCTGCCTCCTGCACATCTCCCACTGGGGATGTGCCCGCAACCCAGGTACATGCCCCTGACCGGAATCGAACCCGGGACCCTTCAGTCCGCAGGCCGACGCTCTATCCACCGAGCCAAACCGGTTTTGGCTTCCCCCTTTTTATTAATAGTACTTGAATACTTCACTATAGAACAATCTTTTTCTATTTTTTCTGTGCAGAATTTTCTTGACTCAACTCACAGAGGTGAGTGTGTAACTCAAAGCCAGCTTATCACACAGCATAATTACAATGAATGGATCTTAGATGGATATAGGACCATATCCATTATAGATTGGCACTTTTCTATTTAATAAATCAAAGAACAGAAAAACAATACTAAGGAAACCCAAGTAACAAATTCCAGCTGTGATGTATAAGGAGGGCCGGGACAAAAGTAAATGGCAATGAGTATGTAAGGGGAGGTACAGAGGGCCTCACATAACATTATAGATTAAACAGACCATCTAAAGCTGTATCTATTTGGACCATATAAAAATATAACACCTTTTCTCTTTAGCCTTCTATGCATGTCACTTGAATAAGAATCCATATACAAAAAAAAGTAACCCAGAAAGAGATGCTTCATTTTTTTTTTTTGTGTGTGTGTGTGTGTGTGTGTGTGTGTTTTGTTAATCCTCACCAGAGGATATTTTTTCCATTGATTTTTAGAGAGAGTGGGGGGGCAAGAGGGAGGGGGACAGAGAAAACATTGATTTGAGAGACATATATTCTCAGGGCCGGAAATAGAATGTACAACACATGTACTTGCCTTTGACCAGAAATCAAACCTGTGACTCTGGTTCAGGGGCCAACACTCTAACCACTGAGCACACTGGCCAGGGAGAAAGAGATGCTTGTTTAGACTATAAGTTTTCTGGATACCTGCATAGTCAGTTTGTTCATTTATGTCACAATGGTGTAATTGAACCAAGTGGCAACAGCAATTTGCTGTCTCAACGGAAGCTTTGACTCAATGTCCTGAGGTTTCTTTTAGGGAATTAAACAAAGCTGACTTTGATTTTACTGTGACAATTAAATATTTGTGGAATGATCAAAGTCCCTCTTTTTAAGTATATGATGTGTACTTATTAGCATAAAGCAAAAAGCTTCACTGTTAAGCCTTTTTGAGTGGTCAATTCTGATCTCATTCCAGGCTCATAAAAGTAGACACTGGTCAACCTGCTCTAAGAATAGAAAACAAACATCATTTCTCTGGGTTACACTTTTCAATTGAGTTGATTTTATTAAACCTTTCTTTAGCTTCATTGAGACATGCTGTAATAAAACCTAGTCACAGAGATCAAGGGAGAATGTCAGCTTTAAGTAGAACATGTTTACGACAAGCAGTTCTTAACAAATACTTCATAGTGCAAATGCTTAATATCCATATACATTTTCTGTATAAGGGTATCTTTGTGTCTGATTATGGAATAATTTATTTCTCTTTGAGACACATTATGATCAAAAGATCACTTTGGCTTCTTGAACAACCCAGGACATTTTGGTTATTTTTATAACATGACTTTTGTTATGAATCTAGCTTGCTCAAAGACCAAGAAAATTTAAAATATAAAATTAAAATATTTTACTTATAGAACTACCCTTTTAAGTGATTTTTAACATCTTTTTGTGATAAAATTAGGACACACCTCTGCTATTTACTCTTCTCAAAAGCCTGTCTTTTATTTTATACCAACATTTTTGTTTTTGTTAACTTTTATTCGTTCATTTATTGAAGTCAATTCAACAAATGTTTACATCGTCCTTAATATGTAAGCTGCTGGAAGAGACAAAAGAATAAACCAGACACAACCAATTAATTTTCTCATAATGCTAAGTGAAGAATGAATGTGTCATATAAACAGCATGTTGTAGATAAGCAAAGCAAAACGAAAATGAAAAAACAAAGAGAGTAATTCTTTCTGATGATATTAGGGAAAACTTCATAGAGGAATAGAAGAAGGATCATTTGTTTTGACATCAAAAGTCTCCTTCAACTTTAAATATATTCAGTGGAAGAAAATGGTTTCTGATAACTTTGAAAAAGGTAAAAGTTCTTTTTTTACTAAATTGTACATCTATAAGTTACTCCCTAGAAAATGTATTGTATTCATAAATTCAAAATGGCCTCATTGAGTATATTATTAAAAAACTAGAGGCCCGATGCATGAAATTTGTGCAAGAGTAGGCCTTCCTTCCCCTGGCAGCCGGCACCGGCTTCCCTCCAGCACCCAGGACCTGGGACCCGGGCTGCCCTCTGGCCACCAACAGGCACCTGGGACCCAGGCTTCCCTTGCAGCCCTGGCTTTGTCTGGAAGGTTGTCCGGAAGGACGTCCAGTCTAATTAGCATATTATGCTTTTATTATTATTGATAAAAATTACCCTGGCCAGTGTGGCTCAGTTGGTTGAGCATCGTCCCATGCATAGGTCGTTGCTGATTCAATCTGATTCCCTATCAGAGCACATGCCTGATTTGGGACTCGATCCCCAGTGGGGTTGGCGGGTACAGGAGACAGCCAATCTGTTTCTCTCTTCAATCTTTCTATCTGTCTCTCCCTCTCCCTTCCTCTCTCCCTAAAATCAATAAAAACATATTTTAAAAATAATAAAAAATAAAAATTATCCTTCAGTAAAGATTTGGTTATATAGCAAATACTATAGCCAAAAATAGCACATTATTTATTCATCACAAGGAACTAGAGAAATCTATCTGCACTAATATAAAATGGTATCTATCTAGTTATAAAAAAGTCATGTGATATAATGTAGAGCATGATTACTATAAATAAAAATACTATATCACATATTTGAAACTTACTGAAAGAATAAATCTTAAAAGTTATCTTCACAAGAGAAAAAATTTCTGTAACTATGTGACAAATAATAACTAAACTTATTTTTCAATACATACAAATATTGAGTCATTATGTTGTACACCTTAAACTAATATGTTACATGTCAATTATACCTCAATTAAAAAAGAAGCATTTTAAAAATGATATCTAACATATGCTAATTAAGGAAATAAAATGACAAAAGATTATACATATATGAAGAATCATATACATAAAAATGCAAGAAGAATTTATATTAACTCTTAATAATTGAATTTTTGGTGTTGCTGTTTGCGGGGATACCACTTTGTACAACATATTTTAGTAATTTTTGAATTTTTAAAGGTATGTTTATAATTTAGAAGCTCAGACAACTATAAAGATATTTACTAATTTTGTTAAAACCTCAAAAATTTTCTAGCTACCACTTTATTTCTCTCTTCCTTCACAGTGAAACTTGAAGAATATTTCTTACTCCACTTCAGTTCCTTATCTTCCATTTTTTCCACAAACCAGGTTTCTCTTTTTACATTATCTCTCTATATAAAAGCCTAAGTGACCATCGCAACCGAACAGATGAACAAACAGGCTACATGGAGCGACTAGGCCAGCAGGGGTGTTAGTGAGGGGTGGCCAAATGATTGAGCAGCAGGCTTCGTGGGGTGACCAGGCCGGCAAAGGGGTCAGTGAGGGGCGACCAAACCACTGAGCAGCAGGCTGCGTGGGGCAACCGGGCCCACAGGGGTCAATGAGGGATGACCAAACAACTGAGTAGCAGGCTGTGTGGGGTGACCTGGCCAGCAGGGGGGTTAGTGAGGGGAAACCAAACGACCAAACATAAGGCTGTGCGGGGCGACAAGGTCCACAGGGGGAGCAGTTGGGGTGACCAGGCCAGCGGGGGGGTGGCAGTGGAGGGTGACCAGGCCGGCAGGGTGGGGACAGTTGGGGGTGACTAGGCCGGCAGTGGGGCAGTTAGGAGCGATCAAGCAGGCAGGCAGGCAGGCAGGTGAGCAGTTAGGAGCCAGTGGTCCCAGATTATGACAAGTATGTCTGACTGCCAGTTTAGGCCTGATCCTGGGGATCGGGCCTAAACTTGCAGTTGGACATCCCTTGAGCGGTCCCGTTTGGAGAAGGTGCAGGCTGGGCTGAGGGACCCCCACCCCCATGCACAAATTTTGTGCACTGGGCCTCTAGTATATATAATAATATATAATAAAAGCCTAAACGACCATTATGGCGGAACAACCAGAACGACCAGTTGCTATGATGCGCACTAACCACCAGGGGGCAGATGCTCAACACAGGAGCTGCCCCCTGGTGGTCAGTGTGCTCCTACAGGAGAAGTGCCGCTCAGCCAGAAGCCAGGCTCATGGCTGGTGAGCGCAGCTGCCACGGCAGAATCCTTTCCCAACTTTGCAGCAGCAGGTGCAGCAGGCTGTGATGAGCACGAGTGGCGCAGCACCCGGCCCCTATTTGGGCTCCTCCTTGGCCACCTGCCACTTGGCACACTGCTATATTCCCCAAGGGGTCCTGGACTGCAGAGGAATGTCCAATAGCCGGCTTAGGCCTGATCCCATGGGGATTAAGCCTAGGTCAGCAGTCAGACATCCCCAGAGGGGACCTGGACTGTGAGAGGGAGTAGCCCGGGCTAAGGGACACCCCCTCTAGTCTCACCATAAAGTTTCAGAGGAAAAAATAAAAAGAAAAGTTATAGGTGGAAAAAAAGAGAGGTGGAGGAAAAAAGAAAAAAAAAATCTCATCCTTTCAATGTAAATTAAAATAAATCTTTTTTTTTCAGGCTTTATTTGAGAGTAACTACTCTTCTCCATGGAACTACTCCACTATATCAATTTCTTTTTTACATCTCTGGTCCTCTTGCTGACTCCTTTTTTACTTTTTGTCTGCATTTTGACAATAGCAAAACATTTATTGCCTATCCAACATTCATTCCCACTCTATATATTATCTGCAAATTGAATTTCAGCTTTGTTTCAATACTATCCTCTCCCTTTCATTGCTCAATAGATATTTACTCCAACCTCAACACAGAAGCAGATGCTGAGTGGACTGTGTCAATCTGAGTGGTTCCACTTCTTTTTCTGTCTCCATTACCAAGTCCCTTTCTAATGTTTTTATTATCCGCTTGCACTAGGACATAGCAGTTTTTATTGCATCAACCAATACTAAGTATTTAATATTGTAAATCTTTTTTGGTTATTAATTGTTTATTCACAGAAAAATGAGCAGCCATAAAAATCTTGAAAGATAATTTCCAAGGTATAGGCTTCTAATTTATTTTCAGATATGAAAACTACCACCAAGCTCTTATTATTTGAGGCAATATATTTTCTTGCTTAAGCTAATTTAACTTGAGGTTTCCAGATATGGCCCAAAGTATCCTTTCCAAGACAATGAAATTCACGCCCTAGAATGCTTCACTCATCAGCTGTCATTGTCAGACTATAGGTGGCCACACACATCCCTGTGGCCTTTGGAATTGTAACTTCTGGGTCTCTAGCTCAGACATCTCTTCTAGATACATATGGATACATCCCACTGCCTTTTGGAAACTCCATGTCAGTGTTTCATGCATATTTTATAGTCAACATATTCTAAGTGAAATTAATCTTCTACTCTCTAACCTCCAACCCAAATCAGAAACTTATAAATTATCTTCAAGTATTTATATTTTCAATCAGAGAATAATGTTGATCCTACATCATTTATATACTAGAAGCCTGTTGCACGAAGATTCGAGCAATAGGCCTTCCTTTCCCCTGGCTGCCGGCACTGGTTTTCCTCTGGCACCCGGGACCCAGGCCTTTGGTCTGGCTGCAGTGGAGAAGCCAAGCCTCAAAGCTAGGCTTCTCCGCTGCAGCTGCAGCGAGGCTTGGCTTCTCCCCTCCAGCCACAGCGAGGCTTGGCTTCTCTTCTGCGGCCACAGTGGAGAAGACAAGCCTCTTCAGTCTTCAGTCTTCACTCCAGCCAGAGCCTTCAGTCTTTGCTCCGCACCTGCGTATGCAAATTAACTGCCATATTTGTTGGGTTAATTTGCATACACACCCTGATTGGCTGGTGGGCCTAGCAGAGTGACACCAATTTGCATGTTTCTCTTTTATTAGTGTAGATTTTCTCTCTCCAGAGGCATTATCATATGGTGGTTTAAAAGCATGTATCCTAGAGTCAAATTTCCTGCAATTAAATTTCTGTTTTGGCCACCTATTGGCTGTATAACAGCTGCAATATTTAGTGAATCACTTAATCTAAGCTCCACTTTCCTCATCTGGAAAATGGGGATGGCCATGATAACACATATTGTATCAAGTTGTTGTATAAATTTAAAGGGTTAATAAGTGTAAAACACTCATAAGTATATAGCACATGAAAAGTACTCAATAACTATCAGCCATAAGTATGTATTTACTTCTTGATGTTTATCCTTTTTTTACTTCATTCCTGCTGCTCTTGTGTTAGTCCTCACCATTTATTATTTGGATTACAGAACAATACTTTCCCCACGTACTTTCTCAATTATATTTAATTCATTCTCATGTTCTCAGAGGGCTTATCCAATTCTTGCTTCTGTTGGAAAATCTATTCACAGCACCTCCAGCATGGAATTTTTTCATGACTCCCATTGCCAATGGCATAAAATCTAAGCTCTGTAGCTCAGCAAGCTCCCTGCCCCTTCTCCATAGGATCTTCCCTACTACTTTCCTGGAGGCACTAGATTATCTCAGACTCCATGGCATTTGTAGGTGCTGTTCCTGATGACTGGAACGTATTTCTCTCATTTCCTTGTGGTTGTCCCACACTTGTTTTTCAGAATCAGCTAAGTTATCTCTTCCTCCAAGCATTCCTCTCTATCTTTTCTGGTCTCACTAGACATTTGTACAGTGTGCACACTTATATCTCTGGCATGTCATTTTTACTATATTTCAAATATTTGTTATGTGTATTGACTAATTTTTTTCCTTGCTTCCCTTAGGATATAGGTCATGTGAAGCCAGATATTGTGCCTTTTATCTGTGCATCCCTAGGACATACCATACTGATGGGCATATGACAACCGTTCAGAAAGTGTGGTAAAATAAGAAATTCATGAGCTGTGTCTAACCTCTCATTTTTAGCTATCTGAAATCTACTAGCCTAAAATTTACCAACACATTTCAAATACCACCACACTAACCCAAGAAAATATCTCCCTCTTGGAAACAGTTTAACCTGTCTAATTAAGTAAGCAGTTAATTTAAATGTATCCATGGAAAACTTACTCTATGCATTCATCAGTTAAATTCATATGCCAGACTCTGTTTTAAGTAGTTAGGACACATTAATGAACAAAAATGACAAAAACTTCTTGAAGCAGCTTAACATGCTTGTATTGTGATGACAGAAAATTATTTACTACTATTTGTTAGTTCCAATTTTTATTCTGTCCCCCCAATTAAATTATAATCTCCATAATATGGGGAACTTTTCTCACACCTTTTGTCTCCAAAATGCTGATATCACCCCTTGAGTCCAAATTCTACCATTATTTTCCTGTCTCTTTCAATCTATTTTCTCTTTTTGTTTCCTGCCTTTTCTTACTTTTTGTCATTTTTTTCTCAAAATATGTATGTATAAAATCACATATAATTAAACTGTATAGTTTCTCTCAAATTTCACATATATTTCAACTATTCCATTCTGCCCTTCAAGCATCTAAAATTTTGTATTTTAATACTGAGAAATGAGGAATAAGCACTGATAATGAGTATATAAAATTTCACCATAGTAGTCTATTTTCTCTTATCATGCGCTGCTTTTTCCTGAAATTTGACCCAATGAGGACTTTGAGTTCAATACTGATGACTCCTGTATCACAGATTCTGCTTAGGTGCTTTCCTGAGTTTTTCCTATTGAATAAAAAATGAAAATAAAGTACTTAATGCCTTTCTCATGATGGATACATACTTAAACCACAAAATTTATGTACTGTATCTAGCTGTACTTCCCTATTTTGTTGGGGAGTATGACAATCAAAACTAAGTTCTTCAGCTCATTTTTTTTAATTTAAAAGATTCTGCAATTTGAAGAGCTTACTAAGATTACCACTTTACAGTAATATTTCTAAGTGCATTCTACTCTCTTAAGGCTGTGTGTGAGTGTGTGTGTGTGTGTGTGTGTGTGTGTGTGAGCGAGAGAGAGGGGGGGGTGCTCTGACACTCATTTTCCACTAAATGAGTTAAGAAAATCTATAATTCTTATTCTCTAACTTTATGACCTTTATTAAAATCTGATAGGAAGGGTCACAGTAAGGGGAGGGGGAGTGTTAAAGAATTCCGTAATGGTTATCTGACTAACATTGAATTGCTCTTCCTGTTTAATAAATTACATTAGGAGGAACTAGAATTTTAGTTAATGTATAAGTTACTTGGGAGTTACTTAATATAAGTTACTTGATTCTATTTTAAAGTCAGACAGGGTATATATAAATTTGAAAGATCTATTGAGATAATGATTCTTAAATTTTGGACTTCTTGTTTTTTAATGTTCTTATGCTAAAACAATAAAATTGAATTATTGCAAGGAATATTAGTATTCTGCAAACAAAATGACATTACTTGAGGATATTTCACATTGGCTTCTAAATGAAGCACAGTTAAGGACAATTACAATAATACAAATTGTACTAGATTTCCCTAAGGAGCACTGAACAAATTCACACGGTATTGGAAGCTCAAGTATCAAAACAAAATAAGAATAGTAGAACTATTTCCTAAAGAGTATCATTCATATATATATATATATATATATATATATATATATATATAAATTCTTTTAGTAAATGGTGAAATGTGAGCAGCAGTGTTATTTAAATTATTTTTTTCTTATCACATAACCTCACAGTCAGTGAGGTATAAGATGACAATAGCAAAATAATTTTTGAATAACTACTCAAATATATTTAAAGTACTATATTGAGGAACTTATCTATAATGAGGGATCATAGGCTCCTAATTTACCTATGTAATTAAATCATTTAAATACTTATCAACCTTGCAATTAAATATGAAGCCAGACAACAAAGGGCTTTGAGACCCTCTTTTTTGTTGTTCATCTTTAAACCAAGCTCTTTTAATCTACTATCCTGGCACATTTGTTGACTTTCACTCAGGAAATCAGCAAATATTATGGAGTAGTATCAGGCACCATGATCGGCTCAGGGGATTCAGCAATGAATGAAGCATACAATCTTATTTCTACACTTAATGTTCTTCAGAAGAGGAAAGACAGAAAACAAATGCATATGCCATGTAGTTAACAGTGAGTGTTGTGGAGAAAAACACAGATTAAGAATAATGGAAGGGGGGTTTCATATTAAAAATATCACCTCTTCTGTGATTAAGAGTACATATCTAATATTTATAGCAAGAGTCCATTTTTAGACTACGTGAAAACTTTCTTAAGTACTTGAGGGCACTAAAATTGAGAAAAGAAAAAAATAATTTCTTATCAGGGATCCATGTGCATACTGGAAAACAACAGAAGACACAACCAGGTAAAAAGACCTACTTAGTAAGGGATGCCAGTGGCAGAGGTAGGGTGCCAGCTGGGCTGTAAATAAGAATAGGACATAAATAAGTGAACACAATGAACAAACACCTGAGTCAACATGCTCAGCATGTACAAACCACAAGTCTGGGTGGAAGAGAGCATATCATGACATGGTAAAGTAGGACAGAGAAGTTTTTATTGAGTTATGGAAACTGGGTTATAGATATTAAATTTATAATTTAAAATCTATTAATTGTTTATTATACTGTTTCAGTTGAAGACAATTTTGTCTCCCCTGTAAGGCTAAAGCTGAAATAATAATTGGAGATTTCTAGACAAGTCTTAATGTGTCCTGAGTCATGACTTTAGTTTTATTTAATTAGGAGAGACAGCTTGTTCTATTAAATATGAGAGGGATGACCTAATTTATAATTTAGATGTTTTTTACTGCAACCATTCAGTATAAGTTATTGAGCTTCTTTCTGCTTAATAGGAATCTAGCCCAGGTGCCATACTATACTGAAGAAACAACTTGTAAAGTTCAATATAAGTAAAAATGCTCTTATTATAGAGAAGCCACAGAATAGTTTTCCTAACTCAATTCTCCTACACACAGCCAATGCTTTACCCAATTTATTCTAAATTTTTTCTGTATTAATTGATATTCCTATATAGGCAGTAATGCCATTATATGAAGAGATGTCACATGCGAAATAATGTGACTTCCTTGAATAAAAACCAAAACAGTAAATATAGAAAAATAGTGCAGCTGATTATCCCAGAGTTGAACTAACATCAAAGACAACAACAGCTTATAGACGGTCCCAAAGAATCAAAATTGCATTGTGTTGAGTTTTCATTTGTACCCACTGAGCCAAACCAGCTAGAGTGAGTCTTCATTATTTACATATTTTATTTTTTGGCCCTAATGCATACGCAAGTTGAAGTCATCTTAATCAAATAATTATGGTTCTGGAAATCCAAAAATATTTTGTAAACTTGAAAGGAACACTTTGAAATTTCCCACGTTTAAAGTCTTTATTAAATCCAGGTCTTGACTAAACAAAGGAATTCATTATAAGGTAATGAATGACACAGTACTGCCTCCTACATTTGGAACACTTGTCTATTTTATATAATGAAACTAACGTCACTATTTAAAGTTCACTGGGATTAAAGAGTTTTAAACTTGTTCTCAAAATATATTATAACTAGAGGCCCAGTGCACGAATTCATGCACGGGTGGGGTTCCTTGGCCTGGCCGGCAATCTGGGCCCATTGGGGCCTTCTTGCCCAGTCCTTATTGGGGCCGGCTGGCCAGGGGAAGGGACCATGAGAGATTGGCCAGCCACAGGCAGGAGTTTGGCTGTGGGAGTGCACTGACCACCAGGGGGCAGCTCCTGTGTTGAGCATCTGCCTCCTGGTGGTCAGTGAACATCATAGCAACTGGTCAACCAGTCATTTGGTCAACTGGTCATAATGGTCACTTAGGCTTTTATATATATAGATGTGTTGATCAGTATAGGTTTCTGGGTGTACTGTTTTATGGAATTACTGGAATCACCTGTGGGTGTGGCTCAGTTGGTTGGAGCATCATCCCATTTTGTGTACCAAAGGGTCTCACTTTCTGTTCCTAGTCAGGGCATATACCCAGGCTTCAGATTCAATCCTTGGTCAGGGTACATACAGGGGGCAACCAACTGATGGATGTTTTTCTCACATCAATGTCTCTCTCTCTCTCTCTCTCTCTCTCTCTTCTTCTCTCTCTCAAATCAGTTAAAAACCTATTCTCTGGTGAGTATTAAAAAAAAATTACTGGGATCACCCAAAGAACCTATATTGTGAACAATTTATTTATTGACATCATAAATTAAAGCACTTGATCATTTCCTTATCAATAGCAATTTATTCACTTACATCTCAAAAAGTCAACAAGTACCACATTATACAAGAAATGACAGTGAAAAAATACCATCAACAGAGAAATAATTAAAATGGAGGAAACTTCAAATTGCCCACATCTAAGTAATCAGCAGTGCTAAGAAATAACCAGCACTCCTAGAAATATAATCAGCAGTGATAAAAATATAAAAGTGTAATCATCAATGACAGACATTTGAAAACATTATCACCGGCAGAAGAAATTCAGAACAACCATGTAACTCTTTAATGGAGTGCTGGAGATATATATATATATATATATATCTTCAAAGGCTAGCTATTCAATTCATAAATAACTGTTAAGCCCCCAAATCCCATGATTCTGAGTTCTTTGATTAGGAAAGAGGTTTTCAAATTCTTATAAGTTAGATATTACCTTAATAGCTAAATTCCTTCACTTGATAAACCTTTTTCCCACTTTCATTCTCTCTTTCTCTTTTTTAAATATGGAGAAAGACCATTGCTTCTCCCCGTGACACCTGAATACCTAACCATGTCACAGAACTCTCTTAGGCCTTATATGTGACTCTTTTCTGAGTTTTAGCCAATTTTTGAAGTGAGTAACAGCTGGTAATTTTCTAATTTAATCCATTCAGCTGCTCTCAACTTCTACAATAAACATCATTAGCTCTTCATTACAATCATGTGTAGAAAGAGCTAAACTGAAGAAGGTAATTACACTACTTGTCCCAAGAAAGTAGCAGTTAATTCTGATTGTATAAGCACAATAATTTGCCCAATTTACATTTTCTTCTACTAAAATGATCATAGGGATGTGTCTGTCCAGTGATGAACTGACACATGAGCACTTTTTGGAGTCTTAGAGTTCTATGACCAGATTAGGATGACCATATAATAATATTGATATAACTATACCTCTTTAAACGTGGACTTTATTATAATTACATGACATATTTTATAGATAAAATCCCCACATTCCAAATTTCTAGTTATCAAAAATTATAAGACTTGTGGAAAATAATTAGGAACTTAAGAAATGGAAATATCTTAACTCCTCATGTTTTATCAGCACAAAGACAGGAAAAGTTACATTCTCAGTCTGACAAACCTGAAGATTTTTGTCACAGAGCTTTAAAGTACTTGAGAATACCAATGCGATTGTCAGAAGCTACTTTGCAATTCTCTATTTTACATGGTTGAAGGATCTTTTAAATCCAGAAGCAGACTTTCATCTTGAAACTAAACTAGTTTTTCTTCCTACAAACAGTAAGACAAATGTTCTTACCTCGTCTAAGGTCTAAGAATAAGGTAAAGAAGGGGGTTAGGGGAATGCAACTTGACTATTTCTGAACTGAGAGCTTCAGCATCAATACAATGAGCATAAAGCCATTTATCATAGTGGTATTTTTCTGGAGAAAAAAAACCCACAGAACAGAGTAGAAGATATACCTATAATTTGATAATCACTAACCACAACTGAATCATTCTGTGTTGTTCTGGTTTACCTTACACTCCTTTTACCATAACTGCTATTTAAAATATTCCACTTTCTGTAAAACCTACCTATCCCCATGCCCATTATTTCTCAGATAAAATAAAAGATAGAAGATAGGAAAATTTCTGAACCTTTTACTCATTTGAGAAAATCCATTTAGGATAGCATTATATGAAGGCTATGTTGGTTCATAAACTGGTCCCAGAACATGAAAGTCAAGTGTAGTAGGCAGTTACATAGGTGTGAGCAGAGCAAGGTTGGTAGCCTGGTAAGGAAGGTCACCAGGGCAGAAAGCCTTGGGTGCCTAGCAACAGATAATTGTAGGGTGGAAACCCACAGCCAGGAAGACCTTTCTTCCTCTAGCACAGTGGTTCTCAACCTGTGGGTCTCGACCCCTTTGGCAGTCAAATGACCCTTTCACAGGGGTCGCCTAAGACCATCCTGCATATCAGATATTTACATTATGATTCATACAATAGCAACATTACAGTTATGACGTAGCAACGAAAATATTTTTTTGGTTGGGTCACAACATGAGGAACTGAATTTAAAGGGCCAGAAGGGTGAGAACCACTGCTCTAGCATATCAATGGTCATGGGGTTTAGACCCCCTGACTTTTCATACATTGTGATGGTCATATGGTTTGGACTCCCCTGACCTTTGCTCCCCTTGAATGTCACTAGTCAGATGGTAGATCCCCTTAGAGGAAGAACAAGGGGGTCACAGAACAGCCTTATAAGACTCCCATACCAGCCCTGCACAGCCACTCCCTTAAGCATTAAGCCCTCAGGACAATTAGTTTCTGACCCACATCAAATAATCTAAAGACTCAGGTCTGTTGACCACAAAGATAGAGTTTTGGATGAACTAGAGTTAATATCTAGGTTTCAGTTGTGTTTCAGCTCCAGGCCCACAAAAACAGCAAGGCCAGGCAGGGTGATGCCATGGCTGACATCAGGAGCAGCTGAGAGACTAATGACCCCCTGCCCAGGCAATGACCAATCAGTGGATATCACAACTCTGAAAGGACCCACCTGGAAAGCTGATAAATATTCCATTGAGATCATCCCTTGGGATCTCCCCTAGGATCCCCACCTTTAGAGAGGAGATAAAAATCTGCAGGAGCTAGGATCCAGCAGGGATCTCTCTTTAGAGCACACCCAGGCCTTTCCCCATCCCCTTCTTTCTTCAGCAGGAGCTCTCTCTAAAGTATACCCTATCCTTCCCCCCTCTCTTCATCCCAGGCTCTGAATTCTCTTCTAGCCAGAACTCAAGTACCGAGGTTGTTGAACTGAGATCCAATTGTTGGTAACATTCTGGTGCTGTTTCACCACTAACACAAGGAGAGACTGAAGAAAAAGCCAGCCATTTCAGATTGGTAAGTGTCAGGTTCAAGAGGCTTATCTTTGGAGGCTGTGAAATGAGATCTCTACACCTGCCTTTCAGGATATTAAAAGTTTACATAGAGGATTTACCTGGGTTCAGCCACATTTCCATCCCAATGTTCTCAACAACACCTTACTATCTCAGGGCTATATCCTTGAAAATGGCTCCAACTGTGGGATTGGTGGATAGATTCCAAGGACAGAGGACGGAGGAGTCTCAGATGGACCCCATCCAGCTCACAGAGCAACTGAGGGTCAAATCCTCTTGTTTACCTCCTCCAACAAACTAGTAAAATACAAGCAATATCATCCTCATTGTCAGCATCTGTGTGCTGGTTTGGGTCTCTTTGTGTTTATCTAATGATATAAAATTTCTTCTTGTGTATTTTTTTCATTGACATTATGAACAGAGAAGTTTTAAAATTTGAATTTTCAACAGTTAAATAAAAGAAAGAAAAAATACTAAAGACATAAAGGTAGTGTCTCCAGATATCATTTATATCTTTTTGGAAAGATAATGCAATATTTTGGAAACACTAAAAAACTTACAGATGACTCAGTAGTGATGATTTATTTTACTATTGTATGATCCTCCTTGGTGATTCCATTTTTTTGCCCATTTCCTTATTATTTTAGTCATGTTTAGAATGGGTGAATAATCAGTGAAATAAGTTTTAGAATGATAAAATTGCAAATATTTCCAAATTTCTCTTTGTTTTTAGGAGACTTCTAATAAAGATGAACGTTACAAAAGATCAATCCTTATACTATTAAATTATTAGAATTGCTCAATTAAATATAATAACTTTCAAAATGACATTGGGTCCAATAAACCTTAATGACAACAAGAATTAAAGATGAAATATTCAGGTCACCTGCTTGGAAAAGAAACCTACCAACTGAGAATAGAACTAAATATTAAAGGCATTGTAATCTACATGGTAGAGGAAGTAAGCCATAAATACATGCTCTACATTTGTGACCATAATATAAAATATAACTGAAGCTTCTTCTTGCTTTTTCCAGCTGTTTCATATATCTTATTTGTATTTCTGCCTTCCTTTTTATTTATCTTCTATGTATATAATTTATTTTGTGTTTGTTGCATTTACCATTTTTATCCACACTATGCTGAATACCAATGTAGCATTGCTATAAAATTGAGAAGAATTAGACGTCAACTTAAACTCTAGTCTTGAGGCTTACTCAGTAACTGGATTAGGCTGTCTTTTTTGTGAATGAGGTTAAATGCTTTCAACTATCTGTGAGATGGAAAAAGGTATAGGAATTAATATTGGAGAAGCTTTCTCAAAAATAATTATTCTTGCCCCAACCGGTTTGGCTCAGTGGATAGAGCATTAGCCTGCAGACTGAAGGGTCCCAGGTTCGATTTCGGTCAAGGGCATGTACCTTGGTTGTGAGCACATCCCTAGTGGGGAGTGTGCAGGAGGCAGCTGATTGATGTTTCTCTCTCATCAATGTTTCTGACTCTCTATCCCTCTCCCCTCCTCTCTGTAAAAAAATCAATAAAATATATTTAAAAAAATAAAATAATTATTCTGAAATGTGGGAACCCAACCTTGGTTAACCATAGATTTAATTGTTAAGCCAAACAAGGTTAAGAAAACAAAAAAAAATTAGAGAATGGTGTTAGAGAGAAATACTTTCACCCAACTTCTGATGTTTCTGTCCGTTTGTTTGTTTTTTGTGAGGCACAAAACCTTATTGCCACAAGAAAGACGTGAACTTGCCCCACTTCACCAACAGCTTTGAGAGTCACAGAAATGCAGCCCTCACATAATAAAATACAAAGCAGACTGAGGTAGAAATGGCCCCTTGTATTATATTATACCTAATACTGAGGTAACCAATTTACTTTGTTCAGTGAAAATACCTCTAACACAATGAAAAAGAAAAACAAACTATTATAACATCCAATTTATATATACAATTCAAATAAAAATATATATCATTTGCTTAATGTAGAGGAAATTTAATATGTTAGTGTTCACAAACTAAAAACTATATTCTACTGAATTTTTTCTTGCGCTTCTCTCTTATCACTAAGCTTGAAATACCAGAAAAATCTGATACTTACAGAAACCTATTTATAGATTTAAAGATGCAGTTTATTTGGCCAAGAAAGATGGATACATATTAGTTGGAAGATTATAGCTTCTTTAAAAATTGCTGCTTATTAAAATCTACAAACTTGAACTGTAAAACACATTTTTAAAAAACCCACAGAATTTCTCAAAATAGATTAGAATACAGGAAACATTTCATGAAACTACTGAGATACTCCCCAGTTCTATGGCTAATATTAAAAACTGAATAACCTATTTAAATTGTACTCATACTATTTCAACACACAGTGAACAATACAACCACAATAATCAACCTCAAGCTAGCAATGGGGTTGCAAGTTCCATAAAAAGCTTCTTCAGTGGGCCAAATACTATGGTACAATTAAAACATTTAGGAAGAGAAAATAGTATAGAACCAATAGTATAGTATAGAACCAATTTCTGATGTTTTCTTCCACATGACAACATGGAAGAGTAAGGGAAAAAAATATTTCAGGTAAATGGAATAGCATTTGAAAGGCCTAAGGAACTTAAAACATTTAAGGAATTTAAAGAATATTAGAAAGACTGAAAGGTCAAGAATGGGGGGAGAGGTGGCAATACATGAGATTAAAGAAGTAAGTGTGTCCCTAGCCGGTTTTGGCTCAGTAGATAGAGCATCAGCCTTTGAACTGAAAGGCCCTAGGTTCGATTCCAGTCAAGGGCACATGCTGGGGTTGTAAACTCAATCCCCAGTGGGGGGCTTGCAGGAGGCAGCTGATCAATGATTCTTTCTCATCATTGATGTTTCTATCTTTCTCTCCCTCTTCCTTCCTCTCTGAAATCAACTAAAATATATTTTTTTTAAAAAAAAGAAGTGTGGTTTTTATTAGCCATGATGAGACCTACGCTTAGATAATAGAAATACATGTATTTGATATACACTATAAAATTGAAGTTAGCTTAATTAGTGACTGACTCTGAGAAACTATCATAAAAATGGTTAGCAAGAATGATTTCCAGGTTTCTGGACTGGCTGATGGGATGAGTGGTAGTGCCATCAGCAGTGAAAAGAAGCCAAAGAAAGAAGTTGGGTGCAAAGAGGATAAATTAACTTTTAGAGATTCAATTAAGTTTTCATTTGAAAACATTCAAGTGAAAATGCCAATGAAATGGTTAGAAATACATATTTAGAAACCAAGAAATATAAATTCTATGTATTTATTTGGAAATTAACTTTAAATAAGGGTGTCCCAAAATTCACGCAAGAAGTAATGAAGTAATTTTTATAGAAAACACAGGTTTATAATTAAAAATTGTAAATTTTTATTGATTCCTAAAGTATACAGTATAGGGTTATGTATGGAATAGCATATCGGGTAAATGAATTATCATGTCGCGATAGCGAGCACCATTAACTGTTATTGCCTGAGCAGCCTCATTTTCGAAGAATGGTTTGATGATGCCTCCAGCCCCAAATCCACACCAAACAGTGACACGTTGTGTATGCATTTGTTTCTCAACAATCACTCGTGGATTTTCTGAACCCCAAATGCAACAATTTTGTCGATTAACCAAGCCATCAAGATGAAAATGAGCCTCATCACTGAAGATGATTTTGTTTGAAAAATCAGCATCCACTTGTTGTTGTTCCATAATCCATTCAACGAACTCTATTCGCTGTGCGTGGTCAGGAGTCTTCAGTTCTTGAGTCAACTGAACTTTGTAAGCATGAAGATGCAAATCTTTCGTGAGAATACACTGTAGAGAGCTTCTCGAAATATCCAATTCTTGACCACGGTGCCGAATTGATGTCCCTGGACTCTCAGCAACACTCTCACGAACTGCTTCGATGTTTTGTGTTGAACGACTTGTTGAAGGACGGCCAGAGTGTTTAAGATCACTAATTGATCCAGTCTCCCTAAATTTTTAAATTAATCTCTTCACAGTTGATGAAGTTAAATCACTATTCCGACCATATTTTGCACGAAAATTGCAAACTGTAGCTGCCAAACCTTCATTATTTTTAAAATATTGCTCAACAATGAAAACACATTGTTCTTTCGTGTAGTGCTCCATTTTTAATAACCCTGAACTGTCAGCTGTCACACTATCTTTTTTTTCATTGGCAACACTTTACAGCACAAATGGCATAAAATTCAAATCTTGCATGAATTTTGGGACACCATCTATATGGTAATTAATATCATCACACAGGATTCATATATAGAGTTAGAAGAGAAAAAGGAAAAAAAAGAAAATCCTAGAAATAATAAGTACCTAGAGGAGAGTCAGAGGAAAATCTGAAGAAAAAAAAAAGTGGTGAGGAAAATAAAAATAACATGGTTTTGGATAAGGCAAGGGAAGACAGCATTTATTGACAGAGGGAATTATTAACAGTGTTAAATGAAGTGAGGAAGCAAAGCAAATCAAAGGGCAGAACAGTGTCCATTGGATTCGATGAAAAGAAGCTTCCTGGGAAAATTGGCAAGGGCAATTTTAATGGTTTGGTGGTGTTGGAATATATCCCAGTTGGATCTAATGAAGGGGAGGCAGTGGTAATGACAGGTAATTTACAAGAAGTTGGAATGTGTTGAAAGTCAATGACAGTATAATAGCCAGGAGTAGGTCTAGTTTCTGTGGAGTCTTGCAGTCAGTAGTAGTTCAGGTGAATGTATTTTTTTAAAGAATAAAAATTACAAGTACCTGCGCATGTGAAAAGCCCTGAACTTAATAGCTTAATGGTAATTCAGCTTGTGAGAATGTTAGATGAGATTCTAGGACAGTGGTTCTCAACCTTGGCTGCACATTAGAATCACCTGGAAATCTTGTTAAAATCCTGATTTCTTGGCCTCATCATTAGTAACAAAGAAACAGAATTTCCGGAGGATGAGGCCCAGAAATCAGGATTTTAACAAGATTTCCAGGTGATTCTAATGTGGAGCCAAGGCTGAGAATCACTGGCCTACACCTAAAGGAGGGACTTGTGATAAGATTTGACTCACTCTCAAGGTCCAAGCTAGTACATCTCAGGGAGAAGAACTGAACCAGTGGTTCTGTGACAGGCACCTCTTACAGACACCAGAGAGGTGTTATCGGATAGCCCCTGAGACAGAAGGAGAGGGCTGTCCCCACCTCTATTCTCCCCATGCTCATAGGAATGAATTCAAACAAGTGACAGTGTTGTGATAAAGCCAGTTTATTAGTTTATTAATAAAGTAAAGCATGCAAATTTATTAAAGGGCAAGCAAGCAAATGTATTGTCCAGCATAACGCGCAGATGGGTTCTCTTGACTAATTTAAGGAGCAAGTGTGTGTGGGGGGGGGAGAGGGGGGGGGAATCTGCCTTATATACTTTTCTATCCATAGATTTTAAAACTCATCTGCTGAATATCTTAGTACAAGGCCCCCCTTTTGCTTTGTTGTGGCCTTCCCAGAATTTGTGAGAAGCACCTGGCAATTTTATCTTGCCAAGCCTTGAGACTGCTGACTTTTCTGTTTAGGGAGCAAAAAATAAAACTGCCCTTTTTTCCTTTCCCCTTCCCACCTCCTGCATTCTCTCCTTAGGGAGGCTTTTCACCATTTGTTCTCAAGGTCCTTGGTTTGGGGAAGATAATGGCTTGTTATTTACAAGCCAGCTGCAAGCTGTTCAAACCACTTGGCCTTGTTTAATTCTCTTGTCTCAGTTTCCCTATTCCTCCTGCCCTGGAATTTTTCTACCTTCCCCCTATCCTGTATTAGTTCCTTTAATCAAAGGTTCACCCCACTGGTTGAACTCCCATGTTATTCATAAATAGCGCCCCTAGTATCTAAGGCCTCAGCATCAGGAGGAACTTCTGGGGCAGGACGTGAGAAATGCCTCTGGCCAGGAATGGAAGCTGCACAGAGTTCAAACAGATGAGTAACACAGTGTGCACTTGGCAAGGAACAAATGGGCAAAGGCGGGGACACAGGTGAGATCTAGAGGATCTGATGAGATGCATAAAAGGAATCTGGTACACAGAGGTCAAAATTATAGAAGAGAATAAGCACAATCAATAGAGCATTTAAGAGAAGTAATCCAGGACAGAAATGTAAAATACATTCCAGACTCTACTGCTCACACTCCAAATCAAAGAGCTAGGATGTGGTTATAAAGTCACAAAATTCTAATTCATATACCTGAAGAATTACCTTTATCTAGCTTAGGGGCTATGTAAACCTGCTTTGGGGTCTATTTGCATACGACTATATTTGGGGCTTAGAAGAAGAAAAAAGTAGAAGTCACATGCACAGGTATTTCCAGAGAGCCTGGAATGTAGAAGGTCCCCAATAAATGGTTCTGAAAATAATGAAGGCAAAACAGCAGAAAAAATACATCATTTACTCTTATATTTACTTACAATTTTGAAATGAAGAGAGACAATAAAACATTCCCTTTTCCTTTCCCACAGCATATCAAATTTATCCTATAGGCTCAAAATGTTGTCCATTGATATAATTATTCAAAAGCAGTGATATATAAATATGTCTATTCATTCACTACAACATCTGCCACATATTTGCAAAAATTTTAAATTTCTTTCATTCTTTCAAATGTGTGTTTAATAAAAATGCCTTCATTTTGAGGGAGAACATTTTCCAAAACCATAAAAATACTTTCAACTGAGGAAAGCAAAACTGTTTATAGCATTTTCAATTTGAAAATAAAATAAACTATTTGCTATTATTATAACAATTGGTATTGTATTGTCACTAATTTTCCGATGTCTTCAATTGCCCCTTTATTCCCCATTTAATAAAGTTATGCTTTATACGTTGTCTTCCTTTCTTTAAGAATCAATAATGCCAGATGGACTTTATTTTGTAGGTCTTTTCAAACAAACAAATGTGATTTAGTTGATACACCACATTATTTTTCGCCTTTTTTTTGGTTTATTTGTTTCTATTCCATGCACTTATTCTCCTAGGTTTATCAAACCTATTTATTTACCTAGTTTTATCTCCTTCTTTTCATTTCCCTTGAGTTTCTATATAATCAGTAGAACAAATATATGTACACACACACACACACACACACACACCAAACCTCAATGGTTTAGCACTAACAGAAGTGTATTTCTTGTATACATCACAGTCTGGTATGTGTCAGTAGGACTATTCTTTATGCAGCAATTCAGGCATGTGGTTTTTTCTTCTAATGACATTGTCATATTCTAGGTCTTCCAAGCATTCTTCAAGGCTCCTTACATCTAGCCAGCAGATAAAGAAGGAAAGAAAGCCTGAGAAAAGCATATTCACTCTCAACTACCTTGTCCTGGGCATAATACATATCACATTCCAATGGAAGGAACCAGTTATGTGCCCCACCTAAATCAAATAAGTGGGGAAACGTGATTTAGCAATGTGTCCAAGAAGCAGATATAACATCGGGACTGGTGGACAGCAGCATTCTTTGCCAGTCTGTTTGGGTGGTCACCAAATATTCCTTTGCTCTTTTTTCACACATGGAATATACTTATCCTTCCCTTCGGCGGGGAGGGGGTGGCGACAAAGAAAACAAAGTCTCATCCAGTCACTGAATCCAGCTGAATATTTATACTCTCTGGAATATGGCCAGTCTTTTCCATCAGATTCATAGTGACTCCTTGTGTTTTTATGATCTGTGAACTAAAAGATAAACTATCTACCAACTGATTACTAGGAACAGGATAACTGCAATACACACACACTTCCATTTGGTAGAGGGAGGATTGAGGGACACACACACACTTAGCAAGTTTGAAATCCTTCTGGGCAGGTGACATAGGGACCCCTGCCATGGACATGAGAGAAGTTTCTTAATTCAACTGTGATTCTGCTTTCTGGTAGGATTTCTTAAGTAAATGTTGGTCAGTATGTGAACTGTAGTTCTACCATCTGGGAGAGTTTTCTTATCCATTATTCTCAGTGGCAATATCTGAAGTGGGTTCTTTGAGGCTGATGTCTTAAGGACTATGCAGTTTTCACAGTTTCTCATGCAAGTTTGGGGGCCCATCACTGCAGTTTAGGCGTGAACCATAAAGGCCTTTTCTTCCAAATTCATGGCTTCTTTGCCATTACAATTTTCTAAACTTCTTAATAAGCTATTTAAACATTCATTTCCAATCATTTCTGTGTGCTAGCATTGTGAAAAACTTTTTTCCCCTTTTTTTAGACTTTAAGTGGTAAGGACCATGTACAGAGATGCTATGTACACAGGGCTGCTATAAGGATCACATAAGTCATATTCCTCCTCACTTTATAGACAGTGTGCCTCCAAGTGAAGCCATCACTGATGAAAGCAAATTTCAGAGATGGAGAAAGACAAACAGACCCTTGATAAGATTATTTTAGCCACTGGATCAAGCCTTGCCTGAAGTCATTATAAACCATGAGATATTATAGTTATATGGGATAAGTCCTTAATTGTTTGCTATTTCAAGTGAATTTCTAGCATTTGTAAAACAAAAACACAACAGTTCCTAACTAATGCAAGAAGAAAATTGTATTTTATCTTGATAGCTTCTATTTAAAATTTATATTATATAACTTTTATGATAAAAATGGAAGTAATTTATGAGACACTTCTCACAAAAAAGATATAAAATTTGAAACTAATTGGAGATTATGAGCAAATGTACCAAGTAAAAAGCATAATGAATAATTAGATCATCATGTTCTTATCTGTTAAAAAAACAAAAACAAAAACTCTGAAATCTTTTATTGGAATTGAATAATATTGTGTAGCACATTTAAATCAAATGTAAAATTGACGGTGATAATCTGCAAAACTGACTTTCAGTTTATGAACAGAAAACAAAAGTTTCAGCTTGGAAATTATCAGATTGACTCAAAAGGAGGTTTGGGATAGAAATAAATGCTATTTATTCAATGGTCTTCAAGTTTACAAACTGGGAACACAACTAGGCAAAACCCAGAAGTGTTCAAAAGGAAAAAAGAAAAAAAGTTAAAAGTTCTTGTAGCACAAAGCACATTGGTGAGAATTATCAGTCCTGCATTCTTAGCCTAAGATTGGTGCAGGACAGTTATCAGTCAGATGTCAGGCAGAGTGGATGACGGATGCCACGTGGTCTGTAGGAGGTCTGATCATGTCTGGTGGTATGGACACTGGATATTAGGTTGTTTACACATGAGTCCTTCAGGGGGGTAATCACAGGGTTATGTAGAGGGCCAGATGTATATCCAAGCATTGATGCAGGACTGGAAAGTTAAAAAAAAAATTAAGTTCCTGGGCTAGTTAGAACATGAATGGGGTCTTCCCTCTAGCCTGGACCTTCATAAGGTTAACAATTTTAGCAGCTTGGTTAAAATGATTCCATTTTACATATTACCTAGCTTTACCCTCAGGATTAATGGAAAATAAGAAAAATATCAAATCATATTCAAAGATTTCTTACAAGAGAAATTTCACTTACCTATATTCTAAAATGTGTATTTGATTCCTTCTCTTGTTTTCTTTATTGATTAAGGTATTACATATGTGTCCTTATCCCCGCAGTGTCTCCCATCCCCCTGCTCATGCCCTCACCCCCCTGGTCTCTGTGTCCATTGGTTAGGCTTTCAGTATAACTAAAATTAGGTAACATCTTAAGAGAAAACTTTGAACAATACTGTTATTTTGTCATATTAACAGGTATACCATCACATTTTGCAGTGCATTTAACATAATGCCCATAAACTCAACTTTATAAATTAATGAATAGAACAAACATTAACCAAAAAAGGAAGGTTTTAAATTATCTTAATAGCTATGAATTTCCATTAATGTTTTGTTGAATATTTATGTACATTCAGACACAAATGTTTACATATACACCATATACATATGTATATGGTGTATATATACATATGTATATGTATATGGTGTATATGTATATGCATGTGGATAGATAGATAGTGACAGAGATAGATATAACAAACACATGACCACAAAATGCAAGGGATGCTATTCAATAGGTAGGGATAATTTATTTGTTAGTTAAAATTCAAAACCATGCTATGAATCTAGCTATTGTCAGAATTCCATAGTAAACCAATATTTCTGCCAGGTTCTCTATAAACTGCAATATCTTACCTAATAATAGACAAACATGGTAATTGACCATACCTTTGCTACTCCTCCCATTGGCTAATCAGCAAGATATGCAAATTAACTACCAACAAAGGTGGCAGCCAGCAGCCACGGAGCTGGAACAAGCAGGAGGCTTGCTTGCTCTGGGGAAGCCAAGGTTCCCTGCTTGCCGTGGCCCGGCTCTGAGCTACACTCAAAGCAACAAAGTTTCAATTACAGAAGGTAAATAAACCCCAGATACCTGCTTTCAGCAGGCCATGGCCATGGAGCTGGAGCCTTGGGTTGCCCCTGGCAATGGAGGAAGCCAAGCCCTGGCTGGCTCTGAGCTCCACTCCAGGCTACAAAGTTTCAATTATAGAAGGTATATAAATCCCAGAAAAAATAAAAAGAAAAAAAGGAGAGGCTGGGAGCTTCTGTCACTGGGGAGGTTTGGCCAGCCTGAAAACGGCCCTCAGCCCTTCACCCAGACTAGCCAGGCACCCCAGTGGGGACCCCCACCCTAAAGGTGGTGTGGCCAGCCTGAAAACAGCCATCAGCCCCTCACCCAGGGTGGCCAGGCACCCCAGTGGGGACCCCCACCCTGAAGGGCAAACCAGCCGGCCCCCACCCATGCACCAGGCCTCTATCCTATATAATAAAAGGGTAATATGCAAACTACCCTAACAGCAGAAAGTATGTGAATGACTGGTCACTATGACACACACTGACCACCAGGGGGCAGACGCTCAATGCAGGAGCTGCCCCCTGGTGGTGAGTGTGCTCCCACAGGGGGAGCTCTGCTCAGCCAGAAGCCAGGCTGATGGCTGCCAGTACAGCGGTGGTGGTGGGAGCCTCTCCCGCCTCCTCAGTAGCACTAAGGATGTCAGACTGCAGCTTAGGCCTCTTCTCCACTGGCGAATGGACATCCCCCAAGGGCTCCTGGGCTGCCAGAGGGATGTCTGATTGCCAGCTTAGGCCCAATCTCCCAGGGAGCGGGCCTAAACCAGCAGGTGGTCATCCCCCGAGGGATCCCAGACTGTGAGAGGGCACAGGCTGGGCTGAGGGACACCCCCCCATCCCCCATGCACAAATTTTTGTGCACCGGGCCTCTAGTTTTTAATAAATGTGAATTAATGTGTAGGTGTTATTTAATGAATTTAGGAAGTTGTATTTCAGTCATTTGTTGTTTGGAGAGAAAAATATGAGCAAAATTAGCTAAAATGTATAAGTATTTGATTCCTTTAATAAGGATTAAAAATACTTGCTCTGCATTTAAAATCATGATGAGCATTTGACCTATTATCATGATCATTATTACAAATAAGTGAAATGAAAAAAAAAATACAAGAAGGTAAGAAAACAGATGCTACTTCATTCAGTACTAAATTCACTTTACCATTACTTTTCAAAAGCAATCTAACTGTCAAATTTCTGACACCAAAATTGGAAGCAAGTAAATCGCATAGCACTAAACTGCAAAGTGGCATGCAAAATTTAGAACAGTAGGTTGTATATAATTAGGAAAGAGTTTGTGCTCCTAAATATAAAAGTCCTACATTCAGCAAGAAAAAATAATACCCTTGGAAGATGGCAGCCTGGTTGCATTCTTTAAAGACTCTTAAGACAAACATAAGGACAATAGATAAAATGTGAATACTCAGGAGAAACAGACTTTTCATAGGCAAACATGTAAGAACATTATTGGAACTAATCAGAGAATGCCCTTATGTTTTGCATTTCTTTATCCTTAAATATTTTGCTTACCTTCCTTCCAATAGAATTTTATAAATATTTAAGGCAGTCAGGTCCAACATAAAAGACTTGCATTTCTAAAACCCTTGAATATTCCATCCAATCACTAAACAAATAATTCTGTATATTTAAAGTCAGGTAGTATTTACGTTCTTGGGAAACGGAAGTGAAGAAGGAAAAGCCCCAGCCCTTATAGGACTTAAATACCAGTGAAAGAAGCAGATGATAAACAAATAAAAACATAAATAAATATATTTTTTAAATGTCAGTACTGTGATAAAAAATAAAGCAGAAAATGCAGATAAAAAGTGATGGGGCGGTAGTTATCAAACGGTAATCTTTCAAGTCCCCTCTGAAGTGGTGTCATTTGAACAGAAGCCTAAATTTTAAATGAATGCATGAACCATATAAAGATATGAGGGAAGAACATATCATGCAGATAGAACAGCAAGTTCAAAGACCCTGAAAAAGAGATGAACTGGGTTATGTTGACAAGAAGTAGGTAGAAGGGAGATGAGTTGATACCTGTTAGAAGGCTATTACCAATCCCTTTCAAGGAAGGATCAGAGTGGAAATGGTAATAATTAGTTACATTGAGACTATATTTTGAATGTTGAGACAATAGCAAAGGTAGATCAGTTGCATGTGGACTGAGAAAAAAGGAGACAAATCAAGGATGCTTCAGTATGTTGGCTTGAGCTACAAGGTAAATGGTAGGACTATTACTGATATTGGGAAAATTGTGTGGGGGTGTGGTATAATCAAATTATGTATTGGATATGTTAAATCTGTGATACCTACTAGATATTCAAGTAGTGACTTTAAGAAAGAAGTTGTTATATGAACTGGAACTTGGAGGAGTAATGTGTGATAAACAGAGGTGCCAGAAGGTTGAACTATCAGTTTGAAAGTTGTCACCATGTAGTAGAGGCTATTTAAAGCCCTGGGGATACAAAATGTCATGTAGCTAGGGAGTACCCATAGCCATAGGAGAGGACTATTTGGGGAAGTGAAAAAGAAACCAGCCAAGGTTACTGAGATGGTGTGTCCAGTGAGGTGGGAGGGAATCTGGAAGATGAGATGGGGGCTCTAAATAGAGTAAAAAGAATAATGAATGAGAATAGCAATCATACACCCATTATAATGCTACTCTCTGACTTCATTGAAAGTTTGCAAGTGGTTATGCTGACACTTAGCAGAACAGGTTATGTTCCCCACAGAGAATTCAGATTCCCTTATAGCATAACTAGAGGCCTGGTGCATGAAATTAGTGCATGGGGGGGGGGGGGGGCGGGTGTCCCTCAGCCCAGCCTGCACCCTCTCCAATCTGGGACCCCTCGAGGGATGTCCAACTGCCCGGTGGGATAGGGCCTAAACAGGCAGTCAGACATCCCTCTCACAATCCAGGACTGCTGGCTCCCAACTGCTTGCCTGCCTGCCGCCTGATTGCCCCCAACCGCTTCTGCATGCATGCCTGAACACTCCCTAACCACTCCCCTGCCAACCTGAGCATGCCTAACTGCTCCCCTGCCAGCCCAATTGCCCCTAACCGCCCTCCCCTGCTGGCCTGGTCACCCCTAACTGCCCTCACCTGCCAGCCTGGTTGCCCCTAACTGTCCTCCCCTGCCAGCCTGGTTGCCCACAACTGTCCTCCCCTGCAGGCCATCTTGTGTTCACATGGGAGTGGCCATCTTGTGTGTTGGAGTAATGGTCAATTTGCATATTACCTCTTTATTATATAGGATTTGAGAGTTGTTAACCAGAGTTATGAGTAGAATTATTCTCTTGCCCATTCTCCGGGGAATAACTTCACCTACAGTGGACATTCTTTGGTACATAATTAATTGGATTAAAGCATTTTTGTAATCTGGGAAGGATTGCATAAACTAATACACAATTTAGTAAGGATTAGTAGAAGCAGCCCAATGTGATGTGGTGTTCTGAGTATCCTGGGGGAGAAGGTGTGCCTGGGAAGAAATGACAAGTAACAGAAAGATTAAGAATGAATGCTCCTAAATGCTTGTAGTTTTTAGGAATCCCAACCAGGCCTCTTCTCTTCTTCTACAAGCCATTTTCCCTTTGCAGTCACATCTATTCCTGCCACTTTAAATGTTACTTGTATGCTTATAATGAGTATTTGTGTTAGGTAGGAAACTGGACGTGAGCAGCTGGGGTGGGGCCTGCCCTGGGGTCCTGACAGGGGCCTGATCAACACTGCCTTCAGACCACCTCTCCGTGGGCAGCCCTGCAGCCAGCAGTTCTGAAGCAGACCGCATCAGGGAGGTTCCCTCCCAGCCAGTTCTCGGCACAAGCGCAGAGGAAGACCACATGACCTCAATTCGACCTTACTAGGCCCTGGACTAATTATAGTAAACTTTGCATTGCAATTTTGACACACACACACACACACACACACACACACACACACACACCCCACAGAGGTTTTTCTGTGTGCATTATGGGTAAGGGCATGCACAGAAGAAATATAGTTATATAACCACTTTTTGTCAATCATCCCTGGATGCAAGTGAAAGTTTCCACCCAGAAGATCCCTTATTTAAACCAAATAACCCAGGGAGTTGTGGCCACTGTCTCTCTGGACTGATCCACTCCTTGCTTGGAGTGTATTTTCAATAAACCTACTTTGCTTTACTTTCATTTTCGTTGGTCTTAAATTCTTTATGAGATGAACCAAGGTCCCAGCAGGTGTCAGTTGGTAACAGTTTTATATTTCAAGCCCAGATTCCTCCCCCACAAACTTGAATAGTTCTATGTTTACTGACTGTCCAGAGAAATCTCACTTTTGAATTGTGAGAAACATAATTCAGTATTTCCCTGCCCATTTCCTGTTCCTCTCACTGTCTCCAGAAGGGCACCAGGTTCTATGCAGTTTCTAGAACTCCAAACGAGAAGTCATTCAAAACTTTTGCTTTCCTATTTCTCTATACACATACTATCAGAAATTGTATTCACTATGCTTCCTATGTATAATTCTATTCAGTTATCTCTCTGTCTTTCCTTCTCCATCTCTTACCTGACAGCATAATCCTATTTGGTCTCACTGCTCTAAATATGACCCACTCTCTTCAGCATTAACTTTAGATTTTTCAAGTTAATTATACCATCCTGTGTGATCTAACTTTATTCACCACTCCAACCTTATTTTGCACCGACACATACATATATAAACAAAAAAGACTGCAGACATTTTTTGTGTGCTTAGAGAGCATGAGAAGGCAAAAAGAAAGAAAGAAATTCACTGACAACACTACAGTGTAAAATTATATATATATATGTGTGTATATATATACATATATATGATGTAATCCATAGCATCCTTGCTATATGCTTATTATTTATATAGATTAAAGTTTATTATATATATTTGTATACGTTTAAATGTGCTTTATATACACACATACATATATATCAGACATATATGTACCATTTATATGCACAGCCCGTGATACACACACAGAGACTATTTATAAAATTCTTCACAGAAATAGACCTCAAAGGGAATTAAAAATTTGGCTGGTTCCACATTTAATAAATTAAGAAGTTAATCATAGCCCTGACGGGGTGGCTCAGTTGGTTGGTGTGTTATCCTGTACAACAAAAGGTTGTGGATTCAATTCTAGATCAGGGCACAAACCTAGGTTTCAGGTTTGATACCTGGTCTAAGTGCATATAGGAGGCAGCAGATTAATGTTTCTCTCTCACATCGATGTCTCTCTCTCTCTCTCTCTCTCTCTCATCAATAAACATATCCTTGGTAAGGATAAAAAAAATTAGAAGAAAAACATAAGTTAATCATAAATGTATTGAGACTGAGATTCAGAACATTTTCTTTTTATCCCAAATAGTTCAGACATAACTTGTAATGGAATCAGTAGAGCAACTTTTTTAGTTTATTCGAACATTTTAGTGTCATGGTAAAAAAAAAAACCATTTAGTTTAATACATCTCATCCCACATCTTATTTTGAGAGCAAATTAAGAATATCACAGTGATCCTTTAAATGATTCTCTATAAACTCACTCATTTATAAACTCTCTCATTTCAATCACATTGAACTGGATACTAAAGAAGGTTGGAAATATTTTTTCTAATAATGTCTTTTTAGTTTGTTTATATTACATAATTTAGTTAGAATGTTGCCTAGAAAAGTCAGGGAAGCTAGATTATCCCTAAATTCTATTTTAGCCTTTTCATAAGAGGTTTTCAGGAAAGAGTGGATTATAATACACAGGCTCTGGATCCTCTATGGAAACCTGTCCTGCTGCACACAAAACAAGCCTAATTTATTGTATTATGCACCTCTTGTGATCCTGATCAAAAGGATTTGATACCAATGTAAATAATTATTAGCATACCATTAGATACCAAAAAATCTATAAATTTAGAAAAGCATGGAAAATATCACCTTGGTGCAGTCTTTAAAAGTTTTTTTCAATAATTTTTAAGAATAAAAATTATGACAGAACTTAATTCTGCTTAATAATGCTTAGGTCACATGAAAATTTGGGCTACTTTTTGTAATGATCTTAAATGATTCTCTATATGTAAACTGAACACACTTATTTAAAATGGGCTTTCTGAACCTTGTGTATATTAACATTTTGGGTTGAATAATCCTTGTCCTGTGCATAGGATATTTAGCAGCACCTTGGCCTCTACCCACTAGGTGTCAGTAGCTTCTCCTCCACAAGTTGTGACAACTGAAATAGACATTATCAAATGTCTTTTTTGAGGGTATACCATCTCCATTTAAATAAATTTAAATAAAATTGAGAATGTTTTTCATAATTAGCTCAGAGCAACTTTATGTTATTTGTAATGACAGAATGTTTATATCGACTTCCAAGTTTTTAACCTAAGAGAAATATCTGGATATTGAAGAGGAATGTTTGGATTAAAACAATTAAAGACACAGTATCATACATGACAATAGTTACAAACCATAATATAAGTATCATTAAGAGCTAATTTAGTAACATTTAAACAATGTGCTGAATTTTAATATGTGAAAATTGTGAAAAGCATTAGGTATATTTATGAAAAATACTGTACTATATTCATCTATATCTGCCTCTATCTTCACAATCTGTTAAGCACTGCCTCTATTACGGTTCCCTTAGCTCATCAATTTCCACATTTACAGTCTTTATGTTATTATATCCTGAACACTATTTTTCTATAATTTTATAATTTGAATAAAGCTACTTCTCATAAGTTTATCAGAAATACAAGTTTATGAAAAAATATAGATAAGCATATATATATACATAAGCATATATATATACATATGTATTAGGTCAGTGATGGCGAACCTATGACATGCGTGTCAGAGGTGACATGTGAACTCATTTTTTTGGTTGATTTTTCTTTGTTAAATGGAATTTAAATATATAAAATAAATATCAAAAACATAAGTCTTTGTTTTACTATGGTTGCAAATATCAAAAAATTTCTAGATGTGACACAGCACCAGAGTTAAGTGAGAGTTTTTCAAAATGCTGACACGCCAAGCTCAAAAGGTTCGCCATCACTGTATTAGGTGATGTATGTATATATATATATATATGTAATATGTGTAGATATTTTATATATAATATATGTGTATTACATATGTATATTTTACAATATACAAATTATATATTTTATGCATATATCATCCCTATATATGATCATCTCATTCTGTTGTTCCTGACTTAGTGAACTTGAGCTTAAATGTTTAATAGTTAGCAAATCATGAGTGATATTTACATATCTGAAAGTGTGTAAGCTTGCAAAGATAAATATAAAACTTTAGGGTCAATCCAAAGAAAAATTTTCTATGTGAAGGTGGTTAAACATCACATATTCTAAACCAATCACATCCAAACTTACCAGTGGCAATCATGTTAAAGATAAGTATCTGGTTTACTTACCTCAATGTCATTTTATCTTTTTACTCTGACTGAGTACAGTGCTGTCCTCAGGAGCTGAAGTTGCAAAGATTTAGAAGCACTCCCAGTTAAGTATGGACCAGACACTATTAAGGAAACAAAGGCAGATAGATGTCAATTGGGCTACACATAAAAATATTTGGAATAACAGAAGAAGAAAACATAGAATAGCATTTTGAGGTGAATCTTGAAGAATACAAGAGTTTTCTAAGATTACAAAGAGCAAGATATAAAAATGTGAACTTGCATGGCTTAATGGGAACCCACAAGTAGCTGCACATGACTGAAGTGGAAAGCATATAATGAACAAATGTTGAGAGAGAAGGGTAGAAAAACAAGCAGGACCAGACTGAAGAGAGCCTTTTATCCCATGCAAAGAAATAGAGTTGTTATCCTGTAGACCTGGAGAAACTGTATATAAAATATATATCGGCATGAGCAATATACTATCTATGGTTATAAGTAAATCTGTAGATATCAAATATTTCTTCATAAAATATTTCCTAATACTTAAAATATGATTTTTTCATAAAAAATCATGAGTTTTGGGGTGCTGGTTAAGAATATAGATATACGACCTATAGATATGATTATCTGTTATAAGTAAAAAAAAATTAGTGGAGAAAAATACTCTAGAAGATAAATCATAAACTGTATGAATTATTTCTATAATTATATATTTTTGAATGCTCTTTTTTTATTGATTTTTAAAGAGAAAGGAAGGGAGAGAAGGAGAAAGAAACATTAATGTGAGACCAAAACATGGATCGGCTGCCTCCTGCATGCACCCCACTGCAGATCAAACCCACTACCTAGGCATGTGCCCTGACTAGGAATCAAAGAGGCAAATTTTTGGTGAATGCAATGATGCCCAACCCATCAAGCAACACCAGCCAGGGCTTGAATACTCATCTTTTAAACCTGCTATATCACAATCATTATTGGTGTTTTGAGATTGCTTATATGCAAACAGTCTAAAAACAAATTTTATGTGTACCTATGTGTGTGTTTATGTGTGTAAAATGCCTAGGAGCTTTCTTGATTTATCCCTATTCAATTAGGTGAATTTGTAAAAGCTTCAGACTCATATTTAAAAAACAATTTAAGGCAGGAATAGAAAATGGCAGCCAAATAGGCAGCAGTGTTCTGCACCTCCTCCTAGGGCCAGGCCATAAAAGCAACTAAATTGGAGAACATCCACCCTGAATTATCAAATTAGACACAGCTGATGAGGCAATTTTCAATAAAGAGGGTAGCGGACACCTAGAGAACACCACTTGCCAGCCATAACTAATGTGGAACTACCCCGTGTCCCATCAGTGAGAGGCACAGGACCTCCCAGCAGGCTCCCAGACATCTGCAGGGAGCACATGCTGCCAGAATGAGCTCCTGCATCAGGCATCACCAGCCCACTGGGACCCAGCATCCTAGGTTTGGCTCCAAGACCCCACAATGAGTGCAAGCCAGGGGAAATCCTGTGCCCCACCCCCACCGTGGACCCTAGAACTGAGCTGCTAGCTTGACCCAGAGCCACACAGTGCTCGCTCCACCTTGAGCCTCAGGACCTGCTGCCAGGGCAACCCGGAACAACCCAGAGCATGCCCCACTCTGGGCCACAAGAGAGCGGGGACTGTGCAACCTGTTCCCACTCCACCCCAACCAGCTGGACAGCCCTGCTGGGGTGACCTGGAGCAACACACACCTGCTCCACCCTGGCACCTCAAGACAGTCCTGCCGGGGATTTCTGAAACAACCGAATGCCCACCTCACTCCAGGTAACAGGAAAGCATGAACTGAGTGACTCAGGGAAACATGACCCATTTCACACTGAGGAGGGATTAACTGGAGCAATTCAGCATGTGTTTCAATCCAGGCTACAAGAAAGTGAGGACCGTGTGACCTAGAGAAACAAGCACCCACTCCACCCCAACCCTAGGGCCTTGCTGTCAGGGCAACCTGGATTAACCCAGCACATGCCCAACTCAGGCCACATGGGAGCTCTGACTCTGCAACCCAGAGCAACCCACACCCTCTTCTCCCCAGCCCCTGGGACAGTCCTGCAGGGGTTACCCCAAGTGACCCAGTACACTTCTCACTCCAGGCCACAGAAGAGTGCTATCAGGGTGAACTAGAGCATGCTGGTATGCCTGGTCAGAGGCCACACAACAGTGCCAAAAGTGCACTGTCAGAGGGACCTAGGGTGCCACCCTGCTATGGGTGCTGGGGCCACACAGAAAATTGCATACCAGAGGGCTCTGGGTCTTCACAGGGAGTCCCATGCCAGAGAAACCGTGCACGTACTTCCACCACCCAGAACATCTGAAACAGACAACTGAGGGACCAGATCCATCAGAGAAGGGGATATAACTCAGAGCAGAGACAATAAAGATGCGAGGCTCAAGGCAGACCCAGCCTGTGGGCTAATGATTTCAGGGCCATTTCCATGATAGTGTCTTCAACCTCTCAAATGCCAAGCAGGGTGCCCAGGGCCAGAAAGAGAGAGCAAAAATGGGAAGACAAAGAAACAATCTCCCAAGGAAAGAAACAGAGGAATCCCCAGAAAAGGAACTAAATGAAACAGAGGCATGTAATATGTCAGTAAAAGAATTCAGAGTAAGAGTCATGCAGTTCATAAACCAGATGGATGAGAAAATCAACAACTTATGTAAGAATCAAGAGGAAATAAAAAATAATACATCTATAATAAAAACACAATAGAAGAAGTGGAGTACCAAATTAGTGAGTTAGAAGATAGGGTAGAAAAACACACCCTATCTGAACAGCAATTAGAAAAAAAAAAGCAGGAGGAGAGCCGAAGGGAGCTTTGGGACAACATGAAATGAAGTAACATATGTATAATATAGGGGTGCCAGAAGGACAAGAAGAGGAGCAGAGATTAGAAAACCTATTTCAAGAAATAGTGACAGAAAACTTCCCTGATTGAGAAGAAAAAGTCACACAGGCAAAGAGAGTCCCAAAAAAGATGAACCCAAAATGATCCACACCAAGACACATTGTAATTACAATGGCAAATGTTAACAACAAAGAGAATCTTAAAGACTGCAAAGAGAAACAGAGAGTTACCTACAAAGAATCTCCCATTAGATTATCAAATGATTTCTCAACAGAAACACTTCAGGCCATAAGGGAATGGAATGAAATATACAAAGTGATGCAAAGCAAGGGACTGAATCCAAGAACACTCTATCCAGCAAGGCTATCATTCACAATTGAAGGGGAAATCATGAGCTTCACAGACAAAAAAAAAAAGGCTAAGGGAGTTTATCACTACCAAGCCAGCAAAGCAAGAAATGCTAAATGGACTGTTGTAAAAAGAAAGAGAAAGGGAAGACGGAACACAGTCATAAAGAATAAAAATGTCACAAACAAATACCTATCAATAATAACATAAGTGTACTAAATGTTCCAATCAAAAGACAAATAGTGGCTAAATAGATAAGAAAACATGACCCATATATATGCTGTCTACAAGAGACCCAATTCAGAACAGGAGATTCACACAGACTGAAAGTAAAGGGATAGAAAAATATTTACCAGATGATATCGCTGCTAAACATGTATGCACCCAATGCAGAAACTCCCAAATACATAAAAAAAAAAAAAAACTTCTGGATGATATCAAGGGAGAGATTGACAACAATACAATCATAGTAGGGGATTTTAATACCCCATTTACATCACTGGATAAATCCTCTAGACAAAAAATCAGCAAAGAAACAGCAATCTGAAATGACTCACTAGGTCAGATGGACTTAATAGATATCTTCAGAACATGTCACCACAAAGCTACAGAATATACATTCTTCTCAAGTGCACATGGGACATTTTCAAAGAGAGACCACATATTGGGACACAGGCAAAGTCTCTTCACATTTAAGAAGATAGAAATCATAACAAGCCAGCCTCACCAAGAAGCAAAGAGAGAGAACCCAAATAAATAAAATCAGAAATGAAAGAGGTGAAATAACAACAGACATCAGAGGAATACAAAGGATTGTTAAAAAAAATACTATGAATAACTCTATTCCAACAAAATGGTCAACCTAGAAGAAACTGACATATTCCTAGAAAAATAAGACTTTCCAAACTCAATCAGAAAGAATAAAAAAAATCTGAATAGGCCGATAACTATGGAGGAAATTGAAGCAGTAATCAAAAAACTTCCAAAAAAATAAAAAATAAAAGCCCTGGGCCAGATGACTTCACAGGGGAGTTTACCAAACATGTAAATAAGAACTAAAACTTCTCCTCCTCAGACTATTCCAAAAAAATTCAAGAGGAAGGCACACTTCCTAGCTCTTTCTATGAAGCCAGCATTCTATGAAACCACTGCATGGGAGAACATATTGGTCTAATCCAAAACCAGATAAAGACACTACAAAGAAAGAGAATTATAGGCCAATATCCCTGATAAACATAGATGCTAAAATCCTCAACAAATTTCTAGCAAATCAGATCTAGCATTACATTAGGAAAGATCACACACCACGACCAAGTGGGATTTATTCCGGGGATGCAAGGATGGCACAATACCCACAAATCAATAAATGTGATACATCACATAAACAAATTGAGAGACAAAAATCACGTAATCATATTGATTGATGCAGAAAAAGCATTTGACATATTCCAACATGCATTCTTGATAAAAACTCTTAGCAAAGTGGGAATAGAGGGATCATACCTCAGCATAATAAAAGCCTTATATGACAAACCTGCAGCCAACATCATATTTATTGAGCAAAATCTAAAACCATTTCCCCTAAGAACAGGAACAAGACAGGGATGCCCACTCTCACCACTCCTGTTCGACATAGTAATGGAAGTACTAGCCATTGCAATCAGACAAGAAGAATAAATAAAAGGCATCCAAATTGGGAAAGAAGAAGTAAAACTGTCATTGTTCACAGGTGACATGATATTGTACATAGAAACCCCTAAAGAGTCCATCAAAAAACTACTATAACTAATAAATGAATTCAGCAATATAGCAGGATAAAAATTAACACCCAGAAATCTATGGCTTTTTTATACACAAATAATGAACTCACAGAAAGAGGAAAAAGAAAATCCCATTTACCATTGCACCAAAAAATTAAGATACCTAGGAATAAACTAAACAAAGGAGGTAAAAGACCTGTACTCAGAAAACTACAGGACATTGAAAAAAGATAGAATAAGACATAAACAAATGAAAGAATATTCTGTGTTCATGGATTGGTAGACTCAACATCATTAAGATGTCCATACTACCCAAAGAAATCTATAGATTCAATGCAACCCTCATTAAAATACCAATGGCATACTTCAAAGACCTAGAACAAACTTTCCAAAAATTCATCTGGAATAAAAAAAGACCCCAAAAAAGTGACAGCAATCCCGAGAAAGAAGAACAAAGTTGGAGGGATCACAATACCAGTTATTAAGCTATATTACAAAGCCATGGTTCTCAAAACTGCCTGGTACTTGCACAAGAACAGACATATAGACAATGGAACAAAACAGAGAACCCACAAATCGACATAAGCCATTATGCTCAATTAATATTTGACAAAGGAGGCAAGAGTATACAATGGAGTCAAGACAGTCTCTTCAATAAATGGTGTTGGGAAAATTGGACATATACATGCAAAAAAAATGAAACTAGACCACCAACTTACACCATTCACAAAAATAAACTCAAAAATTGGATAAAGGACTTAAACGTAAGATGGGAAACCATAAAAATCTTAGAAGAATCCATAGACACCAAAATAGCAGACATTTGCCATAGCACTATCTTTACCAATACAGCTCCCAGGGAAATGGAAACTAAGGAGAAAATAAACAAATGGGACTACATAAATATAAAAAGCTTCTGCACAGCAAAAGAAACCATCAACAAAAAAGCAAGAAAGCCCACTGCATGGGAGAACATATTTGCCAATGTTATATCCAATAAGGACATAATCTCCAAAATTTATAGGGAACTCATACATCTTAACAAAAGGAAGATAAAGAATCCAATAAAAAAAAATTGGCAAAGGACTCAATAGACACTTTTTGGAAGTGGACATACAGAAGGCCAAGAGACATACTCAAAGTCTCTAATCATCTGAGAGATACAAATCAAAACGACAATGAGATACTATCTCACACCTGTCAGAATGGCTAACATCAACAAATGGACAAACTACAAGTGCTGGCGAGGATATGGAGAAAAAGGAACCCTCGTGCACTGCTGGTGGGAATGCAGACTGGTGCAGCTACTATGGAAAACAGTACGGAGTTTCCTCAAAAAATTAAAAATGGAACTCCCATTTGACCCAGTAATCCCACTTCCGGGTATATACCCCAAGAAATCAGAAAGGAAATATGCACCCCTATGTCCATAGCAGCACAATTTACAATAGCTAAGATTTGGAAATAGCATAAGTGCCCATCAGCAGATGAGTGGATTAAAAAATGGTGGTACATCTACACAATGAAAACTACACTGCTATAAAACAGAAAGAACTCCTAGATTCACAACAGCATGGATGATCATGGAGAGCATTATGCTTAACAAACTAAGCCAGTCAGAGAAAGATAAATATCACATGATCTCACTCATTTGTGAAATATAATGAACAACATAAACTGATGAACAAAAATAAATCCAGAGACAGAGAAGCATCTAACAGACCATCCAACTTCAGAGGGAAGGCAGGGGAGGGGTGGATAAGAGATCAATCTAAGGACTTGTATGCATGCATCTGAGCATAACCAATGGACACAGACACTAGGGGGGTGAGGGCATGTGCTGGGAGTGAGGGTGGCCAGGGAGAGGTCAACGGAGGGAAAATGAGACATATGTAATACTGTATGTAGTACTTTAACCAATAAAGAATTTTTTAAAAAAATAAATGCAGTTTCCAAAAAATAAAAATAAAATTTTTGACACATATTTGCAATGGGAAATAGATATTACTATTTCAACAAAATGTTGTTTTATTATAGTATTCATTCCTACTGTAAAGTAAACTTATTGCATTTCAATTAAATATATATTTGTATAAGGATAATAATGTATTATGACATTTTTGTTTTGGGATGTTATTTAACATCTTTTCAATCAATGTAGTACTTAGTCCTAATTCATTTGTTCATTTTAACAAGACTGATTGGATTAGACAAATAAGTCCTCTAACATTTATCATAGCAAATAAATTATTGGAACAAACAAAATAAAAAAGAGAAATATGATCGCATTAATTCTCTTACATCTGTGATATCTTAATTAACATTAAATTATCAAATTTGAAAGTCATTTCTTTAAAACAAAACTGAGTTAGATATATAATTTTTATATTGCTTTTAATGTTAGACATTAATATATTTTTATTAATATCTTTTATGTCCAATAATTTCTGGTCATAGAAATCTAAGCATACTATTAGAAAGAAACTCTCTCGCCCCCCCCACCCCCCACCCCCCGCCACACACACACACACACACACACACACACACACACAACTGGTTGAGATAAAAAACAAATAAGAAATAGCTTATAATGTCAGGCTTCGTTCAGGAAAAAAAATTCTACAATTATTACTGTGACTGGGGAACACAGTTGTAAATATTAATAAAATAGCACAGAGATTCTCCAGGAGGTCACAGATTACTTGTGCTAACAGATAATATATATATATATATATATATATATATATATATATACATTGTGTTATATACTAGTGATTTAAATAATGTGGTTTGGGAGTAGAGAGTAAATAATTCACCAAAGAAGGAATCAGATGTTGGTGGAATTTGTTCTGGGCCTTGAGGCTGAAGTCAAAGGCAGAATGTGAGCACAGGTGCATGTTGTTCAGACAAATAAAGCTTAGTTCTGAGTCCCTGGGTGATGTGGCAATATGGGACATGTTGGTGATACAAAGAGCATGAAATTGAAAAGAAAACTGGAGAGCCACATTTAGAACTGCCTTATTCTGCAGTTTCAGACTTACTCTGTGAGTAGATACGAGCCACTGACGCCTTTTAAATAGAATTGTGTTATCAGATAAATAACATATCACCTTTCTCAGACAAAAGATGCTGGTAGAAAAATACCTAGAAGACAATACAGCATTGGCTTATTTGATTATCCATCCCCTCTATAAGACTCATATTAGCATTTAAAATAAGTCCCACAATATTACTTTCTTTCCTCTTTGCTTGAGACTGTTCCTTCAAAATTGTCCCTAACCCCCAAAAATGTTTTCTCAAGATCCGGAAAATCAAGATTTCCATTTATTCCAATGAATGAGCTAATTTACATTTCACTCCTACTTAAGTGGACACTTCTATTTTCTTTTCAACTAATTATTTTAATTCTGTTTTCCCTTTTATGAATTACACTTTTTCACCTTTTTTTGTTCTTACACACTTTAAAATAAAATTCAACTCAAAATAAAGAAAGTATTATATTAAAGAGGTTTTACATTGTTTCTTTTTCTATGGGGAGCTCTAATGTTATCCAACTAGAGTGACTAAGTATGTTTTATATATGTGTCTGCTGCTACATGTACTTCGGTTGCAGGCTCAATCCCCGGCCCTGGTTGGGGCACCGGAGGTGGGGGAAGGGGGACGGCAACCTATTGATGTGTCTCTCTCACGTCAATGTTTCTTATCTCTGTCTCTCCCCCTTCCTTCCACTATCTCTAAAAATCAATGGAAAAAATATTCTTGGGTGAGGATTAACAACAAAATATATATATGTTGATGGGTTAAGTTAGTACAGCAGATGTCATTTTCCATTGCCTTTATTTATTTTTTAAAAAAAATGTCATTATTGATTTTAGAGGGAGAAGACGGGAGAGGGGGAGAGAGAGAGAAACATGGATGTGAGAGATAAACATCGATCGACTTCCTCCTGCACACCCCATATTGGGAATAGAACCAGCGACCTTTGGTACATGGGATTGTGATGCGTCGGCCTGTGGACTGAAAGGTCCCAGGTTTGATTCCGGTCAAGGGCATGTACCTGGGTTGCGGGCACATCCCCAGTAGGAGATGTGCAGGAGGCAGCTGATCAATGTTTCTCTCTCATCGATGTTTCTAGCTATCTATCTCTCTTCCTTCCTCTCTGTAAAAAATCAATAAAATATATTTTTAAAAAAATAAAGCAATTGTGAATAGAATTATTGTTGTTTTTTAGTTTCTCTTTCTGATAATTCATTATTGGTGTATAAAAATTCAGCTAATTTCTGGGTATTATTTTGTATTATGCTACTGTATTGAATTCATTTATCAGTTCTCATAGTTTTTTGGTGGAACCTTTAGGGTTCTCTATATACAATATCATATCATCTTCAAATAATGACAATTTTACTTCTTCTTTTCCAATTTGGATACCTTTTATATCTTCATCTTTTCTGATGCTGTAGCTAGGCCTTCCAGTACTATGTTGAATAAGAGTGGTGAAAGGGGACTTCCCTTTCTTATTCCCTATCTTAAGTATGATATTGGCTATGGGTTTGTCATATATAGCCTTTTTATGTTGAACTAGAGGCCCGGTGCACAAAAATTTGTGCACTCGGGTGGGTCCCTCAGCCTGGCCTGTGCCCTCTCGCAATCTGGGGCTCCTTGGGGGCCCCTTCCCCTGGCTGCTGGCACCAGTTTTCCTCCAGTGCCCGGAACCCAGGCCTTCGCTCTTCGCCGGGAGGGGCCCGCACAGTGGGCGAGGGGCTTAGCTCTTTTAAAAATACTCCTGAATGTTTGGTAAATAACCCTGTAGGAATCTACTTTCTGGAACATGTTGGTTGTTAAGGGCTGATTTGGGTAATCAACACAATGTATGTTAAAATCCTAATCCCTAGAACCTCAGAATGTACCTGTATATGGAGATAAGATCTTTAAAGAGGGGATTACATTAAATTGAGGCAGTTCCAGTGGGACCCTTAGCCCATTTCACTGAAGTCCTTATAAGAAGAGAAATGTTGGGGTCCTGCCCAGCAGGTCCAGGGGTTCCCAAATGTGTGGACAGAGTCGGCGAAGAAGGAATGACACAGAGGCAGCGATCAGGTAATCATCATAGCCAGGTTCTCTTTTTATTGTCCTGTTTCATCTATATTTATACTATTTGATCCTATAAGCATGCCTCTATAACCTTTTTTTTGCCGAGGAGAGCATGGGGTCCGTTTATTGGGGGGTCAGTCAAAGGGGGAGCTGGCTAGGATGGGGTAGGACAGCAGCTTGTCTGGCCCCCGAGAAACCCAACTTGAGTCCAGAGCCTCAACCGCTTTGAAGCCAAAGTCTTCCTCCACCTTTATCTGCACGGGAGGCCAGCTCCGGAGTCAGCGGGACTCCCACCTGGTGCCCTTCCTGTGGCGCTTGCTGCGCTCGCTGCCTCTTCCACCCGCTGGGCCCCTCGCCAGGGGCTGGGCTGCTGGCTTCTGTGGGCGCTGGCGTCCTCCTGGGTGGGGACAGCCCCTCTTTCTCTGGAGGCTCGTTCTCAGCGTTGCCTGGGGTGGGGGCGTCTGTGCCCTGGCTGCCCTCGTCCTCCAGTAAGATGGTGAACTGGCTGGCCCGGTAGTCATCACCGTAGGAGTCCAGCACCTTCTTGAGGAACCTCCGCTCCTGCTGGAGTCTCCGTGTTATCCTCTGTACCTGATGGAGCCTGTTCAGGACCCGCTCGTTCACCTGCTTGATCTCCCTGCAGTGCTGACCCAGCGCCTGGTACTTCCTGTGATTGAGTTCCCGTTGGCACCGCTGTTGCTGGCCTCAGGTTGCCTCCTCCTCTTGTCTTGCTCCTGGAGGCTGGAGCTGCCCAGACCCCCAGACACGAACTCCACTTTGGTCTCAAGCTCGCTCTCCAGGATGTGACCTGAGAACTTCTCAAAGCCCACGGCTGCCATGGACCCCTCTCTCTGCTCCAGCTCCATTTCTCCCTGGCTCCCAGTGCAGAACTTCCAACCTTGCAAGCCTCTAGTTTAAAGTGGCTTGCAAAATGACACAGCCCATCCAATTTCACAGCCAGGTACCCAGGCCCGGGTCGCTAAGCCTCCTGGGAGTTGTAGTTCTCTATGTCCGGCTTGCCTCCCTCGCCCCACCCCCATCCCAGTCCCAACTGAAAGGCCCTGCTGGCTGGTCTAACCCTGTGGCCAGGCATCTGAGTCACCTCGGGTCTTTATTCCTGTCCTGACACAGCGCCATCTGACCACGGAGACTCTCCTCTTGGGAGGCCCCTGGGTCTCCTTCTGGGTCTCCTCAGGCCAGGCACCGGATCGCATGCCCCAGCGGCAATGCAGCCCTGGTGCCTGAGTCTCCTTCTGGGGCCTGGCTGCGTCGCCCCCGGGGACCTGATCGTGTGCCCCAGCTGGACGCAGCCCGGGCCCCTGGGTCTCCTCAGCCCAGGCACCAGATCGCGTGCCCCAGCAGCTTCTGGGTCGCCTTCTGGGGACTGGTTGCATCGCCCCCGGGGACTGGATCTCCGGCCCCTGGATCTCCTCAGCCCAGGCACCAAATAGCGTTCCCCAGCGGGCAATGCAGCCCTGGCGCATGGGTCACCTTCTGGATCTCCTGCTGGGGCCTGGCTGCATTGCCCCGGGGACCAGATGTCGTGCCCAGCTGCGACGCAGCCCTGGCCCCTCGGTCTCCTCAGGCCAGGCACCGGATCGCATGCCCCAGCGGCAATGCAGCCCTGGTGCCTGAGTCTCCTTCTGGATATCCTGCTGGGGCCTGGCTGCATCGCCCGGGACCGGATGGTATCCCCAGGCAGCTATGCAGCCGGCCTCTGGCCCCACCTCTGGGTGTTCTCCCATCACTGGTGATCAGTGATCTGAGAAGCCAGGCAGGGCAGGGAAGAGGCAGATATCCACCTCTTCCCTGCCCCACCCAGCTTCTCTGATTACTGGCCCAGGGCGGGCAAAGGTGGCCAGGTTCTTCTATCACAGAAGCCAGCAAAGGCAGCTCGGTTTCCGATGCAGTCAGCGGCAAGTGGCTTCTTCCCTCCTTCCCCTTTCGCCTCCCAGCATTGCGGCTACATATGCAAATTAGCCGCCATCTTGGCTGGCAGTTATTTGCATATCGCCCTGATTAGCCAATGGGAAGGGTAGCGGTTGTAAGCTAATTACCATGTTTCTCTTTTATTAGTGTAGATTATGATCCCTCTATTCCCACTAGCCTGAGAATTTTTATCATAAATCAGTGCTATATTTTATCAAATGCTTTTTCTATATATATTAATATGACCATATAGTTTTTATACATCAATTTGTTTATGTGGTGTATCGTGTTTATTGTTCTGTGTATATTTTAACGACCTTGCATCACTGGAGTTAACCCCACTTGATCATAATGTATGATCTTTTTAATGTATTGCTGGATTAATTTTGCTAATAGTTTATTGAAATTTTTAGCATCTATGTTCATCAGGGATATTGACCTATAATTTTCTTTCATTGTTGTGTCTTTATCTGGCTTTGGAATTAGGATAATTTTGGCCTCATCAAATGAGCTTGAGAGTTTTCCCTTCTCTTAAATTTTTTGAAATAGTTTGAGAAAAATATATGTTATATCCTCATTTTAATTATTTTCCTGCTCTCATTGGGTGTTTTCTGCTACCTTGTCTTCCTCACTGCTGATTTGCACCTCTGCTTCTTCTAACCTGCTGTTGATTCTTTCTAGGTATTCTTCATTTCAGATATTGTATTCTTCATTTCTGACTGGTCCCTTTTATGGTATCTATCTTTTATGGTTCTTTTTTATATTTGCTATCTCTTTAAGTTCTCCCTCAGTCTTTCCATTCCTCTCTTAAGTTACTTGAGCACCCTTACAACCATTGTTTTGAATTCTGTATTTGCTACATTGCTTGTCTCTATTTCACATAGTGTTGTGTGTGTGTGTGTGTGTGTGTGTGTGTGTATGTGTTTCTGGGGATTTCTCCTGTTCCTTCATTTGAGTCATGTTTCTTTGTCTCCCCACTTTACCTACCTGTGTTTGTTTCTGTGTGAGGTAGATCTGCAATGTTTGGCATATTGGCCATATATACTAGGGGCCTTGTGGGGTTCAGTCGCACTGTCTCCCTGATTGCCTGAGCTAGATGATCTAGGATTGTCCCATGTGTGGGTTGAGTCCTCTTATTGTAGTTGAGTATTAATTGCTGTTGGCCCATCATGAGTGGGGTTTCCCCTCCAGCTGACTATGAGGATGGATCCTGAACACAATGTATAAGCTGTTGTGTGGGGGCTGGCTCCACAAAGCTTAATTCACCCAAATAGCAAAAGGAGTTTTTAGGGGTATAATAGGCAGGTTTAGGAAATTTTAGGAATCAGGGGTCCATGGAAAAGCACAGGGCTTCAGCACTACAAAGGGTACATTTCCATAAGATAAGGGATCTGAGAGCTGCAGAAAGGTATACATTTACAGAATAAAGGGAAGGAAGCCCCTCATTGAAAGAGGGAAGAAGAAAGCCCAGAGGGAAAATGGAAACATAAGGGAGAAGGAGGAGGGAACCTCATGTATTTCACGTGAGGTTTGAGCTCTGGAGTTGCTATAGTAACCAATGTAAGGGGGACAGTAACCAATCAGAGGGGATATCAAGGCACAAAGATCTGCAGCCTTTATAAACTGAAGGAAAGGGACTCAGTGGGACTCTTTCTCCCTCCCCACGTGGGGGTCTGTGCTTGTTTCTCAAAAAATTTCCACTTTTGCTATATCATCTTTCATTTATGGTTTCATTCTTTGACTCCACCAGACAAAGAACCCGGGAACCATCCTGCCCAGAGGAACACTGCACATTCCAGTCTAATTTTCTCATATCAACAGGGTCCATTGTCTGCCAAGATCTCCCTTTGTGTATGTAGCTTTTGGAGCTAATGGGGTCATGATCTGATGTGATCTGAACCACTGGTTTTATTGGTTCTGGAGCCCTTGGGAAGGGCCCCAATGCCTGTTGATGCCAGTGACAGGCCTCAGCCTACCTGTTTGGAGCTACAAAGTGATCCACAGTTTGTGTGCCTGGTTGTACATGGGAGGGGATGAGCTTCACACCAAGGCCAGTTTTCACCATCCCTAAGACTGGGGGCAGGTCAGCAAAAGGCCCAAGGATCCCCAAGATCCGCTCTCACCTGTTAGCTGCCTGTTAAGCTCAGTCCTTGAAAGAGCCTCTGGCAGTATGTGAGTTACTTGAGCAAGGCTCTCAGTGAGTCACCAGATAGGAGCAAGTGGTATTGACCAGATTTATACATATTCAAACTTGGTCTCAAGGTACACCAAGGTCAGCTGTCACCTGTCATGTATCTGTGGACCTTTGTGGTGAGGCAGAGTCTGAGGGATTTATTAGGGTAAGTCTATCACTGTTCATCAGGCCCAAACAGACCAAGATTGGACTGTGTGAAGGGAGGGCCTTGCATGGGAACACTGGCATAGTCTGGTGTGCAAAGAATAAATGCCCTGCCCTGAAGCCACACAACTGTTTTTCCCAGTGTCTGCCTGGGCCTCCTGGAGAGTTTCTGCCTTAGGAGACAGGCTGGCAAAACATGCTGACAATACTGCAGAATGCAAGCTTAGCAGTGTGGGGCTACCTTAAAGGTATTGATTCTCCTTTAGGTGGGGCTAGTGGATCTCCTGTGGGGGTTGGGGTTGCTATTCTGTAACAGGTGGGCACTCCTGTTGCAAATTCATAGCTGCTCTGGACTGCGGGGCACCCGTCACAGCTTCTCAGGCACTCCAGGCATGCATTGGAGCTATTCTGGCCAGTGAGGGTTGGAATACTAGGGGGTGGACATGCATTGCAGCTACCCTGGCCCACAAGGGGGTGAGGTGCTTCAGGGGGTGGGGGGTCACCACACTTGGCTCTGCCACTATGGCACAAAATGGTCTCTGCTCCAGAGCCACACAACTCCCTCTGATTCTCCCTGAGTTCATCCTTGAGATCCCTTTAAGGAAGACTACAGCCCTAGCTGGTTTGGGTCAGTGAATCGAAGAGTGTCAGTCTGTGGGCTGAAGGGTCCTGGGTTTGATTCTAGTCAAGGGCACATGCCCGGGTTTCAGGCTCGATCCCCAGTAGGGGCCATGCAGGAGGCAACCGATCAATGGTACTCTCTCATCATTGATGTTTCTGTCTCTCTCTCCCTCTCCCTTCTTCTCTAAAACCAATAAAATATATATTTAAAAGAAAGGAAGAAAGGAAGGAAGGAAGAAAGGAAGGAAGGAGGGAAAGAAGGAAGGAAAGAAGAAAGAAAGAAAGAAAGAAAGAAAGAAAGAAAGAAAGAAAGAAAGAGAGAGAGAGAGAGAGAGAGAAAGAAAGAAAGAAAGAAAGAAAGAAAGAAAGAAAGAAAGAAAGAAAGAAAGAAAGAAAGAAAGAAAGAAAAGAAAAGAAAGAAGGAAAGAAAGAAAGAAAGACTACATCACAGGCTCAGGCAGCAGACTGCTCTGCAGAGTGTAAGCTTGACAGAGTGGGACAACAGGGGGTCCAGAAGGATGGGTTTGTGCAGTCCACTCAAGCTGATGCAGATTGAAGGGGAGTGCTCGACCCAGGAAAGATGGCATGTTTGGGCTTTGTAGGAGAGGGACTCCTCACAGGGACCCTGGCAGCTCTCCCTTCAGCTCTCATTCCAGAGTCACACAGTCTAGTCTGTCCTTGTAAAACTAGAGTTCATTCCAAGCTGCCCTCTCCCTGTCAGAGTCAAGGGTGAGTGGTTGCAGAGCAGATTTTGTTCACTGATACTTTTTGAGGGCACCTGAGTTTCATGTAGCCTTTGGCCTCTCCCTGGTGGACAGAATCCCTGCTAACTTTTATAATCAGATGTAATGTGAGCACCTCTTCCTGGCTCTGTTGCTCTGGGCTGGGGAGCCAGCTGTGGGGTTGAAACCGCACATTGTCAGGTGAGAATTCTGGCAGCTGAGATGTCCTTCCAGATTCTCAGTCACTGCACGTGGGTGTGGGGCCAGTCCTTTTCGTATCTCTGCTTTTCCTACCAGTATAGACGTGGCTTTTTCAGTAAACCCTTGGTTATAAGACTTCTGCTTAGCTAGTCTTCACTTTGTTATTCAGGTTGATTAGTCCATAATTTAAACATAATTCCAGTTCAGGCCTGGGAGGAGATGAGTGTAACTCTACCTACTCTGCTGCCATCTTCTTCTCTCCAAACATGGTATCTTAAAGTGCTGGACAATGTAAACTGGGTTTGTTTAACAGTCTCAGAGTTGCTGATTTTATTGATAGGGAAAAATCCAAAATATATAGCTGACCTAGTGATGGCAGGGTAACAGTATTAATTTATTTTACAATAGACCACTTGGTATAATTATTTTATATTTCTTTGGAGGTTAAAGAATTTTTGTAGGCACATAAATGGCTAGGTTAACAAAAGAACTAAAAATATACCCTACATAATACTGACAAATTCCAAACTGGAATAATTCATAAACTTCTTACATATGTAATAACACTATAATGCTCCTACTATATACATACAAAGGAATTATGCTTATTTATAATTATCTTAAAGTATAAAGAGCTACCCATTTATGTATAGTTGTGCAAATCATCCAAATATTGTTATAGAAATTATTCATATTTTAAACTCTGTTGCAATGGTTATGCATAAAATTGAATCCTATATATAACACAGGTGTACAATGAATCAGAATACCACTGTGTACCTCTTCAATAAATTAAATCAAAATACATAAAGCCTGTGGAAAGTTGTATGATAAATGTATGGTACTTATTTAAGCAAAGAAAAGTGTAGCATGATTCTGAGCAATTATAAGGAAAGAAGGTAAAATGATCCCAATTTAAATAAGATTTAAATAAGCATTGGATTGTATGTCTTTTACAGTACTTGGTTGTAAGTTTTGTCAACAATTTTTTTACTGTTTTTTTACTTTTAAATTAACCATGCTTCTCTATAAAATGCAAATTATATAATTTTTGATAATATAAAATACTGTGCTGGCTCACAAAAGATGAGGAGAAAAGGTAAGAGAGGGATTATACAGATAAAAAATATTTAAAGTGAGTGGATCAAAGTTAGATATTTAAATATACACATATTTTTAAAGATTTTTGTTGATTTTTTGGGAGAGGAAGGGAGATGGAAAGAGCAAAAAACTTTGATGTGAGAGGGAAACATCAACTGGCCTCTTGCATACCCGCAACTGGGGTTGGAGCCTATAACATGGGTATGTGCTCTGACTGGGAATCAAACCAACAACCTTTTGGCGCATGGGACAATGCCCAACCAACTGAGCCATACCAGCCAGGGCTAAGTATATTTCTTAAAGGGATCAAGGGTAAAAACTAAAATAACCAAAACACAACTAACCAAGGTGTAGGCATGGAGGTTGAAAAATAATTAGAAGTAGTATATTCAAATTTTCTCATGTTTTACTTTTAAATTAATAAATAAAGTTTTATGCTCTTTATTTAATAATGTTGTGGTGATATCTACCATAAATATTTACAAACACTGAAGGCCAAATATGATTACCTCTAATAATTGATAAAAGATATGAAGGAGAAATGGGGCAAGAGATTTTTATATTATCACTAGAGGCCCGGTTCATGAAATTTGTGCCCAGGGGTGGGGATCCTTCAGCTTGGCCTACATTCTCTCACAATCTGGGACCCCTAGGGGGATGTTGGGCCATAATATGATCCTTCTGAGACAGTAGTACCATTTCCCCCATCTTATGGGTAGAAAAACTGGAGCAGAAAGAAGTAAAGTAATTGGCTTTGTCACACAGTTATAAGTGTCAGAATCAGGGCTGACCACAAAATGTGCAAGCCAGAGTCTATGCATGTCATCGCTGCATCATCCTTTTTTTTCGGTGTTAGAGTAGCCTTGCCAAGTTTTAACTTTTAAATTTAAGTGACTGTTCCCAATATATAGGGTAGGGTTCCTAGGCCTGGCTAGTGATCAGGGCCATCTGTGGGGCAACCAGCGGGCTGACCCCAGCCCCCACCGCCGCCACTGGTCACCTCCCTCTCAGGAAACATCTGTCAGTGCGCATCATAGAGACCAGTCATTCCACTGGTCATTCTGCCCTTCGGTCGATTTGCATACTAGCGTCTTATTATACAGACAGTCCTTGGGTTATATTGGACTCAACGTACGTTGTTTTGTGATTATGTCGCCATCTCCCATCCTATATAATAAGAGATTAATATGCAAATTAGGCTGGGACATCATGACCAGCTCAGGAGGCTGTGTCATGACCAGCTCAGAGCATACCCCCAGACCCAGCAGAAACACACCACACACCATGGCTGGGGGCAGGCTCTGAGCAGCCACGGCGTAGCTTGGAGCCTGCCCCCAGGCCTGGTGCTGCCCAGCTCCGAGGCCACTCCAACCGGGGGTTCATGGGCAGGCACGCTGTGCTGCCTGCCCTGGGAGCAAGGCCCTCAGTGGACCCATGGACCCTCCCAGGGGGGCATGCTCTGAGCTGCTGCGGCCAGACTATGGCTTAGGCCCGCTCCCCATGGGGAGCGGGCCTAAGCTGTCAGTAGGACATCCCCTGAGGGCTCTCAGACTGTGAGAGGGGGCAGACTGAGCTGAGGGACACCCACCTAGTGCACAAATTTCATGCACCGGGCCGCTAGTTTATTTATAAAAAAAAAAAGTTCCATTATTTCAAAGTATGTACATATGTGCTTTATGTTTTTTATTATTTATTTACCACAAATAAAGGTCAGGAATTGTTATCTTTCTTTTAATTTTTTTTTTTACTGTTTCACTTCATTACTGCTGTGTATGTGCTTCATGTGAGTGATGTAGGTGCTTATGTAGGTGGGTTCCAACTTATGGCGAAAATCGCATTACATCACGCCATAGGAACGGAATTCCAACGTAATCTGAGGACCTACTGTGTAGGATTTTTTATCCCACTGCATTGTTGATATTTGATTTTCTATCATATAATGATTAAGAATATGAATCTGCCACCAGAAGCCAGATTGCCTTGGTTCAAAAGTTAGTTTCACTACCTATAGCCTTGGCCTTAGTCAATTGACTAAATATCTATTTGTCTTATTTTTCTCTTCTGTATGTTAGAAAATTAGTAATGTCTCTTTTAGAAAGTTTTAATCAGGACTTAATGAGTTAATATTTAAAAAGTGGCTAGAACAGTGCCTGCCATTAAGGAAGTACTATGAAAGTGTTAAACTAAAAAGAAAATAAATACCATGTGTATAAATAATGGCTAATTAACTTCATAAAAACACACAATTTAAACAAAAATAACATTAGTTTTCAATTATTAGTGTAAACATATCCTTGGTGTGAGTAATTAAAAATGCTATTTTTATGATGGCCTCTGATGCATTACAAATGTCTAGTTTTATAAAGATAATTTTTCTTATAAGATGATAGGTTCTTCGAGACAAATAGATATAAGATTTGAAAAACTTACTTTATAAGAGGGAAATACTGCATATTATAATATTTGACATTAGAAACCAAAATGAATGGAAATTGCAGAATTTTCTGAATTCTAGGAAATTGAAAATGCTTTTATATTATTTTAACTAATTGTATACCAAATAATATCCTTATTTTCCTTATATTTTAAGAAATTGAAGAGTTCAGAAATTCACTATGCAATCTGCAAAGGAGGTTTCTTGAATCTTGATTTTTAAACCTCAATCTACCCCAGACTTTCATTTGACACCTTATTGAGTTAATATGTACCGTCTAAATCCTTATCTGGAAAATAAATAAAAATTTAAAAATTAGCTCTCAATCTCACTGTTTTATTCAATTACTGATGATAAATTTAATGTGCTATAATCATTGGGTCTCATCCTATATTTCAGAATAATTAAGATTATTTGTAAAATACTGGCAGTTCTGACTTGCAAGTAAGTTGTATTATAAAGCTCATTTGTAGGTCACAGAATATAAAGGTCAGAAAAGACCTCAGAGGCCACCAACTTCCCACTCCATTATTTGTATAAACGCTTCTGGAACTTCCTTACCACTGACATATGGCCATTCATCCTTTGGTTAAAAATGTCAAGTGATCACAAGCTCAGTAATTTAAAGGCAGACATTTTGCATATTAACAGCTGGAGTCTTTATTAAATTTTACTTCTATTAAACTGTTTTCTTATTTTCATGCTACATTTACTTAATGCCAGATCATATAACTTATAGTCTAATAGGAAACACATAGAATAACCACGTTATAACACAAATATATTATTATAAATTGAGATAAGCGCAGAGAAAGGAAAAAAAAGACACTGTTAATCTTAGGCTTGGAAACCTAATGTCCTCCAAGGATGCACACACACACACACACACACACACACACACAAAGACAGCACACACAGCACACACACAGCCTAAGAGAGAAGGAAGGTTGTGGGAACAGGAATGGAGAATGTCCAGAAAATGTGTGGAGAGAAAAGATTGTTTTCCTTCAGAGGTCATGGTGAGGAAAACAGAATTCATAGATTCTAAAGAGAAAGGCAGACAATTGCATTCAAGAAACCAAAAGAGGGACAAACTGACTGAAGCAAATTGCAAGAGAGGGAAAATATTGCTAGAGTAAACTAGAGAGGTAGAAGAGGTGAGGCACAGGTAAGGCCACATATGGTCATATTTGAAGACTAAAGTGGAAATTCTTTGTAGTTATATGAAGACAGTAAATATAAACCAGTTCTCTTCAGGGCAAATCAGGGCTGATAGTCACTCTAATTATTGCTTATCTTTCATGGTACACCTTGCTACTTCCCTTTTACCTCTAGGGTTGCCAGATAATATACAGGACCCAGTTAATTTGAAGGTCAAATAGACAATGAAAGGGACATAAACTAAAATTTATTTATTGTTTATCTGATCTTCAAATTTAACTGGAGGTCCCATATTTTTATTTGCTGTCTGGCATACTTGTCTGCATCTATAGTATTCTCAGTGGCCTCATGAAAACTAGTCTATGCAAAATCACTATTTAAAAATGCATATTTAGGAATAATTGTACAGTTAGTGCAGTGAGCATGAGAAGAAACAGCTGCAGATGAGATTAAGAAAGTGGGCTGTAGCAAAGGGCCGTGTTAAGGGGTATACTCTAACAATTCTACTGAAAGCACATGATGTGCTGGGCACAGTAGAAATGGAAGTTACATGTAAAGTGAAAGAATTTTATTTGAACCTGAATATATGATAGAAAAGCAAAGATGACTGTGGAGTACTAAGTTTAGGCAGTGTGGTAGATATGATGCCATTTACTTAAAGAAAAAAAAATGGAAGAGTGAGCTTTTCAGCAGGAGAAGAGAAGAGAGGAGGCAGAGTGGAGCAGCTTGGGCATATTCATCTAAACACTGTTTTTCTTCTTTTTGTTCAATAAAGTGATGACAAGATCATTTTACTTAATGACCAATGGAATGTGAAGTTGAAAGAGTATTAGTATTCTGTGACTGGTTGGCTATGTTTACCTTCTCCAATGTTAAAGTGAAAATTTGTATATGAACAGATACATGAGTGGCAATGAAACTATGGTTTCTCTAAGCAACATCTCTAGACCAATGTAGTCGGTCTTATTTATTAGAGTAAAATTCTCACTATTATGAGACACGGTTACCTTCGTAGGAGGTTGATGGCTTTCCAGATTGTGATATAGAAGTGAATTGATGAGAAAATTGGTAAAAGTTCATTTCCTGATTGAACTGCATAATTATATATATAATTGAGTTCTACTTTTAGAGAGTGAAATTAAAATTTACTTCCAGAGAATGGAGGTGATTATATATATTAGACATTTTAGAAAAGAGTGAATAGCATAAACCAGCAATGCATTTACTTTTGACAAACTGAAGCTATTTTCTGAGAACCTCAGAAGTTTCCTTGAATTGTATTCACTCCATTTACTCTTTAGATTATTTAATGAGTTTTTTAGCAAATGAAAATTATATATGTATAATACATTTCCAATATTTGGTATTTCACTTTTTCACTCCTTTTTCCATCTCCTTTTATTTAAATTACTTTTAAGGAAATATTTCCTATCATAAAGGTAGTTTATGTTCACTAAAGAAAATTAAAATAGAGGTAAAAAGAAGAAATTCAGAATCCTACAGACCAGGCACAGTCATCCTTAACATGATACAGCATATTTTTATATTGTTTTATATGTGTGTTTGCCATAAATGTGATAAAAGTAGTATGTAAAATTGAATATATTATTTGACTTCACTGGATACAAAAATAGTTTGTACTCAAATTACTCCTTCATTTTACAGCTTATAGGCATGCCTATATGCTTAGCTTTTATCTCAAATCTTTATATCAAATAGACTTTCTTTTACTACTGTTTTCTGAATTGAAATAGGATATTATTTTTCTATATGCTAGGTTTCCTGACATTCAAAAGAGAAGGATTTAATTAGAAAAAATTATAATATACAATTTTATACAAACTAAATGCAAAATACAATACAATAATGCAAAACCCTTCGTGCTGTCACTAGAGCTTTTTGCCTGGCTTGGCCATAGCTAAAGCACTTTGCTCACTGGAACTCTTTCACAAGGAGTAATGCTTCACTGATGACCGTCACTGGCTCAGCCCCCACTGCACCCCCAACCACATGTTTCCTGCTGCACTGCTGCTGTAGCCTAGGAATGGACTCAGGAAGATTATCTGCCCAAGGGCTGTTCCTCTGGCTGCTCTGGCCTGGTGTACAGCCGTCCTGCCAGAAGACATATCTGCCCAGTTTTCAGGCCAAATTCCTGAGAGCACTCGAATTTCTGAGCCAGAGAGCAGACATTCACGAAGAAGATTTATTTGGGGTGAAAATACACATTATGTACTTTTTTTTTTTTTCCAAAAAAGAACAGGCTCCTCAGCCTTGTAATTAGAAAAACTTCCTCCTAGAGTCTGGCTGCTTTAAAATCCTACTTTATGGTTTCTAGAGAGGTTTCATCTCATTTTGTGTCTTCTTAGCTATGCCAGTTACATGTTGGGATAATTTGTCCTATGGGAGGCTAATCAAGTAGTATTTTAAGTAGAATATAATCAAATTAAATTTGTGTTTATCTATTTCTGTTTTATTTGGTTTTGCATTTCTTTAAAAATATAATCATAATAACTCTATGCACACTTTACAAAGTTGACAAAAAGCCCAAAATAGACAGCAGGAATTCCTGATTTTTCTAGTCCACAAACCACTTTCCACAGGCAACCACTTTCAGTTTTTCAAGTTATGTCTTTGAATATTTACTCCAATTTTTAAAAATGTTTTACCCTGGCCCTAGCTGGTTTGGTTCAGTGGATAGAGCATCGGCCTGCAGACTGAAGGGTCTTGGGTTCGATTCTGGTCAAGGGCACATGCATGGGTTGCAGGCTCAATCCCCAGTAGGAGGGCATGCAGGAGGAGGCCTATCAATGATACTCTCTCATCATTAATGTTTCTCTCTCTCTCTCTCTCTCTCTCTCCCTTCTTCTCTGAAATCAATAAAAATATATTTTTTAAAAAGACTCACCTATAAAAAATATTCTACTCTGCTACTTTTCCTTTGTTTATTTACTTCATAAATTATCTGTTGATATTTTTGTGATGCTAGATGAGCACTCAGCCTTCCCACTCTCTTTACTCAAATCAATAAATAGTATTTACATTATTATGATGATGTAAATATCGTTCAATGTGGAGTACTGCTCTATAATTACTCTTTATTTAATATTTTATTATTTTTCCTTCACTTGCAGTTTTATTTTGTTTTACTTATATGGCTGATATACTATGACAGTTCCAATGAAGCATGCCTCTCTTTGTCCATGCCCTTTGCAATGTGACCTAGCTACTCCTAATCAAATTAAAAGGCAGAGTCTAAGTCCCTGCCTCTTAAATCTGGGCTGGACTTTCTCTTGTTTTGACTAATGGACTGTGAAAGAAATGATATTGTTCTACTTCCTGGGCTAAATCTTAAAAGAGTCTGCTTTTGCTCTCTGGGAACTATGAGACAACATGATGCGAAAAAGCCCAGATAAAGACCACAAGGACTGAGAGGCCCAGCCATCCCAGCTGTCTCACAGTCTTAAAAGACCTTCTTAAAAAATCTTAAGTACCATGAGTAGAACTACCCTAGAATCATGAAAAATAATAATCGGTGGTTGCTTCATGGAAATTGTTCATCCCATAGGAACAAAGGAGTAGAGACATTAGGACAACATGCAGTGACCTTATAACATAGTACCCAATGGAAACGAAAGAGAAGCAGGATGAGATATATCAGCCTCAATCATATTTAACTAATGGAAATAACAATGAGTGATCTATCTGCAGGATACATTCCAGGAGACCCCTAGTGGATGTCTGAAACTGCAAATAACACCAAACCCTATACATGCTATCTTTTTTCCTATACATTTTAAAGTTTAATTTATAAATTAGGCATAGTAAGAGATTAACAACAACAACTAATAATAAAATAGAACAATTATAACAATATTGTGCAATTAAAAGTGAATGTAATCTCTTTGTGTCTCTCTCAAAATATCTTTTTTATTTTACATGTCCTCACTCAAGGATATGTATACTGATTTTTTTGTTTGAGAAAGAAGAAGAAGAAGAAGAAGAAGAAGAAGAGAGAAGAGAGAGAGAGAGAGAGAGAGAGAGAGAGAGAGAGAGAGAGAAAGAGAAAGAGAAAGAGAAAGAGAAAGAGAAAGAGAAAGAGAAAGAGAAAGAGAAGAGAAAGAGAAAAAGTCAATTGGTTGCTTCTCATACGTGCCATGACTGGAGATGGAACCCGGAACCTCCAACCAACTGGCCAGGGCTCTCTCAAAATATCTGATTGTATTGTACTCACCTTTGCACTTAAAGGAAGCACTTTAAGGCTTCTCTGTAGGACATCCAAATTGCCAGCAGCACTACTCTTGAGCTTTGGGTCCATTATTAAGTAAATTAAGGGTTACTTGAACACAAGCACTGCAATACCTCCACAGCTGATCTGATAATCAAGACAGCTTCTAAGTGACTAACGGGTGGGTAGTGTATAAAGCTAGGATATGCTGGACAAAGGGATGATCCACATCCTGAATGAATGTGAGATTTCATCATGCTACTCAGAATGGAGGGAAATTTAAAGCTTATGATTTGTTTATTTCTGGAATCTTTTATTTAATATTTTCAGACCATGGCTGACTTTGGATAACTGAAACTACAGAAAGTGAAACTATTAATAAGGGGGGACCACTATAAATACATTAAAAGCAGTACCCATTTGGCATAGTTATACAAATAGATACATACATACATAGTTAAGTACATAATACACACACACAGTTATATATACAGATATGATAACAAATACATCAAAGTGGTTTCCTATGATGGGAGAAGAAATAAAGTTTGGCATAGGGATAAAAGGAAATAAAAAAGAATGGTATTGTGCAAGGATCAGTGACAATAATGGCCATGAAATGAAGAATAGGATTAACTCAGATTTTATATATATATATATATTTGAAATATACCCTCTCCCACAAAACCTACCACATCCACCACTTACCCCACTCAGACTCATTAAATCAAAAACTTTATAGTGGTAACCAGCTATTGATATCATTTTTTAAATTATTTTATTGATTTCCAGAGAGGAAGAGTAAGGGATAGAGAGATAGAAACATCAATGATGAGAGAGAATCATCAATGGGCTTTCTCCTGCATGTCCCCCCACTGGGGATTGAGCTGCAACCGGGGCATGTGCCATAACCTCCTGGTTCATAGGTTGATGTTCAACTACTGAGCCACGCCTGATCAGGCTATTGATATCATTTGTAAGATCCCCAGACTAATGTTAATGTGATAGGCAATCATGGTTGATCATCATTAATCAGGCATCGTGAGGTATTAAGCATATTAGCACTGTATCATAGACCTTCTAAATTATAATTTATTTATGAACTTATGCTGTTTATTGGTTTTCCGGGACTTTTTTGGAATCTTCTCCCTTCAATCCCTTCTCACCTATCAATTTACAGCCCACCCTGAGACTCCGGTTGCTGCTCTTCAGTCATGCCGGTCATGTTCAGTCAGTGACATTGTTTCTCATTTCTCAGTGTTTTACCCAAACTGGTTTAACAACTCAGTCTCCAATTCAGTATCTTAGGAATAAAACACGTATGAGAGATAAATTTTATGAATCTTTCATGCTTATAAATGTCTTACTCTGTCTTTACACTGACTTTATAGTTTTGCTGGAAATAAATTTATGAGTTAAAAACCAACCTGTGTTATTTTGGCTCTTGTTTTCCCCTTCCATATAACTGAAATTTATTTATATATTTTTTTCTCTCTCCCACATCTTCCCCTAAAAAACCCACGCTCAGGAGTTTTTAGATTTTACCATTTAGCTTTTATCTGCTCCATATAGATATACATGAGGACTAGAGATACAAACTACGAAAATTATGGGGAAAACATTATATCAAAGCTTTAATTTTTTCAAGTAAGGATAGCATATATGTGTTTATATATCCAAAATGGGGAGAAATAAATTAAGCAAGTTTAAACATTGATTTTGCTGTGCTCAGTGCTTGAGGCAGTGTCCAAAGCCTGTGATCACTGAATGAATGTGAATCCACCTACACCAAATACATAATACTCTTATCTAAATTATACTAGAACACAAAGAGATTATTCAAAAAGAAACTGCATTTTCCCAAGAAATTATATCTGTACTATTAGATAACTATCAGGATTTTACGTATAATAAATGAATCTCTTACCTGTCCACTTTGCAAAAAGAAAAACTTTACAAATTACTAGTAGAAGTCACATGGACTCCAGATTCACTCAGTGCTAATGTTTGACTTTTTGTTGTGTTTTTTTTGTGTGTGAAGAGGAATTAGGTATAATATAGTATAATACCGAATCACACCGGCAAATACATGAAATGGTCTAGTGCTTATGCAAAGCATTTATGCAAAACAATCAGCTTTAGGGGGATCAGGAGTAAACTGTTAAATTGTTACATCCACCACTGCAAGAAAGTCAACAAGTAGCTTAGCAATGAAGAAACATTGAAAACTCTCTGAATATACATACCTCTCCTTTTGCTACCAACATAGTGAAAGTGGAATTGCTGGCTGCAGCCCATGGGCCCTGTGTCGTCAACTGGGTGATACAGGAAAATATCAGAGAATCCTCACTCCTGTGTTCTGAGAACTACCTGGCAAAGCCTACCCCTTTCCCTCAGGTGCTGTGCTTCACTGCAGGTGTTAGAATCTTCCTATTGGAAAAAAAATGAAATCTCAGCACTTGAGGTATAACACAGAGTCAAGAAGAGCTTAGTTTTACAACTTTTAAATATTCATGAATCTCTAATAGTTGCAGGCATTGTGGGAACTAAGCTGGCCAGGAGAGGGATGCTGTCCCTGTGTTAATGTGATAAGAAATGGTCTGAAAGGCTGATGGTATTAAGCATTTCAGCTGTAGCATATTAGCACTGTATCATAGACCTTACTTTTCCCCAGCACAATACAGAAATCACTATGTAAGATGTTTTTCCTAAGAAATAATTGGAAAAAGACCTGATGGGATAGGAGATCCAAAATGCTTTGTGAGTTCAACTTTCTTCTTTAAAAAAATGTGAATCTCTTTTTCCTTTTTTGGTGAATGTGTGTGTGTCTTATCATCACCTTATTTTTTTTTTATCTTTACTGTTTAAAGTATTACAGATGTCCCCCTTTTTTCCCCATTGACCCCCTTCTAGCCCACACCCATCTCCTGCCCCAGGCCTTCAACACCCTATCGTCTGTGTCCATGGGTTATGCATATATGCATACAAATTCTTTGGTTAATCTCTTCCTACCCAACCCCACCTCCCCTCTGAGAGTCCACAGTCTGTTCCATGTTTCTATGTCTCTGGATCTATTTTGTTCTTTAAATTCCACATATGAGTAAGATCATGCAATGCTTGCCTTTCTCTAACTGGCTTATTTCACTTAGCATTAAAAAAATGTGTATTATTAAAACTGTTTCCGACATCAAAATACATCTGAAAACACTTGGTTTACAGTGTCCTTTGGAAATAAATTTTTAAGAAAAATTGTATTACTCTATTTTTATCATTTATTAAACATTCATTCAATTTTGTTTACATTTCTTATCTTCATTGTTTATAATCTGAAAAATATTCTATGCTATTTGTATCTGAATCAAGTTCCCATTTAAGCAGTGAGTAATAGAAAGAACAAGAGAAATGAAAAGGAAATAGCTTTTCTTGCCAGTTTGAAAGAAAGTGGGAAGTCAGAGAAGCAGGAACAAGAAAGAAGGAAAGGAGGAAGGGAGGGAGGGTAAGAGTGGGGGAGAAATGCCGGGGCTGACCAACAGACCCTGAGTGACAGATGAATGGATTACTCTGACACATCATTTGCTGTGAAAGAGAGGGCTAAGGGACTGCCTGGCTAAAGGAACCAGACAGCCTCGATTGCCTGCTTTTATTGTAACAGCAGTTTGAGATAAAGTTTGTATCTTATCTTTAAGATATAATCAGTAGAGTAAGTAATCTTGGAGGACACATGTGTTTGTAGTGTCCTTTAAGCAAGGACACCCAAAGATTAAGTATAAGGACCCCAGTAAACACCCAGGGGTCTGTATGTGAACAAACTTGTTTGGAAAGGTCGAAGAATAATTAGAGGCACCACCTTCGGCACTCTCCTAAGTCAGAATTCCTATAAACAGGGCAGGCTGCCTTCATCACACTTCCCTTTTCTCAGAATGTCCTCCTTACAAACTTTCCAACCAAGTCTCATGTGCTCCGCAACAGAGAAAGGAAACGAAGAAAGAAATTGGGAGGGGACAAAGAAATAGGGAGGAGGAGGAGAATAAAAGTTCTGATCCTGATACATACACAATGGTCCATATACATCTGGCTTACCTAAGCAAGGTATTGAAAGCCCCCACCCCTCGCCCAACAGCTTTCACAAACCCTCAGGCTGCATTCTGTGATTGATTGATTGATTGATTGATTGATTTTTAAGTTTGGGGATTGCTGTTGTTTTAAGAACAAAGAAAAAGATGATGAATACCAAATTCTAGAAGTACCTGTTTTAGACAATGTCAGAACTAACATCACAGGAAAGGATTTCAGGGATTTTTCTAGTCAAACTGCCTCATTATACAAATGGGTAAACTAAGTCCTGGCACACTGTTTCAGTCAGTTCGAGCTACTGTAATGAAACACCGTGGCTTAAACAACAAAAAGGTAGTGCTTGTGGTCCTGGAGGCTAAAAGTCTGAGATGAAGGTGCCAATGTGGTCAGGTTCTTAGGGCTCACTTCCTGGCTTGTGTCTTCACATGGCCTTGCCTTAATGTGTGCATGCAGAGACAGAGAGATCCTATGTCTCCTCATCTTTTTATAAAGGCCCCACTCTCATGACCTCCTCTCTAATTTCCTCCCAAAGGCCCCACTGTCAAATACCATCAACATATGAACTTGGAGGAGACAGGAACATTTAGTCTGCAGCATACACTGAGTGATTTGTCCAAAGTCGCTCTGCTACTTGGTGACAGAAAGAGTGGACCCTGGCTCAGATATTCTGAAAATCCATATGGTATTTATATTGCAAGGTGACCCAATACCTGTTATTCAAAGGGGTTAAAAAGAAATGAAAAAAAAATTATCAGGGGAATCACTCTAATTCAATATTTTTTCATGGATATGATTCAACTTTATCATATCAGGTCTCCTTTAAGGTATTTCTCATTACTTTTCCATCTTTAGTTATCTCTATATTTCATAAATATTTTTCCTCCTTTAATCCCCATCACCCCATTCAACTACACCCCTAGTGCAATTCTTCTCCCTGTCAAATTTTTAAAAATTATGTTACATTCATTATCTCTACTACCATATTTCTTATCTACTCTTCAGCACTTGCTGTCTGGTTTTTATTTTTCTCAGTCCTCTAAGTTGAAATGGGCAAACCCACACATTAAGTGACAGCAAATATTATGCTTATGTTGCCTTTATGATATCCTACTCATGGTGACTGGAGATTTTCTGTATATTACTTAATTTATTCATTCAAAATAATTTGAGGATTATTTACATTTCAGAGAGGAAAACTGATATTGAAATATTAAGTAACATTTCTATACTGTTCAAATTTTGTCTAGCAGTGCATATAATTGCTATTTATCATATCTGCCTTATAATTTTTAAATATATTTTTATCAATTTCAGAAAGGAAGGGAGAGGTAGAGATGGAAACATCAATGAATAGAGAGAATCATTGATTGGCTGCCTCTTACATGCCCCATACTCGGGATCAAACCAAAAACCTAGGCATGTGCCCTTGACTGGAATCAAACCTGGGACCCTTCAGTCAACACTCTATCCACTGAGCCAAACCAGCTAGAACTGCCTTATAAATTTATTTGTAACCTTCTTAGTTTCAAGTTACATTAAAATATTTTATGTAAATTCCCCAAGATTCCTTATTCTAATACAGCAAATTTTTTTTTTTTTTACTAACTGTAAATCTAATTACACATTTTCAATGTTGGTGTCTAATTAATTTCCATTTGATTACCTTCTGGCTTTGGGCATGATCAACTCTTTCTCTATTCTGGAACAGAGAGGCATTTAAGAGTGTGAGCTTAAGTCAGACAGACAGGCATTTGAACTTCATCTTTAAAAGTTAGTAGATATGTATGGCATTAAGCAAATTTAACTATTCTTCAGTCACCTCATTTGAAAACATAGGAACATATTACTTCATAAGACTGTGGGAAGGATGACAGGAGATAAACTACGTAAATAACTCAGCACAACGTCTAACACCTAAGCACTCTATTAAAGGTACCTTTATTTCCCACTGAAATGATTACTCCCTTTGTCTTCTCTCTCCTGGTTGTAAAGCCCTACCTCTCTAATTTCTCTTTCTCAGCCTCTGTGGCTGTCTCGTTATTATTATCATCTAGCTTTCTGCCTTTTTAAAATAAATTTTAATATGTTTTTATTGATTTTTTAGAGAAAGAGGAAGGGACAGGGAGGGAGAGAGAAACATCAATGTGAGAGAGAAAACATCAATCAGTTGCCTCCTGCAAACCCGCAACCTGGGTATGTGCCCTGACCTGGAATCAAACTGGTGACCTTTTGGTGCATGGAACGATGCTCAACCAACTGAGCCACACTGGCCAGCACTGCCTTTGATTCTTCTCTCAATCCTCTAATTATTATCCTTGGATGATTTTACCAAGTCTGTAATTTCATCTGCCACTTGTAAGCTGATTTTTTTTCTCACCTCTCCGGAAATTGCTTTGGAACAATACTAATAATTTATCTGAAGAAATATAGTACTAGCAGATACTGGGATAAATTAAAACAAAAAACAAAATCTCAGTTGGAGAAATTGAGCATAAAAGAAAAAAGAGAGAGAGAAAGAACTCATGAACATGGACAACAGTGTAGTGACTGTGGGTTGTTGTGGGGGGAGGGAAAAGGTGGGTGGAGGTGGAAGAGGGCATAGAGGGGATAAATGGTGATGGAAAAAATTAAAAATGAGAAAAAAAAAACTCCACATTTGCTATTAAAAATTGCTTTGTGACCCTAGCCGATTTGGCTCAGTGGATAGAGCGTTGGCCTGTAGACTGAAGGGTCCTGGGTTCAATACTGGTCAAGGGCACATGCCCAGTTGCAGGCTTGATCCCCAGTGAGGGGGGGGGGGGGAGGAGGCAGCAGATCAATGATTCTTATTATTGATGTTTCTATCTCTCTCTCCCTCTCCCTTCCTCTCTGAAATTACTTAAAATATATATTTTTAAAAAATTGCTTTGTGCCTTGGTTGGGTGGCTTAGTTGGTTGGAACATTGTCCCATGCACAAAAGGTTAGGGGTTCGATTCCCAGTCAGGGAACATACCTAGATTGCTGGTTAAATCCTGAGTCAGGGCATGTACTGGAGGAAAAAGATGGGTGTTTCTTTCTCTCCCTTCCTTTCTCTCTATAACTCAAAAAAAAAAAATCCTTGGGTGAGGATTAAAAAATAAAATTTTGTACAAAAATGACAAGCTTGCAATTACAATATATTTTTGCAATAAATAGCCATTTCACATAATTGTTTATATATCATAATCTCATAGATCATAAACAAAAAGAAAAAATTTTAAACTATTTTATTTATTATCTTTAATCCTCACCTGAGGATAGTTTTCCATTGATTTTTAGAGAGAGGAAGACAAAGGAAAAGACAGAGAGAAACTGCAATGTGAGAAAAACACATCCACTGGTTTCCTCCTGCATGCGCCCTACCAGGGGCCCGGGCTGGGGAGGAGCCTGTAACCGAGGTACATACCCTTGACTAGAATCGAACCAGGGACCCTTCAGTCCACAGGCTGATGCTCTATCCACTGAGCCAGCCAAAGTGCCTAATTAATTATATGCCTCTGTATTTTACTTTTGTGTTGCTTTAATGCTATTGTTCCTTATTCTATAAAATTTAAGGATGTTTTAGTAGGCATCTTCATCTAAAATTACAAACAGATCATTATAACCAAGTTTGAAAATTTATCAGAAATGTAATTTGATGAAACATAAAAAATAATTATGTAACTTTATAAGATAACCATAAATAGAATTACTTGTCATCCCTTGCCATTAGTGAGACTTTTAGTGGCATGGCCTTTATCTCTCTAAGCCTAGTTTCCCCATTTATAAAATGAGAGGTTTATAACATCAATTGGACCCTAAGGCATCTTATTACTCTGAATGTGTATAAATCTAATAGATAATTCTGACTTTATAAATTGTACAAGCGAACCAAATCTAGGTTTATGTAAATCAATTCTACTTTGTACCCTTTAAGAGATTTATTTAACTCTTTATATATGGCATTACATTGTTGTCAAGGGTTTCAATAGTTTTCTGACAGTGTAATAAAATAATTGATAAAAATGAGTTAACATTTAACCCAAATTAAAAAAAATACCAATCTCTAAGCACAAAAACCACCAACAACAAAACCACCTCAATATCCTATTTATTTCATTGTTGCATATATTTTTCATAGCAGGTGCATACAAATTTGTAACCTTATGTACACCTGAAATTCCTTTGGCAACAAAATGTCCTTTTTTCCCCAATGAACACTCTCTGAAGTGAGTTTAATGCACCAGAGAACACTTCTATTCATTCCCCCACCCCCCTGAAAAAAAAAATTCAGCTTCTTCATCAAGACTTTATGGTCCCCTCATGATTTGCTATTGAGCAGGCAACAACAGGAAGATATTCTGAACTCTAATGTGTGTTTTTTAAGATTTGTCCCCCTGAATAGACTAAAGGTATGGATAGGAAAATCAACCTTCTGCATTTATAGCTTTTACAGAGTGTATATAAATTTTTTTTATTATTTATTTATTTTTAAATCTTTATTGTTCAGATTATTACATTTGTTCCTCTTTTTTCCCCCCATAACTCCCCTCCTTCCAGCTCCCACCCCACCCTCCACCCTCACTCCCCACCCGCTGAGTTCATCCATAGGTGCATGATTTTTGTCCAGTCACTTCCCGCATCTCCCACACCCCTTTTCCCCTAAGAATAGTCAGTCCATTCCCTTTCTATGTCCCTGATTCATTATAATCACCAGTTCATTCTGTACATCAGGTTATTTATTCACTTGATTCTTAGATTCATTTGTTGATAGATGCATATTTATTGTTCCTAATTTGTATCTTTACCTTTTTCTTCTTCTTCCTCTTCTTAAAGGATACCTTTCAGCATTTCATATAATACTGGTTTGGCGGTGATGAACTCCTTTAGTTTTTCCTTATCTGTGAAGCTCTTTATCTGACCTTCAATTCTGAATGATAGCTTTGCTGGATAAAGTAATCTTGGTTGTAGGTTCTTGGTATTCAGCACTTTGAAAATTTCTTGCCATTCCCTTCTGGCCTGCAAAGTTTCTGTTGAGAAATCAGCTGACAGTCGTATGGGTATTCCCTTGTAGGTAATTGAGCCTCTTTCTCTTGCTGCTTTTAAGATTTTCTCTTTGTCTTTTGCTCTTGGCATTTTAATGATGATGTGTCTTGGTGTGGTCCTCTTTGGATTCCTTTTGTTTGGGGTTCTCTGCGCTTCTTGGACCTGTAAGTCCATTTCTTTCTCCAGGTGGGGGAAGTTTTCTGCCATTATTTCTTGAAATAGGTTTTCAATATCTTGCTGTCTCTCATCTTCTGGCACTCCAATAATTCTGATATTAGACCGCTTAAAGCTGTCCCAGAGGCTCCTTACACTATCTTCACACTTTCGGATTCTTTTTTCATTTTGCTTTTCCAATTGGGTGTTTTTTGTCGAATCTTTGGTTTGATTCTTGTGCTCCTCTGGTCTGCTATTGGGTATAATATTCTTTATTTCAGTCCGTGTATGCTTACTTTCTAATTTCTTTATCGTAGCATCGAGGGTCTCATTAGTTTTCGTGAGGCTCTGCACAAATTTATGGCAAGCCCTCAAAATTGCGATTCTTAGCTCCATATCTTCCATTTCTGTCATGTTTTTTTGTCTCCGCATCTTATATGCTTTCTTGGTGCCCCACCTTGTGGTCTCTGTGCGCAGTCTTGTTCTAGCCAAGCCTTAATTGTTGTAGTTAACACTAGAGGGATTTGACCACCAGGCCGACTGGCTGTAGGAATCAGCTGTGGAAAACGTCTGTCTTCTGGGGAGGCGTTATTCCAGCCTTTGCCTGAGGCGGTTGGCAAATGGTTGTGCACAGGGCCTGGGCGGGGCGGGCTCAACAGGGCGGGGGGGAGGGAGCAGCTATGGCCGCTCTCAGTCCGTCCCCAGGGGCTCTGCCTCTCTGTCCCAACAACCACTACAAACCTCGGAGGGGCCGTAGCCAGACAGTCCCGCTTCTCCCGTTTGAGTCTGGGTCCCTAGAGACTCGCCCAGATCTGTAGCCCAGAGTCTGAGACTCACTCCTGATTGAAAACGACAACCGCGCCCTCAGCCGCCAGCCCGCTTTGCGCGCGCACCCTTACCACCGCACCGCCGTACCTTTAAATTTTCCACACTGCGCCTCCGCTGAGCGTCGGAATGCTGTTGTTTTTGCTTCTAGTTGAAGAGACTCTCCTCAGCCAGCCTTCCCGTGGTTCTGGTTGATGTCCGCTCCGACTTTTAGTTGTATTTTTGAAGTGGTTGTCCACGGCGGCAGTCTCCGGTGTTTACCTATGCCGCCATCTTCCCGGTCTGTGCTGAAGAGAGGAAGAAGCGTGTATATAAATTTAAAAAAAAAAAAAACCCACACAACTGAAATCCCTCTACTGATTACTTAGGATATTAAAGAGTTTGCCTATGCTTAGAGTTAATAAAATATTGTTTCCTTTGTAGACTGGAGAAAAATAATTTCTATAGCTCCAGGATGTGGGTAGAATATCCTGAATGCTTTGTCCTCCTTCATGATTAATAACCTTATAAAGTAACAGATAAACTGTGACATTCAAGAATCTGAAGAAAATGAGCAATTAAGATGCACTTATTTTAAAAATCAGGTAAACCAAACATTAGAACAGTCTCAGTTTTGTTTGTGGTAAATAATATATATATATATATATCCTATCTAATAAATGAGAAACATGGTAATTAGCTGTATAGCTGCTACCCTTTCCATTGGCTAATCAGTGAGATATGCAAATTAACTGCCAGCCAAGATGGCAGCCGGCAGCCAAGCACTGAAGTGAACAGGGAGGCTTGCTTGCTCTAGTGATGGCGGACTCCAACGTTCCCCGCCTGCCTTGCCGGCCTCTCAGCTGCAACTCTAAGCAACTATGTTGCAAATATAGAAGCTAAACAAAACCCCAGAAACCAGCTTTAGTCAGCCAGGCTTCAGCCAGCTGGACCGCAAAATTGTATCAAATACAGAAGGTAAACAAAGGCCAGAAACCTGCTTTCAGCAGCCGAGGCCTCAGAGCTAAAGCTGGCCCAGAATAAAAAGAAAAAAAAAGAAAAAAAGGAGCAGTTGGGAGCTTCAGTCACCCGCCAGCCTGAAAACGGCCCTCAGCCCCTCACCCAGACTGGCCAGGCACCCCAGTGGGGACCCCCACCCTGATCCAGGACACCCTTCAGGGAAAACCAGCTGGCCCCAACCCGTGCACCAGGCTTCTATCCTATATAGTAAAAGGGTAATATGCCTCACGGCACCGGGATCAGCATGACGGGGGGCAGCGCCCAAACCCCCTGATCGCCCTGCGGCTCTGTGTGTGACAGGGGGTGGGGCCACAACCTCCTTATCCGCCCTGCTCTGTTCGTGACAGGGGAAGGTGCCCCAACCCCCTGATTAGCCTTGCTCTGTGCCTGATAGGGGGGAGCTCCCCAACCCCCTGATCACCCTGCGGCTCTATGTGTGACAGGGTATGGAGCCCCAACCCCCTTGATGGGCCCTGCTCTGTGCATGATAGGGGGCAACGCCCCAACCCCCTGATTGGCCCTGTTCTGTACGTGACAGGGGGTGGCGCCGCAACTTCCCTATCAACCCTGCCTTGAGTGTGACAGAGGGCGGTGCCCCAACCCCCCTATCGGCTCTACCCTGAGCTTGACTAGGGGTGGCATTGCAACCTCCCGATCTGCCCTGCTCTGTGCATGACAGGAGGCAGTGCCCCAACTCCCCAATCGGCCCTGCTCTGAGCCCAACCAGGGGCTGCACCTAGGGATTGGGCCTGCCCTCTGCCATCTGGGAGCAGGTCTAAGCCAGCAGGTCATTATCTCCTGAGGGGTCCCAGACTACGAGAGGGCACAGGATGGGCTGAGGGACCCACCCCCAGTGCACAAATTTTTGTGCACCGGGCCTCTAGTATATATATACATATATATAATTAGAGGCCCGGTGCATGAAATTCGTGCACTTTGGGGGGGCCCTCAGCCTGGCCTGCACCCTCTCACAGTCTGGGAGAGGCTTCCACAACCACCTCTGCGCTCACCAGCCATGAGCCCAGCTTCTGGCTGAGCGGCACTCCCCTTGTGGGAACTCACTGATCACCAGGGGACAGCTCCTACATTGAGCATCTGCCCCATGGTGGTAAGTGCGCATCATAGTGACCAGTCAATTTGCATATTACCCTTTTATTATATAGGACTAGTGACCCAGTGCATGAAATTTGTGCCCATTAAAAGGGCATTAATTAGAGGTTATATTTTAATATTGCTATTTGCCCGTTCTCTATAATAGAAGTGTCAGAGATGAAAGAAAATTAGTAAAATATATATGAAAATCTTCCTCCTGTCAGAGTCTGGGGTGCTCTATGGGAACCAGAGTCAAGTTCCCACCCACCCACATACACTTGAAATCGCGCGAGACCCAGACCAAGCCGGCCCCACCCCCATTGGGGGAGATCCAGACATGGCCGGCCCCACCTCTGTCAAGCCCCTACAGGTGCGGGAGCATGGCCTCAGGTCGCCTGGCCTGGTGCTGGGGTCGGGGGCTCGGCCTGAGGTCCCCTGGCCCAGGCCGAGGGGCACACCTTGAGGTCCCCTGGCCTGAGCCTGGGGGTGCAGCCTGAGGTCCCCTGGAAAGCCCTGCTGGGTTGGGGACACGGCCTGAGGTCCTCTGTCAAGCCACACCAGGCAGGGAGGGGGGCGTGCAGCCTCAGGTCCCCTACCCCTGCCCAGTGCCATACAGCCTCAGGTCCCTGCTGATTGCCTGTTAAGGCTCATTACGGGAACTCAGCCTCCGCTGTGGGTGCAGCCATCTTATGTTACAGAATCCCTGCCTCCACTGTGGGCACAGCCATCTTGGCCGTTGTGGTGTGATGGTCAATTTGCATATTCCCTCTTTATTAGATAAGAGGATAGGGTCCCAGTGTACCTTGGAAGGAACTGTGGGCCGTGAGGCTGCAGTGGGCAAAGGGGCAGTTTTTGGCCTCTCCCACCGCGGCCCCTGCTCCCATGTCTGCCACAGCACTGCTCCCGCCACCGCCACTTCCATGCACTGATGGTGTTGGCCCTGCTCACCCCCACTGACAGGGAGGAGCGATTGGGGCTGGCACCAGCAGCAGGTGTGAGAGGGGCCGGCACAATCAGTGGGTGCAAGTGGCAGCTGCTGCCCCAATCTCCCCTCAGGAGCAGGGGGAGGTGGAAAAGCCCTCAGGGGCAATCGGGGCCAGTAGCCGCCGTTCACACCCACTGATGGTGCCGAGTGATCAGGACTGGCGCTGGGCGCTGGCAATGGGTGTGAGCAGCGGCTCCAGTGCCAGCTGCGGGTGCGAGCGGGGCCGTCACTGGCAGCAGGTGCAAGAGGCTGCTGCCCCGATCACCCCTCAGGAGCAGGGGGAGGTGGAGAAGCCCTGAGGGGGTGATCAGGGCCAGCAGCCACCACTCATACCCACTGATGGCACCGAGCAATTGGGGCTGGTGCTGGGTGCTGGCAGTGGGTGCAAGTGGGACCAGCGGGACCGCAGCATGCAGGAGCAAAGAATTTTCAGTAAGCACCAGAGGCTCACCCTGATGACAGCGACTGGAGCGCCACCTTGGTCTTTCACCCCCGCTCACCTGCTCCACCATTCCGCCATGACCAATGCCCACCATGTTCTGTGATCTGCCACCTGCTGCCAATGCCCGCCATGTTCCGCGTGTGCCCCCTGGAGGTCAGCACATGTCATAGCAACTGGTTGTTTGGTTGTTCGGTTGTTCCACTGTTTGGTCTATTTGCATATTAAGGTTATATATATATATATATGAAGGACATGTTCAATAGGTGTATTCACTTATGGATGTGTATTAGATGAGAATAAAGCTGTGATTTGTTTTTATTAGTCCTCACCCATGGATATTTTTCCATTGATTTTAGAAAGAGTAGAAAGGAGGGAGGGAGAGAAAGAGGAAGAGAAACATCCATGTGAGAGACACATTGATTGCTTGCCTCTCACACGTACCCCCACAGGGCCAGGAATCCAACCTGCAACCCAGGCACATTCCCTTGACAGGGAATCAAACCTGCCATGCTTCAGTGTGCTGGCCTTCACTCTAACCACCGATCCCACTGGCCAGAGCAAAGCTATGATTTTTTAAATAAGTAATTTCTTTATTGAGTTCTAATGAAATGGGTATTTGGAATAAACAATTTCAAAATCCATTAATAAGTTAAATTTGGAACAAGAAATGGAGGTCATAAAATGATATCAGGTGTTACCTTATTAGATATTAAGGGAGGAATGCTGCTCTGTCAGGATATAAATCCCAATTCTACAATTTACCAGCTATGGCACCTTGGACCAGCTACTTTCTGTTGAAATAATTCTAAGTGTTTAAATTTCATTCCCCTCTGTTTCCTAAGCACAAGTGAGGGGACCATATTTCTCTTTCTCTTTCAGACTGGCAAGAGACGTGGTAAGTTCTGGCCAATGAACTATCAGCAGAAAAGATGTGTGTCAGCTGGTCCAAGATTGATTGATATGAGTTCATGTTTTCTCCTTCTCACAATAGTGACCCTGAACACTAAGAGATGGGATAGAGAAGTCACAAATGCTGGAAACTCCATCAACTTGCACCTTGAGTTGGGAGTGCATAGCGACCAATAATGGACATGTAACATAGGCAAGAAATAAACATCAGTTGAGTTAAGTTGCTGAGGGCTTAAAATTAATCTGAAATGGGGATATTAATAGTGCCTCATTACCTTTATGGTTGTCAGCAAAACTTAATAGAACAATATATCAATACAGTCTTAAAATTCCTCTTAATAGTAGTATAGCTATACCCCTTCACTTAAAAGATTTTAAATTGTAGAACATTCTACCTGCCATAAAACTTTGACCAGCAGTGAGCTCTCTTTTCTGCAATGTCTACCATCTCAATTTTAAAAAACCATGTCTCAAGTTATGGTTTAATATAAAATAGTTCTAATCATGTTGACAGGAATATTCCAGTTGCTGACTTATTAATTATATCTTTGATTTTTAGCATCAATGATTTTTTTCTATTATATAGAAGGAAATATTAGCTAGGTAACAGAAAGAAAGGGTAGAAGAGACAATGGTGAAGTGGTATACATTGGAGTATAAAAGATTACTGCAGGAGTCTTCTCATGTTCTGAATATAGCTTTATCTATCGAGCTTTGGAATTGAAAACCACTTGAATTCATCTCCAATTCCAGAAGTGAAATAAGAACTTTTTTTTTGCTTCAGAAATTTAAGCTCTTTATAGATACACTTTTTACTCAATTCACATACATCAGAGAAAGGTATTATTTCCTGTACTTTGCAGATAAGAAAAACATACCATAGACCATAGGAGAATTACTCCTTACCCAAAGGCATTTACTCTATAGGAAAACTGACTTTAAGGTCTCCATTTCCATTCAGTTGTTCATGTATTGCTCTCTCTCATGTTTTAAACTAGAGCCCAGAATGAAAAGAACAGTTTCTCAACATGCACAGAATAAAGAAACATGTTCCCTGGAGAAGCAAAGTATTTTTTCATTATTATCATTTGCAGAACTCTAGGGAAGAATTTATTGACCGATGAAAGAAATGAAGGGATTAACAGATCTTGTGGGACCAACAGTCTCTAGATGCTAGGAAGTCCATCTAGCAGAGATAAAAATGAGAATGTGATATTTCCAACATATTTAATTTTGAGAAAAATAATTTCATATTTCTTCAATAAATAAAGTTAGCCACATTACATTTTTTATATTTTTTCATTGATTTCAGAGAGAGGAAGGGAGAGGGAGAGAGGGATAGAAACATCTATATATATAAAAGCCTAATATGTTGTGTTCCCTCGGGAGTTTGACCAAACGGAGTTTGATCGGTCACTATGACATGCGCTGACCACCAGGGAGCAGCATGGAAAAAAAGGGAGGCCCCAGCTGGCAGCCGGCAGCTTCTAGGGACCCTACCAGTGCACGAATTTCATACACTGGGCCTATAGTCAATGATAAGAGAAAATCATCGATTGGCGGCCTCCTGCATGCCCCCCAATGGGGATTGAGTTTGCAACCCAAGCATGTGTCCTGACCTGATCAGGAATAAAACCATGACCTCCTAGTTCATGGGTTGATGCTCAACCACTGAGCCTCACCAGCCTGGCATAGACACATTACACTTTAATTCTAGTAAATAAATATTAATTAAATTGTTTATGCTCACATTAGAGAACTATATAACACATATTATAGTCAAAGTTAATTTATGTTAAAACACTATATGCATTAAAAATAAATAAATAGCAGTGGCCAAGTACATTAGTTGGTTAGAGCATCATCCTCATACGCCAAGGTTGTGGGTTTCAATCTCCAGTCAAGACACATGCAAGAATCAATCAATGAATGCATAAATAAATAGAACAACAAATCAAGATTTCTCCTCTCTCTCTCTCTCTCTCTCTCTCTCTCTCCTTTTCACTCTCAAAAAATCAATAAAAAATCAAATATAAATAAATAGTGTTATGGTGATTACTACATAAATAGTATTTTATAAATAAAACAAAAAGGCAGAGTCTCCTTTATCCAGAAATATATCATCTATGCCACTGGTGAAACATAAAGACATTGTAGAATATTTTAAAAAAATTAAAATCTAAGAGATTAGTACTTTCAATCTTTTAAAAAAATAGTCTAATGAACAAAATAAACTGATAAACAAAATAGGTCCGGAGGTATGGATGCATGGAACAGAATAGTAGATCTCAATGGGGGTGAGAGGAAGAGGGGACAGGAAGAGATTAATCAAAGAACGTATATGTATATATGCATAACCCATGGACACAGACAATAGTGTGGAGGTGGCCTGGGGTGGGGTGGGAGTTGGGTAGAGAGGGGCTAAAAGGGAGAAAATGGGAAATATCTATAATACTGTCAACAATTTTTTTAAAAATTATAATTTGGATAATGACTATGTGCCCAATCTGTGTTAACCATTATCCATAATGATCCTGTTATATATTTGGGGAAATGCAAATCAGAATAGAGCAAATAATTAAGAAATTTACCAAACATTTGAAAGAAAAATATGACACTCCAACCTTATTATAGAACTAGAGGCCCAGTGCACATGAAATTGTGGGCAGTTAGGGTCCCTAGGCCTAGCCTGGTCTCCATTGCATGGCCTCTAGCCGCCCTGCAACGCTATGTGAAGCTCTCCACCCTGGACGCATGGTAATGCTCTCGGCCCCTCGCTGCTCTGCGAAGCTTGCTGCTGCCCCAGAAGCTCACCGCTGGATGCTCCACGAAACTCCCCCCGCCCTGCCAGTGCTCCATGAGGCTCCCGCCACCCCACGAATGCTCCACGAAACTCCCCTGGCCCACAACTGCTTTGTGAACCTCACTGCCGCCTGGGTGACTGCTCTGCTAAACTCACAGCCACCTCGCGAAGCAGCCTGCCACTGCCGCTCAACAGTCCCCAGTCCCGCCCCGCCACCAGCCCCCCCTCATGGTGAGCAGCTCGGCGACTGGGGGAGGGGGGGACCGAGAGGTGCTCCATGCACTTCATGGTGACCGGTCGCCCGTTCGGTAGTGACGCCACCTAGCTCTTTATATATATATTAGGATGAACATTGTAAAGAATAAGGAAAACTATCAACTTCCACCAAAAATTTAAAAAAAGAATTTTTTTTCATTTTCCAAAATTATTACTAACCAATAAAAACAATAATAAGTGCTATTTGGGCCTATTACGTTCAAAATAAAAAAATGTATTTTAACTAGTAAGGAAATTAATGTAGAAAATAATAACACGCACACACTGCAAGTGCTATTACAAATTACTGAAAAATTCTCGAGATATATTTATTAAAACATACCAGGAAATCTTACATTTTTACCTCCCATTTAAAAAAGATATTCAGCATTTAGCAACATATTAAATAATCATGAAGGTTTGTAAAGACTGGATAGAGTAAGCTTCACGGAAAATGTATTTATGTGAAATACTGAAATAAGTAAAATGTTTATATCCATACTAGAGGCCCAGTGCACAAAATTCATGCACTCGCGGCGGGGGGTGGGGGGGGTACCCTTAACCTGGCCTGCACCCTCTTGCAGTCTGGGAGTCCTTGAGGGATGTCTGACTGTCGCCACCACTGCTGCTCTTGCCAGCCATGAGCCTGGCTTGTCTTTTGGCTGAGTGGCACTCCCTCTGTGGGACTGCACTGACCACCAGGGGGCAACTCCTGCATTAAGCATCATAGTGACTGGTTGTTCCTCTGTTGGGTCGATTTACATATTAGCCTTTTATTATATAGGATGGCATACCTATATGAGTAATTTGTATTCTGTCCAACATGATATAGAAGAATATGTAAAGACATGCCAGATGATCATAACTTACTAGAAATAATAAATGAAATCATTTGAAAAAAATATCTAAGTTCAATAAAACTCATAGGCATCAAATTGATATAAGGTACCAAAAAGGTGGAATGAAGAAAGTCACATATGCTGGAGTGTGCAGAAGCATGTTTGAAAAAGCTAAATAGACAATGTATGAATTTATAATTGAAGAAAAGTATATTGGCAAAGGTACAGAAATAGCAATAATTATATAGTGTGCTGCAAATAGAAAAAAAACTATGTTCTAATTTGAGTAAAATTGCATGATGGGAAGAATAAGGAAAGGAGAGAATGGAACTAATAATTTTTACAACTAGTATTTATTGCACTTTACTCTGTGCCAGGAGCTGTGATAAACACCGTAAGAGCCTTCTCATATTTAATACCACTATTCCAGGAAGTAGGTAAATACCCTTAATCCTGCTTTTACAGGACAAAGTAGAGGGGAGGGGAGGGTGCAGGTTCTGGAGGCACCTGCCTCATTTCCTGTCTCAGCCCATCCACTACGGGCTATGTGGCCCCGGCCAAACGACCAAGCCTCTGCATGCCCCACATTGAAACACTAATAGTAACAGTATCTAGCTCGTATAATTGCTATGAAGATTGAGTTATTTAACATGGACAATGCTCGTATGGCAGTGCCTGGCAAATGATGAGTGCTGAAAATTTTAAGCTATTTTTATTAAATTAAAAAATCAAGGCTTCAAAATTCTAAGTAAAGCTCAAGGTAACAGCACTGGCAACTTGCGGAACGGACAACTGAAACAAGATCTCTCTGACCACAAGGCCTAGGCTGCTAGGCATGACGCTGTTCCCTTGCCCATACCCACCGCCTGGAGAGAACTGTCCTCCCATACCTTGGCAATAGAGGAAAACACCCGCTCTCGGGATTCTATGCATACACAGAGCAGAAGCAGGAAAGTGCTCTTAAATGAAAGAGATCAGTGCCAAGACCGCAGGCTTTCCCGTACCCTGAGAAAACTATCTCTATTTTTAAAGAAACCATGCGTTCATCAGCAGAGAGCCTGGCCAGCTCTGGATACAAAAAAACAGAAAACAAAACAAAACCAAAAAAAAAAAGAGGAGCATCCCAAAGGAAGTGCACGTCAGAGCCCTGAGCAGTGAGGCAGGAATGAAAGCCAAATGGCTGCGATTCCGCTTCCATTGGCTGGACAGTCGCAGGCTCAGCCTGCTGTGAATAAACATTTGATTCATTTCACATTTTGATTCTTTTTTTGCTTCCCTTTTAGATCTGTCTTCAGTAAAGAAGGCACTGGCCATATCACAGGAGTCTGAAAGTCTTTCTAACAGTTACATTTTCATTGCTCGTGCATTTTCTGCACCAATCTTATCAATGTGGTTAATTTAACTTGGCCTTATATTTCATTACCTAAACTATGTTATTTGAAGAGTGAAAGAAGGCACTGGGACAACAGTTTAAAAACAGAATGACATGGGGAAATTGAGGCATATAGTCAGTCAGACTAAGTCAATATGAGTTATGGTCTGAGATTTTAAAATACTCTTATCTCCCCTCCTTCCCAAAACTGCATTTTTAAGCCTGTATGGCTGTATAGCCTACTATACTCAGGAATACAGTGCCTGAATTAAGGTAATGCTTAAAAGGCTCTAAATTATGGCTGTGTGACCTTAGATAATGTATATAATGCTTTAAGCTATTTTTTTCAAAACTGCAACCGAGTACTTTGATTTTAGAGAGAGGAGAAGGGGGAAGGGAGAAAGAGAGAGAAAAAAAGAGAGAGAGAGCAACATCAATGTGAGAAACAATGATCAGTTGTCTTCCTGTACATACCCTAAACGGGGATTGAACCTGTAACCTAGGTATGTGCCCTGATGGGGAATCGAACCAGCAAACTTTCAATGTACAAGATGATGTTCCAACCAACTAAGCCACACTAGCAAAGACATAATTTCCACATTTTTAAATTGGAAATAATAATTCCTATCTGATAGAGCTATTGTGAAAATTTATATATACAACACACACGTATGTGCATATATACATAGATTTGTATGTATGTGTGTGTCACTATATGTGAATATGTATGTATGCATATATCTTAATCCAGTGAATGCTCAAAAACTGGTAGCTGTTATTTTCTTACAACTTTAATTCAACTCTCTGAAGCCTGTTATGAGGTAGGCTGCTGACTTTTCTCAGGCAACAGTGCTTTGTACTGCTATGTGATTTCTTTAAACTTTTATTATCACTACATTCCAGGAACAGTGAGTCTTCTTTGTATTAAAACGGTGGTGGTGGTGTGTGTGGTGGTGATGGGGTGGGGGGGGGGGGGGCGGGGAGACAAAACTGTGTACCTCAGTTTAGCCTTCCTCCAATGATAGCAATAGTAGTTATGGGTTTCATAATATTTATGAACTACTTTTCAATAGTCAATATGTATATAAGTATGGACATTGCTGTTTCATGCTGGAAGCATTGTCATATGTTGGTTTATTTGGCCTAGCCCAGGCCACTTGAATAAGAAGTAGCAAATATCCTTAGAGGGAGGACTTTTAAGTGCGACCTGGGAGAAAGGCATTTTTCAAATCCAGATGACTTCTCCTAGTGACAGGAGATATTCTGGATGTGTAGAATTTGATGACTTTACAAGTGGAACTGGCAGGCCTAAATATAGAAATGGGTGACTAGAATTATAAAGAAAGGTCTCCCCACTGAGTAATTATAAGGAAACAGAAGAGATGTTTGGAGGAACCTAAAGTTAAAGAGTGAGAAGAAGAAGAAAACCCAGCAGAGACAAAATAGGCCAGAAATATAAGGTACAAAACACAATTAAATGTGGTGTCATAGAAGTCAGGGAAAGTGACCATACACATGCAACAGCAATAACAATAAGAGCCTAGCACCTTCTAAGTTGTTTCTACCATTCTTCAGTCTGATAACGTCTAAGGAATATGCCAAAATACAAAGGTGACTCAAGATTTCCAATATTTTTTGATAAACGGTAAGTAGTAAGTGAAATCTTGTCCTTTTGCCACAAAAGGTCACTGCTGCTTTGATTATGATATTAAGGAGATTAATTGTAGGCTGTGGTGTAAAACCTCAGAGAGCCTTTGGCAGTGATGCAGATTCAAAGGGCCCATGTCTCACCTAGAGAGCTTCTCTTAAATATTACATGGATATGTGGAGATGGCACCTAGAATCAATCTTGATCCAGAAGTCCCTCAGAAATGCTAAAATATTCACACTCCCAGCTAGCAAGGATATGTGAGGTTTCTCAGCTTTATGACTAATGTGTGATGTGTGTAAAAGCCGTTTACAATCATTACTGAATAGGCAGGACTCTAACAGATTTGATACCACTGTAATTAGCTAGTAATTATTAATGGGAAGAAGCAAAAGGGAAGGCCAGACATTATGAGCATGACTATCTGGGAAGCTGCAACTTGACCCTCCCCAGGGAACCACTGGTCCATTCCCTGCAAATCCCTGGGAGGAGCCCAAGGAAAAGGAGATAGAGGCACATGCAGTGAAGTAGGGGGTGACTTAGGGAAGGCACCTGTCAGTCTAACCTGAAAACAGAGATAATTGGCTGGGGGGTTGGGGCAGGAGGCAGAGCCACTGCAAGTGCATGAAATCTTAGAAGGTTAAAATCCCCAGACAAAGGGATTCTCACACTCTTTTTCTTTTTTTTTAATTAAATCTTTATTGTTCAGATTATTACAGTTGTTCCTCTTTTTTCCCCCCCATAGCTCCCCTCTACCCGGTTCCCACCCCACCCTCCATTCTCACCCCCCTTCCCACTGTTCTCATCCATAGGTGCACGATTTTTGTCCAGTCTCTTCCCGCATCTCCCACACCCCTTTTCCCCCAAGAATAGTCAGTCCACTCCCTTTCTATGCCCCTGATTCTATTAAAATCACCAGTTTATTCTGTTCATCAGATTATTTATTCACTTGATTTTTAGATTCCCTTGTTGATAGATGTGTATTTGTTGTTCATAATTTGTATCTTTACCTTTTTCTTCTTCTTCCTCTTCTTAAAGGATACCTTTCAGCATTTCATATAATACTGGTTTGGTGGTGATGAACTCCTTTAGCTTTTCCTTATCTGTGAAGCTCTTTATCTGACCTTCAATTCTGAATGATAGCTTTGCTGGATAAAGTAATCTTGGTTGTAGGTTCTTGGCATTCATCACTTTGAATATTTCTTGCCATTCCCTTCTGGCCTGCAAAGTTTCTGTTGAGAAATCAGCTGACAATCGTATGGGTACTCCCTTGTAGGTAACTGACTGTCTTTCTCTTGCTGCTTTTAGGATTCTCTCTTTGTCTTTGCTCTTGGCATTTTAATTATGATGTGTCTTGGTGTGGTCCTCTTTGGATTCCTTTTGTTTGGGGTTCTATGCGCTTCCTGGACTTGTAAGTCTATTTCTTTCACCAGGTAGGGGAAGTTTTCTGTCATTATTTCTTCAAATAGGTTTTCAATAACTTGCTCTCTCTCTTCTTCTGGCACCCCTATAATTCAGATGTTGGTACGCTTGAAGTTGTCCCAGAGGATCCTTACACTATCTTCGTGTTTTTGGATTCTTTTTTCATTTTGCTCTTCCGGTTGAGTGTTTTTTGCTACTTCGTATTTCAAATCTTTGACTTGATTCTTGCGATTCTCTAGTCTGCTGTTGGAACTCTGCATAATATCCTTTATTTCAGTCAGTGTATGCTTAATTTCTAGTTGGTCCTTTTTCATAACCTCGAGGGTTTCACTAGATTTCTTGAGGGTCTCACTACATTTATTGGCGGTTTCACCAGTCTTTTTGAGGGTCTTACTAAATTTATCAGCAGTGTCTAGAAAGTTCTTGAAAAACCTTAAAAGTGTAGTTTTGAACTCTATATCCAGTTGTTTGCTTTCCTCCATTTCTGTCATTTGTGACCTGTTTCTTTGTCTACGCATTTTTTATGCTTCCCTGTGTTGGTAGAGTGGCTTTGTGTGTTAGGTGTCCTATAGGGCCCAGTGCCTCAGCCTCCCCAATTACCTGAGGTGGACACTCTTGGTGCACCCCTTTGTGGGCTTTGTGCGGAGTCTTGTTGAAGTTAAGCCTTGATTGTTGTAGGTATCACTGGGAGGAATTGACCTCCAGACCAATTGGCTGTGAGAATCAGCTGTGTCTACGGTGGGAGAATTTCTGTGCTGAAGACACCCTTATGAGGCAAGACTTGCTTCAGTGGAGCTTTGGTGCTCACTGAGTCTGCCCTCTGAGTGTGTCGCTTATGGATCTGAGGAGTTGTAATTGGATGGTCCCACTCTGACCACTGGGTACACTGGCTCTTGGATCTAAGGAGGTGCTAATTTAGCCTCTACCTGAGGCTACCCAGCAGGAGCTACAAGGAGATCTGCAGATTCCCCTTCCTTTTTTGGGGTTTTGAGGTTCCCAGATGAGTCCCAGCTGTGAAGCAATGCAAGCTGCTGTGGGACCTTGGGCCTTCTCTTGGAAGTTCTGGGTCTGTCTGGCCCAGCTGCAGTTTGCTAGGTAATTTTCAGATTGCAAAGGGCGAGGGCATTCATATGCAAAAGCCTCTGCCGTAGCTTGGGGGGCAGGGTCTCAGGGAATCAACAGGGTGGAGCAAGCAGCTATGGCTGATCCTCAGCCCTGCCCTAAGGGGCCCAGCATCTCAGTGTCCCGGTAATAGCTGCAAGCACCTCTGAGAGAAAGCCGCCCTCGAGTTCTGAGTTCTGCCTGCTGCCAGATAGTCCAGTTTCTCCCCGTATGAGTCTAGGTCCTCAGAGACTCAACAAGAACTGGAGCTCAGAGCAGTCGGGGGCTTGTGACTCCCTCCCGATTCAAAAAGACAGCCTCGTCCTCAGCTGCGTGCGCCTTCATACCTCTGCACTTCCGCACCTCCTCTGAGTCTCGGTATGCTTTTCTCTTTCCTTCTAGTTGTAGAATTTCCACTCAGCCAGCCTTCCTGTGGTTCTGGATGGTGTCCGTTTTGTCTTTTAGTTGTATTTTTGAATTTGTTGTGGGAGGCAGCAATTTCCTGTGTTTACCTATGCCGCCATCTTGGTTTCTCCCAGATTCTCACACTCTTTTTGCTCTCTTGATCCTTTGATTTTGCTCCTGCTCCCTGGCATTCACTTGTGTTCCTAGAAGCAGCATGGCCCACCCTCAGGCAGACCCCACACACAAGGTACTACAGCTAGCTACGCACAAAGCTGGCCTGAGGCTGGATTGGACTGTGCAAACATGAGACAGAAACTCTGGGCAATGGCTTTATTCAGGGTTTTTATTTTTATTTATTTTATTTTTTTTAAAATATATTTTATTGATTTTTTACAGAGAGGAAGGGAGAGAGATAGAGAGTTAGAAACATCGATGAGAGAGAAACATCGACCAGCTGCCTCCTGCACATCTCCTACTGGGGATGTGCCCGCAACCCAGGTACATGCCCTTGACCAGAATCGAACCTGGGACCTTTCAGTCCACAGGCCGACGCTCTATCCACTGAGCCAAACCGGTTCCAGCTATTCAGGGTTTTTAAAAAGAGGTATTGGAATATGGACCTGGCAATAGCTGTGTTTAATGCTTTTTTTTTTTTTTTTTCAAGAAAGCATAGCATATATATCCACATTTAGAATAAGAAAAATTGCTTCAATAGAGAATATATATTATGCTCATGGCACAGTCAAGGAATTTCTAATCCTTTTCATTTAGAGAAAGAGACCATAAAAATATTTGCTTTCTACATTGATCTCTCCAGCTCCTTTTTCTTTCTAGCTTTCTTTTTCTCCTTTGTCTAGGTGAGTTTTAAATCACACAAAGTTTAAATTCTGGGCAATGACAAATATTAGTCTAGTAATGTTCATCTTAACTACATTTTTTGTCTTATTTGAAATCCTGAAAGAGCATTTAAAATAAAGTTAGTAATACAAATAAAAGCCAATTGCTATTATGGATATCCCACTTAAATCTAGTTAATGAAGAATATATCCATAAAGAGAAGAAATCCACAAAATATTCTAATAATTATTGTATTCAAAATAAGTTGATATCGAATTGATCAGATTTAAATATTATCTCCAATTAAGAATTTGCGGGCCTTTACAATATTTATGATTTAATTATCAAGAAAACATTACTGTCACCAAATAAATAAGTTATTGTCATCTAATGCCAAACCATTCACAAAAATTAAATTATAAAATCTACTTCCTTTCCTTGATCGTCTAAATAAAACATATTTGTTATTTCATAAATATGACATTTCCATTTTAAATCCATAATTCTCATTTTCCACAAGTTTGATATTTCTTGAAATGATCCTATTGCTGACAAATTTTCTGCTGATTCTAATGTGCACATATTCAATATTCAACATATGTGCTTATTTCAGTGAATATTAGAATATCCCCAATACAGAGAACAAAAGTTCACTGGCATGAAATAAAACTAGCTCCAATTTTCCTTGTTCACTCCTCACTTGGCCACTTCCCAGCTGTGTGACCTAGGCAACCTCTAGCCCTCTGAAAGTCTCAGATTCCTCATCTTTAATACGGGGTCACCCTTAACGTGCAGGGAACTTGTGGAGATAATGCTCACTCACCACAGCACCTGGCAAAAGTTAGGTGCTCAGCAATTGGTCTGTGGACAGAAACTGAGGTCAGCAACCTCTATCCTTCGTCCTCAAAAGACACACAGACAGAAGCAGCTAGTGATCATAGCTGTACCACCATGAAAATGTTGACGTTTTACGTCATTGACAGAGCCTTTCATCCACCCTGCAATTCTAGTGCAGTGCTTTCATATGTCGCACACACTGAGATCAGAATACTCATGCAGTTTTTAACAATCCCACCTTCAATTCAAAGAATCAGCTAGAAAGAGGTTTTTATAAAGCCAGGCAAAAGATCTGTCTATCTGGATAAAAGCATTATCTGAGCACAAATTTTCCTTAAGCTTCCCAAATGTAACACTACGGTTTGTGGGAGTGAAGAATAGGTATGTGAAGGATACAAGGCCCAGGGTCAGTGCACTAAAATACAATTTTAAATGATTTCTCTCCTTGGAAGGATTTGTTTTGCCCCTGACCTAATTTTTATGCTAATTTATAGGGTTTATGATTGCTTTATTCTCTGCATGGCCCATACCTCTCCCTTCTTTCAAAGTCGCTCAGGGACTGACTCCAGGGAGTCATATATAACATCAATAAACTGCACTCAGTTAACTGTTCATTATGCAGGTACTGCTGATCCACTTTGTGGATTTTCCATACCCTTCATTTCATCTCCTCCTCAATCCTACTACCTTTCTTTTGATGATTTCACTGCTCATTATCACCTCTACCAGAAGTGAGAAGGAAGAATGTGAAATTTAAATGAGTGAAAATGACTTCTAAAATTTATTTTGAGGATAAGGAGAGAAAGTAAACAATATGAGCTAAAATTAAGCCTAGGATTTTTCTGATGATTTCACCTAGCTATACTTATCCCTGTTAAAGTGATGCTTATTGAGTTCCGAAATAAAAGGCCTAGTCAACCCTGTCATAGTCCTTCCTTCTGGAATATAGGAGAAAGAGGAGAAATGTAAAACCTATTAGCAAACTTTTCTAAAACAAAAAGAAAGTACTAGTTGAGATAGACTAGTGCTTACAAAAGTCACATCTATAAGAAGCACAGTACAGTGGTAAATGTTTTAGAATACAAAATTATATTATAGTAAATTAGCTCATTTGCATCCTTTTCATACAAGTAGTGTACATTTATATTTATTTAGTAAACTAGCCATCTAGCTTTTTTTAGCAGAACCAATATTAAAATGTTTAAATATTTAAAAGAACCAATATGCTGATTTCCTATTAGTCTCAAGATTAATATCTGAGTTGTGCAGGGAAAAAGCAAGAGGCTTTAAAAAATGTGTCTGTCATAAACGACAATTTACCCAAATTAGTGCTGTTTCTTAAAAATAGTACTGTTTCTTGTTAAAGTTGGAAAATTAATAAAATAATGTAAAATAAAATAAGTAACCAGTACTTATGACAAAGTTAAAGATCAAGGCTTTTTTAAATAAAAGGTAGTAAAATAAATAGTGTTTTTCTAAGTTATCCTCTAATATCTGAGACAATCCTGAGGCCAAAATCTACTACCATTCTAAGAAATAGGAGTATTTTGAGAACTAGCTATGTTCTCAACTAATATATTAAATGAAGGCTAACTATGAAATTACTTACAATTTTGTAAAACTTTCACATATACACACAAATATACATACATAGTATATATACATATATATGTATATATATAATATTTTTATTGATTTCAGAGAAGAAGGGAGAGGAAGAGAGAGAGATAGAAATATCAATGATGAGATAGTCATTGATTCATTGATTGGCTGCCTCCTGCACACCCTCGGGGTACAAGCCCATATCCTGGGCCAGGAATCTAACCCTGAACTCCTGGTTCATAGGTAGATACTCAACCACTGAGCCACACCCTCTGGGCCATACATAATGTATTTTAAGTCTCTAAGTTGGGAGATCTAAGCTAGCCAAAGAAAATTTTTTGTCTGTGTATATGTATCTGTTTAAGAAATAGTAACTGACTAAAGAAATTTTCACTTGAAAAAAGGACCATCTAACGAAGTTATGCCTACAATGTTTGTCTTATTGTGGGTGAATGATAGATATTTGTTAGCTTGACATACATTTAAATGTATATAGGTCGTTGATCCATGCATTCAGGTGGGAAGGGTGGACCAGACTGAAAAAATCACGTGCTCTGGGAACCAGAGGTTGGAGTCCTGTTCCTATAGATAGTGACAAACATAATTTACAGCTGTAAAATTAATATAAGAATATTTATTAAAACACTGTCATGAGTTTTAAGTAACTAAACATGTAAAGCATCCAGTAGCATACTCAAAACATAATTGACACTCAATTAATGGTTGATTTTATCATTTCTCAAATATTATAATGGTTTTACCAATGGGATCACCCCTTCCCTTGACTATTGGCACAGAAAAAGAATATATATACATTTTATATTCACAAGTATAAATTTATAAATTATATATTTAAAAATATAGTCTTTAAATTTCGTTATATAAATATATGTTTATGTATTAATAATGATCACATATCATATTTATATTACATGTCATATATTTTGTACTGTTTATATTTACATAAAAATAATATGTACATTAAATATATGCACACATAGATATATTCTGTCAGCTAAAGGAACTCCTAATTTCATGTATTATATTTGCAAGCAAAAAATGGCATAGTCCTAAAATAAGTCATATTCTAAATTACATTTATTTGCAATCTTGAATTAATCAGGATACTTATAGGACTGTGGTTCAAAATATGTTAAAATATCTATGCATATATTAATTATATAAAACTAGATACCATACTACCATTAAAATACTTTAGATGATACAATTATAATTAATTGGAAATAAAAGCTACCTAGAAAACATCAAAAAAATTTAAGTTTTCTAAATGTACAAAGTTCGCAGATGGTATCCTCACAGACACTTCTAAGAATCCTCACAACTTCATAAAGACAGAAACTATCAGGCGAGAAGGCTTGCAGTAAATAAAAATATATATATTATTTTCCGTCGGTGATATAATGCAATAAATAATAATGAAATTAACTTATTTGCCATCATGGGGTGTCTGTTAATGACAGATATTAAGTCAGCCTTTTCATATGTCCATGGGGCGTGTATGTGGGTTTCTATAGAAAATTGAAACAGAGAGGTATGATGACTTATCTAAATCTAAAGTCACACAGTAACTTAGCCATGACCATGAGAATGGAATCCAAATCCCCTGGCTCGGCTCAGTGTATCATGTATTGTACCAAGTTGTTTTCCTTGGCTATAGGAAAAAATAGGCCTGGGAGACATATAATCTAACTATTCTTCTGAATCGATTTTTACAAAACACCTGGGAAGCAGGCCCAGAGTAATTGAGACATCTGAGAAGTTTGTAAGTATTGTTTTCAAGGAATTAATAGCATAGAAGCTCTCTAAGTCATCTTTAGAAAGAAATATGTGACACCAGATGGTAGGTCACAGGGCTGGCATCATAAGGAACAGAGATTTGGGAATGTTTTCAGCGCACCCAGAGAGAAGGTACAGGAGAAGAAAGGAGGGTATTAGTTCTTTTTTTTTTTTTTTTAGGCCCATTTTTTTTTTTTTTTTTTTTAGGCCCAATTACAGTGTAAACCTGCATGAAACACCTGCTTAGATCTTCAAAGAGAAAAGATATTAACAAGTAGCTCAGGTAACAGTTTGGAATGTGATAGGTAAGATATTACCCAAATTGTGCCAGTGTCTCCCAGTCTTGATGACAACTTCCATGCAGAGACTTTGCAATCACCACAGCAACTTAAAGCAAAGGCGGTTATTATTGCCATTCCACACATCTCCAGAATGTGTTTAATTCCTTTATTTCGACTTACATTATATTTCACATTTGTGTTTTTTTAGAAACACTCTAAAAAGTTATTGCTGAATATGAAGGTTCAATTTCTTGCCAACTTAGCAAAGGGGAGAAGGGATAATAACCCCTTCTGAAGAGGGCAGCTGGAGGACACGCCAGAAGACCAAGATTCCTCTGGGATGGGGGATGAGGACACTTGAAAAGGTGCATCTGTGCCCAAAGCATCCACTGCAAAGCAAACAGGGCCACATATTTAGGGAAAATGAGAGACAGCTGAGAAAACAATTACAAAGAAGTGATGTCACTTCAATTGAACTATCATCATAAGTGATAGTTCCTATATAGTGTCCCCGTAAACTAAAGGAAGAGATTCCTATATTTTCCCCCAATAAAAGGCAAGTGATCTTGACTTGTTGGAGCAGCATGAGCTGTGAGGGGATATACAGTCCACTGCTGTTGTTACCTGCATTGATGTAGAATGAGTTCAGCTTGTGGGGCTAGCCTGCACGTACTCTGACTGATGACCCATTGGCCTAATCTGGCCATGTGCCCCGAACTTCCAGAAGCTGTGTGTATTGTGGGAAAACATAAATTGATCACATTTCAGATGCAGCGTGGTACTGATTTTTGGAGGCCAATATGTTTCAACTACAGACCCCAAAGTAAATATTTACCAGTCGTGGTAAAAGTTCAATTGTAGGGCAGAACCAGCAGCTGAGGAAGCAAGGAGAGGCAAATCATACTTCCTGACTGTGTTTTGCTTACCGGTTGTATAATGACCTATTGCACCCACATGAGCAGGTTCTTGGTCCTGTGCTTACTTCATCAGCACTCCAGTTTCACTTTAAAGAGCTTAAAGGAGCTAACTTTATAAGCCAATTCATATTATTTGCCAGCTTTGTATTATAGGGAGTTCGTTTGTGAATTCCATTTGGGCAAAACACCAGGTGTTTTGATGGCGTGTGTTATCAATATTTAGGACTCTGTGTCTTTAGGATTAGTGGTTATAAGAAAACAGGAGGGCTCAGAAGAAACGCATTTAGCTTAGGCAAGTAATTTATATTCTAGTTAACACAAGGTGGAACTAAAAAGAAACTTCAAGTGGTTCTATGAAAAGGAATGCCAGATCTTCCTATGACTCAAGAGGAATACTTTTTCTATTCTAGGCTCAGTCACTCAGCATTCAGGGGAGGGTTTTTTGTTCAGGGCAGCGCACAGCATATCTGAAAACCTAGTGACGAAGGGAAATGTCTACTCAGGGTCTTTTCCATAACTTATATGACACCCTGCAGGTCAAAGTGTTTCATTGACCTAATGCACTGAACTCTCTCCAGTCCCGATTTCATAAATGAGGAAACAGGTCCTATGCTAGTTAGTGTCATAGCCAGAGAGGATATCCAAGCATTTTGCACCACACTCCTTCAGGATTCCTTTCCAAATGGCCAGTTTCCCAGTAAGCATTACAAGAAAAAAAAAATTTTTTTAAAGGCAATAATTTGAAAAGTAAGCTTTCTTTCTTTCTTTCTTTCTTTCTCTCTCTCTCTCTCTCTTCCTTCCTTCCTTCCTTCCTTCCTTCCTTCCTTCCTTCCTTCCTTCCTTCCTTCCTTCCTTCCTTCCTTCCTTTCTTTCTTTCTTTCTTTCTTTCTTTCTTTCTTTCTCTCTCTCTCTCTCTCTCCTCTCTCTCTCTCTCTTCCTTTCTTTCTTTCTTTCTTTCTTTCTTTCTTTCTTTCTTTCTTTCTTTCTTTCTTTCTTTCTTTCTTTCTTTCTTTCTTTCTTTCTTTCTTTCAAACAAAACAAAACAAAACAAAACAAAACACTAGGCTTCAGTGAGCGCCCTCAAAAAAAAAAAAGCGCCCTTGCAGTGGTTCTCAACCTTCTGGCCCTTTAAATACAGTTCCTATGTTGTGACCCAACCATAAAATTATTTTTGTTGCTACTTCATAACTGTAATGTTGCTACTGTTATGAATCATAATGTAAATATCTGATATGCAGGATGGTCTTAGGCGACCCCTGTGAAAGGGTCTGAAAGGGTGGTTCAACCGCCAAAGGGGTCGCGACCCACAGGTTGAGAACCTCTGCTAGAGAAACTGCTTGCAGGCAGAATCACTTGTGCACTTGTGTTCCCCCACGATTGTTTCACTTTTCCCCTTGGTCCCTTCCCTTGGCCAGAAGCGGCGGACACCCAGAGGAGACACTTGCGCCCCAAACTAGGAATCTAGCAGAAGCTCTCCCACCACCAGCAGCGAAGATTCAAAATTAGAGCAGGTGGAAACCTTCACCGAATTCATCTGTTTGCTTTTCCAGTTCAGACCGCTGTTCAGAGTTTGCAATTCCTTCCCTCCGCAAAGAAAAGTGGATTTCCCCCCCTTTGCAAACACTACTGGCTCCAGGTCTTTCTTGTTAGAACTGGTGGCAAAGCAGGCGTTGGGGGGTCGCGCCTGTGACTGCTCCGTAGCGCCGAATTCCCCTCTCTGTTAACTCAGCTCTAAACACAAGGCTGGTTTATTTATTCTAATTCTCCCTCTCACGCCCGCAACCTGTGGACGGGGGTTCTGACCGGTGCGGCGCGGGGGGAGCTGTGGGCTCCTGCTCCGATGCCCGACCAGGTGACGCCTCGTCGCAGTCTTCGGAGGCAAGCCTCCCCCATTCTGGCCCCTCCAGTGGGGTCTGGACTGACCGACGTCCTGGGCAGGAAACCATGACTGTGCCCTTCTGCCCCTCGCCTTTCTGCACCCCTTCAGCTCCCGATCTAATTGGCGAGCCAGTGACTATTGGCTGAAGTTCCCCAGCGATTTGCATGAACGGAGAGGGAGTGTCTTCCGCCGCCCGCCCGCCAGGAGCGCGCCGACTGCAGCCTCCCTGGGAATGCGCGGCCGAGGCGGTGCGCGCCGCTCGCGGGCCCGGGCAGTGAGCTGGCGCCCGGCGACCTGGCACCCGCGCCTGGATATGGGGCGGCTAAGTCGTCCCGGCAGCAGGCAGCAGCACCAGCCAGAGAAACCTGCCGGTAAGGGGCTAGGCTAGGGGTTGGGGCGCAGAGGCCCCGCGACAAGTTGCGGTCCTGTGGGCAGTTGCCACTCCTGGAGGGTTTTCCAACCTTTTCCCTGAATCCAAACTTCGCGGGAAGGTTGGGGGGAGGGAGAGGGAGTTGGGGATTATGTATCTTCATTTTAGCAAGGAATAGGCAAGACCTTGGGTCGTGAGAGGAAGTTTCTGAGGCCGAAATGTAGGCGGGTGAGGCGGAGGGGTTGGGGGTGGGGACTCAGTCCGCTTTAGATGCGGGGTTCGGAGATTCTTCCCGCTGCCGGCATCTGGCCCTGTCTGCTGCCATTGACACATTGTTTTTGCATAATCATTTTCCGCGTTTACTTCTTTTCCTCTCGAGGAGGGGGATTCGTGAGGGCTTCCTACGTGGTGGGGATCCAGATCTTTGGGATTTAATTTTAGATCCTTGGTAAAATGAAAATTACTTTTTCTGACGTCAAGTGTTTATTTCATGGGGGGGGGAGGGGTGTCCGAGCCGAAAGCGTGACTATATGACTATATTTTCCATATGATTATCATTAATGATCATTGTTATTGCTGCTGTTGGTTTCATAATAAGGGATGTCACTCATTTCGCGTTCCGGGGGCTTTCGTGGTAGAAATATTTCAGTGGAATAAATGGATAAAGTGCCCACCTCTCAGCCCTCTCCACCAACAACCCCTCCCTGTCCCTCGCCTACCCGGGGGTTTCCCTGTCGCGTTGCGCAGTCCCGGAGCGAGAGTCCTCTCCGTGCCGCGCGCGCGTGTTCCCAGGGATGCTCTCCGCTAGGGACTGGGACCCTTCACTGCGTGAGCGTGGTGCTGGGGCGCGGGGGTAGGAAGTAAACAGGAAAAAAAATAAGTTTGGGAAACAATGTTGCCCCATAGATCTCTCCTTTGCAGCAAGTTTCCTCTTCAGCCCGCTCCCACAGGAGAGGGTTTGCTGCTGGGAAGGGTGGCGAGGGCAGCCTGACCCGGGCGCTGGTTGCTAACTCCCGTCTTGGTGTCCCCGCCGGTGTGTAATGAGGCTTCTCTCCTTCCCTTACTTTCAGCCGCTGTTTCTGTTTTTCCTCTTCGTGGGACCCTTCCACTGCCTCGCGAGTTACAGCCGGGCCACGGAGCTTCTGTACAGCCTGAACGAGGGACTGCCCGCGGGAGTGCTCATCGGCAGCCTGGCGGAGGACCTGCGCCTGGCGCCTCGCGCCGCCGGCAGGCTGGACCCGCAGCCACAGCCGCAGCAGCCGCAGCCTCCGGAGCGCGCCGAGCCCAGCCCCCCTCTCTCCTTCAGCCTGGCCTCCCGGGGACTGAGTGGCCAGTACGTGACCCTAGACAACCGCTCTGGGGAGCTGCACACTTCTGCCCAGGAGATCGACCGCGAGGCCCTGTGTCTTGAAGGAGGTGGAGGGGCTGCCTGGGGCGACAGCATTTCCATTTCCTCCTCCCCTTCTTCGGACTCTTGTCTTTTGCTTCTGGATGTGCTGGTCCTGCCGCAGGAATACTTTAGGTTTGTGAAGGTGAAGATCGCCATCCGGGACATCAATGACAATGCCCCGCAGTTCCCCGTTTCCCAAATCTCAGTGTGGGTCCCAGAAAATGCACCTGTAAACACCCGACTGGCCATAGAGCATCCTGCCATGGACCCCGATGTAGGCACCAACGGGGTGCAGACCTACCGCCTACTGGACTACCATCGTATGTTCACCCTGGACGTGGAGGAGAATGAGAACGGGGAGCGCACGCCCTACCTAATTGTCATGGGCCTGTTGGACAGGGAGACCCAAGACCAGTATGTGAGCATCATCATAGCTGAGGATGGTGGGTCCCCACCACTGTTGGGCAGTGCCACCCTCACCATTGGCATAAGTGACATTAATGACAATTGCCCTCTGTTCGCAGACTCACAGATCAATGTCACTGTGTATGGCAATGCTACGGTGGGCACACCGGTTGCAGCTGTCCAGGCTGTGGATAGAGACTTGGGGACCAACGCTCAGATCACCTACTCTTACAGCCAGAAAGTTCCACAAGCATCCAAGGACTTATTCCACCTGGATGAAACCACCGGCGTCATTAAACTGTCCAGTAAGATCGGGGGGAGTGTTCTGCAGACACACAAGCTCACCATCCTTGCTAATGGGCCAGGCTGCATCCCTGCCGTGATCACTGCCCTGGTGTCCATTATCAAAGTCATTTTCAGACCACCTGAAATCGTCCCTCGTTATATAGCAAATGAGATAGATGGTGTCGTGTACCTGAAAGAACTGGAACCTGTTAACACTCCAATTGCTTTCTTCACCGTAAGAGATCCGGAAGGTAAATACAAGGTGAACTGCTATCTGGATGGCGAAGGGCCATTTAGGTTATCGCCCTACAAACCATACAATAACGAGTATTTGCTAGAAACCACAAAACCTATGGACTATGAGCTACAGCAGTTCTATGAAATAGCTGTGGTGGCCTGGAATTCTGAGGGATTTCACGTCAAAAAAATTATTAAAGTTCAACTTCTAGATGACAATGATAATGCTCCTGTTTTCCTTCAACCCTTGATAGAGCTAACCATAGAAGAAAACAATGCACCCCATGCCTTTTTGACTAAGTTGTATGCTACAGATGCTGACAGTGGTGAGAGAGGCCAAGTTTCATACTTTCTGGGACATGATGCTCCATCGTATTTTTCCTTGGACAGTGTCACAGGAATTCTGACCGTTTCTACTCAGCTGGACCGAGAAGAGAAAGAAAAGTACAGGTACACAGTCAGAGCTGTTGACATGGGGAAGCCACCCAGGGAATCCGTAGCCACTGTGGCTCTCACAGTGTTGGATAAAAATGACAACAGCCCTAGGTTCATCAACAAGGACTTCAGCTTTTTTGTGCCAGAAAACTTTCCAGGATATGGTGAAATTGGAGTGATTAGTGTCACTGATGCTGATGCTGGGCGAAATGGATGGGTTGCTCTGTCCGTGTTGAACCAGAGTGATATTTTTGTCATAGACACAGGAAAGGGCATGCTGAGAGCTAAAGTCTCTTTGGACAGGGAGCAGCAAAGCTCCTATACTTTGTGGGTTGAAGCCGTTGATGGAGGTGAGCCCGCCCTCTCGTCTACCGCAAAAATCACAATTCTCCTTCTTGATATCAATGACAACCCTCCTCTTGTTTTATTTCCTCAGTCTAATATGTCTTATCTGTTGGTACTACCTTCTACTCTCCCGGGTTCCCCGGTGACAGAAGTCTACGCTGTTGACAAAGACACGGGCATGAATGCTGTCATAGCTTACAGCATCATAGGGAGGAGAGGTCCTCGGCCCGAGTCCTTTCGGATTGACCCCAAAACTGGCAACATCACTTTGGAAGAGGCACTGCTGCAGACAGATTATGGACTCCATCGTTTACTGGTGAAAGTGAGTGACCATGGTTATCCTGAGCCTCTCTATTCCACGGTCATGGTGAACCTATTTGTTAATGACACTGTCAGCAATGAGAGCTACATTGAGAGTCTTTTAAGAAAGGAACCGGACATTAATATAGAGGAGAAAGAGCCACAGATCTCAATAGAACCCACTCATAGGAAGGTTGAATCTGTGTCCTGTATGCCCACCTTAGTAGCTCTGTCTGTAATCAGCTTGGGTTCTATCACACTGGTAACAGGGATGGGCATATACATCTGCTTAAGGAGAGGGAAAAAGCATCCCAGGGAAGATGAAAGTTTGGAAGTACAAATTCCACTAAAAGGGAAAATTGACCTGCACATGAGAGAGAGGAAACCGATGGATATTTCTAATATTTGATACTTCACTGTGGAATAACACAGAGATGTTTTAATAGACATTGGATAGTCTTCACCACCTAAACAAGGTGGTATGGACGAGTTCCAATGAAGGACTACTAATTTATAACTTGTACTATATTGTAAATAGTGGTTTACAGGTTTTTAAATTCAAAATCAGAGGTTATAAAATGTGTACAGCATTTTTAATGAAAATTAGTACTAACAGCTATAGAACTATTATAAAAAATATTGGATATGACTTGCAGGTTTCATACACCAAGCAAATGATTGATAAAACCTGGGAGTAAGGTAAGAAAATGACACATTGCATTTTTTTTCTCTAAAAAATATTTTAACCACAAGAGGGCAACAGCTGCTCCTTTGCAGATAACTGTTTTGGGTTGTTATTCATGACAGTTGTACATCAAATTAATGAAAGTATATTTTAAATAAATTGTTTTTAATATTTAACAAATACAAAATTAAAATAAATTGACATTCACCCCACTTAAATGTATGATAAGAAATGTATTTGTAAACAGAATGTTTACCTTACACGTATGTCATGCGTAGTTTGAAAGAGAAGGCATTACAAAGAAGTGCAATTTTTTTTTAGCAAGGATAAAAACATTGCCATATGTTATTAAAGATTTGACCTGCTGAAGACTCTTTCACTTTCTGTGTACTCAAACTGCTATCTGTTTGCTTTACCACTGAACTTGCTATTATTACAGGGGGAAAGATACATATGTCCTTCCTTACAGAAAATATAACTAGAAATTGTGTCCAAAAAAAAACAGCCAGAGCAAGAAATATTTCTATCCTTAGTTGCTTCACAGGTGTTCACCACATTTTGGTACTTTCAAAACTTGTGAGCAGTACTTCATACTTGGGTTATATATTAGGTATTTATAGGCTTAACGTCATCCATCACGTAAGAAACTTAAAAAAATCATATTAAAACAGAATTATTGTAGAAGCTGGTGTAGACTACTGGTTGTAGTGGGCCTTTTCTATGAAAGTTATACTTTTCTTTTTGTTGTTGTTTAGGTTTGTTGACTACCATTTCTGGCTTCCTTTCTTTGCCTTTGGATTAAGTCCAAGAGTATTTGTAAGCCCAGCAGCCGATTTCTTTGATAATGTAGCTTTTGCTGAATCCTTTGCAATGAAGCAAACTGGTTCATCAGTAATTGATCACTTTCATTGTGTGAGCTGGAAATTTTATTTTCTATGAGAACTATAACAAAATTATCTGTATAAATAAGTAATGTGTTAGTTTAAACTGGATCATTTTGCGTTTTGGCATCCCATGTCTGTACTGTACCAAAAGTGTTTATATGTCTGCAAATTAAAAGTATATATTTTCATAATTTCTTTCTCATTTTTACCATTTTCTATATGAACTTGGCTTGTTCTTTCACGTAAGTGCCTGTTATTGGCATTTGTTTGCTTCTAGAGGTAAATGTTGGTATACTGTAAATATCGTGTTATGCTTAAGTTTACATTAAACTAATTCATTACTCAATTAAACATTGGGTAAATTATTAAGTATGTGTGTAGTAATAGACATATATATATATATATATATATATAAAATATAAAGATAATATGCCTATATGTTTGCTAGTTCATATGATAGTTTATACCCATATATATGCAAATACATATTAATTTATTGAGTTAGTATCAATTATAAACATTCATTTTACTACATACTTATAGCAATCCTGTTAGCTTTATTAAAATAGCTTTCAATAAATTTTAAAATAAAAATATATTGCAAAAAATAATTTGAATGCAAACACCTAAAAACTTTTGAATTTGTATCAACCTCATTTTTTTTGTTTTCTTCAATTTTACAATGTGAATAAAATGTAAGCATATGAGGCAGTAATGTTTGTTATAAAAAGAAAGTATATTTTTATTAGAAACTTATTTTGTATGAGAGACACATGAGCTAAGAAACTAAGATCATTCATTCCTAAAGCTTTCATTTATAATTGATGTATAACCATTGAGGAAACCATTCTCTACCACTCTTTTTTCTTTCTTTCTTTTTTTTTAAAGGTAGGGGCTACATATGAAACAAGCAACACCATTAATTTTTTTAAAAAAATCTCCATAAGTGCAATGATATAACCATCAGTAAAAATTTTTTTTTCATATCTAAATTTGGAGAAGGTTCATATGTTTTGGGGTATGGACTTTATCTCTAGCATGAGAAATGCCTGTAACTTAATAAAAAGATGTATTTCTGAATAACTCATTGTGCCAAGATTTCCTATACAAAAACATTTCATTCACTTTAAAAACATTTATAACAAGGGAAGTTAAAGTAAATTAAGCTCAGAGATAATAGCTTCTTTTTACTAATACCTTGTGCTAGAACAGTTGCCAAAATGTATGCTAATCATGTCAATGTTGTTAGTTGAGCTGGCACAAAAATAAACGTTCCATTCATTAAAAAACCTAATATCCATTTAACAGTTTGAGAACCAGGAATCCTCTTTGCCCAGTTTAATGAAGAGGAGATTGCTCTGATCTTTGCACTGCCAAATGCATTCTTATACCATAGAGAAAATTGTTCATTCATTTGGATTGGGAAATTTAAAACCAACATAGCAATTTCAGCTACAGGGGAAAAAAAAATTACATTATTTGACTCTTTAGGGTAGATTCCTTGATCCCTTTTTTTAAAATTAAAAGAGGTTTTTGGTGTGTGTGTATGTGTGTGTGTGTGTGTGTGTTGTCAGTTATTCTTCTATCGGTGGTTTAAAAGGAAAAGAAAAAATAAATGCTTCGTTAGAATAGTTTCATAGTGTTGGTGTATTAAAACAAAATCCAAATCCTTTGTGTTTTGGGAGCTCTGCATGTGTTGTATAAAAACACCATACATGATCTTGTTATGAAATGACATCACTGAAGCAGTTTAGAGATGGTGTATGAAGTTGGCTTGATGATAGTAAAATCTCTCATAAAGATTCTAATTTGTGCTCCCAGCAAATATCTCAACAGTTGACTGCTGTTAAAGGAGAAATGCAGCAGCCTATCCTCTGGGGACTCAGGTCCAATCTCTCCTCAGTGCGGTGAGGGGTGCGGACTCAGTGGGGTCCTGACCTTTGGCAGACAATGAAGAGTATAATGAAAAGGACAGCCTGAGCACATGGGGTTTCCAGTTCCACTGGGCAGCCTCTGCTTGTGGAGGCCAGAGATCTAGACACCTGGGCATTTTCTTTCCTGTGGATTTGCTCACTGGAGAGAAGCAGGCAATTGCTCACAATTATTTTGCTGACTTGTGTAATTTCTGCCTATCAATATGCCTTAATAGTGTGGGAAATCAATAAGTATTTATGGAAAGAGACTTACTATCTTTCATTCATTTATGTAAAGCAGAAAAAAAATCAATTAAAACGTTGGTAGTTCCACCCGGCTGGCGTGGTTCAGTGTTGAGCGTTGACCTATGAACCAGGAGGTCAGGGTTCGATTCTGGTCAAGAGCACATGCCCAGGTTATGGGCTTGATCCCCAGTGGGGGGCATGCAGGAGGCAGCAGATCAGTGATTCCCTCTCATCAATGATGTTTCTATCTCTCTCTCTCCCTTCTTCTCTAAAATCAATAACAAAAACATTAAAAAGAAAAGTTGGTAGTTCCTGAGCAAAAAGACCCATCTTGGTTTTTCTACTTATTTCTATTCCTGATTTTTAAACTTTATATATATATTTCAGATGCTGTATACATAAATACATACAGTCTATAATCATTTTGTAAATGACACTTGCCCTATATAATAAAAGCCTAATATGCAAATTGCCCCCTCCACCAGGAGTTTGACTGGGAGTTCAACCAGGGGATGGGGCTGGCCAGACAACCGCCCATGGCCCTTCCCCCAAGCTGGCCTGGCCAGATTGGCCTGGTTGGGGTGGGCCGGCCACCCCACTTATGCACGAATTCATGCACTAGGCCTCTAGTTGTATATAATTGTTCTAAAAATGGTAGCATGTTTTTCTCTGATAAACTTCTAAACTGGGGATGTATTCCTTTGAGGCATAAAACACATTGGATAAACTTTAAAAATAATTTTAAATATGTTTTTATTGATTTTAGAGAGAGAGAAAGGAAGGAAGAGGGAGAGAAACATCAATAGGCTGCCTCCTGCATGTGCCCTACCTGGGTTCAAGCCCACAACCTGGGCTTGTGCCCTGACTGGGAATCAAACCAGCACCTCTTGTTGCATGGGACAACACTCAACCAACTGAGAAACAATAGCCAGGGCTGGATGAAGTTTAAAGACTTAACCCACTAATGTACAGAAGTAAGAATACTGAGATGATTAAAAAAGAAATAATTTAGTCATTCATTCTATACATGTTTATTTTAGTACTCTAATTACCAGGGATGTGACTGAGAAGATGACAGAATCCTTTGATGAATTTAGATTATGGTGTAAAAGGTCAGTGAGAAAAACCTTCTTATTTCAAAACATTGGGTGTGATAAATACCTATTGCCAGGATGCCTTGTGACAAGGACCTAACCCAGACCTGGGAAGTGTTGGATAAAGCTTTCCAAAGGAAGTGATTTCTAAGTTGGGCCCTCTCAGAGGAGGTAATGTTTAAACTGAGTAGAAGAGAGAGTCAAGGAAGAGAAAATAGTGTGCATGGCTCGTGTAAATGTATCATGATAAAAGAACCACAAATACTATTAGACTTGGCTGATGGGATACGCAGAATAAAAGACAGTGTTGACAGAGCTTGAGGATGTAAGTGTACTGCAAATGATAAAGGGGTTCATGCCATATTTGAAGGTTGCAATTTTATCCCACAGGTAATGGAAGTTTTAAGGATTTTGATCAGGGAATTTTTTTTAAAATCACTTTGGCCATGTGTAGAGCTTGTGTTGAAGAAGTATCTGGAGACTTGTTAGAAGGCAGTAGTGACAATTTAAGTGAAAGATGGAGCTTTAAATCAGGGAATATGAAAGTGATGGATTATAGTATGGAATACAGTGGGTAAATATTTTATAACTGATAAACTTTGTATACTAATAGAGTTAACCCACATATGATAAACCAGAAAATGTATAATTTTCATAATTTCCTCTCAAGCCTATTTTACAAATTTGAAAAGGGCAGGAGACTTATTTACCCAACATTACATCAGCAATGAAAGCTTAGGAGCCATAACTCCCTTTTTAATGTTGGGTTTTATGATACAGATGGAATTTTAAAGACATTAATTTACCCAGTTTACTTCATACTTATGACTGTCAATGCTACTCAATTTAATAAACATTACTGTGGGCTCATGTGGTAGATATTCCAACATGAGGTTGACCACATCAAGAATACTTTATCCGAGGCATTTGCAATATCTTGCTTGTAGTTGCACTAAAAAATTCCACCAGCAGATGAGTCATGTTGAAAATTGAAGAAAAAAGACAATAAAATATCAAGTGTACAACATAAGATGTACATATAATTTTTATGTGTTGTGTGACTATCAAGAAAGAATGACATATCTGGGAAGGTAATTCTAAGCAAGATCCAGGAAATATGGGTAGTTAAGGCAAAGAAGTACATAGACCTTGAGATTAAATATCACTTTTAGTTTTAAAAAGTCATTTATTATATCTTATGTCTCATTTTGCAAAAAGACAGGTTTCTTTTTTAAATGTGTACATAGCTTTTTCACTTTGTACATCATTCATTGTTTATGATTATACAGTTTTTGTTCTAAATGCTAATCTAAGAAAAAAATGAAAATTGGAAACACTAGTTCAAATAAATTTAAAATCAAAACAAGAAAAGCATAGTCCAAGAATAAAGTTTTCTTATCTAATCTAATAATAGACAAACATGGTAAGTGACCATACCTTCGCCACACCTTCCATTGTCTAATCAGCATGATTAGACAAAATGGCGGCTAATTTGCATGCTGCAGGCAGGGCGGGACAGCGCGAGCTACCAGCGCGCCCCCATCCAGGGCAGGCCCACCATAGAAGCCCCAGCAGCCGGCCTGCCTTGCAGCCCAGGAACCACCCATCAGCAGGTCTGGGGCTGCAAGTCAAGGCCCGCCCCCAGAAGCTCCAGCAGCCAGTCTTGCCTTGAGTTGGGAACCGCCCATCAGCGCATCTGGGGCTGCAAGGCAAGGCCCGCCCCCAGAAGCCCCAGCAGCCAGTCTTGCCTTGCGGCCTGGGAACCGCCCATTGGCGGTTCCCAGGCCGCAAGGCAAGGCCCGCCCCTAAAAGCCCCAGCTACTTTAAAAATAGAACGATCTCCTTTTGAACCAATCTGTTTAGATTCAGGATTAGTAAAACAGTATAGAACTAATGAAATACAGTGATAGGAATTGGGAAGTGTGACACTGATGGTTCTGGGCATGTGAAGGGTGAGGGACAGAAGGGTACATATGGCCTTCCCTTCAGTTCTGCTGGAGAGATGAGCTCCCAGGGCCCAAGCTGCTCCATGCCCAGAGGAGGTGGGTGTGGTCAGTGGCTCTGTTTCAGAACTTCCTGCCAAGCAGAGACCTTACCCAACCCACAGGGAACTCTTTACTCCAGAAAACAGAAACAGCCAGTTCCCAATGGGCATGGGAAAACCAGTGTCCCCTCCTGTGCATGGCGTCCTGATGGGGTGACAGGGGAAGTGGGCAAGGGGAGCAGTGCAGAGTTGTTAGGCAGCTGGAGTGGGAGTGGAAAGGCCATGAAATGTCCACAGTCCTGGCTGTGCCCATGGCCTGGGCTGCTCCTCCAGGCCCTGGCTGAGGGATTAGGACTGATTCTCTAGGGAAGGGAATATTCCATGGGTGGAAGATTTACAGGCTCAGGGTGGGCCGTGTGTTAGTTTGGGGCAAATCCCTCAGCATTCCTGCTGCCAAGCCCTCAAAGGAATGAGGCAGAGGCACCCCTCACCCCCAAGACCCCTTCATGGACATTTTAGCATCTACGTGATTTTTAATCCCTTCAGGGAGACTTTCTATCCTGCAGTCCCATCCCACCCCACTGTTGCTGTTGTTTTGCCAGCTGGGTAGAGCATCAAGGGGAAGGGGGGTTAATACTTACTGAAAGACTACTGATCCTACCAGGAAACCAACCTGTTTACTATACTGTTGTAAATATCATACCCTTTATATCCTGTATATTGGCTTCTTTTAAATAAAGTGAAATGTCTTAGAAAAAAAAAAAAAGGCAAGGCAGGGCGGGACCCAGAAGACCCAGAAGCTGCTTGATATGGTAGTAACTCTATCAGTAAGCACTCTGAAAGTCAGTGGCATAAATGCACCAATTAAAGGACAGATTATGAGGGTGAATCAAAAACAAAACCCACTTTAAATATAAAGACACATATAAATTAAAAGTAAATGAATTAAGCTGCAGCCTGTTTTGCTCAGTGGATAGAGCATTAGCCCGTGGACTGAAGGGTCCCAGGTTTGATTCCAGTCAAGGGCATGTACCTCAGTTGCTGGCTTGATCCCTAGTCCCTATCAAAGCATGTGCAGGAGGCAACCAATCAATGTGTCTCTCCCTTTCCCTTCACTCTCTCTAAAATTAAATGGAAAAATATCCTTGGGTGAAGATTAACAAAAACAAAGTAAATGGATTAAGTAACATTAAAGAGATTATAAGAAAAATATATTCCAAATTCTGTTAGTTGTATAATGGTTATGTTTAAATTATTAACACCTAAGAAATTGGGTGAAGGGTACATATAATATGCTGTAGTATTTTATAGTTTTTTTACATGTATGAGATTATTTCAAATTAAAATATTAAAAAATTAAAAATTAATAAAATATTAATTGAAATGTATCTGCATTACATGAAAAATCTCCTAATTGCTTCTAGCATAATTTATTAAATTGTGCTAAAGTTTACAAGGGTTAAATTAAAAAATATCTTAATTCTAAATGATATAATAGAAAATATATGATAGTGCAGTTATAAGCACTTATCTGAAAATAAAAGTTTAAAGAAGTGAATTTAAAGAAGGGATTAGCCAAAGAAAATATATGCACAACCCATGGACACAGACAACAGTATGGTGATGGCCAGAGAGAAGTGGGGGGCAAGAGCTGGTTAGAGGGGGCAAAGGGGGGGAAATAGGGACATCCTATGTAATAATAATAAAAGGCTAATATGCACATTGACTGAACGGCAGAATGACCGGTTGCTATGATGTGCACTGGCCACTAGGGGGCAGACGCTCAATGTAGGAGCTGCCCCCTGGTGGTCAGTGCACTTCCATATGGGGAATGCCACTCAGCCAGAAGCTGGCTCATGGCTGGCCAGCGCAGAGGTGGTGGCAGGAGCCTCTCCCATCTCCATGGCAGCACTAAGAATGTCCAACTAACGGTTTAGACCTGATTCCTTGGGGGCCTAAACCTTTAGTCGGACATCCCCCGAGGGCTCCCTGGCTGCTAGAAGGATGTCTGACTGCAAGCTTAGCCCTGATCCCCTGGGGAGTGGACATCCCCCAAGGAGTCCTAGACTGTGAATGGGCGCAGGCTGGGCTGAGGGACTCTCCCCCCCCCCCACCCCCCCACCCTGAGTGCACAAATTTTTGTGCACTGGGCCTCTAGTAGTTAATAAAGAAAGAATTGGGGGTAGAGAGCTAGGAGATTGTCAGTGGTCACTTAGAGCACATTTCAGGAAGACATTGGGATGATCACTCATGGAACAAGCTATCTCATTTCTAAATGTTGCCCAATTTTAAGCTATACTTTCACAAAACGAACATGCCTTTCCCATCCTTTGTTTAATCACCCACTGGTGGAAGTTTAAACCTAGGCTAAGTAAACATATAGTAGATATAAAAAAAAGTATTGTATTCAGTCCTGGTTTCAAGAAAAGTCATTTGTCCTGTCAAAAAGTCCCCCTCCTAGGACTCATCTGTATGGAAAGTATGAACTTACTCTGTCTCACAGTTTAATTTTAAAAATCAAATAAGTTAATTCATGCAAAATATTTCACAAAGATGAAGTTCTCCACAAATATTTGTTATTACCATTGTTATTAGAATTAAATAGTGTGCTATGAGATTGTCTCAACAGGTTTTTTAATCATTCTTCTATCAGATTCATTCAACAAGTGTTATTTACTTATTTATTTTATACAAGAAAAAATCCATAAAATTAATAATGTTTTAGCTTAAGGGCCTATTTTCTCAACACATTTTAATATATTTATCATTATTCATTTCTTAGGCCCTTTGACTTTTTTTTTCCTTCTTTTTTACTCATGATGAGTTCATATGTCCCTTTTCATTTGGAAACTTCATGAGAGCCAAAACTACTAAGATTTAAATTGTCAGAGCATGGAACTTGAGTAATAATTTAGTCCAAACTCCTCATTTTACAGTTGAAGAAACTAAGACATAGACTATCAAGAAAAAAAATGACAGCTGAGGGGGATTTGAAGAGCAACTAGCATTTATGAATGTAAAAAATAATCAAAATCTTCCAACAGCATAGTTACTTGCCTTCAAATATTTTCCTTAAAACATACTTAATATTACTTTTATTTGAAAGTTAACCAAAGTGTTATATTTATAAAGACAATACACTAAATGTCAAAAATCTTATCTAAAAATGCGGTCAATCAAAACTAAATATTAGCTATCACCAGTTTGGCTCAGTGGATAGAGCGTCGGCCTGTGGACTGAAAGGTCTCAGGTTTGATTCCAGTCAAGGGCATGTACCTTGGTTGCGGGCACATCCCTAGTAGGGGGTGTGCAGGGGGCAGCTCATCGATGTTTCTCTCATTGATGTTTCTAACTCTCTGTCCCTCTCCCTTCCTCTCTGTAAAAAATCAATAAAATATATTTAAAAAAACTAAATATTAAAATGAATTATTAAGAGTTATATCTCTTGGCCCTATCTGGCTTGGCTCAGTGGATAGAGACTCTGCCTGCGGATGGAAGGGTCCCAGGTTCGATTCGAGCCAAGAGCACATGCCCTGGTTGCAGGCTCGATCCCCAGTAGGGGGCGTACACGAGGCAGCCAATTAATGATTCTCATCATTGATGTTTCTATCTCTCTCCCTTTCTCTCTGAAATCAATAAAAATATATTTTTAAAAAATGTAAAAAAAAGGAATGATATATCTTCTTTTCATGAACTTGGGGGAAAATATAGATACATTTGAAAAAATAAAGTTACTTATACCTAATAAAGAGAAAAATATAAAAATTATAAAATTATCTATTTGACAAATATAATAATTACAAGAAAATAGTAAGAAAACTTTTAGGAGATTAGAGAATAGATTAGAATAATGAAGGAAATTTTTATGAGCCCTACAAAAAAGTGGAAGGAATAAACTTGATTTATAATATGGAAAAAACATTTACTTATGGAAATTGATGTATATATCAGATGTATATATCTAAAAAGCAGGTTCAAATGTGAATACAAGGGATAGGATTTATTCAAAAATAAAGATGAACAGACTCATGTATAGTAACATTAATGAAGATAAACCAAGAATGACTGAATTTTCGGAACACACTAAATTTTAGGAACCCAGTGCCCTAAAGCTTTAACAAAAATAAAAAAATTATTACCAACTATTTACTTACTAAATATATTTACTCTTAGCCTATACCTATTACAAGCATGACAGTGAACTAAGCACAAGTGTAAGTTTTGTTCCATTCTCCAAAAGATTATTTTCCCATTTGGGAAAACTAATGAAATGACATATTCATAGGAATAAATGCCTCTGACATGTGCACATCTACCAATGAGAGATAGGGTCATGATGGTAGGCGAAAGTGCTGCCTAGGGATATGTACTACATACTGGAAGCTACTAAAGAGAACATCAAAATTATTGGAGAAATATAATCTTTGCAATTTATAGGATGTAATATTCACAAAATAGGGATTTAATATTTTCCCTACAAAAAGTACTCTAGAATAAACCATTTCCCCACCTCATTTATAGATGTATCTGAAAATGAATCTACAGATTTCAGTGAAGAATAACTGAGTATAAGTTGGCTTATAAGATTTTTCAACCTAAGAGATTTAATAGAACTTAAGTGAATAAAATTAATTCATTTTTTGTGCCTTATGCTTGACTTAGGATGCGCTGACATGCCATGACCAACATTCCCAATCAAACTGTTTGGTGGGGAATGTCATTTAGCCCAATTGAAAATGATTTCTAAAAGACCTTAGTAATAAACGTACATACCATAAAAGAAAAGCAAAACTCACAAAACATCTGTCTCACAGAGCCAACAAGAATCTTCAGACATCATTATTTTCTTCCCCTTTGAGCGTCTTTGACCATCCTATTGGTCTTTCATGAGGGAAGTTCAATATTTTTCAGAATCCTTTGTTAGCCTATCTGTGGTAGGCAGAATATCCCCACAGAGATGTTTATGACTTAGTGCATGGAACCTATGAATACATTGTGTTACATGACAAGAAGGTCCTTGTAAAAGTAATTGACATTATGAACCTTAAAATAGGAAGATTGACCCAATCTTAGGAACTAGAAAGGCTCCTAATTCACAATCATCAAGGAAATGGGGATTTCAGTCCTATAACACATGGAACTGTGTTCACCAACAGCCTGAATGAGAATGAGTCATCCACAAGCTTCCAGAAATCCATGCAGCCCGCTGATACCTGAATTTCTGCTTGTGAAACACCAAGCAGAGGGCCACTGAGCCACTCTTCCCAGACTTCTGACTCAGGAAGGGGAGTTAAGAAATGAGTATTATTTTAGGCTGCTAATTTTGAGGTAATTTGTTAAAGCAGTAATAAAAAGCTACAATAGTATCCTGAAAAATACAATATATGTCCACTAAAGGCCAAGTTTAGTTGAGTCATTATAACAAAATATTGTTTTATTTTGAATAATTTTTATAATAGATGCTTGAATCTTTTTTTTAAAAAAACAAGGGTGTTAAGTATGTATCTAATTAGAATTTGCTAAGTAAAGAAAAAACAAATCTTAAAATAATATAAACATGACTAGAGGCCCAGTGCACGAATTTGTGCATGGGTGGGGTCCCTCGGGGTGGCCTGCAGGGATCGGGCCCCAGCTCATGCCCCTGGCCTCGCAGCCCTGCAGCCCCGCCTCGCACCCTGCCATGGCCTAGTGCTGCCACCTCACCTGCTCCACCATCCCGCCTGAGGGGCAATCGATCTGGGCTGGGCCCCCCACCCAGCTCCTTTATCACCTGGAAGCCAGGTGGCAGCCCTGCCCCCCACCACCACCCCATCTGCAGGGTAATCAGTGGGGCGATCGGGCCCTCACTTGCACCCGCCTTGGCCTGGCACCACCCGCTCACCTGCTCCACCATCCCACAGCGGTCCCGCTCTCTTTGGGGCCCATCGGCTGCACTGCTGCCTGCTACCAGCACCACATCACCAACACCTGCCATGTTCCGTGCCACCCCCTCGTGGTCAGAGCATGTCACAGTGAACGGTCAAATTCCCAGTCAAACAATTTGCATATTAGGCTTTGATTATATAGGATGGAAAAACAAAACCATGTATTGTGAGCCAACTGCATTCCAGGCAGTGTGACCCTGCCACTTAGATGGTATGTTCATTTTACTTTTACTAAGTCACAGACAACTAGAGGTGTTTTTATTTGCATAAAGAAACCCCTCAGTTGACTTGAGCTGGAATTAATAGTGCTGAATTGGTGAATTCATCTTAGACCCAATTTGGGATGAAATGAACAGAATAACTGATATATGTAATGGAGGTATACCATGGTGGATGCGTGTGCTGCAGTTGATTTGTAAAAGGTTGCTCTTATAAGAAAAAGATGCATGCTGTTATTGCAGACAAAATTGCCTTTTTAATGAAGGAGTTTCTGCAATTGGTGGACTATTTGAAGTGACCTGTAATCTCTAATTCTTTGAAAACAAGCACTTTGGGGAGTGTTTTTTTTTTATATTCAAATTTCCTACCAATTCTACCTCCTATTCAAATCTGCTTCACTCTATACAATAAATTCACAGTAGAGGATGAAGTACATTAGAATCACTGGTTTAGTATGTACTGACTTTTTATTGGGCATCTACTATTGACATACCCAATACATAACAAATAGGACTGTATTATAGAATACATTTGTTCTGGTAAAATTATATAATTTTGCAAATTCAGTAAAATATTTTGGATTTATATCAGAACTCATGTGACTGAAAGGTTAACTTGAAAGTCATGTTTTTATTCATTTTTTCAAAAAGACAAGTTTCTTAAATGTGTACATTGCTTTTTTACATTATATGTCAGTCATTTTTGACGATTATACAGTTTTTGTTCTAAATGCTAATCTAAGAAAAAAATGAAAATTGGAAACACTGGTTCAAATAAATTTAAAATCCAGACAGGAAAAACATAGTCCAAGAATAAAACTTTCTTATAGTTAATCAAGAAAGAATTGAGATAGAGAGCTAGGGGATTGTCAGTGATCATTTAGAGCACATTTTAAAATATATTTTTCATTGATTTCAGAGAGAAAGGGAGAAGGAGAGATAGAAACATCAATAATGAGAGAGAATCACATGCCTCACACTGAGGATTGAGTCTGCAACAGGGGCACGTGCCCTGACTCTGACCAGGAATTAAACCCTGACCTCATTCATATTACGACTCTCAGCCACTGAACCATGCCAGCCAGGCATAGAGCACATTTTAGAAAGCTACTGGGATGATCAACTCATGGAGCAAGTAATCTCATTTCTAAATGTTGTCTAATTGTAAGCTATACTTTCACAAAATGAACATGCCTTTCCCATCCTTTGTGTAATCACCCACTTGGCTGTAGAATGATTTGTACTCAGGTTATTCACATGAAGCTCATTTCAGATACAGAGAAGCTAAAACACTGAAGTTTCAAATTCAGACAAAGCTCATTTCTTTCCCTCTTCCAGGTTTAGTTGGTTAAACATGAACCAAGCCCTGATGATGGTACTTTCTGAAGACCGTGAGGGAGATCAGCATCTCCAGGTGTATGTCCAAGCCGGCCCTCTCATGTTTGGGTTGGGATAGGGAGCTTTTCAAATTTGTCAGAAAAACCTACAACATCGGAGAGTTTCTTCCCTGGATGCGTTTTTGGTAGCTCCAGTTGCGTGGAACACGGACATGCCTCCACTATCCTGAATGGGGTTTGAGATCACCACTGCTCAGAAAAGGCCTACACCATTTTACAGTCCTGATAAGGTGACAAGTGTGGGTTAGAGCCTGGCTACTCAAAGTGTGGTAGGCAGAAAGGTAGCAGCAACAACATCTGGTTGCTTGTTAGGCATGAAGAATCTAGGGCCCAACCCAGGTCTATTAAACCAGAATCTGTATCTAATAAGATCCCCAATTGATTTTTTTGCAAATTGAAAGTTGATAAACATGTGTTTGGATGTTGAAATAACCTACATGTTGAAATAACCTGCAGAGTTAAAACAAAAAGATACCTGGTTCCTCTCCCTAACTTAATTGATGTGGGGTGTAGGATGGGAGTCGGGATTTTTGTGAACTACCCCGGGGTAATTGGAATGTGCAGCAAAGTTTGAGAATCAACAGTTTAGAGTTCCGTTATTCCCATAACTTGCCATGTCTACTTGGTATTCTAACACCCAGCTAATTTAGGATTTGTTTTATTGCTGGCATCCCCTCCCAAATAGGACACTATTTCTAATCCCACCTGAAGACTGAACTCATAAATTAGTATCAATCAGGCAGTTTTTAAGCCCATCATCATGAGAATATTGTCCTCCTCGCCAAAAGCAGGCAAAATGATTAGAATCATACCAGCATGTCTACCTTTTGGAAGTTTTAGTTTAGGACAGGTGCTGTAATATAAGCCTAATGAGCACAGCCATTCTCTTTCTCTCTATCTCTCTCTCTCTCTCAGTGGTAGTTCTAGAACCTAGAATAAAGTCTGGTACATAACAGAGACTTGATAAAATTGTTTGCTCAAGGAATCAATAAATGCATGCATGAATGGCAGGGAGTCCTAGCACATAAATTACAGTAGTATGTACTTCAGAAGAAAACTATTATATCATGACTATATAGAGCAATAGAGCAGAGGCTTGGAGCTGGAATGGAGCCTGGGAGTAGTTCTCTGAGGAGGGTGTGCAGGAGCACAGGTATGATCTGCCCCATCCTCTCACATGCCCTTAGTGCCCTGGTCGAGAGTGGGACATGCCTAAGAGGGCAAAAATGAGGGAGTGAGAAGCAGACATATACTGTGTCATGGCCACTGGAGCAAAAGATGTAATTTTTCATGAGGCTTTTTTTTTTCCAGGCTCTGTAAACCCTGTTCCAGCTACCAATTTGAAAGTTGTTTAGTAAGGAGGAAGATTATAAAATATAAAATAAAAAATATAGAAAAGCATGTTCTAGGCATGAAAATTGGAAGTAAAAAAAATGAAATTGCTAGCAATTTTAATTGTTGGGAATGAAAGATATGCTGATGAGAATCGTACTACTTATCCTCCCATTTTACATGACTGAAAAGAAACAGGATAATGCTGCCTACTTGGATGAAGTAAAAAAGGACTAACAACATCCAACAAGCTAGAAACAAATAAACAGAAAAACATCATATTTATATCCTGGATCTTCCAATTACTGGTGTTAAAATCTTGGGGAAACTTCATAAATATCTATAAGCCACAATTCCCCAGAAATACACAGGAAATAACCCTAGGGTTGTTCTGAGAAATAAAGATAATATCAGTAAAGTGGGTAGCACTACGCCTTGTACTTGGTAGCCAATAATTCAAATATAAGTTTTATTCTCACTTCCCTTTTTTCTTCTCCACATTATTTAAAGCAGGATACATCAAGGACATAAAAATTTCCGGGACCAATTTCTGTGTCATCAGAGCCCAGCACTAAATGTGTGTTGAGTGAACAGACAAAGGTAGTGGGTATTATTTTGGATTTCAGTTCTTTGAGTGGGGGCAGGAGGGAAACCCATGCAGACATATGAAAATCGATTCATAAATTAACCTATTAAAATTCTCATTAGGCATCTACTATGTAGCATGTACAGAGATATTTGTTAAAATGTGCAATTGGAAATAGCCTTTGTAGCTCAGAGTTTAGCTAAGGACACTAAAAATGAAAGTGCAATTTAATGGGATAAATGTCTTAATTGGGGATGAATAAAGCCAAGTGAATCAATTCAAGCAGTTGGTTCACATCTTTTTGTATGCAGCTGGTTTCATTTTCAAAATTATTAATAATCTCAAGGCTGAGTACATTTCAGTGCGTCCACACATATTGTTACAGCAGAACAAGCAGGAAAGGCAAGCTGGGAGATTAGGGGAGTTGGGGCTATGGAGGCATCATCTGTTCCTTAGTGTACAGACTTTTTCTTTCTTTTCCCTGCCTTCTGCTTCCTAATATATCCAAATGGTTCTCTCATTCATTTTCCTGTCCCTTCCAACAGAGACAGAATGCTAGTATAAACACTACCTTTATTTGGCTCCTTTCTTTCTAACCTGCTAAGCTATTGTTTTTATAGAAATGTAGGATTTATCAATTATCTCTCCTACCTGTCATACTGCTTGAGGTAGACACTGATATATTTTAGGATTAGAAATTGTCACAAGATGGTAAACGTGCTCAACCACCCTTTACTAACCCAAACCAGGAATGGACACAGAAGACTATAGCTAGACCCTGCTTTGTGAAAATATACACAAAGGAATTATCTTTCAATAGAATTGTATTATATTAACAATTACAGAGATGTATAATTTCAGGGAGTCTAAGCTACTGGAAAATCAAAACATGTAGATTGTTGATACAAGTACAAACTGGGAAATATGAGGGCTATTGGCCAATTTGTATGTATTTTTAAATGTACATTATTCTTTTCCTTTGCACTTTTACTTATAGAAATACTAGGGGCCCAGTGCACTAATTCATGCACCTTGAAAGGAACTGTGGGCCGTGAGGCTGCTGTGGGCACAGGGGCGGGTCTTGGCCCATCCTCTGCGCCCCTATCTGGCCCCTCCCGCTGCAGCCCTCTACCCCATCTCTGCTGGCAGCCCGCTCCCACCACCGCCACTCCCATGCACTGACAGCGCTGGCCCCACTTGCACCCACTGATGGCGTGGAGCTATTGGGGCCGGCACCATCAGGGGGTGCGAGCAGTGGCTACTTCCCTGATTGTCCCTCAGGGGGAGATGGAGAAACCCTCAGGGGCAATCAGGGTTGGCAGCCGCTGCTGACACCCGCTGATGGCTGAGCGATCATCACCGACAGCAGGTGAGGGAGGCAGCTGCCGTCCCCAGTCACCCCTCAGGAGCAGGAGGAGGTGGAGAAGCCCTGAGGGGCAATCGGGGCTGGCAGCTGCTGCTCACACCCGCTGATGGTGCTGAGCAATCGGGGCTCACACCCACTGATCCCTGGAGCAGGTGCGAGCACTGGGCGGGACCACAGGGTGCAGGAGCAAAGCATTTTCAGTAACCACCAGAGGCTTGTCCCAATGACAGCGACCGGCGCCCCACCTTGGTCTAGTGCCCCTGCTCACCTGCTCCACCATCCCACCGCAGTCAACACCCACCACCTTCCGCGCTCTGCCGCCTGCTGCTGACACCTGCCATGTTCTGCGCATGCCTCCTGGTGGTCAGCACACGTCATAGCAGACAGTTGTTCGGTTGTTCTGCCGTTCAGTCTATTTGCATATTAGGGTTTTATATATATATAGATAACCAAAGAAAATAGCTTAAAACGTGTGTGCAAGCATACTTGCTGCAGAGTTTAATAGCAATAGTAAAATAACCCAACTACATTTACATTAATATATAATTGGTTAAATAAATTATGACAAACATAGTAGAGCCTAGATAATATATGTCTGTCATCATAAAAACCATAGCAAATTTTTGTCTCCTTATGTTATCCCTATAATTACTAGAGTTACCTTGTTTTTCTTGTGCATTAATTCATTACACTCCTGACAAAGGTTCCCCATTCATTTAGAGCAGGTTTCTTAAGCTGGTACGTGCATATCTAAAATATGCATAGAAAATAGAAAGTAAAGTGGGAAAGGGAAGTACAGGGGACACATTATGAAGACATTTACAGTCATCCACAGTTTAGTCATAAAATGAACATGCATTCTGTGATCCAGAATATGGGGATGCTTTAGTATAGCACTGTTGGTGGCTATGTATTTTGGTTTCTCTGTGGTAACAGCCTGTCTGAGAATCAGGCTAACAGAAGAAAGAGAAAAGAGAAAAAGGGGATGGAGGAGGAATAAATGGAGGGAGAAAGAAAGAAAGAAAGAAAGAAAGAAAGAAAGAAAGAAAGAAAGAAAGAAAGGAAGGAAGGAAGGAAGGAAGGAAGGAAGGAAGGAAGGAAGGAAGAAGAAAGAAAGAAAGAAAGAAAGAAAGAAAGAAAGAAAGAAAGAAAGAAAGAAAGAAAGAAAGGAAGGAAGAAAGAAAGGAAGAAAGAAAGAAAGGAAGAGAACAGATCACTCCTGGCACCATTAAAATCTCCCCACCCATCTGTGCTTAAAACCAAACACTGTGGAGATTTTCCATTGTGTGAACAATAAATCCACTCTGCTGTGTGTGTTTTTTCCTTCCTTCAAACTATTTTAAACTGTCACCGTGACAATTATATTTTTAAAATCTTGACTAATGCTTTATTGCAACAACTGGTTGTAGTTCTCTAAACATACCAAAGTATCTACCTCTGTCTCTGCACTGGGCACACGCTGGTATTTCTACTTACATGCCCTTTCCTCCTTTGTCCACCTGGAAAGCATCTAAGTGCCATTTCTTCTGGAAAGCCTGCCCTCAAGAGCTCATTTTATTCAACTTCCAGGGCATTTTGCATTATCTATACACACAGCAATGAAATGAAAATTCTTGTAGATTATAACTATTCTTCTGCATAATTTTCTTATCAACAAAATATAAGCTCCTATTGGAAAGAGCATTATGAAAGAAAGGGGGAAATTTTGGGGTTCTTTTTTCCAAATCTGTTAAGAGATAGATCAGAGAGTGATCATTCAATATTTGGCTTTCTAGACCAATGAAGCTAGTTCTTAACAACAGATGAGATTTTATTCTTTCAATGCTCCTCTTTATACTTTTATTTGATTCAATTTACACTCTATAGGAGGAATCATCTGTATCTAACATGTTGTGTGTCCATATTTTTGCTCAGACATTCATGAGGTGAAACTTTACTCATTAGCTTCTTCTTTGTCCAGAAATGTATTGATCATCTTAAATTATTAATAATTTCAGATCCTGTGGCCTCTCCTATCAATGTAAACCATGGGAATATGTAATATTAAGTAAAAAATAAATTGTACATATCCATGGAATTATGAATATGAGAATATAATTTATCCCTTTTATTTAACTGTAGAAAAATTCAGAATCTTGAGTCAGAACCCCTTTATTCAAAATTGTCTTTTTCCATCTATAGTTATAAGTATTATGATCTTGACCAAATTAGCTTTCAGCATATCAGTTTTCTGTTCATAAAATATAGGTAACAATGCAAGGTTGAAATAATACTAAAAGAAAAGGAGGTAGGTGGAAATGATTTGTATTTTCTAAAATGCCAGATTGATCTAGCAGCCAGGAATTCACAGTGGCTTCAACAAGAGGAGTTTCAGTGGAGTGGTGGGTATAAAAGCAAAATTGCAGTAGGATTGGGAGTTAATGGAAATTGAATAATGGAAGACCATTCCCTTAAAGAAATTTGACTTTGAGAAAACAGAAATATATAGGGAAAAGTTGAAGGAGGATCTGTTGTTGAAGGAAGTTTTCTTTCCTCCTGCCTCCTGTGAAGAATATTATACACAGTGGAATCGATAGGAAAGGAGATTTGGAGGGAGGAAAGAGAAAAGAATCAATAGCTCAAGTCTAATATAAATCAGGAGAAGATGCTATTCGAAGAAGAGGTAGAGGTACTGGCCATAGTCAGGATGAAAGATGTTTTATTGTAATAAGGAAGTGACCAAAGCTGGCTGCAATTATAAATAGATAAAATTATAGAGTTGGTTGAAGGAATTTAAGGGAATAATAACCCCTTCTCTCTGTGAAATAAAAACAAGTAGAAAGATGAATTCATCTGTTGAGAATTAAAGGGAGATGGGAGAGAGAAATTGGTGGATAGTGGATGATGTCTAAAATAGCTACTTTCAAGAAAAGGGTAAAGAAGCTGATTACAGAAAGGACACTAATGGATGCTTTGACCATGGATTTGCATGATTTCATGATCTTCTAAATCACTGCATATAGCACAGATTCAGGCATGGAGAAGGTCGACATGAATCCCAACCAACACTGAGATCTTGCCAGATAGGAGTAATGAAAGCAGGGCAAAGGAGATGAAGATAATAGAAATATGGGGTTGAAGTGGGTAAAACATTGAAGTTTAGGGAAAGACACAAAATAATTTTCATTAAGAAAGAGAGCTTCTATGGATAAATTAAAAGATTGCATAAATTTTAAATTTATAATAATAAAAGGGTAATACGCTAATTAGACTGGATGTCTTCTGGACTTCATTCCTGATGTCCTTCTTGACGAAGCCAGGGATCAAGGGAAGCCAGCCCAGGTCCCGGGTGCCTGTGGGCAGCAGGAGGAGGGAAGCAGCCTGGGTCCCAGGTGCCTGCTGGCAGCTGGAAAAGGGAAGCCCGGGTCCCAGGTGCCGGAGAGAAGTCGGTGCCAACAGCCGGGGGAAGGAAGGCCTACTCTTGCATGAATTTTCATGCATCGGGCCTCTAGTACATACATAATTAGATACAGAAATTTATTTAAATAAAATGAGTAGGACAGAAGATTATGGTCAGACAAAATGATTTTTATATTATTTTAGAAGTGGAACAGTTCTGGCTGGCTGCCTGGTTCAAAGTATGACCATGGGAGGGAGGTTTAAACAGTGGAGGTGAGAGGGTCACTGGACATAAGGCATGAAATATTGGAGTATTTACTAGATTATCTACATGGATGATAAAGTAACCCACAGAGTGACAGGACTTGACGAAATAGATAAGAATTCGAGGACTATACCATATCTTCGGTAAATAAGTGGGAAGAATGAGTTACTTTGAGGTTGACAGTGAAAAAGAAGAATACAGCAGAATGCAGATATTCCATTCTAAAACACTACTTGTGGTATGGAAAAATAAAACTGACAAAAAAATCCTCACTGTTTCTTAATATTTATTCATTTACTCACTGCTCCCAAATGAAAAATCACACCAGGCCTATTACTTTTCCGGTGAATCTTAAATTAATTTTTTTAAAAAGTCTACCCTGACTATTTTTTGTTCAGTGGTTAGAGCTTTGGCCTGCAGACCAAAGGGTCTTAGGTTTGATTCCCAATCAAGGGCATGTACCTCAGTACCAGGTTTGATCACTGGCCCCAGGAGGTAACCAATTGATGTGTCTCTCACCTCTCTCTCTCTCTCTCTCTCTCTCTCTCTCTCTCTCTCTCCCACTCCTCCCTCCTTTCCATTCTGTCTATAAATAAATAAATGTAAAAAATATCCTTGGGTGAAGATCAAAAATAAATAAAATAAAAGATAAATATTTTGTCAATTCTTAATATCAAAACACTCATTCAAACCAAAATCTTTTTTTCATTAATCTTAGTTTCAACTCTTCTATAGCCTTAAATTGAATGGGTGTTTATTTAAATTGTTTGAAAATTCCTGCCTTTGTTATCACAGTTTGAAAAGTGACATAAATTTTATCTCATTACATCAATGTTCACTTTAAAATTCTATTATGTGAATGCCCTGAATCTTTAAGTAGCAGGCATTTCCACGGGAGATTGGAGGAATGACAGTTATTGCCATGATTACAAAGAGGCCACTTTGTGTCTCTTGACCTTGAGCCACATGAGGCATGGGGAATTAGAGAATTAACTGGGCCTTTGGGCAACAATGCCCTCTGGAAAGATCCATTTTTCTGCTTAGTTCAGGAAATGAAAACAAGAGTCAAAGAAGTGTGTGAAGATGTTAGCTGAGTGTGGCAGAATAATAACCTAAGATATTAATCGTACAATCTTTTTTCTGCTAGCCCATAACCACTGATATTCAGAGTGCACGGCCCAGGACTACCATTCATTGCAGACAGAAATAGTTGGATTGAAGCCAGGGAGAAAAGACACCACATTTTCCTTTTCTAGGTGCCAAAGCCTAGGCTTCAGCTATGAGGCAGAAAGTCCACATGTACAGGCCAAAGTGGTTTTTCCCTGAAATCTCTGAACTACAAAACTTTTCAATTTGTTAGGAAAGGGAGTTTTGGGAAGAAGAGGTAAGGTGTTAGAAGTTATTTATGTATGTGGTGGAGGTTGTGGAGGAGTAACAGTGATATAAATTCACTGCCTCCACCTCCTAGTCTGGAATACACCTTAAAATTTGGAGTCCAAGAGTAAATAGAACCCGTACTTCTACTCCTGGGTTCAGCAGAGGCAGAAGCAAAAAGCCTGGTGCTGAAGCACAGAAGTCAGTATGGAGATGTGTGGCACTCGAAGGCTTGTTATGCCTCCAGATCACTCGTGCAGTCGGAGTCTGTAGAGTGGAGTGGTGTCTGAAAGCTCTCTTTGAGAGAAACCTGCTGGGTCTGCCCTGAGATGGTTTGCACAATACATTCTGAACCTCTCCACCGGAAATCTTGTAAAAATAGAACTTACATATTAGTGGATCTTTATGTATTAGAACAAGGCAAATGGAAATGAAATCATATACTTTAATTTCATTCCACTCACCATTCTGTGCCCATGCATAAAACTTCAGATGTTTTATATTCTGTAGAATCTAGAAATTCCTATCTCCACAATGACCTTCTAGTAACAGGTGTAACTGGAAGAACCTATAAGCTAATTAACTTCATTCTGGAAGGGCAAGGAGAAAGCTTCAGAAATACATTTAAATCCTAAATGGTCGAATTATAAACCCATATTAAATAGAAACAACAAATTTGCTTGAATTTACTTTGAATTGGCAAGATTAAGTTTTTCATTAGATAATGGGATGAGGTTTACAATAAGAATTAACTTGTAGAAAAATATTGTTATATTTTTGCACACTTGAGTATATAAGTGGTAAAATATTTACCTACTACAGACAGGAGTTTGGATCAAGCAAGCTAAATACTAGTTAAATGGGAAACTGGCTCAAAAGAAAGGGCAATATGGGCTGACTAAATGACTAAAGAGGCATCAATCTTAAATGTAGACCAGGAAAACATGGAATGGTGGATTTAAGGTTAAATAGAATAACTCCTGATAGCCCAACAGAGAATGGGAGGTGGAAACTTGGGAAAGGGAGGTACTCAGGACAGTAAGGGTTCACTTCTAGGTTGAGTAAGCTGTACAAGGGACCAAAGTCTGTGGAAATGATTACTCTAGTCCCTCTGCAAGGCACCAAATATGGTTTGGCTGCATTAAAAAGCTTAAAGGAAAGGAAAAGGCTCAAAAGCACAGGTATTTAATTTTAAAACTTCATGGAGAATCTAGAGGTTGATTGTAGAGGTAGTATCATATTTCATGAATTCTAAGATGCAAAATTGCATATGCACCATCTCTGAAATAAAGATGAATTTTACACTTGCAATAGAGATTGTTTTTGCTGTCTTAGTGCTGCATGTTATAATCAGTGACATCCACGTTTCAGTACAATTCAATATGTATTATACAGATTTTCACTGAAGAAATGACAGTTTCATAATTGGTGCCCTTTCTAGAGAAATACAAGAGTGAATAAGCTTGGATCTTGTACTCAAACCATCTATAACCTAGTATAAAGACACAATTGAACAGAATGTATTTGCAAAAAGTGATATGTAGTTGGGAATGCAGCTATAGTCAGAGTTAATTGACTCATTCACAAGAACTTGGCTGCTTTAAAACCTTATTCATAATAAATGCAATAACATATGCCTTAAACCTATTTTCTATTATCAGCACTATATTTCACCTAAGTTTTCTAAAATTTTGTAAACTTTTTATAACAGCATAAAATGACAAAATAATGTTCTTATTTGCATATTTTACATTATCAACTCTGATATAAACTGTAATGACAATAAAATTTAATAACTTTTTGTATTTTGAATTGAATTATGATTTTTTATTATTTAAGAAATCCAAATTTTTGTTTTAATTTCAAAATATTTTCTTTTTTTTTCTTCTTAACAGAAAAGAAAAGCACTTCAGATTTGTAGAAACTCATCAGAGAATGTTAGATGCCCTGATGGGTGAAAGAAGGTAAAGAAATTAACCAAAGAACATACATGCATAACCCATGGGCACAGACAACCATGCGGTGCTAGGCAAAGGGAGGGGGCTTGGAGCTTGGGTGGAGGTGAGAAAAGAGGTGGGGGGAAGGAATAGGGGACATTTATAATAGTGTCAACAATAAATAAAAATAAATGAGTAAATAAAATTTAGAAAAAAAACAGAAAAATATTTAGATGACTCATGGGTACATTTTTTGCTAAATACTATCTAGAAATGTTTTCTTCAATTAGAAAATTAAACTAGTATTTAATACTTTTACATTAAAACTTTAAAAAAACGTGTTTTCCTTCAGTGTTTACATTAATTTTACAAATCTTATTAGTCTGGCAATTTTAACAGTCATGTCTAAAGGCTCTGTGAAAAGTGGTCTCATTTACAAACTTAGAAGGAAAACACTAAATCCTACTACTTTATGAGATAGTTTTATTTTATCATGTTAAGAAGTAACGTCACATTTCCAATTTAATGTCTATCTTCAAGAATAGATTTTGAATATTAGCAAATATGTTTTGGCACTATGTTTTTAAAAATCTATCAATACACATTTTCTTTTTCTTGAATATGGTGTTGATTTACAGGTGTATTGACTGGGATCATGCACTTACATTCATAAGTGAGATCATACACAGTGGAGATTATTTTCTCCTTTTATATTTTTTGGAGTTTTTTTTACTGTTTCTTTTAAATATTTCACAAATTCTAGGACGTGCTAAAATTATGAAATAAAACATTGGATATATTTTATGCTTTGGAACAGTTAGATAGGATTGAAATTATAAAAGGTCGAGTGGATACATCTCATACTTTAGTTTAGGGAACAAACAGTCTAAGAAACATTTGGCCAAAGTCTGCACCTAGGAGTCACATGTCTATCAAACACTTGTCAGCATCTCTCCAATAAACATGGTGATGGGTTTCAAAGCCCTGCACCTAGGATCCTTGTTCAATCACACTTTCTGTAGCAGCAAGTGAAAATACATAACCACCCTAACCATTTTTAAAAAAATTACTCTAGCCGAAACCGGTTTGGCTCAGTGGATAGAGCGTTGGCCTGCGTACTGAAAGGTCCCAGGTTCAATTCCGGTCAAGGGCATGTACCTGGGTTTCGGGCACATCCCCAGTAGGAGATGTGCAGGAGACAGCTGGTCGATGTTTCTCTCTCATCGATGTTTCTAACTCTCTATCTCTCTCCCTTCCTCTCTGTAAAAAATCAATAAAATATATTTAAAAAAAAAATTACTCTATATACTTCATCTGTAAAATAGAATAAAAATACTTACTTCTAGATTTGTTTTCAGAATTAAACAGTGCATGACTACAAAAAAATGCCTTGGCACAAAATACATGCTATAAAAGCATTTATTAAAATAAAATAAAGTAAACCATTTCTAGGACTGCTCCCTAGATATTCTATTTATAATCACAATGTCCTCTTCACTCACATGGAGAGCAGAACTCACAGGGTCTCTTGTTTGTAAGTTTAAACCTATTTTGAAGGAAGGCAACATCTCTGACTCTCCAGAGACATGGTTGCCATGTGCATTTTAATGCAGCATGTTTTTGTAGGGATATGCTTTCTGTTTTCTTGTATTTTGGAGGAAACCTATGCTTGTTCAGTATTACAGCAACATAGAAGGTAGGATGTGTTCTGTGAAAGATTGATGTAATTCTCTAACGTAAGTTTTCTCAGTAGGCCTCAGTCTGGATTAAAAGAGAATGTTATATAGAAAATGCACATACGCACACACAATCCGCACACAGATGAAGATGTATTGGCAGTGGTAGGTGACCAACTGGGAGATCTAGCTTCCATCTGAGCCAGAATAGAGACAGTACTGACACACTTATGGAGAATCTGATGCCTCTTCGACACAAATGGGCCCCAGTGGTGAGTCTCTGCATGAGCTGAGTTTGTTCTCACTTCCACACAAGTCTGTCAGTCTCTTTGCAATTGAATTTGGAGCATTCAAAAGTAATTGTGCATTTCATCATATGTCTCTTAAACAGCATATACTGCACACTATTTACAATCACTTGAGTTCCTGTCTTTTCATGAGCAGTAACATTTTATACAAAAGATCGTTTTAATGTGTCTATAATTATTTTATAGTCATAGATTAAATAAATGGCAATGTATTTGAGAACTAAAATAAAATATTGTTCCTTCTTACTTTTTAATTCATTAAAAATAAATAATTTTACTAATTTTACATGAAATAGAATTAGTTCCTTTGTATTAAACTATTATTATAAAGATGCTTAATATTTAATAACTAGAGGCCCAGTGCATGAGATTCATGCACTTGCAGGAGGGTCCCTCAGCCTGGCCTGTGCCCTCTCGCAGTCTGGGAGCCCTTGGGGGATGTCCGACTGATGGCTTAAGTGGGCCTAAGCCATCAGTCGAACATCCTTAGTGCTGCCGTAAAGGCGGGAGAGGCTCCCATCACCACCACTGCGCTCGCCAGCCATGAGCTCGGCTTCTGGCTGAGCGGTGCACCCCCTGTGGGAGCACACTGATCACCAGAGGGTAGCTCCTGCGTTGAGTGTCTACCCCCTGGTGGTCAGTGTGCATCAGAGTGACCGGTCATTCCACTGGTCAATTTGCAAATTAGCCTTTTATTATAGAGGATATCACTTTAGAAATATGACTTTTAATTGTTTTAATGTTAGTCACCCTCATTTCCAAGGTAACTAGTCACTTACTTTGGCTTTTAATAAAAGGATCGTCTACTGAACTTAGAAAAAGAGGTAGGAAATTGATGTTTTAAAGGTTTTTCTAGTATTTTAATGATTAGAATATTTATTCTCTGAAACATTGTTAGCTGTTCATATTTGGGTTTATCTATAAGAGATAAAGAGCAAGCATGTTTGAAATATCAAGCCCCAGGACCTGTATCTGAGGGTCAGATAGCAGATGCTTGTATCACATTGTGCTTGTACTGATCCTGTCAGTAATCATTTATAATAGTCTCTCTTCTATCTCTTCAAATAATTTCAACATTTTATTCTTTTCATGGTTTCATTTTTGTAATAACTTCTAAAATTGACCTTATAGTTTTATTTTATTTTTTTCTACATGGTACTATGACTTAATGGACTTGAGGCTTATTTCTTCACCCTTTAAATTGATTTAAAAAAATCCAAGTTACTTTTAGAACAAACACATACTGTTTTTTTTCCAGTTTTATCAAAATATAAGTGACTTACAACATTGTATAAGTTTAAGGTGCACAAGGTGATGATTTTATATATATATATATATATATATATATATATATATATATATATATATAAATGATTACCACAATATGATTAGTTAACAAATCTATCTTTCACATAATTACCATGTGAGTGAGTGTGTGTGTGTGTGTGTGTGTGTATGTGTGTGTGTGTGATGAGAACATTTGAGATTTACTAACTTAGTTAACATTGGAGTGTATAATACACTGTTGCTAATTATAGGCACCATAATGTGTATTAGATATTTAGAACTTACTTATCTCATAAGAGGTATCTATACACTTTGATCAACATCTCCCAATTTCTCCTATTCCTTCAGTCATTCTACACTCTATTTCTATGAGTTGGGCTTTTTAAAAGTCTACGTATACCACAATTGCACACTCTATTTCTATATAGAGTTGGGCTTTTAAAAATGCCACATACAAGTGATATCACACAGTATTTGACTTTCTCTGTCTGACATATTTTCCTTAGCTTAATGCCCTCAAGTCCCATACATGCTGAAGCAAAGAAAGGATTTCTGTCTTTTTTTATGACTAAATTTATATATATAGACACATAGGTTGATAGACACATAGGTTGTTGCCATATTTTGGCTGTAGTGAATAATGCTGCAATGAATATGGTGATGTGAATTACCTTTTCAAGATAGTGATTTCATTTTCTTTGGATTTATACCAGCAGTGAGATTGCTGGATCATATAGTTCTATTTTTAATTTTCTGAGGAGCCTCCATACTGTTTTCCATAGTAGCTGTACTAATTTACATTCCTATCAACATTGCAAAAGTATTCATTTTTGACCACATTCTCTTACCTTTTTTATAATAACCATTTATAACAGATGTGAGGTGATAGCTCATTGGGGTTTTTCATTGTGGTTTTTCCTTTTGTTGATGGCTTCCTTTGTTGTGCAGAAGCACTTGGATGATAATACATCTCAAAAGAGTAGAAATACAGGAGGTTGAAAGTTGAAGGGGAAGAAAATGAGTTTATTTTTTAAATATGTTTCAAGTACATAATAGGATAGGCCAAAACTTGGGTCAGTAATGCAATCTAAAAGATTGGGCTAGAAATACATATCTATAATAATAAAAGCATGATATGCTAATTAGACCGGAAGTCCTTCTGGACAATCTTCTGGACAAAGCTGGAGCTGCAAGGGCCGAGGTGGCTGCTGCAGCGGGTGGGGGCTGAGGCAGAGGAGGCGGCCTAGGCAGGCGGGGGCCAAGCCCCTTGCACAAATTTTGTGCATCAGGCCTCTAGTATGGAAGTAAACCGTATGTAAATGGTAGTTGAAGTAGGTAGTAGCTTGTTGCAGTCCCCCTTGTTTATTTGTGCTTTTGTTGACTAATGTCAAGGCAATTTTCCCTATGTATTTTCTAGGAGTTTTGTGATTTCAGGTATGTTTATACATTAAATCCATTTCAAGGTAATTTTTGTGAGTAGCTTAAAGTAACAATTCAGTTCACTTCTTTTGTATGTGAATGTCCAGTTATCCCACCACTTTATTGAAGAGGCATCCTTCCCTGCATTGAGTATTCTTGGATCTCTTGCCAAATATTAATTGATTGAATATGTGAGGATTTATTTCTAAGCTGTCTATTCTGTTCTACTTGTCCACAGGTCTCTCTAAATGCCAGTACCATAATGTTTTGATGACTGTGCATAATATAACAGTATCTTTCATTTTAATTTTGTATTCTTCAATTTCTTTTATCAGTGTCTTATATCTTTCAGTGTACAGATATTTCATCTACTTGGTTAAATTTATTCTTAAGTATTTTATTGATTTTAATATTATTGCAAATGGCATTTTTTATTTATTTTTCAGATAGTTCATTGTTAGTGTATGGAAAGATGTTGTTGTTTTCTATTTTGTTTGTCAGTTTTTTTTGTTCATTAGATTCTACATATGAGATCATATGTTATTTGTCTCTCTGCCTGGTTTGTTTTGCTTAGCATAATGACCTCCAGATCCATCCATGCCATTGCAAAGTGTAAGATTTCCTTCATTTTTACTGCCAAGCAGTATTCCATGTGTAACTGTACCACAGCTTCTTTATCCACTCATCTACTAATGGGCACTTGGGCTGTTTCCAGATCTTGGCTATTGTAAGTGATGCTGCTATGAATATAGGGATGTATATATTCTTTCTGATTGGTGTATAGGAATTTTTAGATCCCACTGATGGGATCGCTGGGTCAAAAGGCAGTTCCATTTTTAACTTTTTGAGGAAACTCCATACTGGCTGTTTTCCATAGTGGCTGCAGCAGGCTTCCTTTTCTCTGCATCCTCACCAGCACTTGTTGTTTGTTGACTTATTGATGATAACCATTCTGGCAGGTGTGAGGTGATACCTCATTGTAGTCTTAATTTGCATCTCTCTGATGTTTAGTGAATTTGAACATTTTTTTCATATGTCTATTGGCCATCTGTATGTCTTCTTCAGAGAAGTGTCTATTTAGGTCCTCTACCAATTTTTAATTAGATTCTTTGTCTTCCTGGTGTTGAGTTGTATAAGTTCTTTATATAATTTGGGAAATTAACCCCTAATCAGATGTATCATTGGTAAATATATTCTGTACAGTGGGTTCCCTTTTCATTTTGTTGATTTTTGTTGTTGTTATTGTTTGTTTTTTGCTATGCAAAAGCTTTTTAGTCTGACATAGTTTTGTTTGTTTAGTTTTTCCTTTGTTTTCTTTGCCCTGGAAGATATATCAGTAAAAATATTGCTACTCAAGATGTCTGGGATTTTACTGCCTATGTTTTCTTCTAGAACTAGAGGCCTGGTGCATGAAATTCATGCAGGGTGGGGGTGTCCCTCAGCCCAGCCTGTACCCTCTCCAATCCAGGACCCCTCAGGGGATGTCCGACTGCCAGGGAAACTGGCAGTCGGACATCCCCCTCACAATCCGAAACAATAGGCTCCTAACTGCTCACCTGCCTGCCACCCTGATGGCCCCTAACTTCCCCCACTGCGGGCCTGGTCACCCCCAACTGCCGCCCCTGCTGGCTTGACCGCCCCCAACTGCCTCCCTCACTGGCTTGGTTTCCCCATGCAGCCTGCTGCTCAGTCGTTTGGTCGTCCCTCACTAACCCCCCTGCTGACCTGGTCACCCCATGCAGCCTGTTCGGTCATCTGTTCAGTTGTTTAGGTTGCGATGGTCACTTAGGCTTTTATATATTTAGATTATCATGGTGTCATGACTTACATTTAAGTATTTTTATTCATTTGAGTTTATTCTTTTGTATGGTGTAAGTTGGTGACCTAGTTTCATTTTTTTGCATGTACCTGTCCAATTTTCCCAACACCATTTATTAAATAAACTCTTTTTACTCCATTGGGTACCACTATATGCTCTTTCCTCCTTTGTCAAATATTAATTTTCCGTAAAGTCTTGGATTGATTTCTGGGCTCTCTGTTCTGTTCCAATGTACTCTATGCCTGTTCTTGTGCCAGTACCAGGCTGTTTTAATTACAATGGCCTTATAGTATAGTTTGATATCTGGTATTTTGACCCTTCCGACTTTGTTCTTCTTTCTCAAGATTGCTGAGACTATTCAGGGTGATTTTGGTTCCATATAAATTTTTGGAATATTTGTTCTAGACCTATGAAATATGCCATTGGCATTTAATAGGAATTGCACTGAAACTGTAGATTGCTTTCAATAGTATGAACACTTTAATTATGTTAATTTTTCCAATCCATGAACATGGTATATGCTTGTAAACATGTTTTATATATTGAGTGCATCCTGCAACTCTACTAAATTCATTTAAGATTATTTTTTGTGGAGTTATATACATTGGCTAGAAGTTAGGGACATATATGTTGCTATATGCTTACAATTCTGCTATGTATTTCCATTTTCTAACCGGAAAAAAAGAGGAGGTGAAATAGTTTATGCAACATGACTAAGAAAAAGAGCTCTTTGGTTTATAGCATGTTTACATAAATCAGAACTTTTCTGATTTATGTAGACAATACACAGCTAATGAATAACATTCTGAGATCAGGAAAAGATCACTCTTGAAACCCTATTAAATATCATGGCCCCCTGTTAGAGTAGTTTACTGTACAGTAGATTACATTATATTTACCAATATATTTCTCAAATATTTTGCCAAAGCCACAGGAACTGTTATCAAATCAATATCTCTTACATCAAGACATATAAGAAATATGAAAAATAAAGTATTATTTTTGAAAGAAAATATTATGTATGGCACATACATACATAATGTTTATGATCTAACTGAAATAGGAAGAACTTTAGGAATATAAAATATAAGATGCCTTAGTTTTAATAAACTTCTGTATTAAATGACTTCTGAATATAATCACTGATATAGCCTTCCTACTGAAGTACCTATGCCTATATAAAAAAAAAGTTTAGGCTGAGCAAAAAGCTAGAAATATGCTTGTAAGTCATTAGTGTACAGAAAGTATTAGATGCCATGGGACTGGTTGTGATTACCTAGGAATTTGATATACAGAGTGTTCCATGGACTGAACCAAGAATACTCTAATATGGAGAAGTCAGGGAAACCCAAGCCCAGCCCAGCCCAGCCCAGCCCAACCCAACTCCAGCCTTAGGCAAATACTAATATACTTTCTTTCTGTCTCCATGGATTTTTATTTGTTCTGGAGTTTCATATAAATGGAATAATATAATATGTGGTGTTTAATGACTGGCTTCCTTGACTTATCATATTTTATATTTGTATCTATGATGTCAGATGTCAATTCTTCTTCATTCCTTATTATTGCTGAATTAAATTCCACATATAAGTTTATCACATTTGTCTGTTGTCAATTGATGAGTATTTGGGCTGTTTCTATTTTTTTATTATTGTAAATAACACTGCTGTAAACATCCACATACAAGTTTTTGTATGCATATGTTTTCATTTTTCTTGGGAATACATCAAGGAGAGGCTGTGTTTCATCTTTTGAGAAACTGCCAAACGTGTTTCCCACTATGGCTGCACCATTTTATGTTCTTACCAGCAATGTATGAGCAATCTAATTTCTCCACATACTCACCAACTCCTGTTATTTTCTGCTTTTTAAAAATAAATCATTGTGATTTTGATTTGTATTTCCCTAGTGACCAGTGATATTGAGCATTTTTCCATGTGCTTATTAACCAACTGTATATCATCTTCGGATAAATGTTTATTCAAGTCCTTTGCCCATTTCTAACTTGTGTTGTTTGTCTTTTTGTTGAATTGTAGGAGTTATTTATATACTGTGGATACAAGTTCTTTATCAGATACATGATTTGCAAATATTTTTCCCATCCTGTTGGTTGTTTTTCGCTTTCCTGATGGTATCCTTTAAAACAAAAAGTCCTTAATTTGGATAATGTACAAATTGTATCTATTTTTTCTTTTATCACCTGTGGTTTGGGGAATAATATCTCAAAAGGCTTCACATAACCCAAGGCCATGGATTTATGCCTTAATTTCTTCTAAGAGTTTATAATCTTAGCTCTGATCTGCTTCAAGTAAATTTTCATGTATGGTGTGAGGAAGAGATTAAACTTCATTTTTTGCAAGTAGACATCAAATTGTTTCAGTACCATTTATTGAAAAGACTACTCTTTTCCTATTAAATTGTCTTTTACAATGTGTTTTGAAATTAAAATCTGTGAGTCCAACGGTGTTCTTCTTTTAAAAAATTGTTTGGCGATTCTTGTTCCTTTGTGTTTCTATACAAATGTTATGATAAGTTTATTGATTTCCACAAAGAAATGAGCTGGGTTTTGATAGGGATTGTGTTGAATCTATACAGCTATATGTGGAATTTAATTCTGCAATTATTGGTGAGTATTGGCATCTTAATAACATTAAGTGTTCAGATCCATAAACATGTGATGTCTTTTCATTTATTTGAGTCTTCTTTAATTTTAAGATATTTTTGTACTTATTAGAGTGTGAGTTTTGCATGTATTTGTTAAATTTATACCTAAGTACTTTGTTTGTTTTGTTGCTATTTTAAATGGAATTGTTTTCTTAATTTCATTTCATATTGATTATTGCTAGTGCATAGAATAGAATTGATTTTTGCATATTTATTTTTGACCTTGTAACATGGCTGAACTCTTTTATGAACTCTAACTTGTAAGAGAATTTTTCAAACATGGTCTATAGGAAATTTAGTAGAATTGCTGAACTCTAGTGAGTGCTCAAATAAGATTTTGAAATGCATTAGAGGTAAAAAAAAAAAAAGAAAAAAAAAAAAGAAAGAAAGTTAGCAAGGTAAATTGTTGCACTCTGTTTGATTTCAGTGCACTGTGTAGGAAGTACTACAAAACTGGTTAAATTTTTGACAATTTGATGAAATGAACAATGAAAATTATTTTTTAAAATGTCTGAAGACTATTTGAAAAACCTGAATATAGCAAAACCACAAATACTTTTTAAAAACTGCTTTTCTCTCATAACTATTTGTGTAACTTTTATGAATAATATTTCAAGCCCAAATAAAATAACCACTTTACCTATATGTCTGTAAAGTACTTTAGAATAAAACTGAAACATTTATCATTAATTGTCAACACATTACAAAGTGCTCATATTCAGCAGGCATTCTATAAATGTATATCTAATGAACAATAAGTCAATGAAATGTGAATTTGTCAGGACCAATTAAGCAAAATTGTTCTTAAATGCACTTACTGCTTGGGTATAATTAGGTATTGTTCATTTAAATAGTTGAATGGTGGTACTCAACACTCTGCACAATGGAATCACCTGAAGATATTTTTTGAAATACCAATCCCCAGGCCTTCTCCTAGAATTCTCGATTCAATTCTTGGTCTGGGAAGGGGTCCATATTCTGGAGTGCTTTAAAAATTCCCAGGGTGATTATAATATGGAACAAATGCTGGGGACCACATATAATTAACTTTAGCCAAATCTGGGGATTTTTATTAAAGTATAATTACTGCTGATATTAAAAACTCTTTTTATCCCAACAATCATTATGTTTTAGCTACTTATATGTATAAAATTTATTCTACAAAAATGAATAAATTTTTATGGTGGACATGACATATGCCTGACTTATAGTTGGCAATCGATGCATTATGTTTATTTAGAACATTTCTATCCTGTTTGCTGTGCTTTAATAATACGCATTTAAGTGTTCTAAAAACTATACAAAGTATTTCATGAGAGTTTAAGATATGTAATTCTAGAATATGACTCTTCTTTACCTCCCTTTCTTTCAAAATGTTATGTAGCAACATAAGATTCACACTCCCAATGGAGTGCTAGCTTTTGGGGAACCAAATTCCTTTGAGAATTTGTAAAAGCCATGAAATCTAGAAAATTGTGCCTGTAGTTCCTAAGGTTCATTCATCTGTGAATCCCCTCAAAAACCGTGGTCCCTGATTAAGGAATTCCATACTGAAAGAAATTATAAGGTTATTATAAACCAGTAAGTCCATTTTCTAAATTCTCATATGTAGTATAAATAGGAGTAAAGAAATTTTCGTAGTGATATTAAATTTTAATTGCAAAAAGATACTTTGTAATTTTATTACTGTTCTTGACAAAGTTCTTACCTAGGCAGTCAGGGTTACTATTATTACTCTCATTAAAAAGGAGGTAACAAGTAAAAAATGTGTGGGTCATGCCTGGAGCAATCCAGATGTCCCTAATTGCTTTCTTCTTCCCATAAAGATCCCTAAATTACTGCCTTGGGAATCTAAAATGTAGTGTGAAAAATAAAAGCCACCATCTATCAGATTATTCAGAAAAACCTCCATAAAATTTGGAAAATATCTAATTTTATAAGTGCCTTTTGTAAATTATTTGTCAGTCACTAAACTGGAAATGTCATAAATATTTTTCATACTACTCATACTACTTCTAGTTTTGGAAGAATTCTGCTTGATTACCATAGTAAATGACTGTTTCCTGGGTCTCCTTAAATCTTTTCTATTCTTGCTGAATCCAATTTAAGTTAAAAACCCCTGGGCTATATAAAATATTAAAACTGTACTGACATTTCTATAATCCCACAACACACGGAAGTAGCAATTACCTTCCTTTATGGAATTTGATCAAAAAGTAACAATATTCCTTGCTTCATTCACACTACATAAATAATAAAGTATTATAGTTCCCTTCTTGTTGGATCACTCCTTATAATTTTTATATCATCTTAACAACCCTGTCATATTCCCTTTAAGAAAAGGGAGGACAGATCAGAGGATAAGAGAAACAAATGATAAGATGACTTCTTATTTCTCTTATAATATTTTCTGGACTAGTTTTATTATATAATTTTGTCAAATGTAATATGACAGAGAAAACTCATGTAAACTTATGTTACCACCAATAACATTACCAACAATTTGCAATGCTCTGGAAGATGGATGACTCTCATGGCGAACTAGAGCATGGATCTGCTTTTATATATCCTGTTCCCTCCTGATGGGTATAATCATCTATCTATCTATCTATCTATCTATCTATCTATCTATCTATCTATAAAAGCCTAAGCAAGCAACCAGCCAACCAGCCAACTGGCTGACCAGTTGACCAGCCGACCATCCAGTAGCTATGATGCTCACTGACCACCAGGGGGAGATGCTCAATGCAGGAGTGGAAACCACAGGCATGGAAACATGGGACAGACTGATGAATCTAAGAAGGAAGAGGGGAGGGAGAAGGGCGGGAAGAGATTAACCAAAGATCTTATATGCATACTAAAGGCCCAGTGCACAGATTCCTGCACCGGTGGGGTCCCTCAGCCTGGCCTGTGGGGATCGGGCCAAAACCAGCTCTCTGACATCCCCCAAGGGGTCCCAGATAGCAAGAGGGTGCAGGCCAGGCCGAGGGACCCCACTGGTGCATGAATTCACGCACTGGGCCTCTAGTGTATAATAATTCTTATATTGATCACATTATTACAAATTTTCATGTCATTTTACCAAACCTAATGGACATAAAGAAGTTGTATATTCTGTAGATTAGGTTTAGTTACTAGGTAATTTTCAAGAAAAAATTCTCTCCTGATTTCATTCAGCTGAATCTGTACAACACTGTCTGTAGACATGAGTGCTGCCCATTCTACAGCCCTGAGATTGCAAGCTATAAAGCGTGAAGACCTATGGTGGGTACCGTATATCAAATAGGATCCTTTGGGTAGGTTACACAATTGTGAAAGGCTTTTTCTTACTCTTTCAAAATAAATCTTGGCCTCACCATATTAAAATATCATTCTTTGTCTCATATACCCAAGTGAAATGTATTGCCACAGATAAATGGATATGCAGATGATTTCATATTTTTATGTTCCACATGGAAAGTATCATATTTTATGTAACTAGAGATCCAACTATTTTTTATAGACTATGATATTATGAAACATCATTAGTGTGCAAAATGGAAAATAAAAAATATATTAAAGGATTTCAGTTTCAATAGAACAATGCTAGAAAGGATATAGGTTCTTTATGCTTTTTAAAATAATAAGATCTACTGCAACTGATTCACATCCATTTTAACAAACGTTTGTTGAGAATTTACTATATGACAAGCACTTTTCACCTAAATAAGACATATGCCTAAGGAAGTTATATTATTCTTAAGGTCAACCATCTGGTGGGTAGAATAAAAAGGAGAAATTTTAATATGTCATTTCTCCTACTTTACTTGTAGCCAACATCCTATAACATGATTGAAGTCACTTAAATGGAATAAAGAGACATAGTCACTCTGATCGATATTACCAAATTTTGAGATGACATAGATTTTTATTCACCCCACAATGAGCACTATTCCCACTTTTGCTCATATCATGTTCACCTCCAGTTCAGTAGCTTCACTTCATAATACGTACATATGTTTCCTAGTAGATTGTAAGTATATTTGAGAACAGGAGCTGCTCCTTAAATAGGTAGTTAAATCTTCTAGAAAATTTTATACTCTGCTTTTTTCTCATTTACAAAAATGATTTTTAAATCGTTAGTATCAAAGAAAGTTTATAGAAAGATGACTGTCATTTACTATAATTATATTATGAAAAGGTATTGATGTTTGTTTTGATTCTTCACATGTGTAACTACTTATTTAAAATGTAAAAACAAAATGAAAATATAGCAAGGTGGATATATTGAGATGCAGAACCTAAACAATTGTTAGCAAGTTAGTAAGAACTGAAATAATTTTGTGATTAGTTGCCATATTTTCAATGTTAGCTGTAACATTTCACCTGGCTATATAATAATAAACATGGAAAATCTAAAGTCTAATTAACTAGTGTTGTTTAAAGTTTACAACATTGATGTGTCCTGAGCATTAATAAAATTTTAGAAAGAAGTACTCAAACTCTATCCCCAGTTGTCCACGTTAGTGAGATATAAACAAACATTTTATGCCTCAGATCCTGTGTTTTAAAGATTTCATGTATAAAATGGAGATAATTCCTTTTCTTCTTCTTGAAAGGGATTTAATACAGATAAACACTGAAACAACTTGTTTAAAGAAAAATAAATTGAAAAATTATATAATTTTGCTAGTAAACAATTGACATAAATGCCCATGATAACAAGGATTTTACTTTTCAATAATGGCAGACTACTTAAACTAGATCAACTATTCTGCTAGAAAAGTATTTTTAAATTCTCACATGTAAGAGTAAAACAAAATAAAACAAAACAAAAACAAAAAAACAACAACACCTCATCAGGTGAAGAATTAGTAAGAACTGATAAGGAGAGAGGCCCAGAGAAGTAAGCCATGAAATGGGAGCTCCATTACCCCTGCAAATTGAAGAGAGAGACAGCTGAGACGCTCAGGGATAATTTAAGAGACTAGCACGCTTAGGATAATATAGGGCTGGAATCAAAGGACCCTTTAAAAGTCCTTGATGAACTTTCTTAATTTAGTTTGAGCTACCAAAAGACAGCAATTTAGGCATAAGTCTGAACAAGAAAGGATGTACTGCCGCTAAAGACTTGACCCCATCTTCCAACCGGCTCAGTGCCTGCGAGTGCTGTGACACGTGGCTACGTCCCGCCGCTCACTGGCAGCAACAAGTGCACGCAGCCCTTAGAGGGAAGGTATTATGCTAGGTATTACAATATTTCTATAGATAATATTGCAAGCTCAATGTATATGAAAATAACTGGAAACTTAGGTAAATGAGACAAATTAACAAAACCCAGAGAAACAACCGAACATAGAAAAAATACTTACAGGCCTCACAGATATTGGTGTTATTAGTCACAGACTTAAAAAAACAAACAAACTGTAAAGACTTCTTTTGTAAACAGAATATAATTGAGTTTTTGTGGTGAGTTTCATTTTTTAATCCAACATCATAATCTTGTTTTAGAACAAGATTATGTTTATTTACATTTAGTATTGTTACTCAAACATTTTGGCTTTAAATTATCGTTTTTAAGTGACTTTTCTTCTTCTGTGCTGTTGTTTCTTCTTACCTCCTTTGTCTTTTTGGGAATGATTATGTACATTTTATTGTTTTTTTTCTTTTTATTAGCTTAAAATCAAATGTTTCCTAGATATTATAAATCTCTGTTAACATTAATTTAGCTATACAAATTATCTTCTTACTAATTCTCACTAAAAACTATTTGTTTTTAACATATATTCACTTGAAAGTAAATTTTAAAGAATATAAGTTGAAAGAAAATGAAAAATAAACAATAAAATGCACATAATCACTTCCAAAAAGGCAAGACACAGCACAGATGAAGCAAAGAAAAATCACTTAATAAAATCAGAGATTTAAACAGAAACATGTGAGTAACAATATTAAATGTAAATCAACTAAGTATTCCATTTATAAAACAAGGCTGTTGGATTGGATAAAAAAAATCCTCAATTATATTCTGTTTACAAGAGACATAGCTAAACGTAAAGATTCAGAAGGATGGAAAGCAAAAGATTGAAAAATATATTCCTCAGAAACTCTAACAAAAACAGCCCTGATATTGCTGTTAAATTCAAAGTAGTCTATAAGGCAAAATACTTCACTACAGGTAAGCAGGGGCAGTTCATTGTTATAAAGTATTCAGTTCAGCAATAAGATGTAACAATTCTTAGGTTAGAATGATTTGGCTTCAAAATATACAATACAATACTTGACAAAGCATCCAGGAATAAATAGAAATATACATAATCTTGGTGAGAAGTCTTAACATAACCAATTCTTAGAGACTGGTAGTGTGTATACACATACATACACATAGAGATATAGCCAATAGAGTGCTGGCAAATGTTTAATAACAGGCCCTCAAGAATATAAAGCCCTGATTTGTAGTATTTACTGATTTCTGTGGTATAAACTCTGCCACCAGAGCTTATTTCAAACTCCCAACATGGTATCATTGATCCTGATTTTGGAAAAGATGGGCACAATAGGCTTAGGGAAGTAAATTTGAGTTTTTCCATACTACTTGATGTATCAGACTAGACCAAAAAGATTAGCACATTGATCTAATAAGTATATGCAGGCCATTGTCCTTAGTACTAACTATATATAATATGCCTTTTAATACATAGAGAACATTTATTATGACTTACCTATGATTGGCAATGAAGTTGAAGAGATGGAAATCATATGAAGTATTTCTATGACCACAATTAAGCTAGAAATAAATGAGGAAAAGATGATTAGAAAATCTCAATGTGCTTTAGAATATCATTATGTAAATTTTTAAGAACCATTTTAAATGAATGTTAATAAAAATAGTACAATTAGAACTTGTAGTATACAACTTAATTTAGAGGAAAATGTATACCATTAAATGTATATATTAAAAAAAGAGAATGCTGATAATCAATAAGACAAGCATGCATCACAAGAAATCAGTATAAAAAGAACATATTATTATAATAAATAAATATAAAGATAAAGAGAATTAGTAAAAGAGAAATAAATAAAATAGAGAAAGATCAACAAAACCAAGGTAAAAGCACTAACACATGAGGTTGATGGGTAAACTGATGGAGAAAAATGGGAAAGTGATTTGAACTGACACCTCACAAAAGAGGATTTGATAGATTGTTTTATTGTTCAAAATTTTCACACTCTTCTATGCCCCATTGATAAAAGGCTTCACCATGCAAATTGCTTTGATCAATGAAATATGAGGGAAAGTGACATGTACCACCTAAATTAAAGCTTTAAGCCATGGGGTGTACCTGCCATGTTCTGCTTTTCATTTGGCACAAGACTATCAATGTCCAAAAAGGGGCTTCTTCACCAGCTTAGATCCCAGAGTGGAGAACCCATGGAGGAGAGCCACTAACTAAAGATGGTCAATTACCATATGAAGAAATATGCCTTTGTTATTAAAAAAAGAGTTATCTTTTCTTTTTTTCTCTATTCCCTTTATTTTCCTTTTTTCATTCTGCCTATTTTCTTTCCTTTTTTTTTATTAAACAACAGCTTTTCAATAAAGACTGTTCAAATTCAAAATAATTCAGGGGAATGCTAATTAGAATTATGAGGTACTACTAAGCCCTCACCTGAATGTATGAATTTTTAAAGATTGAGAATATGGAAGAATCTTACAATATAATATCAAGCCAGACACAAACAATAATATATGCTGACTGATTACATTCATGTAAAATACAAAAAGAAAGCAGGCGACACTGAACAAGAGTGTTTAGGGACACTCCAGATGCCCCAATTGCTATCTCCCTTCCATTGTGTCTTAAAAATACTGTCTTGGCAATCTCAATCTAAAATGCATCAAAATAACAAAAGCTGCCACTTATCAGATGGATCAGGAAAAAACTCCATTAAATTTGAAAATGCTTAATTTTAGTAACTTCCTTTTGTGAATTATTGGTTGATCACTAAACTAGAAATGATGTAAATATAATGCCTGCAACACAGAAGGTACCAGTACATCTTGTTTCTCTAGATCCCCTCCTTCCTGTTTGATACATTTTCATAGTATGCAGAACCAAATATATGAGTTAAAATTAAGTGGCTCTAAGATGAGGCTTGTTTTCATACTCTTCTTTTCCATAGTATCATAATGATTACTTCCAGAGAAATGTTAGATAACTTTTTGGGGATACACATAACTTTGACAATAAGAAGAAGCCATAATCTACCTCTTTTCATATAATTTTGCAAGGAAGTATCTCTAATAAAAGTCAAAGTGGTGTTTATTTTTCAGACTAGTGATTAGGAGACGACAAGATGTAGGTTCCGTGGCACTGGAAAATAGAGAGATAGATGATAGATGATAGATAGATAGATAGATAGATAGATAAATAAAATTAAAATTTAAAAGAAAAAAATGCAAGTCCTATTCTCAAGGTGCCAAGATAGGAAGAATTTCTATTACTTCTTACCTATTAAGAAAAGATCATAAAAGTATGAGCTACCTGGGAGATCACAAGGATAAATAGGATATTCTGTACACTTATGAGTAATCAGGCCCCAAGAAACCCCAAAATAGACCACATATCTTTGGTTTGTTTATACTTAAAGACTTCTCTTAAGCACAGGCCTATAATTAACTTCTCCCCAGCATCCTTCTGTAATAGACCATAACAAGGCCTGTGGAAGTAAAATGTCAAATAAAATTATGAAAGTAGTGAGTTTGCAACTATTATATAACAAGAATATATTGCTGTGCACTTGCAAAAACTTGAAATGTGTACATTAGGTTCAATCAATATGGGTTATCATCCTGCCCTAATTCTCAGTAAAAAGTACTAATGTCAGTGAGAAACTTCCTGAAAGTATTCCTGCACCTGTGCCCACTCGGAGATGCCTGCTTTTTTGGAGCAGCTACTTTTGGAGTAGTTGAAAGAGGAAGAAGAGAGCACCAGATTGCAGCATCCATCAAGTATCCAGACACCTATTTGTTTCATATGGAAACATTTGGAGAATTTTCAATATTTATTTATGAATGTAGTGAAAGTTGCTTTAAGTGAATCCAAGTAATCTCACACATCCTTAAAACTGCACCACTTTATAATCTACTAGAGGCCCAGTGCACAAAAATTTGGGGGGGGGGGTCCCTCAGAGGATGTCCACCTGCTGGCTTAGGCCCACTCTCCGGGGGATTGGACCTAAGCTGGCAGTCAGACATCCCTCTGGCAGCCCAGGAACCCTCGGGGGGATGTCCAACAAAAGGCTCCCAGTGGGAACGGGCCTAAACTGGCAGTCAGACGTCCTTAGTGCTGTTGTGGAAGTGGGAGAGGCTCCTGCCACCACCACTGTGTTGGCCAGCCATGAGTAGGCTTCTGGATGAGCAGAGCTCCCCATGTGGAAGCACACTGACCACCAGGAGGTAGCTCCTGCATTGAGCGTCTGCCCCTTGGTGGTCAGTGCGCATCATAGCAATCAGTCGTTCCTGGTCATTCTGCCATTAGGGTCAATTTGCATATTACCATTTTATTATATAGGATTGTACCTTATCCAGACTCTCAAATCATCTCAGAAGATTGGAAGAAACAGTAAAGCCTGATTAACTGAAATGATCAAATAAATAATCAAAGTAAAAATATCAATAATAAAAATAAAAAACAAACCACAGATATAAAAGTATATAGCAAATAAATATAAAAACTATTTTGTAAAAATGTATAAAATACATTTTAAAACTTGAAACATAGACTATTCTAGTTTTCACAGCAAAACAAAACAAAACAAAAGAACATAAAACTAAAATGCAAACTAGATACTGCAAAAAATATTTAAAATACTTATGACAAAGTTTTTATGTTACTAAAACAAAAACAAAAGACCTGTACACTGAAAAGAAAGAGAGAAACACAACTCAGATGGTCACAGGAAAAAGATAACATTTTATTTCCTCATCAGCTGTACTGTATTTAACCTTTTAACTCTTTGAAGATGCTCTCACTGGGACTGAAAAAATATCTGTTTGGAATTAAGCTAATCTGAGCAAATAGTTTTTTGAACTTCTCAATGCCATCAATATGAAATAATGTAGGTGTTAAACCATGAGGCAGAAAGCACTTCTTGTTAGATTAAAAAGTGCTAGAATGAAATGACCTAGGTTCAAGTTATGTCTTAATATCTATTGGCTGGGTTATCTTGGGAAAATACTATTTTTGAGCTTCACTTTCTTCTCCAAATGGAAATGATGCATTTCAAATGATGAAAAATGCACCATTATTGTCTATACTACTCAGAAAATATTGCTATTTTATTTGCAAGATGCCATCAAGTATAATATCCCTGGTTATTTCAGAGATGATAAAAATTTTAAATTGTAAAATCAATAAAATAGCATAATACAAATGAAGCATGGATACAAAATGAGGCAATATATGTTAAAATGGTTTATAAATTAAATCAATAGGATATTAATTCTATATCCATAATCTAGTATTTCAATATATACCACAATAAGTTGTTCTCTAGTTTGCTTCATATATGAATATTATGTCTCCCCAAAGAAATTATAAACTGTTTTAGAGAATGTATTTTTTTTATACTGCCATACCACCTAGCATAAATTTTCAACAACTGGTACTACTTGTTCATTTTTTGGATTTTATAGAAAAAGTTGAAAGAATTGTGATGTTTTCCTAAACTTTACTATTTAAAGAGCCTGCATAAGTAAGAAACTCAAAAAGTTGCCACCTAATTTGACATTCAATTGGGGCATTATGAATGAACAGTCAATATGTTATGTGGCAAATAATGTATTTTTATCTTATATCTGTTTGAGGGATTCTATATTGTACATTTTACTGCTGAGAAACAATTTTCCAAGGGTTTTTTATATTTCTCCGAGCAGAGAGAGACACTGACTACTCTTTGATCCATATTATCACTTTAAGGAATGTATGTATAACAAAGAGCAGGAAGGAAAGCGTTGCTTAGAAGAAAAGAGACATGATGCCCTCTGCAGAGCAAAGGTAACATATGTTGACTGTTTAGTAGTAAAGTTAATGTCTCCACCATGGCTAAGAGTAGGCATACTCCAGGCCTCTAAATTCATGGTGTCCCCCTGTAATGCAACCATTGTGTGCACATTTATAGTCTAACTCTCTTAATGTTTCTCTATGGGACGAAAAAATGTTACTCGGTGTCTTGCTGTCGCTGTGAGTAATAAACTCTCCTTCATCTCTGACTCAAGAGTCTTGTGTCTTCTATTACCATCCCTGACACTATGGCAAGCTAATTTGTTAGCTTGCATGTAGCGTAAAATTTTTGAATTTTCAAAGTCGTTGAAATTTTTATTCTGCTTTTTAATAATGAATTTGATATGATTCATGGCAATGTTTTAGACTTATAATTTTTTTCAGGATTCTTTTATCTACAAAAAGTAAAAGCTATTTCTCAAATGATATGAAAATATATCTCAATATTAAAGAAATCTGCACCTAAATTAGGCAATTAAAATCATAGCTGGGGAAGATATGGTTCTAAACAGATGTCTGGAAAGTTTCATTTGTAAAACAGTTTAAGAAAAGAGGTTACAACATCCTTTTTTGTAGAATTATGCCTGCAACAAAGGTTTATTCTAAAGGAAGTCTAAGAATCCATTTCAATCCAAAAAAATATAGATTTGAGATGAGGCCATCATTGATATTTCAAGATAGTAAAGTAGAAAAATACTAACATTATATAAATAGCATGGCAGCCTAGAATTAGCACATCATCTTCTTACAGAAGCTATTATTAGATTTAACCCTCAGACTCTGATAATTATCACTTCAGGAAAATCGCCCCAAGGAAACTTTTAAAGTTAGCTCACATACTATGACACATGTATAATTTAGGGTCAGTTGGAAAAATATTATCTACTTTGAGATATATAATTATTTAACAAGAAAAGAGGTCTGGCTCAGTGCAGGCATCTGAAATTGTTGATACTTTATTTTACATTTTTTGGGGGATATAATGTCTAAAAATAATTTTAATGTTATATTTAATTATAACCACTTTTAATGTACATTGCAGTCATTTTAAATGCAAAGGTAGAGCTATATATGTTTAAAAGATAAATTACCACAAATCTGTACTTATCTTTTGAAAAAGGTAAAATAATATGAAAATAACTTCCCATTCAAAATTTTCTGCTAAAATAGCTTATCATCCTATACATTATACAAACATTTATATTATAAGGAGATATTTCAACTACTGTATTGGTGAAATAGACACATAGTTAAGGGGGTGAAATGATAATGCTCAAAGAGAAATACAATAGAAGACAATAATAAATGTGAAAATGAGAGGGGAAAATGTGCTGATTTTCAGAAATCATCTATTCTGAAAGATTGGTGACTTTTGTTTGAATTTACTTTTGGTCCACTGACAAATTATTGCTCTTCCGAATCTGTTAGTCCATGGATATTTGGTGTGATGTCTTGCAAATTTTAAAAGCATAATTAAAATTGCCTTCATGTTTACTCAAAACATAGTAAATAGTCCTAAAGCTAATGGGACAATATGATTATAGTCACAAGCATTTAAGTTAAAATTCTTTATTAGCTTAATTTCTATTAATCCATATGTATTTATCAGAGAATCAATGCAATATATTTGTTCTAATGTGATTGACTCAATCATCCCCAAATTTAATTTACATAATAGATTATTATATTTAAATTAATAATTAGTGATTTATTATTTACAAAGTGCAAGTATTCCATGTTTTCCTCAGAGAAAAGTATTTTATTTATAAAAATTCTATTCAAGTTACACAAACTAAGTTGCCAAAGTAAAATGTTTTATCATGGGAATAGAATAGAACTGGAAAAAATAAATAGTCCTTTTTCTCATTTTCAACAGAAGCAAGTTTAAAGTCTATCACTGAAATTCTTTTATTTTTATTACTGAAATTCTTTATAAAATAAAATATTGTGGGGAACAAAAATTAGCCACATAGTCTTTGAACTCCTACCATGGAGAAGTGAAGTTAATATCCTCTCCCCTTAAATGCGAGCAGGTTCTGTGTCTGCTGTGACCAATAGACTGTGATGGAACTGATGATGAAACAGTTTCTATTCCCAGGCCTTAAAAGCCTGGCAGCCTACGTGCCTTGCTTTTTATTCGAATTACTGGCTCCTGGAACTTCACTGCCTTGCTGTGAGGAGCCTGGGACATATGGAGAGACTGTGTGTAAGGTGCTGTAGACAGCCACAGCTGAGATGGCAGGTCACTGCTAGCACCAATTGTCATCCAGGTGAGTGAGCCATTTTAGAGATCTGATCCATGGAGTCTCCAGATATCTCTACCCCTGACAACTATCTGTCTACAACACAAGGAGATCCTAGTCAAGACACAGAATTGTTACAACACAAAAACAAAATGTGATTTTTAATCATGTTAGGATGATTCATGTTTATTATGCAACAACTAGGGGCCCAGTGCACAATTTTGTGCACCTTGAAAGGATCTGTGGGCCATGAAGCTGCTGTGGGCACAGGGGCAGGTCTCGGCCCATCCTCCGCACCCCCGTCCAGCCCCTCCTGCTGTGGCCCCTGTCCCCTCTCTGCCAGCATCCCCACTCCTGCTGCAACTGCTCCCACATGCTGATGGCACTGGCCCTTCTCGCACCCACCGATGAAGCGGAGCGATTGGGGCCAGCACCAGCAGCAGGTGTGAGTGGGGTTGGTGCCATCAGCAGGTGTGAGCAGTGGCTGCTGCCCCCATTGCCCCTCTGGAGCAGGGGGAGGTGGAGAAGCCCTAAGGGGTGATCAGGGCCAGCAGCTGCCACTTGCACCCACTGATAGTGCTGAATGATCGAGGCCAGCGCTGGGCACTGGCAGTGGGTGCAAGTGCTGGGCGGGATTGCGGTACTTGAAAGCAAAGAATTTTCGGTAACCACCAGATGCTCGCACCAATGACAGTGACTGGTGCTCTGCCTTGGTCTGGGGCACCCGCTCACCTGCTCCACTATCCAGCCGTGGCTGACACCCGCCATGGTCCACACGCCCCCTGGGGGTCAGTGCATGTCATAGCGTCTGGTTGTTTGGTTGTTCAGCCATTTGGTCTATTTGCATATTAGGGTTTTATATAAATAGACTAGTGGCCCGGTGATTGAAATTCATGCACATTAAAAGGGAATTATTTAGAGGAAATATTTTAATATTGCTACCTGCCCTTTCTCTATAATAGAAGTGTCAGAGATGAAAGAAAATTAGTAAAATGTATATGAAAATCTCCTTCCTGTCAGAATCTGGGGTGCACCATGGGACCCAGAGTCAAGTCCCCACCCACTGGCATGTGCCTCAAAATCACACAAGACCCAGATCCTGCTGGCCCCACCCCCGTCAAGCCCCACAGGGTGGAGAGCGCAGCCTCAAGTCCCCCATCAAGACTCCCAGGTGAGGGGTGCAGCCTCAGGTCCCCTGGCGCAGCACCATGTCCCCCGGCCCAGCACCAGGGCAGGGGGCATGGCGTCAGGTCCCCCGGCCCTGGCACGAGGGCATGAGGGCGCAAGAGTGCGAGGGCACGAGGGTGTGATGACATTTGCATATTAGCTCTTTATTATATAGAATAGGTGACAAAAATACTTTTAAATTACACATACTTATTATGATTTTAAAGTACATATTTTAAATTGTTTTACAAAAAAATATTATTGTTCCCATAAGATGAATTTTTCTTCTTACTCTGAAAATTTTCTAGTTCTGGATTGAAAGTACCCCATCAGGTAGAAGGGGTACTTCAGTGTCAAGTTATCACAGAACAAAATATTTCAGAGTGAATCTTGATGTTCCAGTTTAGTCTAAAGAGTTGCATTTATGGACTTGTACGTGATCAAGAGAGTCATGGCTAGTATAAATAAAACTAAAACTTTTTACTAAACCACAAGAGATTGAATAACCAGACTCCACCTCAGGAGTGATCATGCAGGCCAAACTAAAACCCCATATAGCACAATAATATTAAAGACTAGAGGCCCAGTGCATGAATTCAGGGCTGATTGGGCCAGGCATGCAAGAGGGGAGGGGCAGCTAGTGGTTGGCCAGCCGGCCCCCACCAATTGGGGTGGAGGGGGCCAACTCTGGGGGGTGGCCAGGGGAAAAGGTCATGGGCGGCCCTGCCCCCTGGTTGAACTCCTGATCGAGGGGATAATTTGCATATTAGCCTTTTATTATGTAGGACTAGAGGCCCAGCAGATGAAATTCATGCATGAGGAGGGGGTCCCTCAGCCCAGCCTGCACCCTCTCACAATCTGGTACTGCTGGCTCCTAACTGCTCACCTGCCTGCCTGCCTGATCACCCCTAACCATTCTGCCTGCCTGCCCCATCGCCCCTAACCACTCTGCTTGCCTGATTGCCCCTAACTGCTTGCCTGCCTGCCCGATCACCTCTAACCACCTCTGCCTCAGCCCCTCCTGCCACAGCTTCATCCGGAATGACATCCAGAATGATGTCCGGAAAGTCGTTTGGCTGTCCGGTCTAATTAGCATATAACACTTTTATTATTATAGACTAGAGGCCAATGCACAAAATTCGTGCCCCAGGCGGGGTCCCTCAGCCAGCCTGCACCCTCTCACAGTCCGGGAGCCCTCAGGGGATGTCCGACTGACAGCTTAGGCCTGCTCAAAAGACATCCTTAGTGCTGCCGCAGAGGTGGGAGAGGCTCCGACCACCGCCGCTGCACTCGCCAGCCATGAACTCAGCTTCTGGCTGAGTGGCGCTCCCCCGGTGGGAGTGCACTGACCACCAGGAGGTAACTCCTGCATTGAGCGTCTGCCCCCTGGTGGTCAGTGTGTGTCATAGTGACTGGTCATTCCACTGTCGGACAGAAACCAGCTCTCTGACATTCCCCGAGGGGTCCCAGATTGCAAGAGGGTGCAGGCCAGGCAAAGGGGCCCCACCGGTGCACAATCAGGGCCAGGGAGGGACATAGGAGGTTGGCCAGCCAGCTGGGGATGGACTGAGGGAGGGCTCCATGGCATGTCCAGCCCATCTTGCTCAGTTCCAATCGGCCGGACCTCAGCAGCAAGCTAACCTACCAATCGGAGCGTCTGCCCCCTGCTGGTCAGTGCATGTCATAGTGACTGGTCAACCGGTCAACTGTCTGCCCCCTGGTGGTCAGTGTACATCATAGCAAGCAATTGATCAGCCTTAGCATATCATTAGTATATTACACTTTGATTGGTTGAACAGCCAACTGGACAACCAGACACTTAACATATTAGGCTTTTATTATATAGGACTAGAGGCCCGGTGCACAAAAATTTGTGCATTCGCAGCCCGGCCTGTGCCCTCTCGCAGTCTGGACCCCTTGGGAGATAACGACCTGCTGGCTTAGGCCTGCTCCCGGGTGGCAGAGGGCATGCCCAATCCCTAGGTGCAGCCCCAGGTCAGGCTCAGAGCAGGGCCAACTGGGGAGTTGGGGTGCCGCCCCCTCATGCACAGAGCAGGGCGGATCGGGAGGTTGCGATGCCACCTTCAGTCACGCTCAGGGTAGGGCCGATTGGGGGGTTGGAGCACCGCCCCCTGTCACACTCAAGGCAGGGTCGATGGGGAGGTTGCGGCACCACCCCCTGTCACGCACAGAGCAGGGCCGATCAGGGCATTGGGGAACGGCCCCCTGTCACTCACAGAGCAGGGCCGATCAGGGGTTTGGGGCGCTGCCCCCTGTCACTCACAGAGCAGGGCCCATCAGGGGGGTTGAGGAGCTCCCCCCTGTCACTCACAGAGCAGGGCCGATCAGGGGGTTGAGGAGCTCCCCCCTGTCACACTCAGGGCAGGGCCAATGGGGAGGTTAAGGCTCTACCCTGTCACACATAGAGCAAGGCCCGTGGAGGGGGGTTGGGGCGCCACCCTCTATCATCCATAGAACAGGGCCGATCAGGGGGTTGGAGCGCCGCCACTGTCACACTCAGGGCAGGGCCGATGGAGAGGTTATGGCTCTACCCTGTCAAACACAGAGCCGCAGGGCGATCAGGAGATTGGGGAGCTCCCCCCTATCAGGCACAGAGCAGGGCTGATCAGGGGGTTGGGGCGCCTTCCCCTGTCACGAACAGAGCAGGGCAGATAGGGAGGTTGTGACCCTGGCCCCTGTCACACACAGAGCCACAGGGTGATCAGGGGGTTGGGGAGCTCCCCCCCTGTCACACACAGAGCCTCAGGGCGATCAGGGGGTTTGGGTGCTGCCCCCTGTCACGCTGATCCCGGTGCCGGGAGCCTCGCTGCTCCGCTGATCCCGGTGCCGGGAGGCATATTACCCTTTTACTATATAGGATAGAGGCCTGGTGCACGGGTGGGAGCCGGCTGGTTTGCCCTGAAGGGTGTCCTGGATCAGGGTGGGGATCCCCACTGGGGTGCCTGGCCAGTCTGGCTGAGGGGCTGAGGGCCGTTTTGAGGTTGGCGGGTGACTGAAGCTCCCAACTGCTCCTTTTTTTCTTTTCTTTTTTTCTATTCTGGGCCAGCTTTAGCTCTGAGGCCTCGCTGCTGAAAACATTGATACAATGTTGCAGTCAGGGTGGCTGAAGCCCGGCTGACTGAAAGTCGGTTTCTGGGGTTTTGTTTAGCTTCTTATTTGCAACATAGTACATAGTTGCTTAGAGTTGCAGCTGAGAGGCCGGCAAGTCAGGCGGGGAACGTTGGAGTCCGCAGTCACTGGAGCAAGCAAGTCTCCCTGTTCGCTTCAGTGCATGGCTGCCGGCCACCATCTTGGCTGACAGTTAATTTGCATAAGGATATGCTGATTAGCCAATGGGAAGGGTAGCAGTCGTATGCTAATTACCATGTTTCTCTTTCATTAGTGTAGATGGTCATGCTATGTCCCTTATGGACTGTGTGTGTGTGTGTGTCTTCCGATATATCCATACACCTAAACATATAGACACACACCTATTAAATATGAAGTCTGTGGAAAATATGGACTAGAACCTTGTTGAGAGAACATTTTAGAATATGACTGGTCACATAGAAACAATCAAACAAAAACCAAAATGTAACTGGTATATTCAATAGATTCTGTCTTGGGTCATGAATAAAATTTTCCCATTTTGACAATTGTCAACATTTCCCTCCCCAGCCCTGATCAGCTCTGTTGATCCCGGTGCCAGGAGGCCTCGCGGCTCTGCTGATCCCGAGTTCAGGAGGCCTTGTGGCTCTGCTCATCCCGGTGCTGGGAGGCTCCGCTGTTCCCAGGCCGGGAGGCCTCGCGGCTCCACTGATCAGAGGCTGGGAGGCCTCGTGGCTCCGCTGATTCTGGTGCTGGGAGGCATATTACCCTTTTACTATATAGGATAGAGGCCTGGTACATGGGTGGGGGCCGGCTGGTTTGCCCTGAAGGGTGTCCTGGATCAGGGTGGGAGTCCCGCTTGGGTGCTTAGCCAGCCTGGATGAGGGGATGATGGCTGTTTGCAGCTGGTCACACCCCCTTCAGGGTGGGGGTCCCCACTGGGGTGCCTGGACAGTCTGGGTGAGGGGCTGAGGGCCGTTTTCAGGATGGCAGGTGACTGAAGCTCCCAACCTCTCCTTTTTTTCTTTTTCTTTTTTTTATTCTGGGATTTATTTACTTTCTATGGCTGTCACTGGAGCTGACAGCCAGCTTTAGCTCTGAGGCTCAGCTCCAGCTCTGAGACCTTGGCTGCTGAAAGCAGGTTTCTGGGCTTTTTTACCTTCTGTATTTGAAACTTTGTTGCAACTCCAGCTCTGAGATCCTGACTGACTAAAAGCAGGTTTTTCTGGGTTTTGTTTAGCTTCTATATTTGCAACATAGTTGCTTAGAGTGCAAGCTCAGAGGCCGGCAGCGGTAGGCGGGGAACCTTGGCTTCCTCCGTCACTGGAGCAACCAAGCCTCTTGTTCGCTTTAGCTGCCTGGCTGCCGGCCGTCATCTTGGTTGGCAGTTAATTTGCATATCTCGCTGATTAGCCAGTGGGAAGGGTAGCAAAGTTATGGTTAATTGCCATGTTTCTCTATTATTAGATAGGATTATTCAATTTACTTTTTTGATTTTTTTAACTCTGAGCAGTGTCAAGGTTGCAATCATTCATTATGCTGGTCCAAGCAGTCAGCTATCAGGCTGCATATAAGGTTCCTGACATTATAAACTGCTAATTTAAATTGAACTAAATGATGTCTAGTCTAAGTCACTTATATTTTTATTCAAGTGTAAAAGTTACAGACAAGTTAAAATAAATACTGATGGCCTGGCTCGGTGGTTCAGCTGGTTGGAGCATCGTTTGGTACATCAAAGAGTTGTGTGTTTGATTCCCAGTCAGGGCATCTGCCTGGATTGTTGGTTCCATCCCAGTCGGGGTGCTTGTGGGAGGCATCTCATTGATGTCTCTCTCACACATTTCTCTCTCTCTCCCCCAATGAACATTTCTTCCGGTGAGGATTTTAAAAAATTGCAAAAATTAAATAAATTAATACTGATTCTGAAGTCTTCATTTCACCCAAGTAAAACTATAAATTGAACTTAGGAGATTTGAAATTGCACATGGGTTAAAGTAAATAACCTCTAATGTTTCCTCCAAATATGAAATTCTATGACTTATAACAGATAAATATATGAGGGATGTAATGCATTATAGACCCACCACAGCTAACATAATGTGTATGTAGCAGTAAACTGTAAGGGCGGACATTCTTAATTTATCTTGAAACTTCAATGAGCCAGATGCAAGAGTTTTTACTTTTTACCCGGCCTTACTGCTACTAGAAAACTTTCCCATCTTTGACTCACTCTTTTATCTCCAAAGAAATTGTCTCTTCTCCCTTTTTAACCCATTGTATGCCATAAGCAGCTGTAGACGCAAGTGGCGGTCTTTCCCCACATGCTGCGCATCTATAATAATAATTAAAAAATATTTGCCTTAACTGGCAGCCCTAACCAACTTTAAAATCATTTTTCTTGAGTAATATATTCATTTTTATAATATTCATTGCAAATTGATTTTTTAAATTAAATTCAAAATATTGTAATGTGTGGGGATGGTTTCTGTTTTGGACACGTGGCAGTTAACTGGTTAATTTCCTTGCTGCTAGAGTCATCACTAGATTCAATCCCAACAAGCCCTCTTAACTAATTGACTCAGCTCCAAGACCAGGCTGGGTTGGGGGGCTTGGTACTCAGGATTAAAAAACATTCAAAGGATCTCCTTGGTATTATTGTGATGAATTAGATGAAACTAATTTTTATATGTAATAAAGATCCAAAACTGCTACAAAAGTTTCTACTATACATGCAAAATACAGGCTTTTACTTGGGAATCCTAAAACTTTCTATGGAAAAAAAAGTATTATGTTTTTTAAACATCTAACAAATACCTGTAGGATAAAAATTATTATTAAAATGAAAACTCTGATAAGTAGCTAAATATTTGACAACATCACCTTTAACTTGGAGTTTAATTTGTCATAACAGCTTGATTGACTATACATATCAAAATTTTGTTTTCATACAAACATGTATATCATTGTTATTTGCATAGCATTGTCCTTGCCTCAACCTTAGTGGGAAACTGCACTTTGAGGGACTCATAATAGGTTATCAGTCTTCCTATTAAGTCTTGTATAGTGAGATTAGAAAATAGATCCGTTGGCTAAATACTTATTTTGTGCTAGGTGCTTTACATGCTTTATCTCTAACTCACAACATTTTGCAGATGAAGAAACAGAAAATGAAAGCTATTAAATGACATTCACAAAGTTAATGGGATTTTAATCTGCTGTTAACACCAAAGCTGGGGTCTTTGCAATATAGTATTACACTTTGCTCATACATTCTACGACACAATAATGAACTAAGTAGAAATTATTAACTGCACATTATAGATGAGGAAATTAAAATAGACAGCCACACCCTGGCCAGTGTTGTTAAATGGTTAGAGAGTCAGCCTGCCCCCTGAAGGGTCTCTGTTGGATTTCCAGTCAAGGGCACCAGAGTTGCAGGTTTAATCCCCAGCCCCAGTTGGGTGCAGGGTATGTGCAGGAGGCAACCGTAATCAATGTGTCTCTCTCACCTCAAGGTTTCTCTCTCTCTTTGTCTCCTCCTCCCTCTCTTCTACTCTCTCTAAAAAAAATCAATGGAAAAAATATCCTCTGGTAAGGATTAAGAACAACAAGAAAATAGACAGACACATTGATGTGCATAGATGGTCACAGTAAGATAAAAGCAGAATATAAATAAAACATTTGGTTAACTGAATTTCAGTCTTTCAGTGAAATACTGTTTTGAATAAATTTGAATTCTGGGTCTTGTGCATTGTTTCTAGTTTTAAATTATATATATAATTTAGATAGACCTTTAAAAGTTATATGTTTTTATTATAGACTAGAGGCCCGGTGCACAAAAATTTGTGCACTCGAGGGGGGGGGGAAGGGGTCCCTCAGCCCATCCTGTGCCCTCTCGCAGTCTGGGACCCCTCAGGAGATAATGACCTGCTGGCTTAGGCCTGCTCCTGGGTGGCAGAGGGCAGGCCCAATCCCTAGGTGCAGCCCCTGATCAGGCTCAGAGCAGGGCCGATTGGGGAGTTGGGGCGCCACCCCCTGTCATGCACAGAGCAGGGTGGATGGGGAGGTTGTGATGCCACCCCTAGTCACGCTCAGGGTAGGGCCGATTGGGGGGTTGGGGCACCGCCCTCTGTCACACTCAAGGCAGGGTCGATAGGGAAGTTGCGGCGCCACCCCCTGCCACGCACAGAGCAGGACCGATCAGGGGGTTGAGGAGCTGCCCCCTGCCACGCACAGAGCAGGGACCATCGGGGCTTGGGGCTCCGTACTCTCTCACACACAGAGCAGGGTCAATCAGGGGTTTTGGGAGCTCCCCCCTGTCATGCACAGAGCAGGGCTGATCAGGGGGTTGGGGAGCTGCCCCCTGTCACACACAGAGCAGGGCCAATCAGGGGGTTGAGGAGCTCCTCCCTGTCACGCACAGAGTAGGGCCAATAGGGGAGCTGGGGCACCGCCCCCTGTCACACACAGGCAGGGCCAATCAGGGGGTTGAGGAGCTCCCCCTATCACATACAGAGCAGGGCCCGTGGGGGGGTTGGGGCGCCGCCACTGTCACACACAGAGCCGCAGGGCAATCAGGGGGTTTGGGCACTGCCCCCTGTCACACACAGAGCCGCAGGGCAATCAGGGCGTTTGGGCGTTGCCCCTTGTCACGCTGATCCCAGTGCCGAGAAGCCTCGAGGCTCTGCTGATCCCACCTGGCAGGGTCACAGATCCGGGTCCCAGACCGCAGACAGCCCTGCCTGCTGCCGCCTGCCTTCAGTATGCAAATTAGCCGCCATCTTGTTGCTTCAGGGTGGGGGTCCCCACTGGGGTGCCTGGCCAGTCTGGGTGAGGGGCTGAGGGCCGTTTTCAGGCTGGCGGGTGACTGGAGCTCCAAACCTCTCCTTTTTTTCTTTTTTTTTTTATTCTGGCATTTATTTACCTTCTATGGCTGTCACTGGAGCTGAGAGCCGGCTTTCTCTCTGAGGCTCGGCTGAAAGCAGGTTTCTGGCCTTAGTTTTCTGTATTCGAAACAATGTTGCGACTCCAGCTCTGAGATCCCGGCTGACTGACAGGAGGTTTCTGGAGTTTTGTTTATCTTCTGTAAATGTTACTATGTTTCCAACTGAAGCTCAGACGCTGGCGGGGAATGTTGGAGTCCACAGCAAGCAAGCCTCCTGTTAGCTTCCAGCTGCCTGGCTGCCGGCCGCCATCTTGGCTGACAGTTAATTTGCATAAGGATACGCTGATTAGCCAATGGGAAGGGTAGCGGTCGTACGCCAATTACCATGTTTCTCTTTTATTAGTGTAGATAAGATAGAATAGTCTACCTAAGGAGCAAAACAATAAACACTCTTAAAGCAAATATTTAAACAAATGCCCAACTTTCAGAAATAATAAATCTCATTTGATTAAAATAGTCTAGACCCTCTGGAGGGAATGGCTGCCCCAGTCCTGGGCCCAGGGGTGTCTCAGCACTCAATTCGCTGCCACCTCCCCCGGCTTCCCCTCTCTCCTCAGCCTCTCCCCAGATTCCACTCGTCCGCACCTTCGCCCTCTCTTCAGCACATCTGACCTCAAAGGGCTTGGTGCTAATGCATTAAAAACACCCAGCACCCCTGCGTCTGAAGCCTCCCTCCACCAGCCAGAAGAGCCACCACAACTGTGAACAGCACCCACCAGAGGCTCTGCTATCAACAGAGGAGCCGCTGCTACCACAACCGCCCAAGGAGCAACCACAGACCGAGGAGCCACTGCCACCCAGGGAGCAGCCACTGCCACCCAGGGTCCAGCCACTGAACGATTCAACAACTAGTAATGTCAGTGAGACCAAACATGGGTAGACAAAGAAACCCCCAAAGGAAAGAAAATGAGGACTCGCCAGAAAAGCAGCTAAGTGAGACAGAGATATGCAACATGACGGAAAAAGAATTCAGAATAAGGTTCCTAGAGTACATGCACCAGATGTTCAAGAAGCAAGAAGAAACAGATGAAAAACTCAACTACGTATACAAGAAACTAGAAGAAACAGATGAAAAAATCAACAACTTAAGTAAGTCCCAAGAAGAAATGAAGAGCGACATAGCTGCAATAAAAAACACCATTGAAAGTATCAACAGTAGACTGGGAGAAGCGGAGGACCAAATCAGTGAATTAGAAGACAAGGAAGCAAAACACACTCAAACTGTACTGCAAATGGAGAAAAAAATTAAAAGACAGGAGGAGAGTCTAAGGGAACTTTGGGACAACATGAAACGAAGCAACATACAAGTAATAGGGGTGCCAGAACAACAGAAAGATGAACATGGATTAGAAAACCTATTCGAAGAAATAATATCAGAAAACTTCCCTGAGGTGGGGATGAAAAAAGTCACACAAGCCCAGAGAGTCCCAAACAAGGTGAACCCGAAAAGACCCACACCAAGACACATCATAATTACCATGGCAAATGTTCAGGATAAAGAGAGAATCTTACAGGCTGCAAGAGAGAGGCAGAAAGTAACATACAAGGGATCTCCCATTAGATTATCAAATGATTTCTCAACAGAAACACATCAGGCCAGAAAAGAATGGACGGAAATCTACAAAGTGATGCAAAGCAAAGGACTGAATCCAAGAATACTCTATCCAGCAAGGCTATCATTCAAAATCGAAGGGGAAATAAGAAGCTTCACAGACAAAAAAGGGCTAAGGGAGTTTATCACCACCAAGCCAGCCATGCAAGAAATGCTAAAGGGACTGGTGTAAAAGAAGAAATATCAAGCTCAGAAAGAAAACAGCCACACACACACACAAAAAAGAAATGGCTACAAACAAGTACCTTTCAATAATAACTTTAAATGTAAATGGACTAAATGCTCCAACTAAAAGACATCGAGTGGCTGAATGGATAAAAAAACATGACCCATACATCTGCTGTCTACAAGAGACCCACCTCATTGGAAGGGACTCACACAGACTGAAAGTGAAGGGATGGAAACATATCTTTCACGCAAATGGAAAGGAAAAGAAAGCTGGGGTAGCAATACTTATATCTGACAAAATACATCTCAAAGTGAAGGCCATAACCAGAGATAAGGAAGGCCACTTCATAATACTAAAGGGATCAATACAACAAGAAGATATAACCCTGGTAAACATATATGCACCCAATGAAGGAGCACCCACATACATAAGAAAACTTCTGGAAGATATCAGGGGAGAGATCGACAATAATACAATCATAGTAGGGGACTTTAATACACCACTGACATCACTGGATAAATCCGCTAGACAAACAATCAGCAAAGAAACAGCAATCCTAAATGACTCACTAGATCAGATGGACTTAATTGACATCTTCAGAACACTACACCCCACAGCTGCGGAATATACATTCCTCTCAGGTGCTCATGGGACATATTCAAAAATAGACCACATATTGGGTCACAAGCAAAGTCTCCACAAATTCAAGAAGATTGAGATCATAAAAAGCATCTTCTCAGACCACGATGGCATAATGTTAGAAATAAACTACAATAAAAACAACCCAAAATACTCAAACACTTGGAAGCTGAATAGCATGTTATTAAATATTGATTGGGTTACCGATGACATCAAAGAAGAAATTAAAAACATCCTGGACACTAATGACAATGAAAACACAACAATCCAAAACCTCTGGGACACAATGAAAGCAGTCCTGAGAGGGAAGTTTATAGCTCTACAGGCCTATCTCAAAAAACAAGAAAAAATGGTAGTTAATCATCTAACTCTACAACTCAAAGAATTAGAAAGAGAGCAACAAGAAAACCCCAGAGTGAGCAGAAGGAAGGAGATAATAAAGATTAGAGCTGAAATCAATGACATAGAGACCAAAAAAACAATACAGAAAATCAATGAAACCAAGAGCTGGTTCTTTGAAAAGATAAACAAGATTGACAAACCCCTCGCCAGGCTCACCAAGAAGCAAAGAGAAAGGTCCCAAATAAACCAAATCAGAAATGATAGAGGCGAAATAACAACAGACCCCACAGAAATACAAATGATTGTTAAACAATACTACGGGCAACTCTACTCCAACAAACTAGACAACCTGGAGGAAATGGACAAATTCCTAGAAAAATACAACATTCCAAAACTCAATCAGGAAGAATCTAAAAACCTCAATAGGCCAATAACTATGGAAGAAATTGAAGCAATCATCAGAAAGCTTCCAGCAAACAAAAGCCCAGGGCCAGACGGCTTCACAGGGGAGTTCTACCAAACATTCAAGGAAGAACTAAAACCTACCCTCCTCAGACTACTACAAAAAATTCAAGAGGAAGGAACACTTCCAAGCTCATTCTATGAAGCCAGCATCACCCTAATACCAAAACCAGGTAAAGACATCACAATGAAAGAGTATTACAGGCCAATATCCCTCATGAACATAGATGCCAAAATCCTCAACAAAATCTTAGCAAATCGGATCCAGCAGTACATCAGAAGGATCATACACCATGACCAAGTAGGATTTATCCCAGAGATGCAAGGATGGTACAACATCCGTAAATCAATAAATGTGATAAATCACATAAACAAATTGAAAGAAAAAAACCACATGGTCATATCAATTGATGCAGGAAAAGCATTCGACAAAATCCAACACCCATTTTTGATAAAAACTCTCAGAAAGGTGGGAATAGAAGGATCATACCTCAACATAATAAAAGCCATATATGACAAGCCCACAGCCAACATCATACTCAATGGTCAAAAACTAACACCATTTCCCCTAAGAACAGGAACAAGACAGGGATGCCCACTCTCACCACTCCTGTTCAACATAGTACTGGAAGTATTAGCCATTGCAATTAGGCAAGAAGAAGAAATAAAAGGCATCCAAATTGGAAAAGAGGAAGTAAAACTGTCCTTATTTGCAGATGACATGATATTATACATACAAAACCCTAGAGACTCCATCAAAAAGCTACTAGACTTAATACATGAATTTGGCAATGTAGCAGGATACAAAATTAACCCCAAGAAATCCGAGGCATTTCTATACACCAATAGTGAACTTTCAGAAAGAGAGATTAGAAAAACAATCCCATTTACCATCGCACCAAAAAAATTAAGATACCTAGGAATAAACTTAACTAAAGAGGTTAAAGACCTCTACTCAGAAAACTACAGGACGTTGAAAAAAGAGATAGAGGAAGACATAAACAGATGGAAGAACATACCATGTTCTTGGATTGGTAGAATCAACATCATTAAAATGTCCATACTACCCAAAGCAATCTATACATTCAACGCACTTCCCATTAAAATACCAATGGCCTTCTTCAAAGATCTAGAACGAACTCTCCAAAAATTCATCTGGAATAAAAAAAGACCCCGAGTAGCTGCAGCGATCCTGAGAAAGAACAAAGTAGGTGGGATCTCAATGCCAGATATCAAACTGTATTACAAAGCCACTGTTCTCAAAACTGCCTGGTACTGGCACAAGAACAGACATATAGACCAGTGGAATAGAATAGAGAGTCCAGAAATTAGCCCGAACCAATATGCTCAATTAATTTTTGACAAAGGAGGCATGAACATACAATGGAGCCAAGATAGTCTCTTCAATAAATGGTGTTGGGAAAATTGGACAGATATATGCAAGAAAATGAAACTAGAGCACCAACTTACACCATACACAAGAATAAACTCAAAATGGATAAAGGACTTAAATGTACGACAGGAAACCATAAAAATTCTAGAAGAATACAAAGGCAACAAAATCTCAGACTTATGCCAAAACAATTTCTTCACTGATACAGCTCCTAGGGCAGTTGAAACTAAAGAGAAACTGAACAAATGGGACTACATCAAAATAAAAAGCTTCTGCACAGCAAAAGAAACCATCAACAAAACAACAAGAAAACCCACCTCTTGGGAAAACATATTTGCCAACGTCATATCTGATAAGGGCTTAATCTCCAAAATTTATAGGGAACTCATACAACTTAACAAAAAGAAGATAAACAATCCAATCAAAAAATGGGCAAAGGATCTAAATAGACACCTTTCAAAAGAGGACATTCAGAAAGCCAAGAGACATATGAAAACATGCTCAAAGTCACTAATCATCCGAGAGATGCAAATCAAAACAACAATGAGGTACCATCTCACACCTGTCAGAATGGCCATCACCAACAAATCAACAAATGACAAGTGCTGGAGAGGATGTGGAGAAAAAGGAACACTTGTGCACTGCTGGTGGGAATGCAGACTGGTGCAGCCACTATGGAAGGCAGTATGGAGGTTCCTGAAAAAATTGGAAATGGAACTCCCATTTGACCCTGTGATCCCACTTCTAGGAATATATCCCAAGAAACCAGAAACACCAATCAGAAAGAATATATGTACCCAGATGTTCATAGCAGCACAATTCACCATAGCTAAGATCTGGAAACAGCCTAAGTGCCCATCAGTAGATGAATGGATTAGAAAACTGTGGTACATCTACACGATGGAATACTATGCTGCTTTTAAAAAGAAGGAACTCCTACCATTTGCAACATCATGGATGGAACTGGAGAGCATTATACTAAGTGAAACAAGCCAGTCAATGAAGGAAAAATACCACATGATCTCACTCATTCATGGATAATAAAGACCATTACAAACTTTTGAACAATAATAGATACAGAGGCAGAGCTGCCTCAAACTGATTGTCAAACTGCAGTGGGAAGGCCAGAGAGAGTTGGGGGGCAGGAGGGAGGGGAGTAAGAGATCAACCGAAGGACTTGTATGCATGCATATAAGCATAACTAATGGACATAAGACACTGGGGGGTAAGGGAGGGTAGGGGTTTGTCAAGGGCGGGGGGGAAAAAAGGACACTTATGTAATACCCTTTGTAATACTTTAAGCGAAAAAAAAAATAAAATAAAATAGTCTAATAAGTGGCCTCTAGGTGCCTACTTAAGAAAGAAGAGATAATAAAATTTAGGAGACCTGAATCTAAATAAAACAGCCACTTAATGTTTTCATATGATGTACACTGTTTGAGCACATAATTAAATTGTGTTTATAATAGGAAAAGTTTAAATATATGTGTGTGTGTGTGTGTGTGTGTGTGTGTGTGTGTAAAGCTCACAAACGCATCATGATGGTTTTGCTAAGATGTGACTCGAAGTATTTCTTTTGGTTCCCTGAAATGGGCATAGCTTTTTTATATTTTCAGTGTCATCAATATGCCAATTAGTGTTGCTATGCTTGCTTTATTTGCACTTCAGTATGCCAATGACATATAAGAATTCATCAAATTTAAATCATTAATAATTGTCATGCTACACTGCAATCTACATACAGACTTCCAAACTAGAATAAATTAATTGATATATGAGTTGTATTCTTTTTTATTTGCTCCCTGACAACTGGATTAATTTTACCTTATCTCATAACAAAGCTTCTGAACACTAGTATAGATAAAATTACATTGAATTATTAATTATATAGATGGCCTGAGGTTAATAATGATTCTCAGCTGCTCACATTTCTGAAGGCACTTCATTCTTCTAGCCATGACATTGTCAGAAACAATTACGAAGTCAAGAAATGAGAAGGTAAAGTTACATGGAACTTAAATCATAATTAGTCTCTGATCCAGTTTTGATACCAATTAAGTTCTACTCTTCTGTTTTCTTCTTCTAAATAATTCAGGCAAGCCTTTCTCTTCTTTTCATAAATATGCTTTTATATTTGCTATTAGATGATGTCCTATTCCACATGGCTGTAATCCAAAGCATCACTAATGAGAACTTAATAGTTCTTAACAGTTTGCCATTAAACAGTTCCAATGTCAAGAACTCAGAGAGGTTAAACTGAATACAAATAAACTGTCCCCTTACCTTTCTCTTTACAGAATGCAAGGAAACAATTCATTTACTCTTGGGGCTTGAGCAAAAAAAAATCTAATTTGTTTCTTCACTGGCAGCCACTAAGCTTACATTACAGCAAGAGCTGTGAAATGCATAAAATTATTTTGATCTTGACAAAAACAGAAATTAGCCAGACTTTGAAGTTTAAAGGGGAAATAACTAAAACTGACTTTAGATGAGAATTTGATACAGGGATGTAGTGGTAAGCAGGGAAAAGGGATATAATTCCTGGCCAATAAAATCCAATATCTTTGAAAATCAGTAAGGCATATTGAAAAGGCCCTTTGGTTCAATTTAGGATCCATAAGCCTACCTATGTTCCTGAAATAACTCTATAGCTTCAAGCTAAAAAAGAGTCAGCAGAGGAGGGACATTGCCAATTAGAGTCAGGACATTGTCCTGAGTGGCAAGAGTGGCATCAAGTGTTTAGACTGCTGGGGTCAGACTGGACCTGGGTTCAGTACTTGAATTCTGGCTAGGAAATAATTCAGAGCCAAGACTCCAACTATAAGAGAACATCTATATCTATGTATCTATGTATCTATGTATCCAAAATCTTGCAGAGAGAAGTGTACATACAGATTTATGAGGCCCAAAAGAACCCAAAGAGGTTGAACCTTAGAAAAGTTACAAATAGACTAATTTATCAGAATCAAAGAATGAATTTTGAAAGTAGAAAGAGAAAAGTGACTTGTTACATACAAGAAAACCTCCATAAGTATATATATGCCTAAGTGACCAAACGACCGGATGACCAGTAGGCCAGCCGCTATGATGCACACTGACCACCAGGAGGCAGACATTCAATGCAGAAACAGCCCCCTGATGGTCAGTGTGCTCCCACAGCCAACTTCTTGTGGATGGCCAACCTCCCATGGTCCCTCCCCCCCTGCTGGCCAGTCCCAATCTGCCCTGATTGGGACTGGGCGAGAAGTCCTGATCATCCCTGATCATTGGCCAGGCCAAGGGACCCCACCCATGCATGAATTTGTGCACCATACCTCTGGTGTATTTATAAAATCACAGAGGTAGAAGAAGTCATTTGTAAAATAAAGGGGCTTAGGAAACAAGTTACAGAGACAAAGTTCCCTTGGAACTTGGGAGTGAGAAAGGTTATGATAACAAACCTTGGGGGAGGAAGGGAGAGAGGAGAAAGAGAAAGGCTCCAGGTGTGCTCCCGGATGGGAGAGGGGGATGGATCCTCTGCCCTAAGGGTTTTAAGGGTGGAGAGTTTAGGGGAGGTCCCAGGGGAAGATCCAATAAAATATTCAGCATCTTTCCAGGTATGTCCTTTCAGGGTCAAGGTTTCCACAGATTGATTGGTTGGCACCAGGGCAGGGGATCACTATTCAATGCAGCTGATCTTGATGATCAGTCTAGGTGTTGCTTGTCTGGTTTAGCTGCTTTTCTGGGTCTGGGGTTGAAATACAACTGAGGCCTAGATGTTATCTCTAGGGAGGAAAGGTCAGGAAATGAGCAGTCCACTCCACTGGCAAGCTTGGCCATAGATGCCCAGCAGCTATGGAGCACATCCTATGGCCTGCTTAGGCAGGAAGCCGCGCCAGGAGTCCTACCAAATTGTTGAGCATAGCCTCTACAGACACATACCAAAGAGCCTGGGCAGGAATCCTGAGCAGCCTTAGGGCCCAGTCTACTCAGCAGCAGAGTTAGCCCTACGGCTCTGCCTGACTGTTGAGCACAGCACATGGCCTTGCCCAAGCAGGGAGCTCAGCCTCGACTCTGCTTAATTATGGAGCACAGCCACAGCTTCACCCAACAGGAGAAAGGCTGGACAGGGGCTCAGCTCAGTAAAGGTGCATAATATCCAGCTCCACCCAACTGTAGAGTAGAGCTGGAAGCCTACCAGATGAGAAAGCCTGGAAGGATAAGAGAAAGATAAAAGGACAGAAAGTCTATTTGAAGCAATAATGGCTGAAAAATTCCAAAATCTTGCAGAGAGAAGTGTACATACAGATTTATGAGGCCCAAAAGAACCCAAAAAGGTTGAACCTTAGAAAAGTTACAAATAGACTAATTTATCAGAATCAAAGAATGAATTTTGTAAGTAGAAAGAGAAAAGTGACTTGTTACATACAAGAAAACCTCCATAAGTACCATAAGTGTATTTCTCAGGAGGAGATTTGCAGGCCAGGAGAAAGTAGGATGATACAATTCAATATATAGAAAGAAAAAAGAAAGAAAGAAAGAAAGAAAGAAAGAAAGAAAGAAAGAAAGAAAGAAAGAAAGAAAGAAAGAAAGAAAGAAAGAAAGAAAGAAAGAAGGAAAGAAGGAAAGAAGGAAAGAAGGAAAGAAGGAAAGAAGGAAAGAAGGAAAGAAGGAAAGAAGGAAAGAAGGAAGGAAGGAAGGAAGGAAGGAAGGAAGGAAGGAAGGAAGGAAGGAAGGAAGGAAGGAAAGGAAGGAAGGAAAGGAAGGAAGGAAGGAAGGAAGGAAGGAAGAAGAGAGAGAGAGAGAGAGAGAGAGAGAGAGAGAGAGAGAGAGAGAAAGAAAGAAAGAAAGAAAGAAAGAAAGAAAGAAAGAAAGAAAGAAAGAAAGAAAGAAAGAAAGAAAGGAGGGAGGAAGGAAGGAAAGAGAGAGAGAGAGAGAGAGAGAGAGAGAGAGAGAGAGAGAGAGAGAGAGAAAGAGAGAAAGAGAGAAAGATACCAAAGTTGTCTTTAAGATATGAAGGAAAGAATGACTTTCCAAGACAAATACCAGTAAAAAATAGAGGGAGTTCTTCACAACTAGATGTATCTTATAAGAAATGCAAGTGGGTGAACTTCAAGGTAGAATGAAAAATGTGTTAGTGAACATCATGGAAACATATGAATGTGTAAAAGTTAACTTATCAGCTTGAGAGAGAATGTTATGACTGTGGGTGCACGAAATTCATACACTGGGGGAGGGAGGGTCCTTCAGCCCAGCCTGCACCTTCTGGCAGTCTGAGACCCCTCTCTCCTTACTGCCCACCTTCTTGCTGCTCCTTACCACTGGGCTCACTGCTCCTTAGCACTCTGCAGAGGCAGGAGTGGTTCACGCCACCACCACTGTGCTCACCAGCCATGAGCCCTGTTCCTGAGTTGAGCTTCTGCCCCCTGGTGGTCAGTGTGCTTCATAGCAACTGGTCATTCCACTGGTAGGTCAATTTGCATATTAGGGTTTTATTATATAGGATTTTATGTAAACCTCATCTTGTGCAGTAGATACACAAGATATGATAAAGGAGTTAAAGCATCCAACGCAAAAATGTACTCAAATCTCAAAGGAAGGCAGCAAGAGAGGAAGCAAGGATCAAACTATCTACAAAACAATCAGAAAACAAATGGCAATCATAAGTCCTTAACTATCAATGATTAGTTTAAATGTAAATGGATTAAATTTTACAATCAAGAGACTTTGATCCAATGATATGCTTTCAATAAGAGACTTACTTTAGCTTTAAGAACACACATAGGATGAGTGTGAATGGATTGAAAAACATCATAAGCTAATGGTAACCAAAAGAAAGCAGGTGTAGCTAAACTTATATCAGAAAAATAACATTTAACATAAAATTATCATGAGACAAAAAAGATCATTTTGTAATGATTAATTCATCAAGAAGCTAAAACAATTATATTTATACACCTAACATCAAAGCATCTAAATACATAAAGCAAATACCAACAGAGCTAAAAAGAGAAATAAACAGCAATATAATACATGAGGCTTCAATACCACATTCTCAACAATGGCTAGGTCAACAATATACATCAAACTGACCTAGTCTACAGAATATATGAAGACATATATAGAACATTGCACCCGCCAACAGCAGAATACACATTCTTCTAAAGCACACACACAACATTTTCTTGGGTAGATATATGTTAGGGCACAGAACAAGTTACAACAAATCCAAGAAAATAGAAACTATATCAAGTATTTTGCAACCACAATGGTATGAAGCTGAGCATCAATAATAGGGGGAAAAAACTGGAAAATTCATACATTCTCAGAAATTAAACAACACACTCCTGAACAAGCTCTGGGTCAAGGAGGAATCAATAAGAAATCAAAGACTATCTTGAGAAAAATGAAAATAGAAGCACAATACACCAATACTTTTGGAATACAGCAAGAGCAATTCTAAAATAAAAGTTTACAGATATAAATGCATACATCAAAATTACAGAAAAATCTCAAATGAAAAATTCAACTTTACACTTCAAGGAACTAGAAAAATAAAAATAAAATAAGGCCAAACTTAGCAGAAGGGGAAAAAATAGGGCATAAAATAATGAAATAGAGAATAGATAACAAAGAGAAAAGATTTGCAGACAAAATTGACAAATCTTTTGCTAGACAAATCAAGAAAAGTGAGATAACTCAAATAAATAAAATTACAAATGAGAGAGGAGACATTAAAATAGATATCATAGAAATAAAAGGGACCATAAGAGACTACAAACATTTATGCCAACAAATTTCACAACAGAAAAAAATGAATACATTCCTAGAAACATACACCAGCCAAGACTGAATTATAAAAATAGAAAATCTAAACATGCCAGTAATGAGTAAGGAGATTAAATTAATAATAAAGAATCTCCCCACAAATAAAAGCCCAGGATCAGAAGATGTTACCATTGAATTCTACAGAAAATAGATTGGTATCTGCCAGGGGTGGAGCTAGGGTGATGGGTGAAGGTGGTCAAATATTCTCAGAATTTATTCATATTATTATAATAAATTCTGAGAATATAATGTTCAGCATTATGACTATAGTTAACAATACTATATTGTATAATTAAAAGTTGGTAAGGGAGTAAATCTTAAAAGTTATCACCACTCCTACAGACAAAATGATAACTATGTGAGGTGATGAATATATTAACCAACTTTATTGTGGTAATATAAGCATTTATCAATATATGTATTTATTAAATTCACACGTTGTGAACCTTAAACTTACACAATACTATAGGTCAATTATATCTCAATCAAGCTGGAAATTTTCAAAAGCAACAAAACAAATACTTAAAACAACAACAAAAAGAGTCAGCAGAAATTCCATGTTGCTTCTTAGTGATGAAGGATTCTTTCCAATTCTACATATTACATAATTCAAATTAAATGTACTTAATAAGTACATTTATTCATGAAAGGGGATGTCAAATTTAATCATTTTAAAAAGTAGAGTGGGATAGAGCTCGAAGAAAATAATATTAAATGTATTCTAAACCAGGTACTGTTAAGTGTCAAAATCAAATGAACTTATCTATCTACACTAATAAAAGAGAAACATGCAAATTGGTGTCACTCTGCTACCCTTCCCATTGGCTAATCAGCGAGATATGCAAATTAACTGCCAGCCAAGATGGCAGCAGCCAGGCAGCTTAAAGCGAACATGAGGCTTGCTTGCTTCAGTGACGGAGGACTGCAACGTTCCCCACCTGCCGTTGCTGGCCTCTGAGCTTGCAGTTTGAAACATTGTTACAAATATAGAAGCTAAACAAAACCCCAGTAACCTGCTTTCAGCTAGCCAGGATCTCAGAGCTGGAGTTGAAACAGTGTTTCGATTATAGAACCCAAACAAACCAGATACCTGCTTTCAGCAGCCGAGGCCTCAGAGCTGGAGCCAACCCTCAGAGCTAAAGCTGGCCCAGAATAAAAAAAAAAAAGAAAAACAGGAGCGGTTGGGAGCTTCAGACACCTGCCAGCCTGAAAACAGCCCTCAGCCCCTCACCCAGACTGGTCAGGCACCCCAGTGGGGACCCCCACCCTGAAGGGGGTGTGACAAGCTGCAAACAGCCATCATCCCCTCATCCAGGATGGCCAGGCACCCCAGTGGGGACCCCCACCCTGATCCAGGACACCCTTCAGGGCAAACCAGCCGGCCCCCACCCGTGCACCAGGCCTCTATCCTATATAGTAAAAGGGTAATATGCCTCCCAGCACCGGGATCAGCGGAGCCGCGAGGCCTCCCGGCACCGGGATCAGTGTGACGGGGTCAGCGCCCATACCCCCTGATCACCCTGCAGCTCTGTGTGTGACAGGGTGTGGCGCCCCAACCCCCCCCCCCCCCGCCCACGGGCCCTGCTCTGTGTGTGACGGGGTAGAGCCTCCCCATTGGCCCTGTCCTGAGTGTGACAGTGGCAGTGCCCCAACCCCCTAATCGGCCCTGCTCTGTGGGTGATAGAGGGTGGCACCCCAACCCCCCCCCACGGGCCCTGCTCTGTGTGTGACGGGGTAGAGCCATAACCTCCCCATTGGCCCTGCCCTGAGTGTGAGAGTGGCGGCACCCCAACCCCCTGATCGGCCCTGCTCTGTGGGTGATAGAGGGCGGCACCCCAACCCCCCCCCATAGGCCCTGATCTGTGTGTGACGGGGTAGAGCCATAACCTCCCCATCGGCTCTGCCCTGAGTGTGACAGGGTGCAGTGCCCCAACCCCCTGATCGGCCCTGCTCTGTGCGTGACAGGGGGAGCTCCCCAACCCCCTGATGGTTCCTGCACTGTGAGTGACATGGGGGAGCTCCCCAACCCCCTGATCAACCCTGCTCTGTGCGTGACAGGGTACAGAGCCCCAACCCCCCTGATGGGCCCTGCTCTGTGAGTGACAGGGGGCAGTGCCCCAACCCCCTGATTGGCCCTGCTCTGTGAGTGACAGGGGGCGGTGCCCCAACCCCCCACTCGGCCCTACCTGAGTGTTACTGAGGGTGGCATCACAACCTCCTGATCCGCCCTGCTCTGTGCATGACAGGGGGCAGCACCCCAACTCCCCAATCGGCCCTGCTCTGAGCCTGACCAGGGGCTGCACCTAGGGATTGGGCCTGCCCTTTGCCACCCGGGAGCAGGCCTAAACCAGCAGGTCATTATCTCCTGAGGGGTCCCAGACTGCGAGAGGGTACAGGCCGGGCTGAGGGACCCTCCTCCCCGCCCCCCCCCCCCCCCCGAGTGCACAAATTTTTGTGCACCGGGCCTCTAGTATATATATAAAAAGCCAGTGTCCATGATGACCAGGATGGCTAGACAACAGTTCACCGTGAGGTGCATTGAGCACCTCTCGGTTCCTCTACCGCAACCCACAGGCTCCAATCGCAGCAAGGTGGGTGGCAGGCGGGTGGGTGGTGCTGCAAGCTCGATTGACGGGTGGGAAGGGCTGCGAGCAGTAGTGGGCTACCATGTGCAATTTTTACGCACTGGGCCTCTAGTATACTTATATGCATAGCTCATGGACACAGACAATAGTGTTGTAAGGCCTAAGGGGAGGGGGAGGGATGGGTGAGGAAGTGGGAAAATGGGGGACATCTGTAATACTGTCAACAATAAAAAAAAATCTAAAAAGAAAAAAATTAAGTAAATGTTTTCCTCAGTAGCTTGCCAAAGTACAGCTTTTAGTTTACACAGCATATTTGTGTATACATGGTACTTTGTAGGTGAAAGTAAATAACTGTCAAACAGGATGTCAAGAGTCTAGATTATAAGAAAAGATAATTAATGAACTGTTTCATCAGTGCTATGAGGAGACCCTTTGCCTTGTGGTGAAGACAGTAGCTAAATAATTTCTGTTTCAGTTGAAGAAACACTAATATCATTATATCATCAGGGACATGAAAGTATTGATCAGTTGTTACCCTACTTTGAGAAGCTTTAAGGTCAAAGAAATTATTTTAAATGTATCTACTTGCTATAAGAAAAATTGCTGAGGGGAAGAAAAAAGATATCAGTGAACATTTTTCTATTCAACACTTTAAAAAGAATTTCTCTGTTCAGCTTTTAAAAGCCTATTTAGTCATAAGATGACAAATAGTTTAAACACCATTGCCAAAATATCAAGGTGAAATAAACTGCTATGGGCTTACTACAAAGTTGTCATCTTGCTGGCACCTCAATGATATCACTAGGTTCTGACTATGAGAGGGTTAACTTGAAACACAGGCAGACAGGGCAGGGGTCCAGTGGAAACAAAGGCAGGTGGAGCATAGGCAGGGGCAGATACAGCAGTTTGAGCAGCCTCATCCCAGGAACCAACCAAGCAGAAATAATAGAATGTTTCTGGACTCAAAGTAGGAGGCATGGAAAACAGGGGAGGACCTGCAGTCACAAGGTGTATGAGTGCATAGAAGCAGAGAAAGTTCAGCACAGGGACAAAGAAAGAACACATAGAAACAGGGAAAGTTCAGCACAGGGACAGAGAAAGAACACATGGAAACAGGGAAAGTTCAGCACAGGGACAGAGAAAGAACACATGGAAACAGGGAAAGTTCAGGTCTGTTGCTGGGCAAGAACAATTGAGGGAATCAATCAGGTGAGGACACAGGTAGAGATAGAGCAGGCTTGTGGCAAATACATACCCCTGGACTACAAGGCTTTAACAGGCAGGCAGCCCACTATTGGGTCCCCCTCCCCTTGCAGGGGGTGTGAATCTGCTTATAAAATTTTTTCCCCACTTTTGCTTGAACCTTCTGGTCAGTGAAGCTCATTCTTTGGTGTCATGAGACACGACCCTGGGAAATACACCTCGGCTCACCGTTCCAGTTATCAACTGGACAGTGTATATGAAGGTACACAATAGATCCATCCATGTTGTCATAAACAACAGCACAGCATTTCATCTTTTCTTATGGCTGAGTACTATTCCATTTTATATACGTACCACATCAGATCATCTATCAAAATATACTTTGATTGTTTCCATGTCTTGGATCTTGAGAATGTCATTCTAATCAAAATAAGTCAGAAAGAAAAAGTTAAGAACCATATGATTTCACTCATATGTGGAATATAAAACTGAAAGTATCAAATGAACAAACAAGGAAGACAAATAAAAACTTATAGACACAGATAATAGTATGGTAGTTACCTGAGGGGATGGGTTGGGAGAGGAGTGAAGGGTAAAGGAGTTCAAACATGTGGTAACAAAAGAAGATTTGACTTTGGGTGGTAGACACACAATGCAATAAACAGATGATGTATTATAGAATTGTGCACTTCAATCCTATATAATATTATTAACCAGTGTCACAACAATAAATTTAATTAAAAAATAAACTCACCATTAGTCATAAATAAATCAATATATTGTATATTTGGACAAATAAGTCATTTAAAGCCCCACCTAGTGGTGAGTTCAATAATATTTATATTCTCCCTTGAGCAGAACTTCCCTTCTAGCTCTATGTGAGTGGGCTTCTGCCACACCTCTTCTCCCTGACCAATTACTGACCCAGGACTCTAGTCTGCTACCACAACCAATGTTGGTAATGTCTCTTACTACCTCTATAGTTTAGTTTTCTAATCCAAAAAACAATGGGCATAGATATAATGACCTCAGATTTTCAGAGTTTTCTAAAACATTTTCCCCCAAATAGCAAAGATAAATAAAGTGGCATATTAAAATTCAATATCTCTACTTATGCTTTAATTTTAGGTCTTAGAAAACATTTTTTCTGTTGTTATTACATTTTATTATGCGTTTAATAAGACTAATATTGGAAGCTAACAAGCATGTAAAATGACATTAAATTTTATTTTTTAACTTTGGTGCCTAAGACAGTCATTTAAAATTTCTAATACTCCACTCACTAAATTAATTTTGGTTTACAACATAGTTTTAAAGATATGTTTATTTAAATTAGGTTTGCACATACATTGCCATTTTGTTTTATTTATAATTTTATCAGATTCCCTCAAAAGCCATATAGAGTAAGACAAAAATTCCTCACCAATTCCCAGAGTTAAATCAGTCTTTGAGAGAAAGGCTCAAAGCAATTCAGCTCGGTTGAATCAGGCAAGTGCAAATGATTGATTACAGTCAGTTATTATAACAGCTGTTAGGTTACACCATGAAGGGTGACAGCTCATGCTGATTACAGTAGAGATAAAGGTCAGATTATGCATTTTCAGATGCACTTGTGTATCTGGTACTAATCCATTGTCAGTATCGTTCATGGAAATTTAAAAAAAAATAGCACTTAGTTGCTAATACTATAAAAAGGACATCATTAAGGGAAACTTTTTCAATAAATAATTTTATATTTGCATTTAAAATAAATGGGAATATTGTAAAACAGGATGTCCAATGAACATGGAGGAAACATTTAAAAATTTACTTTTAATGAGTATATTTGGCTTATTATAAGCCTAGCATTAAACACCAGTTAACATTTTCATATTGAAAAATAAGAAACACTAAATCATAGGCATGAATTATCCAATGATTAGTATTTAAAGGTAAAGTTAGATTTGCCCTTTCATTGTCATTGTCTTTAGCTTTCATAGCCATAGAACAACTATTAAGTATATATGTGATAATCTTTGTTGATAGGTATAAAACTATACTCAGAGGACTCTACAAACAATTTTTCATCCTGATAATAGATTTGTAAGTGAAGTTTAAATTTCATATTCTTAATATAAAAAAACTGTTTTCTACTTAAGAATAGCATTAATACAAAATCATAAAAAGCATTCCAGATTAAAGTTTTCTCTTTTGTTATGTCCTAAGACTGTAATATTCTGAGGCATGATCTTATAACATGGAATTGTTGGTGACAAAACAGCACCAGGTGTTAGACCTGGGTTCAGCAACCTTGGTACTTGGGTTCTGGCTAAGAAAGAATTCAGAGACAAGATCAAACTATAAGAGAAAGTTTATTTAGAAAGTCACAGAGGTAAAATGAGCCATAGAAGAAATGGACTCAAGAAAGGAGTTACAGAGGCAAAAGAAGAGACCTTTGGAATTTAGGGGAGAGAGAGAGAGAGAGAGAGAGAGAGAACTTGAGAGACAAGAGAGAGGGAAGTCTGCAGTGTGCTGCAGAAAAAGGGTTACTGGAGGTCTCAGGTGAGGATCTCAATAAAATATTCATCAGCTGTCCAGGTGTGGCCCCCATAGTCATAGTCTCCACTGATTGGGAAAGGTTCATTAGTCAATGCCAGGTGGTCGTGATGTCAGCCATGCTGCTACCCTTGGCCTGGAGCTGAAACAAAGCTGAAGCCTAGATGTCATCTCTCAGGGTTAATGCTTAAGGGAATGCTCATGCAAGGGCTTGTGGTTTTGCTAGTTGCTAGGCATCTGAGACTCTCCACCCTGGTGATCCTCTGTACCTGGCCTATCTCTGCTCAGGCCTATTTTACTGCCTACTACGGACTGACTCATGGTCTATGACTGTTAGGAGACCAAAAAAAAATTTCTATGGATTTATTACATTTTTGTAGTTTTATGAGAAAGGTATTGACTGCCCTTTGTTCAAGTTTGCTTGTATAGTGAACCATCTCGGAAGACAGAATTGGATAGTGCCACCCTTTGGAGCACAGAGCTGGCATGCTTATTGCCCATAAAAAATTCAGAGTGCCAAAGGCCATATACTGTCATACCTCTCATTGGTGTATGTGTCATCTATCATGCTTCACATAGCCCTGTAGAAATTGAGAGGCTACAAACATGCTACTATTGCCGGGCCAGTAGTGGCTCAGTGGAGACCTATGAATCAGAGGAAGGCACATGCCCGGGTTGCAGGCTCTATCCCCAGTTGCAGGAGGCAGCCAGTCAATGGTTCTCTCACATCATTGATGTTTCCATCTCTCTCTCCCTCTCCCTTCCTCTCTGAAATCAATAAAAATATATTTTAAAAAATGCTACTACTTTGGCTGCTGCTATTTATGTGAGCAATAAACTGTCCTGTTGCTGTGAGAAACACAGTGTCCTTTGTCCCTGATCCAGAAGTCTTGTGTCTTCCGCCAGCATCCATGAGACTGGCAGGCTAACGTATTAACTTGCCAGTAGGCAAAATCTCAGAACATTCTCAGATCTTGCAAAGACCCAAAATTAACTGCTAATTAATTCTCTTAAATATAATGGCAAGTCATAGCGATTTAATATTTTCTTTATTGATTTTTCTAAGTCATAGAAATGTATAATCCAAAATCTTTAGGGTAATCCTAGCACACAATTCTTTACATTGTCAAGGTCTGATAAACCATTTAATGGAAGAGAATGGCTGAGTTTACTCAATTACCTTGAGGGAAAACCTCCTACATGAACTCAGCCTCCCACAAAGATTCATATAAGATTTTTCTTAAATCGGAATGGGTTTAGATACTGTCAGATTGGCAAAAAAATATATATTTTTGATGTGCTGCAGAATTTTAATAATCAGCTTATGTGTGCCATGAGATAAAAAAGGTTGAATATTGCTTCCCTACAGAAACGCCATAAGTAAATATTATTTAAATTTATATATTATAATGAAAGAATATAGGTTTCACCACAACTCCTAAAGTCTTTATTATTAGCCAAGTGATCAGTTGTGTTGTTTATGCTTTAAGTAATTCTAATAATAAATTACTTTCATATCAAAGTTAAAAATGAATGAACATCTCTTAATTTTCCTTCTAGCACCTTTAAGTTAATTAAAGGTTCTGATTGCTTTCTTGATAGAGAAAACTTAGACTATAATAACCACTCAGACTATCATCATTTAAGACAGAATTTCTGATTTCAGGCCAAAAGTGCCTTTTGAAGTGGCACTTTTGCAAAATTATTTCTATTCCTCTCGGTTACCACTCTCTGAATTGGTGTGATATCACCATTGGAAAAGTCCTGCATTAAATGACAGGATAAGTCTCAGCAGAAAAAAAAAAAAATGGAGCAAAGTACTAAAATAGTGATGGACACAATCCATGCACTAATCATACACTCTATAGGTTCCTCCTATATACAGACTCTTATGGATGCTAGTGGGCAAGTGGAAATACAGAGACATGGCGTACCCGGAGTGATAAGTGCTATAACGAACGTATGTATAAAGGTCAGTGAAGCACAGAAGATTGAGCGGGGGTGGAGTAGGGGTGTTTGCTATTAACTGTTTGCATGGTGAGAGAGGAAGTCCAGCAGTGAGAACTGCATGGGCAGGAATGAAAGACCATGGCCATTTAGGGAAATGATGAGAAGTTCAGTATGCCTACTTTTTATATCTATATATTGATTCGTTATTGGGAACCTACTATGTGCCAGTGACTGCTAGACTGTAGGATTTCAATGCGAATAACTTCCAATACAGTTCCTGGCTGGTAGAAAATGTGAGTGAAATAAAACTGTAGAGATGAGCAAAGCAAGTTCTAAAGAGGAATATAGAGAAAACTGGGACAATGTATGAAAATAAATTCAGAATGAATCATCAGTGGGTGAATCTAACATGTTACGTCTTTAGCACTGTATTAATAACAGGTTGAGCCAATTCTGCCTTTTTGTGAAAATCCTCCTTGACTTTGTCTTTATTTATTTTGGATGGCATTCTGTGAGCCCCTTTAATCTGTACACTAAATATTTTTTTTTATTTCTAGAAAATATCCTTTACTTTGTCTGTAAACTTCATGTCACCTAATGGATATTCTGAATGTAATCTTCACACCTTAAAGCTTTGTTCACACTTTCTGTTTGTCTTGTCACCCTATGCAGGGAGAGTGCTTCACCGGGGATGCACAGTCTATGAATTCACTATTTTTATGTAAAATATATCAAATATGAAAGTGCCTAAAATGTGCATAATTTAAAAGTATGTGATATTTTGTATCAGATATAATTGGGTAGATTATGTTTTCCCAAGTATCCTCTCCCCTGGCCTGAAAGAGGATTCTGTATCCTTCCTTCTTTGTGAGGTGCCTGGCACTGTCTCCTATTGGAGAAGAACATTTTCCCGCCCCATGGACACAGGGCCTAGCCATGCGATTTGCTTTGGCAAAAGGGAGTGGATATGATTTAGTCACATCCAAGCAGAGACTTTGAGAGCCACTGCACAATTCTACCCACTCTCTTCCTCCTTTCCCTGTGCCATCAGAATGGCACTTCCCAGAGAAAAGCTTTGCCTGCTTTATCCTAGATTCAAAAATGAAAAGACAGAGCAGATGCAGAGGAGCAACAGACAGGCAGTCAACAGGTAACATAAGTGGCAAATTGAATTTCTCTGTTGAAAACAATATTAAAATAGGGTTGTGTATTATTGCAGTAAAACTAATTCACCAACATACTCAAAACCTAGATTAAGTAAAGCAGATCATTGTTCATTACAGGCCTGTAGAGGTAGGGTTGTAGTGCAAGCTGCAGATAAGTGGTTAAAGACAGCAGATTATATCTTAAATAGAAACCAGGGAGGCAGGGAACAGACTCACATACGTCAATGCGGGGTTGGGGGGACAAGAAGAGATAAACCAAAGAACTTATATACTTATATGCATAGCCCATGGACATGAGCAATAGGGTGGTGAAGACCTGAGGGGGTGGATAGGGGCTGGGAGAAGTGGGGGAAATGGGGGAGAAATGGGAGAGATCTGTAATACTATCAACAATAAAAAATATAGTTAAAAATGAAAAAAGTAAAAAAAAAAAATCAGGATACCCACAAGTTATAATAGCTTTGAGAAGGAGGAAAGGCGTGGGGGGGAAAGGATTTAAAATTTAGTATATGCAATATAAACAACTTTTATCCATATGGAAAATAAAATAAAATTGGACCACTGCCTTACAGCACACTGAAAATCCAAGGTGGATTAAAGACTTAAATGTTCTAAGAAAAAAATTGTAAAAGTTTAAAAGAAATATAGGGCAATATCTTTAACCTCCAATTAGGAACAATTTCTTAAATAAGACATAAAATACACAAACTATAAAAAAAATTATAAATTTGTTGCATCAAAATTTTAATCTTATATAGAAATCAGGCAAATGCATTTTTAAATAAGGCACCATCTGAGAGAATACAATTAACTTACCAAGAGTTAATAAATAACATATAAATAACTCCTAAAATTAATGAAAATAAAAAGCAATGCAGCTAATGAAAAAATAGATATGAAAGCATTTTTCAAATGAGAAAGCCAAAATAATCAATGAACATGTCACAAGCTTGATTTTACTATTCACTGAGAAAATACAAATTGAATCAACAATGAGAGACTTCATATTGGCAAAAATGTGAATGACCCAAAGCACCCAATATTGACCCGTGGTAGAGAAAAGAAAACTCTCATCTACTATTTGTGGGAATATAACTGCTAGAAACATTTTAGAGAGCTATTAGGAAATGTTGCATAAAGTTGATGTAGTAAGTAGAAGAATGACCCCCAGATGTCAGTGTCTTAACCCTCTTAACGTGTGAATGTGTTAGGCTACATGCAAAGGGGAATTAAGGTTGCAGATGGGTAAGGTTACTGATCAGATGACCTTAAGTTAGGAAGGTTATTCTGGATTATCTGGCCAGACCTGATGAAATAACATGGATCCTTAAATGGGGATAACCTTTCCCAGCTGTGGTGAGAGGGAGATGTGACTGGGGAAGAAGAGGTCAGAGTGATGATGATACTGAGAAAGACTCACTCACCATTGCTGGGTGTAGAGATGGAAGAAGGGAGCCATCAGCCAAAAAATGTGGGCAGCCTCTAAAACCAAGAAAAGGCAAAGAAACAGATTGTCCCTACAGCCTCCAGAGAGGCCTGCAGCCCTGCTGACCTGAGACTTTAGCTCAGTGAGATCTGTCAGACTTACGATCTACAGAACTGTAAGATAATAAAGATGTGTTGTTTTAAGCCTCTCAGTTTGTGGTAATATGTTACAGCCTCAATAGAAAACTAATAGAGTTGGAGAGGTACATATCCTATTAGCCAGCCCTTCTACGTCTCAATATAAGCTCTTTGAGAAACGCATTTTGCACAGTGACATATGAATAAAGCTGATCATTGCTACATTTTTTTGAAATAGAGAAAATTGAAAACAACTTAAGTGTTATCGATAGGGGAATGGAGAGAGTCACACAGGTTATGTTCTAGAACAGTTAAACTAAACCAACTGTATCCTTATAATTTACCATAAGTAAATGTAAAAACTACATTACTGGAGGCAAAAAAAAAACCAATCTGCAGAATGATACAGACAGTATGGTCCCATATATACAAAATTTTAAAAGATATAAAGACAATACTATTACATTACTTTTGAATACATACACATGTGGTGGATTTGTAAAAATATGAATGGGAGAGCTTTCCCTCTCAGGAGCAAGCCCACACCTTTCCCTTCCCCTTCATTACCCTTCCCTCTCTCCTGCCCCCAGGCAGGTTTCTTTTGCCTTTCTCTCTCCTAAGCTCCAAGGGCCCTTCATTTGCTTCTGTAATGTGCTTCCTGAGCCTATGCAGCCCAGCAGGCTCACTTCTACTACTTCTGTAACTTTCTAAATAAGTTTTCTCTTATAATTAGAAAAAAAAATGAATGAGAAAAATTCACACAGGCTGCAGAGTGGGAATGGGATGGAGTATCTGTGTAGACATAGGGTATAAAGGAGACTTAAACAATTATATCTAAAGAGGATATAGGGGGAATAAATGGTGATAGGAAAAAATAAATAAATATAAAATTCTTATACAATATTTAAAACAAATGAACATTAGCATTCAATGAAATTGACATTAGTTGCACCAGTTTTCATCATTTTTAATATTTGTTTTTTGAAATATTTCATACTATAAAATGTAAAAATGAGAGAAAAGAATGTGAAAGCTCTGGATTGAATTCTTCCTCTGGAAATTACTATAATATGAATTTAGACACGGGATTAGAGAAACGATACATTTAAGCAATGATATATTGAAGTACTTTGAATGATAGTAACTAATTTTGATAATCCAGGATTTGATGTGTCAGGAAATGTACTCAGTGCTTTGCATATATTATCCCATTTAATCCCATAACGATCATCATGTGGAATGAGGCAGGGTCTATTACAGTGATGGTGAACCTTTTGAGCTCGGCGTGTCAGCATTTTGAAAAACCCTAATTTAACTCTGGTGCCATATCACATATAGAAATTTTTTGATATTTGCAACCATAGTAAAACAAAGACATATTTTTTATATTTATTTTATATATTTAAATGCCATTTAACAAAGAAAAATCAACCAAAAAAAATGACCTCTGACACGCTTGTCATAGGTTCGCCATCACTGGTCTATTATTACGCTCTTCTTTATACTGAAAAGATCAGATCATATAGCTGGTGAAGGGCAAAACCAGGATTTAGTAAGCCCAGTGAATATGACACCATTGGATGTACTCTGGATCAGCAGGGTAACCTGCATGCACCTTAGTAAGAAAAGTTCATTTCATTGTGTAGATCAGAAAACTCCTCCCTATATCTTAAGATGAACCTCAATTTTATACTTGAAGTAAATGAGGTTAACTATCAACAGAGTGTATGTGAGCCTTAAATGTATAAACACATATGAATACAAAATACCTAGCAACATTTCTTGCCTATAATAGTCAAGCTTTCTCTCTTCCTGCCTTGCAGCTTTGTTCATACATTTGGAATGCTCTCTTTGCAAGACATAAATTGATTTAAAGACGTATGCTCCGCTACCCCCCAGCACAGGGGAGGCTGGGGGAAGGTCAGTGGGAAAAAAAGGAGACACATGTACTACCATTTTAATACTTTAAACAATAAAATAAAATTTTAAAAAAAGAAAAAGAGGCATGTTGGGTGCTGGTCTCAGTCTCTCCATAGCCTGGGGGCACTTACCTGAGCCTGGCAAGCTCCCCATATGTTATTGTTGTAATCAGCTAGTTTATTAATATTAATAATAGGAAGGAAGCAAAGGGGAGGCCAGGCATTATAAACATGGTCTGGGCAGCTTCACCAGGAAGCTGCAGCATCACACTCTCCAGGGAACCACCAGTCCTTTCCCTGCAGATCACTGGGGGAAGGGATTGGACAAAGGGGAGATGGGTGCATGTGCAGTGAAGTCGGGGTGACACAGGGAAGAGGCTTGCCTTCAGTCTAGCCTGGGGAACAATGGGTTGGCTAGGGAGTGGGCCCCGTCAGAAGTGTGCAAAATCTTAAAAAGACTGATTGGTTCGTTTTAAGAAACTCCTGGTTAAAAATCCCCAGAGTTTCCTCGCCCTTGTTCACTCTTCTTGTTCTCATTTCATGAGCCTCACTCACCCATGCCCTTGCCTGTTCTCTCTCCATAGCCCTCACCATAGCCCTGTGGACCCCACATGCAGCTGGAACACAAGCTACGCTAGCCAGATGCTGCACTGGACTGCACTTTAATATGGAGCGGAAACTGTGGGCAATGGCCCTACTGAAAACCAGCTTGGGCTTCTCCCCTGGTAAGATGGACAGAGATGGGACCTTGGAGGGGAACACTTAATTTTACATCATCAATGAAGCTTTCCACCAAACCCCATCCTCCTGTGGGGACCGCAGGAAATTCTTTTCCTGGAGGCACTCCAAGAATTCCACTTCCACCAATAACACATAAGTACCTCCCTTTTCAAGACCAATATTGTAGCTGGACTCACCCTTGTGGATCTTACTGTGATTACAAGATATCCTCAGCAATAAGCATCAGGAAACTTTGAAAGACAAAGTTTATTACTCATAAATCTTGGAGGCTACATGGCTTCCTGAGGCCACATAGTGAGGTCCCTGAGGGCTGGGAGGGGGAGCCCTTCTCTCTCTCTCTCTCTCTCTCTCTCTCTCTCTCTCATCTCTCTCGGCCTGTGGTTCTGCTTTTATGGGGACCTATGGTTTCTTGGATTCCATCTTTATTGATTAATTTAAAACATAAGAGCAAGAATTAAAGTACAGGAAGAGAAAAATAAGCCATCCAAAGATCAGTTACTAAGTCAACCAGATATCTCTAACACAAAACAAACAAACAAAAAAACAACCTTCAAGGTTGGGGAATCCTGGTTCTTTCTCTATAGCTTGGCTGGCAAGGTGTTTATTCAGGACAGCTGCCTTTGAAGTGGACGCCTAGGCCAGTGGTTCTCAGCCTTGGCTGCACATTAGAATCACCTGGGAATCTTTTTAAAATCCTGATTTCTGGGCCTCATCCTCCGGAAATTCTGTTTTTTTGTTATGGGGTGGGGCCACAACATTAGTAACAAAGAAACAGAATTTCCGGAGGATGAGGCCCAGAAATCAGGATTTTAAAAAGATTCCCAGGTGATTCTAATGTGCAGCCAAGGTTGAGAACCACTGGCCTAAGCAATCAAAAGCTTAAGTCACTTGCATTACAATGAAAACAAAACCCAATTGCCAGACACTTATACTACAGCTGTCTGGCTTTTTCTTCTTTAATTAAAAAAATATATATCCTACTTGCCATCTTAGTTTACAAATAGAGATAAAGAAACAAAATGTAGTTAACAGTAAACTTGCTAAGTATAGATGAAAATGTTGAGACCACCAGAATGGTTTTAATAAGTATGGCTTTTCTATAACACTAAAGCATTTTTGTACTCCCACATTGCCAATACCTGTTCTCTTACCTGGGGAAAAAATGGCAGATTGTTTCTAAATTATAAGTTTATAATGAAAAATGTGGCTGTTGATAGTTTCTGCATCAATGCATTAATATTATATATGCATTCATAATATATCAATGCAGTTTCCCATGAAAATAAGTTAACTAGAATTTAAACTTCATAATAAACTGTATAGCCAGAAAAGAGATTCTACTATAATTGTGATCACTGGATCATTTTAAACTAAACTTTCAAATAAGCTATATTCACAAAGTATTAATTTTAATAACTCAGCATATTAAACCACACTGATCTGCTCACATACAGAATGTCATAATACAGGATATTACAACTGTACTGTCTTTCAGAAGATCAACAATTAAAATGGCTTGTGCTATTCTAGCTAAAGTAAAAACACTGAGAATCATACTGTAAAACATTAAAAGTAATTACTGCAATCATCTAGTTTATAGTTTGAAGCTTTACTTTTTATTAATTTACCCACAGTAGTCATTTTATGTTATGTTATATGAGCAGAAGTCTTCAGATAAGCATAGAAAAAAAAGTAGCCTGATTTAAACAAAAACTGCTTTCCCAAAATTAATTTTTTAAAAATGCTGTTGATATGATTCATTTATAACTTGATAGCAAACTTACTGTGACAAAAAGTCTTGCTTTTTTATAGTTAACTAGAGGTCCGGTGCACAAAAATTTGTGCACTCGGAGGGTCCCTCAGCCTGGCCTGTGCCCTCTCGCAGTCTGGGACCCCTCGGGAGATGACCACCTGCTGGCTTAGGCCCACTCCCCAGGGAATTGGGCCTAAGCTGGCAGTCAGACATCCCTCTGGCAGCCTGGGAGCCCTTGGAGGATGTCCACTTGCCAGCTGGGAGCAGGCCTAAGCTGCAGTCAGACATCCTTAGTGCTGCTGAGGAGGTGGGAGAGGCTCCCACCACCACCACTGTACTGGCTTGTGGCTGAGCAGAGCTCCCCCTGTGGGAGCGCACTGACCACCAGGGGGCAGCTCCTGCATTGAGCGTCTGCTCCCTGGTGGTCAGTGTGTGTCATAGTGACCAGTCATTCCCAGTCGTTCTGCTGTTAGGGTCAATTTGCATATTACCCTTTTATTATATAGGACTAGAGGCCCAGTGCACAACATTTGTGCACTGTGGGGGAGGGTGTCCCTCAGCCTAGCCTGTGCCCTCTTGCAGTCTGGGACCCCTCGGAGGATGTCTGCCTGCTACTGCCGCTGTACTTTCCAGCTGTGAGCCCCCTGTGGGAGTGCACTGAACACCAGGGGGCAGCTCCTGTGTTGAGCTCCTGTGTTCCCCCTTGTGGTCAGTGCACATCATAGCAATTGATCATTCCACCATTTGGTCAATTTGCATATTAGCCTTTTATTATATAGGATTCCTTTAAGGAAAATAAACAATGATGAGCTTAATAATAACTAAAAATATGAAATTTTTAACTGACTAATATGAAAATCATAGCCAAGGTGATATAGGTGGGACTGACTCCCAGCTGGAGACATGGTATTCAAATGACACAAACCGGCAGTTTCTCACTTTGGGCTCTTTTGTGCTATGTTTTGACTATTCCTACAGTATCGCCTTCTCTTTCTTGTAAAATCACAAGGTAAGTCACATAATGAAATGAAAATAAAAATACTGAAAATAGGGCTAATATCATTAGGACTGAATAGGGATGACAAAAAAACAAACAAACATAGCGAGTCAGTCCAAACTCCCTTTTTTTGTTTTTGAATAATATAAAATGCTCACATTTTCTTCAGACCTACATTTCAAAAGAACGTCTACTTTTAAATTTTTGTATGTTCTGATTGAATTAAATCTTTAAAATATCATGGTCTACTTTATTTGTGGCATTCTCGCATAGCTCATTCTCCCCAGCAGCTTCACCTCCTCAGAAGAGAGAGCACGAAAGCGCCCACTATCATAGAGCTGCCAAGCCAAGTAGAAAAGACTGCTGTCCACTGCCTAACTCAATGTCTGAAATAATGATACAGAGAACATTCAACATGACAAGTCAGAGGATCTTTTAATCCTTTCTATTTATTGTCTTCAGTATCCATGATTGAGGGGCAGAGTGAAAATACTGGCATTGTAATAAAACATATGAGTGAGGGTAAGTGGAAGGGGAGGGTAAAAGGAGAACTACCATATAACTTCAGAAGAATTAAACTTGGAAAAAAAACTTGGTGAGATCATAATCTACTTAACCTCTGAAACATTTAGCTCATTTTCCGGTGCTATATCACAAAGAACATTATCCCTCTGATCTTGGTTTGTGATCATTTAAAGCGTAAACGTAATCATTGATAACGTTTATAATTCTCACTAGAGGCAGATTAACTGCAAGTGACATTCTGATTCAGATATAGTATCTAATTTCCTGTTGAATCTTGCTAAGTTATTTGCCTTCATAAAATACTATGGCAGGGTTTTGAGGGTTAATTATGAGTTGCAAAAAAAGCACTTCCCTCAACTCGTTTTTAATTTATATTGTTTCACTAAGCCTTGCTTGGGAACTTGGCTCAATAAAGTCACAAGGAAGAGTTACTTTCACTTGCCTCCCCTCCCACTCTACTTTCATCTGATATATATATACAGTCAACAACAACTAATTTCACAGCTCAGTTATTAATCCTCAAAAAAAAAGACATTTCCTCAAAATCAGATGATAAAAATGATCTGAAAAAACTGTGTTAAAAATGCATAGCTTTAAAAATGACATTTATGTAAACTGTATTTATGAATTCCATCAATTTAGTGAGACATATACTAATAAATTTTCTCTATACTCTGCAAAAGGGATAACTTATAGATTTGTATTGCTAATAATATAATGCCAACATATTATTTCAATTATGCACTTGAAGCCTAGAAATGGAAGACTATGATATATAGGATAATAGATGATCATCAAGTGACTGTAATATCATAATTCAGAAGATGGCCACAGGACTGAGTAGTTTATGACCTGCAGCAGGGATCCCAAGTGCATTCATCCTCTCAATGGGACACCATTACTGTTATGGAAATAAAGACATTTATTTAAATCTTAAGAAATTTCAGTACCATACCTGAAACCTCATTACTACATATTTTAGCACCTGTCTCATGAGAGAAAGTATTTTCTATTCACATAATAATGCAGTGCAGGGTCTTTAAAGCTACATTTAAATGATGTGATTGTGCCCTGGCTGGGTGGCTCGGTTGGTTGGAGCATCATCACATACACCAAAGGTTGAGGGTTCAATTCCTGATCAGATCACATACCTAGATTGCAGGTTCGATCCCCTATTGATGTTTCTCTCTCACATTGATATTTCTCTCTCTCTCTCTCTCTCTCTCTCTCTCTCTCTTTCTCTCTCTCTCTCTCATTCTTGCTGGCTCTACCTTCCTCTCTCCAAAATAAAATAAATAAATAATGTGATTGATATCAATGTTTATCAAAATTTATCCAGAGTGATGATTGAGGCTGGAGGTGGGGGAATGATAAGGAGGAGGGATGACTTTAAGTGTTTCATTTAAGTGGTGCTAAATGTTGGGTAATCCTACATTTGCTTATATTTATAAAAATACAAAAAGACAAATAGTTTATATTTTCTCTGTTATGTGGTGGTATAAAAATGATGTGCTTCAGAAGACCATATGTATTTTAATAGTACTTAGTCATGAAGACATGTGGAATTTCTCTCTCTCTCTCTCTCTCTCTCGGATTTCATTATGATTTTTTATGAACCAGTTCTCTGTGAACCTATTCAATTTGGGGGAACTACATTTTCAGCTTATGCCGCCTAGTATGTGAAATATCATTACCTCAAATTTGTTTTTTAAATTTACATGTCATATTTATAAACTGGGTAAGTATATTTCTAGGACAAATCATATTAATGAAATCTCTCATTTAGTGAGTGTTCACCATTGCCACACATTTTATACACATTGTTTTATACTTTAACATCATCTCTGTCAAATAATATACAAACTACAGTTGACAAAGTTGAGCGTAAGGGAGGTGAAGCAATTTGTGCATGACAACAAAGGGAAGAGAAAACCCAAAGCTGTCCAGTTGTAAAGAATATGCTCTGAATCATTCTACTTTTCACTCCACTTTGGGAATCTGGGGAACCCTGGGATCATATAGATTGATTTCAAGAAAACACAACAAAAGAAAAGAAAGAAAAATGTAGCAGAAAAGATTGTGTCAGCATTGCCTTGGGACATACATAACAATTGCTGGAGCTGCCTGCCTCACGTGTCCACTCCCACCCACGGAGCAGTCTATTTGCTATCATTGTGAAAAAGAGACAAATCTGGGGTAGAATTGTCAGATTAAATACAAACAATTTTATTAAGTTTGAATTTCAGACATATCACATTTTTTAGTGTCCTAGATATTATATAGACATACTAAAATGCATTAGTTTTTATTTATTTATCTGACATTCTAATGTAATGTGAATCCTGTATTTTTATTGGCTAAAAATGAAGGATAATTTCTTCCTTTTTAGGCTGCTCAGCTGAGAGCTGGCTCAGCAGGTCTGAGTTCACGCAGTGAAAGACTAGGCTGTGATCTCTGGTGCTCTCCCTTTTAAAAAGGCCACTGCCCAGCCCAGGTGGATGCTCCTGTTTGCTGTGCCTATAAAAGCATAGATAGTTATGGGCCATAGCCCCCTCTACTGGGTCTGCAGCATGGTGCGTGCAGGCAGCCTGTCTGCCCTGCCTAGGCCCTACAGAAAACTCGGGGAATTCATAGGGTGTGCTATGCTACTTCTCTGCTAGAAAATTATTTCCCAATAAACCAGATTTTACAACTACAACCATGGTACTACACACATGTCTGTAACCATTTACACAATAACATTTTGCAAAAATTTGACCCCTTTTATCCATTTCAATGGTCATTTTAATTTGTGTTCATTGATACATAACTGAAAAAAGCCACAGGGGTCACTCATAATGGGTTTTAGTGAAGAAGCTTCTCTTGTTGTCCTATTTATGGAGAGGGTATTCATAAATGCTCTCACTTACTTTTTTATTTCCAGACTAAAATCTTCTAATCCAGTGGTTCTCAACCTTCTGGCCCTTTAAATACAGTTCCTCATGTTGTGACCCAACCATAAAATTATTTTCGTTGCTACTTTATAACTGTAATGTTGCTACTATTATGAATCATAATGTAAATAACTGATATGCAGGATGGTCTTAGGTGACCCCTGTGAAAGGGTCGTTCGACCGCCAGAGGGGTCGCGACCCACAAGTTGAGAACCGCTGTATCTGTTTAGTTTCTCCTGCTATGATACACTACCATCACCTAAAATATGCAATTTTTGCTTCTCTAAATCTTCTCCAATTTCATAAAATTTTTCCTGAAATACAAATCTCAGACTCACAATTCTCCTTAAATTTATGGTTAATAATTTTGTTCCAAAGACAATTAATATTTCCCCTATCATTTACAATACTCTTTCCAAAGGGACCAGTACTTCTTTGACATTCATTTAGGATAAACATGGGGACACCTGGGTTCTAAGTTTTCTAGAATTATTTTATAGTTTAGAATTTATAATATTTTATCTATAAAATTCATATTTTGCATTTTTGCTATATGTAAATGTCTACAGCCTCATAAAATCATAACTTCTCTCACTTTTGCCTCCAAAATAACATTTTACTTTGAACAAGTTTATTGTAAACCTTTTTTTTAAAATTTACAAACTGTTACGTTCTTTGTAAAAACAAAAAAAACAAACCCACAGGCCCTAGCTGGTTTGGCTCAGTGGATAGAGTGTTGGCCTGCAGACTGAAGGGTCCCAGGTTCAATTCCAATCAAGGGCACATGCCCAGGTTGCAGGCTCGATCCCCAGTAGGGCATGTGCAGAGGCAGCCGATCAATGATTCTCTCTCATCATTGAAGTCAAACAGCAGGGTTAAAGTTAAACTACAGTTTTTACCTGAGATGATTGCTACCATACTTCAAAACCTTCCTCTCTGAAATCAAACAAAAAAAAAAACCACAACACACACACACACACACACACACACACACACACACAACCAACCAAACAAAAAAAGTCCCAAGATATTGCTTTTGGCATTTCTCTAGCCCTCATTCTCTAATTCCATACTATCCTATATTCCCTTTCTAAATAACCTACATTTTTTACTATTCTGCCATTCTCATCAAGCTATTCTTTTTTGCTTCCTTGTCAAAAGAAAGAAATCTACCCATTCTCCAAGGAACCTTGATAATGCTTTTGCTGTATGAAAACTTGCCAAATCTTTTCACTGAAATTCACAACTTTGCTTTGTATGAATTATACTTATGCTCTTATGTTTTGAACTATAATTACTGGTATATCCTTATCCAAACATAAAGTAGAATTTCACTGAGGATTCGGACAGTGCCATGCACATTTTTTTTATCACCCAAAAGACAAGAAAGAGTTCTCTTCACATATCAATATTCAACACATATTTGTGGGTTCACTGTTAGAATAAAATGCAAAATTTGGAACTATAATTTATATATATATTTTAAAAACCCAATCTTACTATTTTTCTTCATGATGTATTCAAACTTTCTCTAAGGCTGTTTTTTTTTTCCTCTCTCCTTCATACTTGTTTGAAATCCAGGGTAAATGCTCTGGTCTATTTAAACCCTAAGACAATCTAACTTTGGTAATTAAAACATCTATCTAGCGACGTGGCGGTGTATCTGCTCCCTCCTTCGGTGGGGACTGCTTCACTGGTGCCTGCTGTGGGATGGAGAGGAGTGGGTGGTCTCCTGTCTCTCCCCTCCCTGGCCTCCCTCCAGTGCTTCCCCAGTTGAAGAGGTACAAAGAGCAGGTAAGTCTTACTTGCCATGTACTATTATGTTGTTTTAACTCTGTGGCTCTTGGCTTGGCAGGGGTTTGAAGCAGATTTGTTTTTCTTGTAGGGAATCACTGTTTCTTTCTCCAGCTTTTTACCTGCTAACAATTACTTGCACCAAGTGAACTGCTCACGGTAGGAGCTGACACACTCCACTCGGAAAGCCTCAGGCATTACTGCTCTCACTCTAACCTGTATGTGTAGGTGAGCGCCAATGTTGCAGGCATCTTTTTGCTGATCTTTAAACCAGCTAACTGGTCGTGTTCTCTCTCTCTTGAGATTTCTCAACTGTGAGTCCAACCCAAACCCGCTGAGTTCCTCAAAATCCAGAGACTATGTATCAGGGGAAGCAGAGGTTGCATGCTATGGTCTGAATGTTTGTGTCAACCCCAAACTCATTTGTTGAAACTGTTGTAATGTACCCCGCAAATCACACCAGGACGCCTCAAGAAGTCGAATTAAGGAGTCACATTTATTTTGAAGCCGTGATTACGAGGGGGCAATGCTCTCCAAATCTCATAGTAGTTACATAGCCCCAACACCAGATTTATATAGGCAAAAATCACAAAGGTATTGATTACATCTCGGAGTTTGGAATGAGGAACTGGTTTGCAAAAAAGCAGTTACAGAAGCGGAATTGAGCAAGTTAGTTAAATTATCGTTTTGGGTCTCCGGATCACTGAATCAACGGAAACACATTGCCTGGAGCCACTGAGGCAATTTAGAATAATTGTGCTGTCCTGGTCTTGGGACCACTGAGTCAATCGGAATGCATTATCTGTAGCCACTGAGGCAATTTAGGGTAATTGTGCTGTGCTGGTTCCCAGGTACAGAAGAATGTGCTTTCTAAAACCAGTGAGATCACAATCAATGGGATATTCAAACCACCAACAATGGAGTATTCAATCGATTGGGATAGCATACATAAGTTCAGAAAATCAAAGTAACTTTTCTATTGTTAAACAAAGCAAATAAGTACAGAAGCCAAACAGCAGGGTTAAAGTTAAACTACAGTTTCTACCTGAGATGATTGCTACCATACTTCAAAACCTCATCCCCAAAATGATGGTATTAGAAGATGGGGCCTTTAGGAGGCATTTAGTGTCTCTCTATCATCCCACAACTTGTAGAGCTCAAAAAATATGTATAGTTGTACTGAAGATGCTTGTATTTTCCAGGGTTATTTTGGAGTTTCCTTGAAAATCCTGCAGATCTTCCCCCTTGTACTAGAGATTCCCTGAATGATATTATTACCCGAGGACTGAGTTTTATTTTATTTTTTATCTCTCAGTACATAGAACTTGGCACACACTGGACCTATATGGAAGTTGTAGTATATTGACTACATGGTCTTTCTTCCATTTTCACATGTCTTCATACAATATCTACACTAATAAAAGAGAAACATGGTAATTGGCGTACGACCGCTACCCTTTTCATTGGCTAATCAGTGAGTATATGCAAATTAACTGTCAGCCAAGATGGCGGCCGGCAGCCAGGCAGCTGGAAGCAAACATGAGGCTTGCTCCAGTGACTGCAGACTCCAACGTTCCCCACCTGCGCTGCCGGCCTCTGAGCCGGCAGTTTGAAACATTCTAACAAATATAGGCCGGGATCTCAGAGCTGGAGTTATACATTGTTTCTATTACAGAACGGCAAACAAACCAGCAGCAGAAGCCTCAGAGCTAGAGCCAGAGCTAAAGCTGGCCCAGAATAAAAAAGAAAAAAAACAAAAAAAGGAGCGGTTGGGAACTTCAGTTAATCGCCAGCCTTAAGGGAGCCCTCAGCCCCTCACCCAGACTGGCCAGGCACCCCAGTGGGGACCCCCACCCTGAAGGGTGTGTGACCAGCTGCAAACAGCCATCATCCCCTCATCCAGGCTGGCCAGGCACCCCAGTGGGGACCCCCACCCTGATCCAGGACACCCTTCAGGGCAAACCAGCCGGCCCCCAGGCCTCTGTCCTATATAGTAAAAGGGTAATATGCCTCCCAGCACCGGGATCAGCGGAGCCACGAGGCCTCCTGGCACCGGATCAGCGTGACGGGGGGCAGCGCCCAAACACCCTGATTGCCCTGCGGATCTGTGTGTGACAGGGTGCGGTGCCCCAACCCCCCCCACCCCTCCACAGGCCCTGCTCTGTGTGTGACAGGGTAGAGCCATAACCTCCCCATCGGCCCTGCCCTGAGTGTGACAAGGTGCAGCTCCCCAACCCCCTAATCCGCCCTGCTCTGTGTGTGACAGGGGGCGGTGCCCTAACTCCCCTATCGGCCCTACTCTGTGAGTGACAGGGGGGAGCTCCTCAACCCCCTGATGGGCTCTGCTCTGTGAGTGACAGGGGGGAGCTCCCCAACCCCCTGATTGGCCCTGCTCTGTGCGTGACAGGGGGTGGCGCTGCAACCTCCCCATCGACCCTGCCTTGAGTGTGACAGGGGGCGGTGCCCCAACCCCCCAATCGGCCCCACCCTGAACGTGCCTGAGGGTGGCATCGCAACCTCCCAATCTGCCCTGCTCTGTGCATGACAGGGGGCAGCACCCCAACTCCCCAATCAGCCCTTCTCTGAGCCCAACCAGGGGCTGCACCTAGAGATTGGACCTGCCCTCTGCAACCCGGGAGCAGGCCTAAGCCAGCAGGTCGTTATCTCTCGAGGGGTCCCAGACTGTGAGAGGGCACAGGCCGGGCTGAGGGACCCCCCCTTCCCCCCCGAGTGCACAAATTTTTGTGCACCGGGCCTCTAGTGAAATTATAAAAAAAATGTTTACCACAATATCGATTTCCTGTGATGATCTTTTTATATCTCAAAGCATGCTGGGACACAGGAAGGCCTAATGTCCTGAAACTTGAGCAGGTCTTACTGATCAATAAGAAATAGACCAAAGCAGGTACCTGAGACATGGCAAGAATTTCTCAAGTGACAAAATAATGGAGTTTGAATTCTGATGTCACATCTCCAGTCACCCATGGGAGAGCTCTGACTCCCACCTCTAGTCTTCTTCCACAGGGACTGAGGCCACCCAGCTTCAGTCACGCTTCATAGAGGCTCTGAGAAGCTGTCTACTCATGTAGGATGATGTGTACATGTATTTTCTGAACTTTCTAAGATGTGCACACACTACTTCTGTATTTGTTTCAAAATGCGATTGAGCTGCAGTTAGATTGCATTTATCCTTGCATACATAAACATTTAAAGCCTACCAACTAATACTTCAATGAGACTAATGTTCCAGTAACAGCAGTTAACTGAGAAGGAGAAGCTAACCAGGCGTCTGAATGCATGCTAGTTCTTCCTTAAATAAGGAGAATATTTAATTTAGTGATATAATCTCTGTTTTACTTTTAATTAAAAAATAAACTGTAAGGCTGATATCCTTATACCTGTATGGCAAATTGGAATACGTTATAAAGTAAAAGCCTCAAAGGGGTTATAATCAAGTACTTTTCTTCCTACAATTGTTTTCTCCCAGAGCCATTGTCTATATTATTCCCTTCACAATTGCACCAGGGTTATAGATTGCCTCACACGGGCATCCCCATATCACCTTTGGGTCCTTATTCATTGATGAGTGTGATGAGAAAACCGCTATGTTGAGTGTCGGCCCAGGCCTTTGCAGCGGACAATCCTGCTCACACCCGGAGTCTGGACACTTCGGGAAGGGCTCAAGCTTAGTATTCCTGCCACAGGGTCTTCCCCTGGGTACCTTTTAAAATAACCATTTAGAGTAGAGCCTGCGAAAAGTTAGCGACTCTGTCCCAACCATCTTATAATTAATGAGCGCTTGCTACCCTGCTCTCAATCTTCTGCTGGCTGGTGACCTGGGACTGGGACAGAGGACCACCCTTCCCCTGGCTCTGTCTAGATCTCTTCTCCTCCAAAATCAGAGCCCCCATTCCTGAGGTCTGTAATTAATAAGTCTTATGACTTTATTTCCTTTGTGTAAAGTGTATTAAAATTATGCTTGCCATCAAAACCAACACAGGGTTTTCATTTCCTGAATGTGGGATCTTGGATGCTGGGGGAGCGACCTGCCAACCCAGTGTGAGTGGTTTGTGACCCTCAGCAGGTCATAATCTCATACTCTCAACTTCATACACCAGCTACACCCCCAGGCGCACCAATGCAATGAGGGCCCACAATAGTCCAGACACCCTGGTAGATGCCAGATACCCAGTAAGGCATTTCTACTTTTGTGACATTTCCAGATGCAGATCCAGGAGACTGATGCATAAATAGATATAATACAACACTGCATGACAGATGCTATCAGAATTATGAGTAGATCTATGAGACCCCAAAGAAAGAACCACTTACCGTTGCTGAAAAGCTGACGGAAGCTTTAGAAATGGGTTTCAAGCCTAACTACACATTTGTATCACCTGGGAAACTCTCCAAATAAATGATGCTCCAGCCCAGGCCAGTTAAAGCAGAATCTCTGCAGGTGCATCTTCAGCACAGAAACATTTTAAAATACGTCCAGGTTGCTATAATATGCATCTAGTGTTTAGAACTACTTCTTTAAAGAAAATGGCAAATGAACTCTTAGATATGAAGTTTGTGTAGCAAATCTATGTATTTAAACAAAGCCCAAATTGAGTTACATATTGGTAATGAGAATGTTTTGTTAGATTAACCCTTCCAGATTCTTTCCATTATTTTAATTACATCTGATTAGTTAATTTTGAAAAGGGCACAATTTTAATACTTCTTGAATTGAATGATTACTTATGGAATAGGTGATCAAGCTTAGCTAGAAGTAGTTTTATTTTCCCTACCAAAATAAAACTGTGCTTGCATCATTTTTATTATTACAATATAATAAATTATAGCAACTTTACTCATCATTTTGAGTGTAATAAAATAGAACAAAAACTAAGGTGACTGGTTTAATGAAATAGAGTAAATAATTTAGAAAACAGAGATTTTTCAAATGTCACAGCAACTGAGTGCTATTATTATATTTATTCAAGGGAATATGTTGTTAGGCTAAAGCTTCTGGAACAAACTATTAACATTCCTAAAGTTCAGCAGATACAATTAACTTGTTGTTATTTCTTATTATAAGTGAAGTGTGAGACTAATGATTAGCAGTCATTAATATTCCTGTATTGAAACAAATTTGCAGTAACATTCCACTCTAGGAAGAGTTCTGTGAGGCCCCCCCTCTCCCATCTGACCTATTCTCCTCCACTGCTAGCCACATGAGGAATTTTCTCAAATTAAAGTTGGTCTCTCAAATCATACCTCTGACTATATCTCTTCTCCTCCAAAATCTGAGTCTATAAAAATGTGATCTGTTCTACAAATCCCAGATGAATGCCAGAATTCCTCACTAGAAGTCGTACACTAGATTTTGAATTATTCTACTAATCATTTTTGGAGTCAAATGCTATTGACTCCAAATTCACAATTTCTTACATCAGAGGTCAATTTTGGAAGGAATGAGTTGAAAGAGTAAGAAAAAAAGCTACAAAGTTTTGAGAGTCTGCTACTTGGCTGGATCTGAACAGGCCTGCTATTTCATTTCATCTTAATCTGATGTAAATTTAGCTATCATGTTATGAATAAAAACAACTGAATTAATGAATGGCTTGCCAAGGTCACACAACTAGTGACAGGAAGAGTCATGATTCAAATTTGTTCCTGATTATGAAGTTCGTGAACTTTGTACCACTTCCTATTGAAGGAGGTATACTTTTATATTGAATTTTATCTTTCACATTTCTTTATTTATTCACATGAACTGATTTATTAAGCATTTCAACTCTGTAATATGTAAAAAATAAACATTTAAAATTTTTTCTTCCAACCATTGTCTTCAACTATGTTGTGTCTAATCTTTTTGTTTGTTTTTCCCCTCTGTAATACCATCATGAGAAATTCTCATTGGTTTCAGGTCACTTTCAGGTACTAAATTTGACCAAGCCAATCTAGTTCCACTAAAAACTTCAGTTAGATGAAGTTTGCTTTTCCACTTACTCAAGGAGACAACCAATTAACAACAGCTAACCTACTACATAAGAGAACAGAGGGCATTTAAATGAGGAATGCCATGGCAGTCTCTCCTTCCTGTCTATACCCAGGCAATATGTCTGCTGGTTGCCAAAAAATGTGGTGTGAGGGATTAACCCATTACCATAAACCTTGTACTTTCTACTACTCCTGCCTTGAGAAAATCCTTTGGTTTTACAGAGCTATGTTTATATGGACTTGAGGAGAGGAAGACCTAGGGCCAGGTTAGGAGGTAGCAAGTTTGGCCACTTTATTTAGAGACTTGGAGAAGGTGCCTCTCAATACCAGAAGGATTTTCAGTTATCAGCCCCTTTCATTTTAGTAGTCAGTTCTGAGGCCTCTAATATCTGTCTGTAGTGATGTTTATAGAGCGATTAATCTTCAATATCATATAATCCCCACTACCCCAAAACGGAGGGCACAGCAGTAAATGAGACACTGAGTATGGAATTTTGAACATAGTGAATAATTAATAAATACTTACTGAAGAATGAGAGTAGCAGGGTAAGAGACATAAATATAATAATTATGAATAATGTTGAACTGTTCATTGTTTCATCATATACACAGGAAAGCAGCCAAAAGGTGGAGACAAAGAAACATGTCACAGATGAAAGAAATGGAAGCAAGCAAACTACTGGATACAGAGTTCAAAACCATGGTTATAAGGTTACTTAAGGATCTTAAGGAGAGCTTCAAGGGACTTAGTGAGACTTTCAAGGATCTTTGTGAGAACGTCAGAGACATGAAAAAGGAGCAGTCAGAAATTAAGCACACACTAACTGAAATAAAGAATAATGTCCAGATATTCAACAGTAGACTTAGAGAATTCCAAGAATCAAATCAACAATTCAGAATATGAGGGAGCAAAAAACACCCAATCAGAAGAGCAAAAAGAGTCCAAAAATATGAGGCTAATGTAAGGAGCCTCTGGGACAACTTCAAGCTTACCAACATTCACATTATGGCTGTGCCAGAAGGAGAAGAGAGAGCAAGATATTGAAAACTTGTTTGAAGAAATAATGACAGAAAACTTCTCCTACCTGAAAGAAAGAGACTTACAAGTCCAGGAAGTGCAGAGTCCCAAACAAGAGGTACTCAAAGAGACCCACACCAGACACATCATAACTAAAATGCCAAGGGTTAAAGACAGAGAGAGACTCTTAAAAGCATCAAGAGAAAGGCAGTCAGTTACCTACAAGGGAGCGCCCATATGACTGAGTGCTATGAGAACCTTCAGTGTCATTAAAGACAATATGTGATTAGTATTTCTAGCCCCGAGGCCCCTCAGATGATCCAGGGAACCCTGTGGACTCCAAAAAGGGGTCTGGGGGCCCACACCTCAGGGGTCTCATTTTTCCTGGGGTTTACTAATATGCCTCCCCCCCACCATTCCTCAGACATACAAACTTCTATGAGCACACATGCAACATAAGTCCTGGCTCCTTTTCTGAGGTAAAGCCTGGTGCTCCATGCAAAAAATACTAGTAGCTACAAATAGTATGGACTGTGCTTTCACAACATGGTTCTCTTTATGTGCTCCAAACTCTCAAACCATGCTATCAAAACATAATAAACATGTGAAAAAGTATTCTCCCTGTTATTCTAGTGAACTATTTTATACAAAAAACTATAGGCCCAGTGCATGAAATTCGTGCACAGGTGAGGGGTGTCCCTTAACCCGTCCTGCACCCTCTCCAATCTGGGACCCCTTGGGGGATGTCCGACTGCCCGATCCTGCAGGGATCGGTCCTAAACCGGCAGTCAGACATCCCTCTCACAATCTGGGACTGCTGGCTCCTAACCACTCGCCTGCCTGCCTGCCTGATTGCCCCCAACTGCCCTCCCCTGCTGGCCTGATCGCCCACAACTGCCCTCCCCTGCTGCAACCCGCCTCCTCTGGGAGAGGCAGTGGAGATGCCGGGACGGCCTCCTCTGTGCCTTGCAGAGCCGCGGGACCCTCAGGCCTTACTGCATGGAGCAGCTGCTGGGCCCCGCCTCTGCTGTGCGCACAGCCATCTTGTGGTGGCCATCTTGTGACAGCATCACGCGAGGGTGTTGCACAAGGGCGTGATGCCACCTAGGCGTTTATTATATAGGATAGATAAAAGATATCTATAAGCATCAGTTCTGACCCAAGTTCTCACCTAGAGGCTTTTCTCTCCAATTTTACACATTACGTATCACTTAATGTATAGCAAACGCTATATTCACTCAGCAAGACTGAAATGTCCATTTATTTTAAAGTTGTGGAGACTTTAAAATATGTTAATAAACTTTTTTCTTTTAAAAAATAACTAAAACAAGAAAAGATTTCTCCTCTAATGCATTTTTCAGAATTTTCTTTCTTTTGTGTGAAAACACTCTTTCAGAAAGATTCAGTAAGGCTGTCACTGCTGAATTTATGATACTGTAATTATTTGTCATTTATTATTTACAGACTGCATTCATTGTACAAAGCCCACAAAACAGGAAATGAATAGGGCCAGGATTTTTTAAATAGCTCCTAGGAAATGAGTGGCACTAGAAAAATACTTGACTACTTAATTATATTAACAATCTGAAATTATAGGAATATGAAATTCAGCAAAAATTATCTACTTTCATGTTGTTGTTTTCTTACATTTTGAGTAGAGGAGAAGTAGTAATTCTACATAAATACTGTATTTACTTAATTCTATGATACATTGAAGACATGGCAAGTCTTGACAAATAACAGCTTCCCAAACTCTATGCTGTCTATGTATACACACAAAAAGAATTTTTTACCATTTCAATAGCACATCTTTATGCACAAAATTATATATCACTTTTCTTTTTACACTCTGTATTCAAGTCTGAGTTGAAGCTTCCTCACACCCAGAATCCACTGTCCAAACAATGTAGCCATTAGCAATAATGCTTATGATCCCAGGGATGCACAGCTATTCATGAGGCTTATTAGTCATTTCGACCTCTTTACCAATGTTAGAACTGGTAATATACTACTGTAATGTTGAGGCACTTTGAAGAGTACTGCATTTTCATAATAATATTCTCTTTGTTTAAGCTCATAGCTTCTATTTTTTTCATGCCTTTTTAGATGAAGTATTGCTGGAATTTAAACAGCTTTTGAGAAATTTTCATGAATTGCATTAAGGCCTTATTAGCACTCTTTCATTATATATGCATCAATCACACCACATCCTTTTATGCTTTGTAATGTCTTAGTCCATTCTGACATGTTTTGAGAAATCATTTTAGTAATGATTTGGAAATGTGTGTAAGTTAGCATTAAGAAAAATCATTAAGAGGACCTCTTACCCTTTGCAACAGTATGGATGAATCTGGAGAGTATTATGCTAAAAGCAAATAAGTCAGTCAGAGAAAGATAGATGCCATATTATCTCACTAATATGTGGAATCTAATGGACAAAACAAACTGACAAACAAAATGGAACCAGAAGTATGGGTACATGGAACAGACTGGCTGGAGCCCCAAGGTAGGGGCATTAGGTAAAGAAGGCTAAGAACCTATATGCAGCCTGGCTGGTGTGGCTAAGAGGTTGAGAATCAACCCATGAACTAAGAAGTCACTGGTTCAATTCCTGGTCAAAGCACAAGCCCAGGTTGTGGGCTGGATCCCTAGTGGGGGGCATGCAGGAGGCAGCCAATTGATGATGTTTCTCTCTCTGCCCTTCACCCTTCCTTTTCTCTAAAATCAATAAAAAATATATTTTCAAAAAGAACATATATGCATAACCCATGAACAAAAAAATAATGTCGTGAAGGCCAAGAGAAGGGGAGTCAAGAGTGGTTGAAGGTGGATAAGGGGGGTAAAATGTTTAATTAACAAAAATGAAACTAAAAAAAGATGTCAATATCAATTGAAAATTTAGAGAAAGTATGCATGTTATAAAACATATTTAATTTGCTTGCCATGATCTTGTTAACTATCTTAGTCGTAACTCAGTTTCCTTGTGCAAGTATTCATCCTTCTTTTGGTGTATCAGCCACTTAATTTCTTTCTTTCTTTTATTTCCAGTACAATCAATAAGAGAAATACAGTTATCTTTGGTCGTATAATAGCCAATATGAAAATCCAACTTACTCTATTGATTTCTTACTCTGTCACTTAAGCTATGTTTATGTCATACATATTTTACTTCTCAACTAAAATATGAGGTTCTGAGGACCTCCACTATTTATTTGTTTTGTCCCTAGAAAAGAGCAGTGTCTGGAAGATGGAAAATAGTCAGTAGATGACGAATGTAAACTCCATAAGATAAAGGTTTTTTATTAAATTGCTTGATGTTGTATGCATTTTGAGGGCATAGCAGGAAAGAATACCTGCCACATACACTGTGCTTAATAAATATTTGTTGTAAGGATGAATAAATAAATGCTTCTATTAAATAAAGGAGAAGTGACCTAGTAGTTACAACTAAAGAAATGAGGTAAATTAAACTTAAAACGACAAAACTATGGGTCATAGACATCTGGCATTTTGTGAATGAGTTATAAAATTGAACTAAGAAAATTGTCTTTAGTGATCCACATTGATCATGGAACCTGTCATGATCTCCATGTACTCATCATATCTCATTGGGACTATCATTCTAATTTCCCTACACTCATAATCTCTTTCAACTTCTATTCACAGTTCTCATTAAGCAAATCTGATACTTTAAAAATGGACTATAACATTCAAGAGACAAAAAAAAATCATTGTAAAAAAAGGAGAGTATGCTAAATTAACACTTTGAATTTTGTTTTCTTTTATCCTATCTAATAATAGAGAAACATGGTAATTAGCCATACCACCGCTACCCTTCCCATTGGCTAATCAGGGCGATATGCAAATTAACTGTCAACCAAGATGGCAGCCGGCAGCCAGGCAGCTTGAAGCGAACATGAGGCTTGCTTGCTTCAGTGACAGAGGAAGCCAACGTTCCTCGCCTGCCTTGCCAGCCTCTGAGCTTGCAGTTTAAGAAACATTGTTACAAATATAGAAGCTAAACAAAACCCCAGAAACCTGCTTTCAGCCAGCTGGGTTTCAGCCAGCAGGACCGCAACATTGTTTCAATTATAGAACAAACGCAAATCCCTGCTTTCAGCCAGCCGGGATCTCAGAGCTGGAGTGAGCAGGACCGCAACAGTGTTACAATTATAGAACCCAAACAAACCAGAAACCTGCTTTCAGCAGCCGAGGCCTCAGAGCTGGAGCCAAGCCTCAGAGCTAAAGCTGGCCCAGAATAAAAAAAAGAGAAAAAAAGGACAGGTTGGGAGCTTCAGTCACCCGCCAGCCTGAAAATGGCCCTCAGCCCCTCACCCAGGCTGGCCAGGCACCCCAATGGGGACCCCCACCCTGATCCAGGACAGCCTTCAGGCCAAACCAGCTGGCCCCCACCCATGCAGAAGGCCTCTATCCTATATAGTAAAAGGGTAATATGCCTCCAAACACCGGGATCAGCGTGACAGGCAGCAGTGACCAAACCCCCTGATCGCCCTGCGGCTCTGTGTGTGACAGGGGGCGGGGCCACAACCTCCCTATACGCCCTGCTCTGTTCATGACAGGGGAAGGCGCCCCAACACCCTGATCAGCCCTGCTCTGTGTCTGATAAGGGGGAGCTCCCCAACCCCCTGATCGCCCTATGGCTCTGTGTGTGACAGGGTGCGGCGCCCCAAACCCCTGATCGGCCCTGCTCTGTGTGTGACAGGGTGCGGCGCCCCAAACCTCCCCCCATGGGCCCTGATCTGTGTGTGACGGGGTAGAGCCATAACCTCCCCATCAGCCCTGCCCTGAGTGTGAGAGTAGCAGTGCCCCAACCCCCTGATCCGCCCTGCTCTGTGTGTGACAGGGCGGTGCCCCAACTCCCCTATCGGCCCTACTCTGTGAGTGACAGGGGGGAGCTCCTCAACCCCCTGATCGGCCTTGCTCTGTGCATGACAGGGCGTGGCGCCGCAACCTCCCCATTGACCCTGCCTTGAGTGTGACAGGAGGCGGCGCCCCAACCCCCCAATCGGCCCTATCCTGAGCATGACTGGGGTGGCATCACAACCTCCTGATCCGCCCTGCTCTGCGCATGACGGGGGGCGGCGCCCCAACTCCCCAATCAGCCCTCCTCTGAGCCCAACCAGGGGTTGCACCTAAGGATTGGGCCTGCCCTCTACCACCCGGAAGCAGCCTAAGCCAGCAGGTCATTATCTCCCGAGGGGTCCCAGACTGCGAGAGGGCACAGGTCGGGCTGAGGGACCCCCGCCCCCAGAGTGCACAAATTTTTGTGCACCGGGCCTCTAGTTTAAAAATAATAATGGTCCTGACTGGTTTGGCTCAGTGGATAGAGGGTCGGCCTGCGGACTTAAGGGTCCCAGGTTCAATTCCAGTCAAGGGCATGTACCTTGGTTGTGGGCATATACTCAGTAGGGGATGTGCAGGAGGCAGCTGATTGATGTTTCTTCCTCATCAATGTTTCTAACTCTCTATCCCTCTCCCTTCCTTTCTGTAAAAAATCAATAAAATATATTTAAAAATAATAATAATAATGATATTAGGCTTTACTATTTTCTAGTGTGTGAATTGATACTCAATGCCCACCTTGGTTAAAGGACAGGTAGTTCCATTGCACATATGGCCAGGGGGAATTTTAGGAATTATGGGAATTCTATACGGCAGAATGGTTGACATTAGTACCCTCTCTCATAAGTCATAGTTTACATATACCTGGTAAATAAGATTATGAATTATATAATGCTATTTGAACTAAATATTATCAGCAAATGGACCAGGAGTTTTTTAAATACTGGACAAGGAAAATGCAAGTTGAATATGACACTTCCTATGCAAAAACAATGAACGATGAATAAATGACTTGCTCTGCCCATTATTAGTACATGTTCTTCAGCAGCCAGATTATCAAATTTTTTTTAAAAAAGATGATCTAATCAATGGTGAAAAAAACTGTCATAATAGTTCAAAAAATTTCAAGAAGTTTCTAGTAAATATAGATTTATAAATACCTATGAGTTCACAAATAGAATATGCTGAAATACTAGAAAATGAAAGCATTATGCTCTAATCATTTGAACAGTAAATATACAAAATTTGAAGCTATTCATAAATATTGAAAAAATATTGAAAATTATGCAATAATTATAATAAACTTCAATAAATTTCACTATATGTCTGATATTTTGCTGCCTGTGGATTACTCTAATATTTTTATGATTTCCCCATCTTATGTTTAAGTTTTTTATCCATTTTGAGTTTATTTTTGTGTATGGTGTAAGTTGGTGGTCTAGTTTCATGTTTGTGCATATATCTGTCCAATTTTCCCAACACTATTTATTGAAGAGACTGTCTTGACTCCATGGTATGTTCTTGCCTCCTTTGTCAAATATTAATTGAGCATAATGGTTTGAGTTGATTTCTGGGTTTTCTATTCTATCTAATTGATCTATATATCTGTTCTTGTGCCAGTACCAGGCAGTTTTGAGAACAGTGGCTTTGTAATACAGCTTGATATCTGGTACTGAGATCCATCCTACTTTGTTCTTTCTCAGGATTGCTGCAGCTATTCAAGGTCTTTTTTTATTGCAGATGAATTTTTGGAAAGTTTGTTCTAGGTCTGTAAAATATGCCATTGGTATTTTATTGGGGATTGCATTGAGCCTATAGATTGCTTTGGGTAGTGTGGACATTTTAATGATGTTGATTCTACCAGTCCATGAACATGGTATGTTCTTCCATCTGTTTATGTCTTTCTATATCTCTTTTTAAAGTGTCCCATAGTTTATGAGTACAGGTCTTTTACCTCCTTAGTTAAGTTTATTCCTAGGACTCTTAATTTTTTTGGTGCAATGGTAAATGGGATTGCTCTTTTAGTCTCTCTTTCTGTAAGTTCACTATTGGTGTATAGAAATGCCATAGATTTCTTGGCATTAATTTTGTCTCCTGCTACATTGCTGAATTCATTTAGTAAGTCTAATAATTTTTGATGGAGTCTTTACAGTTTTCTATGTACAGTATCATGTCATCTGCGAATAATGACAGTTTTACATCTTCTTTTCCAATTTGGATGCCTTCCATTTCTTCTTCTTGTCTAATTGCAATGGCTAGCACTTCCAGAACTATGTGGAAAAGGAGTGGTGAGAGTGGACATCCCTGTCTTGTTCTTGTTCTTAGGTGAAATGGTTTTAGTTTTTGTCCATTGAGTATGATGTTGGCTGTAGGTTTGTCATATAAGGGTTTTATTATGTTGAGCTATGATCCCTCTATTCCCATTTTGCTGAGGGTTTTTATCAAGAAAGGGTGTTGGATTTTGTCTAATGTGTTTTCTGCATCAATTGATATGACTATGTGATTTTTACCTCTCAATTCATTTATGTGATGTGTCATGTTTATTGATTTGCAGATATTGTACCATCCTTGCATCCCTGGGATAAATCCTACTTGGTCATGGTGTATGATCTTTCTGGTGTACTGCTGGATTTGATTTGCTAGAATTTTGTTGAGGATTTTGGCATCTATGTTCATGAGGGATATTGACATATGCCAAAGCAATTTCTTCACTGATACAGCTCCTAGGGCAATGGAAACTAAAGAGAAAATAAATAAATGAGACGACATCAAAATAAAAAGCTTTTGCGCAGCAAAGGGAACCATCAACAAAACAACAAGAAAGCCCACTGCATGGGAAAACATATTTGCCAATGTTATCACCAATAAGGGTTTAATCTCCAACATTTATAAGGAACTCATACAACTTAACAAAAGGAAGATAAACAACCCAATCAAAAATGGGCAACCAACCTAAATAGATACTTTTTGAAAGAAGACAGGAGGAAGGCCAAGAGACAGATGAAAACATGCTAAAAGTCACTGATCATCTGAGAGATGCAATTCAAAATGATGTACTATCTCACACCTGTCAGAATGGCTATCATTAACAAATCAACAAATGACAAGTGCTAGCAAGGATGTGGAGAAAAAGGAACCCTGTGCATTGCTGGTGGGAATGTAGACTGGTGCAGCCACTATGGAGAAGAGTATGGAGTTTCCTCAAAAAACTAAAAATGGAACTTCCATTTGACCCAGTGATCCCACTTCTGGGAATTTATCCCAAGAAACTAGAAACACCAATCAGAAAGGACATATGCACCCCTATGTTCATAGCAGCACAATTTACCATAGCTAAGATCTGGAAACAGCCTAAGTGCCCATCAGCAGATGAATGGATTAAAAAACTGTAGTACATCTACACAATGGAATACTACGTTGTGGTAAAAAAGAAAGAATTCTTACCATTTGCAACAGCATGAATGGAACTGGAGAGCATTATGCTAAGTGAAATAAGACAGTCAGAGAAAGGTAAATATCACATGATCTCACTCATTTGTGGAATATAATGAACAACAGAAACTGATGAGCAAAAACAGATCCAGAGACAGAGAAGCATCCATCAGACCATCAAACTTCAGAGGTAAGGTAGGGGAGGGTGGGGATAAGGGGAAGAGTTCAATCAAAGGACTTGTATGCATGCATATAAGCATAACCAATGGACATAGACCCCAGGGGGGTGAGGGCATGAGTGGGGGGTGGGAGTAATGGGGAGATAAGGACACATATGTAATACTTTAATCAATAAAGAAAATAAATAAATAAATAAATAAATAAATAAATAAATTTCACTATATTTAATGGTAACTGGAAAAATCTTTTAAGGTTTCTTAATAGAAAACAAAACCAAAAAAGCTACTGTTATTAAAGAAATACTGTTTCTCCGTTGTTTAAAAAAAAATCTGTAATTTACAATGTGGCTACCATTGAACCACATGCATTGCTTAGTATATATTTGTAGAAAACAAAAGGAAATGCTGAATATTTAAAGAAATATTTATATAACTAAAACAGTTGAAAAGTACAAATATTTTTATTTCAATAGTGAAATACAAAACAAACAAACAACAACAAAAAAACACACTTTGTGAGAATTACTGTAAGGACTATCTACCGCAGAAGATATTTTCTCATGTAACCATCAAAGTTGTTGCTGTGATTGGAATATTTTTAAAGATTCAGGGGTAAAATGTCAGGGCTATTCACTTAACACATCATTCACAGGCACTTATTGTAGCAAAGACTTTGAAGGCAATTGAATAATATGATGGTACAGAATATTTTTGATGTACCTAAACTTACATAAAGAAGACCTTGAAATATATTAGAATCTTAAAATATGTTGCAATGAGACAGTGAGTAACATCTTTGTAACATAACAGAATTTTCCTGGTTATCTTATGGTAAGAAGTTTAAAGACTTTAATCAACTTTAAGATGAGTTATATATTTTTTTCTTACCAAAGGGAGAAAATAAGGGAGGAGCAATTATTCAAAATTATTGAGATTTTTCAAAATGATAGGTAGTTTGTTCTCTGTCATATCATACCTAATATATTTGAATAAAAAACACAGGTAAAATAAAGTTCTCTTTACTATAAAGATGACCTTTTAACAAATCTCAAATTATGGGGAGAAAATATTAAAATTGAATATTTGGATTTTTTTTGTATTTTGGAAAGTATGGATCACTTAACAGATCTCTCATATATCTTCATTGGCGTATAAACAGGGGAAAAACAAAAACAAAAATGGGAGATATAGAGGCATTTTCTTACTTATAGAAAGGATTTTTAAGAAATCAAAACATGCCCTGGCTGGTGTGGTTTATTTGGTTGGAGCTGTCATCCCTTGCATAAAAGGGTCACAGATTCAACTCCTGATGAGGGCACATACTTAGGTTGCAGGTTCTATCCTTAGTCAGGACATACGTATATGCAAGGCAAACAATGGATGTTTTTCTTTCTCTCCCTTTCCCTCTCTCTAAAGTCAATTTAAAAAAATATGTCCTCGGGTGAGGATTAAAAAAAGAAATCAACAATGTAATACATTAACAGCCTTTCAAATAGTGTCTAAAATTCTATAAGCAATCAGTAAGCAGTGACTAATAATTATTTTATGTAACACATTTTGTACCCAGATATTAAGGGAACAGGAAATTTTTTAATACATGTCTACATGTCCTAGATATGATGTAATTAAAATCCATTTACTTAGTAATCATTCTATATGCATTCTAGAGTGCTATCTTTCTAGAACTCTATTACAGTGGGATGAATATATTGCTTATTCTATCAAATTAATTTACCTTTGCTTAGTATTTAAGGCCATCCAATTATCTGACCATATTTTTTCTCTTTCACATTATATTTTATTTTTTCAAATTTTCTTTCTATTAAATTTAATGATGTAGCTGGTTAATAAGATTATATAGGTTTCAAGTGTAAATTTCTATGATACACAATCTTCATAATACATTGTGTGCCCACCACCCAAAGTCAGATCATACCCTGTCACCATATATTTGGCCCCCTTTACTCTTTACTACCTCCCCACCCCCTTCCCTCTGGTAACCAGCATACTGTTTTCTGTGTCTAAGAGTTTTTTGTTTTTCTTATTTGTTCATTTGTTGCTTTTAGTTTTATATCCCACATATGAATTAAATCATATGGTTCTAAACTTTTCACATCTGACTTATTTTACTTAGCATGATATTCTCAAGGTCTATCCATGTTGTCACAAATGGTAGTATTTCATCTTTCTTATGGCTGAATAGTATTCCATTGTATATATGTACCACATATTCTTTATCCAATCATCTATCAAGGACACCTTGGCTTTTTCCATGTCTTGGCCACTGTGAATAATGCTGCAGTGAACATAGGGGTGCATATATCTTTGTGAATAAATGTTTTCAAATTTTTCTGGTATATACCCAGGAGAGGGATTGCTGGGTCATACGGTAACTTCATTCTTAACTTTTTGAGGAACCTCCGTATTGTTTTAGATAGTAGCTGGACCAGTTTATATTCCCAGCAGCAGTGGATGAGTGTACCATTTTATCAACATCTCCAACACTAGTTATTACTAGCCATTCTAACAGGTGCGATGTGGTATCTCATTGTAGTTTAATTTTCATTTCCCTAATGGCTAGTAAAGCTGAGTATCTTTTCATAGATCTGCTGACTATTTGTTTGTCTTTTGGGAGAAATGTCTGCTCAGGTCCTCTGCCCATTTTCTAGTAGGATTGTTTGCTGGTGTTGAGTTATATGTGTTCTTCATATATTTTTGAGATGTATGAGTTCCTTATGTATATTTTTATATGTGAGTCAGAGCTGTTGTTTACAAATATCTCCTCCATTAAGTTGATTGCTGTTTTGTTTTGTTGTTGGTTTCTTTTGATGTACATAAGTTTTTTAGTTTGCTATAGTCCCATTCATTTATCTTTGTCTTCACTTTCCTTGCCTTTGGGTCAAATTTATAAAATCTTCTATAAGACCAAGGTCCATAAGCTTAGTTCCTATGTTTTCTCCTATGTATTTTTATTATTTCAGATCTTCTATTCAGGTCTTTGATCCATTTTGAGTTAATATTTGTATGTAGGGTCAAACAGCTGTCTAGTTTAATTCTTTTACATGTGGCTTTCTAATTTTCCCAGCACCATTTACTGAAAAGTTTTTCTTTTCTCCATTGTATTTTTTTTTGGCTCCTTTTTTGAAAATTATTTGGACATATACATGTGAGTTTACTTCTGGGCTATCAATTCTATTCCATTGGTCTGTTTGTCTTTTTCTATAAATGTCATGCTGGTTTGATCATCATCACTTGGTAATATAATTTGAAGTCAGGAAGTGTGATACCTCCAGTTTTGTTCTTTCTCAGGATTGCTTTGGCTATTTGAAGTCTTTTTTGGTTCCATACAAATCTGATGATTTGTTTTATTTCTTTAAAAAATGTCATTAGAATTTTGATGGGGATTGCATTAAATCTACATGTTGCTTTGGGTAATATGGCCATTTTAACTATGTTGATTCTTCCAATCCATGAACAAGAAATATCTTTCTATTTCTTTGTGTCTTTTTCAATCTCTTTTAATAATGCTTTGTAGTTTTTAGTTTATAGGTCATTCATATTCATTGTTAAGTTTATGTCTAGACATTTTATTCCTAGGCAATTGCAAAATAATTTTTTCAGTTCTTTATCTGAAATGTCATTGTTAGTATATAGGTGTGCAGTAAAATTTTGTACAATGATTTTGCATACACTATTTTACACACACACACACACACACACACACACTCCCAAAATTGTATACACCCTTTACAGCTGCTAGCTCAATTGATATTCTTTCTTTTTAGATTTATCCTATTATCTATACTAATAAAAGGGTAACATGCTAATTAGACCAGGTCGACTACCCATCTTCCGGATGTCCAACTTCCTTCCAGACAAAACCAGGGTGGTGGGGGCTGAGGCAGAGGCAGTTAGGGGTGATCAGGCCAGCAGGGGAGGGCAGTTGGGAGCAAGATCAGGCCGGCAGGAGAGGCCATTGGGTGCAATATCAGGCCGGCAGGGGAGGGCAGTTGGGGGTGAGATCAGGCCTGCAAGGGAGGGCAATTAGGGATGAGCAGGTAGGCAGGCAGGTGAGCGTTTAGGAGCCAGTTGTCCCAGATTGCGAGAGGGATGTCTGACTGCCAGTTTAGGCCCAATCCCACAGGGACATCTCCCAAGGGGTCTCCAATTGGAGAGGGTGCAGGCTGGGCTGAGGGACCCCCCCCCCTCTGTGCACAAATTTCATGCACCAGACCACTAGTAATTAATAATTATTCAAAGTATGTAAACATTTCTTGGGCACCCTATATACACTGAGTGGCCAGATTATTGTGACCACCTGACGTTTGTAGGCAAATTAGCTATAATTTTGCACTGAAGTTGCTAGAGGGCCAGACCATTATATATAGGGAAGCAGGTTGTTTATCACGATAGTAGAAGTGATTTTTTTCTGAAGATATAGGTAAACAACGCGATTTAACAGCCTTTGAATGTGGGAGATATAGATATAGATATAGATATAGATATAGATATAGATATAGATATAGATATATAGATATAAATATAGGTATACATCTATATATATTATACACATGAGTAAATATTTATAAACAGGGGGAAAGAATTTAACATCTTATATAAGGAGGACATAAAACATAACAAAATACTTTTTCATTGAAGTTTATGCATATTGTAATTGTCAGTAAATAAATTCTAAGAATGGTTTAATGCTATAAAACTGAAAGAGTAAATGAAGTAAACTCTACAGACCACTGAAGACTCTGAGCCAAGTCTGTTCTTGGATTGGTTCCCAGAGTTGCCATTGATTTCAGTAGGACTTGCTCACACAAATCTCAGCATTGAAACAAGCTGATGGACAGGATGTTATTACAAAGAGCAAATCTGTAAAATGTTTCAAATATCACTAGCAGCCAAAAGAGGAAAAAATGGCAGTTAATCAAATGTCAAAGCAACATCATGCAGAGCCAGTTTTTTCCCTAGAAAAGTACATGTGGTTCTTTGTGACTGAGTCAAGCTTCATCATCTCAAGACTAAAATACATGACCTTCTCATTTTCAAAGTAGAGGCTTTGACCAAATGGCAAATCAGTTCAATTTGCTTTTTAAAAAATCCCAGAAGAAATCAGTTCCATTTATATGTTTGGGGAGAAGGCGAAACAATGGAAAAAATGAAATGTATAAAAATATATGAAAAACATAGCATTTAGATTTAGATAAGTATCTATGGTTCAGAAACCCAACCAGAGTGATGCCTTCAAAATGTGAATCTGGTTATGTCGCCTCCTTTTATGCAACTTTGTGGTCTGTCTTTCTCCTTACAAAAGATACTAAATGTCTTAACACGAAAATGAAGGCTATGGTGATGTAGCTCTACCGTTTCATCTCTGCCATGCTCCTCAGGTTCATACTCTCTCCTCCACCCCACAGCTGTCTTCAACCCCTCATTTTCTCTTGCATCTCAGGTCTTTTATATAAATGACTTCTCCTTCCTGGAAGGCTCTTTCCTTCCCTCTTAAACTAAGCCCTATCCCTCTATTAGCTCAATCACTTTTTCAAGTAAGTGAACCAGGTCAATTTCTCCACTATAAAACTCATTGAAACATGTTGCTTTATATTTGACCCCCACCACTATCCTATATAATAAGAGCCTAATATGCTAAGTGTCCAATCAACCAGTCGGCTATTCAACCAATCAAAGCATAATATGCTAATGATATGCTAAGGCTGCTCAACTGCTTGCTATGACATGCACTGACCATTAGGGGGCAGACACTCCTACCAGTAGGTTAGCTTGCTGCTGGGGTCTGGCTGATCAGGACTAAGTGAGATGGACAGGATATGCCCTGGAGGCCTCCTGCAGTCCCTCCCTGGCTAGCCAACCTCCCGTGTCTCTCCCAAGCTTCGATCATGCACCGGTGGGGTTCGTTGGCCTGTCCTGCACCCTCTCGCAATCTGGGACCCTTGGGGGGATGTTGGAAATCTGGTTTTGGTCTGATCCCACAGGCCAGGCAGAGGGATCCCACTGGTGCACAAATTTGTGTACGAGGCCTCTAGTCATCCCATAAGCTCTACGTGAAGCCCATGTATATTTTTCTTCTTATTATTTTTTTTGGCGGCTAAGAATATTTTATTGAGGAATTTCTACATTAAATTGCATTCCAGAAGATAGAGCTACTAAAATAAGTAATTTTCACATTAAAAAAAGTGTTATCATTTGAACATAATGTCCTGAACCTACATATCAGCCTGGTTGCTAAATGCTACAACAATTCTAGGTTAGGAAGCTGAATAATACAAATATGCCATTGTGTTATTATTTACAAAAAAAAAAAAATGGAGATTATTTAAACTTCTAAAAATAAAAAATGGTTAAATAAATTTATGACAGTCACAAAATAGATATTCATAGTTTAAAATACATTTATAAGGTATTTTGTATATCATGAGAAACTATTTTTGTTATTAAATAAAGTAGAAAAATTTAAAATAGTGTATGACAATAACAATAGCTAATCTTTACTGAGCACCTAATATATATCAAGCACTGCTTCAAGTGCTTTACATGCAGAAACGTCTCGGCTATGGAAGAAATGTACTTAGAAAAATGGGACTAGAAATTTACCAAAAATATTAAATAGTGATTGTGTCCAGTTCATGCAGTTTTGAATAATCTTATTTTATATAATGCTAATGAGGAAAATATTTGTATTTTTAGGTTGACTATCTTTCAAAGAAAAGCCAGGTCATACAAAACAACATATCTTTGCTTATCATTTGTTCCCAGTGCCTAGCATTGAAAAAAACAAAACAAAAAACAAAAACACAAATATTTGCTGTGTCTGAATAAACAGATGAGATATCAAGGCACATTTTAATAACAATCACCATAATTACTGGTGGAGTTCCTTTGAAGGAAGAAACTCTTTTATTCATAGATCTGGGCTACCTACACCGGTCCCTAATAATTGTGATTCCCAATGACAGATACCTATGGAATAGAGCAGTGGTTCTCAACCTTCCTAATGCCGCGACCCTTTAATACAGTTCCTCATGTTGTGGTGACCCCCAATTTCATTGTTACAAATTGAACATAGTTAAAGCATAGTGATTAATCACAAAAACAATATATAATTATATATGTGTTTTCCAATGGTCTTAGGCGACCCCTGTGAAAGGGTCGTTGGACTCCCAAAGGGGTCGTGACCCACAGGTTGAGAACCACTGGAATAGAGAGAGAGCATGTGAAATACCACTCAGTTCAGAAAATATCAGATTGTCTATATGCATAGAAATTTGTGATCATTCTCTAAGTGGCTTTCCAGAAGCACATTATATAATGAAAAAGTTTACATTTCTAGAGCATGTTCTCTTAACTACCTTAATATGAAAGGGAAAATAAGCTTTAGTATTCATGATATCGATTTCCAGATCATGAAGCACTAAAAATAAGCATCAGCAAGGACATTTAGAATGATTCATTAAAACAAACAAAACAAGTATAAATTCTGAAAGGGAAAATTTCAAAATAAATGTAATGTTTATGATTAGCTGGGGATACTGCTGTGCTGGCACACTGGGGATGCTTTTAGTGAATCCTGATCCTGGAAAGACTCAAAAAGATCTTATAAAAATTGTTAGCAGCCCGGCCGGTGTGGCTTAGTGCTTGAGCATCGACCTATGAACCAGGAGGTCACAGGTTTGGTTCCTGGTCAGGGCACATGCCCAGGTTGCGGGCTCAATCCCCAGTAAGGGGGTGTGCAGGGAGGCAACCGATCCATGGTTCTCTCTTATCATGGATGTTTCTATCTCTCCCTCTCCCTCCCTCTCTGAAATCAATAAAAAAAAATTTTCTTTAAATTGTTAGCAGCTTAGTTTTAATAAAAGCTTTTAAAAATGTTTTGTTTAAAGGTTTTTTTTTCTTAGAAACCTCAATGTTAAGAAACATAAAGCTATTTATTAACATCAGAAGCCTGGGTGTCATGAGAATCTGAGGCATTGAATTATAATTAACAAAACAGATTTAACTCTCATCATCAAAGGAGGGGGAGGAGAAGGAGGAAAAGGAGGAGAAGAAGAAGGAGGAGGAACAATGGAGAACAAAAAAAAATCTAAAAACAATTTCAATGGACAAATAGCATTAGCATCAGAAAGCCCAGTGACACTTAAAAGTGGTGACAACCCTTTAAAACAGTGGCAAGCAAACTGAACTGTCTGTTTCCAGAAACTGAGCTTATCCAAAGGTGTTCCAGGCCTTGCAGAATCATTAGTGAATTAAGCTTATGATCTAATGCATTTGTGGGCAACCAGAAAATATATAAATAGAACAGTACATTGTGACATAGTTGTATCTTCAAAATCTCTTATTAGTGATTTAGCTTTGAAAGGAGAGATGAAATCATCCTCAAACATCCAACTGTCTCAGAATAAGGTATTGTGAGAAATGTTATCACAGTATGTCAAACCCTTAAAAAGTCCAATAGTATATAAGATAATTCATACAACAATCGATATGTTGTGTTTTTACTACAAGAAGGCATTTTACAAACATTTATCTCAGTGGAGGCTAAATAATCACTTACTAGTAATCAAGGTGGCAGAATTCTTAAATGGTACATAGAGCAAATTTTGAACCAGTATTATTTGACTTTAAAGTCCATATTTCTTTGTTGTTGTTGTTTTGTTTTATTAATCCTCACCTGAGGATATTTTTCCATTGATTGCTAGAGAGAGTGGGAGAAAGAGGAAGAGACAGAGAAAACCACCCATGTGAGAGACACACATGGATTGCTTGCCACCTGCACACACCCCAACTAATGCCGGGGAACCTTCAACCAAGGCACGAGCCCTTAACCAGAATCGAACCCAGGACCCTTCAGTCAGCGGGCTTACACTCTATCCACTGAGCCAAACTGGCTAAAGTACATATTTCTAATGAAATATTCCATAAATATTACTGAAGAAAAAGAAATGAAACTCCAAGTTCCATACTAATATCTGCAGGAAAATACTTATGGAAGAACGATGTGGTTTCTTTAAACAAGATTCAAACGTTTCCACATCTTCACTTATATTTGTGCAAAGTGGCCCAATCTGAGATGAACCACAATAGTGCCCATATCATTTTCAAATGCCAATTCCTATCATTTAAAAAACCTACACTTCTCTACTAGACTTTACTTCATTTATCTTTATACTTTGGTTGGCCCATATGGCACCTTGGACAGACGTAGGCATACAATCCATATATTTTAAATTAATGCTTAACTTAAAAACTTTTCCTTATAACTAAATACTAAATACTATTTGTTAACCAACCAGAATTTATGTCCTGTTTTTACTTTTTTGGGGGACACTGATTTTTTCAGTGGTGAAACGTAGGTAGAATCCACCTCTTCCCTGTGCAGGGAAACTCACAATATGCCTACTATCTGCAGGGAGGCATCTCTTAAATTAGACTGAATCAATCATAAAAGTGCGACTGTTTTTTTTTATAATTATTTCAGCAATCCAAACGTTAGAGAATTATTGTATAAAATGACTATTAATCATTTAGAGATGGGTGACACAAGCAGATAACAGGACAGATCTTTTCTTGGATGTTTAGAGAATAGAGTTTTCTCCTTCAATTGTTAGACATGAACAAGAAAGCCTGCTGTCCCTGTGCCTGCTGGAGGCCATGTGTGGCCATAAGAGAAGCCTATCTAAAGATGAAACTGACATGGGGAGGCCAGAGTCAAGAGAATCCACAGAAACAGAGCCTGACACTTGAGTATCCTGTTCTTGGAGCCTATTCAAAATCTTGCATTGTTTAGTAATGTGTTCCCTTATCCTTAAGAGCCAGTTTAAATCACAGTTCACAGTAATTGTATTTGAAAGTGTCCTGAGTGATATGAGGTATCTAATTTGGCTACTAAAATATAAGCTCTCTCATGAGATTATAAAACCCATCACAACCGGCACTCTGATTGTCATCCTCAGCATTAAATTCCCAGCAAATAGAGTAGTGCCTGGATCACAGCAAGCAACCAATGAATATTTGTTGAAGTAAATGAGTAAATGACTAAATGAATGGCTTCCCAAATACCAGTATTTTCTCCCTTTTGTTTCATAGTACTCTAGATAAAAAATGGAATATACTTCTCTATTCAAATATTAAGGAAGTTACTATTCCTTGCTAGAGGCCAATTAGGTTTAACAAGCCAACCTTAAACACATTTGCATGACATATCCTCTTTCATCTTAACACTATTGATTTTCCACTTTTTAAATTAAGTATTCATTCTTTAAGTGATCAAAATAAAAAAATCGGTACATAGTTGTAACTAGGGAAGGAGGGAGAATGAGACCACGACTTCTGTTGCACAGGGCTTTTGAATGACCTATCTACCTTCTATTCCAACTGAAAAATGGGGTCCCAACAATGTTTCCTTGATGAATAGTGTGGCAATTTCAAAAGTGAGTTTTTCTGTTTACATGACCTTAAATTACAGTGAAATCCACAAGCATTTAAAAATAAAAGACTGCCTTTTCTGACCCTCATTTCACATCTACAATTACCCAACTCAAATCACATGAGAATAATACTGAACACACACTGTTCATTACTATCTTCTTTTTGAATAAAATGAAAGGATCTACGTGCTACTCTGTACTTCAATTTTCTATAGCTTGAATTTAGGTTGGCAATATATTTTTTTTCGCACAAATAATAGAACAGCCTTTCTTAAACTGTAATATTCTTGAGTTGAAAATATAACTGTTCTATCATTGCTAAGGACAACTGATTAATTAGCCACTTATACTGTCAACACTGTATTAACTATCTTTTGTTTTGTGCATTCTGAAGCTTTGACATCTTGGAACTTGCTGACACTGGTGGGGTGGGGCGTTACCTGCCAGGGTTAGCCAATTCCTAGAGATACTATATAAGTCACCTTGGGAGAATGCTTTTCAAATGCAAACCAACCAATCCAGAGTGCACACCCCCAACAACCTCCATTATCAGGCTCTCACACCCCAAGCCACTATCCAGCCCACCAACTCTGCTGCTTCCCCACATGGACTTTTCTTCCTGGGAACTCTGACTATTGTCTCTTGATCTGTTACCACTACCATACCTAAATAAAAATAAGATCTGTTAAAGCATGTACATAAGGTGTTATTATATGACAATAGAGTTGTAAAACAAGGGCTTGAAGAAGAAAGAAACATGGTTAAAATTTTTCTAATGGGCTAAAAAAATGTTTGAAAGACCCTGAAAATTGGTAGTCGAGTGAACACAATTCAGATGTGTAATATATATATATTATGTTTTTTACTATAAAAATGGTATTCATAGTTTTCAAAATTTTGCTTTTAATTTAACCTCTGAATTATCTTGTTTTGCCTATTTTCTTCATTTATACCGCATCTTTTGATTTTGAAGAAACTTAACACATAATCCTAGAAGAACATCTGATTTCTCTATAAAGTATATATTGTGTATCCTTCCCCTGACCACTCCTCGCCCCAGAAGGGTAGATTTATTTTTAGATTCCTCCATCTAGAGGTAGGGTGGGTATCACAAGCCAATTTAGGGATAAGTACAATTTTAGCCAAGAGACTAAAAATGAATAAGAAAAGTAGAACAAACCCATTTTGAAAAGGCATGCGGGTCTTGGGAGCCTGGACTGATAGGCCCCTCTCCTGCCTCAGTTCCCACTCTTTATCTTGACCTCCAATAGCCAGATCAAATTCACGAACTGTTCAGATTCATGTAAGGTCTTGGGACAATGGAATTGCAAGTTTTTATCTCGGCATGGATTGAGCCTTCACAACTGCTTCACTTCTGAGGACCTTTGGCCCTGGGGCTGAGGGACTAAGGCTGTGTCCCTTCGAGATCAGACCATTCCCAGCACCACGAACACAAGCAGCTCTTTTGGAAAGGGCCCCAAGTGGGATACCAAGAAATCAGAAGAGAAATGCAAGGCCTTCCAGGAAATTTGCAAATACTTCTCTGAGGAGGAGTGGACAGAGTGGGGAAACAGAGAAAAGCACCTATGTATACATGAAAAACAACTATGACACCATGACTGGTCTGGGTCTCAGGGCCACCCTCCCAGCCTTGTTGTGTCCGAAAAAACTTACAGATCAGAACCCCAGGAATCAGAATGAACATCCTCAGGAGGCTTCCAAAGTCCAACAGAGAAAATAGCTGAAGGTATCTTCCTAATCTAAAGAGGACCAGAGCCTTTCTCCCCCCTTGGATGTGAATACGGTTGAGTCCAGGAAGCCAGGGCAAGAAAATGACTTGAAGCCACCAGTTGGCTCCTAAACGGCTCTGCCCACTGAGGAAAGCAAGTACCTTTGGTCAGTGGATTAAAGAGTCAGTAGGACCCTGGAAAGGGAAGAATCACATTTGGGCCCACAGACCAAGAGGAAAACAGAACCCAGTTGTCTATGAAGAGATTGGTGACCCCAAGGAAAACGACTAACTCTGGATGTGACAAGTGCCCATGAGGAGAAGTAGAACCTGGTGACCTTCCGTGAACATGGGCAAGGCTGTGATTTCCTGGCCATCAGATGTACAGCAAGTAAGGGAAAGAGTTTGTGACAGTGAAAACTTAAGCACGATGCTTCTTACTATGTACCAAATATTCTGTTAATGTTAGAGCTTGGTTGATGAGCAACACATATATCCAATGCGTATTTCTGTCTGTGTATGGGTATCCAAGCACTTACCCCAGGAAACAATTTCATCAGGAATCTCTGACCGGAAGGGACTACTGAGGGCAATTCTGGGGGTTTGATTCCAGATATTTTTATCTGCATTTACACACACACACACACACACACACACACACACTATCATTATGAGCATCTCTCATCTGCTTTTCCCCACTAACAGAGTGTCCTGGGGACGTCCCCTACTCTGTTTTCTGTTCAGCAGATACTCCATGCTGCAACCCTGAGTATCCACTCATCCTTCATCAGTCACTGCAAGTTAATAAGTTACAAGCCACTGACCCTCCAAAAAGTAGAGCATCAGTGCAAATGAAGTCTCTGAAAAGGATTAGTTTCATGAGAGACATCAACTACCACCTTCGTCACCAGTCATCCAGGATTTACTAAAGCTTTATTAATGCTGGACATAATGTTAGTTATTAGGTACATAAACATAAAAAAATAAGGTCCCTATCTGTATCAGGGTTTGATCAGAGAAAGAGAACCCAAAAGGGAATTGTTGTAGGGATTAGATCTAAAATTATTATTAAACTTGGTTAATGACTCTATATAAGATTGTTGCCTTTATGTTGAGTGTTGGACCTGAAGTCATGATAGGTCAGCCTAGCCCACAGTCAGGAAGGAGAGCTGCATAGAACTTGGAGGAGAGTGAGTACACACTGGGATGCACAAGGACAAAATAAAACCTACCTCTGTTTCCTATCACATTAACATTTGATCATGTGAATGACCTGCAGAAGAAGCAAGCATCGTTCGTCATTCACCACAAAACTAAACACACAGCTGGTCCATCGTATAGAAAAATTGAAAGAGGAACTATCCTGGGAGCCAGCAGAGCTGTGGGACTGGATACCACCTCACACCAGTTTTTGAGTTTACAGAACAGTAACAATGTATACCAAAATCAGTTCTCAAAAGTGGCTTCTTATTTACTTTTTCCTTCCAAATCTCACACAAATTTCCATTGTTGCCACACATGATCTGGACCTGCAAAGGGTAGGTAAATTCTAACGTGGCTATAGTTGCATATCAGGAAACCACCAAAGTCCATCCCTTCCCTTGTGAAGTTGGCCTACCTACATACCTCTTTTAAATATATTCAACTTTTCAGTAAAAAAAAAAAATATGGCAAAGTTGTGCTTCCACCTAAAATTATACAAGTATCACTTATACAACCAAGAGCATACTAACTCTCTTTTGAAAAGAACATAAAGTTTATGTGTCCAACTGGATAATGTTCTTTTTTAGCTGAATCACACTGACCCTTTAATAATTTGTAGCTTAAATACTGAGGTAGAGTAATAGATCTTATGTTAGATAACAAGGGAATGAGAGAGGGAAAAATATAATTAGTTAATGTATTTACAAGTAGATTTATATCAGAATAGCAAGAAATATTTATAACTATTATAGTCCTCAGTTCTACAACTAATCATTTATTCATAAACTAGAGGCCTGGTGCATGACATTCATGCACAGTGAGGGGGAGGGGCATCCCTCAGCCCGGCCTCCACCCTCTCAGAGTACATGACCCCTTGGGGGATGTCAGCCTGCTGGCTTAGGCCTGCTCCCCAAGGGGTCCTTAGCGCTGGTGCAGAGACAGGAGAGGCTCACGCCACTGCCGCTGCACTTCCCAGAAGTAAGACCAGCTTCTGGCTGAGCAGTGCTCCCCCTGTGGGAGTGCACTGACCACCAGGGGGCAGCTCCTGCGTTGAGCATCTGCCCCCTGGTGGTCAGTGCGCGTCATAGTAACCGGTAGTTCCACCATTCATTCTATTTGCATATTAGCCTTTTTTTTATATAGGATGTGATGTATGACCATGTTCAAAGACTGCCCATTCTACATAGCCTTTGCCCTCAGCAAGCACTTTGCTAGTCATAATTTTTGGCATGGGATGGTGATTTGAACTTTCTTTCCTGAATGCTCTGGTTCATTAGCAGTCCTGCCTGAATGGAGTTGTGGTTTTCCATTGCCTTTTATCACTTGTCAAAGAATTACTGAGTATCCCTCCAGGCAATCATCTCATTGCATACATGCCCAGCCTTAACTCTATTATTTGGTAGTAACTCAATTTTTCCAGGATAGTTAGATTATTCACTACAGCCAGTACAATGGCCTCCCTTTGTGTCCATTGGTGCATTAGTATGAGGAACCCAAAGTGGCTTAATGGCAACTTCAAATTTAATGGAGCCATTGATGTGACCTCTTGTAGAGGAATTCCTCCCATGTGCACTCAGACACCTAGAGCCTGAATTCGCAATTACTGGAAGCAAAAATTTTTGTTAGCAGAGTACTGAGGTATAAAAAAGAAAAAACAACTTCCATTTATATTCTTAATCCCCATACCTGTGAATACTGGCTAGGAAAGAACAGCACCACATATTGAACCCTGATTGAATGCATATACTACATCCCAGAGAAATTGCCCAATTCCTCAAGATATGCCAAACAAGTGGTGCATACCTATCTTTGCAATGTCATTCCACTATCCTATCAGGCCAACTGTCAGGGTGATAGGAAACATCATAAGATGAGTGAATTCCATGAGTGTGATCCAATTGGCACATTTCATTTGCTATGAAATAAGTAATTTGGTCAAAAGCAGTGCTGTGTGGAATACCACAATTAAAACATTCTGTAAGTATATGGATATAGTTCTGCCAAAAGCATTGTGAACAGAAAATGAATGTCTATGTCCAGACAGTGTTTATCCAGTTGAGGGGTATATTCCAATGTAATCAACCTACCATGAGGTGGTGCATTGATTGATCCTCAATGAATGGTACTATTTCAGAATAGATTTGTCACTCATCAGTGGCTTTCACTAGATAAGATGTTGGGAGTGTATATACGTATTGCCGATCCCATGAACAATACCTCTGTCAACATGGCCGCCTGCTTTGTAAGGACAGAGGTTGGCTAACATCTACAAAAATAGTTACCTTACTCACAAAACTATGAAAATACCCCAATCTAAGGTTTCATTTTGGTGAGAGTACATATGGGTCACAATATCTTTATATTCTCTGTCCATTTATAAAAGTCTTTTCATATACCTCTTCTCCAGACCCTACTGCATCAATTTTTCAGACCTATTACTTAAAAGTCTCTGATCATTTAACAAAACCAAACTCGCAGTCTATAAATCAATGTAGATTCATAACTGAACATCTCTCATTCCAAACAAAATGAACAGCCATATACATTGTTCAATGTTCTGCCACTAAAATAATTTTCCTTCACCTATATCCTTCAAAAATACCCTGGAGTGGGGTTGTATTTTTGTACTCATCTATTTTCAGGCAGTTCCAGCATTATTGTATAGGATCATCTTCTATGAGGCTGTAGGAGCAACTAAGAGGGAGGAAGCAATGTAGCAGGAATAGGAGACAAAGGCATTGGGCCACATATTCATATAACCTTTTAATGCCTTCAGGACATACTTGAACCTGATTTTTTATAGACCAAGTCATTTGATGTGGAGTGCTATTGTACAGAAATTTATGGTTGTATAAGTCAAATAACCCTCACAGTTTAGCCTGGGCATAGCATGTCAATTAGTAACTTGTTGGTCAATGGCCAAGTGTTCCTTTTCTACTCTGGCCCAGTAGTGAGTCAAATGTGTTTCTCTAAAAGAGAAAAATCATCTACAGGGGAAAATCCAGCTTTGCTCCAAAATCATAATGGTCTATCCCAGAATCCTGGATCCATAGTAATTTCATATGAGTGGGAGGCCCTGAATTTTTGTGGAAATCAATCATTTCCTACATCTGCCACACATGTTTCACCAAGCTGTCTAGAGTTGTTTCTTCTTGCTAAGCATAAGGTTGAATCTTTGGAGAGTAAAGCCACCTTGGACATTGAGTGTCCCTGCATATTCTTGCTGGGTATGCCAAGAATGCATGGCCCTGATTAATGCCTTCCAACATGATTTCTTGGAGTTGTTTTTATGGTGAACAACCTTGAGAGATGAGCTACTATCTTACTACCTACAAAGCGCAGGCTTTCTCCCATTTGCTTCAATATTTTTCTTTTTTAACTAGAGGCCTGATGCAAAAAATTTGTGAAAGGGGCTCTGAGGGCTGAGACAGCAGCCCCGGCTGCCACCCCAGTCCTCTCAGCAAAATGAACAGCCATATACATTGTTCAATGTGCTGCCACTAAAATAATTTTCCTTCACCTATATCAGTGGTTCCCAAACTTATTTGGCCTACCGCTCCCTTTCCAGAAAAAATATTACTCAGCGCCCCCTGGAAATTAATTTTTTTTTTAATTTTAATAGCAATTAAACAGAAAGATATATGTATTAATGTTTCTACCTTTTTCGTAAAATATAGTAAAGAAAGGTGTAAATTAGAAACATTAAAGTTTGAAATTATGAAACTATTTATTGAACTCAGAATAGAAAGGTAATACAAAAAAAGTTAAAACAAATGCACCTGTGGCCATCACTGCCCCCCTGGATCGCTGCAGCGCCCACCAGGGGGCAGTAGCGCCCACTTTGGGAATCACTGACCTATATCCTTCAAAAATAGCTGCGGAAGGATGTCCAGAAGGACATCTGGTCTAATTAGCATATTATGCTTTTATTATTATAGATGTAGCCTGTAGGCCCTATGTTACCTCAGTGGGATTTCAGGGAAGATGAGGAATTAACACAAACTAAGATGGAACTATGGGCATTACATTTGCTGTAATAATAAAGTCCTTTATCTCTAGCCTAAGAATTGCATGTCTTCTAACAACCATGAAAGAGTCACATTGCCCTAGAAAGTTTTGCTCAGTGGATAGAGCATCAGCCTGCAGACTGAGGGGTCCTGGATTCAATTCCAGCCAAGGGCAAATATCTAGGTTGCAGGCTCAATTCCTGGCCCTGGTCAGGGCATATGGGAAGGCAACCAATCAATGTGTGTCTCTTACACTGATGTTTCTCTCTCTGTGTCTCTCCCCCTCCCACTTTCTCTAAAATCCAATGGCAAAATATTTGATGGTGAGTATTAACAAATAAACAAAAAGAAACAGTCACAGACTAATTTGTATCTATTAAATTAAAATTTTCAGGCTATATAGTTCTTGACAATAAGCAAATTTCATCAAAGGAATGAATTGGCATAATAGTCCTATGGAATAGATATGTTATCAAGTTCTCTACAGAATCAATACAACAGGGCTAGAGAGTTGATATACCCAGAGGAAAGAAAGTAAAAGTACACTATTGTCCTCCACTGAAAATAAATAGCCTCTGATTGTCTTTACTAGAAGGTATCCTATATAATAAAGAGGTAATATGCAAATTAACCCTCACGCCCTCACAAGATGGCTGCCTAGGACCAGACTGGCAGGGGGGTTAGTGAGGGACAACCAAACGACTGAACAAGCAGGCTGCGTGGGATGACCAGGCCAGTGGGAGGGCCATCAGGGGTGATCAGGCTGGTGGATGGGCAGTTAGGGGTGTCTAGGCCAGCAGGGGGGTGCAGTTGGGGGCAACCAGGCTGGCAGGGGGGTAGTTGGGGGCATTTAGGCTAGCAGGGGGGGCAGCGAGGGGCAACTAGCTGATGGGGGGGGCAGTGAAGATGACCAGGTCAGCATGGGGGTGCAGTTAGGAGCGACCAGGCTGGCAGGGAGGGGGCAGTTGGGGGCGAGCAGGCCAGAACGCAGAAGCAGTGAGGGGCAATCAGCTCGGCAGGGTGGGTCAGTTAGGGGCGACCAGGCAGGCAGGGTGGGTCAGTTAGGGGCGACCAGGCAGGCAGGCAGGTGAGAGATTAGGAGCCAGCAGTTCAGGATTGTGAGAGGGATGTCAGACTGCCAGTTTAGGCCCGATCCCCTGACAGTCAGACATCCCCCGAGGGGTGCCAGATTATAGAGGGTGCAGGCTGGGCTGACAGGGACACCCCCCATGCATGAATTTCATGCACCAGGCCTCTAGTAGATTAAAATAATTCTCTAGAACAAGAGCTGAATATCATGTGCCAAAACATGTATAGATTTGTACCAGAACAGAGCATCCTTGAAAAAGCAACTGTAGTCACCATGTAAGTGTGATAATCTGCTATTGTTCTATAAGCTCCATCTGCCTCTGCACAGATCTAATAGGTGAATTAAATGGAAGTGTGTTAGGAGATATAATTCCTGCATTTTTCAATTTCTTGGTCATGGTACTAATCATGGAAATTCCTCCAGGATTGTGGTGCTCTATTGGTTTACTATTTTAGGAGATAGAGTCATTTGTTCTGACTTCCATTTGTCCTTCCTACCCGAATAGCCCTCATTCCATAAGACAGGGAATCAAGGTGAGGATTCTGCTAGTTACTAAGTAAATGTATTCTAACTTTGCACCGTGATATTGGGGAAATAGTATGAGGTGTCTTTGGGGGCCCACTGTGAAATGGACCTGAGCCAAGATTTCGTTGAATACATGACCTCCTGTTGTTATACTTTGAACAGTGGTCATAGAATATTTTTGGATATTTAGCAGTTATTAAGTTCAGAGCTAGTGTGCAGTAATACCAAAAATGTTTGATTACTTTCCCCCAGTGGACAGCTACCCTACTAAGATTCACATTTCCCTTTAGGAAAGTTGAAAAGGGAGATTTATAGTATAAAATTTGGGGCCTGACCTTTTCAGTCACAGGATCCTGTACATATGAAATAGCTCAAGTTTTGCTGAGGAGCAATGACTCTTTATTACGGTGATTCAGCTCAGACTTCTGTTCACCTGAATTTTAGCTCTCCAATCAAGTCAGACACTATTTAGTAGGTTACTCATCTATTTCAGTTATAGGGACATTATGATCAACTAGACAATGCCAAAATTTTATCAGTATATTTTTCCATCTGATTGAGACTTCGGCTCTTCAGCACATTATGGTAACCTCTCCCACCTTGACTTATGATTAAGAGCTGTCACTTGGTCCCAGTGCTCAAGAATTCCTTCATCCACATGGAATTCAGCAAGCCTCATTCATTGGCAGCAATTCCATCTTCATCAACAGCCTCAAAAAATATACATCCCAGAGCTCTTCACAAAAGCTGGAGCTCTCCTCACAAATATAATTATCAGACCTTCAGTGAGGAGAGGGTCCTCTGGATCATCCCATGACCAGAGTTTGGGATTGGATGACCAGGCCTTACATGATGAATTCACTGTATTATTACAATCTCTTCTAAAAATCTGGGCACCTTATTTGGTAATATACCAGCCAAATAGTGGAATTTAAATCTCCTTTAGTGTAGTCTACCTTTGGGTCCAGGTTTTACAGTCTGAATGAAAGAATATTCAAAAGCAGGAAGCAAAGAAAAAAGGGTGAAAAGGACTCTGAATCAAAGCAAGGTATAAAGCAAAAGTTGAAGAGAACAAACCAAGCCAATAGTCAGATGATGCCTATAGTTGTATGCATGTTTGAAAGACACAGGTTTAGTAATTTACAAAACCACAATTATAATTTTGAATAGATTACCAATCTTGTGTGTGTTTTTTAATTCCCACACAAGACCTCATAAATATCAGAAAGTTTAAATGTGTTTTAATACACAATGCTTACAAGGTACCTCAACTTCAGCCCCACACTCCAATGACCTGCCACATCAACTCTTCAAAATGTCTTTGAGGAAATACTAGACTCAGTTTTCCACCACTTAGTTAAGTGTACACAATAAAAGAATGGTCCTGAGGATCCCCTTCCTACCTTAGAAAATGATACAGTACATCAATATTGTTCACTAGTGGAGTCAAGGAATCCTGGCTTGGTGCCATCCTGAGGTTGAAATGAAGAGGTCTGCCCTTTCTCTGGTGTTGTCCACAGCTAGCCAGTGGACAACAAGCCACATTTTCTGTGTTGGCCTAGGAATGCTTATCCCAGCTCTTGTCTTTTTCTTCTTCTGATCTTGTTTTGCTCTATGTTCTTGTTTTCCATAGCAATGCTTTGGTTTGATATTCCACTACCTTCTCATCTGACTTGTTTGTTTTACCATTTCAGGTATTTTTCCCTAAACCCTCTGCCATAAGAGGCATTTTCAGATATGATAAACTTTGATTAATGAACTCTATAATCCTACAATTATAAAGAATGGCAACTAGATCTGTGGTAAGATAGAAAAAACCTATCTGTGTCCTCTATAGAAATCATTCTTACTTCTAATGAGCTGGTCATGAGAAATCCTTGATTCCTCAGTCCAATAAATGATGTAGGGAGAAAGTATTATAGGCAATTATTCATTACTACATAGCAATGTAATAATTATAATAATATTCTATATAATAAAAGGCTAATATGCAAATAGACCGAATGGCAGAACAACCAAACAACCAGTTGCTATGATGTGTGCTGACCACCAGGGGGCACATGCAGAATATGGCAGGCATCAGCAGTAGGCGGCAGAGCACAGAACATGGCAGGCATTGACTGCAGCAGGATGTTGAAGCAGGTGAGCGGGGACACCAGACCAAGGTAGGGTGCCGATAGTTGTCATCAGGGTGAGCCTCTGGTGGTTACTAAAAATTCTTTGCTCCCATGTGCCATGATCCTGCCCAGCACTCATACTGGCTGCCAGCGCCAGAGCTTCCACTTGCATTTGCTGCCGGTGCCAGGCACCGACCCTGATTGCTGGGTGCTATCAGCAGGTGTGAGTGGCAGCTGCCGGCCCTGATTGCCCCTCAGGGCTTCTCCACCTCTCCCTGCTCCTGAGGGGTGAGCGGGGCAGCAGCCACCACTCATACCTGCTGATGGCGCTGGCCCGCTCACACCTTCTGCTGGCACTGGCCCCAATTGCTCCATGCTGTCAGCGGGTGCGAGCGGGGCCGGCGCTGTCAGCGTGTGGGAGAAGCAGTGGTGGGAGTGGGACTTCAGGCAGATAGGGGATGGGGAGTGCAGTGGGATGGCTTAGGCGGGGTGCAGAGAATGGGCCAAGACCCACCCCTGTGTCCACCACAGCCTCCCGGCCCAGAGTTCCTTTCAAGGTGCATGAATTCGTGCACTGGGCCCCTAGTAATAATGTAATTCTTTATACAATTGACTAATCACAGGCTCAATCAAGGATTTCTGTTTTGAGAAGACAGTCATCTGCCTACTTAGGCTATTTTTATACTTAAATATACAATGATGTTTCTTTTTATATACATACTAGAGGCCCAGTGCACAAAATTCATGCATGGAGGGGGGTTTCCCTCAGCCCAGCCTGTACCCTCTCTAATCTGGGACCCCTCAAGGGATGTCCTACTGCCCATTTAGGCCCAATTTCGTGGGATCAGGCCTAAACGGGAAGTAGGACATCCCTCTCACAATCCAGGACTACTGGCACTCAACCGCTTGCCTGCCTGCCTGCCTGATTGCCCCTAACTGCTTCTGTATGCCAGCCTGATCACCCCCTAGCCACTCCCCTGCCAGCCTGATCGATGCCTAACTGTTCCCCTGCTGGCCTGGTCACCCCTAACTGCCCTCCCCTGCTGACCTGGTCGCCCCCAACTGCCCTCTCCTGCTGGCCTCATTACCCCCAACTGCCCTCCCCTGCAGGCCTGGTCCCCCCCAACTGCTCTCCCCTGCCGGCCATCTTGTTTTCACATGGGAGCAGCCATCTTGTGTGTTGGAGTGATGGTCAATTTGCATATTACCTTTTTGTTAGATAGGATGTTACTTTCTCTAGCTACCCTAGTATGACATATGGGGTGTGTAGATGCTCCTCCTTCATACTGTATGCTTGCATATATCACTATGTTTGCACACATTTACATAAGGGGTCACTGAAGAAGGTGAAAAAATATGAAAGGGGCAGTTGGATATTTATATTCTACTCAGCTTGGATTTAGAACTATGTGTGATTTCCATGTTCTGGATTTAATCCTCATATGGACAGAGGCTCAGTGCCAAAATCTGACAATATGGTGAGGTGGTTTTTGTTTGTTTATTTTTGTGTGCATGTGCGTGTGTATGTGCATGTACATGTGTGTGTATGTGCGTGTGTGTGTGTGTGTGTGTGTGTGTGTTTCATAAGGCATTACCAGATTCTGAGCTGGGAGTATTTCTATAAGCTAATGGAGTTTCTTTTTAATAAAAGCCTTTGTGACACCCTGGGGCAACCAGGTTACCAAATATGAGGGCTATTTTACAGCCCAGCAAACTGTCTAGCACAGCTCTGGCTCATGGAATAGCTGTGGCTTTGGTAACAGTGGAAGATAACACCCATGACAAAGACTTGTTCATGTTGGAGACCATTGTTGACAGTGGCAAAGGCAAGGTTCCAGTATAAGTTTGTAAGAATAGGATATTACCAAGCCAGGTCAGAGCAGGAGAGGAGGAATATGAGGTGTCCATATAGATATAGCAAATGGCCAGATTCTTTATTCATGTAAGCTGTTCCCTTGGGAATGTATCTGTAGTGCTGATTCTTTGTTGGCTATCACAAAGCTCCCCCCTGAATGAGAAGATAAGGATGGAGCCATTATAATGCAGACACAAAGCAATTTTGACTTCACTTAGTCTACATAGTCTTTAAGGCCAGGAGTCATAAAACAAAATAAAACAAACAAACAAAAACCTTTCAAAGTAGTGATACATTTATTTGAGGAGGAATGAAAATAAAAAGTTGTAGCTCTCATTCTCTTCATTTGTACTTTAAAATATTTTTGTTGCATTTCAGAAACATTTTAATTTTGACTTAAAAATGTATCAGAAAACTTGAGTTCATGGAGATTTTTTTTCTTAAGAGTTAAGTCCCCACAATAAATAGTTTCTATAAAAATAAAAATATGAATTATTTGAAAAACTTATTTGATAAATTCCTGATGCTTTTATTATAAGCAATCCCAACAGTTTTGTGAGTTAAACCTAGTTTTCATTTGATTAATGTGATTGATTTTTATGAATTGTATTACATCTGAGAGGTTATGTATGGCATTTGGCACTGAGATTTAAAAAGTAATCATAGATTGTATATTATTTTTAAGAAACTGATGGTCTCATACTGATTTATTTAAGATTTCTCCAAGGACATTCTTTAGTTTTGCTATATATCTTTCAATTAAAAATTATAACAGAAAAAATTATGTCTTAAAGTAGGCACATTTAATTTGTTCATATATATATTGAAATAATTTTGAAATAGAAGCTTGTTTATGTCAAATAAATTCAACTGTAGTATCAAGTGTAAATTCCTGCTCTTATGTACTTTTCGAGTTTAGTTGACTAGGAGGTCAAATGAACTCAATGGTACATCTTTATTGGGATCTGCCAGTACCAGCTCTTTTAAAATACAAAACAGCTTTGAATTGGGACAAAATTCTTCACTAAAAAAAAATGTCCTTCAAAATAAAGAGTTTTTTGCAATCACTGTGTTTTTATTTAAAAGTATGAGATGTTGTTCATTTTTTAAAAAGGAATATCTAATGTTTAATGTGTTTTTCTGATCAGTACATAGACCCCTCATACACGTTTATGGGTGCACATGGAAACCTAACTCAAAGATGTTGCTGTACTTTTTTGCACATGAGCAGACTGCTGGCAGCTCATCTCCCTGATTATGCAAATATGGAATTATAGCAAGAACTACTGACAGGCTGGTAGGTTTGAGTTGTTTCCTTTACGTTCTGTGACAAATGGCCTACCTAGCTGCTTGGCCATGCAGAGTCGCTTGGAACAAGCAGAGAGATGACAAGACTGCAGATATTGCTGAAGGCTGGTTGCCTGGTGTAAATTTCTACTGAAAACAGATTTTTTTTTTTCAGTATAATCAGGTAAATATTCTTTGAGTTATAAAAATGTTCCATGACCTGATCCTTGAAATTACCATCAAGTGTAATAGTAAGTTTAGCAAGCATTTAAACATTGTATACTTGACTGTTTTAGAAATAATATGATCAATAGCATATATATATATATATATATATATATATATGATAGAGACAGAAAATTGAAATAAAAATGTCAACTGTAAATTTCCCCCTCTTTTGATATTTGATTTAATATAATCAAAATATATAATAAAATAAATATAATATTTAGTAATAGATTATCAGATCTCAATTATTTTCCCAAATTTTACATTGAACTATCAATCATATTTGTAGTAAGCTAAAATTTATATAAGGACTGATATTTTCACTTATTTTTCTTTTTATATATACTTTTTATTTCAGAGAGGAAGGGAGAGAGAGAGAGAGAGAGAGGGAGAGAGAGAGAAACATCAATGGTGAGAGAGAATCATTGGTTTTCTGCCTTCTTCACACCCCCTACTTGAGATCAAGCCCACAACCCACACATGTGCCCTGACCAGGAATTGAACTGTGAACTTCTGGTTCATAGGCCAACACTCAATCACTGAGCCACACCAGCTGGGCCCTTTAGACTTCTTGATGTCAGAGTCGTCCTTCCTTTTAAAAAGCATGTCTAGATCAGTGTTTGTATTATTGCATTATACAAAACAAAAGAAACTGGTAAAGTATTTTGATAGGGTAAGAGGTTCAGAAGTTAGATTTTTAAGATAGATTTTGGAATTTTTCTTAGCACAGTTTCCATATCAACAGATATAACAAAGCCAAATAAATATGAAGCAGTGTTTATAGCAAGACATGTAAAGAAAATGAAAACCCAAACACTTTCCATGTGCTCAACAAAAATAGAAACACACCTTAATAAATACAAATCTATTCCCAGGAAGTGTCCAAATCTAAAATAGCCATGAAATAATAGTGTTGCTTTTTCTGACTAAAGAGAGATTTGTTTCTATACACAATTAGAACTATCAGAAGAAATCTTACTCAAATTGATCTGATTGTTTTTATTGTACAGGGCAGAGGTCCTTTATATTCTACAGATGTGCAGATGAAACAATTTGCTTGGTTTGACTAAAACATCTAGGGAAGTCCTAGAGACCACGCATAGTAATAAAAAAAAGGTTGCTCAACCATTCACTCTTAATCCATGATCCTTGCACCTGTACTTTGAGGAAAATACACTGAGTGGCCAGATTATTATGACCACCTGAGGTTTGTAGGCAAATTAGCCATACACTGCATCATATGGGATATGGAAGCCGAAGGCCTGTTCGAACACCTTTGCTATCTGCAGTTACCAACATAGAAGATCTCTAATTCTCACAGGAACACAAGGATTGGACAGTTGAGCATAGGAAAAAAGTCATGTGGTCCGATGAGTCATGTTTCCAGTTGCATCATGCAGATGGCAGAGTGAGAATTTGGCAGAAACAGCATGAAAGCGTGCATCCCATATGCATGAGTACAACCCTTCAAGCTGGTGAGGGCAGTGTTATGGTTTGGAGCATGTTTTCCTGGCATGATTTGGGCCCTTTAATTCATGTGGAACAACGTCTGAATAGCACAACATACCTAAGTATCATTGCTGATCAAGTTCATCCTATCATGTCGAGGGCATATCCTAATGGAGATGGCTTCTTCCAACAAGACAATGTGCCATGCCACGGTGCTCATATTGTGCAGGAGTGGTTTCAAGAACATGAGGGAGACCTTACCTTGCTTACATGGCCCCCACAATCACCATATCTCAATCCAATTGAGCGGGATGAAGTTAAAAGAGCCATCAGGCAGCTGGTTCCACAACCATCAAATCTCACAGAACTGGACAGTGCTATTCATCAGGCATGGTGTCAGATTCCTCGAATCACCTTTCAACATCTTGTGGAGTCAATGCCAAGAAGAATCGCCTCAGTATTGAAGGCAAAAGGTGGCCCAATGAAGTACTGATGGGGTGCTCATAATAATCTGGCCACTCAGTGTAGGACACATATTATTACCTCTAATATGCAAATGATAAAATGCAAGTCCAAAATGGTGAAATAAAAACAAACAAACAAAAAGAAAAAGAAATGGTTAAACAGTTAAGATCACAGTTAGCTAAAAATAGGATGTGAATGTAGCCGTTCTAATCCAATCAAATATTCCCTCCATGATGCCAGATTTAATAGTAAGGCAGTCTTTTTCTCATGCTTTTCTCTATTCCTCTCTCCTTCATTTCCAAGATTTTCCAGTACTCCTGTTAATATTCAATTCTCTCTTTCTCTTTCAAACAAATCATTGACATTTTACCCTGCATGCCAATTGTTAACTTTAGTTATTTAGGCATTTTAGAATAATCAAAGATTATATGAAATCCCTCCAAAGTTAGGAGCTTTTAAATTTGAAATTATAATTTACTGGCCTATACTAACGAATTATTGTCAGTTGTCTAGACAACATCTAAAATTACTTAACACACTTGTTTTGAAAATACATAGAACTTTGAAAATTGTAGTGTTAAAAAACTGAAGATACTCGGCCTTCTTTAGCACCAGTTATCATGCTATCATCCATCTCTGGAAATTTATTTTTATTTAATTAAATAATAGTTTCTCTGGTGACAATTCTTTAGAACAGTGGTTCTCAACCTTGGCTGCACATTAGAATCACCTGGGAATCTTTTTAAAATCCTGATTTCTGGGCCTCATCCCATGGAAAATCTGTTTCTTTCTTATGGGGTGGGGCCACAACATTAGTAACAAAGAAACAGAATTTCCGGAGGATGAGGCCCAGAAATCAGGATTTTGAAAAGATTCCCAGGTGATTCTAATGTGCAGCCAAGGTTGAGAACCACTGCTTTAGAAGCAAATACTCTTCTAAACTATTATGACCTTAGTGCAGAAGCTAAATATTAGCCTTAACTGATTTATTCAACCTACACAATTGTAATGAACTTCATATGTGTCAATATCCTTTGTTCAAGGTAAGCAGAAGCTGTCAACACACCTCTTTGCAACCCTATCAACTCCTCACTTGATTATAATGGAAACTAAACTGAATTTTGTTTATTCAACCCCTTTCAGTTCTTATGACTATAGTTTTCAAATTAGAAAAACTCAAACCATGAGAGAAACTTTATCCAAAATTTCAAATTGTGCTTTTCTCTGGTACTGGTATGATTTGTTCCCTTTTGCCCTCACATAGCAACTCTAATCAATTTAATGTGTTGATAAATTGTTTATTGTTTATGCTACTTATCTAAGAAGCAGATTATGTTAAGACAATGGCAGATATATAAAACCCCTCTGCACTTTAGCTGGTGAGGTGTTGAAAAATACACAATTATGCAGCATCTTTAAATCCAAAGGTTTCTGGCATATCTATCATACCACATTTTGTTTTATCTCAGTAAATGATTCCACATTTTTACCTCAAAGAGAAAACTGTCCATATCAAATTCTCACTTCTCCATCAACCAACTTTATTTGTAGCATCATTTCCTCCTTCTCAGCAATGCAAACAAAATTTTATTTCCTTTTAAGGCTGTTTCCTATAACACCTCTCTAGATCTCTTTTACTCTCTTTTCCTTAGAGATTTGCTCTCATGTTACCAAATTTTCCTCTACCAACTCTGTCATTTCAATACAAAAAGATGTAAATTCTCTGTAATTTTAAAACAAAGCAAAAACTGCCTCAGAATATACCCACCCATTTCACTGTATCTGGCAAAAATACCTAGTAATCTCAAAGTATTTCCCTTTATTTGAACTCGTGTTTTGTAATTTTATTTTCCAATGTTATATTTCCTCTTAGTATTTTACCCCTTCTTAGAGTTTTAATTTTTATTTATTCCCAAATCTATATATCAGCCAAAAATACCACACCAGTTTATCCATTTGCCTATTGGAATCCTCTACCTGGATATCCCTAAGATCCACCCAAATGTACATAATAGAATTCATTATCTTTTCACCAAAATTCATTCCTCTTGAACTTTGTTAATAATGACATTTACCCAATTTTCTAAATCATACTAGACTAAGTAGTCACTTTTACTTATCGTCCCATCTAACTGTTCACCAAGATTTTTATTCCCACTTTTTTTGTATCTCTCCAATTCATCTTTCCATTTTGATTTCTTTTTTGGCCTAAAGCATTTGGAGATTACACCTTTTGTCCTATTCCCCTCAAATCCTCCAATTTATAAAGAAATAATTAGGAAATTTAAACTAGTAATGTATAATGAAGATAATGTAATGAACAATTAAAGTAATGAAGTAATGTATAATGAAATTGTTTTCTACAGGAAAAATGTTGGCTTTAGGAAAACTAATGGCAGTAATGCAATTCATGAAGAAGCCCTGGCCAATGTGACACAGTTGGCTGGGCATCATCCCATCACCAAAAGGTTGCTGGTTCTATTCCCAGTCACTGGTTGCAGGGCTCAATTTGTAGGGCTCAATCCTCAATGGGGGGCATGCAGGAGGCAGTCTATCAATGTTAGCTCTCACATCCATGTTTCTCTCTCTCTCCCTCTGTCTTCCTCTCTTTTTAAAAAATCAATAAAATCTTTGTTATAAAAAGAAAGAAAAATATAAATTTCTCAATAGATGCTAAAAAAGAAGTACATAAAATTAAATAAAATCCAAAGTCTTTGAGAAATATCAACATGCATTTATTTATTTTTAAAGTGATCTTTTCTAACTGGCATTACAACTGAGGTTTCATGACTCCCACTTTTGTACAGTTCAGTTGCTTGTTGGTGACAGGGCCCATAGTAAGAACACCAAACCCCATGGACTCATTGATTTCACTGTTAGATAAATGTTGTGGTGAAATAATCTGTTTTAGAAAATATGGGAAATTCAGAAAGTTTAGCTGCAGTGATTCTGGCAGAAGCAGGACAGGAAGCAAAAGCAAGTTCGAAACCAGAGTAAGTGTGTATTCCCGGGAGGATAAATCACTGCCTCCTCCATTATAGAAGGAGTATACAAGGAAATCAATCTTTCACCAAGCAACTGGGGCTCAGGTTCATTTCTGTTGGTTTGGAGGAGTCTCAGCGATAGCAGTAGCCAGCCTTAGTCAGGGAAAACCCGCATTGTTGAATCCAGATATCAGCTCCATCCTGATACCCTTGAGCAAGCACTAGGGTGACAGGACAAATGCTTAATATTTGCATAATGAGTCACTCTTTCCACTGCATCATTGATACCATCTTCTGCAGAGAATGCCCTTTGGCGAGCATTTTGTGGGTAACAACTATTGTCACAATTTGAGTGTATTCCAAGAGATCCATGCGCATACGTCTTACTCCCAACTACTTTTTCTAATTTTTCAATATTGTTCCTTTAATGTTTGAAAAAATTTGAACAAATGTTAAATAATGGTCATTATTTGGATGAGCTTTGCCTCTGATTATCTTTCCTTCTAAGCAAAGTTTACATACAGCTTTACTACCAGATGGCCTGCCAACCTTGAAGGATTTGCTTCTCCACAGTCCCGCACAGCCACTCTACAGGGGCTGTGATGCTGTCCCTACATGGACATCTGAAAACAAGGCTTGATTACTTTCTCCTCCTGTCAACTCCATATTGATTAGTTAGGCTATAGTTTTAGCTGCTGAAAAAAATGAGACCCAAAATTAGTGCCTGAGATAAGAGAGAAGTGTGTTTCTGTCAAGATGTTAAAGCAAAGCTGGTAACATAGTTCTGACACCTTCGACATGTGGCTTTTATTTCCAACTCAAAGGCATTTGTTCTCATTTTAACCGTTTTCCATAAATGAAAAGGAGGAAGGTAAAAAAGAGCACATATCAATCTTTTTAAGGACAAGAAGGAGGGTATCCCTTATTTTCTATGACATTCCACAGACAAGAACATAGCTCTGAAATAGTTGCCAAGAGTCTATGAATGCAGCCTTTTGGTAAATAGCCATGACCTCAGCTAAAATGACATCACCATAAGTAGACGGAAGAATAGATAATAATGACCAGTCATAATTGGCCATGATATAGTTTAAGGTACCTTATATATTATAACCCAGATATTCCACTCCAAAATATACATCCTCTTGTATATATGACCCAAAAAACATCATTTAATACACACACACACACACACACACACACACACACATATACCTTAGTTAATCCCCAATACAGCCCTATGGATTAAATATTATTTTCCCCCTACCCTGTGGGGCTTGACTGGGGACCTGAGGCTGCGCCCCTCCCCCGCCCAGTGGGGCTTGATGGGGGTGGGGCCAGCTGGGTCTAGGTCTGGCAAGATTTGGAGGCACGTACACAGGTGGGCGGGGACTTGACTCTGGCAGGAAGGATATTTTCATATACATTTTACTAATTTTCTTTCATCTCTGACACTTCTATTATAGAGAAAGGGCAAATAGCAATATTAAAATATTTCCTCTAATTAATCCCCTTTTAATGTGCACAAATTTTGAGCACTGGGCCACTAGTATTTTATAAACTTTTATGTATCAATTTAATATTTATTAAAAAAAGTTTAAAAAGTTATAATAAATCAAATTCACTAAATTTAAAACTAAGTCCATAGAATAAAATATAGAGTTTTTACATTTGTATGCAATCAGATTTTTACCTTTTTTTAAAAGAATAATTTATGATATTTTATAATCAAAGAACTTCAGAAATATAGTATATTGTGACATTTGTAACACTGAATCACATGTGGAAATTAAGAATGAGAATCTGGAGAATCGAAGATGGCGGCATAGGTAAAACACCAGAGACTGCCGCCGTGGACAACCACTTCAAAAATACAACAAAAAGTCGGAGCGGACATCAACCAGAACCACGGGAAGGCTGGCTGAGGAGAGTCTCTTCAACTAGAAGCAAGAACAACAGCATTCCGACGCTCAGCGGAGGCGCAGTGTGGAAAATTTAAAGGTACGGCGGTGCGGTGGTGAGGGTGCGCGCGCAAAGCGGGCTGGCGGCTGAGGGCGCGATTGTCGTTTTCAATTAGGAGCGAATCTCAGACTCTGGGCTACAGATCCGGGCGAGTCTCTAGGGACCCAGACTCAAACGGGAGAAGCGGGACTGTCTGGCTACGGCCCCTCCGAGGTTTGCAGCGATTGCTGGGACAGAGAGGCAGAGCCCCTGGGGACGGACTGAGAGCGGCCATAGCTGCTCCCTCCCCCCCGCCCTGTTGAGCCCGCCCCGCCCAAACCCTGCGCACAACCATTTGCCGACCGCCTCAGGCAAGGGCTGGACTAGCACCTGCCCTGAGGACTGAAGTTTTCCCACAGCTGATTTCCACCGCCAGTCGGCCTGATGGTCAAATCCCTCTAGTGTTAACTACAACAATTAAGGCTTCGCTAGAACAAGACTGCGCACAGAGACCACAAGGGGGTGCACCAAGAAAGCATAAAAGATGCGGAGACAAAAAAACATGACAGAAATGGAGGATATGGAGCTAAGAATCGCAATTTTGAGGGCTTGCCATAAATTTGTGCAGAGCCTCACGAAAACTAATGAGACCCTCGATGCTACGATAAAGAAATTAGAAAGTAAGCATACACGGACTGAAATAAAGAATATTATACCCAATAGCAGACCAGAGGAGCACAAGAATCAAACCAAAGATTCGACAAAAAACACCCAATTGGAAAAGCATAATGAAAAAAGAATCCAAAAGTGTGAAGACAGCGTAAGGAGCCTCTGGGACAGCTTTAAGCGGACTAATATCAGAGTCATTGGAGTCCCAGAAGATGAGAGACAGCAAGATATTGAAAACCTATTTCAAGAAATAATGGCAGAAAACTTCCCCCACCTAGTGAAAGAAATGGACTTACAGGTCCAAGAAGCGAAGAGAACCCCAAACAAAAGGAATCCAAAGAGGACCACACCAAGACACATCATCATTAAAATGCCAAGAGCAAAAGACAAAGAGAGAATCTTAAAAGCAGCAAGAGAAAGAGGCTCAATTACCTACAAGGGAATACCCATACGACTGTCAGCTGATTTCTCAACAGAAACTTTGCAGGCCAGAAGGGAATGGCAAGAAATATTCAAAGTGCTGAATACCAAGAACCTACAACCAAGATTACTTTATCCAGCAAAGCTATCATTCAGAATTGAAGGTCAGATAAAGAGCTTCACAGATAAGGAAAAACTAAAGGAGTTCATCACCACCAAACCAGTATTATATGAAATGCTGAAAGGTATCCTTTAAGAAGAGGAAGAAGAAAAAGGTAAAGATACAAATTATGAACAACAAATATGCATCTATCAACAAATGAATCTAAGAATCAAGTGAATAAATAACCTGATGTACAGAATGAACTGGTGACTATAATGAATCAGGGACATAGAAAGGGAATGGACTGACTATTCTTGGGGGGGAAAGGGGAATGGGAGATTCGGGAAGAGACTGGACAAAAATCATGCACCTATGGATGAACTCAGTGGGTGGGGAGTGAGGGTGGAGGGTGGGGTGGGAGCTGGAAGGAGGGGAGTTATGGGGGGAAAAAAGAGGAACAAATGTAATAATCTGAACAATAAAGATTTAAAAAAAAAAAAAGAATGAGAATCTGTAATAATAATTTAAACTTCAGGTGAGAAATAAGGGGAACAAATTTAAAAATTTCAATGGACAATTGAATGTCAAACAACTATATTATTTATCAACTTCATAAAAGTGAATTGTTTACCCATGCAAAAATTAAAAGAAAGTATTAAACTAAACATTTCATATCATGTCTTTGATGCTAACAAGTCTAGATACTGAAATTACTCCAAAGAAGGCATTATATCCAGGCTACTGCAAATCAAGTGCAACTTCTTACACCAAGAAAGAAGTTTCAAATACCTCATAGGAGGATCATTTTCTTTCTCTATAATTATTTGTTGGAGAACATACAATTATAGCCCTGCAATGTGCCTGGAAGGGGAAAATAAAGCCCTTCCTTTGGTCTTAGACTATCTCCAAATGCAAGAATAAACCTTTTATCCAAGTGTATTTGCCAAGATTAAAGTAAATTATGACAAGTGCCTTGGGATATACAATCACCAGCAGCAGGAAATCTGAAAAATTGAGATGCATAAATCATTGTCAAGTGGGAAAGTGTCTAATATTGTTAGTAAAGAGAAAGCACAAAAGAGGAAGAATGGATTAGCTTAAGGAACCCCAGGGCATTTACCTAAATTATGTAAACATTCCTTTTAGAGAGCAACTTCAGCTCCTCAAAAATAAGTGGAATCACACACCAGCACCGGACTTTGAAATAATGAAGAAAGAAGCTGAGGTGCTGAGCTCCTCTGCCACCTCCTCTTGCCTCAGATGTGCACTTGCCTAGAGGTACTGAGTATATGACATATCAAGGCCTTTAAAGGATATGTTTATATTGTTTCATCATTCTACCGAAATAAAAATTGTTTTAATTTAATAAGTAATAACTAAATGCCAAACATTTGATGAGTGTCTAAAAGTCCTTTCAATAGTTTTGCAAAGTAGGTATAATCATCACTACTCTTAAGATTGATGAAACTGCAGATTAACAAACTTGAGCAATTTTTCCAACATCACACATCTAAGAAGTGTGGAATTTGAACTTAGTTGTCCTTGACTACAAAGCCCACATATTTTCCAATATAGCAGGCTACTTCATGAAGTTGTACTAAGCTGTGAAAATGACTTCACTTTTTTTTCCACATTTTTGGATGGGCACGGCATATAAAACTTTCCAAACAAAACTCTTCAGCAGAAGGTATAAAATTGGGTCTAATAATAAATGTGTTGTTCAGTGACACTTAATCTAGATATATAAAAGCCTAAGTGACCTAATGACTGAACGACTGAATGAGCAAACGACCAGTTGCTATGATGCACACTGACCACTGACCACCACGGGGCAGATGCTCAATGCAGGAGCTGCCCCCTGGTGGTCAATGTGCTCCCACAGCCAATCTCCCATGGCCCCTCCCCCCACTGGCCAATTTCCCATGGCCCCTCCCCCCAGCCAACCTCTCATGACCCAGATTGGCCCCAATTGCTGGCCACAACAAGGGACCCCACCTATGCATGAATTTGAGCACTGAGCCTCTAGTATTTGTATAATAGCATTTGTCAGAAACATGCCAAGGTTAATGCATACCTTAAAATGAAAATAAAACCAAACATTGGTTTGAAAACTTTGGCCAGTTCATAAACTATCTTTCTTTGTAATGAAGGATTTAAGAGCAGATTAATGAATTAAGAATTGGAAGAATAGTAACCAGATGGTAGCTAAAATTTGAAATTATGAAACTTCAAATTACAGGTACTAATGTCAACGTTTTATTAAATAAGGTATTAAAATAAACAACATTGGGCCTTTCTGATTAAAAGTATATCTTCTAAAGAATGTCTCAGGTGGTAAATCAAGGAAGTGTGCTTAGATAAAAGGAGACATTTTAAAAACTAAAAATAAGATTGTGTTATCAGAAGCTTAAGATCACCAAATACTTATAGAACTTTTTAGCTGGGAGATGCTCTCTTCCAAATGAGTAGATGTGATAAAGCTATGTGGCATAGTACATAGCAGCAAATATTCTCATGAAAAATAAGCATTTTGACACTAAGCATTGAGAAACTTATCTCCTGATGCCCTGAACATTTCAATATTCCCAAGATAAACTTTACTTCTACTCTAAAAAAAACAAAAAACAAAAAACAAAAAAAAATGCCTCTGATCAAAACTAAGCAAGCACCTAAGAATTTATGAGTGCTATGAAATTGCTTCACATATAATTTATCTGACCAGTGTCATGGCTGCATTAAAGATTAACAATTAAAAAGACATAATTCTCTTTAAGTATTCAATAGAGACTTTAATGAATGTAAAGGATTTGTAATTCACTAAAGTATACTCCAATGTTCCTAAGCTGAAGAAGATTTCTATTCCCCCAAACCTGGAAACAGCCATGATTCCAGGCCACTAAGATAGTCATTGTTCATTCCATTTGCTTGTCCAGTCTGTGCATCTAACTTGCTCTTTAACTATATCCTATATAATAAAGAGGTAATATGCAAATTGACCATCACGCCCTCTCACAAGATGGCTGCCCCCATGTGGTCAGAGATGGCTGCCACAAGATGGCCAGCAGGGGAGGGCTGTTGGGGGCAACCTGGCCAGCAAGGGAGGGCAGTTGGGGATGACCAGACTGGCAGGGGAGGGCAGTTGAGGGGCATCCAGGCCTGCAGGGGAGGGCAGCTGGGGGGGACTAGGCCTGCAGGGGAGGGCAGTTAAGGGCAACTGGGCCTGCAGGGGAGGGCAGTTAGGGGTGACCAGGCTGGCAGGTGTGGGCAGTTGGGGGTGACTGGGCTGGCAGGAGAGTGGTTAGGGGGTAATCAGGCTGCAGGCAGAAGTGGTTAGGTGCAATTAGGCAGGCAGGCAGGCGAGTGGTTGAGAGCCAGCAGTCCCAGATTGTGAGAGGCATGTCCGACTGCCGGTTTAGGCCCAATCCCAGGAATTGGGCCTAAACCGGCAGATGGACATCCCCCAAGGGGGTTCCAGATTGGAGAGGGTTCAGGCTGGGCTGAGGGACACCCCCCCCCCCACCCAATGCATGATTTTTGTGCACTGGGCCTCTAGTTCTTTTATAAGAAATGGTATAGTGAATTGGTTATAAGCATAGGCTTTCTGATTATGAAGAAGCAGGCTGAAAACTTTGGTTTCACTAATTACCTGGTCTTACCATACAAGTACTAAACCATAATAAGCTAAAGTTTTTAAAACTATCAAACAAGACTAAAATTAGAACTTATTATTGGTGATGTGAGGGCAACTCAATAAATAACATGCATTTCTTACCTGAATTCTTAATCAATGGAGAAGTAAATGAAGTTAGTATATGGAGACTAAAATATCTCATTAGTTTTAAGATTTATCTTCATGATTGTGATTTATGTCTATGAACACTTCTCCAACATGCCTAAAATGGTGAATGCTGTAAAGTAAGTGTTTGTTAAATGTGTGGAACATAAGATCATATGTGTTTTCATTTTCAAATTTTAGAAAATATTTTTATATTTACTTTTACAACAATGAGTGTATAGGTGATAGAAATTTTATTTGATGCTATAGAGAAAGTACCACAAGGGAACTATGAAATAAAAATTATAGTAAAAAACAGCAAAGCTTATCCCTTATACCTTTTGCATAACGATTTCACTAGAATAATTTAGCAAAAGAATTTAAGTTAAATGACCTGAAACCAGATGAGCTATCCACAAGCAGCTCTAAGAGCAAACTCATCTATGCAGCAAAATAGTGTGAAGACATATAGGTATAGGTGACAAACCTATCGAGTCAAGAATAGAATCGTAGTTCTAATTAAATTTATCATAAAAATAATAATTATAATTTAATTTAAATAATAGTCAACTGAGATAAAGCCTTTTTAGATGCAGAATACATCCTTAATTAGAGAGTAAACATTTCTAGACACCCATCCTCATAAACAAAGGAAACTCATGTTACTACACACAATCTGAGATTTGCACAGCAAAGCCAAAAATGCTGCTGAGAAAATGATGAAACAGATACTATTAAACCTGTTATAAACACACTGTTGTGGAAGTTGCATTATTCCTGGAATGCAGTTTTACAATATCTATGTATCTAAAAGGCTAATATGCAAAGTGTCCTCTCGTGAGTTCAACTGGGAGACCAGGAGTTCAATCGCTTACTATGATGTGTGCTGATCACCAGGGGGCAGCGCGGAATGAAGAAAGGCCCCAGCCAACAGCCGGAAGCCAGGAAAGGGAGGCCCTGGCCAGCAGCTGGAAGGCCCTGATCAGCCCTGATCACTGGCCAGGCCTAGGGACCCTACCCATGCATTAATTTTGTGCACTGGGTCTCTAGTATATAAATAAATTTTTTAAAGTTTCAAGTGGTTTTTCTTTTACTTTTAAATATATAAAGAATTGTTTATGTTTCCTATTAGTCAAAAAATAAAACAAATTAATACAATAATGTTTGGTTTCAGGTAATTTTGGCTTGATAATTGCACTATGGGAAGATACCTGAAGAAATATGAAAAAAATATGGAAAAAAAATGAAAAAATATGAAACAAAATATGAAAAAAATCATAATTTTTATCTCAGTAACATTTAGATTACTTAAAAATAAAACTACTTAATTCTCTGACAGTATGATAATGGATTAAACTATTCTGGTATACTTTTTATGTAACAAAAATTGCTCTAATGAATGATTTTTTATTAGTAAAAAAAATAATTATAAAGTGAAAAAGAAATTTATAAAATTGTATATTCAATCACTTAATAAAATATATGTGTATTCAGTACAAGACACTGGGCTATTTTCTGGAAACATTATATACATAAAACAGAAAGATTGCTCACCTCATTGCATAGGGTGTGGGCAAAGGCCAGTAACAACCAACATAAAAAGTAGACAACATAATTATAGGTTATGATGCTATAAAGATAAGCCTTTCCATTTTCTGCAAGATAACATTTTAAATGTCCCTAACAGCACCCATAAATAAAATAATCAGATGCTAGATAAGACACTAAATCTTGCAATTGAGCAGATATGAGAGGAAGAAGGCTGTAGGTACCTAAAACAAAAAGAAAGCTGAAACAGGAAGCTAAGTGATGACAAAGAGAGATTTTGCTTTAAAGTTCCTTTGAACCACGGAATTCTTGAACTTCCTATTTATGGCCACAAAGGATGAAACATAGAAAGCAAATGTTGATGGGACATAAAGGGAGAAATTGACAGTGATATAGACACAGTATGGCAATAATATACAATATATCTATTATTATTAATTTCAGAGAGAAGAAGGGAGAAAGAAAGACAGATAGAAACATCATTGAGAGAGAAACATCAATTGGCTGCCTCCTGTATGCCTTCTATGGGGGACTGAGCTCACAACCATGGCATGTGCCCTGACCCGGAATCAAACCAGCAACCTCCTGTGCATGGGAAGACACTCAGCCAATTGAGTCACACCATCCAGGCACAGTAGGGAATTTTAGCACCTCATTGACATTAATGAACAGTTCTCGCAGTCAGAATATGAACAAAGAAAGAGCAGCCTTAAAAAAAAACACTACATCAGGGAGATTTAATTGATATCATCAGAATATTTTACCCCAAAACAGCAGAATATACAGTCTTTTCAAGTGTGCATGAAACACTTTCTAGAATAGACCACATATTTGGGCACAAAACAAGTCCCAATAAATTAAATAAGAATGAAATCATACCAAGCATATTCTCTTACCACAATAGTATGAAACTAGAAATTACCAAAAAAAACCCACAAACACCTGAAAACCACACAAACACAAGGAGGCTAAATAACATGTTACTAAAGAAAGAATGGGCTAACAATAGATAAATTAAGAAATCAAAAGTTATTTGAGACAAATGAAAATGAAAACACAACCACCCAAAATATACGAGACACAGCAAAAGCAATATTAAGAGGGAAATTCATCAGTTTATGTTGTTCATTAGATTCCACAAATGAGTGAGATCATATGATACTTATCCTTCTCTGACTGACTTATTTCACTTAGCTTAATGCTCTCCAGGTCCATCCATGTTGTTGTGAATGGTAAGAGTTCTTTCTTTTTTACAGCAGCATAGTAGTCCATTGTGTAGATGTACCACAGTTTTTTAATCCACTCATCTGCTGATGGGCACTTAGGCTGTTTCCAAATCTTAGCTATTGTAAATTGTGCTGCTATGAACATAGGGGTGCATATATTCTTTCTGATTGGTATTTCTGAGTTTAACATAAACTGATGAACAAAAATAGATCCAGAGACATAGAAACATGGAATAGACCATCAAACCTCAGAGGAAAGGCAGGGGAGAGTGGGGGTGGGGGTAAGAGATCAATCAAAGGACTTGTATGCATGCATATAAGCATATAAGCATAACCAATGGACACAGACAGTAGGGGTTTGAGGGCATGTGCTGGGGGTGGAGCAGCCAGGGAATGGTCAATGGGGAGAAAAAGAGACATATGTAATACATTCAACAATAATTTAATTTTTTTTTTTTAAAAACGGAGAGAAATCCATAACAATACAGGTCTACCTCAACAAGCAAGAAAAATCACAAATAAACAGTCTTGCCTTACAAATTAAGAATCTAGAAACAGAACAACAAAAAAGCCCAAAGTGAGTTGAAGGAAGGGAATAATAAAGATTAGAGTGAAATAAATGATATAGAGAGTAAAAGAAGTACAAAATATCAATAAAACAAGACCTAGTTCTTTGAAAAGATAAACAAGATTGATGGACCTTTAATCAGTTTCATAAGGAAAAAAGAGGACCCAAATAAAGTCAGAATTGAAAGAGGAGAAGTAACAACTGGCACCACAGAAATACAAATGATTATAAGAAAATATTATGAACAACTATATTCCAACTAACTGGACAAACTGGACAAAATAGATGAATTCCTAGAAACACACAATCTACCAAAACTGCATCAGTAAAAATAAGATAATCTGAAAAGACTGATTACAACTAGTAAAATCAAAGTAGTAATCAAAAAGACTCACAACAAATAAAACTAGATGGTGCCCTAGCCGGCTTGGCTCAGTGGATAAAGCGTCAGCCTGTGGACTGAAGGGTCCCAGGTTCGATTTCGGCCAAGGGCATATGCCTGGGTTGCGGGCTCGATCCTCCATAGGGGTGTGCAGGAGGCAGCTGATCAATGATTCTCTCTCATCATTGATGTTTATATCTCTCTCCTTCTCCCTTCCTCTCTGAAATCAATAAAGAAATGTATTTTTAAAAACGTTAAAAAAAAAACTAGACTGATGGCATCACAGGTGAATTTTACCAAACATCAAAGAAGAATTAACACCTATCCTTCTCAAACTATTCCAAATAATTCAATAGCAAGAAAGACTCCCAAGTTCATGTTATGAGGCCAGCATTATCCTAATTTCAAAACCAGGTAAAGAAATTATAAAGAAAGAAAATTATAGGCCAATATTCCTGATGAACATTGATGCAAAAATCCTCAATAAATTTTAGCAAACTGGATTCAGCAATACATTAAAAAGGTCATATACCATGAACAAGTGAAAATTTTTTCTGGGGTGCAAAGTTTGTATAATATTCACAAATCAATAAATATGATATATCATATAAACAAAATGAAAAATAAAAATCACATGATCATATCAATAGATGCAGAAAAGGCACTTGGCAAAATCCAGGACCCAATTATGATTTTAAAAAAAAACTATCAGTAAAGTGGGAAAAAAGAATACATACCTCAACATAATAAAGGCCATATATGAGAAACCCACAGCTATCAAAGGGGGGGAAGAAAATATTTCCCTTAAAATTGGGAAGAAGAAAGGAATGTCCACTTTTACCACTCTTATTCAAGACAAGGACGGTGCTTAGTAACCATCAGCTTTTAGTGCTGTGATGTGTGCACTGATGGGGACCAGCCTGCGGGGATCAGCTCGCTGTGGGACCACCGCTGATCCCGATCAGCCAAGTGGCTGTGGACCCGCTCTCTGAGCAACTGATCCTGCTGTGGGAGCCCCACACACTGACCACCAGGGGGCAGCTTCTGCGTTGAGCGTCTGGTCTAAGGGTCATTCTGGTCATTATGCCGTTATGGTTACCGGCTTTTTACTATATAGGATAGTGTGCAAAGTCCAAGCAACAGCAAAGAGACAAGAAAAAGAAATAAAAGGCATACAAACTGGAAAGGAAACAATAAGACTGTCATTATATGCAGATGGCATTATACTGTATTTAGAGAACCCTAAAGACTCCACCAAAAAACTACTAGAACTGATAAATGAATGCAGTAAAGTAGCAGAATACAAAATAAATATTCAGAAATCAGTTGCATTTATATAACAACTAGAGGCCTGGTGCACAAAAATTTGTGCACTCGGTGGGGAGGAGGGTCCCTCAGCCCAGCCTGTGCCCTCTCGCAGTCTGGGACCCCTCAGGAGATAATGACCTGCTGGCTTAGGCCTGCTCCCAGGTGGCAGAGGGCAGGCCCAATCCCTAGGTGCAGCCCCTGGTCGGGCTCAGAGCAGGGCCGATTGGGGAGTTGGGGCGCTGCCCCCTGTCATGCACAGAGCAGGGCGGATCAGGAGGTTGCGATGCCACCCCTAGTCATGCTCAGGGTACAGCCAATTGGGGGGTTGGGGCACCGCCCCCTGTCCGACTCAAGGCAAGGTCGATAGGAAAGTTGCGGCGCCACCCCCTGTCACGCACAGAGCAGGGCCGATCAGGGGGTTGGGGCGCTGCCCCCTGTCATGCACAGAGCAGGGCCCATCAGGGGGGTTGGGGCTCCATACCCTGTCACACACAGAGAAGGGCTGATCAAGGGGTTGAGGAGCTCCCCCTTGTCATGCACAGAGCAGGGCTGATCAGGGGGTTGAGGAGCTCCCCCCTGTTACGCAGAGAGTAGGGCCAATAGGGGAGTTGGGGCACCGCCCCCTGTCACACACAGAGCAGGGCGGATCGGGGGGTTGGGGCCCGTACCCTGTCACACACAGAGCAGGGCCAATCAGGGGGTTGAGGAGCTCCCCCCTGTCACGCACAGAGCAGGGCCCATCAGGGGGTTGGGGAGCTCCCCCTGTCACTCACAAAGTAGGGCTGATAAGGGAGTTGGGGCACCACCCCTTGTCACACACAGAGCAGGGCGGAGCAGGGGATTGGGGCACCGCCCTCTATCACCCACAGAGCAGGGCCGATCTGGGGGTTGGCGTGCCACCACTGTCACACTCAGGGCAGGGCCCATGGGGGTGGGGGGGAGTTGGGGCGCCGCCACTGTCACACTCAGGGCAGGGCCGATGGAGAGGTTATGGCTCTACCCTGTTACACACAGAGCAGGGCCCGTGGGGTGGGGGAGGTTGAGGCGCCGCCCTCTATCACCCACAGAGCAGGGCCAATCAGAGGGTTGGGGCGCCGCACCCTGTAACACACAGAGCCGCAGGGCAATCAGGGGATTGGGGAGCTCCCCCCTATCAGGCACAGAGCAGGACTGATCAGGGGGTTGGGGCACCTTCCCCTGTCACTCACAGAGCAGGGCGGATAGGGAGGTTGTGGCCCCGCCCTCTGTCACACACAGAGCTGCAGGGCAATCAGGGGGTTTGGGTGCTGGCCCCTGCTACGCTGATCCCGGTGCTGGGAGGCATATTACCCTTTTACTATATAGAATAGAGGCCTGGTGCATGGGTGGGGGCTGGCTGGTTTGCCCTGAAGGGTGTCCTGGATCAGGGTGGGGGTGCCCACTGGGGTGCCTGGCCAGTCTTGCTGAGGGGCTGAGGGCCGTTTTCAGGCTGGCGGGTGACTGAAGCTCCCAACCACTCCTTTTTTTCTTTTCTTTTTTCTATTCTGGGCCAGCTTTAGCTCTGAGGCCTCGGCTGCTGAAAGCAGGTTTCTGGCCTTTGTTTACCTTCTGTATTTGATACAATGTTGCGGTCCGGCTGGCTGAAGCCCCGCTGACTAAAGCAGGTTTCTGGGGTTTTGTTTAGCTTCTATATTTGCAACATAGTTGCTTAGAGTTGCAGCTGAGAGGCCAGCAAGGCAGGCGGGGAACGTTGGAATCCGCCTTCACTGGAGCAAGCAAGCCTCCCTGTTCGCTTCAGTGCATGGCTGTCGGCCGCCATCTTGGCTGTCAGTTAATTTGCATATTTCCCTGATTAGCCAATGGGAAGGGTAGCGGATATATGGCTAATTACCATGTTTCTCTTTTATTAGATAGGACTAGTGGCCTGTTGCATGAATTCGTGCATATTGAAAGGAAATTAATCAGAAAAAATATTTTAATATTGCTATTCACCCTTTCACTATAATAGAAGTGTCAACCAAATTCACGATCAACAATGACAGATCAAAACATATGGACGCAATTGGTACCAGAGAGAGCTTTATATGTATTGCACATGCATGAGCTAACTTAGCCATATATATATATATATATATATATATATATATATATATATATATATATCAAAATAGCTTAATTAGACCTGCTTTCTGATGTAGCTAAACTTTTTCAAGCTCAGTGAAGCACCCAAACTTCTTTTCCAGGTAATTGTCAGCAACACAGCAGATCATGAAGCAGATTATTATTGTAGATCACGCAGGGAGAATAAAGGGTAAAATATTTAACTGTAGCAGTGTTTGACTATATTCTGTGCAGTGAGAAAACCTGAAGTCATTTTCAAGTTCCACCATTTCTTCTTTTCAGTCAGGTCAAGTTTCTAAACTTTCTAAATCTCTGTTTTCTGGCTAATGAAAAGAAAATAGGATTCCACTGAGTCTCCTATCTACCTACTCCAGGACTTCTGTGAGGATCAAATGAGATGAGACATGGGAAAATATTTCACAGACATTTGGTTATAGTGTAAAGTGTTTCCACCTGGCTATAAAGCAAGTCATGTTCTTGGACTGAAGAAACTTCCTGGAGGCTAATCGTCATTAGGGAGAAGAAGCTGGGCATTGCTACATGACATCATTACCCAGATGGAGGGAAGGACACTTAGCATATTAGCCTTTTATACATATAGATAATGAACATTCAGAAGGGGAGACTAAGAAAACAATACAATTTACAATTGCATCAAATAAAATTAAATACCTAGCAATAAACTTAACTAACACATAAAGGACCTGTACTAAGAAAATGATAAGGCACTGAAGAAAGAAATTAAGTAAAATAAAAATAAGTGGAAGCATATACTGTGTTCATGGATAGGAAATTATCATTAAAATGTCCACACTACCCAATGTAATCTATAAATTCAATGCAATTTCTGTCAAAATACCAATGGTGTATTTCACAGGACAAATAATCCAAAAATTTATATGGAACCACACAAAAAAGCACAAATAGCTTCAGCAATTTTGAGAAAGAAGAACAAAGTTGAGGTATCACACTATCTGACATCAAACTATAGTTCAAGGCCATAGTAATCAAAACAGCATGGTACTGGCATAAAAATAGACATATAGATCAATGCAACAGAATAATGTCACCAGACTAAATTCCAAACTTAGTTACATACTCCCTAGTGATAAAGACCTCATTCATAGCAAAAATTATGTGTAGAAAAATAGCATAAAACTGGCAAAGGAGAGGTAAATCAACTTTTAAAGGTTAATATCTCACTACACTATAAACGTAAAGATACAAGTTCTTGACATCCAGATGACCATCTGTATGTTGTAACTATAATTATTGTTAACATGAAGTACAAAGTTAAAGAGCAGAGAGAGGTCATATATATGTGGATACTTCATTAGTGATGATCATTATTCTATAGCACATACAAAGTGTAGCCCAGGGACTTGGTGATAGAGCAATATACCAAAGACAGAGAAAAGAGTCAAGTCAGAGTTATTTTATCCACATTTCTTTACTAGTATTACCAGTTTCAATCAATCACCATGAATTGTAATTTTTCCTCATAAATATATTAATAAATATTTACATGGTATCTGACTAGGATACAAAGTAAGAAGTATTGCAATTGCAAATTTTAGAGTTGACAAAATACTGAAAGATAAGTAGAACTCAAGTCCCTAAAATTATGTTTGAATTTATCAAAATTGATTTTTTTCCAGTAAATATATTTAAACTAGAGGCCTGATGCATGAAATTCTTGCAAGAGTAGGCCTTGCCCTAACCTGTTTGGCTTAGTGGATAGAGCGTCAGCCTGCAGACTGAAGGGTCCCAGGTTCAATTCTGGTCAAGGGCATGTACCTTGGTTTTGGGCACATCCCCAGTAGGGAGTGTGCAGAAGGCAGCTGATCGATGTTCCTCTCTCATCAATGTTTCTAACTCTCTATCCCTCTCCCTTCCTCTCTGTAAAAAATCAACAAAATATATTTTTTTAAAAAAGAGTAGGCCTTCCCTCTGGCCACCAGCAGGCACCTGGGACCCAGACTTCCATTGTAGCCCCAGCTTCTTCCGGAAAATAGTCCAGAAGGACGTCCAGTTAATTAGTATATTACTAATTAGCATATGCTTTTATTATTATAGATAATCTCTGACCTCTACTGGTCCATGACATTTTCTGTTTTCAGAATTGCAGAATAATAACTGAACACAGCCAAATCCCCTCTCCAAAGAAATCATCAGCTCCCTCTTGAAAAAAATACCACGAAATGATACTTTAAGTGCAATTGAAAAATATTGATCCTCAAGCATCTTTGGGTAAACTCTTAAACTGTGAATATAAATAGTCACATAATATTCTGAAAAGATGCACATTGTTGAGGCTTACATCATCTGTGCCTAAGTAGTATAAACAAAAATTTGACACTTATGTAATTTTATTTAATATAGTAACAATTGGATTCAGATTTTACATGTTCCACTTCTCCTTGCAACTTCACCTTTAATAATGCTGATTTTCTTATCTTAAAGATCTGTCTTAATTCCAGTAGTATATAAGATTAAAATGACTAACTTGAATGGAACCCATTTTCAGGAAACAAAGTAGAATATCTAGATAAAATGTGTTGAAAGTTGCATGCTCTCTTTGTAATTAAAATAAATCAAAATGTCATAGTTTTCTTAAGCTGGAAATGTGTGTGCTACAGCAGAGAGAGAAAGATGACATTTTCATGCACAGTCAGTTTGAGCATGTATGACTACATTGATTAATTAATGAGGTAAAAAACCAAGGCAGTGAAAAAAATCATTCCAGTCTTAACAGGGAAAATTGTACAAAAATATACTGAGACACAATTTTAAACACTATGGAATACTTGTAGAGAGTTGATACACATATATTTGCATGCATTTTACATACAAAAAATACAATGATCAGTGAGGTTAAAAACAAAAGAAAGAGGTGGCAGACACAACTGTAATAGATAAATCACTGACTTGTAGCAGGAAAATGAAGATGATGAATCTGACCATATAGTTTGATTATCTGTAAGGGCCCCAGATTGCAATATTAACCAGTTGTGAATTGGACTTCATCATATGCTACAGACAAAATGATCTATGCCAATTGCAACTAACCTTTGCTTGCTGTACAGAAGTGTAACTAACATAAACATAGATCTGCCTCAATTGCATCACATCTTTCATCAAGTATGAAGCAAAGCTTGTGTTTGACGTTAGTTTCCTGTTATTGAACCATTGTGTAACTAAAGCTCTTGGTGCCATTCTCTTTCTGAACTTTCCTATATATAATAACCATGTTTGCATTTTTTCCAGTTGTACCATCTCATGTAGTAACAGTTTCCGATGCACAGCAATGAATCCTTTATTTGGTCTTTGAATATTTACTGCATTGTGTTGAGCACTGGAGACATACAGTGATCAGATGCCTGGTCCTGTCCTCATGAATTCAGTAACCATTCAATTAACCTTTGGTGCAAATGTGCTTAAAGGAGGTATATACAGGGTGGGCCAAAAGTAGGTTTACAGTAGTGAGTACTCAAAGCAGAGTTTATTCCTGTAATATTTTTATTAAGTACTAAAGGCACAGTGCACAAAACTTGTGCACGGGGGAGGGTATGTCCCTCAGCCCGGCCTGCACCCTCTCCAATCTGGGACCCCTCAAGGGATGTCTGACTGCCTGTTTAGGGATGTCCGACTGCCCGGTGTGGGAACGGGCCTAAATGGGCAGTCAGACATCCCTCTCACAATTCAGGACTGCTGGCTCCCAACCGCTCACCTGCCTGCCTGCCTGATTGCCCCTATCCACTTCTGCCTGCCAGCATGATTGACACTTAAATGCTCCCCTGGCAGCCCGATTACCCCAACTGCCCTCCCCTGCTGATCTGGTCCTCTCTTGCTGCCCTCGCCTGCAGGCCTGGTCCCCCCCAACTGCCCTCCCCTGCTGGCCTGATTCCCCCCTACTGCCCTCCCATGCTGGTCTGGTCCCCCCAACTGCCCTCCTCCTGCTGGCCTAGTTCCCCCAACTGCCTTTCCCTGCAGGCCTGGTCCCCCCAACTGCCCTCCCCTGCTGGCCTGGACCCCCCCAACTGCCCTCCCCTGCTGGCCTGGTTGCCCCCAACTGCCCTCCCCTGCAGGCCATCTTTGACCACATGGGGGCAGCCATCTTGTGTGTTGGAGTGATGGTCAATTTTCATAATACTCTTTTATTAGATAGGTTTGTATTATTTCCCTTAGAAACAACTGTAAACCTACCTTTGCCCCACCCAGGAGTATGATATGAGTGTGTGCAATTAGGAGAAACAAAATTAATTTCTTAGGGTTCACTAATGCTTTCCTGAAAGAAGCAACTGATATTTTATCTCAGATGTATTAAGATCTATGAAATGGGAAGAACACATGACGTGAGAGAACTGCTTCATTATTTAACGAGGCAGCAAGGAATGTCTTTATAAATGATGGCTGAATGCAGTGTGAATAATAGGTTACAGGGAAGAAAAACTGTCTGAAGAGAGGATTAAAATAGATTATAGTAGATTGGAGTAGGCAACAATTCTGATTTATTCATTGATTTTTTAAAAATGTATTGTAAAGCTGAAACCGGTTTGGCTCAGTGGATAGAGCGTCAGCCTGAGGACTGAAGGGTCCCAGGTTCAATTCCGGTCAAGGGCATGTACCTGGGTTGCGGGCACATCCCCAGTGGGGAGTGTGCAGGAGGCAGCTGATCGATGTTTCTCTCTCATCAATGTTTCTGACCCTCTATCTCTCTCCCTTCCTCTCTGTAAAAAATCAATAAAATATATTTTTTAAAAAATGTATTGTAGCCAAAACCGGTTTGGCTCAGTGGATAGAGCGTCGGCCTGCGGACTGAGGGGTCCCAGGTTCGATTCTGGTCAAGGGCATGTACCTGGGTTGCGGGCACATCCCAGGTGGGAGATGTGCAGGAGGCAGCTGATCGATGTTTCTCTCTCATCGATGTTTCTAACTCTCTATCTCTCTCCTTTCCTCTCTGTAAAAACTCAATAAAAAATATATTAAAAAAAAAATGTATTGTAAGCCCAGTGATAATATTGAACATGTCTATCTTGTTTATTCGTCAAGAGTGTCCAAATGTAGGGGGAAAAAGTGAAGAAAGAGGAGTAAAAAGTGTAAGAGCATGATCAAATTATCAGAGTAGGAATAAACATGTTCAGGTTACACTGAGGAAATGAAGATAAATTCTAACCTAACTTGGGGCAAAAAAAAAGTTCCCAAATGCTTTGTGAGAATTACCATCGATAGCTCTGAAAACCAAATAAAATGTTTCTTATTGAGGTTGCAGCTATGTTGTTCTAGAATATTTTTCCTTATTTTATTGACAATTATATGCATTAAATGATTATAAACCCATATATAATGATTGAATATGTGAATTTTTGTATATATTGCCAAACTTTGAAGATATTTTCACTCACACATTTTTAAAAAACAAAAAAATATATCAAATCTTTAATAAAATGTCTAGGAGGTATATTGGGAGGAGTATGGGCATTAGTCAGGCAGCTGAGTTAAAATGCCAGGCTTACCCACCTCTTCACTTCTTTATTGTCTTCTGTAAAATCATGAGTGTTTACTCCAACAATGGTGTGATGAAAAAATGAGATCATGTATATAAAATTCTAGAACAAAAACAGGAATTCAACATGTGTAATTATTATTATTACAACAAAAGAGGCACATGTGTTCATTATTCTATTTAATAATTTCAAATAATTGACATAAATTGGCAGGGGAAGGTCTCTGTCATTGTGCACTTTGACCTATTTAAACATAAATACAAAGTTAATATAAGTTAATGTAAGAATTATAAAATAGAATTTAATGTCCATAGTAATTGTAAATTTTTTGAACAGTTATAATTCATGATATAGTTTTAAATTTTTTTATACTTTCTAATATCTATTAATTTTTTTCAATTCTCTTTATTCCAGGAAATATGTTTTACTCCAAAAGTTAAAATGTGTTTTAAACTCTTCTCCAAATATACTATTTATAGAATTATCACCTATTTTAAAATTATATTTAGTATGTTTTATATTCTATAAGAATAATCAAGTCTCACGCATTGACTTAATAAACTTCATGTTTCTCTGAGGTTTAATTTTATATAAATTTGAATCATTTTATCTCCTAAAGACTCCACCTCCAAATACCATCACATCGGAGGTTAGAGAATTCAGTCCACAGCATTAAGTTTTATATTCAGAACTCTCAAATCTGGAACAGGTACAGGAAATACATGTAAATAACCAAAGGATTAGACATTTGCCTTCAATGAAAATAGGGGTACATATATCTTTAAAAATAAATGTTTTCAAAAATTTTCACATAGATACTCAGAAGAGGGATTACTGGTAGCTCCAGTCTTAATTTTTGAGGAATCTCCATTCTGTTTTCTATACAAGCTGTACCAATTTACATTCCCACCAGCAGTGAATGTGAGTTCCCTTTTTCTTCACAGAATTATTTCTTGAACAATTTCTCCAACAATTATTTCTTGTCTTATTGATAATAGCTATTCTGACAGGTAGGAGGTGATATCTTATTGTGGTTTAGTTTGCATTTCCCTTAAAGCTAGTGAAGTTGAGCATCTTTTCATATATCTGTTGGCCATCTGTATGTCTTCTATGTCTTATTGGGAAAATAATCCACTTAGGTTTGTGACCACTTTTTTAAAAGGTTCAGAGAAGTTTATTGACTCTGGAGAGGAGAGAGAGAGAGAGAGAGAGAGAGAGAGAGAGAGAGAGAGAGATTAATGTGAGAGAGAACATTGATTGGTTGCCTTCTGTACATACCTCCACCAGGGATGCAACTGGTAACCTAGGTATGTTCCCTGAATGGGAATCGAACCCACAACCTTTTGTATATGGGCCAATTCTCCAACCAACTGAGCCACACTGGCTAGGGCCTTTGCCAATTTTTTTATTGAATTAATTATCTGTTTGTTTTTAATTATATCAGTTCTTTATATATTTCAGTTATTAGCCCAATATCCAAGAAATTGTTTACAGCATTGTCTACAATAGCCAAGATATGAAAACAACCTAAGTGCCCTTCAACTGATGTTGGATAAGAGAGATGTGGTACACATATCAAATGGAATACTACTTATCCAAAAAAGGGATGAAATATTACCATTTTCAAGAACATGAGTAGATCTTTAGAGTATCATGCTAAATGAAATAAGTCAGGTGGAAAAGAATAAGAACCATGTGATTTCACTAATATGCGGGATATAAAATAATAACAACAAGAAATTAACAAACAAAGCAACCAAATCATGGACACATAAAACAGTCTAGTAATTACCAGAGGAGAGGAGGGGTGTGGACAGGATGAAGAGAGTAAAGAAGATCTAATATATGGTCACAAAGGAGACTGGACTTTGGGTGGTGAGAACATAATGGAATATACAGATGATATATTCTGAAACTTGTATGTTATTAAACAATGTTACCCCAGAATAAATTTGACTTTAAAAAGATTTTTTAAATTTACCTTTAAATGACTTATTACTTAATCCATAAGCACTTACACAAAGAAAATAGCAGGGGAAAAATAGTTGTTTATATGAAAATCTATAGAAACTACAAATAAATTTCAATCATTATAATGCTTACATTTGCATACCACTTTATAGATATCAAAGTGCTTTCTAAAATATTGAATTTTTTACATAACTAAAGTGCTACACCTGCTTTAGAACTTTTTATTTTTTCTTGTAATATTCACATTTTAGAAAGTCTGTTTCTTGGTATTATCATATTGCTTGTGCTTACTCAAAATTCAAAGAAATAAGTAGACAAGTCTCCTCTTCTGAATCTTTGCTCTTTCAAAGCTGACATCAATATAACTTGTCACATTAAAGGATGTTTTGAATTGAGATGAAAACAGCCAAACAATCCTCTTACTGAAGATCTCCCATGAATAATCCTCTCTCATGTGCAGGTGACAAGCTGTGCTGAAGTTCCAGTTTTGAGCAGAGGCCTACTCTGCATGACATGATAAGTTAAAATGATAATTTTTACCTAAACATTCACTCTTTACACAAAAGTTTAATCTCTCTTTCATGGATGTGTGATTAGATGTATTTCCATGGACACAATATCTCCTGAAAGAGTATATGACAATTTCCATTACTTTATATATAAATAATTTAAGGATTGATAGGCAGAGTGCAAATAAAAGGTCATTTTGGATATTTTTTTTTTACCAAATTGTGATTCTGAAGAAACTAGGAAATAACGCATTCCAATTAAAGAAATACAATGATTGGAACACATACTTAATAGGCTCTGTGTGGCAGTATTAATGTAAAAAGAAGAATCAGCATATTCCTTCCAGTTATTTTCTAAGGAGGATTAGAGACATAAAGTAGCTGGCTCATTTGAAAGTCATTCAGATTCTTAGAAAATTCATGAATCACAATTTAATATACAAAGTCTAAAATACTATCTTTCTTATACTTTACACTGGATTTCTATTTCTAGAAACATAAAACTACTTGAGTACACTTTGATTTAATCGTTGTGAAGAAGTAAAAAAAATCTAGTGACATCAGCTTATAAATTAATTTTTTTGATTAAATTGTCTTTAACTTTTGTTGTTTTTAGAAGATAATTACATTAATAAATGGGGGCAGGAATGGGATCTAATAATTAAGTTAATTGCAAGATGAATAAAATAGTATGTCAAAAGCAACAGATTTACATTTCCTTTCACCCTTAAATATGATTTAAAGATTATAAAAGTGGTCCTTCATTTTCAGAAAATAATATTAAAAGTTAGAGGTTACTTCATTATATTTTGTATAATTAGAAAATTTCAAGTCAAATAGCAAGTTTCTTGACTAAAATAATTATGTAGTTAATTGAAATGACTTACATTGTTTTACTTCTGTATTCCAATTCACATAAGATATTATATTAGTTTCAGGTGTACAATATTATGGTCTAACATTTTTGTATACCTTACAATGTGACCACCATATAAATATAGTAACTGCCTGTCATCATACACAGTTATTAAGATACTTATTATATGCCTCATACTATACTTTATATCACAATGACTTATTTATTTAAAAACTGGAAATATGTAACTATTATTCCCCTTCATCTTTTTAGCCCATCCCCCATCCCTCCCCTCTGGCAACTATCAGTTTGTTGTCTGTATCTGAGTCTGTTTCTGTTTTTTTTTTTAATTTCACATATAAATAAAATCATATAGTATTTATCTTTCAATGCAGCATTATTTACAATAGCCAAGGCATGGAAGCAACTTAAGTGTCCACTGATAGGTGAATGGATAAAGTAGATGTGATACACACACACACACACACACACACACACACACACACATTAAAATATTCATCAGCAATTTAAAAAAATGAAATCTTGCCATTTGTGACAACATGAATGAATGGACCTAGAAGTTATTATGTTAACTCAGAAACACTAGAAACCCTTTTGTTTTTCCAGCTTCTATCCTTCAAGGACTAATTATTCCTATACATAGTTTCTTAGAGTCCCTTCCAGACTTTGAAAATCACATGAGAAAGTGAACGATTAAAGAGAATAATCAAGGCTATGGGATTTTCTTATCTATCACATACCCAGAGTATGACACCGGTGTAGATGGAAATTCCAGGAGCCAAAGCACTGCCAAGCCTAATGTAAACACTCTTATGTGATTTTCATTTTATATTTAGAAGATGTTAAAAGACTCTTCAAGATGGCTGCAGCATAGCTGGAGGATGAGGGCCCTTCCTCCCAGCCAGGGATTGAATTTACAGCTAAAATACTTTGCAATCAACTTGAAAAACAAGTGAAGTACAGCTGATTGGACATATTATATGTAATGAGCGCTGAAGAAACCACATAGAGACGGGTAGAAGGAGGGGAGCCACAGAAAGGGGGAGTCCCCCTGGATCAGGTGCAGTAGACTTCGGCACAAGTGATATTGGCTACAAACATCCTCCCCTTGGGAGTGCAGAGTCCCAACTCTACGAAAGGATCCCAAACCCAGTGCAGCAGAGACAGGAAGAAGAGCCCGCATAGCCTCAGGCAGAGGAACCAGGGGAATTCTGTCTGCCGGGGAGACTGGGACTGTACCTTTCCAGGGAAGGAGCACTCCCATTTTTAGCAGCTCCAGCCTGCAAAATTTGCTCAGACTCTAACTGCTGGAAAAGCTGTGCTGTGGTGTTTCGGTCCAGTGGAAAGGCCTTCGGGATACACCTAGGAGTGACTTTGAGGGACCCTCTTCTTTCCTAAAAGGCATTGGGCAGAACCTCAGCCAATGACTAAACTATTTGGTACAAGGAAAGGGGGGAAAGACCCACCTTGAGTTTGGGGTTGGAACTCCTCCACCCACCTGTGGAGTCTCTCAGACAAATTCCTTCTGCTGGGTTTGTGGCACAGGATAGTAGCATAGGTTGGGGATTCTTGGTTGGCACTGAGCAGAGTTTGAAGCATGAGTGGATCTTGAAATTTTGGCCCCTGTTTATCTGAGACAAGCCATGCAGAGAGATCATAGTCCTAGACTGGGCTAATTTTCTAGCCACTCTGATTTGGACAGGTAGTGCAAGGGTGCTGGTTCCCCGCAGTGCTGGGATTGTTGGTCTGTATATCCCCTATGGCAGGAGTGGGGAGCTTTTATCTGGGAGAGTGATGGGCTCTGTGACTGCATGATGGGGGGCTGCTATTTGAGCTCAATGTGAGTTCCCCCAGGCAGCCTTGGGAAGGAGAAGTAGAGTCACTTTCCCCCTCCTGCAGGCTATAAACACTATACTAACAGAAGACTGATTGGATAGCCCCACTGGGCACAGTTCTGTGGGGAGAGGGAGATTGGCTCAAAGCAGGACATTCAAGTGGGACCCTCAGAGGCTACTATCTTAGAATGGGAGAAAGTGCTTAGTCCCCTCCTGAGGGCTTGGACTGCAACATCCTCAATTGTAGACTTTTTGATCAATCCCCCTGAGCCCAGGGCAGCTGGAATTGCTCCTGCAGAGAAGACTGCAGGTTATACCCAACCTGAACCTGCAGCAAGCCCCTTAGGGTGAATCAGTGTTGGAGCTTCTAGTAGAGATTGAGGAGTTTGGCTTAGAAGCAGAGACTAATTTCCCCTCATTGAGTGCCTTACTTCATAATCTTCAAGCAAGGGGCCCCCTAGCTGAACTAGACTAGCTTGGGACCATCCTACAGACTCTCTTTAAAAGACTCTGGAGGAAGAGAGTTCTAAACTCAAAGAAGCCAATCCATGTACACAGATTCATCCCCCCATGAACACACAGGTCTAGAAGACGCAGACACCAACAGTGAACAGAGTGGTAACTACACACAGGAGGCCCAAGGACAGTTACACAAACAAAAACCTCCACCTGAAATCTTCCCAAAAGGACCAACACAATGAGTGGTGGGCCTCAGAACACGCCAGAGCTTGACCCAAATAGACACATAAACTGTACACCCAAAGGTGGATCTTGGTAGGCTCCATCCCTCCCATGAACAACCTGACCTTGAGGGGCAGCCCCTGAACAGAATCTTACAGTGATAAAGGTTTACCTCTATAGACACCTAGCCTAAAGGTTTAAGGATTGTGCCACTGGACCCATCAAGAAACCTTGAGACTACACCTGCACAGTAATTTGAATGCCTGGGTGGGGTTGAGCCTCATAGTCAGCCAGTCTGACTCTGGATCCCAACTACAAAAGGGCCATCATCAATCAAGAACCAATTACAACAGGAAGGTCCAAAAATATCCACATAAGAAACATTCCTAGAGCAGCCAGGTTAGAAGATCAAAGAGATTGCACCATTTGGGAGCCACAGGACACCCACTACAGGAGACTACCCCACTAAGGGTGAGAGCAGTGCTATCAAAAACATAGAAAGAAACATAAAGAGACAGCCAAAATGTGGAGACAAAGAAATAGGCCCCAAATGAAAAAATAGAAGGAAACTTGAAAAAAGGCTAAATGAAATGGAGGCAAGCAATTTATCAGACAGAGAGTTCAAAGTAATGTGTATAAGGATGCTCAAGGACCTTAGGAAGAACCATGACATCATAACAAAGGACGCAGAAACCATGAAAAATAACCAGTTGGAAATGAATAATGCCATATCTGAAAGATAAAATTCATTGGAAGGAGTATTAAGTAGGCTGGATGAGGCAGAGGATCAAATTAGTAAGTTAGAAGACAAAATAGAAAAAAATAACTTAATTAGAACAGGAAAAAAAGTCAAAATAATTACAAAGCAAGGGATAGTTAAAGGAAACTTTGGGACAACATGAAACATAACAACATCTGCATCATAGTGGTACCAGAATGAGAAGAAAGCAAGCAATGGATTGAAAACCTGTTTGAAAAAACTTTCCTAGCCTGGTGAAGGAAAAGGTCACACAAGTTCAGGAAGCATGGAGAGTCCCAAACAAGATAAATACAAAGAGATCCACACAAAAGACACATCATAATCAAAATGGCCATGATTAAACACAAAGAGAGAATCTTAAAGGAAGCAAGAGAGAAAAAGTCAATTACCTATGAGGGAGTTTCCATAAGGCTGTCATCTGATTTCTCAACAGAAACACTTCAGGACAGAAGGAAATAGCATGAAGTACTTGAAGTAATAAAAAGCAAGTACCTGTAATCAAGACTGCTCTCTCTAGCAAGGCTATCATCCTCCTATATAATAAAAGGCTAATATGCAAATTGTCCCCTCGACCAGGAGATTGGCCAGGGGGCAGGACTGACTGGCCAACCTCCTGCAGCCACTCCCCCCACCTAGCTCTACCCTGATCGGCCCCCCCTCCCCTGATTGGGGACAGGGCCAGTCAGCAAACCTCCCACATCCCCTCCCCCCATCTGGCCCAGCCTGATCGGCCTCAATCAGGGTGGTCCAGCCAGACCCCACCCATGCACAAATTCATGCACCAGTCTTCTAGTCTATAATAATAAAAGCATAATATGCTAATTAGACCTGACAGACAAACGACCTTCCAGACATCATTTCGGATAAAGCTGTGGTGGCAGGGGCTGAGGCAGAGGCGGTTAGGGGCGATCAGGCAGGCAGATGAGCAGTTAGGGGCAATCAGCAGGGAGGCAAGCAGTTAGGGGCCATGAGGCAGGCAGGCAGAAGTGGTTAAGGGCAATCTGGCAGGCAGGCAAGTGGTTAGGGGTGATCTGGAAGGCAGTTCAGTGGTTAGGGGTGATGAAGCAGGCAGGCAGAGTAGTTAGGGGATATCAGGAAGGCAGGAAGGTGAGCAGTTAGGAGCCAGTGGCCCAGATTGCAAGAGAGATGTTCGACGGCCGGTTTAGGCCCAATCATGCAGGGATAAAAAGGGCAATATGCTAATTAGACCAAACATCTTCCGGACGTCATTCCGGACATCCTTTCTGACAAAGCTGGGCCTGAGGGAAGCCAGCCCAGGTCCTGGGTACCTGCGGGCAGCCTGAGGAAAAAAAAAAATACAAAAACCTGAAAAACAAACAAACACAAGGAAGCTAAATAACATGTTACTAAAGAAAGAATGGGCTAACAATAGATAAATTCAGAAATCAAAAGTTATTTGAGACAAATGAAAATGAAAACACAACCACCCAAAAAATGAGTCACAGCAAAAGCAATATTAAGAGGGAAATTCATCAGTTTATGTTGTTCATTAGATTCCACAAATGAGTGAGATCATATGATACTTATCCTTCTCTGACTGACTTATTTCACTTAGCTTAATGCTCTCCAGGTCCATCCATGTTGTTGTGAATGGTAAGAGTTCTTTCTTTTTTACAGCAGCATAGTAGTCCATTGTGTAGATGTACTACAGTTTTTTAATCCACTCATCTGCTGATGGGCACTTAGGCTGTTTCCAAATCTTAGCTATAGTAAATTGTGCTGCTATGAACATAGGGGTGCATATGTCCTTTCTGATTGGTGTTTCTGATTTCTTGGGATATATTCCTAGGAGTGGTATTACTGGGTCAAATGGGAGTTTCCCAAATAATATTTCCCTCTTAATATTGCTTTTGCTGTGTCTCATATATTTTGGGTTGTTGTGTTTTCATTTTCATTTGTCTCAAGATAAGTTTTGATTTCTGAATTTATCTATTGTTAGCCCATTCTTTCCTTAGTAACATGTTAGTCTCCTTGTGTTTGTGTGTTTTTCAGGTTTTTGTGGGTTTTTTTGTGTTAATTTTTTGAGGAATCTCGATACTGTTTTCCACAGTGGCCGCACCAGTTTGCATTGAGAAAGTATTCTTTTGAATACATAGACAACTTCATTACTTGGTTTCCAATAGTGTCATGAAATGAGGTACTGGTGATATTCTGAGTCCCATTCCTGACAATGCTTTAGAGAAATTGCTGACAAAACTTAGAAAAGACTAAAAATGTTTGCATGTATAAAGGAGATTGATAGATGTATAAAAATATATCTATTATAAATTAATTATATTTTTAGAATTATGGTTTCACTACTAGGCATTGATAAAAAAGAACATTTTAATTTTTTATAACTTAACTATTATTCTCTAAAACTGCAAAGAGAACTAAAGTTTTAGTAATATTTGCTGGCTCCTAGAAGTTTAGAGGGGTAATTATTAAAACATGTTTTCATTTAAAATAGCTATTGGATTTCATAATTTAAGCAGTGTTATAAATTATAATCTGATATCATTTTCTTTGTTCTAAACTAAATTATCATCCTATGAGTGATGGAGGCTTTGACCAGAACAATTTCAAATATCCTTGAGATTGTCTAGTTCCCACAGTGGCTCATAGTCTGTTCAGTACTTCTTGTGAGGAGCTATTGTCCTTGTAGGAAGTGAGCTCTGCTGTGACTATTTGGGGCACTTTTTTTAACTTGGCCTTTAGTCAGGAGTATTCAACTCTTTTTTTTCCCCTCTTTTAACAGTTTGAGGTTATGCCTAGGATAAATTGGCCTAATTAAAGCAAAAAGAATATAAACAATAGCAGCTCTAGTTTGCTGAAGCTCTCACTTTTTCCATACCTTAAGGAATAATTGTTCTTATTCTTTGCCTTACCTGATCATTCTTAATTTTATGTTAATAATTATTATTTAAAATTTTAAAATATGTTTTTAATGAGATTAAAAAGTTCTTGCCCTAACCAGTTTGGCTCATTGGATAGAGCGTCCACCTGTGGACTGAAGGGTCCCAAGTTCGATTCTGGTCAAGGGCATGTACCTTGGTTTCAGGCACATTTCCAGTAGGGGGTGTGCAGGAGGCAGCTGATCAATGTTTCTCTCTCATCAATGTTTCTAACTCTCTATCCCTCTCCCTTCCTCTCTGTAAAAAATCAATAATAAAAAAAAAGTTCTTAAAGTTTTCCTTCTGGCATTGTTTACCTTGGGAAAGGTTAAAATATTACCATATGTAATATGAATTAAATTAATTGAAATACACTTTATTTGAAACTATGATTTATAGCAGAGAGATTTTACTAAATTGATGAGTATGGACACAATTGATGCTAAGAAAAATGTAATAGATTATTTTATTACAATCAAAATGTATTATAACCTGCTACTCTCTCATAATTCTGTCAAGCTCTATGATAATGATAAAAGAAATCACAAATGCAGCCTTTAGCTTCAGTTTACATCAGTGAAGAATATTATACAGAACATAATTAACCACTAAGAGATCTGAAACAATCTTATATAATAAAGAGGCTATATACAAATAGACTGTCACAACTTTGCACAAGATGGCCACCCCCATGTTGTCACAAGATGGCCACGCTCATGTCATCACAAGATGGCCGTACCCATGTCATCACAAGATGGCCATCACAAGATAGCCAGCAGGGGAGCGCAGTTGTGGGTGATCAGACCAGCAGGGGAGGGCAGTTAGGGATGACCAGGCCTGCAGGGGAGGGAAGTTGGGGGGAACCAGGCCTGCAGGGGAAGGCAGTTAGGGGCAACCAGGCCGGCAGGGGAGTATAGTTGAGGGGGACCAGGCCTACAGGGGAGGACAGTTGATGGTGACCAGGCCTGCAGGGGAGGGCAGTTTGGGGTGATCAGGCCAGCAGGGGAGCAGTTAGGTGTCAATCAGGCTGGCACGGGAGTGGTTAGGGGGTGATCAGGCTGGCAGGCAGAAGCAGTTAGGGGCAATCAGGCAGGTAGGCAGGCGAGCAGTTGGGAACCAGCAGTCTCGGATTGTGAGAGGGATGTCCATCTGCTGGTTTAGGCATGATCCTGGGCCTAAACTGACAGTCGGACATCCCCCAAGGGGTCACTGATTGGAGAGGGTGCAGGCTGGGCTGAGGGACACCTCCTTGAGTGCACAGATTTCATGCACCGGGCTTCTAGTATAAATATAAATTGAGAATGTTTACATCAATTCAATGAAACCATAAAAAAGATGAAATTTGAGGCAAACTTGAACGATGGATAGGATTAGAATAAACAAATGTAAAGAAAGAGACATTGCAAGTCAGGATGATGAAAGATCAAAAGTGGTGGGTCAGGTAAACATGGTTGATTTAAGATACAGGGAGGTGAGGAGATCAGCTTAACACATGAGAAATTGCAGTACATTTATGGAGAGTTTTCAAAACCATGTAAAGATATATTGACTTAAAAAGCTAATATCCAGAAAGATGGCAATTAATTCTAAATTATTTAATGGCTTGATAGTAATGATGATGGTGTTGATGAAGTTGATAATAATAATGTAGAGCATTTGTACTACCTGCAGAGACATAATTTTTCTATGTCCTATGGCAGGGGTCCTCAAACTTTTTAAACAGGGGCCAGTTCACTGTCCCTCAGACCATTGGAGGGCCAGACTATAGTTTAAAAAAAAACTATGAACAAATTCCTATGCACACTGCACATATCTTATTTTGAAGTAAAAAAAAAAAAAAATGGGAGCAAATACAATATTTGTATTTGCATGTGGCCCACAGGCCATAGTTTGAGGACCCCTGTCCTATGGTCTTACATATATCATCTCATATAATCCTCATAGCATTCTCTGATCAGGATTATTATCATACCAATTTTATTTATTTATTTTTATTTTTTAAAAAATATATATATTTTATTGATTTTTTACAGAGAGGAAGGGACAGAGATAGAGAGTTAGAAACATCGATGAGAGAGAAACATCGATCAGCTGCCTCCTGCACATCTCCCAATGGGGATGTGCCCACAACCCAGATACACGCCCTTGACCGGAATCGAACCCGGGACCTTTCAGTCCGCAGGCCGACGCTCTATCCACTGAGCCAAACCAGTTTCGGCTATCATACCAATTTTATAAAGTATGCAATAGAAATTGCTTTAGGTTATGTAGAATCTAAGAGTCAGAATAAAGATTTAACACCAGATGTGTCCTAGCAACTACATATAAATAGTAGATAAAGTTCTTATTGAAAACACAAACAACCTTAAAGGAGGTAATGTATCAGAATGATTAAAAGAAGTTTCACTTTCATTTCATAATAAATCTCCAGACTATTATCACCTCCATTTTGCTGATGATGACATTGAGATTCAAAAATGCTAAAAACTTGTCAAGAATTTATATCTATGAAGTAGAGGAGGAAAATTTCAAACAAGTTTTATTTGTCTCTCTAACCCATATGTATATTTTTAACAACACAAATAATGGTACAATTTTAACTCGTTCAAACTGATTCACATAGATTAGTTAACTTGAACCTCGTTATCATAGGGATAATTAGGGCATGTATTATGAACATTGTTTGATCATAGATTGAAATATACTGCATGATATCACTTATTTGTAGGATCTTAAAATAAAATTCAGACTCAGAAGAAAGTAGAACAGTAGTTGCCAGGGACTGGGGGTTAGGGGAAATCAGAAGTTGGTAAAAGGGTACTGGTTATAAGATAAATAAAATCTGAAGATCAAGTGTATAATATGGTGACCATAGTTGATAACACTGTATGGTATAATTGAATTTTTCTGAGAGAGTAGAACTTAAATGTTCTCACCCCAAAAAAAGAAAATGGTTAATAAGTGAGGTGATAGATGTCTTAATTAACTAAATGGGGGGAATCTTTTCACCATGTATATGTGTATCAAATCATTACATGTACAGTTTACATATCACAATGTTATTTGTCAATTACATATCAATAAAACTAAAAAATTAAAATATAAGAGACATAATTTTTCTAAATTTATTGGCAAAAGTACAATTGCAACTCAGATATTCTAACCCACAAATCTAGTACTTCTTCCATTGAATTTGCATGAAATTTAAAATACACCAATAGATTGACATGAGTGGTGCATATGCTTACGTACTGCTAACAAGAATATTTATTTTTTCATTAAGTCTTTATGTATAATATATGCTGTGTGGGTCAAGGTTACATTATTTATATTTAGCCTTGATGCTAATGTATTTGAACCTATAGTACTAATGGTTTTTAAATTAATTTTATATGAAATTGATATATATTTAAAATATTTGTTCAATTTAAAAAAGTATAGAAATTTTGATATTTCTTTTGAAAGTTAAAAGTATATATATATACTAGAGGCCCAGTGCACAAAAATTTATGCACCCCCAGCCCAGCCTGTACCCTCTCACAGTATGGGACCCCTCGGGAGATAATGACCTGCTGGCTTAGGCCTGCTCCCGGGTGGCAGAGGGCATGCCCAATCCCTAAGTGCAGCCCCTGGTCAGGCTCAGAGCAGGGCCGACTGGGGAGTTGGGGCACCGCCCCGTCATGCACAGAGCAGGGCGGATCAGGAGGTTGCGATGCCACCCTCAGTCACGCTCAGGGTAGGGCCGATTGGGGGGTTGGGGCACCGCCCCCTGTCACACTCAAGGCAGGATCGATGGGGAGGTTGCGGCGCCACCCCCTGTCACGCATAGAGCAGGGCCGATCAGGGGGTTGGGGCGCTGCCCCCTGTCACTCACAGAGCAGGGCAGATCAGGGGGCTGGGGCGCTGCACCCTGTCACACTCAGGGCAGGGCCAATAGGGAGGTTATGGCTCTACCCTGTCACACACAGAGCAAGGCCCGAGGAGGGGGGTTGGGGCTCCGTACCCTGTCACACGCAGAGCCAGGTCGATCAGGGGGTTGGGGAGCTCCCCCCTGTCACGCATAGAGCAGGGCCGATCAGGGGGTTGGGGCACCGCTACTGTCACACTCGGGGCAGGGCCGATGGAGCGGTTATGGCTCTACTCTGTCACACACAGAGCAGGGCCCGTGGGGGGGGGGGGGGGTTGGGGCGCCACACCCTGTCACACACAGAGCAGGGCCGATCAGGGGTTTGGTGCGCTGCACCCTGTCAAACACAGAGCTGCAGGGCAATCAGGGGATTGGGGAGCTCCCCCCTATCAGGCACAGAGCAGGGCTGATCAGGGGGTTGGGGCGCCTTCCCCTGTCACGAACAGAGCAGGGCGGATAGGGAGGTTGTGGCCCCGCCCCCTGTCACACACAGAGCCGCAGGGTGATCAGTGAGTTTGGGCGCTGCCCCCTGTCACGCTGATCCCGGTGCCGGGAGGCATATTACCCTTTTACTATATAGGATAGAGGCCTGGTGCATGGGTAGGGGCTGGCTGGTTTGCCCTGAAGGGTGTCCTGGATCAGGGTGGGGGTCCCCACTGGGGTGCCTGGCCAGTCTGGGTGAGGGGCTGAGGGCTATTTTCCGGCTGGCGAGTGACTGAAGCTTCCAACCGCTCCTTGTTCTCTCTTTTTTTTTTTTTTTCTTTTTTTATTCTGGGCCAGCTTTAGCTCTGAGGCCTCGCTGCTGAAAACATCGATACAATGTTGCAGTCCGGCTGGCTTTCAGTCTGGCTGGTTTCTGGGGTTTTGTTTAGCTTCTTATTTGCAACATAGTACATAGTTGCTTAGAGTTGCAGCTGAGAGGCTGGCAAGTTTGGCGGGGAACGTTGGAGTCCGCAGTCACTGGAGCAAGCAAGCCTCTCTGCTCCCTTCAGTGCATGGCTGCTGGCCGCCATCTTGGCTGACAGTTAATTTGCATAAGGATATGCTGATTAGCCAATGGGAAGGGTAGCAGTCGTATGCTAATTAGCATGTTTCTCTTTTATTAGTGTAGATATATATATTCCTAAACGACCATTACGGCGGAATGACCGGAACAACTGGTCACTATGATGCACACTGAACACCAGGGGCAGATGCTCAACGCAGGAGCTGCCCCCTGGTGGTCAGTGCCAGAAGCCAGGCTCACGGCTGGCAAGTACAGCAGCGGTACTGGGAGCCTCTCCTGCCTCTGCAGCAGCACTAAGGAGCAGCAAGCCAAGCAGTAAGGAATAGTGAGCAGGCAGGCTATAAGGAGTGAGGGCTCCCAAATTGGAAGAGGGATGTCCAACTGCTGGCTTAGGCCCACTCCCCGAGGGGTCCCAGACTGCGAGAGGGTGTAGGCCAGGCTGAGGAACCCTCCCTGCCAATGCATGAATTTCGTGCACCAGGCCTCTAGTATACATATATACTTGTGTGTATATATATATATATATATATATATATATATATATATATATATATATTTCAGAGTGGGAGAGGGAGGAGATAGAGATAGAAACATCAATGATGAGAGAGAATCATTGATTTGCTGATTCCTATATGTCCCACACTGGGGATTGTGCCCACAACCCAGGCTTGTGCCCTGACCAAGAATTGAACCATGACCTCCTGGTTCATAGGTGGACACTCAACCACTGAGCCTCGCTGGCCAAGCTAAAAGTACTTTTTGGAAAAAAGAGTTGTACATTAAAATAAAAAGATTTACAAATCCAGAGATCATACGGTAAACAAAAACAAAAAATAATGTAAAGCAGGGGAAAAAAGTTGGAAATTACTCATCTAAACTATTCGTACAGTTCAGATAAAATTCTGAGGCTCAAATAGCTTAGAGTGGGGCCTTAACTTACAAGTTTAATTCATTCTGTGACGGAGCTCATAACTCAAATTACTTGTATGTCAAATCTTAAAGTGAACGAGTGAGACACATGATGCTGGGCTGATGTTGTGGCGTTCACTGTGACGTTCACTGCACCAACTAGCGGTGGGGTATCTGAAGCTGGCTCATAACCCAAATTTTAGCTCGCAACTCAAAGCAAAAAATCAGCTGAGAGACAGCTCGTATCTCAAAAAACTCGTTAGTTGAGACACTTGTAAGTCAAGGCCCCACTGTATTTGCTTTCTCTTATACAATCAGCAGATAGAGGATTGGGAAGTTAATCTTTTATAAGGGAAATTTTCTTTTACCATAGATCAGTTTTGTTTTCTACTCCATTCAGTTTTGAACAGAGACTTGTATGTTTCTAAAATAATGTTGTATAATAATGAATATGACTATTCAGCACTACTTCCCCTGGTTAAATGTTTCATGAACTAATTTTGAGTGGCATGTTACCCACCAATCACATCAGCCAGTCCACTTTCCAGGATCTCCTAGGAACATAGGAAAATCAGGACATGTTAAGAATTTTAAGTAACAGAATCTATTATATTCACAAATGTCAGATTTTAAATAGTTACATTATAGAAAGTCAACAAGAATCATAATACCCATTGTTACTTTGTTCTGCACCAACTATATTTCTAGGACTACCTTAATGAGATATTATCTTATTTAATCTCTTTACAATCACCCTACAAGGGAGGCATAAATACCAATTTTACAGATTAAAACAAGATGCAACATAAAAATTAAGCAATTACCCTATCTGAAAATGAAGAAGGTGAGTCAGGATTCAATTCCAAGCCCATCCTTTTCTTTCAGTGAACTACTATACTGATGTAGTATGTAAACCCATTCACCTCATACCCAATAATTGGCATACTTTTTTATCATGAATGAAAATGGTTTGCTCTCATTTCCATATGCAGCATCTCAGCATTTCCTATCCTATCTAATAATAGACAAAGATGGTAATTGACCATACCTTCGTTACACCTCCTATTGGCTAATCAGTGTGATATGCAAATTAGCCACCAAAAAGATGGTGGCTAATTTGCATACTGCAGGCAGGGTGGGACAACGCAAGCCGCCATCCGGGCCCTGTGTGCAGCCCTGGGCGGCAGGACCCCCATGTGCTGCCTAAGCCCCGCCCCCAGCTGGGACCCCCACATGCCACCTAAGCCCCGCTACCATCCGGGACCCCCGTGTGCTGCCTAAGCCCCGCCCCCATCTGGGACCCCTGTGTGGTGCTTAAGCCCCATGCCACCTAAGCCCCGCCCCCAGCCGGGACACCATGTCTATTAGAGAGCAGGAAAGTGCTGCCCACAGGGAGCACCCAGCAGGGCCTGACCCCAGGTGCCCTGGCGATCCAGCGATCAGTGAGCAGGAAAGTGTGGCCTGTAGGCAGCACCCAGCAAGGCCTGCTCCTGGGTCGCCATGGTGATCCCAGAGCAGGAAAGGGCGGCCTGCAAGCAGCCTCCCGTGTGCGCCTGCTCCTGGGTCACTGCGGCGATCCGTGAGCAGGAAAGTGCGGCCTGCAGGCAGCACCCCGCCCTGGCCACAGCTCAAGGGAGAGTACAACACACAGTGGAGGCCAGGAGCCTGAGAGAGAAAGGGGTGCCTGCTCCAAGCCTCCACGGTGTGGCTGAGGGAAGGCCCCCAGCAGACACATACACACACACACACAGACACACACACACACACACACACACACAGTGCCTGCTCTGAGCCTCCAATGTGGCTGGGGGAAGACCCCCAGTAGGGACACACACACTCACACACACACACGCACACACACGGCAACTGCTCCGAGCTTACGTGGCGTGGCTAGGAGCAGGCCCCCGCAAACACATACACACACACACACACACACACACACACAGGACACCTGCTCCGAGCCTCTGCTGCCAGACTGTGGCTGTCAGTAGGACATCCACTGAGGGCTCCCGGACTGAGGGGCAGACTGGGCTGAGGGAATCCCCCCCCCCCCCCCCCCCCGTGCACAAATTTCATGCACCGGGCCTCTAGTTCTATTATGTGTGTAAAATCTTGGAGCAGTTCAGAAATTTAATTTATCCTGCAGTTGAATTATCCCCTCCCCTCCCTTATCCCTCTTCTCTTCTTCCTCTTCCTCCTAATCCCCCTCCTCCTCTTCCTCCTTCTCTCTCTCTCTCCCTCCCTCCCTTTTTCTCTCTCTTTCTCCCCTTCTCTCTTGGCTCCAACTCCTGGGTAATACAAAGTGGTAATTACACCGTTTCTTATATTTGAGAAAACCACCAAGGCTATGACTGTTAGCTAGTTAACCCATTTCCATGAGACACATATGCAAAGTAAAAGAAGATAGTCTGTGTTCTGGCAGAGGAAGAGGAATGAGGTTTGATTGCTTCTCATACCCTTGGGTCATTCAATTACATCTGGTCCCTCAATGTTCTAATACCACTCCTTGTTTTAGTACAATCAGCATATTTTAGTGCAATGACTTCAAATATTCAAAGCTATTTTTCCTTATTTGTTTCATGATACATTGATACATTTCTTCAAAATACCTATAAAGGTAAGGACAGATTCAAAGAGCATTCACAGATGAGTTACTTTTTCAATTTTCTTATTTCACTTTAAAGAAAAGCTCTCTTATTCTACTTTAAAAGTTGACAAATATATTATTTGGGATAAGAGTTTTATGTTTGCTGTGCATTTTCTAATTTTTTTTTTTTACTTCATGTGTTTCTGCCATTCAGCATGTTTTGAAATTATTATTTTAATTTATTTGATGCTCTTGAAATATGCATGTAATTTAATAATTTTAACAGATGGTTCCAATTGTAAATCCTCCAGTTAGATTTTTAAAAACAATGCCCAGTTCAAAATATGTTTAGCTTAATTAAAATATTTTACTCTTTAGAAGATGCATATGTAGGAGATGAGAAGTCATAGTTCAGTAAAAATGTATCTTTTTCATCCTAGCTGGTTTGGCTCAGTGGATAGAGTGTCAGCTTGTGGACTCAAGGGTCCTGAGTTCCATTCCCAACAAGGGCACATGCCCTGGTTGCAGGCTTGATCCCCAATAGGGGGCATGCAAGAGGCAGCCAATTAATGATTCTTTCTCATCATTGATGTTTCTCTCTCTCTCTCTCTCTCTCTCTCTCTCTCTCTCTCTCCCTCTTCCTTTCTCTATTAAATCAATAAAAATATATTTTAAAAAATAGTCTCATCTCTTAAAAAACAAAACAAAGCTTTAATATATATATATATATATATATATATATATCCTTTTCCCTAAATTATTTTCCACCTCATATTGTATTTATAAATTAAGATATTGCTGATCAAGAATTTTAACTGGCAGTGCAGTTATCTATTTCTGAGAATATACTTCTTTTTCCTAGCTTTTAGCTTGAAAAATCACAGAAAGTTTTCCTCCACATCCACCACAGCCTGAAACTCCATGATTACTTTGAAGGTGTGGGAGAAGCAATTTGAGGAAGTGTTACTCTGACCAAACTTCATCTCATTTAATTTTGACAAGTTTGAAGACATGTTTCATCTCTACGGATTTGAAGCTATTGGATTTGATTTGTATTTTCAAGCAGAACTTTGGAGAGTTTTGTTTTCAAAATCTGAAGAAAAATTGAACCCACCAGACTTTGGAAATCAACAGACATAATAAAATTCTTCAATGCCTCCTTACAGCCTTCAAGATAAAATCCCAACTCCTCAGCATGGCAAGAAAGCTCTCCTCCCTTTATGACAGAAGCGCTCAGTTCCCACCAGGCCTGAACAAAGCCATCATCCCAGCATGCATGGTGACTTACGGTCCCAGGTGCACAAAGCTATCTCTAATATGTGGGCCTGTGCCGCCTTCACTCCTACTCCCAGTGCATTCTTTCTCCAACCAATTTTCTCCTATCAACGGCTCCACTTCTCTGGGGAAATGAATTAACATTAATAAGGCCCCTGTATCCTTGAATGATGTAGCAAGAAGGAGCCCAAAGAAGGTCACATAAAAATCAAGCTATGGGAACAAATGGATCCACCTTTTTAACATTAAATGGAACTTACTTTTTTCGAGAAATATATGTGATCTCGGGGCACTGTCTCATCTAAGGCACTCACACTGACAAGAGCTGCTTCTGCTTTCAGTCTAAAATTGATATCATGTGGCATAATTGGTACTCATTTCACATGAGATGGAGTACTTCAGAAAGTTCAGCATGAAGAGCATCGGAAAAAAGCTCTAAATAAAAGTAATAAAGCCTCAAATGGGAATGTCACAGTTTAAGGGGCCAGAACGATTATCTTATTTAGATTAACTCCTCTACCCCAATACTGATATGAAGAGAAAATATTCTTTTGTGGAGTTTTTGTTTTGTTTCGTTTTGTTTGTTTTGTTTTGTTTTGTTGGAGGGATGGGCAGAGGAAGGAGGAAATCCATTAGAATGAAAGAGCTAACACTTAGTCCAGCTAAGAGAGGATGGAGTTCCGGAAGGGGCGGTAGTCCTGAAAAATGGACAAAGAAGGACAGATTTATGTGACCACTTTGTTGATGGACCTACTTGAGGGAGGTGAAAGGAGGTAGAGCAAATGAAGATGACTTCCACGTTTCTTGCTAGGGCAGCAGGTGAAGTCAGTCATCTCCTGAGATGTGAAAGACTGAGGTGAACATAGGAGGAGAGAAGACAGTGCAAAAACTGAAGGTGAGCTCACCGCGGCGAACAATAAGTATTTCAATAAGCATAAGGAAAAATAGTAAAACAAATCACCTTTCTATAGTGCTTTACAACAGCAGTGCAAATATCGGAAATATTGCTATTATGAAAATTTGCCTCAATGGAAATCAAGAACTCATTTTCTTCCAGAGATGCAAACCCCTCCCATTATTATGCCAGTAAATTATTTCACTAATATTTTGTAAACTGAGTTTTGACATAATTCCAGTACTTCATATGTGAAAATTCATATGACCTGGGAATGTATAGAATCAATTTGGATCTAGTAATTATAAAATAAAGCTCTAGAAAGTATCTATTAGCAAAACCCATTGTGCCCCTAAGGGTTTTGGCAAATTGCTCCCAGTAGTGCTTTCAGTAATGCTTTTATGTCTTCACAAGCACCATGTTAGACATAGTGTAGTAGCCACTAGTAAATTTGAGTTGAAAATGTCAAAAATACAGAGAAGCTCATAAAAGAAAATCTTGAAATCAAAGTGACACATAACATTTGGAATCTTAAAATTAACTGAAGTGAAAATTATGTACAAATATTTTTACATATTACTTTTATTCAACAAAGGAAACAATTATTTTAACACTAAGTAAAAACAATGAGAACATGTAAAAACAGTATAGTCAATCCTAAAGTCTTTACAGACAAATGAAACAGTACTGAACAGAAATAAGTCTATGCAATGGAGATTAAATATATTTCCTTGTACCTCATAAAGTATATAAATGCCAAATTTTTCATTGGTGAGAAACATTGAAAGTTATCTGAATATCCTTGTAATAATTTCTTAAAACATGCCTAGTGAACTCATTTGTTGCTTCCTGAGTCCAATCAGCATCTTATTTTGGACTGGGTATCAACACTGCTGTCTATATTTCTAAAATTCTACAAAATCATGTATAAATAACATAACTCAATCTTAATGTAAGTATATTTATAAAAATGCAATATGTGATGAGTAATTACTAATTCCAGTATTCCTCCTCTTCAAGCTAAATCACTTCTTATAAAGCCACCAATTGAAGCACTAATTATTCGAGGGGGTTGTTTTTTGATAGTTTTGTTTTCTCCTGGTCAGTCAATTTGACTTACCAGAACTGAATGTGTTATCTATAATTTTGCAAAAATTATTTGAATCCCATGAGTGATATGAGTCCCAGAAAAAAAACAAAAACTCAAGAGAGGATCATTGCAGATGTTGAATATATATTTGTTGTATGGATCAATGAGTAAACAAATGGATGGAAGGCAGGCCTTCTGCTTTTGCTCTTCCCACAAATATGTCTATGCTCAACACGTCATAACATAAAAGTCAGGTTATATCACTACTCTGGCTCAAAACCCTCCAATATTTTCCCACCTTACTCTGACTAAATTCCAGTCATTACCCTTACCTACAAGATTAAGAATGAATCCTCATTTCTCTTCCAACTTTCCCTCTTTCTATACTATCTTTGCCCTCTTTGCTCCATTCCCCCAGCCTCCTTCCTCATAGCTAATCCACCAAGCATATTTCAGATGAGTGCTTTTGTGCTGATTGCTGTTTTCTTCACCCACATGTCACTCAGTTATCAACTGCAAGGTATTTACTTACGTGTTAACTTCTCAAGGAAACATTCCCTGACTACTCTATTTAAAAAGCATATCCTTCATACCCTTTGTCTCCATTCTCTGCTTTACTCTTATCTATAGTATTTATCACCATTGAGCACTTCACAAATTTACTTATCTTAATTGATTTTCAGTATTTACAGACTACAATGCATACATACTCCAAGAGAGTGCGGTTTTGTGTCTTCTATAGCCCCCATGCTTAGGACAGTAGCATATAGTAGGCATGCAATAAATATTTTTGAATGAGTAAATTGAGCCTAGTATCCTGACAGCTTTTAATACTTGAGCAATTCTTTTTGTAAATGAACCCAGGATATATATATAGTTATTTTGATTAAAACAATAAATATTTTGCAAATTATTGCCCAGTGATGACTAGAAGAGTCAATGATTAACTATATCCCACATCCACTAAGGAAGTTTATTAAAGTTTTGTGCATAGACTCTAAAATTATTTAGTCTTTATTTAAAGAAAAGTTTCATTATCTTCAAACTAGTAAATAGTCATCATAAAGCTGTCCACAACTTTAGCACTGGGCTTTTCTGTATCTAATAACCCCTGTCTCATTACAGTAGTTATCTACATTCTGTTCCTCTGAAATAACAAAAGGAAAATTCATGTGAAACCGAGTTTTACTTTGATGGCTGTTGATGTTTTGAACGCTATTGACTTCCGTACTGAATAGCAAAATGGCAGCACCCAGGACACATAATGATCTGTGAGGATGGCATCGCTAAGAAGAAATAAATAAGAATATTTTGAAATAAGAGGCTCTTTATATTTTGTGAGCTATCTTTCCAATTAGTGCTAAGTATGGCCCACAGGTGACCTGACGATGAGATGTCTCTGCATTCTGTTCAAAGCCTGCCAGTGAAATGGATGAACAAAAGCATGAGCGACACTTATAAATTAGTTCGGTTAATTTCCAAGCATACCAAATTAAATAAGCTTTTACCTTCACTTGATTTATGAAAGATTGCTTGGTGTTTATAACAGCCAGAAGGATAATCTTTTATCACAAAATGTATTATATAAAATTTCTATGGAAGACAAGATTTCTTTTATTTCCTAAGTCTTCTAGTTTTCTCAAAATTATTAGCTTAATTAGCCTTTAAGGTTCATTATATGTCCATTGGACTCAGATTCATCAAAAATCATCAACCAATGTACTAAAGAGGTTTAGGGCTTCAGTTGAGAGAAAATTGGTAGGTCTTTGATTCTGTGCCATTATCCCTCCTAATCAAAAGGCATTGATTATTTAATAGCTTGATTAGTTCAGGAAATAGTTATTATGCATCATTGGTTATATTTTGTTGCAGGTTTCCTGCTATTCAGGAGTTTATTCTCTAGATGCCAAACTGCCAAAACAATACTGATAATTAAAAGTCCATAAGGCGTGAACAGACTGCAGTGAAAAGTCAGAAGATGCTGTGATTCTCTTGGGCCATGAGAAGAAGGAGAAGAAGATCATGGAAATCAGTTCTTCTTGGCAATAACCAGTCTGACCCAAATTCATGAATGGAAAAGAGTTCTGGTAGTCCCCACTCCAAAAGAAAGAGAGATGTTTTTTGTCATTTGCATGATATGATGTGAGAAATCAAACAGGACATTTCAAGAGCATCCATGGATAAGGTGATGTTAGGTAAATGACCAGATGGCATGTGGGGGAGGACATAAGTAGCCATGTATTTGTGTGTGTGTGTGTGTGTGTATTTACCTGTGAGCATTTTTTCTGTGTCAGAATGCCACAATATATGAATGTGTAGGTATGCAACGACCACTGGCCTATGAAAGGGTGACTATTTGTCATCCTGTTGGTCCTGTGTCTCTTGAATCACACATTAGGGGTATAAAAAGTACTTCTTCCCCATACATCACCCAATAATTTAGCAATAGTGTCAATACACTGTATTTATGATGAAAATTTGTAGATGAGTGGATTTACACAATGAAATAAAAATAAATAAAGCCATAAAAAAGAAGGGAATCTTACTCTTTGCAAGAGCATTGATGGACCTAGAGAATATTATGGTAGGTGAAATAAGCCAGACAGAGAAAGACAAGTACCATATGATTTCACTCATATGTGGAATCTAATGAATAAAATAAACTATCAAACAAAATAGTAACAAACTCACAGCACAGAGGACAGACTGACAGAGGGAAGGTGGTTGAGGGGGCTGGGTGAAAAAGGTTAAAGGATTAAACAAATTAAAAAACCGCAAAGACACAGACTACAATATGGTGATTACCAGAGAGAAAGGGTAGGGGCAAATAGAAGAGAGTAAAAGGGGGATAAATGGTGATGGGAGGAAACTTGACTTGGGGTTGTGAACACACAATATACAGAGGATGTACTATGGAATTATACACTTCAAACCTATACAATTTTATTAATCAATGTCACCCAAATAAATTCAATAAATTAAAAAAAATAAAAGTAAATAAATAGATGTTAAATTTGTAACTTTAAATTGTAGAGGTCTTCAGTAATTATTAACCATTTATTTCAATATTACATACTTCATCTTCTCCCACACTCTCTACTCAAAATATATAGTTTCCCTTAGAAAATTCTATTAGGTTTAATCTTCAAAATATATCCAGAATCCAACCACTACTCTTCATTTCTACCACACCACCACCAGGCTACTGTCATCTCTTGTAGAAGTTATTGAAAGGACTTCACAGCTGTTTTCTCCCTTTCTACCCTTGCTCTCCTAGAGTCTGTAATTCTCAACATAGCAACTGTGCAAGTTTACTACTGCAGCTGAAACCAATTATCACAACATTAGTGGCTTAAAACAAAAACTCTCTTTCAGTTTTCCAGGCACAGTATGGCTCAGCTGGATCTCTGTTTAGGCCAAATTACAGTGTAAGCAGGGCTGTGATCCTTTCTGGAAGTTCTAGGATAAATATGCCTCCAAAATCATTCAGGTTGTTGGCAAAATTCGGTTTCATGCAGAGTAGGTCTGGGATTCCTGTTTTCTTGCTGGCAGTCGGTTGGATGGGCTTATCAGCTGCTAGAAGACACTCCGTCTTTGGTTTGTGGCCCCCTTCTTCCATCTTTTCAAAGTTAGCAATGCTGGGTAGCATTGTTCTCACCTTTTGAATCTCTTCTCTGCCTCCCTCATCTGCTACATCCTTCTGACTAACACCAGATGGAGAAATTTCTTTGCTTTAATTTATCTATTTAAATTTCTCAAGTGATTAGATTGGACCTATACAGATAATCCATGATGATCTTACTATCTTAAGATCAGTGATCGTAATTACATTTGTGAAGTCCCTTTGTAGCAATGCCTAGATTAGTGTTTAATTGAATAACCAGGGGAAGAGTACCTTGGAGAATATCTTTAGATTTCTGTCTACTACGGCAAAGGGTCCTTCTAAAATATAAAGCAGATTACGCTCTATTCCATATAATGGGTTCTTATTTCATGAAAAGTAAAAGCCAAATTTCTTAGATAGGCCTACAAAGGCCTACACAATTTCTTCTCCCATGACCTGTGACTTAATTTCTTATTATTCCTACTAATCATTTTTTTTTCTTTCAGGAGAAGGCATTTTTAAATACCTTAGTTTTTTTTAAGGACTTTATTTAAATATTCATATTAAGTAAACAACTCTTTTATCTATGGTTTTAAAAGTAAGCTAATTCATGAAACTTCATTTCTGTAAACCAGTGTTTCTAAATCTCAGCGCTATTTACATTTTGAACCTGATAATTCTTTGTTGCAAAGTGCCATTCTATGAATTATAGAGTGTTTAGTATATTCCTGGCTTCTACTCAGCAGATGTCATTAGCACACTTCACTTGTAACAACCGAAATGTCTCCAGACAATGCCAAATGTCTCCTAAATGGCAACATTCCTATTGATTCAGAACCACAGAATGGCAAGAATAAATCTCTTTTTATGTGGCAATACCAACAGGATGGCTATAATACCAAGTCAGACAGATACCAGTGTCCTTAAACTTCTACTGTCAGGATTTCAGAATTTCTTTTTAAATATATTTTATACAAATATATTATTTGGGAAAAATAAAACAGAAATGCCAGCAGTTTCTATATTAATGAACAATCCTCATTCAATTAGAAACATGAATCAAACGTAAGTTAAAAATTAAAACAAATGCCAGAAATAAATTTAACAAAGAAGGTGAAAGATCTGTATACTGAAAACTATAAGACATTATGGAAAGAAATTGAAGAAGGCACAAATAAATAAAAAGATAGCCCATGCTCATAGATTAAAACAATGTTTTTAAAATGTCTATACTACCCAAAACAATCTATAGATTCAATGCAATTCCTATCAGAATACTAATGTTGTTTTTCACGGAACTAGAAAAATAATTCTAAAATGTATATGGAACCATAAGAAAACCCTTAATAACCAAAGTAATCTTGCCAAAGAAGGACAAAGCTTGAAGAATCACACTTCCCGATTTCAAACTACATTACAAAGGTACAGTAATCAAAACAGTATGGTATTGGCATCAAAGCAGACATATAGATCAACATACAGAATAAATAGTCCAGAAATAAACTCATGCATATATGGTATATTAATTTACAACAAAAGTGCCAAAAATATACATGGGGAAAGGGCAATCTCTTCAATAAATGGTGGACAAATTGAACAGCACATGCAAAAGACTAAAACTGGGCCACTTTCTTAAACCAGACACAAAAAGTAACTCAAAATAGATGAAAGACTTGTATGTAAAAACTAAATTTATAAACCTCCTAGGAGAAAACATAGGCGGTAAGCTCCTTGACATTAGTCTTAGCAATTATTTTTTTAGAAAGTTTGACACAGCCCTAACCAGTTGGCTCAGTGGCTAGAGCACTGGTCTGCAGATTGAAGGGTCCCAGGTTTGATTCCAGTCAAGGACATGTACCTTGGTTGCGGGCACATCCCAGTAGGGAGTGTGCAGGAGGCAGCAGATCAATGTTTCTCTCTCATTGATGTTTTTAACTCTCTATCCCTCTCCCTTTCTCGCTGTAAAAAATCAATAAAATATATTAACAAAATTTTTGACACAAAAACAAAGGCAAAAATTGATAAGCAGGACTACATCAAACTAAGAAGCTTCTGCACAGCAAAAGAAACTATCAACAAAATGGAAAAGCACCCTACTGAATGGGAAAATCTTTGCAAATAATATATCGGATAACAGATTAATATCAAACAGATATGAAAGAAATCAATATTATGCAATAGCAATAAAACAAAAAATGCAATTAAAATTGGACAGAGAATATCAATAAACATTTTTTCCAAAGAAGATTTACTAGGCACATAAAAAGATGCTCGAGCGCAGCGGGCCCCTGGGCGAGCGTACCTGCAGGCGAAGTGCGAGGGAGGCGGCGGGGAGCTGAGAGGAGCCGCCTGGCATCACCAGGGCCGCAGCGGCCGCAATTGGGCACCATGGACCCTCCCGATGGCATCAAGGTCTTTCCCAACGAAGAGGACCTCAGGGACCTGCAGGTCACCATCGAGGGCCCTGAGGGGACCCCGTTCGCCGGAGGCCTGTTCCATACGAAACTCCTGCTGGGGAAGGACTTTCCTGCCTCCCCGCCCACGGGCTACTTCCTGACCAAATTCTTCCACCCGAACGTGGGCGCCAACAGCGAGATCTGCGTCAACGTGCTCGAGAGGGACTGGACGGCTGAGCTGGGCATCCGGCACGTGCTGCTGACCATCAAGTGCCTGCTGATCCACCCCAACCCTGAGTCCGCCCTCAATGAGGAGGCGGGCAGCCTGCTCACGGAGATCCACGGGGGAGCCGGTGAGCCCAGCGGCGGGAGGCCCAGCCGCTCCCTGGCCAGTGCAGCCTCGGCCTCCTCCACCAACCCCGTGGCCCCTGGGGGCCCGGGAGGGGCTGAGGGGTCCGTGGCCAAGAAGCATGCACGCGAGCGGGACAAGAAGCTGGCGGCCAAGAAGAAGGACAAGAAGCGGGCTCTGCGGCGGCTGTAGTGGGTGCTTCCTCCACACCTGCCGACCCTCAACTCTGTCTCTAAGTTATTTAAGTTATGGCTGGGGCGGGGGGGGGGGGCACTGGGACGCGGATTTGTTTTTCTAAATAAAGTTGGAAAAGCAAAAAAGAAAAAAGAAAAGAAAAAAAAAAGATGCTCAACAGCTCTTATCATTGGGGAAATGCAAATCAAAACCATAATGAGATTTCACTTCCCACCTGTTAGAATGGCTATTATAAAAAAGATAAGAAAAAACAAGTGTTGGCAAGGATGTGAAGGAAAGGGAACCCTTGTGCTCTACTGACAAGAATGTCAATTGGTGCAGCCATTATGGAAAAGAGTATGAACACCGCCCCCCCCAAATTAAAATAGAATAACCAGATTCCATTTCTGGCTATTTATCTGATGAAAATAAAAAATGCTAACTCAAAAAGATACATGCAGCCCCATGTTAATTGCAGCATTATTTACAATAGCCAAGATATTGGAAAAAACCTAAATGTTTGTTGATGGGTAAATTGTTAAGGAAAATGTGGCATATACTAGTATATACAATAAAATATTATTCAGCCATAAAAACGAATGAAATCTTGCCATTTGCAACAACATGGATGGACATTGAGAGCATTATGCTAAGTGAAATAAATTAGAGAAAGACAAATATCATATGATCTCACTTATATGTGAAATCCTAAACAATAACAATAACAAGACACCCTAAAACCTAAGCTCATAGATATGGAAAACAGATTGGTGGTTGTCAGGATGCGGGAGGTGGTTGGGGGGGGGGGGTAGAGATGGACAAAATGTCAGAAGGGACAAACTTCAGTTATAAATAAATGTCATGGGATGTAATGTACAGCATGGTGACTATAGTGGATAATTTATTGCATATGTGCAAGTTGCAAAGAGAGTGAATCTTAAAAGTTCTTAACACAAAAACACATTCTGTAACTATGTATGGTGATGAATGTTAAGAATAGTCATTGTGGTGATTATTTCACAACATATACAAATATCAAACCATTATGTTGAACACCTGAAATTAATATAAAGTTGTATGTCAGTAATGCCTCAATTTAAAAAGTATTTCTAGCCGAAACCGGTTTGGCTCAGTGGATAGAGCGTCGGCCTGCAGACTGAAAGGTCCCAGGTTCGATTCCGGTCAGGGGCATGTAACTGGGTTGCGGGCACATCCCCAATGGGAGATGTGCAGGAGGCAGCTGGTCGATGTTTCTCTCTCATCGATGTTTCTAACTCTCTATCTCTCTCCCTTCCTCTCTGTAAAAAATCAATAAAATATATTTAAAAAAAAAAAAGTATTTCTAAAGAACAAAAAAGAAAAGGGGGCATCCGTATTCATTATTCCTAGGAGAAACTATTCTAAATAACAGAACGCTAAGTCAAAATTGGCTAGGACAACATGTCATAGAAGATCAACTTGGTATTGTCAGAGCAGTTATTTTTATTGATGACCTGCCACCTATAAGCAACATTAATATGTTTCATTAAGTTTACATTGACATAATGAATTGCTGTCCTAAAATCCTAGCCTTTCCATCATGTTACAAGGTGGCAATAAAGACATGGCAAAATAAAGGTAACATTACAACTGCACACATGACAACAGAATAAACAGTCTGACAGAGATATGTTAAAGTACCTTAAAAAATGCAGGTAAAGTAAATTTACCAGCCTGACCCCATAATAGGACAATTTTAGGACAGGTTTATATAAGGTGTGGAATATGTTCCTAAATGTCTTAAGCTTCTTAATACAGTTTGTTCTCCAAATTAAACTTGTGGATACCAATTCAGGCGCAGTTTTACCAGAATTTCCACAAAGAACACTAAAAATTGAAAAACTAACAAAACAAAACAGCTAAAAAATCTCAGTAATAAAAAATGTGACATAAAGGCAACAAAAACACAATAGCAATTTAGCATGGGTTTGCTGAAAAAGAATCATATTTGTTTTAATGTAAAAACTCTAAGGATGTAAGCATTCATTTCTACACTTCAGTACAACCAGAGGAGAGCTGCTGATTGATTTGTGCAGAGATGGGAGGGAGCAGTGCTGCAAGGGAAAGGAGGTGATTAGTGGGGAGAATTGTTATTATTTTAGTAACTTGATTCTACCTCACACTCGGTTTATATTTTTAAGTTGTCCTTCCCCTCCCCCCACCAGCTCTTTGCTTTAGTCTATTAATTAACAAGAAATTAACAAGAAATATTTTTATCATTTGTTAAGTGCTATGGAAGCATCAAACATGTTAAAATGGGGGGAAAAACCACACAAATAAAACTTAGTAGGTGGGCTGCAGCAATTACTAGTACAGAGATTTTTAAGTGGGCTAGTAAACATTACACGAGCATCAGCAGTCCTCTTTATAATAGGTTATCAAAACCTGTCTTTATACAGCTACCTGATATTAATATCCAATTTCCTGGTTTTAAGAAATCCATTTTCAATAAACTAAGGATGCATATTGAAGAAGTCTATACTGAATATTTAAAATGCAACATGAATAGATTTTAAATAAGAGCTTAGTGCATGTGCTCTGGCATTAGGCGTGAGGTTAGTTACTGTGGAATTCGAGAGTACTACAAGATTTGGGAAAATAAAAGTAAATGATGGATCCAAGTGTTTTCGTGGAAAAATTATGTATGGTGTAATGGTTACATGTTATTTCTGATTTTTGGTTCTGTGCAATGTGCCCTAGTCACCAACAAACTTTTCAAGGGATTCTGGGTGCTCACCGCAAGGAGGAGCCCGTTTCAAATCCTGGTACTGCAGAAAGGAGACAAAACATTCCGGAGCCCCACATCCCTGCCTGGTGTGCACCTCCTCCCGGAACACCTTATTAACCAAAGGCAGTCAATCACAGCTCACACGGGACCAGATGGCAGTTCCCCCCCCCCCCCCCCCCCCCCCCGAGGAGAAAGGGACAGAGAGACCCTGCACACGTCTATGGGAAGACAACAGAGCACACGGGCTAAGGATGTGAGTGCACAAATACACAAGACATAGGGACTCTGGGCTGATACACTACCCCCCCACACCCCCCTTGAGGACCGGGATTTAATATCATGGAACCTGCTGGGGTTTTCTCACAATACAGATTGAGTCAGAATCTCCCCCTGCCCCCAAGGAAGGCCTGGTTGGCTCCTGAATCCAAAGATTCTCTTGATGTAGCCAGTGAGGCTACCCTAGATGTTCTGCTCAACTTGTCCTCACGTGGTGGGAAACCACATGGTTGAAGGCCAGATCAAAGAACAAAGGCTTGCAAGGGATGGGCTGGAATCCTGATAGGATGTACAAGGTTATCAGAGAGTGTTTGTACCTTTAAATTGAAGCACCATTGAAAGTACAAAGGAATGTTTTTTATTTTCATCAGCCTGTAGGCATACTAGTGATATTCAGAAATAAAAAAAAGATCAAAATAAATTACACAATGAATATTTTTAGCAAATTAGCTATATCTGGAATATTGTTAGAGTTTACATTTTTAAATATTTAACATTCTTTCTAAAATTATTTAAAGTTTATCTAATTCCATGTTTTCAGTTAAACAACATTATGATACTGCTAGAGGCATGGTGCATAATTTCGGACACAGGTTGGGTCCGTCCAGCCCACCCCAATGGGGCCCGATTGGGCTGGGCCAGGGGGGGGGGTGGGGGTCATGGGAGGTTGGGGCCACAGTGCTCCTCATAGTGACTGGTTGTTCCTGTCACTTGCCTTTTATATATAGAGATCAGTGGTTCTCAACCTTCCTAATGCCGCGAGCCTTTAATACAGTTCTTCATGTTGTGGTGACCCCCAATTGCATTGTTACAAATTGAACATAATTAAAGCATAGTGATTAATCACAAAAACAATATGTAATTATATATGTGTTTTCCAATGGTCTTAGACAACCCTTGTGAAAGGGTTGTTGGACCCCCCAAAGGGGTCGTGACCCACAGGTTGAGAACCGCTGATATAGTTATTGTTACTGTTTTACCTTTAGAGATGTCTAGAGTCAGTAATTTTGAGAGATTTTTCTTTTATCAATATCCAGTCTGCTATTCATTCAATCAACATTTATTGAGAGTGTGCTCAATGCCAGGCACTGTTCTGTTGCAGTAGTGAACAAGAGAGACCTAATCCCTATGTCATGGATTCTATATTCTAGTTGATGAAGGAGACAAATAAATCCTATATAATAAAAGTCTAATATGCTAAGTGTCCGATCACCCATTCAACCAAAGCATAATATGCTAATGATATGCTAAGGCTACTTAACTACTCGCTATGATGTACACTGACCACCACAAAGCAGTCGACCAGTCAACCAGTCACTATGACATACACTGACCACCAGGGGCAGATGCTCCGACCTGTAGGTTAGCTTGCTGCTGGGGTCTGGGTAATCAGGACTGAGTGAGAAGGGCTGGACACACCCTGGAGCCCTCCTGCACTCACTCCCTGGCTGGGCAACCTCCTGTGTCCCTCCACAGCCCTGATTGTGCATCAGTGGGGTCCCTCAGACTGGCCTGTACCCTCTTGCAATCCAGGACCCCTCAGAAGATGTCAGAGAGCTGGTTTTGGCCCAGTCCCACTCAATGCAGGAGCTGCCCCCTGGTGTTCAGTGCTCTCCTACAGAAGCTGGGCTCATGGCTGGTAAGCTCAGTGGCGGTGGTGGGAGGCTCTCCCGCCTCTGCGGCAGCGCTAAGGATGTCCAACTGCTGGCTTAGGCCCGCTCCCCCTGGGCCTAAGCCTGCAATCGGACATCCCCCAAGGGCTCCTAGACTGCAAGAGGGTGCAGACCAGGCTGAGGGACCCTTTCCCCCAAGTGCACAAATTTCATGCCATCAGGTGGACATCCCCCGAGGGGTCCCAGACTGTGAGAGGGCAGAGGCCGGGCTGAGGGAACCCCCCTGAGTGCACAGATTTTTGTGCACTGGGCCTCTAGTAAATAATAAAACATGAGGAAGTAATAGCAATAAGAATAAAAGAAAGCACCTGCCAGTTAATTAGAACGGGGGTTGGGGAAGGATCTCAGAAGTGATTCTACAGCAAGCCCTGAATAACAAGAAAATCTCTGAGGTTCCAGTGAAAAGGAAGGACTACCATGCTCTGTAAAAGTAAGCACTTCTTAGGAGTAAGCAGGAGTATTTTGTCTCAGTCTTAGAGTCCAAGGCATGATCTTTCTCCCAAGAATCATGGAAGAGAAAAAAGAAGGAACCACAGCATCTGCTTATCACCATGGCAGCAGCTGCTCTAATTTTATATACATCTAGAAATATGGCACTTTTAGGATCTTAGTAATGCTTTTGGCATAAATGAGTCCTGTGATTTCCAAGTGGAAAGTGCAGCGTTCTAATCAAATGGAAATTTTCAAGTTTATGTAAAAAGAAAATAAAAAAAAATAAGTAGAAAAAGTAACCAGTAATCAAATACCCAGCAAAAGTTCAGAGTGGCTCGAAGATCAAAGAGAAAGATGTGGCTGAAATCAAAGAAGTAACTGAAATGTGTGTAGGTCCCAGAGTCATGGGGAGCGGGCTCAAGGAAAGTTCCAAACCCAGGAATCCATGATTGTCTTGCAATTTTGAAGAACATAAAACATTTCAAATGTGCTGGGCTATTTTCTTTCAGAACATTTGTCCTGAGCTTGACCTTATGAAACATTTTTTAATAAAAGGAGTTTTGTATTCATGAGTGAGAACCCATTTTTTTATTTAGGGGAGAGAAGTTATAATCAGCTCCTACTCCTGAAAACACAAGTTTCTCTGAATATGCCGATCTTTCTATACTGACTTGGGAATATAAATAAGTCCCACAGTGAAGTGTTAGGGAAAGATGAAGGTAGGAATAAAAATCATGGAATAAGGTAAGGAAAATGGCTTTCTGATTATATCATCAAAGGCAAGGAAAACATCCCTAAATTTAAATTTTCTGGTTCTCTGCCCCATTATTATTCATTTTTAGTTTATACCCCTCTCCTCCTCCAATTTATTCATTTTTAGTATGTACCCCACCCCTCACCTCCTCCCAATCTTAGGCATCAATAACCCCTGGTAAATTCTTTACCAAATTAACTATAAACATTAACTTTTGCCATTGTCAATAATTAAATTTAAACATTTTAAAGTATTAATGTAATCAGATTATTTTCCTAGCTTTGTTTTTTTTATCCCAATGAGTAACTTCTCATTTGAATTCTTAAGAATGTCTGTGTACTTTAAAGGATCTGAATAGATATGATGATAGGAAAAATTATAAAGTTTAAAAATATAATCACTTGATTTTACAATAAAAATTTAAAGGTGGAATGAACAAAATATTGGCATATAGTTTATAAAACTATATTGAAAATCATTTGTAAATTCTTGTGAGTGCCTGTATATAATGGACATTGCTTTTAAAGTTATTTACTCAGAAATTCTTTCTACCTATTTTCCATAATTGAAGATTGACACATAAATGGTTAAATCATTTATGTAAAAAGTGAATAAGATCTAAAATGGGGCACAGGGCACTGCCATAATTTTGAGTATATGTATTTCAAAGTGGTGATTCTGATCTCTATGGCAATTTATGAATTACCTCCACTTAGTAGATATGTTAAATTTCCCAGGATGTTGAAAGATCATTTTAACATGGGAAACAGTAATTTATTACACAGATCCTTGTTAACTGGCATAGTAATTCTTCAAATGGAACATTTTTTCTTCCACTATTGAGAACCTTGGCATCACTAAGTATTTGCAATCGAATGCCACACCTGTATTTTGAAAAGTTATTATTAAACATCAACATCTTTAAGTATAAAATGACAGGGTGATTTGTTTTGTTACCAGGTATTTGATAAATTGCAGTCTAGCATGAGTAATTCTTATATGTACCTATAAATGCAGTGTGGACAAAAATATTGTTTAGGGAATTTTGTGTTTGTGAATATTAATCGCCTGTGTTTTCAAGAATGACTGATGGGTTATAATTCAAACTTCAAATGCCCTTCAATTAACAGCCTGTACTGAATGTAAATCCTCACAAAGAAATAGAATTAGAAAGCTCTACTTTCTATTTTGAGAATACCTGGGAATGTATATCTGTTGTTTTTTCAACTTTTTTTTTTCCAGATTAAATTTAGCTGACTGGCCATCTAATTCTCAAATGCATCTGGACCATTCATTTTCTGAAAAATGTAAAACACAGTTTATGTTCATAGGTAACATTTCGGGGTTAAGGAACAAAAATATAAGATAAAAATGCTATTTCAAAGCTTATAAAAGTCACTTCCTCAAAATCTAGCATTGGTAGTAAAATAAATAGAAATGTGTCCCCTACTCTTAGCACCAACACACGGTAGGATGTGTGACAAGACCTTTTCAGTACATTGGCACAGCCTTGGTTATTTAAATGAAAATGAATCATCAATTCAAACAAAATCCACTTAGTTTTTAATCTTAAAGCAATCTTTTTTCAAGTCTCCTATTATTTCCTGATTAACTGAATCAAAGAAGAACATTTTAAAAATGTTTTTGATAGTTTTTCTTTACCTGTTTTTGTAATTTCATTTTCACTTCCAGAGGAAATTAGGGAGTGCTAAAAATAACAAATGTGACTAATTCTCAATTACCTGCAATAAAGAGAAGGCATATGGGGAGCAGGCATGATGGAATAAATTACATCCACTGATAGTTTAAAAATCCAATTTTAACCATTACTGTCCACCTTTCTTATTAACAAATAACATGGGAAGTCTCATAATTTCCATTTTCTCTTCCTTCATCTGAAAAGTCCTCTGATGGAGTTGCCTGCCTGAAGATAAACACCCAAAGACTGGTAAGAGGGGAGAAAAAAGGAGCAAGAAACATGGATCATATACATACTTGATGTTTCACTCCAAATAAATATAATTAGGAAAAATAACTAAATTGCCTTAAACATTATTACATTATTTAGGACAAATAACTAAATTGACTTAAACATTATTATATTATTTCAAAATATTGATTCACTCAATTTAGAGTCAGTTTTCAAAGGACACTAAAATCTAGATGATACCAGGAGTCCTTCCAATTTTAAAAGTACATGATTTTGTATATGATTACAATATAGCATCATATCTCCATAAATAGGCTGCAAAGTAATTTTTTACAATTCAGTAGTAAAAATGCATTTTATTCATTTAAAATATGAGTTATTAATATTTTGAGGAAATATGGACTTGTGCACAGAATTTTGAGCTGGGAATTATGAAATCTGGTTCATGAGTAATCTTCTGATTACCTTGAGCCAATCATTTAATTTGGCTACAGTTTCCTCAGTTGTAAAATGAAGAAAATGAGGATGTTGAAAACTATAGGATCTCCAAAAGCCATTCTAGATTTAACTTTTTTAATCTAACAAAGAAATATCAGATGTAAGTAAACATTTCTAGAGGAAAATATAATTTTATGGGGTGACAATCTGGTTGAGATTATATATATATACTACAGGCCCGATGCATGAAAATTCTTGCAAGAGTAGGCCTTCCTTCCCCCAGCTGCCAGCACCGGCTTCCCTTTAGCACCCAGTACCCAGGCTGCCAGCACCGACTTCCTTCCTCCAGCCGTCAGCAGGCACCTGGGACCCAGGCTGGCTTCCCTCCGGCCCTGGCTTCATCAGGAAGGACGTCCGGAATGATGTCTGGAAAACATCCGGTCTAATTAGCATATGACCCTTTTATTATTATAGATATTCTTTTACCCTTTAAAATTAGATGGTGACTAGATAGAAGGAAATGTTGTAAAGCAAATATAGCAAAATAATAATTATGAAATCTAAGTGTTATATATAATGAGTGTTTACTGTATAGTTTTCCAACTTTTCTGTTCAAAAATTTTCATAATAAAATTTTAGAAATAAAAATCAGAATTCTATGATAAATTCTCACCAAATAAATATAACATAATATTAGAAGGTAATTAAATATTGCATGAGTTCATTTTCTCTGACCATATCAAGTGTTTTTGTGTATATAGAACTGCTAGAAGCTTCATTCATTGCTGGTGGGAATGTGACATGCTACAGCTATTTTAGGAAACAAACATGGCACTTTCTTAAAAATTAAAACATATAATTACAATGTAGCCTCAACCATTCCTCTGCTAGATATTTACCCAAGCAAATAAAGAAACATATTTCATACATAGCTTTACAATTAAGAGGCAAACATCAAAAAGAACTTGAATGTCAATCAACAGGTGATCAACAGTTTATCCAGGGGATACTGATCAGCAATAAAAAGGAATGGGATATTGATACATGCAGCAATAAAAATAAACTTCAAAATCCCTGTGCTGAGGAAAAAAGCCAGGCAACTGTCCATTCTATGCTTGCAGAATTCAAAATACGCTAACAGTGGTTGCCAAGGGGACAGGATAAGGAGAAGGAAGGATGGATTACAAAAGAGCATAAGGAAATTTTTGAAGATGGCACAAATATTTGTTACTTTTACTGTGTGATGGCTTCTTGGATGGATGCATATGTTGAAAATTTCTGAGCTTTACATTTTAAATATGTGCAGTTTCGTTTACTTCAACTATATTTCAATAAAGTCACACAAAAAATGGCAAGAGTTGGACTTTTCCAGCATTCTTCAACACACAAAGATAAATACCGTGAGAAGCACGATAAAGTAACATGAAGAATGTTATGATTTAAAAAGTATATGAACAGGGCCTTCCTTGTGCAGAATGGCTTTTAGTGGGTACCCTTTCCAAAGTAGCCTGCACAGACGGGTGACTTCTTAGCTGCGCCACTTTGTGGGTGTGCTCTGTGGTTGTGCAATCTGTGCGGCCACAGAGAATCCCAGGCTTACTTTCATGCTCTGCTGTTGCCATCTTAAAGTTCTTAATAATTTTAAACAAAGGGCTTCTCATCAATTGCCACTGCATCCGGCAGATTATGTAGCCAGTCCTGTCCCAGATCATGAAGTCTTTGCGGAGGCATTTTAATGGAACTAAGCGTCTTGGCAATCACGAATAAACTGCACTCAAAGCATCTCTATACATGCTTTGCAAATTCTACCAGGAACACGATATGGAAAATTAGATTGCGGTATGGAGTCTTGGGTAACATTAGCAGGATAGAATGTTTATAGTCTCAAACAAACTCTTTCGTGACCAAACCAAGAAATAACAAGTACTGGAGCTTTAGGTTAGTGATTAACTCCCAGCAGGTCAAATTTCCCTCATTATTTTTCTCTCTATATGAGGATATACATCATACACCATTCCCCTGATGTGTGCGTGGTAGTTACCATCTCTAAGAGTTATTAGGGAGTTGATGATGTACAAGCTGTTTGCTATGGGGTTTGCAGAGACAAACATGTTAAACCAGCTTCCACAGATGTTTCTCGTACCACAATTACTGAAACAGCCATGCACTGTACTAAAATTTCCAAGCGGAAACAGAGACTGATTGTAAGAATACTGATATTATTCAATTTCTCCACCCTCCCTTTTTTTTTTTTTTAACAACAGACATGATGAATATCAACAAACTGACCCTGTACTATCAACAAGAGAAGCTGATTAACAATGTATCCCTAGGTAACTTGCTGGGATTTCTTTGTGAAACAAAAGCTTACCTTCTCGGTTTCCTCTCCCACTTTAAAAGCTTTACCTTTGGGGATGTTACTGTTGAGTAGAGGCCAAAAGCAAATCCTTGCCTTAGCTACACAGACACTAACAAGAAAACAAATCTTGTATCACTTGCTTGATGTCTCATAGCTAGATCCAGCTGCCTTTTAGAGCCTGTTTATTTAAAAAAAATGTTCTATGACTTAGCTGAGCTATGAAACTCCTTCTTCATCACAGGAAAAATAGAGACAATAAAAATTCAGGAATTGAAAGCCAAAAGAAGGAGGTTGTTCATATTGATAACTATGAATTGGGCTTGCAGTAAACGTGGGTTTATAATAATGGTATCATATGTCACAATTCTGCCTGTAGGCAGATTGTTTATATTATGGAGGAAACTATTGCAGACACAGTAGTTCAGAGTCAGGACTTGGAGGACATCGGGCTGCGATGAGTCAATAATAGTACAGTACTTATTACCTAAGAGGGATGTCAAATGGCTGGGAGCATCCCAACAACATGAATTTTATGCCTTAAATATTGACAACCTGTTCTATCTGTGGTACACAGATGACCATGAGCTGATTGTTCATTGGCCCACTGGCTGAGGAGGATCTGAAGAGTTGCACTTGCAAACAGTTGATGAAGCTGGACTCTGCCCGGAATCGTCCGGAATTCAGAGAACATGAGGAAAACCAATGATGTTACTAGACCATCTCGGGGCTCCAGGCTCCAGACAGGCTTCCTCGGCAAATCGTGCCATGAACTTCAGGGTCACAGAATTGCCAGCTCTCTGCTATAAGTAATTCCAATTGCTCTAATCATTGTTAAACCCATTTAAGTGAATGCTCCATAAACTCAAAGTAATATAACACACAGAAAACCAAAATCTGTAACTCAAGTGACATTTGGCCACATAAAAGCAGAGAAGTAAAAGTTGTTGTCAAACAACAAAAAGCAGAAACGGTGAATCCTTCTTGGTATGAGGCTATACAAGAGTTCTGAACAGCAGTATCTCTGGTAAGATCATAGCAAAGGGAAAAAAATTCAGGTTTTAAGAATAAGAACGTCCTTGAAAGAAGGCTATTCCACATCCTGCTTCTATTCTAACTTTAAAAGTGAACATTTTTTCATTTCCACTACAATACTGTTCTATGAAATAGGAACGTAAGTAGAAAAAATAAATACTTTTAAAAAGCAGGTACATAAAAATTATTTTATATTCATTTGGAGAAGGGAGAGGTCCTAGCAAAATCCCTCTCTATGATATCATAATGACCTCAGGAAATAGAGTTGCTCAATTTTGTCACCATTGATATTTTGGGGCCAGATAATTATTTGTCTCATGCATTCTAGAGTATTTAGCAGTATCTCTGGTCTCTAACGATTATATTTGCATAGCAGTGCCCCTCACCCCACTCTCAACAAATCATGACAACTAAAAATGTCCCCAGGCATTGCCAAGTGCCCTGGTGAGGAGCAAAATCACCTCTAGTTGAGAACCACTGCCCTACCTAGTTCTGTTAGAATAACACATGGCACAGCCTCTTCACATAACCTTTGTACATACTGCTTCCTCTTCCTGGCTAGGTTTTCTTCAGACACACACACACAGACACACACACACACACACACACACACACACTTTCAGAATTTTTAAATTCTTTTTTAAAGGTGACTCTTAAAATTTAAACATTTTATTTCCTTGATTTAACCAATATTTATGAAGCATTTATATGGAGGGCAGTGTGCTGTGCATTAAAATGTTCTAAAAATGAATAAGGAACACTCCCTTCCAAAAAGAGATCACAATTTATAAAGAGGGATCCAAATTACTAGAATATTTCAGAGTAAGTTAGCAATATAAGAGAGGAAAATGGTGAGAAAATTAAAAGATGTGACACGTAGGCATATTGGTCCAGTAACCTCCTTTGGGCTCCTTACAGAGAATTGTGCCCCAGGCCTGCTTCTTGAGGACATATTTTAAATGAATTTAAATCCATTATCAAAATCTCCTTCTCATTTTAAGTAATGTTAGAAGGCATAGTTAGGAGAAGCATGCATTTTCTTCATGTGACATGCCATTTCCAGGCACTTAATCAGCGGTGCCTGGCTCTTCACTCTCCAGTGCTAATACTCTAACATCACATCCCCTTCAGAGAGTGATCTTCACCGAACTCCTCACCGAACTCTGGTAATTAACTCAGAGAATCACTAGCCTCTTTATGTAGGAAAGAATTAAAGGCCCAGAAAAATTCACTGATTTTTCAAGACTACTGTAAGAAAGAACTTTAAATCCTTATTTAGAAACTTCCTGTGTCAGCCTACATGGGGTTTAAAAGTTCTATTCGAATGAACTCAAACGACAACTGACAGTAGCTGACGTCAGAACCTGTTTGGCTGTGAGCGAAAAAGCCAACTAACCATGTTAGCAAGAGAACCAGGAGAGAAAGTTGTCATGTAGAAACCTTGCCTATAAAAATCTTTAGTGACCCAAGATTTAGTTTTAAAAGCAAAGCTCTGTATCAGAAAATGGATCATTGGAAAAGGAGCTTAATTATTTCTTCAATTTTTCTAATAGGGAGAGCAAAGAAGTCAGAAGATACAAGAAATCTGCTAGCTGATCTTTGAAACTAGGAATGTCAGAGAGGTAAAGCATAGTTCTTTAGCTAACAGAGTAGGTGAGATAAACAGAAAAAACAACAACAACACACACACAAAAAAAAAACAACAACAACACACACACACAAAAAAAAAAAACAACAACAACACAAAAAGTCCTGATTACTGAGTATGTCACAAAAGACTTCTAAAACAAGACAGCGATCCACAATGGCTGTTATACGGTACCTTAGAGTGGCAGACATGGCAGAGTTTGGAAGAGGAACATCAAATATAGACAGGCACTCATGCCCAGATACAAACCATGCTGACTAAACAAAGCTGAATAACACACACACACACAAAAAAAGCTGAATAACATAAGGATGGCTGATGGTTAAAGAATCCTCTTAATCTGGTACCCTGTTTAATTTAATTGTGGCATTAATACTTATTAATAGAGGTTTTAAATAATACATTTAATTAATTAAGTAGTTAATTAATATATACTGTTTTATATTCAATTGACAAGAATATTACAAAAATGATGTTATGCCTTTATCAGAGCATTGTATTAGGAAGTAAATAAATAAATGACAACATGTCTCATTCTTAGTGATGTTAAATTTAATCACTTGGGCAATTTTGTGACTGCCAGATTTGTCTACTATGAAGTTACTGGAACCTTCACAAGGAATACTGTTCTATTAACATGTTAGTTTTACCCCAATGAACCCATTTTGAACCATAAGAAAACAAACTTGTGTTTTTTAAGCCATTGAGTTTGTAGTAATTTGCTTACAGTAGCAACAGGAAACTAATAATAATACTTGTATTATGAGTTAAAATAAGAAATATCCAATTTGCCAGATATCTCTGAAGGAAAAGTATTTGTATCGATCAGCATTTATGTCTTTCAAAAAAAAATTTGACTTAGTACTCTGGAAAAATGAAGCTCTAATTTCATAGAACACAGTAGATTGGAAATAGACAATTTTTATCTGAAAATGTCAGCATTATACTTGCTTTTTTATTCCCAGTTCTGGTCTCTTCCTGGATTGGAAGAACAATAGAACTTACTCAAAGAGATATAAATCAGAAAAAACCTTTCAAGCAGGTTGGGAACGTGAGTGAAGTGGAGAGTACATCAAATTACTCAGATTCCATAGCAACCAAGAAATTTTAGAAAACCACAAAAGGCAATCTAACTCAGTACTTTGCCTTAGTATTTAACTAAATAAAATATTCTATGTAAATTTACTTTTACTGCACCAAATATATGTGTTTGCATGCATATGGGTGCTTATATTTCTTTTCATAGTAAATTAAATATGGAATTAATGTTTTCATTTTATTGAAACTATAGATATTTCACACAAGTGTTTTCTGTTGTTGATGGAGAACACAAAACAGATAATTATGAGAAAAATTATTTTTTCTTAGACCACTGCAACGTTCTTTAATATCAATTTGAAGGTATTGATATTAATCCCTGGGTTAATTTTTCAGAAAGATCAACTTCTTTTCCCCCAGCTTTATTGAGATATAATTAACATATAACATTGTTTAAGTTTAAGATGTACAACATGATGATTTAATATAGGTAAATATTATGAAATTATTACCATAATAATGTTAGTTAACGTATCTATCATCTCACAGAGTTATCATTTTTTTTTTTTTTTGGTGTGGTAAGAACATTTAAGTTCTACTCTCTTAGCAACTTTCAAATATACAACACAATATTATTCACTATTAAATATTAAACAGCATGCCACGGCACACTGGTGTGCTCTGAGTTTTTAAAACATGCAATACCTGACTATTCAGTCAGGGGCACTGACCTCTTTTCCCTTAGATTGTCAAATAAAAAACGACAACAGTCAATACAACAATGCCATCCAGTGTGAATGACTCAAAATTATATCTTTTTTTGTCAGATCAGCAAAAATTATAATCTATTTTTTAGTGTGTTGCAGAATTTTAGTAATTAGTTTATGTGTGCCTCGAAATGAAAAAAGTTGAAAATTGCTGCTGTGTATTGCATTCCCAGAACTTCATCTTCTAAATGAAAACTTGTACCCTTTGATCAACATTTCCCTATTTTTCCCACCCTACAGCCCCTCGCAATCACCAATCTACTATTTGTTTCTATAAGTTAAACTTATATAGCTTGCACATATAGGGAGATCATACAGCATATGGTCTATTTCAGTTAGCATAATGCTACCCATATTCATCCATATTGTCACAAATGGCAGGATTTCCTTCTTTTTCTATGGCTGAAAGATATATCACATTTTCTTTATCATTCATCCATTGATGGAGGCTTAGGTTCTTTCCATGTCTTGACTTTAGAAATAATACTGCAATGAGCATAGGGTGGTAGATATTTCTTTAAGGTGGTGATTTCATTTCTTTCAGATATATACCTTAGAAGTGGAATTGCTACATCACAGAGTAGTTCTACTTTTGATTTTTTGAGAAACCTCTACATTGTTGTCCACGGTGGCTGAATGAATTTACATTCTTACCAACACTGCATAAGGGTTCTCTTTCCTCCACATTATTCTTAAACATCCATATACTTTTGTACCTTTTCTTGGACATTACCTGAAAAAGTCACATACTGCTCTTGTAGTGACGAGCACTACTTTCACTTTGGACACCTTCCTTCCTAATCTTACTTTTGCTATTCTCCATGATTAGGGCATGAAATCAAAGCCTGATTTTTTAAGTGTTTTTATTGTCTGCTTCTGATAAATAACCATTACTCTTCTTGTTTTAAACTAATAAAAAATAATATTAACTGTAATCTGTATTTGAAAAATAAAATTCAAAAGAAACACAAGCAAAACATGTATAGCCCAATAAAGCTAAAAAGAAAATAATATTTTAATTGTTGTTATTTGTTATCTAAATTTTGGAAGTACTCCCAAGCAGTTATCTCATTTTGGTAAAATAAATTTCATTTCAGTACACTCTAAATTTAGAAAATTCTAAATGATGTCTATGGCTATTGACCTAAAATAGTTTCTTCAAACTGACTTAATTTCAATTTTTTTTTCCTCCAAAAATAATCTGCAGTGCACAACAGAAGCTAAGGTGATAAAGGTGATGCTTCAGATGAATCTTGTAAATTTTACTTCATTTAGACATGTTATTAAATCAAGAAAGACATTTCCTCAGTTTCTGGGAAAACAAGGATTTTCTTATTAATTTCCTAGAATTCAAACAACTATCCTTTTTTTCCTCAAAAACATACTTTTTTTTCTCAGAACACATACAAGAAAGATTTGGTTTGTATGCTTTATATGAAAAACTAGAGGCCCAATGCACGAAATTCGTGCAAGGGGCTCAGCCCTCGCAGCCCCTGCTGCCCCAGCCAGCCCTTGCAGGCCCTCAAAGCCTTGGCCAGCCCTCACAACCCCTCGCAGCCTCAGCCGGCCCTCACAGCCCTGGCTTTGCCTGGGAGGTCTTTCAGAAGGATGTCTGGACAGTTGTTGTGCTGTTCAGTCTAATTAGCATATTAGCTCTTTATTATACAGGATGAGTATAGAAATGTATTCTAATTTCTCTTATCTTTCACTGAAAAAAAAATCTCTAAGTGCCCACTATGTGCAAGACATGCATCAATATTGTTGTAATGATAAACATCAATATTTAAAAATAAATAATAGGATACTGAAAAGCTAGCTGGAAGTGTTATTAAGCTTTTGGCTGAATTTTACTTGAGGCAACTGGGGCCAAGAATGGGAATAACAAACTATATTGAGGCAGCCCAGGATGTCAGCCTAAAGTCTGATGAATGAAATGGAAATACAGAGCTTTAGTGAGTGAGCTTTGCTTTCACTGATTTAAGTGTAAGAGATGGAACTTGGAAAAGTAAAACTTTCCCTTAGGCAGGGAAGAGACGCATGAGTGCTTCTCCAGGGGATGGGCAGCTGCCAGTCTAGAAAACAAGCTAACCACTGGCCCAGCCACAGCCAAGAAAGTCAGGAAGCATTGCCAAGCAGGCAGTGATAATTAATATTCAATCATTGATCCACCCACCAGGACTCACTCACACTTCAAACAGTGACAGCTGAACACAAAAGGCCACCTTTCCCCTTCCAGGTGTCTGCTAACTAGCTTGCTTAGTGGTCATTGTGATGAAATTAGCATATTGTCTTCATTTTCTTTATCCTCTAACAGTGGTTCTCAACCTTGGCTGCACATTAGAATCACCTGGGAATCTTTTAAAAATCCTGATTTCTGGGCCTCATCCTCCGGAAATTCTGTTTTTTTTGTTATGGGGTGGGGTCACAACATTAGTAACAAAGAAACAGAATTTCCGGAGGATGAGGCCCAGAAATCAGGATTTTAAAAGATTCCCAGGTGATTTTAATGTGCAGCCAAGGTTGAGAACCACTGCTCTAGAATGACACAATTAAATTGTTGGGGTTTTTTTTCTGCTAAATATCCTATATTATATGCTGAAATTTTTAGAGTCCCATAGTGCCTTCACATGTTTCTGGTTTGAAATTTCTTTAGAAAATGAACAGAACGTACATCTCTGTTAGAAGCTCAGGGACAACACCTTTGTATCTCCCAGAACTAATGAAAAGCTGGGACCCAAAAAGATAGCAACAGATTCAGGAGATCAAAGGTTGTTGGGGACCTTCATTTATTTGTTATGCTACACTTTCTGTGTTCTATCTGCTTAATGTTGCTCTATTGTTGTCACAGCCCCTGCCATTAGGTAAAGTAAATCATAATTAGCATTAATAAGGTACCTTTAGGGTAATAGGATACCTAGGTGAGTCTTTTTAAAATCCTGATTTCTGGGCCTCATCCTCCGGAAATTCTGTTTCTTTGTTACTAATGTTGTGGCCCGCTCATAACAAAGAATCAGACTAAGCTTTCTACAGGAATTTAATTAGAATGTTATTTATTCTCTATTGCCAATTATTTAACACAATGTTTGATCACCAGCATACTTCAACATCTAAAATTAAGGCACAATTAGGTATTTTTGAGAATAGGCCCTTACTTTCTGGAAACAAGTATGTTTCTAGAAAGGAAAAGAAGGAAAAGCCATGATTTTCTTTCACAGAAGACTGAGAACATGAAATGCCTGTCTGTATTTATGCAGTATAATTCATTCACTGAAGTCCATGACGTGATAAGGCTCACAGGGCTTGAGAAATTATATGCAAACTATTTTTTTAACATATGTTTACTTTTAAACTCCTGTATTCTTTGTAATATCTGGGAAGGTTTGGAAGAACTCAGTAAGCTTTCAGTATCCCCTGATCCACTAGCTAATAAAATGCACAAAATATAATAAAGATCCTGTAAAAATTTACCAGCAGTAGTTTAAAGAGAAAGTACTTACAAATGCATGCCTTAAACTGTGAAATGTCACAGCCAAATCAAATCATGGGAGCGGCTGTTTGCACATTGCTCAGCTCCTCCTAGTGTTCCCACCACTCTTAGACAGAATAAGAAAAAGAAGTAAGTGAACAATGTTCTCCTGAAAGCCTTCCAATTTTCTGAATTGGGAGTGGGGATAAATGGTCAGTACTGAGAAAGGTCCAGGGGGAAGAATCACAAGAAGAAACTCTGACCTACCACTGTGTGAACTCCAGCAGGGACAAGAGCAGCATCCAGGCTTCCTATAGAGGACGCTGTGCTACCAGAGAAGGAAGTGATGGCGCTTATAAAGAGACCAATGAATAACACCTTTCTTTTCCTAATCAGTCTCCAAATGTGCTTAAGAAACAAGGCAAAGGAATAAATAGATGGAAACAAACAATTGTCCTTATTACTGATAAAACTGCATAGGAGTTTATACATATACATACAAGATAATCAGCCTCGTAATACTAAATCATAGAATTAGACAGACTTGGCCATGCACTGACAGCCAGGGCAGGAAACTGAAGACCTCCCCATTTGAAGACCCACCTTTATAAGAGTTAATAGAATTCAAGAGCAGACCATAGCTCATGTTCTTACAAGTACCTTGGTGCCCAAGAGGAAAGGATAGCTTAGCCATGCATGCCTATTCCCATGGCCCGAACACCAAGCAAAACTCATTCAAGCCATTCTAATTTCCTCAGGTTGTGGGAAAAGGTGGTAGTCAGGTCTATTTAGAGAAAATGTCCTACATGTAAAAGCTAGAGAATAGAAGACTAAGTATCCTTTCCAACTGGGATTATACTTCTGTCTGGATGGAGTGGGTTCTCTTAACAGAAATGTAATCAGGTTTTAGAAGGAAGACCAAAGTCCTCAGGTAATCCCAGCCTCAGACCTGCTCTCCCTCTATTCCCCATAAATCCCAGGCCTCAGGAAAATGAACAGAAAAAAAAAAGTGTTAAATTGGTCCCAGATAAAATGGGTATCAAAAGGACATCTCTCCATTTCATCAGAGAAAATAAAAAATCCGAACAAAGATGCCTGTATCTGAGAGATAAATAAAAGTAATGGCATGGCAACACTGTAAACATATTACAAACACATCTGAAGGAAAGAATGAACAAAGGAAGAAAAAGCAAGAAATGACAAGCACATAAGGGAGACAAAGAACTCAGTATGGGAGGAAATATCATAAGAAATTAAAGCAGCACTAACAAGTGCTACAGCAGAACCTAAAAACTGACATGATGTAAAAAGAGCTCTAAGTTAGAAAATTAAAAAATCAGAATGAGATGAAAACATACTGTAAAGGTAAGGGATCAAATGTAGAAATAAAGAATTCCATTATAAACATACTGTTTAAATCAAAAAATAGTGAGGAAATAGATGTGGATGAATAAGAAAAGATTTGACACAATCATAATGAGTAAAAAAAGGCAATAGAAATAACTAGTGAGGAGGTGAAAATTATGTAGAACAGATAAAAATGATCCAATATAAAGATAGATAGTATCTCTGAGATGACAAATATAAGATATGAAGCATGAAAATATTCAGAATATAGGATAATAGATCTGCAATGTAGGAAGACATGACTAAGCAGATTTAACAAGTATAATATCTGATGTTTGAAGTCATATGGGTACTAACCTTTCTAACAGAGTAAAATATTAGATCTTGTTCTTCAAACTTGATAACATTTTATCTAGAGTTAAAGCAAAACAGAGGGAAATGGGAACTATTTGTCAAGAGGGATGAAAAATTGCTAGAAGTCATTCTGTTAAAGGTCAATATAAATTTCTAGGACTTGGCCAATAAAATAAGTACATCAGTTGTAGGAAATTACACATTGCTTTAAGCTTTGTAAGAAAAATAAACAGTAGTCAGAAATTCTTTAGTAACATTACTACCATCCTATATAATAAAGAGCTAATATGGTAATGGTCATCATGCCATCATGCCATCAGGCCATCGCACCCAATGACTGATCAGCAGGAGGCTGCATGCACAGTGAGTCATGCAAGAGTGGCCGCTCGAGGAGACCGGAGGCAGGGCACCTCCTCGCAGCAGAGGAAGGCGGGAGGTGGGGCGCCTCCTTGCATGATTTCAATCACACACTGGGCCTCTAGTGTTACATAAATAGAGATATAGAAAAAATGGTTTAGTTTTTCTGTACATTAAAGATGGTTTTATATCCAATCTTGGGGTATATTTATATTTAAAATTTAAGTATTCTTTTTTCCTCATTTATGTTTCAAAGAAAAGCTTAGTCAATCTCTTTAGAGCAGTGGTTCTCAACCTTCTGGCCCTTTAAATACAGTTCCTCATGTTGTGACCCAACCATAAAATTATTTTCGTTGCTACTTCATAACTGTAATGTTGCTACTGCTATGAATTGTAATGTAAATATCTGATATGCAGGATGGTCTTACGCTATCCCTGTGAAAGGGTCGCGACCCACAGGTTGAGAACCGCTGCTTTAGAGAATAATTCAGAGAAATTCATCAGCATCTATCCTAGGTAGGGACTGGAGGGTTAGGACAAATCTTACTTTGTCATCTCCAAACTGTTCCCACTCACCACATCTAAATTACTTGTGATCCACATGGTTAAGTTCAGAAGGGCCAAAACAAGTGGACAGATTTTGTTATTTTAGTTAATTTGCTTAGATGTATCCTCAGGCTTCCAAGTAGCTATTCGTGGGTCACGCTTACACTGTAAGAAGGCATTTTTCCTGGCCAGAGTTAACTAAACTGCATATGGTCATCTTTAAATGAACTTGGCTTAGTCATTCACCACCCCTCTCCCACTTGCCATTTATGTTACCAGAATAAGATGCTTTGTAAGCCTCATCCAAATTGTGTTTTATTTTTGGAAGTGCTTTAAAAAGCAAAATTCTTGGCTAACGAATCATTGGAGTAAAGACACATTTAATCTTTATATGTGGAAAACTTTTATGTTGAACTCGTTAAGCTTTTAAGATGAGATCACTGCAATTTCCATATTAATACATTTTCTAAATAATTATGAATCCATATACAGCTTAAAATAGATGGTTCAAGGAAAATATACATGACTTATGTAAATGCTACCTTACATAAAGACGGAAAACTTTTGTAAGGGAACAGCCTATCATGAAAAATTTAAGTGTTGATTATTCACTGTTATCCTTCATTGCTGTAAATGTTATTACCAATTTTCTATCTCCAGCACTTTTCACCTACACTGGTTTTCACATAATAAGATTATTTTTGAAGATCTTAATATTTCTCATTGGGCTACAGCCAACTCTAATGAATATAAATCCCAGATTATGAGCACAGTGTGGTGGTATGTAAAGTGCTTGGGCTCAACCACATGCGAGCTGTGTGTCCTAGAGCAACTTGCTTACTTCATTTGTGCCTCCACGGCTTCATCTCTACTCTGTCATGATAGAAATACCTGGAACATGGGGTTTTTTGAAGTTAAATGAGATAATACCATGCTTTGCAATAGTGAATGTTGAAATATCGTTATTATTATAAATAGCGTCAGTAGTCTATGCTTGTGCTGTTGCCCACCTCCAATCTATACTTCCCACAGCAGTAGGAGGTGTCTTTTAAAAAAATGAAAACAAAATGTCACCACTGTGATTAAACTCTCTAGGAGCCTCGTGCAATTTAGACCAGGATCTAAAAGGTCATGGAGATCTGTCTCCAGACTGTCTCTGGTTCCATCTCCCAATGCTTTGTGCTCCAGCCACACTGGCCTGGCTTCTCTCACACAGTCTCCTTGTCATTGCATTTTGCACTAATTATTCTCTCTTCTTGGAGCACAGGATCTGTACGTGGCTCATCTTTCATTTCCCTTTTGGCCCCATCTTTAATGTTGGAGAAATCTTCCTCAACTACCAAATCACCCTGGGTTCTTGTCTTCACAGAATTCAACACTTGCTAAAATTACCACACTTATCCATTTGCTATTTGTTCTCTCCTTGCCTCAGTAGACTGAAAAGGCCCACAGGTGTGGGGATATGTTTTGTCTTTCTATTATCTCTAATGTCACAACTGCACTTGACAAATATTTGGTTAATGACTAAATGTATAATTTTAGGTTTATTCAAAGGTTACACAATTTATGATAATTTTCCAAAGCTGACATCAGAGTAAAAATCTCTATGGCATGTGGAGATAGTTTCTAGAAATGTTTTATATTATTTAAATGTTATAATTCCTTTCTGCCAGGGCTATGCAAGCTGTGGGAGGTTTGTTACTGCTGTGTTTTAAAACCAAATATGGCCATTTAAGATTAAAAAACCAAGTTCCAAGTTAAGAAGTATCTGAATATAGGTAAAAGCTACAAAATGGCAGAATTTTTATGAAGAAAAGCCTCGCTATAGCCAAAAACAAAACAAAACAAACACAAAAACACTAGTCTTTGACAAGTTTCCCTAAACAAAACTTTCCACTCTTTCAAAATTATTGTTTTCATCCAGAACCCATACTCTGCTCACTCTACTCTAGTACTACAGATTTGCTGTTCCCGCCTTTAATTCATTCTAGTCTTGAAAACATTCTTCATCAATTATAATTCTGGTATGAAACAGGTGGCACATTCAAAATGGAGAAACTTGAGGAAAGATTAATAGGGGAACTGTTTTCTGAAGAGATGCAGGCGTGGTGCACACGCTGTACCTCTCAACTGTGCTGAGCCATCTTAACCCCGACGTCTTAGATACAAAGGGAGTGAGCGATGACCAGACTCAGAGAGGTAATTGCCTGGGGAGAGTAGCCAGATCACAGCTGGCCCAAGTTGGGATTCAGCTAAATGTCTGCATCCTAGCAATCAGGGAGCCAGGAATAAACAGCCCACCTTACTTCTAACTTCCAGGCATCACCTGCAGTCTGCAGTCTGCCCATTGGCCCACAGAGAGAATCCATAAAAGTTATCCCTCCCTTCCCTAACAGGGAGGATGCTGAGGAGGGAGAGTAAATTTGAACCAACAAAAAAACACACAAAACATACAGCACCTCTTCTTATTCTGTCCCTTCTATATTTTGTGAGCCACTTCTGACTAGTTTGAAAGGATACCTAAATCTGGAGGAAGCTTTGCTTTTGAAACCCTTCTTAAGACCCCCTGTGCTCTGAATGCTGTACCTTCTCTGTACTTCCCACTCTCCACTCTGTGGGTCTCCAGTGCTTCCTCCCCATAGGGCTTGTATTTTCTACCTGATACATGCTAACTTCAATCCAGAAAGAATGAAAAAACAAAAAATGTAGTAAATTTTAAATAGCTTCTACTTTTTGTCTTTTCTTCCAAACTTCAGGGAAGTACTCTATTGCTTTAGCTCCAATTTTCTTTTTTTTAAGTTTATCTTTATTGTTGAAAGTATTACAGATGTCCCCTTTATTCCTTCATTGACCTCTTTCCCCCTTCTTCTTCTACTCCCTCCTCTCACCACCCCATGATTACCCCACTATTGTCTGCATCCATGGGTTATACATATATGCATATAAGTTCTTTGGTTAAACTCTTCCCATCCCTCCTCCCCCTATCCCTCTGAGATTCCATGTTTCCATGCCTTTGGTTCTATTTTATTCATCAGTTTATTGTGTTGATTTGATTCCACAAATAAGTGAGATCATGTGATATTTGTCTTTCCTAGACTGGCTTATTTCACTTAGCATAATACTCTCCAGGTCCCCCCATGCTGTCTCAAAAGGTAAGAGACCATTTTTTATAGCTGTACTAGAGGCCCAGTGCATGAAATTCATGCACGGGAGGGGGGAGTCCCTCAGTCTGGCCTGCACCCTCTCGCAATCTGGGATCCCTCAGGGGATGACCGACTGCTGGTTTAGGCCTGATTCCGCTCGCCTGCCTGCCTGATTGACCCTGTTTGCCTGCCTGTCTGATTGCCCCTAACTGCCTCTGCCTCAGCCCCCGCCATGGCGGCTTCGTCCAGAAGGACATCGGGAATGACATGCAGAAGGTCATTCAGCTGTCCGGTCTAATTAGCATATCATGCTTTTATTATTATAGATAGTATTCCATTGTGTAAATACACCACTGCCTTTTAATCCACTTATCTACTGATGGGCACTTGGGCCATTTCCAGACCTTAGCTATTATAAATAGTGCTGCTATAAACATAAGGGTGCATATATTCTTCCTGATTGGTGTTTTGGAGTTTTAAGGATATATTCCCAGAAGTGGGATTGCTGGGTCAAATGGCAGTTCTATGTTTAATAGTTTGAGGAAACTCCACACTGTTTGCCATATTGACTGTACTGGTCCACATTCCCACCGGAAGTGTACTAGGGTTCCTTTTTCTCTACATCCTTGCCAGCACCTATTGTTTATTGATTTATTGATGGTAGCCACTCTGGCAGGTGGGAGGTGGTACCTCTTTGTCATTTTAATTTGCATCTTTCTGATGATTAGTGACTTTGGGAATTTTTTCATATGTCTCTTGGCTTTCTGTATGTCCTCTTTGGAGAAGTGTCTATTTGTGTCCTCTGCCCATTTTTTGATTGGATTGTTTGTCTTCCTTTTGTTGAGTTGTACAAGCACTTTATATATTTTGGAAATAAATAAACTCCTTATCAGATGTATCATTGGAAAATATGTTCTACCATACAGTGGGTTCCCTTTTCACTTTGATGCTGTTTTCCTTTGCTGTGCAGAAGCTTTTTAGTTTGATATAGTACCGTTTGTTTATTGTTTTTCCTTTGTTTCTCTTGCCCTAGATGTGTATCAGGGAAAACTTTGCTATGTGAGATTTCTGATATTTTGCTGCCTATGTTTTCTTTAAAGATTTTTAGGTTTCATGACTTACATTTAAGTGTTTTACCCATTTTGAGTTTATTCTTTTGTAAATTAGTGGTGTAGTTTCATTTTTTACATGTACTTGTCCAACTATCCCATCACCATATATTGAAGAGACTGTCTTTACTCCATTGTATGTTCTTGCCTCACTTGTCAAATATTAATTGAGCATAATGGCTTGGGTAGATTTCTGGTTATCCATTCTGTTCCATTGATCTATATGCCTGTTCTTGTGCCAATACCAGGCTGTCCTGATTATAGTTGCTTCATAAGTAGTATATAGCTTGATATCTGGTATAGTGATCTTCTTTGTTCTTCTTTGTCAAGATTGTTGCAGCTATTCAGGGTCTTTTTGGGTTCCATATAAATTTTTGGAATGTCTGTTATTGACCTGTGAAATATGCTGTTGGTATTTTAATAGGAATTGCATTGAATCTATAGATTGCTTTGGGTAGTATGTACATTTTAATGCTGTAAATTCTACCCATCTGTGAACATGGCATATTCTTCCACTTGTATATATCTTCTTCTATTTCTTTCAACATTCTATAAGTTTTCCAAGTACAGGTCTTTTACCTCCTTGGTTATGTTTATTCCTAAGTACCTTAATTTTTGTGTTGCAATGGTAAATGGGATTGTTTTTTCAGTTTTTCTTTTTTATTTATTTGTTTGTTTGTTTTATTAATCCTCACCCAAGGATATTTTTCCCTTTTTTTTATTTTTTTAGAGAGAGAGTGGAAGGAAGGGAAAGAGACAGAGAGAGAAATATCAATGTGAGAGAGACACATGGATTGATTTCCTTCCACATGCACCCCAACTGGGGCTGGGGATCAAGACTGCAACCGAGGTGGATTCTCTTGACTGGAATTGAACCTGTGACCCTTCAGTCTGAGGGCTGATGCTCTAACCTCTGAGCCAAAATGTCTAGGGCTAGTTTCTCTTTCTGAGAGGTCATTATTGGTATATAAAAATGCCAACAATTTCTGGGTGTCAATTTTGTATTCTGCTACATTGACAAAATCATTTGTTAAATCTAGTAGTTTTCAGTGGAGTCTTTAGGGTTTTCTCTGTACAATATCATGGCATCTGTAAATAATGACAGTTTACATCTTCCTTTCCAATTTGGATGCCTTTTATTTTTTCTTCTTGTCTTATTGCTGTGGCTAGGACTTCCAGTGTTATGTTGTCCCAATTTTTTTTAATCTCCTCTTTTCTTCACTTTGCCATTCCAATATTTTCCATGAAATCTTCAAACATTCATTAAAATTATTTGAAATTCAGCCTTCCTCTAAGCAAGTCACATTATATTTCCTAATTTTCCATCCTCTTTTCTCTGTTTCCAAAAACACTGGAATCTTCAGGTTTCCACCCTCTGTAATATTTTTATATGCTATGCTTTAATTTTATCCTAACTCTGGAGAATTTTAGGTCTTCTTGTTTGTCCTCTATATTAAATCCCTAATTATTTAATACTATAACATCAAATACATTATTTTTTTTCACATGCCTTCAATTCCATTTTTACCCAAATAAATATTTCTTCCTACTTGATCTGCTCTCAAGCTTGGTTTACTTATTTCAATTTATACTTTGGCTATCCTTCTAGTATCATGGGGGGAAGTTTATTCATGCTTTAGTATACCAAGTTCTAATAACATTTCTTTTTGCAGCATCTCTATTATCAATTTTTATTATTCCCTACTATATTTCTGCCTCAAGATTTCTTCTAGACTGTTTAAGCCCACCTAATGTGTTTCCTTCCCTTCAAATTCTTCCCCAACCAAACCACCCTTCTCACCAGTGGCCAGAAACATCTTATAAAATTACTTACAATAACTTATAAAGTAACTAGAGGCTTGGTGCATGGATTTGTGCACTGGTGGGGTCCCTTGGCCTGGCCTGCACCCTCTCGCAATCCAGGACCCCTTCGGGGATGTCAGAAAGCCAGTTTCAGCCTGATCCCTGCAGGCCAGGCCGTGGGACCCCACTGGTGCCTGAATCCATGCACCAGGCCTCTAGTATTCATATAAGATCTTTGGTTAATCTCTTTCTGCCCTCCCCTCCACGCCCCCCCCAGCCTCCTTCCCTCTGAGATTCATCAGTCTGTTTCCATGTCTGTGCATTGAGCGTCTGCCCTCTGGTGGTCAGTGCGTGTCATAGCTACCAGTTGAACAGTCAAACCAAAGGTCCTCAAACTTTTTAAACAGGGGGCCAGTTCACCGTCCCTCAGACCGTTGGAGGGCCGGACTATAGTTTAAAAAAAACCTATGAACAAATTCCTATGCACACTGCACATATCTTATTTTGAAGTAAAAAAAACAAAACGGGAATAAATACAATATTTAAAATGAAGAACAAGTAGAGAGGAAGCAAGATGGCGGCGATATAGGCAGACGCGTCCCAGGTCTTGTCCCGGAGCAAACGGAGTAAGCAGCTGAAACTAATAACACCCACCCCGAATTGGCAAATTTACTCAGCTGGTGAGACGGCTTGCAGCCTGGAAGGGCAGACCTCCCCTGGAAAGGTTAAAAACCAGGGATCTGGGCAGGAAAGTTTGCCAGACCTGAGCCCAGAGGGTCGGAGGGAGACCGCATGGCAGACAGCCGCGTCTCTTGGGACAGACACAGACCCTGACCAGGGTAAGGAGTTCCGCGGGTTTGCTGGCGCCAGGAGATTTGAGATTTGGATTTTGTGATTGCGGAGAACTGAGACTAAAGGGGGCATCCTGAGGAACTGATCAGACCGTGCAGTGCCCATAAGAGAGGAGCGTTTCCCAGACCATGCAGTGCTGGTAAGAGGAGCGTTTCCCAGACCGGTAAGAGGAGCGTTTCCGCGGCCGGCCGGCGTTTGTCTGTTTCTTTGTTTTCACTGAACCCTGCTCATAGGACAGTTCGGATACAGACACTCACCTGTGCTGAAGAGAGGGTGAAGGTGCAGACGAGGGGAATCTGGGGAGAGGCTGAGGAAAGAGGGGGAGCCGGAGGAGGTGGCAGCGAATTGAGTGCTGAGACCCCCCTGGGCCCAGGACTGGGGCAGCCATTCCTCCAGAGGGTGGAATTCCTCCCCCCAGCCCCCCAGGCAAGGAGCACAGCCACACCCAGATTCCACCCTGTATGAGATAAAGGACTAAAACAAGCTGATTAGTCCCTGGGAGTTACCAGGGTCTGGCCTATAGAGGGATTTTCAGTCCCACCAACAACACAGAGCAGGGTAAGGATTAAAAAAGGATAGAGAAGCTGTATAGCCTCAGAGGCCAACCCAAAAACACTGCCACCCAGAGGTTGAGCCACAAACTGACTCTTAGGGGAATACAAATTAAGGCAGACTGGATCACAAATACGGCCTGCTTTAAAATCAGGACTGTGATTTACAACACGGAGGAACAGTGTAATGCAGGCAACACTCTCCTAAATACCTGGCAGGACCAAGGCGAACCAGGCTGAAGAGTAGAAGAACCGAAAGACCATCACTACTGCAAATTTTTTCTTTTTCTTTTTCTTTTTAATTTTTTCACCTTTTTACTAAGAAACCAATTTTTTTTTCTCTTTTTCTTCTTTTTCCATCACCTGATTTTACCCTTTCAATTACCACATTTTTATTTTTAACCAGTATTATTACTCCTACCATTTTACCATTTTTTAAAGTGCCATTTTATTTTCTCTTTATTTTCTTTTGGGATTAGTGTTCTCCATTCTATTTTCATCGTTCCTTTAGCATTAATTTTCCCTATCTCAATTCCACCTCTTTGCTAAAACCCTCTTCCTTACTTTTCCCCTTTTGGTGTCCTGTTTCTCTTACCCTATTCCTGCTCCAGACTTTCCCAATTCCCTCTTTTTACCCCCTGTCTAATTCCACCCTACTTATATATCCTATTTCCAATCTACTGCTCTAAATCCTTATACACCTATTCTTTATCCTTCTTCACTTTCCAACCATTTTTTTTTCTCTCTTATCTTTCTATTGTTTTCTTGATTGTTGAATATATTGGGCTTTTTTTTTTTTTTTTTTTTTTTAATTTGTTTGTTTGTTTTGTTTTGTGTTTTTTCTTCTTTTTTAGGACTGGTTGTGAGGTTGTTTTTCTTTTTCTTTTTCTTTTTCTTTTTTTTTTCTGCTGGTTTTTCCCTTCCCTCCCCCACCCCACCCCAGCTATTTTTGTGCTTCTGTTTTCCCTTACCCCTCTGGATATTATTGGTGGTTTGTAGTTTGCATTCATCTCCAGGGATCTGTTGCTGGAATTTGTTGAGATTAGTGGCAGTTCTATTGGAGTTTGCTCCTCATACGGGGAGTCTCTTCCCCACTTCTACTTCATTCTCTTTTTTCGCTCTCTTTTTTTCCCCCCTCTTTTTTCCCAATTCTATTTTTGCACTCCTTTTTTGTTTGTTTTTTTCTTATTTTTCTTTTCTGTTCTCTCTTTTATCTTCTTCTCTTCTTTCTCCCTTATCCCCTAATTCTCTTAATTCGGGTGGTCACCTTTATTTGGAGTTATTAATATTGTGAATATACTTGTGTTCAGTGCCTGGTACGTTGTGCCTTGCTCTGTTGTATTTTGTGCCTTTAAATAAACGCAGCAGATCCAAGCAACAGCAGCCCCCTGATCACCGCAGCCTCCTGATCACCACAGCCTCCTGATCACCACACCCTCTGTCTGTGGAACAGCAACTGTACGTGAAGCCTCCCCCCACCAGCCAGAAGAGCCAACACAGCTGTGAACAACACCCACCAGAGGAGCTGCTGCCAACTGGAAAGCAGCTGCTACCGCAACCGTCTGAGCAGCAACCACAACCCAAGGAGCCCCTGCCACCCAGGGAGCAGCCACTGAACACCTCAACATCTACATATGTCAGCGAGATCAAACATGGGTAGGCAAAGAAACCCCCAAAGGAAAGAAAAGGAGGACTCGCCAGAAAAGCAGCTAAGTGAGACAGAGATATGCAACATGACGGAAAAAGAATTCAGAATAAGGTTCCTAGAGTACATGCACCACATGTTCAAGAAGCAAGAAGAAACAGATGAAAAACTCAACTACTTATGCAAGAAGCTAGAAGAAACAGATGAAAAAATCAACAACTTAAGTAAGTCCCAAGAAGAAATGAAGAGTGACATAGCTTCAATAAAAAACTCCATTGAAAGTATCAACAGTAGACTGGGAGAAGCGGAGGACCGAATTAGTGAATTAGAAGACAAGGAAGCAAAACACACTCAAACTGTACGGCAAATGGAGAAAAAAATTAAAAGACAGGAGGAGAGCCTAAGGGAGCTTTGGGACAACATGAAACGAAACAACATACGAATAATAGGGGTGCCAGAACAACAGAAAGATGAACATGGATTAGAAAACCTATTCGAAGAAATAATATCAGAAAACTTCCCTGAGGTGGGGAAGAAAAAAGTCACACAAGCCCAGAGAGTCCCAAACAAGGTGAACCCGAAAAGACCCACACCAAGACACATCATAATTACCATGGCAAATGTTCAGGATAAAGAGAGAATCTTACAGGCTGCAAGAGAGAGACGGAAAGTAACATACAAGGGATCTCCCATTAGATTATCAAATGATTTCTCAACAGAAACACATCAGGCCAGAAAAGAATGGACAGAAATCTACAAAGTGATGCAAAGCAAAGGACTGAATCCAAGAATACTCTATCCAGCAAGGCTATCATTCAAAATTGAAGGGGAAATAAGAAGCTTCACAGACAAAAAAGGGCTAAGGGAGTTTATCACCACCAAGCCAGCCATGCAAGAAATGCTAAAGGGACTGGTGTAAAAAGAAGAAATATCAAGCTCAGAAAGAAAACAGCCACACACACACACACAAAAAGAAATGGCTACAAACAAATACCTTTCAATAATAACTTTAAATGTAAATGGACTAAATGCTCCAACCAAAAGACATCGAGTGGCTGAATGGATAAAAAAACATGACCCATACATCTGCTGTCTACAAGAGACCCACCTCATTAGAAGGGACTCACACAGACTGAAAGTGAAGGGATGGAAAAATATCTTTCACGCAAATGGAAAGGAAAAGAAAACTGGGGTAGCAATACTTATATCTGACAAAGTACATCTCAAAGTGAAGGCCATAACCAGAGATAAGGAAGGCCACTTCATAATACTAAAGGGATCAATACAACAAGAAGATATAACCCTGGTAAACATATATGCACCCAATGCAGGAGCACCCACATACATAAGAAAACTTCTGGAAGATATCAGGGGAGAGATCGACAACAATACAATCATAGTAGGGGACTTTAATACACCACTGACATCACTGGATAAATCCGCTAGACAAAAACTCAGCAAAGAAACAGCAATCCTAAATGACTCACTAGATCAGATGGACTTAATTGACATCTTCAGAACACTTCACCCCACAGCTGCGGAATATACATTCCTCCCAGGTGCTCATGGGACATATTCAAAAATAGACCACATATTGGGTCACAAGCAAAGTCTCCACAAATTCAAGAAGATTGAAATCATAAAAAGCTTCTTCACAGACCACGATGGCATAATGTTAGAAATAAACTACAATAAAAACAACCCAAAATACTCAAACACTTGGAAGCTGAATAGCATGTTATTAAATATTGATTGGGTTACCGATGACATCAAAGAAGAAATTAAAAACATCCTGGACACTAATGACAATGAAAACACAACAATCCAAAACCTCTGGGACACAATGAAAGCAGTCCTGAGAGGGAAGTTTATAGCTCTACAGGCCTATCTCAAAAAACAAGAAAAAATGGTAGTCAATCATCTAACTCTACAACTCAAAGAATTAGAAAGAGAGCAACAAGAAAACCCCAGAGTGAGCAGAAGGAAGGAGATAATAAAGATTAGAGCAGAAATCAATGAAATAGAGACCAAAAAAACAATACAGAAAATCAATGAAACCAAGAGCTGGTTCTTTGAAAGGATAAACAAGATTGACAAACCCCTAGCCAGGCTCACCAAGAAGCAAAGAGAGAGGTCCCAAATAAACCAAATCAGAAATGATAGAGGCGAAATAACAACAGACCCCACAGAAATACAAATGATTGTTAAACAATACTACGAGCAACTCTACTCCAACAAACTGGACAACCTGGAGGAAATGGACAAATTCCTAGAAAAATACAACATTCCAAAACTCAATCAGGAAGAATCTAAAAACCTCAATAGGCCAATAACTATGGAAGAAATTGAAGCAGTCATCAGAAAGCTTCCAGCAAACAAAAGCCCAGGGCCAGACGGCTTCACAGGGGAGTTCTACCAAACATTCAAGGAAGAACTAAAACCTACCCTCCTCAGACTACTACAAAAAATTCAAGAGGAAGGAACGCTTCCAAGCTCATTCTATGAAGCCAGCATCACCCTAATACCAAAACCAGGTAAAGACATCACAATGAAAGAGAATTACAGGCCAATATCCCTCATGAACATAGATGCCAAAATCCTCAACAAAATCTTAGCAAATCGGATCCAGCAGTACATCAGAAGGATCATACACCATGACCAAGTAGGATTCATCCCAGAGATGCAAGGATGGTACAACATCCGTAAATCAATAAATGTGATACATCACATAAACAAATTGAAAGAAAAAAACCACATGGTCATATCAATTGATGCAGAAAAAGCATTCGACAAAATCCAACACCCATTTTTGATAAAAACTCTCAGAAAGGTGGGAATAGAAGGATCATACCTCAACATAATAAAAGCCATATATGACAGGCCCACTGCCAACATCATACTCAATGGACAAAAACTAACACCATTTCCCCTAAGAACAGGAACAAGACAGGGATGCCCACTCTCACCACTCCTGTTCAACATAGTACTGGAAGTATTAGCCATTGCAATTAGGCAAGAAGAAGGAATAAAAGGCATCCAAATTGGAAAAGAGGAAGTAAAACTGTCCTTATTTGCAGATGACATGATATTATACATACAAAACCCTAGAGACTCCATCAAAAAGCTACTAGACTTAATACATGAATTTGGCAATGTAGCAGGATACAAAATTAACCCCAAGAAATCTGAGGCATTTCTATACACCAACAGTGAACTTTCAGAAAGGGAGATCAGAAAAACAATCCCATTTACCATCGCACCAAAAAAATTAAGATACCTAGGAATAAACTTAACTAAAGAGGTTAAAGACCTCTACTCAGAAAACTACAGGACGTTGAAAAAAGAGATAGAGGAAGACATAAACAGATGGAAGAACATACCATGTTCTTGGATTGGTAGAATCAACATCATTAAAATGTCCATACTACCCAAAGCAATCTATAAATTCAACGCACTTCCCATTAAAATACCAATGGCCTTCTTCAAAGATCTAGAACGAACTCTCCAAAAATTCATCTGGAATAAAAAAAGACCCCGAATAGCTGCAACGATCCTGAGAAAGAACAAAGTAGGTGGGATCTCAATGCCAGATATCAAGCTGTATTACAAAGCCACTGTTCTCAAAACTGCCTGGTACTGGCACAAGAACAGACATATAGATCAGTGGAATAGAATAGAGAGTCCAGAAATTAGCCCGAACCAATATGCTCAATTAATTTTTGACAAAGGAGGCATGAACATACAATGGAGCCAAGATAGTCTCTTCAATAAATGGTGTTGGGAAAATTGGACAGACATATGCAAGAAAATGAAACTAGACCACCAACTTACACCATACACAAGAATAAACTCAAAATGGATAAAGGACTTAAATGTACGACAGGAAACCATAAAAATTCTAGAAGAATACAAAGGCAACAAAATCTCAGACATATGCCAAAACAATTTCTTCACTGATACAGCTCCTAGGGCAGTTGAAACTAAAGAGAAACTGAACAAATGGGACTACATCAAAATAAAAAGCTTCTGCACAGCAAAAGAAACCATCAACAAAACAACAAGAAAACCCACCTCGTGGGAAAACATATTTGCCAACGTCATATCGGATAAGGGCTTAATCTCCAAAATTTATAGGGAACTCATACAACTTAACAAAAAGAAGATAAACAATCCAATCAAAAAATGGGCAAAGGATCTAAATAGACACCTTTCAAAAGAGGACATTCAGAAAGCCAAGAGACATATGAAAACATGCTCAAAGTCACTAATCATCCGAGAGATGCAAATCAAAACAACAATGAGGTACCATCTCACACCTGTCAGAATGGCCATCATCAACAAATCAACAAACGACAAGTGCTGGAGAGGATGTGGAGAAAAAGGAACACTTGTGCACTGCTGGTGGGAATGCAGACTGGTGCAGCCACTATGGAAGGCAGTATGGAGGTTCCTCAAAAAATTGGAAATGGAACTCCCATTTGACCCTGTGATCCCACTACTAGGAATATATCCCAAGAAACCAGAAACACCTATCAGAAAGGATATATGCACCCAGATGTTCATAGCAGCACAATTCACCATAGCTAAGATCTGGAAACAGCCTAAGTGCCCATCAGTAGATGAATGGATTAGAAAACTGTGGTACATCTACACGATGGAATACTATGCTGCTGTTAAAAAGAAGGAACTCCTACCATTTGCAACATCATGGATGGAACTGGAGAGCATTATGCTAAGTGAAACAAGCCAGTCAATGAAGGAAAAATACCACATGATCTCACTCATTCATGGATAATAAAGACCATTACAAACTTTTGAACAATAATAGATACAGAGGCAGAGCTGCCTCAAACTGATTGTCAAACTGCAGTGGGAAGGCCAGAGAGAGTTGGGGGGCAGGAGGGAGGGGAGTAAGAGATCAACCGAAGGACTTGTATGCATGCATATAAGCATAACTAATGGACATAAGACACTGGGGGGTAAGGGAGGGTAGTGGTTTGTCAAGGGCGGGGGGGGGGAAAAAGGATACTTATGTAATACCCTTTGTAATACTTTAAGAGGAAAATAAAAAAAAAAAAAAAAAAAAAAAAAAAAATAAAATGAAGAACAAGTAAAGTTAAATCAACTGACTATTTGCATTACCACTGAGCACGGACAATTTGCATTATCACTGTGATGCAACCCCCCTAGAAACCACCCCTAACCAACTAACCAACTTCAAAAAAAAAAAGGCTCTCCTAACTTCAAAAAAAAAAGGCCCTACTAACTGCAAAATAAAAATAAAATAGACCTCCTAACTTCAAAAAAAAAAAATAAATCCTAACTTGTTCTTACCTCAGTCCTCAGGCAGCAGGCTCTGCACAGGCAAGCTCATGACTCACCTGATCACACCCGAGACAGAGACAGAGAGAAGGAGGGGAGTCGGAGAGTGCGGTGCACATTCCACACATGTGCATTGCGGGCCTGGGACAGGTTGGCTGCTAAGCAACAGACAGCGGTGGCAAAAACACCTGGCAGGCCGGGTAAATGTTTTCGGCGGGCCGCATGTGGCCTCCGAGCCGTAGTTTGAGGACCCCTGAGTTAAACGGTTGCTTAGGCTTTTATATATATAAAGATTCTACTGAGGAGAAATTTCAAAGGAGCTTCCACTGCATTCTGAATAACCAATTTCAATATAAATACATGTAAGCACTTTACCAGAGAACCAATAATCATGTAGTTAATGTTTAATGTTTATTTGACATAATAATCCAAAGAACAAAGCTTTATATCAATTAAAATGCAAATAATATTCATGATTTTACTGTCACTGAGAAAAAAATTTTCCTGACATTTTAGTTGTCCTTGTGATTCAATTTCTGAATTTTTGCTAGATGTGTGTGAAGGAGGGAAGTACTGAAGTTCACATGGATTTATGAAATTTTCAAATTAAAATATTTTTATCTTGTCAGTAGTTAATTTTGTTAATTTTAATTCTACATCTAGTTAAATCTATGACAATATATAGCCCCACTGCCCCTGATTAAACTGAATATTTTAACTATAAAATTTAGTCTTACTTTTCTTGCATTATGGATACTGTTGATTACAAGGATAATAGGGAATGATTATAACTTTGATATTAATTATATATAAGTGCTCTTATAAGAGCTCTATGGGAAAGAATCTAGGTATTCTCATGCAGAATTAATTGTACTACTATAAAAATTTTAATTATTTCAAAATGACACATCAGAGTACAACAACTTAACAGTAAAATGTAGTGGGAAATTATATAAAAGGACAGTTAAAACTGTAAGAAGAAGGGACTTCACATGGATAAATGAATGATTTTTATTAGAATAAAATTTACAATGTATAAAACTACTTACATTCTTATTATTGCAAACATTATTTAAAGTTTATAACTATGTTTCAACACTATTAAACAGGTCTTGAAGCAAGAATTTGGTTACTAGCCATGTTCATTGGCATTTATAAATAAAAATTGTTGAAGAATTAAACCTTTTTACCTTAACATAATTCCCCTTAGAATTATTTTATTAATAAATATATATATATACTAATTTAATACAAGATATTAAATTATAGTTTATAAAAATTGTAAGATAAGAATAACATTAACATACCTTGAACTAGTTGGATTGTCCCAATCCAGTCACAATGCAAATCATCTTCAAAAATGAATAGTTGATTTAATGTGAAGATATAAAAATGAAGTGATTATTATCTAAAATAGTCATTCAGATGTGAATGTCTAAAAGTAGCTTGTGAGGACTAAAATACCTGACAGAATAACTGCTAGGAAATATATTTGTCACTTCTTGTCATGTTGTAGTCTGATCATTTATTCAGACTAATATTAGAGCATGTTCCATTAGCTAATCAGACTAGTTGAAATAAAGACTAATCATCACCTTGATTTAAAACATTCAAAAAGTTTGTTTAGTCTTCAAAAAAAATAATAAGTTAAAAATTTAGACATGTTCAGCCAGCTGGAAATAACTGAATGTCAACTGGCCAAAATCTTTTACCAAGTATATAATTTTGCAGTTTTTAGAATGTTAATAGTAGGTTTTACTGTGCTATTAACTGCCAAGCTCAACAATAAGCACCCATCAGCATTCTGTTAACCTTTTCAGACTGAATTACACAGGACTTACTGTGAACTCCAATGTTACCTTGACCATCTAGTACTAGTAGCCAAAATTTTAACATGATGTCTCTTCTATATAACAATATAATAAATAAATGACAATAGGGCTTTACTTTTTAGATAATTTTGGACCCTTTATATCTTTCTCTCTAGTTAATGAATTTGTGAAATAGGAGATTAGATCTTTTTCTCTCAAAATAACTATATGTGTGAATATTTTAGTATTTTAAACAGTGTGTTTATTTTTTTTAATATAAACACAACTTTTGTTTAAAATGGATTCTTAAGAAAGATGAAGAGTGCTATATTTGCCCCTTACATAACACCTGGAACACCATCATGTGTCCTCAATGGCAATAGTGCATTCCTTTGAGAAGCACAGAATATCATTATTTCAGAATCTATAAAAGGTGTTTAAACCACATATACCCCAGACTTCCTCAGAGCTACAATAATAGAATCTATTGAGTTATGGGGTAAAGTGAATATCACAAAATTATTTACTTATCCAAGTTTAGTGCATGAAAAAAAATAAATATAAATCATTTCTAAATCCTTCAGAGATAGGGAAAATAAGGATAAGCTAAATGTCATTAATGAAATTTTGACCTGAACACTTGAAATAAATAATATTGTATGCAACTATACTTTAATAAAAAATTTAAAGATTATACTACATGTAAATATAAGATGAAGCAAGTTTGAGCTCAAGAATGGAGAGTGCAATATAAAAAAACTGTCAATAAACAATAAGATATCTATAATAAAATATGTATAGATTTTAAGTCAATTTTTAAAAGTGGTTTCAAATTCTAAGATTCATTCTTAGGAAAAGAGTGAAGCAAGGAGGGAGGGAGAAAGGGAAGCAGGGAGGGAGGGAGGAAGAAAGGAAGGGAGAGAGGGATGGAGGGTAGGGAAGGGAGGAAGAGAGTAAGTTTATTCAGTCTTCACTTTACATGGTAGTGCAGGACCATAAGAATGAATATGCATGTTAAAACCATGGAAAGTAATATTTGTAATCAATGGAAAAGTTGCAATTATTCTGTGACACCTAATTTGCTTAAGACAATCTTTTGAAAGTTGTTGGTAAGCAAGCAGCTTTGGAAGACAGAGATACCATCTACTACTAGAAGAGTACTATTTACAGTCCAATATAATAAAAATAAGTTGTCCCTCTGGAGCAGTTACTCTTACATCGTTGTTAGAAGGTCCCCATATAAAACTGGGCTTCTTATACTCAAGGTTCTTCCATAACACACCTACTGCATCACCTGGCCCTGTGGGAACTGGGGCTCAGGGAAACAACACAACAATGTTACCTCTAGCTACTGCTATTGCTGTGTCATACATTATATTTTGTGACCAACCCAGGAGTCCCCAGTCTTCTTCAAGAATTTCTGAAACTGCGGCAAGCTAACTTGTTAGCTTGCAAGGTAAAAATCTTAGGACCTTTGCTGTTCTTAACAAAACAATATGGAAAAGATCCCAACTCCTTGAATAATCCCAACATAAATCTAATATGTAAATCAGACAATGAAACTACAGAAAGAAAACTTCCACACAAAAATTCATATACAAAGATACAAAAAGACCAAATAAAAATCACAGAATTCAGATTAATTCCATCCCTATTATAAAATAATATATTATATTTAAGTCATATGTATTCTGGGACTATATTAAATATAATATAATATATTTAAGTCAGAATGAGGCAATTGTAGAATTATATTTGGTGAAATAATATTATTAATTCCCCAAAATGTTTATAAAATTTGGTATCAGCTAGTTGTTTAAAGTATAAGATAAAACATATATCGCTTCTCGGCCTTTTGGCTAAGATCAAGTGTAAGATAAAACATATAATATCTTTTTTTAGCATGTTTCAGGATAGGTACCTATACAATGCAGTTAGACTGTATGTTAAGTGAATTAGCAAATGACTAAACAACTAAAGAGGAAATTGTTATGGAATTTACATTGAGAACATGAATAGGAAAAGATCCTAACTAGTACTTCTATTTTTCAAAATTATTAAAATGTAGTAAGCAATTACCATAAAAGAGCTTTATTTGTTGAGAAGGAAAAAATTGTATTATTTTCAGATAATATGGTCACATAACTATAGAAGCAACAAATATTAATTGTGAATTTAATCAAATTTAAAAATGTCATTGTAATATATTTTGAAATAAAAATTAATGAACTAGAAGAGCTTTCCTTCCTCCCTAAAACAGTTAAAAATGAAGAGTAATCAGAATCCAGAGTCCTCTAGGTGCTAAAATTTAATATAAAACTATAATAAAATACACTTCATTATAGATACTGCTGTGCATTTTAATTGACAGTCATTCCTAAACTTATTAGTTTTGTAATTTTATATGTTTATATACACAGAGACATTTTCAATGTTAACTTATTTCTATGTTCTTATTTTTAGTGGATAATAGTTTATTTTAGGATATTTTAAAACTCACAAAATGTATTAAAAGAAAATAGAAGTCAACCGTGATTCTATTGTACAAAGAAACATTTTCTTATCTTACTTTTACTTGTTGCAAAAGCAATAGTTTGACTACAAAAAAATGAGAACCTAGAGATAAGTCAGAAGAAAAAAATAAATTTAAAATACTCCACATGCAAACCTCTTAGAGAGGTTAACATTTTCATAAACTCATTTCCACACATTTTTTTATTCATATATGTTGAATGGCAATATTCTGTTTAGTAACCAGAAATTTATACTTACACATACATCATAAACATCTCTCAATGTCAATGGATATTTATCTACAATACCATTTTTAGCTGAATGAAAAGTGTTGCATTTTACTAATGTACTATAATTTAACCTATTTACAGGTATTAAAAGATTTCCCCTCAATATCTATATATATAAAAGGCTAATATGCTAAGTGTGCCTCCCTCTGTCCTACTGGTCACTATGACATGCACTGACCACTAGGGAGCAGATGATCAATGCAGGAGCTGCTGAGCTGCAGTGACTTGGCAGTGGTGGTTCTTGGGTGACACACTCTAAAACCAGAGAGGAGGGAGCCCGGTTCCACACAGGAACACTCGAATGCACCTTCGGTCGTGGGTTATGTTGTTGCTGGGGTACTGTTGGCCCTGAATCTGGAGAGCATCGATACTTTTAAAACATTGAGATGATCCCAGCCAGTGTGGTTCAGTGGTTGAGTTTTAACATATAAACCAGAAGGTCACAGTTCGATTCCCTCTCAGGGCACATGCCTCAATTGTGAAATGTGGGGCATGCAGGAAGCAGCTGATCAATGATTCTCTCTCATTATTAATGTTTCTATCTCTCTTTATCTCTCCCATCTTCTCTGAAATCAATAAAAATATATTTTAAAAAAAGAAAACAGAAAACTTTGAGATGAATTTCTGGCACATGCTAAGTGCTTAATAAATGTGAGCTGTTATCATTACAGGAGGCAGCTTATTGTCAGATAAAATCTATGAATTTAGAAATCAGATCTCATTCTGCTCTATCTTGGCCAAATCCCAGATTTCACTAAAATTTCTTTATCTGTAATGTGAATTATAGCAACACTTTTATGTAGTAAGATGCATATTATTAGTGAAGCACCATTTACTTCCTATATCTTCCCATTTACTTTACAAAATTCATATCCCATATCAACAACAGTAATTGAATTCTCAATGGAAAAATCTATTTGTTTCAGTTCTCTCAGGGACATCCACATTAAGTAGAAAGACAGATATAAACAGCCCCTTTAAGTAAGGGATCATTTATGTAGAACTACATGTTTTTTTTTTCTTTTTTTCCACAGAGCAGACTGCTGCAAACTCAGAAAGAGAATGTAATTAAAGGAATGAGTGAAGGTGTAACTTTGATCCTTGCCAAGACAGAGGTGACCAAAACAATGTGGAATTTTTCTGAGAGACTGAAAACCAATGTATGCACAGCCACTCCTACATCTATTTAACACACATTTAATGTCTCAAAAATTCAACTTCTATACAACTTTAATAACCATTTACTGCATAAGTAAAACTGCACTTGAATATAAACACTCCTTTAGTCAATGCACTAACCAAGGACATCTGGCTTGAAAAAAAATGTAAATAAACCCCTTTTCTTTCTTTCTTTCTTTCTTTCTTTTTTTTTTTTTTTTTTTTGAGCATAGGTTCACCATAGAATAAAAGAGAGGGCTTTTTTGTGTGTGTTTTGTTTTGTTTTGTTTTGTTTTTTGTAAAGCTTCTCCTCACCCAACAATAATTCAGTAAGAGAATAAAAAGGGTTAAAACAGACAAAGACAATAGGCCATATTCAAATCATATATAAAAATAGAAATGTACCTACTGAAACTAAAATTCAGTGAATATATGCCATGAACATTTCACTTCTCTCGCTTCAGATATCTTTAGGTTTATCTGAAAATGTTATAAGTATTTACTGTTTTTTATTAACACACTGTAATTCTTCTTTATGGAAAAATAAACACCTCAGATTAAAGACCTAAGATGAAAAGGAATTAGAGTGAAGAAACTTGTGTCCAATGAAAATTAACTTTCATTATATTAGATGACATCTAATTGGTTTGTTTAATTTCTACTTGTTTTCTTTTTGGTTATTTAACAAAACATAAATTTAACATCATAATTTAAATTAGTTCAACTTCTGATGAAAGTACTAGAGTAAAATATAAATGTATGGTTCTACTAACATTGGAATTAACCATTGGAGTTAACATTAGAATTAATTGAATTGGAAATAAATTTAGGAAATATAAAATAAATATAATTTAGGAACAATTTTATTATAATTTATTCATATGTTTTACTCATCTGTAATTTTGTAATTTCTTAAATCTTTTTTGATACTGATATTCTAACATACCTAAATATATATTCCATCTACATGCATGTACAGTAATGGTCCCATATGGTATAGTCACACCAATTCAAAATTCATCATTTAAATGTGAATGTTGCATTCTCTCTTATACACATTCATAATTATTAAATTGTTGTCTTGCTTAAACTTGGTTATTGTATTTATACTCACTTACTGTTCTATTTCCTGATTTTCCTACACGTAATGAAAAAAAAAAGCTAATCTATCTATACCACATATAGATAGATTTCAATAAAAAACAAACCTCATAAACTTTAGTATTAGTGATTATTAGTTTGTGACTCTGGTGGTAGTTGGGAGAGCTATCAGCAGTCTTTTAAAGTTTCTCTAAGAAGTATGAAAATGGGAAAAATAATCTTTTGATGTGTACTTTGAATCTCAATAGCCAGACCAGTTGAGCAAGGAGTACTATATTTTATGCAACAATAGTATTTCTGACTCTAATATCATTTCATCGATCTAATAAGAAATAACTTCCATTTTCCCTATTTTTTCTTCCTCCTCCTGGGATTGACTAGGAAACTGATTAGCTTGACTAAACTTGAGACAAGCTTTTCCTTACTCTCTGCCCCTTTTATTAGAGCATTTACTTTAGAAAAACTAGTAATTGTAAATTCTTTCTCTGCCCGTTGGAAATGTAAATTTTTTTTAAAAATTTCTTGCCAGGGTTACAATCCAAGAAGGTCTTTCTCAAGGACCTAAGAGCCATCCCTTTTAAATCAAGAATGATAGCACCCCTAGCTCCCTGTCTCTGTGAGAAAATAGGAACCTAATTTAAGTCAGTGCCATGTAGCAAGCAGAGATGGCCTAATCTCAAAGAAAACCATACACAAATGCAGGAATAACTCAATGTGCTCATCACATCCCCCTGATTAATCTCCCCACTAATGTGATCCAGTATTTTTCACTAGCTCATCCCAGCACTTAAAAAAATCTTCCCATACTTTATTTTTACAGGCACTCAGACACCTAAACTTGCCATTTATCCTTGAAAATTACTTGCCCTACAAACTTGCACAGGGGCTCAGCTATATATGACTAAATTATTTTGATACTCTCCTCACCAGAATGGCCTGAGGTCAGGTTTGCAAGCAACAGAAACCAAGTCTGGTCAACTTACACACAAATGGCATTTGTTGAAATGGGAGTCAAAATATAACTTCGAGAGCCCAAAACTGGGGTTGGAGGCTAAACAGCCAAGAACTGCAGCACAACATTGCAAGGATAGCTGTTGATCTTGCCTGGGTTAGGCACGGGCACTATTGCTTGCTCTGCCAGTTTTCCTGTTCCTGGGATATTGCTGCCTTTGCCTTCTCTGGATGTAGGAAGTTCCTCCAACTGCTGATGGTGCTGCTGATCCTACCCACTGCTGCCCATCCTCGGACTGAATCCAGGGTGGACCAGACTTCCTCAGAGGTAGCCTTCCAGAAGTTGTGCCCGTTCTCTAGCTGCAAAGGGCCCTGGGACAGTGAGTATTTGGGCATTCTACAGTGAAAAATGAGCTCTGCCATATATGCTAAAAAATTCCAAAATTATTGCAAAGTGTTTTAGGTGCTGAGTTCTAAAATAAAGACAAATCCCCACATTAATTCCCTTTCCTATTAATTTTATGTAACAATCTAACATTGCTTCCATTATCTTGTCATGCCCTTGCCTAACAAAACCCACTGGTCCAACAACATGGATGAACCTGAAGAATACTACCTTATGTGAAATAAGCCAGACACAGGACAAATACTACATAATATCACTTAAATGAGAAATCTACAATGGTCAAACTTATAGAAGCACAGAGTAGAACAGTGGTCGCCAGAGGTGGGAGGGAGAAATGAAAAGTATTAAAGTGTTCAAAGTTTTGGTTATTCAAGATAAACACATTCTAGAGATCTACTGTACACCATAATGCCTGCAGTTAACAATAATCCATTGTATGCTTAAAATTTTACTAAAGGATAGATTGTATGTTAAATGTTTTTATCACACACACAAAAGAAATAATTATCATTATAAAGAAAGAAAGTGGGAGGAACCTTTTGGAGATGATGGGTGTTTATAGCATAAATTGTGGTTCCATGACTATATATTTATCTCCAAACTCATCAAGTTGTATAGCTTTTTGTATGTCGATTATAACTCAATAACATGGTTTAAAAAACACACACACTGATTCTCAGTAACTGAGACTAATATCCTAAACTGGTACCTATGAGCCATTATTATTAGAACACACTGTAACTACCCAATGTCCCTTCCCCTATCACAGTGTAAAGCTTGACTTTTATTTTTTCTAGAACACGAATCCAAAGGCCAATCTTTTGAACATGTTCTACCTATACCTGAAATGCCAATTCTTAATTTATCTGTGCAAATCAGAAATTGTAACATTTTTTCAACCTTAGCATCTATGATAGGGTCTCCCTGCAGCACTATTGAGATTAAGAACTACTGCTTCCCGGTTCAGTGGGAGCATGACTGATAGTGATGTCTGCCATAGCAGAGGAGACAGAGGAGACTCACACAAGATCTCTGCCCTCCCGGTCCAGATATTCTTAGGTTTCAGAACTCTGGACAAGTGCAACATCCTCTATTAAGCTTTGTCCATCTATTTTACTCACTATGACCAATGTAATTATAAAATGCAGCACTTATTTTTCATAGTCATTTTGACTCTTTTCTATCTCTTTTCACAATATTATGAACATATCACATCTGCATGTATCATGTTCCCTAGATAGTAAGCGCCTAAGGCCTGAGGCTCTTTCCTTTCCTTCTTTTACACGTCAGCACATTAATCTGTACTCTGCCCGCAGCAGAGAGTCAAAAAGTTTATTTACTGAAGGAGCAAATACAACTGTGAACTTACCTCTGGTTTTGTCTTCTCCTTTAAGATGTTGGGATCACATATTCTCCACAGTGACTCTGGTATATTTTATGTTCTTGCTGTACATGCTGGCTTCTCAGGTTCCTAGCATACCCCTGACAATGATGCTAGTAGATAAATTAGCTCAACATCTTCAGTGGACACCTCAAGGTTTCTTGTAGCCCAGCAGCTGCTGCAAATATATTGCACTTGGTTCCCTTGGCAAGCTCATTATGCTCCTCCTCTCGGTCACCTGTTCTCACACTGCTTCGGTAAACTCACCTGTTTTGACAAATATCTTCTCTTTTCAGCTAGAGTCTTTTCAGCCATGGTCGGCAAACTTCGGCTCGCGAGCCACATGCGGCTCTTTGGCCCCTTGAGTGTGGCTCTTCCTAAGCCTTAGGAGTACCCTAATTAAGTTAGTAACAATGTACCTACCTATATAGTTTAAGTTTAAAAAATTTGGCTCTCAAAAGAAATTTCAATCGTTGTGCTGTTGATATTTGGCTCTGTTGACTAATGAGTTTGCCAACCAGCTGCTAGACAATGATTCAGCAAATATCTTAATCAGGCTTTCCATGTTCTAAGGTTTTCTGTGCATTTATTCTTCTTTTGTTGTACAATTGCATGCATTTCTTATTCCTATGTGCTAAAAAAATAATTTCTCAGATTCTAAAGAAGGAAAAATCCTTTCTAAATAGTCTGGTGTGAAAAAGCTATAGTGAAGTTTTTCTGAGTATTTTGGTTTTGAATTTTGAGTATATCAGTATGTATACACACTAGTTTGTGATGATTCAAAAGGAAACTGGAAAAAAAAAGTGAGTTAAGGAAAATATTATATCTATATGCATATAACCATTTTCCATAAACCATCATTAATTTTGGAGAATATGTAATACCTACATCACTAGCTTCAACTTGTAATAAAGTAAAAAGAACAAATCTCTATTCAAACTGTTCAATTGTCCTCCAATTTCTTTAAAGAGCAAATGTATATAAATATCTATAATAATAAAAGTATAATATGCTAATTAGACCAGACATCCTCTGGACTACCTTCTGGATGAAGCCAGGACTGCAAGGGAAGCCTGGGTCCCGGGTGCCTGCCAGCGGCCGGAGGGAAGCCTGGGTCCTGGGTGCCTGCTGGCAGCTGGAGGGAAGCCTGGGTCCCAGGTGCCAGAGGGAAGCAAGTGCCAGCAGCCTGGGGAAGGAAGGCCTACTCTTGCACAAATTTTGTGCATCGGGCCTCTAGTCTTTTAATAAACTCTTTCATTTCTTCATTAAATTCCCAGGTTCCTGGATATTTTTAATACCACAAAACTTTCAAATACCTGAACTGGCAATCCTTCAAAGTCCACCTTTCCAATATTATCAACACCCAGCCAAATGCATATGCCTGAATCCCAAACACATCTTCATCCTCCTCAACATTCCCAATTATTTCCAGAACCTCCAAATTTACTTTGAGTATGTCTTCATCTTGTAATGCCTCTGTAAGCCCATTCTTTTGCCAATTTTCTGCTGAACCATCAAGAACTAGCTCCTCTACTGCCTCTTCAGTTAAGCTCTCCTCAGATGTTCAAGGCCAGTTACAAATGGTCCACCTCCTAAGATTTAAATTTGAGTAATTAGAATTAGTTAATTAATTCAATAAGTATTTATTGAGAACCTTCTACATAAAAAGCACTATCAGGTGTTGGGCTACACCAGTAAATATATCAGATTAAATTCTTACTCAAGTGTGGCTGACATCCTAGTTTCAGAAATAAAATGAACATAATCTTTTTATTTTACTAAAGAAGAAACAGAAAAATCAAAAGTCCAGATGACTTTTATAAAGTTCCAAAATGAGGATAAAGGTTACATTAAAAATGAACTGTCCTGATACACAGTGCAGTGTTCCTTTCATGACAAAATCAGTGATCTACATGCAGAAGAAACGTTGTATGATAGAGAGATAGGGAGGTGGATGAAAGATGGCAAGATGGAGGAGGAGAGAGGTACACACTATCTTATACCTAAACAAAAGTAAAACAATACACTAAGGGCATGTCCATGGAAGGATTTATCTATTGGAGGACAGCGCATACTCCTTCATTTCTAAATAGTCCTCACAAAAGGTCAACTCCTGACAAATGCAGTCATTAACATCTCATTTTTATTCTAAATGGTAAAAAAGACACTATAATACGCCTTTCAATACTGCAAATTAAATGGGAATAATTTAACATGAACCATCAGCCAATAATAAATGAGTAAGAGCAAATTGCTTAAGTGGATAAACTTTTATAATTTTTCAGTAAGTGACCTAATGCCAATAGTAATACCTTCCTGTTTCATTTATTTATTTATTTATTTATTTATTTATCTGCTGTCAGGGTTAATTGAAAATTGATCAAAGCAAGGAAGACTTTGTTAATTTGGGCAAAACCAGATGTGGTGACACTCAATAATAAAAAGGGCATGCGGATAATGGGTTTAGGCATCTTTAAACTGAAAGTGTGTAAAGCACAAATAATTACTTAAAACTCTATACAGACAATCCGTACTGACAAATATGAAGAAAACCCCCTATATCATAATAGGAGCTCCATTTATCCTTTTTTCTAGAAATGTCAATGCTATTTATAATAATACAATACTTCACTAATGAAAGGTTTTAATACAACAGTCATAAGGATAATTTAATTACAGATTTCAAAAAGCAATCAGTTACAAACTATTGTCTATTTTCACTTGAGAAGAACAAATGATCATTCAAAAACTGCAGATATATTTTTACTTTTGAAACAGCAAGAACACAAAGTTATTTTTTATTCTGGGACAACAGCAGTTATAAGAGACACACTACATCATCTAATATTCTTTTTTTTTTTTCACAATAGGGATGGGGGATGAGGAAACAAAAGAACTGGAGGCAGTGTCATGGCAGAACACAACACAAACCCAAACAGTAAACTGATGTGAATTTCTCTGAATATGTCTTCAAATTTGATTGTTAGCCTATATAATAAAAGCCTAATATGCTAAGTGTCAGGTCATGCATTCGGCAGTTCAACCAATCAAAGCATAATATGCTAATGATATGCTAAGGCTGCTCAGTCACTTGCTATGACATGCACTGACCACCAGGGGGCAGATGCTTCAACCAGTAGGTGAGCTTGCTGCTGGGGTCTGGCTGATCGGGACTGAGAGAGACAGACTGGACATGCCCTGGAGCCCTCCTATGGTCCCTCTCCAGCCAGCCAACCTCCTGCTTCCCTCCCTGGCTCCGATCCTGATCCTGCACCAGTGGGGTCCCTCAGCCTGGCCTGTGCCCTCTCAGAGTCCAGAACCTCTCAGGGGATGTTGGAGAGCTGGTTTCAGCCTGATCCTGCAGGCCAGGCCGAGGGACCCCACTGATGCATGAATTTGTGCACTGGGCCTCTAGTAGAAATATGAAGTGTTTGCTAGAAATACAAGATACACATTACATATATTATTAAGTGAATTTAAAAGAATTGATTCAAATCCCTGAATCTATCATAGTTTCAAATTATTCAGCCATTCAGAAAAATGCTTCTTCTTTAAGAAGTCTATTATTTCCTTTTTGTTGTAAAAAAAGTGGTATTGAGGAGATAAAAGAGCTAGGTAGTCAAGAACAGGACCATGGGGAGAGGAAGTAGAACCAGGGAACCCAGCTGTCTGGAGTTACTAAGGCAACCCAGGCAGGCAGAGAAGAAGGGTACAGGAGAGATGTGAGCTTTAAAAATCTATAGCCCTAGCCGGTTTGGCTCAGTGGATATAGCGTCAGCCTGTGGACTAAAGGGTCCCGGGTTCGATTCCAGTCAAGGGAACATGCCCGGTTGTGGGCTCGATCACCAGTAGGGGGCATGCAGGAGGCAGCCAATCAATGATTCTCTCTTATCATTTATGTTTCTATCTCTCTCTCCCTCTCCTTTTCTCTCTGAAATCAATAAAAATATATTTGAAAAATGTATGGGCATTGCTAAGACAGGCATCTTGTAGATAACCAATCACAAGTCAATAAGATGTATAACCAATCCAAAGAATGTTACTAAGGCAGAATTCTTTGAAAGAACCAACCAAAAGCCAGTAAAGCATGTATCTAGCCCTAGACAAATAAGCACATTCTCTTCTCTCTCTGGTGCACTGGGTTCTCCTATGGCAGGAGATACACTCCCCTGTGCCCATGTAGATTATGGCCATGTGGGACTCCACACATGGACTAACGGACTTTAATTCGCCTGGATGCTGAATAACACCTGGCTGCACATGGAACGGAAGCTCTGGACATTGACCTGCTTTTGGAACCCCAGCTGCACCTTTCCCAGGACTGGTATCTCTCAATAAAGTTTGCTTCTGCTAACCATTTTTGTCCACGAATTCATTCCTTGATTTGTGAGATAAGGAATTCAAACCTGAATAGAAAATTTGGCATCAGTATGCTTGGGTTGTCAAATCAACTCCTATTCAGAGAAAAACTAATTCTCATAGACATTCATTGAGATAAATAGTGTGATATGATGTGACCCAGAATTCAAAATTACTGAATGAGAAAAGTTCAGGATATGGTTTTAGCTTATTTAATATCTCTAATAAAGAAACCTAACAGTCCTAGAGTAGATTGAGGAAAATGGCATTTAAAAAAGCATACAATGTTAATGGCATCTTTACTTATACTATGAATCAAAGACAGATTGCCAATAAAATATTCAATTACTTTTGATCTGGAAATATAATTCATATGTTCAGAGCTCAACTAGTCCGGGGTGGTTATAATTCATATTCCTACTTGGTTTAACTCTGTGCCATTTGTACTGCCAACTACGGACATGAGTATTTTAATCACTTAATATCATGACATCCTATGGTGGTAAGGTTTTCATATGCTAGTGAAATCTGTGTACCCCATAATACTTAGTTCTATTTTATTAAACGCATATGTGGGGCATAAAACTGAAAAAAATTGAACAAACAAAAATCATAGATACAAACAACAGTGTGGTGGTTACCAGAAGGAAGGTGGTGGGGGAGGAGTAGGAGGTAAGAAAAGGTAAATGAGGTCAGATATATGGTAATGCAAGGAGATGTGGCTTTGATGGTAAACACACAATGCAATATGTAGATGAGGCATTATAAAATTTTACATTTGAAAACCTACATAATTTTATTAACCAATGTTACCTCAAAATGTGAATAAATAGATAAATAAATAAATAAATAAATAAATAAATAAAATCTTAATATATTCCCACATGGGGCTCATTAATTCATTCTATAATAGTCTACATGTTGGGGATGCAGAGATAAATGAGACATCGCTACTGCCCCTATGATTCTGACATCCTATACAGTGAGACATACAAGAATATAATTATGAAACATTGTGAAAAGTGTTGCATTTAATGTGCTTTGAGAGTACAGTGTGGCAGACACTGTATATTAACTTACCCCACCACCAGGCTTACTCCTTCTCCCTTACTAATTTCTTCTATAGAGATTTATAAGCCAAAAACCAGTTGTTAAGCCTAAAACCGATTAGCTAGACCCACTAGCAAGGGATTGCTTTGTTATTCAATTCTGGTCAATGAAATGTAAGCAGATATCTGCTGGGGCTGCCTCTTTCCTTTTCTCCTTCCACTACCTGGAATGTGATGGGATGCCTGCTTTTGGGCCATTTGGGTTGCAACCATGACAAAAGCCACATGCTAATAATGACAGAACATACATTGACTTCCCGTGTCTCCTACCCCTGAAACTCTCGTGGATAAGATTAAAAAAAGAGAGAAAAACAAACAGACAAAAAACACCTTACCTATTTCAGCCCCTACGATAGACTGTTCTGTTAGACACTAAATCTAATCCTAAATTATACAACAGAGAAGGGTAAGCTAATTCTTCTTGGGATATAAGGGGAAAGTTCCTCATCTAAAAATTTCAGACAGGACCTTAAAAGAAGTAGAGAAGCCCTAGCTGGTTTTGCTCAATGGATAGAGCGTCAGCCTGTGGACTGAAGGGTCCCAGGTTCGATTCCGGCCAAGGGCACATGCCTGGGTTGCAGGCTTGATCCCCAGTAGGGGGTGTGCAGGAGGCAGCCAATCAATGATTCTCTCTCATCATTGATGTTTCTGTCTCTCTCTCCCTCTCCCTTCCTCTCTTAAAATCAATAAAATATATTTTAAAAAAAGAAGAAGTAGAGAAGCTCAGAACGAAAGAGGGGAAGGAATTTGAACAAGGCAGAGGGAATAGCAGTGTTTGTTTGATGCATAGGTCTGGGGGAGTGAGTTGGGGGGGACCCAATTAAGGCACATAAAAGAAGAAAGGTGGGTTGGAGTTTGATAGTCAAAGTGTCTTGTGTTTTTAGGCACAGGAATCTACGCTTTACTTACTTTATTGAATTATCTGTTATCAACTTGACTTTACAACTATTTGCTTTCTGGGTTAAAGTTTGCTGATGCACAAAATTAAAACAAGATTTAGAAAGTAAAGTAAATTGGAAGTCATTGCTTTCAGGAGGTCATGTAGGTTAGCTTCCACAACCTAATAAATCTCACCATGAGCTCCTACTTCACAATTGCAGCAGCCAGTGATGACTTTTCGGACCTCCCCCAACACCCTCTAGCTTCTCTACTTGATTAGAGAAGTCACTCATAACTATTTATTTTTTATAAACATATTTTTGTATTGATTTCAGAGAGGAAGGGAGAAGGTGAGAGAGACCGAAACATCAATGATGAGAGAGAATCATAGATTGGCTGCCTCCTCCATGTCCCTGGCTCAGAATTGAGCCTGCAACCCAGGCATGTGCCCGACTGGGAATCTAACTGCGACCTCCCGGTTCATAGGTCGATGCTCAACCACTAAACCATGCCGGCCAGACATTCATAACTATTTCTGTGTCAGCTTTCCAGTACTGTACTTCCCCCTGTTCCTCCAAAATTACTACAAATCGCATTTCTATAAGCAACACTTTATTGGGATACCTGGTGTGTGAATAAACACACACTAGGATACCTGGTAAGCAGTGAGAGGCAAGTTCTCATCTGATTTTCCCCCCTCTCCTCTCTTCCGTCCCATCCACTACACTGTGGCCAGAATGTGCTTTCATAGTATGTAGTAAAAGATGCATTTTTATTGTTTCCAACCCTTCAGTGGTTTCTTATAACCCACAAAAACTGACACTGGATCCCACTAGACCAGGGGTGGGCAAACTTTTTGACTCGAGGGCCACAATGGGTTCTTAAACTGGACCGGAGGGCCAGAACAAAAGCATGGACGGAGTGTTTGTGTGAACTAATATAAATTCAAAGTAAACATCATTACATAAAAGGGTACGGTCTTTTTTTTTTTTTTTTTAGTTTTATTCATTTCAAAAGGGCCGGATCCGGCCCTCAGGCCATAGTTTGCCCAAGGCTGCACTAGACAATGAAGTGGTATAGCATCCTTTTCAGGAAGGCTCATACCATTCATTATCTGATACATGCACACAGTCCAACTTCAACTCTCTCATTAGTTTTATTTATTATCTACCTATTTATTTATTTATTTATTTAACATTTACTTTTTAATTAAATTTATTGGGTGACATCTAGTTCCACCAAACTGGTTTACTGGCTTAAAATGCTTTTTTGTACCTTTGCATCTTTCCTATCCTTCCCTATGGAATCTCCCCCTCAATTTTCATCTCAGTAAATTTCAGTTCATTTATTCACGATTCAAACTTCATTCTATGACATGCTCTTTCTTTACTACTACCTTCAACTTTTGCCTTGATTGGCATTTCTAACTCTCCTATGTGCTCCTTAACATCTTATACATATTCCTATTACAGATTCATCATATTGTTTTCATTTTGTACTTGCTTTTCTTCCCAGGAGGGTATCACTCTTTTATTAGTAATCTTAGTAGCTTAACTGCTTAGTTTAGTAATCACACACTCTAAATAAAATTGGAATTGGTGGCTATATTTTTATTTTTAATTGAAGGACTTTAAGCAAGTGAGCAACATAATCTGGCTTGCATTTGGATAGATACTATCATGGGAAGGTGAAAGAAAGACTGGATTGGAATGAGAGAAAAGGAAACAAAATCACCAAATTTATTATTAGAAAATGCATGATAAGGTTACAGCATTTCTATTTAGAGTGGTTACAATTTAGTACTTTGTTTCTAGAAATATCTTGAAATCATATTTTGCTGGGCTTTTTCAGGCTGAGAACATGGTGATAATTTCCCAACAAATTTTAAAGTTGAATTAACTCTTCTGAGCATTCAGAGAGACTGCTGCTGCTCTAGGATCACTTTTCTACAGGGATGGGAACTTCTGGAACACTCCAGAATCACAATGTGCCATGGTTTCAGGGCCACTGAGAGGCTCAGAGAAATAGACACACCTCCTCTATTCAGGCACTAATATTTAAGGAATAACATCTGTCACTGGATAAAGATGAGATAGAAGATTGCCCCTAGGAGATTCAGCACTCAGGCTTTGAGACATATTTTATAGTTATGACTAGCAAGGGGATTTCTTACATCAGGCTTTATTGAATGCAAAAGGGTAGACTGACTAGGGTGCCTCTGAAATAAAAGGAAGAATAAACTCCATGAAAATCACAGAATTGAATGCACCGTTTAAAGAAATTTACATCTGTGGAGAGCCACGATGGTGGCTTTGCCCTGCCAAGGTCTGGGCAGAACCTGGGACAGCCTGAGTTGTGTGGCGCTGGGGCAGGGGTCAACCCTTCCCCCCACACACACACATACACATTTCCCAAAGCCTGATCAGCACCTGCCCTTCATGGAAGATCACTAGCCCCATCTTCCTGACTCCCGGCAGCCTTGCTCTACTGAGACAGGTTCTTAGCGGAATCAGGGACAGACAGAGTTGTGTGGCTCTGGGATGGGGGTCACATTTTCCTCACACACCCTGATAGTGCAGAACCCTCCCTTCACAAGGCCAAATCTTGGTCTGTCTGGGCCTGATAAACCCTGCTAGCCTCCCCGGGATGACTCCCTAAGATTCTGCACACCATTAAGGTGTTCAAGCACCCAGTGTGTGGAAGCTAGACTTGGTATACACTGGGACATGTGCTGAGTCACCTCAGACCCAGCACTGGCACTGAATTTGAACGTGTATCAAACTGGGGAACATTACTTGGCCCCTACCTGGTGACTCACTGAGAACCAACCTCATGCAACTTGCGTATCACAAGAGGATCTTTAAGTGAGTGTGCCTAACAGGCATCTGACTGGCGAAGGCAGGTGGAGGCTGACCTCAGGTTGCCTTGGGACTTTTTACTGACCTGCCTCCTGGTCTGATGCTGATAAAAGCTGGCCTTGGTGCATAGCTTGGCCCTTTCTGGGCACACGCAGATCCAACAGAGGCAGCCACAAACTGTGGATCACTCTGTATCTCCAAACAGGTTACCCAGGGCCAGTCACAGGCAGCGTCTGATGTTGGCCTGCTTAAGAATACCTCCCAAGAGTCCCAGAACCAAGACCATACCAGAGCATGACACAATTAGCTTTACAGGTAGCGTATCCCAAGGGAGATCTCAGCAGGCACCAGACCCTGCTGAGGTAAATTCTGCTGCATGTGGTCAGCACCTGCAGAGCGGCTTGTACACTGAAGTTGGGGTTGATCCTCACAGTCAGCCAGCCTGAAGGTCGACCACATACACACGAACAAGCTAATAGCAATCAAGATGCAATTACAACAGAAGAGCTAACTTAACCCAAAACAAGGGACATACCTGGAGCACCCAGATAATGGGATCGAGGAGTCTGTGCCACTGGGTCCCACAGGACATCTACTAAATAAGGCCACCCTACCAAGACTTGGAGTTAGAGCAGCTCTACCTGGTATATAAAAACACAATGAGGCAGCCAAAATTGAGAGACCAAAACAAAAAGCAACAACAACAAAAACAAAACAAAACAAAAACAGGACCTGAATAAAAGAACAGGCAAATTCTCCAAAAGAAAGCTAAATTAAATGGAGGCAAGCATTTACTTTTGTTAAAGCACTGTGTCAAAAGAGATGTAGATTGTAAATCACATTGTGTTATCATCTTATCACCTCCTGATGTCCACGCATATTGTGTATGGAGAAGCAGATGCATGGGGTAAAGGAGGTAAAATATATCATGTCATAATTTTTTTTAATTTTGTTTCCACATGCTGATCTCAATAATGGTGTGTGGTTGCAAATTTGAGAAGGTTAAAAAAGGGGCCTCTCTAATCATTCTCTTATCATCCTAGGTTTAGTGCCAGTGAAACTATAGCACCAGAGAAGTTATACTCCAATGCTTTGAATTTGGGTGCAATGTAATATGTAAGAGAGAGAGTGTGTGTGTTTTATAGATACAAAGAATAATAAATAAATCCAGGTTCTGGCCCTATAGCTATGTAAGTTTTGGAACTTATAATTTCTTAGCAAGTTCTCTCACATGCAAAGTGAGGCTCAATGATAGGACCCACTTCAAAAGGTTGTTATTAAATAACCTATGTAAAAAGGCTTAAATTAGATAATCTATGTAAAATGGTTTTATACAATTTTTATATTTCAGAGTATTGTAATTAATTTTCTGTATTTGTCAGCTTATTTTACCATTTGAGAATAAATGACTCAGTTTTGTTTAAGGAATCTTACATTTCATAGTCTTTAATCAACAAAGTTAACCTAATATGAATTAACATTTCTGATAGGTTCTTCAGGCATTCAAATGCCTATTTCATCACCTCTCCCTTTTCCAGAAAGTACTTGTTAACTTAAGCTCAAGCAGAAAAAAAAATTAAGCAGGACAAGTAAGTAAATGTTAAAATATTCTATGTAAGATTAAGGTTTTATCTTTTGTAGAATTAAGCAATCTATTGTCTGTTTAATTGAAGATTATTTCAAAGACTGTCAAATGAATACAAAGTTGATTCATTTTTTCTGTAATGAGAAATATATAATAAATTTTGAAATTTGATCTAAGTCATTTTCTCTTTTCATTTCAAGGACATTTTAGAAATTTCTGCAATTCACTTTTTTATTGTAATTTTGTGCAGGTAAATTACAAAGGATTGCCTATGTCAATAACTGACTATTCAGGCTATAAGACAAAACTTTAATAATCAGTGATAATAGTATTATCTTATTTTCACAGAGGATACCAATATATCCTTAATGTGGTAATCTTTGACTGTGTTGTACTCTTTATACTGTGTCTTTAGTAAGATCCAGGGGTAATATTATCCTCATGTTAAACAATATTCATGTTCAACTGATTTCCCTTGAGTAAAGTAGAGACTTACCTGTGTTCATCAGAGCTCTCTTAGGGAAAAAACAGCAGGGTATATTTTATTATTTTCACATAAAAAAATTAAGGGGAGATAATAACATTGACAAATTTAATTTTGGTAATGAAACTCAAATTGGTCATTCTAGTGGCAGATAAAACTACTTTACAAGCAAGTACAGAAGTGCTGGAATATTTACTTATTATTTTGTGATAAGAAAACTTGAGTTCTAGGCTTTTAGTAAATTATTAATTAGACAATACAATACAATAATAATAATAATAAAATAATAAAAAGGGTGGGAGGAAACTTTTTGAGGTGATGAATATAATTATGTCATCAACTGTGGTGATAGTTGTACTGGTATATACTTCTCGCCAAACTCATCAAATTGTGTACATTAAATATGTACAGCTTTTTCCATGTCAATCATACCTCAATAAAATGGTTTATAAAAAGAAATGTTGACTTTTTTTAATTAAATCTTTATTGTTCAGATTATTAAAGTTGTTCCTCTTTTTTCACCCCATAGATCCCTTCCACCCGGTTCCCACCCCATCCTCTGCCCATACCCCCCTCCCCAATGTCCTCATCCATAGGTGTACGACTTTTGTCCAGTCTCTTCCTGCACCCCCCACACCCATTCCCCCACCCCAAAAATAGTCAGTCCACTCCCTTTCTATGCCCCTGATTCTATTATATTCACCAGTTTATTCTGATCATCAGATTATTTATTCACTTGATTTTTAGATTCACTTGTTGATAGATGTGTATTTGTTGTTCATAATTTGTATCTTTACCTTTTTCTTCTTCTTCCTCTTCTTAAAGGATACCTTTCAGCATTTCATATAATACTGGTTTGGTGGTGATGAACTCCTTTAGCTTTTTCTTATCTGTGAAGCTCTTTGTCTGACCTTCAATTCTGAATGATAGCTTTGCTGGATAAAGTAATTTTGGTTGTAGGTTGTTGGTATTCATCACTTTGAATATTTCTTGCCACTCCCTTCTGGCCTGTATAGTTTCTGTTGAGAAATCAGCTGACAGTCGTATGGGTACTCCCTTGTAGGTAACTGATTTTTTTTCTCTTGCTGCTTTTAAGATTCTCTCTTTGTCTTTTGCTCTTGGCATTTTAATTATGATGTATCTTGGTGTGATCCTCTTTGGATTCCTTTTGTTTGGAGTTCTATGCGCTTCCTGGACTTGTAAGTCTATTTCTTTCACCAGGTAGGGGAAGTTTTCTGTTATGATTTCTTTAAATAGGTTTTCAATATCTTGTTCTCTCTCTTCTTCTGGCACCCCCATAATTCGGATGTTGGTATGCTTGAAGTTGTCCCAGAGGCTCCTTACACTATCTTCATATTTTTGGATTATTTTTTCTTTTTGTTTTTCCGGTTGGGTGACTCTTGCTTCTTTGTATTTCAAATCTTTGACTTGATTCTTGTGGTCCTCTAGTCTGCTGTTGGAACTCTGTATAATATTCTTTATTTCAGTCAGTGTATGCTTAATTTCTAGTTGATCCCTTTTCATATCCTCGAGGGTCTCACTAGATTTATTGAGGGTCTCACTAAATTTATTGATGGTCTCACTAGACTTATTGAGGGTCTTACTAAATTTATCGGCGGTTTCTAGAAAATTCTTGAAAAACCTTATAAGTGTGGTTTTGAACTCTATATCCTATAGTTTGCTTTCCTCCATTTCTGTAATTTGTGACCTGTTTCTTTGTCTACGCATTTTTTATGCTACCCTGTGTTGATAGAGTGGCTTTCTGTGCCAGGTGTCCTATAGGGCCCAGTGGCTCAGCCTCCCCAATTACCTGAGGTGAACACTCTTGGTGCTCCCCTTTGTGAGCTTTGTGCACAGTCTTGTAGTTAAGCCTTTATTGTTGTAGGTATCACTGGGAGGCATTGACCTCCAGGCCAATTGGCTGTGAGAATCAGCTGTGTCTGTGGTGGGAGAACTTCTGTGCTAGAGACACCCTTCTGGGGCAAAACTTGCTTCAGTGGGGCTTTGGTGCTCACTGAGTCTGCCCCCTGAGTGTGTCCCTTATGGATCTGAGGAGTTGTAATCTGGATGGTCCCAATCTAACCACTGGGTACACTGGCTCTTGGATCTCTAAGAAGGTGCTAATTTAGCCTCTGCCTGAGGCTACCCAGCAGGAGCTATGGAGAGATCTGCAGATTCCTCTTCTTTGTTTGGGTTTGGAGGTGCCCAGATGAGGCCCAGCTGTGAAGCAATTCAAGCTGCTGTGGGGCCTTGGGCCTTCTTTTGAAAGTTCTGGGTCTCTCTGACCCAGCTGCAGTTTATTAGGTAATTTTCAGATTGCAAAGGGCCAGGCCTTTCATATGCAAAAGCTTCTGCACACAGCTTGAGTGGGGCAGGGTCTTAGGGAATCAGCAAGGCGGAGCAAACAGCTATGGCTTATCCTCAGTCCTACCCTAAGAGGCCCCGTGTCTCAGTGTCCCAGTAATCACTGCAAGCACCTTTGAGAGAAAGCTGCCCTTGGGTTCCAACCGATGCCAGACAGTCCAGTTTCTCTCCGTATGAGTCTTGGTCCCCAGAGACTCGCCTGGAACTGGAGTTCAGAGCAGTTGGGAGCTTGAGACTCCCTCCTGTTTGAAAAAGACAACCATGTCCTCAGTTGCCAGCCCTTTCCACGTGCACCTCTGTACTTCTGCACTTTACTTCTGCACTTTACTTCCGCACCTCCTCCGAGTCTCAGTGTGCTTTTCTCTTTCCTTCTAGTTGTAGAAGTTCCACTCAGCCAGCCTTCCTGTGGTTCTGGATGATGTCCGTTTTGTTTTTTAGTTGTATTTTTGAAGTAGTTGTGCGAGAAAGCAATTTCCAGTGTTTACCTATGCTGCCATCTTGGTTTCTCCAAATGTTGACTTTTTTATGTCTCAAATCTTCTTAAATGTCCTCATTTAGAATTTCACTAAGATCTTAAGGAATCTTGTACTTGTGACTAAGAGAAGAAATTTCTTATTTTCTGGGGTCTGCTAAAATATTATATAGTTAAAAATAATAATATGATTTCTATAATGTAGATTGCTCATATGAAAGTATTGAGCACATAACACTTAGCTACATAAAACTATTTAATTAAAAACAAACAGCAACTTATTATTTGAAAAATGAAGAAGTTAATCATTCTTCTAGAAAAGGTAATTTTTAGTCTTTTAAGGTTTCCAAACTTTTCCTGTCACTTTTAAATAGTACATCCTTCTTGACAATTCTCAAGTGCAATGTTGAAGAAAAAAATGAAATTAGGACATCCCAATTACTTTGTAACTTTCCTTCTTAATCACTTAAATGCAAATAAAATGGTTTTTAGAAACAGCAGTGACACTGCCAAAATGTAATAGGCTGTAAACACTGATTTAATTTATCCTTTTGTGCCTCATGTTTAATTATTTCACTTTGACACCTTATCCTCACCGGGATTACTCAGTGAGGTCAGAGCTATCTATAGTCTGTCACTAAATAACACAATTCCTGCTTTAATTTATATAGCCAATTAGAATACTTGAGTCCTAACATTCTTGAATACATATTATTTGGGAATCAAAACAAAAAGTAATTCATTGAAGAAATTCCTGGTCATAGCATTATGTTCATCATTAAGGATGTATTTTTGCTTTTGATGTGTCACTATTAAAGTTATTATCTGCTGTAGTTGGCTAACATGTCATTAACTATAGTTATTGTAAAATATAAAAGCTCTAGGGATGGGCATGAATGTAGGGGGTGGGAGAGAGACAGACAGACACTAAGATGCACAGTGAAACCTGCACAGCTTGGGGATAAAGAGAGAAATTTTTCTCTTATTTCTGTATCAGACATGCCAAGCTTGATAAAGGAGAAATCATGGGAGTTCAAATGTCCATATGTCAACCAAGAATTTGGTTGACAAGACCTTACCAATTTAACCTTCTGGAAAGAAATGTAATATCACTCAGGCTCGAGGCAGAGTAAGTGTAAGTTGATGTGCAGGTAAGTAAGTCGTTGTACTATCCTGAAAAATTGTACTTTTCTCTAAGCTTGCTAATGGTCAGAGACAGAATACATGTGCTACTTTCTTTTTCCAAGAACATAACAGAAAACTCAAGAAACTGGGTACCAGAGATACAATGCAGCTTAAAAATATCAATTGTTTTAAAAAGAACTAGTAGTAATTGAAAATAGTTTCATCTATAAAAGGAAATTGCCACTTTCAGTAGATGAATTCAATGCAATCATGAAAATACATAGTGATGAACAAGCAGCACAGAAATATCTATAAATATTCATAAAATAATATTAAGTAAATAAGTTTAATACAATACCTGTACTTAATTAATTAAGATTGATAAGGCATAGATGGAAATAAAAATAAAACAGTTCATGTGTTAGTGGAATTAGCAAAACTTTCCTCATAAATGTCTTTTATACACTGACTGAGTGGCCAGATTATTATGACTGGCCAGATTATTATGACCATCCCATCAGTACAATGAAGTGAATTAGTTATGCAAATAATAATAATAATAAAACCTTGAGAGTATTTGCTTGGGAAGTTTTAAATACTCAGAATTTTTAGAAGTATCAATGAAGTACTGATGGGGTGGTCATAATAATCTGGCTGGTCAAAATAATCTGGCCACTCAGTTTATATTTTTATTGTTTATACAAAGTTTTGCTCAACAAAATAAACTAAGAAGAGTATAGGGAGAGTGTATTGTTTATTATCAATTAAACAGCCAGTAAAAGAAGGCTAGAAAATTATAAGTATACTAGAGGCCCGGTGCACAAAATTTGTGCATGGGGGGCGGGGGGAAGGTCCCTTCAGCCCAGCCTGCACCCTCTCCAATCCAGGACCCCTTGGGGGATGTCTGACTGCCAGTTTGGGATCGGGCCTAAACCAGCAGTCGGACATCCCTCTCACAATCCTGGACTGCTGGCTCCTAATCACTCACCTCCCTACCTGCCTGGTTGCCCCTAACTGCTCCCCCTTGACACCCATATTGCCCCTCACTGCCACTGTGTGCCAGCCTGATTGCCCCCAACTGCCCCCTCCTGCTGGCCTAGTCGCCCCTCATGACACCCCCGCCTGCCTGGTTGCCCCACGCAGCCTGCTGTTCAGTCGTTTGGTTGTCCCTCACTAAATCCCCTGCCAGCCTGGTGGTAAGCAGCCATTTTGTGAGGGTTAATTTGCATATTAACTCTTTATGATATAGGATAAATTGAAAACATCCATACTCAATAGGCCAGAAATTTCACTTCTAGGCATGTACCCATTAAAATGTGTATAGAGATTCTTCAAAAAACATGTTCTAAAATATTTTTATATCACTACTCATTTTAGTTCCAAACTGAAAACTATTCAAAAGCCCATCAACAGTAGAATGAATAGATAAATGTGATATTTACCCAATGAACACTATACAGCAATGAGAATGAACCTCTACAACTTTATGCCACAATATGGACAAATCTCAGATATAATGTTGAACAAGAGAGAAGTACAAACTCTTTTGAATCTAGCTTTGTCTACTCAATATTATGTTCGTGAGATTCCGTTTGTATAAAATAATTCAAAATTCACAAAAAATCCTTCCAGGCCAAATGCATATTTCAAGCCATAGAAAAATATGCTCTAGAGAAAACTAAGAATCTCAATGGGCTATTAGGAGTCAACATATATGTCAAATATAAAATATTATATAAAATAAATTCACTTTTACCTAAAGATCTTTAATAAAATAATTATCTCTTGTTATAAACCCATGTACATACATATACATGCATGCATCCTATTTAATAAAAGCCTAATATGCTAAGTGTCTGGGCAACCAGTAGGCCATTAAACCAATCATAATATGCTAATGATATGCTAAGGCCACTCAAGCGCTTGCTATGACATGCACTGACCACCAGGGGGCAGATGTTCTGACCAATAGGTTAGCTTGCTGCTGGGATCTGGCTGATCAGGACTGAGTGAGATGGGCTGGACATGCCCTGGAGCCCTCCTGCGATCCCTCCCTGGCTGTGATCGTGCACCGGTGGGGTCCCTCAGCCTGACCTGAACCCTCCCACAATCCAGGACACCTCGGGGGATGTCAGAGAGCCAGTTTTGTCCTAATATCACAGGCCAGGCCGACGGACCCCACTGTGCACGAATTCGTGCACCGGACCTCCAGTATTATAATATGTGTACATTATACGTATATGTAGATATGTGTATATATCTACAGACAGATATATATTCTAAAACTTTCCTCTGGAAAATGTAGCTATGTGTCTACTAAGGAATTTTACTCCTTTTCCATAATGAGAACTATTGCTTGGAAGTGACTGCTCAGCTAGGGACTACATTTACTAGCCCCCTCAACACTTTTCACCCAGGTGAGATAAATGACTATTACTAGCCAATGGAATGTAAGCAGAGGAAAGCTTTGGTTAAGAACAAGTGCACTTTCTCCACACGATCCCCCTTCACCTGCCAACAAAATCCAGAAAATCCAGAATAGGACTCGGATGTCCTCAGAAATGTACAGGTCTCTGAATCTCTACATAGTTGCCCATCTACCAGAACCATCTGCATTGACTGAACTATTACACAAGCCAAAAATAAATTTCTGGCCCTGGCTGGTTTGGCTCAGTGGATAGAGTGTTGGCCTGTGGACTGAAGGGTCCTGGGTTTGATTCTGGTCAAGGGCACATGCCTGGGTTGCCGGCTTGATCCCCAGTAGGGGGTGTGCAGGAGGCAGTCGATCAATGATTCTCTCTCATCATTTATGTTTCTATTTCTCTCTCCCTCTTCCTTCCTCTCTGAAATCAATAAAAATACATTTAAAAAAATAAATAAAATAAATTTCTGTTGAGTTTTATTTGATAGCAAATTATAATAAAGTTTAATAAAGTGTTTTTGTTGTTTTTAATGTTGACTTGATCCATTTTTGAGGCCCTAGCTAAAGTCTGGTCAGTTTCCCTTTTTGAGTAGCTGGTTAAGACCACACACCAACCACTTCCCTTATTGGGCTCTCACACACCAGGCCACTAAGCACCTTACAGGAGGTACAATACAGTTAGAGACTAGAGCCCAGGAAATTACTCAAATTAGGTAATCTACAAAAAACCTAAGAAGCCTACAAAACCCCACTCCTCTTATACGTAAGGCGACCTCTACAGCTCCAGCTTGCTGTTATTCTGTCCCCAGGTGCAACTCCCTGGGCAACCTTGCCTAACAGCTTTCTTTTTTCTTTTTCTTTTTTAAAATTGATTTCAGAGAGGAAGGCAGAGTGAGAGAGAGATAGAAACATCAATGATGAGAGAGAATCATTGAACGGCTGCCTCCCGCACACCCTCTACTGGGGGTCTACGTACAACCCAGGCATGTGCCCTTGACTATAATCGAACCTGGGATCCTTCAGTCCGCAGGCTGACACTCTATTCACTGAGAAAAACCAGCTAGGGCCAGCTTTCTTTTATTTGGAACTGCAAGTAACATAATATTCGGCCATTCATCTACCTAAGTGTTGTGTCCCACCCTCAAAAGAACCTTAAACCTTATACAACATGAATTTAGTGCTGTCTAATTAAAATAAAACCTAAGCTTCTTTCTATAAAATGTAGTCATTAAGAATTCACAGATCACCTGTGTTCTTTCCCGAGCATACCAAAGATTCATTATGTGTAGAAGTTTGTCATTTGCTAAAACACAAATTTGAACAACTTCAAGAATCGTGGAGTACACATGCTATTTAACTAGCAATCAGGTTTATCGATCTGCCCAGCATCTGCATTTCAATGTGGTTTTGTTCTTGCCTCATAATTATCTTTGCAAAAAATTTACTAAAGTGCCAAAATCTGTATTTCTTTGTGAAAAATAATCATTGACTGAGAGATAAACTTCAATGAAGTCTAAAAGAGGGTTAACATGGCACAAGAAACAAATGGCTTCACAGAAATGTGATTCAGGAATAAGTTAAAAGCCTATATACATGCCTATATAAATTAATATATAGGCTATATATAAAAGCCTATATAAATTAATTAATGCATTAATTTTCTTGAATTTCATGTTCTTCAATGATCAACCACATCCACCCAAAATGATAAGAACTAATTGTATAAATGCATGTATATTGTAAATAAATATATGGAATTCATTTTTTAATATTTTTTGGTGTTATCTTTGTCAATCTACTTGTTTTCCTTATATAGCACTAATTTTGGAAAAGTAAATTATGTCAGGATAGAGGATGATTATGAATTATTAGCAGCTCAAATTTGGAAAGAAAAAGAGCAATCTCGATATCTATTCATTCTACTTACCTAATTTTTCCCCATTTATTTCTGTCAACTTAATAAAGAGGCAAATTGAGTTAATCTCTAAATTGTCAAAAAGATGCGTTTATTTGGGAATAGCAGAGGAATTGCAGTTTGGAAAACACAAACTGTTGCAAGCTGCAGGCGAGTCCACTGAGGGTTTGCGGTGGGCTATATTTATGGGTAGGGGATGTAAAGAGGGGAGAGCTCACTGAGAGTCTGTTAAAAGCATAAATGAAAAGCAGCTCTAAAAATTCTCTGAGCAGACAAAACTAGTCCAATTAATTGAGACAAAGCTCAATTCAGCTTATATTGTGAGATCAACCTGACCTGGGTCATTTCTTGTTTGTATCTTTAGAAACCATAAGCAAAATCTCCCAAGGTTGATATGAGGCAATCCCTGAACCGCCACCCCCCCCCCCCCCCCCACGCCCCTATCATTTAAGAAAATTCTAATATTATCAATTTTCTGTCATCGGCCTTTATGAGAAATCAGTCTCTCAGTCCTTATGTTTTATTTTCCTGAGAACAAATAACTGAGATTTTCCATTTTCCATCCTCCAATTCAAGCTTAGATTGAAATTCCTACACAGTGCAAATGAGAGCATATCTAGAACCATTTGACTACAAGTTTTACAGTTTGGTTCTTTTTGGACATGAGTGAGAAATGTGCATTAGTTCTGTTTACCAGGGGCTTTGGAGATTTAAAAAGAAGCTAAGGATAAAATATATATAATGTCATAAACACATATTTGTTGCACAAATAATATCTATTTATATATATGCACCAATTTAGTTAAAATCATCTATTAAAAAATTTCTAAACAGTGCTATGATGCTGTTTAGAAATAATTTAAATAATCAGCTAAAGGATAAATACAGTGCAGTGGTTAAGGTCACAGACTCTGAAGCCAAATTGCCTGGGTTCACATCACAGTTATTTCTCCATCTGCTGTGTGATCTTTGGAAAATCACTTCATCTGCTTGGATTACAGTTTGATCATCAGAAAAACAAAGATAATAAAAACTACAGTAATAGTGTTATAAATATTAAATGAATGAATACTGGTATATGTGAAGAGATTAGAGCTGGGCCTTGCACTAATTAACTGCTACCTATCAGCCCTAGCCAGTTTTGCTCAGTGGGTAGAGCATTGGCCTGTGGACTGAAAGACCCCAGGTTCAATTCTGGTCAAGGGCACACACCTGGGTTGCGGGTTCCATCCCCAGTAGGGGATGTTCAGGAGGCAGCTGATCAATGATTCTCTCTTATCATTGATGTTTCTATCTCCCTCTCCCTTCCTCTCTGAAATCAATAAATATATATATTAAGAATAATAAATAAATAAATAAATAAATGCTACCTATCACTATTATTTGGTGTGATAAGAGTGGAAGTAAGGAGATTCCCACCCTGTAGCTAATTCTCTACATAAAATTGAAGAAATTATTTACAAGTTTATATCTAAAATATAAGTGACTTGGGTTTGTGGTTTCTAAGGTCCTTCCTAGTCCTAAATTTTTTTAAGTCAAATTATATTTTATAGAAATCGCTATAGTAATTTCAGCTATTACCTTCCTAATGACATCCTCAAAAATGCCTTAATAGGCTTCATGCAGAATCTTTAGTGTCGTAGCTGATTGGTTGAAGGTGAGTTCTTTTGAGCTAACTACTGAGACCTTTCCAATTTCATATTATATTTTCCTGGCAATAAACATAAAATGATAGAAAAATGGTGAGTTTAAGAAGTTCCATTCCAGGAGATACCAAGATGGCGTCCGGGAGGATGGCAGTGAGGGAGAGTGTGAGTGAGCGAGGGAGCGAAAGGGGAGTGTGTAGATGTGTGGTTTGTGTGTGTGTCTGAGGGAGGGACAGCTAGACGTCACGGGACCTTCGGGGACTGGCAGACCGGGCTCGCATAGCCAGGCATCTTCTGCTACTGCTGTAATATCTCCCGGAGCGCTGGCTCTCTGCAGAGGCTGCACCATCTTGAAGGGAAGAGCCAGCAGCCACTGCCCATGACTGTGCACATGAGGGGAGCCAGCAACCGCTGTCTGAGACCTCACAGAAGTCAGAAGCTACTGCCCAAGATTGCTCACGTGTGTGGGAAGCCAGCAGAAGTTGTTGCAATCACACATGATGGGAGCCAGCAGCCACCGCCCGTGACTGCACAAGGAACAGCTGCTGCCTGTGACCACAAGAGGAGCAGCTGTTGCCCATGACCATGCAACCCACCACCAGGCCCTTCACTGCAGCCTCAGGCCCCATGTGACTCGACACCTAGGTCCTTCAGTGAGAGCAAAAATGGGGACACAGAAGAACAACCCACAAAAGAAAGAAACGGAGGAATCACCAGAAAAGGAACTAAAAAAAAATGGAGGTATGCAATATGTCAGAAAAAGAATTTAGAATAAGGGTCATAAATTTTATAAACCAAATGGATGAGAAAATCAACAACCTATATAAGAACCAAGAGGTAAAGAGTGATATAGCTACAATAAAAAACATGATGGAAGCTTTCAACAGTAGACTAGTTGAAGTAGAGGACCAAATTAGCAAATTAGAAGACAGGGAAGCAAAACACACCCAATCTGAACTTCAGTTGAAGAAAAAAATCAAATGATAGGAGGAGAGCCAGTGGGAGCTTTGGGGAAACATGAAACAAAGCAACATACGTGTAATGGAGGTGCTGGAATGACAAGAAGAAGAGCAAGGGCTAGAAAATCTATTTGAAGAAATATAGTCAGAAAACTTTCCTGATATGGGGGGAGTACACAAGCACAGAGAGTCCCAGACAAGATAAATTCAGAAAAATCCACACCAAGACAGGTCGTAATTACAATGGCAAATATTAATGACAAAGAAAGAATCTTAAAGGCTGCAAGAGAGAGATAGAAACTTACCTACATGGGATCTCCCATTAGATTATCAAATGATTTCTCAACAGAAACACATCAGGCCAGAAAGGAAGGGAATGAAATATACAAGATGATGCAAAGTAAGGGACTGAATCCAAGAATACTCTATCCACCCAGCTATCATTCAACATTAAAGGGGAAATCAGGAGCTTCACAGACAAAGAAAAGCTAAGGGAGTTTATCAAGACCAAGCCAGCAATGCAAGAAATGCTAAAGGGACTGTTGTAATAAGAAGAAAAAATAAATAAATAAGGGAAACTAAACAACCTAGAAGAAATAGACATATTCTTAGAAAAATATGACTTTCCAAAACTCAATCAAGAAGACTAAAAAAAATATCAACAGTACAATATCTAAGGGGGAAATTGAAGCAGTCATCAAAAAACTTCCAGCAAACAAAAGCCCAGGGCCAGACAGCCTCACAGGGGAGTTCTACCAGACATTCAAAGAAGAACTAAAACCTATCCTCCTCAGACTATTCCAAAAAATTCAAGAGGAAGACACACTTCCAAGCTCTTTCTATGAAGCCAACATTACCCTAATTCCAAAATCAGATAAAGACACCTCAAAGAAAGAGAACTACAGGCCAATATCCCTGATGAACATATTTGCTAAAATTCTCAACAAAATTCTAGCAAATCAGATGCAGCATTACGTTAGAAAGATTATACACCATGACCAAGCGGGATTTATCACAGGGATGTAAGGCTGGTACAATATCCGCAAATCAAAAATGTGATACATCACATAAACAAATTGAGAGACAAAAATCACATAATCATATCAATTGATGCAGAAAAGGCACTTGACAAAATCTAACACCCTTTCCTGATAACAACTCTCAGCAAAGTGGGATTTGAGGGATCATACCTCAACATCATACCTCAACTTATATGACAAACCTACAGCCAACATCATGGGCAAAAACTAAAACCATTTCTGCTAAGAACAGGAATAAGACAAAGATGCTCACTTTCACCACTCCATTCAGCATAGTACTGGAAGTGCTAGCCATAGTGATCAGACAAGAAGAAGAAATAAAAGGCATTCAATTTAGAAAAGAAGAAGTAAAAATGTCCTTACTCACAGAAAACATGTTATTGTACATAGAAAACCCTAAAGACTCCATCAAAAAACTACTAGGCTTAATAAATGAATATGGCAATGTAGCAGGATAAAAAATTAACACCCAGAAATCTATGGCTTTTTTATACACCAATAATGAACTCACATAAAGAGAAACTAAAAAAAAATCCCATTTACCACTGCAACACAAAAATTAAGGTACCCAGGAATAAATTTAACCAAGGAGGTAAAGGACTTGTACTCAGAAAATTTCAGGACACTGAAAAAAGAGATAGAGGAAGACATAAAGAAATGGAAGAACATACAATGTTCATGGATCCATAGAATTAACATCATACTAACCAAAGGCAATCTATAGATTCAATGCAATCCCCATTAAAATACCAACAGCATACTTCAAAGACCTAGAACAAACTCTCCAAAAATTCATCAGGAACAAAAAAGGACCTAAATAGCTGCAGCAATCTTGAAAAAGAGGAACAAAGTTGGAGGGATAACAATCCTAGATATCAAGCTATATTACAAAGCCACTGTACTCAAACCTGCCTGGCACTGGCAGAAGAACAGACATATAGACCAATAGAACAGAAGAGAGAACCCAGAAATCAACCCCAGCCATTATTTCCAGTTAATATTTGACACATGAGGCAAGAGCATACAATGGAGTCAAGACAGCCTCTTCAATAAATGGTGTTGGGAAAATTGGACAGATACATGCAAAAAAATGAAACTAGACCACCAACTTACGCCATACACAAAAATAAACTCAAAATGGATAAAGGACTTAAATGTAAGATGGGAAACCATAAAAATCTTAGAAGAAGCCATTGGCAGCAAAATAGCAGACATTTGTCATAGCAATATCCTTAAAGATAAAGCTCCTGGGGCAATGGAAACTAAAGAGAGAATAATCAAATGGGTCTACATCAAAATAAAAAGCTTCTGCATAGCAAAAGAAACCATCAACAAAACAACAAGAAAGCCCACTGCATGGAGAACATATTTGCTAATGTTATCTCTGACAAAGGTTTAATCTCCAAATTTTACAGTGCTCAAACAACTTAACAAAAGGAAGAAAAACAATCCAATAAAAAAAAATGGGAAAAGGACCTAAGTAGACACCTTTCGAAAGAGAACATGCAGAAGGCCAAGAGACATATTAAAACATACTGAAAGTCACTAATCATCCAAGAGATGCAAATCAAAACGACATTGAGGTACCATCTCACAACTCTCACAATGGCTATCATCAACAAATCACAAATCACAAGTGCTCAAGAGAATGGGGAGAAAAGGGAACACTCGTGCACTGCGGGTGGGAATGCAGTCTGGTGCAGCCACTGTGGAAAACAGTATGGCATTTCCTCAAAAAATTAAAAATGGAACTATCATTTGACCCAGTAGTCCCACTTCTAGAAATATATCCCAAGAAAACAGAAACACCCATCAGAAAGGATATATGCACCCCTATGTTCATAGCAGCACAATTTACAATAGCTAAGATTTGGAAACAGCCTAAGTGCTTATCAGCAGATGAGTGGATTAGAAAACTGTGGTACATCTATAGAATAGAATAGTACCCTGCTGTTAAAAAGAAGGAACTTTCACCATTTGCAACAGCATGGATGGAACTTGAGAGCATTATGCTAAGCAAAATAAGCCAGTCAGGGAAAGATAAATATCACATGATCTCACTCATTTGTGGAATATTATGAAGAACTTAAACTGATGAACAAAGATAGAACCAGAGTCATAGAAACATTGAACAGACTGTTCAACCTGAGGGAAGGCGGGGGGTGAGGAGGTAAGATATCAATCAAAGAACTTGTATGCATGCATATGAGCCTAACCAATGGACACAGACAGGGTGGGGGTATGGGCATGTGCTGGGGTTCGGGGTGGCCAGGGAGAGGTCAATGGGGGAAAAAGGTTTATGTAATATTTTAAACAATGAAGAACTTAAATTTAATAAAAATAAAGAAGTTCCATTCCATAGAGATATTATAATTTTAATATACTTTTATTTAATCCAATATATATGTAATATTTCAACATGTAATCATTACTAAATTAATGATATTTTACTTTTTTGTATTAAGTCTTTGAAATCTAGTGTGTATTTCATATTTACAACACATTTCAATTTGGTCTAATTACAATTTCAAGATGTGGCTCCTGGTTACTGTAATAGCACAGGTCTAGACTCTCAAATCACTGCTTCCGAATGCAGAGCATGTGTTCTCCCACTCCTAAAGTGCAGGTTGGCACCGCTCCATTTTTATGTACATGTCTTAGGCTTGTTTTTAATGGTATCACCAACCACTTAGCCTCCCAGAACAAAAACTCTGGAGTCACCCTCTTACCACCAAATGGGCTGCCACCAGGTGAATCCTATTTGACATTTCAGAAATGTCTCTCCGACATCCTTTAACTCTCGTACCCCAACTGAGGCACTCACTACCTTACCTGAATGACTGCAATTTCCTCTCGTCTAGTTTTCCTGTTCCAAGTTGATCCTCCATAACACAGCTGCCATCTTTTAAAAAGAACAAATATACTCATGCCCCTCCGTGGCTTCCTAACTATTGAGTAAAATCTCAAATCTTTGCATTCCAGTCCTCCATGCAGGAAGGACCTTTTTTTGAATTTAGTAAATTCCTTTTGACCCTGCATGACCCGGCTCAAATATGTACTCCTTAATAAAGCTTTTTTGGTGTCCTCGGGTAGTTATTTTCACCTAGCACAGACTGGGGACAAAAAATACTTGTTGAATGGATACTGAATGCACCAGGAGTAAAGGTATCGCCAATACCAAGCGCGGCACTCAGAGCAACATTAATGTGCACTGAGGCTAGGAATGAACGCTAGCCACATCATAAACGCCTTCTGGACAGTGTTTCATTGCAATTGTCTATCAGTTCCTCTCTCTCTCTCTCTCTCTCTCTCTCTCTCTCTCTCTCTCTCAATAATGACCCTGCATATCATATCGATGACAACCAAGGGGACTTCTGCAAAATGCAAGGGAACAGGAAGGGGTCCTGGTTGGCCCCTGAGCTGAATGCGGAGTCTCTTCCGGGTCACTTCCAGAAGAGCAGTGATTTTCTAACAGGATCAGCGGGGGTGTGAGTTTAAAAAAAAAATTAGGAGATGGGCAATTGATAACTCAGGTCCGCCAGGTCACAGGAGCTCAGCCTCGCCAGGGGTATGGCTAGTGTGACCTCCTGTTGGCTTAGGAGCCTGTAAAATAGATGGAAGGCGGCCGGGGAGCGGGAGACTCGAAGGGCCGAGCCCACTTTCACCAAAAAGGATGCCTGCCGTATTCCCGGTGCTTAGCAGCTCCTGCTCTCTCACCCCGAGACGACGGGGAAACGCCGGGGAGGCGGGGGCGGAGAACACGGGAGCCACGAGGCTCGGGAGCCAAAGCGGGCGGCGGATGAACGCCTCCAGCCCCGCGAGCTGCACGGCACAGGGAAGCAGCCGGAGCGAGGGGGTGGGGGAGGGAGGGGGGAATCGGACCCACGGCCGCCAAAACCGACCCTCGGAGACGTCACTTCTCCTTCCCTCGCTGAGCACTTGGGCCAAGATCGAGCCGGACAGTCACATCCGAAACCCCCGGAGCCCGGAGCCCGTCCCGGCGGAAGCGGGGTGGGAGCAGACGCCCCGCCGCCCAGGACGCCCCCTCCCCCATCCCGAGGCTCACTCCTTTCCTCGCCCGCACTTGCCTGGTCCTCCCTCCCCCCAACGCCGTCCCCTGCCCTTCCCAACCCCTCGCGGAATCCAGGTTCGAGAGCGAGGAAAGCTGACGCCCGCTCAGCAGCAGCCTTAACGGCCGGGCCGCAGAACCATAGAGATATTATAATTATGGATTAATGGAACCAAGAAAATATAGATTGCCAAAAGAAGTTTTACAGTTGTGAGTACACAAAACACAGAGTTTATTCTTGTATTATTATATCTTAATTATTGTATTATTTATTTGTATTACAACTGAACCCTACTTTTGCCTGCTCCTGAATAATATACACTGTTATTTGTCACATTGTGACTAACTCAAACTACTCAAATTTATCTTAACTTTTGAAGTAGATTTATGACATGTCATTTACAATATCCAAAATTAGATCTTCTTCTGTAAGGCTAGCTTACTGATAAAGGGTACTATCTTCTGCATATGATAAACTCACCAAAACACCTGATTTTATATTTACATTACTGTATTGTATTAAAGTAAATTCATATTAAGAAAAAAAATAAAATATGTCTTTTAACAGAAGTTTCATATAAAAAGTGAGCATATTGGTTTTTAATAGCAGAGATCTTCAAAAGTGCCTTTCTCTTTCAATGTTGCCTTCATCCAGTAGTGTGGCCATGACCAAAAGATGTCTGTGGAAATTAAGCAGAGGGATAATGCCACTTGGAAAATAATTATTAATTACCAACTTTTAAATGTAATTTCTTTCAATCCTCACATACTAAAGTCTATAACCGCTGTCATTTTGTCACAGATTGTGCCACATTTAATCAGTTTTAAAATAATACACAGATGGTCCTTGTTCCATGAAATATCTGATTTCTTTCTCCTTCACTGACCACACAGTCAATTATGCCTGAATCACAAAACTGAGACTTAACATTTTCTTCAATTAGTGTGGGGCAATAATAAAGCAAAGATTCATTTCCTGAGATGGCGAACCTCACAGATACAGCGCTGCAGAGAGCAGACAGACATCTGTTTTATGAAAGAATGTTGCTAATGGCAATCGGTTACACATGAATGCATATTTTTTCACTCATCTTTTATGGATCAAAATATTATTAGGTTAAGTCCTATTTTTTGTTACTAAAGTACAGGCTGCTTTAGTTATATGGATGCATAATGTTCTGGATTTACTCAGATCAGATATAAGCATGCAATAATTGTTCTACTTCAGCTTCCTGATAGATCATAAGCAGTTTTCAGTAAACTGAACACAACTTTAGCACACCCTAACCAGATGCAAACACAGACCTTTTTTTTTTTCAGTAGCTGGTATGGAAATATTTCTTGGAGGGACATATTGGCTTCATATAGAATACACTTCAATAAGATTTCTGAGGGATAGAAACCATATCAGAGCTGAAAAATCTGCAAAATCAAGAAGGATTGCTATTGAGATTTCTCTGAAGGAACCAAAGGGCAAAAAGGATTTTGAACTTTGACGCTGAGTGAAAGAAAAAAAAAAAAGAGGAAGGAAGAGGAAACCTCCCATTGGGAGAAAGAGCCAAGGAGACACTTCAAAGGAGAAACGTGTCAACATCTTTAGGTTGAAATGCAGTGCTATATGATTTTGACTCTTCCTGGTGACCCCTAGAGTTTTTAATTAAATTACCCTCAACAAAATTCTTTTATAAACTTGGTATCAATGTTTTTTGTAGAAATCAGAAAAGAAGCCCAAATCTTGCAACAAGATAGGAAAGGAATCCAAACAGCAGGAGGTAGGGGCAAAGAACTGCAGAGAACACTACCCTATGGATTATGGTATTGAACATGGATCATGTTCCAAAACCAGGTAGGATTCATCATAATCTCTCCATGGCACTTCTGTCAGATTCATAGAATGGATGTTTAGCATTTCTGTAAATAAGACATTAAGGGGATGATACCTGGGAGGTATGCACTATCATGGATAAGTGTAAGTGAATTTATTTGAAGAAAGTATCATCTAGTTGAGATCTGAGGTATAAAAAGGAAATATCAATGTGGAGGGAAGAAGAAGAAGAAAAGAAGGAGGAGGAGGGGGGAGGAGGAGGAAAAAGAGGAGGAGGAAGAGGAGGAGGAGGAGGAGGAGGAGGAGGAGGAGGAGGAGGAGGAGGGAGGGGAGGAGAGCCTTCTACATTCAAGGAGCTAAAACAACTTCTGGCCTGGCCGGTGTGGCACAGTGGTTGAGCACCAAGAGATTCCTGGTTCAATTCCTGGTCAGGGCACATGCCTGGCTTGTGATCTTGATCCTGAAGGAAGCAGCCCATCAATGTTGATACATCAATGCTTCTATCTCTCTCTCCCTCTCCCTTCCTCTCTCTCTTAAATCAATGAAAACACATGTTTAAAAAATAAATAAAACAACTTCTGATTTACTAGGTTATAGAATAGGAGATATTGTATAGTATGTTTAGAGATAAAACAGAGGAACATACAAGAGTCAGACCATAAAAGGAACCCTAGTTTATACTAAAGAGTTTGAACTTCATCCTGAGAGAAACAAGGAGTCATTAATGAATTTTAAATAGGGAAATAATAATAGCACAGTATCACACAGACCCAGAAAAATGGATCCTTGTTCATGGCTAACTTTGGCCATTCCTACAGGGCAAGGAATCTAAAGGGCCAAGAACAATAACCCACATGACACCCATGCCTATTCTTCTAAAACATGCTCTGTATATACATTCACACAGAATTCCATGCCCAGATGATCCTGAACTGCTTCTATGGCCTTTGTGGTCTCTTCCCCAGGTCTGCTGCCTGTGGGCTTACCTCTACACTAAAGGGAAGGCCCTGAACAGCTGCTAAGGGCAGAATTGGATGTGGACAATGATCAGATAGATGGGTTGGAATGTCTATATATGTACGTGTAATGTCACTTATCTATATATATATATATGTAAAAAGCCAGCAACCAGAACGCCATAACGACCAGAATGACTGGTCCCCTATGATGCCCACTGTGGCCAGCAATCCTGCCCGATCAGGGGGTTGGGCTGACCAACCTCCTGCAGCCCCTCCCCCAGCTGGCCCCACCTCTGATCGGCCTCAACCACCCTGATTGGGGCCATGCCTAGGCCAACCTCCCTCAGCCCCTCCCCCTGGCCACCCCACCCCTGATCAGCCTCTCCCACCCCAATCGAGGGCTGGGCAGCTAGCCAAACCCCCGGAGCCCTGACCCCTGACCAGTCCGGCTCCTGATTTCCCCCCCCTACCCCAATAGAAGGTGGGGCCAGCCAGCCAACCTTTTGCAGCTCCTCCCCTGGGCCGTTCCCATCCCTGATTGCCCCCCCCCACCCCAATAGGGGGCAGGGCCAACTGGCCAACCTCCTGCAGCCCCTCCCCCGATCCAGCCTCACCCCAGATAGCCCCCACCCCCGCTACCTGATCAGGGGCAGGGCTGGCCCGCCAACAGCCTGCGGCCCCTCTACCCCCCAGCTAGCCCTGCCCCCATTGGACCCCCACCACTCCAATTGGCCTGCAGCCCCTCCCCCAGTAGCTCTACCTCTGATTGGACCCCCACTCTGATCAGGGCAGGGCCAGCCAGCTAAACACCCATGGCCCCTCCCCCAGGCCGCTGGCCCCTAATCAGCCCCCTCCACCCCATTTGGGGGTGGGCATAGCTAGCCCACTGCCCACAGCCCCTCCCTATTGCCAGCCCTACCCCCAATCAACCCCCACAACCCCAATTGGCTCACAGCCCCTCCCCCCAGCCAGTTCTACCCCCAATCGTGGGTGAGGCTGGTCTGGCAACCTCCCACAGCCCCTCCCCCAGCCACTGACCCCTGATTGGCCCCCTGGACCCCATTCGGAGGCAGGCCAGCCCACTGCCCACAGCCCCTCCCTATGGCCTGCCCCACACCAAATTGGCTCCCCCACCCCAATCAGCCTCAGCTCCTCCCCCCAGCCAGGCTGGCCAACCTCTTGCTGTCTCCTCCTCCTGACAGGCCTGGCCCCAATCCACCCCGACTGGGGTCAGGCCCACCGGACCTCAACCATGCACAAATCCATGCACTGGGCCTCTAGCTATATATAAGTGCCCTGGCACTAACTGATGGAGCATAAAGATAGGGAGAAAAGGAAGAACAATGTACCTCCATTTATACTCTTGCCTGAGCTCCATAAATCTGGAACTTGTCCAGATTATTACATTTATGCTTTAAAAAACTACTCTATTTTTCAGAGAATGGAATGAAGGCACAAGGAATGGTAAAAGTATAGTATTTAATGATCTGTTGAAATATTTCAGGAAAGAGTTGATATACTCTATTTCTGGGTGGTGACAATGGGAAAGAAGATAATTTAATAGAACTTTGTGTTTGATTTTTGTGGGGACTGAGATGGAGTAATAAGTCACAGATAATACCCAGCTTTTGGTTTTCATGGCTGGATTAATGGTAGTAGCTTCTAATGCAATAAAAACCATAAGAGAAAGAATAGTTTATAGACAGAGGACATAACTTCAGTTTGAAGCATAGTGAATTTAGGATGGGAATCAAGATGGAGATGCCTAATTGGACACTGAGTTTTATAATCTAAAAAGCTATATGCTGAAGAAATAAATGTGAGACTTATAGTAAATTATAGTAAATTAATTATAGTAAATTAAGTCCTTGAAGTAGATGACACATCTGAAGAGTGGTAGATGATAAGAGGAGAGAGCTGAGGACAGATCAGTGAGTAAAGCCAACATTTAAGGAATATGAATTTGAAGAGAATTCCACTATTAAGTGTGTCTAAGACATAGGTAGTGTGTTGCAAAGAAGGTTAATGAAATAAGGAATATAAACTGAATAACAAAAAAATTCATAAAATCAATCAATACAATTAAATACAGGTTATGCTTTAATAGCCAACACCACATACTAGTCCTAGGGTATAGCCTGTAAAGACTTTCAGCAATTTTTAAAAAGTATTTAATACACGCATTACATGAGTCAGTGACTAAGCAACACACATTCCACCAATGATATTCTTTAAATGGCTGCTTTTAAGGATCATGAAAATGTGCCTTATTTAGTAGTTATAACTGAAACTAAAAGCAATTGATTATACTGGTATGTACTATTTATATTTAACTATATTAAAATAATGTATGTACTCTTCATTGAGTACTATATGCCACATACCATGCTGAGAAAAGTTTATTCATAATTTATTTAATCCTCAAGAATTTACTTTTTTTTACTCTATATATTTTTTACTTTATATTGTTTTTAATCTTTATTGTTGAAAGTATTGGATATGTCCCCCTTCCTCCCCCTTGACACCTTTTGCACTGCCCCCTACTCCCTGCCCCTAGTCCCTTAACACATTCTAGCCCGCCACTACCACCCTGTTGTCTGTGTCCATGGGTTATGAATACAAACACAGTGGAGTTTAGGGAAAGGAAATCACAGAGTTGGTAAGTGGCAGAATTGGATTTTGAACTTAGAGTGATTAGTATCAATTATCTTGGCATGAGAAAGTTACTTAAGTATCAGGAGTGGCCTTTCTTGACTCACCATAATTTGTAAAAATAAACAAGCTTAGAACATTCACACATTGATGTTTTTATCATGTGCTCACTATTGAAGAAAAAAAATTGAATCAATTATGAAATAACTGCTTCTTTCTGCTACCTAATACGTGACTAGAATGTAATCAGTTTTAATTGAGATATTTAAATATTAATTTATCTTGGTATAGTATCCAACCAATTCTTGACAAATTATATAGAAAAAAAATCTCATTAACTTAACTGAATGAGAAAAATACACAGATTGAATATGTAAAAATTTCTAACTAGAGAATATTTAAAATTCAGTTTATTAATTATATCATATCTAACACAATGACTAATTCTAAATAAAGTCATAAAGAGATAAGTTCTAGGTAAAGTAACAAATAAAATATGTAAATAAAAGAATTTTAACTGACTCATTGATTACTACAATGCAAAGTGCCAGTGCTAAGGATTTGGAACACATATTTTCCAGTTAAATAATCCTCCTAAGATTTTGTGCACTAAAAATTTGTTTAACACATTTTTTTCTTGAAGCATAAAAGTAATTTTTAGCATCATTCCTATTCAAAACATCGTAAATTCCTAATTAGTGATGAGATATAACATTATTTTTAACTATGACAATAACCTCTAAGTACTTCCATATGCTATATCAAACATAAATGTAATGGAGGAAAGGAAAATATTTACTTTGAGAAAGTCAACTTAATAAAGATGTTCTGTCTACTTATAAATACACATAAAGCATTAAATATCCATTATTCTCTCTTTTTAGATATATATACACATGTATTAGAGAGAGAGAGAAATATACATTTAATGAAGTAGACACACAGGAAAATCTATCATTTCTTAAATATTTATTTTAACAAACACTTTAAGCTTTTTCTGACTATGTTATCTTTTTCCATAACCATCATCAATAATGAAGTTTTATTGAGTCAGAACTGTCCAAAGCATGAAGACTTTCTCAAGTACATTGGGTCCTCTTAGATATTGCATCAATTTTTCCACACTCTAAGGATTTCCAAATTGTTAATTACTCTTAATATATTGAGTTTATTTCACTTCTTTCATGTTTTAGTGACTTAATTTCTTTTATATACTCCATGATTTTCACCAAGATGTGATAAAAGAGGAAAAGAAGTAGTAGGCTTAGTATTACCAAGTTGTCAACAAACTAAGAAGAAAAACGATATGCTGCCTTTGCTTTTGAATTGCATGTTCTTATGAAAACCCTATTCTCTCACCCACGTGTACATTCAGGTTTTAGTAGGTTGATCACTAACCTACACGTCAGAACTTACCTTTCAATTAATTGTTCATTCAAAAACTACTGGAGATCACACCCTACCAGATATTGTATTTTGTGCTTAGCGTGCAGAAATGAACAACATAGCTCCTGATCTCACTGAATTCAGTCTATGGGGAAAGAAGTAAAAAAACAAGGATTATTGCTACCTGTTCCAATATAGGAATGACTCCCAGGAATACTCTTCTACTCCCTGGCGTACGGTGCTACAAGGCCAGAGCACATAGGATCTGAGCAGGCCTGACAGCAGCCCAATCCAGGAGTTGGGGAGGAGCCTCTGGTTATGAAACATATGAAGCCAGAGCTAGTCTGAGTAAAATTCTTCTAAATCTTACTTGTATATTTTAAAAACCTCTTAGAGGCTTTCACAAACTTGAAAACAATTCTAAGAATTGCATGACATTCAATAATATATAAAGTTACAAAGAACTCATAAGATATTAAAAATAAATACATTTTGACTAAACATGTTAGGAAAAAATGGATTATTGTTCTCTTCTCTGGGAAGAAAACAAACCACAGTAACATCAAGAGCTGATCAAAGAGTCTGCATCCAAAACTGTTTGGGGGAAAAAGTGTTTTAGAAGATGTCATGCAATTATTTGGGTAAATAGTATGCTAATTTTCTGGATTTTTGTGATATTTGTGGGTTTTGATCATTTTTTAAAATTTGATATTAATTGTGATTTATTTCTCATTATACTTAGATACTTGCTTTTGTAATACATTATACATTTATAATTTTATTATCCTATATAATAAAAGCCTAATGTGCAAGTTGTCCCCTTGACTGGGAGTTCGACCAGGGGACAGGGCCAGCCAGCCAACCGCTAGGGACCTGGCAGCAGGTGGCCAGGGAAAGGGAGGCCCTGGCCAGCAGCTGGCAGCTGCTGGGGACCCTACCTGTGCACAATTTCATGCACTGGGCCTCTAGTACATAATAAAACATTATTTAAAATGTCCTCATCACTGTCATGGAGAAAGGAAAACATCTTGAAAATATTTTTGATGTCACTCACTCACTATGTATTGTTAAAAATAGAGAAAAAAAGTTACTGAATATTCTTTAAAGATATTCATGAAAATTACTTCTGGATGCTTTACTGCCATTCCAATTTCTTTAAATGGTTTTTAATCCACCAAATATCATCATGATAAGTAACACTATTTCAAAGGCATCACTGCTATATAAAAAATTTACATTGATTTTGAAATGCTATAATCTATACATTATTGATTTAAAGGCATGTTGTTCTATTTTGCACTTGTTGAACAATTATTACCTACTGCTTTGGCAAATTATAGAGTTTGGTAGTACAATGTATAACCTTTTTACTTTATTGCTTAAGCAAAACAACAACAACAAACCCAACATACTAAACTTCAAATTCTTGGAGGGAGTGGGCGGATCAGATATTTTTCAGGTGTAATGGTAGCTATAAAAGAAATAAATCCTGGTTTTTGCTTACTTAGCAAGGACATCACACTGACACATTAAAGCTAGATCTACTCTTATGTATCTTTGAAGGATAGAAGGGCCAAAAATTCCATAAAAATTACTGTTCAAATACGTTAAGTATAACCCTTGTAGGCACTGATATTTAGAAATGAATAAGAGAAAAGGGCCATTTTGTAAAATGTCAATTGTGTAGTTAATAGAGCTGGTCTGAAATATTGTAAAACTGCAAAATACTCCCTATCAGACAATATAAGAAGCTTCACTTTCCTAGCAAATTGGGTGGAATGAATTTCTGAGAACAAACTACTTTTATAATATTTCTCTATAGTGTTGAATGAATTTGATGTACACACATTTTCCTTTTGAAGTCATTTATATCCTCATTTATCAAGATGAATATTTTAAACTGTATTTGTAGATTTTTTTTAAAAAAATGTATTCTTTCTAAATGTAAGAATTTCTAGTCTTAAAAAACTGAATGGGTAATTTTTCATATTATTTACATCTAGAAATGTATGTCAGATTACTTTCACAGCAAAATTTGTAGCTTCTAAACTAGATATATATGTCTAGTTCTTCAAAAACAAACAAACAAAACCATAGGAAGAGGAATCTCCTGAATTATCTTAGATGTGTATAGTATGCAACTGCCTCTATTTCACACTATCCCTGCCTTTCTTAGTTTTCTCTATCCTCCTCTAAATTTTCATTGAAATAGAAATTTGGATAGATGTGAAAATTCACACATCTAACAGCACAGAAAAATATGGGTATCAGTGGATTATGTACCAGAATCTGAAAGAAGTTTACACAAACTATATAATAAAGTGTGCTGGATTTAAAAATTCAATTAGTATCATGTTATTATTCATGCCCCATCTCTCTGCTCTAAATATGTAGCAGATTATAATTCCATTAAATATCTAGCCACATTGTTTATGTACATACAAGGTCTCACCATGCTTCATACCTATTCTAATTTGAAAAAAAATCAAAATACAAGTAGTTTTTCAATAAATGTTATTCATTTTTTTGTAACTGAAACTCAATATAAGTGTTATTTACTGGACTACAAAACAAAAGTAACTGTTCTATTTCTAATCTAGTGCATTTTGCATTGTAAAAGTACTATTTAAATTCATATATCTGCTCAACTAAATCTTAAAAATAAACTCTGTTATTTTACAGATTAGAATAATTTTTACTGGTAAATAATTGTGGTTGTGTGCTTATAGTACACAAGGAACTGCCTGAAGCTTCAGCTAAATGTTCTCCCCTAAAACCTATTATTAATTTAATCATCTAGACTACTGGCTAAATGTTAATCATTCTATAGTTAGTTTGAAGTTAGTTTTCCTAATAAAGTATGTATGGATTATTTGGCTTGTTTTAAGTTTCTAGAATATTCTTCCTAAAGGTATGAAAGAAAATAAGAGAAATTTAAAAATATTTTTTTCCAAAGGCTTTATTTTGACCTTCGTAGCAAGAAAATAACTCAGCATTTCACAAAGGATGAACTAAATTGACATCCTGCCATTTTAATAAGCTTCTGTATTAGCCTGACCCTATCTGTACACATTGATTGGAACACTGTGCCATGTGCTCTTCATAAATGGCTCAGAATAAATGACCCTGCTGTGCAACAGTCATTACAACTTAGTGCTTACAGGTCTTCAGTTGTTGAAAGAAAAAAGGGAGATTATCTAGAACTAATAAGGTGGCAATGACATTCAGTAGATCAAGATAAAAAGGAACAAAAAAGTAAAGAAAAAGAAATGCAGAGGAATTGGCAAATCTTCCTTCTGTTCCATGAGTTATGATTGATTTAGGACCACAAAAGAATTTCTCAGGTCATTGCTGTGGAACATGTTACCATCAAATACAAATGTATTTATTTGTATACATGTCTGAGATTTGCAGAACTAGTCAGGCAACTAAAAAACTAAGGGATGTTAGTAGCAATAAATAATTAAAAACAAAACAGAACAGAACATGTGTATTTTTATTCACGATGAAAAAGAAAATCAAGCCACAGTAAGTGTCCATAGATTGAATGAAAATCTGGGTAACTGCAAGCTCTGAAAATTGTGCTGTGTGTTTTGTGGCAAAAATGCTGGGCCTCCATAAATAACGCAGGATTTAATACCTCAAATCATAATGTAACAGTATTACAGAGCTCTGGTATAGTGGGTGCTCCCAGAGATGACTTGTCCCCGCTGTAATTTCTGATTACACTGTTGTGTTTAATGCAATATGACCACATCCATGGATGAGAATCATATACTACTGCATTGTGGTATAACATGTGAAGCTCTCCCTCTGTCCTCGGAGTCACTAACTCTGATATCATTTTAATATTAAATGATTTAGTTCACAAGTTTCTAAGTAAGTTTTTCCAGTTCTTCCACACGTAGGAAAATTCCAACCACCTCCCATTAAAACCAGAGGTTCCCTATGGCATTGAGTCTCAAGGGCCATGCTTGCCCTTTCTGGGGAGGTGCCATGTGTGCTTCCAGGTGAGCAGTAACCCCACCTCATGATTGACAATGATAGTTCTGCATGTTGCAGTTACTCTGAGGCAGCACGAAGAGCTCTTTAACAACAGAGGCACAGGTTCAGGTCTTCCCATCTCAAGGCAGAAACCTGCTAACCATATCTGATCCCAGCCTCTCTTTTACACACTTCATTTAATCAATCATCAAGTATTGCTAACTCTGCTTCTAAGATAAAGTTAGAATCTATCTACTTTTCTCCTTCTCTAATATGATAAGACAAGACCAAGGACCAGCATCTTTCTCCTGAATCAATGCAATATCCTCCTAATCATTTCCATATTGCTTTTTCCCCCCAATCCATTTCCCATACAGCACCTGAGTCATCAATTTAAAACATAAACTCCTTGTCACCCTACACAGAACCCTTTGATGACTTCACAGTGCTCTGGGGTGACAGTTGGAAGGAGGAGGAGAAAGTCATTACTTTTAACACAGTCCTCAAGTCCCTATGCCAATTGGTCCTGCTCAGCCTTCTTTCAGTTCTTCAAGTTCCCATAGGCTCCTCCCTGGCGCTTATGCCTGAAACTCTGTTCCTTGACTTTTCTGCGTGCTGCTGCTGCTCTTCCTGCAGACCTCACCTTAAAATAACTTTCCCTGAAGTAACTCCCAATATAAATTAGAAACTTCCATCAATTTTTTGTGTGTGGAAATATGGACTGTTATTTCACAGTACTAATCAACTTAGTAATTATATCCTACAGGTATTGTTTATTGTTTGCACTCCCCTTTAGTAAGTTTCTAAGAGCAGGGACAGTGTTGATTTACCACTCTGGTTCAGAACGTAGTATTAATGCTAAGTATACAGCAGGTACACAATAAATTGGGCATAGTCATTCTAAACAGATGGTATGGCATTTTAGTTTTGATTTGCATTTCCCTAATAGCTAGTGAAGTTGAGCATCTTTTCATATATCTGTTGGCCATTTGTATATCTTCTTGGGAGGAGTGTCTGTTTGGGTCCTGTCCTCATTTTTAAATCGGATTATTTGTTCTTTGTTGTTGTTGAGTTGCATGACTTCTTTTGCACATTAATCCTTTGTTGGAAGTACTGTGTGCAAATATCTTCTCCCATTCGGTTGGTTGCCTTTTTGTTGACCAGTTCTTTTGCTGCTCAGAAACTTTTTAGTTAGATATAGTCCCATTCATTTATTTTTGCTTTGACTTCCCTTGCCTTTGAGGAAAAATTCATAAAATCATCTCCAAGACCAATAAGTTTAGTATTTATGTTTTCTTCTATGTAATGTATTGTTTCAGGTGTTTTATCCATTTTAAGTTAATTTTTGTGTATGGTGACAAATAGTCTAGTCTCATTGTTTTGTGTGTGGCTTTCTAATGTTCTTAGCACCATTTATTGAAGAGGCTTTATTTTCCTCATTGTATGTTTTTTACAAAGGAGCCAATACCATGCTGTTTTGATTAGATAATTATACTACAAGCAACAATAATCAAAACAACCACTACAATAATTTAAAACTGATTTAGGAGTTCTCTTGGATGTGAATGTATGTGTGCTATATGTATGTGTATGAGTATTAAGCGTATGTGAATAATGCATGTGTATATTGTCTGTGTACACATGAGTATACTCTTTGTGTGTATATGTGTGTGTTTTTAAAAGACCTATTTTGTGGTCAGCTCAGATTTATGCCCATTTAAATTGGAATGAGTTTAATTATAATAATACTAGTTAATTTTCAGAAATAAGATTTAGGAAAGAAGTAGTGTTGGACTTGGACTTTTAAGAACAGTTTCAATCCAATATTGTGATGGGTTAATAAATGACATCATCTAGGAGATCTATAATATTTTCCTAAAGTCAGCCATAAAACTAGATAGTTGGTCTGTTATTTGCTCCTGTGCAATTATGAAAGAACTAAAATGCCTCACTAATAATACAAATTATACTCTAGCACTTGAGGCACTTAAAACTTCTCTCTGTACAATAAACACAAAGCATGCCCCTATCCATAGACGCTTAATGACTGGCAAACATTTCCAGCTTCTTTATTGAAATACTATAAAACAACCACACCTTTCTTCACAAATGCAAAAATAGCACACTGACCCCACAGCTGACATCAATTACCTCTGATTAAAATTATTACAGTTGATTTGGCATCCAAGCTTTCATTCTCAACCTTTCCGTTTGGCACTGCATCACTGAGGTAATTCCATTTACACCAATTAAAAACTAGCATAAAAAAGATTAATCAAATGCAATCTAATGAAATACAAACAAAATATTAAAACTCCAACTCCCTTTTTCCCCCCATTTCAGTTCTAACTTGGGTTTTAGCCAAATAGGAACCATTTAGAATGTTAAAGATATTTTGAGACATTTTTTGTTACACAGTTTATTTGTAATGAATAGATCGAAAGCAACTATACCATGTCTATGAAAAAAACACTATAAAAGAATAGTGCTTATTCAATTGCAAGATAATTAGAAGCAATTAGGAAATGACCTCAAAATGTAAAACAGTACTGTTTCACTTTGTGGCCTATTCTAACGTGAACAGAACATTTAGCTTGCCAAATGCACTTGTTCTGAAGGAGTGCTGTAAAAATGTACATGCATGCTTGGAGTTAATTGTAGTATTACCTACCTCAAATGGTAATAGGCATAGGAAGGATTTGAGCCAATAACTAGATGCACATTTTTCCAGGTATTATTTAACAAGATTTGTATTCTTTGCAAAGGTGCAACCAATATATAAAAATAAACTTTAGGAGATATATTTAAAAATGGATCCTTTTCTTTTCTATTAAAAGTTCTTTCCTTTCCTGATGGGTATGGCTCAGTGGCTGAGCAACAACGTAGGAACCAAGAGGTCACAGTTCCACTCCTGGTCAGGGAACATGCCCAGGTTCTGGGTTTGATCACTAGTAGGGGGCGTGCAGGAGGCAGCTGATTGATGATGTTTCTCTCTCATGGATATTTCTATCATTCTATCCCTCATCCTTCCTCTCTCTCTAAAAATCAATAAAAAGATTTTAAGATATATTTAAAATTACTAGAACACTCATTCTATCTTGTTCTTCTTTGATTTAGTTCTCAGCCTTTGATAGGTCATTTCCCTGGAGTGCTTCCCATATCTCAAAAGTATACATTGGAAATGGTAAGAATTCCTTCTTTTTTACAGTAGTGTAGTATTTCATTGTGTAGATGTACCACAGTTTTCTAATCCACTCATCTGCTAATCTGCACTTAGGCTGTTTTCAAATCTTAGCTATTGTAAAAGATGATGCTATGAACATAGGGGTTCATATATCCTTTCTGATTGGTGTTTCTGGTTTCTTGGAATATATTCCTAGAAGTGGAATTACTGGGTCAAATGGAAGTTCCATTTTTAATTTTTTGAGGAAAAATCCATACAGTTTTCCACAGTGGCTGCACCAGTCTACATTCCCACCAGCAGTGCAAGAGGGTTCCTTTTTCTCCGCATCTCACCAGCACTTGTCATTTGTTGATCTGTTGAAGATAGCCATTCTGACAGGTGTGAGATGGTACCTCATTGTTGTTTTGATTTGCATCTCTTGGATGATTAGTGACTTTGAGCATGTTTTTATATGTCCCTTGGCCTTCTGTGTGTCCTCTTTCGAAAAGTGTCTATTTAGGTCCTTTGCCCATTTTTTGATTGGCTTGTTTTTCTTCCTTTTGTTAAGTTGTATGAGTGTCCTATAAATTTGCAACAGCATGGATGGGACTGAAGAGCATTATGCTAAGCGAAATAAGTCAGTCAGAGAAAGATAAATATCACATGATCTCACTTATTTGTGGAATATAATGAACAACATATACTGATGAACAAAAATAGAACCAGAGTCATAGAAGCATCAAACAGACTGTCCAAACTATGAGGGAAGGCGGGGGGTGAGGGGGTAAGAGATCAACCACAGGACTTGTATGTATGCATATGAGCAAAACCAATGGACACATGGGGGCAATGAGGACATGTGCTGGGGGGTGGCGGTGGCCAGGGAGTGGTCAATGGGGGGAAAAGGAGACTTATGTAATACTTTAAACAATAAAGAATTTAAATTTATAAAAAGTATATATTGGTGCCCAATCCATATGTTGCAAAGCAGCATTTACCACCTGTAACAGAAGGTGTTAAAATTGCCTGCTTTCTACTCCATGTCCTAATTGACTGTAAGTCCTATGAGATAAGGAGTCATGTCTGTCTTATCTAATATTTTTACCCCTAACGCTAGTACATAGTAGAAGTCAATACACGTATACTGACCAAGTGAATGAATGACAAAATCTATAAAAATTAGCACTACTTTAGTTGAAAGACAAAAAAATGGCTGGATTTTTGGGTGTTTCTGGGGATGAAGTGTTGGGGACTCAAAAAGACAGTTTCCTTTCTACTGTGCCCTGAAAAAGTTATTTCACCTCCAGGTGATGAGGTAAAAAGGGTGGGGATGACAAGAGTACCTATCTCATAGGGTTTTCATGAATTTAAATTAATTAACATATGAAGGAACTTAGATATAGGCCTGACACTTCCTAAGTGCTTTATTAGTGATGTATATTGTAAAAGAAAAAATGCAACAGACCAGCTAAAAAGGCAAGGAAGACTTTATTCAAGATTATTTTAATAGAGGAAAGAAATTATAGCAATAGAAGAGGGAGACTGAACTCAACTTCATTTAAACAAACTAGAAGTGTTTTTAAGTGCTTGGGTGAGCTAGTTAACAGCTAGAGACTATCAGGGGTCAACTGTAATTAGGCCATCTGTGTATGCTAGTTGGAATTAATTGAGTTAGGCTCCTACCTTCTCACAGAGAGGGGAGACAGAGGCACCATTTCCAAAGGTTTGCTCTCAGTCTTTGAGGAAGACATTCCTTGGTTGTAGAAGATTTACATCTCAAAGAGACAGAGAAGGAATGTACAATTACAACTTTTCTAAACTAAATGCTCTAAGAAAAGAGAGGTCAGAAAGAAACCTGTCTAAAGTTTAGTCAAGCTGGCATCCTCCCTTTATAGTTAGCATGGTATTGGAGGTCACAGGCAATGCAACAATGCAAGAAACATAATTAAGAGCAAACACATTTGAAAGCTGTCTTTATTTATAGAATGTCATGATTGTATACAAAGAAAATCCCAAGAACACAAAAGCAATATACAAAATCAATAGTATTTCTAAGTACTAGCAGCAAATCACTGTGAATTGATAATGAGATTATAACATCATTTAAATATTAAATAATTAGGGATATACTTAACAAAGTATGTATAAGACCTGTATACTGAAACTATACAATATTGCTTACTGAAATTAAAAACCTAAATAAATGGAAAGATACAAAAATAAACAAAGTTTAGTCAAGCTGAGAACTCTTTAAGGCTATCTTGGCTGGTATCAAATTATTTACTATTAATTAAATAGTAGGTGTGACAGTAAACTGACTTTGATATTATTAAAATGTTACTGAATATATATTTCTTACATTTCTATAGTATTTTCTGCACATACCATATAAAATCAACATATTTTTTTATTAAAATGCCATTTTATGCTGCTAAAGTCTTTGTTAGCTCCATAAAATATATCCTGAAGTCAGAACTGGAGCTAATGAGAAGATAATGAGAGATCCCTTCAGACAGTGGCAAAACACAGCAGAAGGATATGAATGTATTAATTAATAGATGATAGATCATACCAAATGCACATCACTGAACTCCAGGCTAGAAATGATAGATTGTTAATCTGCAAACCAAAGAATTGGACAATTATAAAATATAGTATACCTTCTAGGAATGCCATTCACAAATTATTTGAATATTTGAATAGACCTGTCTGAGAAGGTACTAATTACCTTCAACTTGTTAAATGTTAATTATCAATATATACCATTCAATATGTTTCCAATTTTGCTAAAAATGCAATCTATCTCATGTCATAACACAGCAGACTACTATTTAATCTGAGGATAAAATGATACCTGCTGGTTAAACTACCTAATAAAATTTCAACCTTCAATAACAGTTTTTGTGTAGTATTCCTATTTTTTAAAATTTATCTTAATTGAGGTAATATTGATTTATAACATTAAATAGCCTTCATATTTAAGAGAAGCAAACATGATGGAACTAATACACAATGCTCAGCTACAATTGTAGTTAATCCCTGCTAATTGTCTTAATGGCTCCTTAATAGGTCACTAATTACTTAAGTGAAAAACAGGAAATTCAAGGCATGACTGAACAGTAACAGACTCCATTCTGGATTAGCTCATCTAAGAAAGAGCATGCAGTTGTGATAGCATCAGTTTATGGTGACAGCAAATTTGAACACTATATACCTTGTATGATTTATGCCTTCACTCCTCAATTTAAAGCCCCACTCCTTTACTGCTAATGTGTGCATGACTTCCAAGTCCACAACAACAATTCTAATCCCTTGTTTCCTCTAATGTCTCCCTCTCTCTCCAACCTCATCAATTTAATATACCCAGGAATCTCTAAGATTCTCCTTTTCCTCATTGAACTGAAACCTAGAAGTCACATTTGACATTTTTTGCTAGCTTTTCATCTCACCTTACATTAAGAGCTCGTCATGCATTCTATATAATGTATTTTAGTCCTCTACCTCCCAGTGCTATATATAATGAGAAAAACAAAACACAAACTCATCTGTCCTTCTCTCTTGTAAGGTGAATCATTACAACTGATGCCAAACAGAAAAAATTATATTCAAGGTGCTACCTTTTTAAAATGTTTTTTTTTAAGTTCTGCAAAGCAATTTCTAATATGTTCACAGAGAAGTGAAAATAAAGGGGAGACGTGCTCCTAATCAATTTCATTGTATTGTCACTTCATGATTCTCTCCTTTGAAATTGATTCAGTGAAATGTATCCATGTCAAGTTTCTTCTGAAGTAGGCCAAGTAGTCATTTGACATTATGGATCTGGTCCCCAGAAGAGGCCAGTGGATGGGAACCATAGAGTAGAGAGTCATCAGCATTGAATGTTCATCTAAACCATAGAAATGAATGAGATCTCTAAAGGAAGAAGTATAATTAGAAAGGAAGCTGTGAATAACAACAACAAAAATGTTAAAGCACATGTACATAACGAAAACTTGAGATGTTATTACAGTCCTGTTATATGCAGAGATTCATTCAAAAGTAGTACCAGATCTCCGTAGTAATCCTTTCTGCTCTGATGGTGTAGACATAATACATTCTCTTCCTTAATTCCCTAATTACTTTATCTCTAATACCACTCTCCTTTGTGAAATTTATATTCAGTAATCTCAATCTTGATTACCTCATATGCTCAGAGTAATACCAATAGTCCATATATTGACCTAAAAGGTACCATATGATCTTGTACTCCCTTATTTATTGTTCCCTTCTCCTTCTCCATCTCCTTCTCTTTCTCCATCTCCTTCTCCTTCTCCTTCTCCTTCTCCTTCTCCTTCTCCTTCTCCTTCTCCTTCCCCTTCCCCTTCCCCTTCCCCTTCCCCTTCCCCTTCCCCTTCCCCTTCTCCTTCTCTTTCGCTTAGCTGCACTGGCCTTGCAGTTTCTTGACATTATCAGACACACTCTCATGTTAAAGTTTTGCACTGGCTGTTCCTTATTGCCTAAAATGCTCTTCCTCCAGATTTGAACACAGCTAACTCTCCTCCTTCAATGGTCACTAATCTAAAATTGCAACTATGCCAATTTTCCTAACCTGCTTTATTTTTTTCATTTCCACATGAGTTTATTAATATATTCCAATTACCAAGATCACAGAATAAGTGTTCTTAATAAGTAATGTTTGGATAAATGAATGAATCAATAGATAAGATTTTATATCTGAATGAATAGATAAATATATGAAGAAACTTTGTGTTCCAAATTCAAGCAATTTATAAGTAGATAAGCCCAAATATATCTCATAGGCCATAACAATGCACTAAATACTGTTTCTAGATAATGTACAACCTACAAAAGTGTAATTATACCAATAACATAATTTGGGGCAGACAATCTAAGAAAGAGGTTAAATATTTGCATACCCTGTCTGAATTACTATATATATTAGATGTGTATAATAGCCATAGAAAGGAACTTGAAATCTCTGCTCACTAATTCTTATTGCTTCTGATTCAAAGAACTATTTCAGAATCTTAGACTTCATTATCAAAAGTTATTTCCAAATTAAAAACCAGAGTATGCTTATTTGATGTCTGAAGCATGCCATATGGATTTATTAATTCAGCAAGTTATTTATTGAACATCTACCCTAAGCCAGGCAAGGGAATAATACAAGGATGAACAAAAGTAGATATGTCCTTAACTGTTCTTAGTGAGTTGAGGAGTTAATCAGAACAAACTATTACTACATTTGTTTGAATTATTAAATAAAATAGGATATATTCTAGGTTTGGGGCAGAAAAAAATAATTTCTGTCCTAGAACTTGTTACACTGCCTAAATGGGACTCTGTTCCTCTACCTGTGGCTTAAATTGAAGAAGTTAAATAGTCTTTAAGTTATTAAAAATTATTCATTAGTTCAAATAATTACAGGAAATAACAGGAAAACATTTTTAAATCCAAAGACATTCTATACTTGTGTAGGAGAGCTCCTAATTAAGCATTCATGCTCAATGTCATATTAAGTGTGCTCAAGAGGTTAGCAATCACCAATTATTTTTTTGAAAGCTGGTTGACCCCTCAAATGTTAACAAATTAATAAATTCCTATTTAGAGTTTGCATAATATTTAGTACTTTATATAGTATATACAAGGTTTGTAGTCTAATAAAAAACTCATGAATATGATTACTATTTTCAGCAACCACTAATTTTAATAAACATCATGGTTTTAGTTATTCTCTCTGAGTTTCTAACGGCAAATTATTTTCAATTCAACAAAATGAACTTTTGAACACAATCTAATTTGGAATTAGAGATTATTTTTATATAATATATTTTAATAGGGGATTACAATCCAAGATTTAATTAAGGAAAATACAGTGAATAAATGTGTAATGCTTGTCCTCTTTCTATGTTTATTCAAAAGTGAAGAATTATCAGTTTTGTTGCCAGATCAATCCTTTATCTTATTCCATAGATTCAGTCTGGATTTCCTTAATGCCACCTTTAGGTGAAAAATGTTTTCTTTGCTGAGATGAAAAGATACAGCACTATAATACACTATAAAGTTTAATAACTCATTTTGACTTGGAGAGTTTATGACCATCATTCTTATGACATTGCCATTGTAAATGATTTGATAAATTTTATAATCTTATCCAGGAGGTACCACTAATGTTCTATTAATATGTAATTGCATAGTATACAAGAAAGCAGTCTCCAAATCCTGTAAGGCTTGATTTAAATTAACCAAGTAAAGGGTGAGATAAAAACATGCAATTTAGTCATAAAAACAACAATAAATTACATGTACCTCAGATGAGAACACAAACACTAAATAACTCACGCAAGGCAACCTAATGGGACATTTAATTTCAACATGCTTATTGAAAAGCTTACTAGCTGGGAAGTCCCTGTTAAGAAATGGTGTCTCTTACAATAACTAATTGTAGTTTCAGTTACTTTTAAAATAGAAGTACAGAGACATATATTAAACAAGATTAAATAAAATTTTAGTGTCTGAGAATAAGAATATTTCTGGTCTCAGGTGGGTGCTGTACGGTTCTGGTGAAGTCAGTGCCCTGAGGTGGCCCTCTGTGTCTGTTTTAAACAGTCTCTTCATTGTAATTGACACACTCAGACCAGACAACTACCTCACAAATGGATTTTTTGTGTGTGATAAGAAGTAAAAGAGAAAACTGTGAATATGGGTGGTAGAAACATCAGCATTATTTATTTTAAAGTCCACAAAGTTCATGTCTTCCTATTATTGGCCAATAAGAATATAAAGGACAATATATTTCACTTAGCTTACAAAGATCTTCAGTCATTTATGATCCTTTAGGTAAAACCACACAAGCTTACCAACCTCTTCTGCGTGACTCCTAAGCAGCAAGGTTGTATAAGGAAAATGTCCATTTTGAAATAAGACAGGGCTGGATACTTTTCCGAGGGTCCTAACTGTAGAGGGAAATTACACACATCTCTGAGCTTCATCCTGTTCTGAAAATGGGCATTACACCTACATTGTAATGCTGCTGTCAGCATCAGAGGAACAATAGATTCTCCCCTGTCTAACAATGCCCACCACATAGCATTAGTAAGAATTAATTTTCTCTCTTCATAATGACATTAAAACTTTATTGCTAGATTTCCCAGTAGAATTTCAGGGCACCTAGAGACTCTGGCGGCATGTGTTAATTAAAGTGGGAAATTCTTAAATCTGCCTCTGGGAAATCGGTGGGCTGAATTTAACCTTGTCTTTACCTCTAGGAGGCCAGAAACTGTCCAGTAGGAAAGTTCCCAGCACTGGCCTCGAAAGACCTAAACACATTTTTGGTTCAGGCTCTATTCCTCTGCTATATTTTTTGAGGTATGGTTTTAGAGTTCTTAGTTATATTATAGCTAGTCTAGGATGGCCAAAAGAAAAGCCCCTATAGATATAAAATATTTGCTTCCCTGAAATCAAGGCTGTGTTGCAGTGTGTAAGATTACACTTCTGTGAGTCTTTACAAGATATTCTGCATATTTTATCCATGTGGTTAGAGGGATCTCAATATGCCATAGTAAGTATTTTGGCTGGTAAAAATACGCCAAGATGCCAAGATAGTCGATGTCTCTCCAAGCAATGGGACTTATTCTAGGTACTGTGCAAACTCCCTCATTGCCTTTGTAGTAGCACAGTACAAGGACCAGAGATAGCCCAAGCACCAATGGCAGCAGGGAGATCCAAGGCTTTTAATCTGTAAAAGGGCTATTAATTACTCAACTAAGGTGCAGCAAAGAGCCAACACTGGAAAACTTTTATGTTCCTCAACCACAGAATGCTTTCTATTCCCAAGATTTTTCTAATTTGAGAAGAGTAATCAGTGGTTCTCAACCTTCCTAATGCCATGACCCTTTAATACAGCTCCTCATTTTGTGGTGACCCCCAACCATAAAATTATTTTTGTTGCTACTTCATAACTGTAATTTTGCTACTGTTATGAATTGTAATGTAAATATCTGATATGCAGGATGTGTTTTCATTGTTCGCAACCCACAGGTTGAGAACCGCTGGAACTCATGCTGAGTGTTACCATGGGACTGTTCGGAATAAGTAGGAAAATGTTGCAGAAACCCTGAAATGTTTAGAATCTTTCTTAGCTAGTCTCTCCATGATTGACAGAAAATTTACTTTTCTTTGATATATCAGAGAGTCCTTAATTTATGCTTAAAGTTCTCTTTTAAAGAATATGTGGAATCTAATGAACAAAATAAACTGCCAAACAAAATAGATCCAGAGACATTGGAGCATGCAATAGACTGACATATTTCAGAGCTCGGGGGGGAGGGGCAGAGAGGAAGAGATTAACCAAAAAATGCATGTGCATAAATTCATAACCCATGGACAGACAATAGTGTGGTGAAAGGTTGGGAAGTGGTTGGGAGAGGGGTGAAGCAGATAAAGGGGTAGAGGGAGTCTGTAATACTTTCAACAATAAAAATAAATTTAAAATTAAAAAAAGAATTTATAAGTGAACTTACTAAGAGCTTAAATAATACATTATAATTCCCTGAAGAGTTTGCTTTATACATGATTTTTATTATACTCTCAGGGTAGTTGCTGTGAATATGAGGAAGATGTTTATAAAATGTTGGAAAGCTAGTTTTGAAGACAGTAACTTACAATATAGACAGAATTCAAATATAAACATTACATGGATGATAAACCTTATGCAATTATTATAACTACTGGATTTTCATCATTATAGGGTAGATTTTTGAAAAACTATTTTTGTGTTAGACCTAAGATTTATGCAACATAAGAAATCACTGCTACTAATACTCCCATCTCTGAGCCTTCAAAATACATTTAAAAATTCAAATTTATAAAGACAGACCAACAAATCCAAAGCCAGATTAAAAAATGAAAGAAAGATCTCCAAGATGGAGCTCACCTAAGATATCTACTAATATTCTTGCTTCACCCTAATCATTCATTCATTCATTCAACATTTAATGACAAAATATCATGTTCCAGATAGTACCAGAAGAGGCTTTGGATATATAACAGCTAACAAAACAAGCATGATCTCTGCTTTCATGGAATTTAGAATCTATACAACAAAAGTACACAGACATTGAGCAGATTATTAAAGGTCTAGTGAATGTTGAGGGGAAAAATAAAGATCTGTGTAATTATATGACAGAGGAGAAAAATTAGTTTGAAAATTAAAGAAGACTTTATTTCAGAAAATGATATTTAAACTGAAAAAAACATGGATGAACTTTGCAATCACCCAAAAAAACAGCACCATTTACCTAAAAACTTGATTACTGAGAGGAAAATATCTCAAATTCAAGATTCTCAATCTCCGGTTCACTAACCCCATCTGACTGCCCCATGCTCTCCAACAGACAAAGCTATATTAACTTGTTCTTAGACAACAAAATGACTTATTGTTATTCACTGGAGTAGCTTCAAACAGAAGATAAATGAACCCACTCCATTTAAAATAGCAGTCTCATTTCAGATCATGGGTAAGATGCTATTAACTCCCTGCCAACATCCCTTCACTTATGTTATTTTCCCATAAAGATGAGATGTAGTCATGGAAATTTCAATGGTGAGCTTTCATGATCACGTAGTTAATTTTTGTCTATGTATATTTTAAATCATTTTTGGCATATTTATAGCTAATGGAGTATTTCTAGAAACTGACTCTTAATATCTTTGAAATTTTAAACTTGAAAGATTACTGGCGCTGATAGCACAGTATCAACAACCTAGTTTTTTTATTCTAAAAAAGCAGAAGTTCCATAGTGAATGTGTTTCCAAAATTGATGCATTCGGAGATGGTATTAGTAAAACATGCATAATGATACAATTCAATTTAACATATGTTATTTAGCTGCCAGTATATACACAGCACTATTGCAGGTGTTGTGAGAGATTAAAAAATAAAAATAACCTGAATTTTGCCTGAAAGGATTTGCTTAAGATATTTGGCTTCTATAAGTTACTAATATACTAGTGAATTTTCAACCTCAGGTGTCTTAAATGAGTATGTATTTCTGTACTAATTTTGTAAAGCACCGCATGATCTATTGATTACTTTGTCTTCATTATTTATTTGCTTTTATTTGCTTTGGATTTAATTTGCTCTTTTCCTGTATATTCTGCAGTTGTTGGGTAGAAATACTGAATAAATGTGAATTAAATCAAGTAAGGCAAATATACTGTTATTTTGTATCCCTATTTTTTTTATCTCTTCTCTTGTGAACATTAAGGGTTGAAATTTCCAGTTAGAATTAGGAACTTGTCTATTTCCCCTTTTCAACTGCTTAATGTATTTTGAAGTATTTTCTAGGAGAGTCATACGTATTTTAGACTGTTACATCTTCCTGAAAATTGACCACCCATTTTATTATGATGAAATAGATGTTTCATCTTTATTCCTGGTAATATTCATTGTTCTGTCATCTACTTTGTCTAATATTAATAAATCCATGCCAGCTTTAAGTTTAGTAATTCTATGGAATATATTTTCTCCCTTGTTTTTCAGCTATCTGTCTTTACTTGTATTTTGTTTTTGTAGAAAGTATATAGGTTTCCTTTTGGATCCAATCTGATAATCTATTTTTAATTGGAATGTTCAGACCATTCACATTTAATGTAATTATTGAGATTATTGATTTAAGTCTATCAACTTGGTCTTTGCTTTCTAATGGTCTCTTTTGGTTTGGATTTCTTTTTCCTCTTCCCTGACATATTTAGATTAATTGTGAAGTTTTATGATTCTATTTTATATACACTCTTGGCTTATTAGCTATGACTCTTTGTGTTATTTACTAGTTTTCCTAGGGTTTAGAATATCTATTTTTAATTATGTTACAACAATTTATTTATTGTATAAGAAACTTAAATTACACTTTCATATCCCTCTTTTCAACTTTTGTGCCTTTGTTTTGGCATATCTTATAAACCCCAAATATACTGTTGCTATTTTTGCTTTTTAACATTTTTGTTGAACTTATTGGAGTAACCTTGGTTAATAAAATTATACAGGTTTCAGGTGTATAATTCTATAATACGTAATCAGTATATTATATTGTTTGATCATCACCCACTGTCAAGTCTCCTTATTGATTTCAGAGAGGAAGGGAAAGGTAGAGAGAGATAGCAACATCAATAATGAAATAAAATCAGTGATCGGCTGTTTCTACATGCCACTTACTAGGATGAATCCCAAAACTCAAACCCTGCCTGGAAATCGAACTGTGACCTCCTGGTTCATAGGTCTACACTCAACCACTAAGACAAATGGGCTGGGCTGACATTTTATTCTTATGTAATTTTTACATCTTATCCCTCAATGTTTAGTTAGCTTGTAAACCAATCCAGTAAAAGTTTTATTTCAGAAAAAAAAATTTATTTTTAGATTCTTCTTTTTATTAATATTTTTCTATTAATATTTTCAAAATAAATTGTGAGCACATTGAACACAATTTATTAGCTCACTTAATGTTTTTGTCTATTAATTCTATCATGTCTATCATTTCTTTTTCTATTGATTGATTTTCCTTCTCATTAAGGATCACAATTTTCTGTTTCTTCACATATTAATAATTCTTTAATGAATCACAAGCATTTATTATTATTATTTTTTCTTTTCTTTTACTGGGTTACCAAGTACAGAGGTACAAATGGTTAGTAAAAATTATCCACCGGCAAAACAAACCCAAACCAGTAATAGTGCTTGTTGATGTTCCTCTAAATATAGGTTAGCAAACTTTTATTAGTCATCTTATGAGAGCTATGGAGTTGAGTTTGAACAAAATTTCAGAAAAATATGATGAGGCAATGCAAACATGACTTTCTCAAAGAAAAAGAAAAAGAAAAAGAAAAAGAGAGAGAGAGAGAGACCTATGCATGGTTTAATGGACTGCACACACGGGAAAGCAAACATGGCGTGGATTCATGCTGTGTGTGTCTGGTCCAGAGCGCCACCTTGCTCTTGTGTAGAGGAAGAGCTATGTTTGGACACATCAGTGCTCGCAGGGACAGGACGGTCTGCATGTGTAACTGCTCTGCGTGGGGACTCCCGCTCTGGTAGGGTTCTATTCTGCCACAATGCACTGTGGGGGTGGGGTGTGCGCTCTGGGGTGCCACGGCCTGCCTGTGTGAAGAGCTGAGGTTACAGGGGCAGCTGAAGCACAAGGCTGGGCAGGGAGGTGGGTGGCTGGTACTCGGCACAGAGCGGGCTACCCCAGCGGGATCGAGAGCGGTTTCTTTCCGTACCTTTCTTTGTCATCTTTACTAACAGATGAGTCTCGTTTATCTACATCTCTATCTCTGTCATGAGCTGCAGCGGACGCGCCACGCTCCAGCTCCCCTGGCTTCAGCCAGGGCGGAGGGGCTGGGAACGATGGAGGCGTTCGGTGCAGCCGGTTCCAGGGCTCCTGAGGGTTGCTAAAGTTCTGCATACTGGGGCCATCCTTGTGGCCGAACATTGAGTTGGGTGTAACTGAAGGATTTCCAAGTCCCCCGAAGGCATTGCCACCAACTGCTGCCAGGCCGGTGAACGTAGACGGCCGGTTGAAAAGCTCGAGGTGAGCAGCAGGGTTGAGGAAGTTGCTGTGATGAGGAGGCGGCCCAAAAGGGGTCCCCGTGGGGTGCGCAGCACCTGCGGCAGAGAACATGGTCGAAGGCCGTGCCAGGTTGTGGGGGTGGTGGATGGCTCGGAAGAGGCTGGGGCCTGGAGGACGGCTCAGGAACTCGGGTTTCAGTCCGAAGTCCAGTTTATGTGGGTCTGACTGCATCTGTTTCTTGACTTTCTGTTGGTGGTGGTAGATCTGCCAGGCGATGTGCACGTGCATCACACACCACTTCCCTGGTTTCCTTAACATAGGTCTGAGTATTGGAATTTGTTCTGGCAAGCAATTATGTTACTTGTTAATCAGTTCAATCCTTTAAAATCTTAATTTTTAGTTTTTAAAAAGTGAGTCCTTATAAGCCTTTCCTACAGAGCTATTTTAGCTCCACTACTAAAAGATGATACTTCTGGAATCTCTATTGCATTTCCCATATTTTCAATGAAATGTCTTCCCTCTGACTCACAGAAACTCAAGCAAATAGCCCTGAGCGAGCTCAGGAAATTTTTCACCTTATAATTACCTAGTAATTGTTCCCTTCTCATAAATTTTTCTCCAGATGCATGGGGTTTCACCGTTTTCATGCAGAGATTGGTACACAGCCCAAAACACAAAAAAGAATCCTGTGCAGATTCTAAAGCTCTTTCCCTGTGTACTTTCCTCCTTTCAAGTATTCTGCCCCACAAATTTTAGCCATCCTGGCCTTCACTGGCCTTGATATCCTATCCATTCCCTCACTCCATCCATCTCAGATGCTGGCTTCTCCTTACCAGTCCTTTCCTAAAAAGATTGTGGGACTCACCTCATTTGTTTTCTTTTTCTCAGGGATCACAGCCCTATTTTTCCTTTGCACCAATTCCTAAAAGCAGATGTTTCTTTTTTTCCCAATTTTCTTGTTGATTTTGGTGGAGGAAAAAAATGTGTACCTTGGCACATGTAGACTTTCTTCTTATGTCATTATTTTAGGATAAAAAAAATATTTTATACTTGAATGTAATGATTACAAGTGCTAAAAATATAGAATTTAAAGTCTTCCAAATGATTAGCAAACATAAAAGTAAAAACATAATATTTCATAACAACATATTCTATATATAATAGAGTGAAAAAGCAAATAAAAATATAAAACAAAGTATAACGATTCAAAAGCAAGAAAAAATGAGTGTATAGAAATAAAAAGCAGGATACAAAAATTCGAAGGTGAATGTTCCTCAATCTGTGTGGTTTGTGTGATGGTGGTGATGGCAATGATCTATGTGAGTCTGAGTGCGCACAGAGCAATAAAGACTAGAAAAAAATACACCAAGTATTAAGCGAAATTATCTAGCGTTAATACAAAGTTATTGAGCACTTGTTTCAAGGCTTTTGATGTTCACAGATTGCTGAGCTGGAAGAATTTCCAGAGATCATTTTCAGGATTCTATTTGTATTCCCAAGCATCGCTGAATAAAATATAGTGCATTTAACTGGGCTATTAGTTCTATTTTGCTCCTTGGTTGATAAAAATCAACTTAGGCAGTCCTTCACAAACAAAATAAGCACTAATATATGGCAACTAATTTATTGATATATATTGAAAGTTCAATGACTCTTAATTCCTATTATATCTGTACTAGAGGCCCGGTGCACAAAAATTTGTGCACTCGGGGGGCGGGAGGAGGGGGATCCCCCAGCCCGGCCTGTGCCCTCTCACAGTCTGGGACCCCTCAGGAGATAACGACCTGCTGGCTTAGGCCTGCTCCCAGGTGGCAGAGGGCAGGCCCAATCCCTAGGTGCAGCCCCTGGTCGGGCTCAGAGCAGGGCTGATTGGGGAGTTGGGACGCCGCCCCGTCATGCACAGAGCAGGGCGGATTGGGAGGTTGTGATGCCACTCTCAGTCACGCTCAGGGTAGGGCCAATTGGGGGGTTGGGGCACCGCCCCCTGTCACACTCAAGGCAGGGTCGATGGGGAGGTTGCAGCGCCACCCTCTGTCATGCACAGAGCAGGGCTGATCAGGGGGTTGGGGAGCTCCCCCCATCACACACAGAGCAGGGCCGATCAGGGGGTTGAGGAGCTCCCCCCTGTCACTCACAGAGTAGGGCCGACAGGGGAGTTGGGGCACTGCCCTCTGTCACACACAGAGCAGGGCGGATCAGGGGGTTGGGGCACTGCACCCTGTCACACTCAGGGCAGGGCCAATGGAGAGGTTATGGTTCTACCCTGTCACACAAAGAGCAGGGCCAGTGGGGGGGGGGGGGGGTTGGGGCGCCACACCCTGTCACACAGAGAGCAGGGTCGATCAGTGGGTTGGTGTGCTGCACCGTGTCAAACACAGAGCCACAGGGCAATCAGAGGATTGGGGAGCTCCCCCCTATCAGGCACGGAGCAGGGCTGATCAGGGGATTGGGGTGCCTTCCCCCGTCACGAACAGAGCAGGGTGGATAGGGAGGTTATGGCCCCGCCCCCTGTCACACACAGAGCCGCAGGGCCATCAGGGGGTTTGGGTGCTGCCCCCCTGTCACGCTGATCCCGGTGCCGGGAGGCATATTACCCTTTTACTTTATAGAATAGAGGGGTGGTGCATGGGCTGGCTGGTTTGCCCCGAAGGGTGTCCTGGATCAGGGTGGGGGTCCCACCTGGGGTGCCTGGCCAGTCTGGGTGAGGGCTGAGGGCTGTTTTCCGGCTGGCGAGTGACTAAAGCTTACAACCGCTCCTTGTTTTCTGTTCTTTTTTTTTTTTTTTTTTATTCTGGGCCAGCTTTAGCTCTGAGGCCTCGCTGCTGAAAACATTGATACAATGTTTCGGTCTGGCTGGATTTCAGTCGGGCTGCTTTCTGGTGTTTTGTTTAGCTTCTTATTTGCAACATAGTACATAGTTGCTTAGAGTTGCAGTTGAGAGGCTGGCAAGTGAGGCGGGGAACGTTGGAGTCCACAGCAAGCAAGCCTCATGCTCACTTCAGTGCCTGGCTGCCGGCCGCCATCTTGGCTGACAGTTAATTTGCATAGACTCACTGATTAGCCAATGAAAAGGGTAGCGGTCGTATGCTAATTACCATGTTTCTCTTTTATTAGTGTAGATATCTTCCACCATGCACTATCTTGAGTTTTTGCCTGAATTTTTCACTTATGTTCATTTTATATCCCTAACTAATTACAAGTTAGTTGAAGTTAGTATCGTTCATCCCATTGAATTGAATTCTATTTTTATTCTATTTTGATATTTTTGATACTTAGTAAAGCTATGATTTTTAAGCAAGACAGTTTCTCTGGGCCTCGATTTCTTCATCACTATAGCATGCCTCTGTTTTTTTTGTTTTTGTTTTTTTTTTCGCTTAAAGTATTACAAAGGGTATTACATAAGTGTCCTTTTTTCCCCCCCGCCCTTGACAAGCCCCTGCCCTCCCTTACCCCCCAGTGTCTTATGTCCATTAGTTATGGTTATATGGGTGCATACAAGTCCTTCGGTTGATCTCTTACTCCCCTCCCTCCTGTCCCCCAACCCTCCCTGGCCTTCCCACTGCAGTCCGACAATCAGTTTGAGGCAGCTCTGCCACTGTATTTATTATTGTTCAAAAGTTTGTAATGGTCTTAATTATCCATGAAAGAGTGAGATCATGTGGTATTTTTCCTTCATTGACTGGCTTGTTTCACTTAGCATAATGCTTTCCAGTTCCATCCATGCTGTTGCAAATGGTAGGAGTTCCTTCTTTTTAACAGCAGCATAGTATTCCATCGTGTAGATGTACCACTGTTTTCTAATCCATTCATCTACTGATGGGCACTTAGGCTGTTTCCAGATCTTAGCTATGGTGAATTGTGCTGCTATGAACATCTGGGTACATATATCCTTTCTGATTGGTGTTTCTGGTTTCTTGGGATATATTCCTAGAAGTGGGATCACAGGGTCAAATGGGAGTTCCATTTCCAATTTTTTGAGGAACCTCCATACTGCCTTCCATAGTGGCTGCACCAGTCTGCATTCCCACCAGCAGTGCACAAGTGTTCCTTTTTCTCCACATCCTCTCCAGCACTTGTCGTTTGTTGATTTGTTGATGATGGCCATTCTGACAGGTGTGAGATGGTACCTCATTGTTGTTTTGATTTGCATCTCTCGGATGATTAGTGACTTTGAGCATGTTTTCATATGTCTCTTGGCTTTCTGAATGTCCTCTTTTGAAAGGTGTCTATTTAGATCCTTTGCCCATTTTTTGATTGGATTATCTTCTTTTTGTTAAGTTGTATGAGTTCCCTATAAATTTTGGAGATTAAGCCCTTATCAGATATGACATTGGCAAATATGTTTTCCCACGAGGTGGGTTTTCTTGTTGTTTTGTTGATGGTTTCTTTTGCTGTGCAGAAGCTTTTTATTTTGATGTAGTCCCATTTGTTCAGTTTCTCTTTAGTTTCAACTGCCCTAGGAGCTGTATCAGTGAAGAAATTGTTTTGGCATATGTCTGAGATTTTGTTGCCTTTGTATTCTTCTAGAGTTTTTATGGTTTCCTGTCGTACATTTAAGTCCTTTATCCATTTTGAGTTTATTCTTGTGTATGGTGTAAGTTGGTGGTCTAGTTTCATTTTCTTGCATATATCTGTCCAATTTTCCCAACACCATTTATTGAAGAGACTATCTTGGCTCCATTGTATGTTCATGCCTCCTTTGTCAAAAATTAATTGAGCATATTGGTTCGGGCTAATTTCTGGACTCTCTATTCTATTCCACTGATCTATATGTCTGTTCTTGTGCCAGTACCAGGCAGTTTTGAGAACAGTGGCTTTGTAATACAGTTTGATATCTGGCATTGAGATCCCACCTACTTTGTTCTTTCTCAGGATCATTGCAGCTATTCGGGGTCTTTTTTTATTCCAGATGAATTTTTGGAGAGTTCGTTCTAGATCTTTGAAGAAGGCCATTGGTATTTTAATGGGAAGTGCGTTGAATTTATAGATTGCTTTGGGTAGTATGGACATTTTAATGATGTTGATTCTACCAATCCAAGAACATAGTATGTTCTTCCATCTGTTTATGTCTTCCTCTATCTCTTTTTTCAACGTCCTGTAGTTTTCTGAGTAGAGGTCTTTAACCTCTTTAGTTAAGTTTATTCCTAGGTATCTTAATTTTTTTTGGTGCGATGGTAAATGGGATTGTTTTTCTAATCTCTCTTTCTGAAAGTTCACTATTGGTGTATAGAAATGCCTCAGATTTCTTGGGGTTAATTTTGTATCCTGCTACATTGCCAAATTCATGTATTAAGTCTAGTAGCTTTTGGATGGAGTCTCTAGGGTTTTGTATGTATAATATCATGTCATCTGCAAATAAGGACAGTTTTACTTCCTCTTTTCCAATTTGGATGCCTTTTATTTCTTCTTCTTGCCTAATTGCAATGGCTAATATTTCCAGTACTATGTTGAACAGGAGTGGTGAGAGTGGGCATCCCTGTCTTGTTCCTGTTCTTAGGGGAAATGGTGTTAGTTTTTGACCATTGAGTATGATGTTGGCTGTGGGCCTGTCATATATGGCTTTTATTATGTTGAGGTATGATCCTTCTATTCCCACCTTTCTGAGAGTTTTTATCAAAAATGGGTGTTGGATTTTGTCGAATGCTTTTTCTGCATCAATTGATATGACCATGTGGTTTTTTTCTTTCAATTTGTTTATGTGATGTATCACATTTATTGATTTACGGATGTTGTACCATCCTTGCATCTCTGGGATAAATCCTACTTGGTCATGGTGTATGATCCTTCTGATGTACTGCTGGATCCGATTTGCTAAGATTTTGTTGAGGATTTTGGCATCTATGTTCATGAGGGATATTGGCCTGTAATTCTCTTTCATTGTGATGTCTTTACCTGGTTTTGGTATTAGGGTGATGCTGGCTTCATAGAATGAGCTTGGAAGTGTTCCTTCCTCTTGAATTTTTTGTAGTAGTCTGAGGAGGGTAGGTTTTAGTTCTTCCTTGAATGTTTGGTGGAACTCCCCTGTGAAGCCGTTTGGCCCTGGGCTTTTGTTTGCTGGAAGCTTTCTGATGACTGCTTCAATTTCTTCCATAGTTATTGGCCTATTGAGGTTTTTAGATTCTTCCTGATTGAGTTTTGGAATGTTGTATTTTTCTAGGAATTTGTCCATTTCCTCCAGGTTGTCTAGTTTGTTGGAGTAGAGTTGCCCTTCGTATTGTTTAACAATCATTTGTATTTCTGTGGGGTCTGTTGTTATTTCGCCTCTATCATTTCTGATTTGGTTTATTTGGGACCTCTCTCTTTGCTTCTTGGTGAGCCTGGCTAGGGGTTTGTCAATCTTGTTTATCCTTTCAAAGAACCAGCTCTTGGTTTCATTGATTTTCTGTATTGTTTTTTTGGTCTCTATTTCATTGATTTCTGCTCTAATCTTTATTATCTCCTTCCTTCTGCTCACTCTGGGGTTTTCTTGTTGCTCTCTTTCTAATTCTTTGAGTTGTAGAGTTAGATGATTAACTACCATTTTTTCTTGTTTTTTGAGATAGGCCTGTAGAGCTATAAACTTCCCTCTCAGGACTGCTTTCATTGTGTCCCAGAGGTTTTGGATTGTTGTGTTTTCATTGTCATTAGTGTCCAGGATGTTTTTAATTTCTTCTTTGATGTCATCGGAAACCCAATCAATATTTAATAACATGCTATTCAGCTTCCAAGTGTTTGAGTATTTTGGGTTGTTTTTATTGTAGTTTATTTCTATCATTATGCCATCGTGGTCTGAGAAGATGCTTTTTATGATTTCAATCTTCTTGAATTTGGGGAGACTTTGCTTGTGACCCAATATGTGGTCTATTTTTGAATATGTCCCATGAGCCCCTGAGAGGAATGTATATTCCGCAGCTGTGGGGTGTAGTGTTCTGAAGATGTCAATTAAGTCCATCTGCTCTAGGGAGTCATTTAGGATTGCTGTTTCTTTGCTGATTGTTTGTCTAGCGGATTTATCCAGTGATGTCAGTGGTGTATTAAAGTCCCCTACTATGATTGTATTATTGTCGATCTCTCCCCTTATATCTTCCAGAAGTTTTCTTATGTATGTGGGTGCTCCTGCATTGGGTGCATATATGTTTACCAGGGTTATATCTTCTTGTTGTATTGATCCCTTTAGTATTATGAAGTGGCCTTCCTTATCTCTGGTTATGGCCTTCACTTTGAGATGTATTTTGTCCGATATAAGTATTGCTACCCCAGCTTTCTTTTCCTTTCCATTTGCGTGAAAGATATTTTTCCATCCCTTCACTTTCAGTCTGTGTGAGTCCCTTCTAATGAGGTGGGTCTCTTGTAGACAGCAGATGTATGGGTCATGTTTTTTTATCCATTCAGCCACTCGATGTCTTTTGGTTGGAGCATTTAGCCCATTTACATTTAAAGTTATTATTAAAAGGTACTTGTTTGTAGCCATTTCTTTTTTTGTGTGTGTGTGGCTGTTTTCTTTCTGAGCTTGATATTTCTTCTTTTTACACCAGTCCCTTTAGCATTTCTTGCATGGCTGGCTTGGTGGTGATAAACTCCCTTAGCCCTTTTTTGTCTGTGAAGCTTCTTATTTCCCCTTCAAATTTGAATGATAGCCTTGCTGGATAGAGTATTCTTGGATTCAGTCCTTTGCTTTGCATCACTTTGTAGATTTCCGTCCATTCTTTTCTGGCCTGATGTGTTTCTGTTGAGAAATCATTTGATAATCTAATGGGAGATCCCTTGTATGTTACTTCCCGTCTCTCTCTTGCAGCCTGTAAGATTCTCTCTTTATCCTGAACATTTGCCATGGTAATTATGTGTCGTCTTGGTGTGGGTCTTTTCGGGTTCACCTTGTTTGGGACTCTCTGGGCTTGTGTGACTTTTTTCTTCCCCACCTGAGGGAAGTTTTCTGATATTATTTCTTCGAATAGGTTTTCTAATCCATGTTCATCTTTCTGTTGTTCTGGCACCCCTATTATTCGTATGTTGTTTCATTTCATGTTGTCCCAAAGTTCCCTTAGGCTCTCCTCCTGTCTTTTAATTTTTTTCTCCATTTGCAGTACAGTTTGAGTGTGTTTTGCTTCCTTTTCTTCTAATTCACTAATTCGATCCTCCGCTTCTCCCAGTCTACTGTTGATACTTTCAATGGTGTTTTTTATTGCAGTTATGTCGCTCTTCATTTCTTCTTGGGACTTACTTAACACTACGGTGTCGGGTGAATTTCCCGCCAAAATATAAGATGGCGGTTCGCATACGCAGGTAGGTATCTTTGTGAACGGCAAACAAACAAATATTTGGTAATACGCAGTTACAATCGGCCCGAGTTTACACGTTTCCCGCACTCCACCGCAAATCTATATGAACGGAGTTAAGACGGCTCCCGCGGAGTACACGCAATTCACGCGAGCCGACTTAACTCGTTTCCCGCAATCCAAGTGTTAAGTTGTTGATTTTTTCATCTGTTTCTTCTAGCTTCTTGCATAAGTAGTTGAGTTTTTCATCTGTTTCTTCTTGCTTCTTGAACATCCGGTGCATGTACTCTAGGAACCTTATTCTGAATTCTTTTTCCTTCATGTTGCATATCTCTGTCTCACTTAGCTGCTTTTCTGGCGAGTCCTCCTTTTCTTTCCTTTGGGGGTTTCTTTGTCTACCCATGTTTGATCTCACTGACATGACTAGTTGTTGAGTCGTTCAGTGGCTGGACCCTGGGTGGCAGTGGCTGCTCCCTGGGTGGCAGTGGCTCCTCGGGCTGTGGTTGCTCCTTGGGCGGTTGTGGTAGCAGCTGCTCCTCTGTTGATAGCAGAGCCTCTGGTGGGTGCTGTTCACAGTTGTGGTGGCTCTTCTGGCTGGTGGAGGGAGGCTTCACACACAGCAACTGTTCCCCAGGCAGAGCGTGTGGTGATCAGGAGGCCGCTGTTGCTTGAATCTTTCCGTGGAGGGGTGCAGGTCTCCTCTGGGCTCTTGCAGTCGCACTGCTTGCGAGTCGTTGCCTCCGGGTTAGTAGCTGCCGGGTTAGTAGCCGATCTCTGGATCTGTGCTTTCTTTTTTTAAAATATATTTTTATTGATTTGAGTGTTGGGGTCCAACCCCAGCAGGTCCAGGGGTTCCCCAAGGTGTGGACAGAGTCAGTGAAGAAGGAATGACAGCAGCCTAGCCAGGATCTCTAGCCAGGATCTCCAGCCAAGTTCTGGTCGCCTCTATTTGTTCTTAAAATCATTTAATTCATATTATTCAATGGCTTGTAAAGGATTTGGTACTAAGTCATTAGAATAGCTTCAGGGAAATGGAAAACAAAACAAAACAAAATAAATGTTCTCCATTTTTTTAAAGAAGGCTAGCACAGACCAGATAGAGCCATATCTTCCTCTCTCTCTCTCTCTCTCTCTCTCTCTCTCTCTCTGACACAAAATAATATCAAATTCACTTACATATACAATTTTACATATATTATTAATAAAATATAAACTTGATAAAGGTAAATATAGCTGATTTTACTGAATATCAGAAAATTATTAAATAAGTGAATATGCATAAAATATTCTTGGATGGAAAGACTTCTAGTATACAGTTGCCAATGCCCATATATATTAATTTATAAATATACTGTAGTGATAAAAATCACAAAACAATACAGGTTAAACTGAAAAAAACTCTTCTTTAAAAAAATAATTACAAAACTGATATAATCTGCAAAAGAAGAATTTTGTTGTTAAATGTTAAACAGTACTCTAAAGCTAAAACAATTGAAACTTATAATATTGTCACAAGCAATTGATGAACAAAGAGAAAATAGATTATTCAGAAATAATACAATTATTTTCAATGCATTAAGTAATAGTAAAGTATGATATCAAATAATTGGGTAATGAAATAAACAAAGTAATAAATGGTTATTTTGTCAAGTAAACATTTGGAAACAAAATTATAAATTACTTCTCTATAAAATGCCAACCAACAAAATTATTTCAGATGAATTAAACAGCTAAAGGAAAACATAAACCTTGAGAGTTCTGGATAAAAATCTTAGATGGTTAATTATATATACTTGGTATAAAAGATGACTCTACACCTCCAGAAGAAACAATAAGGAAAAAATTGATAGATCAAACTGCATAAAAAATGTAAACTTCTGTACTTAAAAAAAATAATTACCTCTGCCCAGCTGGCATGGCTCATTGGTTGAACCTATGAGCCAGAAGGTCACGGTTCTATTCCCACTCAGAGCATATGGCAGGGTTGTGGGCTTGATCCCCAGTGGGGAACATGCAGGAGGCAGCTGATCAATGATTCTCTCTCATCATTGATGTCTCCATCTCTCTCTCCCTCTCCCTTCCTCTCTGAAATCAATAAAAATATATTTAAAAGAAAAAAAATAATCACCTCATAAACAAATTAAAATGACAAGAACACACTGGGAAAAATAACATATTTGGCAGAAAACAAATGATAGTCTTACTAAATTGTTTTTGCATATCAATAAGAAAACATGAACAGCATTAGAAAAACAGATGAAGGATATAACAGCAAGTCACCAAAGAAAAATATAAATGGTTAAGATATATAATAAATGTTTAGTCTTTCTAGTAGAAAAAGATACAGAAATTTTGTCAAATTGCCAAATATTAAAAGTACTAGAACTCAATGTTTGAAATTTCATATGTATCTCCATACTTTGTGTTGAAGATGTTAGTTTTATAACCTTATGCATAAAATATGGTGATACACACACACACACACACACACACACACACATACATATGTAATCGTAGGAAAGCTCATATCTTTGTGAAAATTCATTATAAGGCAATGGCTTGGAATTTATTCCAAAGGCAGGGTAGTGGGAACAGTATGTCCAAGTTGCAGGCAATAAGGAGGTGCATTTTGTGCAGAGAATTTACAACAATAATAAAGCTGACAAGAGAACAGTTTGCTTTTATTCTCTCCATGCACAGCCAATTTGAAACAATATCAGTGATTTAAATATGCCTGCCCACTAGGCTGGACTACTACTATCTAACTTTGGTGCTCTACTGTTCTGGGCAATAAGAAAAATGCAAAAATATGTAATGAATAATAATTACCATTCTATTCATTTATAATTAAAAGAAAACACTCTCCTAAATGCCTAATATTATAAGATTAGTAAAATCATGAAACATTTATATTTCACAATCATTAAAAATGATGGTGCTATTCTGTGCTTGTTCATCAATGGTATATTGTTAAATAAAATTAAATACAGGACACAAATTTTCACTCAATCTGTTTTTAGATGTATTTATATTAAATATATAATTTTAAATATATTTTATTGATTTCAGAGAGGAAGGGAGAAGGAGAGATAGAAACATCGATGAGAGAGAATCATTGATTGGCTGTCTCCTACACACCCCATACTGGAGATTGAGCCCACAACCTGGGTATGTGCCCTGACTGGGAATTGAAATGTGACCTCCTGGTTCATAGGTTGACACACAACCACTGAGCCAGGACGGCTAAGCATCTATTATATTACGTTCAATAAAAGGTTACCAAATAATAGTTTTAATCACAATATGATTTAAAATTTTTATCATTCTGTAAGAGAGAGATACCAGAAAAGATAAACAGGATCTATAACACCTGATCCACCCAATGTGCCTGCATGTGGTGTACACACACACACACACACACACACGCACACGCACATGCACACACTCACATACACACGTTTTATTAGTGTAGTTGTCCTCAAACTTTGCTGCACATTAGAATATCCTGAGGAGATTTTAATATCCTAATACCCAGAAATCATTCACATCAATTAAATCAGAATCCCAAGTGGGGCCAGGGAGAGACCAAGCATCAGCATTTTTAAAAGTTCCCTGATGGGTCCAACATTCAGCTAAATTTAGAACCAACTGATTGCATCCTGGCTGCTCACATGTGGCTCATGGATCTGCATGCTCCAGCACCCACCCCTGGGAGCTAGTAAAAAGGCAGAATATTGGGTCCCATTACAGACCAAAATCAGCATTTTATAATAAGATCCTTCGTGTTTTAGTAAAGTGCAAGCAACATCTTTGTTTCCATCTTTAAAATACTTGATTTCAATAGAGGAAATGGCTATGGGGTTCAAAGTAAGTCTAAAAAACATCAAATCACTAAAATTCTATCTAAAAACTCAGATTCCTGGAGACCAAGATGGCGGCATAGGTAAACACCGGAGATTGCTGCCGCAAACCACCACTTCAAAAATACAACTAAAAGACGGAACGGACATCACCCAGAACCACAGGAAGGCTGGCTGAGGAGAGACTCTTCAACTAGAAGGAAAGACAACAGCATACCAAGGCTCAGAGGAGGCGCAGTGTGGAAAATACAAAGGTACGGAGGTGCGCACGCAAAGTGGGCTGGTGGCTGAGGGCGCGGTTGTCTTTTTCAAGCAGGAGGGAGTCTCAGACTCTGAGCTCCAGATCCAGGCGAGTCTCTAGGGACTCAGATTCAAACGGGAGAAGCGGGATTATCTGGCATCAGTTGGAACGTGAGGGCAGCTTTCTCTCCGAGGTTTGCAGCGGTTGCTGGGGTTCTGAGAAGCAGAGCCTCTGGGAACGGGACTGAGAGCAGCCATAACTGCTCCCTCCGCCCATCCTGTTGATCCCGCCCCACCCAAGCCCTGCGCAGAGCCATTTGTCGGATCGCCTCAGGCAAAGGCTAGATTAGCACCTCTCCAGAGGACAGAAGTTTTGCCACGGCAGACACAGCTGATTCTCACAGCCAGTCGACCTGGTGGTCAAATCCCTCTAGCATTAACTACAACAATCAAGACTTAACTAGAACAAGACTGCGCACAAAGACCACTAGGGGGTGCACCAAGAAAGCATAAAAAATGCGGAGACAAAAAACATGACCAAAATGGAGGATATAGAGCTAAAAAATGCAATTTTGAGGGCTTGCAATAATGTACTAGAAGCTGCCAATAAACTTGATGAGAGACTCACGAAAACTAATGAGACCCTCGATGCTATGATAAAGAACCAACTAGAAATTAAGCATACACGGACTGAAATAAAGAATATTATACAGACACCCAATAGCAGACCAGAGGAGCACAAGAATCAAGTCAAAGATTTGAAATGCGATGAAGCAAAAAACACCCAACCGGAAAAGCAAAATGAAAAAAGAATCCAAAAATACGAAGATAGTGTAAGGAGCCTCTGGGACAACTTCAAGCTTACCAACATCAGAATTATAGGGGTACCAGAAGGTGAGAGAGAGCAAGATATTGAAAACCTATTTGAAGAAATAATGGCAGAAAACGTCCCCCCACCTGGTGAAAGAAATGGACTTCCAGGTCCAAGAAGCGCAGAGAACCCCAAACAAAAGGAATTCAAAGAGGACCACACCAAGACACATCATCATTAAAATGCCAAGAGCAAAAGACAAAGAGAGAATCTTAAAAGCAGCAAGAGAAAGAGACTCAATTACCTACAAAGGAATACCCATACGACTGTCAGCTGATTTCTCAACAGAAACTTTGCAGGCCAGAAGGGAATGGCAAGAAATATTCAAAGTGATGAATACCAGGAACCTACAACCAAGATTACTTTATCCAGCAAAGCTATCATTCAGAATTGAAGGTCAGATAAAGAGCTTCACAGATAAGGAAAAGCTGAAGGAGTTCATCACCACTAAACCAGTATTATACGAAATGCTGAAAGGTATCCTTTAAGAAGAGGAAGAAGAAAAAGGTAAAGATACAAATTGTGAACAACAAACATGCATCTATCAACAAGTGAATCTAAGAATCAAGTGAATAAATAATATGATGTACAGAATGAACTGGTGATTATAATAGAATCAGCGACATAGAAAGGGAATGGACTGACTATTCTTGGGGGGGAAAGGAGAATGGGAGATGCGGGAAGAGACTGGACAAAAATCGTGCACCTATGGATGAGGACAATGGGTGGGGAGTGAGGGCGGAGGGTGGGGTGGGAACTGGGAGGAGGGGAGTTATGGGGGGGGGAAGAGGAACAAATGTAATCTGAACAATAAAGATTTAATAAAAAAAAATTCTGAAACTCATGAACACATAAAAAAATAAAAAATAAATAAAAACTCAGATTCCTACTCATTTTACATTCCTTTGTCTAGAAGGGAGTGCAAACAATTTTTATTAATCCATAATCAATAAGAAAATAAAGCAACTAAAGGTTCATTGGAAACAGATTTACAAAGTAATGTATTTCCTTGCTCTTGGGAAGAACAAATTGCATCATGATTTTTCTTTCTCTTTTGTCTATGGGAAAAAGAAATTCCAGACTTTGAGTTCAATATTAATTTATTTGTTTTTTGCAGACATATTAGCCAAGTAACTTCATAAGCTGTACTTTAATAAATTTGCCAGGTCTCTAGAAAAATTAGGTGACATATCTCTTGTCCAGATCAAAAGAACATCTGAGTCATTCTTATTTGATATTCTAATCCCAGCTGTTGTTTAAGTAACAAACTGCAAATGAGTAAAGTTATTAAAAGAAAAATAAAACCCTGAAGTCTGGGGAGGGGTATTAAAATGAGACAAACTTTTAAATTAAAAAAGCAACTGCCATACAAAGTATTTTGTGTAGGAACTAAATTTACATAATGGAAACTCCAGGCAACCTGAATCAAAGCAATAACCCAATGCAATAACAACTTTATTAAGATAACATCTATATACATTTAGAAAATAAAGGCATTTCCCTCAGCTTTGACATGGTATTCTCCTAGTAGAAACCAGCATTATAAACTCTCAGTAACAGAAGAAAGTTGGCTGACACACTGATGTTTCTTGTGTTAACATGTTAATGCAAACTCAGTTTCTTAGCAACTATAAATATCACCACTGTTCTATATATGGTGGATGGAAGTTTAAATTGAATTCTGTATCATAAAATTTTATTAGGGCTTCAGAGTTTTTTAAAAAAAACTCTCTTTCCTTATTTATTGAATCCTCATCAAAACTCTGTAATTGATTATCTCCATTATAGAGACAGAGAAATAAAACTTGAAGTAATTCTATAGCCTATCTAAGAACACATGTCGGCAAGTGGAAGAGCATAAACTCAAATCTAGATCTTTCATTCCAAATTTCTCCCATATTACAGCTTCTTTTCATGTAATTTAATTCTATCTCTTTCAATATTTTTGCTCATTGTTTTTTGTGATCACACATGCACATACATACATTCATACATACACATATGTGCATACACCCACACACACACACACACACACATGCACTTTTGAGTAATCCTGGCCAAAATCCAAGTCAGAATTTGTTACATAAGTAGATTCATATAAGCTGCATTTTCAAATTCTAATGCCAGCTGTATATCTCTAGGCAAATTAATATGAACATAGGGTCTTTGTTGGTTCTCCCATTATTCTGAGAGTTAGCATTAAATTCTGCTTCTTCTGCAGATTATCCTCAGTGTGCTTGCCCAAATTAGCAAGGGAATAGTTCCGCAGACAATATTATTGATGGTTCTGCAACATATAGTTAGTTCTTAACTAAATTCTACTTTTTATAGAAAGGTCATGCCAAGTCTGTCTATATGTGCCAGAGCACTCCTTATTGTATACCCTGTTTTATTTTTATTGTCTTATTGTAATGTGATTTTTATTTTTATTTTTTTGTATTGTGTTTTTAAAATTATCTAGGGTATTTTTGTGGTACTAACACAACACATAGTAAATTAATATAAAACTATCTAGAAGGCAGGTTAGAGTTTGCTTATTTAAACATAACAAATAGTCACAAAATTTCTCACATCATTTTTCTAGAACTCATTTGGATTTACTTTTTTTTTTTTAATATATTGATTTTTTACAGAGCGGAAGGGAGAGGGATAGAGAGTCAGAAACATCGATGAGAGAGAATCATCAATCAACTGCCTCCTACACACCCCCTACTGGGGATGTGCCCCCAACCAAGGTACATGCCCTTGACCGGAATCGAACCTGGGACCCTTGAGTCCGTAGGCCGACGCTCTATCCACTGAGCCAAACTGGTTAGGCCTGGATTTACTTCTTATCCATGCTAGTTCACTTGGTTATCTTTTTTTATATGTCTGTGGTAAGCATGTCCATGTATATCAAGGTGAAAGAAAATTTTCAGGAATTCTAACAAATCATGATGTTAATATTTCCCAAACTATAATTTTACACTTAATGAAATCATGGAAATAAAACCCATGGAGAAAATAATTGGAAATAGACATAAATTAATAATACCAAACACAACAGAAACAATCAATACTCAATTCTAAATAATTTCTATTCTAAGGAATTTATAATGATTTCTCCAATACCATTTTATGTTTTTTCAGCAAGCACAATAATTCTCATTACAAATAGAGATCCCTTTGGGATATTCTCGTTATTATTAGTTATTCTCTAATCTTTGAAGGCAATTGTACTCATTACAAAATATAGAACTTAAAACTAAGAAAAACAAATCTTAATTAAAGTACCTACTTACTTAAATATTCAGATATTTTCTCAACATTTATTCTGCGGGTATAGAGGTATCTGATTCAATTCGATAAACTAAAATTTTAATCCAATTTATGCTAAATGTTATCTTAGTAAAAATTAAATATTTTCTCATGTTCATTATTAGAGTTAGAAAATCATATATTAACCAACCACTATTTAAAAGGGAAAACAAGTTATTAAAGTTACTGCCATCACATTTAAGGAAACATGTTAATTATAACATAAAAATTATCATTGTTGCAGTAGTCTCCAAATGTGGCCCCTCAATGAACCATGACTTCCAGTATTTAGTCCTTTATACACTTAGTTTACCTGAATATGGGCTGACACTGCAACTTGCTTTTGACCTATCAGAGGCAGTATAATTGTTTCTATCTTCAAGGTTAGATCATAAGAAGCTCTATAACAGGTGTGGGCAACCTTTTTGTGAGTGCGTGCCAAAACCAGCAAAATCTCTGACTCAAAATTCTTTTGCGTGCCAACCCTAATTCTTTTAGAATATGTTACACCTACTTGATATCTCTTAAGGTGTACGTATGTGAAGAACCTTAAATAATAAAATTCATTTGAGCGACAAAAACACAGTATATGATGATAAAAAATACATTTATTTTTTAATGTATACATGTTATGTAAAATTATTTATTTATCTAAGATGCACCTACACTGAATTTACCTGAAAAATAAAAAAGTCAATATTTAGAAAAAAATTGTAAATGGAAGATTATAAGAGAGGGTTTCGCGTGCCAGCAAAAGTTACTGGTGTGCCATGTTTGGCACACGTGCCAGGGGTTGCCCACCCCTACCCTATAACTTATACCAAAATCTCTTGAAATGTTTCTTTCTCCTAAGAAGCCCTTCTGCCTTAAAGCTACCATGTTGTGAGGAGCCCAAAATAATTACAGTGAGGGAGACAGAGACAGACAGAAAGACAGATGGAGACAGACCAGACATGTGCATGAAGCCTTCTTAAACGTTTCATCCTAGAACATGGCATATATGGAAGAACCCAGGCATGAAATAAGGCTGACAGAACTGAGGCTCCATCAGATATCTGAGCTAGGTAACTCATCTACCTGTCTCTAACCATGGAAACCCCAGTTATACCAGATGAGAACTCAGACAATGAGGAGCAGACATGAGCCATTCTCACTATATTCTGATGGAAATCCTGACCCACAGAACTGGAAGCATAATTGTTATGCAAATGAGCCAGAAGATGGCCTCTGTGTTTTGGTCCCTAAGCCAAAATTGGTTATTTTTTACTGCAGACTGAAACCTCTTAGTTCAAAATCCCTCCACTGTCAAACTTTTAGACATTCAATTGGTTTAAAAATAGCTCAAACAAGCAGATTTTTAGTCATAATAGAGATAGCCTGCTTTGCATACTCCGAGAAACCTCACCCAACACCTGCCAGCAGAGATAAGGTAAATCTATGATTAAAAGACTCCAAGCTTTGACTGTTCTTCAGAGCTTTCTGGCTCAAAGACTTTCTGCTGAACAACATCACCAGGTGCCCTAAACATGTTAACCCCTCAATAGCGTCTGGACAGACTCCTACTCTGAGAGATTTCCCCACGTGCAGACCTGTCAAAGCATAACCCAATCCAGCCAGTATAGGTTCCTGTCACTTCCTGGTCACCGATTCGTGCACCAGTGGGGTCCCTTGGCCTGGCCTGCACCCTCTTGTAATCTGAGACCCCTCGGGGGATGTTAGATAGAATGATATCTTAGTAAAAATTATTATTTTCTCTCTATTCCCACAGGCCAGGCTGAGGGACACCACAGTCCTCTAGTATGCATATAAGATCTTTGGTTAATCTCTTCCCACACTCCCCCAACCCCCCTTTCCTCTGAGATTCATCAATGGCCAATGCACATCATAGCCCACCAGCCAGTGGGCCAGTGGGCCAGTGGGCTGGTTGGCCAGTGGGTCGGTGGGCCGGTTGGATGATCGCTTAGCCTTTTTATATAGATAGATGATTAAATTTTATCTCAATCTTCTTAAAAGTATGTGGAATGGTAATTTTTTTTTTTTTTTTTTTTTTTTTTACCAATAAGGATACTGAGTTACCAGAGAAGGGATAGGGTCAAGCCTCAAAACCCTCTCTAACTCTTATCTTCATAAAAAATTTGATTTCTGCATGCTAACTCCCGAAGGAAGATACAGTTGGCTAACTTTCATTTGCAAAGGGGAAATGAAGCTGCATTAAAGTGATGTTTTTGATAAGCTTAATGTATGTAGATATATTTGATTTTTTTGGAAGGGAACAACTGCTTGCCTAAAGTTATTAAACACACTGTACAATGTCAAACATCAGTGAAAATCTAATCATGAACTTGCATGTCTCAGCTGGTATGGCTCCTGTGCCAAGGCTAAGAAAACCCAGGAAAACCAGGAGGTCACTATGCCTGATTGATGGGTTCAGTCAAATCATGATAAGCAGAAGCCAAAACTATGTAAAACTGAGAGTTGATATACAAAGACAAGACACAGACAAATATTGCAGCCAAGTAAAAATGACCAGTTAAGCTATAATGAAGGGACAGAATGATAGGCAAAAACAATGGCAAGAATTCCTCATAGTATGACAACTAAGAGTATGAATTAAGAAAAATAGAGAAAAGGTAACAAAATGCCAGAAACAAGTTGAAATTTGACCTATTGTAGGAGCAGAAGTAACATGTAAACCTATTTCATAAATTATGAAGCAGCAAAAAATTTTATCTATTATTAGGTATTATGTTTGTTATTTTTCCTTTTTATTGAATTTATTGGAGTGACACTGGTTAACAATATTATATAGGTTCCAGGTGCACAATTCTACAACATTTAATCAATTAAATTTCACCATATGTCCCTGCGAGGAAAGGATGATACTGGTCTTTGTCACCATTGCAAGCCCAGTATCACATTTAGAAGCCATCACAAAAGTAAGGGTTCAGCATTATTTGTTGAATGATTAAATGAATAAGTGGAACCACCCAGGTGAATACCGTCTCATCATATTAAGGCTCTATACTGTCTTCCTCAAATGCAATATTTCCTTCTCTGTGCTCATAACAAGCTCTGTTTATGTTAGTATCATATTTATCACATTAATGGTTATATAAATTTCTATTTTCCAACATAGATTGTGAGTTCTTTAGAGCCTTGAAGTTAGAAATCATGTGTTGATCACTGTTGTATCCTAGGACCTTTTACAGTGCTGGATACATCACAGGAACTCAAAAGTGGAAAGATGAACTCTGTCAGCTTTAAAATTCCAATTGGCCTTGCTTCAAGAACAAACCCATTTGTACACAGGACAGAAAGCCAGGTATTATTGAGGAAAATTGCTTAATCTGCTCTAGGTATTACAGATAATGTCCTGAATCTTCGTAGTTTCATAATAATTTAAAACATTCTTCTTCTCCTTCTACACCTTCTCCTTCTATTTCTTCTTTTCTTTCTCCTCCTCTTCCTTCTTCGCCTCTTTTTCCTCTTCTTTTTCTCCTTTTTCCTCTCCCTCCTCCTCCTCCTCCTCCTCCACCTCTTCCTTCATTTATAAATATAAGCCACATATTAAGACTTCATTGCCCTTTCAGAACAAACAAAATATATCATGGTAATTTTATATTATTTGGAAAAGGATAGACTTTAAATCCAAAATACATAGGGTTTTAACAATTAAAGTAAAGCATTAGTTTATAAAGCAGGTGATCGAGTTTTAAAGTTCATTATCCAGAAATATGATGAGATGTCGAGTGTGTTTCTCTCCACATCCTGCATGGTTCAGGGTTCGGGTCTGGAAGAGGAGCCGCACACAAATGAAAGAGAAATGACACAAGATAATTTGGAAATATTGGGGGACCAGGTGGGCAAGTCCAACTCAAGGAGAGGGACTTCCACTGATGCTCAGGCGGCTCCAATCTTTGATTTGATGTGGGGTAGCCCTAAGGAAAGGAGGTTTCAATGACACACAGATTAGCTCATCAGCAGACAATTTCCAGAAATAGGCAGAATATCTAATCAACAATAATCAACAAGGATTTACATGAGTATCTAAGGAATTAAGTGAATTAAGGTGGGGATGATGCTTCAGCTATCATTATCTAGATTAACTGGGTGGTACCAAGATTAACTGGGTGGTGCACAGCTCCGACCTTTGCTAGGGCTTCGAAGGTCACTAGCTTTGGGGGGTCTCTACTCTTCTCTGCTAGTGAAGATGATAGGTGGTCTCTGACATCTCCCCTGCTGGGGTCCTGCCCCAGCAGGTCCAGGGGTCCCCAAAGGTGTGGAAAGAGTCAGCGAAGAAGGAATGACACGGAGACAGCCTTCAGTTGATCAGCAGCCTAGCCAGGATCTCCAGCCAAGTTCTGGTCAGGATCTCCAGCCAAGCTCTGGTCAGGATCTCCAGCGAAGTTCTGGTATTAGGTTCTCTTGCCATGTTCTCTCGATAGGTTCTCCAGATTCTCCAGCCAGGTTCTGTCCAGGTTCTCCTGCCATGTTCTGTCTAGGTTCTCCAGCCAGGTTCTATAGCCAAGTTCTGTGTCTAGGTTCTTCAGCCAAGTTCTGTAGTCAGGTTCTGTCCAGGATCTTTTGCCATGTTCTATCCAGGTTCTGTCTCTAGGTTCTTCAGCCAGGTTCTCTCGCTAGGTTCTGTTTCTAGGTTCTGTCTCTAGGTTCTGACTCTAGGTTCTGACTCTAGGTTCTGTGTCTGGGTTCTGTGTCTAGGTTCTGTATTGGATCTCCAGCCAAGTTCTGGTTAAGATCTGATCAGGATCTGATGAGGATCTGATGTTTATTGTCTTGTTACATCCGTATTTATACCAGTCGATTTTAATCCTGTCAATTTCTATTACAAAGGTTAGGGCGTTTCTTATCTCCATTCCAGGGAGTAAAGATTATGTAGCTTAACTACCCGCCTGGCACTTAATTAAGGGATTGTATCCCCTCCCTAACCTCAGGGAAAAATCCCCACCTGGGGAAACAACCTTTCTTGGAGAGGTGACCTTGGTCAAAACACATAGCGCTAAGGGGAGTAAAACATATTAAGAACAGTATGCTATATACGCCAGGTCCCTTGAAACATACTTCTCTGCAGCGACTGTGTCAAGCAGCAAGGGTGGACCGGATCCCGGCACTCCCCCTTCTTTTTCCCTTAAAAATTCTTGTATCTGTAGACCAGAAATATAAGAACAAGTCCCAATTTCAATGTCCAACAGTTCTTTTTTTTTTTTCAGATGAAGCTCATCTTCGCATCATTTGGCACCCAAAGGAAGAGGAGGGGGCACTGCAATGGGGACTGCTGATACTGCCTCTTCTGTGTTTTCATTGTTGATCCTATTGGCCAAATCAGGTACACACGCAGGTATCAGTGTTGCTGCTATTCTTCTGATCCTTGCAGGACAGTTAGATGTCCATCTCAAACTGAGCACCATCCCCAACTGCATGCTTTCTGTCATGATTGTTCAGGTTGTTCAAATTGTTTACTTCTACTTTGGAGTCCTCGATTAAGATGCCAGGGCTGGTGACTCCTGGGATATTGGGCAGATGGCAGGGTGGGGTCTGAGCCATGGGAGAATTTCGATGATCCAACAGAAACTTTCGATCATAAATGATTCAGGTTCCTCCTGGTGTGGTGGAGAAGAGCGTCCCCCAGGGCATGGTGCAATAGTCATGAGGTAGCTGCTGGCGTCTCTGATGGGCATGGTGCAGGTGGGGATGGCAGGGCTTTGGCTGGGCTGGTGGCCGCTTTCAGGGGATGAGGACATGGCTCTGGGCGCAGGATCTCGGGCTTTGTGCGGCGGGAGGGCAGGCAGGCGGGCAGCAGCCACAGCAGCAGCAGCAGCCGCAGCAGCAGCAGTAGCAGCCGCGGCGGGGGCTGGGTGTGCTCCGCTCCCTCCTCTCAGGCTTCCTCTCCTTCCCTCATCTGCTCAGCTCCTGCCCCCGCCCTCTCAGCTGCCACCGCCACCTGGTTCTCAGCCAGCAGCCTCAGCAGCAGGAGCAGCTGCAGCAGCGGCTACGACCAATGTCCAACAGTTCTGAGACTAAGTTTCAATGTCGGACAGTTCATGTGTATATGCCAGCAATACATGCTGGTTCTGGATGGTGGACAAATGGTGGAAAAGCAAGTCTGTCCCTCTCTGGTTTGGTCCTGGGCAAAATGCAGCGATGCATACCTGGTGACTGCTAGCATGGCCAGACATCTTCACCATCTCCATCTCTGAACTGTCTCTTTCCTGTCGTGGTGGCTGGAGCAATCTGGTCAGTTTCTCTCTGGGATTTGTTGTTGCAGGAATCCACATTGTCTTGCAGCTATTCTTTGAAAATATACAAACATATTCTCGACCAAAGGTTAATTTGCCCAAATGATTTTCCTTTGGCTTATTTTGACATTATGTGTGTTTTCCTGGGTGTCTTGCCATTAGCATTATAAATGAAAAATTTTATCTAAATGTAATTTAGTTACAGGATCTGTTTCCTTACATGGCATTTTTCCACTATATTTTTCCACTATATTTTTCCACTATCCCCACTTTTTTTATTTTATTATTAGGAGGATATTTGGAAATTTTATAATGCAGTCTAGATAACTTTAAATGTTATTTTTTTGCACAAAAATATGACTGCTTTAGTTCATTGCATGTTAAGCAATTTTACCACGAAATGAAAATGTTGGTTAGTACTTCTTGAATAATTACTTATTTCAAATTATCCAAATTTAATTAATTTGAAAACTTGACTACTATTTTACTGTCAAATTTAATACTCTAAAACAATCTTAATTTACATTGTGAATATTAATGGAAAGGATTATTTTGCATCCTTGTGAAGGCCCTGAGCATTCCTGTTGTTAGGCTAGATTTAGATATAGGATAGCTGCTGTTAGCCAAGTCTCTGTTTTCTGGGTCCTGAACTCAGCTGGACCAAGTCTCTTTCTGTTATCTGGGTCCCAATCGGGGCTGGGCATGGGAAGCGAGAAGCAGCCACAGGGGCAGGAAACCTCCCTCAGAAGGGGTGAGTGTTCAAGCCCCTGGATAATTGGGGGGGGGGTGAGGATCTGTGCCCCACCTCTGTTTATCCCCAAGTTCTCTTCTACTGGCCCCTCCGCGTCTGTGCCTGTCTTAGGTCGTTCCTCCCTGGAAATCTTACCCATCATTGGCTAACCAGCCATCCTCCGGGGCCAAGCAGGGTGATGTGAGGTACAGTTCTGCCTCCTTGATAGCCTATGCCTCTGTGGCCTCCACACCCAGCAACTGCCTTTGGATCCCCTCACCTACTGGTGGGGCCCCGGCATTGATCATGGGGAACCCAGGTTTTCTTCTCCACAGAGGGCCCAGCTTACGCCATTGGGCAAGAGACAGATCCATGGTACCAACCACCATGATCTCAGCATGAACAGAGAACTCAGGCAACAGCTGTAGGCAATTGGATTGTGAGAAGAGGGACCCTCTTGGCAAAAAGGTCAATACAGAATGCTTAAGTGCCTTCCAAGGGGGCCTTCCACACAGTGGAAGGGATTGAATCCCTTCATGTCCTTATTAAATTGCTGCCAAACATTCAAAGAATTAGTTTGTAAGTCTGTTTGGGATAAATGCACAATATGCTGTTGTAAAGCATCAAAAATTATTAATGAAACTTTCAGAATAGTACCATGTAAGAATATTCTTTGCTCTAGATCATGACAATTCAATTTTAAACTGGCTGTCTCAAGGTTTGGGATGAGGAATCTATTTTGCAAATAAGGCAATTTACAGAAGCAAAGACTGCATGCTATCTAACTTACAGTTTTGGGTAAACACATTATCTAGAGTCCTTGGGTAACCTAAGTTAAACTTAGGCATGTTATCTAAATTACAGTTTTGGGTCTATAACCCTTGGGTGACCTGGGTTAAACTTAGGCACTTTATGTAAATTACAGTTTTGGGTCTCCAGAACACTGAGTTAATAGGGACACGTTAACTGGAGCTCTCTGACCTTGGAATAGCTGTGTTGTCCTTCCCAGGTAAAGGAAAAATGTGCCTTCTAAGACCAGTATGAAACTATAGTTTTTACCTGAAATAATTGTTACCATACTTCACTTTAACATGCTCCAAGTGGTCTCTGGGCTGTTGGTTATCCACCTTGTCCTCCTCCTGCTCCTCATCTTCAGTGGACTGCTTGGAGTCGCTGCTTTCTGTGGCTGAGATAGTTGAATGTCTGCAGCTGCATGGTGTGGCTCCAGGTGCAAGGTCCTCAGTCTGGCTAGTTTCTCTCTTGGATCCCTGATGCAGTTTAATATTTCTACCAGGAATCCACACGGGTTTGGAAAAATTCTCTGGGAATATACAAGCGTACCCTCTGCCAAAGGTTAATAATGGTTCAGGTCCCTTCCATAAACCAGATTCGGGATCCTTCCATTTAACTAGACCATTTTTTTTTGTTTTATTCTGACACCAAGGTAGCTCCATATGTTTCTTTCCATCAGCATAACAAGTGAAAAAAATTAAAGTAATTAAGGCTTGGTGCAGCCTACCTGCAGATGATTTCTCCATCATCCCTCCTTTTGGTTTATCAAGTTGGGATTTTAGCCGTTGATGCTGTCGATCAATAATGGCCTGTCCTTGGGAATTATATGGTACTAGAAGCTCGGTGCACAAAAATTTGTGCACTCAGGGGGGAGAGGGGGTCACTCAGCCCGTCCTGTGCCCTCTCGAAGTCTGAGATCCCTTGGGAGATAATGACCTGCTGGCTTAGGCCTGCTCCAGGGTGGCAGAGGGCAGGCCCAATCCCTAGGTGCAGCCCCTGGTGGGGCTCAGAGCAGGGCCGATTGGGGAGTTGGGGCGCTGCCCCTGTCATGCACAGAGCAGGGCGGATCAGGAGGTTTTGATGCCACCCCTAGTCATGGCTGATTGGGGGGTTGGGGCACCACCACCTGTCACACTCAAGGCAGGGTCAATAGGGAAGTTGCGGCGCCACCCCCTATCATGCACATAACAGGGCCAATCAGGGGCTTGGGGCGCTGCACCCTGTCACATACAGAGCCCCAGGGCAAAAAGGGGGAAGGGAAGATCCCCACATCAGGCACAGAGCAGGGCTGATCAGGAGGTTGGGGCACCTTCCCCTGTCATGAACAGAGCAGGGTGGATAGGGAGGTTGTGGCCCTGCCCCCTGTCACACACAGAGCAGAGCCGATCAGGGGGTTGGGGCACCCCACCCTGTAAAACACAGAACCTCAGGGAGATCAGGAGGTTGGGGAGCTCCCCCCTAACAGGCACAGAGCAGGGCTGATCAGAGGGTTGGGTGACCTTCCACTGTCAAAAACAGAGCAGGGCGGATAGGGAGGTTGTGGCCCCGCCCCCTGTCACTCAAAGAGCTTTAGGGTGATCAGGGGGTTTGGGTGCTGCCCCCTGTCACGCTGATCCCGGTGCCGGGAGGCCTCGCTGCTCCACTGATCCCGGTGCTGGAAGGCATATTACACTTTTACTATATAGGATAGAGGCCTGGTGCACGGGTGGGGGCCAGCTGGTTTGCCCTGAAGGTTGTCCTGGATCAGAGTGGTGGTCCCCACTGGGGTGCCTCGCCAGCCTGGGTGAGGGCATGATGGCTGCCAGCCTGAGTGAAGGCATGATGGCTGTTAGCAGCTGGTCACACCTCCTTCAGGGTGGGGGTCCCCACTGTGGTGCCTGGCCAGTCTGGGTGAGGAGCTGAAGGCCGTTTTCAGGCTGGCGGGTGACTGAAGCTCCCAACTGCTCCTTTTTTTCCTTTTTTTTTTTATTCTGGGCCAGCTTTAGCTCTGAGGCTCAGCTCCATTTCTGAGGCCTCAGCTGCTGAAAGCAGGTTTCTGGCCTTTGTTTACCTTCTGTATTTGAAACAATGTTGTGGTCCTGCTGGCTCAAGCCTGGCTAACTAACGCAGGTTTCTGGGGTTTGGTTTAGTTTCTATATTTGTTACAATGTTTCTTAGAGTTGCAGCTCAGTGGTCAGAAAGGCAGGCAGGGAAGCTTGGCTTCCTCCGTCACTGAAGCAAGCAAGCCTCCCTGTTTGTGTAAAGCTGCCTGGCTGCCGGCCTCCATCTTGGATGGCAGTTAATTTGCATATCTCCCTGATTAGCCAATGGGAAGGGTAGTGGAGGTACACTAATTACCATGTTTCTCTTTTATTAGATAGGACTAGAGGCCCGGTGCACAAAAATTTGTGCCCTCGGGGGGGAGGGGAGGTCCCTCAGCCCGGCCTGTGCCCTCTCACAGTCTAGGACCCCTAGGGAGATAACGACCTGCTGGCTTAGGCCTGCTCCCGAGTGGCAGAGGGCAGGCCCAATCCCTAGGTGCAGGCCCTGGTCGGGCTCAGAGCAGGGCTGATTGGGGAGTTGGGGCACTGCCCTCTGTCATCCACAGAGCAGGGCGGATCAGGAGGTTTTGATGCCACCCCTAGTCACGCTCAGGGTAGGGCCGATTGGGGGGTTGGGGCACCGCCCCCTGTCACACTCAAGGCAGGGTCGTTGGGGAGGTGGCGGTGCCACCCTCTGTCATGCACAGAGCAGGGCCGATCAGGGGGTTGGGGCGCTGCCCCTCGTCACACACAGAGCAGGGCCAATCAGGGGTTGGGGCACTGCCCCCTGTCACTCACAGAGCAGGGCCCATCAGGGGGGTTGGGGCTCCATACCCTGTCACACACAGAGCAGGGCCAATAGGGGAGTAGGGGCACCGCCCCCTGTCACACACAGAGCAGGGTGGATCATGCTCAGAGGAGGGCCCATCTAGGGGGCTGGGGCTCCATACCCTTTCACACACAGAGCAGGGCCAATCAAATGGTTGAGGAGATCCCCCCTGTCATGCACAGAGCAGGGCCGATCAGAAGGTTGATGAGCTCCCCACTGTCACTCACACAGTAGGGACGATAGGGGAGTTGGGGTACTGCCCGTCACACACAGAGCAGAGCAAATCAGGGGGTTTGGGCTATGCCCTCTATCACCCACAGAGCAGGGCCGATCAGGGGGTTGGGGTGCCACCACTGTCACACTCAGGGCAGGGCTGATAGAGAGGTTATGGCTGTACCCCATCACACAAGAGCAGGGCCCGTGTGGGGAGGGGGTTGGGGCGCTGCACCCAGTCACACACAGAGCAGGGCCAATCATGGGGTTGGGGTGCCGCACCCTGTCACACACAGATCCGCAGGGCAATCAAGGGGTTGGGGAGCTCCCCCCTATCAGGCACAGAGCAGGGCTGATCAGTTGGTTGGGCGCCTTCCCCTGTCAGAAACAGAGCAGGGCCAATAGGGAGGTTGTGGCCCCGCCCCCTGTCACACACAGAGCCACAGTGCGATCAGGGGGTTTGGGTGCTGCCCTCTGTCACGCTGATCCCGGTGCCGGGAGGCCTTGCGGGTCCACTGGGAGGCATATTACCCTTTTACTATATAGGATAAAGGCCTGGTTCACGGGTGGGGGCTGGCTGGTTTGCCTGAAACATGTTCTGTATCAGGGTGGGGGTCACCACTGGGGTGCCTGGCCAGGCTGGCTGAGGGGCTGAGGGCCGTTTTCAGGCTGGTGGGTGACTGAAGCTCCCAACCGCGCCTTCTTTTCTTTCTTTTTTTTTTTTTATTCTGGGCCAGCTTTAGCTCTGAGGCTCAGCTCCATTTCTGAGGCCTCAGCTGCTGAAAGCAGGTTTCTGGCCTTTGTTTACCTTCTGTATTTGAAACAATGTTGCTGTCCTGCTGGCTGAAGCCTGTCTGACTAAAGCAGGTTTCTGGGGTTTGGTTTAGCTTCTATATTTGTTACAATGTTTCTTAGAGTTGCAGCTCAGAGGCTGGCAAGGCAGGTGGGGAAGTTTGGCTTCCTCTGTCACTGAAGCAAGCAAGCCTCCCTGTTTGTGTAAAGCTGCCTGGCTGCCGGCCTCCATCTTGGTTGGCAGTTAATTTGCATATCTCCCTGATTAGCCAATGTGAAGGGTAGCAGAGGTATGACTAATTACCCTGTTTCTCTTTTATTAGATAGGATTCCTGTGATGTGCTGAATTTTCCACCTTTTACAAAATTCCCTGAATTGACAGCTTGTATAACTATGTCCATTATTGGATTTAATAATCTTTAGAATTCCCATGATGGCAAAAGCAGCTAGGCAATGATTATCAACCTGTTTTGCCATTTCTCCTGTAGATTCAGTAGCCCATAGGACTTTTGAAAAGGTACCTATAAAGACATGTAATGCACCAAGACGTCCAAAAGGAGTATAATGTGTTTCATCCATTTGCCAGATATGGTCCCTTAGCAAACCTCTATGGTTGACTCCTGTGTTAGGCCCTTGAGGTAGATGTAACATGCAAGTGGGACATTTCTTCATAATCTGTTTTGCTTTTTGTGGAGAGATTGAGAATTGTTTGTACAACATTTTTGCAGGCTGATGTAAAAGCTGATGAGATCTGAGGCCTCTTTTAGTAACACAACCAATTGATCAGCATGTGCATTTCCCTTAGTTAATGGGCCAGGCAATAAATACACTGTGAGCCCTGATATGAGTGATATAAAAAGGGTATTGTCTCTGCTGCACAATCTGCTGAACTTTTTTAAACAGTAAGAATAAATTTTGGTCATTAAGCCATTTCAACCAGCCAGTTTCAATTCTACTTACTAGGCCCGAAGCATAAGAGGAATCAGAGATTATATCAATAGGCTGTTGAAAATCTTGCAACACAGCCTTAATAGCTTCTAATTCAATTCTTTGCACAGCAGTATAACTGGCCAGTATAACTGGTCAGAATTTATAGTATGATAGGTGGCTTTCCCATTAAATGACCCATCAGTAAAAACAGATGAAGCTCCAGGAATTGGTTCCTGCCTAGTATTTTTTGGTATAATGATGGTGGTCTTATATAAAAATTGTAGTAGTTTATCTTTTAATAGGTGACAGCTAAGTTGCCCTGAATATCCACTTAACCCATTTTGCCAATTTATATCAGTCTGAAATAACATTAATTTTAATTATTTCAGAGAAAACAAAATTTTCTAAAAATTAATTTCTACATTTTAGGCATTTAGCTACCACAACTACACAATTTCTCCCAATTCAATGTGAACCTTAAACTTTTAGCTGGCAAGTCATATATTCAGCATTTCTCAATCAGTAACATTTTTAAGAATAAACTTCAAAAATGCAAGACACAATCAACCAACAGATTCAACTCTGTCCTCTAGATTTTGTATGAGGCATACTCAGATCAATATTTCAGTATTATGTCACTTCAAAATACCTAGACATAAGTTTTTATCATTTAATTCCATAAACTCCAAGGTACCAAGTTTCCAGCGGCTCTGGAAAACCACACCTGAAGCTGGCAAAACAGGCCTGGCCCAGCCCTTGATTTTAAAAATGACCATAATTTTTTATCTGCGGAAATTTAAGAATCAAACTTATAGCTACATTGTTTCCTGCTGGTTGCTTGCCTTCGGGAAATTTCAAAATTGGCCACGAGATTGCAGCCTGGTGTGTGTGTGTCGGGGGTGGGGGTGAGGGGGGGCATAACTGTTTTCCCCTGGCAAAACAAGTTTGGCCTACTCTGGACCATTCAGATGTAAATTGACCACATACTTTCTTTAAGAATTTGCTAGGGGCATTAAACAACTAGCCCCTTTCTCCACTAGAAAGGCTTGGCTAGCCTTTTTAATTAACAAAGGGCCAGTTTTTTACCTGTTTATTTAGAGTTTTATAATTAATATGTTTCAATAATTCTTGAGATTCAAATCCAATTATTATTTTAAGGCATTTACTTTAGCAAATTTTTGTAACAGAGACAATTTTACTGAATTTTCTTTTGGAGACTTGTTGCTAGAACAAGCCTGCATTTCTACCTTGGGTCAAATTCCCCATTTTTCTTAGGAAATAATCAGTCTTGGGATTTATTTTGTACATTTCTAAAGAGACTCCAGCTCAAAACTCTATCTAAATATCCAAAATGGGACAATACGCGCATTAGTTTTAAGCCAGGTTTTCACTTTACACATGAACAGAAATCCCAGAAGTATTTTTAAATTTTGTAAAACTTTTCAATTATGAGGAGATTTTAAATTAGAATACTTGGGGAGGAGGTGTCCATATTGGATCGCCATGTGCTCCCTTCTTCCCTTTGGGGGAAGTTTCAGCAAATGACTCAGATGGTGTATTTTCCCCAAAGTCATGCTTAATAGAAAAAGACATTTTAAATTTTTTCCTATTTCGCTTTCGGAAGCTATGGCTAGCACCCAAGGTTGTCTTAGCCAAAGTTTGGTTGTCATAAGATGTTCTCTGGTGAATTTTAAATAAAACATTAAGTAATCTCATTGCGGGAAAGCTTATAGCTCTGCCCTCTTCTGCCATCTTTGAATCTCTCCACACTGGAGGTCGATTCTGCAGCAGGGTTAAATTTCTTATTACAGATTTTAGATTCCAGATACAAATTAAAATTTTAATTTGGATAAGAAACCACATTTAGGTGACCATGGCACTCTTTTTTCAGTCTAATTTAAAAGGAGATCTATCCTCCTTGACCTCTCCTAAAGGCTCTAGCAAATGAAATACCATTTTCCAGAAGGGGAAACAATTTTTGGAGGCAATTTTTTCCTGCTGCTGACCTTTTTTTTAAGTTCTAATTAACTTCTTGGCAAACTTTTAAGATCTAATCTACCTTTTTCAAGAAAAGCAAGGGTTATGTTCTATAATAACATGCAAAGACTGCAAGAGATTACCTTCTAAAATTTTAACACTTTAAACATGCAAATCAAAAGTCTATAATAAAGTTTCTTACTTTTTTAAAGCCGAATCTATTTTTAAAGCCAAATCCTGCCCCATTAGCCTGGTTAAAAAAAAGTTCCCACACCACCTACAGCTCCAGACTACTGTAGCTGATTGTGGCTGTTTGTGTTCGGTGAAATACCCCCAGCCTACAACTCCAGACTACTGTAGCTGATTGTGTCCATTTGTGTTTGGTGAAATAACCCCCACCTTTGTAGGTGAACTTTCCTACCTTTACGATGAATTCTGTTTGTTCCTCCCCTTGCTACTTAAACTTTGTTTTTCACCTTCACTTCCAGATTACCTGTCCGGCGCCAGATGTCAAGTGTTTCCCTCCATGTCCTGCGTGGTTCAGGGTTCCGGTCTGGAAGAGAAATGAAAGAGAAATGACACAAGATAATTTGGAAATATTGGGGGACCAGGTGGGCAAGTCCAACTCAAGGAGAGGGACTTCCACTGATGCTCAGGCTGCTCCAACCTTTGATTTGATCTGGGGTAGCCCTAAGGAAAGGAGGTTTCAATGACACACAGATTAGCTCATCAGCAGACAATTTCCAGAAATAGGCAGAATATCTAATCAACAATAATCAACAAGGATTTACATGAGTATCTAAGGAATTAAGTGAATTAAGGTGGGGATGATGCTTCAGCTATCATTATCTAGATTAACTGGGTGGTACCAAGATTAACTGGGTGGTGCACAGCTCCGACCTTTGCTAGGGCTTCGAAGGTCATTAGCTTTGGGGGGTCTCTACTCTTCTCTGCTAATGAAGATGATAGGTGGTCTCTGACAATGAGAGAAACAGGAAATAAGAATGAATTTTATTTTAAAATGGTTAGTAATATTTATGAATATCAGAATCATAAATTTCTATAGGACTAACTAGATATAGTTAACCTTTAAAATTCACATTAAAAACAAAACCCTGTCCTTCCAAGGCCTGTCTCTCAAGGCATAATTAGTCAATCAAATCCCTTTTTGAAATTTTCAACATGCAATTGAGAAGAGTGGGTTTACTTTGTCCCGACCCCATAATGATTGGTGGTGAGAGACAGACAAGGGAGGGGGTGACCTGTTTTCACAGATCCTCACACAGATGCCTGCCTAGCTGCATCCCTTGGGAGCTTAGATTCCTCTTAGCTAAGGTGCACCCTTATAAACCCTGGGCCTGGTCACCTCCAAGTGGCGGTGAGTCACCATTATGCCATATGAGGAATCTCAGAACCGCAGGTTGGGGCCCACTCGGACTCCATAACCGAAGTCGTGGAGCCACACAGAGGAGAGGAGAGGGCAGGCCCTCTTCCTCCACACTCACACACTTTCACCAGGCATTCACTCAGAGTTTAAACAATCTATCCAATTCCTGACTGATTCCCAATTCCTGACTAATTGCCTAAGGGAGCTCTATGGCTTCCAGGGAGGTGATCAAGCTCCCCTTCCACTCATTTGGAGTGGGCCTGACTGATAGGGGGTCAACAAAGACGACTGACCCTGACCCATTTTGACAAAGACAAAGACAACAAATGTGGAAGGGGAAAATAAGACACCAACAGAAAAGGCAGGTGAATGGCCAATGGCGGCCTTTGGTTGCCGTTCTAACATATTTCTTGCCTTCAAAGTCCCGCTAAAGTGATCAAGGCCAAAATCATCCCCCACGAGGAGATCTAGGTGATGATGACCAAGCATATCAGGAAACTTGTCTGTGGTTGATCATCCCCTCATCATTCATTATGCTCTGAGCTTCCGCATCCAATCTCCATCCCCTCATCATTCATTATGCTCTGAGCTTCCGCATCCAATCTCTTCAAAGATCCCCAGGTGATAGGAGGAGCCATCTCTGTCTGAAGACGCCTCCGCTGGGGTGTGTCCTGCAGTTTCAAACCTGCCATCTTCTCCTCCATGGACCCGATCGAGAACTCGGTCACCATTGTCTGCGCCTTGAACCTCATGTTAGGGCTTCATCCGCTTTCCTGGCAGCCACTAAGGTCCTGTAGGGAGAGAAACATAAGCATACCCTCTTCCCCAAGTTAGTAGCTCTACCGGACCCTTCCATATGGAGGACTCCTGGTCCCGATACCAGACCTTAGGGTGAGGCTTCTTTGCTTGAGGAATATAGTGCCTTTCAGCAGCTGTCTCCTCATGCTGCTGATTCAAAAATTTTAAAGAATAAATTGCCCGATGCTGGAGTCCAGCCCCAGCAGGTCCAGTGGTCCCCAAAGGTGTGGACGGAGTCGGCGAAGAAGGAATGACATGGAGACTGGGTTCAGTTCATCAGCATAGCGAGGTTCTCCCTCCAGGATCCCCAGCCAAGTTCTGTGTACAGGTTCTCTTGCTAGGTTCTGGTGTGGTTCTCCAGCCAGGTTCTGTCTTGGTTCTCCAGGTTCTGTCCAGGATCTTTTGCCATGTTCTCTCCCTAGGTTCTCTCTCTAGGTTCTGACTCTAGGTTCTTCAGCGAAGTTCTCTCGCCAGGTTCTGTATCTAGGTTCTGTCTAGGATCTCCAGCCAAGTCCTGTCTCTAGGTTCTGTCTAGGATCTCCAGCCAAGTCCTGTCTCTAGGTTCTGTCTTCTGCTGTCTTGTTACATCTGTATTTATACCCGTTGATTTTAATCCTATCAATTTCTATTCCAAAAGTTAGGGCGTTTCTTATCTCCATTCCAGGGAGTAAAGATTATGTAGCTCAAGCATGATTGTTTGTAGTTAAAGTGATTAACTACCCGCCTGGCACTTAGTTAAGGGGTTTTATCCCCTCCCTAACTTCAGGGGAAAATCCCTACCTGGGAAAACAACCTTTCTCAGAGAGGTGACCTTGGTTAAAACACATAGCGCCAAGAAGGTGAGCAAACATATTAAGAACAGTATGCCATATATGCCAGGTCCCTTGAAACAGCAAGGATGGACCGGCTCCCGGCAAATTCCCCCTTTTTTATTTTTTAAATGATAGCGCATGTAAATCAGCGGCCACCTCTCGGATTGGGTTGTTTAAGACTCGGAAGAAGACTGGCAAGCAATGACAGTGAGCATAGCTATAAACATAGTGGATGGAGCGCACAAGGAGCCTTGTTCCTGTAGAAGGTTGCTGGCCTCTTTAGTCAAGAGATTTCAGCTGTCCTCAAGTTGGTGGTTTGGTTGTCCTTGTTGATCTGGCTAGCAGGCAGAGTCATTGGCGATGGGCTTCCCGAAGCGTCAGCTAGTTGAAGGGCTGCATCAAAGGGTCCATCAGGGCCGTGCTTGATGGTGGTGTCGGTGTCCGGGGAGGAGTCACCTGTGATCTCTGGGTCGGATGATATGGATGATACCGGGGAGGAGGAAGAGGCGGAGATGGAGGGTGGTGTGACATAAGGTCAGATTAGACGGTCTGGAATCCACACAGATGAGTCTGCATCCTATGGAAATATACAAGCATCTCCTCTCCCCCAGGTTAAAAGTACATCAGGTACCTTTCAGGCTCCAGTAAGTAAGTGTTTCCATTTGACGAAATAAGTGAGTTTCTGAAAAATGAAAGTTTCTTTTGCTGATTTACTCAGAGTCCTCAGACTTAGCTGAGAGAGTAGCTTCCACTTCTTGATTTTCTACCATCTGTTGGGCCTAAGTTGTTAACTTCTTCAGCTGACCCCATGTTGGCACCTCAGTCCCTTGCATAGCCTTTCTTTTCTTCTTTTTTCTGTTTTTCTGTCATCGAGGCAACTCTAAGTCTTCGGAACGATGGGACAAGGAGCTTCTCTGGGTCCATTGTGGTGATGCATGTAATGCATTTACTTAATCCAAGGCAGGCATTTAAAAAGAAAAACCCCAAATGCTCTCTTGTATCCATTTTAAGAGTAGGATTGGCACTTTCCGCTATTACCTGAGTCCTGATCTATCACCCCAGGGAGAGCTTTCCAATCCTGCACTTTTCCGGAGTGGAAAGGCTGCAGTGGGGTTAAGGATAAGGCTCCTTGGGACTATCCGGCACCTTTCCTTCCTCAGAAAATCATGGACATACTTCTTTTTTTCTTTTTTTAATTAAATCTTTATTGTTCAGATTACATTTGTTCCTCTTCCCCCCCCCCACCCATAACTCCCCTCCTCCCAGTTCCCACCCCACCCTCCGCCCTCACTCCCCACCCACTGTCTTCATCCATAGGTGCACGATTTTTGTCCAGTCTCTTCCCGCATCTCCCATTCCCCTTTCCCCCCCAAGAATAGTCTGTCCATTCCCTTTCTATGTCCCTGATTCATTATAATCACCAGTTCATTCTGTACAGCAGATTATTTATTCACTTGATTCATAGATTCACTTGTTGATAGATGCATGTTTGTTGTTCACAATTTGTATCTTTACCTTTTTCTTCTTCTTCCTCTTCTTAAAGGATACCTTTCAGTCTTTCGTATAATACTGGTTTAGTGGTGATGAACTCCTTCAGCTTTTCCTTATCTGTGAAGCTCTTTATCTGACCTTCAATTCTGAATGATAGCTTTGCTGGATAGAGTACTCTTGGTTGTAGGTTCTTGGTATTCAGCACTTTGAATATTTCTTGCCATTCCCTTCTGGCCTGCAAAGTTTCTGTTGAGAAATCAGCTGACAGTCGTATGGGTATTCCCTTGTAGGTAATTGAGTCTCTTTCTCTTGCTGCTTTTAAGATTCTCTCTTTGTCTTTTGCTCTTGGCATTTTAATGATGATGTGTCTTGGTGTGGTCCTCTTTGAATTCCTTTTGTTTGGGGTTCTCTGCGCTTCTTGGACCTGTAAGTCCATTTCTTTCACCAGGTGGGAGAAGTTTTCTGCCATTATTTCTTCAAATAGGTTTTCAATATCTTGCTGTCTCTCATCTTCTGGCACCCCAATAATTCTGATATTAGTGCGCTTGAAGCTGTCCCAGAGGCTCCTTACACTATCTGCGTATTTTCGGATTATTTTTTCATTTTGCTTTTCCAGTTGGGTGTTTTTTGCTTCTTCGAATTTCAAATCTTTGGCTTGATTCTTGCACTCCTCTGGTCTGCTATTGGGTATAATATTCTTTATTTCAGTCCGTGTATGCTTAATTTCTAGTTTCTTTATCGTAGCATTGAGGGTCTCATTAGTTTTTGTGAGGCTCTCAAGTTTATTGCAAGCCCTCAAAATTGCGTTTTTTAGCTCCATATCCTCCATTTCTGTCATGTTTTTTTGTCTCCGCATTTTTTATGCTTTCTTGGTGCACCCCCTTGTGGTCTTTGTGCACAGTCTTGTTGTAGTTAAGCTCTGATTGTTGTAGTTAATACTAGAGGGATTTGACCACCAGGCTGACCAGCTGTGAGAATCAGCTGTGTGGAAAACTTCTGTCCTCTGGGGAGGTGCAAATCTAGCCTTTGCCTGAGGGGATCCTGCAAATGGCTCTGGGCAGGGCTTGGGAGGGGCGGGATCCACAGGGTGGGTGGAGGGAGCAGTTATGCCTGCTCTCAGTCCCTTTCCCAGAGGCTCTGCTTCTCAGAACCCCGGCAGCCGCTGCAAACCTCGGAGAGAAAGTTGCCCTCAGATTCCAACTGATGCCGGACAATCCCGCTTCTCCCGTCTGAGTCTGAGTCCCTAGAGACTCGCCCGGATCTGGGGCCCAGAGTCTGAGACTCACTCCCGACCGAAAACGACAACCGCGCCCTCAGCCACCAGCCTGCTTTGCGCGCGCACCTCAGTACTTTTGTATTTTCCACACTGCGCCGCCACTGAGCCTCGGTTTGCTGTTCTTTTTCCTTCTAGTTGAAGAGTCTCTCCTCAGCCAGCATTCCTGTGGTTCTGGGTGATGTCTGTTCCGTCTTCTAGTTGTATTTTTGAAGTGGTTGTTTACGGCAGCAGTCTCCGGACATACTCCATGGACATACTTCTTGTATAAAACATTCCGTCTGACTGGGAGTAACCTTAACTCCTCTGCTAGCAAGCATATGTGTTAAAAGAGCAATACAGAGTCTTTTTTTCTTTAGACTCAGCATGGCACATCTTCTTAATCTAAAGATCAATACAGAGTCTTCTTTCTTTGGACTCAGTATGGCACATCTTCTCAATCTAAGTTCTGTACTATCCACCTTCTTACCCTACTTATCCTCTATATGGGGGTCTGTAGCACCCTGGTGGAGTCCTATCCGTCCCGAGTGTGAGGGTTCTCAATGGGGGGGCTTACCTAGGGGAATCCTGTTCCAGGGGTTCCCAAAGGTATGGACGGAGTCGGCAAAGACTGTCCACCTTCTTCCTACCGTAGAGTACTATCCGTCCCAAGAGTGGGGCATACCTAGGGGAATGGGGGGCTTACCTAAGGGTCCCGGTTCGGGCGCCAGATGTTGGGGTCCAGCCCCAGCAGGTCCAGGGATCCCCAAAGGTGTGGACGGAGTCAGCGAAGAAGGAATGACACGGAGGGAGCATTCAGTTGATCAGCAGCCTAGCCAGGATCTCTAGCCAGGAACTCCAGCCAAGTTCTGGTCAGGATCTCCAGCGAAGTTCTGGTCAGGATCTCCAGCGAAGTTCTGGTTAGATTCTCCAGAGAAGTTCTGTAGCCAGGTTCTGTCCAGGATCTTTTGCCATGTTCTCTCCCTAAGTTCTGTGTCCAGGTTCTGTCCCTAGGTTCTGTGTCTAGGTTCTGTGTCTAGGTTCTGTGTCTAGGTTCTGTCTAGGATCTCCAGCCAAGTCCTGTCTCTAGGTTCTGTCTTCTGCTGTCTTGTTACATCTGTATTTATACCCGTTGATTTTAATCCTATCAATTTCTATTCCAAAAGTTAGGGCGTTTCTTATCTCCATTCCAGGGAGTAAAGATTATGTAGCTCAAGCATGATTGTTTGTAGTTAAAGTGATTAACTACCCGCCTGGCACTTAGTTAAGGGGTTTTATCCCCTCCCTAACTTCAGGGGAAAATCCCTACCTGGGAAAACAACCTTTCTCAGAGAGGTGACCTTGGTTAAAACACATAGCGCCAAGAAGGTGAGCAAACATATTAAGAACAGAATGCCATATATGCCAGGTCCTTTGAAACAGCAAGGATGGACTGGCTCCCGGCAGCCCTATTCAGTCTGTCTCTAGGGGTCATGCCTCTACTCCCCCTTTTTTGTTTTAACAACATAGCCTTTAAAGTGGAGTGAGCTCTGATGAAATAGTAAAAACAGCTGCTCATCCCTAGCAGTAATAGCAGCCTTAGGAATTTTTTGACCATGTTGAACTATATATTGAGAGTTACTGATAATATTTAATGGAGTATTGGGAAAGTTGTAATGCTAAAATCAAAGTTCCAACCTACTCTCGCTGGGTGCTGGAATATCCTTTAGTAATAAATTTTTTCCAGCTTTCATGCTCATACCAGCAAATCCCAGCTATACCAGTCTTTCCAGAGCCATCAGTAAAAACAGTCATTGCATTCTCCATAGGAGTCAAAGGAATAACTCTAAAAGGTTGACACTGATCATGCTGAAAAATTTGTATCAGCTTATCACCAGGAAGTCTATACTTGATTTCTCCCACAAAATCAGCCATAGTTACCTGACCATGTATGCTATGATGAAGACGGCCCGGTAAGGTTGTGATGTCCTCGGTGAGTGTGATGCGGGCAGGGCGGGGGGCAACAGTGGCAGCCTGGCAGCCATGCAGTCGTCCTGAGGCGATGGTGGCAGGAAGTCGGGGGGCATTGTCATCTCACCGTTCCACCTGAAGGAGCTCACCAACTGCCCAGCTTAGCAGCTGATAACAAACCAGAGGATAGACATCTAGGGGTCATACAGCGGCCACGCACCTGGAGCCCGAAGCTTGCTACGGCTTCCACAGATGCGCTCCCACAAACAAAGAACAAAGACAAAACCAACCAGACAAATGCAACCTAAGGTTGCCCAGACCAGGACCCCCAGACACCGTTGTTCCGCTGCGTCCGAGGTTCCGCTGCATCCAGCCCTCTTTTGAGTTCTAAAGGTAACATTCCACAGACAGATACCAGATTCTTACCTCCCCGCTGGAGGTCCAGGTGGCTTGTCATTTTCGGATTGCAGTTTTGGGAGGAAAACACTCCGCCTCCCTGGGACCTCGGACAGGAACTGGAGTGTCCTCGCCTGGGGCGTCCGGGGTGTCCAGCAGCAACTCGGCCTGAGTCGATCTCACTGGAGCCTCCAAATGTAACGGGGCAACCTGCGGAGACGACCACCAGGGACTCAGATCAAGATTCAGGAGCCTTTATTAAGCTGGCCCGCGACTACAGTCACAGCACCCTGCCGAGGCAAAGGCTGAAATGCAGCGCCGACTGCAGGAGTTACAGTGTTTTATTTGCAAAAACCACAAAGTTACAAAACCTTAGTTCCCAACACAGTACAGTATCAGTACCTTCCTATCTATGTGTTCTAGGAACAGAGAGTACAACATGCTGGGAAGGGGCCATGAGACCACATCTCAAGGCCTGGCCTGTTGTCAGTACCTTCCTATCTATGTTTTAGGAGCAGACAGCACAGTGCGCCCCATCTGGCCAAAGTGCCAGATATATAGCCCAGCACAACCCTCAGCTGTTTGCCTCCAACCTCTGGTTCATCTCCCATACCACTGACCTGCCTTCCTGGAGCTCCTCACCTTCAAGATGACTGTGGTCTGCTCGAACGTCACAATATGACTTTAAAAGTCATATTGGTTTGATTTTCATTTTTTTGTGATGTTCCTCTTTGGCGGATGACCCACAGCAAAGGAACCTTAAAAGAAACTGGAAGGCCCTCCTAGCCACCTCCCTCCAGGCCGGGGAGCTTTTATGGGCGGCTCCCTCACTGCTGCTGGTGGTGGTGCTGCTGCTGCTGTGGCTGCTGGCACCGATCTCAATGCTATTGACCTTGTCTGTGCTTGAGATGGAGTTATCCATGCTGGATTCTGAGGAAGAGGCGGCTTTGGTTTCTATGATGGGTTCGGCAGGCACCCTAAACCTCAGGCAATTTGGGGGGATGGAAGGCTTTTTGGTCTTTCTATTAAGTGGCTGACCAACCTCTTGGCTCGAGCATGTGGTACTGGAGCTACTGGTGTAAGTGGTACGGAAGGGCTTTACCTTGATGTGGCGGCCTGGCATCTTCGTTTTCATTGTAGTGAGAATAAGATATGTGCCCATGAAACGGTCAAATTTTCTGTGTCCTAATGAATCCTCGATGGATTCCCTCCTACAGCCAAGGTGATTCATCGTTCTTACTATTTCTGGGTCCACCTCAACCCTGGGAGGCTCCCTGTATGGCTTCATGATCTTCTTGTGGCCCTTATTCAGCCAACGGTCTTTCATCACGTCTTCCATGGTTGGTCTTTTGCTAGGGTCGACAGTGAGTAATTTTCTTAAAAGTGTTTTAACCTTCTTTTATAACATGGGTGGTACCTGGTAATCTCCACTTAGTATCTGCCTCTTCACATTCGTAACGTTGTCCCCCTCAAACGGTGTCACCCCTGTCAGCATACGGTATAATAATACCCCCAAACTCCACACGTCGGACTTTCGGCCATCATAGGTACAACCCTGCAACATTTCTGGGGCTGCATAGCCTATGGAGCCACAGAAGGTGGACTGCATATGGTCTTTCACTTGCCTACTGTACCCAAAGTCTATTAATTTAATCGTCATATCATTATCTATTAGAATATTGCCTGGTGTTAAGTCTCTGTGTATTATTCCTTTTTGGTGGCAGTATTGGACCGCCGATACTACCTGCCGGAACATGGTGCGGGCTTCTCCCTCGCTCATGGTGCCGTTGTCCTGCAAGTGTTCAAGTAAACTGTCTCCTTGGATGTTCTCCATAACTAGAAAAAACTTGTCCTCGGTGACGAGCACCTCAAACAGTTTGGCAATATTAGGATGATTTACCTTTTTAAAACAATGGACTTCTTGGAAAAATCGAGGGACGCCCTTCCGTTTAACGATCTTTACGATCACATGTGCCCCGGTCAGTATGTGCTGAGCCAATCGCACCTCGGAAGATGGTCCCTTTTGGATGGTGTTCAGGAGGAGATACTCTCCAATATAGTGTCCCCTGTGGGGGGAATGGGATGCACAGATATTAAACATGGCACCTTCCAAATAACACAAAAAAGTAACAAAACAAGACAAACAGACAAAATTATAAAAAGAGAAATTGAAAAGGAAAATGGCCAAAACAAGGTAAGGAATCCAAGTCCACCAGGTCACTAAAAATAAGCTTCCTGGGCTATAACGGACTAAAACCTCTGCTTGCTCAGGGTCTTATATAGGAGTGGTTTGCAATTTCATCACAGTGGTGCCTTATGAGGTCAGAACAAGAAATGGACCAATGACAGCTGGGGTGTGGTTTGCAATTCCCTCACAATGGCACCTTGTGAGGTCAGAGCAAAAAATGGACCAATGACAGCTGGGATGTGATTTGCAATTTTCATCACAATGGTGCCTTATGAGGTCATTTCAGGAAACGGACCAAACACGGCTGGGGATAAACCACAGTGATTTTCTAAGATTTTGGTCTCATGACCCTTATACTCTGGGAAAAACAAAAAGACAACCCACAAAGGGCTGTTTGTTTATGTAGGATTTAAATATTGCTATTTACTTTCTTAGAAATGAAAATCTGTAAGATGCACCTGCACAAACACACACGAAGGAAAAGTCTGACTGATTCTCATGCTCTAGGCCTCAGTTCAAATGTCACCTGCTTAGAGAAGATGTCCCTGATCCATCTATTTCTACCTTCCTCACCCAGCTGGTCAGGTTTGTCGTCTTCATAGCACTGACCACAGTGTGGCTGATTCTTGTTTACCGTCAGTCCTTCCCATGAAGGGAGGAGCGTGACTGCAGGGTTTCCTGTATCTAGCACAGTGAGTGGCAACAAAACAAGTATTTAATCAATATTTTTTCACTGGATTAACAGAAGAGTTTGGGAGAACAAAAGAAAATATGGCCAACTACTTATTTAATCAAAGTGATTCATAAAAAGATCTTTAAAAACTCAGCTTTTGGGGCAGATAAGATAGGACCGAGGAGGGCTGAAGTTTTGGTTTCCAGGTATGTATGTACTCAGGGAGGCTAAGGAAAGGCCACTGTTGGAGCCTTGCTGTAAAGATGAAAGGAGATGGTGTGTTCCTCCAATGGTACTTGCTAAGGATGCAATAAATTTGGATCCAGCCACAGGTATTTTTACAACTTGAATATCCATTTCCAGATGACACAAAGGACTTCTCTGGTGACCCTGAATAGGCCATTTACATAAATCCCCGTGTTACTTAAATGAACCATTTCCGTGGACAGAAGTGATACTGAGGCTTATTCATTTGCATTTATAAATACACTGAAATTGCTGGATGAAAGAATTTCTCTGAGGTACAAAATATGTTAGGGCAAATTCTACCCTTTCTGGAGGCAAAGAGGGACCAGGCAGGCTTGAGGACATTTAGGGGAAGCCTCTGGCATATTAAGTTTGAAACTAACTACTTTGAGTACATAGGGTGTTTTAACCACATGTATAACTTATTATTCTAGTAATTACTTTCCTTTAACATTTCCCTCCTAAAATCTCAGCTCTGTGTATAGGGAATCTTTAGAGGGAGCCTGTGAACTTTTAGATTGTGATTTTTACCTACATCAGTGACCCTGAGCTCCTAAGCATGACAGTCTCTGATGTTGAGCTGATTGGGACCCAGATGGGGACACCTCATCAGAGATTAGAACAAGTTCAGAAAGGAGGACAGGGAAAATTTCAAAAGAAGCTGCCAGTCTATGAGTTAGTTATATCCATTTATAAGAATGGTCTTAATAGTTACTTAAGAAATAATACCAATAGAATATTTTCTTAGCATAATGATCTCTTTCAGCAAGGTAAATACAGACTCAAAGATAAGACTTGTAATTTGCCTGACCAGCGTGGCTCATTGGTTGAGTGTTGACCTATGAACTAGGAGGTCACAGTTTGATTCCAGGTCAGGCATATGTCTGGGTTTTGGGTTGGTCCCCAGTAGGGGGCATGCAAGGGATAGCCAATCAATAATTCTCTCTCATCATTGATGTTTCTATCTCCCTCTCCCTTCCTCTCTGAAATCAATAAAATTGATTTTTTTTTAAATACAGTTGATGTAAAACTGTCAAGGGAAAAGCCACACTCAATCATCTTTTTCAACGTACTAGCACCCTATCACTTGTAAGCTTGCGATTGTTCCCAAGCAAGCATATAGCTTTTTATGTTTATCTTGACCTTGTAGTTTTCTTACTGTGGGATGGAGGTGGGCAATTAGTAATTTTACTACTTGTTCTCGGGAGTAAGAAGGATTTTTTGCTTTACTGTGCCTGGCTCTTCCTGAATGAGGACTGAGTCTCTTGACCCTTTCAATGGATCCAGACAAGTCCTAGGCACTGCTCCTTCAGACCTTGATGCTCTATTCTGTTCATCATATCTCCTGGGATATTCTTTACCTGCTTTACCTCCAAAATCTCTTCTTCCTCAGGAGGTGGCAGGGCCCCTTCTTGCTGCTCAGAGGCCATGCAAGGTTGTGTTCTTTCCAGGTCCAGTCCTGCATGTGTCCATGAGCCCACACCAGCTCATTACTGGGTGCTTCCTATACCTCAGCCAAGGTTCTGGTTAGATGAGTACCATGCATGGAGCCGCAGGAGAGGTTGCCCACATCCACCCTTAGGACTTAGGATTTCTTCTTGTCTCCTCATACATGAACTGTGTGAATGCCCTGGGGCCATTCTACTCATTGGCTCCTGAGTGCCTTAGCTCATATTTTCTCCTTTTGTGCCAAAGTTTTCTCAGCTTTTGAACTAGTTATCTTAACAGATGCCTATCACTCTATGCTGGCTGAAAAGGTGGAATGCAAAGACCCTAGGGACTGACTTGTAAAACGTCCCTCTGATTGATCACTTTGATAATATAGTGTTGAATATTGTAACATGACAGAAAACAGTTGAACTGCTAAGCGACTCTGAGCAAGGCATCCTAGACAGAGACTAAGGTGCTACCAAAAAATGTTTGGAATTTCAAATTAAGTGGCTTTTGGTGATGGAACACCTTTGTGTTCTGTTTGATTGGAACGAGTCCAATGGTTTTGACTTGAAAGAAGGCAACTCAAGGGACCATCACTTTTATCTACTCAGCCAACATCAAATATTTATTGAACAACCACTAAGTGCAAAGCATGTTACACTACACGTGCTAAGAAAACACATCTTTCTCCTCAAGGAGATGGCACACTTTAAAGGATGAGTCCAAACAAATGGAAATACTCATTTATTTTCAGTCAGTTATATAAGCACAAAGCAAATAGACAGGTGTGGGATGTAAAAGGACGCTCATTACAACATCTTTGCATCCAGCTACCAGTTCTGTAAATTGTCTCAGAGTCCCCTACATTTAAAAATGGCATCAAAATCCTGCAGGTTCTTGTAGAAATGAAATAAGATGTATCATTTATTTACTGTGATACTGATCAGGCAGCATCTATGTTCATGTCTAACCTGGCAACCTGTTGATTATTTTCATGATATGTTTAGTATCTTCTTCTATTCTCACCAAAAGTTTTCAGGGAGGAGTGTGGTCTGGTTAAGGGCAGGGTTTGAGACAGATAGACTTGGGTTTGAGTCCAACTTGATCACTTACTTATAGTGCTCTCTTTGCAGGTAAATGACTAAATCTTGCTTCCATTTCCTTATCTATAAAATAGATATATCATTGAATATATATAGTTGTGCAGGGGAAATGAGATCACGTGAAAAAAAACATATCTGTGTCCAGCTGGTTTGGCTCAGTGGCTGAGCGTTGACCTATGAACCAGGAGGTCACTGTTCAATTCCAGTTAGGGCACATGCCAGGGTTGCGGGCTCAATCCCTAGTCAGGGGAGGGGGAGTGCAGGGGGCAGCCAATTGATGATTCTCTCTCATCATTGATGTTTCTATGTCTCTCTCTCTCTTCTTCTCTAAAATCAATAAAAATGGATTTTAAAAGTATATCTGTAGAAAGCCTAAAAGGAATAAGTATTCAAGAAACATGAATAATTTTCCTATCCCTCCCACCCCCACCACTTGAATTAAAGTGTGTGAGTCAGTGAATGGAGGAAACAATGACCCAACAATTGTGACCTCTTTCTCCTATGACTGTGCATATTGCACTTAAAGTTCATTTCAGTTTTATGGCAGCTATATTATCTCTTGTGGTGTTTACTGTTTTAATCATACTACACATTGGTTCTACGTTTAACGATACTAGATACTGTCTTTCCAGCTGAATGAAAGGTCCTTCAGCATGAGACTTGTTAGAATCTTTTGTACATGCACTTTTAGGTTATATTTAAAGTGCTCAGTATGTATTTTTCTAATGATTATCTCAAATAACATGTTGTTGTTGAAAGACAGAATGATGTATTGAGTAACAGGAACTCACATAAATAAACCTTTATTATGAGAGATTATGTTTATTTGGGTACTAGTTTCACTCTGCTTACTTTTTGCTGTAGTTGTAGGTGCCTGAAACTTCAACTTTCTCCAGTGTTCTTGTTTTCCTCTTTTTTCTCATCTTTAGATTTCCCTAGAATCTTTTTTCTTAAATAGCATCCGAACCTTGCAATCTACCAGCTGTAATGCTCTGTTAATTATACAGAAGCCTTGTTGATGTGGTAGTAAAGTGTGGGGAAGGGAAAGTGTTCTGTAACCCTATAATTAATTCTCAGTCTCTTAGGGGACTTATGTCCATGAGTGGTTACCTTCACAAGTGCTTCTCAGCCTTTAGTTTTCTTCTTAGGTGAAAAAGAAAGGCTAAAGTACACCGAAGTTGGGTACTTATCTTCCTCCATTTTCAGTGAAGTAGTTCCCATGAAGGGATTATGGGCAAAAGTCTCTGAGTATATTCAAAATTTTAGGGGTTTTTTCTACACCTGCTGATGCATTAGATTTTTTTTTTTTTAATTTTTACCATGAGAAACTATTAGGGTCCCAGGATGTAACATTATGAAATGTATGTGTCCACCTAAGACTGGGACTCCAGAAAATGTTAATTCTTCAACTTTTCTATACTCAGTCTCCAGTAGGTTATCATTACAGTTTACATTTTCCTACTAGTTTCTGGCTCCAGGAGCTTCTCCTCTTGGAAAGGTATGATTCTCTTGCAAAGATGTGATTCTCTATATTACCATTTTTAGTGTGTAGGTTTGCCCTGTAACATCAAGTATCTGATGGATCTTAAGAGTTGTTAAACTTTTAGTTTATTAGTCTGTTGTCTTTTTGTGACAATGGAAGAAATAACTTCCAAGCTATTTACATGTTGGAGCATAAAATATAACTGAACAATTCTTAAGGGTATTTGTATAACAAACAGCTTTGGAAAATAATGCCCCCTCCAAAATAAAGCAGGCTTATTATAGCATTTGAAGATACACTGCCTCCCTCCATATTAAATAGCAGGTGTGTTTGCTCTTCAGAATTGAAAAGATAATATCTCTCTCCAGAACAAAGCACGGGTTTGTAAGCTGCTCATTATAAAAGGTTGAGATTCCCTCTGTTCAGGGATGTGTTGCGATGCAATCCGCTATGTTTACAGGTGTCCTTTGGCCCTCTTTCCGTCAATCTGTGAGAATTCTGTTTGCTCCAGTTCTTTAACCAAAGAACAGTCAGACAGTATAGCAGAGTATTCATGAACCGGATTAAAATGACCTCACTTCGTTTGGAACCTAAAATAAAGCAGCTGACTTAGTTTTATAACCCCTTTGCTTTCATCCCTTCAAATATTAATACCTACTAAAAACATTAATTCATATACATCTTCTCTAAGTAACTAGAGTAAATTTAGAAAAACAAAAAGATAAAATATTTAAAATGTTACAACTTAGTGAAATATTCATTATCTGATTTATTCTCTGTATTTAAAAATACAAATGCATCCCAAATTTGTATTTTGAATTAATGATTTGCTTATTGTCAGTCCTAGGGATGGAATACTGTACCAAATGAGACAGTGTTGAGCTACAGGGAATCAAAGATAGTGAGGAGAATCAGTTGGAGGGCTATGAAATTGTGAAGCAGAGTTAAGGTATTTAAAGTTTTACAAACTAATGTCAATCAAAAAAACTTTGACCTTTCCTGGAGAAATAAAACTTTTGAAACTAAATTGTCATAAACCATCAATACACAAAGAATTGAAACATTTGTATACATATGCGATGAATCCCATTGCAATTTTGCTTACTAAAGGCCAATGTCTAACTGCGATTTGAATAGATTCTTAACAGAATTAAGAACTGATTATTTCCCTGTAAAATTTAGGTTCTCGAATTCTTTGCCTTATTGCCCACATTTCATGATTTCTATATATAGCCTTATGGTCACTCATTTTTAAATCATAAAGTGTTAACATTCTTTTGTTAATAAAAGCTTACTGTTTATTATCACTAATTCAACCTTTTAGATGCTTAAGCATCTACAATTAATATAAAAAGCTAATGTTTCTTTTTTAAACAATTCATGAAGATCAAGCATGTCAGTGAATTTAGTTTCTTACTAAGAGTATTCCAATTATAATTTTCTGTTTTGATAGCAGAGTGGGTTGATGTTATGAAGCTGATTTCATAGAATTCTACATAAAATCTCAATTTTATTAATGATTTTTCTCAGTTACATGGAGTGATCTCATTGAATTTGATAGTCCTCATAAAAATTTAAATATGAAATATCAGCATGGATATATTTTTCTATATTTCACAATTGAGATTTGTCAATATAGCACTGTTGGGAAGTCTCTTGTTGCTCATAACTTTAAATAATTACCCACATGGGTTACTGACACTTTTTATTTGAAGAAAAAAAAAGAACTAAAAAAAAAGGAGTTTGAAAAAATTTCAGGCAATCTTTTCTAACAAATGTTTTCATTCTATTATCATCCTTACAAGATAATAAAAACACACACTGTAGTCAAAGTGGAAAAAAAATATTGTGATAATGTACAATAGAATCAATGTATAGTTTAAGTGTTAAGATGAGACCTTGGATTAGAGTTGATCAGAGGAACAAGTTAAAAATTTGGAAGCTATTTGGATGGAATGAATGCATTTTGCACGTGAGAAGGACAAGAATTGGAGAGGGTGCAGAGTCAGAAAGCTGTAGACTGAATGTTTGTATCCCCCCTAAAATTCACTCAAATGTCTGTATCCCCCTAAAACCTAATCCCCATGACAGAAGGGAACAGCTAGAAAGATGGCTGTGTATGAAATATGGAGCAAGCTTGCACCTAACCCTGAATGTTGGACTTCTCAGCCTCCAGACTGTGAAAAATAAATTTGTGTTGTTTATAAGCCGCTGATTCGATGGTATTCTGTTAGAAAAGACTGAACCCACTAAGACACATTTAATTCAGCATTTTTTTAAGTTAAAATGTATTAAAGTTCTAATGTAATTTGGAATCCATTAGACTGATAGTGCCTCAATGCCAAAGCCATGCAAATTGTATCTGAGCCTGCATGCAAAGCAATTATTTACCAACCATGTTTATAGATGATCAGGAAATTATGGTGAAGCACTTACATCCTAACATGAGAGCATGTTATTTATACATAGGTGTTTCACTGAAATTTAATTATGTTATAGGAAATCGAATGGGGATTTGTAGTTAAGACATAAAATGTTTTATTTTTCCCATTTAAATCAGAAATAGACTTTTATTGCTGTAATGCTAGACAAAGGTTTCTTTATTCTGAAAATATATTATTTCATGACTTGGATCTTTATAATTTCTACATATGTAATTATTTGCATTGTACCAGAGTTTCTAAATGCCTACAGCATTTTCAAGGAGTAAAGATTTCCACCAAAAAATGGAGTTTTGCTCATGAAAAATAAAATAATTTCTTTTATCTATTTTCTCTATTTCTTATAAATTAATTTCAATCAATATTTTATGTGATAATAGTCAATGAAGGATTTATAATGACCAAGACAGCCTAATATTACCTTCAGCTTGATTAAATCTTAGACAAGTTTCACCTTGGCTGGTGTGGCTTAGTTGGTTGGAGGATCATCCCCTACACCAAAAGGTTGAGGGTTCAATTCCCAGTCAGGGCACATTCCTAGGTAGGGGGTTTGATCCCAGGTCCAGGGACACATGGGAAGCAACTGATTGGTTTGTCTCTCTCTCACAATGATGCTTCTCTGTCTCCCTCCTTTCCTCACTAAAGTCAATAAATAAACAAACAAACAAACAAATAAATAATAATCTTAGACAAGTTTCTTCTTAGTTATAGTACTCTGATCTTGTTACCAGCAAGATGACGGGACTTCAGTTCCTGTCTTCTTGGAGGAAAGATTTCAATCAAGAGACAAGTGTAGAAAAGCAAGCAAGAATTTATTGCCCACAGCAAAGAAACAAGGAAGAACATAGAAGTAGCAGGAGAGCCTAGGCTGGGCTGCTTTGGCTCACTGGGAAGTCAAAGAAAAAGGAGGAAAGGTGGCCTTGGAGAGACAAGTTCAGGGAGTCGGCTCAGGACAAGCTGCCACTGCTTATTGCTCCCCTAGTTGCAAGTCTTATGGGGTCCCTTAGAGGTAAGGGGATGAGGATACCTGCCTGTGAGGGTGGGAGAGGGGGAAGGGAATGGCACAGGCATGCTCCCTGGAGGGGACTATTCATCAGCTCTATGCTGATATACCAAGATGAGATTTATTCTCTTAGTTTGTCTGTCCTTGGGCATGGTTTGCAAATAGCACTAATTGGATGTCTGTCATCTGCCTCCCTGAGTAGGTGATTTAAGCTATTTACCCTCTGGTTGGGAAAGAGATGTGCAAAGCACTCACTCTTAAGTGTCCTTGGTTTAGGGAAGATAGGATTTACTAGATGGCTGCAAACTGCTTTTTAATATCTTAGTTCCCTATTCTGCTTGTTCTGGAATTTTCCTAGCTTTTATTATGTTATAACAATCTCCTCTTTTTAGACAATTTGTGACTGTAAATCCTTTTTCATCCACTTTGAAATGTAAATCTTCTATAACCAAGCATGTTTTTGTCTCAAGGACTTGAGAGCCATCCTTTTGTGATATAATCATCAAGGAAGGTATCACCCCTTCCCAGCTTCTGTGGGAGGTACTTACTACCAATTTGTAAAAATGATGTCCTAATCATATTCACCCCCTTCCTTATATGTTCTGCAATACCTTTTCAGTGTCTCATCCCGGTGCTAAAATTCTTCTGCCTTTTGTTTGAAGGGGTTGAGTTTAATCTGTCACTCCTAATACAATACTCTTAAATACATTCTTATTATTTTAAACAAGTGTCCTTTACAAATCACTCTTTGATAATATAGAGCAAGGCCAGCCCATGTACCTAGCCTTTAAAAAAATAAATGTATATTTGACAAAATGAGGCAGGTTAGTAAGAAGCTAGAAAAATTCCTTGACAAGTGGAATGGGGAAACTAGGTCAGAGAGTTAAATTGCCAAGGAATTTACAGCCAGATAATAAATCACAAGGTCTTATCTTCCTTAACCAAAGACACTTAGGAGCAAATGGTTTACACGTTCCATGCTGAGGCAGACCTGTCTCGGTTTTGGTCCCTCTTCAGTGACATTCTTTGAAGGTGAAACTGACCAGAAAATGGTCCTGACCTCTCAATAGGTTCATTTTGATGAGTCAGCATATTAAAGGACACAGCTGGAAAGTTGATATTCTATTCAGATCCTCCCCTGAGCCCTCTCCTAAAATTCCTGCCTTTAAAAAATGGATAAAAACCCTTAGGACAAAGGGTTTCTGTCCCTCCTCCCCTCCTGCTTCTTTCATCAGGCATGGATTTGTGCTCTTTGTCTTCTAAGCTCTAAGGGTCCCAACAGGACTTTCAACCAGGGGAGCACAGGTAGCACCAGCTCATCCAGGATTAATGCCCTAAACCTGCCTCCAAGAGCCCTCCTTTTGCCTACCTTTCCAAGGGGCCAAGGAAGCTCTGCTGGGCTCACTCCTGTTGCTATTGAGAGAGTTAACTTGAACACAGAGTGACAGGGCAGGGGTCCGGTGGAAACAAAGGCAGGTGGAACACAGGCAGGGGCAGACAAGGCAGTCTGAGCAGCCTCATCCCAGGAAGCAACCAAGCAGAAATCATCAAATGTTTCCGGACTCAAAGCGGGAGGCATGGGAAACCAAGGAAGGCTGTGGCAACAAGGTGTATGAGCGCATAGAGACAGAGAAAGTTCAGCACAGCGACAGAGAAAGAACACATAGAAACAGGGAAAGTTCAGGTCCATTGCTGGGCAAGAAGGAGGAAATCAATCAGGGGAGGACACAGGTAGATATAGAGCAGGCTTGTGGCAAACACATACCCCTGGACTGCAAGGCTTCAATGGGCAGTCCATTATTGGGTCCCTCTCCCTTTGCGGGGAGTCTGAATCTGCTTGTAATAAAGTTCCCACACTTTTGCTTAAATCTTCTGGTCTGCGGAGCTCTCTCTTCAGTGTTGCCAGACAGGATCCTGGGAAAAGACCTCAGCTCACCATTCTGGTTATCACTATGATCTTGCCTCTTCTATCTTAAGCCCTTCCTTTGTTCAGTCCTCAGATTTAATCATTATACTCTCAGAATCACCTTCATTCTTATCATGAAATCTTTAGTGCAGGAAGTCAAGAACCTACACATTCTAGACCTGGCTGAGGCAGGCCTGCCTCAGTCCCAGTCCCTTTCACACACACACACACACACACACACACACACAAACACACACACAACTCGTCTCCCCCGTGTTTAAGACCTGGGAAATATTTGTTTGTATTTTGGTTTTGACATTTCTGAATGCAATTACATTTTAGCCAGTATGTAAATTTTGTTATAACAGCTACTAACTTGTGGTCATTAGATGAATGACAGACCATGATGTTTTTTATTTTTTATTTTTTTTTAAAATCAGTTACAGAGAGAAGAAGACAGAGAGAAAAATAGATGATGAGAGAGAATCGTCTATAAGCTACCTCTTGCATACCCCCTAATAGGGATGGAACTGGCAACCCAGGAATGTGACCTGACTGGGAATCCAACCATTACCTCCTGTTTTATGGGCCAATGCACAACCACTGAGTCACATTGGCCAGACAAGCAATGAGGTTTTTAAAAAATCTCAAGAAGAAATTACATGCTGAAACCGGTTTGGCTCAGTGGATAGAGCGTCTGCCTGCGGACTGAAAGGTCCCAGGTTCGATTCCGGTCAAGGGCATGTACCTGGGTTGCAGGCACATCCCCAATGGGAGATGTGCAGGAGGCAGCTGATCGATATTTGATATTTCTCTCTCATCGATGTTTCTAACTCTCTATCACTCTCCTTTCCTCTCTGTAAAAAATCAATAAAATATATTAAAAAAAAAAGAACAAATCACTTTGTGAAAAATCCATTAAATGAAGCTGAATATTTTTGGCAAAATACAAACGTAACATACTACATTATCAATAAAACTTTGCTCTTAGAGAAACTAATTCTTTTAGTTCTTGTTAGGCTGGTTTGTTGTTGTTTTTTAATTCTAGGTTAGGTTTAGATAGTTTGTTTGATAAAATCTATTCTGGGAAAATATTTTGGAAAATGTTATTTAATATTTTAAGGGAAATAATCTTTTTATACAAGTTATGATCTTTATTTTTAAAACATGGAGAAAAAAGAAAATATAAATAAAATTTTATAATATATCTTTAAATCTAGGAAAATATTGCTTAATCCAAAAATTCTGGTAATTATTCAAATTTATAAGGGATATTGTCCAAATGTAGTAACTTTATTTACACTAAAAACAAAAATAGTTTCAAAAAATGTCCCTTTACACCATTCTACTTTTTTCTTCTCTTTTGAATACTGTGTTTTCTTTTCTCTAATTCAGGCTGCTTATATCTCTTTACAATTCACATGCATTCCAGATAATATATCGTTGATAAAATTTATACTTTGAGTTGATTAATGTTTTTTTTTAATTTCTGGGAAAAAGTAGTTAATATTTATGGTATTTTGCTATAAAATTTTACATATTCAAAAATAAAAATATGATTATTATGTAGAATTATTTAGTCATTTAAATATAAAATTTCAACATAAATGTTATTAGTACTATTACATTTAACTTACAAGTTATGTTAGAGAAAATAATAAGCAAAAATTTATGTTATCTGTTATAAGCTTTCCTACAGTTTAGCCAAATAAACCCTTTTGATTGAGCTTAAATGAAGTATATTTTCATTGCCATAAAAATGTTTAAAATGTTTACAGTTCTACTAATGTTTACAGTTCTACTAAAATTGCCATAGACATAATACAGAAAATAGAGTGACTTGCTTTAACAGAACACCATCAAGTGAAATAAGATTTTAAAGCAAGTATAGCTAGAGTAGTTATTAAAAGACATCGAAGCAAATCCAAATAGGAAGAATTTATGCTCTTGAGTGCTTTGCTGAAATCCTTTGTATTAAAAGATGGAATATGGCTAAGGAGTAAACATTAGCCAGGATAAGTTCTTTTTTTAATATTTCAAAAAATAAATACAATGATTTGGTTTGAAAAAAGCTTAAAAATAGCAAGAGATTAAAAGGAAATAAAGATTAATGAGGAAATTAAAAAGTACTAAAGTATTAAAAACAATAAAAATGATCAAGCAAAATCAAAGGCAGTTTCCTTAAAAATATTAATAAACCATAACAAGATTCAAATAAGACTGATTAAGAGGAAAATCAAGGATAAACAATACTGACAATGAAGGCCTGGGATGGGGGCAGGAGTGCAGAGAGGGTAAGGGGGGGGGGGGACATCTGTAATACTTTTTTAACAATAAAGATAAATTTTTTTAACAAAGAAAAAGGAGCAGACTACAGATATAGTGGCATGATTTATTTTTAATTCTCAAGTACTTTGAACAATCTATATATATAATGAAGGAATATGCAAATTTGCCCTCAAGGTAATGACTGGCTGGAGCTTAATGACCAGCTGGGTGTAGCTGTGTGCCCCAGGAGGCCAGGGACGTGAGACTGCGTCACATAAAATAAAATGCGTCCACATGCCCTAAAGCACAAACATCCCAGCAGATAACTCAATGCAGGTTATTGTGTCATCACAATGATGACACAATAAACTTATTTTCACCTAAAAACTAACATCTCCACTTAAAGATGCCCCAGTAAGGCCACTGAGGCTTTCATCTGTCCCTTTCTACACTGAAGATGACAGGGTCCAAGGAGGAAGGGCTCCGGTTTTGTTTTCTCAGCACCCAGCTAGGAGGCCTGGGAGCCCCGAAAGGGAGGCAGACAGAAGTGCTTTCCCTCGGGGACCCCGCTCTCCCTGAGAGTCGGGCGTGGAGGGCGCTCTCTCTGGGAACCCGAAAACCCGCCTCCCGGGGCAACTGCGCAGCAGCCAGGCCTGGCAAGCCGAGAGGGCGACCTACCCTTGCGGATGTGTACGCTGGCAGAGGCCACACAGCTGCCATAGTTGAAGTCGTCCTCGATGAAGGAGCGGGGGAATGGGGATCAGAGTCGGCCATGTTGGCATTGGGACCTCAGCTCCTGGCCGAATGACTAGAACATATGGACCTCAACAAGCAGCCGTCATCCCGAACGGGGATCAAACCCATAATCTAAGTAGGTGCTCTGGCAGAATGGAACCCAAACCTTTGCTGTGGCGGAGGAGCTCCGACCCACAGCAGGGGCCAGGGCAGCCAGAGGGGTTTTGTTGAGGGGCCCTGACAGGCAACCCGCAGAGCAGTGGGTTAGAACCTCCTCCTGATACAGCAAGGGTGCAGGTTGGATCCTGGTCAGGGCACAGACAAGAAGCAACCAAAGAGAGCATAATAAGCAGAACAACACACTGGTGTTTCTCTCGCTCCCTTCCTCTCTCTAAAATAAAGTAAACCCTCTGGCTTGCAGAGGTGCTAAAACAGTTAGAAAGCAAAGCCCCACCCCTTCCTGTTCATTCAACAAATACTTCATATGCTCCTTCAATAATCACACTGGGGATGGGTGCTTATTTGTTTTGGTTAATCCTCACCTGAGGACATTTTTGCATTGAATTTTTTTTTCAGAGAGTGGAAGGGAGGGAGAAAGACAGAAACTAATGTGAGAGACATCAATTGGTTGCCTCTTGCTGAATCCCTGACCAGGGCCTGGGATTGAGCTTGCAACTCAGGTATGTGCCCTTGATCATAATCCAACCCAGTACCCTTTAGTCCACCTGCAAAAGCACTATCCACTGAACCAAATGAGCATTTTTTTTTTTTCTTTTTAAGTCCTCCTCTAAGGATATGTTCTTTTCATTGATTCTAGAGAGACAGGAAGGGAGAGGGAAAGAGAAAGCAAAACATTGATCAGTTGCCCAAGCAATCCGACAGGTATGGAAGCCATAACCTGTGTATGTGCCCTCACCTGAAATCGAACCCATGACCCTTTGATGTGTGGGAGGACACTCTAACCACTGACCCACACTGACCAGGACCTGGAAGTACCTTTAAATTTTTTTTTAGATCTGCACTGGCCAGGTGGCTCAATTATTCGGAGTCTCAACCTGTACACCAAAGGATTTCCTGTTGAATTCTAGGTTAGGGCACATACTTAGGTTTAGGTTAGATCCCGGTGCGTCAGCAGGGGCAGAGGCAGCCTACTGGTATTTCTCTGTCACATGGATGTTTCTCTCTCTAACAATCTATTTTAAAAACATCCTCAGGTAAGAATTATATATATATATATTAAAAAAATTTTGATCTAAAATTTTATTTGGTTCTTTTTTAAATTTTATTTTTCATTTACAGTTCATATTCCATATCCTATCCTATCTAATAATAGACAAACATGAAAATTAACCGTACCTCCAACACACTTCCCATTGGCTAATCAGGGCGATATGCAAATTAACTGCCAACCAAGATGGTGGCCGGCAGCCAGGCAGCTGAAGCGAACAGGAGGCGTGCTTGCTCCAGTGACAGAGGAAGCCAAGGTTCCCCGCCTGCCGCTGCCAGCCTCTGAGCTGCACTCTAAGAAACAATGTTGCAATTATAGAAGCTAAACAAACTCCAAAAACCTGCTTTCAGCCAGCCAGGCCGCAGAGCTAGAGTTGCAACAGTGTTTCAATCATAGAAGCCAAACAAACAGAGGTCTCAGAGCTGGAGTCGAGCCTCAGAGCTAAAGCCGGCTCTCAGTTCCAGTGACAGCCATAGAAGGTAAATAAATCCCAGAATAAAAAAAAAAAAAAGAAAAAAAGGAGAGGTTGGGTGTTTCAGTCACCCGCCAGCCTGAAAACGGCCCTCAGCCCCTCACCCAGACTGGCCAGGCACCCCAGTGGGGACCCCCACCCTGAAGGCGGTGTGACCAGCTGCAAACAGCCATCATCCTCTCATCCAGGCTGGCCAGGCACCCAAACGGGACCCCCACCCTGATCCGGGACACCCTTCAGGGCAAACCAGCTGGCCCCCACCCATGCACCAGGCTTCTATCTCATATAGTAAAAGGGTGATATGCAAACTGACCCTAACAGCAGAAGAACTGGGAATGACTGGTTACTATGACAAACACTGACCACCAGGGGGCAGACGCTCAATTCAGGAGCTGCCCTCTGGTGGTCAGTGCACTCTCACATGGGAGGAGCTCTGCTCAGCCACAAGTCAGGCTGATGGCTGCCAGTACAGTGGTGGTGGTGGGAGCCTCTCCTGCCTCCTCAGCAGCAATAAGGATGTCCAACTGCAGTTTAGGCCTGCTCCCCACTGGCAAGTGGACATCCCCCAAGGGCTACCGGGCTGCCAGAGGGATGTCTGATTGCCATCTTAGCCCCAATCCCCTGGGGAGCGGGCTTAAGGCAGCAGGTGGTCATCCCATGTGGGGTCCCAGACTGCAAGAGGCCATAGGCCAGGCTGAGGGACCCCCCTCTCCCCCCGAGTACACAGATTTTTGTGCACCTAGTCCTATATAATAAAATCCTAATATGCAAATTGACCGAACAGTGGAATGACTGATCGCTATGAACTGACCACCAGGGGGCAGATGCTCAACATAGGAGCTGCCCCTTTGTGGTCAGTGTGCTCCCACAGGGGGAGTGCCACTCAGCCAGAAGCCGGGCTCACGGCTGGAGAGTGCAGCGGTGGTGGCGGGAGCCTTTGAAGCAGCAGTAAGGAGCAGCGAGCTGAGCAGTAGGGGAGCAGCAAGCAGTGTGCGGTAAGGAATGAGGGGTCATGGACTGCGAGAGGGCACAGGCAGGGATATGGGCCTCCCCCACCCCCAGTGCACAAATTTTGTGCACTGGGCCTCTACTTGTATAATAAAACTTGAAAATGTAAATGAAAACGCCACTGAATATAAGAAACCTAAACAGATGTCATCCTAATATATAAAAACCCAGGGTCCATAACGTCCTGTCCAGCCCCCAGCCCTCAGGCTCCATTTATCAGGGGATGGCTAACAGGGGAACCGGGGTCCCTCAGGCTCCAATGAATCTGTGGCAGCAGTGACTGGTGAGCAGGCAGAAGGCAGGCAGCTTGTTCCCTCCCCCGGTCTGCAGGCTCCCATTGATCAGGGGATGATTAACAGGGAACCTGAGTGAGTTGCATGGGGACTAGCGAGCAGCTGGAAGGCAGGCCTCTTGGTCCCTCCTCCTGGCCCTCAGACTCCAATCAATCAGTGGTGGAGGCGGGGCAAAAGTGGGGACTGGCTTCCTTAGTAGTCCCATAGGTTCAATCTCCAGAGGACAGGACAGGCACCAACAGACCAGTGCCTCTGGCAGGATCCCAACAGTGCAACTGGTCTCCTGGAACTCGGTCTCAGGCACTGCGGCCACTTCCCCTCCCTAGATGCTCCACAAGAAAGAAAGGATAGCGCCAGGGGCAACCAGCGATGACTCCTCCAGGTCATGGGCACTGGCCCTCGCCCACCCCACTCCAGATGAAGTATGATCACTGCACATGGAAGGAATGTAGTAAAAAAACAAAAACCAATGACCAAGAGAATGCCGCAGTCAATGTCTGGAGTCTGACTCAGGAGAACAGAGAGAAGGGAGAATTCCATAAGTTAGCCGATGCCAAGATATTTCTGAGTGACAGTTGTGTGACCGCTGACAAAGGAGTCCAAGTTTCTCAGCAGAATGTCAAGGACTTCTTCCGTGTTCTGAACCTTTATAAGAAATGTGATACCTCACAGCACAAGGTGCTGGCAGTCTCCATGTGTCCTCAGTCTCTGCCTTATTTTGCTGCTAAATTCAGCCTCAGTGTCACTGAAGCATCCAGAAGGCTCTGTGGCTTCCAGAAAGGCCTTGGGGTGCACTGCCTTTGACATGAAGATAGCCTCGGACTTCAGCATCCTGGAGAGTCAGAAGGAATTTGTGCGTCGGTACTGCCGGCACCGTGAGGAAGAGCCCTGGCTACCCATAATGACCTCTGCCTGCCCCGGCTCGGTCCACATGCAGAACGTGTGCTGGGTCACCCCATCACCCCCCACTTCTGCACGGCCAAGTTTCCCCAGCAGATCATGGGCTCTCTGGTGAAGGATTTCTTCACCAGACAGCAGAACCTGTCCCCAGACAAGATTTTGTAAGTCACTGTGTCCCCATGTTATGACAAGAAACGAGGCCCTTTGAGAAGATGTTCCCACAGCTTTACATATTTCTCAGGGTGCTGAGTGCATGTTAACCTCAGGTGAAATTGTCTATATAATGGAGCAAAGTGACCTTGCCTAGAATGATGCCCCCATGGGCACTCTGTTTGGAGACGTGAAGGAGGAGGAGGTGAGGCTCCATGAGGGTGACAACTCCGACGGGTACCTGGTGCACATCTTCAGGCACACGGCCAAGGAGCTGTTCAACGAGGACGTGGGAGTGCTCACCTACCGCACCCTGAGGAACAAAGACTTCCAGGAGGTCACCCTTGAAAGAGATGGAGAGGTTCTGTTATGCTTTGAGACTGCTTACGGCTTTCGGAACATCCAGAAGTGGTCCTGAAGCTGTGGAGGGGCAAGTTCCCCTGCCACTTCATGGAGGTCCTGGCCTGCACTGGGCATGCCTACGCAGCAGGGGCCAGGCTCAGGCAAGGACAGGTGGGCAGACAGGGCACTGCTGCGGCAGATGGAAGGCATCTACGCTGCCATCCTGGCGTGCCCCCCGGGGACCAGCGCCCATGTACAGGAGCTGTACCAGGAGTGGCTGGGGTAGGGGAGCGACTCCCCCTGGTCCCAGGAGGCCCTCACACCACCTAGCAGGGCCCAGGGCAGCCTGCCAGGACATCAAGTGGTAAAAGTCCAGCAGACGCCCAGCCTTCAGGCAGCCTGAAGAGGGGTGTCAGACACATGAAGGAAAGATTTAGCATCTCTGTCATCGCTTTGGTTTTCAGAATTCCCTGCTCCCCATTTGTCAGCTCCCTCCCTCTGAGGGGTGCTATCGTCATCACATGGGTGCAACTGGAATACTGTATCTTGATAGGATTCCCCCAATGTACGTATCCTTTTATCCGATGATGCAAAAATCCCAAAGAACAAGAATGGAGACAGACTATTGTACTTTAGGCTTTAAAAAACACCCAGAAGTGTCCTGCAAAAAGCTGAGACTTGGTTCTGTCCACGAACCTCAGAAAGATTGGATGAGGAAATGGTCTGGTTTGGCCCTGACTTCACCCACTTATGTTACTCTTGAAGGTGTCTTTGCCACAATGTGAATAAACTGCGACCTTTTGGAATAGGGGCTCATACAAAAGTCTGCATTCCCAACTTTTCTTGAAACGGATCTACGTTCTGCAGCTGTGCAACTGTCCTGAGATCAGGTCCTGTCGACCAGGTCCTGTCACTGGGAATCAGGGACCACTGGAGTGGAGCCCCCCGCCCTGCGCCCTTTTACATTCAGGGATTGAGCTGAACTCACTTTGGGGAGGCCTGGCAAGGGTGACAGGTGTCACAGATGGAAGGATGGAAAATGGAGAGGCGGACACCCTGCTCAGTCCCTGCCTGGGTGGGGCCAGGCAGATGAAGGTCAGCCCGCCTGCCCCACAGTTGGGTGAGATAGCATCCTCTGTGTCCACCTCTCACCTCATGGGCCTGGCCACTCCCCTAAGCTCCGGGCAGCCCTCTGTGTTCCACAACAATGCACTCTTCCCTCACATGATGCTCACCCTAAGTGAGAAGGAAGAGAGCGACAGCTACACAGAAAGATAGGGCTCACAGCTGTTGAGCACAGTGGCAGTGGCGGGAGCCTCTCCTACCTTCGTGGATGCGCTCAGGAGCAGTGAGCTGAGTGGTAAGGAGCAGTGAGCAGGCAGGCGGTAAGGAGCAAGGGGTCCAGGACTGCTAGAGAGATTTCCAACTGTCAGCTTAGGCCTGTTCCCTGGACCTAAGGCAGCCTTGGGCAAACTATGGCCCGATGGCCGGATCCGGCCCGTTTGAAATGAATAAAACTAAAAAAAAAAAAAAGACCGTACCCGTACCCTTTTATGATGTTTACTTTGAATTTATATTAGTTCACACAAACACTCCATCCATGCTTTTGTTCCAGCCCTCCGGTCAAGTGTAAGAACACATTGTGGCCCTCAAGTCAAAAAGTTTGCCCACCCCTGGCCTAAGGGATGTTCGCCCTGCCTCAAAGGATACGGGCCTAAGCAGGCAGGCGGACATCCCTTGAGAGGTCCCAGACTGCAAGAGGGTGCAGGCAGGGCTGAGGGACCCTCCCCCAGTGCACAAATTTTGTGCACCAGGCCTCTAGTTATTTAATAAATGAACATCCAATTCAGAAAATTCCCATCCCCACAAAAGAATCCAAGCTGGGTTTATAGTTGGCTTTTATCAACCTCTAAAATAAAACAAAAAGAATGCATGAATTTCACAGTGTTCTAGGAACTAGAAAAATTAACACACCAATTCATTTTAGGGGTAATTTTAGCTCTGATTCTTATTAAAGACAAGACAACATTTTTGAAAAAAAAATATGTAAGCTAACCTCACTTACCTGTTAATTGCAAAATCCTAAATTAACTTGTCACTTAGAAAATTCAACCTTCTCTAAGAAAAGATTCATCATAAGATAAAATGATCAGGGTATTTGTCATGTTCTAAAATTGTACTTTAAGGAATTCCCAGGCATATGAAATGCAATTGTTGGTCTTCAGAACTGAGGAATGATAGAAAGTCCTTTGCCTTTAGCTCTTTACTTCTAACCATGCATAAATTATGTTTAATTTTTAGATTGAAAGATTTTTTTTGTCAATTTATGATTGTATTTAGCAACTTTTGCAAGGTCTGAGAAAATATTTTAATGTCAAAAAGAGACGCAAATAGCCTTGAGGGAAATGAAAAGAGAGTTTCTATTTCAGAGTAATGAGTGAACCCATGGTGTCATTCCTACTCACTGCCCAAATTACAAATGACAAGATAAAGATAAAATTAAAAGCAGTGCACTCTTCCCTCACATGCTGCTCACCCTAAGTGAGAAGGAAGAAAGCAAAACCTGTTTCTAATGATTCATTAAGTGAAAAGAGCAAACTATGAGATGAATATATATAGAATAAGCTGGTTTCATTTTTAAAAAATAATCCTACATAAAGCTATTCATGTGTGTGTGTGTGTGTGTGTGTGTGTGTGTGTGTGATGTGTATGTGTGTATGTATGAACACATACAGGAGAAAATTGAAATAATACACCAATATATCAGTAGTGGTCATTTTTGGAAAGATGGCTTGGAGACATAAAATTTATTGTTTTATTTCTTTTTACAGGTTATTTTTACTTTTCATATTTTTCAATATCCTATCTAATAAAAGAGAAACATGCAAATTGACCATAACCCCAACACCCTTCCCATTGGCTAATCAGCATATCCTTATGCAAATTAACTGCCAACCAAGATGGCGGCTGGCAGCCAGGCACTGAAGCGAACAGGAGGCTTGCTTGCTCCAGTGACAGAGGAAGTCAAGGTTCCCCGCCTGCCACTGCCAGCCTCTGAGCTTGCACTCTAAGAAACAATGTTGCAAGCATAGAAGCTAAACAAACTCCAGAAACCTGCTTTCAGCCATCAGGGCTTCAGCCAGCAGGACTGCAACAGTGTTTCAATTATAGAACAAACCCAGATCCCTGCTTTCAGCAGCCGAGGTCTCAGAGCTGCAGCCAAGCCTCAGAGCTAAAGCAGGCTCTCAGCTCCAGCGACAGCCATAGAAGGTAAATAAATCCCAGAATAAAAGAAAAAAAGGAGAGGTTGGGAGCTTCAGTTGCCCGCCATCCTGAAAACAGCCCTCAGCCCCTCACCCAGACTGGCCAGGCATCCCAGTGGGGACCCCCACCCTGAAGCAACAAGATGGAGGCTAATTTGCATACTGAAGGCAGGCGTCAGTGGACAAGGCTATCCACTGTCCTGGGACCCGGATCTGTGACCTGGCCGGGCGGGGGGCAGTGCTTGAAGCTGTCCACAGTCCAGGACCCAAATTTGTGACCCTGCCGGGCAGGGGGCAGTGCTTGAGGCTGTCCGGGTCCCAGGACCTGGATATGTGACCCTGACAGGCAGGGGACAGTGCTTGAGGCTGTCCATGGGACCAAGACCTGGATCTATGAACCTGCCGGGCGGGGGGCAGCACTTGAGGCTGTCCGCGGTCCCGGGACCTGGATCCGTGACACTTCCCAGCTGGGCAGCAGCTCGCACAGGGGCGGATCAGCCAGAGCTGGGCAGGGCAGGACACCTGGCTTCTGCCCAGCCCCAGTCACTCTGGGCAGGTGAGTAGCACAGACAGCCTCTGGACAGGGGAGGCAGGCCAGCGGAGGGTGGCCTGTACTCCCCACATGGCGGTGGTGACAGCTGTGAGTACACCAAGCGGAGCCTGCAGGCTGAGCTGAAGTAGCGCCTGCAGGCCATCAGCGCCCAGGAGTGGCTGTGCAAGATCCGCCTCCTGGCCCAGAAGGTGCAGGATCGCAGGGACAGCCACCGTGGCGGGCCAGACTGACATCCTCCTGGCTGCACCACGGGGGTTTGCAGATCTGCAAAGCCAGAGGCCTCTGGTGTGCACATTCCCCCCTCACATGCGAACATCCCCCAGCACACTGTCACCCTCCCACGCCTGCAACAGTTGCAAACCAAGGCATGCACAAGTTCCCCCCAGCCTCTCCACTGCATTTCCATCAATCCAGCATGCCTACCACCCTCACAGGATGTGCACACATCCCCTCTGATGCGCTCACATCCTTTGGAGAGTGTCTGGGTGTTCTGGGTGCTGAGGGTGGGCGCCTGTGAGATGACAGTGACAGGGCCGAGTGGTGATGCCCTGTTCCCATGGAGGCCAGTGCAGCTACGAGATCCCTCTTGGGGGTTAATGCAGGTGCTGAGGCAAGAGCAGGTGCCGATAGACATACCTGGTGGGCACGGGCAGCCCTCACTGAGGTACCTTTGGTCAGCGTTCAAGATCAAGAACCCAGAGGCTGAGAGGAATTCTGTCCTCTCAGTGAAACAGTGGGATAGTCGGGGCGAGGAGGAATGTGCACTTTGGGTGCCAGAACCCATGAGCGAAGGCTGCCCTGACTGAGCCTCACTTGCTTGGGACCTAGTTCACTCCTGCCGGGCAGTGGGTGACAGGATGTGCTTTTCCGAATTAATGAGAGAAAACGTTAATTCTCCTGCTGCCCAGGAAGGTGGAAAGTGAAGTGGGGAGACATGTGGGGAGTGAGCGAGGTTCCCTGTCTGGGGGTCCCAAATCTGCTGTTGGTTTATTTCACTGCTAACTAGAGATATACAGGCTGTTCCCCCAAAATGTATACACACTTTGAATACCTACTAATTCCAATGGTTTTAAGCATAAGAAAGAAACAACAATGGAGCTGTTATCTGTTAAAAGTGTGGGCACAAACAGGTAGTTGGACATTTCCTGAAGGGTCTCAGATTGGAGAGGGTGAAGGCCAGACTGAGGGGCCCCTTCCCCCCACTACCCCAGTGCACAAATTTCGTGCACTGGGCTACTAGTTTTCAAATAAAACACATTAAGGAAAAAATGTTAAAGGAAAACTTCTCTGGCTGAAAGAGGATCGGCAAAGATCAAAAATAGGAGAGCAACTGAGGACAATTCTTATAAACTGGGAAATGTAAATAAATATAATAAAAATCATCAAATTTCATTATGTTGGTGAAATTAAATAGATTTGAGGATTGAACCATCCAATTAGGGTGATAAAATGAATACTAATTTTCCCAAAAGACAATGAAAGGTTGCAAGGAATCCAAAACAACAGGATCTGTGAATAGAAATCAGAATTCAGCAAGCCACATGTAACACTTTTTTTTCTTTTTCAATTAGTTTACTTTCTATATTATTTTGTATTGTTTTCAGGTGTGCAACTTAATGGTTAGACAATCATATACTTTACAAAGTGTTCCCCTCAATATTTCCAGGACCCATATTCCCTATGCTCTGCTTTACATCCCTATGACTGTTTTATAACTACCAATTCATACTTCTTAATCCCTTCACCTCTTGAAATCCATCTAGGACAAGCTAGTCTTGCCTAGTGACTTTCAGCTGTGTCCTCTCCCATAGCCACAGTTGAGAAGATTCCTACTTAAGAAAGTTTTAAGATATATTGGGGCTTTAGGTTAATTGAAAAATATTTATTTGGAGAATAAGCAACTCACTTAATAAATTTGATGATGTAGCAATCATAAATTGTCTCTTTATCAAAAATTGCAATTATAGAACACAAAAAAATGAGACCTTTATAAAAAAAACTTACAGGATCCAGTCAAAAGAATGCTCAACATAAATGTTACAGCACTATGTTTGTTAGAAAACAAGCATGAATATAAATGAAGTGAGAATTCAACCCATGAAAGTTTAAGAACTATCAATAAACATAAAACAAGCAAGCTGATGACAGAATTAAGATAAAACTAGAAATTAATAAAATAGAGAACAACAAAATCAAGTGATTTGATAAATAAAAGCAAAGCATGTTCTTGAAAGACCAATAAAAGATATAACACTCTTGCAAGTCTGATAAAAAAAAAATTAGTGGGAAAATACAATAGAATAAACAATAGTGATGAAAGTGGAAACATAACTACTGATATAAAGGAACATAACACATTTTAGATAAATTCTTGATAGAAGTTTGTTTCAATAAATGTGAAAATATAAATATAATGGATAATATTTAGAAAAAATAAAAAATATATAAGAAATCTATTAATATGTCAACATATTGATACTAATAAAAAAATTGAGTGGTTGTTATGGGGCACTGGGACAGCCTCAGGCTGTTTGAACAGTTTAACCCAAAAGATGGATATCAGACCAAACCATACAATTTATATCAACAATATGAATGACAAAATTTCAAAAGAAGAATTGAAGAGATCCCTGTATGCCCTGTTTTCTCAGTTTGGCCATGTTGTAGATATTGTAGCTTTAAAGGCCATAAAAATGAGGGGGCAAGCCTTTGTTATATTTAAATAATTGGGCTCATCCACAAATGCCTTGAGACAGTTACAAGGATTTCCATTTTATTGTAAACCAATGCAAATCCAGTATGCAAAAACAGATTCAGGTATAATATCTAAAATGCATGGAACCTTTGCTGACAAAGAAAAGAAGAAAGCCCAAATTGTGGAACAGACAGCACTGACTGCTAATAAGAAGTCTGGTCTGGGAGTACCAAATTCAGTTAACACCCAAGGAAATGCAACACCAAATCCTCCGGTCCCTGATTACCCTCCAAACTATGTTTTATTCCTTAATAATTTACCAGAAGAGACTAATGAGATGATGTTATCCATGCTGTTTAATCAGTTCCCTGGTTTCAAGGAAGTATGTTTGGTACCTGGGAGGCATGGCATTGCATTTGTTGAATTTGAAAATGATGGACAGGCTGGAGCTTCCAGGGGTGCTTTACAAGGATTTTAGATCACACCATCCCATGCCATCAAGATCACCTATGCCAAGAAATGACATTTGGGAGAGTTGTCTTTAAAGGACTTGGTGTTATTTATAGTGTTTGTTTTCATAACAATTGGTCAGGCCATTTTAATAGTTGGGGCCGGAGGAAATGCAAGTATATTTGTGTAGGTTTTTAAAAATTACCTACTAGTGAACTATGAAATGCAAAGGTCTCAATTTTATACAATAAACTTTTACACATAATACTTCAAAAAAATTGAAAAGACAGTTCAAAACCAATTGCAAAAAAAAAAAAATTCTGATGAGTTCTAGAACATTTTAAGAACTATGGGAATTAATCTAGTGTATAGTAAAAATTGTTGTGATTCCCTTTTAATTCTAAAAAACTTTAAGAACCTCAAACATAAAATAATATCAAAGGTATTAGTAGGAGCAATAGAGGTAGTAGTAGTAATGAAATCTCATCCCAATAATAAATATAGATTTAAAAAATCCTAAAAGATTATTACCAACAGAATCCAGAATCCATTTCAAACTGTAAAGATGTTCTGAAATTTAAAAACACATTAATGAAGAGGGAAAACTTTATCATAACCTCCATAAATGTCCAGGAAATGTTTAATAAAATTAAATTTTTATTCCAGCCCTGATCTGTTTGGCTCAATGGATAGAGCATCGGCCTGTGGACTAAAGGGTCCTGGGTTCAATTCTGGTCAAGGGCATGTACCTTGGTTGTGGGCACATCCCCGGTGGGGGTGTGCAGGAGGCAGCTGATCAATGTTCCTCTCTCATCGATGTTTCTAACTCTCTATCCTACTCCCTTCTTCTCTGTAAAAAATCAATAAAATATATTTTTTAAAAATTAAATTTTTATTCCAAGTACAACTCTAAGTAAGAGAGCATTAAAAGAAAGCTTTTTGGACTTGAGAAAATGAATCTGTCAGAAAGCATCAGCAAAACATCATATTTTGCAAAAATAGTAAGATATATATCCTGTAAAATGAAAAATAGTGATATATTATCACCAAAATTTTTTGGAGATCTCAGCTAGAGAACTTAGATTTTAAAAATTAAATTGGATATGAATACTGGGAGAAAGAAACTAAATTATCCTTACTATATATATATATATATATATATATATATATATATATATATATATTATTGATTTTTTTTACAGAGAGGAAAGGAGCGAGATAGAGAGTTAGAAACATCGATCAGCTGCCTCCTGCACATCTCCCACTGGGGATGTGCCCTCAACCCAGGTACATGCCCTTGACCGGAATAGAACCTGGGACCCTTCAGTCTGCAGGCCAACGTTCTATCCACTGAGCTAAACCGGTTTAGGCACTTCTCTTTTTTAAATATGTCTTTTTTAGAGAGAGAGGAAGGGAGAGGGATAGAAAGATAGAAACATCAGTGAGAGAGAAACATCATCCATCAGCTTCTCACTGCACAAACCCTATTGAGGACAGAGCTCGCAACCAAGACATGTGTCCTGACCCTGATCCAGAATTGAACCAGTGACCTTTTGGTTCATGGGTCCACACTCAACCAGAGGCTAGGCAATTATCCTTATTTCTTGATGAACCATTTTCTCCCTAGAAAACCCAAGAAAATCAAAATATGGTTACAATTAGGCTGTCAAAGATAACATCTGCAAGGATTTGATATTGCATATGAGACCTGAAGGGTAAGAAGCTGACTCTACAAAGTCTAGGCATGTAAGTGTCAGTGTGTGTGTGTGTCTGTCTGTCTGAGTTTGTGTATTATTCATATATATATATATATATATATATATATATATATATCTACACTAATCAAAGAGAAACATGGTAATTAGCGTACGACCGCTACCCTTTTCATTGGCTAATCAGTGAGTATATGCAAATTAACTGACAACCAACATGGGGGCTGGCAGCCATGCACTGAAGCGAGCAGGGAGGCTTGCTTGCTCCAGTGACTGGGAGACTCCAATGTTCCCCGCCTGCCGCTGCTGGCCTCTGACCTGGCAGTTTAAAACATTGTAACAAATATAGAAGCTAAACAAAACCCCAGAAACCAGCTTTCAGCCACCGGGATCTCAGAGCTGGAGTTATACATTGTTTCGATTATAGAACGCAAACAAACCAGCTACCAGCTTTCAGCAGCCGAGGCCTCAGAGCTAGAGCCAGAGCTAAAGCTGGCCCAGAATAAAAAAAAAAGGCACCAGGCCTCTATCCTATATAGTAAAAGGGTAATATGCCTCCCAGCACAGGGATCAGCGGAGCCACAAGGCCTCCCGGCACCGGGATCAGCGGAGTAGCGAAGCCTCCCAGCACCGGAACCACAGGAGCAGCGAGGCCTCCCAGCACCAAGTACAGTGGAGCCGCAAGGCCTCCCAGCAAGGGGATTAGTGGAGCCTCCCAGCACCGGGATCAGCAGAGCAGCAAGGCCTCCCAGCACAGGGATCACCGGAGCAGTGAGGCCTCCCAGCACCGGGATCAGTGGAGCAGCAAGGCCTCCCAGCACCGAGATCAGCGGAGCCACAAAGCCTCCTGGCCTGGGATCAGCGGAGCAGCGAGGCCTCACTGCCCCTGTGTCAAGCGGAGCCGGGAAGCCTCCCAGCACTGGTATCAGTGGAGCCGCGAGGCCTCCTGGCCCTGGAGCAGCATGACAGGGGGCAGCGCCCCAACCCCCTGATCAGTCCTGCTCTGTTCCTGATAGTGGGGAGCTCCCCAACCCCCTGATAGGCCCTGCTCTGTGTGTGACAGGGTGGAGCCACAACCTCCCCATCGGCCCTGTCTTGAGTGTGACAGGGGGTGGTGCCCCAACCCCCCAATCGGTCCTACCCTAAGCGTGACTTAGGGTGGCATCGCAACCTCCTGATCCGCCCTGCTCTGTGCATGACAGGGGGCAGCACCCTAACCCCCTGATTGGCTGGCTCTGTATGTGACAGGGGTGACACCACAACCCCCTGATCTGCCCTGCTCTGTGCGTGACAGGGGGTGGTGCTGCAACTTCCCCATCGACTCTGCCTTGAGTGTGACAGGGGGCAGCACCCCACCCCCCAATCGGCTCTAGCCTGAGCCCGACTAGGGGCTGCGGGGTAGGCACCTAGGGATTGGGCCTGCCCTCTGCCACCTGGGAGCGGGCCTAAGCCAGCAGGTCGTTATCTCCCGAGGGGTTCCAGACTGTGAGAGGCACCAGTGGGGCTGAGGGATACCGCCCCCCCATGCCAGTGCACAAATTTTTGTGCACTGGACCTCTAGTTATTAGATAGGAGGGTAAGAAATCCTTTAGGCAGGGGCATCTTGATGACCACATTGTGTAAGTAAGGTATCTTACTCTAGCAAATATCATGTCTAGTTACCTGGAGGTTTAGTTGACAATTAATTTTGACCACACCATCTGTTTTCCTTTCCTTCCCCTAAGATAAGCACCCCAAGAGAAGGAAGTGAATGAGTCACAGGCCAGTTGCCTTCATTCTCCCCAACAGGGTTAGGTGAAATCCTCATTCTCTATCCCCTCCTACATCCTACATAAACCACCAACAAATTCTTGAGGGAGAATTATGGGAGTAAACACTTCTATTCTCTCCCTCTAATCTTGCTACTCTTCTCTAGAAAAGATGTGACTATCTGGTGAGATGGAGGAGAGCCTTCAATTATAGGACCTTACCACCAGCTAATGGGATCAGTTGCTAAACAAAAGCTCTCTCCTCTCTCTATTTGCCTGGCTCAGCTTAGCCAGGTGTTCTGCCAAAGCAGATTCTGCCTGTAGAATCTCCTCAGAACAAGAAGGTGGTTCACAGTAGCTGGTACAGTTAGTGCAGGTGGGAATTTGAAGGGCCTAAGAGAGCTGCTGTTGAAAAGGGCAGGGCCTCAGAAGAAAAGTCGTGCTCCTAATTTGTCTCCTTGAGTTCTTAAATACACTGGACTGAAGAGCAGATGAGTGTAAAAATTCCCCCTCCTAACCTCAAACATATTCTTTCTAAAAAGCATGGTGTGTGTGTGTGTGTGTGTGTGTGTGTGTGTGTGTGTGTGTGAAGTAAGAAGGGAGGGAAGGTGAGAGAGGTAGAGAGATGGGTAGGAGGCCAGACAGAGGAATTTCATCTTCTTTAACATACATACAGAAATTTTGGGAAGTTTACACTCCCAATCCAACCCCAATAACATGTTTATCCTTCTTGTACACTATTCTCCCTTGACAACATGTATCAAGATCTGGGAATGGAAAATACCTCCTCTCCAAGACCCACTGTGGACAAACCCAACTCCCATCATTGATGCTAACCAAGCTAAGGAAATGCTACTGGCACCTCAAAGCATTTATAATCCTGCATCTAGTATTTATGGTACCTCTATCCTTGAGGGTGTCTAGGGAACAAGTGCTCCTAGTGAGGAGGCTCAGCAGCTTGGAAGCATCACTGAGTCCTTGCTGAGTCCTCATCTTCATTTTTTCCTCTCTCTGAGTACAATGCCTTGTTCTGAGTCTCCAAAAACCCCACTTTCTTCCAAAAGGAGGATCTCTGTTTACTATATTATGTGTATCTGTGCCAGGAAATTCAACCTGAGATTCACAAAGATACAACAATAGAAAAGTAACCCATTAGAGAGATGTTGGGCAAGGATGGAGAATAAAATGAAGTCTTTCATTACACAGGAAATAATGAACTAGAGGATATACCACATTATCACACTGTTCAATAATTTCCAATGGCAGAAGAGGGGGGAAACCTTCACAATTAACTACTGAAATAATATATTCATGTTTGCAGTCCACAATTATTTGTGTTTTAGAGTTGAAAAAAATGTTAGGAAGAAAAAATTAGAAAATATAGTTCAATTAATAGTTCAATTGGTTCAAAAGTGCAAAAAATCTATCAGTAGGTGAACATTTTGATTAACACTAAATATATATAATATAGAATATTAGGCCATCAAGAAAATATTTCCTATTTATATGTATTATTGTGGAACGATGCTCAGAGTTTAAGTAAAAAAGCAAGTTGTAAAACACAATGTATAAAAGATTGGAGTTGTTTTTAAATTCTATGGGTGTGTGTATATAAGTATATAAATAAAATATGTGTATAAACATACATAGAAAAAAACACGAGGAAAAACACAATAAATTGTCAATCACAGTTACCTTTGTAAAGTAATATCAGGTATCTCGAGAGGTCAGATAGATCTATATCTTTTTCCTTTATATGCTTTTGTTTTAGAGAGGACAGATGGAAAAACACAGAACTACACATGGATATATTTTCCTTTAGTTAAGCTGAGTCAGGAATATTAATAATGTTGCCTAAAGGAACCATGTGACTCCACAGAAATGTAGCCTTCACTGTATAGGGAGCGATTTTGGTACTCTCTTGTGCATCAGTTTTTCTCTCCAACAGATTAATTTCATCAGCATCCTAACAAAAAAATTATAAACTATGTGTTCCAAGAAGTTTCCCTTGCTCTCACATCCCTCCAGAAACCATCCCATTTCTCTGCTCACTTTTTCCTTACTTCTTGTTTTCTCTTCAGTGTACTTTTTATCCCATTACTTCTCTTGTTCTTGTCACCAGTGACCACCATATTGCCAGACCCAATGACACTTCTCTGCCTTCCTCTCTCTTTTCTGCTCAACAGGATTGGATAGGTTAATGACCATTTCCTCATCCTTAAAACACTTTTTTCACTAGACTTCCATGTTATCTAAGACACTTATCTGATTGTAGTAGCTTCTTCTTGGCCTTCTCTACTGGATCTTCTTTCTTTGCCATACAGGCAGTCCTCGGGTTATGTAGAACTCGGCATACGTGGTTTTGTGGTTACATGGCCATCTCCCATTTATTTATATAAAAAAAAGTTCCGTCATTTCAATGTATGTACATATGTGTTTTATGTTTTTTATTATTTATTTACCACAAGTGAAGGTCAGGAATTGTTATCTTTCTTTTATTTATTTTTTACTGTTTCACTTCTTTACTGCTGTGTATGTGCTCCATGTGAGTGACATAGGTGCTTATGTAGGTGGGTTCCGACTTACAGCAAAAATCACATTACGTTGCACCATAGGAATGGATCTACGATGTAACCCAGGACCTACGGTATTCCCTAATGCTGGAGCTTCCTGTATGCAACCCTTAAATCTCTTCTCTACCCACATTCATTCTGGATGTGTTTATATCCGACCCCTTGGCTCTAAATACTGTGGGCCATAGTTCAGAGTAATACCAGCTTCTGTAGTAAACTCCCAAATTACAGTAAATAAAAAAATAAAAGTTTAATTCCTACATAACAGATTAATACATGTCTTCTGACATGGGAACTATTATTTAAGAAAGAATCAGGAATCTTATGATAAAAAGTGTTTACATAACTTTCTATTTCAATTCCTATTCCCACCTTAGGAACTTGACTTTTTTAGTTATTCTTTGTTAACTGATGCATTATTACTACCATTAGTAATATGATTATACAGGGGGTAGTCCCACATGAGCATATACTTACCATGAGGCAGGGTACAAAAGCATCACATGAAAGTTTAGTGGCTAGAAAACTGGATAGAATGCATACAAACAAGCAGATCCACTGGGAAGGATGTAGTTTGATTGGGGCAGCCAGGTGAGTAGATCAGTAGAGAGAAGCTACTTTAATTCAAGGCAAGGCCAAAGCTCTTATGAATGAATATTCAAATCCATCTGATACTTTCACAATTTTTGCCAATTTCACAGGTATAAGTGGAATGGAAAGAACACATGAATTTCAAACAAATTGTCAAGAAAGCAGAGAATGTGTAATATTCAGAGAAAATGACCAAAGTTCAGATTATATAAATTTAAAAATTAGCTCAGCAGCATGAAAAATTAATCAACTGATTTCACTGCATAATAACTATAATAATAATACTCAACATTAAGATATGTCAGTCTTCTAGATGCTCTTCATAGTTTAGCATACATATAATAATTCTATAACACAGAAACTAGTTTCCCTTTGTACAGATGAGGGAACTGAGGGACAGAGTGATTAAGTGGCTTGTTCAATTTCATAGTAAGCTCCTGGTTTCAAACCAAGAAAATCTAGCTCCAAAGTTTATGATCCTGAACAATATGCAATGCTATCTCCAAAATATTAAGACCATGAATTTTCAAAAGATGAAAGAGTAGGATTAACATTTATAGAATTCACAATCTTACTATTTCTGAACTTTGAAAAATTAAGTTTTAATACCTATGACCAATACTGGGTTGTAGATATTTCAGAAAATCTGCTTTAAAAGAAGAACCTCTAAAGAAATATCAAAAAGAAACAACCATGCCATCTTATCGGTAATGGCAATGTTTCAGTTGCCATGTTAGTAAGCAATAACAAATATCAATTTGAAACCTTCGAGTCTAAGGAATGTTTAATCACAATTAACTACTGAGTTTTAGTGCTATTCCTTAGTAGTATCATTACCAAACAGTAAAACATGGAATACCATATTTCTTCTACCTCAAGTACACACCTTATCAGGCAAACAAGACATCTAAATACATTGCTGGCATAGAGTAAAAATTTAACTATGAAGCAGTATAGCAAAATATTCCAGGGAATTTACAGAAATTAAACAATGACCATGTTTCATTAGCCAATGATGTGCCCACCATAAATTCTACTGCCAGAGTTGTTATTGAAATCCATGCCAGAGTTGTTATTGAAGTCCATACCGTCTATTTATCCACCTGCCCTATGAATACTGGAGACAAAATTAAAACTTGCTTATTTTTTTCACATTAATTATAGATTCCTCATTATAGGACTAAGTTACCCAATTCAGGATGAGAACAGAGTGGTAGTGATACAGAATGTTTGGACTGGAACCCAGATTCTTTGTCCATTGGAATTGAAGAATGAATCCACGGACAGAAGATGATATAGCAAAGGTGGAGATTTATTGAAGAACAAGTACAGATTTCCACGTGGTTAGGAGGAAAGAGTCCCACAGAACAGACTCCCACGTGGAGAGGGGGAAAGGATCCCAATGAATTTCTTTTCCCTATGGCTTATAAAGGCTGCAGATCCTGGTGCCTTGATATCCCCTCTGATTGGTCACTATTCCCTTGGACTGGTTACTATAGTAACTCCTGGGCTCAAAGGTTGAACCTCACATGTGAGGTTCTCCCTCCTCCTTCCTTATTGTTTTCCTCTTCCCTTTGGGCTTTCTTCTTCTCCTTCTGGATGAAGGGCTTCCTTCTCTTTATTTTGTAAATATAGACCTTTTGCCGTTCCCAGCTCCCTCATTCTATGGAAATGTACCTGTTGCAGCTTTTCGGCTTCCCTATTCTATGGAAATATACCTTCTGCTGCTCTGCAGCCCTGTGCTTCTTCCATGGTCCCCTTAATTTTTAAAATTTCCTAAAATTGGCCTTTTTCACCCCAAAAAATTCCTGTTTCAGTAGACAGGGTACATTCTAGTCAGACACATCATTCTTCCCTATTGTTCTAAAATTACTTTGCTTGACTTCTCCAGAAGTCTTATTAGTGTCAAATGGATTCCTTGCAGACCCTTTCCAGCTCTTCTGCAGATGAGACTATATGTGAGTACTCTGGTCTCACCACTGCTTACACTCAGCATGGGCCACTGCTTCTTACCTCATTGTCATTGGATCTCATATATTAAATATCTGTCATTTGCTAGGTTCTTATCTGGATAGAATGAACCTTTAGTTCCTCTCTGGATTATATATAAGATTTAAGGGTATATCAACTCATTAAATAGCACTTCTTCACAATAATGCTGTCAATAATTCTTAATAAATATTTTTTGAAAAAAGTGAAAATAATTTTAGAAAATCATCATTAAGAATATCATCAATAAGAAATTATTCAAAAAGGCTTATTTTAAAACTACTGCATATAACAAATCTAATTTTTCACTATAAATATATATTTCAGATTAAACTCTTCTATAAAAATATGAATGTCATCATCATATTTTATTCTTAGCTCTTTCATTATTATTGAACATCAAGTTGATAATTTTTCATTGGTGTAAATAAAACCAGTGAAAACTTTAATGTAGAAAATGGTCATTCTTTCTGATTTTTGTCTTTAAAATTAATTAATAGTGTGGAATTAATAAACCAAGCAACTAAGTATTTTCCCCTTTGTAAGTCTATTGTTATATATATATTAAACTTGTGTCCTGAGAAGGCACTCTCACTGGGAATGTACAAAATACCCAACGACCAAAGCATCATCAACTTTATGCATGTCCTCATATTGTGCTGATTAGATGAGTGAACATAATATCTTGTCCCATAAACTTAAATTTATTAGACAACTTCTGGTGACAAATGATTTTTACTTTTTATATTAATATGTCTCTGATTAATTCTCCAGAGAATGTGGTATGAGCTATATATTTATCCAACCTACTCTTTTTACCTGTTTCCTAATTCATTCACTTCAGCTCTAATTTTATAGTTTCATTCTTTCTTTATATCTTTAAGCCTTTTGTAGGTGTTCCTTTTCTTAATCCTTATTTTAAAGTCAAATTTATAAATTTTCTAGCATCCTAATAAATAATTTACTTTTTAGAATAGCTTTGGGTATGAGGTACTTTGCTTTCATGTCAATATTTTTTGTATAGCTGACCATTTGTATTAACTTGGGAATATATTTTTAAATTTTTATAGTTTAGATATTGCCAATTTAACTTGCATTAATCTCAATTTTACTGCATTCTGGTCATAAAATATGGTCTGTATAATTTCTATTGGTCATCTATGCAAATGTTTCAGGTCAACTTATTAAGATAAACAATAGTCACTCCCATTCCCTCTCACCAAGTGAATTTACTTCAAAGCATTCATCATTGTAATTACATAATTCTTAGCATATTCACTTGCTTATTTTGTCTTCCCCACTATGCTGTTAGCTCTATAAAAATAGCCATTGGGATATATGCTTTGTTCACCACCAATTCCCAGAACCTAACTGTGTTTCTATTTTGAAAACAAAATAATTAAGGGAAGTGTCCAAGGGGTGGTCATAGGGTGAGGGCTAGAAAGGTGATGAGTGCTGGAAAATGCCATGGTTGCTAGTAAATACACCCAAAGGGATTGCTGTGAGGAAAATGTTAATTTTGGCTGAATGTGAGAGATACTGGCATTGTTTGTCTTCTACTTCATCTGATGATCTAAGAAAAGAAGGCAGACTCTTGGAGTATCTCCATGCCAACTTTCAGATTGGATGTGCTGCTTTATTTCATAGGGCAAATTGTGCATAGGTCATGGGATGATTTTTGTTTGCTTATTTTTGTGTGTGTATGTGTTGACAATGACAATGTGTTGCTTCATTGCTCTATATTTATGTTCTCTAATTTATAAACCTTTCAAGACTGGCAATCAATAACTTATTAGAGTAGATTATTGTCACATTTTAATTTTTTTAAGTTTTCAAGGGTTCATAATAAAAAGTTTGGAGAGACTGCATTCAGAATTCCTAGTCTAACCCTATTTTTTTAATATTTACTATTGAAAGTATTACATATGTCCCCTTTACTCCCCCCTTACTAACCCCGTTTTAAGCTGGCATTTGGATTGGATTGGATGTTACTTCTTATACTTGAAATGACTACGCTGTTGCCATAAGATTTCAGCTAATACATTTGTTCTATCATAAATACACATGTCAATTAAGAGCACTATTTTGTCTCTGTGCTCAGCAGCTTCCACAAGCATGTTATTATCCACAATAATTGGAAAACTCATTTTGATGTAATCTCTGAAAAAAAACTGCTACAGTGGATGAGGTGTCATTGTTTGCTATCACACTTTCTTTGGGAAGTACAATGAGAAATGAGTTGACCAAGAGACAGAATTTTCAAACCTGTTTTTAAGGAAACATTGCAATTACTAATGGTAATGACAAAATAAGCCTTCTGATGATAGGCTTGCTTTCCAGTGGCATATATTCCTTCTTAGTGCAGACTGACATTATCATCTTTCTTTTCCTAAAGAATAATCACTAGATACAAGATCCATCATAAGCATCACCCCTCTGGTTTCCATCTCCCCAAAGTAGAGTAGGTGTTTGCTCCTCTATTCTCCTACAGAAAGCTATTCATATCTTTCCATATCACTATTACCTACTTTCCTCATTATATTGTAATTATCTGCTCATCTGTCAAGTCTCCCTAAAGAGATTTTGAAATCTTTGAGAACAAGGAGTATTATTATTTATTTGTATAGCTTCAACACTTACCACAGTGCCTAGGACACAGTAACACTCAAAAAATATTAGAAAAGGGAGGAAAGGAGACACATAGGGAATAAAACAAAGAGGGAGGGGAGGATATAAAAATAGCCTGAATCAAATTAGAACATATTAAAATCATGAGAATACTAATGACTGCTCAAGCTTCTCAAATTCTTTTGTGGAGTTAGTAGTCCTCATCTAAGTATTCTAGTCCCTTCTAGAGAAACAATTTTTACTTTATCTGCCTCAGTATGGTACATTTATTTGCTTTCTTATTCTATATAATTAAGAAATGAGTAGAAGAGTGAATACATATATAGTAAGTGCACAATAATAGCTACTGAATAAATCAATGAGTAAATGAGTGAAAACTTAACAATAAATGAGTTCTTAAGGCAGAAAGTTAAAAATGAAACCTTGTTTAACGACCCATAATTTTCATAATGTGCTTGAAATACTTTACTTCTTTAGTAAAGTGATTGACAGTTGATGGTGCAATACTGAGAGAGATGCATTTTGTAAAATTTTGTTAATTAGGTAGGGACAAATTCACCATAATTGTCCTTTGTGTTCAAAGTGAAAGCTGCTGACAGCCATGTCCAGGTGTATTCTAGACCAATAACTTTCTAGTCACTGGTTTGGCTCTGCTGTCTAAAAAGCAAAAGAGTTGTTAATTAGCAAGTGAAAATAACACTTGATTGACTCTACTAAATTAGATTTTGTTGATCTGCCAAAGTGAATTTGTCATTAGAATTTATTAGAAACACACTCACACACATACACACACACACACACACACACACACACACTCCCTTAAAGGCTTAAGCATCCCAGATTGTTAGTGGTATTTTCTTTGCACTATCTAATAGTGTAACTGAAAAAAAAAAAAACCCAAAGTTTTGGAGTCAAAGGCCTATGTAAAAAATGTCAGCTCTTTTTCTTTCATCTGTTGGCCCCAGGCATACTGTCTAACCTCTCTGAGCTTCAATGTTCCAATATATAAAATGATGATAATAGTGCTTTCATTGTAGGATTAATATGAGATTCAAAAGAGATAAGAAATGGAAAGGACTACCTGTATCTAATATCATGCCTGGTGTTTATTAGATGCTTGATAAATCTAAACAGAATTCTTTAGGATTAATCCTCTCATGACAATAAGTTTGAAGTTTTTTCTGGCTAGATTTATGAATGCATTTATTCAGTGTACATGTGTTAGGAGAATACTGTATAAAAGACATATTTGATAGATGCTAAATATTATAATATCTTCAAGGGGTTCTGATTCATTTGGGGAGATAAAATGCATGCACTTATGACTAAAGTACTATGTAAGATATTATATGAAGAGATATTATTTGATTATTTTTCCTATAGCTAGATTTAATTATCCCCATTGTTATGCCCAGATTTCAAGATTCCCAAGAAACCACATCAGGGAGCCATCCAATCCGATGCAAAAGCATAAGAATCTGTATTTCAAGCTAGCTTGAGCTCTCCATCCACCAGACTCACCGACACATCGGCTAGCCAAGTGGCCAAGAGAGCCAACCCCGCCCAGAGACCGGTTATATAGGGGGGGTCGGAGAAAGGACTGTGCTCTGCCGATTGGCCAGGCGCAAGCCGGGTCCTGTTACACAGGATGTGGTCATATCTATGGCGCGCACTTCCCTTGATTGTCATTGATTAGTTTAAAATCCCGGGCGTGGCCAGCAGAGGCCTGGGCTTCCGGGAAGAAGGCCGCACGTGGCCCCAACATGGAGGATACAGGCAAGATGGAGGGCATAGCCCTCGCCCTTTCACCAATAATTAGCCTCTTTGATCATTAAATGCAAGTTTTTGTTATTTTTTAATCAAACAGTGTTACTGTAATCCAGTGATTTTCAAACTTTTTTCATCTCATGGCACATAAACTAATAACTAAAATTCTGTGGCACACTAAATATATATTTTTGCCAATCTGACAAAAATAGGTATAATTTTGACCCATTCATACCAGACAGCTATTGTGTTGGCTGTTGTCATTTTTCAATTTGACAATCTAAGGGAAAAGAGGTCAGTGCCCCTGACTAAACAGGTATTGAATTTTTTAAAACATGTGGAACACAGGTTGAAAATCACTGGTCTAATCGCTTAGCTGACCAGCCAAATCACTCTAATAACTAATACATTAGTTCTCCATTGTAACAACAAACTTTTAATTCTCTCTTCCTCTAGTTATTTAAAAAGCCAAAATTTGTAAGAGTATTTTTAATATTTCCTTTTATTTTGTTAGTGAATATGTCTTCCATTTCCTGACACAAGCATCATTGTAATAAGTAAATACAAAGGTACCCAAACTGGCTTTGTTATTACGAGTTTTTCCCCCAGAGTGTGTGTGCTTTTCCCCAGAGTCAAAATCATCCCATGATGCATAAAGGAAAAGAAATTCATGTTAGTGCTGGGATGTCAGGCTGTGTTTTGTGAACTGGGCCTTTTGCTACTAAAGTAAACGAAGGGAAAATAATGATGAGAGAATAGTGAAGGATAAGGATGAATGAAAGTGTAAGGGTGATAGATAACCTAATAATGAATAGAGAACGGTGCAGGCTGAAAACACATGTGAGGGTTAAGGATACTAACTCATATTTGAGTGCTTAATGCCAGCTAGCTGAAAGACACTCAGTGCTTTATATACGAATGCCAGTATTTCACATTAAAGTTTGAACTTCTATAATACTTTAACAGTTGCCCCCCCACCCCAAAACCTGTTTCATGCTTTAGTTGTATAAACATCATTCACAAAATACTTTGCTCAAATTGGTACAAATTAGAACTGGCCATATTTATTTCAATTAGTAAACAACTAAAAGTTTTGTTGTGTGTTTTTTCTCAAATGAATAGTAATTTCTGCTTCTTAGAAAGAAATTAGATTATCATTAGACTGTGGACAAGCTCCCGTGCTTTCTTGAAGAGTGTAATGTAGTCATTCTCTTCACCATTCTTTATAACACCACCCTATAGTTCTGTGCACTTATAAAAGTCATTTAACTTCACTGAGTCTTAGCGTCTTCATCTATAAAGTGGAGGTAATGCTTGTATTTTTAAGTGAGAAAATATATCTTCCAGTACATATTATATGCATAAGTATTGCTATTATTAATATTACTTGTTTTTCTTCACTCTTCTCTTGCCAATCAGGAAGAGTTATGTGACCACTCTCTATTAGTTTGAAGGATATCATGCTGAATATGTGTAATTATTAACCAGAACTCCAGATGCAAGGTCCTCATAAATTATAAAGTTCAATAAATTGCAGAGAAAAAACAAAATGAGAAAGAAAATGATCCTTAATAAACATTGTTATTCTCTTGAAAATAAATAAAAAATTAACTAAATATTTTTCCATAAAAACGATCTATAGAAGTGATTTCATACTAGAGCGATGGAACGACAAAATCAGCCCTTTGTGCTGGGCAAGTCCAGATTCCAAAGCCAAAATATACAATCACTCCAACTAGAGGGAGAGTAATAAGTAATTTCATTCTATAAAGTAAGCTTGAAGCTAAGAAAAAGAGAGGTTCAAGTGAAAAATAAGTAAAACGTAAAGAAAAAATAATTTTTTGATAAAACACAATTTTTAAAATAAAAGGAACAACTATTGTAGGGATGAAGAAAAGTATTTTTATTTATGTAATGTCACACATTTTTTATTATATTCAAAAGCTTACCTGTGATAGTCCCCTCAGAGAATCAATGTTTTCTTGTATGCACATTTTCAAAAGACACTTTAGTCTTTTAATAGCAGTTATATTCTTTTAATAGCAGGCATATTCCACTTAGAATATAGGAGGAGTTTTTCAGCTTTATTTGCCTTTTAACATTATATAAGCCTGTGCACTGAAAGGAGGCTTTAGGCAAGATGCAAGAACACTGTTAAGCTAAAAATAAAGTTGGGAGGCAATAATAGCACTTTTTTTTTTTTTTAGTTTGAACCAAGCACATCTACAAAGCAATAATAATCAAATGTAACAAATACTGCCACTGTCTCTAAAAAGGAAAGCACAGAATGTGCTCTGGAATAGAACCAAACAAATAAGCAGATCCTCTGAAAATGCAAGGCACACTTCCCAAGAAATACACAACACTGCAATCTACAGTAAACAGAACAAAACATGACAAAGAGATCACATGTATTCCAATCACTGAGACTAGCTAAAGGCTTGCTTAATTGGTATCATCTCAAAGGGTTTCTCCTCGAGAATACTATAGGCATAATGATAACCTTTTATATAAGTACTTCATTTACTGTAGGGAAATTTTTTGTGAGCTTAAGAGATGCCTCTTCGGGAACACCTCCCCGCCCCCCCCCCCCCCCATAGGTTCTGTTCCATTGTATGATACAACTACAGGTGCTCTCTATCAATGATGAAGAAAGAGAGGCTCGCTACTCCCCTACTCTACTCATAAGAAGACTACAAGAGCAACAGACTCATCAGAGAGAGAAGGAAGCAGCAGCAGAAAAAAAATAAGATCGCTAACTCCTCTGTGAGAGGATGAAGTTATATTTCATTTTGTAAGGCATTGAGGATATACTCAAAGGGAAATGCAACTTCTTTTTAGGAATGTACCTACCCTAGCAGTACCTTATCCTGAAAAAAACAAATCTCCATTAAGTATGTACATGAATACCCTCAAAGAGAAAATGGTTACATAATTTCAGCACTGTATACAATGGATAATACCCGTTTATCTACCTATATGATTCTAATTCTACCATTGGCATTGTGTAGCTCTGAGGAAAGTACAGGCACACACATCAAAAGCCCTTGAGAAAATGGCCCCCATTGTTATATGTGTGTAATTTCTATTCTAGAAATGCTGTCATTATTGCATTATGTGAAAAGCAGATACAATTGGGTCTGCCATAAAAAAGACATAATTCACTGTGACAAAAGCTAGCTCTCATTTTCATTCATTCATTAAAATTATAATATTTATTGAGAGCTTTCTATGTGCCATAATGTCAGAATATATTACTGATGTTGTTCAGCTGAGTCAAACATGTACACATACAAATATATAAAACTCTGTGAAAAAAAATCCTCCATTTTTACATGTGTATAATTTCTGTTATGTAAGAGGTATCATTTTCTATTATACTAAAAATGGAGATATCTGGGCCTGTCAAGATAAAGATATAATTCACACTGAAGAGAGCTTGATCTTACTTTCATTTATTCATACATTCAAAAATAGTTATTGAGAGTCTTCTATCAGCTCAGAATAGCCTGCAGTCCTTGAGAATATAATATGGAGCTAATAGTGCAGAGAGAGAGGCAGAATTTAAACTAGCAACAAGTGTTCTAGGGGGATGAATGTTCAGAGAAAGGCGGTAAAGGATGCTATGGGGGCACCTAGGCCAGTGAAGATTAATCTGCAAATGTTCCCCTAAGGACTTAATATTTGGTTCAATAGGCAAGTGAGACGGTTTCCAGCAAAGGCAACAGCATGTGTAAAACTCCTAAGGTAAAACACAGAAAGTGACTTTTTTTTTTTTAGGAACAGAGAGAGAATATAGATATGGATTTACTAATAAGTGGTCAGAAACAAGGCAGAAGAGATCATCAGGGTCAAATTTGAAGTTATTTTATCTCATTTCTTGGGATAAGATTTGAATTTTATCTCAAGCCCTAGTGAACGCAAGAAAGTGGTGTAATTAGGTAAGTGACAAGGTCAGATTGACATTTTATCTCTCTGGTTATGGATAGAGAGTAAATTTGAACAAGGTAATCCTGGAGTCAAAGAGACTGAATGTGAGGAATCTTAACATATTTAAGTTAGCAACAGTAAATGAGGGTGGCTTGAGTTAAAGTAGTTACAGTGAGGACAATAGAAATATACAGAGAGGTAATTGGATGGTGGCAAAATCAGCAGGGCATGGACAAATATGCACACAGAAGATACAGAAGTAGAATCAAGGATGGCACCATCTGAATTGGAAAACTGGGAGAATGGTGCTATCAACTGATAGGACAGTAGCACATGAGGACATGTAGGTTTAGGGGACCAAGAAAGATGGTAAGCTGAATTTTAAACTTGATGAATGTGGATGCCAGTGGACATCTAAATAAAAATATCAAAAAAGATATCTAAATGGTAATTTGGGTCTGGGATTCAGGAAAGGGTCTAGGTTTGAGATATAAATATGAATGCAATCAGCTCTATCAAGTTTGCGATGTCACATAAGGGAGAATGTGTAAACAAAAGAAGAGAACTCCAAAAGTTACCAATATTTTTAAGGGAAAAGATAGCCACAAAGGCAACTGAGATGTCGTCATAGAGGGAGAGGTGTAGTTTAACAGAAGCCAAAAATAGACTTTGTTTCAAAAAGGAAGAATTACTTTGTACTATCAATTGTTACTGAGAGACCAAGAAAGATGAGTCCTGAATACTATGTCCACTCTCAAAGAGGTCATTTCTGGTACAGGCGAAATCAGTTCCAACAGAGATGGGGTTAAAGAGTAATTGGGAGAAGGGTGAATAAGGGTGCGTTCTTTTACCAGGTATTATTCAGAGGAATTTTCTTTTCAGAAAAGATACTGGAACTAATAAACCTAGGCAAGAAGTAGCTACTCTTCTGGGCCAAGGACTCATGGTTTTATTTTTGAAGGTGTCAATTTTCCATAGATTTCTTCCATCTCTGCATGTCTTAAAAACAGAGGCACTGACTGCTCTATGTTCCAGACTTTTTTTCAAGGATTTTTGTATAGCAAACAATCTTGGATAATACAAAGAATATATTTCTCCACAGCTGCTTACAGACCAATATAAGAGATTTGGTTTGGTGTTTCTCTCCTATGATACAACACAATGCATGTACAAGTGCCACCTGGCCCTCTTCATGTCTCCTTGTGCAAACTGGGACTGAAGGCACTGACACAAAAAATGATGGCTCTCTGGCTGCTGCTATTACTAAGAGTAATAAAGTCTTTTGTCTCTGGCTGAGGAGTTTCATGACGTCAGCCAGTATCCGTGAACCTGAGGTAAGCTGTGCGTCAGCTTGCAAGCATAGCAAAATCTCAGATTCTTCTCAATTCTTGAGTTTAATTATTTTTACCTGTGTCCTGGTCCTGCTCAGAACTTTGACTTTTCAGCACCTATGCCAACTAAAAGGTTAAATTGTTCCTAGAAAGAGAAATAGCTTACTGTTTTATGTTATATTCTCTGAAATATATACTGTCAACTCCAATGTAAGCTATAGACCAGCAGCATAAATTAGAAAAACGAGACTGCGTCCTGCACAACATTGACAAGCTTGCAGGACAATATTTCTTAGTTTTGCATTTGAGCACATCACTTAGAATGCATATTTCCTGGTTGTGTTCACTCTGCATACACACACACAGCATTAACTGCAGTACTGTCACTTTAATGCCAAGTTACCTATATGACACAGACATATGATTTTAGTAAAGCTCCGCAGAGTGAATAATTTATGAATGATAGAGGCTCGTTGGAAACTCATTATAATTCTTAAAAGAATAGTATCTAATCTATAGATGATTATTTCTTTTATAAAAAAATTGAAATATAAGACTCCTAAAGGATCAAATAGAATCCAAATACATCTTGCGTTAAAGTCAACACTGGGTAAATTAAGGTTGACTTGAAGTCATTTATGCTAGCTGGGAGCCTTGTTGGTTAAAATTATCTAAAGTTTTCTTTGAGTAAGTTAGAATTTATCAATATCTTTTAATAGTTTGTGTTCCCTTATGTAAGTGTAGACCCTATAGCAGTGATGGCGAACCTATGACATCAGAGGTGACACGCGAACTCATGTTTTTGGTTGATTTTTCTTTGTTAAATGGCATTTAAATATATAAAATAAATATCAAAAATATAAGTCTTTGTTTTACTATGGTTGCAAATATCAAAAAATTTCTATATGTGACACGGCACCAGAGTTAAGTTAGGGTTTTTCAAAATGCTGACACGCCGAGCTCAAAAGTTTCACCATCACTGCCCTATAAGCTCAAAATTACAGAAAACAAACAAATAATGTTGACCTACACTTGATTAAATATTCAGTAAACAAAAAAGCAATTGAAAAGAAAATAAAGCTAAAATAACACATACAGAGGGGTATGTGTATACATTTAGGTCAATGGAACAGAATTACTAAAAGAAACTAATTGTCACATTGAAATCATAATAAATGGAGCAGATATTAACAGGGACAAAAACTAGAAAGATGAGATATGTGTATTCTTTAAAGTCTGTTAAGACCATCAATATGCAGATTACTCTCTATCAGACAGAACTTGTATCAGGTTGAAAAGGAGGCGTGAGTAATCAATTAAATGCTTGAGATTACAAGTAGGAGGGAACATTTTTTTAAATCACTCCAGGACGCTCTGGGCATAATCACTGCCAGAAACACTATGTCCTGAATTCTAAGTAAATTTTCAAAGATAGAGCTAACTAAATGTAATGTGAAAATCCCCTCCAGTGAAAAGTAACAACTCAAAACAGATATATCTATGAAACACAAAACTTTCAATTTTCATTTTTTGCAAAAGCTCTTTTTGGAATGTACTAGTTAAATGCCACAAATTTCCTCTTAGTAGAGAATCTAAGCAGATCCTATAAGTACAGAGAATATACCAACCCTGGATTATCACTAATAGTCATCTGAAAAAGACGTAGCATTTAACATAAAATATTACCAGAATAATTATTCCTCTTCACCTTTAATAGTGTTCACTTGTTTTTATAAATATACTATTATGTCAACAAATGTAAAATCAGCATTATATGAAATGCTGAAAGGTATTCTTTAAGAAGAGGAAGAAGAAAAAGGAACTCTTACTATTTGCCACAGCATGGAAGGAACTAGAGAGCATTATGCTAAGTGAAATAAGCCAGTCAGAGAAGGATAAATACCACATGATCTCACTCATTTGTGGAATATAATGAACAACATAAACTGATGAACAAGGACTGATCCAGAGACGGAGAGGCATTGATTGGACTGTCGGGCCTTGGAGGGAAGGTAGGGGAGGGTGGGGGTAAGGGGGAAAGATCAACCAAAGGACTTACATGCAAGCATATAGGTCTAACCAACGGACAACGGGGGAGTGAGGGCATGAGGGGGGGGGGGGCAGGGGAGATAACGTGGGGATAAGGACACATATGTAATATCTTAATCAATAAAAAATATGTTTTTAAAAAATACCTTTAAAATGTCCATTATCCTTTCCAAATTCTCAAATGGTATCTTCCAAATAAATTGATCAGTATAGGAAATCCTATCTAATAAAAGAGAAACATGATAATTAGCTGTACTTCCACTACCCTTCCCATTGGCTAATCAGGGCGATATGCAAATTAACTGCCAGCCAAGATGGCGTCCGGCAGCCATGCACTGAAGCAAACAGGGAGGCTTGCTTGCTCCAGTGATGGTGGACTCCAACGTTCCCCGCCTGCCGCTGCCGGCCTCTGAGGTGGCAGTTTGAAACATTGTTACAAATATAGAAGCTAAACAAAACCCCAGAAACCTGCTTTCAGCCAGCCCGGCCTCAGAGCTGGAGTTGAAACAGTGTTTCGATTATAGAACCCAAACAAACCAGATACCTGCTTTCAGCAGCCGAGGCCTCAGAGCTGGAGCCAAGCCTCAGAGCTAAAGCTGGCCCAGAATAAAAAGAAAAAAGAAAAAAGGAGCGGTTGGGAGCTTCAGTCACCCACCAGCCTGAAAACATCCCTCATCCCTTCACCCAGACTGGTCAGGCACCCCAGTGGGGATCCCCACCCTGATCCAGGACACCCTTCAGGGCAAACCAGCCTGCCCCCACCCGTGCACAAGGCCTCTATCCTATATAGTAAAAGGGTAATATGCCTCCCAGCACTGGGATCAGCATGACAGAGGGCAGCACCCAAACCCCCAGATCACCCTGTGGCTCTGTGTGTGACAGGGGGTGGGGCCACAACCTCTCTATCTGCCCTGCTCTATTGGTGACAGGGGAAGGCGCCCCAACCCCCTGATCAGCCCTGCTCTGTGCCTGATAGGGGGGAGCTCCCCAACCCCCTGATCGACCCTGCTCTTTGCATGACAGGGTATGGAGCCCCAACCCCCCTGATGGGCCCTGCTCTGTGCGTGACAGAGGGTGGCGCTGCAACCTCCCCATCGACCCTGCCTTGGCATGACAGGGGGTGGTGCCCCAACTCCCCAATCAGCCCTGCTCTGAGCCCGACCAGGGGCTGCACCTAGGGATTGGGCCTGCCCTCTGCCACCCGGGAACAGGCCTCAGCCAGCAGGTCGTTATCTCCTGAGGGGTCCCAGACTGCAAGAGGGCACAGGCTGGGCTGAGGGACCCCCTTCCCCCCGAGTGCACAAATTTTTGTGCACTGGGCCTCTAGTCTATAATATGCTAATTAGACTAGACAACCAAACGACCTTCCAGATGTCCTTCCAGACATCCTTCTGGACAACCTTCCAGGTGAAGCTGGGACTGTGAGGGCTGAGCCCCTTGCACAAATTTTGTGCATCGGGCCTCTAGTATTTAATAATCACACTTAAGGCAGGTGAGTTGATAACTGATTATAGAGATAAGTCAAGTCATCAAGAAAGTAATAGCTAAACTTGCAACCTCTTTTAGAAAATTATTGACTTCAGTCCACAGGATACAGAGGAAAGTACAACCTAAGGATGGCAGTAATAGAAACTCCCATTCCATCTTGTGACCCAAGTGGTTCAATTACCTACTATGTGTGTGCCAAGAGTTAAAATCTCTACCTTATTGAATGAAAGAGAAACAAAGTGGCCAACTCCCGCTTTAGCTGAGAGGAGTTTGTGGAAATCACAGCACAAGTATTAGGCTTGTTAAGTTCATTCTCAAAGTATTTGAGCAGTCCAATTTGTTTCTGCCCATCTGTTCTATCATCTTTTCATCAGAGAGCACTGTTCTGAGTAATGGGTAAACATCACTAACTCAGGACCAACAATCTAGGAGGTTCTTCGGTTTACCATTACCCATTTTTAAAAAGGTCCTGTTTGTGTGTCTATGGTGTAGTGTGCAGGTGCACAAGTTCTGGTGGACAACATGTAGGAGAGAAAGGCAAACAAAATCTGTATCCATGGGTATGGAGAGAAGTTTAAGAATATTAGTTAATATACATGATGGAAAATCTTATAATCTTGAGCCAGGAAAACATCTTGGATGAATCATTTTGCCTATTCTCATCACATCTTCCTTTAACATAGTTATATACTTTTATTAGTACATATTTTTAAATCTTCAGAAAATAGCCCTCAATAGTTCCATCATGATGTTTCACAGATGGTAAAAACAAAATTTTTATCTCAAACCCTAAAATCCTTCTTTACTACTTTACAGGCTTACCCCTTTGCCTGATCTTTAGAAAAGCAGATAAAAATTAGTCGGCATTATCCTTAAAATGTTTTTACCCTTCATCAACATAGAGAGAAAATATGATAGAAGGGAAAGAACTAGAATTAAGGTTAAAAAAAGCTAAAGTCACAACTCCAACAATTACTGAGATAAACCAAGCCAAGGAAGCCACAATGTAACTTAATTTTTATTCTCTCAGCTGTTACTTGGGACTACTGAAATATTTATTAGTTACTACAAAGGCATGTGATTTCAAATGAGATAGTGGAAGTGATAAAGCTTCCAAAGGTCTATTACACTTTAAATCTTCCATCATAGAAGCCAGTACTATTCCAGCCAAATATGAATTTCTCATCTACATAATTGCATTAAAATTTTCTTTCTAAAAAAGTTGATTTTAAAATCATATCTAAAGAATCCTATATAATAAAAGCCTACTATGCTAAGTGTCCAGTTGTCCAATCAAAGCGTAATATGCTAATGATATGCTAATGCCACTCAACTGCTCGCTATGACATGCTCTGACCACCAGGGGGCAGACAGTCAACTGGTCGGCCAGTCGCTATGATGTGCACTGACCACCAGGGGGCAGATGCTCCAACTGGTAGGTTAGCTTGCTGCTGGGGTCTGGCGGATGGGGAATGAGTGAGTCAGGCTGGACACATCCTGGAGCCCTCCCGTAGTCCCTCCCCGCTGGCCAACCTCTCATATCCCTTCCCAGCCCTGATTGTACACCTGTGGGGGTCTCTAGGCCTGGCCTGCACCCTCTCACAATCCAGGACCCCTCAGGGGATGTCAGAGAGCCAGTTTCGGCCCAACAGCGGAATAACCGGTTGCTATGACGCTCACTGACCACCAGGGAGAAGATGCTCAACACAGGTGCTGCCCCCTGGTGGTCAGTGTACTCCCACAGGGGGAGCACTGCTCAGCCAGAAGCCAGGCTCATGGCTGGTGAGCACAGTGGCAGTGGCAGGAGCCTCTCCCACCTCCGCGGCAGCGCTAAAGATGTCCAACGAACGGCTTAGGCCCACTTCTCTTAGGGAGCAGGCCTAAACCATCAGTCAGATATCCCCCAAGGTCTCCCAGACTGCAAGAGGGCTCAGGCTGGGCTGAGGCACGAAAGCGCACAAATTTTGTGTACTGGGCCTCTAGTATAATATAAAGTAGCTAGATCAAATAGCTTAAATGGCCTTGACTGGTTTGGCTCAGTGGATAGAGTGTCAGCCTGCAGATTCAAGGGTCCCAGGTTCGATTCCAGTCAAGGGCATGTACTTTGGTTGTGGGCACATCCCCAGTGGGGGATGTGCAGGAGGCAGCTGATGTTTCTCTCTCGTCGATGTTTCTGGCTCTCTATCCCTCTCCCTTCCTCTCTGTGAAAAATCAATAAAATATATTTTTTTTAAAAATAGCTTAAGTGCATAGTAGATGCTCAACAGGTGTATATAAAGCCACTGTCCCAATTCAGATTATATAACAGATGCTCAATAAATGAAAATTATTGCTAATAATAGTACTTGAAGTAGTAACAATGCTACTAATCAATTATATTTTTGCTTTATTTATAGGAGAAAGAATTGGAACAATTTATTGATCATCTTGTGTACTAGAAACAACATTTGATATTATATGGAACACCTTAACACCAAAAATTAGATATTGGTTTCCCCATTTTTTTAGATGTAGAAAGAGAGACTTGAACAGATTTTATAACTTACCAAAAGCTCACAGCTCAAACCAACTCATGTTCAGTTCCAAAGCTGCTAATGTCCAATTACAATCTATTGCCTCCCAAAAGTTCTAAGTTAAGAATTGTATCCTTAGAAAAACATAGCTAGTGTTAAATAAATATATATATCAGAAAGTAATCCTTCTGTTTCTACTCTTTAGCCATTTACCTAGGCTTTAAAATTTTTAACAGCTGTTCTCTCAGATTCCTAAAACACAACTATATACATAAAAGCCTAAGTGACCATTACAAATGGTTGACTGAATGACCGGTCGACCAGTCACTATGACACGCACTAACCACCAGGGGCAGATGCTCAATGCTGGAGCTTCCTCCTGGTGGTCAGTGCACTCCCACAGCACCTCCCATAGTCCTTCCCCCCGGCTGGCTAGCCCCGATGGCCCTGATGGGCCCCAATCACCGGCCAGGCCAAGGAACCCCATCTGTGCATGAATTCATGCATCGGGCCTCTAGTTAAGGGATTAAAGAAAGTGTTAGTTTTATTGGTTAAACGGAGCTTTCGTATTTTGATTTCTCTAACAAATATAAAGAATTATAGTAATAAATGTAATTAAACTTTATTTCATTAAATAATTCCATTACTGTATTAAAATGCTTCATTAAGAACGGCATTTTTAACACATTCTAATGTATGTGAACTCTGTTTTGCCATATGTCAATATTGTTCTACTAGTAATTATATTCCAAAAATGCTTCTCTCTCTAAATAGCTCATAATTATTTAAATAATTACATAATAGAAACTGTCCTTGGAGTATAGAATCCTGTAATCCTGCTGCTCTTTTAAATATGTCCAAATATTGCCGAAACCGGTTTGGCTCAGTGGATAGAGCGTCGGCCTGCGGACTGAAGGGTCCCGGGTTCGATTCCGGTCAAGGGCATGTACCTTGGTTGCGGGCACATCCCCAGTGGGGGGCGTGCAGGAGGCAGCTGATCGATGTTTCTCTCTCATCGATGTTTCTAACTCTCTGTCCCTCTTCCTTCTTCTCTGTAAAAAATCAATAAAATATATTTTAAAAAAAAATAAAAATAAAAAAATAAATATGTCCAAATATTGAGATTGGGAGGCACATTTAAAGCTTTGAAGATTATGTCAGGACTATTTTCAACAAAAATGACAAACTAAGGTCCAGTAGTTTTAATTACTCTAGTATCATCTTTATGAAGTTGTTGTTTTCCTGTTTACAAATTTTTCATATTTGTGACAATGTAAAGATATTTATATTTGTTACTTATCCTTATTACTTTCAAAGCCTTCATGATCATAGACTGTTGTCAACCTTTTTTATAAATCAGCCCAGTTCTTTTTACATTGAACATTCTATATTTGGAGCTTTAAGCTTTAATATATATTTTGACCAGGCACTTAGCATTGCAATTTCTGGATAAAACACATACTTTATTTAATTCAAATGTGGTCTTACTACAAAATAGCAATGGAAAATGCATTTCTGGAAAATGATAGGTTAGGAAATCCAATTCAAAGCAATTCTTTTGAGATCTTTCAAAACAAAACAAAATCTAATTATCTGTTTTAATATTGAGTCCATGAGAAAACTTGTAACACAGAAAAAAATTTCTCATTTCAACCCTAGCCTAGTTCTGTTGCTTTTGGCTCCTGGACAACAGGGATTTCCATTTTCAAATCCATCCTATTGTGAACTCAAAGCTATTCCAGGCTTTTCTGCCCATCTATTTCACCAACATGCACTATTTCTTAACACTGAACCTGGTTTTATTTTTATTTTTTCTATTACAGATGCCTTTAACCTAAAGTAGTCATTACTCTACTTCCTTTAGCATTTGACTAGACCCATTCACACACAGAAGCAAGCACAGATTCAGATTAGCCCAGTCCAGTCACAGAAACATGAGCCTCAAGCATGAACTCAGATCCCATAAAATTGGTGACTCATATAGGTGTGTGCATAGTGTTACAGTTAATATTAGGACTGGCTCATACATTATCTTTGGCCACACATCTTGTTCAAAAGACAGATTAAAATAAGGATAGACTTGCATATTTTCATAGAGAAACATACATAGACATTCTTATTCATACACCCACACAAGTCTCCTCTAGGATATCCAAGAGGAAGGCAAGAAAAAGATAATAGTTATACAAAAATAGTAATCTATAAGCATAAGACTATCCAGAGTTATCTGGGGGGGGAAATTGGCATACTTGTGAGGAATTTTCCTTTTAAATCCCCATGGCACTGTGAAATTCTTTAATGACATCTGCCATATAATCTTGTATTATCTACCTATCTGTTTTATTCCCCAAATTATCTGAATACTAAACAAAGTGAGAAGTCTCAGGTGTGACAAATGGCTGGATTTCCAGGAGCCAGTTCTTGTCAGCATCTTTAGGACATGAAGCAAAGGGAATTAAAATATATTAAGTGACAGTGGACACAAGAAGAAGAAAAATGTCCAAGGCACCTATCTGAAGGTTGATACCAAGACTCAGAATAAGAGATAGATTCAGGAGGCAGAACCAGGCAAATTTTCCTGAAACATTGGTGCACTAGGGAAGGAATCTTTTTGTTTTTTCTTCAGGTAGGGAGAGGGAATGCCACTGATGTTCACATGGGCAAGCAAGCATCTATTATGAACATTGATGTTCAGATACTTCAGATATAAGACCACATCTTCTTATTTATATTTTTATCTACTGAACCTTGCAAGATTAACATAGAGCAAGCAGGTAACAGATACTTGTTAAATTGGTTTCAGGTCACTACGATACATGGGGATGTGGAAAATTTTAATTAGATTGGAATAGAAAGGACTAAATACATTAAAATAAATTGAATATATGAAATCTCTTCCTGTAAACTGTAAATCTTTAAATATCAAGGATGCTATATGTCTGATTCATCTTTCAGATGAATATGACATGCTACCTCCTCTATGAAGGCTACTCTGACATATCCCCATATCAGAATTAGTTTCTCATTTCTTAGTGGTCCCATAGCATTTGTTTATGTCACTAGAATAGCACTTACTTCTTTTTTATGGCCAAATTTTAAATTTCTGCCTTTGCCTATAGAGTTCCTCTAAGTCTGAGATCATGTCTTATTTATACTTTTATCTACTGAGCTTAGTATCTACACAGAAAATAGATACTTGTAAAATTGGTTTCAGGTCACTATGATACATGAGAAAGTTTTAATTGTATTAGAATAGAAAGGACTAAATATATTAAAATAAATTGAATATATCAAATCTTGATCCTACATCCTGGGAGAATTGAGACAGAAACAAAGAAAGAAAATAGAGGTCATCAAAACAGATGCAGATCAGTTGTGGACAGTAAAGAAGTGCAGTAGGCTGTCGAAAGTTCAGTACCATACTTTGGGAAGGAAGCCAATGTAGAAAGCACGAAGTTGAGACTCATCCACTAGAGATTATCATTTAACCTGTGGGAACAAACTATATTGTCAAGGGGAAAATAATGATTTGGATGCTAAGGGCAAAATTTTAAAGAATGCTTATATTTATAGGGTGAGAGGAAGTAAGTTTCCAGGTCATGAGGCAAAGGAGAAACTGAGATGTGGGAAACAAAATAGAGTAACACCTAACTCTGGAAGCCCAGAAAGGAGTTCTAAGAAATTATAAAGGCAATAGCCATAATACAAAAGAGTGAGTGGATTTGGAACTCTGAAGCTGGATTGGGAACAAAGTGAATTTGAGATGCTAAGTAGAAAAGAGAATAAGACAAGTGGAAAATGTCAATTCATAAAAATGCTATTGAGTCATAGTGAGAGAACAATTATCCTGAATAAAGGTATAAAGAGTATAAAGAATATACTGCCTGAACTTGCCAGCAAATGAGTTCAAAGGGAAAACTAAAACAGGAATTTGCAACATTAGGAGAAAGCCCAGTGTCAGTTGCAGGGAATCATGTAGGAAAAACTGGTTGAAGGCTGTAAGCAATTGTTAATGTGAGGAGATGGCTCACATGTTACAATATGAGAGGTTACAGAGTTCCTTACAAACAGTGGGTATAGGAGGAGCTCAGGCTGAGTTTAGTCTGGATGAAGCTATGGGTGAGACAGCACCTGAGTGCTTTGTGTTGTTGTCATTGACGATTCATGAGTGTCCTAAATGCCCCAATTCTTTAACTGTCTCTGTATCCATGCCCTTCGTTATATGGCTTTTTAGTCCATGCTGTCAGGCTGATGGCAGGAAAAATACCTTGGTCTAGTGCTGCCTGTGATTGGGTGACTAAATCGGGCTAATTAGAGATGCAGTTAGCAGGTCCATTCAGCTCTTACACTAAGTCATATCCTTCAATTTAGCATTTATCAGTTGTAAGGCTTCATCTCTTATATTGCTTCTCTCATTTTCTACCTCAAGCAGTGGTCTTTATGATTTTGCCTTGAATTGCCCGACAGTGTCAATACTCTGAGCCAAGGGAGCAGATAGAAGAACCACCTAAATCAATACTGCAGGTTCAGGAAAGCTTTCTTTCTGAAGGAAGGGATGCTAAACTGAAACCTAAAATTATTATCAGGTCATGCAAGTAAACCGCTAATGAAAGATATTCCAAAGAGCGAGAATGATATATGAAAAGGCCATAAGAGAGAAAGGAATTTTGTAAACTTAAATCAGGTATTATATTATTCACAACTTTCAGTTAAGCACTATATCCTGATTTTTTGATTGAGTGCTTTCAATGTAACTTTCTTTATATCCTTTATTTTTCCCTGACCCCCACACACTCTTATTATGATGTAATCTTCTTTGCTGATTCTGAATTTTATTCATGCCTCCCTCAAAATGATATCTATAGTATAGTCTTGGTTTTAATACTTAAAGCTATTCTGTTCTCAAATATTATAAATCTAATGTATTATCTTTTCTTTTATTGTAATTTATTGGCTTATTCAATATACAATTTTTCTTTAAACACAAACTATCTGATTGCATTAAACTGCCAAATGTTGTCTCCTGGAATAACACATATATGACTTGTTGATAAGACAAAGTTAATTGTTACTGAGATAGTGGAGAACATCACCTCTTCAACACGGTGACTGTCTCTCAGAGGGAAGAATTCAAGGTTAGAATTTATTGAGAATTGGAAGTTTGGTTTAAGGCACTTCTACCCATGTGGGGGACTTGATTAGGATTGGGTTAGGATCATAGGAAACTAGACCAGGCATGGTAGAAAGAGCATTTTGAGTCCAGTGATTCAGACTATCTCAGGATCTAAACTATCTATTAATGCTTTCCTTTGAATAGTCGATGGGACTTTCAAAAGTTCCATTGCTGAACAATCAATCCAATGGTGTAAAAAACTCCAGGAAAAATTTAAGACATGCTAATAAAGACAGTGGAATAACAATGTTAACAGACAATAAGGTATGATTTTTCAAGGTCTAAGAATATATAAAATACTGATTTGTATCCTAAAAGCCCAACAGAGTGCCTACCATTTGTAGTTTTTCCATAAATTACAATCAAATAATGAACTTATTTCTTTCTACAGATGGTAGTTTAGCTTAAAAGAGGGGAGGCATTTAAAACATGATGGCCTTGCAACTATAAATAGCAAAAAGTAAATCAGTTTCTCTATACAATATTGATCACTATCTTATAAAAAAATAACTATTATTTTTAATTTTCCAATTTTAACAAGTTATACCTTTCCCTCATGTCAGTGCTTTTTTAAAAATTGTGTTTTTTCATTATTGTAATTTAAAAGTAAATAATTGCATACATGGGTTATAATTCAAAACTCATTGAGCTATAACCTTAAATGGATGCATTTTAATATATGCTAATTATACCTTAATAAAGTTGATTTTACAATTAAAAGCAAAAAAGTAAACATCAAGAAAAAATTAGTTGTGGCTCTAAACAGGGCTTATTAATTTCAGATGCATGAAAAATAGTACCTCAAATTATTCTCATTTGTGAATTATTATTCACATGTTAGGTATAATCTCTGCTATAATTATGTTATAAACTTTAGAAAATAAATAATAAATTGTTTTGTAGCCTTAAAAATAAAAAGGGCCATTTTTCATTAAAATTTGTAGTTTTAATTAAGAAAAGGAATTTGAGAGAATTTCTAATAAATATATAGCATGAATTTGGTAAGGTTTAGAAAGAAATTGAAAAAAACAACAACCACCACCATTAAAAATCATCATCTGCAACAACTAGTTGGTTTTTATTTCTCCCAGCAGTATTATAGGTAAATCATATTTCAATATACTTATTTTTCAGTGAGGTTTTGGAAGACTGCCTGGACTTTCTAGAATCCTTACAATCATATCCACTTTTCTATGGTTGATCCCACCATAATTATGTTCCATTAATTCATTATTGCCCCTTTTTATTTTTAAGACTACAAAACAATTTATTCCTTTAATTCATACTTTAACACAACTAAGTAAACAAAGGGAAGTGATAAGAAACCTACTCATGAAATGGACATTTAGTTGTATTCCTTAGGGTACTTTCAAATCTATCAATGGTAAATAATAATGATATTTCTGAAAAGTAATGGTAGCAATAATGAAGCTGATATTTATTGAGTACCTACAAAATAGGGTGAGGCGAATGTAGCTGACAGTTGTGAGTACACAAAACAGAGTTTATTCTTGTGTTATTATTTGTTAACTACTAGAGGCCCAGTGCACAAACTTCATGCTCTGGGAGAGTCCCTAGTGGCTGCTGGCCACTGGCCGGGGTCCTTCTCCCTTATCCTGGCTGGCCCACTCCCTGGTCGAACTCCTCGAAAAACTCCAGTTGACGGGACAATTGCATACTGTGCTTTTATTAGGTAGAATTGTATTATTTTCCCTAGAAACAACTGTAAACCTACTTTTGTCCCATGCTGTATTTCAAACTGCATAGAATGTGCTTAACATTAATTATTTCATTTAATTCTCACAACAATCCCATAAAGTAGATATTAGTGTCTCCTTTTTATAGGAAACTGGGGTTCAGAAAAATTAAATAACTTGACACAGCTAGTAAGTGGCCGAATCACAATTTTAACTGCAGTGTTTTATTAGATTCCGGAAATTGTGACACCTTTCAGGTCAAATGTGATAATTCATGTATTTCTATATCCTATATCATAGCACATGTTAGGTATTTAACACATATTTGTGAAACAAGTGCTAGTTCTTAAGAAATCATCAACAATATTATAAGACAAAAAAATAAATTGGTTCAAATGGTGCAAATATAAAACTGCATATATATCCTATCTAATAAAAGACAAAAAGGGTAATTGACCATACCTTTGCTACACTTCCCATTGGCTAATCAGGGCAATATGCAAATTAACCACCAACCAAGATGACGGCCAGCAGCCACGCAGCTGAAGCGAGCAGGAGGCTTGTTTGCTCCAGTGATGGAGGAAGCCAAGGTTCTCTGCCTGCCCAGCTCTGAGCTCCGAAAGCAACAAAGTTTCAATTATAGAAGCTAAACAAACCCCAGATACCTGCTTTCAGCAGGCCGTGGCCTCAGAGCTGGAGTGAGCAGGATGGCAACAAAGTTTCAATTATAGAAGGTAAACAAATCCCAGAAAAAAAAGAAAAAAAGGAGAGGCTGGGAGATTCAGTTGCAGGCCAGCCTGAAAACAGCCCTCAGCCCATCAATGAGACTGGTCAGGCACTCCAGTGGAGACCCTCCCCCCCCAAAGGGGGTGTGGCCAGCCTGAAAACAGCCATCAGCCCCTCACCCAGGCTGGCCAGGAACCCCAGTGTGGACCCCCACCCTGATCCAGGACACCCTTCTGGGCAAACCAGTCAGCCTCCACCCATGCACCAGGCCTCTATCCTATCTAATAATAGACAAACATGGTAATTAAGCGTAACTTCACTACCCTTCCCATTGGCCAATCAGGGCAATATGCAAATTAACTGCCAACTAAGATGGCGGCTAATTTGCATACTGCAGGAAGGGCGGGACAGCGCCATCCTGCTTGCCCTGCTGCCATCCGGGCCTGCTATTTGCGACCCGGTCTGCAGGCAGCCAGTATGAAAACAGACCCAGGGCTGGCAGCGGGACCAGAGCAATTGGCCACCGGCCACGCCCAAAAATGGTCCTCCCGCGGGGATCCTCGGCTGACCGGTGCTAAGGCACCGGTGCTGTGCCACCAGCCACACCCACAAACGTTCATCCCGAGGGGATCCGAGGCTGGCGGATGCTAATGCACCGATCTGCCACTGGCCATGCCCACAAACAGACCTAGGGGGATCCCCAGCTGACAGGTGCTAATGCACCCATCTACCACTGGCCACGCCCACAAACAGCCTTTGGGGGGATTCCCGGCTGACAGGTGCTAATGCACCAATCTGCTACTGGCCATGCCCACAAACGGCCCTCCCAGGGCAATCCAGGCTGGCGGATGCTAACACACTGATCCACCACCAGCCACACCCGCAAATGTCCATCCTGAGGGGATCCAAGGCTGGCGGGTTCTCATGCACTGATCTGCCACTGGCCACGCCCACAAAGGGCCCTCCAGCCAGGATCCCTGGCTGACCGGTTCCGCCACCAGCCACACCCACAAACGTCCATCCCGAGGGGATCTGAGGCTGGCGGGTGCTATTGCACCGACCTGCCACTGGCCATGCCCACAAACGGCCCTCCAGTGGGGATCCCCGGCTGACAGGTGCTAATGCACCGACCTGCCAAAATGCACACCCCAGTCACCTTTGCCCTGCACGAACTATGCAGCCGGGAGAGGGGAGTGGGGCCGTTGGGAGCAGGGCGGAAACTTCCCAGGGTTTACGTCAGGCAGCCCATAGCAGAGTGCTAACTATCCCCGCCAGTAGCTGCTTGCTCATTCACTTACTTGCTCATTCATTCACTTGCTCATTCATTCACTCATTCACTCACTCATTATTCACTCACTCAGCAAACTCTCTCAGGTCCCTGGCACCAGGCCAGGCACTGAAGTTGAAGCAGGATAAGACGGAGCTATGTCCTCAAGATGTTAGAAATTCAGTATGCAGCCAGAAGAGGGGCTCAGGGCCGCTGGGAGCAGGGCGGGAACTTTCCCAGGGTGGGCTTCAGGCAGCCAGGAGTGGGACCGGAACTTCTGCTGCATTGTCATGGCAACGCGGCAGAAATTCCGGCCTGGTAGCTGTTTGCTCATTCACTTACTCGCTCATTCATTCACTCATTCACTCACTCATTCACTCACTCACTCACTCACTCACTCAGCAAACCCTCTCAGGTCCCTGGCACCAGGGCAGGCACTGAAGTTGAAGCAAGATAAGATGGAGCTATGTCCTCAAGATGTTAGTAATTCAGTAGGGCAAAGCAAGCACATGAATGAGACAGTTGTACGCACAGATGCAGTGTACTGGGTTCTGTGAGGGCTGTAATTAACGCCGACTTTGTTCTCTTGATAAAATGAAGCCTCGGGAGCCAGGCAGCCCCAAGCCTGTAGGCCTGTGCCTAGGCCAGGAGTGGCCGGGGTCCCGGAACATGACAGAGGGTGCAGGTCGGGCTGAGGGGTCTGGCCCTGAAAGGACAGAACAGGACTGATAGGTGTGTCCTTAACCCCTCTTCCAAGAAAAAGCCGCAGAATGTATCAGTTACTCAGCCTGCCCTTATCTCGGCCAATGGGAAAGTGGGGAAAACTAGCCCAAGGCCAAGAGTATGCTAGCCACCGCCCTGTCTTTGTGTAACCAGACCCTAGCTGCACCCTGCCTTTGCGTCACTAGCCCCCGGCCCTCACTCAACCAACCGGAATCGACCAAATCAGTGGTCAGAGTGTGCCCCCACCCCCCGACCCCAAGCCCTATAAATTCTTTGTTCTCTTGGAACTCGGGGCTCTCTCTTGCATCTAGTAATGGAGGCAAGGGGGGGACCAAGTCCCGGGTTTGAATAAAAGACCCTTTGCTCTTGCATCGGAAAAGGCTCCCTGGTGGTGGATTATTGGGGACCCCGAACTCTGGGCATAACAGCCCCACTCCTCACCCTCACTCCCGAGTGCACAAATTTTTGTGCACCAGGCTACTAGTTCTATATAATAAAAAGGTAATATGCAAATTGACACTAACGGCAGAACAACTGGGAATGACTGGTCACTATGACACATACTGACCACCAGGGGGCAGACTCTCAATGCAGGAGCTGCCCCCTGGTGGTCAGTGCGCTCCCACAGGGGGAGCTCTGCTCAGCCACAAGGCAGGCTGATGGCTGCCATTATAGCGGTGGTGGTGGGAGCCTCTCCTGCCTTCTCAGCAGCACTAAGGATGTCCGACTGCAGCTTAGGACTGCTCCCTGCTGGCAAGTGGACATCTCCCGAAGGCTGCCGGGCTGCCAAAGGGATGTCTGACTGCCAGTTTGGGCCCGATCCCCCAGGGAGCAGGCCTAAGCCAGCAGGTGGACATCCTCTGAGGCGTCCCAGACTTCAAGAGGGCATAGGCCGGGCTGACGGACCCCCCCGCCCCCACCCCCCGGCTCAAGAGAAGGTTGTGCGTGCAGATGGGCGGGAGGTGACTGCTTGTGCTGTGAGGCAAGCCACAGATGGTGCAGCCCTGGAGCAGAGGCAAGGGGGCATGCCCAAGCTGCCACTGCCACCTGGCCCCAGCAGCCCAGGAGTGGAGGCAGGGGGGTGTGTCCAAGCCACCCTGTCTCAGCAGGCCTGAGTCTGTTCTTGAGCTGCAGAGGAAACACCTTTTCTGACTGCTCATTGGCTAAGCTCCCTGTACGCCATTGGTAGTGTTCATGATAACTTGGGTAATAAGAATCCAAGAAGGTGATCTAGAGTTTTTCCATCTCACTCCTGAAGGAAAAAATGAAGGTCCACTGCTGGAGGACTAAGAAATGTCATATCCTGCCCTAGCTGGTTTGGGTCAGTGGATAGAGCATCAGCCTGCGGACCACAGAATCTGGTTCAATTCTGATCAAGGGCATGTACCTAGGTTGCAGGCTCCTCCCTGGCTGGGGCCCAGGTCAGGGCTCATGAAGGAGGCAACCAAAGTGTCCCTCTCACATTGATGTTTCTCTCTGTCCTTCCCTCTCCCACACTCTCTAAAAATCAATGGAAAAATATCCTTAGGTGAGGATAAAAAAAAAAAAAGAAAGAAGTGTCATAGCCTATGAAAGAGACATCTTGAAAATGCCTAAAGAAAGTTGTCATTTTTTCGTGGTGAAGAGACTGGAATCCATGTTGATGAAAACACCTTGGTGGCCGGCAGTGGCAGCAGCAGCGGGGTGATGGGGGTGGCACCTTCCTCTGATCAGCCCGCCAAGGGAGGCCAGACTGCAGCTTAGGCCCACTCCATTTCCCCCCCTTCCCCTGCACCGGGGGGAGTGGGCCTAAGCCATCACTAAGACATCCCTTGAGGGCTCCCAGACTGTGAGAGGGGGCAAGCTGGGCTGAGGGACGCCCCCCCCCCCATGCATGAATTTCATGCACCAGGCCTCTAGTATTTCATATGCATGCCAGTAGAAGTTTCAAAAAGAATTTGACATGTTCCTTACATAATAACATCAGATCACATTAGCCAAAATCATTTGTGTGTAAAATGATAGCATCATATCAATTATATTTTCTCCTAGGACTTTATGACAAAAAGTGGCAATATGTGTTTTTCTCAAATAATAGAAACAAGGCAGGCATCTGTAAAATAGGAATTTGAAAGAATCTTCTGTTTTTTGTGTTCTAGTTGATCAATAGAGTTTTATCTATAATTTTTGTTTCTAATAAACAATTTATAACTAATATTTATCATTTGAGGACTGTTTATTTAATTTAACTTTAAAAAATTAACCTTCCTCTTCTTCAACTCACTACAAACACAATTAGGGAGAGACAGGCAAGTAGGCATCTTTCAGCACAGAAGCCAGGGAGCCCACTGGCCAAGAGCAGGTGTCAGAGCCCACGAGGTGTGTAGTATAGGGATACTAGCAGTCCTGAGTCAGATATGAGAGCCCAGCATGGCGAAGAGGATAGCCACAGGGTGTAGCCCTGGCATGAGTGTCAGACCCAAGAGGGATGAAGAGAACATCTGTACTTGGGGGACAGAGCAACTCTGCAGGATTTTGAACCCTAAAAAGAATATGGAGGGTTTCATCACAGGCAGAGTGATTGTACATACAAGGGAAGGAACTCAGTGTGATCCACAATGGCAAGTAAGAGCTCTTTGAAAGGATGGCTAATTTCAGGGTTAAGGCAAAAAGTGTGTAAGATAAATTCTTGTGCCTGAAACTAAGAAGGGCTAAGAGAATGATGTAAAATGTGAAGAGAACAAAAAGACATTTTAAAGGACTGGCCATATCTCAGAAATTTTGAGCATTGAGAGCAATAAAAATGGATTATAACTCATTGATTAAAATTGAAATCTGAAATTACTTATTGATGTAAATAAATAGATAGACTGTTAAATGAGCAGTGAACTATTTACACAATCTCAAACATATCCCCTCAAAATGCTAATTAAGGGAAAAAAACATCTGGCAGGGCCACCCTTACCAAGTAAATACATTAACATCACCAGTAATGAACCAAATCATATACTATACGATAGGATGCAAAGAGAAGAACAGAACATTACTTCATGTTAAGCTACATAACCTGCTGAAGTGTATCGTGAGGAGGCACTAGACAATCCCAAATTAAGGGTCATTATACAAAGTAACTTGTGCTAATATCATGTTAAGAGTCAGTCATGAGAATTAGGAAAGTATTATGAATTGCTGCTCCAGATTTAAGGAGATATGACTACTAAATCCATGTGAACTTAAATTTGTTGCCATCAATGATATTACTGATATGAGTAATGAACATTAAATGGGATCTGAGTATCAAATAGTTGCAATATATCATTGTTAATCTGTTGGTTGTATTGAGGTATTGGGGTTATGAAGGAGAATGTCCTTTTTTTTTTTAAGGAAATATTCTAGCCTATTCAGGATGATAGGGAACCATGTCAAAAACTAACTTTCAAATGGCTCAGGAAAATATTTTTTGTACAATACATTTAACTTTTCTCTAAGTTTATGATTTTTTAAAGAGTATCAAGTCATCTGGAATTTATATTTACCAGTTACAAAAAATAGATTTCTGTTTATTTAAAAAAAGAGAATAGACAAAATAAGACAATATCTAAATGAAATAAAGAAATGTTGTACTTCCATAATTTTTCAGCCTGCTTTTTAATCAACAATGCTTCTGAACTAAAGCATACATAATTTGATATAGGAAGATGATAAAGGATATGATCAGTCAAGATGCAGATACCTAATCCACAGCAATACAAAAATAATTCACTTGATTTCCATCCTTTAATCTCAAGGGGGTCCTGTCACTAGAATTTCAGGTATTAGTTACATCTAGCTCCCTAATCTGAGAATCAGTATTACCATACTACAAGAATTCCCACCCACCTAACATGAACATTTCTGTTGGAGGGTATCTTTGGAAAGCAGATAGTCCATAATATGTAGAAAGTACGTGCTAATTTGAGATGCTTTCAAGTTAGAACAAAACTCTAATGAATGATTGGGCTTTAGTAACTTAAAAGCCCTTGATCTTCAATATAATCTCTTAAGAATGTGATATGCCATTTGTTTTTCTTTTACACAAAGTTTACTATTGGATATCTGATTGCCTAAAATCTAGGATCGGAATATTTTAAGGTGCTTCTCTCCTCTCATCTATATTTATTGCTTGGTTTCTATCATTACCTTCAAGTAAACAATAAATTCAGGAGTGTTAGGATCCAGAGACCTAAAGACATACCAATCTTTTTGTTGGAACTTAATGTACCACCAAAGCAAAATTCAGTCACTGGAACAAAATGGTGTGGTGCAGTAGCCGACTACCTCCTAAACCTGTTACTAGGACTTTTCCCATCATAACTCTAATACTTTACTTCATTCCATTGCAGAAAACCAATGCATGAGGGAGGAAATATGGGAGAAAAGGGAGCTTAGATAAAATTCTTTCCAAAGGAAAGCCATTGACACAATTAATAAATGTAAAATAGATCTTAATCATGGCAATGGTTTATTATTATTACTATTAGTATTATTTATTACTACTACTGTTTTTATTACATCAATAAATTCATCTGCAGCTTTTGATTTTATAGATTGCACTAAAATACCCAGACATATGACCTCTTTCTGAAATTAAATAATGAATAGTGCATACAGAATAGGGAGAGGGGCGATGTGAAACGGTGTTTTTCAGCCCACATTCACATTATCACAATTAATGGGATCCATAGTTATCTGCTACTGGTCAGAACTAAATCCCTGAAATTGCGGCTTTCATCTCCCTTCCATCCCACACACAGGTACTTTAGGTGACCATGTGTCCACACTAATAAATCCCTTCTGCTTCCATGTGGCATCCTATTTTCTTTAGGCTAACTCTTAAGGTGCACTCCCCCACAAAAAGAGTTCATAAACTCACATCATTTTCCTCTTTTCTGCTTGAACTCTATTAATGTCCACCCTCTTCAAAGATCCAGGAGTCTGGTCATCCCCTCCAAAAAAAGTCTCCAAGTAAATTCCGTGTACTGGCTTTAACTCTTAAAAAGAATGAAACCTTGAATCCTATTAAAATCTTGAGGTCCACTCTGTACACTAAAGCCCACCTAAGGCTACTGATACCTCCTCCACTGAAGGAACACTGTACCTTTATTATAACACCTGGTGGCTACAACATAGTATGATCGTGTTAGGAGCCCTTGACATGGAAAAACAAGCGAAAATACCAAACTGTTGTGCTTTCTGCCAAAGAGGAGAGAATGACTTCTTCTCTCCTCTATGTTACTGCATCACTTGGCTCTCATTAAATATCTGCCATGTACTTCAAGTACCAGAGTATTTTAGTGAAATTTCCTTTGCAGGGTGTACTTACCACCCTCACTACCCCAAGGACACACATATAAGACAACAGGGGCGAATTGTGATAAATCTCAATGCTAGTGTTCTGTCATCATAACCTTCTCTCTCATCTGAATATTGAACATTGCAATGGGAGCAACTGTCATGTATCCAGGTTTGACCCTGTCTTTCCTTAGGATAACCCCCACCCCCACCCCAGAATGCTCATTTTTAGTCAACTCATGCATTCTTCTAGTTAAGCTCACACATGTGGGCAAAGGTTAGTCTCAAACTGAAAATTTCTCTTTTTTACTATGCAGAATGCCCTAAAGGTGATGCTTTTTTTGTTGTTTCTTCTATTTTAAAATGTTCTTGTCTTTAATCTATGTTCCTATTAATAATTGACACTGAGTTGAGAGGAGGGAAGAAGTCAGACAAGGTGACAAAAAGAATACTTGTAATAAAACACAGCAAAAGAAAATTATGCTAATAAGTTAAGCCCACAATAATGTGAATAAATCTTTCCTGTGACCCTTTTTCTTTTTGCCTGTCCTAAAACCTTCTAGTTAAATTAAAATTAGCAACGTTTTATTGCGTGCTGTGGTAATTTCATATTCCAGCCACAAATAACATGCTGTTTTATGGTAGCAGATCATTCATTCATCTATCCCTTCATTCATTTAACAACAAATATTGTATGCTCATTATGTTCCAGACAGGTATGCATATAAATCATTGCACTACACTGGGCTAAGGGCAGATTTGCAGTTTGAACCAGGACCAAGGGGAGTAAAAAGAGAGTGCAATCAATTCTGGTTGGTTGAGTAAGGGAAAGCTTAACAGAGGAGAACACACATGAGATTTGGTCTGGCAGGATGAAAGTCTTAGAGTCTATCAGGGGAACAATAAGGAAGAACATTACAGGCAGAATGAAAGTTTATGCAAGGAATGAAATAACAAGGCTTGTTCAGGGAACTGTAAATAGTCCCCCATACTTGGAGAGTCCTAGAAGCCACAGATTTTGGTGTCAGAAAAGCTGATTTGAACTTAGTTCTGACATTTACTACCTGTGACTTATCAACACTTCAGTTTTACTCATTTGAAAAATGAGAATAATATTCACTTCAAGTGTTTTTTTTTTAAGGATTAAATAAAGTGTGGCCTTTTTTAGAGTCGTGTCAAAGTTTCTGGCACATGGAAATTACTCTGTAATTGCAAACAGTTGTGGTCAACACTGTCATTCTGATTGTTGTTGCTGTTCATATAGGAAAAAAGAGATAAAGTCCAAGAGGTGAGCGGGGATGGAGTCATAGAGGACATGTATGTTCAGATAAGAAATCCGATCAGCATGTTTCTAAATGACAATTTCACCGATAACATTTTCAAAATTGAATTAAACCCATCCTTAAACCTTACTGTACTTTATCTGCACAATTTAACCTTCCAATTATATATTTTTAATCAATCTTCAATACCTTTACTGATCCTCCCTTGTGGCACATTCTTTCAACATTCTTTTCCTTTTATGTTTAGCCATGTATTTAAATGTTTTCCAGAGATGCATAAATCAATTTTCATTTTCACCTTTACTTGTAGTCATTTCTGTGAATGAGGAATTAAAATTTTAACTTGACACTTTTAGCATAAGACCACCAGGACTTCTTTATTTCATCTTAATTTTTCTCATTAAACTCACTTGCTTAAATGGTTAGCAGTTAAGAAAAGGGAAAAAAATATTCTTTTATTCACATGCTTTAATGGGGTTACAAGAATGACATAATTATTTTAATTATGAGATATAAATAGAGCTTGTAAAAAATTTTGTTTTCAAAAACAGTATCCTATAAATTTTAAAATGTTGACAGATCATTTGGTCAGATTTGGTGGTCTGAACATGGAAGAAGCTATGTGTGAAAACTATCAGGTAGATATTTCTGCATGAAAATGAATTTGAGTCTGAATAACATACTGTAAAATATATATTTTTAGTATCTTTCAAAGTAGTTATTTCTATCGCTTTCACCAACATGTTAGAATTGCCAAATCCCTCCTACAAATTAGTAAAAATGCATCAGACATAAAGATATTTGAAGAAAAATATATAATCTAAAGTAGTTACACTTTTCAGATTTTTATCTTAGTAAAATCATTTAAATAAAATATATTTTGGGGGTGGAAAAAAACTCATAGAAAAATAGATCTGTTGTTACCAGAGGTGGAGATGGGGGAGGGAAATTGGAGGAAGGCTGTCAAAAGGTACAAACCTCAAGTTATAAGATAAATAAGTACTAGGACATAACTTACAACAGGATTACTATATTTAACACTGCTGTATGCTGCATATAAACGTTGTTAAGAGAGCAAATCCTAAGATGTCACATCACAAGGAGAAAAAATACTAGTTTTCCTTTTTATTTATTTTTAATCTATATGAAATAATGGAAGTTAAATAAATGTATTGCAGTAATTATTTCATAATATATTTTATACAAATCATTATGCTGCACAGCTTAAATTTATACAATGATGCATGTCAATTATACTTCAATAAAACTGGAAAAATATTTTTGAAGAATCGCTTTTTATTGGGATTAAAAGGAACATTTAAATATTAAAGAATTTATAAAATGGGAACTGATGAATCTCAGAGAGAAGGCAGGGGTGGGGGTCAGGGGAAAAGATTAACCAATGAACTTATATGCATATATGCATAACCCATGGACACAGGCAATAATGTGGTGAAGGCCTGAGGTGAGTTTGGGGTAGAAGGGGTCAATGGGGAAAAAGGGGGGTATATCTGTAATACTTTCAACAATAAATTTTTAAAAATGGGGACATTTTTAATATCTTTATTGAGGTGTAATTCCTAAAATCCATCAATTTAAAGTGTGTAGTTCAAATAGTTTTAGTATACTAACAGAGTTGTGCCGTGAGGCAAAACTGAGGGAAAAAATCATATGCTAAGGATGAAGAAATAGAAAGACAGAAGGAACCTCAGTCAATGTCACTATGTATAGTTTAGCATCATAGTCCATGTGGTTGACATCTCCCGGGGTTGTGTAGTGCACAACCTAAGCAACAGGACATAGTGGGGCAACAGCTACCACCATGAAACCACCTGGTATTAACCCCTTGGACTGTTAACCTTTAGATTTCTGTTACATAAGAAAGCAAGAGACTTGTTTTGTTTTATCTCAATTTGGGACATTTTCATTACCCCAGTACTCCATAGTCATTACATTCACTCCCCATCCCTGCCTCAGCCCTAGGCATTATTTACTTTCTGTCTCTAGCAATTTGCTGAATCTAAACATTTCATATAAATAGAACCATACAATATATGTGTTTTTTTATGATTGGCTTCTTTCAATTAGCATAATGTTTCCAAGGGTCATCCATTATAAGCATGCATCAGCAATTCATTCATTTTATCACTGAACTAGAGGCATGGATTCGGGCACCGGTGGGGTCCCTTGGCCTGGACTGCACCCTCTTGCAATCCGGGACCTCTGGGGGGATGCCGGACTGCCAGTTTTGGCCTGATCCCTGCAGGATTGGGCAGAAACCAGCAGTCCGACATCCCCCGAGGGATGTAGTAGTGCACAAAGCCTCGGGCAGTCAGGGAGGAGCCCGAGCCAGGGCCAGGCACTGTGCCGCTCCTGCTCATCCTGGCCCACTATGCCTGCTACTGCAGCCACTTGGTAGTGCTGCCGCAGAGGCGGGAGAGGCCCACGCAGCCACAGGTTCGTTTGCCAGCTGTGAGCCTGGCATCTGGCACCTGTTGGTCAGCTGAGTGGTGCTCCCACTGTGGGAGCGCACTGATCACCAGGGGGCAGCTCCTGCACTGAGCATCTGTCTCCTGGTGATCAGTGTGCATCATAGCGATTGGTCGGCTGGTTGTTCAGTCGTTCAGTCACGTAAGCTTTTATATATACAGACTAGAGGCCCAGTGCACAAATTTGTGCATGGGTGGGGTCCCTCGGCCTGGCCAGAGATAGGGGCCGATGGGGGCCCATCTATACCAGTCCTGACCGGGCCAATCGGGGCCAAGAGAAGGGACCAGGAGAGGTTGGCTGGCCACAGGAGGTTAACTGTGAGAGCGCACTGACCGCTAGAGGGCAGCTCCTGCATTGAGCATCTGCCCCCTGGTGGTCAGTGCATGTCATAGCAACCAGTTGAACAGTCATGCGGTTGATGGGTTGATGGTCGTAATGGTTGTTTAGGCCAGTGGTCGGCAAACCGCAGCTTGAGAGCCACATGCGTCTCTTTGGCCCCTTCAGTGTGGCTCTTCCACAAAATACCACATGTGGGCATGCACATATAGTGCAATTGAAACTTTGTGGCCCATGCGCAGAAGTCAGTTTTCGGCCTGGACGAGTATATTTTGAAGAAGTGGCATTAGAAGAAGTGGGGGGTGTCGGTCGGTCGGTCGGTCGGTCGGGAGACATGGTGCAGGCGGACCACGGGATACGCAGCGAGGGGTGGCATGGGTGATTCATGCACGAGTTGAGTGAGCCAGTCAGTCAGCAGTCTCATTGTGCAGTGGTTAGCGCTAGTCGCGTCTACAAATCACGCGGGTGACAAAAGTACCTACTCAAAGAATAAAGTTACCTGTATTTTTCCAACCAGCTGCAAATCCTACAGGTATTTTTGTCATCAATTTAAGAATTGTAATTATTTTGTGTTGGTGGCTTTATTATTATAAAATGAAACATTTTTTAGGTGCCCTGTTTGACATGGCACAAAGAAGCAGCAAAGAAAAACAGAAGGCAAAAACCGTGAATTTAAAGTTGAATGGACCTAGACTTTCGCGTTTATTCAAAACTTAAATGGCCTTCCGACTTGTCTTATTTGTCAGGAAAAATTGGCGCATAACAAGAAATCAAATTTGGAGAGACACTTTACAACTAAACACGTGTCATTTAGTACTAAGTATTCTGTCAGTGATGCAAGGAAGAAAGCAGTTGAGGAACTTCAGAAGAGTCAAGAAAAATCAAGTTCTGTATTTAATTACTGGCTGCAATCTTCCAACAATGTTAATATTGCAAGTTTTGTGGTTAGTCAAAAGATTGCTAAGAGAGGAAAACCATATACAGATGGCGAATACATAAAAAGTTGTTTTATAAATGCATCCGAAGAGCTATTTCAGGATTTTAAGAACAAAGCAGATATTCTAAAAAAAATTAAAGAGTTACCATTGTCTGCTAAAACAGTGAAAGATAGAACAGTCAAAATGTCTTTGAATATAACCAACCAGCGAGTCAAAGATCTTAAACTGGTTTCAGCTTTATCAATAGCAGTTGACGAGTCTTGTGACATAAATGATACAGCACAAGTTTCACTTTTTGTACGATTTATTTCATCTACAGGTCCTAAAGAAGAACTTTTAGGATTATTGCCACTCAAAGGTTAAACACGTGGAGAGGTTATAGCAAATGCTGTAATTGAGTGCATTGAAAAACATCATATTCCACTCGATAAAATTGTCTCAATTTCAACAGACGGGTCGAAAAGTATGACCGGCATAAGAAACGGGTTTGTTGCTATTTTGAAAGAAAAAATTAATCACAAGATATTTACTTACCATTGCATCATTCATCAAGAAGCGCTTTGTGCACAGACATTTCCAGAAGAAATTTGCAAAGTTATGGGATTGGTGATTAAGATTATCAACCCCATTATAGCTAAAGTTCTTAATCATAGCCAATTTAAAGAATTTTTAGTTGATATGGAGAGTGAGTACACAGATCTGCTGCTGCATAACAAGGTACGTTGGTTATCAAGAGGAAACATTTTGAAACGTTTCGCTTCCTTATTAACAGAAATTAAAGCATTTCTCCTTGAGAAGGGTGTTCACTATCCAGAACTAACAAATGATCAGTGGATCCAAAAAATTTATTTCATGGTAGATGTTACATCTCATCTAAATCTGCTTAATCGTAAACTACAGGGGAAAGGAAACACAGTTTTTTCTATGTTAGAAGTTATTTCATTCGAAAACAAATGATCTCTTTTTGCTCAAGATTTTAAAAGAGAAACTTTGATTCACTTTCCAAGCCTGTTGAAACATCTCTAAAAAGATAATCCTGATATTGACATTTGCTATTTCAAAACAGCACTTTTAAATATGAGGGAGGCTTTTCTCAACAGGTTTCAGGAATTCAGAAACAGCAAAGCGATGTTAGCCTTTGTTAAAAAACCGCTCAATGCTACTGTAACAGAATTAAATTTTTCTCCCTTTAATATTGACATTGGCAACTTTGAAATGCAATTGCTGGATTTAAAAAACAAAGAACTGTGGAGCTCGAAATTTGAATGTCTTTGTGCTAATATAGAAATATTGGAGAAAAACAAATGTGAACTTAGTTCACAGCACAAGTGGTCTGCTTTTAAAGACCTGGAGAAGGAAGATATGTTGATTTTTAACACCTGGAATAGTATTCCTGACTCATATAATCAACTGAAAAAAACTAGCGTTTGCTGTTCTTTCCTTATTCGGGTCTACATATTTATGCAAACAATCATTTTCAAGCATAAACATTATCAAGAGTAAATTGAGAAGTCGTCTTATTGATGAGAACTTGGAATCATGCCTAAGATTAAAAACAACAACATACAAACCTGACTTACCCAAACTTTCCAAGGAGATGCAAGGCCATTTTTCACATTAGTGTTTGTCAGTCATTGTCATGATTTAATTTTATGGATATTGTAAGGTAAATTGTAAGGAATTTAATTTTATCAATAAATAATATGGTTATTAAGTATGATATCAAATTTTATTCAACTTACCTATAGTTTAACTAAGACTTAAAACTTTAAGTAAAATTTCTTAAGTTAATTTTAGGGAACATTGTGGAGTGAAAGAAGATGTAGTGTCGAGGATTGAGAAAGGTATGTTGAGATGGTTTGGACATATAGAGAGGTTGAACGAAAGGAGATAGACTAAACAAGTATACAAGATGAGTGTGGATGGGAGAGTTGGAAGGGGTCGACCTCAGCAAACGGACCTCAATCAGATTGAGGACGTTTTTAGCAAAGGCCAGCTTAGGAGAACCCTAATTAAGTTAATAACAATGTACCTACCTATATAGTTTAAGTTTAAAAAATTTGGCTCTCAAAAGAAATTTCAATCGTTGTACTGTTGATATTTGACTCTGTTTACTAATGAGTTTGCCGACTACTGGTTTAGGCTTTTATATTGTACTAGAGGCCTGGTGCACAAAATTCATACATGCGGGTTCATGGCGGGTGGGGGGAGGAGGGGAGGGGAGGTGGTGTCCCTCAGCCCAGCCTACAATCTCTCCAATTCAGGACCCCTCAGGGGATGTCTGACTAAACCGGCAATCGAACATCCCTCTCACAATCCAGGACTGGTGGCTCCTAACCGCTCACCTGCCTGCCTGCTGATGCCCCTAACTGCTCCCCTGTCTGCCTGATCACCCCTAACCATCTCTGCCTGACAGCCTGATCACCCTAACTGCTGATAACAAATTTTTGGACTGGAACCAGATCCTTTGTCTGCCGGGATCAAAGAATGAATCCACGGACAGAAAGTGGTATAGCAAAGGTGGAAATTTATTGATGAACAAGTATAGACTCCCACATGGGGAGAGGGAAAGAGTCCCACAGAACTGACTCCCATGTAGGGATGTGGAAGAGTCCCACTGGGTTCCTTTCCCTTTGGCTTATAAAGGCTGCAGATCCTGGTGCCTGATATCCCCTCTGATTGGTCAATATTTTGCTTCTAGTTGGTTACTATAGTAATTCCTGGGCTCAAAGGTTGAACCTCACATGGGACATGTGAGGTTCTCCCCCTTCTTTCCCCATTGTTCCCCTATTCCCTCTGGGCTTTCTTCTTTTCCATCTGAATGAAGGGCTTCCTTGTAAATATAGACCTTTCTTAGCTACTTCCAGTCCCTTGTCTTATGTAAATGCAACTTGTTTTATGGAGATGCAACTGCACCTGGCTTCCTTGTGTTATGGAAATGTACCTTCTCCCAGTCTGCAGCCCCATGCTTTTCCATGGACCCCAATTCTAAAAAAATCCCTAAACCTGCCTATGTTCCCCCCAAATTCCTCCTTCACTGCTTTCCCCTGCCAGCTTGATTGCCCTAACTGCTCTCCCCTGCTGACCTGATCCCCCTAACTGCTCTCCCCTGCCAGCCTGATCCCCCTAACCCAGTGGTCAGCCAACTGCGGCCCCTTGAGTGTGGCTCTTCCACAAAATACCATTTGCGGGCATGCACGTACAGTGCGATTGAAACTTCATGGCCACACTCAAGGGGCCAAAGAGCCGCATGTGGCTCACGAGCCGCAGTTTGCCGACCACTGCCCTAACTGCTCTCCCCTGTCAGCCTGATCACCCCTAACTGCCTCGGCCCTGCCACCATGGCTTTGTCCGGAAGGTCATCTGGATGGTCATCTGAAAGATGTCCGATCTAATTAGTATATTACCTTTTTATTAGTATAGATTATTAGTACAGATATAATATTCCTTTGTATGAATATAATCAGCTGATGGACATTTGGGTTGTTTTCAACATCTTTCTTATTATGAATAATGCTACTATTAACACTCAAGTATAAATTTTGCATGGATATATGTTTTTATTTAATTGTTATGTATATAGAGAGAAATTTCTGGGCATATGATTATCCTTTTGAGAAAATGAAATTCTAAGATTTCCCCCCGAAGACCTTTGGGCCTCTTCTGTCTGAACCACTTGAACAGAAAAAAAAATAGTTCAAAGGGAAGCCAATAGACTATTCCATACTTCACCAACTCTACCACCTAGTCTTGACAACAAGTCATTCAGCCAAGCCACTGAATCTCATTTCAGGAGTTGGTGACTTAGATGGCCTTCTAAAGTGAGGACTATATGGTATAAATAAGCATTCAGGTAAATAAGGTCACAGGCTATACCCTATGAAAACAGAAGGAAAAACACAAAGGTTAATGAACACAGCAGAGTATACCAGTTTCTGAGTCTGCAAGACTGTCAGTTGAGAAACTTCCATATGTAAGGCTGTAGTTGGAATGAAATTAAGCTGTGACAATTTGATAGATTCTCTTTGTTTGTAGTTTGAACATCTCCGGTGATGCCATCAGGTGCTGAGGGAAATTCTGTATGGCAAAAGTAAACACATACTTACAAGAAAGTTTAGTTCCCAATAATTCCTAGTCCAAAGATGGGAGGAAAAATAAAACATTAGTTTGGAGGATTGTAGAAAACTGGACTAATCCAGGAACCAGTTCAGTCCATAAGAGAAAACAAAACTTTAAACTTTGATGACAATTAACTGCACTAGAGTCCACATCCATAATTGGACATTGTGAGTTCCACTGAAACACATTTTTCTCTCCCTAAAATCACCCTCATTTTGATCAAAGAGACTGCATTAACTCCCGTTTTAATTTGGCCTAATTATTTTCATACACACAAGAATAGCAATAGATCCTATAGGCTCTTTCAAATTGGCTTTGCTGGAATTTTAAAAGGAAGCTTTAGATTGAGCTTTAGTACAAGCCTGAGAAAGCTTGGGAAGTTGATTGGTTATTTTGAAAAAGCACCTGTTCCTATCCAAGCCTGAGATAATATAATCTCAGGGGCCAAAGAGTTCTCTCTCACTTGGGAAAAAGTGCTCACCCAGTGCACTCTCCATAGCCATGTGGCCTTAGCAGCTGTGTGCCTACAGCCGCACAAACTCCAAATTCAGGCTCCAGGCACAGTAACAGCCTGGATACCACGGAACAGCAACATATCACAACTGGGAACACAAGCTAAGCTAGCCAGATGGTGAGAAAGGCTAGAGAGGACTACATTTCAATATAGCACAGAATTTTTGAACATTGACTCTACTTTTAGCTCTGATTTTCCATGGGAGGACACACAGAGATGAGACATTTACGACTCAGCAGCTGCTTCTATTTTCACCCAAATAAATCTTACTACCAAACCATATATTCCTTTTTATTTTTGAAATAAAAATTTTTAGGGTTGAAATAAGCAGGTTTAGGGAATTTTTAAAATTAAGGGGTCCCTGGAAGAAACACAAGGCTACAGAGCTACAAAAGTTACATTTCCATAAGATAAGGGAATTGGGGGAGGCAGAAGTTACATTTCCATAAGACAAGGGAACTGTGAGTAGCCAAAGGCCTATATTTACAAAATAAAGAAGGAGGGCCTCACACATCCCATGAGGTTTGATCTTGAGCTCAGGAGTTGCTATAATGACCAAATCAGAGGGGAATAGTGGCCAGTCAGAGGGGATATCGAGGCACAAAAAACTGTAGCCTTTATAAACTGGGGGGTGGGGGCGGGGGGAGGAACTCGGTGGGACTCTTTCCTCCTCCCCACATGGGAGTCTGTACTTGTTCTTCAATAAATTTCCACAACCCTAACCACTTTGGCTCAGCGGATCCCAGGTTCGATTCTGGTCAAGGGCATGTACCTTGGCTGTGGGCACATCCCCAGTAGGGAGTGTGCAGGAGGCAGCCGAATCAATGTTTCTCTCTCATCGATGCTTCTAACGCTCTATCCCTCTCCTTCTCCCTTCCTCCCTGTAAAAAATCAATAAAATATATTATAAATAAATAAATTTCCACCTTTGCTATACCATCTTCCATCTGTGGTTTCATTCTTGGACTCCCTTGGACAAAGAATCAAGGAAGACATCCTGCCCAGGGGAACACTGAGTGTTCCAGTCCAAAAATCCCATATCAGTTTTTCTCAAGACATGGCAAGGACCTCACTTTTTCACTGGAAACGAACATAGAAGCACCTCTGCTTACATGACTTGACTTCTATTGCACATGCCCGAAGTGGTACAATAGTGTCTATATGTACCCAGCAGAGGAATGACCCCTCCTCCTCCCTCCAATAATCTGGTATCGGACTGGAACAACCCCAAGGAGACTTTCCTGCCTAATTGGAGAATTGTCTCCTCTGCAGCAGTCCCCTGGAGTGTGTGAATTAGTCTGTAAACGCCATTGCTTCCTAGTCAGCTTAATAGAATGCTGTCCCAATATCTGATTCAGCTTCCCCATTTATTCAGCTTAATATTTGAGTCAGCTCTCTAGTTTATTATGCTCAAAGTCTGATTCCCTTTGCACCCCCTCTTTATTAATAACTAGCTAACTACCTATATCCACACTGCTATTCATCAAAATGCTAAATTCTATTACAATGGAAACTGGATTAATTACTGTTCCCTTCATTCTCTCCCAGGTAAATTCTTAAAGGGGTAAAAGGTAAGAATTGCTGGACTTGGCTACACTACAGTAGTGCTTTTTCAATCTTAGCTGCTTATCAGGATCATGGGATCACTGATTACCCCTCTCCCACATCACAGATTCTGATAGACTTGGCCTAGAACACAGACTGGGAATTTTTAAAGTTCCCATCTTGATTCTGTTACAGGCAAGGGTGAGAACCATGCTCTATAGGGAGCGGATGAAGAAGAGGAGAGGGAGAGGGAGAGCGAGAGGGAGAGAGAGATTTTATTATATATATAAAATAATATATATATATATATATATATATATATATATATATATGTTCCAGTTATCTATGGAGCGTATGCACAGGTGTCCCAAAGCACCTCATTTGGATATACCAATATAGACGTCAAGGGGAACTTACTATTAATTAATATGGCTGAGCTTAACCATAAACTAGGGAGAGAGAGAGAGACACAGGAGATAAACAATGCAAGAAATCACACAGGTTTATTTACCAGAGAGCTGATGGGTTTCAGTCCTTGGCAGGCCACCCGGAGACACTCGCTGACGGAGGAGACACACGGAGGTCGTCAAAATACACCGGCAAGGAGCTCGGTCTATAGACTTGAAGAGAGGCCTCTTAACAGTCTGGGCTCAAGGCAGAGCAAGAATGGCAGTTTCGCAGTTTGGCAGTTCCAGTGGGGAAGAGAACGGTTTTCTGTGGAGGGCAGACAGACGTCTGAACCGAAGCAGATTTGCTCTTCTTAAATCCTTGAAGCTGGGCATCTTCAGTGTCTCATATCGGGTGCCATACACGGGTGCCGCCCTGTTATCCAGGCATACACTCAGGTGGGAAAGTTGTGTACATGTTCAAAGCTTATCAATCATACATACATCTTATTTTTGGAGTTGTTTACAATTTTTGGTCTAAGAATAAAACGGGGTCTACTTATGCTAACTTATGCTAATACAAAATGGAGTCTACTTTATGCTAACTTATGCTAATACAAAATGGAGTTTACTTTATGCTAACTAAACTTATTACTATAACAGGCTTCTTCAGTGTCTCATCTCAGTGTGCTCCGGTGGCCTTCTGGGCTTATCAGGATACTCACGCAGGGGGTTACAAGGTACTTATCAGGGGTGCACACGCAGGGAGTTGTTGGTCAGGAGTTATAAGTTATTTGTTAGGAGTTAGCTTGCAGGGCATTACAAGTTACTTATCAGGGTCTCTCACACACACACACACACACAAATTAAGTTCCTCTTCTAAGTAAAGTTTAAAATCCACTCTAATAAAGAAATGAAATTTGATTATACTATCTTATACTAACTAAACTTATTACTATAACAATACATGTTGCAGAAGACCAGAGAAAAATCAAGTGACGCTTTAGAGAAAAGGAGTGACACTCTTTATTTACTCAAGTGGACCCAGGGAATAACTTTCCAAATCTGAGTAAAGTAACACACAGGGGGCTTCTCTTTTATATCTTTGTCCCGCAAATATGGATTATGCTTCTGGTCCTTTTCGCAGGCCTTGCAAGAAGGCCCCCAGGTGTTGGGGGTCTCCAGGCCATATCTGATGGTCTGGCCTGGTGCCAGCATTAATAATCCTCCCTCTGGGGCAGTGCACTGTTTACAGTTTTATGGCCTCTGTAACAGTTTCTGCAAGAACAAGAGATAGTGACTTAATTATAGGTTATCAAGAATGTACACTGGGCTGGCTGGCATGGATTCAGATTGCTAGCCCCCCAAATATCAGGGTTACTTTGGAATTAGCCCTTTTTAGCCTCCTCGTACACATTGACTTCATTGGGTTACAGCCCTCCCTGGCAATGAATACAACAAAGCCCTCTTTATTTCTGGTCTAGGAAAGATTACCACTCTTAGAGACTTGGGATAATCAAATGGGAAAGCAAGGGAGATAATGAGAGAGAAAAACAAAGATAGAGGCAGAGAAATTGTCTAGCTGTACATTTTCTGTGTATTTTTTTTCATATTCTATGGTCTAACAGGATGAGAATTTGGTTAGAAAACTAAAAGAAGGCTAAAAAAAATAATTTTCCTCCTACCTTGTAAGTTCTAGTTGAGCTAATAATCAATTTAACAGAGACAGATTAACAGAAAAAAATGTCCAAAATTTATTATTTGAAAGCATGTTCAGAGGTACCATAATGAGACCAAAAGAGGCATTGGCAGTTGAGGTTCAAATGCCACATGTACAAAGGATAAAAGGAGCAGTGATGGTGATACTGTTATATTTAATTCAGTTATTAATTTACAAGAAAGGAACAAAGGGAAGGCCAGATAAGATAGGCATGCCATTTGTGCCGGAAAGCTGCAGTTTAACTTTCTCCATGATCGCTAGGGGAAGGGGCTGGACAATAGATGCATGCCCAGTAAGGTCTGGGTGATGTGGGAAGGTGTTTGTCTGTCGATCACACCTGGGAACAGGACATTGGCCAGAATAGGCATGGCTACTGCAAGGGTGCAAAATCTGAGATACATAAACTCCAGAACAAAGGGAGGCCCATCTCTTGGCCCTCCGGGACTCCTAGCTCTCTTATTGCAGGGGGAGCACTCCCCTGTGTTCGCCCACAGGCGTATGGACCCCATGCAATGGATTAATGGGCTGGAAGTAGCCTAATGCTTTGCCAGACTCAGCTCCACAATGGGATGGAAACTTTGGACAATGGCTTTGCTTCTAAAGCCCCACCTGCACCTTTTTCAGGACTGATGTAGGGAAATGGAACTTTGCAAACCAAGGAATATAACGCTATGCAAATAAAAATCACACATCCTCCCTGCTAGTTTTAGAAAATTCTTTTTCTCAAGATATTGTAAGAACCCCATTCCCATTAGCAATGGAGACATTGCACCCATGCAATTCTCCGATAACAATAGGATTGTGGAAAGAGAAAACAGATAATTTATGGATATGTAGAAAGAAACTGAACACAAGTGGCAGGTAAATTCCTGCTAAACAACCCAGAAAAATGGGACTCGGGGAGGATTTTAGTTAACAGGCCCCAGATTGGAGACTTCCTATCTAACATACTTAATTCAAATTAGGCTAAAGTGGAAATCCTTAAGGTAAATGTGGCTAAGATTTCCTTCCTGAAGCAAGCCTTTCCATCTGAATCTCTTAGGCAGGAAATGGTGTGGGGGTGGGGAGGGGCGGGTGTCAAAGGTTCTTTCTAAGTCTTTTGTTTCTTAATAAGTAGCTTAAAATCAATATTTAAAAAGGCATGTGTTGGGAGTGGCAAAACTTTGGTCTTTGCAGTTTGCTTTCTTAAATAGTTATCTCCCAATGAGATCTGAGGAAGTCTACAGATCCCTCTCTTCCTGTCATTAATCTGTGCATTGTAAATTTGCATATCTTTTCAAATTCAAAAGTGTTCTCAGCCATGGACTTTTCAAAACTACTTTGGGCTATCTGTTGTGAGTTTAACTACTGTTGCCCTAAGTGATTTATCAATAAACAGCACATTCTTTCCTGGAGGTCTTCAATATGCAAAGTGAAGAAAAAAAATTTCTTCTGCCTCACATTTCTTAGCTATGAAATCCTCTCACGCTGACTAAATATTTAATTCTACCCTCTAGCCTTACATTTCTATCTATAACAATAAAAAAGTCCACCCACAATAATTTGTTTCCTATAATTGAATGTTTCAATTTAGGTATTTTCATCTCTAAATTTCAAGAAAGAAACATTTTAACTAGAAAATACTTCATCAATATCAAGGGATATCAGTTGAGCCAGCAGTCTTCATGGAGCTTTGAAAATATAGGAGTCAATTCATGACTATTTTCTTACTTCTAAAATGTGTTTTCTTCAAATGTTTGTTATGATCTCTTTTCTTTGATTTCATGCTGATTGTCCCTAATTAAAATACAAGTGGCTGGGTCTTTTCCCAGAATATCCTTTGATTAGCAATTACACTTGTGGTTTCTCTAAATTGACGTAATTAATTTGTTGACTGGAATTTTCCAAAAACAAATTTCAGTAACACAATTACAGGTCTTATATTGAATAGTTAGTAATATGTGTTTTCAAAAGTATTAGGTAGCCCTAGCTGGTTTGGCTCAGTGGATAGAGTGTCAACCTGTGGACTGAAGTTGTCTCAGGTTCAATTCTGGTCAAGGGTACATGCCCAGGTTGCAGGCTTGATCCCCAGTGGAGGACATACAGGAGGCAGCCAGTCGATAATTCTCTATCATTATTGATATTTCTATCTCTCTCTCTCTTCTCCCTTCCTCTCTGAAATCAATAAAGATATATTTAAAAATATTAGATATATATATTTGTATATTTTAACCACTTTCTTCTAACCTTCAAGTCTCATTTTTTCAAACTACCTTTATATCTAATCTCTATTGAAATGAGCTAGTGAAAACTTTAAGTCATTAGACATCATCAGGAAGTCTATGTTCAAATCTTGAATTACATCCTAATTAGCTATCATATTGTTTTCAGAGAAATACATGGATGGTCTTTCTCTGTTGTTAGTGGGAGTAGGATTATTGGGGTACTGCTGAAATAAACATTTACAAAGGCCCCCATTGGAGAATGAGATGCGGTGGAAAGATTTATTTTTGTGAAATTATATCCTTGGATTTCCAAAGTCCCATTTTCTTTAATCCAGTCCTTGAAGATGTACAGCTGGGGATTCAGTAGAGTTAGAAGCAAAGCAAGTGTCCACAGTTTCCATTCCATGGCAGAGTTATGACTGGTTATAACATTAGTCTATTTACAGCCCATCAGTCCATTGTGTGTGGGGTCCACATCATTTTGGGCAATGTGGATGAATTCAGGGGAGCCAGAAGAGTGTATCCACTGCAACAAAAATCCCAAGAGAGCAAGGGAGCAAGAGAAAGTGATGGGGAATATAAGACATTTTTTGTGGGGCTAGCAATCTAAATCTATGCCAATAACCTGCCTTCTAACACACACTCTTGCTAGCCAATAATTAACTCCATTGATGCCTGTCCTGTCTCGCAGAACCTGTTTCCCAGAATACTCCCATTTTACCTGGCTATAAACCATGAACCATGCCGAAACCGGTTTGGCTCACTGGATAGAGCATCGGCCTGCAGACTGAGAGGTCCCGGGTTCAATTCCGGTCAGGGGCATGTACCTTGGTTGCGGGCACATCCCCAGTGGGGGATGTACAGGAGGCGACTGATTGATGTTTCTCTCTCATCAATGTTTCTAGCTCTCTATCTCTCTCTCTTCCTCTCTGTAAAAAATCAATAAAATATATTTAAAAAAAAAAAAACAACAAAAAACCATGAACCATACACAAACCCTGGAGGGGTTATCAGCGCTGGCGCCAGGCCAGGCTTTTGGGTGTGGTCTCACATCCCCCCTCCCAACACACGGGACTTTTCACAAAGCCCATGAAAGGTCCAGAAGCCTGATTCATATTTGGGGGACAAAGAAACTGAGGGGTATAAAGGGAAAGCTTCCTCCATATTCACTCACTCAGGTTTTGGAAACAGGATCCCCTGAGTCACTGTACTAGTACATCTGAAAATAAATGAGTTTTTCCTGAATCTCCTAGTAATCCCTGTGTATTTTTCAGCCATCTGGAAATTCTGTAACAAAAGAACCAAGAGAGAAAACTCCTTTGTTTAGGAGATGAAATATCTTAAATTTCCCATGCTTGCAATGGCCATGCCTACTCTGGCCAATAACCTGCTCCCAGGTGTGACTGACAGACAAGTACCTTCCCTATATCACCTGGACTTTATTGGGCATGTGTCTAAACTGTAGCTTCCTGGCAAAGCTACACAACTGGCATGCCCATAATATCTGACCTTCCCTTTGCTCCTTTCCAGTTATTCATAAGTAGGTTAAATTACAATGGTTTCATTATCTTTAAAAAGTCACATAACCTCTTCAGAAGTCACAGTAACTTCTCCAGTCATTGATAAACTCTTAAAGAAAATATACAGATTAAAGCACTATATAACTGGTATGTATTTTATTATGAATTTTCCTATGAGCACTGATCTTTCCTTCAAAATTAACAGGTTGTTACAATATTCTGTAATTTGAGAAATGTTTTTTAAAGAATAATTCAACCCCCACTCCTGCCAAAAACAATTTTCCCCTGTTAACTTGAACTCATGGTCAAAGTTCCACCATCTGAGGTTAAATATGTATCTCCATAGAGAGATGAAATATATTTAGTGACAGTGCTGTTTTAAGATTAAATGCATAGGTGCTGGGACAATAAGGCCCAGATTTAAATCTTAGCTTTATCATTTATTAGCTTTCTAACCTGCAGCAAATTTGTTAACTTCTGTACGCTTAAATGTCTTTATGTATAAAATGGATATAATTATAGTATCTACCTCACAGGATTGCTCTGATGATTAAGTGAATCAATACACAGTAAGTGTTTAGGACAGAGGCTGGCACATAGTAGTATAACCATGTATAAAGTCCATTTCTTTAACATGATCCTTTCTCCTTTCTGTCCGTCCACTCCCTTTCTTAATCCTTAAGAACTGGGCACATCAGATTTTTGTCAGTAACAAACTCTCTTGAGAACAAAGTCTCAGATCTGTTGACCACAGAAACAGAGTTTTGGTCTAACTAAAGATAACATCTTAACTTCACTTGTGTTTCAGCACCAGGCCCATCAAAGCAGAATGACCCTATGGACCACTATGGTTGACATCAGGACCTGATACAATGATCAACTAACTACTCCCCACCCAGCCCAAACCAATCATTAGAACCCATGACCCCAACTCCTTCAGCCACCATGATTAATGATTTTTCCCCTATATGACCCATCCACTAGAACCCATAGGGATACAGGGTTTGAGTACTAGTTTACCTGTGACTCCAGGCCGGGTGCCATTTCCTCAACTAATAAACTTTTACTTTCTTGGTTGCAAACTCCTGTTTGTATTTGATTGCATTTTGATGTGCCCAGGCAAACAGACCCCATTAGTGTAGTAATAGCAGAAGTTATATAAATGTTATAAATATTTTCTATTGCTATTATCATTATTAGTTCACCCATCTTCCTTATTTCAGCAGATTCTTCCCTCAAAACTGCTGCCATATGATGTATCCTGTTCTCCCATTATACTCAAATGTCATCATTTCCAGGAGGCCTTCCATGACTTCTCATCTCTTTTCCTCTGAGCTGAATACACGAAAGAAGTAGAATAAAAGAGAAAAGAGATGGATAGGCACAAAAGAAAGTTCTTCTTCATAATTTTATCAAGAATTGCCTTACCTATGGAAAACATAAAATGCCTGAAAAAAGCGCAGTGCATCTCTTTCCTTTGCCTACTCTTATCCCAATGTGACATCAAGAACAGAGAGTGAAACATTATTTTCATCCATGAAATCACTCTTTCTTGCCAGTTGGTTTTATCAAAGCAAAAACTGCACCAGAAAAAGTTAAACAGTCAAGGAAAAATTTTATTCAAGGTGTCATGAACTGAATTGTGTCCTTTCCCCCTACCCCCAAATTCTATATTGAAGCTCTAATCCCCAATGTAATGATATTTGGAGATGAGTACTTTGGTAGGTGATTAGGTTTAGATGAAGCCTTTAGGGAGGGGACCTAATGAGGGAGCCTTTTCATAAAAGGAGACCTAACATATCTTGCTTACTCCCTCTCTTTTCTGCCATGTGAGAAGGCGCAATCTGCAAGCTAGGACTAAAGCCCTTATGATGGTACCCTAATTTTGGACTTCCTGAGCTCTAGAAACATAAAAAATAAATTTATATTATGTAAGCCACCTAGTCTATGTTATTTTGTTCTGGTGGCATTGAGGCAGGATAGTAAGGAGCTAGGAAAATTCCTTGGCAAGTAGAAAAGGGAAACTGTGACAGACAGTTAAATGGTCAAGCAGTTTATAGCCATTTAGTAAATCCTATCTTTCCTAAACCAAGGACACTTACGAATAAATGGTTTGCACTTCTCCACAACCAGAAGGTAAATAGCTTAAATCACCCTACTCAGGGAGATAGACAGCAGAAATCTAATTAGTGCCATTTGTGCCAACCATACCCAAAGACAGACAAATTAAGAGAATAAATCTCATTTTGGGACATCAGCATAAAGTTGATGAATATTCTATTAGGATCCTCCCCTACCACCTCTCTTAAACTCTCAGCCTTTAAAAACCCTTAAAACAAAGGTCCCAGCAGATTCTTAGCCTTTTGTACTGAGAGCTCACCCCCACCTTTCCCTTCCCCCTCTTCTTTCCCCATAGGCATACATCTCCAAAACTCTAAGGGACCCCCACAAGACTTGCAATCAGGAGAGTAATGGGCATCGGCAGCTCATCCGGGCTAACCCCCTGAACCTGTTTCCAAGGCCCCCTCTCTTCCACTTCCCAGTGAATTAAAGCAGCCCCAGCTCAGCTCATTTTTTCCCTATTACACTTCTAGAAAGCTGAAGCTGCCCTGCCTAGGCCCTCTCCTGTTGCTTCTTCTATCCGAGGCACTTCTTCCTGCTTCACTGTTCCCATCTTTAAAATAAACATGCCCTCAAAATCACCTGAACTCATATTGTGAAATCTTTCCTGCATAAAGTCAAGAACCCACTCGCCCTAGGCAGACCCACTATGGGCCAGGCCCCTTTTCTGGTAATAGCATGAGCTAAGACACAAGTCTATAACAATAGGGGAAAGAAGACATTATTTAGCCTGAGCTTAACTCCTCTAAAACAAAAGGTGAGAGGGGTTTTAAGTGCCAGCAATAGAAAGATGTTAGGAGAAGGAGGTTGATCAATGGGATATGTTGAACATTTTGTGTTATTGTGGAGTTTGCAAATGGTTTTCTCTGTTAAGCCATCTGTGTTTGCTAATTGGCTCCCATTAAAGTTAGACTAGGAGATAGTAGTTTTCCTTGATGATTACTTTTGATGGGATGGCTTCTAGGTTCTTGAGAAAGACATTCCTGGCTTGTAAAATTAACAAGAGTCTTTAAAAGAATATTTACATATATGAACAAAGACAAGGGGAAAAATTTACAATTACTAGCTTTCTAAAGTAAGTGCTCTAAGAAAAGAGAGGCCAGGGACCTGTTGAAAGTTTAGTCAAGCTGAGGGGAATGTTAAGGCACTCTTGGTCAGTTGCTATTAACATCCCTTAGCCACCTGCCCACATTTACTGACTACATAGAAATGAAAATATTAACCCAGACAGATCCTTCTTTTTCATCTTCATTTATGCTCTGCCTCAATTTGTCTTACCATATTGGGATTTTACAATTTCAGTTCCATTCAAATGTTGATTTGTCTTCAAAGTTCTCCTGCACAGAGGAATTTCCAAGAATAGCAACTAACTAAAATGTAAGATTACTGACTTACACCATAATATAAAAATAATAATATAACAAATGCTTGTGTTTGCAAGGGTGTGTGTATATACAAAAAAATTACCTTCGGAAGAAAAAAAGTGTTCCTGAGCAGAAATTAACAGTAGTGATTTTTTTTTTTTCTTGACAGTTTATCCTGTTGACATCTTGTTAATATTTATTACATCAAGTAAAGATTTCTTATCTCATGAATCATTTTTAAAAAAATCAGTTTGGTTTTAACAAACAAATAAACCTATGCTTCTGGTTCCCATTAGAAACATTTTTTTAAAATATTCTAATCAATAAAAGTAGGCAAAGGCCCTACATAGTTTTATCAGTTATGTCAAACAAGCAGGTAAAAGGAAGTAAGGTTTGCCACCTTGAAATATGTTTTTTTGGCATAAGGATTATTTTGAGCTGGTCATTTTTTAAAACACTGCAGATATAGAAAAGGTTCTGAAAGTCAAATAGAAGTTATTAGCCTTTTGTAAGAGACGTTTACATTTATAAGGGAAATCTCTATTCTTAAGGGTATCTCCTGCCTGCACCAGGAGAAGAAGGATAACTAAATCCCTAGAAACTCTTATCAGTGGAGAAGGCAATGAGTTAAATCTGCGTAACAACCTTGTGCTTGTTTACTGTGCTTTTCCTGGTAATCTCCCTTCATTGACCTTCAGTGGCAGATGGTATTTAAAGTGGTGGTGTGGGCCAGTTCAGGGAGTGATTCCATTTTCCTGAGTGTCTCCCATGTATACAGAGATATAATGTTATTATACTTTTGTTTTCTTCCTGTTAATTTGTCTTTTTATTATGGGGGAGAAAGGGAGTTAGCCAAGAACCTAGACCAGTGGTCGGCAAACTCATTAGTCAACAGAGCCAAATATCAATCAACGATTGAAATTTCTTTTGAGAGCCAAACTCTTTAAATTTAAACTATATAGGTAGGTACATTGTTATTAACTTAATTAGGGTACTCCTAAGCTGGCCTTTGCTAAAAACGTCCTCAATCTGATTGAGGTCCGTTTGCTGAGGTCGACCCCTTCCAACTCTCCCATCCACACTCATCTTGTATACTTGTTTTGTCTATCTCTTTTCGTTCATCCTCTCTATATGTCCAAACCATCTCAACATACCTTTCTCAATCCTCGACACTACATCTTCTTTCACTCCATAACATTCCCTGTATGTGCGTGCCCGCACGTTGTATTTCGTGGAAGAGCCACACTCAAAGGGCCAAAGAGCCGTGTGTGGCTCGCAAGCCCCGGTTTGCCGACCACTGGCCTAGACGGTTAGAGAGAAAGTTAATTTTCCTGCCCTACACTATTGACAAACAGAGCAGAGCATGCATCTATAAAACTGAACTAAATCTCTTGATTTTTGTCCAGTCATACACAAACCATCACACCAAGTTCACAAGCAAACAGCAATTGAGAATTGAGCCAGCTGTGAATAAAAATAAAGAGGCTTTTGAAAAGTTCTAGAAATCAGTAATACTGATTATGTTTACAGAGGAATAACTTTTCTCAAAGTGACTTTTTTTCTTAAAAGCATGTGTTGAGTTATCACTCAAGTAATGTATTACCAGAAAGTCTATCACTAATTTTCTTTGTCCAGTAATAAAAAGGCAGCCATAATGACTGAATAGTCAATAGGATGCAAAGTTACCAAGGTTAAAATATTGACATTGTAAGCCCTTTTTAAATGTATGAGTGGAGGGAAACCTATATCATTTAAGTACAAAATGTAGTAAAGCAAAGTCAAAACCTCCATAGAAAATTAAACAGGAAAGAATTTTAGTAAAGAAAATGCTGAAATGAAATATATACAATAATCCAAAAGTGGTAAAGATGTAAATTAGTTTCATTTTAAGATACTGATTATGGGTGGCTTATTTTATAATTTTAAAAATCCTCTCGCCCTTTTTTCCATGCCGATTTGAGGACACACTGGTATGGGGACAAGTGTACCACTGGGCACCATTTATTTGCAAGAATCAAAATCTCCTTAGAGAGTGTAAGAGATTAAAAAATTCATTAGCAAGTTGTCTCATGGTTTTGCTTATTTTTATTCCAGTTGTGTGAAAGAGAAGATAAAATAAAATGACAGTTGATGTTACACTAGGTTTGGAGGGAAAGGACATTAAACCTACACCAGAAGAGAAAATACTGACCCTGCTCACTGGCATAGATGGCTGCAAAGTACTCAAGTTTCTTTTGTACCACAATTTATTCTTAACATTGTTCCTCACTATATTTACACTGATGTGCAAAATCATCATAAAGACTTTTTTGACTGCTTAAATTCTATTTATTCAAAAACTGTTGATACTGCTTCTCTTAGTCTTTAAAATTAGTTATTCCTTATTTTAAGATTTAAAAACATCTATTCTAGATTCAGAATCATGAAGAAGAGAAAATGGAAAAATTCATTTAGGTCATATAGGGTCTATAATGTACAAATTCAATCTTGTTTTAGCCCAAAGACTGGATAATACAAAATAAAACCTTATTAATTCTATTTTGGTTAGATAAATTAACAAAAGAAATTATACTAAAAAATGGGAAGATAAATAGATTTGGTAGACAGATGGAGATGTTTTCCTCACAAATCTCTTCTCTACGTGAAAACCTAAACTCTTGCTCTCTGGAGAACTAATTCAAACAAAGTTCCATTTCATTTGTGTATATAAGTGCCTGGAATAAACCTGAGAACTTCATCTTGATCTAAACAGAATTAAAAAAGGAATACTTATTGTCTTCAGGGATAACAGAAATAGAATATTATCAGTATAACTTCACTCTATTAGCTTAAATATGTCAGGAAATATACTTTTCTGTACTGTGCAAATCTTGCTAATTACTTCTATCATCATGTTATCAGATTTCATGACAGGTGGTAGATAAATCATAAGTGGCACATCCCTAACAACTATAGATTAAAGAATAAACACACTAGAAAAAAAATGTATCTCCACTGTTTATCTTCAAAATCCTCAATAAATGTAGTTAAGAAATGATTTTTTAAAATCTTCCCTCTGACAATAATGGATCATTTGTCAGTTGCTATTGCAAAGTGATGATAAAGTTATTGTGTAACAAAGTATTTACTACCCTCTGCTGATTTTTTGCAGCTATTTATACCTTAGCAATCACTGGAGATAACACTGGGAATTGGCACAGAAACTGAGACTCAGCTCCTTTAGAAAAAAACTACTTTATTCCTAAGTATTTTTCACTGAGTAACAAAAAACCAACAATAAATATTAGCGATCAATAACTTTGACAAAATTTATTTCAAAAATCTAAGAGGTGAATAAACTCCTGTTGGTTTCTTTACAGGAACCATAAGTAAAACAAGCCAAAGAAGTATACTAAGATGTTTACTTTTCAAAACATTTGGTATTTCAAGCAATAATTCATTTATTTTGCAAATATCAATATGTGAACATTTAAAATCATGACTAAAGTTTATTTGGAAAGTTTGATGGTATCCAAAGTTTGTCCTTCATTAAAGAGTTCTCAATACCTTATATTTATAAAATTTATAATTGAGAAAAATGGACATAGGTTCTTTAGTATTATTTTCATCTAATATTTCTTTATTTTATACAGGTATAGTGAAACTTTAATTTTTATAAATTTAATTCTCAAATCTCATAACATATCTCATAATAGTATCTCACAGTGAACACCTTGATTTTTTCTCATCAGGTAACCTAGAAGGTTAATAGATCTGAAATGTACCTTCCAAAGTATAACTTAACCACAAGGGTCAAAGGATCAAATCATATTTAAGTATAACTTGTATGGGTACATTCAGAACTTCCAAGAAAATAGGAAATACCAATTCTAAACAGGTTAAAAGATCTTCTATCTCTGAATTGAGTTTAAATATCAATATTCTTAAGTGGTCTAAGTAAAATAACAGAATCAACTTTAACCAACATATGTGTAAGCATTCATTTCAACTAAGAATTTTCATGAGCTAGTGAATGATATTTCAATGACTATTGCATATTTTACCTGACTCTTAAATACTGATCTTACCCTTACTTTCAAGCAATGTAGTAGTTATTTCTCAAGGCCTAAAATTATAATAGAAAAAAAAAGTCAAGTTTCAAATCCTCATCTTAAAACATAGACCCTATCTATCCTCTATTGATTAAGATACTGAAACACATACAAGTTGTGTCCCTCATCGCCACAAAGCCTTTAGCTAGTAAATGGCTCAGCAAGGATTTGGACCAAGGTCTTTCCAATTTCATAGTCTCTGATGTATCCAAATTAACTGCCATCTAGGTTTCCAGACTCTTTTCCAACCATAAATCAACCAAAACAAAAGCCACTTTCTCTTAAGTGCTCTTACGTAATCATTTCCCATGGAAGAAATCCAGCTCAGTTTTAATCATCATTTATCCATAAACTAGAGGCTGGGGCACAAAATTCATGCTCTGTGTGTGTTGGTGGTGGGGGGTGTTGAGGGATGTTTAATGAACCGAAGACACAGAGGTAAGATGAGCACACAGGATGATTGATGCTGGACAGAGGGCTACAGCTCGCTCAGGCATGTAGCAAACTCTGGACTCTCATCATTGCTTTTATTGAGGTTTGGTACAAGGCTAGTGCATCAGCAGTTAATCAACTAAATCTTTTTTTTTTTTTTTGATATTTATTTTATTTTATTTATTTATTTATTTTTTATTTTTCGCTTAAAGTATTACAAAGGGTATTACATAAGTGTCCTTTTTTCCCCCCCGCCCTTCAACTAAATCTTGTTTTGTTCTATATTATTACAATAGCATATTGAAGACAACTTGCAGCTGTGCCCTCCCTTTCTGTTCTACACCCATGACTATTTAGTCTTAGCCTTTCTCAGGGAGGTAAATGAAATGTTCCTGGAACTCAAGATTGTGTGCAATCTTGACCCAGCGTGACTCACTTGCAAGTCACACTGTGTTCCTGATAGAACATTCACTTCTTGGCAGGACTTCAGATCCTTGTTTACAAATGTCCAGCTACAGGGGGTCCTTCAGCCCAGCCTGCCCCCTCTCACATTCCGGGAACCCTCAGAGGATGTCCTACTGACAACTTAGGCACGCTCCCCACGGGAAGCGGCCTAAGCCGCAGTCTGGCCTCCCTCTGTGGAAGGCGACCAGGCCGATCGGGGAAGATGCCAGCCCCATCATCCCGCTGCTGCTGCCACTGCCGCAGCTGCCAAGGTGTTTTCACCAACACGAACTCCAGTCCTTTCACCACAAAAAAATGACAACTTTCTTCAGGCATTTTCAAGATGTCTCTTTCATAGGATATGACATTTTTTTCTTTCTTTTTTTAATCCTCACCTGAGGATATTTTTCCATTGATTTTTAGAGAGCATGGAAGAGAGAGGGAAAGACAGAGAGAAACATCAATGTGAGAGGGATGCATCAATTGGTTGCCTGCTGCATGAGCCCTGACCTAGGCCCTGGCCAGGGAGAAGCCTGCAACTTAGGTACATGCCCTTGACCAGAATCGAACCCAGACCATGAAGTCTGCAGGCTGAGGTTCTATCCATTGAGCCAAATTGGCTAGGGCAGGATATGACATTTCTTAGCCCCTCCAGCAGCGAACCTTCGTTTTTTCCTCCAGGAGTGAGATGGAAAAACTCTAGCTAAATCACCTTCTTGGATTCTTATTACCCAAACAAGCTTAGCCAATGAGCGGTCAGAAAAGGTGTTTCCTCTGCAGCTCCCGAGCAGAGGCAGGACTGCTGGCACACCATGGCTGTGGAGCTGCTGGGCTGGGCCCCCTGAGGGTTTGTGTCTCCACTCCAGCCCCCCTGCATGTTGTTCTCTCCGGTTCCAGGGCCAGGCATGGGCTGCGCTGTCTGTTGTTCTCTCATGCTCTGGGCCCATGCCCGACCCCTCCTCCTGAGCTGGTCATGACTATTATGGTGTCCTGACCTAATTTGCTTATTACCTATCTTATCTAATAATAGACAAACATGGTAATTAACCGTACCTCTGATACACTTCCCATTGGCTAACCAGGGTGATATGCAAATTAACTGCCAACAAAGATGGCAGCCGGCAGCCACGCAGCTGAAGTGAACATGAGGCTTGCTTGCTCCAGTGATGGAGGAAGCCAAGGTTCCCCGCCTGCCACGGCTCAGCTCTGAGCTCCAGATGCAACAATGTTGCAATTATAGAAGCTAAACACACCCCAGATACCTGCTTTCAGCCAGCCACAGCCTCAGAGCTGGAGCCGGCTCTCAGCTCCAGTGACAGGTATAGAAAGAAAAAAAAGAGGCTGGGAGCTTCAGTCACCCACCAGCCTGAAAATGACCCTCAGCCCCTCACCCAGACTGGCCAGGCACCCCAGTGGGGACCCACACCCTGAAGGGGGTGTGACCAGCTGCAAACAGCCATCAGCCCCTCATCCAGGCTGGCCAGGCACCCAAGCAGGATGCCCACCCTGACCCGGAACACCCTTCAGGGCAAACCAGCCAGCCCCCACCTGTGCACCAGGCCTCTATCCTATATAGTAAAAGGGTAATATGCAAACTGACCCTAACAGCAGAAAGACTGGGAATGACTGGTCGCTATGACACACACTGACCACCAGGGGGCAGATGCTCAATGCAGCAGCTGCCCTCTGGTGGTCAATGTGCTCTCACAGCAGGGAGCTCTGCTCAGCCTCAAGCCAGGCGGATCGGGAGGTTGCGATGCCACCCCAAGTCACACTCAGGTTAGGGCCAATTGGGGGGTGGGGCACCACCCCCTGTCACACTCAAGGCAGGGTCGATAGGGAGGTTGCGGAACCACTCCCTGTCACACACAGAGCAGGGCCCATCAGGGGGGTTGGGGCTCCGTACCCTGTCATACACAGAGCCGCAGGGTGATCAGGGGGTTGGGGAGCTCCCCCGTCACTCACAGAGTAGGGCCGATAGGGGAGTTGGGGCACCGCCCCCTGTCACACACAGAGCAGGGCAGATCTGGGGGTTGGGGCACCACCCTCTATCACCTACAGACCAGGGCCGATCAGGGGGTTGGGGCGCTGCCAGTGTCACACTCAGGGCAGGGTCGATGGGGAGGTTATGGCTCTACCCCGTCACACACAGAGCAGGGCCTGTGGGGGGGTTGGGGCGCCGCACCCTGTCACACACAGAGCAGGGCTGATCAGAGGGTTGGGGTGCCTTCCACTGTCATGAACAGAGCAGGGTGGATAGGGAGGTTGTGGCCCCGCCCCCTGTCATGCTGATCCCAGTGCCAGGAGGCCTCGTGGCTCTGCTGATCCCAGTGCTGGGAGGCATATTACCCTTTTACTATATAGGATAGAGGCCTGGTGCACGGGTGGGGACCGGCTGGTTTGCCCTGAAGGGTGTCCTGAATCAGGATGGGGGTCCCAACTGGGGTGCCTTGCCAGCCTGGGTGAGGGGCTGATGGCTGTTTGCATCTGGTCACACCCCCTTCAGGGTGGGTGTCCCCACTGGGGTGCCTGGCCAGTCTGGGTGAGGGGCTGAGGGCCGTTTTCAGGCCTGCGGGTGACTGAAGCTACCAACCTGTTCTTTTTTCCTTTTTTTTTATTCTGGGCCAGCTTTAGCTCTGAGGCTCTGCTCCAGCTATGAGACCTCTGCTGCTGAAAGCAGGTTTCTGGCCTTTGTTTACCTTCTGTATTTGAAACAATGTTGTGGTCCGGCTGGCTGAAGCCTGGCTGACTAAAGCAGGTTTCTGGGGTTTTGTTTAGCTTCTATATTTGTTACAATGTTTCTTAGAGTTGCAGCTCAGAGGACGGCAAGGCAGGTGGGGAAGCTTGACTTCCTCTGTCACTGAAGCAAGCAAGCCTCATGTTCCACTTCAAGCTGCCTGGCTGCCAGCCGCCATCTTGGCTGGCAGTTAATTTGCATATCTCCCCGATTAGCCAATGGGAAAGGCTAGCAGCCGTACGGCTAATTACCATGTTTCTCTTTTATTAGATAGGATAGCTGTAGATTGCAAGCCACCCAGCCAATAGCAGTAGTAAAATCAGAAGCAATAGCTCTTGCCCACAGCAATCAGAGTAGCTCTATTAGAGCAAAGGCTCCAAGCAGATCATGAAGTCAAGGGGCAAATATAAAAGAAGTTAGATGAGTCCCAGGCAAAAGTATGGAACAGATTAAATTTTTTACTGTTTAAAATTTCATTTGCTTCTGATGTTTTGTCCCAACCTTATATCTGCCCCAGGCAATCAATCCCAAAATGTGCATCTGATTTCCTCTAATATCTCTAGGTCCACTCTCACCTTCATTCTACTTCATCTTTTCTACCTGGAACATTGAAGGTATGTCAAAATTATATCCTAACACCTATCAAAAATATCTCCTAACCCTAGTTTTAATTCTTTAATTTTAATGATCTACATATAAAAGTAGTTTTGTATTATAAACACTCTAAAATATGAATGGCTAGGGGAAAAAATTAAAGATTATTTCACTCAAGAACATTTGTATTTTTAAAGCCCTCTCACAACTTAACCAATGTCTAAAAATTAAATTTCAGAAGGCATAGTGTTAAAAATGAGAATTATTTTTATAAATTTTATTGAATTTATTGGGGTGATATTGGTTAATAAAATTATATAGATTCACAAGCTATTCATATAAAACATATGTAATTTTGTTAACCAATGTCACCCCAATAAATTCAATACTTTCAACAATAAAAATAAAATTTTTTAGAAAGTATATAGATTTCGGGTATACAATTCTATAATATATCATCTGTATAATGTATTATGTGCTCATCCCCCCAAATCAAGTCTCCTTCCATCCATAGAGGATGAATTTTTTAAACATTTCAGACCATTGTAATATTAGCTATTGAAACTATCATTATTTTCAACCTACCAATCAAAAGCTGATTCTTCTTCTAAAAGCAGCTGCAATCATAAAACAAATATAATATCTCTACATACACAGTGTGGAAGGGAATATTAATAACTTTCTTGTATTTTCAGATGCATCCAAATGTGGGTGTAAAAAATAATTGTGTATGCCTCTTAATATCATATTTCTTAATATGAGGGTCAATCCCTATGTACAGACTCATCCATGAAAAGTTTACTAAGGATCTGCAACTTCTGCAGGATTATATCTTGTATAATTAATCTGCAAGGGGTGGGGGGTAGGGGGGATGGTAAAAAGTAATCTAACATAAAGAAACAGAATGCTTTAATGAAGAAAAATTTAAAAAGAAAACACATCTTACTTAAGTTCTGACTTAAGTAAAACTAATGCCTATGAATTTAAAAACTACTGAAACTTAAATAAGGATGAATCTGCATGGAATTTGCCTTACAAGCTAAAGTGTCTTAATGGGTTGTTGTTGGTCTTAGGAAAGTTAGACGTTGTAAAGTCACGAGGAAGTCTACTTCTTTATTGGTTAACTCTTTTTTAAATTTGCCCTTTATATCATCCCTAGGAAAAGTTACTCCCTTAATTATTTTTTTTCTAAAAAAATCTTTTATTTGATTTTAGAGAGAGAAGAAGGGAGAGGGAGAGAGAAAGAAACATTGATGAGAAAGAAATACTGATCATCTGCCTCCCACATGCCACCCAATGGGAATTAAGCCAGAAACCAGGGCATGTGCCCTGACCAGGAATAAAACTAGTGACCTCTTGGTGCATGGGATGATGCTCAACAACTGAGTCACACCAGCCAGGGCTACCCCCTTAATTATTTTCAAATGTAGGACAAATCTAGAAAAATTTGATCATCAAGATAAATAATAACCATCAGAGTTCCAATTTATGAAAAAATAAGAACCTATTAGTGCATAGAGACATTTACTCATTCATTAATGGAAAATTGCTTTTACAGTGAAATGTTAACAAATAAATATAGAAAGATGGATAACTCAGAAAGTTGCCTATGGTAGTCAATGCTAATAGGTAAAACTTAGTTGAGGAAGAGCATACATATTTACAAGGTCTCAAAGTATTTCCCATAAATTAGAAAGAGAAAATTATTAGTCTTGCAGTGAAGAACCTGGCTAACTCCACCTTAATTATGTGACTGAAATTAACATTATTAATGTCAGGACAAACCTATATCATGTACCTCCTGAAACATATTAAGAATAACATAACATATTTTTATTGGTATTTCAGTAAAAAACACATACCTTAATCTGTGTATGAGAAAATGTCAATCTTCTTTATCCAAAGAAACCCAAAACACTAATTCAAAAGAATGCACCCCTATGTTCACTGCAGCATCTACAAAGGGTAATATGATAATTAGACCAGATAGACTAGAAGTCTTCCAGACGTCCTTCTGGGCAAAGCCACGGTGGCAGGGGCTGAGGCAGAGGCAGTTAGGGGTGATCAGGTTGGCATGGGAGAGCGGTTAGGGGTGATCCAGTCAGCAGGGAAGAGCAGTTAGGGGCAATCAGGCTGGCAGGAGAGAGCAGTTAGGGGCAATCAGGCTGGCAGGTAGAGGTGGTTAGGGTTGACCAGGCAGGCAGGGGAGCAGTTAGTGGCGATCAGGCAGGCAGGCAGAGTGGTTAGGGGTGATCAGGCAGGCAGGCAGAGGTGGTTAGGGCAATCAGAAAGGTAGGGGAGCAGTTAGGAGCCATCAGTCCCGGATTGCAAGAGGAATGTTTAGGCCTAAACCTGCAGTCAGACATCCCCCAAGGGGTCCTGGATTGGAGAGGGTGCAGGCTGGACTGAGGGACACCCACCCCCATGCACAAATTTCATGCACCCGGCCTCTAATCCTGTATAATAAAAGCCTACTATGCTAAGTGTCTGGTCATCCAGTTGGCCATTTAACCAATCAAAGTGTAATATGCTAATAATATGCTAAGACCGCTCAACTGCTTGTTATTACATGCACTGACCACCAGGGGGCAGACAGTTGACTGGTCGACCAGTAGCTATGATGTGCACTGACCATCAGGGGGCAGATGCTCCAACTGGTAGGTTAGCTTGCTGCTGGAGTCCAGCCAATCAGGACTGAGTGAGATGGGCTGGACATGCCCTGTAGCCCTCCCGTGGTCCCTCCCTGGCTGGCCAACCTTCCACGTCCCTCCCTGGCCCCAATCATGCACCAATGAGGTCCCTTGGCCTGGCCTGCGCCCTTTCGCAATCTGGGACCCCTTAGGGGATGTCGGAGAGCTGGTTTCAGCCCGACAGCAGAACAACCAGTCACTATGATGTGCACTGACCACCAGGAGGCAGATGCTTAATGCAGGATCTGCCCCCTGGTGGTCAGTGAGCTCCCACAAGGGGAGTATCGCTCAGCCAGAAGCCAGGCTCACGGCTGGCAAGCACAGTGGCAGTAGTGGGAGACTCTCCCATGTGCGGCAGCGCTAAGGATGTCCAACTGATGGTTTAGGCCTGGGGAGTGGGCCTAAGCCATCAGTCAGACATCCCCTGAGGGCTTCCAGACTGCAAGAGGACACAGGCCTCGCTGAGAGTCTCCCCCCACCCTGAGTGCACCAATTTTGTGCACCAGACCTCTAGTTATTTACAATAGCCAAGACATGGAAACAACCTAAGTGCATCCTAATATATTTTAATATATTATATAATATATAATTACATTAATAATTATATTATATCAATATATATTTAATATATTGTTATATTATAATAAAATGTAATTAATATGTTAATATATTCATTTAAAATATATTGAAAAAGAGGATATAGAGCTTTAAGAGGATTTAGTTTCAACTGTATTTGATATTTTTTGAACACCCAATAAGCCTAAGACTTTATCATGTCCATTTTTCTTTCCCAATTGTGCAGTTCCCACTTTACAAAAGAAAGAAATACATCTTATGCATCCAGAATCCTGTTATACTGAATTGCCCCATTCTAAGAAGCACCAAAACAAAGGACAATTCCAAAAAAGATGCTGATCTATTAATTAAAAAGATATGAAGCCCTTACTGGTTTGGATCAGTGGATAAAGCATCAGTCTGAGGACTGAAGGGTCCCGGGTTTGATTCCAGTAAAGGGCACGTACCTTGGTTGCAGCCTTAATCCCCAGCTCTGGTCAGGGCTCGTGTGGGAGGCAACTAATTGATGTGTCTCTCTCAGATTGATGTTTCTCTCTCTCTCTCTCTCTCTCTCTCACTCTCTCTCTCTCTCTCTCTCTCTCTCTCTCTCCTCTTCCCTTCCACTCTTTCTAAAAATCAATGGATATATATCCTCTGGTGAGGATTAACAACAACAGAAAGATATTAATAGAAACAAATCCAAATCTAAGACAGGTAGTTAGCTATTATTTGCTTCAAAAACATTTGGGAAAAAAGTCCTAAAGCAATCAACTGGTAGATCATTAAAAATAACTTTTTATGATAGGTCACTCTGTAAACTTGTGCAGATAAGGAAGGAGGAGCTCAGAGTAACTTTTTATTCACATCAACTTTTTATGTGGTATTCTAGCACTTATATTAATAAATAAGATAAACAGAAGAGCACTGGTATTAAATTGACTCATTCTAACAATAAATTAATATTCATCTGTGGATACATAAATTAACTGAAAAATGCCCAGCTTCCTTAAATGGATTTTGGTTATTACCAAAAATTTTAATTTTATGGTTTGTTTTTTTTTACTATTTTGAATTAGTAATAATTATAATGATAATTTAATTTAAAACTTTTTAACCATTTAGAACCTTATTGATCATAAGAGATAAAATTGTAGATACATAATTTCAGAGCGTAACATATATTAGTGTGATCTTTAAGGCATAAATATTTTTTAAATCAAGATAAAATTTTATAAGAAGACTAAAAATAAGATCACAGAAAAAAATAAAATTTCTGATGCTTATTTTTAAACTCATGCTTATTTTTTTAAATGCATCATGATTATCAAATTATCATATTTATTTACTATTAATACTTTTAAAAGTGCAATGTGACAGATTTGTTTTAAAATGTCAACATTTGTGCCCTAACTGGTTTGGCTCAGTGGATGGAGAGTCAGCCTGCAAACTGAAAGGTCCCAGGTTCTATTCTGGACAGGGGTATATGCCTGGGCTGCAGGTTTAATCCCCAGTGCAGGGGGCTTCAGGAGGCAACCAATCAATGATTCTCTCTCATCACTGATGTTTCTATCTCTCTCTCCCTCTCTCTTCCTCTCTGAAATCAATAAAAGTATATATTTTTTTAAATGTAAAAAATAAAAATAAAATGTCAACATTTGTAACATGCTGAAAATTACATCTTAAATGACAACTTAATATTACATGGGTGAATATATAGAATTTTTTCAAAATTCTTATAAGAAACGCACAAAGAAAGTTGAGAATCATTGTTCTAAAAAGTAATAGTCTGAAATTTGGAGAGACAGATTTTCCTTTTTAAATAGGGGATAGAGCAGGGGTGGGCAAACTTTTTAACTCGAGGGCCACAATGGGTTCTTAAACTGGACAGGAGGGCCGGAACAAAAGCATGGATGGAGTGTTTGTGTGAACTAATATAAATTCAAAGTAAACATCATTACATAAAAGGGTACAGTCTTTTTTTTTTTTTAGTTTTATTCATTTCAAATGGGCTGGATCCGGCCCGCAGGACGTAGTTTGCCCACAGCTGGGATAGAGGATTCCAGTCAAGATGGCAGCATATGTAAATCCAGTACTCACCGCCTCCCACAACCACATCAAAATTACAACTAAAATACAGAACAACCATCATTCAGAACCTCTTAAAATCTAGCTGAACAGAAGTCCTACAACTATGGAATTAAAGAAGAAGCACAGAATGAGCTAGAACAAGCAGAGATGTGGGGTAGAATTGCAGAAAGGTTGGTCTCACACGCACATATGGAGGTTTTAAATCAGGAGTGATATTTTGGCTGTTGAGGTTTCCCTGAAGATCAGGGGGTCCCAGCCCCATAGTAGGCCCCCAAGCCCAGGGTTCCAGTACCAGAAAGAGAAATCCCCACAACTTCTGGCTATAAAAACTAGCAGGGACTGTGGCTGAGTGACATGGAGGCTGTTGGCCCCAGGCAGTTTCTCTTAAAGGGTCCATGCACAGACTTACTTAGACTTACTCACCTCTGAGCTTCAGTCTGAGGCAGCTCCATGAAAGGAACCTAGGGCATTTGGGGAAGAACTAACTTTTCTGGAATCGGGCAAGAGCTAGAGGGATAGCTTTCACTCAGAGAGAAGTGCTGGCAGTGGCCATTGTTCCTTTGATGAGCCTCCTTGCCACAGAGCCAAGAGGCAGGTGCCAAATCTGAATCTCCATCAACCTGGCTCACATTTTTCCTGCTTCCTGGTCCCTACCCCTCCCTACTTGCAGGCTCATCCATGCCATTTACAGTGGCTTTTCATACAACTGACCTCTCTTGCATCAGGCTTTGTACTTTCCTAAAATCTCTCAAACAAGCAGCAGCTGGCCTCAGCATGCCACGTACCTCTCAATAAGTAACCCCAGGCCTGGCACTAAGGGAAGCCCACCTTGTTTCATAGTTTGGCCTCTCCTGGGCATCCCCATGCACAATACAAGTAACAGCATCTGAAGATTGCTCTGTAGCTCATGCTGGGTGGCCCCAGGCAGGGCACAGGTAGTGCTTGACTTTGCACCTCACAGGAAGCTGCAGAGCAAGGGCACCTTGTGATCAACTTCAACCATGACAGATTACAACCCTACCACCTCCACAAATGACAAAAATACTTTTTAAAAAGGGAGGTAAATGTTCTTTTATAAATACACTTCACGGTAGTAAAGAGTTAAAAGCTGTCTATTATTCCCAGGCAAAGTGGAGGAGAAACTAGAATGTTCTTAATTTCAACTATGTTTAATTTCTTACTCCAATTCAAGTGAATCCTTTCAAGATTCACAAGCGCCCTTCCTTTCCCTGGGAGGGGGGGGCCTATTGGCTTATATACTACTAGTAGCCCGGTGCACGAAATTCGTGCACTGGGGTAGGGGGGGAGAAGGGGCCCCTCAGTCTGGCCTTCACCCTCTCCAATCTGAGACCCTTCAGGGAATGTCCAACTACCTGTTTGTGCCCACACTTTTAACAGATAACAGCTCCATTGTTGTTCCTTTCTTATGCTTAAAACCATTGGAATTATTAGGTATTCAAAGTGTGTATACATTTTGGGGGGACACACTGTATATCTCTAGTCAGTGGTGAAAGAAATCAACAGCAGATTTGGAACCCCCAGACAGGGAACCTTGCTCATTCCCCACATGTCTCCCCACTTCACTTTCCACCTTCGTGGGCAGCAGAAGAATCAATGTTTTCTCTCATTAATTCGGAAAAGCACATCCTGTCACCTGTTGCCCGGCAGGAGTGTGCTAGGCCCCAAGCAAGCGAGACTCAGTCAGGGCAGCCTTCACTCATGGGTGCTGGCACCCAAAGTGCACATTCCTCCTCTACAGTCGCCCCGACTATCCCACTGTTTCACTGAGAGGACGGAATTCCTCTCTGCCTCTGGGTTCTTGATCTTGAATGCTGACCGAAGGCACCTCAGAGAGGGCCGCCCGCACCCACCAGGTGTGTCTGTCTGCACCTGCTCCTGCCTCAGCACCTGCATTAACTCCCCAGAGGTGATCTCGTAGCTGCACTGGCCTCCGTGGGAACAAGGCATCACCACTCTGCCCTCTCACTGTCATCCCACAGGCGCCCACCCTCAGCACCCAGAACACCCAGACACTCTCCAAAGGATGTGAGCGCATCAGAGGGGATGTGTGCACATCCTGTGGGGGTGTTAGGCATGCCGGATTGATGGAAGTGTGGTGGAGAGGCAAGGGGAACTTGTGCATGCCTTGGTTTGCAACTGTTGCAGGCGTGGGAGGGTGATAGTGTGCTGGGGGATGTTTGCACACCAGGGGGGTATGTGCACACTGGAGGCCTCTGGCTTTGCAGATCTGCAAACCCCCGTGGTGCGGCCAGGAAGATGTCAGTCTGGCCCGCCACGGTGGCTGTCCCTGCGATCCTGCACCTTCTGGGCCAGGAGGCGGATCTTGCGCAGTCACTCCTAGGCGCTGAAGGCTGCCTCCCCGCTGTGAAGGGTCACAGACCTGAGTCCCGGGACCGTGCACAGCCTCAAGCACTGCCCCCTGCCCAGCAGGGTCACAGATCCGTGTCTTGGTCCCGTGGACAGCCTCAAGCACTGACCCCCACCCGGCAGGGTCACAGATTCGAGTCCTGGACTGCAGACAGCCTCCTGTGCTGCCCCCCTGCCCACCAGGTCACGGATCCAGGTCCCAGGACCACGGACAGCCTCAAGCACTGTCCCCCGCCCGGCAGGGTTACGGATCTGGGCCCCGAGACCGCAGACAGCCTCCTGCGGTGCCCGCCGTCTGGCAGGGTCACAGATCTGGGTCCTGGGACCGCTGACAGCCTCAAGCACTGCCGCCCCATCCGCGAGGACATGGATCCAGGTCCCAGACCGCGGACAGCCTCAAGCACTGCCCCCCACCTGGCAGGGTCACAGATTTGGGTCCCAGACCACAGACAGCCTTGCCTGCTGCCACCTGCCTTCAGTATGCAAATTAGCCGCCATCTTGTTGCTTCAGGTTGGGGGTCCCCACTGGGGTGCCTGGCCAGTCTGGGTGAGGGGCTGAGGGCTGTTTTCAGGCTGGCGGGCAACTGAAGCTCCAAACCTCTCTTTTTTTTCTTTTTTTTTTATTCTGGCATTTATTTACCTTCTATGCCTGTCACTGGAGCTGAGAGCCGGCTTTCTCTCTGAGGCTCGGCTGCTGAAAGCAGGTTTCTGGCCTTTGTTTACCTTCTGTATTTGAAACTTTGTTTTGACTCCAGCTCTGAGAGCCTGGCTGACTGAAAACAGGTTACTGGGGTTTTGTTTAGCTTCTATATTTGTTACAATGTTTCAAACTGCCAGCTCAGAGGCCAGCAGCGGCAGGCAGGGAACGTTGGAGTCCTCCGTCACTGAAGCAAGCAAGTCTCCTGTTAGCTTTAAGCTGCCTGGCTGCTGGCCGCCATCTTGGCAGTTAATTTGCATATCTCCCTGGTTAGCCAATGGGAAGGGTAGCGGCCGTATGACTAATTACCATGTTTCTCTTTTATTAGATAGGATACTAGGGGCACAGTGCATGAATTCGTGCACCTTGAAAGGAACTGTGGGCTGCGAGGCAGTGGTGGGCACAGGGGCAGGTCCTGGCCCATCCTCTGAGCCCCCACCTGGCCCCTCCTGCCATGGCCCCTGGTCCCCTGTCTGCCAGCAGCCCTGCTCCTGCCACTTCCACTCCCACACACTGATGATGCCAGCCCCGCTCACACCTGCTGATGGTGCGGAGTGACTGGGACTGGTTCCAGCAGCAGATGTGAGCTGGGCCAGCACCGTCTGCAGGTGCGAGTGGCGGCTGCTGCCCCAATCACCCTTCAGGAGCATGGGGACGTGGAGAAGCCCTCAGGGGCGATCGGGGCCGGCAGCTGCCGCTCGCAACCACTGATGGCACCGAGCAATCAGGACCAGCACCGGGTGCTGGCAGCGGGTGCGAGTGGCAGCTCTGGCACCAGCTGCAGGTGTGAGTAACCACCAGAGTCTTGCCCCAATGACAGCAGCCAGCACCCTGCTTTGGTCTCGCACCCCTGCTCACCTGCTCCACCATTCTGCTGTGGCCGACCCCTGCCATGTTCCATGTTCTGCCGCCTGCTGCCAATGCCCGCGATGTTCTGTGCGCACGCCCTGGTGGTCAGTGCACAACATAGCAACTAGTTGTTCGGTTATTTTGCTGTTTGGTCTATTTACATATTACAGTTTTATATATATAGAAGATTCTTGGTGACTTTTTCACCCGCTCCTTCCATCATTGCTAACACTGACTTCTTTCTACTCAGAATTTTCAAAAGTTCATTTCCCGATAGATTTAGGGCCCCAAAGGATACAAACTTCGTCATAGTAGCATATATTTAGCTTTCAATTGTTTTACAGTTACTTATGTTAAATAAGTGATCAGAGATTGCCTGGATCTGGGTTAGAGTAGAGTTGATTGGCATTTCTCAGTGTCCCATCTGCTAAGTATAAACTTGTTCTCCGAATGGAGCCTAGACATTTAAACTCCTTATTCAGGATAGGTTCAATGAGGCCACCTTTTTAAAAAATATATTTTTATTGATTTCAGAGAGGAAGGGAGAGAGAGATAGAAATATCAGTGATGAAAGAGAATCATTGATCAGCTGCCTCCTGCACATCCCCCACTGGGGATCGAGCCTACAACCCAGGCATGCGTCCCTGACTGGAATTGAACCCGAGACCCTTCAGTCCGTAGGCCGACGCTCTATCCACTGAGCCAAACCAGCTAGGGCAAGGCCACCTTTCTTCAGTGTCAGACAGCCATCATTTCTCCTTTGACTCAAGAATTCCTGTGTCCCAAAACCCAATGAAGAATCCCACAGTGTTCTTTGTTCTCTCATCCAAAATGTCCCTGGTTAAAGATGATTTCCATTGGTTGTTCCAGAATTCTAGAGTTTCTCCAGTAGCCATGCTGAAGAAACTCCAGGACTCTTGATATTTTAAATATATATGCATTTCTCAGATATTCTAGCAACCAGAGCCTTTTCACAATGCCAAGTTTAGGTGATGTCCAAACTGAGTATTACTTTTCCACTTTCCTGCTGGTCTTTAAAATTTTGTAAAGGAATTTAAGTTATTAGAACATTATTATTATTATTATTATTATTATTCTCTATTATCTAGATATATTTAGATATAGATGCAAGTAATAAAATAATTATCAGAATTAGATTTTTCTCAAATTTCCCTCTTCATTAAAAGGAGAAAACTAGAAAAACATCAAAGGAATTTTAATTTTCTTAGTCGTAAAACTGGATTAAATATTTCAACATAAGTTGTGTGAAATTAAATTTAAACCTTCAAAATTCCAATTTTCAGTCAGAGAATGTAAGCAGTTATTGTGCCTTTGCCTATTGCTTGGGAGCTTTGATTGGAAGAGATTCACACCAAGAATAATTCCCTAGGTTATGGAACAACAATAAAGTCTACCATGAATATTGATCTGCTATGAATTATGACTATAAAATTTATTCTGCCTACATCAGAAACTCAATCTCCTCTTCCCCTGGGAATAGCCACCCAAGTGCTCCCCCTTGCAGATGTTCACCTCCACTCTACCTGAAGAAATTATTTTTTGTATTAAATCTAAGACTTCCCATTAAAATCTTGTTTGGGGATATTCTAGTCACTCAGTATCCCGGAAAAGGCAAAAAGGATTGAGTTAGATTCTTAAGTACTGGTTTTGAACATTTGAAATAAATTTCATGGGAAATTATTTTTTGCAAGTGAGCAAGCAACATGCAATGAATTTAAAAGGCACAGAACAACTCTGCAAATGGTTAATCCCAATGCTTCCAATCAGGTGAGTGGATCAGTGTGCTGAGGAACTGAGCTGGCAGTCAATTCTCAGGAACTGGGCAATGGGGACAGGCAAGACCTAAAGCATCTAAGAACAGCAAGTTGGTATGGAAAAACCTCCCAAAGAAAATTGATAAGATAAGAGGACAGATCCCAGGAGGAAGAAAGATCAATGCACAACTCAGTTATAATGAAGAGTAGAAACCCAGGCATAAACCTAGTCCTTTGAACATGCCAACTTGATCAGATGTATTAGCAAAATGTTTAGCTGCAGATAACATACAGTCCATATAACAGAAGCTTAAACAAATAAGAGTTTATTTTTCTCACATAAACGTCTAGAGATGGGCAGTTGCTGGAATTACTTTTTGTCTACTCATTAAAACTACCTTTATTCCAGTGTGTTATTATTCTGTTCTGCCGTCTTATGTTAGATGGCATTTACATGTTGCCCAATAGATGCAAGATAGCACTGCAGCTCCAGACAACGTGTCTATTATTCAAACTAGGTAAATCGGGTAAGTGTTGTACCATCTTCATCTATCATTTTGTGATGCAAAAACTTTCCCAGAAAACTCTAGCAGAAATCCATTGATATCTCATTGGACAGAACAGTCATGTGGCCACTCTCTAGCTGTAAGAAAAACTGAGAAAGTCAGTATATCCTGTCTGTGTTTCTGTAACAAAAAATAGCCAATATATGATTGGTTAATAATGTCATTATAACACAATAAGTGTTGTTTCATGTGGATTTTTTCCTACACAAAGTGGGACAGAACAGCAGCAAATATGAATTATATGGATTGAAGGATGCAGTTTTTCACATTTTAACATTTCTGAAACCAATGGAGTTTGTAATTGTGTTGGCCAGGTGGAAAGCATTGCAACTGCTATTGTCCATGCTTATACAAACTTGGTCATAGTAGCATATATTGTCATGCATGCAATGAATTATGTACTGTTGGTATTGCATGCCAAGCTATACAACTGAAGGCATAACAAAGGGCAAAATTCCTCAAAATCAATAAAAGACATTTCAAAACAACAAGGGGCTAGTATGACTGATATACTATCAACCATGTAATACTATCATTAAGAGAGAAAACATTGGTTTGTCAGAAACTTGATACTGATGTTGAACAGAAACTGTTTACATCTAGTGATGCATGATTCAGTGAAGACAAAATAAAGCTGTAAATTAGTCAAATATTAAAACATCAGCCTCAAAAGTTGTCAGTCAGTAACCTGGAAGAAAAATTCAAAGTGCTTTTAAGAAATGCTGCAATGCTCTTTAATGGCACAGATGATAATATCATGTGAAAAAACAAGGACACTGCTGAGTTGAAAAGCGATACAAAAGAGGTGGCCTCTAAATGTAAAGAAGCTTTAGGTATACTTACTAATTTTCCTTGTTTGTAATTTTTTGGCTTTAGGTATGCACAAGAGTAATATTTTTGAAAGTCTATGACCAAATAATTCTAAAAGAACTCTTTCAATGAGTAAACAACAAAATTCTTACTCGAAAATAAAATATTGCATCATTACTTAGTCTGCATGCATCATTCTTTCTTATTGGTGCATAAAATAATGGAGTATCTTGTCTTACACTTGAGGCATCTTCATGGGTTTTATAGAATCAGGAGGAAAGGGAGGAGTTGTCAACAGCATTAGAATCAGGAACCTTCTCTGAATAAGAAATTCAGAAATCTTAAGAGAATTAAAAATGAGCTTCTCATTGGGTAGTCCCTCTCCAGAGTAGTTCACCCATGATTTTAATGACTAATGGCTTGGGGGAGGCTACACTACTACCCTCCTTGCTTTTGAAAATGACCGTCTCACAATCAGAGCTCCACTGACTCAGTATCTGCTACGTCTGCTCTCCGTGGAATGGCGTCAATATCTCCTCTCTGCTGTCTCTGTGAATTTACAATATTCTCTATGGTAGCCTTTTTTTGCTTCTGGTTTTCAGAAATACAACTGATTTGTGACTATTGACCTTTACCTGTAACCTTGCTAAATTCCCTTATTTTTTCTCATAATTCATTTATGAATTATTTTGGAATTTCTACCTACATAATTACTTTATCTGCAATAAAGTTTGCTTCTTTGATCCCAATCCTTAATGAAACAGTTGTTTCATTATTATGCTAAGTAAGACTAAGCACCATTATGCTTATAGGGAGCGATAATGGGTATTGTTGCCTTGGTCCTAAATTCAGAGACGATTTTCATTATTTTACCATCTCTCAAGTTTTATTTGTGCATAGTTGTTAATTATTTGTTATTAGTTACTGAAACATTTTTCTATATTTACTGTGTCTTCAAACTTATTTATTTCATTTAAATTTTCTAGTTTATTACATAAAGGTATCCAAAGTATAATTATTATTCTTTTTAGTATCTATAGTATCTGTAGTGATATCACTCTTTTTATTCCTAATATTGGAAATTTGTAACTTTTTTTTCCTGTTTACTCTCACTGTAAGTTTGTCAATTTCTTTAGCCTTTTCAAGAACTTTTATCCTTGTTCATTCTTTCTGGTACAGGTTGACTTTTTATTTCTTTAATTTCTGCTCTTCTATCATTTCCTTCTTTTGCTTTCTTTGGACTTGTTTTCTTTAAATACTTTAAATGAATTATCAGCTTATTTTTTTTAGCTTCTCTTTTTCTATATGTGCATTTAAGTCTATACATTCTCAGGAGCTGGTTGGGTAGTTCAGTTAGTTAAAGCATTGCTCCAAAACACAAGGGTTACAGATTTGATCCCCAGTCAAAGCACATACAAGAATTAACCAATGAATGCATAAATAAGTGGAACAACAAATCTTTCTGTGTCTCTCTTTCTCCCTCTCCCCCTCTCTCTCTCTCTTTCTCCTTTTCTATCTCTCTATAAATTTATCTCTAGATGTGGCTTTAACTACATCTTTTTTTTTAAACTATCTCTGACAAGAAAAATAAGGAAGAGGGGAAGAATGGCTTTTGTTCCAACATTTCTTGAAGACTTGTTTTTCCATTTTTTGTCAAGGTCTGCAATGACATCCACCTCCATCCAGTACTAACTTCTCTTTATGTTTTCTTGACCTCACAGTTTTAGACATTTTTGGATCCCTTTTTGATACTTTTTCTTTATGCTGTGATGCTGGTCTCTGCTAGTTTTCTTCTCACTACACTATGTCTTCTCCATCTATTTTGCCGATTCTCAATTCACCTCTGTTTGACTTCCAAATGTCAGAGTAACCAATGCACCTTCCTAGACCCTTTATTTATTGGTTTGTTTTGTCCTTAGTTACCTTTTCTAGTTTCATGGTTTGTAATATTATCTCTATCTGGATGAGTCCCATTTTCCTCTCCTATAATCCCATTCTCATTTTAAAAAAATTATTATTAGACATGTAATAGGCATGTCCTAAAAAAATTATGATTTCTTACCCCCTGCCTCCACTAAGCCCATATTTTTTGGTAAATGGTGTCACCAGTCTCCCAATTGCTCATACTAAAAGTCCAGAAATTATTTTTGTTCATCTCTTAACTGAACTCATTCCACAGTGTGCATGCTTTCTTGATAAATGACTGGGGAAAAAAAAGTGAATCCTCAAGACAAAATACAAAAAAAAATAAGACTAGTCCCTAAAGTAGCTCAGAGAGACTTTATTAATATTGTTATCTTAATTCCAGAATGATTTAAACAATGGTTCAGAAAGAAAACAAAAAAAAAAACATATGGCCCCTGACACAAAATCATCTTCCAGTGACCATTTTTTTGAGAGAACTGCTGCGGGTATTTTAAAAGAAGACTCTGAACCAAGAGGGGGCTCAGACTCCATTATAAAATAGCAAGAATTTCCCCCTTACCTCCTCTTCCTATTCTTGTCATATAAGTAAGAACATTTAAGCTCTCTTTCTGAAATGTGCTAAAAATGGCTTAGCCAGGAAAATTGATTATTCTCTCTTTAAAAACCCTTTCGGTTTTGCTGTGATTTTACTTTTTCCTCTAATTTTCTAATGGAACTGTCCAACAGCTGATCTCATTCCTCTGAAAGCTTTCAGTTCCTCTGCTAGAAAAATGTGGGTAGTGAACCATCACTGATACTTTGTTCTCAGTGCAGAGGACAGCACATAGGGCCTCATGAAGCTCTGGAAGCTGCCTTTGGCCAGAATACTCATTAGGGACCATCCACTTGCTGTGCAGAGTGGGCACAGAAGAAGCCTGATCACTGTGACCACAGCCATTCGTGCTTGTCTCTTCCCTTGCAAAGGGAAGCTGTAAGTAAACATTTGTGCTAGAAGTGAAAAAGTCTAAGAATCAACATAAAATATGAATTATATGAAATTTTATTCTAATTAAATTAGGACTGAGAAAAAGCTGCCTGAGCCTGTTGAGTCCTGTCCCCAAAACAACCACTGCCAGATGGAAAGGGGGTGTTTTACTAAGAAAGGCCACTCCCAATGCCACTGGTATTGTGATAAACAAGAACATCTTAAGGGTTTTCAGGAGGAATGAAAAAAACCATTATGGCAATTAAAATTATGTTCAGATTATTTTGTTTTCAGAAAACTTTTTATTAAACTGAATCCCCCCTTTTAGAAACAGAAATACAAAAAAAAAATCTTATATATGTGAAGTGAAGGTAGGACAATTCTTTACTTACAGAACTAAAATTATCGACTATCCACCCTGGCCAGGTAGTTCAGTTGCTTAGAGCGTCCACCTGAGGTGCCAAGATTGCAGGCTCAATCCCTGGTCAGGGCACATACAAGAAGCAACCAATGAATGCATAAATAAGTGGAAAAACAAAACAATGTTTTTCTCTCTCTCACTCAAAACCAATCAATCAATAAAAATGATCAACTCTGGGCTTTCCAGAGTAGGGTCCCTTCTGCCCTTGTTAAATTTCCCCTCTTCCTAAGGTCAGGCTCAGAGTGACCCGCTTCAATCTCCAAAGTGCCCTAAATTGTGGAAGCTGCTCAGTGTCCTCCCCTCTGCTCTTTACTCAAAAGCCCAGTCAAGCTAGTTTAAACATGCAAGAGTGGAAATTAGGTGTATGGTACAGGATTTTGTTCAAAACCTAAGGATAAAACACATCTGGACCACAGGGAAAAACAGAACCAATGACTTACACTAACTCTCTGTCTCTAGACTCTGCTTCATTTTTTGTCTGCTGAATTCTTCCCCCTCTTTCTGTAAGCTAACTTCTTCAGCTTCTCCAATCACCAGGGTGGAGATGGAGGTATATACTTAATGGTTGTTGGTTTTTTTTACCTTTTATATTTAAGTATTTATAGCTAAGTTTCTATAACAGCCATCTTCTGGAAACAAACAAAAAAAATGAATGCAGACCTGAGCTTAGGCATATACTAGTAGTAATAACAAATGCAAGTTCCGAGATCTCTCCAGATCATCTGGAATAGCACAAAGTTGAACTGTTAGTTAAGCAGTGGCTTCTAAAACTTGGTTTGTTTACCTCAGGGATTTTCAAGATGGTGCACTGAGATGCTGGGAGGAATCCTAGTGCTAGAGAAAAATACTGGTACTTTTATCTTTATCCTGTTAACATTTCTGTACTCCTTATGTCTTATAATGTGCGCAGGGCCATTTCAATGAGTTCATTCTTTCAAGCTAAGAAGTTCTTTTTTTATTATATCTGTAGCTTTAATGATAGAGAACTAGAAATTGGACTAACATCTGGCCTGTCCCAAATCACACTGAATCAGGTTCTAAAAATAAAGTACCACCAGCAAATTTTAAAGCAGATATTCTATGGAACACTGACTACTCATCCTATTATGGATTATTATGCAGAATGCTTAGTGTTCCAAATATCTTTAGAAACTTTATTTTGTAATTTTTCATTCTGATAATGACCATTGGTTCCACATTGTTGAACTGGAGATGTTTACTTCTATTGACTTTGAATACTGTATGTTGTTTCTCTGACTTTAAATGTAAGCCTGGGGCACCCAAGACACTTTAACAGAATAGCTGCCAAAGGCAAATGGCTATGACTTATCTACAAAGAAAAAATAAACACATAAGAAGGCAATAATTGCTTATTTATTAATCACTTTATCATTTGTCTTAAGATTAGAAATTATGCAGACTGGATAAAGAACGTGAAGGGATTAGCTAAAGAACATATATGCATACACCATGTTTATAGGCAATAGTGTGGTGAAGGCCAAGAGAGGGGAAGGTGAGGGTGGGTGGAGGTGGGGAACGGGGGAGAAAAAATGGGACACCTGAAATAATGTCAAAATCAAAAATTTTTAAAAAGAAACACTAACAAGAGACTTAAATGTAAGATTCAAACCATAAAACTCCTAGATGAAAATATGGGCAGGAAAAATCTCTGATATCTCTCTTTTTAATCTTTTTGGGCAAGGGAAACAAAAGAAAAAATAAACAAATGAGACTATGTCAAACTAAAAAGTTTTTTGCTTGGTAAAGGAAATCTTTCATAAAATTAAAAGATAACTCACAAAACTGGAACCCACTGTATGGGTGAACATACTAGTATTTGCCAATGATACATCTGATAAGGGATGAATATCTAAAATATATAAAGTATTCATACAACTCAACAAAAGGAAGACAAACAATCCTCTGCAGACAATTCTCCAAAAAGAACATACAAATGGCTAACAGACATATGAAAAGGTGCTCAATGTCCACTAATAATCAGAGAAATGCAAATTAAAACCACCAAAAATATCACCTCCAAAAATTAAAAATAGAACTCCCTATGACCCGGTAATTCTATTTCTGGGTATATATCTGAAGAAACCCAATACACTCATTCAAAAGAATATTTGCATTTCTATGTTAACTGTAGCGTTATTTAAAACTAGAGGCCCTGGGCCTGGCCTGCATCCTCTTGAAATTTGGGACCCTTCAGGGGATGTAGGACTGCTGGTTTCAGCACAATCCCTGCAGGGGCAAGCCTATCTTGTCCAGTCCTGATTGGTGCTGATCAGGGCCCAGAAGGGACCACAGGAGGGCTCCAAGTCATGTCTGGCCCATCTGGATTCATGCACCAGGCCAGTTTTGGCCTGATCCCCACAGGCCAGGCCGAGAGAGCCCCACCAGTGCATGAATCCGTGCACCGAGCCAGTTTCACCTGATCCCCACAGGCCGGGCCTCTAGTATGCATATAAGATCTTTGGTTAATCACTTCCCGCCCTTCTCCCTCCCCGCTTCCCTCTGAGATTCATCAGTCTGTTCCATGTTTCTATGCCTGTACATTGAGAGTCTGCCCCCTGGTGGTCAGTGCGCATCATAGTGACCAGTCGTTCTGCTATTTGGTCAATTTGCATATTAGGTTTTTATTATATAGGATAGACAAGCTATGGATGCAAAACAAGAGCCCATTTATAAAAAAGTGAACAAAAAAGCAGTATATATACATACAGTAGAATATTACTTGGCCATAAAAAGAATGAAACCTTGCCTTGGTCAGGTGGCTCAGTTTGTTGGAGCAATGTTCCATTCACCAATAAAGTTGATGACACACATCTACTTTGCAGATTCAATTCCCGGTTTATGTACAGGAGGCAACTGATGGATCTTTCTATTCTCTCACCTTTCTCTTTCTCTTTCTCTCCCTTCCTTTCTCTCTTTAAAAAAAAAATCAATCAGACATATCCTTGGTGAAATTTTTAAAAAATGAAATCTTACCATTTATGACAACATGGATGGATCTAGAGGGTATTAGGCAAAGTGAAATAAGTCATACATAGAAAGACAAATACCATTTGATTTTACTAGTATGTGTAATGTTAAAAACAAAATAAACAGAACAGAAATAAACTTATACATACAGAGAACAAATAAGTCAGTCAGAGAAAGACAAATACCATATGATTTCACTTATATGTGGAATTTAAAAACCAAAACAACATAAATGAACAAATAAAACAGATTCATAGACAGAGAACAGACTGATGGTTACAAGAGGAGCATGTTGGGGAACTGGTTGAAAAACTTCAAGAGGTTGAGAAGTGCAGTTTGGTAGTTGCAAAATAGTCATAGGATGTAAAGTACAGCATAGGGAATATAGTCAACAATATTGTAATAACAGTGTATGGTGATAGGTGGGTACTAGAAATACCTTGGGGAATATTTTATAAAAGTATATGATTAGCTAATCACTATGCTGTGTACCTGAAATTAATACAAAATACAATTAAATGCAAACTGAAATTTTAAAAAATAACTAAAAACAACAATTATTAAAAAAATTAAAAATAGAATGGACCTGAAGTAGTTTCGTTGATCTACTTATATAAAAACCATGGGTGGTGTTCATCACATACAGAGGAACAGCCACAACTGAGCAGAAGGAAGTCAGTCCTACAGGGGTTGTCTTGGCAACGGCTGCGCCCTCCCCCAAGCTGTTTCCCTGAGCTGTTTCCTGTAAGGGTGGAGTTTGAGGCAGGAACCCACCCTGGGAGCATGGAGGCAGATCTTTCTAAAGTGTGCCGCGCCAGCACGAGGTGTACCTGAGTGGGGCGGCTGAAAGGCTTAGAAAAGACAGACAAGAGAATGAAAGCCGGGTCTCAGGGGGACACTGCTTCTCTGAGAGACAGTGATCATGCCCACAGCCATGCCTTTATTTTATAGCAGATGCTACGAGGCAAAGTAAGGGAGTGACCAAGATGTTTACAAACATTCTCCTGGGTTTCAATCCTACTCAACTACATGCACCTGAACTCTATCAAGCCCACATCACTCAGGCACGTGGGGCCACGTGTTCAGACCATAGGTTCAAGCTTACAACTATAGCTGTTGGCTACAATTGTGCTGGGAGGGCCCTGCCCTCCAAGCTGGGACTTGCAAGTAGCAATGAGAGGACTGTGCACTCTCATCAGTCCAAGGCTTGAACCTGTCCAAAACACTGTAGCGGCTCCCCACAATAAAGTTTTAATTCTGTTTCTTTGTTACTAATGTTGTGGCCCCACCCCATAACAAAGAAACAAAGGAAAATTTCCCCATCGAATTTCTGAATAGTATTACTCCTTTGGGAATGCCATGTTATAAATTAAAATTGAAAGTGGGTGCAATCATCATGCTATTGAGAAATGTCAATAGTAAATGGGGTCTTTGTAATGGTACCAGATTTATTATCAAAAGATTACAACCTAACATTATCGAAGCTGAAGTATTAACAGGATCTGCAGAGGGAGGGGCTGTTCTGATTCCAAGAATTAATTTGTCCCCATCTGACACTGGCCTCCCATTTAAATTGATTTGACGACGGTTTCCCGTGATGCCAGCATTTGTGATGACTATTAATAAATCACAAGGACAAACTCTAGACAGAGTAGGCATGTTCCTACCTGAACCCGTTTTTGCACATGGTCAGTTATATGTTGCTTTCTCTCGAGTTTGAAGAGCATGTGATGTTACAGTTAAAGTTCTAAGTACTTCATCACAAGGGAAATTAGTCAAGCACTCTGAAAGTGTTTTCACTCTTAATGTGGTGTACTGGGAGATATTAGAATAAGTTTAATCACTTTATCAGTCACTGTTTGCATCACTGCTGTTTTTATAACATGTTTTTGTTGTTTTCATATCATGTTTTTGTCATTTTTATTGTATCATGCCTCTGTTGTTGTTATAGCCTTTTGTTACTATTTATTTATTAATAAATTTATATATTATTTTCATATACATTTTACTAATTTCCTTTCATCTCTCACATTTCTATTATAGAGAAAGGGCGAATAGCAATGTTAAAATATCTCTGCTAACTAATTCCCCTTTTTAAAAAAAATATATTTCATTGATTTTTTACAGAGAGGAAGGGAGAGAGAGAGAGAGTTAGAAACATTGATGAGAGAGAAATATCAATCAGCTGCCTCCTGCACACTCCCCACTGGGGATGTGCCTGCAACCAAGGTACATGCCCTTGACCGGAATCGAACCCGGGACCCTTGAGTCCGAAGGCCGATGCTCTATCCACTGAGCCAAACTGGTTAGGGAAATTAATTCCCTTTTAATGTGCATGAATTTCATGCACCGGGCTACTAGTTAGTATAATAATAGGAAAGTTGCACAGTTTCAAATATCATTATTAACATTCTATAATAAAATTGGAAACCAAAGCATTGTCTCTATATTTCCTGCATGCAAGGAAAAAGGTGAGGCATAAATTGTAGAATTAATGGACAAGTTAATGTTTCTACAGAATATTCATAGTTTGTGTGCATAAATACAAGTGAGTTTTTCTTTTGCCTCATTACTTCACCATGGTATATGTGAAATGGATCAATGAGTACATCTGTAACAATGTCACTGGTACTTCAATAAATATAAATAAGATGAATTATATCAGGTAAAAATTTAATCCAAAAATGGAATTTGTCCTGCACCCTGAAGACTTAGCACTTTGTGAGCTATAAATATTAAATCAAGGTCAATATTTTAAGGCCTGTTGAATCATATGGAAAAAAATAGTAATTTAAAAGTCCTAGGCTATCTATAAAGGACCCCCTGCTTCCAGACTCTGAATTCCAATTTTAAGGCCACTAGGAGGTACACTTTAACAGATAAATGCTTCCAAAAGGCTGCATAGGGAGAAAGACTATTTGTGAGGTAAAGAAGGATAAAACCTTACAGTATTAATAAATAGTATTACTCCAATATAATGAATGAAACTCTCATACTGTACCTGGAAGAAAAAAAGATCAGATTGAAGACACCAGGAAAAATATGATTCATCAAGTCAAATCACTGAAGAATTTTCTTTGCCCCCTAATGTAAAAATGATTTTAAATCTAATCAAATCCTTTTTAAAAATGTTTGTACTGATTTTTAGAAAGAGAGGTAGAGAGATAGAAACATTGATGAGTGAGAGAGAAGCATCATGGATCAGCTGCCTCCTGCATGTCCCTTACTGGGGACTGAGCCCACAACCCAGGCATTTGTCCTGACAAGGAATCAAATCAGTGCCCTCTTGGTTCATGGGTCAATGCTAAACCACTTAGCAACACTGGCCAGGTTTCATATAATCAAATCTTAAGTGAAGTTCCAGTAATTTAGTTGGTGAATTAAGGCCGATGTGGGCTAGAATTTCTAAGAAGTAAAACCAGTGAGCATAGATTAATTCTGGATAATCTTACTCCACATTTTTTGGAGTTGCCCTGAAAAAATAAGTTTACCTAAGAAACCTAGCTTTCATAATATTATTTTTATATGTAAAGGTGCTTGAGAGCATCCTGTATACTTTGCAATTGCTTCTAGGAAAGTTCTATTAGGGCTTTGAATAAGACCAGGTTCCTATTAAAGACTGGGCATCTAATGATCTGGTATAAAGAAACAAAGTCAAATTTCTAGCCCAGTCATTTAGTTGATGTCACCTTAACATGCCATTTAAATACCTCTTTGGTCCTCACTTTCATCACCAGTAAAATAAAGATGATAACACTGATGCCAAAGGTTCCTATGTAGATTAAGAGAAAATATAAATGAAGAAGAAACTACTGACCGGAGCATAGAATAAGTGATTGTTAAATCTAAAGGAAATTTTATAGTTCTCCAGATGGAGTGGAATGGGCCCCAGAAGCCTCTGGCTGTCCTGTTTTCTGGCTGGAGAATGCTGGAGCATATGAGCAAACAATCTTGGGCTGTTCGGTGTCTCCTGCCAGTCCTCAGCCATATAAAAAAGATAGATTTGGGAGAGACTCTGGGATAGCCTCAGAGACTTGAGTTAAGTAGGATGCTTACTCATAAGACACTCAGGTAGACTTTACAACTTGCCTAGAAAGTCAACACCATATACAGTTTCTCAGGACAGAAAGGTCTGTGATACATCAGCCCAAACTGCCTCACCTACAAAGATTCTGAATACCTGGACAGATTCTGAATACCTGGACTATTCATCAATCCCCTTTACATTTTTTTGCCAGTTGAAATTATTCAAGGCCTTGCTCAAACACTGCTTCTCCCCAACATTTGCTGATACCACAGTCGAAGTTATGCTTTCCCACCTCTGGTGCATTCTGTATCTCTTTATAAATACATCTCAATCTACCTTATCTATATACTAGGGGCCCAGTGCACAAATTCGTGCACCTTGAAAGGAACCATGGGCCACGAGGCTGCGGTGGCACAGGGGTGGATCTCAGCCCATCCTCTGCGCCCCTGCCCAGCCCCTTCTGCAGTGGCCCCCAATCCCCTCTTTGCCAGCAGCCCCGTACCTGCTGCTGCCGCTCCTATGCGCTGACGGTGCCAGCCCCACTTGCACCCACTGACAGTGCGGAGCGATTGGGGCCGGCACCATCAGTGGGTGCAAGCGGGGCTGGCGCTGTCAGCCTGTGCGAGTGGCAGCTGCTGCCCTGTCTGCCCCTCAGGAGCAGAGGGAAGCAGAGAAGCTCTCAGGGGCGATCAGGGCTGGCAGCCACTGCTCGCACCCACTGATTGCGCCAAGTGATTGGGACTGGCGCCGGGTGCCAGCAGCGGGTGGGAGCAGCGGCTCTGGCGCTGGCTGTGGGTGCAAGCAGGGCCGGCACTGGCAGTGGGTGCGAGCAGCGGCTCCGGCACCAGCAGGGCCAGTACCAGCAACAGATGCGAGCACCAGGTGAGATTGCAGTGCACAGGAGCAGAGAATTTTCAGTAACCAGAGGCTCGCCCCAATGACAGCAACTGGCGCTCCACCTTGGTCTGGCGCCCCCGCTCACCTGCTCCACCATCCTGCTGCGCCTGATACCTGCCATGTTCCGTGCATGCCCCTTGGTGGTCAGAGCATGTCATAGCAATTGGTTGTTTGGGTTGTTTCGTTGTTAGGTCTATTTGCATATTAGCCTTTTATTATATAGGATACAAAATGCTAATATGCAAAGTGTCCCTTCAGGAGTTTGGGAGACCAAGAGTTCGATCACTCGCTATGATGTGCACTGACCACCAGGGGGTGGCGTGGAATGAAGGAAGGCCCCAGCTGGCAGCTAGAAGGCCCCGATTGGCCCTGATGCTGGCCAGGCCTAGGGACCCTACCCATGTACAAATTTCATGCACTGGACCTCTAGTATTATATTTATTTGTGTATTTGTCTTACTGTCCAGCTATTGCCATCATAATCCCAAATCTCAGTGTCTTACAACCACAACCACTGATTTTTTTCCTTTGCGTGTTTTCATTCAGCTATGACCAGGGCTATTGGGTGCATGTTCTCCTCATGGAAGGTCACGGAAGTACAAGAAGGCAAGCCAAACCATACAAACACAGTTGAAGCCTTTTCTGCATTATGCCCACTAGCATTCCAGTAGCCAATGTAGGTCACAAGGTCAAGCCTAGTCAATGGAGGAGTGGTGTATATTCCACACATACTAGTGGGAGGCATGACAAGGCACAATGCAAAGAAGTGAAATTTGGAATAATTATCTATTACCATATTATGCACAGTATAAGGTGATCTCTATTTTATCAAATATGTGTTGTTTACACGTATAGTCTCAAAGCCTAAGTAAGCGCTTTAAAAGTACATGCATACTCAATCAATCCACAGTTGCATACTGGGAACTCAAAGCAATCTCATTTCTAGCACAGTGTCTGGCATACAGGAGACACATAACCAATATTTACTGAATTAATTTCTTCAGTGAAGAAAAATTCAGAACTTTCTGATATGATCTCTTAATGCATGTTAGACACTGAGTGGGGATTGCTCTCCGCAGTGTGTGTCCTTCCTGAAGTAACAAATCTTCTGACCTGAAAACCATGTTCACAAAACTTCAATGTCCTCAAACTGTGGACTCTGAGAAACAGATAGTGTCTGCAGTGATTAAAAAACGAGGATCAGTACAGTCATAGTCTCTATGAAATGCACTAGAATTTAGTAATTTCTTCTGTGGTTTATTACAAAATTCGGTGCATTACAAAAAGAAAAAAGACAAAAATGTAGCCTTTGCCTTTCCTGTGAATGGGCCTGTGCACCAAGCCAGATATGTTTCTGTAGGGGCCATTCTCTTTTGCTTTCTAATTTTTATTTTAAAACTTCCTTTGGGCATTAAAGTCTACAATAGCTTCCCAGGTGGTGTGACTCAGTGGTTGAGTGTCCACCCATGAATTCTTGTCAGGGCATATGCCCAGATTGCAGGCTTGATCCATTAGGGGGCATGCAGGAGGCAGCTGATCAATGATTCTCTCTTATCATTGATGTTTCTTTTTAAAAAAAAAAATATATATATTTTATTGATTTTTTACAGAGAGGAAGGGAGAGAGAGAGAGAGTTAGAAACATCGATGAGAGAGAACCATCGATCAGCTGCCTCCCGCACATCTCCTACTGGGGATGTGCCTGCAACCCAGGTGCATGCCCTTGACCAGAATCAAACCTGGGACCTTTCAGTTCGCAGGCCGACGCTCTATCCACTGAGCCAAACCGGTTTCGGCCATTGATGTTTCTATCCCTCTCCCTCTCTCTGAAATCAATAAAAATATTTTTAAAAGCCTACAATATCTGAAGAGCTGAATTAGTTTGGTGAGTGGAAAAGAAATTTGATTCTTCATTTTCTGACTATATCCATGGAAAAACAAGATTCACGAAATTTCTCAGAGCATTTAGATTACTCACTTTGAGGCTATATCAACACAGTGTAGAACTTATTCCTCTCTTGCCTACAAAATGGCAGTGAAGTTTCAAATACAAAGATGCCTCTAGGCCCAGTGATTATTTAATTATCTCCTTGAAAATAATTTCTGAATGTGACAAGGGCATCAAGAATCCTTTTGAACCTGCTAAATGTACTTCCTTCACCTTGTCTACTCTGACTTCTCATATTACTTACCCTACAGGGGCAGATCCAGGTTTTGTGGAGTCTAAGGTTTATACAACTGGGAAGAAGGCTCTTGCAAACACAACAACAGATAAACTATCGTGCAAGTGAGAAACCCTGAAAACTTAAGCTACATTAACTTCAGTATTAATCTACCTGTGTTCCCTTTATAAGTAGCATTACCAGATAAAATATAAAATGCCCATTCAAATTTAAATTTTAGATAAATAATTTTATTTTTATACATTTATGTACATTTATAATAAAAATTATTCTTTGTTTATATGAAATCAATTTAACTGTACATCCTATACTTTTATTTACTGAAGTGGGCAACTCTGTTTAAAAGATGGAGAGTAAAGTCCCCAAAATAAATCCATAAATATCCACAGGGATCTCCTTAGAAATTCCCTAGATAACTAATACCATGATCCTCCTATTAATAAATACTTTAAAATTGAGTTTTCATTCATCCCTTCTTAAACAGTATGGATTTCAATTTAATCCTTTCATTTTTTTAAAATTCTGTATGTAAGGGACATGGCATGAACAGATGTTTCTCATTCAAAGATAATTTTAGTAGCAGAGACTATGACGATTTGAAATAAATGCCAACAGATTACCACACTGAAGAAATGTAATTTTGTCACACTCAAATTACCTCAGTAATGTACCCTAGCTTCTCACGGGTTTTTCAATCAAGATGCCCTTCATAATTTGTTACCCATAGTCTCTTCTGTGGGTTTAACTTTCTTATCCTTCCCTTAATTGAAAGGGAATTAATTACTCACTAACATATGGCCTTCTAGACTTGAATACTATTAAGTCCTTCTCCTCATACTATTTTTCTCCAAGTAAAATAATCTCTATTCCTTCAGTGTTTGCTCCAGAAAATGTCTCCCAACACACTGATAGAGCTAACTCTACTCCACATACAAAACCCCTTCTCTACATCCCAAGATACTGTATTTTGAAGTCTAACTGCAGGTAAGTTGTCAAGGAAGACCTACAGTGAATATCAAGTATAATTTGAGAATAAACCCGTAATTCTTAGTTTCTGTGTTATTTTGGGAGATGTTTTGAAACTGTGAAAGTGCATTTTGAATTTGTTTTGTACTGACCAGGAAATGAAAATCCCTGTCAGATAAATGGGGCAGAAAGAGTGGTTTTATGAACTGTACAGTAACTTAAAAATTAAATTCTTCATGGATGAGTCACATGCCTAATAATTTGGTTGGATATACAATCCGATATATAGAGTGTGAATATTTAACTGAAAAAATAACAACAAAGGACAACTCTGAAATTATTAACAGAACTGACAATATTACCGAAATAAATACAAAACCATTACCTACTTCAACAGTGACAAATTTGAAAGCAATACACAGTTTATTTTAAATTCTGCTAGATTTTTAAAGGCTTATCTTTTACAATCACAAATGATTTTCTTTCATATGTAAATTGGAAAAGTAAAAATGCCTATTTTGTTGAGATATTGTAGAGATTAAATGAGAATGTGTAAGGTATAACATAATGACTGAAATACAGTAAGTACTCAAAGTAAGAACTCAGTAAATGTTTCCTATCATGATTATTTTCACTTTAAAATTGAAAGTTACTAAATATAAAAAGATATTCTTTTCTCTTAGTTTCATTTCTTGCTTATGCCTCTATCTGCATGCTTTATTTTCAAGTATTTAATAGTTGCTAGTATGAATTTAGATAATTTTAAGTAGAGAAAACCAGAAATTTTATATTTGATCAATATTTTGCTATCTTAACAAATGTATGTAACAAACTGCAGAATTCCAAGTATTATAGCTACATTTCTCTTACACAACACTCTCATTTCAATGTTAACAATCAAGATAATTTCAAAAATATTTGGTGCTAAAGAAATATGATATTGTTTAAAAGTTTGACCTTAACATGAACTGAAATCTATGCCTCCACAACTTTTATCCATTGCTATTAGTTCTGCCCTCTGAAGAAGCATCCTTTTTCCATAAAATAATCTAATATGATCTTCCTTCTGGCAACTCTTCAAGTACCTAAAACAGTCTCTTTAGTAACTGTCCACATCAAGTCATTTCTTCTCCAGTGTAGTTCCCTTTAGTTTATAAAACACTGAGAATCTGCAATGTACCAGGAGCTAGTCTGCATGCTAAATACACAAAAGAATGAAACACAATCCCTGACTGCCAAAAGATCAATGGAATAGAAAGACTGATTTTAAAAGACAAATATATAGTAAAATAAAATTATGGAATTGGTACAGTCCTAGAAATTAGGGCACCTGGCCTTATGTTTCCTTGTGATTATATTTTCTCAACTTTACAATTTCCTTCCTTAGGACTTTCTTTCAATATTCTCTAACACCGTGGTTTTCAATTTTGCCACCCAGAGGACATTTGGCAATGCCTGTGGATATTTTTTGTTATTATGCTGAGTTCAGGGTAGTTGAGACTCTTGGCATCTAGTGGGCAGAGGCAAGGGATGCTATTAAACATCTACAATGCACAGGATAGCAACAAACAATTATCTGATTTAAAGGCCGATAGTACTCAAGTTGAAAAACCACACCTTGTTTTTTAATGTCCTTCGTAACATGTAGAATCCTGGGAAAAAGGAAATTTCAGGAGAGGTCTGACCAATCTGAATACAGAACAACCTTTATATTTCTTAGTTCATGCTTCTCACCTGAATTAATTATCTTATAATAGAGTAAATTATTATTTTAATAGCCAGTCACAAAGTTAGCCCATAGGAAAATTAGAGTTAGCTAAAATTACTCTATTGATCAGTTTTCCCTTGATAAATTTTTTGTTGTTTTTGAACTATAGTTCAAGCCTACTGAGAACTCCTAGCTTAAATATTTTCAAATTCTATATCTTTATGAAATACTATATCTTTATCAATACTGACAAAAAATATCAAGATGTCTAAACCCCATATCATTAAACTGCAAATGAACCTTGAGAACTGACACTGGTCAATTACACCACACTCCTAGAAACAAATTTTTAGTAATAATTTATTGGGAGTTTACTCTATGCCAACAACATTATTATCAACTAAATTTAGAGTTTTGGTACTCTAAAAGTATCTCAAACAAACCGGGAGTAAATACTAGTAGACTCATTTCCAGCCAACAACACTGAGACTTCTGTGAGACTGAGGGACTTGCCCAAGGCCACACAGTGAGTAAATGTGATGAAGGAATTTTACTTCACCTCCCTATGTCATCAAACCTCATGAATACACTGTTTTAAAACACAACGTCAACTAGCTATCATTACTAAGTTCTTATAACAAATTTTGACCTATGCCACTAATTCTCACGATAATTCTGTGAAATAGACATTATTACATTTATATTACAGACGTGGAGACACCCGAGGCTTAGCAACATGACTACTAGAATCAGACCCAGGATTCATATCTCATACCCTAACTCCACCACATTGCCCTCTATTAGAGGCCATAAATCCACCAGACTTCATAGTCATAGAGCCCTCGCTTCCCTTTTGTACACGAGGTTGTTTTGGAGTTCCTTTGCCAAATTCTTTCCTAGACTAGCAGTATACCTTGGTTTTGCTTATTGAAATTCTTATTACATTCGCCTATTGGGGAAAAATATGTGTAGGTGATTAATGAAAACATACAGAGAAGACTATAGAAGCAGTCTACTTCCTCACTAAACATTAAAAAATGATGTTCCCCGGGCTCTGTCCAGGTGGCGTAGGGGAGCATAGGGCTCTGCCCCATGATGTACAGTCGCTTTCCACAACATTGGAGAGAAAGCCGGGCCTTGAATCTGCACCTGCGTATTCTACAACTTCTCAGAGTCCTGTGGACAATGACTGGGGAGATAAACCTTGCAGGAAACAACTAGTACACTAAAAAAAATGATATTAAAGGCTACCAAATCCCATATAATGCTTAACTTTGGTAAGCTTTGACTTCTCTCTAGAAAAAAAAAGTAAAATATTTTCTGCCTTTAAATGTTAAATACCTATAGCAATACTCTTGAGGAAAGTAAGATTTCTTTTATATATAATTAAATTGTGCCTTAAATACAGATAAGTTTACAATTGAAGTTCAAGAAAGTAGATGAGGTTAATATTGCAAAATATTAACACATTTTGATATAGGTGATGAAAATATGGGTTATATATTCTTTATATCCTTATTGTAGTTGAATTTTTCATAATAAAGAGTAAAAATACAAAGTTTATGATTTGATACTATGTGCCTTCCCTCTACAAATAATTTTCCTTTGAATTACTTCCATTATTTACTAAGGCAAAATAATTTACTTCAAAATATTTTATCAGATGTAATTCTCAAAAATCATCAGATCCCAACCTTTAAAAGATAATTAGAAGCCAAATCAAACTCTCACCGCAGTGAAAGCATAAAATCTGTCATTTTTACTTCCAAGCCTTATTAACCATGCTGACTTTGAGTAAAGTATTAAATTCATATGTGATTTATTATCAAATGCAGGGTGCTTCAATTTCATTTTAGAGCCCTCTCATTTAAAGAACATTTAACAGAGCTGAAAGCTGCTAGTGTGGTTGACAAGTGTTGGCATAACAAGTAAATGAGACAACTGCCATTCTACATGTATGAATTACTTGGCAGTATTATGAGTCAGTCTTATCCTGAAATGACAGTTAATTATTGCATTAGCTATAAGTGAACTACTCTTGCAGTAAGTTCAAAGGAAATATTTCTTTAAAAAAACCTTTCACCCTTTCTTAAGTCTTTCCAAATCTTATAATGTTTTCTTTAAAAAGGAAATGCTGCCCAAAAATACTGTAAGAACCAAACACCTTTATAACTATTTCATCACTGTAGGCTTGAGCAGGTGGCAGCAAGGTGTCTGCAGTTGACTCCCTTACCTCACACATGGGAAGCAGAGAGCAAGTTTTCAGAGAGCCTTCAAAGAGGCAGTAGCAGAGAAATAACTAGTAGCCAACCATATACTGTGTGAACTTGATTTCTTCCCAAGACCAACTAAATAATTTCTTGAGAATTCACTATGTTAAACCCTTTATGTACAATATGCCTAAGGTCTCATTACCATTTGTGATGATTAATTTTATATATCAACTTGACTGTACCACAGTGTGCTCAGATATTTATTCTAGATGTTTCTGTGAAGATGTGTTGGATGATATTCACATTTAACTTGGTAGACTGAGTAAAGCAGATTGCCTCCCTAATGTGGGAGGGCCCCATCCAATCAGCTGAAGGTCTAAATGGGACAAAAAATGACTCTTCCCCAAGTGAGAAACAATTCCTCCTGCTTGACTGCCTTCAAATTGGGACATTAGCTTCTTCTTGATTTTGGACTTGAATTGAAACATCGGCTTTTCCTGGGTTTTGAGTATGTCAGCCTTTGGCCTGAAACCACACTATCAGCTCTTTCTGTCCTCCAGCTTGCTAACTGTAGATCCTGGGACCTGTCAGCCTCCATAATCACATAACAAGTCCTTTATAATAAATAATGTGTGTGTGTTGTGTATGTGAGGTGTGTGTGTGTGTGTGTGTGTGAGAGAGAGAGAGAGAGAGAGAGAGAGAGAGAGACCTCTAAAGAGTATAAATAGCTATTGGTTCTACATCATTTTATGAGATAGTGCATTTCTTTCCATTTTTTTCAGTTGAGAAAACATAGGTTTTGAGAGCATATATTACTTTCCAAATCTTCTTCTCCAGCTAAACTATAGCTCCTGAAGGGCAAATATTTCTGTTTCATTTACCGATGTGCCCTAAGTGCCTAGGATGCTGTGTCACATAATTCAACCTGTTAGCTAAGTGAAAAAATTCAGCAAAAAAAGTGGCAGAGCTAGGCTTGAAATCTGGGTGTACCCAGATCTATTCTTTTAACCTCTATGATGAACTCTAAGAGTTCCTTGATATGTAAGTGACTCTTTTGTGTATGTGTGTGCTTTTTTTTTTAAAAGAAGTTATCTGTATTATTAAAGTATTACAGGTGTCCCTTTCCCCCCATTGACTCCCTCCACCCTGCTCCCATCCCCTCCCCAAGCCTTCCCCACACTATTGCCTGTCCATAGGCTATGTATATATGCATATAAGTTCATTGGTTAATCTCTCCCCAACCCCTACCCTTTGAAATACATCAGTCTGTTGCATGTTTCAATGTCCCTGGATCTTTTTGTTCATCAGTTTATTTTGATCATTAAGAGATCATGTGACATTTGTCTTTTCTGACTGGCTTATTTCACTCAGGATAATACTCTCTAGGTCAATCCATGCTATCTCAAAGGGTAAGAGATCCTTTTTTTACAGCTGCATAGTATTCCATGGTGTAAATGTACCACAGTTTTTTATTTTTTATTTTTTAATATATTTTTATTGATTTCTGAGAGGAAGGGAGAGAGAGAGAGAGATAGAAACATCAATGATGAGGGAGCATCATGGATCGGCTGCCTTCTGTAGGCCCCCTACTGGGAATCAAGCCCACAACCTAGGCATATGCCCTTGACCGGAATCAAACCTGCAACCCTTCAGTCCGCAGGTCGACACTCTATCCACTGAGCCAAGCCGGCTAGGGCTGTACCACAGTTTTTTGAACCATTCACCTACTGATGGACAGTTGGGTTGTTTCCAGATCTTAGCTTTTATAAATAGCACCACTATGAACATAGGGGTGCATATATTCTTTCTTATTGGTATCTCTGGCTTCTTAGGATATGTTTCTAGAAGTGGGATCACTGGGTCAAATGACAACATTAGTCTTTTTTTAAATTTATCTTTATTGGTGAAAATATTACATATGTCCCCCTTTTTTCCCCATTGACTCCCTCCATCCCATACCTGCCCCCTTCCCAAGACCCTCACCACACTATTGTCTGTGTCCATGGGTTATGCTTATATGCATATAAGTTATTTGGTTAACCTCTCCCTAGCCTAATTCCTGAAGGATGATAGAATAAAGATCCCAAAAGATCTCAAAAGGTGGAACATGGACTTACAAAATAAATTTTAATTTTAAAAAAATATAAAATCTTTTTCGTTATTTCAAACAGAAACTAAACTAATATGGATATAAAAGGCATAGCTTAGCAAATGTATATGTAAAAAAGTACCAGTAAAATTGATTGACAGGAGCATGATATAAATCAACACTGAGTAGTGGGTGCCAAATAGCTAATGCAATTCTTGGCTGCTTTAATGGAATATTCTGTCCAGATCAAGGGAAATAATAATTCCATTCTATTACATCTCTATATCAAACCACATCTAAGCCACACACTTCAAGAAAGGAAGTAAGCTGAAGTACATCCAAAAGAAAGTCACCAAAAAGATGAGGAGAATCAAAGCCATAGTCTACAAAGATTAAATGAAGGAGAAAATTCTGCAAATATTGTAGATGCCTTCAAAATGTGTTATGCTATCATGTCTAATAGTTATTAGATTATTTTTTTCCTAACTGGTCCCAAAGCATTTACTTTAGCCTAATAAAAGCAAAATTAAGGCCTCAGTGGACTGTCTCAATTGTCTGAACGTGAGATAGACAACATCATAAAAATAGTTATATTCTCAATATATTCCTAGAAGTGGGGTTAGTCGGACAAATGGCAGCATCAGACAAAAAAACAACACTACAATTTGTATTAGTTGGCAGCTAAACTTCGGATAGATTGGTGGAGTAGAAAACTTTTATGGTTGCTTCCAGACATAAATGACATGATGCCCAAACAGAGTATGAAAGGGAAAGAATCAACTCAGGATAAACAAAATGGAAGAAGATGCATGCAAAACATATCTGATAAGGAATTAATATCCAATATATGTAAGGAACTCATACAACTCAATAACGAACAAATAATCCTATTAAAATAGACTTTTTCCAAAGAACATATTCCCATAGTCAACAGGTACATGAAAAGGTGTACATCATTAATCATGGAAATACAAATCAAAACCACAATGAGTTATCACCTCACACATGGTAGAATGACTACTATCAAAAAGGCTAAAAAGGAGACCAACATGGCAGCAGGCAGGGTGAGAATGTGAGTGCGTGTGAGTGAGGAGGGCAACTGTCAGTCAGTGCGGGAGCTCAGGGTGGGCAGTTGGGCACTCCTGACAGAGCAGCTGCTGTCCGACGTGCACATCACGCAGCCAGGCACTTCTCCCTAACTGAGAGTGGAGAATGTCGTATTTTGGAGGATCTTCAGGGTCCTCTTCTGGAGGACACTGTGGGGAGCAGCCACAACCCAGGGGCATGAGGCCACAGACAGAAACACAGGGCCCCATGGCTGAGATCTGATGCCCCCAGCATGAGCCTGATGCCGTGACTGGCACACCTGAACCAGTGCCCCCAGAAAATCACCTAGCCAGCTGATGCGGTGTGTCGGGCCAGCCTGCCTGCCAAATCACCTTGACACATGTGCCCAGCCTACCTGTGTGTGTGGCCCACCTCCTTGACAGGCAGCATGCCTGTCCTCCTGGCCTGCCTGCCCCACCACCTTGACACACATGCCCAGATGCCTGTTTGTCCCAACACCTTGCCTGGGCTGCCTTCCTGCCTGCTTGGCCTGTGTTCTTGATGGAGTGCATCAGGACTGTCTGCCTACCTGCTTGCCTGCCCTGCTGCCTTGACCCAGTGTGCCCAGCCTCCCTGCCTGCCTGCCCCACCACTTGGACTTAGTGCAGCTGGCCCTGCCATAATGACCCAACACTCCCCAGACATACAGAGCTGCCATTGTGACCTGGCTTCCTGACCAGGGCCCTCAGATAATTGACTGGCTAAAGTGAGGATACAAAGAAACAATCCTCAAATGATAGAAAAGGAGGAATCACTTGAAAAAGAATTGAATGAAATGGGGGCACACAATTCATCAGATATAGAGTTCAAAGTAATGGGTAAAAGGATTCCCAAATAACTTAGTGAGAACTACAAAGAACTTGATCTTATCTAATAAAGAGGGGATATGCAAATTGACCATCACACCATAAAGGTCAAGATGGCTGTGCCCACAGCAGAGGCAGGGATTCCGTAACACAAGATGGCTGCACCCAAAGCAGAGGCCAAGTTCCCCTAACGAGCCTTAACAAGCAATCAGCAAGGACCTGAGGCTGCGTGGCACTGGGTCAGGGCAGGGGACCTGAGGCTGCGCACCCCGCCTGGTGGGGCTTGACAGGGGACCTCAGTCTGCACCCCCCACCATGGCGCCAGGCCGTGGCACCTGAGGCTGTGCTCTCCACCCGGCAGGGATTGACAGGGGACCTCAGGCTGCACCCCACACCCTGGCACCAGGCCAGAGGACCTGAGGCTGCACCTCCCACCTGGTGGGGCTTGATGGGGAACCTCAAGGTGCACCCCCCGCCCCAGCCCAGGCCGAGGGACCTCAGCCCACATCCTCCACCCTGGTGCTGGGCCGGGAGACTTCAGGCTTCACTCTAGCCTGGCAGGGCTTGATGGGGACCTCAAGGCATGCCCCCTGCCCCAGCCCAGGCCAGGGGAACTCATGCCATGCACCCCGCCCTGGGCCGGGGGACCTGAGGCTGCATCTCCCTGGCCTGGGCTGGGGGACCTCAGGCTGCACCCCCTGGCCCGGGCTGGGGGACCTCAGGTTGTGCCCCTCACCCAGCGGGGCTTGATGGGGGTAGGGCCAGCCAGGTCTGGATCTAGCCCAATGGGGTGGGGCCAGCCAGGTTTGGGTCTTGCGTGATTTTGAGGCACATGTGGGTGGGCAGGGACTTGACTCTGGTTCCCATGGTGCGCCCTAGACTCTGACAGGAGGAAGATTTTCATATACATTTTACTAATTTTCTTTCAACTCTGACACTTCTATTATAGAGGAAGTGCAAATAGCAATATTAAAATATTTTCTCTAATTAATTCCCTTTTAATGTGCATGACTTTTGTGCACCAGGTCACTAGTAAGAACTATAAGAAACTTAGTAGTAATTTCATAAACATGAAAAAAGATGCAACAACCTTGATTAAGAATCAATCTTAAATGAAGAATGACATAACAAATAAAGAATACCCTAAAAGGAATCAACAGTAGAATAATCTGAGGATTGAGTCAGTGAATTAGAAGACAAGGTAGAAAAAACACCCAATAAGAGCAGCAGTTAGAAATAAAAAAGTTGGAGGATAGTTTAAGGGAGCTTTGAGACAACATGAAACATAATAACATCCACATCATAGAGGTTCCAGAAGAAGAATGTGAGCAAGGAAGAGAGAACATGTTAGGAAAAATAATGACAGAAAACTTCCCTAACTTAGTAAAGGAAAAAGTTATTCAAGTTTAGGAAACACATTATTTGGAAGTGACATGATATTGTACATAGAAAACCCTAAAGACTAAAAAAAAAACAAAGAAACAAACAAAACAATAAACAACACAATTTGATTTTCCATTGCAATAAAAAAAATTAAAATATTTAGGAATACACTTAACAAAGGAGGTGAAAGACCTATACTCCAAAAACTACAGGATGTTGAGAAAAAAAGAGGAAGATATAAACAAGTGGAAGACTATACTGTGTTCATGGATTGGTATAATTAACATCACTAAAATACCATACTACCTAAAGCAATATATAGATTCAATGCAATCCCTTTTAAAATACCAATAGCATGTTTCACATATCTAGAACAAATACTCCAAAAATTCATATGGAGCCAAAAAAGGACTCCAAACAGCCACAGCAATTTTGAGAAAGAAGAATAAAGTTGGAGGGATCATAATACCAGAAATCAAGTTATACTACAAAGCCACTGTAATCAAAACAGCCTGGTACTGGCACAAAAACAGGTATGTAGATCAATGGAACAGAACATAGAACCCAGAAATAGACCCAAGTCATTATGCTCAATTAGTATTTGACAAAGGAGTCAAGACATACAATGAAGTAAAGATAGTCTCTACAATAAATGATGTTGGGAAAATTGGACAGGTATATGCAAAAAAAAAAATGAAGTTAGACCATCAACTTACACCATACACAAGAATAAACTCAAAATGGATAAAAGACTTAATGTAAGATGTGAAACCATAAAAATCCTAGAAGAAACCATAGACAGCAAAATCTCAGGCATATCTCATAGCAATATGTTTGTGATATATCTCCTAGGACAAGAAAACTGAGGAGAAAATAAACAAATGGAACTATGTCAAAATAACGAGCTTCTGCACAACAAAAGAAACCATCAATAAAGTGAAAAGGGTGCCCAGTGTATGGGAAACATATTTGCCAATGATATATCTGATAAGGGGTTAGTATCCAATAGATATAAGGAACTAGTACAATTTAACAAAAGGAAGACAAAGAATCCAAATAAAAAATAGGCAAAGGACCCAAACAGACACTTCTCCAAAGTGGACATACATATATCCAAGAGATGTGACAAAAAATGCTCATAGTCTCTAATCATCAGAGAGATCCAAATTAAAAAACAATGAGGTATCACCTCACACCTGTCAGAATGGTTATATCAAGACATCAACAAATGACAAGAGTTGGTGAGGATGTGGAGCAAAGGGAACCCTAGTACACTGCTGGTCAAATTGCAGACTGGTGCAGCCACTATGGAAAACAATATGGAGTTTCCTAAAAAAATTAAAAAGGAGCCCTAGCCCATTTTGCTCAATGGTTAAAGCATTGGCCATCATCTGCCATTTCTGTCCTGGAAAAGAAGCTAGAGTTCAATTATTTTAAAGAAAATATACTTAAGCCCTAGCCATTTTGGCTCAATGAATAGAGCATCAGCAAGCAGAATGAAGGATCCCAGGTTCAATTCCGGGAAAGGGCACATACCTCAGGTGCAGGCTCAATTCCTACCCTGGTCGGAGTGTGTGAGGGAAGTAACCAATCGATGTATCTCTCTCATGTTAATGTTTCTCTCTCTCTGTTTCTCCCCTTCCCTTCCACTTTCTCTAAAATTCAATGGAGCCCAGTCAATGTGACTCAGTGGTTGATTGTCAACCTATGAACCAGGAGATCATGGTTTGATCCCCAGTCAGGGCACATACCCAGGTGCCTTGATCCCTAGTAGTGGGTGGGTAGGTACTGATCAATGATTCTTTCTCATCATTGATGTTTCTATCTCTCTATCCCTCTCCCTTCCTCTCTGAAATCAATAAAAATATATTTTTTAAATCAATGGAAAAATATCCTTAGTTGAGGATTAATAACAACAATAAAATTAAAATGGAACTGCCATTTGACCCAATGATCCCACTTCTAGGAATATAACCTAAGAAACCTGAAACACCAATCAGTAAGAATATATGTACCCCTATGTTCATGGCAGTGTATTTTACAATAACTAAAATCTGGAAACAGCACGAGTGCTCATAAGTAGATGAGTGGATAAAAAGAATGTGGTACATTTACACCCTGGAATACTATGCAGCAGTAAAAAGAAGGATCTCATCCTTTGAGACAGCATGGAGGGACCTGGAGAGTATTATGCTAAGTGAAATGAGCCAGTCAGAGAAAGACAAGTATCGCATGATCTCCCTTATATGTGCAATCTAATGAACAAAATAAACTGATGAACAAAATAGTTCCAAAGACATGGAAGCATGGGACAGATGGACAGATCTCAGAGAGAAGGGGAGTAAGGTCAGAAGAGGTTAACCAAAGAACTTCTATGCATATACAAATAGCCCATGGAAACAGACAATAGTGTGGTAAAAGCCTGAAGGGGGCAGAAGCCAGTTGGGGGGGATAAAAGGAGGGGAAATGGGTGACATCTGTAATACTCTCAATAATAAAAATAAATTTTAAAAATTAAACATAGAACTGCCTTGTGACATAGTAATCCCACTTGTGAGTATATATCCAGAGGGAATAAAATCATCTGGGAGAGACATCTGCTGAAGCATTGCTTACAACAGCCATTATAGGGGAAAAAAATCTAAGTGCCTATTGACAGATCAATGGATAAAGGCATCTTTCGATAGATGACAGAGGAGAGATGATAGATAGATGATAGAAAGATAGACAGATAGATAGATGATAGATAGATAGATAGATAGATAGATAGATAGATAGATAGATGATAGATAGGCAAAAGAATATTATTCAACCATAAAAAAGAAAAAAAATCCTGCTATTTACTACAACATTGATAGACCTTGAGGGAATTATGCTAAGTAAAATGAGTCACACAGAGAAGGACAACTACTATATGATCTCACTTATATGTGAAATCTTAAAAGACGAAACTAATAGAAACAGAAAACAAATTGGTGGTTTCCAACGGTAGGAGGAGTGGGAGGGTAGGTGAAATGGGTGAAGATTGTCAAAGGGTACAAACTTCTAGTTATAAGATGAATAAATTCTAGGGATTTAATAAAAATTATGGTTGGTGACTATAGTTAAGAATACTGTATTATATTATTTGAAAGTTTCTGAGAGATTTTAAAAGGTTGCTCTCGCCCTAGCCAGTATGCTTAGTGGATAGAGCATTGTCCTGAGGACTAAAGGGTCCCGGGTTCAATTCCAGTCAAGGGTACATGCCTGGGTTGCGGGCTTGATCCCCAGTAGGGGGTATACAGAAGGCAGCCAATCAATAATTCTTTCTCATCATTGATGTTTCTATCTCTCTCTCCCTCTCCCTTCCTCTCTGAAATAAATGAAACTATATTTAAAAAAATAAATAAAAGTTTCTTCTCACCACAAAAAATATTGTTACTTTATGCGGTGATGGATGTTAACTAACTCTATTGAGGTAATCATTTTATAATATATGCAAATGTAAAATCACTACATTATACACCCTAAACTTATACAATATTATGTTAATTATATCCCCAAAAAGCTAAAAGAAAAAAAATGTTGCCCCTCACAAAATTAAAGAAAAATGTTGGTCAGAATGAGAAGAGGAAATAAATTCAAATTGATTATATAGTTTACACAGCAATGTGTAGGAAGCTTCCATTTATATTCTTTTCTTTTTTCATATATGTTTGTTTGTTAATCCTCACCAAAGGATATTTTCCCATTGATTTTTAGAACGGGTATAAACGAGGGGGAGAGACAATGAGAAACATTGATCTGAGCGAGACTCATGGATTCGTTGCCCCCTGCATGCACTCTGACCAGGGCTGGAGATCAGGCCTGCAACCCAGGTACATGCCCTTGACTGGGAATCGAACCTGGGAGCCTTCAGTCCATGGCCTAATGCTCTATCCAAACTGGCTAGGGTTCTAATTACATTCTTTTATTGAATCTTCATAAAATAATGAGACAAATTATTCTTTCCATTGCAGGGAGGAGAAAACTGTATTTCAAGAAAGTTAAGGAACTCACTCATTGTCAAAGATTTAGTGAATAGAAGAATATAGATTCTTATGATTCCAAAGTTCTTTCCTACAAAAGGGAAAACTCCTGGTTCCACTATTGCCCATACTTTTCAGTTGCTCTTATCAAAGCATTAGTCCTCCTTTCTATTTATTTTTATTTTATTTTTAATTAAATTTATTGGGGTAACATCGGTCAATATGCTCATACAGGTTTCAGGTGTGGGTTTCTATGTTACAAGAGTCCTCCTTTCTAAAGGGAGCTGTAGGTGCTGATATCCATGCAGCCACCAGGAAGACGGTGTACCCTCACTTGAGACTGTGAGCCTTACTTTTGTTAGCGATATAGTCTGCTTCAACCATTTAGGATTTTCAATCTCTTTTTTGAAATTAAAAAAAAATCATTATATGTTAAAATGATAACATTTTGGGTATATTGTGTTGAATACAATGTATTATCAAAATTAATTTCACTTATTTGTTTTTACTTTTTGTAATGTGGCTACTAGAAGATTTAAAATTATATATATGGCTCACATTTTTTCAATATTATTTTATATTTGTTTTGGGTATATAGCATAGTCATTAGACATTTATATTTTGATCCACATTATTCCTGTTAAAATAAAAGAACAATGCTATTACCAGATCATCTGCATATGACAATCCTTTACAATTTTATTATATCTAACTTATGCATAAAATGTAAGAGAGTCTATATAATCTATTTCTGATCATTAGGGGAAGTTTATATTAAAGCATCATTTCAGAGAATTCTAAAGAATTTAGAAGATAATTTTAAGCATTCCCTCTTCTTTAATAACCCTAAATTATTTAATGAGCTACTATATGTAGTTATTTTAAATTCTTATAATTTACTGTATTTTGGGCCTATGTAACCTAAATTCAAAACCTTCTGGTGGCTTCCCACCTCACTTGAAGTAAAAGCAAAGTATCTGAAATGGCCAGCATAGCCTTACACAATCACCCTCCTTACCTCTGACCTCAACTTCATCTACTCTCTCCCTTCAACGCTCACCTCAAGCCACATTGGCCTCTTGGCTACTTGTCACACAGCTCCTCCCTCTGAAAACTTTCTATTCTACTGCCCAGATGTTCTTTCCCAAACCGCTAAATGGTGAGCTTCTTTGAAATAAAGGTTACCTTCTCAATAAAGCCTCCTTTGACCACCCTATTTAAAATTACAACACCTCTTCCTAAAGCTCCCTATTACCCTCATCTTCTTGATATATTCCCCAAATATTATCATAGCTTATATTCTATATATCTTATTTATTTTAGATATTATATGTTTTCTACCCACTGGAATAATAGCTTTATGAGGGCAAGGAGCACTTTTATTCAGTGCTATACCCAGAGCTTAGAATGAATACTTGTTGAATGAATAAATGAATGAATGGGTGAGTGAATGAGGTAGCAGTGGTAGTTATTCAATAATTATTCCTTACATAAACTTCATGTAGCTCTACTATATAAAGATGATATAATACATTGTATGTGTTTACTGCCTCTATATAAACATCTATACTAGCATTTTGTAAAGACCTCTCTAAAAAATATTTTGAAAAGTGAAATATCTATTAACATGTAGTAACTGCTCTGAAATTTAAGAGAAAATACAGTTTCAGTCTTTTCTACATACATCAACAACATGACTACAGAGAAATATTGCAGTTTTCTTTCTGTTGAAAACATTGCTAAGAGATAGAAAGATTAAATAATGCATATTTAAGCCATAGGATCTTTCCAAAGAATGAAAAAAATAAGTTTTCTTAATCCCTTAATCATAAATTATATCCTTGGAAATATTTCCATCAACATCTTCAGGTACATTTACAAACCCCTCTGTATAGAGTCCCGTACCTGATACTAGGGATGTAAATAAAGCCAGTGAACTGTCCTGGAATGGATTCCAATTATGGTTGCACAGAACACGAGAGGATAAATTAATATTCACCAGTTGCCTCCTTGAAATAATTTGAAATACTGCCAATAATCTTACAGATAGATGAAGGATACTCAGGAGAATCTGAACGGTTTTATTTGAAAAAGCTCCTTGAATAACTGAGACAGGATTACAACTGGATGAAATACATCTGTATTAGTTATAACCCCTTCTCAGTTGTTAGCTATTTCCTCTAGTGCTACTGAAGGATTAATAAGGTTATCAAGATAGAGTATCACAACTTGTAAGTGTTTTAACCCTTACTGTGACCAGCCTGGCAGCAACTATGATACTTTAAGAGTATCTACTTGTTTAGTGCTGGAACATATCACTGATTTACATGAGTGCCCTATTTGATTATTTTATTCACCATAACTAAATAAGTCTATAATATTTTTATTGGTGAAACCATGGTGGTAATATTTGATGCTGCAGTATTCCTAAGGTTTGTGTTACACTATTTTCAGCTCTCTAAAATCTCTCACTTAGTAATACTTTTAGATCTTCTTCTGAAATTCTCACCTTCTCAAGTTTATTTCCTAGTCAATCCAGTTATAGGAAGTAAATGTCTAAAACACCATTCAATAAAAGCCAACGTAAACACATTAAATTTAAATTACATCTGATTCTACGACAAAATACCAGAAGTACAATTTAGAATTAACACATATTCCTTCTGTTCAAGAATTTAAGTATGTACTTTTCTTAAATTTGCAAATATTTTATTTTGTCAACCAACTGAACTCATTTTAGGCTGCTTCTTAAAAATATCATGAGTATTTTACCACTTTATGACTTGAAATGTGAATCAAAGGTTGACTTTTTTTTTTTACGTATTCTAGACATCCTGTATCTAGCAAACCGTAGGATTTTATAAGACACAATTAAGGCTATGGAGAAAGAGAAGCTAGTCACTGCTGCTTACCATTACTTGTCAGGGAAGATTATGCTGCCAGCATATATCCACCCTCCCTGCATTAATATCTGTAGCAATAAATGCAACATGAGCTGCAAAGGTTACAAATGTTCTATTTAATAAGGTTTTAATAGAAATTGGCATTTTAACAAGGCTCTGATGGATGACAGCTTAAATTCAGTATCTGAGGAAGCCTTTAATTAAGATGTAGTATAAAACTAGCTACTGGAAGCAAATAGAAAATGGTTGCTAGATATGGTAAAAGTAAAAAAAAAAAAAAGTGAGAGGACTGAGGGTCTCAGTAGTTTATAAATAACCCTCATTTCACCTTAGGTGAGTAATACCAATCCCAAATTTGGAGAATTTTATAGTTGTCAAAGGAGATGGAGAGGAACAACTCCGGAAGTGCTCTGGCTGGGATCAGAGAGGTAACAAGTGCCAGGTTCTTAGCCTGGGTGGTGAATAGCAGTATCACAGTGTCCCCCTGGCTTCTTTTTTTTTTTTTTATTGCTTAAAGTATTACAAAGGGTATTACATATGTGTCCTTTTCTTCCCCGCCCTTGACAATTCCCCAGCTTCCCCTACCCCCCAGTGTCTTATGTTTATTGGTTATGCTTATACGCATGCATACAAGTCCTTCAGTTGATCTCTTAACCCCCTCCCTCCTGATCCCCAACCTTCCCCGGCCTTCCCACTGCAGTTTGACAATCTGTGTGAGGCAGCTCTGCCTCTGTATCTATTATTGTTCAAAAGTTTATAATGGTCTCTATTATCCATGAATGTGTGAGATCATGTGGTATTTTTCCTTCATTGACTGGCTTATTTCACTTAGCATAATGCTCTCCAGCTCCATCCATGCCGTTGCAAATTGTAAGAGTTCCTTCCTTTTTACAGCAGCATAGTATTCCATCGTGTAGATGTACCACCATTTTCTAATCCATTCATCTACTGATGGGCACTTAGGCTGTTTCCAGATCTTAGCTATGGTGAATTGTGCTGCTATGAACATAGGGGTGCATATATCCTTTCTGATTGGTGTTTCTGGTTTCTTGGGATATATTCCTAGAAGTGGGATCACAGGGTCAAATGGGATTTCCATTTTTAGTTTTTTGAGGAAACTCCATACTGTCTTCCATAGTGGCTGCACCAGTCTGCATTCCCACCAACAGTGCATGAGTGTTCCTTTTTCTCCACATCCTCTCCAGCACTTGTTGTTTGTTGATTTGTTGATGATAGCCATTCTGACAAGTATGAGATGGTACCTCATTGTTGTTTTGATTTTCATATCTCGGATAATTAGTGACTTTGAGCATGTTTTCATATGTCTCTTGGCTTTCTGAATGTCCACTTTTGAAACATGTCTATTTAGGTCCTTTGCCCATTTTTTTGATTGGATTGTTTATCTTCCTTTTGTTAAGTTGTATGAGTTCCCTATAAATTTTGGAGATTAGGCCCTTATCAGATATGACGTTGGCAAATATGTTTTCCCACGCAGTGGGTTTTCTTGTTGTTTTGTTGATGGTTTCTTTTGCTGTGCAGAAGTTTTTTATTTTTATGTAGTCCCATTTGTTCATTTTCTCTTCAGTTTCAAGTGCCCTAGGAGCTGTATCAGTGAAGAAATTGCTTTGGCATATGTCTGAGATTTTGTTGCCTTTGGATTCTTCTAGAATTTTTATGGCTTCCCGTGTTACATTTAAGTCCTTTATCCATTTTGAGTTTATTTTTGTGAATGGTGTAAGTTGGTGGTCTAGTTTCATTTTCTTGCATATATCTGTCCAATTTTCCCAACACCACTTATTGAAGAGACTATCTTGGCTCCATTGAATGTTCTTTCCTCCTTTGTCAAATATTAATTGAGCACATTGGTTCGGGCCGATTTCTGGGCTCTCTATTCTATTCCATTGATCTATATGTCTGTTCTTGTGCCAATACTGGGCAGTTTTGAGAACAGTGGCTTGTATTTTGTCAAATGCTTTTTCTGCATCAATTGATATGACCATGTGGTTTTTTTCTTTCAATTTGTTTATGTGATGTATCACGTTTATTGATTTGTGGATATTGTACCATCCTTGCATCCCTGGGATAAATCCTACTTACTTGGTCATGGTGTATGATCTTTCTGATGTACTGCTGGATCCGATTTGCTAAGATTTTGTTGAGGATTTTGACATCTATGTTCATGAGGGATATTGGCCTGTAATTCTCTTTCATTGTGTTGTCCTTACCTGGTTTTGCTATTAGGGTGATGCTGGCTTCATAGAATGAGCTTGGAAGTGTTCCTTCCTCTTGAATTTTTTGTAGTAGTCTGAGGAGGATAGGTTTTAGTTCTTCCTTGAATGTTTGGTAAAACTCCCCTGTGAAGCTGTCTGGTCCTGGGCTTTTGTTTGCTGGAAGCTTTTTGATGACTGCTTCCATTTCTTCCATAGTTATTGGCCTATTGAGATTTTTAGATTCTTCCTGATTGAGTGCTGGAATGTTGTATTTTTCTAGGAATTTGTCCACTTCCTCCAGGTTGTCTAGTTTGTTGGAGTAGAATTGTCCATAGTATTTTTTAACAATCATTTGTATTTCTGTGGGGTCTGTTGTTATTTCGCCTCTATCATTTCTGATTTTCTTTATTTGGGTCCTCTCTCTTTGCTTCTTGGTGAGTCTGGCTAGAGGTTTGTCAATCTTGTTTATCCTTTCAAAGAACCAGCTCTTGGTTTCATTGATTTTCTGTATTGTTTTTTTGGTCTCTATGTCATTTATTTCTGCTCTAAACTTTATTATCTCCTTCCTTCTGCTCACTCTGGGGTTTTCTTGTTGCTCTCTTTCTAATTCTTTGAGTTGTAGAGTTAGATTTACTACCATTTTTTCTTGCTTTTTGAGATAGGCCTGTAGAGCTATAAACTTCCCTCTCAGGACTGCTTTCATTGCGTCCCATAGGTTTTGGATTGTTGTGTTTTCATTGTCATTAGTTTGCAGGATGCTTATAATTTCCTCTTTGATCTCATTGGTAACGCAATCAATATTTAATAACATGCTATTTAGCTTCCAAGTGTTTGAGTATTTTGGGTTGTTTTTTTTGTAGTTCACTTCTAATATTATGCCATCGTGGTCTGAGAAGATGTTTTTGATGACTTCAATCTTCTTGAATTTGGGGAGACTTTGTTTGTGACCCAATATGTGGTCTATTTTTAAATGGGTCTTATGAGCCCATGAGTAGAATGTATATTCCGTGGCTTTGGGGTGAAGTGTTCTGAAGATGTCAATTAAGTCCATCTGATCAAGTGAGTCATTTAGGGTTGCTGTTTCTTTGCTGATTGTTTGTATAGAGGATTTATCCAGAGATTTCAGTGGTGTATTAAAGTCCCCTACTATGATTGTATTGTTGTCGATTTCTCCTTTGATATCTTCCAGGAGTTTTTTTATGTATTTGGGTGCTCCTGCATTGGGTGCATAAATGTTTACCAGGGTGATATCTTCTTGTTGTATTGATCCCTTTAGTATTATGAAGTGGCCTTCCTTATCTCTGGTTATGGCCTTCACTTTGAGGTCTATTTTGTCCGATATAAGTATTGCTACCCCAGCTTTCTTTTCCTTTCCATTTGCCTAAAAGATATTTTTCTATCCCTTCACTTTCATTCTGTGTGAGTCCTTTCTAATGAGGTGGGTTTCTTGTAGACAGCAAATGTATGGGTCATTTTTTTTATCCATTCAGCCACTCGATGTCTTTTGGTTGGAGCATTTAGTCCGTTTACATTTAAAGTTATTATTGAAAGGTACTTGTTTGTAGCCATTTCTTTTTTTGTGTGTGTGGCTGTTTTCTTTCTGAGCTTTTTATTTCTTCTTTTTACACCAGTCCCTTTAGCATTTCTTGCATTGCTGGCTTGGTGGCGATAAACTCCCTTAGACTTTTTTGTCTGTGAAGCTTCTTATTTCTCCTTCAAATTTGAATGATAGCCTTGCTGGATAGAGTATTCTTGGATTCAGTCCTTTGCTTTGCAGCACTTTGTAAATTTCCATCCATTCTTTTCTGGCCTGATGTGTTTCTGTTGAGAAATCACTTGATAGTCTAATGGGAGATCCCTTGTATGTAACTTTCCGTCTCTCTCTTGCAGCCTGTAAGATTCTCTCTTTGTCCTGAACATTTGCCATGGTAATTATGATGTGTCTTGGTGTGGATCTTTTCGGGTTCACCTTGTTTGGGACTGTCTGTGCTTGTGTGACTTTTTTCTTCCCCACCTCAGGGAAGTTTTCTGATATTATTTCTTCGAGTAGGTTTTCTAATCCTTGTTCCTCTTTCTGTTGTTCTGGCACCCCTATTATTCGAATGTTGTTTCGTTTCATGTTGTCCCAAAGCTCCCTTAGGATCTCCTCCTGTCTTTTAATTTTTTTCTCCAATTGCAGTACAGTTTGGGTGTGTTTAGCTTCCTTGTCTTCTAATTCACTAATTCGGTCCTCCACTTCTCCTAGTCTACTGTTGATGCTTTCAATGGTGTTTTTTATTGCAGCTATATCGCTCTTCATTTCTTGTTGGGTCTTACATAAGTTATTGATTTTTTCATGTGTTTCCTCTTGCTTCTTGCATAAGTAGTTGATTTTTTCATCTGTTTCTTCTTACAATTTGAATAAGTTGTTGACTTTTTCCTCCGTCCAGTGTATGCACTCTAGGACCCTTATTCTGAATTCTTTTTCTGTCATGTAGCATGCCTCTGTATCACTTAGCTGCTTTTCTGGCGAGTCCTCCTTTTCTTTCCTTTGGGGGTTTCTTTGCCTACCCATGTTTGATCTCACTGACATATCTAGATGTTGCGTCGTTCAGTGGCTGCTCCCTGGGTGGCAGGGGCTCCTTGGGTTTTGGTTGCTGCTCGGACGGTTGCGGTAGCAGCTGCTTCCCAGTTGGCAGCAACTCCTCTGGTGGGTGCTGTTCACAGCTGTAGTGGCTCTTCTGGCTGGTGGGGGGAGGCTTCACGTACAGCTGCTGTTCCTCAGACAGAGGGTGTGGTGATCAGGAGGCTGCTGTTGCTTGGATCTGCTGCATTGATTTAAAGGCACAAAATACAACACAATTAGGCACATCATACCAGGCACTGAACACAAGTATATTCACGATATTAATAACTCCAAATAAAGGTGACCACCCAAATTAAGAGAATTATGGGATAAGGAAGAAAGAAGAGAAGAAGATAAAAGAGAGAAAAGAAAAGAAAAATAAGAAAAAAACAAACAAAAAAGGAGTGCGAAAATGGAATTGGGAAAAAAAGAGGGGGAGGGGAAAGAAAAAAAAGAGCGAAAAGAGAGAATGAAGTAGAAGAGGGGAAGAGACTATTTGTATGAGGAGCAAACTCCAATAGAACTGCCACTAATCCCAACAAATTCCAGCAACAGATTCCTGGAGATGAATGCAAACTACAAACCACCAATAATATCAAGAGGGGCAAGGGAAAACAGAAGCATAAAAATAACTGGGGGGGGAGGGGAGGGAGGGAAAAACCAGCGGAAAAAAATAAAAATAAAAAGCAAAACAACCTCACAACCAGTCCTAAAAAAGAAAAAGAAAAAACACAAAACAAAACAAACAAACAAATAAAAAACAAAACAAAACCCCAATACATTCAACAATCAAGCAACAGCAAGAAAACAATAGAAAGATAAGAGAAAAAAATGTTTGGAAAGTGAAGAAGGATAAAGGATAGGTGTATAAGGATTAAGAGCAGTGGATTGGGAATAGGATATATAAGTAGGGTGAAATTAGACAGGGGGTAAAAAGACGGAATTGGGAAAATCTAAAGCAGGAATAGGGTAAGAGAAACCGGACACCAAAAGGGGAAAAGTGAGGAAGAGGGTTTTAGCAAAGAGGTGAAATTGAGATAGGGAAAATAAATGCTAAAGGAACGATGAAAGTAGAATGGAGAACACTAATCCCAAAAGAAAATAAAGAGAAAATAAAATGGCACTTTAAAAAATGGTAAAATGGTAGCAGTAATAATACTGGCTAAAAATAAAAATGTAGTAATTGAAAGGGTAAAATCAGGTGATGGAAAAAGAAGAAAAAGAAAAAAAATTGGTTTCTTAATTGAAAGGCGAAAAAAGAAAAAAAATTTTGCAGTAGTGAAGGTTTTTCGGTTCTTCTACTCTTCAGCCTGGCTCGCCTTAGTCCTGCCAGGTATTCAGGAGAGTGTTGAATTTCCCTGCGATACACTGTTCCTCCGTATTGTAAATCACAGTCCTGATTTTAAAGCAGGCCGTATTTGTGATCCAGACTGCCTTAATTTGTGTTCACCTAAGACTCAGTTTGTGGCTCAGCCTCTGGGTGGCAGTGTTTTGGGGTTGGCCTCTGAGGCTATACGGCTTCTCTACCCAGCAATAAGGGTTTATATTCTCTATTGCACTTAAAACTGGTTTGAGGAGGTCAACTGCCCAGAGCTGGTTCTTAAATAATCGTTACCCTGCTCTGTGTTGTTGGTGGGCCTGAAAGTCCCTCTATAGGTCAGACCCTGGTAACTCCCAGGGACTAATCAGCTTATTTTAATCCTTTATCTCATACAGGGTGGAATCTGGGTGTGGCTGTGCTCCTTGCCTGGGGTCTGGGGGGAGGAATTCCACCCTCTGGAGAGAATGGCTGCCCCAGTCCTGGGCCCAGGGGTGTCTCAGCACTCAATTCGCTGCCACCTCCCCTGGCTCCCCCTCTCTCCTCAGCCTCTCCCCAGATTCCACTTGTCCGCACCTTCGCCCTCTCTTCAGCACAGGTGAGTGTCTGTATCCGAATTGTCCTATGAGCAGGGTTCAGTGAAAACAAACAAATAAACAAACGCCAGCTGGCCGCAGAAACGCTCCTCTCTTACAGGTCTGGGAAATGCTCCTCTCTTATGGGCACTGCATGATCTGGTCAGTTCCTCAGGGTGCCCCCTTTAGTCTCAGTTTTCCGCAATCACAAAATCCAAAGCTCAAATCCCCTGGCGCCAGGAATCCCGTGGAACTCCTTTCCCCAGTCAGGGGCTGTGTCTGTCCCAAGAGACGCAGCTGTCTGCCATTTGGTCTCCCTCCGACCCTCTGGGCTCAGAGGTCTGGCAAAGTTTCCTGCCCAGATCCCTGGTTTTTTACCTTTCCAGGGGAGCTCTGCCCTTCCCGGCTGCAAACTGTCTCACCAGCTGAGTAAATTCGCCAATTCGGGGTGGGTGTTATTAGTTTCAGCTGTTTACTCCGTTTGCTCCGGGACAAGACCTGGGACGGGTCTCCCCCCTGGCTTCTGATGATAAAGAACCTTTATTTCCAGCAACAGCAATGCCCAGAGTTTGTTTCATCCCCTACAATGTCAAACAGGCCTCTGACCCTCTTCCTCATCCTTGCTCATTCAAAAGGAGGCTCAAAAATGCCTGTGTAGTCACTAGTGAAAATAACACTCCTATGAATTCAGGTTGGAATGAATGTTGTTAACCTTCTTGAGAGATAGTCCAAAGGAGGTGACCACAGCCTCGTGCAAAAAGCATTTACAGTGCACTGGCAGCAACATTCGTCATGCACAGGGTCCACATGCTTCTTCATATAAGGTCATAAGGAAAAACATAACATGTGCACTTTGATAGGATCATGTTGATTAGGCAGTCTTTCTTTAACTGGAACATTCTCAATATCAAGGGGGCAAAGTAATTATAAGAACCCAGAAATAGAAAAATACTGGGGGAAAAAAGTGTACTAATTCCTATTATTATCAAGCTAGTCTAAAACTTTCTTTGAGTATCTTAAAGTCATAGCATATCATATTTGGAAGGGCACTAACAAGTATCTAGTTCAAAGAAATTTTTAATTTTTAATTATTCTATAGAGTGAAATTAAGTAAAATGTCTTTTTTTAACATTTAAAAAATTGCCAATGTGGTTACAATCTTCCACAACTATAGATCTTTTTGTTTTGTTTTGTTTTAATTCTTTATTGTTGAAAGTATTACATATGTCTCCTTTCCCCTCCATTAACGTCCCCTGAGCCGTTCCCACCCCCCGCACATGCCCTCACCCTCCCAGTGTCTGTGTCCATGGTTATGCTTATACACATGCATGGAAGTCCTTTGGTTGATCTCTTACCCCACCTCCCCCGACTTCCCTCTGAGGTTGGAGGGAAGCAACCTGTTCAATGCTTCTATGTCTCTGTGTCTATATTTGTCCACTGTTTATGTTGTTCATTATATTCCACAAGTGAGTGAGATCATGTGATATTTATCTAAGTAAAATATCTTAAATGCACTTGTCATTTTAGAACTTTTTCTGTCAAAATACTGTTTCTTTTTTTTTTTTAAGTAAAATTAAGACAAGGGTTGTAGAGAAGACAAAACAACAACATGGGATACAGAATAAGACATCAAATGTTAAATAATTATTTTTAATTTTGGAAGGCAGCTATGCTCACCACTATACCACCAACGCCTCCTATTATTTTTAATTTTATTTCAAAGAGTTAGATATACAAATGACAGTGTTAAACTTAGGGAGGAATTAGAATTAGTAAATCTAAAAATTAACCCAGCTATTCAATATATTTTTTTAAAATATATTTTATTGATTTTTTAAAGAGAGGAAGAGAGAGGGATAGAGAGTTAGAAACATCCATGAGAGAGAAACTCCCATCAGCTGCCTCCTGCACACTCCCTACTGGGGATGTGCCCGCAATCAAGGTACATGCCCTTGACCGGAATCAAACCTGGGACTCTTCAGTCCACAGGCCAACGCCCTAGCCACTGAGCCAAACTGGTCAGGACTATTCAATATATTTTTATATGTAAAATTACATAACAAGATGCATGTTTTTATTATTAAAATTAGCTAATAATGAAGGCAAAATATTTAGCAAATCCTTTTTTTTCATTTTTTACTCAACAAATCGAAATTCAACCTATTTTCTACACTGCAATGCCATCTATAATCTCTCTTAAGGAACATTTTATTGCAATTTATTTACAGACTAATTTCTCTGTAAGTCTTAAGCTTACCAAAAGCAATACCTAAAGTAGTTTCTATAACTAGCAGGCACTTAATAAACGGATTTTGAATGAAGAAGAAATAAGTCAAAGAATGAATGGAAGTCAGGACCTGAAATGAATGACATTGCTCCTGCTCTCACATAGTTTACAGTTTAGTTTGTCCCTTAGTCAGTTCAGGATACTATAGCAAAGTACCGCAGACTAGGTGGCTTAAACAACAAACATTTATTTCTCACAGTTCTGGAGGCTGGAAAGTCCAATATTAGTTGTAGAATAAAATGTTTTAATAAATTAGATTTAAGTAAGCACTGGTTCAGAATAGCATTAGTTAACTAAGTTAGCATTAGATCCGAATAGCTGCAACAAAAGTAGGTGAAATTTTTTTAAATGTAAATAATGTTTCTTTGAAAGATAAGCCAATATTACAAATAGACTGGAAGCAGTTTCTTCCAGTCTCTATCCTAAAACTGCCATCCCAAGATAAGCTAATTCTCTACCACAAACAACTGGCTCAGTGTTGTCAATAAATTGGAATCACCTTTCTATTTACAGAAGTTTCCTTTTGTTCTAATAATCAAAACCCTTCTTTATTTCATAAACCCATGGTTTTTCCATTTTGTCTAAGCATATACCTTTCTACCTTAAAGCATGGAGTTTTTAGTTATACATAGTTTTTGTCAGATATTACTTACTGTTCCTTTTCAAGGCAAAATTAGGATGAAAGTTAGTAATAATAACAAATTCATGAACCATAAAATTGGTGTACTGAAATAAATTGCACTAATTTGGCTTAAGATTTGAACACTGCCAAATGACTCCTCTTAACACAGACTCCTAGATAATAAAAAGCTTAATTTTTCACACAGCTCAAAAACATAAGGATTCATTCTTTAGAAATTAGATAACAGAATAAAATATAATACAAATTGTAAGCAAGAAAGTGATATTTGGTGTTTGGACAAACCCTTAGGAGAACCAGGACCCTCTACAGCAGATTAGAACCTCCCAATTTACCATCATTGAGGCCAGTATCACCTTGAGGGGAGATCGGTGCACATCCAAGTAAATATTGGAAAAACTCCCATCTTGCTCACACACATGGACACAAATGCTTCCTCACCTGGTCCATGCTGACTGTTGTAGTGAAATTTGATTTAAATTGCCACAAAAGTGAAATGCCCTTTCCCTCCTTTGAGTTTGTTTTGAAGGATGTTAATGAGGTGTTGGCTGCTGGACCTCTCTTGGTCCCACAAATAAACAACTAATTTAATTTCGTGGGGATTAACTGGTCTCTGCTGTTCTGGAATGTGTCATTATTGTAAGAAGTAGCTCTGCATTTTGGAAAGAGAATAAAAGTGTCTAATGTAGACAGGGAACATTTTTTCTTTTAAAAACATGTAAAATGTGATATTGAAGCCATCTGTCCCTGCAGTCTTTATCAATTTTAAATCAGCTCTAACACATTCAGTCTCCTCAAATGTTAAATTACCAACTACCACTTTATTTCTCCATCCTTAATGCAAGGGTCATATAATTGATTCCTTTTCCAAGACTGAATTGATATTTAAACTAGTTAAGTCATGTGGGAAATATACTTTCCTTTTTAAAACTCATATAATGCTAATTTACTAGATGAATACTTGAGGTGCCCCAGGATCAGTTGGAGTTATTTCACATAACTCACCAGAGCATTCTCTACAGCCCTATCAATGAAGAGAGCCTACTGTGACATTACCCTGGTCTGCCAAATAAATGCCATGCAATTTATAACAATTTGGTTGCTCCCCAAATATGGCTTCATCTCACACTTTCCTGGGAAATCTATTTTAAAATGGCTCTTAACATAGTGGGGCTATTTAAAATAGTCTCACTCTATACCTACTGGTTAAGAAGTTCCAGAGTTCTATATTTTAAAAAAGATTCACTGAAGACCCCAATGCTACTAACCCAGCAACAGTCTCTTAACTATTCTTAGTAATAGGATAAGATTCATAGGAACTTGCAATAAGGAAAAGCATCCATGTAATCTGAGATCTTTCAGATATCTTAACTAACATTTGAACTAATATAAAAACTAACATTTAATAGAAGGAAAACCTGAAGCCAAAAGAAGCTAAATGACTTTCTAATGGCAATAAACCTAGTTAATGGCCAAGTGATGATTACAACCCAAGTCTGGTTTGTGAACTGACCTGTCGAAGAGATAACCAAATGCCACTCTAATTATTTTCCAGTCAATAGAGTTCACTGCTCCATACAGGTTGATATAATTTTCATCTGAACTGTGCTATGAAATAGTTTGATAAGAGCTTATTCAAATTAAAGGGCAAAATTTTTTAAGGATAAAATGATGCTGACAAATTAGTGTTCTTTTCACAGCAATTAAAATTGGGTACTTTAAAAATATTTTAGGAACCTCCATACAGTTTTCTACGGTAGTTGTACCCACTTACATTCCCACCAACACTGTATGAGGGTCCCCTTTTCTCCACAATCTCATCAACACTTGTTATATCTTATCTTTATGATGGCAGCCATTCTAACAGGTGTGAGGTAATACCTCATCATGGTTTTGATTTACATTTCTCTGATGATTAGTAATATTGAACAACTTTTCTGTACCTGTTGATCATTTGTTCATTTCTTTGCTATTGAGCCTATAAGTTCTTTATGTATTTTGGCTATTAATCATATAAGATATATGATTTGCAAATGTTTTCCCCATTTCATAGATTGCTTTCTTATTTTGTTGATGCTTTCCTTTGCTGTGCAGAGAAACTTTTTAGTTTGATATAGTATCACTAATTTTTTCCTTTTGTTGATTGTGCTTTTAGTCATATCCAAAAAAATTGTTGCCAAGCACACTGTCAAGGAGTATCTTCACTATGATTGCATTTAAGAGTTTTATGGTTTCAGGTCTTATGTTTAAGTCTTTAATGGATTTTTGCATTAATTTTTGTGAATGGTGTAAGACAGGTTATCCAATTTTTCTAACACCATTTACTGAAGAGAGTTATCTTTTTCCCATTGAGTGTCCTTGGTTCCCTTGTGAAAATTAGCTGCCTGTATATGTGTGGTTTTATTAGAGGGACTATTGATTCTGTTCCATTAACCTATGTGTTTTTTGGTGTTTTTTATTTTATTTTATTGATTTCAGAGAGGAAGGGAGAGGGAGAGAGAGATAGAAACATCAATGATGAGAGAGAATCATTGATCAGCTGCCTCTTGCACGCCCCCAACTGGGGATAAAGCCCACAGCCCGGGCATATACCCTTGACCAGAATCCAACATGGGACCCTTTAGTCAGCAGGGCAATGCTCTATCCACTAATCCAAACCAGCCAGGGCAACTTATGTGTTTTTATGACAGTACGATACCATTTTGATTACTATAGCTTTATATTATAGTTGGAAATAAGAAAACATGATGCCTCCAGTTTCATTTTTATTTCTCAGAATTGCTTAGACTATTTGGGATATTTTGTGGTTCCATCCAAATTTTAGGACTGTTTTTACTACTCTGTGAAAAATGCCATTGGCCATTGGAATTTTTATATGGATTGAATTGAATTTATAGATGGCTTTGGATATTATAGACAGTTAATAGCAACCCCACTTCTGGGTATATGCATCAAAAGGAAATGAATTCAGGATCTTGAAGTGATATCTCCAATCCCATGTTGCTTGCAGTATTATTCACAATAGCCAAGACATGGAGACAACCTAAGTGTTCAATAAGTAAATGAATGAATGAAGATGTGGTGTACATATCTACATAATGGAAGATTATTCAGTCAGGAGAAAGAAGAAAATTCTGCCATTTGTGAAAGATGGATGAAACTTGAGGATATTATGCTAAGTGAAATATGTCAGAGAAAGACAAATATTGTATGACTAGAGGCCTGGTGCACAGATTCATGCACATTGAAAGGAAATTAATTAGGTGGCTGGCAGGGCAGGACTGGGCGAGACGGGCCAGACACGCTCTGGAACCAATCTCCTGTGTTCCTTCCCTGGCCAGCCAGCCGCACCTGGGGCAGCACCAGGGCTTGGAAGGTGTCTGTGGAATGAGTGGCTCCCTCCAGCAGGTGGGGTCCCTTGGCCTGGCCTGTGGGGATCGGGCCAAAACCAGCAGTCCAACATCCCCAAGGGGTCCCGAAGAGGGCAGTCTGCAAAGTTGCTGTTGCTTGGCAGCTCCTATGCTGAGTGTCTGCCCCCTGGTGGCCAGTGCACGTCATAGCACCCGCCAGTTGCTTAGCCATATATATATATATATATATATATATATATATATATATATATATAGACTAGAGGGCCAGTGCACAAAATACAAAATTTGTGCATGGTGGGGGGGCCCTCAGACTGGTCTGCACCCTCTCGCAATCTGGGACCCCTCGGGCAATGTCCGACTACCGGTTTGGGCCAGAGTCCTGTGGGATCGGGCCTAAACCAGCAGTCGGACATCCCTCTCGCAATCCAGGACTGCTGGCTCCTAACCGTTGGCTTGCCTGGCTGCCTGATCACCCCTAACATCCTCTGCCTGTCTGCCTAATTGCCCCTTACCGCCTCTGCCTGTCTGATTGCTCCTAACCTCTTGCCTGCCTGCCTGCCTGATTGCTCCTAACCTCTCGCCTGCCTGCCTGGTCACCCTAACCACTCGACTGCCTGCCTGATCATCCCTAACCGCCTCTGCCTGCCTGCCTGATCACCCCTAACTGCCTCTGCCTCGGCCCCAGCCGCCAAGGCTTCATCCGGAAGGATGTCCGGAATGACGTCCAGAAGGTCATTCGGCTGTCTGGTCTAATTAGCATATTATACTTTTATTATTATAGATATCACTTATATGTGAAATCTTAAAAAGCTGAACTCACTGAAACCAAGAGTAGAGTGGTGGTTACTAGGGCCAGGGCTGGTGGTAGTGGTATGGGAAATAAAGAGATGTTGATCAAAGGGTACAAATTTCCAGTCAGAAAATGAATAAGTTCTGGGGATCCAATGTACAGCATGGTTATTGTAGTTAATAATGCTGTATTATATACTTGAAAAGTGCTAAGCAAGTAGATCCTAAATGTTTTCACTACAAAAAAAGAAACAGTAATTGTGTGATATGATAGAGGTGTTAGCTAATGCTACCATGCTAATAATTTCATAATATATAGATGTATCAAATCAACACATTTTACACCTTAAACTTATCAGAATGGTATGTCTCAATTATATATTTTTTAAAAACTGCTGTGGAAACATATTGCTGTCAAGGTCCTGTGGCCAAATCAAGAGGTGACACAAGATGTCCCCTACTCCTCACCCCTACTTTACATAGAGTTCTTCTGGTTGGCATCTGCTTCACCTTCTAACTTGTCACCCATCACATACCTGCCCCACCTCCACCTCACATTACCACTATTCAAGTAAGAGGTAAAACAGAGAGAAGAAAACTGGCCAGCCATTGCAAGTTGTATAAAAGTATCATCTGGACCAAAATAAACTTTTTTTCCCTAGGAAGAAGTTAAATATAAGTGAATTTTAACTATAGTACCACCTAATAGTTCTAAACATATATGCTGACCCAAAGAAAAAGTATATTAACCCAAGAGCTTGCTACAGCTTTATAGAAGAAAAGAGCTGTGTGTAGTAGTTAATGATGCCAAGACTTCAGCAGGAAGAAGGTGAGTGTCTAGTTCTATAGGTCTCTCCTATTTCATAAAGTGAAAATATGCAACTTTTAAATATCTATTTTTAAGCAGAACAGCATGAAAGTGGAATATAATGTTAAAGCTATTAATAGCAAGAAGATCAATGACTATCATATAAATATCTTTAACTACAGAGCAATTCTGCTAATTTCACTATTAGAATCAAGGACAATTATCTACAGCCAGGTGTGCTGCAGATTATTTTTTCCTTTTAATATTTGAATATGTCTCAAGGGACTTCAATAATGTCACATTTTAATGAAGAAAGAAGCTCTAAATAAGTAAGTGATTTTCATTTGTAACGATATGGTGTGTTGAGCCTACACCGACAAGCATTCATTGTAAATTCTACTTCTACAGAAACCTTATACTTCAAATCATATCAATGCTGCTATTTATAAAAAACACCTCCTTGAGCATTACATGCATTAATTTTCAAATGATTCCCTTTGTTTATTTTGACTCCACCCAATAAACAAAACCTGGATTGTATTTTATTAGATATAATATTGTGCTTTAGAAATGTCAAATTTTGCATTATCAAACATAAAAACGCTCAGTGTAGTTTAAATCTGTTTGATCATTGTCTTATGCACTTAAAATTTCATTGCTAGTTTTTATATTCCTTTCTAATTATTCTTTCTTTATCTCAAATACATGTGCTGGCCCCTAGTCACACTATTTCTTTTATTAATATCTATGGGCAACCAGTTAAATACAGATTTAAATATGAAAAATAAAAAGTGCAAAAGATGTGGTGCTTCTACACAGACATTCATTATGTGCTTCATTCATTCTGTGTTTCATTATATTTAGAATACTCTAATGCAATTATTGGTGCAATGTATTGCAAATACTAGGTGCTCATGTAGATTTGTTGAATAAATAAACTTTTTCACAAAGATCTGCAAAATTTCAAAAATAAATTATTTCACCAGATTGTAAAATAGATTATAGCATCCAAAGACTAAAATTCTAGTTCACACAGTCCAGAGCCAGGCTCTGTCCACCTCTAAAGCCCATGCTCTTATGGATCTTCTATTCTATGTTAAGGAGACATTCCTAGTGAATCTTTTTTCTCCCTTTTTGCCTTCTTGACTTTGTAGTGATGATGAGGAAATAAGACATTTGGGGGAAAGAGGGTGTTAGCAGCCTGACTCTGTATCCCTAATGCACATTCCTGTTAGCCTATAGCCTAGTCACTGCCCCTTCCTTAACACGTTAAGCGCCATGTCAGTCACTGGTGACTGAAACGGAAAAGAAGACAAAACAGGCTTGGCGTTTAACGTGTTAATTATCTGGTCTTGCAAGACCTGTTTACCTAAATACTCCCATTTTACAGAGGCCATAAATCCTGGAGGGGGTTATCAGTGCTGGCACCAGGCCAGGCCTTTCGGTGTGATCTCACGGCCCCCATCCCAACACAGGGGGCTTTTTGCAAAGCCCGCAAAAGTTCCGGAAGTATGATCCATATTTGGGGGACAAAGAAACCAAAGGGTATATAGAGAAAGCTTCCTCCATATTGGTTTACTCAGGATTTGGAAATAGGCTCCCCTGAGTCACGGTACTAGTACATTTGGAAATAAATGGGTTTTTCCTGTATCTCCAGGTACTCCTGTGTATTTTTTGGTCACCTGGTAAATTCTATAACAGTGACACTGTCTTCCATATCATGGGGTAGCCTGAGAGTCAAATGAATGGAATCAGCCATGAAATGTCTGTGTCTTTAGATAAGTCACTTAACCTGAACCTGTTTTTTTTTCTTAGTTTGTTCCTATGTTAATTTGTAAAATATGATGCTTAAAGTAAACAATTCAGTTTTTATAGTCTATAAAAATGAATAAGTACATAGGTTGTTGATACAACTAAATAAAAATAATTTATAAATAACAAGTAAATAAATAAAACTGTCTTAATAGCCTGTCTAAGAGTTGAGTCTTTTTTCTCATCAGATAATTTCATTCTCCAAATAGTAAGTTCTTCCCAATACACTAATTTCTCTCTCCTCCACATGTTACCGGGAAGTAGTTGCTGAGCAGATGGACTTGTTAATACCTTAGGATACATAAAACTAAACCTTTCACAGAAGTTATTTCATGAAAAACACAAAGAGAAAAAATGGCGAGGTGAAAATAACTGTTACTCAATGTAAACAGGAATGTAATTTCATTAAATTACTACTCCTGTATGAATAACAAGCATTGATTAATTTTGTTGCCACTGCTAAAATCCAAGGAACTACCAAGATCTCACCACTGGTGTTAATAAATAATCAGGTGTGCATTTCATCTCTGAGTGTAACTAATCAAAAGATATAAATATTTCTAACAAAATTGGGGTGGGGGGTGGGCATATGTGAAGGTGGATGGGGGTATAAAGGGATAAATGGTGATGGAAAAAATAAAATAAAATAAATAAATGTAAAAAAATTAAGGAAAAATATTAAGAATGATTTTTTCCTCTTCTTAGGGTCCTTCAAAGAGAAGGGCTCCCTAAGAACATCTTTCTAAAATTCTTCCTTATCACCTCTGGTTAATTACCTCAAACTGTGTTCACTAACAGAGAATTTATATCTTAAAAGAATGCAGTCTCCCAATTTGTAGCTAAAATGACAAATATGGTGAGAGGCTTGTTCCGATTCTCACCTAAAGGGGAGAAATGTCTCATTTATATTGTTCGTATTTTTTCTAATGCAAACTGAGTATAGGATAAGAGTCAATATAAGAAAAAGTGTAGCCTTGACTGCAGCAGTCCTGACAAATAACAGTTAAGAGGATGGTCGAGGCCCCGCAACTTCATGAGTCAAATTAAAACTATTAACACCGTTAGACACCAGGCTCAGAATCTCTGGGTGAGATGGCTAGAAACTAGAGTACCAATTCAGCTAGTCACTTGATTTTTAACTTGTAATATTTAGTAGGAAAAATTATGGTGCAACCTCATTTACTTGTTTTTCCAACAAGTATTATCTGAGCACAGTCTATGTGCCAGAAAACATGATAAAATGTTTGTTTTCCTGGGACCACTAATGAATTAGTTCCCTTTTAGGTAGGGGCAATTCCCTGCTTTCAGAAATCATATACTGAAAGCATTTCTGAAAGGTATATAAAAGTCCAATCATCAGTTTTCATGTTAAAAGAACAGATGGTCAAATCTCAAAGGGAAGGCAGAGTAGGTGGGTGGGAAGAGATCAACCAAAGAACTTGTATGCATATATGCATAACCCATGAACACAGACAATAGGGTGGTGAAGGCCTTAGGTGAGGGGGGGTGAAGGGGGGGCAGAGTAGGAGGGGGGCTGGGGCCGGCCACCCAAAAGATATATGTAATACTTTCAACGATAAAGATTAAAAAAAAAGGATCCATCCTCAAAAACCTGAAACCTTTTATGAAATCCCTAATTAAATATTACTTTCATTCAAAGTATTTGACAATGTATTTCTGAAATTTCTTTCTTACTTTAGGTCCAATGAGCTTTAAGTGAGGCTAAAGATTTGATGCTCTCCTGACTTCTCCCAATTATAGTACCTATTCAAGGGCTATTATGAAAATCAGTATTACCAATTTTATCGTTTTCCTTTTTCCAAACAACTCACTACACCTCAGAATATTCTTTTTCCATATAAATGTCTAAATGCAGCATACAAAAGAAGTTTTCATGTTTGATGTATGAAAATGTGGGTTTAAAAAAGTCAAATCTCTAAAAGTCAGGGATTGCTTGTGTATGGAATTGAATTTTAGAGGAAGTTGATGGTGATTAATTAGGTGGGTTTTAGTTCTAATATTGGACAAAGTGTTTATAGAAACTATTTGGCTCTTTGGTCATCCCCAGTCATGTTAACTATTTATTCATTACAAATTGTGATTCAGCTTTTGGAGCCCATATAACCATACTGCAGCTTTTATTCTTTCTTAATCTTTCTAGCAAATCTTTAATTCTCTCTTTCCAACTCCTCACCATTCAATTATTCAGGCCTTTACAAATCCATCATCTACAATTAAGATCCATCTCTTTAGTCTTCCTAGTACCCTTTGCAGGTTCTACACACAAATGTCTCCACATCCTCACACACTGCATCGTCTCTTTGTACCCTGCATTGTTCACCAAGAAACACAACTAATCAGAAGTGTGAGCACTGATTATTTCTGAGATTCCAAAGTGAAGGATGTCCTGTCCTTAAGTTGCAAGAAATTTTGAAATCTCTGCATATTTAAGACTTGTTCTATGCTGGCTTCATAGTACAGGGTAATATCATTGGACTAGACAACTACTAATGAGGCATTATCTGGGGGAATAGAACTGCTATTCCTTCCTATGCAATAAGTCTATACTGATACTGAAATTGTCTCTATGGTTGAATGATGTTGATATTTAATTCATGAGGCATGTGTGAAGCCCTATTGTTGAAATTCCTAACATCAGAATTCTGCATTCATTTTACAGCAGAAACATGAATTAACTGTAAATGGAAATACTATGAAGAAGCAGGGTATGATAAGTTTTATTACAAAGATCAGCAAAACTCAAAACCATAACTAGAGATACTTCAAGTTCTGTCACTAAAACTGGCTCAGTAGCAACAACATTACTTTAATTCTTATTAACTCCAAAGTGTTCTCTTCTTTTGTGGATCTGTTCTGCAATAGTAATCTCACTAAAAGAAACCAGAATTTTGTGGAGGGTAACTGATTCCATGACAAGTTTAGAATATCCTAGTGATGCCAGTGAATAGGATGAGTCATGCTATCAAAGAAATAGAGTCAACTTAAAAGTGGTTCTTCTGGGCAATTAATGATCACTTATACCTTCTGGTATAGCTTCTGGAACAAAATGAATCTGCAAAAGTGCATTAGCACATTATTAGTACTAATAATGGTGATGTCCAAATGAGAAAAGTTAATATAAGTTGCACAGGTAAATTGTTTTAGAAAAAGCACAAGTAAATAAGTTAGGATGACTATAAATAAATAGAGGAAGGTCATGTATGTGAGTGTGTACTGTTTGATATATTTATTCTGTTAATTATATATTTCTAAAATATAAACTTGTATTTGTTTCTCTTTGTGTAATCCAGAAAACAAAAAGTAATAGTGTAGAGATCAAATAATCAAGAAAGAAAAGATAGATAAGTTCTGTTGGTCATATATAACAGGCAGGTGGGGGAGAAAAAAATGGGTATTTAACATAATCAGATCAATAATAAAGTAGAGCTTCAACCATGTGTTCCAAAGTGATTAATAAAATAAGCGTATTATAAACCAGGTCTAAGTTAACTGGCTCAACCCCTTAGTACCCTATGAAATATAAAAACTAAATGGTATAATTGATAAGCCTCATATGTTTTTATGAAATCAGCATATCATAATGACAAAATACAGGAGATAGCAGATTACAAACAACTAAAACCTATGTCAAAGGTATTAACTTTAAAATAAGCATTACTGCCCAGCAATCATCGACCCATGAACCAGGAGGTCATGGTTCGATTCCCAGTCAGGGTACATGTCCAGGTTGCAGGCTCAATCCCCAGTAGGGGGCTTGCAGGAGGCAGCCGATTGATGATTCTCTCCCATCATTGATGTTTCTATCTCTCTCTTCCTGTCCCTTCCTCTTGCTGAAATCAATAAATACATATATTTTTAAAGTAAAATAAGCATTACTGACTTAACAGTGAAAACTTAACAATATAAAAAGAAGCTCAATTTTGAATCACCTTGGGAGAAGCAAGGCAGATGCAGGTCCCAACCAAGAATCTAAATCCAAACTGTTTAGAGAAGATATCCTTTATTCTTTCAGTTCAAGTAAGACAACTACAACTCAGAAATATATCCAAGTAATATCACTAAACATTTAAGAGGTATCAAAATAACTCTAGCTATATTATTTGAAAGATATGTTAATAAATGGAGAACTAATAAATTGATTAAATCTCAGAATTGGTCTGTGTGCATAATTAAGTTAGTGATAACTGTGTCTTTAGTCTTCTCTTTATGGTATATGAATTAGTCATAAAAATGTCATAATTATAATTTAATTTTTTCAAATGGAATTTAAAATGTATCATCTATCTTTAAAAGCTAAAATGGTTTTAAATGTTTATTACATTTATATGTTGAACACACTGAACATTAAACAAAGAACAAATAATCACAGATGTGCCTCTGAGTACAAAAGCCTCTCAGACATAAAAGAAGCTTTTGTCAGGAAGTGAAGTGTGCCCATTAGCACCTATTGTCACATTAGCAAAGATTGTTTCCTTAATAAGAGGAGAGGGCAATATTCTCAGATTATCATTCTCAGAAATTTTTAATGAAAAATGAAAGGTAAGAGCCAGAGGGATAATCCAAATAGATCAGGCCTGAATAGGACAAGACAGTATAAATATTGTTTTCATTACTGTTTTGATAATTCAACCATATCTGTCATTTCTGACCTGTCATTTTAACATTTCTATATCCTAGCATTTCTTCAGGTGATAAATCTGGGCAATATAACTTCATAGCAAAAATTGGCAGTTTGTAGTAAAGAAAATCTGGATTCCAGTTGGTTTCCCATTATTAACTATGTCTGGTTCATATTATTTAATACTAGAGGCCCAGTGCACAAAAATTTGTGCACTCGGGGGGGGGGGGGGGGTGTCCCCCAGCCCGGCCTGTGCCCTCTCGCAGTCTGGGACCCCTCGGGAGATAACGACCTGCTGGCTTAGACCTGCTTCTGGGTGGCAGAGGGCAGGCCCAATACCTAAGTGCAGCCCCTGGTCAGGCTCAGAGCAGGGCCGATTGGGGAGTTGGGGCGTCGCCCCGTCATGCACAGAGCAGGGCGGATCGGGAGGTTGCCATGCCACCCTCAGTCACACTCAGGGTAGGGCCGATTGGGGGTTGGGGCACCACCCCCTGTCACACTCAAGGCAGGGTCGATGGGGAGGTTGCGGTGCCACCCCCTGTCACACACAGAGCAGGGCCGATCAGGGGGTTGGGGCGCTGCCCCCTGTCATGCACAGAGCAGGGCCCATCAGGGGTGTTGGGGCTCCATACCTGTCACGCACAGAGCAGGGCCTATCAGGGGGTTGAGGAGTTCCCCCCTGTCACTCACAGAGTAGGGCCAATAGGGGAGTTGGGGCACAGCCCCCTGTCACACACAGAGCAGGGCGGATAAGGGGGTTGGGGCGCTGCACCCTGTCACACTCAGGGCAGGACCAATGGGGAGGTTATGGCTCTACCCTGTCACACACAGAGCAAGGCCCGTGGAGGGGGGTTGGGGCGCCACCCTCTATCACCCACAGAGCAGGGCCGATCAGGGGGTTGGGGCACCGCCACTGTCACACTCAGGGCAGGGCCGATGGAGAGGTTATGGCTCTACCCTATCACACATAGAGCAGGGCCCGTTGGGGGGGGGGGGGGTTGGGGCGCCGCACCCTGTCACACACAGAGCAGGGCCGATCAGGGGGTTGGTGCGCTGCACCCTGTCAAACACAGAGGCGCAGGGCAATCAGGGGATTGGGGAGCTCCCCCCTATCAGGCACAGAGCAGGGCAGATAGGGAGGTTGTGGCTCCTCCCCCTGTCACACACAGAGCCGCAGGGCGATCAGGGGGTTTGGGCGCTGCCCCCTGTCACGCTGATCCCGGTGCCGGGAGCCTCGCTGCTCCGCTGATCCCGGTGCTGGGAGGTATATTACCCTTTTACTATATAGGATAGAGGCCTGGTGCACGGGTGGGGGCCGGCTGGTTTGCCCTGAAGGGTGTCCTGGATCAGGGTGGGGGTCCCCACTGGGGTGCCTGGCCAGTCTGGGTGAGGGGCTGAGGGCTGTTTTCCCGAAGCGAGTGACTGAAGCTTCCAACCGCTCCTTGTTTTCTTTTTTTTTTTTTTATTCTGGGCCAGCTTTAGCTCTGAGGCCTCGCCTCTGAAAACATCGATACAATGTTGCTAAAGCCCGGCTGAATGAAAGCCAGTTTCTGGGGTTTTGTTTATTTTCTTATTTGCAACATAGTACATAGTTGCTTAGAGTTGTAGCTCAGAGGCTGTAAAGTGAGGCGGGGAACGTTGGAGTCTGCAGTCACTGAAGCAAGCCTCATGTTCGCTTCCAGCTGCCTGGCTGCCGGCCGCCATCTTGGCTGACAGTTAATTTGCATATACTCACTGATTAGCCAATGAAAAGGGTAGCGGTCGTACGCTAATTACCATGTTTCTCTTTTATTAGTGTAGATCCCTAACTTTCCATTTTTAATCATTAATATTGGCTTATTTATATCTGCTGTAAAGATGAACAAGAATTAAATATACAAAAGTACCTGTACCTGATGTACTGTAGTTGATTAATAAATATTAGTTGTGCCGATTTCATAAGGATGAGATAGAAATAGACATAAATAATAAATCTAATCCTCCCTAGCAATAGAGAGAGTGTGTTTCACCCTTGAAAATGATGGTGACCATGAAAACATGCTTCTCATATCTCCCCTAGGGGAACATAATTGGCCTAGAGGTCTAGCTGCTATACTCTGAAATCCCTTACCACTTCTACATTTACCGGTGATGCTCCCAGCAAATGATGGGACAGGGCAAGCCTAGAAAGGCAGAGGTCTCTGAACAGGAGCTTTCGGTTTATGAATTCCCCATCAGCCTTGCTGCGCTTCGTCAGAAAAGTACTACAATCTAAGACTTTTGTATCCAACCTTTCTTCTTTACTGTACTTCTCTCCTTCACAGTCACATCTGCATCATAGTCTAATCTTCTCCCAGCTTCTCCTAGCTCCCTTCCCATTTTATCTCACAAGCTATTCCCCTAAGAAATTTCTTACACGTCTATTTGGCGTCTGTTTCTCAAAAGAGCTGGACTAATGCGGGACCCAGGTTCTTATATTCCATTAGGGCAATAATTATAACATTATAAAGCTTTTAGTAGGTTGAAGAATTAATTCTCTTCTGAAAGAAGACCTTACTTTGAATCTTAAAATATACATTTATAATTCTTATAGCTATTATGGTAACTCCTTTAGACACCTAGATTCCTAAGAGACAAAAAATTAACCAAATTGAAATACCAAAAAAAAAAGCAGAGCCTATAGATTTAAGGACGTAAATGTCCTAACATTAAAAGATTATATTAAATCCATTAAAATAATCCGTTTACAAAAGCTAATGCTACCATTAGTGAAAATAATGACAAGCACTTGTGGAACTGTACATTTAAAATTCAAGATAACCCTTGGTCAAGACCATGTAGCTCATGTTTTAAAATCAATCATAAAATATACTTTCTGAAGTCTATGCTTAGTTATCAAAACACATGCTTCCAAAAGGCCATGGTACAGATCCATAAACCTATAATGGGTTAAGACTATATGTTCTAAAGGGGTATAATTTTAAATAGTTTATTAGCAATTAAACAGAATCAGAACCTTAAACTGACCCTGAAAAAAAAAAATCAAATTCGTATCCCCTTCATAGACCAAAACCTCTAATTTTCTATTACTGAAAAGAGTTCTCACACTACTTTATTTAAACATTTTCTTAGCATCCTTGAAGGTTGCCAATATAAATCAAATTTCTGCCAACCAATGACATTTCTCTGGAACTAAATTTTCATATTGGTTCTTTCCATATTGCCTTCTTTCTTATTTTGAATTAAAAATATACATTTATAATTCTTATAACTATTACAGTAACTCCTTTAGACATCTAGATTCCTAAGAGGCTAAAAATTAATCCAAATGAATTGGAAAAAAATTAATACTTTTGCAAGGTGCTCTCTCTGCTAAGTTCTTGCAGTCCACTTTTGCTCTATGGCCATATATGAACTCAGATGTCCTACCCAAAAGTGGTCACTAAACATTGAAATGGTTATTAAGCACCTACTATGGGAAATATATCATAACAAAAAGAGAAATGTCTTTCTTCTTGAATTACTCCCACATTATCAGCATTATAACATATCTAAATGCTAGAAGATTCTGCCTGCTTGAAGAGTGGGTTCAACTACAGAGCCTAATGAATTACTCAGCTTTACTTCTTTCCTGACAACTGATAATATTTTTGCAGAAAAGCCACACTAAGTAGGTAAATGGACAAAAGTTGTTAACTTCACCCTTTTCTATGTCTGTTTAACCCACTGAATGCAGCTCTTCTACAAAAATATTTAGCTTTCAGTTATCATTTCTAAATATTACTCTCTTTAGTCCTTTAATCATTTTTACTGAAATACCCAGATTCCTGCCAATTGATAACATTTTTCTGGAACTAAATTTGCAAAGAGATCTTAAAGTATATTCATAAGATATATAATTACATGGGCTCTATAATACAGAAAAATAATCCATCATCTTATTTTTTTTTCAATTCAAGGGTAGTTCTCTTCAGGAAAGTCATGACTTGGAGGGTCTTAAAAGCTAGAACTGTTAATTTTATTTAACAAACACTTATTCATCAGTGCTTGCTATGAGAAATAATTTTCTTTATTTAGAAATACTAACTCATAAAAATCCCCTCAGCAATCCTAGGAGGTAGGTATTATTCCCAGTGTGGCAGATTGAGTTAAGTAATTTAAAGGTCACACAAGGTGGAAATCACCAGCTAAATTTGAAATCACATGGCTTTGACATAGAGTCAACAATCTTAGTGTAGTTTCTGCTGCCTCCAGGGACAACAAACTGAGATTATAGAACTCAGTGCTATAGGAAAGAAGTGATTAGCCTCATTATAATTTCCCTGGATGACAAAGGGTTTTCCTCCCATATCCACTGGAGAATGGTTAATGGTAGCTGCTTGGAAGTCTTATGAAGAATTTTGAAAATGGTTCTACACCCAATAGGAAAGAGTTCAAGAGTCCCCCTCCTTATCTACAGTTTTGCTTTCTACCTTTTCAGTTACCAGCAGAAAAACACAGTCTGAAAATGTTAAATGGAAAATTCCATAAATAAACAATTAAAAAGTTTTAAATTGCACAATGTTCTGAGTAGCATAATAAAATATCACGCCATCTCATGCTGTCCCTTTCCATCTTGCCCCAGAAGTGAATCATCCCTTTGTCCAGCATATACATGCTGTATATACTACCCACATGTTAGTCACTGATAAGAAAATTAGTTCTGGAGAAGTGGCTCACCCAATGACATACTGCTAGAAACTATTAAAGCCAAAGGTCAAGTCAAAGACTCCAAACACCATTCTTCTCACTGATCCACAGTGCCTTTAATTGAAAACTATTCATCAAAGTGACTAAAAAGTTGAGTTTTGTTGTTGTGATAGTACTTGATATTTCTGTCATGCTGAAGTTTAAAATCTATGATTTTCCATACTGTTAGAGACACTATAATCCTTGCAATTATTTAAAATGCCAATTAAGGAGTTAGAATTACAGAAATGTGAAATAAAAAATAACATCTTTTATTAGTACATAAAAGACAAAATCTGTATATATAAAAGCTTAAGCAACCACCTGACCATTCGACTGTATGACCAGTAGCTATGATGCGCAATGACTAGCAGGGGGCAGACGCTCAACACAGGAGCTTCAGTGACTTGGCAGCTGCGGTTCCTGGGTGATGCACTCAGAACCAGAGAGGAGGGAGCCCGATTCCAGGGTGTGTCACTCGAGAACTGCCCTCTCGCAATCTGGGACCCCTCAGGGGATGTCAGAGAGCAGGTTTTGGCCCGATCCCCACAGGCCAGGCTGAGAGACCCCACTGGTGCACGAATCCATGCACCAGGCCTCTACTTTTTATATAATCTGTAAATTCTCCTTATGAAACATTAGATAGAAAGCTCCCTATTACTTATTTACTTAGAAATAAATATGAAATAAAGCTCTCTGTTATGCTCCAGCTACTTTTTTGTTAAGATAAAATTTGCATGCAATGAAATTTAGAGGAAACTGGAATGTTCATACATTGCTAGTGGGAATGTAAAATAGTATAACTCTATTAGAGGACTGCTGTGTAGTTTCTTATGAAGTTAGTCATGCATGTACTTTAAAATACAATAGTTCTACTTGTAGCTAACTATCCAGAAGAAATGGAAATGTATCTTTGTACAAATATTTATACATAATTGTTTGTATAGGCTTTAGCCCAATATATAAAATTCATATACAATCATAACATATATCAACTGGAAAATGGATGAATAAGTTAAAATATTAAATAATGGAATACTACTTAGTAATTAAGAAGAACAAACACAAAAACATGGCCGAATCTCAAAAACAATGCTGGACAAGTCTGCTTTCATCCATATATATTTACTTGGCCCAATGCTAGGTGCATATATGTTTACAAAGGTTATATTCTCTTTTTGTATTGATCCCTTTAGTACTATGTAGTATCCTTATTTATCTCATGTTATGGCCTTTATTTTGAAGTCTAATTTGTCCAATATAAGTATTGCTACCCCAGATTTTTTAAAAATATATTTTATTGATTGTTTTTTACAGAGAGGAAGGGAGAGGGATAGAGAGTTAGAAACATGGATGAGAGAGAAACATCGATCAGCTGCCTCCTGCACACTCCCTACTGGGGATGTGCCCACAACCAAGGTACATGCCCTTGACCGGAATTGAACCTGGGACCCTTGAGTCCACAGGCCGATCCTCTATCCACTGAGCCAAACCGATTAGGGCCAGATTTTTTCATTTCAATTTGCATGAAATATTTTTTCCCATCCCTTCACTTTCACCTTTGTGAGTCTTTTGTTTTGAGACAGCATCTACATGAGTCATGTTTACTTATCCATTCAGCTACCCTGTGTTTTTTATGAGAGCATTTAATCCATTTAAATTTAAGGTTAGGTACTTATTTGTTGCCATTTTTCTTTTATACCTATGTTCCTCCCTATATATATTTATTCTCCTTCTTCAACCAGGTCCTTTAACATTTCTTGCAATAATAGTATGGCAGTAATGAACTCCTTTAGTCTTTTTTTTTTTTTTTGGTCTGGAAAAGCCCTTCATTTCACCTTCATTTTAAATTAGAGGCCCGGTGCACGAATTTGTGCACCAGTGGGATCCCTTGGCCTAGCCTGCAAGATCGGGCCATCCCCCGAGGGATTCTGGATTTTGAGAGGGCGCAGGCCAGGCCAAGGGTCCCCACCGATGCAAGATTGGGGCCAGGAAGAGACATGGGAGGTTGGCCAGCCAGGGAGGGACTGCAGGAGGGCTCCAGAGTGTGTCTGGCCCATCTCTCTCAGTCCTGATCAGCCAGACCCCAGCATCAAGCTAGCCGACTGGTCAGACTGTCTGCCCCCTGGTGGTCAGTGCACATCATAGTGAGTGGTTGAACAGCCTTAGCATATCATTAGCATTAGCATATTATGCTTTGATTTGTTGAATGGATGATTGGACGACTGGACACTTAGACTATTAGGCTTTTATTTTATCAGACTAGAGGCCCGGTGCACGAAATTCATGCATGGCGGGTGTGGAGGAGTCCCTCAGCCCAGCCTGCACCCTCTTGCATTCTGAGACCCCTACGGGATCGGGCCTAAACTGGCAGTCGGACATCCCTCTCACAATCCAGGATCGCTGGCTCCTAACCGCTGGCCTACCTGCCTCCCTCATTGCCCCTAACCGCCTCTGCCTGCCTGCCTGATCGCCCCTAACTACCTCTGCCTCGGCCCTGCTGCAGCGGCTGCATCCGGAATGACATCCAGAAGATCGTTCAGCTGTCTGGTCTAATTAGCATATTATACTTTTATTATTATAGATGATAGCCTTGCTAGGTAGAGTGGTCTTGGTTTTAGGTCCTCGCCTGTCATCACTTGGAATATTTCATGCAAATCTCTTCTGGCCTTAAGTGTTTCTGTTGAGCAATCAGCTGACAGCTCTAAGGTAACTCCCATGTAGGTAACTAACTGTCTTTAAGATTCTCCTTATCTTTAACCTTTGCTTCCTGAACTAGTATGACTTTTTCCTTTACCAGATTAGGAGAGTTTTCAGCCACTATTTCTTCAAACAGTTTCTGTATCCCTTTATCACTTTCATCTCCTCTGTTAACTTTATGACACTTGTTTTGTTATGCTTGATATCATCCCAGAGGTCCCTAGACTTTCCTCATTTTTTTAAAGTTTAATTTTCTTTTTGATGTCCTGCTTTGGTGCTTACTATATCTTGTCCTCTAAATCTATAATTAGGTCCTCGGCTTCACCTATCCTGCTGATGATCCCTTTTAGTGTATTCTTCATTTCAGATACTTATATTCTTCATTTCTGACTGGTTCTTTTTTTGTTGTTTATATGTCCTTTTTAATGCTTAGTATCTCTCACTAAGATCATCCATTTTTCCACTAAGGTTTTTGGGCATCCTTACAATCATTGTTTCAAAATCTGCATCTGGTATTTTGATTGCTTCCATTTCATTTAATTCTTTTTCTGATTATTTTTCTTGTTCTTTCATTTGGGACATATTTCTTTTTTAAAAAAAAATAATTTTTATTTCTTAAATTATTACAAGAGTATTACATACGTCTCCTTCCCCCACCCCCTTGACATTTCCCCGGCCCCTACCCACCGCCCCCCCCCACCCCATGTCTTGTGTTCATTGGTTAATCCTATATGCATGCATATAAGTCCTTCAGTTGATCTCTTAATCCCCCCCCCCAAACCCTCCCAAGGCTTCCCACTGTAGTTTGACAGTCTGTTCAATGTTGCTCTGCCTCTGTATCTACTCCTGTTCATCAGTCTATACTGGTCCCCTTTGTCTGTCCCAACCTCACTGGAGTAGTCTCAACCTCACCAGGGCCGTCTGAGCCTCACCAGGGCCGTTACAGCCTCACCAGGGGCGTCCTGACCTCACCGGGGCCGTTTCAACCTCACTGGGGTTGTCCCTACCTCACGGGGGTCATTTCAACCTCACTGGGGCCGTTTCAACCTCACTGGGTCGTCCCTACCACACCGGGGCCGTTTCAACCTCACCAGAGCTGGGACATATTTCTTTACCTCTCATTTTGTCTCTGTGTATTAAGTTGATCTGCCTATGACTCCCAAAGTTGTTATCATGGCTTTATGATGAAGGTGTCTTTTTGGGCTCTGTGGCACAATCTTCCAGATCACCTGAGCTCCTTGCTCCAGGAATGTTTCTTGTAGGTTATGGGCACCCTCCTGTCATCATTGAGTCTTGAATGCAATTGGCTCTTTTGTGGGTGGAGTTAACCCTTCAGGCTGGGTGACTATAAGAGTAAACCTCATCACCATGTGTGTATGAGATGCTATGCAGGGGCTCTCCCTGTGGTGGAGTTGTTCCAAATAGGATATGGTATTTGCCAGAATATGCCTTTGGGTATGCTGCTTGTGTGGCTAGTTGGGTCAAGCTCTGGTGTGTTCTAAAGCCCGCCACTGGTTATGTTGGTTCTGGGTCCATTTGGAAGGTTTTCCAGTACAGGTCAATGTCTAATGTTATGTGTAGCCGGCCTTTAACTACCTGTCTAGAGCTTCTAGGCTGTTTACTGTTTATGGCTGTATCTACTGGACCTGGATGTGCATAGAGGGGACAATTTCTGTATAAGAGTCAGCTTCCTCTAGCTTAGAGCTATAGGTAGATTTGTAAAAGGACCAAGGATCCCTAAGGTCTGCCCCCACATGTCAGCTACTTTGTCTCCTCTTGAATTTGCCTGGTCTTCCTCCAGAGCAATCCACAGACTGTGAGCTCAGTGGGGCATGGCCACCAGGTTCAGGAGGACAGGGTCACACAGTCAGGCACTCAATAAGGGGAAAGTGACCACTACTCCAGAGTCAAAGCACCCTGTCTCTGCCAGAGTCTCCAATTATAGTTTCTCCTGCAAGGGCTCACTGCTGGTTTAGGTTATGTGCAGCCAGCCACCTGCTCTGCAGGAGCAAGCTCATCTGTCCCAGCCTCAAGAATTCTGATCAAAAGATTCTCCTACTGAGGGTGATGCCAGCTCAGCCCATAGGAAGGGGCTAAGCACTTCATCCCACTCCCAGACAATAGCCTCTGTGGGAATTAACCTTTGAATGACTCAGCTCTGAGCCACTCTCCCTTTTCCCCATGGAAGTAAGTTCAGCAGGGCAGGTATCTGGGATTTGGCAGGGCTGATCCAAACAGCCTCCTGTTGGCAGTGATGCTTGCAAGCCTGTGGGATGGGGTGGGCACTTCTTCCCCTTCCCAGGTTAGTGCAGGCTGAGCTTATCAGGGAGATAGAAGTGCCTCCCCCTGCCCCCCACCCCTCACAACACAGTCACACATCCCAGCCAGTCTGGTTCCCAGACAAAAGATTCCTTAGGATACATGGTCTGAAAGTCCCAGCTCTGCATGGCACTCTAGTCTGCTGAACTCCGCAGGATGGGGCAGGCCAAGGGATTGAACAGGTAGGGGGGAGAGGTGCCTGCTGTGCTCTCAAGGTGGGGGAGACCAGCCCTCTTGCCAAAGCCACAGTTTAGTAACTGTCTCAGTCTCCACCAAGAGCCTCCCCAGAAAAAGAGAGCCCCAAAAGTCATTGCTGGCTGCAGGCAGCAGACCCCCCAGAGGTCCTGATTATGACAGAGTGGGCACACCAGCATTTGGTGATCAGGCAGTACACTCCTTAGGCTGGTGCTGTAACAAAAGGGGTGCTTGTCCCTCAAAAGGTGGGAGATTGAATCCCCACTGATTTTCACCACCAGATGCTATATAGGCTCTTCTTCCCATCTCTGTTGCTCTGGGCTGGGGATCCCTGCATGGAGTTAAGACCCTACACTCCTGGGAGGAGGGAGTTTTGCAGCTACGATATCCCTCTGGCTTCTGGGTGTGGGGGCTAGCCTTTCCTGTGTCTCCACCCTTCTGACAAGTCTCTGTGTGGCTTTTGCTATAAACTCTTGGTCATAATATTTCAGTTCAGCTAGCCTTCAGTTAGTTATTCAGGTTGATTGCTCTATAATGGAGCTATAAATCAGTTTTGGGACCAAGAGCAGGCAACTGTAGCCTCCACCTACTCTGCAGCCACCTTGGAATATCATTAAATGTATTTTTTTTAAGTGTTGATTGAGCATTCAAGCATGTTATGTAAAGTGTTTGTTCAAGTATTTTGCCAAATTTTTAATTGAATTTTCTAAGCAGCCCAGTTCATTTCTTAGTATATGTTGGACATTATAAGAAACATGGATTGTGCTGACTCTTTTAAAGGTCTTGAGATTATTGGTGGTGGCAGTTAAATTACTGTCAGCTCTTTTTGATCTCTTTAGACTTGGTTTTAACCTTTGAAATTATATCTGGCTTGTTTTTAGTCCTATCCATACTTAGCATGTCATCCTTACTCCAGTTGGCATTTCCGGGTCTTAGTTAAAAGCCTGGGGAGCGGTAAGTTCTCTCCTGTCTGACTGGTTTGAAACTCCAACACCCTCTAGTACCTCAGTTAGGCTTTAAGGCCACCATTAGATACTCTTGGTTAGGAAACTTACCCTGTACATGAGTACACTAGCCTTTAGCCAAGAGGTTGCAGTATAATCCTCACAGACTTCTGATGTTCCCCCTCTGCACAGCTACCTCTAATACCCATCTGACAAATATTAGCCACTTCAGCAGCCCCAAACTCTAATATCTGCCTCCTCTACTCAATGAGGCCACCATGCTTTGCCAGGGCTCCATATTCCTCTCTGTAGTAGGGAACATGATTCAACCAGTCCTTGCAAATATATACTCATGTTGTAGATATTAAAAATACCTGGCCCATACATTTCACCTAGTCTTACAGTTATAGGCAGAAAAGCAAGTTGGTTATAAGTCACTCCATGATAGCCATAGTGAAGTCTTCTAGCTATATTTAACTCTAACCAAAGGTCAAGAAATCCTATCCAATAAAAATTTCCTTTTCAAAATCTCCCTGTATTAATTGGAAATATTTCCAATTATATTCTCATGACTTTTTAAGAGTCTCTGGAAAGAGCTATTAGTTAGAATCTGCCTCTAAGCTCTCCAATCCATAGTAACATGCAAAGTAAAATTATAAAGCATATTGACCAAGTTTTTAAATTATAAAAATTAATATTTAAATTATAAATATTAGTCCTCAGCTAATACAGAAAAAAATTGTGACTATTAAAACAACATATAAAAATATTCATTTAATCTCAGACTTTTAACATGCATGAATATAGTAATAAAATTATCTCAAATTGGGTAAAAAATATTTCATGTCAATCAAAAGCAATATTATATATGGATAGGACATAAAATCTGTATAACAAGGCATCTGATAGATGTTTGAGGGACTGTAAAAGATATTAAAATGGTATTTTTAGGGGAGAAGCAAGATGGCGGCGATATAGGCAGACGCGTCCCAGGTCTTGTCCCGGAGAAAATGGAGTAAGCAGCTGAAACTAATAACACCCACCCCGAATTGGCGAAATTACTCAGCTGGTGAGACGGTTTGCAGCTGGGAAGGGCAGAGCTCCCCTGGAAAGGTAAAAAACCAGCGATCTGGGCAGGAAACTTTGCAAGACCTCTTAGCCCAGAGGGTCGGAGGGAGACCGCGTGGCAGACAGCCGCGTCTCTAGGGACAGACACAGCCCCTGACTGGGGAAAGGAGTTCCATGGGATTCCTGGTGCCGGGGGACTTGAGATATGGATTCTGTGATTACAGAAGACTGAGCCTAAAGGAGGCAGCCTGAGGAGCTGACCAGAGCATGCAGTGCTGGTAAGAGAGGAGCATTTCCGCAGCCGGCTGGCGTTTGTTTGTTTCTTTGTTTTCACTGAACCCTGCTCATAGGACAGTTCGGATACAGACACTCACCTGTGCTGAAGAGAGGGAGAAGGTGTGGACGAGTGGAATCTGGGGAGAAGCTGAGGAGAGAGGGGGGAGGGGGAGAGGTGGCAGCGAATTGAGTGCTGAGACACCCCTGGGCCCAGGACTGGGGCAGCCATTCTCTCCAGAGGGTGGAATTCCTCCCCCCAGACCCCAGGCAAGGAGCACAGCCACACCCAGATTCCACCCTGTATGAGATAAAGGATTAAAATAAGCTGATTAGTCCCTGGGAGTTACCAGGGTCTGACCTATAGAGGGACTTTCAGGCCCACCAACAACACAGAGCAGGGTAACGATTATTTAAGAACCAGCTCTGGGCAGTTGACCTCCTCAAACCAGTTTTAAGTGCAATAGAGAATATAAACCCTTATTGCTGGGTAGAGAAGCCGTATAGCCTCAGAGGCCAACCCCAAAACACTGCCACCCAGAGGCTGAGCCACAAACTGAGTCTTAGGTGAACACAAATTAAGGCAGTCTGGATCACAAATACGGCCTGCTTTAAAATCAGGACTGTGATTTACAATACGGAGGAACAGTGTATCGCAGGGAAATTCAACACTCTCCTGAATACCTGGCAGGACTAAGGCGAGCCAGGCTGAAGAGTAGAAGAACCGAAAAACCTTCACTACTGCAAAATTTTTTTTCTTTTTTCGCCTTTCAATTAAGAAACCAATTTTTTTTCTTTTTCTCCTTTTTCCAAAACCTGATTTTACCCTTTTAATTACTACATTTTTATTTTTAACCAGTATTATTACTGCTACCATTTTACTATTTTTTAAAGTGCCATTTTATTTTCTCTTTTTTTATTTTGGGAGTAGTGTTCTCCATTCTATTTTCATCATTCCTTTAGCATCAATTTTCCCTACCTCAATTTTACCTCTATGCTAAAACCCTCTTCCTCACCTTTCCCCTTTCGGTGTCCTGTTTCTCTTACCCTATTCCTGCTTTAGATTTTCCCTATTCCATCTTTTTACCCCCTGTCTAATTTCACCCTTCTTATATATCCTATTTCCAATTCACTGCTCTAAATTCTTATACAGCTATCCCTTATCCTTCTTCACTATCCAAACATTTTTTTTCTCTTATCTTTCTATTGTTATCTTGCTGTTTGCTTGATTGTTGAATATATTGTTTTTTTGTTTGTTTGTTTGTGTGTTTTGTTTTTTGTTTTGCTTGTTTTGTTTTGTGTTGTTCTTTTTTTTATTTTTTAGGACTCGTTGTGTAGTTGTTTTGCTTTTTCTTTTTATTTTTATCGCTGGTTTCCCCTCCCTCACCTCCCCCACTCCCCAGCTATTTTTATGCTTCTGTTTTCCCTTGCCGCTCCTAATATCATTGGTTGTTTGTAGTTTGCATTCATCTCCAGGGATCTGTTGCTGGAATTTTTTGGGATTAGTGGCAGTTCTATCAGAGTTTTCTCCTCATACAAATAGTCTCTTCCCCTCTTCTATTTCATTCTCTCTTTTCGCTCTTTTTTTTTCCTTTTTTTTCCTCCTCTTTTTTTCCCAATTTCATTTTTGCACTCCTTTTTTTTCTTTCTCATTTTTCTTTTCTTTTTTCTCTTTTCTCTTTTTCTCTTCTTTCCTCCTTACCCCCTAATTCTCTTAATTCGGGGGGTCACCTTTATTTGGGGTTATTAATATCGTGAATATATTTGTGTTCAGTGCCTGGTACGTTGTGCCCTGTTGTGTTGTATTTTGTGCCTTTAAATCAACTCAGCAGATCCAAGCAACAGCAGCCTCCTGATCACCACACCCTCTGTCTGAGGAACAGCAGCTGTACGTGAAGCCTCCCCCCACCAGCCAGAAGAGCCACCACAGCTGTGAACAACACCCACCAGAGGAGCTGCTGCCAACTGAGGAGCAGCTGCTATTTCAACCACCCAAGGAGCAACCACAGCCCAAGGAGCCCCTGCCACCCAGGGAGCAGCCACTGAACGACTCAACATCTAGATATGTCAGTGAGATCAAACATGGGTAGGCAAAGAAAACCCCAAAGGAAAGAAAAGGAGGACTCGCCAGAAAAGCTGCTAAATGAGACAGAGGCATGCAACATGACAGAAACAGAATTCAGAATAAGGGTCCTAGCATGCATAAACCGGATGGAGGAAAAAATCAACTACTTATGCAAGAAGCAAGAAGAAACACATGAAAAAATCAATAACTTATGCAAGACCCAAGAAGAAATGAAGAGCGATATAGCTGCAATAAAAAACACCATTGAAAGCATCAACAGTAGACAAGGAGAAGCAGAAGACCGAATTAGTGAATTAGAACACAAGGAAGCTAAACACACCCAAACTGTACTGCAATTGGAGAAAAAATTAAAAGACAGGAGGAGAGCCTAAGGGAGCTTTGGGACAACATGAAATGAAACAACATACAAATAATAGGGGTGCCAGAACAACAGAAAGAGGAACAAGGTTTAGAAAACCTACTCGAAGAAATAATATCAGAAAAATTCCCTGAGGTGGGGAAGAAAAAAGTCACACAAGCACAGAGAGTCCCAAACAAGGTGAACCCGAAAAGATCCACACCAAGACACATCATAATTACCATGGCAAATGTTCAGGACAAAAAGAGAATCTTACAGGCTGCAAGAGAGAGATGGAAAGTTACATACAAAGGATCTCCCATTAGACTATCAAATGATTTCTCAACAGAAACACATCAGGCCAGAAAAGAATGGATGGAAATTTACAAAGTGATGCAAAGCAAAGGACTGAATCCAAGAATACTCTATCCAGCAAGGCTATCATTCAAATTTGAAGGGGAAATAAGAAGCTTCACAGACAAAAAAAAGCTAAGGGAGTTTATCACCACCAAGCCAGCAATGCAAGAAATGCTAAAGGGACTGGTGTAAAAAGAAGAAATAAAAAGCTCAGAAAGAAAACAGCCACACACACACAAAAAAGAAATGGCTACAAACAAGTACCTTTCAATAATAACTTTAAACGTAAACGGACTAAATGCTCCAACCAAAAGACATCAAGTGGCTGAATGGATAAAAAAACATGACCCATACATCTGCTGCCTACAAGAGACCCAAGTCATTAGAAGGGACTCACACAGACTGAAAGTGAAGGGGTGGAAAATATCTTCCAGGCAAATGGAAAGGAAAAGAAAGCTGGGGTAGCAATACTTATATCGGACAAAATAGACCTCAAAGTGAAGGCCATAACCAGAGATAAGGAAGGCCCCTTCATAATACTAAAGGGATCAATACAACAAGAAGATATAACCCTGGTAAACACATATGCACCCAATGCAGGAGCACCCAAATACATAAAAAAACTCCTGGAAGATATCAGGGGAGAGATCGACAACAATACAATCATTTTAGGGGACTTTAATACACCACTGACATCACTGGATAAGTCCTCTAGACCAATAATCAGCAAAGAAACAGCAATCCTAACTGACTCACTAGATCAGATGGACATAATAGACATCTTCAGAACACTTCATCCCAAAGCCGCGGAATATACATTCCACTCAAGTGCTCATGGGACAGATTCAAAAATATACCACATATTGGGTCACAAGCAAAGTCTCCACAAATTCAAGAAGATTGAAATCATAAAAAGCATCTTCTCAGACCACGATGGCATAATATTAGACATAAACTACAATAAAAACAACCCAAAATACTCAAACACTTGGAATCTGAATAGCATGTTATTAAATATTGATTGGGTTACCAATGAGATCAAAGAAGAAATTAAAAACATCCTGGAAACTAATGACAATGAAAACACATCAATCCAAAACCTATGGGACACAATGAAAGCAGTCCTGAGAGGGAAGTTTATAGCTCTACAGGCCTATCTCAAAAAACAGGAAAGAATTAAAAAGAGAGCAACAAGAAAACCCCAGAGTAAGCAGAAGGAAGGAAATAATAAAGATTAGAGCAGAAATCAATGACATAGAGACCAAAAAAACAATACAGAAAATCAATGAAACCAAGAGCTGGTTCTTTGAAAGGATAAACAAGATTGACAAACCTCTAGCCAGGCTCACCAAGAAGCAAAGAGAGAGGACCCAAATAAACAAAATAAGATATGATAGAGGCGAAATAACAACAGACCCCACAGAAATACAAATGATTGTTAAAAAATACTATGGACAGCTCTACTCCAACAAACTAGACAACCTGGAAGAAATGGACAAATTCCTAGAAAAATACAACATTCCAGCACTCAATCAAGAAGAATCTAAAAATCTCAATAGGCCAATAACTATGGAAGAAATTGAAGCAGTCATCAAAAAGCTTCCAGCAAACAAAAGCCCAGGACCAGACAGCTTCACAGGGGAGTTTTACCAAACATTCAAGGAAGAACTAAAACCTATCCTCCTCAGACTAATACAAAAAATTCAAGAGGAAGGAACACTTCCAAGCTGATTCTATGAAACCAGCATCACCCTAATACCAAAACCAGGTAAAGACAACACAATGAAAGAGAATTACAGGCCAATATCCTTCATGAACATAGATGCCAAAATCCTCAACAAAATCTTAGCAAATCGGATCCAGCAGTACATCAGAAAGATCATACACCATGACCAAGTAGGATTTATTCCAGGGATGCAAGGATGGTACAATATCCGCAAATCAATAAACGTGATACATCACATAAACAAATTGAAAGAAAAAAACCACATGGTCATATCAATTGATGCAGAAAAAGCATTCGACAAAATCCAACACCCATTTTTGATAAAAACTCTCAGCAAGGTGGGAGTAGAAGGATCATACCTCAACATAATAAAAGCCATATATGACAGGCCCACAGCCAACATCATACTCAATGGACAAAAACTAACACCATTTCCCCTAAGAACAGGAACAAGACAGGGATGCCCACTCTCACCACTCCTGTTCAACATAGTACTGGAAGTATTAGCCATTGCAATTAGGCAAGAAGAAGAAATAAAAGGCATCCAAATTGGAAAAGAGGAAGTAAAACTGTCCTTATTTGCAGATGACATGATATTATACATACAAAACCCTAGAGACTCCATCGAAAAGCTACTAGACTTAATACATGAATTTGGCAATGTAGCAGGATACAAAATTGACCCCAAGAAATCTGAGGCATTTCTATACACCAATAGTGAACTTTCAGAAAGAGAGATTAGAAAAACAATCCCATTTACCATCGCACCAAAAAAATTAAGATACCTAGGAATAAACTTAACTAAAGAGGTAAAAGACCTCTACTCAGAAAACTACAGGACGTTGAAAAAAGAGATAGAGGAAGACATAAACAGATGGAAGAACATACCGTGTTCATGGATTGGTAGAATCAACATCATTAAAATGTCCATACTACCCAAAGCAATCTATAAATTCAACGCACTTCCCATTAAAATACCAACGGCATACTTCACAGATCTAGAACGAACTCTCCAAAAATTCATCTGGAATAAAAAAAGACCCCGAATAGCTGCAGCAATCCTGAGAAAGAAGAAAGTAGGTGGGATCTCAATACCAGATATCAAGCTGTATTACAAAGCCACTGTTCTCAAAACTGCCTGGTACTGGCACAAGAACAGGCATATAGATCAATGGAATAGAATAGAGAGCCCAGAAATCGGCCCGAACCAATATGCTCAATTAATATTTGACAAAGGAGGAAAGAACATTCAATGGAGCCAAGATAGTCTCTTCAATAAGTGGTGTTGGGAAAATTGGACAGATATATGCAAGAAAATGAAACTAGACCACCAACTTACACCATACACAAAAATAAACTCAAAATGGATAAAGGACTTAAATGTACGACAGGAAACCATAAAAATTCTAGAAGAATTCAAAGCCAACAAAATCTCAGACATATGCCGAAGCAATTTCTTCACTGGTACAGCTCCTAGGGCACTTGAAACTAAAGAGAAAATGAACAAATGGGACTACATCAAAATAAAAAGCTTCTGCACAGCAAAAGAAACCATCAACATAACAACAAGAAAACCCACTGTGTGGGAAAACATATTTGCCAATGTCATATCTGATAAGGGCCTAATCTCCAAAATTTATAGGGAACTCATACAACTTAACAAAAGGAAGATAAACAATCCAATCAAAAAATGGGCAAAGGACCTAAATAGACACGTTTCAAAAGTGGACATTCAGAAAGCCAAGAGACATATGAAAACATGCTCAAAGTCACTAATCATCCGAGAGATGCAAATCAAAACAACAATGAGGTACCATCTCACACCTGTCAGAATGGCTATCATCAACAAATCAACAAACGACAAGTGCTGGAGAGGATGTGGAGAAAAAGGAACACTCGTGCACTGCTGGTGGGAATGCAGACTGGTGCAGTCACTATGGAAGACAGTATGGAATTTCCTCCAAAAACTAAAAATGGAACTCCCATTTGACCCTGTGATCCCACTTCTAGGAATATATCCCAAGAAACCAGAAACACCAATCAGAAAGGATATATGCACCCATATGTTCATAGCAGCACAATTCACCATAGCTAAGATCTGGAAACAGCCTAAGTGCCCATCAGTAGATGAATGGATTAGAAAACTGTGGTACATCTACACGATGGAATACTATGCTGCTGTAAAAAAGAAGGAACTCTTACAATTTGCAACGGCATGGATGGAACTGGAGAGCATTATGCTAAGTGAAATAAGCCAGTCAATGAAGGAAAAATACCACATGATCTCATACATTCATGGATAATAGAGACCATTATAAACTGATGAACAATAATAGATACAGAGGTAGAGCTGCCTCAAACAGATTGTCAAACTGCAGCGGGAAGGCCGGGGAGGGTTCGGGGGCAGGAGGGAAGGGGGTAAGAGATCAACCAAAGGACTTGTATGCATGCATATAAGCATAACCAATGGACATAAGACACTGGGGTTAGGGGTGGCCAGGGGATTGTCAAGGGCGGGGGGGAAAATATGCTATATCTCTCAAGTTCCATTATTTTATTCTGTGCAAATATGATCAGTGCCAAAAAAAATTGCTGGTATGTTATAAATTAAGTAAAAACTATAAGTACTCTAATGTAATTATATCATGCATTTGAATTATACTTTGAAATCTAAATTAAAATAATATAAAACCTTAAATTCTGAATAAATATTTTGATACACAAAAAAAATAAAATAAAATAAAAATAAAATGGTATTTTTAGCAATTAGTACAATCAAAAGATAGATAATATGTTCTATTTTAAAATAGAATGGGTGAGGGAGGTGAGAAAGAAAACAAGAGGAAGCATATATTCATTTTACAAATATTATTTTATCAGCATGTTTTTTAATTTAAAGCCATGTCATATCATTGCAATTTAATATTTTTATGAACAAGAAGATATTAATTTTATATATCCTAGAGAATCTTATGAGAAAATTATTATTAATTTTGTTCACACATACTTATGCTGAATAAATTAAGATATTTTTATATGTTCTTACCAACTTTCTGTCACTAGCTTGTATCTATACAGTGTTAAAATGTGTGTGGATATTTAGAGTCCCTTCTTCTAATGTTCCCTCTAGGATTCTTGGAAATCTGAGACTAGAGCAGTGCTGAAGAGGATGCCTGCCATCATATTTCTAGATTTTCATAATGTCATTTTGGTCATTTCTGAGTCATCTAGAAAATTCTGTTGTGGACTCTAACATGTTAATGGTCATACTCTATGAAGCATTGGTGAGGACAAGAATGGAATTGGGAATTAAGACATTAAAACTCCCTTTTACTCAGTCATCTGCATTAAGATACTAATTCTTTAAAATTCTCTGAGCCGCTTAATACTTCCTTAATAATTATCAGTGGCATGTAAATAAAAGTCTGAAAATGGAGAAAAATCTTAACTGAATGAGTCTGTAGAAATGATCTTACAGGTCTATTCTATTTCAAATATTCTTTTGTTCTAAAATAAAATTTAAAAATTTCCAAAATCATTTTGGTCAATGGAACTATCTTTGGAAAGGAAGTAAAGCTGCCGTAAATTATTAATTTGCAGATTATAACATTCATTTGAGAGTTAACATTTCAGTATTTTAAAATACCAATAACAATAATTTTATTAACATTTTATAGGATTTACATATTATAATCATAAATAAGCTAATAATTTCCTTTAAAGAGTTCTTTATAAGAATTGTCTTAAATTTGTCTCCTCCTCTTTGAAACCCACTACAACCATATTTCTGTGCCCTTCCCACCCCATTACTCTACCACAATGATATCCCTATTCTAATTCCAATGACTAATTCTCAGGTCCTATTTTACTTGACCTAACAGCAGCATTTAACATTCTTAAGATATGTGACTCTACAATTAGCTTCCAGGACCCTTCATTTTCCTGGCCATTCATCCTCATTCTCCTTTGTAGATTCCTTCTCATTTTCTCTAATCTTCACTCATAAAGGCCTTATAGTCAGTTCTTAACCAGATAACTGCCACGAATCCAAAACGGAAACCATCCCCACCCACCACGATATTTTGAATTTAAAAAATCAATTTGTAATGAATATTATAAAAATAAATATATTACAATTCGGGTGTTCTTAAATATTTTTAGTTGAAAAGTCTCACAAAAAAATGATTTTAAAGTTGGTCTATAGATGCTTATGGTAGGCAAATGGTTAAACAGCTTCTCTTCTTTTCTAACACTCTCATTCCTTTGGTGATCCTATATAATCTCATGGTTTAAACATCATTGATATACTGGCAACTACAAAATTTGTATCTCCAGCCTGTCCTATCCAAATTCCCATTTAATTAAATCCTTCTAGATTAGACTGATGTGTCAAAATGAATATATCTAAAAATGAGCTCTTGATCTTCCCTCCAAATTTTTTTCTCTGTCTATCTTTCTCATTTCAAGTAATGACAACTTTATTTGTTTGGGGTCAAAATCTTAGAGTCATTTTATTTCATCACTTTTCCTGTAGCACTGAATTGAGCCCATCAAAACCAATCAGCTCCACTTCAGAATGCTACCACTTCTCATCACCTCTACCACTACCAATCTAGTCCAAAAGCCACCCTTCTTGCCTAGATGAAAGCATTAGCCTCCTAGGTGTGACCCTTCTTCTACCCCCTGCACAGTCCTTTTCAACAAGGAAGCCACAAAAATCCTAGCAAAATTCAAGATGGATCATGTCATTGCTCTGCTCAAAACTATTCAATTACTTTCCATTTCATTTCAAATTAAAGCCAAATTCTTTACAATAGCTAACTTTTCTCACATAGTTTGCTTTCTCACAATTCTTCTCAAAATTATTTCTTACTAACTCCCCCAAATGGATCTTGTTACACTACCTGGACCACTCCAAGCATGCTTCTATCAAGAGTTTTTGCCTTTTCTGAAACTTACGCCTCAAATGGTTTTTTCCAAATATCCACAGACCCCATTCATTTCATCTCTTCAATGATACTTTACCTAACTACCATATTTAAAATTACAATATCATTTTTAACTGTTTAATTTCTTCTACTTACTTATCACTATCTAACTTTCAAATGTTTTTCACTGTATTCTCACTAGAATGTAAGCTGCATAGAGCAGAAATTTTGTGTGCGTTTTTAATGAATGTATCTCCAGGACCTAGAAAAATGCCTAGTAGACATTCAATAAATGGGTAGATAAATGTTACTTTACCAGAAAAGAGTTGAAGTAATATCCCTGAAGTAATGAGTTGTTTAACATTATAAATAATGCAGGTTGACAAAAGCAAAATACCCATACCAAGAGTTTTAGTCTGTGGAAAATTGACTCAAAATGTAAAAAATCTTAAGAAAAAAGAAAATTCTATGTTTCTATTTGTTGGATGATATAGACAACAAAATAATAACTATAACTATGTCATTTAAAAGAAATTAAGATGATGAATCTCGCATAATTAAGGCAGTGAAAGTTTAAGGATATGAGCCAAGCTTTATTTTACAGTATTTTTTATTTATGGGTATCCCAAATTTCAAATATGTTGAGAATATGATACTCCATAAAACTTAAATGGTAAATATTTCCTATTGAGGAAATTCACATTTCATGGGGTATAATATAAATCTTTGTAATATCCCTGTCTAGAAGCAAATAATAAAATAATTACATATCCATTCTGAGATGGAAACTTAAGACCCTGAGAGAAAGAAAAAATATGATCTTCAAGGTAAAAGAAAACAATAGTTGATGGCAAGTATGGTCTCTCACATACTCCTAAAGGTAATAATAATGCTATCTCTAAATATTTCTCTGTAATATTTGGGTTTTGTTAAGTCATAGTACTAGTATATTCCCTTTTAGCAATTTATTTCAAATAGAGGACCTCTCAAATTAGTTTAGCAACATAAATGTCATACACATGAAGATTTAACATGCAGCATCTTAAATGCCTTAATGTATCAGCTGTTATCCTCATTTTTAGCTGAAGCTCAATCAAATAAATTATTTATTATTTAATAATTCAAGGGAAGGGACATGACTTAAAATCTTTAATATCTAAATGCAGATAGCTAAAAAATAAAGGGTGATTTAAGTTTCTTAGTTCATGTTTCCACAGATAACTTTCACTGATGATATTAAAGTGCAAACATACAGTAGATTGAAGAGCACATCTGAATTTGCCAGATAGCTCAGAAATAAATGGCCAAAAGTGACCTTTGAAATCTAGAAATGTGTGGCAGCCATCACCTTTAGCATTTTTCTGTTCTGAGATTTCATAAAACCCCATAGGAAACAAATAAAATAAAGAACTTTAAAACTTCCTCTAACTCTATGCTAAGCCTAATATTTTACCTAAAACTAGAATTGTGTTACACAAGCTATATCAAAAAACAGAAGAGATTAGAAATCTTCTTCACCATAACTGAACTTTCTAGAACTGACTTTCAGGTATTATATATTCAAGTCCCAGCATATGAATTATTGCCAAAAAAAAAGTTCATTAACTCAACTTGCAAGTACCAACTATGTCTACCACATGACAAATATTGTATTAGAAACTAGAAATATGTAGGGTTTTTTGTATTTGTTTTTTTGTTTTTTTACTAAAGAAATTCATTGTAGTAAGACAGGCAGGTGTGAACAAAAAAGTGTGATGAGTGTAACCAGTGTTATGACATTGGCCTCCAAAGGATACTATTAACTGATGTAAGAGTGACACCAAATCCAGATAGAAAACAGGAGGAAACTTGCACACACTAAAACTTTAGGGAGAGTAAGAGAAAGTCAGAGAGGAAATACTAAATCATCAAAGCAGGAAAAGAAGAGAATTAAGAAATGATGATGACAAAAGGAAGAATAAACCCATCATTTCCTCATCACCCAACATCAAAACTTGAAGTAAGGTTTTGCTTCTTCCTATCTTTCCCACTTAATATTCTCCTCATTTTAAAATTATGCTAGGTCATTCTTATTTTTCCACTTCCTCTGCATTAGCTGATCCAGAATTTACTAGATGCATGCAGCTCTGACCACAAAATCCCACCCACCCAAGGTCATTTTGTGTCAATCTGGATACCCTGAAGATTATACACTACTTGGTGGTACATAATATATTATATGTAGTTAAAACATCTACTTATTGAAATATCTATAATAATAAAAGCATAATATGCTAATTAGACCAGTCAGCCGAATGACCTTCTGGATGTCATTCTGGACATCCAGATAGAAGCTGCCATGGCAGGGGCTGAGGCAGAGGTGGTTAAGGGCGATCAGGCAGGCAGGCAGGAAAGCTGTTAGGAACCAGCGGTCCCAGATTGAGAGAGGGATGTCTGACTGCCGGTTTAGACTCGATCCTGCAACCAGAAGTTGGACATCCCCCGAGGGGTCTCATACTGCAAGAGTGTGCAGACCAGGCTGAGGGACCTCCCCACCCCTGTGCACAAATTTCATGCACTGGGCCTCTAGTATATACACTGAGTGTCCAGATTATTATGACCACCTGATGTTTGTAGGCAAATTAGTTATAATTTCACGCAAGTTGCTAGAGGGCCAGACCATTATAAATAGGGAAGCAGGTTGTTTACCACGACAGTAGAAGTGATTTTTTTCTGAAGATATGGGTAAACAATGCGATTTAACAGCCTTTGAACATGGGACATATATTATGATGACTGGCCAGATTATTATGACCACCCCATCAGTACTTCATTGGGCCACCTTTTGCTTTCAATACTGTGGCAATTCTCCTTGGCATTGACTCCACGAGATGTTGAAAGGTGATGTGAGGGATCTGACACCATGCCTGATGAATAGCACTGTCCAGTTTTGTGAGATTAGATGGTTGTGGAACCAGCTGCTTGATGGCTCTTTTAACTTCATCCCACAAATGCTCAATTGGATTGAGATCTGGTGGTTGTGGGGGCCACGTAAGCAAGGTAAAGTCTCCCTCATGTTCTTGAAACCACTCCTGCACAATACGAGCACCGTGGCATGGTGCATTGTCTTGTTGGAATAAGCCATCTCCATTGGGATACGCCATCAACATGATAGGATGAACTTAATCCGCAACAATAATTAGGTATGTTGTGCTATTCAGACATTGTTTCACATGAATTAAAGGGCCGAAATCATGCCAGGAAAACATGCCCCAAACCATAACACTGCCCCACCAGCTTGAAGGGTTGTACTCATGCATGTGGGGTGCATGCTTTCATGCTGTTTCCACCAAATTCTCATTCTGCCATCTGCATGATGCAACTGGAAATGTGATTCATCGGACCACATGACTTTTTTCCAATGCTTGACTGGCCAATCCTTATGTTCCTGTGTGAATTTGAGACATTTTATCTTGGTAACTGCAGATAGCAAAGGTGTTCGAACAGGCCTTCAGCTTCAATATCCCATATGATGCAGTGTACGGCTAATCTACCTACAAACGTCAGTTGGTCATAATAATCTGGCCACTCATAATAATATATATCCCATGTTTAAAGGCTGTTAAATCACATTGTTTACCCATATCTTCAGAAAAAAATCACTTCTACTGTTGTGGTAAACAACCTGCTTCCCTATTTATAATAGTCTGGCCCTCTAGCAACTTCAGCGCTATATACACTGAGTGGCCAAATTATTATGACCACATGACATTTGTAGACAAATTAGCTATAATTTCACACTGAAGTTGCTAGAGACCAGACTATTATATATAGGGAAGCAGGCTGTTTACCACAACAGTAGAAGTGATTTTTTTCTGAAGATATGGGTATACAACGTAATTTAACAGCCTTTGAACGTGGGATATGTATATATCCTAATATATAAAAAGCCAGGGGCCGTCACAACCGAAACAACTGGACACAACCAAACAGCAGGCTGCATGGGGCGACAAGTTTGGCAGTGGGGTTAGTGAGGGACGACCAAACAACTGAACATCAGGCTGTGTGGGGTGAGCAGGCCGGCAGGGAGGTTAATGAGGGATGACCAAATGACTGAACATCAGGCTGCATGGAGCAACCAGGCCAGCAGGGGGTGGGGGGGGGGATGGGGGGCAGTTGGGGGTGACCAGGCCAGCAGGGGGGTAGTTGGGGGTGACCAGGCCGGCAGGGGGGCAGTTTGGGGTGACCAGGCCAGCACGGGGACAGTTAGGGGTGACCAGGGATCAGGCCTAAACTGGCAATAGGACATCCCCTGTGGGGTCCTGGATTGGAGAGGGTGCAGGCTGGGCTGAGGGGACACCCCCCCTCCTGTGCACAAATTTCATGCACCAGGCCTCTAGTATATATTTAACAGAATGCTAACTATAGCTATGTCATTCGGGGGGAAAAAATAGACTATGAATCCTACATAATTAAAACAGTAAGTCTAAGTATATTTGCCAAACTTTCTTTTACAGTATTTTCCATTTATGGGCAACCCAAATTTCAAATATGTTAAGAATATAAATGTCTTCATGAAACTGGTATACACATATTTGACTGGGGGAGTGGGGTTCTCCAATGATTTTAGTGCAAAGTTCAAACTTCCAAAAGAGATCAAGGTTTGCCAATAGGTTGGTTTCACCCAACCTGTTCAGCTTTATTTCTTACTAGAGGCCCAGTAAACAAAATTCGTGCACTGATAAGGTCCCTAGTGGTTGCCAGCTGCTGGCTGGGGCCTCCCTTCCCCAGCTGCCAGCTGCCGGCTAGGGCCTTCCTTTGTTCCACACCACTCCCGGGTGGTCTGCACATGTCATAGCAAATGACCGAACTCCCAGTCCATTGAACTCCCAAGGGGACACTTTGCATATTAGGCTTTTATATATAGACTAGAGGCCCGGTGCATGAAAATTCATGCACTGGAGGGGGGTCCCTCAGCCCGGCCTGCCCCCTCTCACAGTTGGGAGCCCTCAGGGGCAGGAGGCAACCCTGTGATCAGGAGAAGGCAACACCCCATCACAACCAACAGTTGGACATGCCTCTCACAATGTTGTTGTTGCTGCTGCTGCTGCTGTTGCTCTGTGGCATCTCTCTGTACCGTGGTTCATACTTGCCATGCTGGGGTTGCACCCTGGGCTCATGATGTTCAAGGCCTGGCCCTGGGGGTTCAGGCCTCCCATTGCTTGCTGCTGCAGAGGGACAGCAGGTCGTCACCCGCTGGCTTGCATGGCATTCAGATTCAGCAGGCTGGGCTAGAGCTGAAGGCAGGGCTGGCTGGCCACTTACTTGGTCGTATGCTATTTGATGAGAGCTGCCATCAGCTGAGGGTTTGACTTGAGGATGTTGAACATGTGCTGGGGGAGCTGGGAGACTGCAGGGTCCGCAGCAGGTTCTGCAGGGCACCTGGAGAGATGTTCTGAGGTGGCTACACCTTAGGTCTGCATAGACATCACGGGTCTGGGCATGCCTCACACTGACTGTTGCTGGGGGACGGGTGTCGGCTGCCACTGCCGGGGCTCAGGGGGCAGAATAACAGGCCCACCGACCTGGTTGGGTCACATTCAGGCCCATGGGGGCCATCTGGCTCTCAGGGGTCACTGTGCCTCAGGGGCAAATCGTTGTTGGTGCTCACCCAGTACAGATGCTGCTGCTGCTGCTGTGCCTCACATGCAATCTGCCGGGCACCTCCACTGCTGCAGCTGGGCCTGGGTGGGGGCGATGGGGCTGACACCTGGTTAGTGGGCTTCCCAGTGCAAACTGTGGTGGGGGGCTGACTTCTGGCCACACTGGAGAAGTCAGCTAGTGACATGCTCACAGGCAAGGTCTGGGGCATAGTTGGGGCTGTGGTGTCCAGGGTGTGCTGGGATGCAGTGTGGGGGGTCAAGGTGGTGCTAACGGAGGGGAAGGTAGACTTGGCTGAGGCACAGTGTGGGTGTTGATGGTGGCATCTGCTGGCACATGAGCTACGCGTGTTGCCGGTGGTGCTGTAGCTTCTACTGGTTGAGCTTCTGCTTGATGTTGACGTAGTAGGGAATGGGGCATGTATTTTTTGGCAGTGTTTGGCATGGTAGCAGCAAAGGGCGATGAACTGCTTGCACACTCCACAACCTCCATTGGTCTTGTGCTGGCAGCCCTTGGTGTGCTGCACAACACATCTCATCTTCTGGCAGGACAGCTGTGGGCACTTGGCATTACAGCACTGGTGGGCATGCTTCAGGGACTGGATGCAGCACTGGATGGCCTGGCGCTGCCACTCCTGGAGGCTCCTGAACTGCAGCTCACCCACCACCCCTGCGGGAGCAGAGGCAGCCCTGCCTCCTCCGCTCCTGCTCCCCTGCCTCCTCCACTCCAGCTCCTGTGGCGGCCCACCTCCTCCACTCTGGCTCCCGCCTCCTCCACTCCTGCTCCCCTGCCTCCTCTGCTCCAGCTCCCATGGTGGCCCACCTCCTCTGCTCCGGCTCACCACGCCCTCTGCTCCGGCTCCTCCACCTCCTCTTCTCTGGCTCTGGCTCCCTCACCCCCTCCACTCCGGCTCCCCCACCTCTGCTGTGGCTCCCCTGCCTCCTCTGCTCTGGCTCCCCTACCTCCTCCACTCTGACTCCCTGGCCTCCTTCACTCCGGCTCCGTAGTGGCGGTTACCACCTCCTCCCCAATGGCTCCCTCAGCGGCATCAGCGCTGTTTCCTGAGCAGCCAGAAGAAGACCTCTCAGGACCCCTCCTGCCTGGACTCACCAAGAAACAGGCTGTTTTGGAGCCAACTTTTATTGTACTTGCTGCGGTGACAAAGCAAGCATTCCACCAGGTTGATCATGCTGTCCACTCTCAGCAGCCACCCTCCGGGACTGGAGGACTCCAGTGGTACTTGGAGGACTGGGCGCCACCATCTTGTGGCCATGGGCACCACCATCTTTGTGATGGAGTGATGATTAATTTGCATATTACCCTTTTATTAGATAGGATTTAACTCCCAAAAGGATCTTCCATGGACACATGGTTATTTTCTCTCTAGCCACAACATGTTCATATCTGCCACTGTGATTTTTCAGATTGTTTCTACATACACACATATCTCCATACATACACCCACACACATATATTCCCATACTCATTCCACTCCCATTTTGTCCAAATCTTATGCATTCTTCAAGATCTATCTCAATTTTCAGTTTTCAAGGTTGCTCTTAGTAGATTTTCCAGTTCATTCCAATTCATATTGCAGGCCTCCTTTCCATGAAATCTAACATCTCCTCATCCCAGTTTTGTCTCTCACTCATTCATTCCATAATATTTATTAAATACCTATAACGCACTATCTTAAGTGCTGCAGATATAAAAAAAAGCAAAGTAAACATGATTCCTATGATTTCACAGTATTTTTCTGAAGATGGACTTTTACATATGTATTCATTTTATATATAGTATAGAATTCTATACATAAGGATTACATCAAGTGGTCATTTTGTATTCTCTATAATACCTACTTCACAGGCAGTATCCATAAAAGATAGGTAAGTTAAAAAAGAAGAAAAAGTACATGTGGCTAAATTTGGGATGAAATAATTTTCTCTTTATCCCATCTCTTTATACTTCAAGAAAGATTAACAACATAAAAGGTTGGATTTGAATTCTTGGATTCAAAACAGAATTCCTCATAGATCTCTATTTAAACTTAAAAATAAAGTGACTTTAAAGCCTACTATGCCCAATAGATTGTCATATCTCTTTACAGAATATAATCCTTCAGAGGTTTTGCCAACATTTTATTAATATGCCCTTTCTGGGAACTTGCCAGCTATTCTATCTATCTATCTATCTATCTATCTATCTATTTTTTAGAAGTCTAATCAAAATACATTCAAATGCATCCTCCTTTGCAACAGGATTATTTTTTTAATAATCTGGAGCTAACCAAACTAAAAATATAAACCTTACCGTGCAAAGGACAAGGGCATCTTTAAATAAATCACAACTTAAATGTCTCCAAGTATTATTTTTAGATAACTTCATAGTTTGGGAAGCTATGACTATAATTGACATAAATATGTTAAATACAATGGTGTACAGGTATGGAAAAAAATGTTAGATAATCTGAACCAATACTATAGCTCCTCAATCAAGTAAAAGTAGGCTTTCACCATTATTCTGAGGTTGGTTTTGTCCTGCTTTGACCCTACATTTTCAGATCTACCTTCTCCTAAAATCATTGTTTAAAGACTATAATGCTCATGCCTTGAAAATACTTCAAAATAAGTATTATTAGGTGCAATAAATTAACTATCTGTCAACTGTATGGAAAAAGAGGGAAAGTTAAGACATTTTGGAATATGGCCAATGATAGCTTTAGGGTGTTTAAACAGACACACACACACACACACACACTTAAAGGAGGAAATAAATGTTGGAAGCAAACATGAAAAGCAACGTATAGGGTGTTACTCTAGTAAATATCTCATTTATTTCCTAAACAATTGTTTTAGTGCTCCTATTATCCAAGCCATAATAAGTTCAAAACATATTTATTTTTCAAAAGAATAACCCTCTCAGCCTCAGTGTTCACTATAAAGAAACATGCACCTTCCTTTTTTTTTTTTTTTTTTTTTGGTTTCCCCTTTCATTACCGTGCATCCATAAAACTTTCTCTGGGCCTGTGGAACTCTGAACTCTAACACTCTTCAGAACCTAATTTTATGGGTGTCCCCCTCTTTGTCTAAAAAAACCCCCAAAAAACAAAAAAACCCACTTCTAAAGCCAGATGATGTGCTAGCCTTTCTTCATTTAGAAGGAAGATCTGGAAAGCAGAGGAAGAGAATCCCATTACCTCTATCAGCAAAATTCCAAAAACTGGTATTTTGGGTTGACTTATATATCCCCAAAAGGATATGTTCAAGTACCACTGTATGTGGCCTTATTTGGAAATAGAATAAGGGAATCAAGTTATGAGGCTATATGGGTGGGCCTTAACCCAACATGGTGTCCTTATAAAAAGAAGTTTGAACACAAAACACACATGCACAGCTGGAAAATGATGCGAAAGACACACAGGGAGAAGACAGCCATTTTACTGAGTGATGCCAAGGAACACCGAGGATTGCCAGTGCACTCCCGAAGCTGGAAGAAGAAAGTATAGACAGCCCCATAATGCAGTCAGAGAGAACATGGCGCTGCCAACATCTTGTTTTCAGACTTCAAGGTACCAAAACTGTGGGACCATGAATTTCAGTTGCTCGAATCCACCCAGTGTTTGGTACTTCATTATAGCAGCCATAGGAACCTAATACAGTTGAGAAAGGGGATTGTAGTGTTCTGAAAAAGCTTACAATGGTTTGAGGTAAACTATGCAAAAGGTAAGGGAAATATAAAGTAGTAGTAAAGACTTTTGTCTCTAAATAGTTGGAATTGCTTAGCATGATATCAATCAGTGACAACTGATGATACATTGTATTTTTCTTCCAAATTAATTGTCTACTTATTTCTAATGTATGACAATCTGCAACAACCAGCCAGCTATTTTTCCTTTAAAAAATGTATTTTGCACTATTAATTATATCAGAATGCACTTTGACTGGGGCAGTTCAAAACACCAAGGTAACTTTTTTATATTTATATAAGATTTTAAAATGTTTTCATATTTCAGCTCAACAGAAGTATTAAAATTAGGAGAAAAAATTACTGTTATTAAATTAATGGATTGTCTAGCCTTTTGAAAAAACAAGCAAAAAACACCCCAAGTAACTGGGGTTTTTTTGCCCAGCCAGTGTTGCTCAGTGGTTGAGCACTGACCAATGAACCAAGAGGTCACCAGTTTGATTCGTGGTCAGGGTACATACCCAGGTTGTGGGATCAATCCCCATTGGGGATTAAGCAGGAGGCAGCCAATTAATTGATGATTCTCTCTCATCATTGACGATTCCTTCTCTCTCCCCCTTCCTCTCTCTCTAAAAATCAATAAAAACATATTTTTAAAAAACAAAGTGACTGTTTTTTTGGGGGGGAGCGTTGTTTTTTTAAATGTTGTTATTGATTTCAGAGAGGAAGGAGATAGAGAGAGAGATAAAAACATCAATGATAAGAGAGAATCACTGATCTGCCTCGTGCATGTCCCACACTGGGGATCAAGCTTGCAACTGGGGCATGTGCCCTGACCAGGAATCGAATCTGACCTCCTGGTTCATAGGTCGATGCTCAACCACTGAGCCGCACCAGCTGGACCAAAGTTACTGTTTTTAATCTGATCTTTTTCATTGTCAAGACACACATTTCCATCAGCATAAGCATCTTCAACATTTTTACAGCAAACCCAAATACTTCCATTTTATTGCAGATGGATAATAACTATTTTTTAAGCAGTCAAAAACAAAGCCAAGCACTGATGGTATCAATTATAAAGATAAAATCCAGCAATAGTTTACTTCCTAGATTGACTACTGAATTTAATTTCTATGATTGTGATATATGTATGATTATATATGCATGTATAAATATATATGCTATATATATTACATATATATATATAGCATATATATTACAGACATGATTTTTCTTGGTTTAATTTCCTATTTAAGACATTACAATTCAATACCTTATGTTATAAAAACAAGTTTCACAATTAATCAAAAAAAGGATAAAAAAGATTGTCATACTATGAAATAAATTAGCTCTTGCTTTACTAACCTACTAATATCTTCATCTAACCTCTTATGATGGCTCAGAATAACAATGTCCATTAGTCTTAACTTAGATAAGACCCTTACTGATTTTTTGGCTATATTACACAGATGGGGATACCCATTAATAACCTCCCAACTCATAGGATTTATAACCTATACCATAGCACTGATATTTACAACATTCTGTATCTTGGCAGTAAATTCCATGAAAGCAAGAATCTAATAGAGGGATGTGTTCATAAGAGAATGTTAACAGGGTATAGTGGGAAAAGAGATCTAAGTCATTATGAGTCAAGAATCCTCTGTGTTGGAGATCCAAATCTAACACTCTTTAGCTACTTGATTTCAGACATATCACAATTTTCCTGAGCTTTTGCTGCTCATTAACAGGAAAATTATTAGTAATCAATAGCAATAATGTGAAAAAATAAGAGTAGAACTATTCACTAGAGAGTTGGCAATTGATGATTTCTCTTCCTTAGACTATTGTTTAAATGTTAGAGATTCATCTGTCGTGATTCTATTCTGTTTAATCTAAAACACACTCTGTATCTTCTGTCAAAGTTTCTTTTGTTACCAGCTTTGATATCCAAATTTGTAGATTAAGTTATCAATTCATAAAAATCAACTATGTATGAATGCATCACTGTTCTCTCTCTTGACAGTCACACTTGTATACCCAACTTCTGGTTATACACCCTTACTGGTTGTCTCAGAGATAGCCAAAACTCACAAAGTACAAAAGAGAAGTTATCTGCTCCCCAATCATGCTTCTCTTCCCATGTTTTCTACTTTGAGACTGGTTTCCTCTAGGAAAACCTATGCCTGGATAAACCAGGTCCATAGGTGAACATTTTCTTTGGGTCTGTATTTTTATCAGCATCTGAGCTCTGCTAGAAACAATGGCATGAATTGGTATCACAAGAATTTAATTATCTCCAATTTCAGACCTTCAGCTCTCTCTAGCATATTACTTCTGAGGGATGTCAATGGGTTCCAAGATCAAATATGTAATACAAGTTAAATAAGTTTCTCTGAGTTCTTGGATTTTAATAAATTAATGAGCACTATGAATCTGCAAGTGGCTGGGAGAGTTGTAATGTACAGCATCCTACAATTTATTTTCCCATAATCTTTGCAGATGGAATATCTCACAGAGAAAGTGTTCGTAAGAGTATATTTTGACTAGCCCTGGTGTTGGGGACCCAGGATATACCCAGACTTTGCCAAAGCCAGCTCATTAATCTTAGGCAGAACTTAGCCTCCAAGGCCTCACTCACTTCATCTTCACCATAAGGAGCAATCTGGACTTTGGAAGAGTAACTTGTTTTACATTAAAGTAGCTCCTAATAGTGTTTTTGTTCAAACCAATTGAACCCAATTATTTTCTTTTTAATCCTATGAGGTTATCTATAGATTACAAATTTTGTCATATAATAATCAGGCCAATATTCTTACCCCTGTATTAAACCTCTGTAACTTAAGATTGTTAACATGGAAGAAAGAATGGCAAACTCTGTGAAAGATCTCTCATTTGAACTGAGTTAAAAGTTAGTGTAAACCAACAGGAAGTCTAAATTACCAGATACTTTCACAGAAATACAGTTTCATTTCCTACTTACTGTTGTAAGCACATACAGTAATATTAACAAGTACACTTTTAATTTATACTTTTATGGCTATATTAGAACCATCTATAATAATAAAAGCATAATATGCTAATTAGATCAGACTTCCTTCTGGACAACCTTCCAGATGAAGCCGGGGCTGCAAGAGCCTGGGTCCTGAGTGCCAGAAGGAAGCCAGTGCCGGCAGCCGGAGGATGGAAGGCCTACTCTTGCACGAATTTTGTGCACCAGGCCTCTAGTTTATGCAGTCTTACAGGTTTATGAAAATAAAGAACTCTTCCCTTAGAATTTCTTTACATTACTAATTTATTTTCAATCCTCAACCAAGGTTAGGTTTTTATTGATTTTAGAGAGAGAAGGGAGAGGAAAAGAAAGAGAGAAATATCATTGTGAAAGAGAAACATCAATCGGCTGCCTCCTGTATGCACCCCAGTCAGAGATTAAACCCACAAATGGGTATGTGCCCTGACCAGGAATTGAACCTATGGCCTTTTGGTGTATGGGACAATGCTGCAATCAACTGATCCACACTGGACAGGGATACATTACTAATTTCTTAAAGAATGTTTTATATCACAATGTAAACCTAACTATTCTGTGCAATGGTAATAATGATGATGATAATAGTCAACATTTATCAAGAATTTACAATATGCCATATTGTAGTGAAAGCTTTATATGAAGTATCTTAATCCTCACTACCAACATCTGACAGGTCGTTATTATCCCATGTTACAGATGAAGGCAGTGAGTCTTGAAGAAGCTATAAAATCCTCCCCAAGCCATGAACTAGTAGGCAGAGCTGTATTCAAACCTCTGAACACCTGACTTCATAAACCAGTTCTTAATGATAGCTGAGTAAAATAATACATATTAGTAATTTAGGAAGGATTCGTGAGGCTGGAGCTTGTTACATATTAAAAGTATGTAACCACACTGGCAAGAGATTTTAAATTAAAGAGAAGTGTGCATTTTTGAAATATGTTGAACAAAATCCTTCTGAAAGCTCTCCCCCAAAATGAACAAGGTCAGGCTCACATTACCTGTATGTCGACATTAAAGAAGACATTATAAAGCCCACCCACCTAACAAGAAAATGTCTTGTGACCTGGTTGCTCCCATCCAGAATTGGCCTGGAATTTCATTTCTGGTCAGACAAAGAAAGGGAGTGAATTTAAGATGATCCCAAGACTACAGGGCTGTCGTTGGAACTGGAGCTGCAAGTAATATGCCTGTTTCCCCTGTGCTTCTCTGGCCAAGGCCTATATTGATGACTATTCAAATTCTTTCAAACTCTGCTAGTCTATGATTCCACCAGGTAAGTAAACTACTCCCTAGGTATGAAGTAACAATTCTTCTAGGAGACACATTACTGCTTCAGGCTCCCAAATTGCCAATTAGTGTATTGGAGATGAAATGCAATGTCCTGAAAGAGTTAGTGTTTGTTGCAAAGAGCCAACAAGGTGTTTCCTATTCACCTTGAGGGCTGGCTGATGGAAGTTACCTGTCTAAGAACCAGTACACCACTCTGAAATATGTATCCTGAGAGTAAAGTTGGGTTTGCTCACCTTTGTCTAAATTTAAAGCAATCCTACACATAAAATATGAAATAAACTACAGTGTGTTTATGAGGAAAAGTGACATTATCTGAAGAAAAGTAATTGAAAAACTTTTATTTTATCTGATAATTCCCAGCAGATACCATTTATCAAATAAATTTGTGTCCTGAGCTACTATAAATGATGCTCTCCAAACAGTGAGCCGTTAATTCACTGCCTTATCTCCCTAAACCCCCTAATATTTTTTCTCCTATTTACTTTCTCTTGAATCTTGTAATGAAATGTGAGGCTGTGGGGGGTTTGTGTAGCGCACAATACCTGGTGCTCCTATGCCCATCCACCTATGCACTGAGGCTTCCCTTCTGTCAGTACCACTGTCACTCCCATGTAAGTGGGGCCCTGCTCCTGGGTTAAGTTCCTGGTCTCTACTCTTCATTGACTTTACCTCTGTTGGTCCTATCCCTACCATATGAAACACCTAATCACACACATAGGTGAAGGTCACATTTAAACTGAACTTCAAGGACAGAGAATTTCAAGATACACTTAACTGCTATTAAGAGACATGGTGATTATGATAACTGAGTTTTCAGTTAAGTCTGTAATTTTTAAGATTTTTAGTTGCTCTCAAGGTGGTTAAAACACAAGCTGTAAAGATATCAAATGACTTCACCAAGTGTATTTCCTGATCACTTGCAAATATTTGTTAAGGAATATCTGAGTCAAAATTTGTGATACAGCAGTGTTCAATAGGGATATGGACCTTCTCTCCCTGATCTTCAGAATAAAATGAGATGCATGCTAGTACACAAAATTTTAATAGGGTGTGATTAGGACCATGATGAGGAAAATGAAAGGGTTGGTTATACAAAGGTAAGGAGTTTCTTGCTCTTCTCTTCTCTGGATCCACCTTTCATTGGCCCTCCTGAGTGTTAGTTGAAGACAGTGATCTTCCATCTGGAACAACATTAAGTGTACTGAGTTACTAAGTCTCAAGACTGTCTGTAGACAAGGTCAGTACAATCCCAACAGAGACAACACCTAACTACCCCGAATCCTGGGGGGAGACAAGAATATTTCTCTGTGCATTTAAATCTCTCTCACACTGGAAGGATGACCAGAAGTTAGCCAAAATAGGTCTTTGGAACAGAGAAAAGAACATGTCCATAAGCATCAACAGAGAAAGAAAGCTAAGTATATTCCTGCAAAGCAATGAACTGGTGGTTTACAGAGCCCAGTTGTGCTGGGAGTGGGGTAGGAAATCAAGATGTAGGGCTGGAGAGGAAAGCTTGTGTCACAGCATGAAGGTACACCTTTTACCCTGGGCTAACAAGGAGCCACTGAAGGAATGAGAAATTTTAATCAAAACAGTTACAAACCAGAACTATGTTCTAGAAACAAAACTTTGACCATATATCACTACCCATCTTTTTAATATCACCATCTAACCAAGTTCTCTATCTGATCATAGAAAACAGCCAACCTCTCTCCCTCTTTCCTTTATTGTCTTTAAAACTTTACCAATGATTCAGAATTATTGCCTTTGAGAAGAGTAGTTTCTAAAAATTCTGCAATTAGATAAGTTTGATTCCTGCCCAACTCCTTTCCTTGTCGTCTTCATTTAGCTTCACAAAACAGAAATAGAACAGAAAAATGAGTAGGATGAGAAAACTGCTGCATTGGATGTGATGAATGGCAGTATTATGCTTAATATTCTCCTGGAATGTCTTGCTTTTTAGAAAAACATTATTAAACAGTTAATAAAACATGCCAAAAGACAAAGCATATTAATTTAACTCAGTTTAATCACCTAACACTTATATATAATTCAAGCGTTCAATGGCATTACAACTTCGCCCCTTGACGTTCCTTCTACCTTCAATTTTAAAACAATTCTCCTATGACTTCCTTAAGTTTGAGAAACTGACTCTACTGTATTTTAGTGACTATACTTTTTCTTCTTTTTTGTTCTTTTGTATGAGTCATGTAGACAAAAGAGTATGCCAGGTACATATAGGTATATATTTACAGCTTAGTAAAAACTATAAAACAAATAGTAAAATATCCATCATTCAGCATAATATGTTACAAATTAAAAACAGCTTTGAAGCCCCTCTGCTTCTTTCCATATCCCTCTTCCTTTCTTTTCTAATATTTTTGTTAATTGCTCCTTTGATTTCTGTATAGTTGTAATACCTATGTGGAAATCTCTAAATAATATGCCTCAGTTTTGACCTTCCTGAATTTGTATAAATAAAATGAAAATAGACTAACAGTCTCCCATGCAGCTCTCCTAGTCCAGCAATAATAGGGCTTATATGAAGCTGAAGAGCCTTTTCACTCAGCTATCCAGCAGAGGCCCAAGGGAGCGAAGGAGTTATCTTGAAGAGACATGAGGTGTAACTTTTGCCAAATGAAATGAACCCATAAAAGTATACAGAAGACCTACAATGTTCTTAACAGTTGTGTATGCAGCAACATCATCAACTTGGCCTGAGGAGAATAAAGATAGTGTAGAATCAGCCTGGCCAGCATGTTTCAATGATTGAGCATCAACCTATGAACCAGAAGGTCATGGTTCGATTCCCAGTCCAGGCACATGCCTGGGTTTTGGGCTCGATCCCCAGTGGGAGACGTGCAGGAGGCAGCCAATCAATGATTCTCTCTCATCATATCTCTCTTTACCTCTTCCTTCCTCTTTGAAATATATATATTAGTATAGAATCAGGAGAGACTGTTGGATCTCCAGAATTTTACCAACAGGAAGCAGACTGAGAGAGATGCTCAGCTGCACACATATGCTGCCTTTTATAAAAGGTAAACTACGCAGGTGGAATCAAACCCAGAGTGTGAAGCTAGAAGCCATGGATAATTATTACCTGGATTTGAGAACTAATGGGGAAACTTCAGTATTTGCCTGCTAGATTTTCAAATTGTTATGGACCAGAGACTCCACTGGGGGCTCCCATTTTATCCCTTTTGAACAAGAAGACAAGGATGCCCACTCTTGGCACTTTATTTCAACATAATATTGGAGTTTCTAGCCAAGAAAATCATGCATGAAAACAAAAGATATTGAAATTGAAAAGGAACAAGTAAAACTGTCACTATTTGCAGATGACATGATTTCAGATAGAGAAAAACCCTAAAGACATCACCAACAAAAACTGTTAGAACTAATAAAACAATTCAGTAAAATTGCAAGGTACAAAATCAATATACATAGTTGCATTTCTATACACTAACAATAAAATATCAGAAAGAGAAATTAAGAAAACAATTCCATTTACAATTGCATCAAAAGAATAAAATACCAGGAAATAAACTTAACCATGGAGGGAAAGGCCTATACACTGAAAACTATAAGACATTGATGAAGGAATCTAAAGAAGACATCTATCCTATCTAATAATAGACAAACATGGTAATTAACAGTACCTTCGCTACCATTGCCATTGGCTGATCAGCACGATATGCAAATTAACTGCCAACCAAGATGGCGGCTAATTTGCATACTGCGGGCAGGGCGGGACACCAGGAGCCGCCGTCCCCCGTGTGAGACCCCAGGAGCCACCGGAAAGCCAGGCTGCAAGCAAGACGGCCCCCCCGGGACCCAGGAGCCGCCTTGCCTGCAGCCCGTGATCATGGTCATGATTGTGATCGGAAAGCCGGGCTGCAGGCAAGGCAGCCCCCCAGGACCCAGGAGCCCATCAGCAAAGTCTGCAGGCAAAGCAGCGATCAAGCTATGAGGGGGAGGATTGGGGGCGGAAGGAGCTACAGGAGCAGCTCTGGCCAGAGACTAAAGACTCTGGCTGGAGCGAGGAGCAAAGACTGAAGGCTCCAGCTGCAGCGAAGACTGTGTCCAGCGCAAAGATGGAAGGCGGTGGCCAGAGTGAAGGTCTGGGTCCCAGATGCCAGAGGAAAACTGGTGCTGGGAGCCAAGGGAAAGAAGGCCTATTGCATGAATCTTCATGCAACCGGCCTCTAGTATATATATAAAAGCTTAAGCGACCATTTCATTATCCATTCAACCAGTAGCTAAGATGCGCACTGACCACCAGGGGGAAGACGCTCCAACCAGTAGGTTAGTTTGCTGCTGGGGTCTGATGGATCGCGACTGGGAGAGATGGGCCAGACATGCCCTGAAGCCCTCCCACAGTCCCTCCCTGGCCCCAATCGTGCACCAACGTGAGGGACCCATCCAGTGCATGAATTCATGCACTGGATCTCTAGTAAATAAGTAAAATTTCATGCCCAAGCATTGGAAGAATTGATTTTTTTTTAATGTTTCTATTATCCAAAGCAATCTATAGATTCAATGCAATCACTTTCAATATTTGGGGAATTTTTTATAGAAATAGAAAAAATTCTACAATTTGTATGGAACCACAAAAGACCATAACTAACACATAAATTTTAATAAAGAAAAAGAAAGCTAGAGGCATCACATTTCCTGATTTCAAACTATGATACAAAGCTATAGTATCCAAACTTACTATTTACAATAGCCAAGACATGAAAACAACCTAGGTGTCCACCACTAGAGGAATAGATAGAAAATGGATATATATACATACACACAGTGGAATACTACTCAGCCACAACAAAGAAATAATGCTATTGTGACAACATGGATGGACCTTGAAGGCATTATGCTAAGTAAAATAAGTCTTACAGAGAAAGATAGATACTGTTTGATTTCACTTGTATATGAAATCTAAGAAGCAAATGTATAAACAAACAAAACAAAACTTATAGATACAGAGAATAGATTGGTGGTTGCAGAGAGGAAGGGTGTTAGGTGGGTGGAAGAAATGGGTAAACCTGGTTAAGAGGTACAAACTACCAGATATAAAACATGTAAGTCATGGGGATGTAATGTACAACATGGGGACTATACTCAACAATGTTCTATTGCACATTTGAAAGTTTCCAAGAAAGTAAATATTTTAAGTTCTCATCACAAGGGGAAAAATAATGAATCCACTGCCCCAGACAACAACTTGACTATAAGAAAACAAGAGATTTTGAGTCAGAGGTACCAAGCTAAGCTTCCCCAAATTTTTGTTTCATAGAAATTCTAAGATAATAAATAACTGTTCATTATTTTAAGTTTTGGGTTAATTTGTAATGCAGCAATAAATAACTAATACAGATTCTGTTGTGTGGCAATACTAAACTAATATAGGCTTACCTCAAATCCTCAGATAATGATGTTCTTAATTATGTGATTCCTAAATCTTAATTGTTTACCAGACAAAAACAGTTCTGTAAGGCTTAACTCCCACTGTTTTTAACCAGTTAGGCTTGACAACTAGACTTTCTATAAAAATTGGTATCCTCCATGACCATTGCTTAACAAAAAAGGGATTATAGCAGTAACAATACAGTGGTAATCATAATAGTACCTTACATTTGTATAGGGTTTTAAAGTTTTCAGAGCAATTTCACACAAGTGACCTATTTTTATTCTCAGAAATAACTCGGTAAATTAGATTGTTATAATTTCAAAGATGAATAAAGTACATAGGAGAAAAGTTAGAGTCAGGCCTAACTCATCATCTAATAACTGGCAAAATAGTCCTTAAATTGTGCCTTCTAATTTTATAATCCATGATTTGATATATAGGTGTGGGACAATATATGGTGGCATGGACCTAGAAAAATAATTCTAAAATGGCAGATGTTACTTGAAATAAAATACAGCTAAAACATCACTGATAATGTACTATTTGACTTATATTAAAATTGCTGATAATTAAATGGTTATACTAATATTGCATAACAAAATTACCAGGCTTTATAACAGATTAAATTCTTATTAAATGAGCCCTCTATTTTACCATCAATAGCCTTGATATAAAATAAAATAAAAACAGTTTCACATTGAGAGACATGATGTTTTGTCTCTGACTATAAAAATAGAGGTTTCTGCCGAAACCGGTTTGGCTCAGTGGATGGAGCGTCGGCCTGCGGACTGAAAGGTCCCGGGTTCGATTCCGATCAGGGGCATGTACCTTGGTTTCGGGCATATCCCCAGTAGAGGGTGTGCAAGAGGCAGCTGATCCATGTTTCTCTCTCATCGATGTTTCTAACTCTCTATCTCTCTCCCTTCCTCTCTGTAAAAAACCAATAAAATATATTTTAAAAAAATAAAATAAAAATAGAGGTTTCTAAATATATGATAAAAATTCGACTGCATCTTCTCTCATTTTTTGCCTCTACATTCATTCAGGGCTCTAATTTGACTCAACTTGCAGAAGCATTGAAAGTAATTTCCTGTAAAGAAAGAGAACATGGAAGATTATCTCTATCATATATATACTAGAGGCCCGGTGCACAAAAATTTGTGCACTCGGGGGGCGGGGGGGGGTCCCCCAGCCCGGCCTGTGCCCTCTCACAGTCTGGGACCCCTCGGGAGATAACGACCTGCTGGCTTAGGCCTGTTCCTGGGTGGCAGAGGGCAGGCCCAATCCCTAAGTGCAGCCCCTGGACAGGCTCAGAGCAGGGCCAATTGGGGAGTTGGGGCGCCGCCCCATCATGCACAGAGCAGGGCGGATCAGGAGGTTGCGATGCCACCCTCAGTCACGCTCAGGGTAGGGCCGATTGGGGGGTTGGGGCACCACCCCCGTCACACTCAAGGCAGGGTCGATGGGGAGGTTGCGGTGCCACCCCCTGTCACACATAGAGCAGGGCCGATCAGGGGGTTGGGGCACTGCCCCCTGTCACTCACAGAGCAGGACCAATCAGGGGGTTGGGGCGCTGCCCCCTGTCACTCACAGAGCAGGGCCCATCAGGGGGGTTGGGGCTCCGTACCCTGTCACACACAGAGCAGGGTCAATCAGGGGGTTGGGGAGCTCCCCCCTGTCACGCACAGAGCAGGGCCGATCAGGGGGTTGAGAAACTCCCCCCTGTCACACACAGAGCAGGGCGGATCAGGGGGTTGGGGCGCTGCAACCTGTCACACTCAGGGCAGGGCCAATGGGGAGGTTATGGCTCTACCCTGTCACACACAGAGCAGGGCCCGTGTGTCGGGGGGGGGGGGGTTGGGGCGCCGCAGCCTGTCACACACAGAGCAGGGCCGATCATGGGGTTGGTGTGCTGCACCCTGTCAAACACAGAGCCGCAGAGCAATAAGGGGATTGGGGAGCTCCCCCCTATCAGGCACAGAGCAGGGCCTGTGGGGGGGGGAGGCATTGGGGCACCACACCCTGTCACACACAGAGCAGGGCCGATCAGGGGGTTGGGGAGCTCCCCCCTGTCAAACACAGAGCCGCAGGGCAATCAGGGGATTGGGGAGCTCCCCCCTCTCAGGCACAGAGCAGGGCTGATCAGGGGGTTGGGGCGCCTTCCCCTGTCATGAACAGAACAGGGCAGATAGGGAGGTTGTGGCCCCGCCCCCTGTCACACACAGAGCCGCAGGGCCATCAGGGGGTTTGGGCGCTGCCCCCTGTCACGCTGATAACGGTGCCGGGAGGCATATTACCCTTTTACTATATAGAATAGAGGTCTGGTGCATGGGTAAGGGCTGGCTGGTTTGCCCTGAAGAGTGTCCTGGATCAGGGTGGGGGTCCCCACTGGGGTGCCTGGCCAGTCTGGGTGAGGGGCTGAGGGCTGTTTTCCGTAAGCGAGTGACTGAAGCTCCCAACCGCTCCTTGTTTTCTTTTTTTTCTTTTTTTATTCTGGGCCAGCTTTAGCTCTGAGGCCTCGCTGCTAAAAACATCGATACAATGTTGCTAAAGCCTGGCTGAATGAAAGCCGGTTTCTGGGGTTTTGTTTAGCTTCTTATTTGCAACATAGTACATAGTTGCTTAGAGTTGCAGCTGAGAGGCCGGCAAGTGAAGCGGGGAATGTTGGAGTCCGCAGTCACTGGAGCAAGCAAGCTTCCCTACTCACTTCAGTGCATGGCTGCTGGCCGCCATCTTGGCTGACAGTTAATTTGCATATCCTCACTGATTAGCCAATGAAAAGGGTAGCGGTCGTACGCTAATTACCTTGTTTCTCTTTTATTAGTGTAGATATCAAAATAATGTAATATTCTATTCTCAGGTTAAAATAGACCTTAGAGTCCCTGTGGTGTCATATAGGAAGAGATTTTTTAAAAACCAACAGAACATTGTTAAAACCAAAACAAAGGTGTTTTCTCAAACAAAACTTTCAAATATTGTTAAGTTTTATTTTAAAAAATATTTTTATTGATTTCAGAGAGAGGAAGAGAGAGGAAGGAAAGGACAGAAATATTCATGATGAGAGAGAATCATTGATCAGCCTCCTCCTACATGACTGCTCAGAGCAGTTGACAGGGAATGAATTTTCATGCACCGGGCCTCTAGTCTTATAAGAAAAAGTATTAATTATTGGTATTTTAACAAAATTATTATTCCCTTTCACAAATGAAAAGAGGAATTTCTTTCATTCTTAGCAAAAATAAATCTGCTGTTTCTTTGGAAACTTTGAAGTGTCATACAGTTAGTTATTGTTTTGAGCATATTAATTACACTGAATTTTTCTGCATATCTTTGTAAAACACACATTAGATCATGTTAGTACCTTTCTTAAAACTCTTCACTATGTCTCTGAACATTTTCAAGGCAAAGGCAAAGGCTTATTTCTTCTGCATGACAGGCATATTTTGGTCCCTAAATATGTGCCATCATCTTGTACCTCTGTCCTCTATTTCCTCCAATCCCCTTCCCTATTCACACAGTGACAGATTTTAATATCACAAACTCTATGACAGCTTCAATAGCTTTTAAAGCCTTTATTACTTGAGAAGTTGTTCTTTCCCCAATTTTACTTTGGTCATGTGATAAACACCTTCCAAAATTTAGCAGGAATGCTACCATTTTCCTGAAATATTTCTTAATCCTCAGGCAAAATATTGTATTACCCCTGGTAACAGAGTTACCAGAACTTTGTTTACAAAGTGGGATTTAATTATTTGTTTCTCTTTTTATTTCTACCTACTAGAAAGTAAGTTCCTTGAGGTCTGTATCTCCAGGGAATAGCAAATAGAAGATAAGGAAGATGTTTATTAATTGAAGGAAGAAAGGAAGGAACCAAGTTCTGATTGCATGGTGGAATATATCTATTACTAACTAGATATCAGATTTGTGACCCAAATTCTGATACAAAGATAAGAAATGATGAATTATCATTTTGTATAGTTCCTTATGTAGGTATTAAAATGATGACTTAATATATCTTGTAAAAGAGAATGATATGTAAGTTCCTTAAACAGGACAGAAATTATCATAGCTAATATTTAAAGCACTAATTTTATGGACCAGGTATGATCAGCATTATCCCATTTAATTATCAAAAAAAAATTTCCAAGATATATTATCATTGGTCCTGTTCACCCAGGTAATAAACTTGATGCATGGAAACAGGGTCACAGTTATTAACTAGGGAGGAACTAGGAGTAGACCCTAGGTCTGTCCATCTTGAGCCTAAGCTCTCACTGCTTCACTGGAAGTCACCTAATAACTTAAAAATAAAAATCATTGTCTATAGTTACATATGATAAAAATGACTGCATGAATATTGCATTATAAAAGTGACAAAGTAAAATTTTCCCAATCTTAAACTACCCAAGCCACATATTTCTTTAATAAATTGAAAACACTCCAAAAGGTAGCAGGCAGCAATACAAGACCTCACGTATACCTTTGATTACAGTGTTACCTAAAGCAAATCTACCTACGTACTACCAGGAAATAAACATGCAACTCATTATTTTCTACTCAGCCATCTTATAGAGATGTTTGGTAAAATACTGAGTTCATTTCATAATACTTTTAAGATATCCAAATTAAATATTTAGATTCAGATTAACATAAACAATAATTATTAAAAATAAAACCACTTTGTTGAAGAAGAAAATGTTTGCTACTTTATCAGGAGTATGATCCCAAGGATTACTTTCCTACAATTCCATTCAGGTGAATATTTCTTCTAAATGGCTTGCACATAGACAAACCTTCTAAAGTTCAACTGATATTTATGCATCTTTGACATATATAAACAGACACAATAGCTGCCATTAGATGACAAATTCAAACATAGCTCAGAAATTCCCTGCACTAAAATATCCTCCAGGCAGATAAATGGCTTTTGCAGAATTTCTGCTGGAAAACTACAGAGCTTATCTTTCTGCATTATGCTTATGACAATGTAAGTGTGAAAGAAATCATAAATATCATTGCGCACAGTGGTTCTCAAACTGCAGTCTCCATGTTAGCACCATTAGCATGGCCTGGGAACCTATTAGAAATGCAAATTCTGGGCCTCCCCAAACCTACTGAATCAGATTCTAGGAAGTGAGATCCCTTAATCTGTGTTTTAAAACTGATACCTAGACAAAGTAATTTCTTGTACAAAAGCCAGTAAGCTCTCCTACTCCTGATTTTTCCCTCACTGATCACCATAAAAGGCAAGCCTCTAGGGTCACAATACAGAGAAGCCATTGTTGATTTTCTGGATACCAGTGCATTGAAAGTCATTAAGGTCTGGATATACAAATAAAAACAATACTATTGAACACTTTATTCTTCAATTCAAACTAGAGAACCCCTTCACTATGGATGCACAATTCTATAACTTTCCCAGATATCATTTCTATTATTTACTTACTCAAAATGGGCTTATTTAATGTCCTTAATAGAATCAAAGAATAAAAACAACATTTTCCCTTTCTTAAAACAATCCTAAATTTGGCCATTTCCATTTGGCACAACCCATCTAGAAGACCCATATACAATAGAGGTATAGAACTTAGAATCTTGGCATATGTTGGGGCAATTTTGAATATCTGGATCTTTGTGTTGTCTCATTTGAGCCTTTACCTCCACTTGATTCTCACTTCCATTATGGTCACAACCAATCACTCTCTCTGGGTAGTTATCTAATATAAAAATACATGTTCCCTTTTTGGGGGGTGAAAGAAAAATTTCTCCTCGATTACCAGTTTCTCCAATGTTCTGTAAAAACTCCCACATATACTCAGCAGTACATTTCTAATGTAGACTTCAAAGGAAGTAGAATTTGTATGTACATAATAATTTTACTCAAGAATATAGAAAAGTGTGTCCTTTTACTCATTCAAGAGAATGTTTCTTCTAGAATTAGAAATTGTAGCTCAAGTCAAAAGCATAAATAAGACAGGGAGATCTGATAAGAATTACCCTATACCCGTTCCCTTTTTTAGATTTCAATTGATTCACTAGTCTCCTGAAATACCAATATCTCTATTCAATTATAGCATGTTCACTGTCTGATTATTTTCTACTAGAGGCCCAGTGCACGAATTCGTACACCAGTGGGCTCCCTCATTCTGGCCTGCAGGTTCAAGCTGAAACCAGCTCTCCAATATCCCCCGAGGGATCCCGGATTGCGAGAGGGCACAGACCAGGCTGAGGGACCCCACCGGTGCACAATTGGGGGACACAGGATGTTGGCCAGCTGGGGGGGGACTACGGGAGGGCAAGTCTGGCCCATCTTGCTCAGTCCCCATAAACCAGACTCCAGGAACAAGTTCACCTACCCATCAGAGCATCTGTCCTTTGGTGGTCAGTGCATGACATAGTGAGTGGTTGAGCAGCCCAAGCATATCATTAGCATATTACCCTTTGATTGGTTGAATGGCTGACTGGATGACTGGACACTTAGCATTATTAGGCTTTTATTATATAGGATGTTGATCAGGCATTTATTTTTAAAAAGTACATTCTATTCTGAAGAAGATGTCATGTACTATCTTCATAAGAATGTGGGCTGGAGGCAGGTCCAAGATGGCAGCATAGCAGGACACTGAACTCATCCTCTACCGTGAACATAAACAATTTACACCTACATAGAAAGCAATTCTTCCTGAGAGAAAACTGAGTGCTGTATGAGCAGTTTCTGTAAAACAAATGAGAAAGAAAAATATGTAGAGAATGTTAGGGACCATGAGATCTTTCTGGGATCAGTGAAAACACTTCAGGATCAGAGTATCTGTAAGTGCCATGGTTTATGTACATAGTATCACCTAGACAGTGTGGCACTGGCATAAAAACAGACATATAGATCAATAAAACAGAATAGAGTGCCCAGGAATAAAACCTCACTTATATGATCAATTAATCTATGATGAAGAAGGCAAAATATACATTGGGGAAATGACAGCCTCTTCAATAAGTAATATTGGAAAACTGAACAGATACATACAAAAAAAAGAGAGAATGGAACACTTTATTTTGCCTATATAAAAATAAATTCCACATAAGAAGCGACACCATAAAACTAGACTGAATACAGGGAGTGAACTCTTTGGCATTTGTCTTAGCAATACCTTTTTTGATATGTCTACTCAGATAAAGGCACAAATAAACAAACAGGAACACATCAAACTAAAAAGTTTCTGCAAAGTGAAATAAAGTTGTCTTTTCATTGATAATGAAAAGACAACTTACTAAATGGGAAAAATATTTTTAAAAAATCTGATTAGCAGATCGCCTCAGGCAAAGGCCAGATTAGCACCTCCCCAGAGGACAGAAGTTTTCCCCCAGCTAATTCTCACAGCCAGTCAGCCAGGTGGTTAAATCCCTCTAGTATTAACTACAACAATCAAGGCTTAACTAGAACAAGACTGCGCACAAAGACCACTAGGGGGTGCACCAAGAAAGCATAAAAAATGCGGAGACAAAAAAACATGACAGAAATGGAGGATATAGAGCTAAAAAATGCAATTTTGAGGGCTTGCAATAATGTGCTAGAAGCTGCCAATAAACTTGACGAGAGTCTCACGAAAACTAATGAGACCCTCGATGTTGTGATAAAGAACCAACTAGAAATTAAGCATTCACTGACTGAAATAAAGAATATTATACAGATACCCAACAGCAGACCAGAGGAGCGCAAGAATCAAGTCAAAGATTTGAAATTCGAAGAAGCAAAAAACACCCAACCGGAAAAGCAAAATGAAAAAAGAATCCGAATGTGTGAAGATAGTGTAAGGAGCCTCGGGGACAGCCTCAAGCGCACTAATATCAGAATTATAGGAGTGCCAGAAGATGAGAGAGAGCAAGATATTGAAAACCTATTTGAAGAAATAATGACAGAAAACTTCCCCCACCTGGTGAAAGAAATGGACTTACAGGTCCAAGAAGCGCAGAGAACCCCAAACAAAAGGAATCCAAAGAGGACCACACCAAGACACATCATAATTAAAATGCCAAGAGCAAAAGACAAAGAGAGACTCTTAAAAGCAGCAAGAGAAAGAAAATCAGTTACCTACAAGGGAGTACCCATACGACTGTCAGCTGATTTCTCAACAGAAACTTTGCAGGCCAGAAGAGAATGGCAAGAAATATTCAAAGTGCTGAATACCAAGAACCTACAACCAAGAGTACTTTATCCAGCAAAGCTATCATTCAGAATTGAAGGTCAGATAAAGAGCTTCACAGATAAGGAAAAGCTAAAGGAGTTCATCACCACTAAACCAGTATTATATGAAATGCTGAAAGGTATCCTTTAAGAAGAGGAAGAAGAAGGAAAAGGTAAAGATACAAATTATGAACAACAAACATGCATCTATCAACAAGTGAATCTAAGAATCAAGTGAATAAATAATCTGATGTACAGAATGAACTGGTGATTATAATGAATCAGGGACATAGAAAGGGAAGGGACTGACTATTCTTGGGGGGGGGGGGGAAGGGGAATGGGAGATGCGGGAAGAGACTGGACAAAAATCGTGCACCTATGGATGAGGACAGTGGGTGGGGAGTAAGGGCGGAGGGTGGGGCGAGAACTGGGAGGAGGGGAGTTATGCGGGGGGGGGGGGGGGGGGGGAGGAACAAATGTAATCTGAACAATAAAGATTTAATTTAAAAAAAAAATCTGATTAAAAATGGGCAGAGGACCTGAATAGACAATTCTCCAAAGAAGACATACCAATGGCCAACAGACATTAAAAGATGCTCAACATCACTAATTATCAGGGAAATACAAATTAAAACTACCATGAAATATTACCTACCTGTCAGAATGGCTATTACAAAAATGACAACAAATAACAAGTATTTGGGAGGATGTGGAGAAAAGGGAATTGTCCTGCACTGTTGGTGGTATTGTAAATTGTTACAGCCATTATCTATATATCTAAAAAGCCAGGGACCGTAACATCGTAACAACCAGAACGACTAGGCACTATGATGCCCACTGCAGCCAGCGAACCAGCCCGATTTGGGGGCAGGGCCTGCGGCCAACCTCCCATGGCTCCTCCCCCCCACTGGACCCACCCCCATCAGCCTCTCCCACCCTGATTGAGGGCAGGGCAGCTGGCCCTTCCCCCTGTCTGGCCCCACCCCGATCAGCCTGCCCCACCACAATCAGCCTGCACCCACTCCCTCGGCTGGCCCCACCCCTGATCACCTTCCCTACCCCAGTAGGGGGCAGGGCCAGATGGCCAACCTCCTGCAGCCCCTCCCCCCACCCAGTCCCACCCTAAATCAGCTCCCCCACCCAGATCAGAGGCAGAGCCAGCTGATCAACCACCTGTGGCCCCTCCCCCTAGCCCCACCCTGATGGGCCCCCCACCACCCCAATCGGCCCATGGCCCCTCCCCCCAGTCAGCTCCACCCCTGATTGGCCCCCCCATTCTGATTAGGGGCAAGGCTGACCAGCCAACCACCCATAGCCCCTCCCCAGACTGCTGGCCCCTTATTGGACCCCTCACCCCATTCAGGGGCTGGGCAGGCCAACCCACCACCCATAGAACCTCCCCATGGCCACCCCCAATCGGGGGGCAGGACCCACTCGCCAATCAGCCTCGGCCCCTCCCCCCAGCTGGCCCAGCCCTGATAGGGCCCTGATCGGGATGGGCCAGCCAGCCCACCTCTTGCCATCTCCTCCTCCTGATAGGCCCAGCCCCAATCTGCCCCAATTGGGGCCGGGCCAGCCGGACCCTACCAGTGCACAAATTCATGCACTGGGCCTCTAGTGGAAAATATGGAGATTCTTCAAAATATCAAAAATAGAACTACCATGCCACTCAGCAATTCCACTTCTGGGTATTTATCTGAAGAAAGCAAAATTACTAATTCAAAAAGATATATGCACCCCTATGTTCATTGCAGCATTATTTACAATAGCCAAGACATGGAAGCAACCTAAGCATTCATGGATAAATGAATTGATTAAGATGGGGTATATATACAATGGAATATTATGCAGCAATAAAAAAGAATGACATCTTGCCATTTGTAACAATATAGATAGATCTAGAGGGTATTATGCTAAATAAAATAAGTCAGAGAAAGACAAATACCATGTGATTCCACTTTTATGTGGAATCTAAACAAAATAAAACAAAAATACTCAGACATAGAACAAACTAATAGTTGCCAGAGGAAAAGTGGGTAGAGGATAGGTGGAAAAAGTGAAAAGAAATAAGAGACACAAACTTTCAGTTATAAAATAAATAAGCCACAGGAATATAGTACACAGCACAGGGAATATTATAGTCAATAATATTGTAATAACTTTGCATAGTGACAGACGGTTACTAGACTTATTATTGTTCTCATGTTATAAGGTATGTAAATGTTGAGTCACTAAGTTGTACACCTAAAACTAAAATAATACTGTATGCCAACTGTACTTTAATAATTTTTTTAAAAGAATGTGATTAGTATTCTCTGAAGACACTGATGCTTCATGATGACTGATCTTCGTCTTCTAATTTCAACCACCTGGTGTATCAATGCATTAACAAATCTTGCTAAGTCTCCTAAGGCTAATAAACATTTCCTCATCCCAGGATTTATCTGTTTACAGTATTTTAAATTACTAGAGATCATAAACAATAACCCTTCATCTCCCTTATTGCCATGACCTTTCAGAATGAAGAGAGCTATACAATTAAAAAAAAAAAAGGAAAACACCTCTACATCATTTCAAGTTCTTATGAGTGTATGGTTCACAGTTTTCCAATAGCTTCATGCTTTCCTAATGATCACTTTTTCTGTTTTATTTCTTCAAATCCATTTATTTTCAGGTCTACAAAAGCATATACTCTTTTGGTCTCTCCAGACACAACATACCAGTGTCCAGAGATCTAATCACAATTGAAAGAAATAATTTAGGAAAAGACTGCCTATCAGTAGCAGGCACAGGCCCAAAAGATCTGCCCTGAGGCAGTCAGAATGTCATCAAGTGCAAGGGCTTTCTTTCCCAGACCTACGATCAGACACATGTTCATTTCACAGGAACAGTACATGGCAAGTCGTTCTGGGAACAGCTTTTGCTAGCACGCTTTTACACAATATTAAGAAAGTGGCTGCCTACATTATCATGCTCAGTGAATTACCCACATAATGTGGGGTTGTCATTGCTTAATTTGTCAAAAGTTATTGATAACATAGAAAGGAAAGCCATTAAGAGAAAATTCTCAGATCAATGGTAGACTAGACTAATATTAACCATTACCTAACCAGTCGCCATCCTGAAGCTATCCAGAAGCCCATCAAAAGTCACCTCGTTAGAACAAAAGACATTCCTATAACCCAGGGAATTCCAAGGGATTTAGAATTTCTGTGTCAGGAACTGGGGTCAAAGAACAAAAGTGCTTCTAGTGCTCTTTAACTTAGGAAATTATAAGGGTTAGGAGCTCTGTGCCAGGAACCCAGGGGAGAGACAAATATCCTATATAATAAAAGGGTAATATACAAATTGACTGAACAGCAGAATGACCAGTCACTATGACTCACACTGACAACCAGGGGACAGACGCTCAACGCAGGAGCTGCCCCCTGGTGGTCAGTGTGCTCCCACAGGGGGAGTGCTGCTCAGCTAGAAGCCGGGCTCACAGCTTGCAAGCACAGTGGCAGTGGTGGGAGCCTCTCCTGCCTCCACAGAAGCGCTAAGGATGTCCAAGGGCTCCCAGACTGCAAAAGGGCACAGGCCAGGCTAAGGGACCCCCTAGTGCATGAAATCATGCACCGGGCCTCTAGTATAAATATATATTTGCATATTTATAGATCAATATAACGGAAATATATTTTTTATTATTTCACAGTTTGCTTATTGAAATTACCACATTTTCTGATTGATTGATTTCCTCTCTTGGATATCTCTATAGTTTTCTGCAATATACCCATTGGCTTCTATTTCTGCCAAATGGACCTATAGTCTTTGTTATATTTTTCACATTAGGAGCAGACTAAAAGAATGCTTTAGAATGCAAAAAGCACAAGCACAATAAATTATTCAAATTCAAAAAATGAGATATTCATTATACTTGAAACTTTCACTGTAACTACAATTCTTTTCATCAATTATAAATATTTTTGAAGCCCTGAAAACATGCCATTCACTAGACTAAATACTTAAGGAAACAAACATGAATTTACCATGGAATCTACATTATGCCATCAGCTACATTTTAAAGGACAAGTCAAACTTAATATGTTGTCTATGCTAATTAGATTGAAATGTTTATGTTTCATTACCTAGAAATAAATACCTTTCCAAAAGAAATATATCTCTAGAAATATAAAGTGTCCATCCATCTTTAGAAATGAACCCCTCAAAATTTTTCATTTTCAAAATAATCCCCAAGCTTCAATCATTTGTGCTTTATTAAAGAAATAAATCACTACTACATTTGTAAAAGGGAGTTATAGGTATGGGGAATAGTTTTCTGTAGAAAAGTACTAGTCTTTGTTGCCCATCTCCACTCTGTACTTTCCCAGGCCTTCTCAGTAGTCCCACTATGTCCACTAAAGCACAGGCCATACCAACCTCCCCAGCTCACCCCCTCACAGTGTCTTCCACCTTCCCCACCACAAACCACATTAATAGAAATAGATTTGAGCTGCCTGCTTAGGGTACAACACAACATTTGTACTAATAAGGCAATAACTTTAAAATATAAATTTGTCACTCCTCCCCAAAAAATGTATTTGTAATTTAAAGATGTAATTCCTTAAGTGAAAGAACTACTTTTAGTGGGAAATTCTGTCCTGTCATATCAGCCAATGTGATATTTGGAAACGGAGAGTCTTTCATTATTCAAAAGTGGATCAGGTTCTGCGGTTCTGAGATATGGTCTCTACTTTCTCTCTTTCTCCACCTCTCCAACCCCTACTATCTTTAAATATCATCTTAAGTCCCATTCTTTCCATGGGCTTTCCCCCACCACTTCAACCCTGAAATTATAATAATACTGTGAGCCTGCAGGCTAAGTTATATGAAGGCTACATTCTATGTGGTTCATTCATTCATTAAACAGATATTTATTGAGTCCCTAGAATATACTAGAGACATAGTAATATGTGCTGTAATAGATACTGAAGATTTAATGCTGTAATACATATGCTCATGAGCTTTCAATCAATTAAAACCAATAATAATTAAGCCTATGAAGAATGACAGAATAAGGACCTACAACCCCAAAATTGTATAATTGTACTTCATTTAAAAATTCATGTTCTAACACCATAATAGAACTAAGTAGCCTTATTAAAATATTTGCTTAGAAATGAAAACATTAGGAGACTGAAGTTGGCTAAAATGACATTTAAGTCAAATACTGCAAGAAACAGTGCAGGCTAATATGTAAATATAACGAATAATGGAACTGAAAAAACAGTCACTCTGAGGTGTGCTGACCACCAGGGGGTGCACACAGAACATGACAGGTGTCAGCCACGGCAGGATGGTGGAGCAGGTGAGCGGGGGCACCAGACCAGGGTGGGCACCAGTTGCTGTCATCAGGGTGAGCCTCTGGTGGTTACTGAAAATTCTTTGCTCCCATATGCTGTAGTCCTACCTGGAGCTCACACTTGCTACTGGCACCGGCTCCACTCGACCCCACTTGCACCAGCTGTCGGTGCCTGGAGCTGGTCCTGATTGCTCAGTGCCATCAACGGCGGGAGCGGGGCTGTGAGCAGAGAGGGGACCCAGGGAGAGGCCAGGCAGGGGTGTGAAGGATGGGCTGAAACCTGTCCCTGTGCCCACCGCAGCCTCATGGCCCACAGTTCCTTTCAAGATGCATGAATCCATGCACTGGGCCCCTAATAAAATATATAACCTCACCTGAATGGCATGGCTCAGTTGTTGAGCATTGACCTATGTGAACCAGGAGGTCATGGTTAGATTCCTGGTCAGAGCACATGCCAGGTTGCAATCTCAATCCCCAGTTGGGGGCATGCAGGAGAAAACCATCAATGATTTTCTCTTATCATTGATGTTTTTATCACTTTGTCTCTCTCCCTTCCCCTCTGAAATCAATAAAAAATATATTTTAAAAAATAATAAAATAAAATATATAACTTCTGAAGCCTTGGCAGGTGTGAGAGTGTCATATCATGAATTATAATTACCACTGAAAAGATAATTGGAGGTTCTGAGTATTTGGGCAAGGCTTGTTTGAAAGGTTGGTTTTGAGTGAGGATGGTAGGGTGTGTAGACTTTTCACTGGAAATGTCCATATAAAGGTCTGCAAGTATTCTCTCCAAGAAGGCTACATTTCTCCAGAAAAGTCCCTCAACCACCTATCCCATCATCTTCCTCTGGGTATTGGGTAGCAGAAAGTTGGCTGGTATAAGTTTATTCAGTAGCTGGGTAGAAAAAGGAAGTTAGAATATCCCATCATTCATATTCATCATCATATGATAACTTTGCTTCATCCTTACTGGTCTGTATGTGTCAGAAACTTCGGTTCAAATTCTCCAGGATATATACCTATGTTTTTTCTGTGATGGAGGGATAGTAGCCTAACCTAGTAGGGATTTGGATGGTTTTGATACAGACTTTTAAAAAATCTAGCTATCTTCAGCCCTGGGTGCTGGCCTCTGTAATACCTAGTTCCTCAAGTCCTTGGCATCTCTTGGATTCCTCAGAATGAACTAGCCTGTTTCATTTCAATATACTCTCCTCCAGAAATTTGATTTGACCTTACTCTGCTTTGTAAATTTATTTGCCATTCCTCCAGGTATTCAGTATATATATACTGTAGTTTGGCACTACAAATGTTTCTAGTTTCATTGAAGATGGAATAGTACTATTTTTGCTCTATGTGATTACTATTGTGGGATGATTTTTGAGAAGAAAAAGAATAAAATATGTTTATCCTAAAGCCAGGTTTATTAATTTTTTAATTGCTACTAGATAAGTCGCTGAGCATGGCATATGATAATCAGCACTTTAGAAAAGTCTTCAGCATAAAATATAGGGACAAACACACCAAGTAACTTAAAAAAATAAATAAAGGTGAGGCAAGGATGAGAAGAAATCATCAAATATGCTATCATTAATATCCTTAGAAAGATAAGGAAAGAGCAGATATTTCATCTAAAAAATAAAAACAGGATGTTGTGAAGTAAAAGAAAATAAAAACTCTTAGGAAAAGTAAAAATAAGATAGCCAAAGCCAAAAAATTAATTCTAATTATAGATTTGAAAATGAAGTGAAAGAAAAATTTTAGAAAACAAAAATGAAAAAAAGGGAAAAGACAGAAAATTAGGGACTTTGTCCAGAATATCAAACACTCAACAAATAGCAGTTCCAAAAACAGAAAAGAAAAAGGAAGAAATAATTGCAATAATAATTTCCCATAATTGAAAGTCACCAGTCACCACATTTAAAGATTATGTAAGCAAAAAAGACGACTGTTTGGGGTGACTTGTTTTTTGGCAGTAGGTAATTATTACCCAGCCTAGATCATGGTCTATACTCTAGCTACATGGGGTGGGAGGTGGTCTCTGCTTTCCAACAAGAGTCATGCATTATATAACACCATTTTAAGAAGGGGGTTTGCTCACAATTCTGTGGATTAGCAATGTGGACTGATCGCTGGCACCTCATAGGTGGCTGCAATCATCAGGCTACTTAACTAGGGCTAGACAACATAAGATGACCTTGTTCACATCTGACAATTAGCTTTGACTGACAGCTAGGCACATGTAAGCACCTCAAGTCTAGCTTCTTTTCATGCAACAAAAAAGTTCGTAGGAGCAAAAAGGCAAGCCCAGTGCACAGGCATTTTTCAAGCCTGTGCTTTTTGTATTTCATTTGCTAAAGCAAGTCTCAAGGTCAACCTAGGAGTCGATGTGGGAAAGAATATAAAGGGTCTATTAAGGGGAAGAGGGTGTCACTGAGGACATTATTATACCAATCTATTATATTAGAGCAAATAGGTCTACCTAGAACTTTGAATCTAGACTGATAAACTAAAAGAAGAAAGGACAGTGGAGAACATTTTTTTATAATGTTGGCTTTCATAAAAAACTAATCTTAGCATTTATAATTATTTTCAACTATATATATATATTTATTTATGCACTTATTTTTTAATATCTGTCTCCTGCTCTGGGTTATAAGCTCCATCTCTTCTAGCTGAGGAATTGGCAAAGTTCCTACACTGCTTTTTAAATGAAGCAACAGAATGACAAATGCACCCACAGAAACTAGCAGGTTCTTGGGTCTATGATAGCACCAAAGACAAGGAGAGGCCAGGAGGAACACAGCCTTTAGCTATTTTAGCACAGGGACTGATGTGAGCAGTATATCAGGTCATCTGTATCTCACATACATGGAGGTGCCATAAAACAGGGGTTTGTTCAATATGCACATAATAAAACAAAATTATGACCTCTAATCCTAGATAGAACTTTGCTTTCTGTTCTGTTGAGGAGCTTCCAAAACTGTGTAAATGTCCCTATATCCACAGACTATTCACTGTAAGAGCAGTTTTCAAATTCTTGGATCATACCACATTACACTTTTTAAAATTATTGAGAACCCTACAGAGATTTTGTTTATGTGGATTTTATCTATCAATATTTATCATATTAGATTTTTCAACTGAGAACTTCTAAAATATATAATTCTTTTATAAAACAAGCTCATTGCATGTAATATAAATAGCACATTATTTTTAAAATCTTTGTTTTCTGAAAAAAATAGTGAGAAGTGTCATTGTTTAACATTTTTGCAAATCTCTTTAATCTCTTTCTTAATAGAAGAGAACTGTATTTTCCTTCTACAGTCAATGTCTTTCATTTTTATGCATCACATAGCCGCTAGAATATCCAACTGTGTAATTATGAAAGACAGTGAAAGAGGCAAATAATATCTTAGTATTATTATAAAAATACCTTTGACCTTGTTGACCTCCTGAAAGGATCTTGGGTGTTTGTTAGGCATTTGTCAAGTAAAAGTGATAAAATGTCTTCACCTAACATTGGTGGCACCTTCAAGGAAATGTAAACTCAAATTGCTATCCAGTTAGACCCAAGGAAACTGTTGAAATGTCTTAGTACCAAACAAAATACCACTCTAAACAGTCTGCCAATATTAATAAATCCATTACATAGTGAAATAAAGTTGGGCTTTCTTAATGAATTCCTTATATAAAATATGAGCTGTTTTTGCTGTTCTTTGAGCAACTGTATAAATTCTGTGATTATTTGCATTCTCTCCTTTTAAGTCTTCCATAAACTGAAAACAACTTTACAGAAAGTTCTTTTCTCTTTAGGCACGATCACAGTTTTATATTAATTATGAAGTAATAACTGAAATTTCTTGATAATTTTATGTTTTAGGAAATGTTCAGTATGCTTTATTGCATTACTTAATCCCCAAAAATAATCTCTGAGGTGGATACTACTATCATTATCATTTTATGATGAGAAAACTGGAAATCTACTGAAATTAATGTGCCCAAGGTCATACAACTACTAAAAAAAAAATCTCAAGCTTTTAACTACTGTTCTATACAGCTTTCCTATTCAGGAGTATGGTAAGTCATATTTTATATTGTTATTTTGTATTTTAAACACCCGATTTTCATTACAGCTTTAAATGATTTTTGAGGCCTACTCTGAGGAATGAACCTAGTTTGCAGAGTCTTGCCAATGTAAAAGTGTATGCCCAATTCCTGCCCCACCTTCCCCCAAGGACAGAGACATTTGTCCTACAACACATTCCTGCACTTACTATTCTGCTTCATTCCAAACAATCCCCAAACCATCCCTAAAACCACACCACTTCCACTCCTGTCATTTCATTGGTCACCCTTGTCTTGAATTGTTCGGCATCACTGAAGACAGCCTGAAAACTAGACTGACAGTGATGGTGGAGAATCTCCCAATAGCCTGATTGCCAACATTATCAAGGATCTGGGACAACTGAGGATCTGCGTCATACCTTTACTCTTCCTCTCAGAAATCTTGTCAGCAGCAACTTTCTGCAGACTCCAGTAACTTAGAAAATAGCCACTCTGTAAACTGTGCAGAAATGAAAAGAAGATGTGTGCTAGAAGCCCTGGAAAAGTCAAAGGTGTCAGTTTAATATTCTGAGTGTTGCTGCCTGAACCTGAAAAGTCAATTCAGGTTATAAAATTTTCAGTAGATTGCCACAAATCCCTGGATATTCTCTTTAGTTCAAGAAGAGCAAATGCAGTGAACCACAGGAGAAAAGCAGGGGGAAAAAATAATAGATCTCATCTCACTAATTGAGAGCTGGCTCTTGAAAAGGATAATGATACTAAAGACCCGAGTTCCCCCCATAACTCCTCATTTTAGAGTAACAAAAAATATAAGTGAGCCATATTGTCACCACAGGCAAGTCAGAATGGAATCTTAAAAATGTTATTTTAGCCATAGACGGTTTGGTTCAGTGAATAGAGCGGTGGCCCTCTGACTGAAGGGTCCCGAATTTGATTCCAGGCAAGGGCACATATCTCAGTTGCAGGCTCAATCCCCAGCCCTGGTCAGGGCACGTGCAGGGGGCAACCAATTGATGTGTTCACTTCCCATCAATGTTTTCTCTCTGTGTCTCTCCCCCTCCATTCCACTTTCTCTAAAACTCAATGGAAAAATATCCTCGGGTGAGGATTAACAAAAAACCAGGTTATTTTCTTCTATTGTAGCTTTATTTATACTAAATAAAGTACATAATTGTTGCCTCTATGGTCACAACTCAGTTGCCACGCTTTTTAATCATCAATATCTGTTCTACAAACAGAATTATCTCACTGATTCAACTTTTGAGAAAATTATAATGTCAACTTAATTTAAATAATAGAAAAATGTGCACTTTTCCCCCAGAAACTTTTCATTTGCTTAATCCTTGGAGCATTATACATTGTTTTTGTCAGTGTAATCACTTACTGTTATTATGATTCCATAGAAAACATATTCATTTATTACCAAAAAGATATAGCTGTGTTATTTTGACATAAATGTCCCAAAAGGACAGAGCTTTCATGATGTATACAGGAAAATGACAATGTGCAAAACATGCCTCACTCCAGTTAAGTCTGATTAATCAAATGTACTGATCACTGAGCCAATATTATAATTTTCTAATATAATACAGCATTTCAACAGATGCCAACATTGAGTACTTAAAATTATTTTGTTCATCTCATTTTCATATAAGCATCTGCTCTGTGGCAAACAGTGTATCAGATGCTATCTCTGTGAAGACTGAAGGATGTTGGTCATTTCTAGGCAAGAGTTCACAGTCATATCTAGAAAACCTACATATGATTAAATATCATACAAAGTGGTATGCTTATAATAATAATGTATGGGACACTGATCAATAATCTAAACTATTCATAAAGACATTAGGAAGAGTTTCAAAATAATTTTAAATGTTCTTATGAACTCAAATCAAATTCTTTTACCAATTGGCTTGCTTTAATATAAAACAAAGCTCCAAATATTATCAGTATCATTTCACTGTCTATCCATAAATAGATGCACTAGTGACCAAAGCAGCATGCCTGCTTAAAGAATCTGTCCTAACAATAATAATATTATCATTGTTGTCACATGTCCTCTCTGAGGGTTCAGAAATATCTCCATTTTACAGATGGGCAAAGGGAAATGCAAGATTAAGCAATTGCCAAACACTGAATTGTAGTAAGTGCTCTCTCTGGATGAAAACCGATTCCTGAGCCTAAGATTTTTCTGCTCTGCTAGGCTGTCCAGCTAACTAACCTGTCCAACCAAGCTATCAGAAATGTGTTCTCTGTACATCCCCAATGTGTAATTCAAATATTTAACTAGAGGCAGAGTTGAAATGTTTGATCATCACATTTGATCATCTGAGAGATAACATCACCTTAGTGAGAAGAGTGACAGCATAGAGACTCTGGAGGCGGCTAATTGTAATGAATAAGACAGGAAAGAGCAGCAATTATGTGTGTTACATTTGAAGATTTACATGATGGACTTCAAACTGCTTGTTTCCTGGTATATTCTGCCATATTTTCTATATGTACATTTCATTATCATATACTCTGTAATGAATTTGTCTTCCAGACAAGAATGATAGAATAAGCAGTATTGCAATTATAATTACGTGACTATAAATAGAAAGTCATTGGTCCAGTAATCTATTACAATGGAAAAATTAATGGTGTAAGTTGAATACAGATAAATAGCTAAGATCATGTGTGTTCAGAGAAGCAAAAGGTCATGGAAGTTAAGGGTTTAACTAAAATCAGATTGCTATGCTCAATCCTAGCCTCTACTACATAATTGTTGTGTAATTTTAACTTCTTTGTGTCTTACTCTTATCTACACATATGAAAACCTAAGCGGCTGAACAACCGAATGACTGAACAATAGGTTGACCAGTTGCTGTGACGTGCAACCACCAGGGGGCAGATGCTCAACACAGGAGCTGCCCCCTTGTGGTCAGTGCGTTCCCACAGCCAACCTCCTGCAGTAGGCTGGCCAACCTCCCATGGTCCCTCCCCCCCCACCCTCCCACTCCTAGCTGGCCACCTGATCGACCCCAACTGCCAGCCAGATGGAGAAACCCCACCTGTGCACGAATTCATGCACTGGGCGTCTAGTCTAGACTAATAAAAGAGAAACATGGTAATTGTCGTATGACCGCTACCCTTCCCATTGGCTAATCAGCATATCCTTATGCAAATTAACTGTCAGGCAAGATGGCGGCCAGCAGCCAGGCAGCTGGAAGCGAACATGAGGCTTGCTTGCTCCAGTGACTGCAGACTGCAACGTTCCCCACCTGACTTGCCGGCCTCTGAGCTACAACTCTAAGCAACCATGCTGCAAATATAGAAGCTAAACAAAACCCCAGAGAAAAGCTTTCAGCCAGCCGGGATCTCAGAGCTAGAGTTATACATTGTTTCAATTATAGCAGCAGAAGCCTCAGAGCTAGAGCCAGAGCTAAAGCTGGCCCAGAATAAAAAAAAGAAAAAGAAAAAGAAAAAAAAAAAAAGGAGTGGTTGGGAGCTTCAGTCAATTGCCAGCCTGAAAGCAGCCCTCAGCTCCTCACCCAGATTGGCCAGGCACCCCAGTGGGGACCCCCACCCTGATCCAGGACACTCTTCAGGGCAAACCAGCTGGCCCCCAGGCCTCTATCCTATATAGTAAAAGGGTAATATGCCTCCCAGCATCGGGATCAGCGTGACAGGGGGCAGCGCCCAAACCCCCTGATCGCCCTGCGGCTCTGTGTGTGACAGGGTGCGGCGCCCCAACCCCCGCCCCCCCCCAGACCCTGCTTTGTGTGTGACGGGGGTAGAGCCATAACCTCCCCATTGGCCCTGCCCTGAGCATGACAGTGGCGGCGCCCCAACCCCCTGATCTGCCCTGCTGTGTGTGTGACAGGGGGCGATGCCCTAACTCCACTATCGGCCCTACTCTGTGAGCAACAGGGGGGAGCTCCTCAACCCTCTGATGGGCCCTGCTCTGTTCATGACAGGGGGAGGAGCTCCTCAACCCCGATTGGCCCTGCTCAGTGCGTGACAGGGTACGGAGCCCCAACCCCCCTGATGGGCCCTGCTCTGAGCGTGATAGGGGGCAGCGCCCCAACCCCCCTGATGGGCACTGCTCTGTGCAGGGGGCAGTGTCCCAACCCCCTGATTGGCCCTGCTCTGTGCGTCACAGGGGGTGGCGCTGCAACCTCCCCATTGACCCTGCCTTGAGTGTGATAGGGGGCGGTGCCCCAACCCCCCAATCAGCCCTACCCTAAGTGTGACTGAGGGTGGCATTGCAATCTCCCAATCCGCCCTGCTCTGTGCATGACGGGGCGGCGCCCCAACTCCCCAATCAGCCCTGCTCTGAGCCCGACCAGGGGCTGCACCTAGGGATTGGGCCTGCCCTCTGCCACCCAGGAGCAGGCCTAAGCCAGCAGGTCGTTATCTCCCGAGGGGTCCCAGACTGCGAGAGGGCACAGGCTGGGCTGAGGGACTCCCTCCCCCTCCCCCCCCCAGTGCACAAATTTTTGTGCACCGGGCCTCTAGTTATTTATAATAGAGGAATAATAATAACAGTGCCCACCACAAAGGGTTGTAGAAGGATAAGGTGAGTTAATATTTTTAAAATTTAAAACAGTATCTGGCTCAAAATACTATTCCATAAATGTATCCTATTATGCTACACATAAAGTACATTTTTATTATTGCAGTATTATTAAATGGCCTAATGCTATCTTGCTCAGAAAGAATATGTAATGTAAATTCAGCCTTTAAAATAGTGACATAAATTTATAATTAATTTTCAAGGAGCAATGCCAATTATATTTGGTATTCTATTTAAAGAAAAAGAAACCTATTTTAGTTAGGATGGTCCCCACAGACCATTGCCTTCCAAAATAAAGAGTAATAAATGGCTATCCTCTATTCAATGCTGATCTGGAAAGATTCTAAAATACTTCACTTCAGATATGCTGGACTGGACCTAGATTTTCAGTGAATCATTCCTAAGGCTCCTGCTGTCTTCAAATTCAAAGTAAACATTAAAAAGATTCTAAAATGTGACTGAACCATACCCAGTTAGGAATGGTTCTCATGTCAATCTTAGAAATAGACAGGAGCAGCAAAAGGAGGGATGCATACAGTATGCCAGGATGATTTCACTTTACATATCCCTTTATTTCTTCCTCCCAATAGGTAAGAGCATGATTTTTAAGGGCTTCTGCTTTGCTTTTCTTGTCAATGTCACTTCTGTCAGTCTTTGAAGAGGTAATTAACCTCATACTGGTAAGCAATCACCACCCCCCAAGGGCATGCTTTACCAGTCCTCCTGCAGCTATTATACCCTGAGCAGGGATTGTGTTCACCTCCATGTTCCCTTCAATACCTATTAAGGTTCTGCAAATATTATTAGGTAATTATTTCTCATCAGTGCTTCCTTTGGCTTTATGATATTAAATTTAATTCTGCTATGATGTCAGCACATAAAAATAAGATATCACTTAGAGGGCCAAAGTTCCCTATGATTCTGACAGATATTATTTCTGTATTTTTCTCAATGTCCCTGGAAACTCCCGTAGGTGTATAACCTGTATGGAAGGTGTTTAGCCCTGCAAGGGTAGGGAATGAAAGATCCTATCAAGGCCCAGCAGCAGGCTAAAGCTCTGAGACATTTCCTCCTAACCCACTTGTACGTTACCATGACAGCCATTATCAGTGGCAGGAAACATATTTTAGGGCAAAATGAGGAGAGTGTTAGGCAATTATCTAAACAAATATGCCAAGTAGAAACTTGACTCCAAATTTGGCTTCTAAAATTATTGTTTTCTGTCCATTTCTACCAGTTGCTTTAATTATACTGTGTGAGTTACTAGGTCCTTGACTTTTGGAAAGCTTCCAATTTTATAAATGAGGTTCAGACTATTGTAATAATAATCCTTTATTTATATTTATTTAAGAAGTAATAGAACAAGAATGGACTTTTAAGAACATAGATTTTATTTTTGGCTCCACTACTGTGAATTGCACACACATCCTTAGTAAAGTTATTCAACATCCTTAAGCTTTAAGTTTCCCTTCTTCAAAATTTAAAAAATAATAATATCTGCCTGCCTTGGCCAAGTGCTCAGTTGGTTGGAGTGTCATCTGCCGGAGTCCATTCATTGTCTTCACTAGCTGAGTTTAGACAGAGACCCCCAAAAGCTAGTAACCTTTGAAATCCTAGCAAATGTCAGAACTGTGCACCAGCCGAAACCGGTTTGGCTCAGTGGATAGAGCATCAGCCTGTGGACTGAAGGGTCCGGGGTTCGATTCCGGTCAAGGGCATGTACCTGGGTTGCGGGCACATCCCCAGTAGGAGATGTGCAGGAGGCAGCTGATCGATGTTTCTCTCTCATCGATGTTTCTAACTCTCCATCTCTCTCCCTTCCTCTCTGTAAAAAATCAATAAAATATATTTAAAAAAAAAAAAAGAACTGTGCACCACCCAGTTAATCTAGGAACCACCCAGTTAATTTAGGTAATAATAGTTGAAGCATCAACCCCACCTTAATTCACTTAATTCCTTAGATACTTATGTAGATCCTTGTTGATTATTATTGATCAGATACTCTGCCTATTTCTGGAAATCATCTACTGATGAGCTAATCAGATACTTTGTCTATTCCTGGAAATTGTCATTGAAACCTCCTTACCTAAGGCTACTCCAAGCTCAATAAAAGATTGGAGCAGTCTGAACATGGGTGGAAGTCCTTCGGGACTTGCCCGCCTGGTCCTTCAATATTGCAAAATTGTGTCGTGTCATTTCTCTCTCATTTGTTATGCGGCTCCTCTTTCAGCTACCGAACCCTACTCCACGCAGAAGGTGGAGGGAGTGTTACTTGACATCTGGCGCCCGACGGGTAATCTGGAAGTGCAGGCTTCGCTGGAGTGAAAAAAGGAAGTTTTCACCAAAAAGGTGTGGAAAACTCACTGAAAAAAGGTGAGGGGAATTTTACCACATGCAATGCTCAGGATCAACTACAGAAGCCCGGGTCTGTAAGTAGACTGGGAACGTTTTCTTAACCAGGCTAACAAACAGGGCAGGATTTGGCTTTAAAAAGTAGATTTGGCTCTAAAAGGTAAAAATTTTATTATAGACTTTTGATTTGCATGTTTAAAGTGTTAAAATTTTAGAAGGTAATCTTTTACAGTTCTTTGCGTGTTATTATAGAATATGACCTTTGTTTTTCTTGAAAAAGGTACTCTTTTTGATCAGGCTGAAAAAATAGTGCCATGGTCATCTTAATGCGTTTTCTTATCCAAATTAAAATTTTAATTTGTATTTGGAATCTATCTGTAATAAGAAATGAAACCCCACTGCCAAATCTCTCTCTGGTTCGGAGAGATTCAAAGGTGGCAGGAGAGCGCAGAGCAATAAGCTCTCCCGCAATGAGATTACTTAATGTTCTGTTTGAAAATTACCTGAGAACATGTCGGGAAGTGCAAAGTCTAGCCAAGGTCACCTTGGGTGCTAGCTATTACTTTGGAAAGCAAAAAAAGAAAAAATTTAAAATCTGTTTTTCTATTAAGCATGACTTTGGGAACAAATAAGCCATCTGAGTCATTTGCTAAAACTTCCCCCAAAGCAGGATGTGGGGGAAAAGAAAAGGGAGCACATGGCGATCCAACATGGATACCCCCTCCCCAAGTATTTTAATTTAAATTCTCCTTCTTGTAATTGAAAAGTTTTACAAAATTTAAAAAATGCATCTGGGATTTCTGTTCACATGTAAAGAGAAACCCTGGCTTGAAACTAATGCGCGCATCATCCGATTTTTGGATATCTAGATAGAGTTTTGAGCTGGAGTCTCTTTACAACTGTACAAAATAAAACCCAAGACTGATTATTTCCTAAGGAAAATGGCGAATTTGACCTAGGGTAGAAATGCTAGCTAGATTCTAGCAACAAGATTGGTATTTTTCCATAATAAAGTGATTTTTGAAATGTTAATGAAGCCTGTTCCAAAGCTAACTTTAAGACCTCTAAAAGGAAAATCAGTAAAATTGCCTCTGTTACAAAAATTTGCTAAAGTAAATGCCTTAAAATAATTGGATTTGAATCTCAAGAATTACTAAAAATGTCTTAATTTCAAAAATCTAAGTAGCCCACTAAAAAACCGGCCCTTTGTTAATTGAAAAGGCTGGCCAAAACAATTCTAACGAGAAAAGGGGCTAGTTACTTCCCGGCTGTAGCAAATTATTAAAGAATGTGGTCAATTTACATCTGATTCGTCCAGGATAGGCCAAACCTCTTTTCCAGCCTCAGGTATGGTTTTCCAGAACTGCTGGAAACTTGAGACCTTGGGAGTTTACTGAATCAAATGATAAAAACTTATGTCTAGGTATTTTAAAGTGAAATAATATTGATCTGAGTGTTCTTTATACAAAATCTAGAGGACATAATTAAATCTGTTGGTTGATTATGTCTTGCATTTTTGAAATTTATTCTTAAAAATGTTACTGATTGAGAAATGATGAATATTTGACTTGCCAGCTAAAAGTTTAAGGTTCGGATTGAATTGGGAAAAACTGTATAATTATGGTAGCTAAAAGCCTAAAAAGTAAAAAAAAAAAATTAAATAAATAAATAATTTATTTTTGAGAATATAATTTTTGTTTTCTATGAAATAATTAGAATTCAAAATATGTTGATTATTGGTCTGATTTAAAAAAGAGGATTAACTCTGTGATCTCAACTGAAAAATTTTAATACAAAAACCAGTTTAAATTTAATTGCAAAGAACAATGTAGACAGCCGCCACTTTGAGCTGCCTGACTTGGCAGCCGCCATGTCAGCCACATGGCTTGCCGCACCCCTGGGGGCCACCATCTTGAAACAGCAAAGGCCCCTCCCTCTGATTTAGCCAAAAAAGGAATGTCTTCTCACTGAGGCAGGATGGAATTTCAGGGGTGGAGCTTTAAGGCGGAGTTTTACTACAGAAATGCGAATGGGGGCAGAAAGTGTGCTTGCCTCTCGGATTTATTTAATACTATTTTTAAGAAGATATTTTTAATGCTTAATTAGCAATCACGGTCTTAATATAATTTCAGTGGTATGATAGACCAATGTTTCTGAGCAGTTGGCTTTATAAGGGCCAACAAGAGAGCTCGTATTCCTTAAAAAAGGCTAAGTCATTTTTTTCTAATCTCTTAAATCTAGAAAACCCTTCTTTCCTTAAACTAAGGACAATTAAAGGTTATATGTTCACTCCCTAAACAAAAGTTAAATAGATTATGTCAAAACATTAAAAGGGACTGATAACAGTAATCCAGTTTCTGTGACCCCAGCCAAAATTTTAAAACCAGTTTAAATTTAATTGATATCTCTTGATAATTATATGAAGTATATAATTTTTAAATATATGTATATATTTGATGGTCTTTCAAGTTGGATTTCAAAACTATAACCAAGGAATGACTTTGAGAAATTTCATGGGCCCTGAAATGTTTTAAAAAGTTTATTCTCTCTTTTTAAAGGATTTTTTAATTTGCCAAATTTAATATACTTGAAATCACATAGAAAGCTTTAGCAAATAAAAATTAATAAATATATTTTAAGTTTTTACCTCTGAGAAAGGGCAAAACAATTTATTTTGTTTAATATTTCTTAAAATACAGCAGTGTAATTTTAAGATGTAATTTGAAATTGTTATGCCCAGATTTCAGGATCCCCAAAAGACCACACCAGGGAGCCAGCCATGTCCGATGAAAAAGCATAAGAGTCTTTATTTCAAACCCCGGTTTGGCTCCCCTACCCTCCTTACCGACTCAGCAGCAAGTGGCAAAGAGAGAGCTAGCCCTGTGGGAAGAGGGGTTTTATAGGGGGTTGGAGTAAGGGGAGGAGAAAGGACTGTGGGCCCTGCCAATTGGCTAGGCACATGTCAGTGTCATGTTACACAGGATGTGGTCATATCTATGACGCACACTTCCCTTGATTGTCATTTGTTAGTTTAAAAAAGTCCTGGGTGTCACTAGCAGAGTTGTGGGCTTCCAGGAAGAAGCCTTGCCAAGCACATGCCTGCCCAAAAATGGAGGATCCAGGGTAAGATGGAGGGTGTAGCCCTTACCCTGATGTTGGGGTCCAACCCCAGCAGGTCCAGGGGTCCCCAAAGGTGTGGACGGAGTTGGCGAAGAAGGAATGACACGGAGACAGCCTTCAGTTGATCAGCAGCCTAGTCAGGAACTCCAGCCAAGTTCTGGTCAGGATCTCCAGCGAAATTCTGGTCAGGATCTCTAGCGAAGTTCTGGCTAGGATCTCCAGCCAGGTTCTGTGTCCAGGTTCTCTAGCCAGGTTCTATCCAGGTTCTTTTGCCATGTTCTGTCTAGGTTCTCCAGTGAAGTTCTATAGCCAGGTTCTGTCCAGGATCTTTTGCCATGTTCTCTCGCTAGGTTCTCTCTCTAGGTTCTGTCTCTAGGTTCTGTCTAGGATCTCCAGCCAAGTCCTGTCTCTAGGTTCTGTTTTCTGTTGTCTTGTTACATCTGTATTTATACCAGTTGATTTTAATCCTATCAATTTCTATTCCAAAGGTTAGGGCATTTCTTATCTCCAGGCCAGGGAGTAAAGATTATGTAGCTTAAGGGTGATTGTTTGTAGTTAAAGTGATTAACTACCTGCCTGGCATTTAGTTAAGAGGTTTTATTCCCTCCCTAACTTCAGGGAAAAATTCCTACCTGGGGAAACAACCTTTCTCGGAGAGGTGACCTTGGTTAAAACACATAGCGCCAAGAAGGGGAGCAAACATCTTAAGAACAGTATGCCATATATGCCAGGTCCCTTGAAACATATGCTGTGCAGATGTTTCTTCTCTGCAGCAACTGTGTCAAGCAGCAAGGATGGACTGGCTCCCGGCACCCTGGGGCAAGATGGAGGGCATAGTCCTCGCCCTTTCATTCCCCACTTTGTCTTAGAACTTCCGGCTCAATCATGAGTCGGACTGCACTTCTATTCCACCATTGCTAGAGGCCCGTACTGGGCACACAGAACTATCAACTGAACTATCCCTTATATGCTTAACAAATGGTCCAAAGGAAGGGCAAGAAACCATTTTAACTTTAACAACTTCTATTGAAATAGGATTTTTCTTCTTAAAATTCCTCCATGGCTATAAAAAAAAAAATCAAGATTAATTTATTGCCGGGAGCCGGTCCATCCTTGCTGTTTCAAGGGACCTGGCATATATGGCATACTGTTCTTAATATGTTTGCTCACCTTCTTGGTGCTATGTGTTTTAACCAAGGTCACCTCTCCAAGAAAGGTTGTTTCCCCAGGTAGGGATTTTTCCCTGAAGTTAGGGAGGGAATAAAACCCCTTAACTAAGTGCCAGGCGGGTAGTTAATCACTTTAACTACAAACAATCACACTTAAGCTACATAATCTTTACTCCCTGGAATGGAGATAAGAAATGCCCTAACCTTTGGAATAGAGATTGATAGGATTGGAATCAACTGGTATAAATACAGATGTAACAAGACAACAGAAGACAGAACCTAGAGACAGAACCTAGACTCAGAACCTAGACACAGAACCTAGAGAGACACAGAACCTAGAGAGACACAGAACCTAGAGACAAGACTTGGCTGGAGATCCTACACAGAACCTAGAGACAGGACTTGGCTGGAGATCCTAGACTTGAACAGAACCTAGAGACAGAACCTAGCAGGAGAACATGGCAAAAGATCCTGGACAGAACCTGGCTACAGATCTTGGCTGGAGAACCTAGACAGAACATGGTGACCGAACCTGATGGGAGAACCTGGATAGAACTTGGCTGGAGAACCTGGCTAAAGAACCTGATGACTGAACCTGGCTGGAGAACCTGGAGAACCTAGCGAGAGAACATAGCAACAGAACCTGGCTGGAGATACTAGACAGAACTTGGCTGGAGATCCTGGCTAGGCTGCTGATCAACTGAACGCTGCCTCCATGTCCTTCCTTCTTTGCCGACTTCGTCCACACCTTTGGGGATCCCTGGACCTGCTGGGGCTGGACCCCAGCAATTTATCTACTGTATTCAATCTGGCCTGATGTTTGCATAAACACAACAAGAATGGTAACCGACCACCTTTGCTGGAATCTCATGGTTGAATCTTAATGTGCACCATAGTGCCAGAAAGCCAAGCCATCCAGCTGCCATCAGGCCTGCCTGCAGTATCTGCTGAGTTAGGTGAATTCCTTGCCTGTAGCAACTCCACCTGAGCCCACGCTCCAGGCTTTAAGGCCCATCTCAGTAGGCCTCCTACTTGTTGCGGCCCAGAGTGTGTGGGGGTTCCGCAGGAACGCAGAGGCATCCTTATTGCTCCCCTTCTACTCTGACCAACCGCCAGTGATAGTAGGGCATGGGCCTGACGCTCCAGCGCCAGCCATCTTCAGGGCTCCCAAGCATGATACCAGGCTTTCTTCGTGGCATTTTTACTGGCTGTAAGTCTTTAGAGCTCAGACAGGGCTCTTTAAAACATGATACTCTACTTAAAGTTTTCCGTTAATAAAACCACTATTAGGAACCAGTCTTATTGCATCTATGCAAATAAATGTATTGCCATAACGTATTTAGCATTGCCAATATTTCAGAGGAATTATATAAGGAGAAAAACATACTTATTTGCTCTAAGATTTTCTGACTTTCCTTGCCAGTTCCTTTTCATGGATTCTTCAGAGTTATAACAAAACAGTAACTGTTGGCATTAAACCTTCTTTCTATGCATAACCATGCCTCAGACCTTCTATTCCAAACAGCCCTTTCCCAGCTTTCTACAGTTGAGGTTTGTACTACCCCTGACATGGGCACGGTTACGCAGGCCTGCAAGACAGTATACAGGCTGCCAACCGTCAACTGTCTCTCAACAGAGACCAAAACCTGATGGGCACTCTTCCCTGCCCAGTTGGGTACCTGCCCTCTTGGCAGCTAGACATGCTTTACTTTTGGGGTTCACCCCACACAGTCCCCTTCCAGGACAGCCAACATACATTCAAACCTGGAAGAGAATCAAAGGTTAATATAACATATCAATACAATGAAACATAATATTGGCATCATGGCCGATTCAGGCAGCCAAATCTTACTAAAGAATATTCTTGATCTTCCTATAAATTGTCCTTGTCTCTTTGGAGCCATGTCCATGAAGATGCAGGCATCATCTAAGTCTATTATATGGTATTGTGGGGGCTCCCGGTCGCAGGAGTGATCGCGAGCAATGTTAGCAGCATCAGGCAGGTCGAGCACGCCACAGCTTGAGCTTGAGCAGGTTGCATTGATCTCGATTGACGCTCCATTTGGTGACGAAGTCTTCCCGGATCACGATGGGTCCGCTGACTGGACGTGAGTGTGATGGACCCAGGTCATGATGCCGTCTACCTTGAGAGCGGTGGGGGTCGTCAGCACCACAGTATAGGGACCCTTCCAACGTGGCTTGAGGTCTCCCGGTGGTGCCTTCTGACCTAGACCCAATCTTCTGGTCTGTGCTGATGAGGAGTTGGGGTTGGGCCGGTCCCATAGATGGCGTGGAAGTGCGACCAAATGTCCTGGTGCACCCTCTGGAGCCCTCTCAAGGAAAGCTTGATTTTCAAATTCAGCAAGAAAACCAGGTTTAAGGTTAGGAATGATAGGGCGTGGCCTGCCAAACATGATTTCATCCCAGGGTGTAAGGGGAGTTCCTTACCTGGTAAAGGGCATACGGTAGGAGAGCCACCCAGTCCCCGCCAGTCTCCATGGTTCCTTTCTACCTGCCCTGAACTCTGGGGCCTATAAGCACAATGTAATTTCCAATTTGCCCCAATAGCCCTGGTTACTACCTGCGTTACTTGTGAAATAAAGGCTGGTCCGTTGTCGGACCCTATTATAGCCTCCGGTTCTCCTAACCCAACGAGGTTTTGGCCAGTCTCTGAGTCAGATTCCTCCTCTCTTGGTGAACTTCAAAGTCCTGATGGCTTCTAGGTCCAGGGAGAGTGCCCTTTTGTGAACCTTGTTTGCTAGTTACAGGGCTCTGCTTTCTTGCCTTTCTACCAGTTCCCTTTGTGGCAGAGCAGCAACCAGGCCTCTTTCAAGGGAGTGTGCTAGAATGGGATATCAGTCCCTCCTTTGCTAGCAGCAACAGGTATCGAACCCTTTCAATACATTTAACCAGCTTTGTTCACAGCCATTTTTACAGATTCTAGGGCCTGTTGCCTTCCTTTAACCAGCAAGCCGAATGACACTGGCCTGTATTATTTAATTCAGCACAGGCAGGGGGAAGGGCCCATGAAATCTCTGCCCTGAGGAACTGTGAGCCCCACCATTAAATGTCCCAATCAGAATAGACAAGTTACAAATACCTTTTAGCAAATCAAAGTCCTTAGCAAACAAACAGCCTTAGATTAGCAATACATTCATATTTTTAAGAGACATAAACAGAAATTTCACTAGTTAAACAAATTTAAACAACAAAAATACATATTTAAGCAATAAAGACAGATCAATTTACAGAAGCAGAGACAGCATGCAATCCAAACCACAGTTTTGGGTAAACACATTATCTGTTTATGTCTTTTAAAAATATGAATGTATTGCTAACCTAAGGCTGTTTGTTTGCTAGGGACTTTGATTTGCTAAAAGGTATTTGTAACTTTTCTAGTCTTATTGGGACATTTAAGGGTGGGGCTCACAGTTCCTCATTAAAGTTTACTCTAATTTGCCTCATGAGAAATCTAGAGGACAGAATTAAATCTATTGGTTAAGTATGTCTTGCATTTTTACTTTCAAGCGGCTCTGGAAAACCACATTTGAGCCTTGCAAAACAGGTTCTGGCCTACCTGGTCTTTTCAGATGTAAATTGACCACATTCTTTCTTTTAAGATTTTGCTACAGGTGGGTAGCGACTAGCCCCTTCCTTCATTAGAAGTTGCCTTGGGAAACCAGCCTTAACACCCTTTGTTAGCATTTAAAAACTATTTTTTATTATGGAAATGCCAATCTTTCTGCTAGAATATAGCTAGCATCTTTGGGGGGGAGGGGTAAATAATCAGTCTTGGTCTCCATCCTGCACATTTGCAAAGATACTCCAGCTCAAAAGCCTATCCAAAATCAGACTATGCGCACATTCATTTTAAGCTAGCTTTTCTCTCTACACATGCACAGAAATCCCAGACGCATTTACTTGGGGAGGGGGTGACCTGTTTTCACAGATCCTCAATCAGACGCCCACCCGACCGAAGTCGTGGAGCCATACAAAGGAGGGGAGAGGGCAGGCCCCCTCTCTCCACACTCTCACACTTTCACCAGACATTCATTCAGACTTTAAACAATAACAACTTCCCAACTCCTGAGGGAGCTCGACAGCCTCCCCCAATCTCCTTGAAATGATCAATCACAATACCCAAAGGAGCAGTCAGACTCCATCCCATAACGTCTGTCCAGTAAATCCACAGAAAACAGAAAAAAAAAAAAAACAACACAAACACAGACAAATACAGTCTTCCAACTCTATGGAAGCAAAACCAAAACAACCTTCCGACTCCGCGAAAGCAAAACTACAGATTAGACGATGGCCATGCACCAACTGGCGGGAGCGACCCACTTCGTCTCAGATTGAGGGGTTTCTGCGCCCCTCCAGATGGAGGATTGGGGCGTCCCCCGACTCCGCCAGCCTGTGATCCCCCAGTGCATCCACCTAGACCATTTCAGGCACTACAGAATTTCAGAAGTGAGCTCACACAGGACAGAACATATAACACACAGAACAGAATACACAACACACAGACACCTACCACGGTTAGTCAGACTCTCTGGATCGAGGGTCCCTTGAGGGTGCTGGGATCCCGGACAAGCCCCCAAATGTTATGCCCAGATTTCAGGATCCCCAAAAGACCACACCAGGGAGCCAGCCGTGTCCAATGCAAAAGCGTAACAGCCTTTATTTCAAACCTGGGTTTGGCTCTCCTACCCTCCTTACCGACTCAGCAGCAAGTGGCAAAGAGAGAGCTAGCCCTATGGGAAGAGGGGTTTTATAGGGGGTTGGAGTAAGGGGAGGAGAAAGGACTGTGGGCCCTGCCAATTGGCCAGGCGCATGTCGGTGTCTTGTTACACAGGATGTGGTCATATCTATGGCATGCACTCCCCTTGATTGTTATTGGTTAGTTTAAAGAAGTCCTGGGTGTGGCTAGCAGAGGCTTGGGCTTTCAGGAAGAAGCCTTGCCAAGCACATGGCTGCTCAAAAATGGAGGATCCAGGGTAAGATGGAGGGTGTAGCCCTTACCCTGGGGCAAGATGGAGGGCGTAGTCCTCGCCCTTTCACATAATAATTTAAAACTTTCTTCTTCTCCTTCTACACCTTCTCCTCCTCTTTCTTTTTTTCCTTCTCCTCCTCTTCCTTCTTTGCCTCTTTTTCCTCTTCTTTTTCTCCTTTTTCCTCTCTCTCCTCAACCTCTTCCTTCATTTATAAATATAAGCCACATATTAAGACTTCATTGCCCTTTCAGAACAAACAAAATATATCATGGTAATTTTATATTATTTGGAAAAGGATAGACTTTAAATCCAAAATACATAGGGTTTTAAAAATTAAAGTAAAGCATTAGTTTATAAAGCAGGCGATCAAATTTTAAAGTTCATTATCCAGAAATATGATGAGATGCCGAGTATGTTTCCCTCCACGTCCTGCATGGTTCAGGGTTCGGGTCTGGAAGAGGAGCCGCACACAAATGAAAGAGAAATGACATGAGATAATTAGAAAATATTGGGGGACCAGGTGGGCAAGTCCAACTCAAGGAGAGGGACTTCCACCAATGCTCAGGCAGCTCCAACCTTTTATTTGATCTGGGGCAGCCCTAAGGTAAGGAGGTTTCAATGACACACAGATTAGCTCATCAGCAGACAATTTCCAGAAATAGGCAGAATATCTAATCAACAAGGATTTACATGAGTATCTAAGGAATTAAGTGAATTAAGGTGGGGATGATGCTTCAGCTACCATTATCTAGATTAACTGGGTGGTATCTAGATTAACTGGGTGGTGCACAGCTCCGACCTTTGCTAGCGCTTCAAAGGTCACTAGCTTTGGGGGGTCTCTACTCTTCTCTGCTAGTGAAGACGATAGGTGGTCTCCGACAATGAGAGAAACAGGAAATAAGAATGAATTTTATTTTAAAATGGTTAGTAATATTTATGAATAACAGAATCGTGCATTTCTATAGGACTAACTAGATATAATTAACCTTTAAAATTCACATTAAAAACAAAACCCTGTCCTTCCAAGACCTGTCTCTCAAGGCATTTGTTGTACATAATGTTACAGGGTGAGATAAGGCCTCTTCTCCCCTAGTTGCTAATAGAAGTAGGGTTCTTTTTAAAAAAATGTATTTTATTGAATTTTTACAGAGAGGAGAGAGAAGGATAGAGAGTTAGAAACATCGATGAGAGAGAAACATCGATCAGCTGCCTCCTGCACACCCCCCACTGGTGATGTGCCCACAACCAAGGTACATGCCCTTGACCAGAATCGAACCTGGGACCTTTCAGTCTGCAGGCTGACGTTCCATCCACTGTGCCAAACCGGTTAGGGCTAGAAGTAGGGTTCTTGGGGGTACCACTGAAATAAGCATTTCTGGAGGCCCCCACAGGAGGATATGATATAGTAAAAGCTTTATTTCTGTGGAATTATATCCCTGGGTTTCCAAAGTCCTTATTTCCCTTATTCCAGTCATAAAAGAAGTGTAACTGGGGCCTCAGTAGAGCTAAAATCAGATCCAATGTCCAGAGTTTCCTTTCCATGTTGGGCTGGGTCCAGTTCAGCATCAGGCTAGCTTAGCTTGTGTTCTCCCGCTGTAGCCCATTAGTCCATTATATGTGGATCCACAGGGCCACATGGCTATAGAGGAAACACAGGCAGCAGCAAAACAATAGAGTCCCATGAGCCAAGAGCACAAGAGCTACAAGAGCCCAAGAGAGTGAACTCATTTGTTTAATGGACTACGTATTCCGTAATCTTTGTCTGTTTGCAGTGGCCATGCCCATTCTGGCCAATCATCTCTGTCCCAGGTGTGATTGTCAGGCTAGTATCTTCCCAATGTCATCCCAACTTTACTGGGCATGCCTCTATCTTCCCTTTATTGGACCCCTTCTCCCCCCACAAACCTACCCCCGAGTGATCTGCAGGGAATGAGCCAGTATTCCCCAGAAAGTGTGAAATTGCAGCTTCCTGATGAAGCTTCCCAAATGCCATGCCTATAATGTTTGACCCTCCCTTTGCTCCTTTTCTATTACTAATAACTACCTAATTATAATAATATCAGTAGCCGAAACCGGTTTGGCTCAGTGGATAGAGCGTTGGCTTGTGGACTGAAGGGTCCCAGGTTTGATTCCGGTCAAGGGTATGTACCTGGGTTGCGGGCACATCCCCAGTGGGAGATGTGCAGGAGGCAGCTGATCAATGTTTCTCTCTCATCAATGTTTCTGACTCTCTATCTCTCTCCCTTCCTCTCTGTAAAAAAAAAAATGAATAAAATATATTTAAAAAAATAATAATAATATCAGTAACACTTCTTTAAATGGTTTTGGTTTTCACCCAGGATGTCCATTTCTAGCTTATGTATTTAGTTAAATATAACTGACTAGAGGCCCCGTGCACAAAAATTTGTGCACTCGGGGGGGAAGGGGGGGCCCCTCAGCCCAGCCTGTGCCCTCTCGCAGTCTGGGACCCCTCGGGAGATAACGACATGTTGGCTTAGGCCTGCTCCTGGATGGCAGAGGGCAGGCCCAATCCCTAGGTGCAGCCCCTGGTTGGGCTCAGAGCAGGGCTGATTGGGGAGTTGGGGCACCGCCCCCTGTCATGCACAGAGCAGGGCGGATTGGGAGGTTGTGATGCCACCCTCAGTCACGCTCAGGGTAGGGCTGATTGGGGGGTTGAGGCACCGCCCCCGATCACACTCAAGGCAGGGTCAATGGGGAGGTTGCGGCACCACCCCCTGTCACGCACAGAGCAGGGCCAATCAGGGGGTTGGGGCGCTGCCCCCTGTCACTCACAGAGCAGGGCCAATCAGGGGGTTGGAGCACTGCCCCCCACCCCCCGTCACGCACAGAGCAGGGCCCATCAGGGGGTTGGGGGAGCTCCCCCCTCTCATGCACAGAGCAGGGCCCATCAGGGGGTTGGGGAGCTCCCCCGTCATGCACAGAGTAGGGCCGATAGTGGAGTTAGGGCACCGCCTCCTGTCACACACAGAGCAGGGCGGATCAGGGGGTTGGGTTGCCACCACTGTCACACTCAGAGCAGGGCTGATGGGGAGGTTATGGCTCTACCCTGTCACACACAGAGCAGGGCCCGTGGTGGGGGGGGTTGGGGTGCCGCCCTCTATCACCCACAGAGCAGGGCCAATCAGGGGCTTGGGGCACTGCACCCTGTCACACACAGAGCAGGGCCGATCAGGGGGTTGGGATGCCACACCCTGTCACACACAGAGCCGCAGGGCGATCAGGGGGTTTGGGCGCTGCACCCTGTCATGCTGATCTGGTGCCAGGAGACCTCTCGGCTCTGCTGATCCCGGTGCTGGGAGGCATATTACCCTTTTACTATATAGGATAGAGGCCTGGGGGCCGGCTGGTTTGCCCTGAAGGGTGTCCTGGATCAGGGTGGGGGTCCCCACTGGGGTGCCTGGCCAGCCTGATGAGGGGATGATGGCTGTTTGCAGCTGGTCACACACCCTTCAGGGTGGGGGTTCCCACTGGGGTGCCTGGCCAGTCTGAGTGAGGGGCTGAGGGCTGCCTTAAGGCTTGCGATTGATTGAAGCCACCAACCGCTTCTTTTTTTCTTTTTTTTTTTTCTTCTGGGCCAGCTTTAGCTCTGGCTCTAGCTCTGAGGCTTCTGCTGATGGTTTGTTTGCCGTTCTATAATCGAAACAATGTATAACTTCAGCTCTGAGATCCCGGCCTTCTATATTTGTTAGAATGTTTCAAACTGCCAGCTCAGAGGTCGGCAAGTCAAGTCAGGCAGGGAACGTTGCAGTCTGCAGTCACTGGAGCAAGCAAGCCTCATGTTCGCTTCCAGCTGCCTGGCTGCCGGCCGCCATCTTGGCTGACAGTTAATTTGCATAAGGATACGCTGATTAGCCAATGGGAAGAGTAGCGGTCGTACGCCAATTACCATGTTTCTCTTTTATTAGTGTAGATAAATACATTTTTAATTTTGCTTTTGATAACTGGCAAAGTTTACAAAAGAAAAAATATATCTCATTAACTTGTTCCTAGCTTTCTAAACCTGAAGGCTTAACATTGTCCACATGGCAAGTGTTACATTCACTATGTAGGAAAATTTAGAGCATTACACATGACATAGATAATGGGTCTGCATTTCACAAGATAGGAATAGAAACTTTGAAGTTTTTAAATAATCATGTCCGAGATAAGAAGAAACTAACTACCTTTACCTGTATTCAAGAACTAAGCAAATTACCAAAGCGAGAACACACTAGAAGCAATGACATGCATATGATTCAATGAGTAATATTTTAAAATAAACATTGTGCTGACATCTCATTTATATATCAGCTGATGTGTTTATTAATTATAACTAAGCTTATTGGAAAGAATATATTCAAAAGATCTTATTTTCACTGGTTTGGATTAACAGATTTCTCACACTTAACAGCAGATTAAGAAAGAAATAGAAGATATTAATAGATAGATATAAATTACTTCCTGTAATTTTATACTTATTAAAAGCAGATTTAGAAAATATTATGAAAAATAGAGCCCTATGTCTGGCTCTGCTATCAATTAGTAATATGACTTTGAGAAGACTCTTAATCTCTGAGATTTATTATCTCTAAGAAGACAAGACTAAAATAATCACTGTTCTTTTCAAACACTAAAATAAATCTGCAATTTGTAATAACAGGAAAAGGAAATAGCAACTTTACAAATTTGTAACTTTAAACAAGTTAATACACTAAAATTTCAGATTTTGAAGTAGTTGATAGTTTTGTTAAAATTTGATGAATAGGGTCATTTCTAATAAATACGAGTAACATGAATTATTTTTTAAAGAATAATAGTTCATTGACCCAGCATTAGAACATCAATTGTATGAGAAATTATATCAATGAGAAGCCTGAAAATCTACTATCCATTGAAACTCAACTAATCTGAAATCTAGAGAGAAGACAAATTGTAGCCAAAAATAACAGAAAACTGAACTGAAAAAGAAAAGCCATAAGCTTCTTCTCGCTCCTGACATTATAATTTCCAGTTGTCACATTTTAATGCCCTAGACACCAAATAAACTCAAAACTGGTTTTCCCAGCAGCTATTAGTGAAACCCCTCCCTGCAAACAGTTTGAAAAGTGATTTCCATGGAAAAATAAAACATGGAAAGTAGTCGATCTTATGTAAGAAATAAGAATATAACAGTCCCTGTCCATCATTAAGAAATATTTTCAATTTCTACTTCTAGATTTATAAGAAGCGAATTTCTATTTCATTTTTATGACAACTTGAAGACCTTGGCTGCAGAGAAGAGTCTGGTCTTATTTTGTTTTGCTTTGTAGTGTTGATAACATCTTCATCTGTCATTAATCTCTGCCACCAAATTCACACTAAGAGTCTAATTCCTGGAGGGCACTCAGTAATTGTGAACACCACCCAATCCTAAACAACAAAGATATCAATTCTTTAAGAGAGCTGAATATTCAGTGAAGACCATAAAGCACTGCAGAGAAAGGATTCCATAGGGGGAAAGAATGAAGAATGGAAAGTATCTTCTCCTAGCATTTGAATAAGCAAGCAAGTCTACACATTACTCAGAAGATTATCAATTAGAGAATAATAAAATGAGGACAGCCTGCCTTGGAGATAGGTCTTAGGTAATTAGGATCATAACATCAGAACCAAATGAACAGTACCCAGAGTCAAGTCAATTACGACTTTCTGTGCTTTTATTTTCTCTAGCAGAAAAATAATTCATTCATTCTCTCTCTCTCTCTCTCTCTCTCTCTCTCTCTCTCTCTCTCTCTCTTCAGTTTCATCATAGTTAAACCATGAAGAAATACCATGTAACAGAGTTTAGGAAATGATAAAGGTATTTTATATAGTATATGATACTGTATAAACGTTACTGGGAGCCGGTCCATCCTTGCTGCTTGACACAGTCGCTGCATGGAAGAAACATCTGCACAGCATATGTTTCAAGGGATCTGGTGTATATGGCATACTATTCTTAATATGTTTGCTCCCCTTCTTGGCGCTATGTGTTTTAACCAAGGTCACCTCTCTGAGAAAGGTTGTTTACCCAAGTAGGGATTTTTCTCTTAAGTTAGGGAGGGAATAAAACCCCTTAACTAAGTGCCAGGAGGGTAGTTCATCACTTTAACTACGAACAATCACGCTTAAGCTACATAATCTTTACTCCCTGGAATGGAGATAAGAAACGCCCTAACCTTTGGAATAGAAATTGATAGGATTAAAATCAACTGGTATAAATACAGATGTAACAAGACAACACAACACAGAACCTAGAGAACATGGCAAAAGATCCTGGACAGAACCTGGCTACAGAACTTGGCTGGAGAACCTAGACCGAGAACATGGCAGGAGAACCTGGCTGGAGAACCTAGTGAGAGAACATGGCAAGAGAACCTAGACAGAACTTGGCTGTAGATCCTGGATAAAACCAGGCGAGAGAACCCAACCATGCTGGTCAATTGAATGCTGTCTCAGTCATTCCTTCTTCGCTGACTATCCACACCTTTGGGGACCCCTGGACCTGCTGGGGCTGGACCCCAACAGATGGGAGCCCTGGACCTGCTGGGGCTGGACCCCAACAAAACGTAAAATAATCATTACTGTCATAATTTTAAATGTAGATACTATTTAACATTTCTGTGTTGGATCAGAGAGAACCTCTTAGAAAAAAAGGACTTTCTCGTGAATTCTTGAACTTCAAATTGAACCCAAGAGGGAGGCTAAGTTTCTATCATGCTGGTCCTCATTAAAATGATCCCAAACTTTACCATCTATAAATCAACCATAAAAGGCTTTTGAAAGATGATTATCACATGCATATCATGAATGCAAATATAACCCTGAATCCATTATACTACATCTATTTTCTCTGTAATCAACACAGTGGCAATCTCTATTAGGGCAAGACTCATCCAATCAAGACATTAAATAGAACCTTGTTTTCATATATTAATTGGTCAAGAATAAAAGCAGAATACCTAGGAGACTGACGAGGTTGCTACACCTCTGGCTCTCAGTTCTATATTTAAGTCGGAAAAATTTGTCAGCTTTTTCCTCTTTCTGGTGTTCATTTTTACCTCACCTTGTTTAAATCCATCCTCTGCCATTGATCTTATAATTCTCTGGTGTGGTAGGAAGGAAGAGGAAGCAATACTAGAATGAATGCACAGTGACTGCTGGTTTTAAGGCAACCAAAACAGCTCACATCATCCAGGCTGAAAACAAAAACATTGAATCTGTACACCCTCTTTTCTCTTCGATATATTCAGGACTAACATTAAGCTTGTGGCTCACTATATGGTTAGCTAGCTGAGGCTGAGGAGGCACACAACCTTTCTTTTATCCCACTATCCGCTCCTGAATAACAGCTAAGGCTGCTAGTAGCCTTCTCACTTACATATAAAATCACTAGAAGCCTGGTGCACAAAATTTCAGGGGGTGGGGGGGGGGGGTAGGATCCCTCAGCCTGGCCTGAGCCCTCTCACAGTCTGGGACCTCTCAGGGGATGTCCACCTCTCAGAGGCTGTGATCCTACCTGTGGAGAAAAATGATGCTTCGTCCGCCTGGAAAGATAGTGGATGAGGACAAGGGAGTATAGGAAGATTCCTTGCAGACTGAAAGCCTGGAGGGCCTCCTGGAAGAAAAGATATTTAATTCAGTTACAGATGCTGTCAGAATCAGGATGAGGGAGGAAGGGAAAGACCAGGTTATGTCCCTCTATGAGGATCCTAATAAAACGGTAAGTTAAACCAAACATACAACAAGGGTTAATGGGATCACTAGAGAGTTAAATAAGTTCTTTGTTCTTTGAAATTTACTACTTTGTTAATTTGCTAAGCAAATACTTAACTTGAAAAGACTTTTCTCTTGCTTTTCTTACAAGCAATCTCAGAACCAAGCAATCTTGGAACCTAGCCAGCCTTTGTTTTAGCCTTTAAATCTACCCCAGAACTTCAAAATTTCAATTTAATACAGCGAATTTACAACCAAGGTAAGAGCAACTGATAGAAATTTTTATTAGCTAAATGGGCTGATTCCCTCTGTAATAGTGAGCAAAAGACTCTGAGAAAAATAAATCTCACAGTTGCTAGAGACTTTTGCAGACCATCATGGGTCCAGCCCAAACGTTTAGCCAGACTAATCAACAGAAATGCAGAATAAATCAAAGTAGCTCTCACTTCACAAAGACCTGTTAATGAGCAGCCAAGACAGACAAATAACCGTACTCACACTCTCTCAGTAGACTAGCTGAGCAGATAAATGGAACAATATGGGCATGGGGGCACTCCTGGCACCCATGTCCCAGAACAGAATTCTTTTTTTAAAAAAATATATTTTATTGATTTTTCACAGAGAGGAAGGGAGAGGGATAGAGAGTTGGAAACATCGATGAGAGAGAAACATCGATTAGCTGCCTCCTGCACACCTCCCACTGGAGATGTGCCTACAACCAAGGTACATGCCCTTAGCTGGAATCAAACCTGGGACCTTTCAGTCCACAGGCCGACGCTCTATCCACTGAGCCAAACTGGTTAGGGCCCAGAACAGAATTCTTGACCAATGTCTTGGTGAGAACCTACCAGAGGAGTTAAGACTGCGTCCAGTCCCCCTTCTCGGTAGCAAATTGGCTAGTCCTACACAAACAAACAGCTGTTCACTCAAAATTACTCAATTGAATCCCTTTTTAAAATTTTCAACATGCAATTGAGAATAGTGGGTTTACTTTGTCCTGACCCCATGATGATCGGTGGTGAGAAACAGACAAGGGAGGGGGTGACCTGTTTTCACAGATCCTCACGCAGATGCCTGCCTGGCTGTGTCCCTTGGGAGCTTAGATTCGTCTTAGCTAAGGTGCACCCGTATAAACCCCGGGCCTGGTCACCTCCAAGTAGGGGTGAGTCATCGTTATGCCATATGATGAATCATGGAACCCCAGGTTGGGGCCCACTCGGACTCCATAACCGAAGTCGTGGAGCCACACAGAGGAGAGGAGATGGCAGGCCCTCTCCCTCCACACTCACACACTTTCACCAGACATTCACTCAGAGTTTAAACAATCTATCCAAATCCTAATTCCCAATTCCTGACTAATTGCCGAAGGGAGCTCTATGGCTTCCCAGGAGGTGATCAAGCTCCCCTTCCACTCATTTGGAGTGGGCCTGACTGATAGGGGGTCGACGAAGACGACTGACCCTGACCCATTTTGACAAAGACAACAAATGTGGAAGGGGAAAATAAGACACCAACACAAAAGGTAGGTGAATGGCCAATGGCGGCCTTTGTTTGCCATTCTAACATATTTATTGCCTTCAAAGTCCAGCTAAAGTGATCAAGGCCAAAATCATCCCCCACGAGGAGATGTGGGTGATGATGGCCAAGCATATCAGAGAATGTGTCTCTCGGTGATCCTCCATCCCCTCATCATTCAGTATGCTCTGAGCTTCCGCATTCAATCTCTTCAAAGATCCCCAGGTGATAGGAGGAGCCACCTCTATCTGAAGACGCCTCCGCTGGGGTGTGTCCTGCAGTTTCAAACCTGCCATCTTCTCCGCTATGGACCCGATTGCGAACTCGGTCACCATTGTCTGCGCCTTGAACCTCATGTTAGGGCTTCATCCGCTCTGCTGGCAGCCACAAAGGTCCTGTAGGGAGAGAAACATAAGCATACCCTCTTCCCCAAGTTAGTAGCTCTACCGGACCCTTCCATATGGAGGACTCCTGGTCCCGATACCAGACTTTAGGGTGAGGCTTCTTTTCTTGAGGAATATAGTGCCTTTCAGCAGCTGTCTCCGCATGCTGCTGATTCAAAAATTTTAAAGAATAGGTTTCACTATTCAGTCTGTCTCTAGGGGTCATGCCTCTACTCCCCCTTTTTTGTTTTAACAATATAGCCTTTAAAGTGAAGTGAGCTCTGATGAAATAGTAAAAACAGCTGCTCATCCCTAGCAGTAATAGCAGCCTTAGGAATTTTTTGACCATGTTGAACTGCATATTGAGAGTTACTGATAATATTTAATGGAGTATTGGGAAAGTGTTGTAATGCTAAAATCACAGTTCCAACCTACGCTCACTGGGTGCTGGAATATCCTTTAGTAATAAATTTTTTCCAGCTTTCATGCTCATACCAGCAAATCCTAGCTATACCAGTCTTTCCGGAGTCATCAGTAAAAACAGTCATTGCATTCTCCATAGGAGTCAAAGAAATAACTCTAAAAGGTTGACACTGATCATGCTGAAAAATTTGTATCAGCTTATCACCAGGAAGTCTATACTTGGTTTCTCCCACAAAATCAGCCATAGTTACCTGACCATGTATGCTATGATGAAGACGGCCAGGTAAGGTTGTGATGTCCTCGGTGAGTGTGATGCAGGCAGGGCGGGGGGCAACAGCGGCAGCCTGGCAGCCATGCAGTCGTCCTGAGGCGGTGGCGGCAGGAAGTCGGGGGGCATTGTCATCTCATCGTTCCACCTGGAGGAGCTCACCAACTGCCCGGCCTAGCAGCTGATAACAAACCAGAGGATAGACATCTAGGGGTCATACAGCAGCCACACACCTGGAGCCCGAAGCTTGCTACGGCTTCCACAGATGCGCTCCCACAAACAAAGAACAAAGACAAAACCAACCAGACAAATGCAACCTAAGGTTGCCCAGACCAGGACCCCCAGACACCGTTGTTCTGCTGCGTCCGAGGTTCCGCTGCATCCAGCCCTCTTTTGAGTTCTAAAGGTAACATTCCACAGACAGATACCAGATTCTTACCTCCCCGCTGGAGGTCCAGGTGGCTTGTCATTTCCGGATTGCAGTTTGGGTAGGAAAACACTCCGCCTCCCTGGGACCTCGGACAGGGACTGGAGTGTCCTTGCCTGGGGCGTCCGGGGTGTCCAGCAGCAACTCGGCCTGAGTCGATCTCACAGGAGCCTCCAAATATAACAGGGCGACCTGCGGAGATGACCACCAGGGTCTCATCAAGATTTAGGAGCCTTTATTAAGCTGGCCCGAGACTACAGTCACAGAACCCTGCCGAAGCAAGGGCTGAAATGCAGGGCCGACTACAGGAGTTACAGTGTTTTATTTGCAAAAACCACAAAGTTACAAAACCTTAGTTCCCAACACAGTACAGTATCAGTACCTTCCTATCTATGTGCTCTAGGAACAGAGAGTACAACATGCTGGGAAGGGACCATGAGACCACATCTCAAGGCCTGGCCTGTTGTACCTTCCTATCTATGTTTTAGGAACAGACAGCACAGCGCGCCCCATCTGGCCGAAGTGCCAGATATGCAGCCCAGCACAACCCTCAGCTGTTTGCCTCCAACCTCTGGTTCATCTCCCATACTACTGACCCGCCTTCCTGGAGCTACTCACCTTCAAGATGACTGTGATCCGCTTGACCGTCCACAATATGACTTAAAAAAAATTCATATTGGTTTGGTGTTCATTTTTTCGTGATGTTCCTCTTTGGCGGATGACCCACAGGAAAAGCACCTTAAAAGAAACTGGAAGGCCCTCCTAGCCACCTCCCTCCAGGCCGGGGAGCTTTTATGGGCAGCTCCCTCACTGCTGCTGCTGGTGGTGCTGTTGCTGCTCTGGCTGCTGCCGCTGATCTCAATTGTATTGACTTTGTATGTACTTGTGCTGGAGTTATCGATGGTGGATTGTGAGGAAGAGGCGGCTTTGGTTTCTATGATGGGTTCCATGGGCACCCTAAACCTCAGGCAGTTTGGGGGGATGGAATGCTTTTTGATCTTTCTATTAAGTGGCTGACCAACCTCTTGGCTCGAGCATGTGGTACTGGAGCTACTGGTGTAAGTGGTACGGAAGGGCTTTACCTTGATGTGGCGGCCTGGCATCTTCGTTTTCATTGTAGTGAGAATAAGATATGTGCCCATGAAACGGTCAAATTTTCTGTGTCCTAATGAATCCTCGATGGATTCCCTCCTACAGCCAAGGTGATTCATCGTCCTTACTATTTCTGGGTCCACCTTAACCTTGGGAGGCTCCCTGTACGGCTTCATGATCTTCTTGTGGCCCTCATTCAGCCAACGGTCTTTCATCACAGCTTCCATGGTTGGTCTTTTGCTAGGGTCGACAGTGAGTAACTTTCTGAGAAGTTTTTGAGCCTTCTTTGATAATAGGGATGGTACCTGGTAATCTCCACTTATTATCTGCCTCTTCACATTCGTAATGTTGTCCCCCTCAAACGGTGTCACCCCTGTCAGCATACGGTATAATAATACCCCCAAACTCCACACGTCAGACTTTCGGCCATCATAGGTACAACCCTGCAACATTTCTGGGGCCGCATAGCCTATGGAGCCACAGAAGGTGGACAGCATATGATCTTTCACTTGCTTACTGTACCCAAAGTCTATTAATTTAATCGTCATATCATTGTCTATTAGAATATTGCCTGGTGTTAGGTCTCTGTGAATTATGTTTTTTCGGTGGCAGTATTGGACCGCCGATACTACCTGCCGGAACATGGTGCGGGCTTCTCCCTCGCTCATGGTGCCGTTGTCCTGCAAGTGCTCAAGTAAACTGTCTCCTTGGATGTTCTCCATAACTAGAAAAAACTTGTCCTTGGTGACGCGCACCTCAAACAGTTTGGCAATATTAGGATGGTTTACCTTTTGAAAACAATGGACTTCCTGGAAAAATCGAGGGATGCCCTTCCGTCTAACGATCTTTACGATCACGTGTGCCCCGGTCAGTATGTGCTGAGCCAACCACACCTCGGAAGATGGTCCCTTTTGGATGGTGTTCAGGAGGAGATACTCTGCAGTATAGTGTCCCCTGTCGGGGGAATGGCATGCACAGATATCAAACATGGCACCTTCCAAATAACACAAAAAGTAACAAAACAAGACAAACAGACAAAATAATAAAAAGAAAATGGCCAAAACAAGGTAAGGAATCCAAGTCCACCAGGTCACCGAAAATAAGCTTCCTGGGCTATAACGGACTAAAACCTCTGCTTGCTCAGGGTCTTATATAGGAGTGGTTTGCAATTTCATCACAGTGGTGCCTTATGAGGTCAGAACAAGAAATGGACCAATGACGGCTGGGGTGTGGTTTGCAATTCCCTCACAATGGCACCTTGTGAGGTCAGAGCAAAAAATGGACCAATGACAGCTGGGATGTGGTTTGCAATTTTCATCACAATGGTGCCTTATGAGGTCATTTCAGGAAACGGACCAAACACGGCTGGGGATAAGCTACAGTGATTTTCTAAGTTTTTGGTCTCATGACCCTTATACTCTGGGAAAAACAAAAAGACAACCCACAAGGAGCTTTTTGTTTATGTAGGATTTAAATATTGCTATTTACTTTATTAGAAATGAAAATCTGTAAGATGCACCTGCACAAACACACACGAAGGAAAAGTCTGACTGATTCTCATGCTCTAGGCCTCAGTTCAAATGTCACCTGCTTAGAGAGGATGTCCCTGATCCATCTATTCCTACCTTCCTCACCCAGCTGGTCAGGTTTGTCGTCTTCGTAGCACTGACCACAGTGTGGCTGATTCTTGTTTACTGTCAGTCCTTCCCATGAAGGGAGGAGCGTGACTGGAGGGTTTCCTGTATCTAGCACAGTGAGTGGCAACAAAACAAGTATTCAATAATATTTTTTCACTGGATTAACAGAAGAGTTTGGGAGAACAAAAGAAAATATGGGGAAAAAAACAAGATGGCGGCATAGGTTAACGCTGGAGTTTGCTGCCTCGAAAAACCACTTCAAAAATACAACTAATCGGGGCGTTGGTGGTATAGTGGTTAGCATAGCTGCCTTCCAAAAATACAACTAAAAGATGAAACGGACATCATCCAGAACCACAGGATAGGCCTGGTTACTACCTGGCTGAGTGGAAGATCTACAACTAGGAGCAACTGAGAATCAGAGGAGGCGCAGTGCTGAAGTAAAATACTAAGGTGTGGAGTGCGCGCAGTGCGGGCTGGTGGCTGAGGGCGCGGTTGTCTGTTTCAATCCGGAGGGAGCCTCAGACTCTGAGCTCCAGATCCGGGCGAGTCTCTAGGGACCCAGACTCAAACGGGAGAAGGGGGACTGTCTGGCTTCGGTCCCTCCGAGGTTTGCAGCGGTTGCTGGGACAGAGAGGCAGAGCCCCTGGGGACAGACTGAGAGCAGCCATAACTGCTCCCCCTTCCGCCCTGTTGATCCCGTGGGACCCGCCCCGCCCAAGCCCTGCACAGAGCCATTTGCCGGATAGCCTCAGGCAAAGGATAGATTAGCACCTCCCTAGAGGACAGAAGTTCTCCCACTGCAAACACAGCTGATTCTCACAGCCAGTTGGCCTGGAGGTCAAGTAGTAATTACCTACAACAATTAAGGCTTGAATACAACAAGACTGCTCACAGAGACCACAAGGGGGTGCACCAAGAGTGTCTACCTCAGGTAATTGGGACACTTAACATGGAAAGCCACTCTATCGACACAGCGAAGCATAAAAAAATGCCAAGACAAAGAAACAGACCACAAAGGACAGAACCGGAGGAAAGCAGGCTACTGGATATAGAATTCAAAAACACACTTTTGAGGTCTCTCAAGAGGCTTCTAGAGGCTGTCGATAAACTTGATGAGATGTACAGGAAATCTAATGAGACCCTCGATGGTGTGATAAAGGACCAACTAGAAAGTAAGCATACACTGACTGAAATAAAGAATATTATACAGACTCCCAACAGCAGACCAGAGGAGCACAAGAATCAAGTCAAAGATTTGAAATGCGATGAAGCAAAAAACACCCAACCGGAAAAGCAATATGAAAAAAGAATCCGAAAGTGTGAAGATAGTCTAAGGAGCCTCTGGGACAACTACAAGCGTACCAACATCAGAATTATAGGGGTGCCAGAAGATGAGAGAGAGCAAGATATTGAAAACCTATTTGAAGAAATAATGGCAGAAAACTTCCCCTACCTGGTGAAAGAAATAGACTTACAAGTCCAGGAAGCACAGAGAACCCCAAACAAAAGGAATCCAAAGAGGACCACACTAAGACACATCATAATTAAAATGCCAAGAGCAAAACACAAAGAGAGAATCTTAAAAGCAGCAAGAGAACGAAACTCAGGTACCTACAAGGGAATACCCATACGACTGTCAGCTGATTTCTCAACAGAAACTATGCAGGCCAGAAGGGAGTGGCAAGAAATATTCAAAGTGATGAATACCAAGAACCTACAACCAAGAGTACTTTATCCAGCAAAGCTATCATTCAGAATTGAAGGTCAGATAAAGAGCTTCACAGATAAGGAAAAGCTGAAGGAGTTCATCACCACCAAACTAGTATTATATGAAATGCTGAAAGGTATCCTTTAAGAAGAGGAAGAAGAAGGAAAAGGTAAAGATACAAATTATGAACAACAAATACGCATCTATCAACAAGTGAATCTAAGAATCAAGTGAATAAATAATCTGATGAACAGAATGAACTGGTGATTATAATAGAATCATGGACATAGAAAGGGAATGGACTGACTATGCTTGGTTGGGGAAAGGGGTGTGGGACATGTGGGAAGAGACTGGACAAAAATCATGCACCTATGGATGAGGACTGTGGGTGGGGACGAGGGCAGAGGGTGGGGTGGGAACTGGGAGGAGGGGAGTTATGGGGGAAAAAAGAGGAACAAATGTAATAATATGAACAATAAAGATTTAATTATTTAAAAAAATAAAATAAAATAAACGTTTTCACAATAAAAAAAATTATGGCCAACTACTTATTTAATCAAAGTGATTCATAAAAAGATCTTAAAAAACTCAGCTTTTGGGGCAGATAAGATAGGACCAAGGAGGGCTGAAGTTTTGGTTTCCAGGTATGTATGTACTCAGTGAGGCTGAGGAAAGGCCACTGTTGGAGCCTTGCTGTAAAGATGAAAGGAGATGGTGTGTTCCTCCAATGGTACTTGCTAAGGATGCAATAAATTGGGATCCAGCTAGCTACAGGTATTTTTACAACTTGAATATACCAGCATCAGGCAGGTCGAGCACGCCATAGCTTGAGCTTGAGCAGGTTGCATTGATCTCGATTGACGCTCCATTTGGTGACGAAGTCTTCCCGGATCACGATGGGTCCACTGACTGGACGTGAGTGTGATGGACCCAGGTCATGATGCCGTCTACCTTGAGAGCGGTGGGGGTCGTCAGCACCACAGTATAGGGACCCTTCCAACGTGGCTTGAGGTCTCCCGGTGGTGCCTTCTGACCTAGACCCAATCTTCTGGTCTGTGCTGATGAGGAGTTGGGGTTGGGCCGGTCCCATAGATGGCGTGGAAGTGCGACCAAATGTCCTGGTGCACCCTCTGGAGCCCTCTCAAGGAAAGCTTGATTTTCAAATTCAGCAAGAAAACCAGGTTTAAGGTTAGGAATGATAGGGCGTGGCCTGCCAAACATGATTTCATCCCAGGGTGTAAGGGGAGTTCCTTACCTGGTAAAGGGCATACGGTAGGAGAGCCACCCAGTCCCCGCCAGTCTCCATGGTTCCTTTCTACCTGCCCTGAACTCTGGGGCCTATAAGCACAATGTAATTTCCAATTTGCCCCAATAGCCCTGGTTACTACCTGCGTTACTTGTGAAATAAAGGCTGGTCCGTTGTCGGACCCTATTATAGCCTCCGGTTCTCCTAACCCAACGAGGTTTTGGCCAGTCTCTGAGTCAGATTCCTCCTCTCTTGGTGAACTTCAAAGTCCTGATGGCTTCTAGGTCCAGGGAGAGTGCCCTTTTGTGAACCCTGTTTGCTAGTTACAGGGCTCTGCTTTCTTGCCTTTCTACCAGTTCCCTTTGTGGCAGAGCAGCAACCAGGCCTCTTTCAAGGGAGTGTGCTAGAATGGGATATCAGTCCCTCCTTTGCTAGCAGCAACAGGTATCGAACCCTTTCAATACATTTAACCAGCTTTGTTCACAGCCATTTTTACAGATTCTAGGGCCTGTTGCCTTCCTTTAACCAGCAAGCCGAACGACACTGGCCTGTATTATTTAATTCAGCACAGGCAGGGGGAAGGGCCCATGAAATCTCTGCCCTGAGGAACTGTAAGCCCCACTCCTAAATGTCCCAACCCAGCACAGAATATCACATATCAAATCAAAGTTCCCAGCAAACAAACATACAGAATTGTTTACTAGTTAGGCAGGCTGATTCCACCTCTGACAGAGAGCAAGTGCCCTTGGGAAAAGTACCCAGCCGCTGCTCGGGGCGTTTTGCTATCGGTCAGAGCATTCAGCCTTAAATCAAACATTTTTTTTTTCACAGACTTCCACACTTACATGAACAAATAATTATACCCAAGTAGACATACAAACATCAAATAAACATCCACACTTACACCCTTTCAGTAGACAAATACTTTTACACTCTTGGGTGTGCTAGGGTGAGGGACTGCGTCATGGAAGGGTTACAGAATGTTACAGAATGTGCTAAGGGGAGGAAATGAGACATTAGAAATTGAATGTGCTCAAAGGGAGGGGGATGTATGAGGAAGGATTGTGTTGTTAGAATATGGAGAAGGATTGTGTACGTGATGGGAGGGGGGACTGACATATGGTGAGGGATTGCAGGGTTAGGAACCATGGAAGAAAAATTGCTAGATTGTCTTAGAAAAACAATGTGTTATGATACGCTCCAGCCAGGTGTGACTCTGTTTACCCCCCCCCCCCTTTGTTCTTATGAACTTTCTGTGAACTTCTAAGGTAACACTGTTTTGCTATAAAGGATCATACTGCACCCTTGATCTCTGCCACATGCTCCGAAGCTCCCAGAGGGGGAGCTAGGTGCTGTGGTCAGCTGGCCAGCTTAATAAGGGCTCTTAAATTTAAATTCTGAGTCAGTGGTCTATCTAGTTGAGCCAACCCATAACATTGGGATCTTGAGCAGATGACAGGAACACCGCCCAAGTCCCCTGAAGTGGGCCTGACAGGAACAGATGTGGGGGCCTCCCTTTCCCACATCCCAGGACAGGATTCTCGACCCATGTCTCATCCAGACAGAAATGGTACTCATACTGAACAAAGAAAACAAGATTAAATAGACACGACAACTAGATACATTCCCCGTTAATTTCAAGCCACTTTTCTCTTTACACGTGCACAGAAATCCCAGACGCATTTTTAAATTTTGTCAAGAAGGACTTTAAATTATTTGCTACTACCACCAAGACCAGCACTTGTGGCGGCTCCACCAGGGCCCGCGCCCTAGGCTTCAAGGCTCACCGCAGCAGCCCTGGAAAACCACAGCTGAAGCTGGCAAGCATGTTTCATCCAGCCCTTGACTTTAAAACGACCATAATGCTTAAAGAGGTAGTTTGAGTCTGTTCCATAATGTACGTCCAGTAAGTCCACAGAATAAAACAGAAAAACACAGACACAGACAAACAGAGGGCCCCAAAGAACAGCCTTCCAACTCCATGGAAGCAACTAGACGATGGCCTTATGCCAAACCGGCGGGAGCGACCTGCCTTGTCTCAAATCTGTGAGGGGAAACCACATCCCTCCTGAGGGGAATACGCATCCCTCCTGGGGAGCGGAACATCTTCCTACTCTCCATGCCCGTGGTCCTTCAGCAGTACGTCCACCTAGACTGCTTCGGGCACTACAGAATTTCAGAAGTGAGCTCACACAGGACAGAACATATAACACACAGAACAACACACAGATCAGCAGACAATTTCCAAGAATAGACAAAGTATCTGATTAGCTCATCAGTGGATGATTTCCAGGAATAGGCAGAGTATCTGATCAATAATAATCAACAAGGATCTACATAAGTATCTAAGGAATTAAGTGAACTAAGGTGGGGATGATGCTTCAACTATTATTACCTAAATTACCTGGGTGGTTCCTAGATTAACTGGGTGGTGCACAGTTCTGACCTTTGCTAGGACTTCAAAGGTTACTAGCTTTTGGGGGTCTCTGTCTAAACTCAGCTAGTGAAGACAATGAATGAACTCTGGCATCTCCCCCTTATTTTTCCTTTAAAAAATCAAGTATCTGTAAACTAGAAATATAAGAACAAGTCCCGATTTCAATGTCCAACAGTTCTGAGTCCAAGTTTCAATGTCCGACAGTTCATGTGTACATGCCAGCAATGAAATGTTCATTCTGGATGGTGGAAAATGCAGGTCCAGTCCTTTCTGGTCTGGTCCTGGGCACCCTGCAGCGACACACAGCTGCTGACTGCTAGCATGCCAAGGCGTCTTCACCATCTCCATCTCTAAGCTGTCTCTTCTGTCTTTGTGGCTGGCTTTCTGGGATCCACTATGACAGGAATCCACATGGTCTTGTAGCTGTTCTCTCAAAGTATACAAACATATTCTCGACCAAAGGTTAAAGGAAAAACCTTACTTGGGTTTTTTTCTTTAAAATGATCTTTCCCTGGCTTACCCTGTCATCATGTGTGTTTTTCCTGGGTGTCTCGCTATTAGCATTATAAACGAAAAAATTTTTTTCTCTAAATGTAATTTAGTTACAGGATCTATTTCCTTACATGGCACTTTTCCACTATCCCCCTTTTTTTTATTTAATTAGGAGATTTTTGGAAATTTTATAATGCAGTCTAGATAGCTTTAAGTATTAATTTTTTGCACAAAAAAATGAACCTGAACATGCTTTAGGTTCATAGCATGTTTACCACGAAATGAAAATTTCTGTTAATACTTTTTGAATACTTATTTCAAATCAGCCAAATTTAATTACCTGGCCCATTAACAAAGGGAAATGCACATGCTGATCAACTGGTTGCTTTATTAAAAGAGGCTTCAGAGTCTCATAAGCTTTTACATCAGCCTGCTAAAATGTTGTCCAAACAAATCTCAATCTCTTGACAGAAAGTGAAACAGATTATCAAGGAATGTCCCACTTGCATGTTACATATACCTCAAGGGCCTAACACAGGAGTCAACCCTAGAGGTTTGCTAAGGGACCATATCTGGCAAACGGATGCAACACATTATACTCCTTTTGGACGTCTTGGGGCGTTACATGTCTCTGTAGATACCTTTTCAAAAGTCCTATAAAGAACCAGAATCTCAGAAAAGTTAGGAAAATTGTACAGAGTCACAGAGTTAATAAGGGAAATGACCTTGATTTAGAATCATTATTGCTTAATATAGACTTGGTCATGTTACTTCCTTTGGTCAATAAAATGTCATTAAAATTGGCACAAGCCACCATTCAGCAGAGGTGTGGAGTGCCTTTGAATGGTTTCTGCAGCCACAAGCCCAGCAGTGTCTCAGATGGGATTTTTTAATCAGCCAAAATCTCTAGTCAAAAAGATATAAGTATGGAGTCAGAAGAAAATGATATACAGGCACCATAAATAATAAATAAAGACTTGTTAAAGCCATTGAGATTTCCAAATAATTTGTTACTACATTTTAGTCTAAACTAATGATTTTCAACTTTTTTCATCTCATTGCACATATAAACTAATTCCTAAAATTCTGTAGCACACCAAAAAATATATTTTTTGCTGATTTGACAAAAAAAATAGGTATAATTTTGATTCATCCACACCAGATGGCTACTGTTGTGTTGGTCTTTGTCATTTTTTAATTTGACAATTTAATGAAAAATAAGTCAGTACCCCTGACTAAATAGTTAGGTATTGGTATTGCAAGTTTTAAAAATTCTTGCAGCACATTGGTTGAAAATCACTGGTCTAAGCTAATCAGACAGAAAAACTGTTACAAGAAATAGAGTATAACCAGAACAGTACCCTAAAAAATATGTGAAACCAGATCTGAATCTACCAGCAAGAAAAACTTCTTTTGAAGAAAGAAAATAACCTATGTTATGCAGTAACGTATTTGGTAAAACTGATCCTGCAATAAGTTGTGATTTCAAACAAAGACCTAAAGAAAAGAATATTGCTAACGTAAATTAAATTGGTTGCTATTGGCTGGTTTTTTGGCAAGGTACTATAAGAAAGAGATGAGCACATGAAACAATTAGCCAATTTACAAGATAATAGGGAGAAAAATTGTAAGAGAGTCTAGAAATTTTAGGCATTACAGAAATAGAAAATGTAACTTGTCTTTACTTCTAACTGGTAAATAATATACATGAACACAAAGGCTAATTGCTTCATTTTAAAGACCAAATTAAAGGGAAAGAGAAAGAAAGGAAAGAAAGAAGAAAGAAAGAAAGAAAGAAAGAAAGAAAGAAAGAAAGAAAGAAAGAAAGAAAGAGAAAGAAAGAGAGAGAGAGAGAGAGAGAGAGAGAGAGAGAGAGAGAGAGAGAAAGAAAGAAAGAAAAAGAAAGAAAGAAAGAAAGAAAGAAAGAAAGAAAGAAAGAAAGAAAGAAAGAAAAGAAAAGAAAAGAAAAGAAAAGAAAAGAAAAGAAAAGAAAAGAAAAGAAAAGCAAAGAAGGAAGGAAGGAAGGAAGGAAGGAAGGAAGGAAGGAGAAAAGAGAAGAGAAGAGAAAAAAAGAAAAGAAAAGAAGAAGAAAGGAGAAAAGTAAAGGAAGAAAGATAGTGGACAGATTTATTTAGTTTTACAAAATAATTAAGGATAAGAAACTAAAGGTATAGTTCTCCCATGAACATCTGACAACTACAAGTGTCTTCTTGTGTCTCACATTGTTTTCTTTTTCAAATGGGAATATTTGTCATGGTTATCTTGTCTCTATTCTTCATTAATTATGTAGAATTTGGGGAATTTAAAAAGTGACCTTTTAATATTCTTTTTAATAAGCCTCCAGCTCAAGAGAGATCATACTTAGACCTAATGTGAAGACTCATATATTACTGGACTGTAAACCTGAGTAAATAGGACATTTAGGTTGTTTCTATTGGAGAAGAACTTTAACATTTACTATATTTGGGATGCACAAATGAGGTAAGTGAATTTTTGTGGCCACAAAGTGGACTAAGAGAGAGTTTATTACTGTTTCCAAAAATTTTATGCCCCTCCCTGTGAAATAGTTGTTCTTCCTCTTCCTGTTGATGTCAGGTGTGGTCATGTGACTTGCTTAAACAGTAAATTATTAGTTCAAGTAAAATAGCAACTGCTGGAAAGAAGCTTTAAGATCCATTGCAAGAGGTTCCAAGGTGGCTGTGGAGTAGCTAGAAGCTGATCCCACTTGCTCCCAACCCCAAACTGAAATCACAACTAAATTACAGAACATACAACCTAAAAAAATAATTGAAGATTTGCTGATCTGTAATATTACAACCCCTTGGTACAGAAGAAGCCACACAGACACTTGTAAGAAGAGTAGAGACTGGAGGTAAATCCATCCAATTGATGTGCCAACAGCAATCAAGATTCAACTACAATAGAAGGGTTCACAGAGCCCACACAAGAGGGGGGCCTGGAGCACAGCTCAGGTGACCAAGGAGGCTGCACCACCAACTACATAAAACCACTCTACCAAGCCTGGGAGACATACCAGCTCCACATAATATAAGAAATAAACATAGGGAGGAAGCAAAATGAGGAGACAAAGAAACATGTTCCAACTGAAAGAAAATAACAAAACTCCAGAAAAAGTACTAAAGAAAATGTAGACAAGCAATATACTAGATATAGAATTCAAAACAATGGTTATAAGGATGCTCAATGAACTTAGGAGAAGAGTACATCAACTTAATGAAAATTTCAACAAAGAGATGGGAAACATAAAAATGGACATAGAAAACATAAAGAAGAATAAGTCAGAAATGAAGAATACAATAACTGAAATGAAGAATACATTACAAGAAATCAACAGTATGAGGAGATGAAGCAGAGGATCAAATCAGCAATTTGGAGGTAAGGAAGCAGAAAACACCCAACCAGAACAGCAAAATGAAAAAGAAGATTACATGAGGAAAGTTTAAGGAGCCTCTGACATGCATCATGGAAGTGCCAGAAGGAGAAGAGAGAGAGCAAGGAACTATCAACCTATTTGAAAAAAGAAAAAGAAAAAGAAATAATGATGGGAAACTTCCCTAACCTGGTATAAGAAATAGACATGCAAGTCCAGAAAGCACAGAAAGTCCCAAACTAGGTGAACCCAAAGACTCTTACACCAAGACACACCATAATTGAAATACAAAAGGTTAAAGACAAAGAGAGTATCTTAAAAGAAACAATAGAAAAGCAGTTAGTAACCCAAAATGGATCTCCCATAACACTGTCAGCTGATTTCTCAAACAGAGACTTTGCAGGCTAGAAGGCACTGGCATGAAATAGTCAAAGTCATGAAAAGCATGGACCTATAGCCAAGATTACTCTACCCAGCAAAGCTATCATTTAAAATTGAAGGACAGATAAAGAGCTTCCCAAACAAGAAAAAGCTAAAGGAGTTCATCACCACCAAACCAGTATTACAAAAATATTAAGGAGTATTACAAGAAGTATTAAAAATAAATAAAGGTCTTCTTTAAGAAGAAAAAGAAAAAAAGGTAAATAAAATGGCAATAAATACACATCTATCAATAATTATATCAATAATTATTTTAAATGCAAATAGTTAAGTTTCCCAATAAAAAGACATATAGTAGTGAATAGATAATAAGACAAGATCCTTACATATGCTGTCTACCAGAGACTCTCTTCAGATCGAAAGATACACACAGACTGAAAATTAAGAAATGGAAAAAAATATTTCATGAAAATAGAAACACAAACACACAAAAGGCTGGGTAGCAATCCCTCTCCCAGACAAAATAGACTATAAAACAAAGGTTAGCCCTGGATAACCTAGTCTCAGTTGGTTGGAGTACCATCTTATACACCAAAATGTTCACCACCACATTTGGTGGTGGTCGATTCCTGGTCAGGGAATATACCTAAGTTGTGGGCTTGATGCTGGGTTGGAGCACTTACAAGGCGCAACTGATCAATGTTTCTCTCTCACATTGATGTTTTTTCTCTCTCCCTCTTTCTTTCTCTCTATTTAAATCAATGAAAATATATCCTTGGATGAGAATATTTTTTTTAAATGCTATAACAAGAGACAATGAAGGATGCAGCAATTCCACTTCTGGGTACTTATCCAAAGAAACCTAAAACACTAAATCAAAAAGTTATATGTGTCCATCTGTTCAGTGCAGCATTATTTATAACTAGAGGCCCAGTGCACAAAAATTTGTGCACTCAGGGGGGAGGGGGGCACCTCAGCCAGGCCTGTGCCCTCTCGTAGTCTGGGACCACTCGGGAGATAACGACCTGCTGGCTTAGGCCTGCTCCCAGGTGGCAGAGGGCAGGCCCAATCCCTAGGTGCAGCCCCTGGTAAGGCTCAGAGCAGGGAGGATTGGGGAGTTGGGGCGCCAGCCCCTGTCACACTCAAGGCAGGGTCGATGGGGAGGTTGTGGCGCCACTCCCTATCACGCACAGAGCAGGGCCAATCAGGGGGTTGGGGTGCTGCCCCCTGTCACACACAGAGCAGGGCGGATCAGGGGGTTAGGGCACCACCCTCTATCACCCACAGAGCAGGGCTGATCAGGGGGTTGAGGCGCCAACACTCTCACACTCAGGGCAGGGCCAATGGGGAGGTTATGGCTCTACCCCATCACACACAGAGCAGGGCCCGCGGGGGGTGGGGGAGTTGGGGTGCCGCACCCTGTCACACACAGAGCTGCAGGGCGATCAGGGGGTTGGGGAGCTCCCCCCTATCAGGCACAGAGCAGGGCTGATCAGGGGGTTGGGGTGCCTTCCCCTGTCACAAACAGAGCAGGGTGGATAGGGAGGTTGTGGCCCCGCCCCCTGTCACACACAGAGCTGCAGGGCAATCAGGGGGTTTGGGCGCTGGCCCCTATCATGCTGATCCCAGTGCTGGGAGGCCTCGCGGCTCCGCTGATCCCGGTGCTGGGAGGCATATTACCCTTTTACTATATAGGATAGAGGCCTGGTGCACGGGTGGGGGCCGGCTGGTTTGCACTGAAGGGTGTCCTGGATCAAGGTGGGGGTCCCCACTGGGGTGCCTGGCCAGTCTGGGTGAGGTGCTGATGGCTGTTTGCAGCTGGTCACACCCCTTCTGGGTGGGGGTCCCCACTGGGGTGCCTGGCCAGTCTGGGTGAGGGGCTGAGGGCTGTTTTCAGACTGGTGGGTGACTGAAGCTCCCAACTGCTCCTTTTTTTCTTTTTTTCTTTTTATTCTGGGCCAGCTTTAGCTCTGGCTCCAGCTCTGAGGCCTCTGCTGCTGAAAGCAGGTATCTGGTTTGTTTGGGTTCCATAATCGAAACACTGTATCAACTCCAGTTCTGAGATCCCAGCCAGCTGAAAACAGGTTTTTGGGGTTTTGTTTAGCTTCTATATTTTTAACAATGTTTCAAACTGCAAGCTCAGAGGCCGGCAAGGAAGGCAGGAAACGTTGGAGTCCTCTGTCACTGAAGCCAGCAAGCCTCATGTTAGCTTCAAGCTGCCTGGCTGCCGGCCGCCATCTTGGCTGGCAGTTAATTTGCATATCGCCCTGATTAGCCAATGGGAAGGGTAGCGGGCGTACGCTAATTACCATGTTTCTCTTTTATTAGATAGGATAGCCAAGGTATGGAAGCAATCTAAGTGTCCATCACTAGGTGAATGGATAAAAAAGTATTGGTGCATATATACAACAAAATATGACTCAGCCATGAATTTAAAAAAAAGAATGAAATATTTCCATTTGCAACAACATGGATCAACCTAGAGGATACTGGGCTGAGTGAAATAAGTCAGACAGAGAAAGACAAATGCCATATGTTTTCACTTATATATGGAATGTAAAAACAAAATAAATGAACAGCAGAATAGAAAGACTTATAGGTACAGAGAATATTTTGACAGTTACCAGAAGGGAAAGGGGTTAAAGAGATGAGTTTAAAATGATAAAGGGATTAGAAAGCACAAATTGGTAGTTTCAGAATGGTCATAGCATAGGGAATATAGCACAGCATAGGGAACATAGTCAATAATACTGCAATAACTATGTATAGTGTCAAATGGGTGCAGATTCATTAGGATCATCATTTGTGAGTTATATACAATTGCTGGGTTGCACACCTGAAATTAATATAATATTGCACATCAACTATAATGGGAAAATAATTATTTTTGAAATATTAATTTAAAAAACATTGTGAATATGAGCCATAAGCAATGAATGACCTACAATTAACATATAATGTGAGCAAGCAATGAAGTTTGTGATTGTCATAAACCGCTGTAATTATGATGGCGAGATTGGATATTACTGCAATATAACAACCTAAGTTGACTGATACAGGTGAAGTCAAAGAAAAATAACTAGTGCCCATGTTCCTAATAGAATGACCCAAGGGATAGTACTATTAGTACGGTTGATTACTTTAGTTCAATAATAAGCTCTGACCATAGAATAACACAAAAATAATTCTGTATTTATGTGTGATTTAGAAATTATGTGGTGGGCATTGGATTTTCTATTTGAGAACAGCTGCAAGGAAAAGAATTCCACATGGTACTAGATGAGCCCACAGAAGAAAGCAATCATTCACTCAAAAAAAATTTAATAATAAAAGGATAAGACATAATCTATACTCCAATCTGGTGAAATGTTAAAGTCACAATTCTTCCAAAACATATGGTAGATTTCCAATATGACACAGAGGAGAAAATAATGAGCCTTTGACATCACAAAAATGTATTTAATGATCATATTGTGTAAAGGGCTAATATCCATGAACCAACATGACTTACTTGCAATTGCTACATCACAAAGTCATTAAATATGCATCACCACATATTTCTAAAGTGCAACCACAAAACGAATCCTTACAACCCATTCTCACAGCAGAAGTTTGAACCTGCAATAAACAAGATTCATATATACATACATGTGAAAACCAAGGTACTGAATATCTGGTCTAGAGAAGGCAGGATTATGGATTATATCACAAGGAATGCTTATTCCCCTATGGTAACATTTGAGGAAAGATAAACTTATGACTACATGAATATCAAATCTGTCTTAAAAAGAAAAATTTTCCTAAAGTTCCCACAATACAATTAAGGAGGTCAGGAAAGCAATCCCACCTTCTCATCTTATTAATATTGAGGGCCAAGGGGATGATGACAAGATTGTGCTGCTGCTGTTTAGATCCAGATCTTTCTCTTCTACCAGCCGTTTCATTGAGTCACTGCCCATGGTCTAGGGCAGTGGTCAGCAAACTCATTAGTCAACAGAGCCAAATATCAACAGTACGACGATTGAAATTTCTTTTGAGAGCCAAATTTTTTAAACTTTAACTATATAGGTAGGTACATTGTTACTGACTTAATTAGGGTACTCCTAAGGCTTAGGAAGAGCCACACTCAAAGGGCCAAAGAGCCGCATGTGGCTCGTGAGCCGCAGTTTGCTGACCACTGGTAGGGCAGAGGTTTTCAACCTGTGGGTCACGACTCCTTTGGGGGTCGAACTACCCTTTCACAGGGGTCGCCTAAGACCATTGGAAAACACATATATAATTACATATTGTTTTTGTGATTAATCACTATGCTTTAATTATGTTCAATTTGTAACAATGAAAATACATCCTGCATATCAGATATTTACATTATGATTCATAGCAGTAGCAAAATTACAGTTATGAAGTAGCAACAAAAATAATTTTATGGTAGGGGGTCATCACAACATGAGGAACTATATTAAAGGGTCGCGGGCATTAGGAAGGTTGAGAACCACTGGTCTAGGGGCTTTTGGCTGTGGTTGGACAAAGGCTATGCTTTGAAGATAGTGAATAAGAAACAAAGTAGCAATGACTTTCAGACTTTGGATTTTATGTCCTCAAAAACTCAACAATGCCTTGAGCATTGTGTACAGTGGCTAGAAGGCATATCTTTGAATATGCAAAATAATTTCAATATTGCTCATGGCACACCTAAGGAGATAGTAGGTGTTGAAGCTTGCCTCCAAATGCTCACCCACAGGGAAGAAACTGGCAATGCTGAATACAAAAGCTGCCAAGAAAAGGAAGCACAAAGCAGCACAGCTTTTATTAATAATGTATAAACAGAGTTTTCCTTCCAGCCTAATATTACTAATACTATGCTTAATCTATAATATGCAATAAGATTCCTAAATACTACACCCAATTTATATTACCAATTTTTAAGCCAAAATGTTATATTTTTCCTCCAATCCCCAAACAAGAACAGAAGTACAAAAAAAAAACACAACAAAAACAGGCAGAAGTGGAAATCAAATGGTGAAATCATAAAACTAAACCATACATCAATAATTTGTTTAATAATTAGATGTAAATGTATTAAAATTCCAGGTAAAGAACAAAAATTCTCAAATGAATCAAAAGCAAGATCCAACTATAAGCTGTCTATAATTACACTCACTTCAAATATAAAGACATAAATAAGATGAAAGTAAATGGATGACAAAGACACTTCAGGCCAACAGTGAGTATAATGAAGCTGTGGTGGCTCTATTAACATCAGAGAAGGCATACTCTAAGAAAATGGGTGTTATCCAAACTAAAGATGGATATCCATATGGTAAAGGACCCATTCAAAAGAAGTTATAATAATCATACATGTGTAAGTATCTACACTAATAAGAGAGAAAGATGCAAATTGACTGTACCTTCACAATGCCTTGCAGCCAATCAGTCGTGAGTATGCAAATTAACCCAACAAAGATGGTGGGTTAATTTGCATATGCAGGCTCCGAGTGGCTGGGAGCGTGGCAGCCGCTTGTGCGCACACCAGCACCAAGCAGCCTGGGTCCCGGGGACGGGCGTCCTTGGGACCCAGGCCACTCTGAGCCTGTAGGCCCGCACATAGGCCTGGAGCGCCCGGGGTCCTGGAACACCCCCGGCCACTTCAGGCCTACGCGTGCAGGCACCGAGCAGTCGGGGGTAGGGCGGGAACATCCCCAGGACCCAGGCACTCCCAGCCGGAGTGGGAGCAAGTGGCCGGGGGCAGGGCGGGAATGTCCCCCACAGCGAGCAAGCAGACAGCAGACTGTGGGGGACTGCTTGCCCCTCACCATGGTGGTGAGAGGCAAGCAATCCCCTGCAGTGAGCGAGCAGACAGCAGGGTCCTGCTTGCCCCTGGGCCTGTAGGCGAAGGGCAAACAGGCCCCCACAGAGAGCAGACACCACGGCCTGCAGTGGCATCAAGCAGGCAGGTCCGCAGAGAGCAGAGAATCATGGGGAGAAGGCCTAAGCTGTCAGTAGGACATCCCCTGAGGGCTCCCAGATTGGAGAGGTTGCAAGTCTTACTGAGGGATCCACGCCCCCTGCCCCATGCATGAATTTCATGCACCAGGCCCTAGTCTATATAATAAAGAGCCAGGGTCATAACCACCAAAGGCTTGACCAGACCAGTAGTCAGTGCTGGGTTGCCGTGGTGACCCAGCACTGACTGGGGCTGCTGCAGATGCCCAGACCTAGCACTGACTGCCTAGAGGGCTGCGGATCGGGCCCGAAGAGAGGCCTGCAGAGAGGCCTGAAGAGAGAGAGGCAGGATCTGATCCATAGCCTCTATGGCAGTCATTGATCAGAACTTGCTTCTCTTTCTCTCCCAGCCTGGCCAACAGCTGTTCCTCCATTTCTCTCCAGGCCTCCACTGGGGCTGCTGATCAGCCCTGCTTTTCTGATCAGGCCCCATTGATAGGCCGAGAGATGTTGACTGGCATAGAAACTGACCAATCAGAACCAAATCTGGGTCAACTGTGAGGAGCCAATGGCTGCCTAGGAGGCGGAGCTTTTGATGCTGACTGGCATAGAAATTGACCAATCAGAACCAAATCTGGGTTGACTGTGAGGAGCGAATGGCAGCCTAGGAGGTTGAGCTTTTGACACTGACTGGCATAGAAACTGACCAATCAGAACCAAATTGGCTGGCAGAGAGGGTAGTTGGGGGTGATCAGGCCAGCAGGGGAGAGCAGTTAGGGGCAAGATCAGGCCAACAGGGGAGGGCAGTTGGGGGCAATCAGGCAGGCAGGCAGATAGAGAGGTTAGGGGCAATTAGGCAGGCAGGCAGAGGTTTTAGGAGCAATCAGGCAGGCAGGCAGGTGAGTGGTTAGGAGCCAGCGGTTCTAGATTGTGAAACCAGTGGTCAGACATTCCCCAAAGGGTCCCTGATTGGAGTGGGTGCAGGCTGGGCTGAGGGAACCACCCCTCTGTGTACAAATTTTGTGCACCAGGCCACTATACTAAAAGGGTAATATGTTAATTAGACCGGGAGATCTTCTAGACATCCTTCCGGACAAAGCCAAGGTGGCAGGGCTGAGGCAGAGGTGGTTAGGGGTGATCAGGCTGATGGGGGAGGCACTTGGGGGCCAGCAGGCCTGTTGGGGGGGGGGACAGTTGGGGGTGATCAGGCCAGCAGGCAGAGTGGTTAGGGGCCATCAAGCAGGCAGGCAGGTGAGCAGTTAGGAGCCAGTGGTCCCAGATTGCGAGAGGGATGTCTGACTGCCAGTTTAGGCCCAATCCTTATGGGACATTCCCCGAGGGGTCCCAGATTGGAGAGGGTGCAGGCCGGGCTGAAGGACATCCCTGCCCCCATGCATGAATTTTGTGTACTAGTCTAGTATAACAAAGCTTCAACATAGTTGAAGGAAATAACTGATGAAAAAAGTGAAGATCTAAACTACTCTATAATAATCACTAAAGATTTTTAGACCCCATTCCAAACAGTGGTAGAACAGCTGACTAAAAAATGAGAAAATACATACATCAGAAGAACATTGTCAACTACCTTGATGTAAATGACATTACATTTATAGAACACTAAACTCAAAGCTGTAGCACAGTGATTCCCAAAGTGGGCGCTACCGCCCCCTGGTGGGCGCTGCAGCGATCCAGGGGGGCGGTGATGGCCACAGGTGCATTTGTTTTAACTTTTTTTGTATTACCTTTCTATTCTGAGTTCAATAAATAGTTTCATAATTTCAAACTTCAATGTTTCTAATTTACACCTTTCTTTACTATATTTTACGAAAAAGGTAGAAACATTAATACATATATCTTTCTGTTTAATTGCTATTAAAATTTAAAAAAAAATTAATTTCCAGGGGGTGCTGAGTAATATTTTTTCTGGAAAGGGGGCGGTAGGCCAAATAAGTTTGGGAACCACTGTTGTAGCACATTCTTTTCCAGCAAACATGGCACCTTCAACATGATAAACCATACATTCACCCATCAAACAATATTAATAAAATTTAAAAGTATGTTGTTCTCTGACCACAACAAAATGAAATTAAAATAATGAGACACAAAAAACTCAAATATTTGGAAATTACAAAACACACATCTAAAGAATCCATAGGTCAAAGGGGACATGACACTTCAAGGGAAATTATAAACTGTTCTAAATGAAATGATAAAAATGAAACATATGAAAACTTGTGGGATATACTTAAGTAGTGATTACAGGAAAGGTATAGCTTAAAACACTTAAATTGTAGAAAAGAAAAATATAAAGGGGGATTTGTCCACCAATGTTCTCATGACCTTGTGGTTATGGTACAGAATATGAGGATTGCAGGGCAAGGGACTCCTTTCTCTGATCCCCTGCCTACAGGCTTCTTATGGTGACCTGGAATATTATTCTAAAACACGAATATGATTGTGTCACTCCCTGCTCTAAAACTTCCCATGACCCCCCTTGTTTCAGGGTGAAATTCAAAACAGACCTTGGCAATCTGACTTTTAAGATCTTACCTATCTGGCCATACCCTGCTTGTCACTGTGCTGCATCCAGCTTCCTAAACTATCCCTGGAAATCACAATTTTTTTTTCTTTCCCTTTTTTGCCCTAACACTACGGTTGCCATATAAAATGCAGGACTCCTGTTGAAACTCAAATTTCAGATAAACAATGAATAACTTTCTAATATGTTTCCAATATTGCATGAGATGGATATATATATTTAAAAGTATCCATTGTTTATTTGAAGTTCAAATTTTTATTTTTTATTTTCCAAATCTGGCAACCTTACCCAGAACTAGCACATGATGTTCCATCTGTTCATTCCCTGCTACTTTGCATGGCTAACTTATTCTACTGAGTCAGGTCCCAGCTTAGAAATAGCCTCCCCCAGGAAGAGTTTTCCCTCCTCCATCCTCTCATTACTGTGCCCACCAGGCAGCCTCAGTCCATTTTATTCACTGCTAACTCCTTAGCCCCTAGTATAGTGTCTAGCACTTGGTGGCCACTCAATAGACACCTGTTGAAGGAATAAGTGCTGACCTAGGTCCTAGCTCCAGGGCTCAAGAACTGGCCCATGCCCTAGCTGGTTTGGCTCAGTGGATAGAGCATTGGCCTGCAGACCGAAGGGTCCCGGGTTCGATTCCAGTCAAGAGCACATGCCTGTGTTGTGGGCTCAATCCCCAGTGGGGAGGGGGCGTGTAGGAGACAGCCAACCGATGATTCTCTCTCGTTATTAATGTTTCTCATTCTCTCTCCCTCTTCCTTCCTCTCCGAAATAAAAAAAAATATATTTAAAAACAAATAAAAGAGCTGGCCCACTTCCTGCCTTCCAAGCCTGGGGCCCCCACTTAGGGAAGTGGGGTCACATCAGTTACATGTTACTGCAAACAAACCAATCCAAGTTGGTGGCTTAAAACAATAGCAATCATATAGTTTGCTCACGAATCTGCAAAATGAGCAGAGGTTTGCAGGACCACCTCACCAGCTCATCTCTGTTCCACACAGCAATGGCTGGAGCTGGAGGATCTACTTCCAAGATGACTCACTCACATGGCTTTCAGTTGGCGCTGTGTACTGCTTTTCTCCACATGTGCCTTCTCCACAGGCTTAGGTTTCCTCACTCCATGGTGGCTGGGTCCCAAGAGCAAGTATCATGAGTTCTTCAGCCACAGCCTTCAGTGGTAGATGCCAGCAAGAGTTTCAGAGCCAGTACCAGGGAATTCTGGGACAAATGGAGTGCTCTTCTGTAGGATGTGAGGAAGGATGCAGGAGGCCTCAGACACTGTAGAGGGCCGCCTGGGAGGCACCTAGGCATTTTCTTATAATTATTGTCAGCTGAACTCAGAGCACAGGCAGCCACGCCCTCGAAACATGCTTCCCCAATAAGGCTGGACATGTTAATCAGGCAGGGGTGGAACTAGATATGTAAATCTAGGCCTCTAAAATAAACCTGCTGTGTGGCTCAGGCCGCTTTTGCCAACTCTCCATCAGAGAGGATGGCCCCCACCTGGCCCCAGCTTAAAATCTATTTCTGCGTCTTGGTCTTTCCTTAATTTCTTAATCCCCAGCTCCTCCACTCAGCAAATGGACTGTTTCCTTTTCCATGCGGGACATGGAAAAGAGAGAAACACCCCCCCCGCACACACACACACACACACACAAGACACTACTGGAAGCCATTTAGGGTCTACAGGGGAAGGATGATTCAACGGTTTGGAATATTTCCAAGAATAAAGAGCTCCTATCTTTATTGCGCGCACCCCCCCCCCCCCCCCACACACACACACACACAGTGCCAGATGCATCAGACCCAGGAAAGCTAGAGAGAAGGCCCAATCCTATTCCTGTGGCCTTGGGCACTACCACAGCTGGCCTTAGACACTCCAAGCACTATATTACACATTTTAATACTATGATATATTGTGTAGATCAAAAATATTTAAACCACTGGGATAAAAGTTCCATTTCCTTTAGCTGGTAAAATACGAGTCACAAACTTAACATAAAATAAGAAAGGAAGAACCTCAGAGATATGGAGATAATACAATGCCATTGAAGACTATGGCAAATCAGAAACAGCCCACATCCCATTTTAAGGGGACTGCTACCACAAAACTCCACCAAGTGTTCCCTTATAGAAAAGTAAGTCCAGTGTAGTCACCTAATTTTTTTCAAGACAAGACAGAAATCCAGAATTTTATGTGAAATTGCTTGATTTTTAAATGCTACCAACTAATTAAAAAAAGTAATAACTCAAATCCTGTAAATGGCAACAATTTGTAGGGCCACCAAAATATACATCTCCCAGACAAATTCTTCCAGACTCACAGTTCCAGTATCTGGGATACTATGGTTGATCCTCTCCACTCTCTAGTTACAGTCCTTTCTGTTACCAAAGGAAAACACCAATGAAAAAGGAGTTTCTTTTTGTTTGATGTAAAACTAAACTTTAGATGAAAGGAAAAATATACATTTTATAATTCACTCCCATTACCACAAAGATTCCTCTTTTACAAGTAAACGTGTTTGTGGTGTGCTAATCTTTTTTGGTTATTCTTAAATTTCAATTAGGAACCAACTGTTATTTTAAAGAACTACTTTGTGTAGCATGATGTAGTAGGAAGTACACATAAGTAGGGTTTAAGACATAGAGTTCTAGGCCAGGATCTGCTAGCAAAATGAAAGGCAAAAGTAACTAATTCTCTATAATTTAAGGTTTTCTCTATATTTACTGGGTAATTGCTACGTGGAGGTTTGCTACAATGAGTAAGTTTACATGGGTTGGAGTAGGGAGGAGCATAGGATTCAGGGCAATAGTTCTGCCCAGAGTCAGTAGTTTCCTGGGGTTCATTAAACTCATGAGGAAATCATAAACCTTAATGCTGTTGAGATGCAGTTGAGTAAAAAGGTGAGTTTACCTTAAAAATAAGATTGGGGGTAGTTCTCTGAAAATATTTGACTGACTTACAGAAGATGATGTTAAACCTATTTATGTGGTTCCAGATTTTTTTTTCTATTTATGTTGGGAATCCAGAACAAACTTCCTAGGGGGGGTAAGGAAGGGTAGTGATATCCAAAGATGAATCTGAGTAGTGAGCCTCAATTCAGTTTATTTTCTGCACTGGAAGTACAAGTCATTATTCACAGATTCCATATTTGTGAATTCACCTACTCACTAAATGTACTTGTAACCACAAAATCAATACTTACGGTGTTTTTATACTATAAGTCGCAGTACTTGATGAGAGCTGAAAAGATTTGAGTCATCTCCCACACAAGTTCCCAGCTGACATGGGACAGGTGACCTGCTGCCTTGTTTCAGTTCCCATACTATAAACAAGTATTCTTTTTGCAATGTCTTTAGTACCATTTTTTTTTTTTTTGCTTTTTGTTAGTAATTTTGCTCCCAAGCACAGTGCTAAAGTGCTGTCTAGTGTTCTTAAGCACAAGAAGGCTATGATGTGCCTTACCAGAAAATACACTTATTAAATAAACTTCCATGAGGCATGGGTTATAGTTCTTTGGGCCATGATTTCAAGAGATTTGATAATCTCTTAAGAATAATGTTGTGGAAAGGACAGCAAAGAAGCCATGCTTGTCCTTTCCAGTCTCAAATTCTAGTATTCAGTCAAGAACAGATTTGAGCCTCTCAGATGGGCAGTTAGATTAAATAATCTTGCAGGTCCTTTGAGCCCCTCAAATTCCATGGTTCTACAATTGGTCAGGGAGCCAACTGAGTCTCAATCTCCATTTGCATATAATATGAATGCTAGAAAAGAACAATAACTTAGATCCCCTCCAAACTCTAAAGTTCTGTTATTCAAGGGGAAAAAATTTCATAACACTCTTCTCGAAAAATACATATTCTGTCATCAAGTACCATGACAATAAACATTACCCTTCTAATATGAAATTCTATTCCACTTTTTTACTCTCCATTCAGTATTTCATCTACAGAAGTTCCCATTTGCTATTTCTTCATTTTCTTCTTTTTAAAATTAGGTACTCTCTAATTTTTGGTGTGGGGAAAAACTCCCAAAGTTTTCCTTCATGTCAAACATTCCTTCTAAAGAAGGCCCTAAATCCCTCTTCCCTTCCATGGCCACCTTTGCTCATTCTAAAGAACTGGATCCAGAACGTACAATGTGCCATGCACTTGCTGTTCTAAACCAAATGGATAACAAGCTTATGAAAACCACACTGAGCCTGTCTGGTGTAGCTCAGAGGTCGAATGTTCAATTCCCAGTGAGGGCACATGCCCAGATTTCGGGCTGAATCCCCAGTAGGGGGACATGCAGGAGGCAGCCAATCAATGATGTTTCTCTCTCAAACCCTCTTCCTTGCTCTCTAAAAATCAATAAAAACATATTTTAAAAAAATATACAGAGCATCTCTACCAACATGAAAACAGCCTTGAAGCAATAACCCTATTCTTAGGACAAGCCTCTTAAGACTCCTTCATGGTTTCCTAGAAAAAACTCAGAGTCACATCCTATCTAATAAAAGAGAAACATGGTAATTAGCCATACCTCCGCTACCATTCCCACTGGCTAATCAGGGCGATATGCAAATTAACTGCCAGCCAAGATGGCGGCCGGCAGCCAGGCAGCTTGAAGCTAACATGAGACTTGCTTGCTTCAGTGATGGAGGACTCCAACGTTCCCCGCCTGCCTTGCCAGCCTCTGAGCTTGCAGTTTGAAACATTGTTACAAATATAGAAGCTAAACAAAACCCAAGAAACCTGCTTTCAGCTGTCCGGGATCTCAAAGCTGGAGTTGAAACAGTGTTTCGATTATAGAACCCAAACAAACCAGATACCTGCTTTCAGCAGCTGAGGCCTCAGAGCTGGAGACAAGCCTCAGAGCTAAAGCTGGCCCAGAATAAAAAAGAAAAAAGAAAAAAAGGACAGGTTGGGAGCTTCAGTCACCCGCCAGCCTGACTAGGGGTGGCATCGCAACCTCCCGATCCACCCTGCTCTGTGCATGACAGGGGGCGGCGCCCCAACTCCCCAATCGGCCCTGCTCTGAGCCCGACCAGGGGCTGCACCTAGGGATTGGGCCTGCCCTCTGCCACCCGGGAGCGGGCCTAAGCCAGCAGGTCATTATCTCCCGAGGGGTCCCAGACTGCGAGAGGGCACAGGCCGGGTTGAGGGACCCCCCCCCCCACCCTGAGTGCACAAATTTTTGTGCACCGGGCCTCTAGTTTAATATAATTGTAATCACTTTTAAGTCAATCGATAGCTGGGATGGCAGCAGTAAACCATGAATATACCTAAACTGAGTAAGCAAAAATCCATCAAGTGCTAATACTGGGGCAGCAGCTAGCTTAACCATTTTTCTTATTCTAAAGGGGAAAATAAACAAATATGAAATTGTGTGATTATTTGCATAATTTATTATTGCACATCTTTTTACAAAAAAAAATGGGCTTTATGTATGAATGCCTCTAAAGAAGACAAAGCAATACACAGTAAAGAATAGAGCCAAATTGGAGTGAAAGGGGGGTAAAAACAAAACATAGAGGTAATGTGTATGAGAAGTAAAATAGAACGAAGAAAAAAATCAATATAGTAATTCAAGTAAAGCAACTCAGATTGTTATAGCCATATTTTTCATCCCCATTAAGCTCTGAGAATCTTGATGATAATGTTATCATTAAGTATTTCTGAGTATCTTAATGATAACAATATCATCTGAGGTAGTATGATTTAATCACATATGAATTCACAAACACAGTGCCTAAAATGTAGGTTCCTGTTAATAAATGTTGAGTTTAATTGAACTAAAGGCTGTGATTGCTTTCATTACTCATATAAAAAGTTATGACCCTCTCAAAGAAAGCAGCAGGGTCTCCCAGATTAGAGCATGTGAGTGGCCCGTTGTCAATGTGTTAGGTCTTGCTAGCCTGAAGTGATAGGAAGGGTGAAAAACAAAGGCCAAAAATACTAGCCAAATGTAAATATAAATATATCTCCTTTTCTTTCCTAAAATAAGATTTTTGGGATTTGTCCTTAAATGCGCCAAAGTATATATGTCTTTACTTAGAAACATGAACAGATTGTTGAGAGAACATTGATAAGTTTAATATTAGTTAACCTAAAAATCTAAGAATTACAACTATGGTTATTTCATTTTGTCATGAAATAAAAAATGACAGAAAACCTTTATGTTGTGCTCATGGACATTGATAAGATCCCCTGCCTCATCTAAAACTAAGTTATTTTGCGTCATTATCAAATTTAAAAAATCCTTATCATAAGTTTAATCAATTAATTTTATAAACAAAATTGAAAATAGGATGAATAGCCTGGCTGGTGTGCTCGTGGTTAGAGTGCCAGCCTGTACACCTAAGGGTCATGGATTCAATTCCTGGTCAAGAGCATATGTGGGAAGCAACCAATCGACTGTTTCTTTCACATCTCTCTCTCTCTCTCTATCTCCCTCTCTCTCTTTTGCTCCCTTCCTTCCACTCTCTCTAAAACTCAATGAAAAATATCCTCAGTAAGGATTAACAAAAAGCCAAAAGAAAGAAAGAAAATAAGATGAACATGTTGCTGTCCACATCACAGATTGACAATATTATATTTAACAAAAGATAGTCATCAAATAACTATTGTATACTAGATAAGGGAATGGAAAGATTGGTAAATCATAACCCCTACCCTTCAGAAAAATTACAGTCTTATCAGAAAGATAAACACTTACATAGTACAGTATAATGTAATCTCCTAAACACTATATCAGAAGTAGGCATGATATGGTACAATGAGGAGAGATGGATGGGTATATGTGAGGTAAGCATAACCCAAATTAGGATAGGGTTAGGGTGACCAGAAATGTTTCCTGTAGACTGCTAAGATAAATATATTAAGACTCATTTATTTCAAACTTGCAAATTTAAAAATATCTTGAATAAAAGAGACTGTATTTTCATGTAAGCAAATGTCATAGCAAACTTATAAGACAACTCTTTCAATGCACCTTGGCTAAACCAAACTTCACCTTTAAAAATTCAAGTTCTGTAAAGGTCTTATCCAGAGAGAATATTTGAAAAATCAAGGTCTTAGGTCACAAAGCAAGTCAGAAAACACAAAAAGACTGAAATCGTACAAGTATCTAATATGACCATTTGGCATGAAACTAGAAATGAACAAGAGAAAAACTGGAAAATTCATGAACACATGTAAATAAAACTACTCTCTCCTAAACAACCAATGGATCAAAGAAGAAATTAAAGGAGAAGTAAAAACATTACTAGAGACAAATAAAAGTGGAAACACAATATACAGAATATGGTATAAGCAGTTCTAAGAGGAAATTTGATAGTAATAAATGCCTACATTTTGAGGCAAAAATATCCCAAATAAAATAACTCTACGCCTTAAGGAACTAGAAAAAAAGAATAAGTTGAGACCAAAGTTAGCAGAAGAAAGGAAATAATAAATATTAGAGCCAAAATAAATGAAATAGAGAACAGGAATACAATAGAAAAGATTAACCAAACCCGAGTTAGTTCTTTGAAAAGATAATTGACAAACCCTGACAAACCCTTAGCTAGACTAATCAAGAAAAACAGAATGAGACCCCAAATCAAGAAAATTATAAAGGAAAAAGGAGATATTACAACTGATATCACAGAAATTCAAAGCATCATAAGAAGCTTTTATGAACAACTACATCCCAAAAAACTGGATGAGCTAGAAGAAAGAAAAATTCTTAGAAGCATACAAAACACTAAGACTGAATCAGGAAGAGAAAAACTACATAGGCCAATTAACACTAAGGAAATTCAATCAGTAGTCAAAAATCTCCCAACAAAGAAAAGCCCAAAATCAGATGGCTTCACTTGAAAATTTTATCAAACATTAAAAAAAACAAACAAACCCTAGCTGGTTTGACTCAGTGGATAGAGCCTTGGCCTGCAGAGTGAAGGGTCCCGGGTTCGATTCCCGTCCTGGGCACATGCTAGGGTTGCGGGCTTGATTCCCAGCAGGGGGTGTGCAGGAGGCAGCTAACCAAAGATTCCTTCTCATCATTGATGTTTCTATCTCTCTCTCCCTTTCTCTTCCTCTCTGAAACCAATAAAAATATATTTAAAAAAAAACATTAAAAAATAACATTAATCTTTCTCAAACTCTTCTAACAAAGTGAAGAGAAGGGAACACTCCCAAACTCATGTTATGAGGTCAGTATTATGTTGATACTAAAATCAGGAAAAGATATCACTAGAGAAGAAAAATATAAGCCAATGTCCCTAATAAACATAGATGTAAAATTTCTCAATAAAATACTAACAAACATGCCTGGCTGGTGTGGCTCAATGGTTGAGCACTGACCCATGAACCAGGAGATCACTAGTTTGATTCCCAGTCAGGACACATGCCTGGGTTGTGGGCTCAATCCCCAATAGGGGCATGCAAGAGGCAACCAATCAATGTTTCTCTCATCAATGTTTCTCTCTATTCCTCTCTCTTTAAAATTAATAAAAACATATTATTTTTAAAATACTAGGAAACTATTTCAGCAATAAAAGCAACATTAACTGTGATCAAGTGTGATTTGTCCCTGGAATGCAAGGGTGGTTCAACATACACAAATCAACCAATGTGACAGATATATCATATTAATAGAATGATATAAAAGAATCATATGAGCATGTCAATAGAAACAGGAAAAGCATTTGACAAAATTCATAACAAAAACTCTTAACAAATTAGAGTTTATAAGGAACATATCTCAACTTAATAAGTCCATATATGAAAAGCTAACATAATAATCAAGGGTTAAAGGTTGAAAGCTTTACCTCTAAGACCAGGAACAAGACAGATGCATGCACACTCTCACCATTCCTATTTAACATAGTATTAGAATTCTAGTTACTACAATCAGGCAAGAAAACCAAATAAATGTATTATAATTAAAAAGAAAAAAGTAAATTGTCTATATTTGTAGATAATTTTATATAGAGAAAATCCTAAGACTCAACCCAAAAAAATGTTAAATCTAATCAATAAATTCAGTAAAGTTGCAGAATACAAAAGTAATATTAAATATCAGTAACATTTCTATATATTAGTATCAGATTTCTGAAAAGGAAATAAAGAAATAAATCCCATTTTCAATAGCATCAAAAACAATGAAATACTTAGGAACAAATTTGAGAAGGTAAAAGATCTCTACTCTGAAAACTATAAGACATTAATGAATGAAAACAAAGAAGACAGAAATAAGTGGAAAGGTGTTCATGGATTGGAAGAATTAATTTGTTAAAATTTCCATACTATCCAAAATCATCTATAGCAGTTGTTCTCAACCTGTGGGTCGTGACCCCTTTGGGGGTCAAATGACCCTTTCACAGGGGTCACCTAAGACCATCGGAAAACACATATATAATTACATATTGTTTTTGTGATTAATCGCTATGCTTTAATTATGTTCAATTTGTAACAATGAAAATACATCCTGCATATCAGATTATTTACATTACGACTTATAACAGTAGCAAAATTACAGTTATGAAGTAGCAACGAAAATAATTATGTGGTTGGGGGTCACCACAACATGTGGAACTATATTAAAAGGTCGCGGCATTAGGAAGGTTGAGAACCACTGATCTATAGATTCAATTAAATCCCTATCAAGATTCCATTGATGTTTTACAGAAGTATAAAACACTCCTAAAACTTATATAAAACCACAAAAGATCCCAATAACCAAAGAAATCCTGAGAAAAAAGAACAACATAGAAGGAATCACATTTCCTGATTTCAAGATATAGAAAAAGCCACAGCTATTTAAATATTGTGTTATTTGCATAAAAAGCAGACAAACAGAATAATGGAACAGAACAGAGGCCCCAGAAATAAACCTAACAATATACAATCAACTAACATTTGACAAGGGAACCAAAAATACTCAATGGAGAAAAGACCGTCTCTTCAATAAATGGTTTTAAGATTATTAGATATTCACATGTTGCCGTAACTGGTTTGGCTCAGTGGATAGAGCATCAGCCTGCGGACTGAAAGGTCCCAGGTTCGATTCTAGTCAAGGGCATGTACCTTGGTTGCGGGCACATCCCCAGTGGGGGGTGTGCAGGAGGCAGCTGGTCGATGTTTCTCTCTCATCAATGTTTCTAACTCTCTATCCCCATCCCTTCCTCTCTGTAAAAAAGCAATAAAATATATTTTAAAAAATAGATATTCACATGTAAAAAAATGAAACTAGATCCATATCTTACACTATTCACAAAAAAGTAACTCAAGATAGATTAAAGACTTAAAAACATAAGACCTGAAACCATAAAACACCTGGAGGAAAGCAGGAATAAAACTCCTTGGCATGGATCTTAGTAATGATTTTTTTGTATGAGACACCTAAAGCACAAACAACAAAATAAAAAATAAACATGTAAGATAAAATCAAACTAAAAAGCTTTTGCACAGAAAAAAACAAACCATCAACAAAGTGAAAAAACAACCAACAAAAGGGGAAAATATATATTTCATAAGAAGACAACATCCAAATATACAAAGAACTCATACAACTCAAATGCAAAAATAAATAAATAAAAAGTGGTCAAAGGACCTGAATATACATATCTCCAAAGAAAAGATATAAAAAGTCAACAAGTACTTGAAAATATGTCCAACATCACTAGTCATTAGGGAAATGCAAAATAGTTTATGTGCTGTCAATGTGAGTACAAAGGAAATGCAAATTAAAACCACAATAGGATATCACTTCAAGTGTGTTATAAAGGCCATCCTGAAGAATACAAGAGATAACACATGCTGGTATGGATGTGGAGAAAAGGGAACCCTTGTACACTGTGGTGGTATTGTGGTGCAGCCATTATGGAAAACAGTAAGGAGGAGCCTCAAAAAATTAAAAATAGAATTACTATATGATCCAGCAGTTCCAATTCTGGAAATATGCCCAAAGGAAACAAAAACAATAACTCCAAAAGATCTCTGCACACCCCATGTTACCAGCAGCATTACAACAGCCAAGACATGGAAACAACCTAAGTGTCTATTGATGAGTAAGTGGATAAAGAAGTTGTGGTATTCTAAATAGAATAGAATAGAATAGAATAGAATAGAATAGAATAGAATAGAATAGAATAGGATAGAATAGAATAGAATGCAATGCAATGCAATGCAATGCAATAGAATACAAGGCAATGCAATTTTATCCATTAAAAAAGTGAGGAAATCCTACCACTTTTGACCATATGGATGGACCTTGATGGCATTATGCGAAGTGAAATAAATCAGACAGCGAAAGATAATTACTGTACAATCTCACTTATATGTGGAATCTTAAAAAAAAAACCCTCATAGAAAAAAGATCATACTTGTGGTCATCAGAGGCAGAGGGTGGGGATGATTCAGAATTGGAGGAAGGTTGTCCAAAGCTGCAAACTTCCAGTTTAAATAAATAAGTACTAGGGATATAATATACAACATAATGACTATAGCTAATGCTGCCATATGATATAGTATATCCTCACCTAACGTAACTGATATGTTCTTGGAACTATGGCAAAATGACATATAACAAAACTAATTTTCCTATAGTATAATTGACATAAATAAGAGATGAGTTCCTACAGCATCTTATCAACATTATAATGAAGTTTCATTGAACGAAATGATATTACTTAAGGAACAGCTGTATAAAGAAAAATTAAGAGAGTAAATCCTAAGCATTCTCATCACCAGGAGAACTTGTTTCCATTTTCCTTTTTCTTTTCTTCTTATTGCATCTATATGAGAAGATGAATATTAGCTGAACCTATTGTAGTAAACATTTCACTATGTATATAAACCTAACCATCATTCTGTATGCCTTAAAGTTCTACAGTAACTTATGTCAATTATTTCTCAATAAAATTGAAAGAAAACAAGGTCTAATCTTGAAATATATCATTGATTTTCAATCTAGGAGGACAACAGACCCACCTCTGCTGAGCAAACTGTTAATACCAATCCCCATCTACTCTTCTGGACTTTTGTAGTATAAAAATTTGCATCAGTGTAATGCTTATAAAGTCAAAGAAGTCATTTTTTTTATTACACAAAAGAAGCAGCATTCAGAAAATAAACTAAAATTCCAGCTAAATAGTTCCAGAAACTGTCATATCAGTTTATATTACCTGATATCTGATCATCTGAAGTGTGATCACATTTAGATGGTTCAGAGAAAGATGCTTCTAGTTAATGTACTTGTAGATATCAAGGCCACAAGTGTAGTTTCCTATTATTGTCATTTATTCATAGTTGGTAAATATGTTATGCAAAGAGTCTTTAACCAAGATTATTTAGACCAAAATATATTATTCACATCAATATTTATAACACTGTTGATGTAAAAAAATGAAAACTTGGTTTCAATCAAAAGTATAATTTATCCATACTTAGTTGGTCATACCAATTGTGTTAATAATCAAAGACACAACAGGAATGCAAAAGACTGAGAAAAATGAATCAAGCAAATAAAAGTCATTATAAGTTTATGAACTACATAGAAATCTCAACATCTTTTGTCTTAGAAATAGATTTTTATAATTACATCTCAAATTGTTAGAAACAAAATGAAGTATTTCAATTATCACTGTCAATAAACATTCAATAGTTGTGCTTAAAAGAAAAACTGCACAAAAGAAAATAATGTCAGACTGGACCTACCCTCCCCCCATCCGTTTTGTACTGTTCCCACCAGCCCCCATCTCACCATCACAATGGATGTCCCTGACTTATTAACTTCTGTGTTTAATCAGCTTGGTCTATGCCAATTTACAGGGATCACTGAATAATGCAAAAACTCTAAATGACATTCTGTTATAAGGCTTCTTAATCTTTTGGGGTTATTTGATGATCTGCTACAAGTTATAAATAGACCCTCTCTCCAGAGAGAAACTGAGGTAAGAAATTGCATTGGGATACAACATCTCCTGTGATTCACTAAGGGTGTATAAATCCCTATATGGAGAATTACTGCTACTGAGAATACAAATATATACACATTACAGCATGGGAATAGCAATACCAAAATTTTGTTACATAGCTATACCAAAATTCTCTAAGGCAAAGTTACGTAAGGTCCATAGAATATATATAAAGGAAATGACTTAGAAAATAAACTTTGTAAATATGTTTTTTAACAATGAAATAGATTATATATTGATATCAATCAAGAGACCAAGGAAACACTTTGTAATAATACCAAGGACAAAGTTAAATAATATGAATCACAGTTAACAGAAATAAGTCTATGAAGGTTTTAGAAAAGATGCTACAAATAAGAGAGCCATATTTATAACCTTTCTCAAAAAGAAACCTCCTAAAGATTTTAATTACTAGGGACTCATTTCAAATTTTACCTAGAGTAGAACTATTTTAAAAAAGAAATTATCATTATAGGTGATCCCTTTACAATAAACTAGAATTCATTTGCTTAGTATAACTGGAACCATTTCTATTCAATAAGTCAAGCACCACTGGAAAGAACCAAGGGCTGAAACAAATGTTCACTGACATTTATTTAGCTTTGTAACTTAAATTGATCTCTTTCCCATCCTACTCCTAGAATACCTACTAAAAGATGACTCACAAGTTGTTCCTTCAATATGTGTTTCTCTCCATCATTCCCAACACTGCCAAGGGCCTCTGATTAATTTTTTCTGGTCTTTCATAGATTCTCTTCACAAAATCCCCCTTCTTTTTAAAAGGTTCCATTGTTGTAATAAGTGTGGATAGAAATGTGTGAGGCAGGTCATATTTCCCTTTATTGCTCTGTCATTTTATTCTTTACAAGATACACACAATTATTAAGAGATCTAGGGAATACTGAAAGAGAAGAAAATTAAATTCTCTGGCAACCATTACTTTTTCTATAGTCAAAGAGAACAGCATCAAAGAAGTAAAAGTCTTTACAAAACATTTATCCCCTGTGAATACAGTCAGTTTCTAAACTCATTCTCCTATCCTCAAATCTACCCCCCGCAACATTCTACCTATTCCCTATGTAGTAGTCTCTCCTCCTTTCTGTCTCTGTTCTCTTTGAGGAAGCTTCCCCACAAAATAGCTGATTTTGGTGTAGCATCTCATCTCCCAGGGCTTGAGAGAACTCCCTAGGGCAGTGGTCAACAAACTAAGGCTCGGCAAACTGTGGCTCATGAGCCACATGCAGCTCTTTGGCCCCTTCAGTGTGGCTCTTTCACAAAATACTGACTTCTGCGCATGGGCCACGAAGTTTCAATCGCAATGTACGTGCGTGCCCGCACGTGGTATTTTGTGGAAGAGCCACAATGAAGGGGCCAAAGAGCTGCATGTGGCTCGTGAGCTGTGGTTTGCTGACCACGGCCCTAGGGTAAGCGAGAGAAGGCCCACAGTGGCTTTGGTTACCAGGCTCTTCAGAGCAGTCAGGATGTGAATGTCACTTTGAGCTGTGTGGCCTCAGACAGGCCTCCTTAATCTTCCAGTTGTCAAGCAGGTAATGGTTACATTAATCACCACACCCAGCACAACACACAAGACACACACACACACACACACACACACACAAATTCATCTTCAAGATGCAGATGATGATTCCTCAGAGACAGCACAATTCAGATCCATAAGGAAAAGAATAAGCCTGTCTCTAATTGTCAGTGATTTGTATGGCTGCCAGTCTCACTGTAGAATTTCTATTTTATTAGGCAGGGCAGTGTATGTTTCATGAATCAGACTTCTACTTTCAAATTGTGCCCTCTTTGGCTTGATGAGGATAAAAACAAGTCCCAAACCATATGCTTCTTTATGGCTATTTCTCTAACTCACAAATGTTTAACCAACATTCTGAAATAAGCAAATAAGCACTTTAATCGCCATCAAAGGCCTGATTTAAAATTCTGAACAAGACATCTTTTCTTTATCCTCGTTTCAGTTTAGTTATGAGTTGGGGATGTCACAGTGTCCATATGAATTCAATTACACTAGTGTTTTTTTTTTTAATCTAGTCATTTAGTCTAAAATGTTGTTTATTGGGATCAGCAACATGATGAATTAAATGAGCACATTATTTCAGTGTTTCTGTATTCAGTAGATGAACCAGTTTTAAATGAATGTCCATATTTTCCAATGCTCTCATCTCCTTTGAGAGCATTGGAACTCTTTCATCCTAAAAATATCTTCTTTCTGGTGACTGGAGAGTTTGCCACCATCTCCTCCCTCCTCACGTCCAACTTTGCAAACCGCATCCGTGAACATTAATTTAAATAAAATGACTCCCAGAATTATTCTTGTGTTCCTGCTAGTCTCTACAGATTAGTGAAATTATATTGATTCATGGTAGGAAAGCAGAAGAGAATTCACTTTTTCAATCAATTTTAAGTTAAATGAAAGTATATAATTGAGGCTAACAGGTTAATTGTTTGCATGGATAAATATGGTAAGAAAGAAATACAAGTCACTTAATAGTTACTAGGAATTGCTATCATAATTTAAATGATAATTAAAGTAAGCCATTTACTTCACAGTGATATTACATGCTTAGAAAAATTACTCAGTCAACAAATGACTAAAACAAATTTGCAAGCTATGTGAATGAAAAGAATATTAATAAATAAGAATACTGTTAATCACTATAAACTTCAGGAATTTCTATTTTATATAAGTATATGCTTCCCATAGTATAAAAATGCTAAACTATTAGCTGTGCTCTTTTATTACACAATATCTGAAAATGCAAAATTCTTATATTTCGTGAAATAAAAAATTAAAGGATCTAATCAATTTCATATAAATTCTAGCAGTTTGACCTAAATTCTCCAGACACAATGGAGGATGATCATAAAATAACCGAATACAAACTTAATATCCAAATTTGAATCATAGTAACCGAATCTTCATGAAAAACATTTAGCCACATTAATATTATAAAAGGAAAAATATTATTGTCAATTTTCAGCTTTTAAACACTAATTACTAAAATCCAACTCATCCCACATTAAGATACTTATTCCTAACTATTTTTAAAAGTTAATTGCTTGGCTTCTTGAATACTTTTATTTCAAAATTATGATTGCAATAGCATACACTACTTATTCAGTGATAGTGCTCTGAAATATTTACCAGAAGGAGAAAAAAACTCTGAATGTATAATTTTATCATTTATTACAAAACAAAGTTCAACTCCTATCTTTTTAATGCAAGTAGATGAAACAGACATGTAGTCTCTGGTGTAGTTAGATTCTGATTTGTAGTTACTTACGCCTTTGAATTCCACCATGTTGCTAGATCAGTTACATGGGGGAAAGGCTGAATGATTGCCAAGTGAATAACTAGCAAACTGTTTAAGGGGTCAGAAATAAATCAAATGCTAAGACAAAATGGGCACTTAAAGGGACTTGTCAATTTGATCCTAGAAATATCTAAGTCAAAAAAAAAAAAAAAGCAGCTGATTGAGAAAAGGTGCTGGGACGAGAAAAAGTTATTTCTAAAACAGGAAATTCCACAATGGAAGTAGGTTACTGGGCATCAATAAATACAAATTATTGCATTTATACTGTCTAGAAATATTGGCAACATTTTGAAAGGAAGTGGCCAGTACAGTCAGAAAAGACCTAATTAGGTGTCACTATCCTGTGAAGGTGAGTGTTGTGTGCTAATCCTAATTCCTCCAAATGAAAGATGAGGCATCAGACACAGTTCCATTATTTTACACCTACTTTGAAAAATCCTGCTTAATTGTGTTAAAATTACTAAAGTATCAAAGGTTATACCTTATTCAAGGTATATTGAGTAAATCTGTGTTTACATTATATGAGATGCAACTACATTACATAGACTATCTGTTCTGGGATATTTTTAGTTCTAATACATCCTTCAAAGCTTTATAGAGAAAAAGTTTAATTCACATCAGAATTTAGGCTGATTTAGATTAATCATAATGTTAAGGCTTTTATATTAACTTTTAATATACATAAAAAGGTTTGAGTATCCCACAATGAAAACACTAGAGAATACAATCTTTACATAGTTTCTATTTGAAAATTTTATTTATATAACTAGAGGCCCGGTGCACAAAAATTTGTGCACTGGGGGGTGGGGGGTCCCCTCAGCCCAGCCTGTGCCCTCTCACAGTCTGGGACCCCTCAGGGGATGACCACCTGCTGGCTTAGGCCCGCTCCCCCGGGGGATTGGGCCTAAAATGGCAATCAGATATCCCTCTGGCAGCCCGGCAGCCCTCGGGGGATGTCCACTTGCCTGCATGGTGCAGGCCGAAGCTGCAGACTGACATCCTTAGTGCTGCTGAGGAGGCGGGAGAGGCTCCCACCACCACCACTGTACTGGCAGCCATCAGCCTGGCTTGTGGCTAAGCAGAGCTCCTCCCATGTGAGAGCGACCTGACCACCAGAGGGCAGCTCCTGCATTGAGAGTCTGCCCCCTGGTGGTCAGTGTGTGTCATAGTGACCAGTCATTCCCAGTCTTTCTGCTGTTAGGGTCAGTTTGCATATTACCCTTTTACTATATAGGATAGAGGCCTGGTGCACAGGTGGGGGCTGGCTGGTTTGCCCTGAAGGGTGTCCCAGATCAGGGTGGGGGTCCCGCTTGGGTGCCTGGCCAGCCTGGATGAGGGGATGATGGCTGTTTGCAGCTGGTCACACCCCCTTCAGGGTGGGGGTCCCCAATGGGGTGCCTGGCCAGTCTGGGTGAGGGGCTGAGGGTTGTTTTCAGGCTGGCGGGCGACTGAAGCTCCCAACCTCTCCTTTTTTCTTTTTTTTTAATTCTGGGATTTATTTACCTTCTATGGCTGTCACTGGAGCTGAGAGCTGGCTTTAGCTCTGAGGCTCAGCTCCAGCTCTGAGACCTCAGCTGCTGAAAGCAGGTACCTGGGTTTGTTTGGGTTCTATAATTGTAACACTGTTGTGGTCCTGCTCGCTCCAGCTCTGATGGCTGAAAGCAGGTTTCTGGGGTTTGTTTAGCTTCAATAATTGTAACATTGTTTCTTAGAGTGCAGCTCAGAGGCCGGCAGCGGCAGGCGGGGAACCATGGCTTCCTCCATCACTGAAGCAAGCAAGCCTCCTGTTTGCTTCAGCTGCCTGGCTGCCGGCCGCCATCTTGGTTGGCAGTTAATTTGCATATCACCCTGATTAGCCAATGGGAAGCGTGTAGGAGGTATGGTTAATTACCATGTTTTTCAATTATTAGATAGGATAATCCTACCACGAGGTTAACTACTCATAATGCTCCTTTTAGTAGTGAATTATAAAAGCTTGTGTTCGTTATCATAATAATATCAATTTTAAAGTTTCTAAAACCTAATATGCTTAGAAATTAAAACTAGATGAGGTTGTACATATTTTGCCTAATTCTTACTAATAGATTAATACTGACTCCTGACAAGCCACTTCTCTTTTCAAAACAATTACACTTAAAAATATTTTCTTTTTAAACTTACTCTTTTTTATAATATATTTTATTGATTTTTTACAGGGAGGAAGGGAGAGAGATAGAGAGTTAGAAGCATCGATGAGAGAGAAACATCGATCAGCTGCCTCCTGCACACCCCCTACTGGGGATGTGCCCGCAACCAAAGTACAGACCAGAATCGAACCTGGGACCCTTCAGTCCGCAGGCCGACGCTCTATCCACCAAGCCAAACTGGCTAAGGCTAAACTTACTCTTGGAGGAAGAAATGGGAAAAAGATAAACATGTAGCAGGGTACCAGGGGGAAGCACTTACTTAAGCCTTGCCCCTCCACCCCTCCCGGACCTTGTCCCACTACCAAAGAGTGCATGAATGGCTGGGCTGATAATGAAATTAAATGCAGACATTATAAGGTAGTGCTCTATAAACAAAACACAAATTTTAATCAATGGAGTAATCCCTTATTTATCAAGGCCTGGTTATGATCCCTGCTAAGGAAACAGAGAGGTAAGGAAAATAAGGGGTTACCCATAGTTCACAGACATGACCAGGGGATCCTGAGTAGGAAGTTCACACTCTGGGCAGACAAACTGCATAACCCAAGGGGCACCATTCATATTAAAGTATTACATATGGAGACCCTTAGATATGCACATCCTGAAGAGCTGTATGCTATTGCCTGGTCACTGATACCAGAAAACTAAAACTACATGTAACAGGCACAGGTTTGTGTGTGTGTGTTTTTGTTTGGTTGGTTTTGTGTTGTTTTTTATCAACAATTGAGTCTAAAATTTTATTTTTTATTATTTTTAAATAATTCTTATTATTGAAAGTATTACATGTCCCCCTTTTACCCTTTCTGGCATGCCCCTGCCCCCTCTTTACTCCAGGCCTTCACCACCCTATTGTCTGTGTCCATGGGCTATGCATATATGCATACAAGGTCTTTGGCTAATTACCTTCCACCCAGCCACCCACCCTCCCCCACCTTCCCTCTGAGATTCCCAATTCTGTTCCATGCTTTCAGTCTCTGGATCCATGCTGGGGTCCAACCCCAGCGGGTCCAGGGGTCCCCAAAGGTGTGGACAGAGTCGGCGAAGAAGGAATGACACGGAGGCTGCGTTCAGTTGATCATCATAGTCGGGTTCTCTTGTCAGGGTCTCCTGCCATGTTCTGTAGCCATGTTCTCTTGCTAGGTTCTCCAGCCATGGTTCTCCAGATTCTCCAGCCAGGTTCAGTCGCCAGGTTCTCCAGCCAGGTTCTATCCAGGTTCTTTTGCCATGTTCTGTCTAGGTTCTCCAGCAAAGTTCTGTAGCCAGGTTCTATCCAGGATCTTTTGCCATGTTCTCTCGCTAGGTTCTGTCTCTCTCTAGGTTCTGTCTCTAGGTTCTGTCCCTAGGTTCTGTCTAGGATCTCCAGCCAAGTTCTGTAGCCAGGTTCTGTCCAGGATCTTTTGCCATGTTCTCTCGCTAGGTTCTGTCTCTATGTTCTGTATAGGATCTCCAGCCAAGTCCTGTCTCTAGGTTCTGTCATCTGTTGTCTTGTTACATCTGTATTTATACCAGTTGATTCCAATCCTATCAATCTCTATTCCAAAGGTTAGGGCATTTCTTATCTCCATTCCAGGGAGTAAAGATTATGTAGCTTAAGCGTGATTGTTTGTAGTTAAAATGATTAACTACCCGCCTGGCACTTAGTTAAGGGGTTGTATTCCCTCCCTAACCTCAGGTAAAAATCCCCACCTGGGGAAACAACCTTTCTCGGAGAGGTGACCTTGGTTAAAACACATAGCGCCAAGAAGGTGAGCAAACATATTAAGAACAGTATGCCATATATGCCAGGTCCCTTGAAACAGCAAGGATGGACTGGCTCCCGGCAAATTTCTACTGACCTTTCATCTCTGTTTCAAATCCCACTTGTGCCACATCTACCCCATCACCTGATATGCTCATGCAATCTAACAACTGCCCCAGTTCGCCTGAGAACCCAGTCCACACCAGACCCTCTGCTGAGCAGCCAGAGTCAGAGCGGTCATGGGAGAAGGAGATTAAAAAAATGTTAAATGCAATGATTAGAGATGGTTGAGATAAAAAGTAAAAATGGCCTTCACATCTGTTATTCAACAGGTGCCAAAATTTTTTTCAAATACTTATTTTTTGGGGGTAAGGGGGGTGAAGGGAGGACTTACCATATTTTCTCATGCAAGAGTGCAGTCTTCAGCAGAAAATAATATTACATAACTAGCAAGTTTCAGAGGCAAATCAAATTCCAGAAGGACTCTTATAACTGACACTACATAGGGTATTTAGAGTGCAAAGCAAGGGCATCATAAAGAGGAAAAACAGTAAGAGGTAAAGCCATAAGCAAACATTTAGGTGGAACACACCAGGAATCCCTTGACCTGATCCGCCCCCCCCCCCCCCACGCCCAAATCACTGATACTTGTCTTTCCAACCCCCAAATCTAACTTCTACCCTGAAAATTTCCCAACCAAGCTTTGTTCTTTGAACTTCCACTCATCATCGACCACTACCTCTATTATTGATTACCAATGCCTTAGTCCACAGCACACCTCTGGTCAGACTGGTCTTCCTTCACAGACCTGACAGACCCTCAGACCCTCAACACGGAATATCATTCTCATGTTTTTCTTCTTCGTGATATTTCCCAAATAAGGCACCTGCTTCCTGACAGAATTGTTGTACCCATCCCAACAGGAGGCTTTTTTCTCTCCAGACCGAATTCAAGACAATTATTCACTCTCAACTGCTGCCAAAGTAACAAATGACAGGGTGGGGGACTTCCTTGTTTCCTGAAGCAACCCGAAGAACTAAGAGCAGCTAAAACTAAGAGGATTTGAAAGCATTAAAATGTATTTCTCTTTTTCCCAGTTCCAATCGACTGAACAAAAGAAAACATTTCTTCCCATAACTACTTCAGGTAAAATCCCAAATCCTCTGGTTTCACTGAAGTTTTCCCTTTTGTGTGAGAAACAGAGCTTTTGTCAATAAACCCATAAAGGCTTTAGAGCTTAGCAGTCCTTGTAAGCAATCCCAAAATGATTTAATGTTATTTTCTGTATTTCTTTAATGTAATGTTCTTCACCTCAACAGCAATTCAAAATGGATTATAATGTGCCCATTTTCGTTTCTAGGTTTCCAATTGCTTCACAAAATGTGATTTTAAAAGAAATGAAAATTATTTCAATGCTACAAAATTGTTTCTATACTTCAGTATAGGCCTGGAAAAAAATCTTAAGGGTCCATAACAGGCAATTTCCTGGCCACAAAGTGAAACCACAATGAAGCCATCTCAGAGAAGTAATTTTTATCTGATAAAGACCCACAAAGAGTGGACATTCCACAATCTCCTTCAGTTATCCCAAACGGTAACAATCATTAGTGTTGACAAATGTGTTCTGATCTGCAGAGTCTCATGTTCTAATTAAACTTGTTGTTTTTTCCTCAATGAAGAGAGATGTATCATGTAGATACTTATTTTTAATTCAATTCAGTAATCATTTATTGAGCAACTCCTATATGCAGACACTTTACTAAGCATCAAAGATATGGAAATGAGAGATATAATCCCAATCCTCATGAAATTTGAAATCTATTAGAGAAGATAGACATGTAAACATTATAGTAATTTTTGTTATAATAGAGGCTGGGTAATATTCAAGATATTTTGAACTGTTACAGTATGAGTGCCAATCTATCAAAATAGAGACCTGCTGTAGAAACAGAGGAGCATTCTCAAGGACCCTGTGTTAACTCTGCAATTATATCACTTTGGAGTGGTATAAGGAGTATAGAAAAGCAGCAATGATGGCCTGGGAACAAAGGAAATAACTCAGTAGGCAAGGCACTATTTTACAAATGATACAAAAATATTTAGATATTTTATAATTAACGTGATCATTCCAGTGCACAAAAAATAGCTTTGGATAAGAGGAACCATTCTTAGAGGTGACTGTGCTTGAGGACCATTAGCCTAGTCCATGGATGATCACTGAAGATATTCTGTGAAAGTCCGTAGTACTGTTCACATAATATTCTGGTTTTCTTTCTTCCAAATAAATAGTACAACTGCACTTTCTGCATCTTTTGAGGCAAAGCATAACCATGTGATTTTCTTTGGCCAGTGAAATGTAAGCAGGCGTGATATGAAAGTGATGAAGACTCTAGAGACAGTAAAGGATTGGATTAGAACTCCACCCCTAACATACCCACTTAATGAACATGTAACATGAACTAGTAGAAATGTACCTTTGTTGCTTTAAGCCCCTCAAATTCAGGATTATCTGTCACTTATCTGTACTTAATGTATCGTGTCTGATTCAACAAAACTAACTTTACTTGTATAAAACAACTCAAAAAATTTAGCCAGAAGAAAAGAGAAGGATGATTATCCTAAGCAGAGGGATAGTAAGAACAATGATATGGAAGTGAGAGTATGTCTGGATCAGTGTAACTTATAGGATGATGACAAGAGATACGTTAAAGAGGAAGGCAGGAGTCTGTCATAAAGTAGCTTGCATGGAATTTTGAGGAATATGAACTTAATTTGATAGGCAGGATTAAGAGGTAATCATCAAAAAGGCCCTAGTATTCCCCTCAGCTTGGATACACTTTATACCTAATTCTTTATTCTAGGCCCCGGGCTTTCTTTTTCTTGTAACATTTACTTTAGAAAACTTGTACTGGTAAATCCCTTTCTGCCCCCTTTGAGATATAAATTTCTCCCAGCCTCTTGCCAGTTTAACAACCAAGGAATGTCATTCTCCAGGACCTGGAAACCATCACTTTGAAATGTAATTTTAAAGAAAGACAGTAACCCTATCCTCCAGTTTTGTGGGGGAGTAGGAGGCTAACTTAGATGGTGCCAATTAGCAAACACAGATGGCCTTATTACATTGATCACCTCCATACTAGTGTCCTTCTGTACTTTTCCACTTGCTCACTTCAGTGTTTACAAATTCTCTTGCCTTTTGTTTCAGTAGAATTGTGTTTAGTTTCACTCCCATATTACAATAGTCTTGAATAAAGTCTCCCTTGCTTGTTTAATTTATCCAGTGCAATTTTTCTTCGACAGTAAGAAGAAAAATAAGGAGGTCATTTTAGCCATCCCCATGAGAACTAGTAAATTAACATAACATGTTAACAAAATGCTAAGAGAGAAAGAAAAGGTAATCATCTGAAGTGGCTCCACATGTTTTGGGATTTGTGGGGATGAGGTGGGGACTAAGAAAAGAATGCTACATGCTGCAAAGGCAGATTAACTGTAAAGACAATCAAGTTTCAGATTCAGGGTCTCATACTTCCTCAGTGCCTTGCAAATACTAGGAACCTAGCAAAGTGTTCATAAAATCATATGTTTTTTTGAAAACTTTGCAAAAATAAGATATTTGAACTGTAATCAGTAAGAAAAGTTTCTAGTTTCTTTCTACTATAACGTCCCATATTGCATTTTCTTCCCATGGCATTGTATAGAAAGGAGCATTAAGGATGCCCAGGTAAGAAGAAGCTGAGCTGGGAATATGCCAGTATTTGCAACTTGGAAAGAAATTTTGGAGTATTTCAGTGAAGAAAGAATAACAAAACACCTGATTTGGATTTATATAAGCTGTACAGGCATATCTTATTTTATTGCACTTCTCTCTTTATTGCACTTCACAGATGTAGTAGTGTTTTGCAAATTAAAGGCAAAACCATCAACAAAAAGATTACAACTTGCTTTATTGCAATACTCACTTTATTGCAGTGGACTAGAACCAAACCCACAATATCTCTGAAGTATGCCTATACTTACTCTTTCATCTTTAATTTTTTAAATTTAGGTTTTAAAAAATGGAATATAAAACAATAGTGATAAATTTACTAATGAAATTACAGATAATACACATTATTCTGGCACTGCAAAGTGACTTCTAACAAAAAAAGCGAAAGATCATATCCAAGTCACAAATTTTTAAGAGGAAAAGATAAAGTGCAAATAGAAATAATTAGATTTATTTGGTACATAAATTAGTGAAAAGGAGTGAATCATATGAACACATTGGAAAAGAATTTAAATTTTTGTCTGTTTTGACATAACATATTATTGACAAAATAATATAAAACTTATGATTCAACATTATAATGCAGCTATGACAACAAACCAACTAAGGCATATCACTAATTCAAGAGTATGTAAAATTAATCATTGCATAAGAAAATGTAAAATGTTCTAAATCTTACAATTCACATAAGAACAAATTTGAGAGGTTTTCAAAATTTGTCAACAATCTCAAAAATTCACATGACATTCCCAATACCAATTGAACCTAATCAAAACTTATAAAATGATCAATAATAAAATAATTTTCATTCACCCACAAAAAATATTGTTATCTTTCTCTTCTATGAAAAATTGATATAACAAAATCATTGTCACATAAGGAAGGCATCAGTGAGCAAAAAATTGATTGGGAAAATATATTACATAGATCTATCAGTCAGTTAATAAAAATATAACATTTTCTGAATTTCATAATGTTTGTTGTATATTTTAAATTTTTAAATTGTTGGTATTTCTTTTCTCATTCTAAATAAATATCCAATTTCATACATAATGTATTATTTGGATTCCCAACAATTGTCTAAGCTTTAAGCCTCATTGCCGGAAGCCAGTACATCCTTGCTGCTTGACATAGTCGCTGCAGGGAAGAAACATCTGCACAGCATATGTTTCAAGGGATCTGGCGTATATGGCATATTGTTCTTAATATGTTTGCTCTCCTTAGTGCCATGTGTTTTAACCAAGGTCACCTCTCTGAGAAAGGTTGTTTCCCCAGGTGGGGATTTTTCCCTGAGGTTAGGGAGGAGATATAACCCCTTAATTAAGTGCCAGGTGGGTAGTTAAGCTACATAATCTTTACTCCCTGGAATGGAGATAAGAAACGCCCTAACCTTTGTAATAGAAATTGACAGGATTAAAATCGGCTGGTATAAATACGGATGTAACAAGAAAATAAACATTAGATCCTCATCAGATCCTCATCAGATCCTCATCAGATCCTCATCAGATCCTCATCAGATCCTAACCAGAGCTTGGCTGGAGTTCCTAACCAGAACTCCGACCAGAACTTTGGCTGGAGATCCTGGCTAGACGTCCTGACTAGGCTGCTGATCAACTGAAGGCTGTCTCCGTGTCATTCCTTCTTCGCCGACTCCTTCCACACCTTTGGGGACCCCTGGACCCGCTGGGGTTGAACCCCAGCACCTCATAAAAATGGGATCTATTGTTAAAGACCATCTCAGATTTGTAGGTGTGATGGTTAATTTATGTGTCAACTTGACTAGGCCACAAGGTGCTCAGGTACTTATAATAATAAGTACCAGATGTAATAATAATCAAACATTATTCTGGGTGTTCCTGTGAGAATATTTTAGGATGAAATTAACATTTAAATTGTTAGACCAAATAAAGCAGATTGTCCTTCATAATGTAGATAACCCTCATTCAATAAGTTGAAAGCCTAAATAAAATAAAATACTGACTTCCTCCCACCCCCATTAAGAGGGAATTCTCCTGCTTTTCAGTCTTTGAACTAGTGCATCAGCTCTTCCTGGTTCTACAGCAGCTGCCAGTTTTCTGACTCAAAGTTGGACATCAACTCTGCAGATTTAGGCCTTACTAGCCTCCATAACTGCATGAGCAATTCCTTATAATAAATATATTTATGTAGATAATTTTTAATATATCTCCTCTTCTTGGCTCTGTATCAATGTAAGAAATATTCAAACCTGTGAAGAATTTTTGTGAGTTTTGAGCCAAACTGCCAACAATTGCCAGAAAGCAAAATCTCAAACAGATTGAGATAATGTTCCAGAGAATGGCAGTTTTGTATCTTATTTTATACATTACAATCAAAAGAGAAGATGTAAGTGAGTTACATGAAAATCACTGGTCACAGATTAGGGAGGCAAGGGAAAGCAAAGTATATGTGTAATAGGGCGGGTCTGGGATTGGATAAAAAGTAAAATGCTAGACATATACAGCTTTTACATAAATGAGTATGGGATAGTAAATAGTCAACAACTGACATGATAAAAATAATAATGAGAGGTTTTGTAGTCTCTGCTCTGGTGCATTGGTTGTACTCTGAGGGGTTCAGAAAACAGGACGTTACCCTGACATTCCAAAGGTATGTTATCTTAGATGAAAAAGACAACAGACAGGTTCAATTAAGGTAAAGACTGACTTTTATCAGGGAAGATTCTAGTCTAGGACATGACTATCTGCCATAAACTGCTTTTAGTTGAAAAGTTTTAATTTCAGACCATCCTTTGTGGTTATTTTAGGCCTCTGAGTTTGCAAGGCCACCACACAGGCTTTCCCTGAGCCTGTCAGGTTAGCATGTGGCCCCATTTTGTCCACATTCTATTTCTCTGAAGAATCCTGACTAATACAGTAGGGTAAATAAGATGATTTCAATTTCAGAATTCAATTTCAGCCTAAAAAAAATCATAAATCAAAATAAAAAATCCCCTCAAAAATATTCTAACTGATATCATTGTAATTAACTAATAGGAAAGGAGTAAGGGGAAGGCCAGACATTATCAGTATGTTCTTTGCAAAATATTGGGGGGAAGGGACTGTACAAAGGGAAGATAGATGCATGTCCAGTAAAGTTGGGGTGACACAGGGAAGGTGCTTACTGTCAATCAAACCTGGGAAAAAAAAGTCATTGGCCATAATGGGTGTGGCCACTGTAAGCCCAAGAGGATTTGGGATACTTAACCCTCTAAACAAAGGAGTTCACTCTTTTGTGTGCTCTTGGCTTTCTTGGCTCCTCTTGGCATGCCTCACGCTTGGCTTCCCTGCATTCACGCAAATAACCTATGGACCCCACACACAATGCACTAATGGACAGTAACTAGCCTGATGCTGAACTGGACCAGGCTCCAACATGGAAAGGAAACTCTGAAAACTTTTGCTTCTATCATTACTAAAACCCCAGCTACACTTCTTCTATGACTGCATTATGGGAAATGGGACTTTAGAAACGCAGGGATGTAATTCTGAAGAAATAAAGATAATTCATTCTCCTGTGTGAGTCTCAAAAAATTCCTTTTCACATAATATCATAAAGAACTCCACCCCTAGCAGCATCCAGTGCAGAAGAGGTTCCCACACTTTGTCTGATCTCATCATCATTCTTTAACTCTTCCTAAATAGCTTGGAATGGGGATAATATTATAAAACCATAATATTGAGCTGGGGCCAGAACCGGTTTGGCTCAGTGGATAGAGCGTCGGCCTGCGGACTGAAGGGTCCCGGGTTCGATTCCGGTCAGGGGCATGTACCTTGGTTGCGGGCACATCCCCAGTGGGGAGTGTGCAGGAGGCAGCTCTCTAATTGATGTTTCTGGCTCTCTATCCCTCTCCCTTCCTCTCTGTAAAAAATCAATAAAATATATTTAAAAAAAAAATATTGAGCTGGGGACTGAAATTTGTAAAGAAAGGCTGTACCCCTAACCTCCAGTCTTTGTGGGGGAATGTATCCTATCTGATGGATGGTGTGGGGGAAGGGTGTCACACCCCAACTCTGAATATTTGATGTAATCCATATCCTCCACTAGAATGCAAACTCCATCATGGAAGGAATTATTATCTTTTTTGTTGTTCTTAATCCTCACCTGAGGATATTTTTCCATTGATTTTTTTTTAAAGAGGGAGTGGAAGAGAGCAGGAAAGACAGAGAGAAACATCGATCTGAGAGAAACACATCAATTGGTTGCCTCCTGCACACGCCTTGACCAGGACTGGCTGGAGAGGAATCTGTAACCAAAGTATGTGATTGGAATCGAACCTGGGACTCTTTGGTCTGTAGGCTGATGCTCTATCCACTGAGCCAAACCAGACAGGGCTAGAAGAAACTACATCTTGATCAGTGCTGTACTCCATACTCAATTAACATTTTGGAATGAAAAAACAAATAAGCAAACCCTCTACAAGAAACATGCATAGATACACCCAGGCAAATTCACATCAAATACCACTTTGCATACAATGTCTAAATCCCATGAACTCTCATTTGTGGTCCTTAGTTTAAGATTGACTTTTAAAAGGCTCCAACCAGGGATAAATTCAAAAAGAGCATTGCTAGAGACTAAAGCCAACAGCAGCTAGCATATTAATGTAAAACAAATCATTGGAAGGCCAATGGATTTTGATATTCAGCTGGGCTGAAAATCAGCATAATATTGCCCTGCTGTGGGCTCAATGGCTCAAGGCAATTCCCTAACCTGATAGTCCTTTTACTGTTTACCAAACTTTACTTTTGATATGCTAAATACATTGCTAAAAGGCAAATGTGTATTCAAGTAAATAAATAGCAGACCAGGCCAAAGATGGTGTGCCTCTTCAAGAAAGAGGTCTCCACCTGGCCCCCCATGCCTTCTAAACTCATATTTCTTGTATAGTATTTTCATTTGTGCGTCGGCCCCTTCTTCAGATCCTGAACCCCATTGCAAAAGTCGCAGCAGAGCATTATTTCATAATTTCTATATTTTTCCCCTTGTGAATTTTGACATTATACTTATTTAAGAGAGAGACTTGAGAAAAACAGAGCATCAGAGAGAAGAAAGAAACAAAAATAGAAAAACAATCTCTGGGAAACAATGCTAAAGCTCACAGGTTCTAGTGTGATGAACTTGCAGACTGCACCATATTGCACAGTCTTTTCCAAAGGGATCTGTAGACTTAAACATATTTTTTATTTGCCCTTTTCCAATAGTGAGTATAATATAATGGATTTGTGTTTCATGAATTGATTCCTAAATCATTTCATAGAAAACTAAGGGAGGAAAGAATGTAATTAATGTCAGACTTTGATATGTGCAAAAAAGTTCTTTAAAGTCCATCTTATGAGAGGCCGTGAATATAATCTTTAGTAGTGTATAAAATGTAGTAATGACCATAAAGTTATATTCTGTAAAACTGCAAAGATACTAACCTGCTGCTCCTCACTTATCAGAGGCTAGGAAAATAATAATCTTAATAGTACTTCACGGAGTTGAGAAAGCCAGAAACTCAGCTCTCAAGATCAACTTGAAAAATGGTCACTGGAGTCCAAAGGAACATAATGTGGAAATAACTAAAAATCTAGGTCATTTGAGAGCTTTCAAAGCAGCAGCAAGGACTAATACTTTAATATAACAGAACATCTGAATCACATGAAAATCTAATAACATAAATATAATTTTAATTTAAGGGAAATGAAGCCCTGAGATGCTCACTGACTAGTAAGTGGCATAGTACAGCTGGACTGGCCTCCAGTCAGAGAGGCTAATGGAAAAGGAGAACAGCTCGGGAGCACGAAGCAGCTCACCTCAAAAAACAAAGGGGTTGTGAGAATACCCAACAGCTGTGACCTAAAAAAACAGAACAGGTTCCATTCTTACCATCAAGGCAATTTGTCCACATTTAGTTCCCATGCAGAAAGCAAAATAAATGTGAGAATGGCAGGATAGGAGTGACCTTAATAATCTGTGTCTATTTTAATATGTTCAAATCAGTTTCCTCCTTGCAGCAGGTGTCCTCTGGCTGGAGAAATTAAATAATGCTATGGTCGGCCTGCTTTCAGACCTACTGCGAACCAGGTGAGCAATCATAACTTATTCTGGGATATATGGACTTTGTTTTCCCCTGTCATAAACAGAAAATATTTCAGGAAATCTGTACCTCAGTGAAATACAAAGGATGTTTTGACATTTGGGAATCACAGTTGTTCTCTCAGGAATATAGATAATAAGCCCACAAATGTTTTGGCAGTTATATAATCTTAGTATTTATTTCCAAAATATTTATCAGGAATGAAACATACTGTTAGTCAGATGTTTTTACTAGTCTGTGTGGTCTTTTTAAGAACAAGTTTTAATAAAGTTTGTCTTCTAATCTCTTTAGGAAAATGTTGCTTCTCAAGAAACAATGCAATATTCTTGACTATGTCTGGTTGCAAACGATTACTCCAAATTACATTTTTCAATATACTAAATAGAGTATTGGTCATATAACAGTAAGCCTCATAGTTCATATTCATTTTCCAAGTTTTATGCCTAGAAATCTATAAGGATTTCTTTTCTGCCTTGCCTACTTTTCTATTTACATCTGCCCACCACCAGATGTTATTACTTGACATGGCATTGTATATCATTGCCACGTAGGTGGCATAAAGATTTATGTCCTATTCATGAAGAGTTGACAAATTCTATTTCATTTCACAATGGATGAATGCAAATCACTTGGCCTTAATGTTTCAAAAACAAAGTTATTAGTGTTTGGCATTCTTTTTGGCTTGAAAAATGTTTGGCCTTTTGTACACAGGCAGGCACACACAGACATGCTATATTTTGTTCTTTGTAGGTTGGTTGTATATTCTGAAGCTTGGACTGCCTTTATAAAGCCTTGGGCTTCAATTTTCTTGCCTTAAGATCAGCATTATTAGGCAAATACGCATGGCTTTCCTTTTCATTTGCATATCTCCAATGTGTGATTTCTTTTTCTAGAGCACTAAGTTATCAAGGCCTCTAACTGATGCAATTGCTGTCTTGCATATTGATTTGTAACTGACTTTCTCATTTGTCTTTATAATTCTACCTTTCATAGACTGGAGTCATTCCCAAACATATCAGATTATATCATTTCAGAGATCAGATAGTTCTTTTCAGCCTCAGGCCTCTCTATACATGAACTACTCTGCTTTGTGTAATCTGTTTACTTTTAGGCTTAAAACATATTTGAGAGCTTACTTTGAATATGGCATGGAATTGGCAATGGGCTCCTACATAGCAGTTTAATTTTATAGTATTAGTAAGTCTTTAACATCTAAGAAACACTGAAACAGAGTCAAGGGCTGGGTTATATGATCTACACTTGCTCTATTATCCCAGCAGTAGTCACAGAAAGTACTCAAAAATGCTTTTTAAGTGATACAGATAGAGTGGCTGTTGGATGACATGCAGAATAAACATCTTCACCAGATACTAAGTTTTACTTTGAAAATATAGAAATCCAGGGATAATTTTATCCCAGATTTGGCTTAAAAATCCATCTATTTTCCCTAATTCTGAGCCCATTTTGGTAAAGGTCATAAACCAAATGCTAGCATTTTCTTAAGCAGGTGGAGCGGTTCAATCTGATTATCAAGACACTACGGTCTGGCTTCAAGTTTAAACACCACAGTATAAGTGCTTGACAAAAATATCAATGAGAACTTGTAGTAGGCCATCTCCTCCTAACTAAAGAATTGGTTAAGGAAAGAAGGAAGAGAGATTAGAGTGAGTTTAGTTTGAGAGGCTGCACCTGAAGAACTCACAATCTCAGTCCACATCATACATGACGTGGAACCACTGAGCTTTCTTTACGGTTCTCAACCTTAAAGGTACAGGACCTGTAACTTGATTCCTAGGTTCATCACAGGGTTTATTCCTAGGTCCATTTCTAGGTTTCCTGTGGAATCCATGCAAACCTTCATAAAATGGCAAAAGTGGAGTAGAAATGTATGGCTGGTTAGTCTAAGAATTAAGAACAAGAGACAACTTCCTGAGCTTCTTATAGCACCATAGTGAAATATGAGAACATTTGAAAATCTCCTGGAACTCCCCAAAAGAGTATGAAGACTGCTCAAACCCAAAGCCCTGAGGTTCAGAGGAGGTCTCATAGCCTAAGCACTGGATGTCTACAGTATGAACCCTCCTATTAGAGGTCAAATGAAGGAACACACTACATATAACAGCATAATGGAAGAGGACCACACAAAATGAATTACATTCTGCCAGGATAAAGATATTTTTTAAAAAGCTTATTTCTTCTCAAGATAATGAATTTGTACATTTTCTCCCTCTCCACATAGAAAACAGAATGAGCTTAAACTTAAATTGTAAATAAAATTATACCACTGAATTTATCTGAAATTGACTAATGAAGTTTTCATAACTATAATGAATGTGTTGTCACATATTATTAAGGGCACAAACTCTGGAACCAGATCTGTTGGGTCCAAATCTTAGTTTTACCTAGGATTTGTGACATTAACCATGTTACATTATCTTTCTGTATTTCTGTTTCCTCATATGTAAATTGGGAAAAATAATAGTGATTTATTTATACCATTGACTTATACTATTGTGAGGATTAAATTAATTGACATACATAGTGTGCTTATAAAAGTACCTATGGTAAGTGATGTATATATAAATTAGTAGTAGTCATAGTAGTAGAAGTGGTAGTAGTAGTATTCTGCATCAGACTGACTGGTTGCTGAAGTTAGAAATTAATTTTAAATAGTATGCTTTTCCACAGCAAGTTTCTGGCTTACTAGATATGTAAGTGCTACATAAATATATTAATATTATAGAGTTTTAGAGAGAAAACAGAATTAAAGATCATCTAGTTAACAGCTTATTTAAAGATAGAGAAAATGATAATATTTAGAAAGGCCAAATATAAAGGCTAATATCAGAACTGGCATTCAAACTTAGGTCATCATTAATTTGTTCAATGTGCCAGGTACTGTGCTACATGTTGGGAAGACAGAAGTATGAAAGATACATACAGGCCTTACCTCATAGGGGTTACAATGTACCAGGAAATGTACCTGGAAAGACAGCAGTACATTATGATAATAGAAATACATAGTGCTGAATTCCTAGGAGCCAAGCAAAGCTTTTAAAGAAAGTGACTTGAAGCCAAAATCTAAATGAACAGTGAGATATAGACAGATGAAAGGATGAAGTTAGAGTACTTAAGAACAAAGGAGAGTTATCTATGTAAGAGGCCCCAAGAGTTGAAAAAGATTATGACTTAGTTAAGGAGTTGATATAAATTTAGTATATTTTAGCAAAGACTGCAGGAAGAGGGCTAAACAGAAGTAATCAAAGATAGAATAAAATTGTTGGGTAGCTTTGTAAACTATGATAAGAAATGTGAATCTTGGGGGTAAAGGAGGAGGCAGGGGTGGGTGGGTGGATAAGAAAAGATCAACCAAAGAACTTGTATGCATATATGCATAAGCCATGACACAGACAATAGTGTAGTAAAGCTGGGCTAGGAGGGGTCAATGGGGGGGAAAAGGTGGACATCTGTAATACTTGCATCAATAAAGGTTTTTTAAAAGAGATGTGAACTCCATCTCTAAGGCAGTGAAAACTATCAACGCTTTTAAGCAGAGAATCAAAGAGAAGATTTCCATTTTTTGGAGGGTCCTTCTAAATACAATAGGAGAAGAGACTACAGAGGGAAAAATGGGAGACAGGGAGACCATTTAGGAGGCTGTTGCATCCAAGAAAGAAAACTAGGTCACCTGCCTTAACAACCTTTGTGCTTTTGAATATCACTGTAGGAAAACAAAGGATAGAATGGGGGAAATAAACAGAGCAACTATTCTTTCTCTTCCTAAGTCATCTTCAAGCTTGTTCATATAGGTCACAAATCATTAGAGTGAGAAGTGACCTTGAGAAAACCAGCCTCTGGGTGGTAAAAAGAGGCTACATGTCTTGATCATGTTCTATTAAGTGGCAGAGTCAGAACTAAATTGCAGATCTGACTAACCTAGCAGCTCAGTGCTCTCCACTGTACCATCTGGGATTAACTCCTAGAACAGTGGTTCTCAACCTTGGCTGCACATTAAAATCACCTGGGAATCTTTTTAAAATCTTGATTTCTGGGCCTCACCCTCCGGAAAGTCTGTTCCTTTGTTATGGGGTGGGGCCACAACATTAGTAACAAAGAAACAGAATATCTGGGCGGGGGAGGGGGGATGAGGCCCAGAAATCGGGATTTTAAGAAGATTCCCAGGTGATTCTAATGTGAAGCCAAGGTTGAGAACCACTGCCCTAAAAGGAAGGCAGAACCACAGAGTCACAAAGAGGATGAGAGTTCTGCAATCCTGAGCAGACTGTCCTGAAAATGCCAAGCCAACAGACCCCAGTGTCCCACCAGCCTGGACCAGCAGCTGTGCTTCTATTGGCTGAGAAGACGTTGCTCTGGAGGTTTGTGTCTTGAGGTTTAGAATGTGCTCTTCTGCTCTCACAGGGAAATGCTCAGGTAAAATTAGTTTAAGATTCAAACTCAGAGAATGATATAGCTCAGTTCAGGTTGAAAGCAGTCTACTGCTACAATTATGGAAATTTGTAACGAGCAGCCAATTGCTCTCAACAATCTAATTCAGTGATGGCGAACCTATGACATGTGTGTCAGAGGTGACACGCGGACTCATTTTTTTGGTTGATTTTTCTTTGTTAAATGGCATTTAAATATATAATAAATATAAAAATATAAATCTTTGTTTTACTATGGTTGCAAATATCAAAACATTTCTATATGTGACACGGCACCAGAGTTAAGTTAGGGTTTTTCAAAATGCTGACACGCTTTAGCTCAAAAGGTTCGCCATCACTGATCTAATTGTTAGGTTGTCCCAATAGTTAAGAAAAACTTTAATATTAAACTGAAATATCCCTGTCTATAATTTCTCCTCACTGGTCTGAAATTTTCCAAGGCACCTCAAATGCATCTTTCAAATAAATAGGGAGGGAAAAACAACTCTGCCATCTGGATTCTTGAAAACAAGCCTTGGCTTATCTTCCAGTTGAATAGAAACATTTGGAGTCAAGCCTGAGCTGAGCAAATGAGCTTAGTTAATTCAAGGTTCACTTTGGGAGCAAATTTTTTAAGAGAACTGAAGTCAGAGTAATCCAGTTCCCTAATAAAGCCTATTTTTAAGAGATAGATAGCAATAAGAGTGAATGCCCCTGAGTTCCAGAAAACACATTGAGAGACAAGGTCTAGAAGCACTGCAAACCCTGGCTCTCTGAAGTCTTTCTGGCAATGGGCAGCATCGTTAAGTAGCCAAGGTCTGTTGCACCACTGGCCTAATGTGTCCACAGCACTATCACCATGACAATGACACAGTGACACAAACAATTCTAATATATTTAGAACTGCATTAGACTTGAGGTTTGGGATTCACAAAAACTTACTTCTTGTACTGAGTTCCCAGCTCCTGTATATCACTGTAGCAAATATTAGTAAGTCTCCTTCAGGCATGGATGTCAAAGGAATATCTAAGGATTTCACGTACTCCCTTCTCTACAGGCTATGAAGCTTTGGGGTTCCTTTTATGAGGATGTTAAAATCCTACATAATAAAAGCCTAATATGCTAAGTGTCTGGTCATCCATTCAACCAATCAAAGCATAATATGCTAATTATATGCTAAGGCCGCTCAACTGCTAGCTATGACATGCACTGACCACCAGGGGGCAGACAGTTGACTGATCAACCAGTAACTATGATGTGCATTGACCACCAGGGGGCAGATGCTCCGACCAGTAGGTTAGCTTGCTGCTGGGGTCTGGATGATCTGGACTGAGCAAGACAGGCCAGACATGCCCTGGAGCCCTCCCATGGTCCCTCCCCAGCTGGCGAACTTCCCGCATCCCTTCCTGGCTCCAACCATGCACTGGTGGGATCCCTCCACCTGGCCTGCACCCTCTCACAATCTGGGACCCCTCAGGGAATGTTGGAGAGCCAGTTTTGGCCCGATCCTGCAGGTAGGCCGTGGGACCCCACTAGTATAAAATAATCCCAAATACCTGTCATCCAAATAGGAGGAGACTTATCTTTAACCAAAGGACTATCCTACATAATAAAAGGTTAATATGCAAATTGACCAAATGGCGGAATGACCAGTAGCTATGATGCTCACTGACCACCAGGGGGCAGCAGATGCTCAACACACGAGCTGCCCCCTGGTGGTCAGTGCGCTTCCACAAAGGGAGCACTGCTCAGCCAGAAGCCGGACTCATGGCTGGCAAGCACAGTGGTGGTATCGGGAGCCTCTCCCGCCTCCATGGAAGCACTAACGATCTCCGACTGCCCACTTAGGCCTGCTAGCCATCAGTGGGATATCCCCTGAGGGATCCCGGACTGCAAGAGGGTGCAGGCCAGGCTGAGGGAAACCCCCCCACCCCCAAGTGCATGAATTTCATGCACCAGGCCTCTAGTTTATTCTAACAGAAATACTAAATGGGCCAGCAGAAGGGGATTCTAGTTTGTGCTAGCTTTGAATTGATTGTAAATAGTGGTAAAGTTTTAATCCAAAAACAAATCAGTTATTCACAGTCATTATTGGATTCAGCATTCAATCCTAAACGTGCAGTCAACATAAATAATTTCAGAGACTGGTGCTTTACTGGTAAAACAACAAAGGCATCTACAATTCCTGACCAATAGCTAAGAGTTAACCTGATTGATTTTATAGTTTTTATAGAAATAGGGGTGGGGTCTGGGTGTGGGAGTAGAGGGATTGATCAAGATAGAAAAAAAAAAAATCATGGAAACAGACAACAGTGTGGTGATTGCCAAGGGGAGAGGTGGGGAGAGGTGGAGGTGGGTACAGGGGAATAAAGGGTGATCGACAGAGACTTAACTTGGGGTGGTAAACACATAATACAGTATACAGATGATGTGTTGTAGAATTGTGCAACTGAAACCTGTATAATTTTGTTACCAGTGTCACGCCAATAAATTTAATAAAAATGAAAGAAAAAAAAATGACACACAAATGACTGTATTTATTCTGTTGTTAGTCTAAGCATGTGATATAATTGCTCTTCCAAACAAGAAGAAACAAGGAAATGATCAACAGAGGGTGCTACTGGTGGTGATTGAGTCTGGCAGGCTCTTACCATCGTAATATTGTACAACTGGGCATGGGATACAAGAAGTTGGGAACTTGAAAGTAGAAGCATTTTAGGGAAACAGGGCACCTCTGTTCTTTGTATTTTGCTGATATATTTCCTGTGAATCTCTTTGGATTGAGCATCAAGGTCAAATTATAAAATGAGACTCTTATTAGCCTAAGCATTTAAAATGCCCCATACTAGTGTGCGTGTGTGTGTGTGTGTGTGTGTGTGTGTGTACATGCATGTGCACACACACTAATGTATTAGAATCAGAATGTGCCTCATTTCTTGAGAAAAAATATCAAATTTTTTTCTCAGTCCACCCAGGTAATACCCAGATCAGACCATGATGATTGGAGTTAGCTGACAGCTCCTTAGGAAGCACTAACACCCATACTCCTCTATCCAAAAAGATAGGATTGTTGTTGCAATTCTTTATTCTTCTCTGCTATAGAATAATACTTAACACTGACTTTGCTATATGACTTCGTTGAACCTTCAGTTAGAACAGGGGTGGGGAACATCAGGCCCGTAGGCCATATAAGGCTCGCAAAATCATTTGGTCTGAGTAGAGACTTTAAACATGCTTACATATAGGTGGGATCTCAATACCAGATATCAAGCTGTATTACAAAGCCACTGTTCTCAAAACTGCCTGGTACCGGCACAAGAACAGGCATATAGATCAATGGAATAGAATAGAGAGCCCAGAAATCTACCCGAACCAATATGCTCAATTAATATTTGACAAAGGAGGCAAGAACATACAATGGAGTTAAGATAGTCTCTTCAATAAATGGTGTTGGGAAAATTGGACAGATACATGCAAAAAAATGAAACTAGACCACCAACTTACACCATACAGAAAAATAAACTCAAAATGGATAAAGGACTTAAATGTACGACGGAAAACCATAAAAATACTAGAAGAATCCAAAGGCAACAAAATCTCAGATATATGCCGAAGCAATTTCTTCACCCATACAGCTCCTAGGGCATTGGAAACTAAAGAGAAAATAAACAAATGGAACTACATCAAAATAAAAAGCTTCTGCACAGCAAAAGAAACCATCAACAAAACAACAAGAAAACCCACTGCGTGGGAAAACATATTTGCCAATGTTATCACCGATAAGGGTTTAATCTCCAACATTTATAGGGAACTCATACAACTTAACAAAAGGAAGATAAACAATCCAATCAAAAAATGGGCAAAGGATCTAAATAGACACTTTTCAAAAGAGGACATTCAGAAAGCCAAGAGACATATGAAAACATGCTCAAAGTCACTAATCATCTGAGAAATGCAAATCAAAACGACAATGAGATACCACCTCACACCTGTCAGAATGGCTATCATCAACAAATCAACAAACGATAAGTGCTGGAGAGGATGTGGAGAAAAAGGAACACTCGTGCACTGCTGGTGGGAATGCAGACTGGTGTAGCCACTATGGAAGACAGTATGGAATTTCCTCAAAAAACTGGAAATGGAACTCCCATTTGACCCTGTGATCCCACTTCTAGGAATATATCCCAAGAAATCAGAAACACCAATCAGAAAGGATATATGCACCCATATGTTCATAGCAGCACAATTCACCATAGCTAAGATCTGGAAACAGCCTAAGTGCCCATCAGTAGATGAATGGATTAGAAAACTCTGATACATCTACACGATGGAATACTATGCTGCTGTAAAAAATAAGGAATTCTTACCATTTGCAACAGCATGGATGGAACTGGAGAGCATTATGCTAAGTGAAATAAGCCAGTCAATGAAGGAAAAATAGCACACGATCTCACTCATTTATGGATAATAAAGACCATTATAAACTGATGAACAAAAATAGATACAGAGGCAGAGCTGCCTTGAACAGACTGTCAAACTATAGCGGGAAGGCCGGGGAGGGTTGGGGGGCAGGAGGGGGGCGGTAAGAGATCAACCGAAGGACTTGTATGCATGCATATAAGCATAACCAATGGACAGAAGACACTGGCGGGTCGGGGAGGCCAGGGGATTGTCAAGGGCGGGGAAAAAAAGAAGACATATGTAATACTCTTTGTAATACTTTAAGCAATAAAACAATTAAAAAAAGAATAAAAAATAAAATAAAATAAATAAAAAAACAAACATGCTTACATAAGTTGGTTCCACTAGTAACATATCTGCCATCATGATGAGAAAAGCATGCTCCTAATAGTTACTCATTCCAGAATGAGTCCAGAACTAAACTCATCATGAGTCTTGCCAACCCTTAAGACTTGGGAGTCACAAAAATAAATGTCTATTATTATAAACTGTTAACAGCTTGTAAGTTTTGTTTTTAATCCTCACCCATGGACATGTTCATTGACTTTTAGAGATGGGGGAGGGAGAAAGAGAAACATTAGTGCAAGAGAGAAACATCGATTGGCTGTCTCCCTCAAGTGCCCTGCCAGGGCCCAGGATGGAACCCTCAGTGTAGGTATGTGCCCTGACCTGGAATAGAACTCATGACTTTCCAGTGCATGGGACAACACTCAAACCAACCAAGCCACACTGGCCAGGGCAGCTTGTAAGCTTTTTAAAAGTTATTTGTTATACAGTTTTAGTGCTGCAATAGCTGACTAATATACAAAATGTTCCAGAATTAAAATTGACAATACTGACAAAGCACATTAGACTATCCAAATTCAAAGGTATACATTTCCATACAAACAAATAAATGAGGTAAAATTATCTTTATATTGACTAATCTACCTAAGAGGCAAAATAGTCCGTTAAATTGTTTAAATCATTTTATTTTACATATTTCTCTTAACAGGAGTGAAAGAAAACCAAAAGAGAAATAAACAAAAAGTTCTCTGGTTAGGTCACAAATAAATGTAAGCCAGAAACACTTAACTCTATCTACACTAATAAAAGAGAAACATGGTAATTAGCGTACGGCCGCTACCCTTCCCATTGGCTAATCAGCATATCCTTATGCAAATTAACTGTCAGCCAAGATGGCGGCCGGCAGCCAGGCAGCTGGAAGCTAACAGGAGGCTTGCTTGCTGTGGACTCCAACGTTCCCCGCCGGCCTCTGAGCTTCAGTTGGAAACATAGTAACATTTATAGAAGATAAACAAAACTCCAGAAACCTCCTGTCAGTCAGCTGGGATCTCAGAGCTGAAGTCGCAACATTGTTTCGAGTACAGAAAACAAAGGCCAGAAACCTGCTTTCAGCCGAGCCTCAGAGAGAAAGCGGCTCTCAGCTCCAGTGACAGCCATAGAAGCCAGAATAAAAAAAAAAAAGAAAAAAAGGAGAGGTTTGGAGCTTCAGTCGCCCTCCAGCCTGAAAACAGCCCTCAGCCCCTCACCCAGACTGGCCAGGCACCCCAGTGGGGACCCCCACCCTGAAGCAACAAGATGGCGGCTAATTTGCATACTGAAGGCAGGCGGCAGCAGGCAAGGCTGTCTGCGGTCTGGGACCCGGATCTGTGACCCTGCCGGGCGGGATCAGCGGAGCCTCGAGGCCTCCCGGCACCGGGATCAGCGTGACAGGGGGCAACGCCCAAACGCCCTGATTGCCCTGCGGCTCTGTGTGTGACAGGGGGCAGCGCCCCAACCCCCTGATCGGCCCTGCTCTGTGTGTGATAGAGGGCGGCGCCCCAACCCCCTGATCAGCCCTGCGGCTCTGTGTGTGACAGGGGGCAGCGCCCCAACCCCCTGATCAGCCCTGCGGCTCTGTGTGTGACAGGGGGCAGTGCCCCAACCCCCTGATTGCTTTGCGGCTCTGTGTGTGACAGTGGCGGTGCCCCAATCCCCCCACGGGCCCTGCTCTATGTGAGACGGGGTAGAGCCATACCTCCCCATCGGCCCTGCCCTGAGTGTGACAGGGTGTGGCGCCTCAACTACCACCCTCCCCCCCACGGGCCCTGCTCTGTATGTGACGGGGGGAGCTCCTCAACCCCCTGATTGGCCCTGCTCTGTGTGTGACAGGGGGCAGCTCCCCAACCCCCTGATTGGCCCTGCTCTGTGCATGACAGGGGGGAGCTCCCAAAACCCCTGATTGGCCCTGCTCTGTGTGTGACAGGGGGCAGCTCCCCAACCCCCTGATCGGCCCTGCTCTGTGCATGACAGGGGGGAGCTCCCCAAACCCCTGATGGGCCCTGCTCTATGTGTGACAGAGTACGGAGCCTCAACCCCCCCGATGGTCCCTGCTCTGTGTGTGACAGAGGGCAGCGCCCCAACCCCCTGATCGGCCCTGCTCTGTGTGTGACAGCGGGCAGCGCCCCAACCCCCTGATCGGCCCTGCTCTGTGCGTGGCAGGGGGCAGCGCCCCAACCCCCTGATCGGCCCTGCTCTGTGCGTGGCAGGGGGCAGCGCCCCAACCCCCTGATCGGCCCTGCTCTGTGCGTGGCAGGGGGTGGCGCCGCAACCTCCCCATCCGCCCTGCTCTGTGCATGACAGGGGGCGGCACCCCAACTCCCCAATCGGCCCTGCTCTGAGCCCGACCAGGGGCTGCACCTAGGGATTGGGCCTGCCCTCTGCCACCCAGGAGCAGGCCTAAGCCAGCAGGTCATTATCTACTGAGGGGTCCCAGACTGTGAGAGGGCACAGACAGGGCTGAGAGACCCCCTCCCCGCCCCCAGTGCACAAATTTTTGTGCACCGGGCCTCTAGTTCTGTTATAAAAACTGTTACTGAAAACTAAATTGTCTTCTTAAAACTAGCTAACCTTTTCTGAATTCTTCAGGAAAAATTTTTTATAGAAAATGTTAACATTTAGAAAATATTCTTAGAAGTGGAATCATTGGGTCAAATGAGTTTCATTTTTTTTTTTTGGAGGAAACTCCATACTGTTTTCCACAATGGTTGCACTATCTGCATTCCCACCAGCAGTGTACTAGGGTTCCCTTTTCTCCTCACCAGCCCTTGTCATTTGTTGATTTGTTGATAGTAGCCATTCTGGCAGGTATGAGGTGATACATAATTGTTATTTTAATTTGCTTCTCTCTGATGATTAGTGACCTTGAGCATTTGTTTTGTTTTGTTTTCTGTTTTTCCTTTTTTTTTTTTCCAATCTTTATTGTAGAAAGTATTACATACAGTGGAGCCTTGACTTAAGAGTGTCCTGACTAACGAGTTTTTTGAGCTACCAGCTGTCTCTCGGGCCAATTTTTTGCATTGAGTTGATAGAGTAATTTGAGTTAACGAGCTCCTTAATGAGCTCGGTCTCGGAACGTATTAAACTTGTAAGTCAAGGCCCCACTGTATATCCCACTTTTTCCTTCTTTGACCCCTTCTAGCCTGCCACTATCCTCAGCCCCAGGCCCTCACCACCTTATTGTCTGTGTCCATGGGTTATGCATATGTGCATACAAGTTCTTTGGTTTATCTCTTTCCACCCAGCCTCCTACCCACACCTTGCCCTTGAGATTCCACAGTCTGTCCCAGGCTGCTATATCTCTGGATCTATTTTGTTCATCAGTTTATTTTGTTCATTAGATTCCACATATGAGTGGGATCATGTGATACTTGCCTTTCTCTGTCTGATTTCACTTAGCATAATACTTTACAGATCCCTCAATGCTGTCTCAAAGGGTAAGAGATCCTTCATTTTTGCTGCTGCATAGTATTACATGGTGTAAATGTACCACTGCTTTTTTATCACTCATCTACTGATGGGCACTTGGGCTATTTCCAGATCTTAGCTATGGTAAATTATGCTGCTATGAACATAGGGGTGCATACATTCTTTCTGACTGGTATGTCAGGTTTCTTAAGATTTATTCCTAGAAGTGGGATCACTGGGTCAAATGGCAATTCCATATGTCTCTTGATCATCTGTATGACCACTTTGGAGAAGTGTCTATTTAGATCAGTGATGGCGAACCTATGACATGCGTGTCAGAGGTGACACTCGAACTCATTTTTTTGGTTGATTTTTCTTTGTTAAATGGCATTTAAATATATAAAAAAAAAATCAAAAATATAAGTCTTTGTTTTACTATGGTTGCAAATATCAAAAAATTTCTATATGTGACACAGCACCAGAGTTAAGTTAGGGTTTTTGAAAATGCTGACACCCCGAGCTCAACAGGTTCACCATCACTGATTTAGATCTTTTGCCCATTTTTTAATTGGGTTGTCATCCTTCTACTAAGTTGTATGAGTTCCTTATATATTTTGAATATTAACCCTTTCTCAGATGTATCATTGGCAAATATGTTCTCCCAGACAGTGGAATCCCTTTTCATTTTGTTGATGATTTATTTTGCATGCAGAGAAGCAAGATGGCGGCGATATAGGCAGATGCATCCCAGGTCTTGTCCCGGAGCAAACGGAGTAAGCAGCTGAAACTAATAACACCCACCCCGAACTGGCGAATTTACTCAGCTGGTGAGACTGTTTGCAGCCGGGAAGGACAGAGCTCCCCTGGAAAGGTTAAAAACCAGGGATCTGGGCAGGAAAGTTTGCCAGACCTGAGCCCAGAGGGTCGGAGGGAGACCGAATGGCAGACAGCCGCGTCTCTTGGGACAGACACAGCCCCTGACTGGGGAAAGGAGTTCCTTGGGCTTGCTGCCGCCGGGAGATTTGAGATTTGGATTTTGTGATTGCGGAAAACTGAGACTAAGGGGGCATCCTGAGGAACTAACCAGACCATGCAGTGCCCATAAGAGAGGAGCGTTTCCCAGATCATGCAGTGCTGGTAAGAGAGGAGCATTTCCCAGACCTGTAAGAGAGGAGCGTTTCTGCGGCCAGCAGGCGTTTGTTTGTTTATTTGTTTTCACTGAACCCTGCTCATAGGACAATTCGGATACAGACACTCACCTGTGCTGAAGAGAGGGCGAAGGTGCGGACAAGTGGAATCTGGGGAGAGGCTGAGGAGAGAGGGGGAGCCAGGGGAGGTGGCAGCGAATTGAGTGCTGAGACACCCCTGGGCCCAGGACTGGGGCAGCCATTCTCTCCAGAGGGTGGAATTCCTCCCCCCAGGCCCCCAGGCAAGGAGCACAGCCACACCCAGATTCCACCCTGTATGAGATAAAGGATTAAAATAAGCTGATTAGTCCCTGGGAGTTACCAGGGTCTGGCCTATAGAGGGACTTTCAGGCCCACCAACAACACAGAGCAGGGTAACGATTAAAAAAGGAAAGAAGCTGTATAGCCTCAGAGGCCAACCCAAAAACACTGCCACCCAGAGGCTGAGCCACAAACTGACTCTTAGGTGAATACAAATTAAGGCCGCCTGGATCACAAATACGGCCTGCTTTAAAATCAGGACTGTGATTTACAACACGGAGGAATAGTGTAACACAGGGAAATTCAACACTCTCCTAAATACCTGGCAGGACTAAGGCGAACCAGGCTGAAGAGTAGAAGAACCGAAAGACCATCACTACTGCAAATTTTTTCTTTTTTTTTTCTTTTTTCGCCTTTTTACTAAGAAACCAATTTTTTTTCTTTTTCTTCTTTTTCCATCACCTGATTTTACCCTTTCAATTACTACATTTTTATTTTTAACCAGTATTATTACTGCTACCATTTGACCATTTTTTAAAGTGCCATTTTATTTTCTCTTTATTTTCTTTTGGGATTAGTGTCCTCCATTCTATTTTCATCGTTCCTTTAGCATTAATTTTCCCTATCTCAATTTCACCTCTTTGCTAAAACCCTCTTCCTCACTTTTCCCCTTTTGGTGTCCTGTTTCTCTTACCCTATTCCTGCTTTAGATTTTCCCAATTCCGTCTTTTTACCCACTGTCTAATTCCACCCTACTTATATATCCTATTTCCAATACACTGCTCTAAATCCTTATACACCTATTCTTTATCCTTCTTCACTTTCCAAACATTTTATTCTCTTATCTTTCTATTGTTTTCTTGATTGTTGAATATATTGGGGTTTTTTTTTTATTTGTTTGTTTGTTTTGTTTTGTGTTTTTTCTTTTTCTTTTTTAGGACTGGTTGTGAGGTTGTTTTGCTTTTTCTTTTTATTTTTTTTCTGCTGGTTTTTCCCTTCCCTCCCCTTTCCAGCGCCCCCCCCCCCCTCCGGTTATTCTTGTGCTTCTGTTTTCCCTTGCCCCTCTTGATATTATTGGTGGTTTGTAGTTTGCATTCATCTCCAGGGATCTGTTGCTGGAATTTGTTGAGATTAGTGGCAGTTCTATTGGAGTTTACTCCTCATACAAATAGTCTCTTCCCTACTTCGACTTCATTCTCTCTTTTCGCTCTTTTTTTTTCTTTTTTCCACCCCTCTTTTTTCCCAATTCTATTTTTGCACTCCTTTTTTGTTTGTTTTTTTCTTATTTTTCTTTTCTTTTCTCTCTTTTATCTTCTTCTCTTCTTTCTCCCTTATCCCCTAATTCTCTTAATTCAGGTGGTCACCTTTATTTGGGGTTATTAATATCGTGAATATACTTGTGTTCAGTGCCTGGTACGTTGTGCCTTGTTGTGTTGTATTTTGTGCCTTTAAATCAACGCAGCAGATCCAAGCAACAGCAGCCTCCTGATCACCGCAGACTCCTGACCACCACACCCTCTGTCTGAGGAACAGCAGCTATATGTGAAGCCTACCCCCACCAGCAAGAAGAGCCACCACAGCTGTGAACAGCACCCACCAGAGGAGCTGCTGCCAACTGGGAAGCAGCTGCTACCGCAACCGTCCGAGCAGCAACCACAACCCAAGGAGCCCCTGCCACCCAGGGAGCAGCCACTGAATGACTCAACATCTACATATGTCAGCAAGATCAAACATGGGTAGGCAAAGAAACCCCCAAAGGAAAGAAAAGGAGGACTCGCCAGAAAAGCAGCTAAGTGATACAGAGGCATGCAACATGACAGAAAAAGAATTCAGAATAAGGGTCCTAGAGTGCATACACTGGACGGAGGAAAAAGTCAAAAACTTATTCAAGAAGCAAGAAGAAACAGATGAAAAAATCAACTACTTATGCAAGAAGCAAGAAGAAACACATGAAAAAAATCAATAACTTATGTAAGACCCAACAAGAAATGAAGAGCGATATAGCTGCAATAAAAAACACCATTGAAAGCATCAACAGTAGACTAGGAGAAGTGGAGGACCGAATTAGTGAATTAGAAGACAAGGAAGCTAAACACACCCAAACTGTACTGCAATTGGAGAAAAAAATTAAAACACAGGAGGAGAGCCTAAGGGAGCTTTGGGACAACATGAAGTGAAACAACATACAAATAATAGGGGTGCCAGAACAACAGAAAGAGGAACAAGGATTATAAAACCTATTCGAAGAAATAATATCAGAAAACTTCCCTGAGGTGGGGAAGAAAAAAGTCACATAAGCACAGAGAGTCCCAAACAAGGTGAACCCCAAAAGACCCACACCAAGACACATCATAATTACCATGGCAAGTGTTCAGGACAAAGAGAGAATCTTAAAGGCTGCAAGAGAGAGATGGAAAGTTACATACAAGGGATCTCCCATTAGACTATCAAATGATTTCTCAACAGAAACACATCAGGCCAGAAAAGAATGGATGGAAATTTACAAAGTGATGCAAAGCAAAGGACTGAATCCAAGAATACTCTATCCAGTAAGGCTATCATTCAAATTTGAAGGGGAAATAAGAAGCTTCACAGACAAAAAAAGTCTAAGGGAGTTTATCACCACCAAGCCAGCAATTCAAGAAATGCTAAAGGGACTGGTGTAAAAAGAAGAAATAAAAATCTCAGAAAGAAAACAGCCACACACAAAAAAAGAAATGGCTACAAACAAGTACCTTTCAATAATAACTTTAAACATAAACGGACTAAATGCTCCAACCAAAAGACATCGAGTGGCTGAATGGATAAAAAAACATGACCCATACATTTGCTGTCTACAAGAGACCCACCTCATTAGAAGGGACTCACACAGACTGAAAGTGAAGGGATGGAAAAATATCTTCCAGGCAAATGGAAAGGAAAAGAAAGCTGGGGGAGCAATACTTACATCAGACAAAATAGACTTCAACGTGAAGGCCATAACCAGAGATAAGGAAGGCCACTTCATAATACTAAAGGGATCAATACAACAAGAAGATGTAACCCTAGTAAACATTTATGCACCCAATGCAGGAGCATCCAAATACATGTTTTGCATGCAAAAGCTTTTTAGTTTTATGTAGTCCCATTTCATTATTTTTTCCTTAGTTTCCCTTGCCTTAGGAAAATATATAAGCAAACATATTGCTACGAGGGATGTCTGAGATTTTGCTGCCTATAGTTTCTTCTAAGATTTTTATTGTTTAACAACTTACATTTAAGTATTTTATCTATTTTTAGTTTATTCTTATGCATAGTGTAAGTTGATGGTCTAGTTTCTTTCTTTTCTTTCTTTTTTTTTTTTTTTGCATGTACCTGTCCAATTTTCCCAATACTATTTATTAAAGAGACTGTCTTGACTCCATTTATGTTCTTTCCTCCTTTGTCACTTATTAATTGAGCTTAATGGCTTGGGTTGATTTCTGGGATCTCTGTTCTGTTTCATTGATCTATATGCCTGTTAGTGTGCCAGTACCTGGCTATTTTGATTATAATGACTTTGTAGTATAATTTGATATCCAGTATTGTGATTCCTCCCTACTTTGTTCATCTTTCTCTAGGTTACTGTAGCTATTTAGGGTCTTTTTGGTTCCATATAAATTTTGGAGTGTTAGTTCTAGTTCTGTTAAATATGCATTGGTGTTTTAATAGGGATTTTGTTGAATCTATAGATTGCTTTGGATAGTATAGACATTTTAATGATATTAATTCTTCCAATCCATGAATATGATATGTTCTTCCATTTATTTGTATCTTCATCTATTTCTTTTTTCAGTGTCTTGTAGTTTTCTGAGCTAAATCTGAAAGAATATATGCACCCCTATGTTCATAGCTGCGCTATTTACAATAACTAAGATCTGGAAATAGCTCAAATGCCCATCAGTAGGTGAGTGGATAGCCAGTCAATGAAAGAAAAATACCACATGATCTCACTCATTTATGGATAATAAAGACCATTATAAACTGATGAACAAAAATAGATACAGAGGCAGAGCAGCATCGAACAGACTATCAAACTACACCGGGAAGCCTGGGGAGGGTTGGGGGGCCAGAGGGGGGCGGTAAGAGATCAACCGAAGGACTTGTATGCATGCATATAAGCATAACCAATGGACAGAAGACACTGGGGGGTAGGGGAGGCCGGGGGAATGTCAAGGCCGGGGGGTGGGGGGAGACATATGTAATACTCTTTGTAATACTTTAAGCAATAAAACAATTTTTTTTTTAAAAAAAGCTGTGGACATTTACACAATGGAATAATATGCAGCTATAAAAAGAATATCTTACCCTTTGAAACAGCATCAAGGGACCCAGACAGTATTATGCCAAGTGAAATAAGCCAGTCAGAGAAAGATAAGTATCACATGATCTCACTTATATGTGAAATCTAATGAACAAAATAAACTGATGAACAAAATAGATCCAGAGACATGGAAGCATGCAACAGACTGACAGATCTCAGAGGGAAGGGAGTGGGGGAGACATTAACCAAGAACTTATATGTATACTTGCCTAACCCATGGACACAGACAATAGGGTGGCAAAGGCCTGGGGAGGAGGTGGAAGAGGATGGAAAGGGTCAATTGGGAAAAAAGGGAGACATCTGTAATACTTTCAACAATAAAGATAAATTTAAAAAGAAATAAAAGAGACCATTTAAACCAGAAGAAAATAAAAACAGTTAACATTTACTATAGAAAATATATTTTAATAGTTTCTATAATAATTGTAATGATAGATGTTTTAATGAAGGAATAAAGATAAAACATCATCCTTACCCTTACTTTGTCTTAGTTAATAAGTTACTGAGCATTTTTTCTTTTTCTTTTTTCTGAGCATTTTTTTCATTTCAAGAAAATCTAATAAGTTACTGAGTTGATACTTGTAAATTGGCCAATGTAATCATTTTAGACAATTCAGTAATCACTGGAAATTTCTCCACAATAAATTCAGTAGCAGAAAGGAATTCTGAGTGTCAGGGCAATTGAATTGGCCAGATCATAGAGTGATCACAACCTCTTGGGACTGGAAAAAAACAAAGAGAGAAGAAAGGACAACTGTCTCCACTATGGACCAGGCCTCCCAAATTCAGTGATCCAGAAACTATCTCCCCTTTTCTGGGAAACTGCATGGGAGTATTTACCAAAGGGACCAAGAGAAGTCTTAGGAGGCTGACAAGTGTCACCCAGCTCTTTGCAGATTATGGGTGTGCACCTACTCAGGCCACTTTCCCAACATCAATTCCCAGACTCTTATAAAACCTAGCAACCTATATTTTTGTCCTCGCTCTCTATTTTCTCTGACTCATTTTTTGTCTCAAGGAAATCTTCCCACCCTCCAAAGACTCTCTTTCTCTAGTTTATCTTATAGTAGTAGTAGTGATATTAGAGAGAAAGGAAGGAGGGGGGGGGGGGAGAGAGAGGGAAAGAGAGAAACATCAATTTGTTGTTCCACTCATCTATACATTCCTTGGTTGATTCTTGTATGTGCCCTGAGTGGGTATCGAACCAGTAACCTTGACATATTGGGATGATGCTCTAACGAGACAGGGCCTCTCTAGTTTATCTTAAAAACCCATTTCCCTTCTAATTTTTTTTTTACAACAGACCCTAATGGTCCATTATATCCAGAGTAAAAATGAAGCCAAGAATAAGCCTTCCAGTGCTATAAAGAAAGAGGAGAAATACAAAATTTATGGTCTATACTAAAATAGTATGAGTCTCCATATCCTGTCAAATGTACTTTAGGCTACTTACACTGTATAACAAAACTAAGTGATAGGTATTTTCATACTTATTTTGCCACCAAAGAAATGGAGATTCATAGAGGCTATAAACAACTTGTCCAAATTCATACACCTAGTAAATGATAATAGAATTTAAACCATACATTTTTTTTTAAATAAAGGCCCATATAAATTAGTCCCTTATTTTATAGGTAAAGAAGATGCAACTGGAAGAAAAAGGTCAACAGCTAATTTGTAATCTTTGCTCTTGCCTCAAGGACAGCTGAGGATTTTTTTACATATGTCCATTTATTGATTGCTGGGAATACAGCCTGAAAATACATGACATGCATTTGGGGGAAGAAATTAACCAAATCTGAAACAAAGCCATTCAATAAGCCTACTGAGAGCTAATAAGGTAGTATAGATTAGATCTGAAGGCACAGTGGGGACCACTGTCTCTTACAGTTGCCATTAAGATTCTGGCTGCAAATTCTTTGGAACATATTTTATTCTTACTTATTTAGGAACTATCAGAAAGAGGGAAGATCAGTCTGCCTTTAGCTTAAATTAATGCTAGGAAGGATGCTATTCATTGGATTACTGGGAAAAAATTTGTTATTCAAATTAAGGCAATTCCATTTTTACAAATTCTTCCATATCAATTTGTATATCTCAGAATTATAAGCAGCTACACAGATTTAGAAATGATTAATAACTGATGCAAGAGACTACTCATTTGATTCCAGTGTCTATTGTTGATTTATACTCTGTTCTAATACTAGAAAAATTTTATACCATAGTGCCAATCTTCCCAAGATGTTTGTTTAACTCACTGATGTGGAGAGCGGCCACAGTGTTTGGACAGGTTCAAGCCTTGGACTAATGAGAGGGCACAGTCCTCTCATTGACACATGCAAGTCCCAGCTTGGAGGGCAGAGCCCTCCCAGCACAATTTTAGCCAACAGCTGTAGTTGTAAGCTTGAACCTATGGTCTGAACACGTGGCCCCACGTGTCTGAGTAATGTGGGCTTGATAGAGTTCAGGTGCATGTAATTGAGTGGGATCGAAACCCACAAGAATGTTGTAAACATCTTGACCACGCCCTTACTTTGCCTTGTGGAATCTGGCTATAAAATAAAGACACGGCTGTAGTCCGTGGCGCTGTCTCTCTTCATCCGAGAGGGCAGTGTCCCACCGAGACCCAGCTTTCTTCTCTTGTCTGTCTTTTTTCTAATCCTTCACTGCCCCCACTTGTGTCACTGAACCTGGCTGAGCTGGTGCGGCACATAAGGCACCCTGGGGCTGAGTATGCCATGGCCGTGCCAGACCACCACACACTGATACAAATAAATGATACAAATTAAAGAATTTTAGTTATACTTAAAAGGACAAGAGTTTAACTTAAACTCTCTTAGACCATAATTTTAAAATATTATTACATATATTATATATGGCACAAGGATTATAATCTACAATTAGACAGAATGCTGAAATGTATTCATAACAGCAGAGTTACATCCCAAATTTTGTAATGGATATTTTTTCTTAAAATGACAACATCAATGTTACTTTACATTTCGGTGTTTTGGATTGTTTTTTGTGGTAGCTGGAGTAGAAAACAAAAAGAGAAAACAGAACCAGGTATATACCCATGGAATGGAAAATGGAAGATCTTAGCATTTAGTTCTTCTTAAAGAGAAAGTCTGTTGCTCTCACGAACTGTGTTCTTACCTTAGTGCTTCAGGAGAGATCAGCTATGGCTTGGAGCGCTGGACAAAGTGAGGATATAAGCATACATCTCAGATGTGATAGGTATTCAGAGTCCAGGTTATGAATTGTTCCAAGCCCAAGCCATATCCTCCACATGGGGACAGGTACCATATTTTCTCTGATCTGGGTACCAATAATAATGTATGCAGTCAATTCGTTCCCTTTTATAACCTGCCTGCATTTCTTCACTATCCCAAATATGTACTGAGCCTCCCACAATCTCACCAACATTGGGCATCCGCACATTGACAGACTGGGTAAGGTGGAATCCTCAGGACATCACTGCATACAAAAAGATCACTACAGGAAATCAACACAGCAAGATGGGCTCATTAATGGTGTCTGTCAAAGTCTCTCAGGAGCTTCTGGGATATCCTCTCCAAATTTACAGAAGTTCCATCTCCTTTCTTTATATTGTGTTCTTTTAGCCACACAATAGCAGCTGAATAGTTCATCTGCTTCAAAGGTAGTTTGGGGGTCTTGAAGTCTGGGCTGAGGTCATATACTAATCTTGCCAGAGGTGGTTTCAAGACTCTACCTACCACATTGCAAACTAGTTCATCAAAGGTCAGGAAAGGGCATTCTGCCTCCACATGAGTGTATTCAGCCAGGTGCCTTCATGTTCTGGAATGCACTACAAAAAGCATCTCCCAGAGCTGGAATGCAGGTCTCCAGGTTCAACTGAGAGGACTGAGTAAAAAAAAAAAAAAAATGCCTCTTCCCCAATAGTTGAGCTTAAAGAGTGTAGCACCACCTTTTACTTGTGTTAGCACTAACGTGGGAGGAATAACTTCACAGCTATCAAATAAGTTATCTCTAAAGCACCTGATAACACAGAAGGTGCTTTCAGGATTTTGGACATGTTTTCTCCTCAGATCATCATATGTCTGTTGTTGAGCTGGACATCAATGTCAGATTCTTCATGATCAAGTTATCAACTCCTCTAGCAGGAGCCATCCTGAGCAGTCCCCAGAAGTCACAACTCAGCTCATGGCCCCTAGGAGCCTGCCTGCCCTTTGGGGTAAGGTTTAGCATTCCATACACTGCAACACTACACTGAGTGGGCAAGACTACAACATTGTAACACTGACACAAATAATCTGACAAAACACACTGAAGTACCCTGTACCATCCCAAAACACCAGAAACTCAATTATTTCCTTGGCTATGCAGTGTGTGGACCCAGCCAAACAACTTTATTCTTTGGCCTCTCTACCCTTCTAATGAATGAATCTTCACACATTTGGCTCAGGAAGATGTGGATCATTTTTAATGGTAATCTCCCTTGCTTCTTCCAGGTTCTTTTCTCTTTTCAAATTGTCTTCTGCCTCTTGCTTTTCCTGGAATTCACTTTTCATTTGTTCCCTGTGCCACATTTTCTTAGTGTTTTTTATCTGGGAGTTAGAAATAACATCCCAACTATAATTTTCTTTTTGTGAACCTATGTAAATAGTAGAAAAGTGTTCTTTTCCCACCGTCATCAAAGCCTTTAGAACTACTTAGAAAGGTTTCTCCTTGGTTCTATCACCCATAACATCATTTCCCTCTTCATCTGAGATGTACAGCTCTGCTAATACCATTCCACTGTAGTCCTGGTCACCTCCAAGGACATTATCTCCCCACATGCTGCCACCCTGTCACTGCAACATGCACCAACGGCTGCCTCAGCTCCAACATTTCATCATATATCACAGCAGAGGATTTTATCTTTGACTGAATCTTCCTTGTTGAAGAGACCTCAGAGCTGGGGCTTTCCTGAACTGCGACAGTCTGCACTCATCCAATCTTGTCTTTTGTGACCACATGCATCACAGTGAGGAGTACTGAGGACATCTGCAAGCTGTGCCTTAAAGATACCAAGATCTCCACTAGGTTGTTGCCATGCATGCTGCATTGTTGCATATTCTGTATCCTTTATTAAAGCTATGCAAATGTGTGATGGGTAAAGCCCAAGGTATTCTGAGGGTTTGATTGTAAATATGGGCCAATATCATGCTGCTGGTTGAGTGCAGTGTATTTTGAGAGGCCAAAGAGGCTGGTTCATTGCTGAATCTTGATGAATACATGTCCTCATGCCTCATAATTCAATGTGCTCTCCACTACATTATTATATCTTAAAATACGTTTTTATTGATTTTTAAAGGGAGAGAGAGAAACATAGATGAGAGGGAACCATTGATTGGCTGGCTCCTGCATGTCCCCTACTAGGAATTTAGTCCCCAACTCGGGCATGTGCCCTGACTGAAAATCAAACCAGCAACCTCTCCAAGATCAGGATGATGCTCAACCAACTGAGCCACACCATTCAGGGCTCCATTACATTATTATAATAACCTCAAATGATTTCATAGTAGGCAAAAATATGCAGTTTTACTGAGATATAATATACATCCATTTCCTATTCAACCTTCATGACCTATGTCAAGTCATACAACTTTTCATACAGATTTCACAAAATATTCTATAATGGACAAACCATTGCCTTCTTCCTGACATCACATATTATGTATCTTCCATATGAGGCATCTTGGTGGTATAGCTCAGGGGTAGAGCATTTGACTGCATATGAGGCATCTGGGCACTTAACTATATTCTGCCTTATGTTGTTCTCTAACTGTTCCATGTCACTTCTCCTCATCCCCTTGAAGTCTTCAAGGACAAGAAATATAACTCATACTTCTTTAATAACTTTGAAAAGTGCCTAGCTCAGTACTTGACATTTACCAAGTATTCAGTAGGGTATTATTGAATGAGTGGAGCACTATCAAGATTTTTAAACTTGGAATGGAATATGTTCAGACATCCATAATTTAAAAAACATTTTCAGTTTAAACATAGATTATATAGCAGGTCTAATTAAACTGAATTCTTATTAGAAAGGTTACCAAGTTTGAACATTTAACACTGAGAAGAAAGGTCCTGGTACATCCATTAAACAAACTATTAAATACATAAGGGAGCCAAAAAGTAGGGTCTTTTTCATCATACGTTTATTTCCAAGACACATTAATCTTAAGTCACTAAACTCAGTTTAAGATAAAGTTTAAAAGTCTGTTTGTTTGTTTGTTTTTTCCCAAAATATTGTATCATTTTCTTTCCTAGTTGGTGGAGAGGAGCCAAAGTCAACAAGTTTTTTCTTTGACAATTTACAACATAACTCATCCTTATATGACAAACTGTCTTTTTTAAAAGGTTAATTCAAATACTAACCTTATTGTGTTAATATAGTAAGGCATAGAAACAGTATTAACAATTAAAAAACATATTGCTTATAAAGTTATTTAAGTACTTTTTAATTGAATTTCTAGAAGAGTGCCCACTAAAAAATCATCCTCTAAACATTTCTAAGTCTCTAACTTTGCAAATAATATTTGCTGATTTTATTAGTATATAAATTTTATTTGCATGCAAACCTCAAAGGTATTAAATTGAGTCTGCAGGATTCTTTTTAATTATTTCTAGCTAGGTCACTCTTTAGAGAGTTATCTATGTAGACATTATAAAGATTGGGGAGCATATGATATCAAAAAGGAAACATGGATGAAGTTTTATTTCTACTTTGGGCTATAGATATCCCCTCTGTGGGGAATGGAGCTGTCCAAGCTGTCCACAATCATCATTTCAAATTTGGTTGTCTTTACAGAGAAATCTCATCCTAAGACTTTTTTATTGTTTCCTATTACAGTTTTCACTCAATATTATTTTGTACTAGTTTCAGGTGTATAATTATATACTTAATAAAGTATTGCCCCAATATTTCCAGTACCCACCTGGCACCATACATAATTACTACAATATTCCCTACGCAGTAATTTACATCTATCTCTTTGCCTATTTTGTTACCAATTTGTATTCTTAATCCTTACATCTTTTTTTAAAAAAAACTTTATTGTTGAAAGTGTTACATATGTCCTTTTTTACCCCCATTGACCCCTTCTAGCCCACCTCCACCCTCATCCCCAGACCTTCGCTATCCTATTGTCTGTGTCCATGGGTTATACATATATGCATACAAGTTCTTTGATTGATCTCTTCCTACCCACCCACCCCATCCTGTCTCTAAGATTCCCAGTCTCTTCCATGCTTCTATGTCTCTGGGTCTATTTTGTTTATCCATTTATTTTGTTCATTAGATTCCACATGTGAGTGAGGGGTCCTGTTTTTCTCTGACTGGCTTATTTTGCTTAGCATAATACTCTCCAGATCCCTCCATGCTGTCTCAAAGAGTAAGAGATCCTTATCTTTTACTGCTGCATAGTGTTCCATGGTATAAATGTACCACAGCTTTTTTATCCACACATCTAATGATGGGCACTTGGGCTATTTCAATATCTTAGCTATTGTAAATTACACTTCTATGAACATAGGAGTGCATGTATTCTTTCTGATTGGTTTCAGATCTCTTAGAATATATTCCTAGACGTGGGATTACTGGGTTAAATGGTAGTTCCATATTTAATTTTTTTAAGAAAATCCATTCTGTTTTCCATAATAACTGCACCAAACTGCATTCCCACCATCAGTGTATTAGGGTTCCCTTTTCTTCACATTCTCACCAGCACTTGTCATTTGTTGATTTGTTGATGGCAGCCATTCTGATAGGTGTGAGGTAATACCTCATTGTTGTTTTAATTTGCATTTCTCTGATAATCATTGACTTTGAACAAACCTTAAAGATTTCACCAAAAAACTACTAGATTTAATAAATTAACTTGGCAATGTAGCAGGATACAAAATTAACACCCAGACACCAGTAGAATTTTTATACATCAATAATGAATTCTCAGAAAGAGAAACTAAAAAAAAAAATCCCATTTACCATTACAACAAAAAACTAAGATACCTAGGAATAAACTTAACCAAGAAGATAAAAGATTTGTGCTTAGAAAACTACAGGACATTGAAAAAAGAGATAGAGGAAGACATAATAAGCAAGTGGAAGAATATAGCATGTTCATGGAGTGGAAGAATTAGCATCATTAAAATGCCCATACTACCCAAAGCAATCTACAGAGTCAATGCAATTCATATTAAAATACCAATGGCATATTTCACAGATCTAGAACAAATACTCCAAAAAAGTATATGGAACCAAAAAAGATCCCAATAACCATAGCAATCTTGAGAAAGAAGAACAAAGTTGAGAGATCACCATACCAGATATCAAGCTATATTACAAAGCCATTATAAACAAAACTGCCTAGTACTGGCACAAGAACAGACATATAGCTCAATGGAACAGAACAGAAATAGACCCAAGTTATTGCACTCAATTAATATTTGACAAAGGAGGCAAGAGCATACAATGGAGTCAAGACAGTCTCTTCAATAAATTATGTTAGGAAAATTGGACAGATACATGCAAAAAAATGAAACTAGACTACCAATTTACACCATGCACAAGAATAAACTAAAAATTGATAAAAGACTTAAATATAAGACATGAAGCCATAAAAATCCTAGAAGAAACCATAGGCAGCAAAATCTCAACATCTCTTACAGCAATAATAGTGGCTCAGTACATGTATTCATGTACCAGTAGGGGCCCTCGGCCTGGCTTGGCAGGATCGGGCTGAAACTGGCTCTTTGACATCCCCTGAGGGGTCCTGGATTGCGAGAGGGCACAGGCCAGGCTGAGGGACTCCACTCCCACTGGTGCACGATCAGCCCGGGGAGGGACATGGGAGGTTAGCCAGCAGGGGAGGGGCAACAAGAGGGCTCCAGGGCCTGTCTGGCCTGTCTCGCTCAGTCCGGATCAGCCGAACCCCAGCAGCAAGCTAACCTACCGGTTGGAGCATCTGCCCCCTGGTGGTCAGTGCACATCATAACTAGCAGTTGAGCAGCTTTAGCATATCATTAGCATATTACGCTTTGACTGGTTGAATGGACGACTGGACGACCAGACACTTAGCATATTAGGCTTGTATTATGTAGGATGCTTGTGGATGCATCTCCTAAGGAGAAAATAAACAAATGGGACTACTTCAAGTCAATAGGTTTTTTAAAAACACCTCTCATTGACACCAGAGAGGTGTTATTGGACAGCCCCAAGTCAGTTAGAGAGGGCTGTTTCCAACCTCAATCCTTGTCTTCTCGTGTAAATAAATTTATATGAGAGACCTTGATTGTGCTGTATAAAGCCAATTTATTAAAGCATTTATCTTTACTAAAGAAGCAAAGCAAGCAAACCTATACATCTGGCTTACAAAGCGCTGACAGGCTCTCAGCTAGTCTGAAGAGCAAGTTGGGTAGGAGTCCGAGGTGTTATACACCCTCCTGTCTATAGGCTTCAAAATTCCTCTGCTGAATATTTGGAACAGATTAATTCTTAAGGTCCCTTTTTACTTTGTTGTGACCTTCCCAGAATACATGAGAAGCACCTGGCAACTTTCTCTTGCCAAGCCCTGAGACTGCTGGCTGGGGAAGATAATGGCTTGTTATTCACAAGCTGGCTGCAAATTGCCCACACTGTTTGGCCTTGTTTTAACTTTCCTGTATCAGTTTCCCTATTCCGCTTGCCCTGGAATTTTCCTAGTTCCTTACTGCCCTGTAATAAGTTGGACACCTTAAACATACACAATGTTATATGTCAATTATATCTCAATAAAGCTGGGAAAATAAACATTTTTAAATGACCCAGAATTGCCACCCTTAGCTCAAAAAGAAGTAAAACTTTAGGAGACCTGCCTTCTTTTCTGACAAACAGCATGTCTGTTCCAAACACCCTATATTTCTTACTACATACAGCCTTTCTGGACAGTACTCTACAAACAAGTGCCATGACGCATTCATTGATACCTGTGTTAATAAACAGTCTTTCTTACCTCATATAGGTAGCTATTATACTTTCTGGCATTTTAAAATTCATACCATGGCTGCAATAGTTATATATACATTTGAAAATTTGTATTACAGATTTATTATATAGGAGGCACTCTGATAATACCCTTCAATGTTTTTACTAGGGGCAGATTTTTTAAAAAGGAACACTAGAAAATATCACATCCTTGTGCTGAAAACAATCACACAAAAATTGTTACATGCAATTGCTACACTTAATCTCAGTGAGATGAGTGTCTCTGTCTATTGTTATACTGTCAGATACACCACAGTAACTGCCTTATAGTAAAGTCTCAATAAAATCTATTGGCTCAATAATAGTAGTGCTAATTGAAACACACATAATGTATCAAGCTATACCGGCAGAGCAACATACCAGCTGTTTATTTAACCAGGTACTTTAAAAACATCAACTATATCATCACAAAAACTCTATGGCATAGATATTATTCTTACTTCATAAATAAGAAAACTGAGACTCTGAGATCACATAGATAATGTCAATGCCCTGTGTCGTCTTAGAACACAATAAAATTTATCATTGAGTTTTTTAATAGCCCTTTTCATGCCACTCTTTGGTGTAATTGTACTTGATAATACACTCTGTTTGAAAAGCAACATCTAAGAACTCAGTTAACTACACTAACTCAACATCATCATCATCATACCATGACACAAACAAGTGAAGACAAGTCACTCCTGTCAGACCACAGAAGGAATTCGGCAGGGAATTCTGTGGCCTCTGGCTTCTCTCCTACTTGTATTTGGAAGGTGACTAATTAACATCAACAGGGAAAACAGGCCAGTCATAAGCTTGCATTTTTACAAGTGAACCGTAGTGCAGCGCACCCAAGCACTTAAACAGCCAGCTTTTGAGATGCATGCTACTGATTAAGCCAGTGGTGAAAAATGTGTAGGAGGGTTTTCTTTAACTTGCTTCTTTGTCAATTCAGAAAAAGAAGAGAGGAAAATTGTAGAAAGGAAAATGCCAAAAGATGGCCTGAATAAAATGCTTTTTCAAAAGAGACAATAAATGGTGACTATGGCTCTGTACTGCTAAGTACTGTTTAGTCACTTAGGACACTACTAGTAGAATGTAATTTTACAGTGAGTGATTATTTACTGAGTCAGAGTTACATGTGTTTTGATTTCTATCCTTACTGTGCATCCCATTGGGAGGAGTTGTGTTATTCCTAGCAATTCTGAAAAAGGCAAACTTTAGCTTCAGGAAAGCAGGCTTTGTCAGTTGCATTTATCACGATGTCCCCAATACATAGAATGGTGTCTGTGATGCCATAGGTTCTCACTAAACGTGTTGAATGGATAGATAGATGACAGAATCTGACTAACTGCATTGTGCTCCTTACTCCTTAGCCCCTAAACATGACCAAAGAAGTCCATATTGTCTCACATTCTGTGCCTTTACTGTTCTGCTCCTTGTCTGCTTGCCCTGCCAGTTGCTAGCAAATTCCCTTAACCCATTGATCTCTTTACTCCGCTCCCCCGCCCCATCCTTCTCTCCATCCACAGAAGAGCCTGACTCCAGAATTATTGAGCTTATTGAGGCAATCCAACATGAATTCATCACATTTTCTCTTCTGAGCCACACTTTGCCTAGATCAGGCCCGCATTTGTGAGGACTTGGGCAAAAGTAGAAGTGGAGACCCATATTCCATATTCTATATATTTAAAAGGTATCAATGCATCTAACAAACTACTAAAATAAATGTTCTACCCTAAAACCTTGACAATTATACATTCATAATGATTCAACAGGCCTAGTTGAATGTAGAAAATGCAGATGCCTCCACATTTCATAATAAATCTGGAAAGAAGAGGAGATTAGCCCTGAGCCCCCAAGGCTCCCAACCCTAGTCTATAGTTGTCCTGTTCTGCTCTTCACTCCCAAATCCATCCTGAAGTTCGAGTAGCTTTTTGCATGTACTTCTAGACCAGTGGTTCTCAACCTTCCTAATGCCGTGACCCTTTAATACAGTTCCTCATGTTGTGGTGACCCCCAACCATAAATTTATTTTCTTTGCTACTTCATAACTGTAATTTTGCTACTTTTATGAATCGTAATATAAATATCTGATATGCAGGATGCATTTTCATTGTTACAAATTGAACATAATTAAAGCATAGTGATTAATCACAAAAACAATATGTAATTATATATGTCAGTGGTTCTCAACCTGTGGATCGCGACCCCTTTGGCGGTCAAACGACCCTTTCACAGGGGATGCCTAAGACCATCCTGCATATCAGATATTTACATTACGATTCATAACAGTAGCAACATTATAGTTATGAAGTAGCAACAAAAATAATTTTATGGTTGGGTCACAACATGAGGAACTGTATTTAAAGGGCCAGAAAGTTGAGAACCACTGATATATGTGTTTTCCGATGGTCTTAGGCAACCCCTGTGAAAGGGTCGTTCAACCCCCAAAGGGGTCGCGACCCACAGGTTGAGAACTGCTGTTCTAGACTGTCAACCTGCATGTTTATCCACACCTTACCTCAAATCAAAATCCCTGGCCACCTCTTAGGCCTAGATGTGTCAGTACACACCAGCAATGGGGCCCACTTTATAATGACAGACCTGAACAAAATATCTGTGTAAGCCCTGGCTCAGCTCAGAGCCTCTACAGAAATGGAGCCTGGTCAAGTAGCTGTATGGCCCCTTGACCCCATGAACTCTGGACCCTGTAGGAAGGAATGTAGCCTGAGGAAAGCCAAACAGGAACCTCAAGCATGGGGACAGCCCAGGGCAGAAGCACCAGTGTCCTAAGTCTTAAGAAAATACTGCCTTAGATCTCATCTCAAGAAATAATTGTTCTCTCTCCTTTAGTATGTACTCTATTGATAAAATCGCTCTGCCACTGTCAATTTTTTTTACCACTTATCCTTTCTTTACTTGTAATCCCAATATCTTTTCTTCCATTGCTTTTGTCCTCTATATATGAGTTACTTCCATCTCCCCCTTTTCACTATAAAACTATTGTCATATAGTTCTTTCCTTTTGATGCCAAATCTACACTAATAAAAGAGAAATATGTAAATTGACCGTCACTTTGTGATGCCCACCAGCTAATCAGGAGTGGGTATGCAAATTAGCAGGACAAAGATGGCAGCGGCCACGGAGCCAGCTGGAGAGGGCAGTAGGCTTGGGTCGCCCCCAGCGACAGAGGAAGCCAAGCTTCCCGCTACCCTGGCCAGCCTCTCAAGGAGTGGCCTGTGGGCAGCGGCCATGGAGCTGGCCTGAGCGTGGGAGGCTTGGGTCGTCTGGGCCAGCCACCAAGGGAGTGGCCTGCAAACGGCCCTCAGCCCCTCACCCAGGCTGGCCACACCACCATCAGGGTGAGGATCCCCACTAGGGGGCATGGCCAGCCTGCAAACAGTCCTCAGCCCCTTACCCAGGCTGGCCACGCCCCCATGGGGTGAGGGTCCTCGCTGGGGGTCATGGCCAGCCTGAAAACAACCCTCAGCCCCTCACTCAGGCTGGCCACGCTCCCCCAGCAGGGACCCTCACCCCACAGGGGTGTGGCTGGCCTGGAAACTGCCCCAGCCCCTCACCCAGGCCAGTACCATCCCCACTGGGGACCCTCACCCCAATGGGGGCATGACCAGCCTGAAAACCACCACAGGCCCCTTGCCCAGGCCGCCCTGCCCCCCAAGGGAACCCCCACCCTGATCCGGGACCCCCTTCAGGGCAAACCAGCCAGCCCCCACCCATGCACCAGGCCTCTATCTATACTAATAAAAGGGTAATGTGCTAATTAGCCTGGGAGACCTTCCAGGAGACCTTCTGGATATTCTTCTGGACAAAGCTATGGTGGCAGGGCCGAGGTAGAGGCAGTTAGGAGCCAAGAGGGGAGGACAGTTGGGGGTGATTAGGCTGGTGGGGGGGCTACTGGGGGCAAGCAGGGAGGTGGGGGGGGCAGTTGGGGGCAAGCAGGCCAGCAGACAGACTCATTAGGGGCAATCATGCAGGCAGGCAGGTGAGTGGTTAGGAGCCAGCAGTCCCGGATTGCGAGAGGGATGTCCAACTTCTGGATTAGGTCCGATCCCTGAGGACATGGATGTCCTAAACCGCAGTCAGACATCCCTCAAGGGGTCCCAGATTGGAGAGGGTGCAGGCCGGGCTGAGGGACACCACCCGCCCTGCATGAATTTCATGCACTGGGCCACTAGTGTTTAATAGTAGACTTAATTCACACACTCTTGAAAACAAAAACAAATGTCCAAATCTTCACTCAGCAATAATCATTGCTAGCTACTGGTGAACATTATTCCAGATACTTTTCTATATATGCATGATGATATGTAAATAGCAAGAACATTTTAAATTAGAATTGTGTCAGATGTGGTGTTTAATTAAAACCTTCTTAAGAAACTGAAATGAAAGAAAAGAATTGCTCAACTTCAGTTAAATACTTTTTATAAAATGAATATTATGCCCTAGCTGGTTTTGCTCAGTGGATAGGGCATTGGCCTGCAGACCAAAGAGTCCTGGGTTCGATTCCAGTCAAGGGCATGTACCTTGGTTGCAGGCTCCTCCCTGGCTGGGGCCCTGAATGGGGCTCTTGCAGGAGGCAATCAGTCGATGTGTTTCTCTCACATAGATGTTTCTGTCTTTCCCTCTCTCTTCCACTCTCCCTAAAAAAAATTAATGGAAAAATATCTTCGGATGAGGATTAACAAATAAAATATAAAAAATTAATAAAATGAATATTAGATCATAAAATAAGGAAAAGCTAAAGGAGTTCATCACCGCCAAACCAGTATTATATGAAATGCTGAAAGGTATCCTTTAAGAAGAGGAAGAAGAAGAAAAAGGTAAAGATACAAATTATGAACAACAAACATGCATCTATCAACAAATGAATCTAAGAATCAAGTGAATAAATAACCTGATGTACAGAATGAACTGGTGATTATAATAGAATCAGGGACATAGAAAGGGAATAGACTGACTATTCTTGGGGGGAAAAGGGGTGTGGGAGATGCGGGAAGTGACTGGACAAAAATCATGCACCTATGGATGAACACAGTGGGTGGGGAGTGAGGGTGGAGGGTGGGGTGGGAGCTGGAAGGAGGGGAGTTATGGGGGGAAAAAAGAGGAACAAATGTAATAATCTGAACAATAAAGATTTAATTAAAAAAAAAATATTAGATCATAAAAGATGCCACTAAAAATCAGGAAGAACAGTTAAGCCTCTGTCTGTATTTAAAAATGATGCCAATATACACATGTGTTCTATCTCTATTTCATCTTCAAATATCCCCCAAATGGATGAACTGTGATAGCCCCTTCCCTTTACTCTCTTTCCTTGCCCATTCTGAAGCAGATTTCCTGGTATCCAAAGAAACCCAAAAATTAAAAATCAGGGGTTTGTCTCGAGACAGAGCAGAGGCACACGTACTAGAGCAACCCGCCACCTGAGTCCCAACTCTTCACAGGGTATCCACTAGGCAACCAGGAGAGAACTATGAACTCTGCCTCCTGATTCCTGGTGGCCCTCACTGTAGACTCTGGGAATAACTGAGTTCTTTGGCTCTTGAGTGGCCCATCCCCCACCACTCACACACAACAGACCAGCACTACCAATCCTGTGCAGAAACCTCCTTTCATATGGCCCATAGGTCTGTTTGGGCCTGATGAATACTGCAGGCCTCACCCATATAAATCTCTGAGACCCAGCCCTACCACAAAGGTCCTCCATGGTAACAGCAAAAGGAACCATCAACAAAATGAAAAGGGAACCCATTGGAGAACATATTCACCAATGATACATCAGATAAGGGGTTAATTTCCAAAAATATAAAGAACTTATACAACTCAACACCAGAAAGACAAACAACCCAATCAAAAATAGGCAAAGGATCTGAACAGAGACTTCTCCAAAGAGGACATTCAAATGGCCAATAGACATATGAAAAAACTAGAGGCCCAGTGCACGAATTTGTGCATAGCTGGGGTCCCTCGGCCTGGCTGGCAATCAAGGCGTATTGGGGGACCAACTGGACAGGAGGAGGGGCTGCGGGAGGTTGGTCGGCGGGGGTAGGGACTGCAGGAGGTTGGCCAGCTGGCCCCCCTTATCAGGGCCAATCGGGGGGGCTGGCTGGCTGAGGATGGGAGGAGTGGCTGCAGGAGGTTGGCCGGCAGGGGGGAGGGGCCATGGGAGGTTGGCTGTGGGAGCGCACTGACCACCAGGGGGAAGCTCCTGCATTGAGCGTCTACCCCCTGGTGGTCAGTGCACATCATGGCAATTTGTTGACCAGTCATTCCGGTCATTCAGTGGTAATGGTCACTTAGGCTTTTATATATATAGATGCTCAACGTCACTAATCATCAGAGAGTTGCAAATTAAAACTACAATGAGATATTACTTCACATCTGTCAAATGGCTACCATCAATAAATCAATAAACAACAAGTTTTGGCGAGGATGTGGGAAAAAGAGAACCTTCGTGCATTGTTGGTGGGAATGAAGATTGGTGCAGCCATTGTGAAAAACAGTATGGTGTTTCCTCAAAATATTAAAAATTAAACTGCCTTATTACCCAGCAATTCCATTTCTGGGAATATATCCTAAGAATCCTAAAACACCAATCAGAAAGAGTATATGCACTCCTATGCTTATAGCAGCATTATTTACAATAGCCAAGATCTGGAAACAGCCCAAGTACCCATCAGTAGATGAGTGGAATAAAAAGCCCTGGTATATTTACACAATGGAATGCTATGCAGCTGTAAAAAAGAAGGAACTCTTATATTTTATGACGGCATGAATGGACCTGGAGACTATTATGCTAAGCAAAATGAGCCAGACAGAGTTAAGATAAGTATCATATGATCGCACTTATATGTAGACTCTCACAAATCAAATAAACTGATGAACAAAAGAGAACCAGATGCATGGATACATGAAACAGACAGATATCAGAGTGGAGGGGATTGGGGAACTGGATGAAAGAAGGTAAAGAAATTGCCAAAGAACATTTCTGCATAGCCCTTGGACACAGACAACACAGTGCAGTGATTGCCAGAGAGGAGGATAGCAGGGGCTGAGTGGAGGTGGGTAAAGGGGAGGAATGTGGGGGATACCTATAATAGTGTTAACAATAAATAAAAATAAAATTAATTAATTAAATGTACTAATACATGTATTGTATATGAAAAAAAAAACAGAAAAGAATGGCTATCGTCAATAAGTTCACAAATGACAAGTGTTGGCAAGAATATGGAGAAAAGAGAAGCCTCGTGCTGTTGGTGGGAATAAAGACTGGTGCAGCCACTAAGGAAAACAGTGTGGAGTTTCCTCAAAAAATTAAAAATGGATCTGCCATATGGCCCAGCAATCCTCCTTCTGGGGATATAGCCAAAGAAACCCAAAACACTAATTCAAAAGAATATATGCACACCTATGTTCATTGCAGCATTATCTATAATAATAAAAGCATAATATGCTAATTAGACCAGACGTCCTTCTGGACAACCTTCCAAATGAAGCCGGGGCTGTAAGGGAAGCCCAGGTCCTGGGTACCGGCCGGCGGCCAGAGGGAAGTCGGTGCTGGCAGCCAGGGGAAGGAAGGCCTACTCTTGTACGAATTTTGTGCATCGGGCCTCTAGTTTACAATAAAAAGCTATGAAAGCAACCAAAATGCCAATTAATAGATGAGTGGAAAAAAGGTGGTAGTACATACAATGAAATATTACTCGGCTATTAAAAAAAAAGAATGAAATCTTACCACTTTTGACAATATAGATGAACCTAGAGCAGGGGTGGGCAAACTTTTTGACTCGAGGGCCACAATGGGTTCTTAAACTGGACCGGAGGGCCGGAACAAAAGCATGGATGGAGTGTTTGTGTGAACTAATATAAATTCAAAGTAAACATCATTACATAAAAGGGTACGGTCTTTTTTTTTTAGTTTTATTCATTTCAAACAGGCTGGATCTGGCCTGCGGGCCATAGTTTGCCCACGGCTGACCTAGAGGATATTATGCTAAGTGAAATAAATTAGAGAAAGACAAATACCATATGATTTCACTTATATGTGAAATATAAAAAATAAAATAAATGAACAAATACTAGTAAAATTGAACCAGACTCAAAACACAGAGAAGGAACTGGTGGTTGCCTGGGCATAGGGGCGCTGGCAAACTGGGTGAAAGAATTAAGAAGCACTAATTGGTAGTTAAAAATAGTCATGAGGATGTAAAGTACAGCACAAGAAGTACAGTCAATAATATTGCAATAACTATGGGTAGTGCCAGCTGGGGTACTGGAAATATCGAGAACACTATGTAAAGTATATGATTGTCTAACCAATAAGCTGTACAGTTAAACCAATCTATCTAATAATAGGATAATATGCAAATTGGTTGGGACACAGTCACGTAACAACCAATCAGCAGGCTGCATCCCTACCCCCTGTGCCAGCCCGGAGACATGAGGCTCGCATCCCCGACACCAGCAACAGGCCCCGGGACATGAGGCTCGTGTCCCCGCCCCCTGCACCGGCCCAGAGACATGAGGCTTGCATCCCTGACCCCGGCAACAGGCCCGGGGACATGAGGTTCATGTCCCCACTCCCCTGCCCTGGCCCAGGGGTCCGCAGGCATGCGGAGATGTCCCTCCGCTGCGGGCCTGGTTGGGGGTCCATAGGCGTGCAGAGGTCTGCAGGCCTCCGCCGCAACCCGGCCCTGGGGCGGGGCCACGGCAGGGCCTCCGTGCGCCTGTACAGGTGATCTGCAGGCCTCCACCACGGCCCAGCCCTGGGGTCCATAGGCCTCACCTGGCTCCAGCCTACCTCTTTGGGGTAATCCATCAAGGAGCCCCAGATGGGTGGGCGGGGACTACCTCTTTGGGGCGGTGGATTGTGGGGCTCTCTCACTGTGACAGGGCACAGGCCAGGCTGGGGGACCCCCTCCCCACCCTGAGTGCACGAATTTTGTGCACCAGGCCACTAGTACCATATAAAATTGAAAAAAAAAATAATCAGGAGTTTGTTCATGTTAGGAAATAATAGATTTTCCATAATTTTTTACTGAAATTTAAACTGTCAGCCAGGAGTCTTAACATTACCTGAGTTTGTCACTAACAGAAATCACTTATATTCCACATTACTGTTCCTAAAAATCTTAAAAATAGTGCTTAATTTTTCAATGTTTCATTAATAAAAAATATATATATTTCTTCAGCACAGATTTATATATTTTAATAATTGTATTTCAATATAATTGGTTTCCCTTATAGACATAAATGCTTTATTTTATGCATTTAGAGCATACTCAGAAGACATCTACACATTTCAACGGCCAGCAGAGGAGTCTAAGGTATCAAAAAGGTTAAGGAATCCTGTTTTGAATGCCTTTGTTAGACTCCAGCCCCCACATCTCTTCATCTGAATTATAGGGAACAGGCTAAGTCCATTAAAAAAAAATTAAAGTATAGTTGATATACAATATATTAGTTTCAAGTGTACAACACGTGATTTAACCTTTATATACCTTATGATATGATCACCATAAGTGTAGTAACCACCTGCCACCATACAAAGTTATTACAATATTATTGACTATATATTCCCCTGTGCTGTACATTACAAGTTAGATCCCTTCTTAGTTCTGGTAGAAACTGATTAAGAGAAAAGGCACAACTGTCACTATCCTCTAACAGACAAATTCAGTGCTCACCATTCCAAGGATACAACTTCTTTATTCTCAGTAAAGTAAAAGTAAAATCACATTTCACAGATGCCATATCACTGGCTTACAGATGGGTTTCCTGACAGTCAACAAATGCAGTTGGCAGGGCTGCTGCTTTAACATTCGAAAGGTTGGAGTCGTGCCTTTAAAAAGTAACAATATCCTTAAGGCAAATGATTGTTTTACCATGGCCTTCTGACACTGACCATATGAAAGGAAGTCAGTAAGTCAATCAGATTTGAATCATAAGGTCATTCTACTTTACTTGAGTCAATAACAAGACCATTTATCTCTTGCTGCTTTTCTATATCTTACAATGACAGTGCGTCTATCATGTTGCAATACTACTCCCACAGCTTCTTAGAAAGTATAAGTAATGGAGAGAAATATGTAAGGTATAAAAGTATATATACAGATAAATACATACACACATGTACCTTTTTGTGCAAGATAGAAATGGCAGTATTGGTAGTATAATAACAGGTAAATTCTAGTGTTTATCAGTCTTAGTTCTTTTCCACTGCAAAACTCAGAAGGTATTTCTATGCACTGCATAAACATGACTGTGTTAAACAGCAAAATTATTACCTATCCCTATTATATTGTGTGTACATGAAAAATAGAAAATATGATTTCATATATATCAAACTAGTAATCAAGGACTAGCAAATTACTTTACCATTTTTTATCAATATAAAAGTGCACTTGAAATCAGTGGGTGTTTTGTTCAAGGGAAGAAGGAAAGGCACACAGTCATGTGACCTAGTTTCAAAATGAATTTTTTGTTTGTCACATTATGAGTATTTATTATCTGGTTTTGTTTAACAAGCAGAGGCATGCTACTGCCTATAGTCACGATAAACCTTGGGAGCCAAAGACTGAAAGGAAGAAGTTCTAGAACTGAGAGTCAAAGCCTGCTTTCTATACACTGCTCTGCTAAGTATACAGGAGCTATTTATACAATATTGGTCTTCTCATTTGTAAAATGGAAGGTACTGCCTTACTCAAAACGTTTCTGTGGGTATAAATTGAAATAACACACAAAGTTCCTGACAGAAATCAACTACCCAAACTGGCCAGTGTGGCTCAGTGATTGAGCATCAACCAGGAGGTCATGTTCCATTTCCCCATCAAGGCACACACTCCAATTGCAGCTTGATCCCCAGGAGGCAGCCATCAATGATTCTCTCTCGTCATTGATATTTTCTATTTCTCTCTCCCTCTCCCTTCTTCTCTGAAATCAATAAAAATATATATTTTAATTTTTTTAAAAGAATCTACCAAATAAATATTAATCCTATTCTCTTCCCCTCTTTAAATGATATCTCAAGGTATTATATATGTTCATGGAAACACTCAAATCCCTTAAATGAAACATTACAAAATAAAATGCCCCTCATCCTGGAAAAGTATGAAATGGTAGGAATGGTGAGATCTGTAGTAAAGTACAGAACATGATCCTAACATCATACAAATTCCAAACATTAAAACTACTGTATGAACCAAATAAATCACCAAAAATTCAGCACTGTGTCTGCTTGGCAAGCCAATGAAAACCGACAAGAGGTGCTCAGGGAAAATGAATCTCTCAGCCATGAAGGCTTCTTCTTTGGTACTGAAGAATCCTGAAGGTTCCTAAGCAGGTGATGTGACCCAATGCTAGAATATTGGTGTCATCACTTTTACCATTATTTTTAACTACAGGTCCGGTGCACAAAATTTGTGTGAGGGGGAGGGGGGCTGTGTGTCCCTCAGCCCAGCCTGCACCCTCGCCAATCTGGGACCCCTCAAGGGATGTCCGACTGCCCGATGGGATCGGGCCTAAACGGGCAGTCGGACATCCCTCTCACAATCCAGGACTGCTGGCTCCCAACAGCTCGTCTGCTTGCCTGCCTGATTGTCCCTAACCGCTTCTGCCTGCCAGCCTGATAACCCCGTAATCACTCCCCTGCCAGCCTGATCACCCCCTAACTGCTCCCCTGCTGGCCCAATTGCCCCTAACTGCCCTCCCCTGCCAGCCTGGTCACCCCCAAATGCCCTCCCCTGTCAGCCTGGTCACCCCTAACAGTCCTCGCCTGCAGGCCTGGTCACCCCTAACTGTCCTCCCCTGCTGGCCTGGCCCCCCCCAACTGTCCTCCCCTGCAGGCCTGGGTTCCCCCCGAACTCCCTTCCCTTGCAAGACTGGTCCCTCCCAACTGCCCTCCCTCCCTCTGGCCTGATCACCCACAACTGCCCTCCCCTGCTGGCCATCTGGTGGCGGCCATCTTGTGACCACATGGGGGTGGCCATCTTGTGTGTTGGAGTGATGGTCAATTTGCATATCACCTCTTTATTATATAGGATTGTTGAACTAATTCAAGTCCAGAAATTTGCTCAGGGTCCATACAAGTGGATAATGCATTGAAGCCTAGAACAAAGTTCTACTTGAGTAATAACCCTTTCTTTTTGTGACACTACTCTGCATGCAGAAAGGACAGAACAGCAAAAAAATGAAGCAAATCCACACAAAATTGGCAGCTTTTACCAACTTGTTCCCTACCCAGAGGCATGAATATCTCTCAAGCTGTGCCCTGCACTGCAGGATGAGAATCCAAAGGGGCAAGTCCTCTTTAGTGGATATTGGCTTTATGGTCTTTAATTAAAGCATTAACTTTTTGTTTCTTGGCTCAAACATTCTGTCTAAAAGAAGTTTGTATAAGTTGGTTCAGGTTTTCTCCTTCATTTTTGTCTCCCTGTTTGGGAAATGGGAGAAATATAAATCACATATCCAGCCATACATGACTGTTAATGCCACCTAACTGGGGAGTTTAGCTATGTGAAAAGGTTAAGTGAACTTGATTCATCTACTCTGAGTGACTGTCATATTGGCAATACCAAGTTCCTATAGGAAGGTGAAATTTAAGCCATATTCCTCAGATGGACCTGCACCACCTCCTTGTATGGGGTGATCTGACTTACAATGTGTGTCTCTCTTTTGATCTGTCTGTATCTTTCTGGGTTTGAGTAAGATGAGAACCAAAGGTTGGTTAATATAACATCTATATACATAAAAGCCTAAGTGACCGGCCAACCGACTGACTAGTCGACCAGCCGACTGGTAGCTATGATGCACAATAACCACCAACGGGCAGATGCTCAACACAGGAGCTACAGAGCTGTGGTGACTTGGTAGCTGCGGTTCTCAGATGACATACCTGGAACCAGAGAGGAGGGAGCCCAATTCCGAGATGCATCACCCGAGAACTGCCCTCTAGCAATCCAGGACTCCTCAGGGGATGTTGGAGAGCCGGTTTCAGCCCGATCCCCACAGGCCAGGCTGAGGGACCCCACCAGTGCACAAATTTGTGCACCGGGCCTCTAGCCCATTGGCTCCCCACTTTGGGTCTGGCTCCCCATCCGGCCTCTAGCCCATTGCAGAGGTCATTGGATCTAGCCCTTACAGAAACTTTTTTACTCAATCGGGTAAATGATGAGACATGCAGGACCTACTGGCTGTGGCCTTAACATCTGGCACCCATGCAAGCCCATCCATTTAATATCAATTTCCAGTGGAGGCAGTGAATTTTCCCACTACCACTCTTGGCTGGGAAACTGGACAGCAGCACCAAAGGGCAACCTCTGGGGAGGGAAGGAGGTGAAGGAGCAGCTCAAGTGGGAAGAAGAGGTTTCTAACCGTCACAGAACTCTGCCTGGGCAGAAGGGCCTAGGTGGGAGCCTGACATTGAGCAGGATCCTGCCCTAGGCGGACAGATTCCAGGCTAAGTAAATTCTGTTTGCTAAATAATTGCATTTGCAGCTAAATGCCCACAAGTCATCAGTTACTGCCAAACTTAGGGTAAAGTGAGATGAAAGAAGCAAGACAGATACAGAGAAAGTGGCATAATACTGGGAGAAGAGAGGAGGGAACCTGATTCTGGGGTGCATCATCCGGGAACCACCCTCTCACAATCCGTGACCCCTCGGGGGATGTCGGAGAGCCGGTTTAGGCCTGATCCCCACAGGCCAGGTCGAGGGACCCCACCGGTGCACAAATCTGTGCATCAGGCCTCTAGTTTATAATGAATGGAGCAGCCCTGGAGTTAATGAGGTAACAGGTTCATTACCAGCTGGGGATATATGGAATTTGACAAAGTATTAATACTAATAGCAGAAAGGGCACATGAAATAGAAAATGACTGAGTCAGACTTATAGACATTCTCTATTTGGTACATTCAATAAGGATGGGGCTAGATGACCATATATTAAACGGGATGCAGATATATAAGGGAGGTCACCCCACTGTTGTGAGTTAGAGTCATGGCCTTAGAAAATCTACTAGCAAAATCTCATCAGAAACTAGTGACTACCAAAGGAAATTCCATCTTAGGAATCAATAGAGGAGATCCTTGGCATCAAATCTCTAGGCATTGGCTGTGCTCAGTCAAGTGGGTATCAGTTTTAGGGTTCTGGAGCAACCCAGACAGCAGATGTAAAGACAGAGACTGTGGTCTGGCACTCCAGATATAGGACTGTAAGTGACAGTCAGATTGTCTGGCAGGACCTAGAACAGGGGTGGGAAAACTTTTTGACTCGAGGGCCACAATGGGTTCTTAAACTGGACCGGAGGGCCGGAACAAAAGCATGGATGGAGTGTTTGTGTGAACTAATATAAATTCAAAGTAAACATCATTGCATAAAAGGGTACCGTCTTTTTTTTTTTAGTTTTATTCATTTCAAACGGGCCGGATCCAGCCCGCGGGCCGTAGTTTGCCCACGGCTGACCTAGAAGGTTGAACTTAATCACACATCAAGACAGAGGCTCAATGACAAAACTATACAAATGCATCCAGAGACTTTGGCCCAACAGGTACAAAGCTTTGGAGGACTGATACAGCCATACTGGTTCCAAGTTCACAGCTACTAAACAATTTCCAGAACCTTTACTTTACCATTCATTTATACCCAGCCTATTTACGAAAAGGACATCTATATGTTAGCAAACATGGCAAGGATGGTTGATTGTCCATCAAAGGTCCTGCTTCACCCATTCACAGTATATAGCTATTGCCAAGAAGCAGATGTTAAGCCAAGTACTACATTCCTTAGTCTTCTTACCTTAGGTGGGGTCATGTGAATGGTTCTTACCAAAGAAACTGACACATCTCTTCCAACCATATTATTTGAGAAGTAAGTGTGCCTACTCTATCCTCTCCTTCTCCATTTGAACACAGATTTGAACACAGACCTCATTGAACACAGAGGACTGTGTATCCCTGAAGAAAGGCTGAGCCACACAATGAAGTAAATCTAAGTCCCTGAATCACCATGAAGAAGGCAGCCCACCAACCAGGCAAACCAACACTGAAAAATTATGGGAGCAAATATGAACTTCTGTGTAAAGCCAATGAGAGATGTAGCAGCTACAAGCATTTACACTAAAATACATACCACTTAATGAAAATTAGTAAATGAGAAAATTTGGTGAAAGGGAAAATATATAAAGCCAAAATGTAATGTTAATACACAAAAAAATAGGTACCTGAGATTGATAGTGTTTCCATGAGATATAAACAAACCAGATGCTAGAATAAGATTTTAGGAGTTTCTCACCTGAGTCCTCATAAACTAGAAGATACATTAAAATACATGTTCTAGAGAAGGGGTGGGGAACCTTTTTTCTGTCAAGGGCCATTTGGATATTTATAACATTATTCATGGACCATACAAAATTATCAATTTAAAAACCAACCTGCTATATTTGGTCAAACATTTAATTAACTCACCCCTCATACTTTGGCAGAGCCGGACCAAATGATTTCATGAGCCTTACACATTCCCTACCCCTGTTCTAGAGTCATAAAGTCTGGCTTCAAATACAGACTTTGCAAGTTACTGGCTGTGTAAACTCAGATAAATTAACTAACCTTTCAAAGCTTCCAATTGAAGAAGTGTAGAGTGGGAATAAAATATTTCATAGGATTGGTGTGAGAGTAAAATGAGGTAATCCACATAAAATGCTTCAAAAAGTGTATTCTACCTAGTGCTACATGAATGTGCTAAACAAAGCTAAGCTATCATCAATATTACTAGTTTACTTAAGCATAAATCTGGCTAGCAGAAATGCTAATGAGTTTCAAATCTCCGAAGTAGTAGATTATAGAAACCCAGATCCACATCCTAACTAATATTGCCTGACACCTGTGAGAGATTAGGAAGTAGGTGCCAATCACAGCTGTTCTGTGTCACATCTGAAGCTGAGTGTTCCATGTGTCCACATATATGTGGCAGGATACCAGATTCCACCTGCCAGTGGATAAGGCTTCTGATGCTCTCTTCCTGACTTACTGAGGATTAACACGGAGCCTGGGTAGAACTGACCTGTACCTCACAGACGTTAGGGCCTGAAAATGAGTGGAACTAGAGAAAACATTGCCTGACATTAATGGGCCTTCAAGGAGAAGAATCTAAAATCCTTTAACAATGCCATTAATCGGCCCACACATTCAGCAAAACTATATCTATTATAGTATTTATTCAATGAACTAAATGTTTATGTCTCCCAAATTTCATATGTTGAAATCCTAACCTGCAAGGTGATGGTATAGGAGGTAGGACCTATGGGAAGTAATTGGGTCATGAGAGCAGAGCCCTCATAAATAGGGTTAGTGCCCTTATAAAGAAGACCCCAGAGAGATCCGCTGCCCCTTCATCATGTGTGGTTATAACAAACAGACCTTTGTCTATGAACCAGGAAGTGGACCCTCACCAGACATTGCATCTGCCCATGCCTTGATCTTGGACTTCCCAGCCTCCAGAGCAGTGACAAATTGCTGTTTTTATGAGCCACCCAGTCTATATAATATTTTGTTAAAGCAGCCCAAATTGACTAAGACAATTTCCTAATCTTTTCATCAATGCTATGAGTTTGGACTGTTCTTCCTCTTTTCAAGGGAAATCAGGTAGTAGTCTGATAACCTCAGAAAAGTCCTAGCCATGCACCAGAAATGGAGGAGATACCCATCCCTAGGATTCATAGTCTCTTTCCATAGAGGTGTTCTTAGTTAGAATCCCTCGTTTCTCAGCTCTGAAGGATTAGACAGTGAAAACTACACCCATACACATTCAAAAAGTGCAAGGTACAAGCCCACCTGTCATCCCTCCAGATGTGATTTTCTTCATCATTTAACCGTCTCTCCTTGAAGAACCCTGAAATGAATACTAATCTTTTAGTCCACAGGGAAAAGAAAATAAACCACCAAATATCTGCTCCCCACAATGAACTTAAATGAAGCATGGACTTAAGCTGCTCTTATGTGTATAACCCATGCTCTTTATTAGAGTTTACTTTGCATAATTACCTCAGGGAACTATGATAAGCCCAGAGCTGCTTCTGGGTCTTGATTTGTTATGTGTTGCTTTGCCCAAAGAAGTAAATATAAATTGGAGGGTTGTGCCAAGCTCCCTAGAGTCCTGAATTATCTACCACAAAGAGAATTAGAGCATCCTGGAATCCTTTTGGTATCTATGAATACACTCTGAGTCAAGGAGAAATCAACAGACCATTACTCTGCCTCATAGAAAAATAGAAAGTTGCTGAGGGGGCAGTTAAGATGATACCAGTGAGTATTTACACAGATTTGCTTCCCCAAAGCTAATCTAGAGGACTCTGAACAATGCCCTCAAAAAAGTGTCCACTTAGAAGAACTGTAGCATAGAAGAGCTGCTAAAAACCAAACAGGTCATCTTAGAGGATGTGGCTGAGGAACTGTCTTCTGGGAAAGTCACAAGAAATAAAAAAGAGTTTTAAGAGCTGAGAGACTCAGGGGAAATAGAGGAAGAATCTGACAAGGAGACAGTTTGAAGAGACAATAAACCCAAGATACCAGAAGCTGCTTCTAAATAAAGAGAACCCCCACAGAAATGCCCATTTTACTACCCAGGACCGTTTGTTTATTTTTAAGAACTATTGCCAGTATATTTTTTTCACTTGATTTTTAGAGAGAGAGGAAGGAAGAGGGAGACAGGGAGAGAGGGAGACAGGGAGGGAGGGAGACAGGGAGGGAGACAGAGAGAGAGGGAGGGAGGGAGAGAGAGGGAGAGGGAGAGAGAGATATCAACCATCAGGGACCAAACAACCCACAATCTGATCATGTGCCCCTGACCAGGAATCAAACCACCAACGTTCTGATGCGTGGAACAGAATGACACTCAACCAACTGAGCTACACTGACCAGGACTACCCAGGACTGTTTTAGAGAGGCATGAGACAAGGCTTTCAGCTAAGGAGGGCCTTAGCTCCTAAAAGCCCCAATCTCAGGTTCTACAGATCACGCTTCAGGCAAATAGGAACGTTAGCTTCCCTTGTCTATGTTCATTCAGGGAGAAAGGAGTTTATCCCTCAGAGAGACAAAATACTCAATATTCATTAAATATCTTGGAAGATTTTAAATTCCAGAAATGATGGCAGGTGTTCAACCACAGAATTCCTAATGAAGGATGTGTTGCTGAAAACAAGGGTTTCTGTGATCTAAAAGACTCTCTCATTGATAAAGTAGAGTTGCCCATTCAATTCCAGTTTTAATTTCTAATAGGACAGTACAGTTGATCCTTGAACAACACAGGTTTCAACTGCACAGGTCCACTTACACTTGGATTTTTTTCAATAAATACATTCAGTATGTAAACATATTTTCTCTTATGATTTTTCTTAATAACATTTGCTGTTCTCTAACTTACTTTATTGTAATAACATAGTATATAATACATACCACATATAATTTATGTGTTAATTGGATGCTTATGTTATCAGTAAGGCTTCTGGTTAATAGTAGGCTATTAGTAATTAAGCTTGGGGGAAGTCAAAAGTTATATGTGAAGCTTTTGTGTGAACATATCTTTTTAATTCTCTTGGGCATAAAGCTAAGAATAGAATTGTTTGTTCATATGGTAAACATTAGGATAAACATTTTGAGAAATTGCCAAACTGTTTCCCACGTAGCTATACCATCTTATATTCTCATAAGCAGTGTTATGCCTTCAGTTGCTCCACATCCTCTCTGACACTTTCAATTGTCTTTTGATCATAGCCATCCTAGTGTATATAAAGTAGTATGTCATGAAAAAAAGTTATATGTGAATTTGTGAGTGCGTAGCGGGGTAGGCTCCCCTAACTCCTGTGTTGTTCAAGGGTCAATTCTATAATCAAAACCTATGAAGTTCGGAGCATAAGAGGTTGTCTAACCTAGTGGTTTTACATTGTTTGATGAAGTCTCAGGGCCAACAGAAAAGCAACGATGACCACCTCACTTTATATCTGCTTATCATGTCCTATATGGTTGTTTTTTTCATGTAATTTTTTATTCAGAGCTCTTTTTTTCAAATTTTCTGAAATTCCCAGGCTAAAGAGCATAGTTCCGACTGTGCATACATAGCTTGTAGTGAATAGGACCCAGGCATATCCATAACCATAATGGAACCTTTGGAACCACCTTTTCTACATCCAAGGCTATTTGGATATAGGTAGAATTGGCTGTCACATGTATGTTATGAGGTGATTATTGTATATCTCCCTGCTCAAAACCACATCCTCTTTCATTAAAGCAAGAATTAATATTTTGGTAAAAAAAAATAATACCATATATTTAAGAATTCCCTGGGAGATACAAAACAATCCATCAAAATGCAATAATGCCTTTTGGTGAATTAGTGTGTCAGATTATCCAACTGCCCTGAAGCTAAAGGAATGGGGGATAAAATATTGACCCATTTTAGGATGAGGGAAATAGAAGAAAAGATATAGAGAGACATATATTTTTTGTGTGAAAGAATTGAATGAATTAATGAATAAATGAGAGAGAGAAAGAGAGAGAGAGAGAGAGAGAGAGAGAAGATCCTATATAAGGAGGGTAGAAAGACACATGAGCCCCAGAAGGAAGAGCTAGAACTGATCTGGACACCATGAGGATACTAGGTGATTAAAAATAAGAATCAAAGTGGAAGATTAGTGACCAGAAAGCAGGGACTAGAGAGTAAAGAGCTTTACTAACATTCATTCTTACCCAGTTACCCAGGGCCAGGCTTCCTTAATTCTATTTCCAAAATTTAAATTGATACAGTAATCACTAGAAATGAAACAATGGTGAAATTATTAAAAATGAATTTTATATACATAATCTGATTTGCTAGGCAATATTTCTTTTTTTGTATTTTTTCTGTGTGTGCATATGTAGCATTGTAAATGACTTTGAAAATAACCTTCAATTCCATATATTCAACTATTTTCCTTTCCTCAGTTCAATGTTCTGAAATTCTCAGATTGATTTTTGGCTGCCCTTATGAAACCTGCTAATATTTCCACAACTGTGAGTCAGTCAGGGTGATGTGGCCAATAGTGTCATCATGCCTCTCTGAGTGGCTTCACGTTTGTTAACCTTTCAGGTGCAAGGTCCAAGCATTTCTGTGCCATGGATATAGGTTCCTTCTGCCAGCTCCTTCATTCATTTTAAGTCTCATTCAAACACCTGTATCTACTTCTCACTTTTTACCTTTGCATCTTTCCTCTTTTTTCCATTTACCCCTACAAATTGTTTTAAGGTATTCTTTGTGTGACATCTCACAACACAAAGCAAGGTTGAATTTCATGGCACTTTTGCAGCCATTTTGAAAGTTAACAGCTCTTGTTGGGTTTCCTTATGACTCTATGTGCTCCTTAAGGAAACCTCCTAGTGCTGTGGTACATACTTAGGAACAATAGTCAGAGTCAAAGTCTGTGCTTTCTTACTAAGAAACAATGTTTGTGACTCTGATTGTCTACTTGGATTGACCACTATAATTAACACGCACTGTGTAGCACACCACCCTCTCACAATTGTATGTCCTAAAATAAGCCTTCTGATTATTTTACATTTTTACATACCAACATTTATTAGCACATTGTCAGTGCATCACTCAATTTAAATGCCTTCACACCATTCCTAAACTGGTGATAAAAGATATTGTTCGAAATTTTAAAGACATCATGAAGACAGAGGTTAACTGAAACTCCTGCATCTAGTAGACAATTGAAGAAAAATATTCTGCTGCAATTTGCTAGAGTGAAAATGTCTAAAAGCCTGCCTTGTAGGAAGGCTTACTTTTAAAAAGCAGAATTTTACTAACATAACAGGCTCTTACAAGCCCATAGAGACATAATTACATTTTCTCTCCTTTAACTTATAATTTCTTCAGAGTCTCCAGTTGCTACAGCAGAGCAACTAAGAGTTGGTATATTCAAAATGGAATTACATTTGATGCTTCCTGATTTGCTTTTCATTTCCAACAGCAGACGCCCAGTTTAAGCTGGTGACGTTGATGCCAGTTCTGTTTGGGAAAAATCTGGAACAGCCTATGTTGAGTCTAATTGTTGCTTGTTCCAGCACTTAAAAGCTTTTATATCCATTCAAAAGTAAACTGCTTAAAATTTCTGCCATGGACCTGATATAGTTTGATTAAGGCCTCATGAAAAATGTAGGTTAATAACAGACATGAGCCCCTTTTAGAACTGAGCATAAATCCTTCCCACCTAAAGAAATGTGGCAGTGCATTGTGTATTGCTATGCACTAGTTCACCAAAGCAGTTCTCCTGCTTTCTAGAAACAAAGCAACTCTTCATCAACCCTGTTATACTAGGCAAGGACAAAAATGCTATTTTAGGTTGGATGATTGGATTCAGGTGTCTTTGTGCAGCAAAGCTCAACAGAACAGCTAGGAGTTGATGAAACTCCACTTTATAAGAGGAATCTCATGCTAGAAGAATCATTTATTTTTTAGTTACAAAAGTTTATCAAATTCCAGAAGTTACAGTACCTAAAAATGGAAAATACAATTTCTACAATAAGGGTTTCCCGTGGTCGGCAAACTGCGGCTCGCGAGCCACATTTGGCTCTTTGGCCCCTTGAGTGTGGCTCTTCCTAAGCCTTAGGAGTACCCTAATTAAGTTAATAACAATGTACCTACCTATATAGTTTAAGTTTAAAAAATTTGGCTCTCAAAAGAAATTTCAATTGTTGTACTGTTGATATTTGGCTCTGTTGACTAATGAGTTTGCCGACCACTTGTTTAGCCATTTGTGTCTTTTCTTTTTAATTCTCACCAAAGGATATGTCTACTGATGAGAGAGAGAGAAAGAGAGAGAGAGAGAGACGGAAACATCAATGTGAGAGAGAAACATCAATGAAACATCAATGTGAGAGAGAAACATCAATCAGTTGCCTCCAGTACAACACCCTAACTGGGGATCAAACTCACAATCTTTTTGGTATACAGGATGATGATCCAACCAACTGAGTCACCCAGCCAGGCCAATTGTATATTTTAAAAATATGGTGGTATAGCTACATTCCTCATAGAACATTTAAAGAGATCAATTGTCTGCTAGTGAATGGATAGATAAAAAAAGAATGTCCTCTTTTATAACCACAGGTAACCTGTGATTCCATAGTACAGTTGTGTTGGCAATCAAAATGCCCCAAATCATGTAATTTGGAAGCTGTAAGAAATCTCCATAATATATCCTGAATTACTTGAGGTCAGTAAATATTAAACTACTAGATTTTTTAAAAAGGTAAGCTGTGCTTAATGAACTACTTATGTTATTTTAAAAAAACATTCTAAAAGATCAGGAAATCTTTAGCCTTAATTAATTGGTGGGATTCTTCAAAATCCAGTTACATTTTGCAGGGGGCTTTAGACTATTCAGCCTTAAGCCAGAGCAATGGGTACTCCTCCTTCACTCCAAGCTGAAGACTGCAGCAAACTCATTTAATTCATGCCTTACTCACAAAACACTGAAATTTATGCAAAGTTCAACTACTCACTTCCCTAGGAATGCCTTCTGATGAACATTCATTATGAATGATTGATACAAAACCATTGTGGGAAAAAGAAGAGATGTCACACTGAAATTACATACCCCTCAAGGATGTGTATGGTAAATTCAGCATATAAACCTTTTATTATTTATTACATTATATATAAAATGAGTATTTCAGTAATTGTGGTAACAAAGTAATAAGACGATTGCCTTGTGTTAACGTAAGAGAAAATAATATATCATTTCATGGAAAGAAGAAAAACAGTATGGTGAGAGTATATTCTTAAATCATTGCCTAGGTATTTCTCCTTCTAGCAACTGATAAGAATAGCCAGCAACATAATAAAAATTTATTAAAATATTCAAATGTCACCACTACAAGAGTGTAAAGGAACTGCTGTTCCCATGCTGTTCTCAACCACACCTGTACACACAGATGTTAAATTCCCACCAGGAGTAAAAGTTGGAAAAAAACAAAAATGGTAAACCATCTTTTTAGAGTATTATTTAAATGATTTAGAACATAATATACCCCTATAAGAAAGAAAGAAAACAGCCTTCTTTTGTTTGGGGGAAAGGGATCAATCCCCCCCACCCCCCGCTATAAAAGAGGTACCCACTCATAATAGAAATTTTGCAAATTCAGGAAAACAGAAAAATGAAAAAAAATATCTCTCACAAATCCATTATTTTGGCCTAAAATTTTGGTGTATTTCCTTTTTTATATCGTTCTAATCACATGGAGATCAAAGAACATTAAAGAATGCCAAAAGTGGTCAGTAATCTCCAGAGACTGTTGAAGCTGAGTGACAAAAGATTTAGGTTTAGAACCTGAAAAAAATACTTATATCAAAGGTATAACAGGTACTATATATAATATCTACACATTAGGTATTACATACCCACAGTAGGTTACATGGATTGAGGGAAAAGGAAAATATATATGCCTCTAAAAGCTCTGAAGACGATTCCAAATAGGCATCTGAACATATCTGGAATATAAGTTTAATTGGAATGCACTGCCTATCTCCCCCATTGTGGGGAGCCGATATAGGGTTAAGCCTCGGACTGACCTGTTGGCAAAGTCACAAACAAGTCCCAGTTTAGAGGGTACAGTCCTCTTGGCATAATTAGGCTTGACCTTATAACGCTCCACAGATCTTATCTGGGAAGCTAATGGGCTGAGGGAAGTGCAGGAAATGGCCAAAACAAGTGAAACTCACAAGAACTGTGTAACTATGGTAACCACTACCTTGTTTACCTGTGACTATAAAATAACGGCTCAGTTTGCCTGGGATCTCTCTCTGTGGCCTCAGCCAGGCACAGGAAGATCCACGGAGACTAAAGAGAGCTAAAGAGCTATGAACGCTGTCTCCGTGTAAATCATTCTTTGTCGACTCCACCCACACCTTTGGGAACCCCTGGCCCGCTGGCCCTGGACCCCGGCACCCCAATATTTCCAAATTATCTCTTGTCTCTTCTCTTCCATTTGTGTGCGGCTCCTCTTTCAGATCCTGAACCCTGAACCATGCGGGACGTGGAGGGAAACATTTACAACACCCCATGAAATGCAGAGTCCTGGAAGTGGCTCTATGTGGCAGGTTACTTACATTGGATCTTTTCCATGTGGAAGGGGCAGTGATTTGTCCTTACTGGAATGTATTATCTATTCAGTACACAACTGTGCCTTCCCTGCCCACATGCTTCTGCTAGCACCAACTAATATGGACTTAGGAGATGTCTAATTTCCCTCATGTTATTCCACATGCCATCACATCTAAAAGGGGAAAATGTTCCTCAGCAAAAGGATAAAGTAAGCTCACATCCACGGGATTCATTGGTCTTGCCTTGACCATCCAGTCAGATGGAACAGAGGACTAGCCCATTGAAGACTCAGTTACATAGCCAGCAGTGTTACCGGGGGCTACAGTCTCTTGCAGGTTGAGTTTTTCATGAAACTGACTCTGACAAGGTGATTAGCATGTAAGAAGTCTTGGAATTCATGCCTGTGAAAGAAATGAAAGGAAGCAGGATTATACAGAGATAGAAGTTGAGCTGCCATGCAAGCCCAATATGCAGAAGAAAATAGAAGCCTCAGATAACCCTGTGGGGAGTGCTGAAGATGAGAGTGTTTAGAGTTGCATCAAGAGGACTGGGCCTTTTACCCCCAAGATAACCAGTCATTCAATTCAGTAGGTACTGGGAAGGAAATGTGACCTGAGGAGAGGTAGACTTCTTCAACTGAGGCATTCCTTGAAAGGGGCTGAAAGCTAAGGGTTCTCTGTCAATAGCACTCCCAGCAGCTGGCAGAATTAGTATTTTATTCCTCATATTTTATTCCTCATGGTGGGGAAGGATGGGGTATAATGTGTCACAGTGTCTGCCATAAGTACTGTTCTAAAAATACAATACATGCTCTGAACCAGCAAACGACACATGGTTTCTGGAAATTAGATGGTGGAAGTGGAAGTGATTCCCTTCACTATTATCCCTAATAGCCTACTTCCCATATTCCAATATCTTTATGCTCCACGGTTTTAGTTGTCTTGTTTCCCAACAAGATAATCCTTCCACCAGGAAACAGCAAGATTTCCTTTTAACTGGAGCCTGAGACTGCTACCCAGCCACATTTAATTCTTCACACCACTTAGCTGGCAAAGAATGAAGTCTCTATATTTCTAGGGTAATTGATCCTAATTATTAAGGAGAAATTGTATTGCTTCTATACAACAAAAAGAGGAGAAAGCATACATAAAATCTGCTGTCTCATCTTCCTCTAACTAGTTCTTAGAGGTAGCCTTCTTTTTTTTAATCTATACTCTCTCCATCAATAATTTCATCAGTGCACATAGATTCAATTAACAATTAATGCAGGTATTTCGTGAATTTGTTACTCCAAGCCAGACCAAGACTTTCCTCTGAACTCTAGACCTATATGTCTAATATGCTACTCAACATCTTCATTTGGAAATCTCCAAGGTACCTCAGACACATGACTAAGATCAAATTCACTATCTTTTCCCCAAAATCTAATGCTCAACTCAGTGAATGTCACCACTATCATTCACTTTCTCAAAGCAAAAACCTAGATGTAATCTTTATTTTATTTCAATAACTCCTTATCTTATACTAGAGGCCCGTTGCATGAAGAGATTGGTGCAATAGGCCTTCCTTCCCCTGGCTGCCGGCACCAGTTTTCCTCTGGCACCCACGACCCAGGCCTTTGGTCTGGCCACAGCGGAGAAGCCAAGCCTCTTCAGTCTTCAGTTTTCAGTCTTCAGTCTTCACTCCAGCCGGAGCCTTCAGTCTTCGTTCCGCGCCTGCTTATACAAATTAACCGCCATCTTTGTTGGGTTAATTTGCGTAGTCACTCTAATTGGCTGGTGGGCATAGCGGAGTGACACCAATTTGCATGTTTCTCTTTTATTAGTGGAGATAATAAAAACCTAATATGCTAAGTGTCCAGTCATCCAGTGGGCCATTCAACCAATTAAAGCATAATATGCTAATGATATGCTAAGGCTGCTCAACCCCTCACTATGATGTGCACTGACCACCTGGGAAGACATTTGACAAGTCACTATGACATGTACTGACCACCAGGGGGCAGACACTCTGACTGGTAGGTTAGCTTGCTGCTGGGGTCCGGCTGGTGGGGACTGAGCGACACAGGCCAGACACACCCTGGAGCCCTCCCGCAGTCCTTTCCTGGCTGGCCATCTCCTGTGTTCCTCCCCGGCCCCGAATGTGCACCAATGAGGTCTCTCAGCCTGGCCTGCACCCTCTCGTAATCCTGGACCCCTCAAGGGATGTCGGAGAACCAGTTTCAACCTGATGGCGGAACAACCACTTGCTATAACACACACTGACCACCAGGGGGCAGACGCTCAATACAGGAGCTGCCCTTTGGTGATCAGTGCACTCCCACAGGGGGAGCACCGCTCAGCCAAATGCCAGGCTCACAGCTGGTGAGCGCAGTGGCGGTGGCAGGAGCCTCTCCCACCTCCACAGTAGCACTAAGGATGTCCAACTGATGGCTTAGGCCCACTCCCCATGAGGAGTGAGCCTAAGCCGTCAGTCAGACATCCCCCAAGGGCTCCCAGACTGCAAGAGGGCTCAGGCTGGGCTTAGGGACCCCCCCAACCCGAGTACACAAATTTTGTGTACCTGGCCTCTAGTATATTGATTTCTAGTTCTCCAGTTGATTTCCACTCTTTAGTTCCTACATCTATGCATTTCCATGGCCACCATCCTATTCCATAGTTTTAGGGATAGCATAGTACTTTCCAGGAAAAGTTCCTAGACTACTATAATAGGCTCTAACTCCACAAGATCTTGGACTCCACATGATCTTTCTTGCCTCTTCATAATCTGTTCTTCTCAGCAGTAAGAAATATCTTTTCAGAATGAAAATCTGATTTTATGACTTATAAGTCTTCAGTGAGTCCCACAGTTCATAGATTTAATCCCAATGTCATTACCATGAACTGTGAGGCTTTGCCAGGTATGGACCCTACCTGTCATACTCTTCCCTTCCTAGGACCACAGGCACACTGGCCTTTTTTCAAATCCTCAAGCATCGATCCTCTTCTCCGCCATAGGCCCTCCATACACAGTGCTTCCCTGTCTGGAATAGGCCTGGCTCCTGTCTGAAATGAGCCTGTACATATGCACATGTATACATATAAACACACACACACACACATACACTCACATAATCAACTCCTATTCAGACTGATCCAATTCATGACTAGCTCTTCCTCAAGAGACTTCCTCATTACCATATTCAATATCAAAATGTTCTACTATATACACTCTTATCTCATGTTCATTTCCTTTATAGGTTTTAATTAAATAATCATTTATGTGATCATCTTATTTAACTCCATCTTCCCCACTGAACTGTAAGCTCCATGAGGGCAAGAACATGACAATTTTTCTCACTTTATCCTCAGCATCTATTACAGTGCCCCACATAGAGGTAGCACTTTCTAAAGGTTTGTTAAAGAAAAAATGATAAAGAAGGGTTTCTAGAGACTTATTCCTGGGAGATTTCCTAACAAGAAAATGAAATCATTTAAAATTTATAAAGCTCTTTCACATTTGTAATCTCATTTTATCTGCACAAGTCTATAAGATGATCCGCTTACAATGCTTTGCCACTTCATAAATCTCTACTCCTTGCACTAGGAGAGGCTCACCCCAGTCTTCCTAATCCAACTACAGGCATTTCTGTTCTACAGTCATATGTTTATGGGAAAAACAGGTGACCAATGAAAACCTATGGGACTCTGAAACCAGAAGACAAAAATAATCACATTCCTGGTACATCCACTAGCACAGTTAAGCCTTGGCTAGCATTTGCACCTGAAGTCCTCAGTCCATCCTGTGCAATTTTACACCCCTGAGCTTGTGTTTCCTACTTACATATATGTGGATCCTTGCAGAATTCATTTCTGATACAAGCTAATTACATGAAAAATAAAAATTCAATCCAAATATTCTGTTCTCCATTAATTTTGTAATATGAGAGCACTGTGTTCTCAGCTGCTACTCCTGCATTTGTAGCTTCTCCATATAGTTTCACATGTTAGAATCATCCCATTTCTTGAAGCCACTATTTCAGAAAGGCACTTTTTACAGGAAAGGAAGTAATTGCTGCAGAATTTTTTTCAGCTATTTTCTTACATTTTCCTAATTGCTAAGGCTTTCTCCTCAATTGTGAAATAGTTTACATCTGATAGTTTATCTAAAATATTAGCATTCTGAGATGTAGGGCAGAACACCCTCCATGTTATGCTGACATCACTCCCCTATTTACCAATTGCATATGATCTAATCCATATTAAAGAAATATGCCTTTCAACAGAACAAATTGTATAGTGTTCATTTCATTTGTTATAATTCTAAGTAGAATAGAAATATCACGCTTATTTCATTGCTGAGATTTTATATCATTACTGAAAGTGCCCTTCTTCAACTTACTACTATTTGCACAAAGAAATGTATACTCTAACAACCATAAACCTATCTTGCTTATCAAGATGTTTCATAAATGACAACCAAGTAAGAAGTATCAAAAGATAAGACCATTAAATTGGAGGGGTTGTTTTCCCCTCTAAAAGTTCAGTGTTGTTTTCTGAAGGCTACATATACAATTCAATAAACATAAAACACCATTAAGGTAAGATTATCTGTATTACAGACTAAATGACCCCATTTTGACCATCATGCAATTTATGAGCCCAGCATCTTCAAAGTATTATCATATGTTAAAAACTGAGTCTGATGTGTTTTACAAGTTAGAGCTGTCATGTAGTTGACAAATAAGAAAAATCACACCAACTAGAACATATCCCCATGACCACAATATTACACACACTAGAGGTCAAAATCTTTCTATAAGATGTTGTCATATGCTCAGACATTTTATCTGACATATGACTTATCCTTGAAGAAAATGAAGGGCATTCTGCTGTGCTTATTCTGCTGACATTTTGTGAGATAGTCTAAAATGGAATCCTATTTTCTTAGGTCTTCAAAAGAGAAAACTTAAATATCTCAAAAGTCTTCTTTAAATAAGGCAGAGTGCACTAAATTCTTTAACAAAATAAATATATTTCATTCTTCTTTTAACTAAAATGTATACAAAACAAATTCACTTAGTATTGCATACATACATGACACTTTTAGAAAGATAGCAAATTTTAAACATCTATTCCTCCCTATTCAACCACCAAAATAACAAGAGAAAAATATAAAACAATGTATTATATACTTATCGATCTAATAAGCTTCAAAAACAATGGTAATATGAATAAAAGCCATGTAGATCCAAATTCCTCAATCTTGATAGCTCTGGAGGACAGTGTGAAGGGCAACCGTAAGAATGGAAAAAAAAATACTTTGAGTGGTACATTCAATCATCCCCTTCTTGTGAAAGAGATGTTCGAACGTATGGATCCACACTGATTGATGGAAGGAGCTGGGAAGGTAGCAAGGGTCTTAGAACAAGAATAGAAGATTAATACTAGAACACCAGGGGGAAAGGCATGAAAGTGGACTTCTCAGAATGGACACAAAGTGTGAAAATACTTATGTTGTATTTGTGTGTATTTAAATACTCACCAGATGTCATGACAAATCAAGTAGACAGGCTAAGCCATCCAGTGGATGTCAGCCATCACATTCTCACTGCCACTCCTCAGGTTTAGTAGAACTAATAATGTTGTCCCCTCTGCTTAAAATGCTTCTAAGGGCCTAATAACTGTCTTGACCTCATGTTTGGTGGAACTAATAATTTGGCCCTCTCTGGAACCATTATTCCCCTCTGTATAAGATAGCTAAAATAGTAAAACCTGAAGTTATGTGTCATGAAGCAAAACTTACCTTTTGCAATTATCCTATACTAGAGGCCCGGTACATGAAATTTGTGCACAGGGGGTGTCCCTCAGCCCAGCCTTCACCCTCTCACAAGCCAGGACCTCTCCAATAGGGTCCCTAGGCCTGGCCAGTAATCAAGGACTATAGGGACTTTCCTTCCCCCAGCTGCCGGCAGCTGGCCCCATCCCCGCCGCTGCCACTGCTTGCCACCTGTGAGGTACTGCTCCCCTCCCCCACCACCAGTCACCTCCCTCTGTGGGCAACAGGTGTGCGGTGCGATTGTTTGGTTTGCCTGGGCCTCCCTCTGTGGGGCAATCGCTGGACGGCCCCACATACCCGCCACAGCATCGCTAGCTGGTGGCCTGGGCCTCCCTTTGTGGGGTGATCAATCATGGGGCTCCCAGATCAATAGCCCTGCAGAAGGAGGCCCTGCCCACCCACCGCAACGCTGCCAGCTGGGTAGCCTGGGCCTCCCTCTTTGGGGCAATCGATCACAGGGCTCTGCGATCGATCACCCAGCAGAGAGAGGCCTCACCCATCCCACCGGGGCTCCGCGATCATTTGCTGCACATAGGGTGGCCTGGCCTTTCTCTTTGGGACAATCACAGAGCCCCCCCCCCCCCCCCCCCCCCACTGATCGCCTCACAGAGGGTGGCCTAGGTCTCCCTCTGCAGGGCGATCATGTGGGGATGGCTGGGCCTCCCCAACCAATCACATTGCATCCACCTTGGCTGGCCTGGAACCAGTGCATGTCATAGCATGGTCATCCAGAAGATCGTCTGAACGGTCGTTCTACTGTCCAGTCATTTGGTCTATTTGCATATTAATAGATTATTAATGCAAACTGTCCCCTCAGGAATTCGATCGACCAGGAGTTCAACCACTCGCTATGACATGCGCTGACCACCAGGGGGCAGCGTGGAACAAAGGAAGGCCCCAGCCAGCAGCTGGCAGCCGGGGGAAGGAAGGCCCCAATCAGTCCTGATCACCAGCCAGGCCTAGGGACTCTACCTGTGTATGAATTTCATGCACTGGGCCTCTAGTATGTAATGATAAGAAGTGTTGCTCACCCCAGACACATTAATTCTACCTCTAGAAAAAACTGCACTATTTTGGAGCATATACCATATACAGTTCTCCAGTAGAAAAACACCCCAATATTGTAAGATGCCACCTCCAAGTTGATGTTATCACCAAGTCTTCAAGAAGCCAGTATGTTTTGTGAAGTCTCCTGCTTTTTTTTTTTTTTTTTTAAATATTTTATTGATTTTTTACAGAGAGGAAGGGAGAGAGATAGAGAGTTAGAAACATCGATGAAAGAGAAACATCGATCAGCTGCCTCCTGCACACCTCCCACTGGGGATGTGCCCGCAACCCAGGCACATGCCCTTGACCGGAATCGAACCTGGGACCTTTCAGTCCGCAGGCCGACGCTCCATCCACTGAGCCAAACCAGTCTCGGCAAGTCTCCTGCTTTTGCATGATGTTGCAGGAAACAACAGGTGTTAGCTGCTTGGAATCCTATATAATACTAGTAAAAGCCTAATATGCAAATTGACCAAATGACGGAACTACCAGTGGAACAACCAGTCGCTATGTTGTGCACTGACCACCACAGGGAAAATGCTCAATGCAGCAGCTGCCCCCAGCCTGCAGAGGGAGGCAACTGGCGGCGGTGGCGGCGGGGGGCTGGTCCAGCAAGCAGGAGAGGAGAGCAAGTGGGTGCCAGGCCGACCAAGGTGGGTGCCAGCAGGGGCCCCCCGATCACCCACTGGTCATCCCACAGATAGGCCCTGATCACTGGCCAGGCCTAGGGACCCTACCCATGCACAAATTTCATGCACCTGGCCTCTAAACCTATATAATAAAAGGCTAATATGCAAATCGACCCAACGGTGAAACAACCGGTTACTATGATGCACACTGACCACCAGGGGACAGATGCTCAATGCAGGAGCTGTCCCCTGGTGGTCATTGCGCTCCCACAAGGGGAATGCCACTCAGCCACAAGCCGGGCTCATGGCTGGTGAGTGCAGCGGCAGTGGCAGGAGCCTCTCCCGCCTCCACAGCAGCTCTAAAGATGTCCGACAGTGGGCCTAAGCCATCAGTCGGACGTCCCCTGAGGGCTCCCAGACTGCAAGAGGTCACAGGCTGGGTTGAGCGACCCCCCAAGTGCACAAATTTTGTGCACTGGGCTTCTAGTAATATCAATAATGAAATAACAATAATGGAATAGCAATAAAGGTATTTCATAAGCCCATATGCTGACAGAACAGTAGTCATTTTAGCAATGTAGACCAAGTGCTCTCCATGATGAGTTTAATACAATCATCTTGCCAGCAGATGGTTGGAGAGTTGTTATAGAAGTCTCATCGTTGTTTTGTATGGTTGGTAGTCATAGCACCAGATGAACAATATTGATAAGAAAACTATGTTTTTGGTCCCATCTAGTTTCTCCATTCATAACACATGGCCACTTTTATATGTCCCATTGTTTAACTGGAGTGTCATCAAGACATTCATAAGTTGGTTGTATTATGCAGAGCTCTCTGAGCTGGAACTGATTTAAGAGTCATTAGTATCTAGTTAGCAGTTAATGTCAAGCATTTTATAAACACTTCTCCCAATAAATAAAAAAGTTAATACATGCTTTCCCTTCTTTGATCTCTTTTTTTCTATATAGACACACAGCTATGATGATCCTATCTCAAAAAATCAATGAGAGTAAAGCAGGATAGCTCCCAGAGGGCTAGCTGATTTGGGCACCAGTTGCTGCTCTGGGGTTGAACACAGATATGTTATTTGTAATATCTCCATCTTCAAATCTGAAGACCCATGCAAGAGTGGATGAGTGTATACCCACTATCCCCATCATACCAGCTGCTGAGCATCCTCTTCCTGTTCTATAACACACAGTGCCTAAATGTGGGGAACTGAGTTCAGCTCTAGCTTCTCCATATGCTCAGATTAGCCTTCCTCTAGCATTTTGTTATATATGGGACCATGCCACTCACTTACTCCCTCATAGTCACAACTTGCTCCATTGCCTGGTCTTTTGAGCTCTGGTTCATTTTTATGCCCATTAACAAACACCTTCCCTAGTAATCCTCCTTTCCCGTATTATGTCCAAAAATCACCTGCTGATGGCTTGCCAAAATAATATGAAGAGATGAGCACTGAGAGTAAAATATTACATAAGAGAGGAGAGAACAAAGAAGTGCCAAAGGAAATTGAAATGAACAATTAAAAGAGAAAATGTTATCTATCTACACTAATAAAAGAGAAACATGGTAATTGGCGCACAACCGCTACCCTTCCCATTGGCTAATTAGCGAGATATGCAAATTAACCACCAGCCAAGATGGCGGCTAATTTGCATACTGGGGGCGGGCGACAGTGCCAACCGCCAGCTCCCCTCCATCCAGGGCTGGCGGCAGAGGTCCCTGCCCTCATCCGGGCCTCCTGCGGGGGACCCTGGGCTGGCGGGTGGCACCATGATGTTCTGCACCCGCTCCGACGTCATCCGGGCCTCCCGCGGGGACCCGGGGCTGGCGGGTGGGACCGAACCCGCTCCACCCTCATCCGGGCCTCCTGCGGGGGACCTGGGGCTGGCGGGTGGGACCGAACCCGCTCCGACCTCATCCAGGCCTCCCGCGGGGGACCTGGGGCTGGCGGGTGGGACCGAACCCGCTCCACCCTCATCCGGGCCTCCCGCGGGGGACCTGGGGCTGGCAGGTGGGACCGAACCCGCTCCACCCTCATCCGGGCCTCCCGAGGGGGACCTGGGGCTGGCAGGTGGGACCAGGGTGTTCGGCACCTGCTCCGCCCTCATCTGGGCCTCCCGCCGGGTCCTGGGGTTGGCAGTGGGGCCGCAGCTACGGGTACCCACCCGGGTATCCGCTGCGCTACCGGTCGGGCGGCAGCAGTGATCTGCCCGCTGGCGCATCCCATGTGCTACCCAACTGGGGCGGGCAGGTCAGGGGCATGCCTGGCAGCCTCAGTCAGTGCCTCAAGCCCCAGCAGCAGCAGCGGCAGTGGCAATAGCAGTGGCGGCAGTGCCCCCGACCTGCCCGTCCAGGTTTGAGCGGCCCCAAGCGGGCAGTGCTTTCCATCAGCCGATGGTTGGCGAACACTCATGCAGGTGAAATCACCAGCGCCTGCTTTCCCACGGGCCTGAGCCCCTCAGGCCCGTGGGAAAGCAGGCGCCCTGAGCTGGTGATCCCAAAGGCCTGATAGTGGGGCAGTGGAGGCCGTGTTGGGACTGGGGAGTGGTGAGCAGGCAGAACATGGCCCTGATTGGGCCAGTCGCTATGACGCCCACTGTAGCCAGCACACCGCCTGATCAGGGGGCCAGCAGCCAACCTTGCAGCCCCTCCCCCCTGCAGGCCTTCCACTGATCAGACTCTCCCATCCACATGGAGAGCAGGGTGCTCAGAGCCTGGACCCTTCCTGGCAGCCCCGAGTGCCTGGGGTTAAGAATTCTGATGGCCCTGCCCAGAGAGTAGAGGTGCCTGAGGGGCAGGGACAGGGACCACAGGCCTCCAGGGAGCACCGCAGAGTTGGCAATGAGAGGAGAGGGCCTGTGAAGGGGGAGAAGGTGAAGCCAGTGGACATCAGCCCAGAATCCAGCTCTTCCCCTCCAGAGGCAGCAGGACCTAAACCCCAAACCCCAGCCAAAATTGGAAGAGCCTGGGGGAGCTTCAGGAAACTCTACGAAAAGCTGCACACTGAGAATGAGAGATTTCGTGAGGCCCTGACCCAGACCATGCTGCGGCTGGAGCAGCTCAAGGTGGAGCTGGAGTGCACCATGCAGAGGCAAGAGCACTTTGCAGAGAGGCGGGCCAGAGCAGGCAAGATTTGAGTGCAGGGCCCTGGAGTGCAAGGCCGCTGAGCTGGAAGAGGAGCTGAAGGGCCTGTCCAATCTCCGAGCTGACAACCAGCGCCTCAAGGATGAAAATGTGGCCCTGATCTGCGTCATCAGCAAACTGTCCAAGTGACCCCAGAGGACTTGCTCCTGCACCCGCATTTATACAGCTGCTTTTGCCACATGCACCCCTTCCCTGTGTGAACATGAGTGATAGGGCTGTCGAGGAGTCTCTGAGAAGCCATAACCTTCCTTGAGATCGCCAGGTTAGGAGGGAAGGACAGAGCCCCCAGGAGCCAAGGGGGCCATCTGAGGCCAGGTAGGGGGACCAAGGCTGCAGGCAGGACCAGAAAGGAACTGGGGACCAGGAAGTGCCAAGACCAGTAGCCAGGACCGGAGTGGTCACCCAGAGGTCCCCTCTCACGTGTGCTGCCACCAGTCACCCCTCCAGGCCCTGAGCAGAGATCCTAGAATGTGCCAAGCATCCCGCCGGCCTGGGCCAGGTGAGCATGTATATAGGGTCTGTGTGCAATAGGGAGGGATGTCTTCTATTTTTTGCTGCCCCCTCCCCATCGCTCTCCTGGGCAGGGGAAGAAGGTCTTTTTCAGACATAGCATAGGCACCACAAATTAAAATTGTGGAGTTGCCAAAAAAAAAAAAAAGAGCAGGCCGGCTGGCCAAATACCCCCTCTCTTCCCACCCCCCCAACCCCCCCCCCCCCCGCCAGCCACATCCTTGACCAACCTGCCCCACCACAATAGGCCCACAGCCCCTCCCCGTGGCTATCTGCCCCTGATTGCACCCCCCCACCCCAAGAGGGGGCAGGGCTGGGCGGCCAATGTCCTGCAGCCCCTCCCCAGGTTGGCCCCACCCTTGATCCCCCCACTCCAATAGGGGGCAGGGCTGGCCAGCCAATCTCCTGCAGCCTCTCCCCTTGCCCAGCCCCACCCCAGATTGCCCCCCTACCCCCACCACAATCAGGGGCAGGGCTGGCTGGCCAACCACCCATGGCTCTTCCCCCAGGCCACTGGCCCTGATTGCCACCCCCCCAACCCACCAACCACAGCCCCTCCCCATGGCCAGCCCCACCCCCAATCAGCCCCCCAACCCCAATCAGGCTGGTGAGGGAGGGGCAGTTGGGAGCAATCAGGCTGGTGGCAGGGGGTAGTTGGGGGCAAACAGGCTGGCATGGGAGGCAGTTGGGGGTGATCAGGCCAGCAGTTGGGGGTGATCAGGCTGGCAAACAGAGTGGTTAGGGGCAATCAGGCAGGCACGCAGGCAAGTAAGTGGTTAAGAGCGAGCGGTCCTGAGTTGCAAGAGGGATGTCCGGCTGCTGGTAAAGGATCGGGCCTAAACAGGCAGTCTGACATCCCCTAAGGAGTCCCAGATTGGAGAGGGTGCAGGCCAGGCTGAGGGGCCCCCCCTCCCCCCAGTGCACGAATTTCGTGCACCGGGCCTCTAGTACTATATAATAAAAGGCTAATATGCAAATCAACCAAACGGTGAAAGGACAGGTCGCTATCTCACACACTGACTACCAGGGGGCAGATGCTCAACGTAGGAGCTGCCCCCTGGTGGTCAGTGTGCTCCCATAGTGGGTGCACTGCTCAGCCAGAAGTTGAATCGTGGCTGGTGAGCCCAGCAGCAGTGAAGGGAGCCTCTCCTGCCTCCGAGACAGCACTAAGAATGTCTGACTGCCACGGAGAGCAGGCCTAAGCCATCAGTCAGACATCCCCCAAGGGTTCCCAGACTGTGAGAGGGCGCAGGCTGGGCTGAGGGACCCCCTCCACGAGTGCATGAATTTCATGCACTAGGCCTCTAGCATATATATAAAAGCCTAAGCAACCAAATGACTGAACGATTGGTCAAGTCAACTATTTGCTATGACACACACTGACCACCAGGGGGCAGACGCTCAACACAGAAGCTGCCCCCTGGTGGTCAGAGCACTCCCACAGCAGGAGCACCACTCAGCTAACACTCAGGAGCCAGACACTGGGCTCAAGGCTAGCGAGTGCAGCTGCAGTGGTGCAAGATTCTCCTGCCTGCGAGGGAGGGCACTACTGAGCAGCGGTGGCGGCAGGCACCACGAGGCTGGAATGAGCAGGAGCGGTGCGGCGCCTGGGCCCACTACTACATCCCTCGGGGATGTCGGACTGCCATGGGGATCAGGCCAAAACTGGCAGTCCAAATCCCCTGAGGGGTCCTGGATTATGAGAAGGAGCAGGCCAGGCTGAGGGACCCCACCAGTGTACAAATTCATGCACCGGGTCTCTAGTTGATAATAAAAATAATAAAAAAAAAGTAGCCTAGTCTGAAGGGGAGAAAATCAGTGGATTGAGGAATATGAGGAACTAAAAGATAGAAAGTGTAGGTCACTTCTCCAGAATTATGTGTGTTAGTCCTAAAATGTGGAAGACAAATTGCACACACATGATATGGAAGTTTATGAACTTTACTAATTAGAGAGGTCTTCGTAATCCATTTACCTTTACTGATATTTTCTACTTCTAATATTCTTGGTTATCTGCTTTCTCATTCCATCTACACTAATAAAAGAGAAACATGGTAATTAGCGTATGACCGCTACCCTTTTCATTGGCTAATCAGTGAGTATATGCAAATTAACTGTCAGCCAAGATGGCAGCCGGCAGCCAGGCACTGAAGCGAGCATGAGGCTTGCTTGCTGCAGACTCCAACGTTCCCCGCCTCACTTGCCGGTCTCTCAGCTGCAACTCTAAGAAACTATGTACTATGTTGCAAATAAGAAGCTAAACAAAACACCAGAAACCAGCCGGACTGAAAGCCAGGCGGACTGAAACATTGTATCCATGTTTTCAGCAGCGAGGCCTCAGCACTAAAGCGGGCCCAGAATAAAAAAAAAAAGAAAAGAAAACAAGGAGCGGTTGGAAGCTTTAGTCACTCACCAGCCGGAAAACAGCCCTCAGCCCCTCACCCAGACTGGCCAGGCACCCCAGTGGGGACCCCCACCCTGATCCAGGACACCCTTCAGAGCAAACCAGCCAGCCCCTACCCATGCACCAGGCCTCTATTCTTTATAGTAAAAGGGTAATATGCCTCCCGGCACCGGGATCAGCATGACAGGGGACAGCTCCCAAACCCCCTGATCAGCCCTGCTCTGTGCCTGATAGGGGGGAGCTCCCCAATCCCCTGATTGCCCTGTGGCTCTGTGTTTGATAGGGGGGAGCACACCAACCCCCTGATCGGCCCTGCCCTGTGGGTGATAGAGGGTGGCGCCCCAACCCCCCTCCACGGGCCTTGCTCTGTGTGTGACAGGGTAGAGCCATAACCTCCCCATTGGCCCTGCCCTGAGTGTGACAGGGCAGCGCCCCAACCCCCTGATCCGCCCTGCTCTGTGTGTGACAGGGGGCGGTGCCCCAACTCCCCTATTGGCCCTACTCTGTGAGTGACAGCGGGGAGTTCCTCAACCCCCTGATCGGCCCTGCTCTGTGCATGACAGGAGGAAGCTCCCCAACCCCCTGATTGACCCTGCTCTGTGTGTGACAGGGTACAGAGCCCCAAACCCCCTGATGGGCCCTGCTCTGTGAGTGACAGGGGGTGGCGCCGCAACCTCCCCATCGACCCTGCCTTGAGTGTGACAGGGGGCGGTGCCCCAACTCCCCAATTGGCCCTACCCTGAGCATGACTGAGGGTGGCATTGCAACCTCCCGATCCGCCCTGCTCTGTGCATGACGGGGCAGTGCCCCAACTCCCCAATCGGCCCTGCTCTGAGCCTGACCAGGGGCTGCACTTAGGGATTGGGCCTGCCCTCTGCCACCCGGGAGCAGGCCTAAGCCAGCAAGTCGTTATCTCCCGAGGGGTCTCAGACTGCAAGAGGGCACAGGCTGGGCTGGGGGCTCCCCTCCCCCCGCCCCCCGAGTGCACAAATTTTTGTGCACCGGGCCTCTAGTGTAAAGTTATAATGAAAAATCAGAAGGAAGAACACACTAGAATAGTAAAGTACTACTTGACAAAAGATAAGAATTAGTGGAGCCTGGCCAGCATGGCTCAGTGGTTGAGCATTGACCTGTGAACCAGGAGGTCACGGTTTGATTCTGGATCAAGACACATGCACTGTTGCAGGCTTGGCTCCCAGTAGGGGGCATGCAGGAGGCAGCCAATCAACAATTGTCTCTCATCATTGATGCTTCTATCTCTCTGTCCCTTCCTCTCTGAAATCAATAAAAATATTTTTAAAAAGAATTAGTGGAAAAAAGAACAGTAGACCTCAGAACAATCCAGTATCATTTAGTATGAGTGTGAACCACTCTAAACAATTTACCAGAAAAAAATCATTGCATTTCAGAATATAAGAAATGAAATTCTCAGTAACTGGTTTGGCTCAGTGGATAGAGCGTCAGCCTGTGGACTGAAAGGTCCCGGGTTCGATTCCGGTCAAGGGCATGTACCTTGGTTGCGGGCACATCTCCAGTAGGGAGTGTGCAGGAGGCAGCTGATCGATGTTTCTCTTTCATCGATGTTTCTAACTCTCTATCTCTCTCCATTCCTCTCTGTAAAAATCAATAAAATATATTTAAAAAAAAAAAGAAATGAAATTCTCAAGATGAATTTTAGTTGTCAAGAAAATGCTAAATGGTGTCCAATGGACTCAGTTTTAAAGGACTATAAGTGAAAAAAAAATTTTACCTAAACTTTTCTTTAAAAGTTTGAATCTTTAAAAGGCTAGTCTTCAATTACCTAGAAAATGCACACACAGAAAATATGTCATTACCCAATGATGCTGATCAAATGAGATTCTGCTCAACACAGCACAAGAATGGTAACCAGTTATAAAACTTAGTCTGACTAAGATCAAATCAATACTGGAAAATTTTGGAAAAAATCACACAATATCTTCAACTTATTATTTTATTCATTGCTGAATTTGCAGCTATAACTTTTTCTGCATATGTTGATTTCATTTTCCAGATAACTCTACTTCTCACTGCTATTATGAGAAGTATATCCTATATGGAATCTTTAGAGCAATGTTTTTCTATGAAACAGCCTTTATTTGCTCTGATGTACAAGCACCAATTCCATAAATGTGGGGTTCATAAATACTGATAAATTGGAGGCCTCGGTATCCACAGGCTGAATGCTCACCAGGTGAGAAATCTGTTTTCATCAATTGTAATCTGCTTCCATCCACTGAGGCCACTCTAGGCGCTGGCCCCCAGCTCCAGGCTAACTACTATAACAATGTTTCTCAAACCAGTCCCACTTGCTAAAATTAGATCAGTGGGAATTAACATATTAGCATCTGTTTGAAGCTTACTCATTGCTCTAGTACTAAGACTTGGAAAAAAGTTTGTATTTGGAGAAAAGAAAAACTCATAAAGAAAACTAAAATTCTTCTGCTGTATTATTTGTCCAGCATAGGTAAAAGTAAATTGAGAAGACAAGGGTTTAATTGTCATAACCATAGTTTGTTTATGTCTAACTGAAGTAATCTACAATGTAATGTCTAACAGTTTTTTAGTGTGAAATGGCTAAACACCCTGATATCTCTCTTTAAATACATTCAGCCTCCACTCTAAGTTGAACAATTAAAACCAACTGGGATATGCAACTAATAGAACAGTTGAATTGAGTTTCCAGGGCTCTGGGTAAAGATCATGGGAGCCAGAGCAAAGGAAAAGCTCAGTTACGTGCAGTGAGCCCACGAGAGAGGGTTGCTGAGCAAAACAGAAGATGATGAGACAAACACAGGAGACACAGTGTATCAGGGAAATGAAACCCACTTTCATTTCAGAGCCATAAACAGTTCCATTTATGTTTTGACTAACCCGATAAGAGGCCTTGCAACCCTATGCATTTTGGCTTCATCTCTGCCTTCACCAGATTCCAATCACTTCGGTGCCTACATAAAGCTGTCCAATAAAAAAGTATTACTGGTAACTCCTTTAACATATTGTGCTTTTCAAGGTTGCCCAGGCACAGTTATGTTCCCTACTGCCATTTCTCAAGTGAATTACAGTGTTTCTTTTCCCTCTCCCTCCCTTGTTTTTGCCTACCCCATGCAGGGTCATTCATGGTCTTAATATTCTCTGGCTAATACTGCTGCTTTCCATCAGGTACAAAGAAATGGAATTCTACTTGAAAGAGCAGCACAGCTAAGTATTAGGTATTTGTGAATCAATGAAACTAATGGTGTTTAATCCATAATTATGTAACTCAGAAAAGCAACCATAAATATTCAAACGTGATGTCAGGTAACGTACTAGGTTAGAAGGAAGGTTTTTAGAGGAGACACCTCATTTGGTCTGACAGTTGTCAGCAAATGTACAACAGCAGAGAAGGTAGGTATCCTAATCATCACTAACCCATTAGGGAAGTAAAACAGTAGAGATAATCTCTAGGAGTGAGCCATCTAAACAGAGGCTCTGCTTCAATGTGACAGAGTAAACTGATCAGAATCACCTCAGTAACAGAGCAGATGGCACTCAATAGCTGTGACTTTGGACTGGTTACTGTATTTCTCTGGAGCTGTTTTCTCACTGATAATTATAAGATTGTTATGAGGAGAAATGCAATGCTGTGACTTTGGACTGGTTACTGTATTTCTCTGGAGCTGTTTTCTCACTGATAATTATAAGATTGTTATGAGGAGAAATGCAACACAAAGGTAACATATATAGCTACCACCACCATTACAAGGCTAGTTTTATCCACCTGCCAAAGCTAAATAATAGGCTCTCCCTAATGGACAGAGGCAGAGAGTCTGCAGGCCTTTATTAACTGGGCATCAGACTCTGCTTTTCCTCCTGGAATAACCTTGATGCTATTTCATGTTATCTTAATATGACTCATTTGTGGTTAATTTTTTGTCTGATTATAGAATACTAGAGGCCCAGTGCATGAATTCATGCATGGGTGGGGTCTGACCAGCCCAGCCCCAATCGGGGCGGATTGGGGCCATGCCTGTTGGGAGGAGGAGATGGTGGGAGGTTGGTCAGCCAGCCCACCCCAATTGGGGCCTCATCAGGGCTGGGCCAGCTGGGAGGAGGGGCTTCAGGCAACTGGATGGTGGGTCCCGCCCCCAATTGGGGTGAGGGGGCCGATTGGGGGCCGGCAGCTAGGGGAGGAGCCATGGGAGGTTGGCCAGCCAGCTCCACCCCTGATTGGTGTGGGGGTCCGATCAGGGGCAGAACTGGCTGAGGGAAGAGGCCATGTGCCGATTGGAGTGGTGGGGGCCCATTGGAGGCAGGGCCAGCTGGAGGGAGGGGCCGTAGGCTGTTGGCCAGCCAGCCCTGCCCCTGATCAGGGTGGGGGGGCTGATCTGGGGTGGGGCCATGTGGGGGGAGAGGCTGCAGGAGGTTGGCCAGACTGCGCCATCCCCTATTGGGAGGGTGATCAGGGGTGGGGCCAGCTCGGGGGAGAGGCTGCGGGCGATTGGGGTGGTGTGGGCCTATCAGAGGTGGGGCCAGCCAGGGGGAGGGGCTGTAGAAGGTTGGCCTATTGGGATGGGAGGTGTGATCAGGGGCGTGGCAGACTGGGGGGAAGGCCCCGCCCTCGATCGGGGTGGGAGAGTCTGATCAGGGATGCGGCCAAGGGCTGCAGGAGATTGGCTGGCCAGCCCCACCCCCTGATCGGGCTGGTTCGCTGACCACAGTGGGCATCATAGCGACCCGTCGTTCCAGCATTCTGGTCTCTGGCTTTATATATAGAGATATTTTTCCTAGATATTCAGTTTCCCCCAGATGATAACTTGATTAAGATTGTTGAATTTTTCACATCTCTTTTTAGATTCTTGTCCTCAGATTTCCATCTTTTAAATCCTCATATGTAACAAATCCTACATAAAGCTTTTTAAATTCATTATCATTAATTCTAAAAAAAAAAACCCCTACATATTAGGATTATCTCCTGTTGATGGTGGGGGAAATCCAACTAAAATTCTGCCTGAATTTCTAGGATGATGACACTGAGTTTGAACTCTAGCCTGATGTCTTCAAATTCTGTTTTGTTTTGTTTCCTAACTTGTCATGGTGCACATAGCTTTTCTCCTCTGCTTGCCATTTGGCATTTAGCCCCTAATATCCTCTGACTACATTTATAGCAAGTTTACTTCTTTTCCTGAGCCATCTTACCTAATAATAGACCAACATGTAAATTGACCATCCCTTCGCTACACTCACCAGCCAATCAGGAGAGTATGCAAATTAACCCAACAAAGATGGCAGTTAATTTGCATACGTAGGCGCGAAGCAGTGGAGCGAAGACTGAAGGCTCTGGCTGGAGCAGCGAAGACTGAAGGCTCGGGCCAAAGCAGCGAAGGCCTGGGTCCCGGGTGCTGGAGGAAAACCGGTGCCGGCAGCCAGGGGAAGGGAAGGCCTATTGCACGAATCTCTTCGTGCAACAGGCCTCTAGTAGAAAATAATATTTGGAAAATTTAAAAGTAAAAAGAAAATAAGAGTCACTCATATTCTCAGCATACAATTTTGTGTTTTAATCTATATGTTTCCAGTATTCTAATATTGTCTCCATGTATAAACTTTTTAAATATACAATATATAAATAAAATATTTGTTAAAAATGTGAATATCACATATAAAATTAAAAGTATTGTTTTTGGTACAGAAATAAAACTAAAGTCCACTCTGACCATCAATCCAACACTAGTTCCAACCCCAATTTCCAAGACACTATGAGTTTGGTGAATAACCTCCCAGTCCACTGTTATACTTTTACATAAATACATGTAAATATATAATGGTATATTTTGTGGATGACTTTGAAAATATATGTGTCATAGTGAATGTATTAATTTACAGTTGGCTTCTTCACTGATTCTCCTTAAAGCACTTGCACACTTTGTTACGTTTACTCCTAGATATTGTATAGGGCTTGTTGCAATTTTGAATGGAATTCTTTTTTCAATTCCATTTTATAATGGATTATTGCCAGGATATAGGGAAGTAATTGATTTTGGTATGCTGATCTTTGTATCCATTAACCTTGCTATACACTTATTACTCCTTTTCTACTTCCTTGTTACCAGCAGAGAAAGTAGGTGCCATTTGTAGTTCTAAAAAATGGAACAATTTAAGAGAGTCTTTGAAAATAACAAAATTCTAATATAATGAAACTGTGGTGTCCATAAGGTTCTTGATAATAAGAACAGGCCTACCGTGCTTTATTGACTTGTAGCTCAGTCAGACATTAGGGAAACTAGATGGCTGCCTCGCTTCAGGTGTGCCTACAAGATAATTTCACTGACTTTCTGTGGCTTTGTAGCATCATACCATAAAGCTGTAGTTATAGTCACTTTTCCAAGGCCTAAAGTCTTTTGGTGGACTACGGTGATGAAAATGATGGTAAGCCTCTAAGGCAGCGGTTCTCAACCTGTGGGTCGTGACCCCTTTGGGGGTCGAATGACCCTTTCACAGGGGTCGCCTAAGACCACTGGAAAACACATATACAATTACATATTGTTTTTGTGATTAATCACTATGCTGTAATTATGTTCAATTTGTAACAATGAAAATACATCCTGCATATCAGATATTTACATTATGATTCGTAACAGTAGCAAAATTACAGTTATGAAGTAGCAACGAAAATAATTTTATGGTTGGGGGTCACTACAACATGAGGAACTGTATTAAAGGGTCGCGGCATTAGGAAGGTTGAGAACCACTGCTCTAAGGGCTAACCTGCAGGGGATTGAGGGGAGAGAAGTGTTCTAAACAAATACTGAAAGTTAATGCAGTGTCACCATAATTCCCATAGTAAGCAGTTAGCAATAAAAAGAAAATTAAATAATTCTTGTTGAAGATAAAGTTACATCTTACAGACCACTGATGTCGATTTAAGCTCTAAAGTGAAATGACTTTTCATATATGCAGATTTTTATGCCAGTCCTAATTTTCATTTGCATCGTTCCAAGAAGGCCAATGGATTTTGCTTATATCTGCCTGTGCAAGATGAATACACAGTAAATTCATCTGCCCATTCCAGTGGAATTAAGAGTTAACCAGCCTGGGCCATGCAATGGATTCATCAGCAATGACCATTATCAACCACAATAATTTAGCCGTCCTTTTATTCTATCTTCCTAGTCTTTGTAGATAAAACTATTATAGAAAACTTGCCTCTTTATCTTTCTTTCCAGAAGCATTTCATTCAGATTAAAGAAAAAGCATCAACACAAAACGTATGTTCCAAGATGAAATCTTCCCAAAGGATTTTTAAATAGTGACTGTAGACAGCCCATCTCCTCCACCTCCCAATCAGATTTAGGGTTTGCAAAAACACTCTATTGGGATAAATAAATAAACATTTGATGTAAGTACCTTAAAGAAAAAAATGACTTGTTTCAAGGCACAGTGGATCTGAGCCCTTAACAAACTCTCAAAGACACAGGAAGCAGGGTGATGTCAGGGTTCTTTTGCCTGATAGTATAGTGCCTGTTTTTGTGCAAGTAGGTATCTACTGAGTTTAAAATAAACATTCTCCAAACTATAAGATATATTTTTTTATTTATAATGATCATTATAGAAAAAATAGGTGGGAAAAATTACAGACTTGGCACAGACCATTGGCCTTGGAAAAGCTAGTTTTCCTTTTCTTACCTGTTTGAAAAATGCCAAATTGGCCATGACTGAATTGGTTTCCTGACTCCCACTCCCATAGGATGGATAAAATTCATGAGGTCTCTGAGGACAGTGACATAAGAGTTTGAAAATGTCTACATAGTTCTAAATTAAATCATTGTCTTAAAACTGAATATTTTAATTTATATATATATATATTATTATTATTATCATTATTATTGATTTCAGAGAGGAAAAAAGGAGGGAAAGAAACATCAATGATGAAAGAGAATCATTAATTGGCTGCCTCCTGCATGCCCTACACTGGGGATTAAGCCCACAACCCAGACATGTGCCCTAACCAGGAATTGAACTGTGATCTCCTAGTTCATAGGTTGACACTCAATCACTGAGCCACACTGGCTGGGCTGAACATTTTTATTTTATTCTTAAAAAAATAGACAATATAAATAGATGGCTATAGTAGAAGTTAAGGGAGTGGGTAGGTGCCCTGTGTGGTGAATAATTATGCTCTTTCTGGGTTGTAACGTGGCCCAAGGGATCACCATAATTTATGCTATGCAATGCAACACATATCCTGCTATTGCAAAGAAGAGATCAATCTCAATTTAAGAAAATCTGACACACTTTGAATTAGAACATAGGTCATATCCCAGGACCTATGTCCCATCACACAGTTTTTAGATTCAGAAAAAATAAAAATTATCATTAATGAAATGAACAATTTCTAGAATCATGGTTAAAAATAGTGTAAATAAAAATATCTTAGAAGAATTTTTTAGTAGCATATCAATATCATTTTTCGAGGAAAAAAGTGATATTTAATAGCATTTTTCTATGCTTAAGAAATGCAAGCTTTTCCTACAAACTTAGTCACTATACAAAAAGATATTTCCTTCCATTATAATTTCACTCTTAATAGTTTGGAATCACACTAATCTACTTAGTCATACATGTGTCTTTTCAAAAACATCTGACAACATAAAAACAAAATTTATTCTCAGAAAGGATTGTGAAACATACTATGACTAAAGCAGAAGAATACATTATATCTCTTAACAGGAAATCTTGGTGGAAAGCAATAGTTTAATTGTAAAGTGCTCTTAATCTGGGGAAAAAAAGAGAATAATTCTTTGGCATACATTGGTATAACTCAAAAAAAGACTTACTCATTGGGCTAAGAGACAAATCAAGCATGCAATTTCCTTTTTTTCCATAAGTGGAGGTTTTAACGTGCTTTAATCATTAGCCCTACATTTATACTTTTTTCATGCTTAACCTATTACTGAAAATATAATAATAAGTGAAGAAAGTGAGGAAAGAGAAGAGCATGAGAATAGAAATTGAGTGCTTTGGGAAGCAGAGCTTTATCTAAAAAGAACACTCCTCAAAGGGTCTGTCCTTCCCTATAAGCAAGGGAAGAATTGGAACATACTTAGAGGAGCCCTGCCATGTTCTTTAGGAGGTGACTAAGATAGTGATAGCTCAATGGCATGGAGTACACCTCTTAACAATGGCTTCTGAGGCACATGAACCAATCGCTGCAAGCTGCAGTGACCTTGAGCAATTACACAACAGCAGCACTTCTTTGTAATGATCTTCAGCCCACTAAAAATCAGCTGCTAACATCCCTGATCATGACTGGGGAAGCATGTGAACCTAGATGAGGATGGTAGGTACCCACAGAATAGGTACTTCTCGGAGTTTAACTTCTTTCTGAGGAACAATGATGTTGAGCAGTGATGCAGGGTGGTCACAGCAAAGGTTTTCTGCAGATGGAGCAGCTGTTCAGATCTGAGGCCATGAAGATAACTGGGCCACTGCAGATCTTGGCTCAGTCATTTTATAAAGGACCAAAAGAATCTTATGGAGATTTTTTACATCATTGAAGTGAAGGAGTTTTCTGAGACAACTGTGGGAGTGTTTGGGATTTCTCAAATATGAGTTCTCATAACCCCATTTGCCTATGTCTACCAGTTTGCAGATAGGCCATGTATTCATGATGGCACAGAATTATGCAGTAAGTCTCCACAGGTTAAGGTAAATAGATACAATTACTAAAAAAAAAAATCTTATACAGACAAACATTTGTCAAAATACAATATGTTTGAAGTCATTTCTGTCTTTGAAGTCTGCCCGAATTATCTTCCTTATAATTGGCAAAAATAAAACAAGGAAGTTTTCCCAGGCTTCTTTGCAGACATGGTTCAATTCAGCAAATGGAAATTAAGTCAGTAGTTTCTTAGTCCTTTTGTAAGTTGTTTCTTTTTGTTTTGCTTTACTTGGTTGTGAGCAAGAAGAAAAATGATATAAGCACTTTAGAAAAATTAGGAGAAACATGTCATCATTGTGTCAAAATTATTTAGCTGAAAAGGATGCATTATTTTTAATGTGTATTCATTACCCACTCTATAACCGCTCAAATGCCATGACTGGAGAATGCAAACTGTTGTTAATATGCATTGGAGCTCCACCTTGCCAACTGCATTGATTGTAATTAACTGACAGATTGACAGCTACTTATTGATGGATTGTGTGGTGAAGGTTCCTTTAATGTTACTATGTATAGTTTTGATGCATATTCACAAAATAAATAATTAGCATATTTCAGACTGAGCATATCTAGTCTTGCATTTTTTTCTTATATCCATAAATACAACCAGTGCAGTAAAATAGCACTGCACAAACTAAGAATAACTACATAAGCAGCAACCATTTGTTGTGCCATTTGCATCCCTGGCTGTTATAAAGTAGTAAAATAAGTAAGTCATCTCTTCTAAGAATTATAATACATAACAATGAATTTTGAACAGAAATACATTTTTATCATGCACACAAAACCAAATGTCTCTGCACTAAGATGGGTTCAGAAAGGACATACCTGCTCATTTGGTTAGTTTCTAAACTTGGGTAGGTAGGTGAAGAGGCGCAAATGGCAGTTGGAATTGCATGGATGCTGAGGTCAGGCAAACATGGGATTAAAAATCCTCTACCACTTATTAGCGATGACCTTGGACATACTATTCAGTTAACTATTCACTTTTCTCCTTTGTAAAATGGGAATTACAGTTTGTACTTCAAAGATTTAATTTCAATACTAAAGAATAATGTAAATGAAACAGTTAGCACAGTATCTGGCACATAGTAAATACTGTATAAATTATAGTTACTATTATTACTGAACCAAAATTAATAGAATAAAGCTCATTGTGACTACAAAGAAATTATGGATGGACACTATCAGCCTTTCCCAAAATTGAAATGGTATCAGTGAACAGCCAATGCAGAATTCAGCTTTTAAGTCCCTTCTTTTCACAACTATTTCAGTTTTGTCCAATTCTTACACCCTTTTTTTCTGATTCCTGAGTTCTGCCTTCCTTCACCAAAAAGATCCTGAAGTGGTCAAGAAAAAGGATTACCACAAACACCCCATGCACAATTATCACGTCATCTTCCCATGAAAAAGAAATTGACAACTAACTGCTAATTTCACCGTTCTAGAATAAAGTTTTTCCCCTATACCAAACCTACTCATGGAAATAAAGTGGCCCCTGATTGTGAGACAATGATATGGTTGGAATGAATGCTAAAAAGTCTTTACCAAAGAGTATACTGGAGCATCTTCCTCTTACTCTAGAAATTTTATTAACAGGGCTTAGGCAGATCAAGGGATATTATATATAGATTCCTTGTTACTTTTAATTAAAAAATATTCCAAAATCCATAGTTTCATAATCTACTTGCCCCTCATAAGGCTGTTTGTTCCAAACACCACCATGGCTGGGAACTGGAACATCCAACCATGCATACCAATGAATTGTGAGATTCAGTGTTCCAGGCCAGCACATGAGCAATCAAAGAATATATCATTCACTTAATTATACAGGTCACTGGGAAATGGTGAAGAGGTAGCTAATCAGTACTCTTAACTGAGCTCACACTATAGACCGTCAGTGCTCTAAACTCCTGAGATTAGCACTGATGTATACTTAGTTTTCACTGATAGATTGCAAAATTCTTGTATGCCGTTTATATTATTGAAAGAGTGATTTTTTTTCCACTACTCTGGTCTCCTTTTCACAAAGCCTACATTTGTATAATCCCAACCTTGCCATGGAATTAAAGTTTTTAATTTGAAGATATGCCCTAATTCTGAAAGAGAGACTGAGAGAGAATGAGAGATCCAGGACTATTGTATTTCCTATAAAGTGGTCTACAGATGAGTTTGCTGCTGCTAAATAGATGATCCATTTTGTATACTTCTATCCTACTTTTTGTGGACTTTAAAATCTTGACAGTACTGTAAAGTGACGGCTTTGTTCATTTCAAAGCACAAAGAAGAAGAAAAAAAATCTATCAACAAATATTTCACCTGAGTACTTTTCTTAGTGTTTTGAATTCCAGCTGTGTTGTATTCTCTCACATAAAAGCAAAGATGCAAGTCATCTCAGACAAGTTTGACAACAAATCATAAGGTCATGCAGTACCTTCCTCATAGCTTTTAAACAGCAGTATCAGTCAGAATCACATTTAAACTGTGGTTGACCTTCACGGTAGCTAAAACAACACAGGAGTAGACCTACCAATGTCCTTGTGTAAGTTCCATGATTTCAAACCTGGAAGAATTGAAACAGATTGTTCAGAGCATATGTGATTATCACTCATGAAATTGTATTGTATTTTTTGTCTTCTGCAGTGGCATCTCCAAGAAAAGAAAGAAGGACAATTTAATACGAATTAAATCTCAGTACAGGCAACATGTTCATCACACATCAGAGATAAATACATTTTGAAGTATTTTGAAATACCTTTATGTACTTGTCCAGCATTATCAACAAAGCTTAAAGCCTGGAAACTTGTGGAGTGGTGTGGTGAGCCTAAAACAACTCAAGAAGTCAGCTGTGAACATCCTCAGCATCCCATCACCCAGGAGCAAACCGTCTTCTGGGGGAGAGAGGCCTCAGAGGTAAAATGCCAAGCTTCTTTGGTTTCACTCTCTGAATTTATAATTAAGGTACAGATGCATAATCTATCAAAATGAACATAAATATAAAGTGAAAGGATCTTTGATTCTATAACTTGTTACAACCCATACAAAAGAATTGAACTCTCAACTGCTGTATCTCTATTTACTTTCAGAGAAGCTTGCCTGAGAATGATACTAATAACCTTCCCATCACTACCGCTTGCCCATATCTTATAGCTGTGAAGTCTACATATGCAAGTTCTGGCTCTGCTACTCAAAAAAGCCATAAGCTGGATTTGATGGTCAAGAATCTGGTTTGCCTTGAAGTGATAATCTTTCCTGAGTTCATTCATATAACATAAAAATAGGCAATGTCATCTTCATAACAATAATTCAAGGAAATAATAATTTGAAAGCCATTGTAATGGCGACGAAACATAAGGAAAATATAAATATGATAATCATAACTTAAAATGCAGATGTTTTCCTGATTAGTTTAAAAACCAGGAAAACATCTTTTTGAGCCAGCTGACATTTTTCACCTCATCGATTTTCACTGCTCATTAAGACATGATCAACTGTTCATTGGAGTTTCATTTCCTTTAATTCTCTTTTTCTCCTCTTACTCAGCACTTCTCTAAATCAGTGCTTCATTTCAAACTAATGGCCACTGTAAAATATTAGCAGCAGTTGATATTCCTCTCTCCACTCATTTCCTACCTTAATTCCTAAATTTAGCAGTCGGCCTCTAATGTAGTAATAAGATGTAGCTACTAGTACCTGGTAGGTTGTAAGGAGCCTTCCAAATCCCACCATCTGCTTACATGCACACACATGTGCGCATGCACACACACACACACACACACACACCCCTCTCCAACCCAAGCTGCCACTCCCTAAGTTCCATCATTAATGGTCTTGGTCTGTCTATGAAAATGAAAACTTTTCATGAAAGGGAACACAAGAAGGTCATGTTTTAACAACAGAGTTTAAAGAGGTAGACCAGGGGACCCCAGACACGTAGGAGTAAGAATGGGTGAGAGTTCAACAAGTTAGTGCAGGACACAGAGGAGGGAAGCTAACACACACTAACACATAGATCTTGATTTTGCTTACAGATGCATATACACACAAACACCGGAAGAAGTGCTCAAGTAAGAGTTCAGCTCAATTCGCTATCACAATCATTTAGGAACTCTTGATCCTAGCCTCTATCACAGTCCTAAAATATTATAATATCACATGTCATTTACATTCACATTTCTCCCACAGCGCTACAGATGCCTTGAAGGAATAGACAGTGCTTTAGCATTAAATACAGAGTTGACAGCACACCAAAATTACTTAGTTTTATAAAAACACAGAAATCCAAGTCTTGCTCCAAACCTATTAAATGAATACCTATGTAATTATGGCCTGAACAGCTATATTTCTAATAGCTCTAGGGATGCATATGCAGCATGAGTTGAGAATAATTATATTAGATAAATGTTGAGTGAAAGAAATAGCCCTGCTTATGTCCTTTGTACCTACCTCTACACTAGGAAATGTAAACAGAGTTGTGGTATTGCACAACTCTAGAAGGCCCCACTCACCTAAACTACAATGTAGATGAAACCTCTTGGAGTTAAGTGACCCAGTGGCTTTGGAAGATACAAAGGTCCTGGGCACAAAAAGTCAAGGGGAAAAATTGGCTGATGCTTCCATGTCTTCAGTGTCTGCAACTTCAAAAACGTACAATGACAGGGTTTAGTTATGGATCAAAAAAAAAACTTGCCATGAAAAATAAAGAGCACACTATCTCTCATCTCCAATTCTCCCCTCATAGTTGCCACCGCCTTACTGAGTATCTGCAGCATAAGTCTAAGGCATTGCATCTTTTGCTGCTAAGAGCCTGTAGGTCCTAATTACCTATCTAATGGTTACTATTTCCATCCTGCGGGTTTATTGGGACCTCCCCTGAGAAAATTGTGCCCAATTCCCTTCAAAATTCTGCTCCTTAATGACATGTCTCTTCCAAACATAACAAAACAAGTACTTTACCCAAAGCACTAAAGGCTTGGAAAATGGATTGCAGCTGTCATTTTGCTCGAGTAGACCAAAAGTCAACTTCCAAATGCAGTAATGTGTTAGCAAGAACAGTAAAAGTGGCACCAACATAAAAACATGGGACACTGATGCTTAGAGACATTCTCTTCTATACCAGGATTTGTGTTCTATTACAAATACATCAAGGCTTGGGTGGACATTCCAAGGAGGAGGGGCCCTATGATGGCAGGACAGATTGCTTGGACTCATATATTATTGCTGGAGCCATGTCCTCATTTTCTCTCCAAATTCTCTACAGTAAGACTTTTCAAACTTTAATGTGCTTAGTAATTACCTGGGGATCATGTCAACATGCATATTCTGATTCAACAGGTCTGAGGCTAAGTTCGAGGTTGCAATTCTAACAAGCTCCCAGGTGATACAGATGCTGACTCTGACCACACTTCAGTTGTAAGTACTGAAGAATTGCATGATGAGCACAGAAGAAACTCGGATAAATATTCTCTGGATCTCATAACCACATTGTGATATCTAAGTACAGAATGCCTTCACCCCATAAATAGCGGTTCTCAATCTGTGGGTCGTGACCCCTTTGGCGGTCGAACGACCCTTTCACAGGGGTCGCCTAAGACCATCCTGCATACCAGATATTTACATTACGATTCATAACAGTAGCAATATTACAGTTATGAGGTAGCAATGAAAATAATTGTATGGTTGGGTCACAACATGAGGAACTGTATTTAAAGGGCCAGAAGGTTGAGAACCACTGCGACCTTCTGATGTTAATTTAGTTAATTTGGAAAGTTGAGGAGCAAACAAACAAATAAATACTTCCCGAGCTATTATTCAGAAGGAAAGATTAACTTTGTCATTAACTTGCATGATTAAATAAATTATCAGGGCAGAAACTAGGTAACAGCCTTAAGTTATAATTGTGATATGTTCACATTCCAAGTATTCTCTCTGCTGCTACTAATATCTTGAAATCCTTGCTAAAACAGTAATTCAGAATGTCCATGTAAGAATTTCAAGACTTAACCCAAGGTTACCAGAACTCTATTCTATAAGAAAATATCAAGTCCTTCTAGAAAGCCACTCTGCACACAGCAGGCTCTCCAAGAGCATTACAGCCACTCAGAGCAAGTGAAATAAAACACAGCAGAAACCATGGCACACAAGCAACGATGCTCAGCAGAATCTGTGGACTACTCAGGGTTTGTTCTGATTGCCACTTTCAATCCTCCCTCAGTTTTGTTCCTGCCTTGGCATTCTTCTTTCTGATTCGGAATTCCCCCTTGTTAAATGACAACTTTAGAGGTTATTTCTTAAAGTTATATTATTGATTATTGAAACTTGAATTTGGGATCAGAAAGGTGAAGCAGATGTGTGAAAATTTTCTTCTACAGGTATATTCTCTCTTTGTTGAGAGATGCACTGAAGCCACAGCACTGATCGAAATTTAGATCAGGGGTGTGTTTTAGATCAAAATGCATCATGAATCAAAAAGTAATTTTGTCCTGGAAAATGAAACCCAGACAGAAGTGTGTCCTAATGTATTCATGTTACTCTCCTGCGTAAGATGAAGTAGTTAAGCCAATAGTACAGATCCTGCTTCCTCTGCCATTGTCTTAGGGCAGAATACGCCCCACCAAAGGAACAGCTTCACGGGGGAAGGGTTAGAGAAAGGCTTTTCTGCTTTGGTGGATAAAAATGAAGTGGGAAGTTCCTATAAAAGTTAATACAAAGTCATATCCCTGGTCCGTTGCAATATCCTTTGCCAGTATGGTCAGTTGACCCCAAAACTCATCATTCTAGGGGAAAAAGGGTCATTTTTCCCGCACCGTCTCAATTTCAATACCCAAACCCCATATCCTGGGAAACCCCCCCAGTCCTGGGAAAAACAGGACAATTGTTCATTCTAGTCCTGTATCCTAATTCTAATCCTCTGGCCTTCCTCTGATGTTAAACATCTGTGCTGCTAAGCTATGGTCCAGAAGGTGTAATTGAAGCCACATTTTCTATAATCCTTATCTATCCCAGGGTTAAATATAGCCATATTCATGACAATATCTCTCTCCAGTGAAAGAACTACATACGGACGGGCAGCTCACGACATAGGCTGCTCCATTTTTTGTCCTTTTTTATATGCCTCATATAAACGGACTTCTTATGCCCTGAGAGCACTGAATACAATCAAACTACGAGGTGAGATATAGATAACTGAAATAGTTACAAATTATTAAAATTAGTCTATGCTCAAAATGATTTACTTCAACATTCTGACTTATTCGTCCATCCTATCCTGCCTTAAACATTTCCGTAACCAGTTTCAGCATGTCCGTAATCCTATCAAATTTCTATACATGGCCACAGGCCACCTTATCTACACCAAGCTCCTAGCTCATCTCCAGCTCTCCCAGACCTTCAGTCTCATCTACATGGACTGGAGATGGTAGAATCTATCATGCCCAAAGGACTACTAAATCCTAATAAAAGTAACTTATACTCTGAAGAAATGAGGCTACACCTGAGAAAATGTTTCAAGTTGGAATTAGAGAATGAATTGGATTATAAAATATGTTACAAAGGATTACATGTTAGAAGGGGAAGAGGAACACAGTGCAAAAGTTCTAGGTTTTATTATGTGCCTATGATTTTCTCACTAGATTCATGTTTCAAGTTTCTCACGTTCTTCTTTCAAACATTCAACTAATGTTTATTGAGCTCCATGCTGGACCAAGAGTTGTGTCCTCTGTTTATGGTGGTGTGGTGGGGGTACAGTTAGAAAAATACAACAGGAAGTCTTTTATTATAAGAAATGTAATGAGGTGTCTTAGAGGGAAAGAAGAGCTGTAACATTTTCATACTTACAAAACTCCTAAGAGACAATCCAGAATACTCCTTTACAGAGAATTGTAAGTACCAAACAAAAAGGCTTAAACCATATCTTCTATGTCATCCCTAAACACACACATAGCCTTTGGGAATCCTCTTCCATATTCCTGACAGTTAGGCTCGGTCACAAGGAGCCCTGAACTCTCTCTGATCTAACCCATGCAGGAAATATCTGGTCTTAACATAAATCTGAGCATCCAATTTCACCTGAGAAACTTTGATCCCAATTTCCATAAATTCCCACACTATACAATGATAGAGGACATAATTCATAATTCTGTTCAAGTCATACTCCTCTTTGGAAAAATGCTTGTGAAAAAATTCTGGCTTGCTCTGCCCCTTTGTGGATGACCATGTTGATATTAAAAACTTGTTAAACACCAGTGGTTAGCTTATTTAATTTTTCTTCTCAAAATGGGTGTTTTTCCTGAACTTCCTCTATGCACCTACAACTTTGCGCTCCTACCCAAAATCTTTTCCTACAGGAGACTGACAGTCATGCTAGGATGAGCCCTAACAAATGACTTTGTGGTGCTGTGAACCAGGTTGGACCAGTGATCAAATTTTATTCCAATGTACCAATACCAGGTCTTCTAAGTGCACACACCTGCCCTATAACTTAGCCAAATCCTGATAGAGCATTTCCTTTTCACTCTCTGTTACCATGTTCCATTCAGAGAGTCATGCATTGAAAATAATTCACTTTCTGCAAAATAACTCTGAACCTCATGGTTTTTGGCCGGCAGCATGCTGTTTTCCATTTCAGTGATTCCTGCTCATTTGCTGCTCTGATCACTGTATCAGTCCCAGTAGCACAAGATGCCATTAAGCCCTGCTCAGGTGGCTCTAACCTTACATCATGCCAAAGGAACTCAAAATTCCAGTTATGCCAATGGCACCAAAGCACCCTAGCTTTTTTGTTTTTTATTTAAATTATTTATTGTTACACATGTCTCCTTTTCCCCCCAGTGACTTCTCCCTGGCTGTTCCCACCCCCCAGCACATGCCCTCATCCCCCTACTGTCTGTGTCCATGGGTTATGCTTATATGCATGCATACAAGTCCTTTGGTTGATCTCTTACCCTCTCCCCACCCTCTGCCTTCCCTCTGAGGTTTTTATTTTTTATTTTTTTATTGCTTAAAGTATTACAAAGGGTATTACATATGTGTCTTTTTTCCCCCGCCCTTGACAATCCCCTGGCCTCCCCTACCCCCCAGTGTCTTATGTCCATTGGTTATGCTTATATGCATGCATACAAGTCCTTCGGTTGATCTCTTACCCCCCTCCCTCCTGCCCCCCAACCTTCCCCGGCCTTCCCGCTGCAGTTTGACAATCTGTTTGAGGCACCTCTGCCTCTGTATCTATTATTGTTCATAAGTTTATAATGGTCTTTATTATCCATGAATGAGTGAGATCATGTGGTATTTTTCCTTCATTGACTGGCTTATTTCACTTAGCATAATGCTCTCCAGTTCCATCCATGCCGTTGCAAATGGTAAGAGTTCCTTCTTTTTTACAGCAGCATAGTATTCCATCATGTAGATGTACCACAGTTTTCTAATCCATTCATCTACTGATGGGCACTTAGGCTGTTTCCAGATCTTAGCTATGGTGAATTGTGCTGCTATGAACATATGGGTGCATATATCCTTTCTGATTGGTGTTCCTCTGAGGTTTGACGGTCTGTTCGATGCTTCTATGTCTCTGGATCTAGTTTTGTTCATCAGTTTATGTTGTTCATTATATTCTACACATAAATGAAATCATGTGATATTTATCTTTCTCCAACTGGCTTATATCACTTAGCATAATGCTCTCTAGGTCCATCCATGCTGTTGCAAATGCTAAGAGCAGCGTAGTATTCCATTCTGTAGATGTACCACAATAGACACTTTTCGAAAAAGGACATACAGAAGGCCAAGAGACATATGAAAAAATGCTCAAAGTCACTAATCATCCAAGAGATACAAATCAAAACAACAATGAGGTATCATCTCACACCTGTCAGAATGGCTATCATCAACAAATCAACAAACGACAAGTGCTGGCAAGGATCTGGAGAAAAAGGAACACTTGTGCACTGCTGGTGGGACTGCAGACTGGTGCAGCCACTGTGGAAAACAGCATGGAGTTTCCTCAAAAACTTAAAAATGGAACTACTATTGGATTCAGTAATCCCACTTCTAGGAATATAACCCAAGAAATCAGAAACACCAATCAGAAAGGACATATGCACCCCTATGTTCATAGCAGCACAATTTACAATAGCTAATATTTGGAAACAGCCTAACTGTCCATCAGCAGATGAGTGGATTAAAATACTGTGGTACATCTACACCCTAACTTCTTAAGCGGGAGATTCTGAATAATACAATTCATTTCTCATTTTGAAATGAGCACAGAATCCTTTCAGTGGATACCAGTCTGTTGCACAAAGAAAATCTAATTCTTTAGAGGTATCACAAGACTACCGGAGGTTGAAGAAATTCTCATTATCATTTTCATCAACTGACATCCTGAAGAGGTCCCTTAAGGCTGCCCTCGTTGAGGGGCTCTATAATAAGTAGAGCAAATCTATTGCGAGGTCCTTCTGGCACTTAAATGAACAAACTGCTCTCAGTGCTTGAGAAAAATCTGCCTCATACAAAATTTTATGCCATAGTAAGGCTACTGTGTGTTTAATGATGTTTATCTGTCATTGACCAATTAGGAAGGAAATAACATAGTGCAAAGAAAAGGACCTCTACTTGGTTCCTTAAGTGTTTATGATATATAAAAATGGGCATGAAGAAAACAAATTATGAAACACAGCCCTGCCCTAGCCAGTTTGGCTCAGTGGATAGAGCGTCAGCCTGCAAAATGAAGGGTCCTGGGTTGGATTCCAGTCAAGGACACATGCCAGGGTTGCTGGCTCAATCCCCAGTGGGAGGCATGCAGGAGGCAGCCAATCAATGATTCTCATCATTGATGTTTCTATCTTTCCCTCTCCTTCTCCCTTCCTCTCTGAAATCAATAAAAATAAAATGTTAAAAATAATAAATAAATAAATAAAATAAAATAAAACACAGCCCTATTTTAATCTTCTTAGTTTTGTAGAAATTTTCCTTGACTCTATGCTGCATTTTCCAATGTGTTTAAGAGAATTCAACAATTGATTAAATATACTTACAAATTACATTAAACCTGAATATACCTGATTTAGTGGTATGTGTGTATGTGAGCTATAGAGCTAATAAGGATCTTAGCACTGTACCCAAGACTGAACAGCAGTGACAGACTATCTTTGTATTCTAAAGATGTTGAATATGTTATAACAGGGTACACTTGTTCCAATGTGCTTAAAGCAAGTATAAGAGTGCAAAACCTTTGTATGCTAAATTGAAATATTACTTCTAATTTAAAAATTAGGATATGATAGTCTCACATTTATATTTTTAAACAAAAATCATATAAATATTCATTTTAATATATAAAACTTGCAATTGGCTGAGAAGGCATCGCATCTTTTCAGAGGAGCAGTACAGTGTCATAGTCAGAAACATGAAGATGGGAGTTCAACATAGAATGGTTAGAATTCTAGACTGGTAGCCCTGGCTGGTTTGGCTCAGTGGATAGAGCGTCAGCCTGCGGACTCAAGGGTCCCAGGTTCGATTCCGGTCAAGGGCGTGTACCTTGGTTGCGGGCACATACCCAGTAAGGAGTGTGCAGGAGGCAGCTGATAGATGTTTCTCTCATCAATGTTTCTAACTCTCTATCCCTCTCCCTTCGACTCTGTAAAAATCAATAAAATATATGTTTTTTTAAAAAGAATTCTAGGCTGGCAACTTAGTAACTTTGTGAACTGAGACAAGTTATTTAAACTCTTTGGGCCCCATTTCCCTCATCTTTAATGATAACAAAAATACCTGACTCATTGGTGTTGTGAGGACTAGATAAGAGGATGTACATAAACCACTTAGCATAGTGGCTGATACATATGTTATGTGCTTAATAAAAACATAATTTATAAAGTTCACTGCATTTTATAATTTTAAATGTGTGGCTGACATCAAAATATATATATTTTAGTGATATTGATGGACATTTATTGAGAACCTGCATATTCCAAGTGCTATTTTAATTATGGGAACTATGAAAAATGCAAGCCACTTGCTCCCAATGAAATTATTACATATGTAAAGAGCTGCTTGAATTATAATAAAAATATTCCTACTAAATAATGAGAAATATGGATTTCTGATGATACAAACTTAATATAGAGAAATCACTTCACTCCTATATATAATAATAAAAGCTTAATATGCTAATTAGACTGAACAGCTGAACGACCTTCCAGATGTCCTTCCAGATGAAGCGAGGGCTGAGGCAGCTGCCGCAGCTGCAAGAGCCAAAGCAGAGGCAGCCATTGCAGCTGTGAGAGCCAAGCCCTTTGCACGAATTTCATGTATCAGGTCTCTAGTCCACTAATAATTAATAATCAGAAGGAAAAACGAAGAAAACAATACCATTCACAATAGCATTAAAAAGAATAAAATACTTAAGAATAAACTTAACCAAAGAGGCAAAATACCTGTTTTGTAAAATACCTTCAACAAAACAAAAAAAGCAACTCTGAAACTATAAGATATTGAAGAAAGAGATCATAAGTAAATAGAAGGATATATACTATGTTCATGGATTGGAAGGATCATTATTATAAAAATAACCATACTACCCAAAAAACATACAAAGTCAATTCTTATCAAAATTCCAATGTCATCCTTCTCAGAAGTAGAACAAATAATCCTAAAATTTATATGGAACCACAAAGGCCCCGAATAGCCACAGCAGTGTTGAGAAACTGGACCCTATACCATAAAAAAAAACCTCAAAATGGGTTAAAGATATAAGTGTAACACCTGAAACCATAAAACTCCTAGCAGAAAACATAGGAACTACTTGACATCAGTCTCAGTAATATCTTTTTAGATACGTCCCTTCAAGCAAGGAAAACAAAAGCAAAAATAAACAAATGGGACTATATCAAACTAAAAAGCTTCTGCACAGCAAAGAAAACCTTCAACAAAACAAAAAAAGCAACCTATTGAAACAGATAATATATTTGCAAATGATATATCTGATAAGGAGTTGATATCCAAAACATATAAAAAACTCAGACAACTAAACAACGAAAAATAAACAATCCAATAAAAAATGGGCAGAGAAGCCCCACCAGTGTGTGGCTCAGCAGTTGAGTGGTGATTCAGAAACCAAGAGGCCACCAGTTTGATCCCCAGTCAGGGAACATGCTGGGTTGCAGGCTCGATCCCAGTGAGGTGCCATGCAAGAAGCATCCAATAAATGATGTTCATCTCTCAGATCAATGATGTTCCTCTCTCATCAATGTTTCTATCTCTCTATCCCTCTCCTTTCCTCTCTCTCTAAAAATCAATAAAAACATTCTTTTTTAAATGGGCAGAGAAAATAAAAAGATATTCCTCCAAAGAAGACATACAGATATAAAAAGTTGTTCAACACCACTCATCATCAGGGAAATGAAAATCAAAACCACAATGAGATACCACCTCACACCCATCATGATGGCTAATCAAAAAGTCAACAAAGTTGGTGAGAATGTGGAGAAAAGGAAAAGAACCCTTGTGCAATGTTGGTGGGACTGAAAACTGGTATATCCTTTAGTATGGAGATTCCTCAAAACACTAAAAATAGATATACCATAGGACCTACCAATTCCACTTCTGGGTATTTAATCCAAACAAAACAAAAACACTAATTTGTAAAGATATATGCACTCCTATGTTCATTGTAGCACTATTTATAAGAGAGCCAAGACATAGAAGCAACGTAGGTGTCCACAGATAGATGAATGGATAAAGAAGGTGTGGTATGTGTAGACCATACATGAAATATTACACAACGACCCTGTTCAGGTAGCTCAGTTGGTTAGAGCATCTTCCAGATATTCCAAGATTGCAGGTTTGATCTCAGTCAGGGCACATGCAAGAAATGCATAAGTAGCCGAGGCCGGTTTGGCTCAGTGGATAGAGCGTCGGCCTGCGGACTGAAAGGTCCCAGGTTCGATTCCGGTCAAGGGCATGTACCTGGGTTGCGGGCACATCCCCCGCAGGAGATGTGCAGGAGGCAGCTGATCGATGTTTCTCTCTCATCGATGTTTCTAACTCTCTATCTCTCTCCTTTCCTCTCTGTAAAATATCAATAAAATATATTAAAAAAAAAAAAAAAAGAAATGCATAAGTAAGTAGAACAACAAATCAATGTTTCTCTCCTTTCTTCTCTCTCTCCAAAATAAATAAATAAATAAATAAATAAATAAATAAATAAATAAATAAATAAATTTTTTAGAAGAGACATTACACAGCAATAAAAAGAATGAAAAAGAATGAAATCTTGCCATTTGGGAAAACATGAATGTATTATGCTAAGTGAAATAAGTCAGGCAGAGGAAGACAAATATATATGCTTTCACTCATATGTGCAATCTTTAAAAAATATAACAAACAAACAAAACAAAAACAGATTCAGAAACAGAGACCAAAGGGATGGTTACCAGAAGGGAGTGGGGTAGGAGAAGGGGTGAAAAAGGGGAAGGTGAATATAGTCAATAATATTTCGATAAGTTTACACAATGACAAATGATTACTAGAATTAGTGGGGTGATCACACTGTAAGGACTGAAAATATTGAAACACTGTATTATACACCTGAAATTAATATAACCAATATCAGATTGTGTACCAACTATAGTTAAATTTTAAAAAATACCAAAAAAATAGAAAAAAAGAAAAGAAGAATGCCTGGCTTTCCTTCTCACAACTTCCCATTTAAGTACTAATGCACAGACAGAGAAATGAAGAGTTTCAATAGTTCCAGAAACTAAGAATATTGACCAGAAATCTATCAAACATTAGCTAAATCTATGATGCTATGAGTCAGAAAGTGGGACCTTAAAAGAATGGAGGAGGTAGAGGGACAGATTCTATCCAACAACCCACAAAGGGAAGCTCATCTTCGCTGTAAAATCTAGGGAAATATTGCATCCCCACACAGGGGTGTTCTAGATTGGCTAGTGCCATTTCTATGACTCTCATCATCCCCCTCACACTTTTTTCTTGGTATGTATACTGTTTTTCTTAACTTTTTACCTTGAAATAATTTTCAAACTACAGAAGAGTTACATAGTACAAAGAATTCCACATATTCTACAACAGCTTCCCTTAAGTTAATATCTTACATAATATAAATGTTAAAACTAAGAAATTAGCATTGGTATAGTATCATTACTACAGATTTTATTCAGTTTTTACCATTTCTTTTACTAATGTCCTTTTTCTGCTTAAGGATATAATTGACATTGCATTAATTATTAAATTAGATAACTGATATTGTAACTCATATTACATTTAGTTGCCATGTCTCCTAGTTTCCTTCAGAGTAGTAGTCACTTAGTTTATAATATATTCCTCAATTTGGATTTATCCAGTATTTTCTCATAATTAGATTGCAGTTATGCATTATTGGAAATTACACCACAGAGATGGCATGCCCTCTTCAGTGCTTCATATTCAGGACTATGTAATATTGATATATTAACTGGTAATGTTAATCTTGTTCACTTGGTTAAGGTAGTATCATTCAGGTTTCTCCACTGTAAAGTTTTATTTTCCTGTCTGCATTTAATAAACATTTAGTTGAGTCTCCCTTATTTTTTATTTCTCATATTAGAAATTCTCTCTGTTTCAGCTGTACTTCTAGGAGCACTTTATATTAAGACTCAACCATGACTTCACAACAGTCATTCCCCAGGTCACCAGGGGTCCATGTAAGGTTCCTCACAATGCAAGTACTGTCTGAACTATTTTAACTGTAAATTACAGAAGCCCAGGTCAAACTAGCTTAAGTAAAAAAGGGAATTTATTGGCTCACATAACTGGATTTGTTCAGGAATTGTCAAATCTCAAATAATACCATTAAGGCTTTCTCTCTCTCCTCTCAACTCTGCCTCTCTCTTCGTATTCATTTCATTCTGCAGTCTGTCTCCAGCTGAGGTAGAATATGACCAAGAGCTCCAGATTCACACCAGCCGACTTAGCACCTATGGATAAAGGCATTTCCATTTCTGGATATCCATATGTTAGTTCAGTAAATGATTCTGTTTGGTATTCTATTTGGTCTTTGCAAGACCACAGCTGAACCAATCTCTATGGCCTCTGGAATACTATAATCTCTTAGATGGTTTTTATTTGTGCTTCTTTGGGTTTTCCTGATATTTTATAATAAATATACATTATTCTTGAAATACATTTTTATTAAATGGTATTAAAAAATAAATATTATATTTTAAATGAAAAAAATCTACACTAATAAAAGAGAAACATGATAATTGGCGTACGACCGCTACACTTTTCATTGGCTAATCAGTGAGTATATGCAAATTAACTGTCAGCCAAGATGGCGGCTGGCAGCCAGGCAGCTGGAAGCGAGCATGAGGCTTGCTTGCTGTGGACTCCAACGTCCCCCCCCTCACTTGCCAGCCTCTGAGCTACAACTCTAAGCAACTATGTACTATGTTGCAAATAAGAAGATAAACAAAACTCCAGAAACCAGCTGGACTGAAAGCCAGGCGGACCGAAACTTTGTATCGATGTTTTCAGCAGCAAGGCCTCAGAGCTAAAGCTGGCCCAGAATAAAGAAGAAAAAAAAAGAAAACAAGGAGCGGTTGGAAGCTTCAGTCACTCGCTTCCAGAAAACAGCCCTCAGCCCCTCACCCAGACTGGCCAGGCACCCCAGTGGGGACCCCCACCCTGATCCAGGACACCCTTCAGGGCAAACCAGCCAGCCCCTACCCATGCACCAGGCCTCTATCCTATATAGTAAAAGGGTAATATGCCTCCCAGCACCGGGATCAGCGGAGCAGCGAGGCTCCCAGCACCGGGATCAGCGTGACAGGGGGCAGCGCCCAAACCCCCTGATCGCCCTGCGACTCTGTGTGTGACAGGGGGTGGGCCACAACCTCCCTATCTGCCCTGCTCTGTGCCTGATAGGGGGGAGCTCCCCAATCCCCTGATTGCCCTGAGGCTCTGTGTTTGACAGGGTGCAGCGCACCAACCCCCTGATCAGCCCTGCTCTGTGTGTGACAGGCTGCGGCGCCCCAACCTCTCCCCCCCCACAGGCCCTGCTCTGTGTGTGACAGGGTAGAGCCATAACCTCTCCATTGGCCCTGCCCCGAGTGTGACAGCGGTGGCGCCCCAACCCCATGATCGGCCCTGCTCTGTGGGTGATAGAGGGTGGCGCCCCAACCCCCCTCCAAGGGCCTTGCTCTGTGTGTGACAGGGTAGAGCCATAACCTCCCCATTGGCCCTGCCCTGAGTGTGACAGGGTGCAGCGCCCCAACCCCCTTATCCGCCCTGCTCTGTGTGTGACAGGGGGCGGTGCCCCAACTCCCCTATCGGCCCTACTCTGTGAGTGACAGCGGGGAGCTCCTCAACCCCCTAATCGGCCCTGCTCTGTGCATAACAGGGTACGGAGCCCCAACACCCCTGATGGGCCCCAACCCCCGAATCGGCCCTACCCTGAGCGTGACTGAGAGTGGCATCGCAACCTCCGGATCTGCCCTGCTGTGTGCATGACGGGGCGGCGCCCCAACTCCCCAATCGGCCCTGCTCTGCGCCTGACCAGGGGCTGCACCTAGGCCTAAGCCAGCAGGTCATTATCTCCCTAGGGGTCCCAGACTGCGAGAGGGCACAGGCTGGGCTGGGGGACCCCCCCCCCCCACGAGTGCACAAATTTTTGTGCACCAGGCCTCTAGTCTAATCTAATAAAAGACAAATATGCAAATTGACCTACCTTTGCTATGCCTTAAGCCATGCCCACCAGCCAATCAGAGTGACTATATGCAAATTAACACAACCAAGATGGCAGCCAGCAGCCACGGAACTGGAGCGAGCAGGAGGCTTGATTGCTCCAGTGATAGAGTAAGCCAAGCTTCCCACCTGCTGTGGCTGGCTCTGAGCTCCACTGAAGGCAACAAAGTTTCAATTATAGAAGGTAAATAAATCCCAGAATAAAAAAAAGAAAAGAAAAAAAGGAGAGGCTGGGAGCTTCCATTGCCGGGGGACTTGGCCAACCTGAAAATGGCCCTCAGCCCCTCACCCAGACTGGCCAGGTACCCCTGTGGGGACCCCCACCCTAAAGGGAGTGTGACCAGCCTGCAAACACCAATTAGCCCCTCACCCAGGCTGGCCAGGCACCCCAGTGGGACCCCCACCCTGATCCTGGACACCCTTCAGGGCAAACCAGCCAGTCCCCACCCGTGCACCAGACCTCTATCCTATATAATAAAAAGGTAAAATGCAAACTGACCCTAACAGCAGAACGACTAGGAATCACTGGTCACTATGACACACACTGACCACCAGGTGACAGATGCTCAATGCTGGAGCTTCCCCATGGTGGTCAGTGCACTCCAACAGGGGGAGCTCTGCTCAGCCACAAGCCAGGCTGATGGCTGCCTGTACAGCGGTGGTGGTGGGAGCCTCTCCCGCCTCCTCAGCAGCGCTAAGGATGTCCAACTACAGCTTAGGCCTGCTCCCCACTGGCAAGTGGACATCCCCCAAGGGCTCCCGGGCTGCCAGAGGGATGTCTGATTGCCAGCTTAGGCCCAATCCCCAGGGGAGCGGGCCTGAGCCAGCAGGTGGTCATCCCCCGAGGGGTCCCAGACTGCGAGAGGGAACAGGCCCGGCTGAGGGACCCCTCCCCCAGAGTGCACAAATTTTTGTGCACCGGGCATCTAGTGTTCATTATGAAAGCTCATCAATGCTTTGCACTTCTCATCTTAGCAGGTCTACGAGAATCTCATAAATAGTTTGAAGGTCTTTGAGGAACTAAGAGATTCTATTAGGAGTCCCTATTGCTGTGATCTTCTGCTGGGAACTATCAATGCAGTCATCTCTGAAATGCCATCCCTGAGAGGTGATGTTGAATGTCAGCACTTCTAACAGCAAGGAGCCTGAGATCTGAGATCTTCACTGCTTAATCCTCTGAGACCTCCATCCATTTCCTCCATCCCAGTGTGATTTACCCTCAAGAAAGAAAGGGGGGGAAGTTTCCACTGTCTACTTAACATTCAGTTATAGGCAGAGATAACTGATTTTTTTTAATAAAAAGAAAAAATAACAATTATCCAGCAGAAAACCTGATAAGAAATTTGAGGAGCCTGAACATATAGGTGGAAGCTTGGATCAGCACAAATGTTCTTAAGACTATCACCTAATCCAGAAGAAAATAGCTACTTAACTTAGACAAACTAAAATTACCCTAAAGGCACAACACTTTGGAAGGTTCTAGAAGATTGTACTTTATGTACAACTGACCTAATAATAATTTACTGGGGTACTCTCCCAAAAGAGTGATATATTGCAGCCACAGCAAAGCCAAGAAGGCAGTAGGGAGGTTTTTAACAAACATCACCAATGCTCAGGGAAGATTATACATTTGCCTATACATCCTGTGCCCTTATTGAATCAAGAACAGGATGGTAACAATGTGAAACCTATATATTTCAGTCTAAAGTAAAAAATTCCAGACCTTTCCAAAAGTCAGCCAAAGTCCTCAAAGCATCTGGTAAATTTGAATAATGCATAGACAGAGAAGGATTATATATCTATCATAAATAGCATTGACTGTTAGAACTTTACTCTTCATTTGCCCTCCAAAATTAATCCTACACTAAAATAAATCAAATCCAATACAATCCCATGTGTTAAACTTTTTGAAAATATACTAGTTTACTTGATAACATCATGTGTATAACTTTATTCATTGCTGGTAGTAGTTTTGTATAATCAAACTATAATCTAGGCTTTATTTCATATTTTATCTTATATATACATGGAGATGTTTTGGGATCTATAAAAACTAGTATACCTGATCCTCAGAGGCCAAACATGTCTGCATTACCGTTCATTCAAATTCCCCTGGCTAATTCCATAATTACCTTCATTAAACATAATTAACTATTACTTAAAATAACTTTAATTAAACTACCATAATTAGCAGAAAGGGCACTGTGATTTTAAGGGTTTCATAATAAATCTTTTGTTCCTACATTTGTCTGCTTGGATGCAGCAGACTCACATTACTTTATTCCTCAACACTTCCTCTCTTCGGGGAAAGAAATGGGACTAAGTTAATCATCATAAACCCACACTGAATTAACTTCCTTTTTGTTACCCTAATTATCTAGATGTTAAATTGCCAGTGATTTCTGGAATGTTGAGTTTATTGACTTTTATGAACTTATATAAAACTGATACAGTAAATAAAACTGCAAATGCAGAGAACAAATTAAAGTACAATGCCCTGACCAGTTTGGCTCAGTGGATAGAGCATCGGCCTGAGGACTCAAGGGTCCCAGGTTCAATTCCAGTCAAGCGCATGCACCTTGGTTGCGGGCACATCCCCAGTGGGGGGTGTGCAGGAGGCAGCTGATTGATGTTTCTCTCTCATCGATGTTTCTAGCTCTCTATCCCTTTCCCTTCCTCTCTGTAAAAAAATCAATAAAATATATTTTTTAAAAATAAAGTACAAAACTTTCCTTACACACACATTTAATAATGATGACTATGAGGTTTTCTCTGGTAAACACCTTAAGTAAGAGTGGAGAAAAAATGTCATATAAACAAGTATATTCTTCTCATTCCAGAGAAACTGAGTGACTAACACATGGGGCTTCATCCTGGCTCTTCCTTTGACTAAGTCAAACAAGGTCTTTTAGGTTTACTTCAATTTTCTTTTCTATAAAATAAGGATAATTCTACTTTGAAGATATATTTTGTGGACAATGAGATAAGATTTCGCAAGCATCTGGGACTCAGTAGGTACTAAAGAAATGGTGTTACCTTTCTTTCCTTCTGTCTACTTCATTCTCTTCTCTCAGATATCAATTCATGACTCTGAATGGCTTCCAAATACGTGGAGGAAAATAGATGTAACTAAAGAACCTCCAATAAACAGAAAACTATTCTTTGAAAAAAGTCAACATCTCAACTACCCCATTTATGCCCACACCACTTTGTCTCTCTTTTGTGGTTTTTATCTATAGTTTCCTCTTCCCTTCAGTTTTCTCTAGTAAATTATTTCTCATTGATGAAGATTTGCATGAAGTGTTACCTCTTCCCTGATGCTTCCTTCCCTGAAATAATCCTCAATACCTGTACCACCCCACAAGAAAAAGGTTATATTGGATGTCTTTCTGCTTAGTTTCCATAATGGAGATATGTACAGATTCTACACATATCTGCATATGGTGGCTCTGCCTTACTAAATTCAATTATCACTGTTTATTTATGTGTCTGTTTCTCCCACTTAAGTGAACTGCTTTAGATTAGAAGCTAAGTAATTTTCATTGTTGTATCCACATTATCAAAAACAGAGCAAGCACTCAATAAATATTTGTTGAATGAATTAATAAATGAATGAGTGAATAAAGGACAATATAGTTGTTAAGAACACTTAGCTCTTAGTCACAGATATGTGGGTCTGTCCCAGCTCCATTACTTGTGGGACCTTGAACAAATAAACTTTCCAAGTCTTAATTTCTTCTTCAAAAATAGGAATGATACTACCTACCTTACAAGATGGTTGGCAGAATTACAGGTGATAATGCATGCAAAGTGCTTAGGACATTTAATAAATGATAGAAGTGTGTGCATGATGTGTGTAATTTCATGTTCTAGCAATGGATTAACAGCTAAAGATAATTATTTTGGGCAACGATACGCGTTTTTGTTATATCATGGAATCAGTTGCCTTTCCCTAAGAGATATGGTATAGCTATGTGATTGCTGGAACTTTGTTCTTTGGAATGAGAGAGAGAATTCTTTATTTAAGAAGGAATAGAGTATATATTGTCATGTGTGGGACAGGAGCCAGTGTGGAGGAGCAAGAAAAGCCTGGGCTTTGAAACCAGATCAAATGGGTTTCAATGCTGAATCCACCACTTTCTGAGAACCCTGATAAGTTACTATAACTTTCTGAACATCAGTTTTCTCAAGTAAATAGCAACACCTAGTTTCAATGGATTAAGTGAGGTATTGCACAATAGAGCACCACTATGGTATTTGCACCCAGCAGGCAATGAGTAAGTATGATCTTCCCTCCTACCTCTCTTTGAACTCAACCACAGGCTCCACTTTAACCACATGTGTTCACTCTCCATGAACACAGCCTGCCTGAGAAGGCTGCTGGAGAATTAAAAAGATGAAAGTGGCCTGGGGCTAAGTCTGAGGCCCTAAAATACTGATTCCATAAAACCCAAGCAGTCTATTTTGTCACTTTTGTTCTATCTTGTATTACTTATTGTTTCTGTGTTAGGCAGCAATAAGAAGGTATTTAAAGGAAAAGGAATAAAATGGGACTTAAGGAATTAATATTTAGAAACAGAAAGGACAGGAAAATCTGTGATTTGTTTCCCATAAGCTCATTATTTCCTCTCATGCAATGACCACAGAGCACATAAAAGCCTTCAGATCAGTACATCAACCACTTTAGGGCATATATACATTGCTTTCTCCATGTTTCTTAATTCCTTGACTTCTCAGTTCAAAACAGATTAACTTTAAAAGCCCTTTGAAACATTCTTCCACTTCAGGTTTTAACAAGTGAACTTTAATCCTCAGCTTATAATTTATAGGAGAGTACAGTCTCTCGCTTGTTCACCATAATTTCTCTGCTTCTTTTAACAATAATGACCAGGAAAACAAGAAAGATGTCCTAGAGCAACTTGTTTGTTAAGGGCCCTCTCACTCTGCAAATCTTTACTAGCTGCCTTGCTTGGTGTTGGAGAATGAAATGTGAGTCACACTACACCAAATGCCTATCCTTTGTCTTTTCCAAGGTGTCTGCTTCTGTCTGCTTTCCTGTCCCAATGAAACGAGCTGGACCACTGCATTTAGTCCTCATTTGTTCTTCAAAAATAATAACTTTTGGCACTAGAGATACAGCAGCAAGTAACAGCAGATACATTATCTGCTCTTAAGTAGTTCATAGTCTAGTGAAAGACAGATGTTAATCAAAAAGCCACTCTAATAAATGTGTAGTTTCAGGCTGTAATATGATGTCACATTGTCCATGGTGGGGGGAGGGGGTCAACGGAAAATTGGGTGCTTGGAATATTAGACCTTGGCCTCAGTCATTGTTGAGATGTAGAATAAAGAAGGAAAGAGGAACAAATATTGCTACCTACCTGTGATGATAATTCTATGGGTGAACTTGGCTACAATGGGTGATCAGTTGTTTAGTCAAACACTAGCCTAGATGTTGCTGTGAAGGTATTTTTACATGTGATTCATATTTCAAATCATTTGACTTTAAGTAAAGATTACCTTGGATGGGTGAACCTCATCCAATCACTGAAGGCCTTTATAGTAAAGACAGAGAAGAAATTCTGTCTCTACACTGCAATACAGAAATCCTGCCTGAGTTTCCAGCCTGCTGATCTGCCCTGAAAACATCAGACTTAAATTTACAGCTTGCTGACTTGTCTTAAGGATATTGGATTTGCCAGCTCCCATGATTACAAAAGCCAACTTCTCCCTGCAACAATTATAAGGAACCAATTCCAGGACAGGGTTCTGTTACTCTGGAGAACCCTGACTAATGTATTAGCCTTCTTCCAATACCACACATGGATCCCAAACACAAACACACTCCCCCCATGGCTATAAATCCTAAACATCAAAATGCTGTCTAGCTCTGGCTAGAGCTATCGTCATGATACACCAAGGTTGTGGGTTCAATCCCTTGTCAGGGCATGTACAAGAGGCAACCCATCAATGTTTCTCTTTTCCCTCCCCTCCCCTCCCCTCCCCTCCCCTCCCCTCCCTCCCTCCCCTCCCCTCCCTCCCTCTCTCTCTCTCTCTCCCCAATAAGCATATCCTCAAGTGAGGATACAAAAATTGCTATCTATGATCCAAGAAATGAATTTGACTTCTTCCAATGCTGGATACTAAAATAACGCAGGAAAGCATCTTTGCACATGTAACAGTATACTGAGTGGAACATCTCCTATTGCCTCAAAGGTCTAGCAGGAGCCCTGAAGCTAAGGACAAACATTATAAAGGACTCCATAGAGATATGCCAAAACACCTATGCAAGATTTGCTAAGAGCTGATCCAAAGCTAGTTAGGCAACCTTTAACTCATTCCTCACCTCTAGGTCATTCATTTTATACTAGTACTAGAGGCCCGATGCACAAAAATTTGTGCACTCGGGGGGGAAGGGGGGGTCCCTCAGCCCGGCCTGTGCCCTCTCGCAGTCTGGGACCCCTCGGGAGATAACGACTTGCTGGCATAGGCCTGCTCCTGGGTGGCAGAGGGCAGGCCCAATCCCTAGGTGCAGTCCCGGGTCGGGCTCAGAGCAGGGCTGATTGGGGAGTTGGGGCACCGCCCCCTGTCATGCACAGAGCAGGGTGGATTGGGAGGTTGCGATGCCACCCTCAGTCACGCTCAGGATAGGGCTGATTGGGGGGTTGGGGCACTGCCCCCTATCACACTCAAGGCAGGGTCAATGGGGAGGTTGTGGCGCCACCCCCTGTGATGCACAGAGCAGGGCCAATCAGGGGGTTGGGGCGCTGCCCCTGTCACTCACAGAGCAGGGCCAATCAGGAGGTTGGGGCGCTGCCCCCTGTCACTCACAGAGCAGGGCCCATCAGGGGAGTTGTGGCTCCGTACCCTGTCACACACAAAGCAGGGTCAATCAGGGGGTTGGGGAGCTCCTCCCTGTCACGCACAGAGCAGGGCCGATCAGGGGGTTGAGGAGCTCCGCCCTGTCACTCACAGAGTAGGGCCGATAGGGGAGTTGGGGCACAGCCCCGTCACACACAGAGCAGGGTGGATCAGGGGGTTGGGGCGCTGCACCCTGTCACACTCAGGGCAGGGCCAATGGGGAGGTTATGGCTCTACCCTGTCAAACACAGAGCAAGGCCCATGGAGGGGGATTGGGGCGCCACCCTCTATCACCCACAGAGCAGGGCGATCAGGGGGATGGGGCGCCACCGCTGTCACACTCGGGGCAGGGCCGATGGAGAAGTTATGGCTCTACCCTGTCACACACAGAGCAGGGCCCATGGGGGCGGGGGGGGCTGGGGGAGTTGGGGTGCCACACCCTGACACACAGAGCAGGGCCGATCAGGGGATTGGGGAGCTCCCCCCTATCAGGCACAGAGCAGGGCCCGTGGGGGGGGGGGGGGTGTGGGTTGGGGCGCCGCACCCTGTCAAGCACAGAGCCCCAGGGCAATCAGGGGATTGGGGAGCTCCCCCCTATCAGGCACAGAGCAGGGCTGATCAGGGGGTTGGGGTGCCTTTCCCTGTCACAAACAGAGCAGGGCGGATAGGGAGGTTGTGGCCCCGCCCCCTATCACACACAGAGCTGCAGGGCGATCAGGGGGTTTGGGCGCTGCCCCCTGTCACGCTGATCCCAGTCCTGGGAGCCTCGCTGCTCCGCTGATCCCGGTGCTGGGAGGCATATTACCCTTTTACTATATAGGATAGAGGCCTGGTGCACGGGTGGGGGCCGGCTGGTTTGCCCTGAAGGGTGTCCTGGATCAGGGTGGGGGTCCCCACTGGGGTGCCTGGCCAGTCTGGGTGAGGGGCTGAGGGCTGTTTTCTGGTGGCGAGTGACTAAAGCTCCCAACCGCTCCTTGTTTTCTTCTTCTTTTTTTTTTATTCTGGTCCAGCTTTAGCTCTGAGGCCTCGCTGCTGAAAACATGCATACAATGTTTCGGTCCGGCTGGGTTTCAGTCCCCTGGTTTCTGGAGTTTTGTTTATCTTCTTATTTGCAACATAGTACATAGTTTCTTAGAGTTGTAGCTCAGAGGCCGGCAAGTGAGGCGGGGAACGTTGGAGTCCACAGCAAGCAAGCCTCATGTTCGCTTCCAGCTGCCTGGCTGCCGGCCGCCATCTTGGCTGACAGTTAATTTGCATATACTCACTGACTAGCCAATGAAAAGGGTAGCGGTCGTACGCTAATTACCATGTTCCTCTTTTATTAGTGTAGACTAGAGGCCCGGTGCACAAAAATTTGTGCACTCGGGGGGGAAGGGGGGGGCCCTCAGCCCGGCCTGTGCCCTCTCGCAGTCTGGGACCCCTCGGGAGATAACAACCTGCTGGCTTAGGCCTGCTCCTGGGTGGCAGAGGGCAGGCCCAATCCCTAGGTGCAGCCCCTGGTCGGGCTCAGAGCAGGACTGATTGGGGAGTTGGGGCGCCGGCCCCTGACATGCACAGAGCAGGGCGGATTGGGAGGTTGTGATGCCACCCTTAGTCACGCTCAGGGTAGGGCTGATTGGGGGGTTGGGGCACCGCCCCCTATCACACTCAAGGCAGGGTCAATGGGGAGGTTGCGGCACCACCCCCTGTGATGCACAGAGCAGGGCCAATCAGGGGGTTGGGGCGCTGCCCCCTGTCACTCACAGAGCAGGGCCAATCAGGGGGTTGGGGAGCTCCCCCCTCTCATGCACAGAGCAGGGCGCATCAGGGGGTTGGGGAGTTCCCCCGTCACGCACAGAGTAGGGCCGATAGGGGAGTTAGGGCACCGCCCCCTGTCACACACAGAGCAGGGCGGATCAGGGGGTTGGGGTGCCACCACTGTCACACTCAGGGCAGGGCCAATGGGGAGGTTATGGCTCTACCCCGTCACAGACAGAGGAGGGCCCTTGGGGGGGGGGGTTGGGGTGCCACCCCCTGTCACACACAGAGCAGGGCCGATCAGGGGGTTGGGGCGCCACACCCTGTCACACACAGAGCCGCAGGGCGATCAGGGGGTTTGGGCGCTGCACCCTGTCATGCTGATCTGGTGCCAGGAGACCTCTCGGCTCCGCTGATCCCAGTGCTGGGAGGCATATTACCCTTTTACTATATAGGATAGAGGCCTAGGGGCCGGCTGGTTTGCCCTGAAGGGTGTCCTGGATCAGGGTGGGGGTCCCCACTGGGGTGCCTGGCCAGCCTGGATGAGGGGATGATGGCTGTTTGCAGCTGGTCACACACCCTTCAGGGTGGGGGTCCCCACTGGGGTGCCTGGCCAGTCTGGGTAAGGGGCTGAGGGCTGCTTTCAGGCTGGCGGTTTTGACTGAAGCTCCCAACCACTCCTTTTTTCTTTTTTTTTTTCTTCTGGGCCAGCTTTAGCTCTGGCTCTAGCTCTGAGGCTTCCACTGCTGGTTTGTTTGTCGTTCTGTAATCAAAACAATGTATAACTCCAGCTCTGAGATCCCAGCCGGCTATATTTGTTACAAAGTTTCAAACTGCCAGCTCAGAGGCCTGCAAGGCAGGCGGGGAACGTTGGAGTCTGCAGTCACGGGAGCAAGCAAGCCTCATGTTCGCTTCCAGCTGCCTGGCTGCCGGCCGCCATCTTGGCTGACAGTTAATTTGCATAAGGATATGCTGATTAGCCAATGGGAAGGTAGCGGTCGTACGCTAATTACCATGTTTCTCTTTTATTAGTGTAGATATAAAGGCCATCAGTAGATGGATGAGTAAAGACTGTAGTCAAGAGCACATAATGGAGAGCTGTAGAAGTGTTGTATGTTGGGGACATGACCTTCTCCCACCTCTACTGCTATCTCAAGTCAAATGATTCCCCAAGAGAACCATTTAGTGAGTTTGACACATAACCCTAGTACTTGAAAGGTACAAGGACTGGGACCTTAAAAAGTCAAAAGTGAGCAGGTAACCAAAACAAAGTGAAGAGAGAAGGGGAATGCATTCAAAATGGTCTTCATTTCCACAATGTAGTGAGACATGGGGTAGAATTTACCCCGTGAGCTAAATAAGTGCTGCACAAGGTGGCCAGGAATGAGTCATCTTGAATAATTTTGACAAAGAAATCTACCTGGTAGGCATAGAGTCACCTACAACAAGAGGCAGGGTAGGGTTCACAGCAAGAAATAAGGTTTGCCCTGTCAGTGTGGCTCAATGGTTGAACATACACCTATGAGTCAGGAGGTAACAGTTCAATTCTTGGTGAGGGCACATGCCCAGGTTGCGGGCTCAATCCCCAGTAGGGGGTGTGCAGGAGGCAGCAGATCAATGATTCTCTCTCATCATTGATGTTTCTCTCTCTCCTTCCTTCCTCTCTGAAATCAATAAAAATATATATTTAAAATTTTTTATTTAAAAAAAGTTTTAAATATAAAAGAAAGAAGGTTTGAGGAAAGTGAATCAGTAGTACTCCCTAAGGTATCACCGTAGAACCCAGAAGTGCCCCAGAAGAGAGAGTCAGCTCTGATGCTTTGTCCACAGAGGACACCTATAACAGATTACAACACCACCAATTGAATAAGCCTTTGTCCTTTTCCTCCAGTTCTCACTCCTCTCAGACCCTGCAGGTCCCAGAAATTGCAGAATGAGGAGGAACAAAAATGCCTAATCCCTCCCCACTGCATGTTTCTGAGCCTGGGAAAAGAAGAAATCTTAATTAGACAAGTGGGACTGGTCATATTAATACATGAAACTGGAAAAGTTATGGATCTGCCACAATCTAAAAAAAAACTAGTTTAAAAAGAACTTTACTCAATATTCTACCCTAAAAAAGCACACTTGCCCTCTCTGTATCAAACTTGGCTCCTCAAAAGTGCAGCTTCCTTTGCTATGTTGTTTCTTCTACTTAGCATGTTTGCCCTGATTTCCATCTTACTTCCTAGACTAAATGATTTCATTTTAATTCCACCTTATCCTAACGTAACAATTTTAAAGCACATTCAAATAAAATATACTATAATTTGAAAGAGATATGAAATGATTGTTCTGCATGCTAAAAATGTCTGAATAACTTATAACAGTCATTTTAAAAGAAAATACTTTTTTCAGAAATTTTTAACCAGGAAACAGAAAAGTAAGTAGAAATAATCATTTACTAAAACACTTATGAAAATACACATTACATTATACCACCTATATTTAATGAATAAAAGTGCCAGTGAATACTTTCTTAATAGCAGCAAACATAAGGCCAGTTAGGAAAAGGAATAAAGCTATATACCCACATATATAAAATAAGTAGTAATGTGCTTGCATTATTCATGAAACAACAGAGTAGCAGGATGACAAAGACAGAAAGACAGCTCTCAGGGCACAGTTTTGTACTGTGAGAGATTCAAAGTTCAGAAAACATGAAGGCATTAGAAATAATGGTAAAAACTCATAGAAAACATATCTGACTTGTGATTTCCAGAGGCAGAGGGTAAGGAGGGGCAGGTGGAATTAGAGGAAAGTAGTCAAAAAGTACAAACTTCAAGTTATAAGATAAGTAAGTACTAGGAATATAATGTACAATATAATAACTATAGCTATATGATATATAGGAAAGTTGTTGAGAGAAAATTCTATGATTTCTCATCACAAGGAAAAATTATTTTCCTTTTTTTCTTTTTATTGTATCTATATAAGAAAATGGATTTGAGCTGAACTATTGTGGTAATAATGTCATAATATTTTTAAATCAAACCACTCTGCTGTATGCCTTAATTTTATACAGTGGTATATGTTAATTATATCTTGATAAAACTGAAAAAAATAATGGTAAAACAAATAGAAATGGTGAGTTTGGAAATGAGCAGAGATTCTTTTAATTAAGTTATAATAAAGAAAATATTATAATTACTTACTTTTATAGCTTTTTAAATATTTCAGTCTGAAGAGAATTGGGCAATGAACCAGATAATCTGACAATCCTGGCTCTTCCACTAATTAGGCCACTTTAACAAGTTACTTAAACTCTCTGGACCACCATTTTACTTACCTACAAAATGAGTAGATTAGATAATCTTTAAAATTATATCTAATATAATCCTCCATGAATCAATTTTATACCTCACCCCTTTCCTTCTTAAAGTTACATTCCATTTCTCTTAACTCTCCCTCCCTCTTCCTATGTTAAAGAATGTTATATGGTGGAAAAAGTAGGACCCAAGGAGGCTTGCAAAGAATGAAAATAAAATCTCAACATTACCTCTATCCTACCTGGACTTATTTGTGCTGATTTGTTCTTTTTCCCAGTCTTCATTTGATCTCATAATGGGGTACCTCTCCAGAGAATAAATTTGCTTGGCTTCTCTCCTTTAAGCTAGTTAGAGAGGATGCTAAAATGTCCCCATTGGTCATTCTAATGGAGATCTCTTTTGATGCACCAAAGGCAGCTTGCCTCAAAAGAATGGATATGGGGCTCTTTGAATGCAAGATGTACAGTTATTTCTAAGAGTGTAGGTAGGAAATAAATTCAATCAGACCAATTTTTATCATTTTTTTTTAAAAAAGGGAAATCTATAAATTCAATACATATGCAATTGCAATTGCCATTGGTTTGTGTTGACTTCGATCTTGATAATCTAATTCTAAAATGTGTATTAAAGAGAAAAAAATAATTTGAAGAGAACAAGGAGTCACTGTCATATAGCAAGTCTTACTATAAAATATATTATTTAAGACAGTACAATACTGAAGCATATTAGCCAAAACACACACACACACACACACACACACACACAAAGAAAACCTTGGACAATTCAATAAATGGCACTCATACAACAGTTTAGACATGGGGGGTCCGGGGGGACAGAATACCTTGCCTCATCTCATAAACAAAAATAAATTCCAAGTAGTTTAAAGATTTAAATATGAACAGCAAAACCTTAGAACATTTAGAGGGAAAAAACAATAGAATATTGCTTTCTCAAAGACATAAAAATGAATCACAAAGAAAAAGATTTTTAAGTTACATTAAATTCAAATTAGGAACTTTTGCAAAGCAAATGGAAATAGTAAGAGAAAAAAATGTTAAACTAAAGGAGGAATCCCATAACCAATCTAACCTAGAAGAGATCAATATCTAGAACAAACAAGCCAATAGAAGAACATGGGCATGATATTTAAACACATTCATGAAAGAGAAAAAAACTCAAATACCAATAAACATATGAAAAGATGTTCAACCTTACAAGAAATCAAGGAAATGCATAAGAAAACTAAAACAAGTTAACATTTCACATACACCTAATAGCAGGTTTTGAGAACATTATGGAGTAATAGGAACTCTTACTAGTATACACTATTATTGAGAGTTAATTGGTACAATCACTTTGTAGAATAATTTAACAATAGCTAATGAATTCAAATATGCAAAGATGCTGTTGTTTTTTTACCCAGGTAATCCACTGGGACTGACTACCAGGAGCAAAATCATGAAAGCAGGCAAGATCCAAAATTTGAGGAAAACGACAATGAATTCATTTTCGCTGAACCTCAAGTGAAGACATGTTGAATGAAATAAAATCTTTGGTTTTGCAAAAGGACCTCTTTAATGGACTCCAAGATGTATTTCCTATTTAAATTATATTCCATAAGCAATGAGGATCATTTAAAGATTGATGAGCAGGAGGGTGGCAAACTCAGAGCATAGCTTTGGGAATTCAAACTTAGGACAACAAGGAAGCCTTTAAATTATTATAAACTGAAGAGTCACATGACCCAATATACATTTTGGAAAGATAATTAAAACAAGAAATTATTACTTTATTTCTGTGTATTTACTGCCAGCAAGGGTTGATGTTCAATTATAGGGCGGGGAAAGGGCAAAAGAACAAATGACCAACAGAAAAATGAGAGGTCACAACAGAGGGAAATCATGGGATCTTCAATATGAAAAGTTTATCCGACACAGACCAGAACACTAGAGAAAATTCAATGGTGGATGTTAAGAAACAGGGCCTCTATGGGATTTAAAGATTCTATAATAATTTGTCTAATGCTGATTTTTACTTTCTTTTAATAAAGCTTTCCTCTTAGAATAAAACTTCTCCCTTTTGCCAACAGGCATTTTTGATATATGAATTATTTAAGTCAAAATCCTGCCATATTATTTCTCACATATTTTTCACTGTCCAGCTGTTTATACAGCTCATAAGAGAATAATTCATTAAAAGAATATCAATCTGTAAATGCAATAAAATAAATATTGCATATTAATATGCCCACTCAATTTCCAACTTGTAAATTAACCAATTTCCTTTGTTATGATTTAACTAGAGGCCCAGTGCATGACATTCATGCACTGGGGGCTGAGGTCCCTCAGCCCAGCCTATGCCCTTTCACAGTCCAGGACCCCTCGGGACATGTCCTAAGCTGGCAGGCAGACATCCCCCAAGGGGTCCTTAGCTCTGCCACAGAAGTGGGAGAGGCTCCCTCCACTGCCACTGCACTCGCCAGCCATGAGCCTGGCTTCTGGCTGAGTGGTGCTCCCCCTATGGGAGCGCATGGACCACCAGGGGGCAGCTCCTGCATTGAGCATCCACCCCCTGGTGGTCAGTCCACATCATAGTGACCAGTCGTTCCACCAGTTTTATTATATAGCATAATATTCTTTACATGGGTCTGTAACCAGAAGAAATTTCTATAATCCCAAAAATAGTATGAGATTTCTTATTTTAGATTATTTCTTATTAATATAAAAGATTATACTACAACTTACTATTTTGAGAAGAAAGATAACACATTCTTATTTTTTCTGAATGCAAAAGGATTCAATATACACAAATGGGGCATATAATTAATTTCAATATATAAACAATCCTTCTAAGAATAGTCCTATAGCAACTGTCAGGTAGAATAGTATAAGTGACTCAACTAGTTATTTTTATACCATACTTATTTCTTTTCCTTCTTTTTTTACAATATCTGAAACAGAGAATATCTGAAAAAAATATCAAAATCTATCAAATAGAACTACTTATTTCATTTAGTAATATCTTATTCACTAATTTCTACATAATACTAGAACAGACTTCTGTCTTTCATCTCAAATGTACCATTGAGAAATATTAAAAAATCACAAGCTTTTATATTAACACTAGAAGCCTGTTGCACGAAGATTCGCGCAATAGGCCTTCCTTCCCCTGGCTGCTGGCACCAGTTTTCCTCCAGCACCCGAGACCCAGGCCTTTGGTCTGGCCGCAGCGAGGCTTGGCTTCTGCGCTGCGGCCACAGCAGAGAAGCCAAGCTTCTTCGGTCTTCAGTCTTCACTCTGGCCGGAGCCTTCAGTCTTCACTCTGCACCTGTGTATGCAAATTAATCACCATCTTTGTTGGGTTAATTTGCATAGTCACTCTGATTGGCTGGTGGGCATAATAGAGTGACACCAATTTGCATATTTCTCTTTTATTAGTGTAGATTTAAAAAACTGCATTCAATCTAAGCAAATATATAACTGGTCTCACTAAAATAATGCTTTGTCTAAATACTTTATTAGTTTCACTTCAGTACTACTTCTTAGTATGTTAATACTATATTATTTGACAAGTTCCTTGTTTATTTTCCTACAACTAGAGGCCTGGTGCACAGCATTTGTGCACTGGTGGGGGTCCCTTAGCCTGGCCTGTGCCCTCTCACCGTCCCGGATCCCACAGGGTATATCCCGTGGGGAGAGGGCCTAAGACAGCAGATGGACATCCCCTGAGGGGTCCTTAGTGATGTCACAGAGACAGGAGAGGCTCCTGCCACCACCGCTGTGCTTGCCAGCTGTGAGCCTGGCTTCTGGATGAGCAGCACTCCCCCTGTGGGAGCACACTGACCACCAAGGGGTAGCTCCTGCGTTGAGCTTCTGCCCCCTGGTGGTCAGTGCACATCATAGCGACTAGTCGTTCCACTGGTTGTTCTGCCATTCGGTCGATTTGCATATTCGGGTTTTATTATATAGGGTAAGAATGCCTGAACTTAGAAAAGAACATATACTAGTAAGTTAGTACCAGGTATTTGTGGTGTCAATCAAATATCCTATGTGCTTCCTTCTTTTTTTCTTCCCCACAAAAATGGCATCAGAGAGAGACAAATGGTGGCAGAATAGGCAGACATGTCCCGAGCCTTGTCCTGGAGCAGATAGAAGCAGCAACTAAATCGAATAACATCCACCCCTAATTGGCGAAGTACACACAGCTGGTGAGACAATTCACAGCCGGGAAGGGCAGAGGACACCTGGAGAATGATAAAATCAGGGATCTGGGCTGGAGAGAATTCTGAGACCTCCAAGCCCAGAGGGTCAGAAGGAAGCTGCATGGCACCAAGGCCGTGTCCCTTGGGACAGGCGTAACATCTGACTGTGGAAAGGAAGTCCACAGGGATGCTGGTGGCAGAGGATTCTAGGTCTAAGCCCACAGCCAGAAGAGACTAAGTCCGGAGCGGGCAGCCTGAACAACTGCCCAAGCCACGCTGTGCCAGGGGGAGAGGGGTTCACAGTGGCACAGCTCTCTCCCCTCTTTGATCTTTGCTTTTATTCACTAAACCCAGTTCATAGGACCTTTCAAATACAAACTCACACCTGTGGCTGAGGTGCAGACTTGTGGAGTCTGGGGAGAGGCTGGGGAGAAGAGCAGCTTGGGGAGAGGTGGCCAGGAGCCTGGCACTGAGGCATATCAGACACTCTGGACCTAAGCAGCCATTTTCCCCTAAAGAGATAGCCCCTCCCTGCAGTCTCCAGGCAACCAATACAGCCACACCCAGACTACACCGAATGTTACAAAGGATACAAAAAAAAAGGATACAGAGCCCTCAGGGACTGGCCTGAAGAGAGGCCAATCAGTCCCAAAAAGCCATACGACAACCTCCTCAAGTATAGTGCTGTCAGAAACAGCCACTTGAGAGATTAAGATTGAAAGTGGGCAGACAGGCTAAGTGGGAAGATTGATCCTGCCTGCTGGCAGTCAAGGCTGTGGAGATAGTCACAAACAGAGGAGTGGTGGACCACTTATAACTTCAACAATATAACAGGAAACAGAGAAGTGGCAGATAGTACAGAAGAATGGGATCTTAAACCAGCGCCAATGGGGCATTAAAACTTGGCAGACACTTCACTTTTTCATTTTTATTTTATTATTATTTTGTTATCTCTCTTTTTCCCCTCTTTTTTCTGTACAGACAGTCCTCAGGGTTACGTCAGACTCGATGTACATCGTTTCATGGTTACATCACCATTTCCCATTTATTTATTAAAAAAAAAAAAGTTCCATCATTTCAATGTATGTACATATGTGCTTTATGTTTTTTATTATTTATTTACCACAAGTAAAGGTCAGGAATTGTTATCTTTCTTTTAAAGTTTTTTTACTGCTTCACTTCATTACTGCTGTGTATGTGCTCCATGTAAGTGACGTAGGTGCTTATGTAGGTGGGTTCCAACTTACAGCGAAAATCATGTTACGTCGTGCCATAGGAATGGATCTCCAACATAACCCAAGGACCTACTGTATTTCCTTTTTTTTGTTTGTTTCTTTATTTTTATTTCTTCTCGCATTATTTTTTCATCATTCTATTTTTATTTTTTCTATTTTTTATCCGATTTTTAAAATTAATTTTTTAAATTTTTTTTCTTATTTCTCTTCTTATCCACTCATCCTCTTTCTACTTCCTCTAAAATGAACTGAGGTCCTCCCCATATTCATCCAATTCCTTACCTTACTTTCTGTATATAAGTTTGGCCTCTACAGATTCTGCCCCCACTCTCTTTTCTGGTTGTTTGGTGATTGCATTTTTTGGTTTATCTGTTTGTTCTGTGTTTTTATATATTTATATATATATTTTCCCCATATGTATATTTTTTCCTCTTTCTTCCTTTTCCTTCTTTTTCTTTTCTCTTACCATTTTTTCTCTCCTTGATATCATTTGTGCTCTCTTTCTCTCCCCTAATTCTCTTTTCTCTGGTGGTCAGTTATATTGGGGTTATTGGTGTCGTGAGTACATTCATGTTTTGTTACCTTTGTGTCATGTCTTGTCGAGTTGCATTTTGTCCTGTTAGGTCAGTGTGGTAGAGAGCAAGCCACATAAACAGATACCTGGAGAGGAGACTCCATCCATGAATGGGTCAATAACACTCCAGATCCAACTACAGAGGCAGGAAGATGGCAGCAGTGAGGAAGAGAGCATGAGTGAGGGAGGGAGCAAAAGGGGAATGTGTGGACGTTTCGGGTATGTGCATGTGTACATGAGTGAGGGACAGTTGGATCCCGCAGGACATTCGGGGGCAGGCAGACCAGGCTCGCCTAGCCAGGCAGCCTCTGTTACCACTGCAAACAGTCCTGGGATGGCCAGCTCTACCGCAGAGGTCACAACTTCTTGAATGGGAGAGCTGCTGTGACTGGGAGACCAGCCTCACCTCCACCCAGGGTGCCCTCACACACCACCCAGGACACTACATCCCCCCCACCGCCCCGCCAGGAACCTGCTACCTCAGCTGTGGTCCCATGGTCACCAAGACTCCAGACACCCCAGCCACGGGCTCTTGTGAGTTCCAAAGTGCGCTACCCTCTGGCCAGCCCAATGCTGTAGCCCAGGGTGCCACAACCACATGAGCAGCAGCAGCACGAGCAGTTCGCCCCTGTCCAAGGAGCAGCAGCCTTGCAAGTAGCCCACCCCCATCCAAGGAGCAGCAGCCTCACATGGCCTGCGCTTGTCCAAGGAACAGCCTCCCCACGCATCCCACACCTATATGAGGAGCAGCAGCCATGCAGGCAAGCCCCATCCAAGGAGCAGCAGCCCCTTGAGCAGCCCAACCCCCTCCAAGGAGCAGCACCCCCACAAGCAGTCCACCCCCGACCGAGGAGCAGCAGCCCCATGAGCAGCCAGCCCTTGTCCAAGGAGCAGCAGCCTCACATGGCCTACTCTCTTTTGAGGAGCAGCAGCCCCACACAGCCAGCCCCCGTCCAAGGAACAGCAGCCTGCCAAACAGCCCACCCCCATCAGAGGAGCAGCAGCTATGCGCACCACACCCCTGTCTGAGTTCGACAAGCATACAACCTGCCCCTGTCTGGGGAGCAGCAGCAATGCAAGCAGCCCACCCCCATCCAAGGAGCAACAGCTGGGCAAGCTGCCCACCCCATCCGAGGAACATCAGTGGCACACAGCCTACCCATGTCCAAGGAGCAGCAGCCTGCCCCGATCCGGGGAACAGCAGCCAGGTGAGCAGCCCACCCCCACCAGCCAGAGGAGCCACCACTGCTGTGAGGAGCCACGCAAAAAAGTGCCCACCAGAGAGGCCACCGCCAACTTAAGAGCAGCCACTGCCGCAACCGCTTGAGGAGCAACCACCACCCGAGGAGCTGCTGCCGCCTGAGGAGCAGCCCCCACATAACTCGACACCTAGATCCTTCGGTGAGAGCAAAAACAGGGAGACAAAGAAACCCCAAAGGGGGGCGGGTGGGAGGAATCACCAGAAAGGCAGCTGAAAGTGAAAGAGAGGCATGTAATATGTCAGAAAAGGAATTCAAAATAAGGGTCATACAGTTCATAAACCAGATGGATGAAAAAAATCAACTCTTAAGTAAGAATTAAGAAGAAATAAAAAGTGATATAGCTGCAATAAAAAACACTATGGAAAGTTTCAACAGTAGACTAGGAGAAGCAGAAGACCGAATTAGCAAATTAGAAGACAGGAAAGCAAAACACACCCAAACTGAAATGCAATTGGAGAAAATAATTAAAAGACAGCAGGAGAGCCTAAGGTAGCTTTGGGACAACATGAAACGAAGCAACATACGAATAATAGGGGTGCCAGAACGAAAAGAAGAGGAACGAGGGTTAGAAAATCTATTTGAAGAAATAATGTCAGAAAACTTCCCTGGTGTGGGGAAGAAAAAAGTCACACAAGCACAGAGAGTCCCAAACAAGATAAACCCGAAAAGACCCACACCAAGACATGTCATAATTATGATGGCAAATGTTCAGGACAAAGAGAGAATCTTAAAGGCTGCAAGAGAGAGACGGAAAGTTACATACAAGGGATCTCCCATTAGATTATCAAATGATTTCTCAACAGAAACATGTCAGGCCAGAAAAGAATGGACAGAAATTTACAAAGTGATACAAAGCAAGGGAATAAAGCCAAGAATACTCTATCCAGCAAGCCTATATAATTCAAAATTGAAGGGGAAAAAGAAGCTTCACAGACACAAAAAAAAAGGCTCAGGGAGTTTATCACCAACAAGCCAGCAATGCAAGTAATGCTAAAGGGACTGGTGTCAAAAGAAGAAATAAAAAGGGAAGAAGAAATACAGGCACAAAAAAATAAAAATGGCTACAAACAAGTACCTATCATTAATCACTTTAAATGTACGGACTAAATGCTCCAATCAAAAGACATGAAGTGGCTGAATGGATAAGAAAACATTGCCATAGACCAATTTCAGCATGTAATAATTTCAAGAGTTTCATCAAAAGGTTGATGAGACATGGGGACTCAACAGGGTTGAGTCAAACATGTAGTCACCTGTTGGGAATGGCTAAAGGCATTTCCCCAAACCTGAATAGGAAACTGATTGTGGCTGCCAGACAGCTAAAAGGCATCTTAATCTACATGTTATTGCCTCCTACTGGCCAAACACCTGAACAGCTGTAGGCTAACTCCCCCATGCTGACAATGGACTCTGTACCAAATCCTGACCCTTTGAAGTGTATATCTCTGACTTGCCTCAGGACAAGTTGTGTTAATAAAAAGCATGGGGTCCTGGGGACAGAGAACCTAAGACCTTAGACTTAAGTTCTTTGATCTTAGCTCCTTTAGCTAAGCTCCTCTGACCCCCAATAACTTTCAATATTATATTTCATCTCCAGACTCTTTATTAGTCTCTGTATTCCTATGTCATCTACGCATAGCCCCTTCTCCAGATTCCTAAACCCTTCTTGATAGGACAAGAACCCTGGCAAAACATGACCCATATATATGCTCACTACAAGAGACCCACCTTACAACAAGGGACTCACACAGACTGAAAATGAATGGATAGAAAAGTATCTTCCAGGCAAATGGAAAAAAAAAAAAAGCTGGGGTAGCAATACTTATATATAACAAAATAGACCTCAAAATGAAGGCCATAACAAGAGATAAGGAAGGCCACTTCATAATACTAAAGGGATTGATACAATAAGAGGATATAACTCTGGTAAACATATATGCACCCAAAGCAGGAGCACCCAAATACATTAAAAAAAAACCTCCTCAAACATATCAATGGAGAGATCGACAACAATACTATCATAGTAGGGTGCTTTAATACACCACTGTCATCACTGGATAAATCATCTAGACAAAGAATCAGCAAATAAACAGCAATCCTAAATGACTCACTAGATCAGATGGATTTAATTGACATCTTCAGAACATTTCACCCCAGAGCCGCGAAATATACATTCTACTCAAGTGCACATGGGACATTTTCAAAGAGAGACCACATATAGGGTCACAGGCAAAGTCTCTCCAAATTCAAGAAGATTTAAATCATATCAAGCATCTTCTCAGATCACAATGGCACTATAATAGAAATAAACTACAATAAAAACAATGCAAAAAATTCAAACACTTAGAAGCTGAATAGTATGCTATTAAACAATGATGTGGTTACCAAAGAGATCAAAGAAGAAATTTAAAACATCCTGGAAATGAATGACAATGAAAACACAACAATCCAAAATCTATGGGACACAGTGAAAGCAGTCCTGAAAGAGAAGTTTATAGCTCTACAGGCCTACCTTAAAAAACAAGAAAAAAATGGTAACTAATCATCTAACTCTACAACTTAAAGAATTAGAAATAGAGCAACAAGAAAAGCCTAGAGTGAGCAGAAGGAATGAAATAATAAAGATCGGATCAGAAATAAATGATACAGAGACCAAAGAAACAATACAAAAGATCAATGAAACCAAGAGCTGGCTCTTTGAAAGGATAAACAAGATTGATGAACCTCTAGCCAGGCTCACCAAGAAGCAAAGAAAGAGGACCCAAATAAACAAAATCAGAAATGAAAGGGCCAAATAACAACAGACCCCACAAAAATACAAAGGGTTGTAAAAAAAAAAAAAATACTATGAGCAACTCTATTCTAACAAACTAGACAACTTACAGGAAATGGAAATATTCCTAGAAAAATACAACCTTCCAAAACTCAATCAGGAAGAATTTTAAAATCTCAATAGATCGATAACTATGAAGGAAATTGAAGCAATCATCAAAAAGCTTCCAGCAAACTAAAGCCCAGGACCAGACAGCTTCACAGGGGAGTTTTACCAAACATTCAAACAAGAACTGAATCTCTTCTCCTCAGACTATTCCAAAAAATTCAAGAGGAAGCAACACTTCCAAGCTCATTCCATGAAGCCAAAATTACCCTAATACCAAAACCAGGTAAAGACAACACAAGGAAACAGATTTACAGGCCAATATCCCTCATGAACATAGATGCCAAAATCCTCAACAAAATTCTTGCAAATCGGATCCAGCAGTACATCAGAAAGATCACACACCACGACCAAGTAGGATTTATCCCAGGGATGCAAGGATGGTACAATATCTGCAAATCAATAAACATGATACATCACATAAACAAATTGAAAGATAAAAATCACATAGTCATATCAATTGATGCAGAAAAAGCATTTGACAAAATACAACACCCTTTCTTGATAAAAACCCTCAGCAAAGTAGGAATAGAGGGATCATACCTCAACATAATAATGTAAAACCCTTATACATCAAACCTACAGCCAACATCATACTCAATGGGCAAAAACTATAACCATTTCACCTAAAAACAGTAATGAGACACAGATGCCCACTTTCGCCACTCTTGTTCAACATAGTACTAGAAGTGCTAGCCATAGCAATTAGACAAGAAGAAATAAAAGTTATCCAAATTGGAAAAGACGTAAAACTGTCATTATTCACAGATGACAATACTATACATAGAAAACCCCAAAGACTCCATCCAAAAATTATTAGACTTAATAAATGAATCTGGCGGTGGGGAAGATGACTGCCAACGGGAAGGCAGACTGCAAAATATTGTGTGAGAGAGAGAACGAAAGGAGAGGGTGTGGACGTACAGGAGAGTGTAAATTTGTGGGTGAGAGATAGCTATACTCCAGGGGACTGGTGGAGACTGCCGGATCGGGCTCCCCTAACCCGGCAGCCTCCACTGCTGCTAAAATCTCTCCCAGAGCAGCTGGCTCTGCCACAGAGACCGCGCCAACTTGAAGGGGAGAGTAGTTGTTATCAGAAGCATATGCATCCAGGGACCTTGCATCCATGGCACCCAGGGACCAGCTACGAAACCAGGAACACTGGATCTCAAGCAGCGTGAATATGTGGACTCAGACGAGCCCTGCTCCTCATGGAAAGGTCAGGTTTCGCCTAGATAAAGGTGTGGTTTGTAATCCAGGTTGGAGAGAGGAACATGCATGGGGGAAGTCTGCACCCCACAAAGTCCACGGCCGTTGGGGACAGCATGATCTGCAAGTGTGGAAGGGGATCCGCAGGGGTGCTGGCAGAATGGAACTCTAATAATCAGCCCAAAGCTTGACTGGGCACAAAAAGGAAGCCTTGGGATTTGCCAGTGTGCCAGCTGCTTAGTGCCAGGGGAGAGAGGACGTGCGTAAAAGATGTTTGGAGAATTGTGCCCAGAGTTGGACGGTGGAGGTTGCGAGCTCACACACTTACTCTGGCTCTTTTTTTTTTTTTCCTCTTTAAATCAGCAGTTCTCAACCTGTGGGTCGCGACCCCTTTGGGGGTCGAACGACCCTTTCACAGGGGTCACCTAAATACATCCTGAATATCAGATGTTTACATTACAATTCATAACAGTAGCAAAATTACAGTTATGAAGTAGCAATGAAAATAATTTTATGGTTGGGGGTCACCAGAACATGAGGAACTGTATTAAAGGGTTGTGGCATTAGGAAGGTTGAGAACCACTGCTTTAAATCCTTGCTTTTGATTACTAAACCCAATTCATAGGAGTGTCCAATTAGGGACACTCACAGAGATTGCAGGGGAACATTGTTTTTGTGGAACTTGGGAATCAGAGCAGGGAGTAACGATCAAGGAACCAGCTCTGGGGCAGTCGATTCTCCCAAACCAGTATTAAGTGCGATATGGAAAAAAAACCTAAATACTGGCTAGAGAGGACTTATAGCCCCAGAGGTCAATCCAGAAACACTGCCACCCAGAGGTAAAATTGAATCACAAATTGACTCTTCAGTAAACACAAATAAAGGCAGTCTGGGAAACAAAGAAATACTGCCTGCTTTAAAATCAGAACTGTGGTTTACAACACGTAGGAGTATTGTATCACAGGGAACTTCAATACTCTCCTGAATACCTGACAGGAAAAAGGCGTGCCAAACAGAAGAGTAGAGGAAATGAATGACCTTCACTACTGCACATTTTTTTTCACCTTTTACTTAAGAAGCTAATTTTTTTCTTTTTTTCCCTCACTTGATTTTACCTTTTTAATTATTATATTTTTATTTTTAATTAGTATTATTACTACTATTATTGTAGCCTTTTTTTTAAAGTGTCATTTTATGTCCTAGCTGGTTTGGCTCAGTGGATAGAGCATTGGCCTGAGGACTGAAGGGTCCCAGTTTCAACTCTGGCCAAGGGCACATGTCTGGGTTGTGGGCTCGATCCCCAGTGGGGAGCATGCAGGAGGCAGCTGATCAGTGATTCTCTCTCATCATTGATGTTTCTATCTATCTCTCTCTCTTCCTCTCTAAAATCAATAAAAATATATTTTTTAAAAGTGTCATTTTATTTTATCTTTATTTTATTTTAGGATTAATGTTCTGCATTCTATTTTCATTTTTCCTTTAGCATCTTTTTACTCTATCTCAAAATTACCTTTATGCCAACACTCCATCCCTCACTTTTCCCCTTTTGTTGTCTTGTTCTCTTACTCTATTTCTGTTAGATTTTCCCTATTTCTTCTTTTTACCACCTGTTAAAAATTCATCCTACTTATGAATCTAATTTCCCATCCCTGCTCCAAGTCCATACACACCTCTCTCTTCACTTTCTTCACTATCAAATTTTTTTTCTCTTCCCTTTTTTTTTGTTTTTTTCTGTTGTTATTATTTTTTTGTTTTGTTTTTTGTACTGTTTTTATTATTATTATTTTGTTTTGTTTTGCCTTGCTTTCTCTCTGTCCTATTGTTCTTGTTTGCTTGATTGTTGATTAGATTGTTTTGGGGTTTTTTGCTTGTTTGTGAGATTGTTTCCCTTTTTTTTTTTTTGTTTTTGTTTTTATTTTTTGCTTCTGTTTTTCCTCTCCTCACTTGTTATTAGTTGTTGTTTGTAGTTTTCATTCATCTCTAGGTGTTTGTTATTTGCATTTTTGGGGATTAGTTGTTGTTCTACTGGAGTTTTCTCCCCATATAAATAGTTGTCCCCCTTCTTTTTTATTCTCTTTCTTCTCTCACTTTTTTCCCTTTTCTCAATATCATTTTTGCACTTCTTTTTCTTTTCTTATCCCCTAACTCTCTTTTCTCGGGTAGTCACTTTTATTTGGGGTTATTAGTATCATGAATACATTTGTGTTCAGTGCCTTATGCGTTGTGCTTTGCTGTGTTGCATTTTATGCCTTTAAATCAACGCAGGAGAGAGAGAGCTACATAACCAGACACCTGGAGAAGAGAGATCATGGGGAGACAAAGAAACAGCCTGCAAATGAAAGAAAAGGAGGCATCACCAGAAAAAAAAGTGAAAAGGAGGCAAGCAATATGTCAGAGAAAGAATTCAGAGAAATGGTCATAAGGTGGCTGAAAAGAATGGAAGACAAATTCAACAATATGTGTAAGAACCAAGAGGAAATGAAGAAGAACCAAGAAGAAATGAAAAATGATATCTCTGCTATAAAGAACTCAATGGAAAGCATCAACAGTAGACTAGCAGAAGCAGAGGACCACATCAGTGAGCTAGAAGACAAGGTAGGAAAAAATACCCAAGCAGAGCAGCATCTAGGAAAAAAACTTAAAAAACAGGAGGAGAGCCTAACAGAACTTTGGGACAACACGAAATGAAACAACATCTGCATAATAGGGATGCCAGAAGGAGAGGAAACTGAGCAAGAAATAGAAACCTGTTTGAAGAAATAATGACAGAAAACTTCCCTGATATAGGGAAGAAAAAACTCACACAAATCAAGAAGCTCACAGAGTCTCAAACAAAATGAACCCCAAAGACCAACGCCAAGGCACATTATAATTAAATTGGCAACAACCAATGACAAAGTAAGAATCTTTAAAAGCAGCCAGAGAGAGACAGAAAGTTACCTAAAAAGGATCCCCCATCAGACTAGCGACTGATTTCTCAACAGAAACACATCAGGCAAGAAGGGAATAGAATGAAATATACAAAGTCATGCAAAGGGAGGGTCTGAATCCAAGAATACTGTACCCAGCAAGGCTATCAAACAAAATTGAGAGTGAAATCAGAAGCTTCACAGACAAAAAAGGACTAAGGGAGTTTATTACCACCAAACCAGCAATGCAAGAAATGCTAAAGAGTCTGCTATAAAAAGAAGAAATAGGAAATGAAGAAAGAACACAGGTGTAAAGAATAAAAATGGTGACAAACAAGTACCTATCAATAATAACTTTAAATGGTAATGGATTAAATGCCCCAATTAAAAGACACAGGGTAGCTGAGTGGATAAGAAAACATGACCCATATATCTGCTGTCTACAGGAAACCCAACTTAGAAAAAAGGACTCACACAGACTGACAGTAAAGGGATGGAAAACGATTTTTCAGGCGAATGGAAATGAAAAATAGGCTGGGGTAGCAATACTTATATTGGACAAATTAGATCTCAAAGTGAAGGACATAACAAGAGATAAGGAAGGCCACTTCAGAATACTAAAGGGAGCAATCCAACAATAAAATATAACTCTGGTAAACATATACACACCCAATATAGGAGCACCCAAATACATAAAAAAAACTTTTGGAGGATATCAAGGGAGAGACTGATAGCAATAGAGTCATAGTCAGGGACTTTTAATACCCCACTATCACCATTGGACAAATCCTCTAAACAAAAAATCAGCAAAGAAACATCAATCCTAAATTATGCACTAGATCAGATGGAATTAATTGACATCGTCAGAACATTTCACCCCAAAGCTACAGAATATACATTCTTTTCAAGTGTACATGGGTCATTTTCAAAGATATACTATATATATTGAGTCACAGGAAAAGTCTCTTCAAATTCAAGAAGACAGAAATCATATCAACCACCATCTCAGACCACAACGGCATAAAACTAAAAATCAACAACAATAAAAACAATTAAAAAAAATCAAACACCTGGAGGATAAATAGCATGCTGTTAAACAATGACTGGGTTACCAGAGAGATCAAAGAAGAAATAAAAAGCATCATGGCAACAAACAACAATGAAAACACAACAATACAAAATCTATGGGACTCAGTGAAAGCAGTCTTGAGAGGGAAGTTCATAGCTCTACAGGCCTCCCTCAAAAAACAAGAAACAATGGTAATAAATTATCTAACCCTACAACTCAAAGAGTTAAAAAGAGAGCAACAAGAAAAGCCCAGTGTAAGCAGAAGGAAGGAAATAATAAAGATCAGAGCAAAGATAAAGGACATAGAGACCAAAAAAATAATACAAAAGATCAACAAAACCAAGAGCTGGTTCTTTGAATGGATAAACAAGATTGATGAACCTCTAGCCAGGCTCACCAAGAAGCAAAGAGAGAGGACCCAAATAAACAAAATCAGAAATGAAAGAGGCCAAATAACAACAGACCCCACAAAAATATAAAAGATTATGAAAAAATACTATGAACAACTCTATTCCAACAAAATGGACATATTCTTAGAAAAATACAAGCTCCCAAAACTCAACCAAGAAGAGTCAAAAAACCTGAATAGGTCAATAACTACCAAAGAAATTGAAACAGAAATCAAAAACCTTCCAGCAAACAAAAGCCCTGGTCTGGATGGCTTTACAGGGGAGTTTTACCAAGCATTCAAAGAACTAAAACCTATCCTACTCAGACTATTCCAAAAAATTCAAGAGGAAGGCACACTTCCAAGCTCTTTCTATGAAGTCATCATTACCCTAATCCCAAAACCAGATAAAGATACCACAAAAAAAGAGAACCACAGGCCAATATCCTTGATGAACATAGATGCCAAAATCCTCAACAAAATCCTAGCAAATTGGATTCAGCAATGCATTAGAAAGATCATACACCATGACCAAGTGGGATTTATTCCAGGAATGTAAGGATGGTTCAATATCCGCAAATCAATAAATGTGATACATCACATAAACAAACTGAGAGACAAAAATCACATAATCATATCAATTGATACAGAAAAATCATTTGACAAAATACAATACCCTTTCTTGATAAAAACTCTCAGCAAAGTAGGAATAGAGGGATCATACCTCAACATAATAAAAACCCTATATGACAAACCTACAGCCAACATCATACTCAATTGGCAAAAACTAAACCCATTTCCCCTAAGAACAGGAACAAGACAAGGATGCCCACTTTCACCACTCCTGTTCGACATAGTACTAGAAGTACTAGCCATTAGATCAGACAAGAAGAAAAAATAAAAGGCATCCAAATTGGAAAAGAAGTAAAACTGTCCTTATTTGCAGATGACATGATATTATACATAGAAAACCCCAAAGACTCCATCAAAAATCTATTAGACCTAATAAATGAATTTGGCAATGTAGCAGGATACAAAATTAACACCCAGAAATCTATGGCATTTTTATACACCAATAATGAACTCACATAAAGAGAAATGAAAAAAAATCCCATTTACTATTGCACCAAAAAAATTAAGATACCTAGGAATAAACTTAACCAAGGATGTAAAAGAGCTGTACACAGAAAATTACAGGACACTGAAAAAAGAGATAGAAGAAGACATAAACAAATGGAAGAACATACCATGTTCATGGATTGGTAGAATCAACGTCATTAAAATGTCCATACTACCTAAAGCAATCTATAGATTCAATGCAATAGCTATTAAAATACCAATGGTATATTTAAAAGATCTAGAAAAAACTCTCCAAAAATTGATCTGGAATAAAAAAAGACACCGAATAGCCACAGCTATCCTGAGAAAGAACAAAGTTGGAGGGATCACAATTCCAGGCATCAAACTATATTACCAAGCCATGGTTCTCAAAACTGCCTGGTACTGGCACAAGAACAGACATATAGACCAATGGAACAGAACAGAGGACCCAGAAATTGACCCAAGCCATTATACTCAATTAATATTCGACAAAAGAGGCAAGAGCATACAGTGGAGTCAAAACAACCTCTTTAATAAATGGTGCTGGGAAATTTGGTGAGATATATGCAAAAAAAAAATGAAACTAGACCACCAACTTACACCATACACAAAAACAAACTCAAAATGGCTACAGGACTTGAATGTAAGACAGGAAACCATAAAAATCCTACAAGACTCCATAGGCAGCAAAATTGCAGACATATTTTGTAGCAATATCTTTACAGACACAGATCCTAAGGCAAGAGAGACTAAGGAGAAAATAAACAAATGGGATTACATCAAAATAAAAAGCTTCTGCAGAGCAAAAGAAACCACCAACAAAACAACAAGAAAGCCCACTGCATGGGAGAACATATTTGCAATGTTATCTCCAATAAGGGTTTAATCTCCAGCATTTACAGGGAACTCATACAATTCAACAAAAGGAAAATAAACAATCCAATCAAAAAATGGGCAAAGGAACTAAATAGAATCTTTTCGAAAGAGGACACTCAAAAGCCAAGAGACACATGCTCAAAGTCACTAATCATCTGAGATGCAAATCAAAACGACAATGAGGTACCACCTCACACCTGTCAGGATGGCTATCATCAACAAATCAACAAATGACAAGTGCTGGAGAGGATGTGGAGAAAAAGGAACACTCGTGCACTGCTGGTGGGAATGCAGACTGGTACAGCCATTGTGGAAAACAGTATGGTGCTTCCTCAGAAATTTAAAAATGGAACTGCCAGTTGATCCAGTAATACCACTTCTAGGAATATATCCCAAGAAAACAGAAACACCAATCAGAAAGGATATATGCACCCCTATGTTCATAGCAGCACAGTTTACAATAGCCAAGATTTGGAAACAGCCTAAATGCCCATCAACAGATGAGTGGATTAGAAAACTATGGTACATCTACACAATGGAATACTATGCTGCTATAAAAAAAAAAAAGGAATTCTTACCATTTGCAGCAGCATGGATGGAAATGGAGAGCATTATGCTAAGTGAAATAAGCCAGGAAGTGAAAGAAAAACACCACATGATCTCACTCATTTATGAATAATAAAGAACATTATAACTTGATGAACAAAAAGATATATATAGAGGCAGAAAAGCATGGAGCAGACTGTCAAATTACAGTGGGAAGCCTGGTGAGTGTTGGGGGGGCGGGGAGGTAAGAGATCAACCAAAGGACTTGTATTCATGCATATAAGCATAACCAATGGACACAAGACACTGGGGGGAGGGGGAGGGCATGTGCCAGGGGTAGGGGAGGCCGGGGGGAGGTCAATGGGGGGGGGGGGGGAGGAGACATATGTACTACTATCTGTAATACTTTAAACAATAAAATAAAATTTAAAAAAATAAATGCTGACAAAACCAAGATGGCGGCATATGTAAACACCGCAGATTGCTGCTTAGCACAACCACTTCAAGAATACAACTAAAGGCGGAACGGACATCATCCAGAACCACAGGAAGGCTGGCTGAGTGGAAATTCTACAACTAGAAGCAAAGAGAAAAGCATACTGAGACTCAGAGGAGGTGCGTGCGGAAGTAAAGTACAGAGGTACGGAGGTGCACGTGGAGAGGGCTGGCAACTGAGGACACGGTTGTATTTTTCTATCGGTAGGGAGTCTCAAGCTCTGAACTCCAGTTCCGGGAGAGTCTGTGGGGACCCAGACTCATACGGGGAGAAACTGGACTGTCTGGCATCGGTCGGAACTCGAGGGCAGCTTTCTATCGGAGGTGCTTGCAGTGATTACTACGGGACACTGAGACACGGGGCCTCTGAGGGCAGCCATAGCTGCTTGCTCCGCCCTGTTGATCCCCTGGGGCCCCCAACCCGCCCAAACTGTGGGCTGGCTTTTGCATATGAAAGGCCTGGCCCTTTGCAATCTGAAAATTACCTAACAAACTGGCAGCTGGCCCAAGGCCCTAGGGCAACTTGCATTGCTTCACAGCTGAGCTCCTGCTGGGTAGCCTCAGGGAGAGGCTAGATTAGCATCTCCTTAGAGATCCAGGAGCCAGTGTGCCCGGTGGTCAGAGTGGGACCATCCAGATTGCAGCTCCTTGGATCCATAAAGGACACACTCAGGGGGCAGACTCAGTGAGCACCAAAGCCCCACTTAAGCAAGTCTTGCCCCAGAGGGGAGTCTCCAGCACAGAAGTTCTCTCACTGCAAACACAACTGATTCTCACAGCCAACTGATCTGGAGGTCAATTCCTCCCAGTGATACTTACAACAATCAAGGCTTAACTACAACAAGACTGTGCACAAAGCCCACAAGGGGGTGCACCAAGAGTGTCCACCTCAGGTAATTGGGGAGGCTGAGCCACTGGGACCTATAGGACACCTAGCACAGAAAGCCACTCTATCAACACAGGGAAGCATAAAAAATGTGGAGACAAAGAAACAGGACACAAATGACAGAAATGGAGAAAAGCAAACTACTGGATATAGAGTTCAAAACCACACTTTAAAGGTTTTTCAAGAACTTTCTAGAAACCGCCGATAAATTTATTAAGACCCTCAAAAAGTCGGGTGAGACCGCCGATAAATGTAGTGAGACCCTCAAGAAATCTAGTGAGACCCTTGAGGTTATGAAAAAGGGCCAACTAGAAATTAAGCATACACTGACTGAAATAAAGGATATTATGCAGAGTTCCAACAGCACACTAGAGGATCGCAAGAATCAAGTCAAAGATTTGAAATACAAAGAAGCAAAAAACATCCAACCGGAAAAGCAAAATGAAAAAAGAATCCAAAAATATGAAGATAGTGTAAGGAGCCTCTGCGACAGCTTCAAGTGTACCAACATCTGAATTATAGGGGTGCCAGAAGAAGAGAGAGAGCACGATATTGAAAACCTATTTGAAGAAATAATGACAGAAAACTTCCCCTACCTGGTGAAAGAAATAGACTTACAAGTCCAGGAAGCGCAGAGAACACCAAACAAAAGGAATCCAAAGAGGACCACACCAAGACATATCATAATTAAAATGCCAAGAGCAAAAGACAAAAAAGAGAATCTTAAAAGCAGCAAGAGAAAGACAGTCAGTTACCTACAAGGGAGTACCCATACGACTGTCAGCTGATTTCTCAACAGAAACTTTGCAGGCCAGAAGGGAGTGGCAAGACATATTCAAAGTGATGAATACCAAGAACCTACAACCAAGATTACTTTATCCAGCAAAGCTATCATTCAGAATTGAAGGTCAGATAAAGAGCTTCACAGATAAGGAAAAGCTAAAGGAGTTCATCACCACCAAACCAGTATTATATGAAATGCTGAAAGGTATCCTTTAAGAAGAGGAAGAAGAAGAAAAAAGTAAAGATACAAATTATGAACAACAAATACACATCTATCAACAAGTGAATCTAAAAATCAAGTGAATAAATAATCTGATGAATGAATAAACTGGTGATTATAATAGAATCAGGGACATAGAAAGGGAGTGGACTGACTATTCTTGAGGGGAAAAGGGGTGTGGGGGATGCGGGAAGAGACTGGACAAAAATCGTGCACCTATGGATGAGGACAGTCGGGGGGCGTGAAGGCGGAGGGTGGGGTGGGAACCAGGTGGAGGGGAGCTATGGGGGGAAAAAGAGGAACAACTGTAATAATCTGAACAATAAAGATTTAATTTAAAAAATAAAATAAATATAAATAAATAAATGCTCATAAAAATTAAAAATAAAATAAAATAAATGAATTTGGCAATGTAGCAGGATACAAAATTAACACCAAGAAATCTATGGCATTTTTATACACCAATAGTGAATTTACAGAGAGAGATTAAAAAAACAATCCCATTTACCATCGCACCAAAAAAATTAAGATACCTAAGAATACACTTAACTAAGTGTATTCTTAAGTAAAAGACCCATACTCATAAAACTACAGGACACTGAAAATAGAGATAGAGGAAGACATAAACAGATGAAAGAACATACTGTGTTCATGGATTGGTAGAATCAACATCATTAAAATATCCATACTACCCAAAGCAATCTATAGATTCAATGCACTCCCCATTAAAACACCAATGGCATATTTCACAGACTTAGAACAAACTCTCCAAAAATTCAACTGGAATAAAAAAAGACCTCTAATAGCTGCAGCAATCCTGAGAAAGAAGAACAAAGTAGGAGGGATCTCAATACCAGATATCAAGCTGTATTACAAAGCCACTGTTCTCAAAACTGCTTGGTACTGGCACAAGAACAGGCATATAGACCAATGGAATAGAATAGAGAACCCAGAAATTGACCCAAACCACTATGCTCAATTAATATTTGACAAAGGAGGCAAGAACATACAATGGAGTCAAGACAGTCTCTTCAACAAATGGTTTTGGGGAAATCGGACAGATACATGCAAAAAAAATGAACAAAAACATATCCAGAGACAGAGAAGCATCGATGAGACCATCCAACCTCAGAGGGAAGGTAGGGGAGGATGGGGGTAAGGAGAAGAGATCAACCAAAGGACTTGGATGCATGCATATAAGCCTAACTAATGGACACAGACACCGGGGGGGCGGGGGGGGGGGTGAGGGCATGAGTGGGGGATAGGGGGGCAATGATTGGATTAGAACACATATGTAATACCTTAATCAATAAAGAAAAACAAAGAAACAAAAAATAACAAACAAGAAAAAAATGAAACTAGACCACCAACTTACACCATACACAAAAATAAACTCAAAATGTTATCCATGTAAAATCTCAGACATATGCCAAAGCAATATCTTCACCGATACAGCTACTAGGGCAATGGAAACTAAAGAGAAAATAAACAAATGGAATATCAAAGAAAAACTTCTGCACAGCAAAAGAAACCATCAACAAAACAAGAAAGCAAAAACAAACAAACAAAAACAAGAAAGCACACTGCATGGGAGAACATGTTTGCCAATGTTATCTCCAATAAGGTTTAATCTCCCACATTTATAAGGAAGTCATACAACTTAAAAAAAGTAAGATAACCCAATCAAGAAATGGGCAACGGACCTAAATAGATACTTTTCGAAAGAGGACATAAGGAAGGTCAAGAAACATATGAAAACATGCTCAAAGTCACTAATTATCTGAAAGATGCAGATCAAAACAACAATGAGGTACCATCTCACACCTGTCAGAAGGCTATCATCAACAAATGACAAGTGCTGGCGAAGTTGCAGAGAAAAAGGAACCCTTCTGGCTGAAACCGGTTTGGCTCAGTGGATAGAGCGTCAGCTTGCAGACTGAAAGGTCCCAGATTCGATTCCGGTCAAGGGCATGTACCTGGGTTGTGGGCACATCTCCAGTAGGAGATGTGCAGGAGGCAGCTGATCGATGTTTTTCTCTCATCGATGTTTCTAGCTCTCTATCTCTCTCCCTTCCTCTCTGTAAAAAATCAATAAAATATCTATTTTTTTTAAAAAAAAAAGGAACCCTTCTGCACTGCTGATGGGAATGCAAACTGGTGTAGCCACTGTGGAGAACGTTATGGAGTTTCCTCAAAAAATTAAAAATGCAACTCCCATTTGACCCAGTGATCCCACTTCTAGGAATATATCCCAAGAAACTAGAAACACCAATCAGAAAGGATATATGCACCCCTATGTTCATAGCAGCACAATTTACCATAGCTAAGATGTGGAAACAGCCTAAGTGCCCATCAGCAGATGAGTGGATTAAAAAACTGTGGTACATCTACACAATGGAATACTATGTTGCTATAAAAAGGAAGGAACTTCTACCATTTGCAACAGCATGGAAGGAATTGGAGAGCATTATACTAAGCGAATAAGTCAGTCAGAGAAAGATAAATATCACATGATCTCACTCATTTGTGGAATATAATGAACAACATAAACAGATGAATAAAAACAGATCCAGAGACAGAGAAGCATAGATCAGATGCTCAAACCTCAGAGGGAAGGTGGGGGAGGGTGGGGATAAGGAGGACAGATCAACCAAAGGACTTGTATGCATGCATATAAGCATAACCAATGGACACATACACCAGGGGGTTGAGGGCATAAGTGGGTTGGGGGGGCAATGGGGGGGAAAAGACACCTATGTAATACCTTAATCAATAAAGAAAGAAAAAAACTGGCATCAGTTAACCTTTCTTGCCAAAAAAAAAAGAATATGTATATATAGATAGATAGATAACAGAGTTCTAAATAGGCTTTTCCATGTTCAGAAGTTCTTTTTTCAACTATATATAAAATTACAGAACAGAGTAAAATCACTGCCTCCAAACACAACATGAGCTAAGTTTAGATACCATCAATATTTTGTCCAAGCCCACTTCACAAAATGAACAAGCTTGGAAAATGCGGCACACATGGGGAATCTAGGGTCATAGTTTCATGAATAATTATTGTCATGACAATTGTTACCATCATAAAATATATAGAATGCTAGTGCTACTATGGAGCACCAAAAAAAGGCTGAATTTTTGCTTCAATTTGAAACATTTTTCTCTATTATTCTTCTTGACCCATCACCAGCTTGTTTCTGCTGCTATTGTACTAGGGGGAAAACATTCATGCCTCATATGAATGTAGGAATACTTTTGCTTTCCTTTCTGTAAGTGTATCCTGAATACCCCCTTCAGAAACTTGCACAATGACTTATTCATACAAGTGTTTTCCTACAAACCAGCCTCTGCTGAGATCCTTAGTAAAAGGAGAGTATCATTATTACAATCACATTTCAATGCATTTTAGAAGTTCAACAAAAACTAAATTAGCAAGACCACCAATGCCTTTCAAAATTGTTAACGCAATTCTATGAAAGAATAGCCCTTTACTTAGGCTTTCAAATTTCTGACCATGAAATCTGACCCATTAGTATCATTTTGATTAGAAAATATTGCTTACCCAGTAAAGGATCACATCTCTGGAAGTGGAAGTAAACTTTCCCTATATGTAGCATTTTGCTTTCTTTAGAGAAAAGACACTCTCATGAATATCTAAAGGAAATTATTTTATTTTTTTGAGATTCTCAATTACCTTCTAGATAAAAGAAAAACAAAAAATATTGGCATTTCAGCTCTAAATAAATAACATTAACATTTAAAGTTAACTTAAATGGGTTTTTTACTTGCTAAGAGCTTTAGTTATTAACATACTACTATGATACATAAATATATTAATTCACACCTATCCCACAGGCTACTACTAATGGAAATTTAGCAATCTGAAGATTTATAAAACCTTTGGATCAACTCATTCTATGCCTTTTGTGTTTTTCAAAACAAGACCTTTGGCCAAAACTTTAGCTTTATTTGTGTAAACCATAAATTTTAATTACTAATGAATAAAAAATGTGCCTTAAGTCATGCCATGTTCTACTGAGAGCTATGTGCCCATGAACTTGTCATAAATTGGATTCTGATAACAGCCTACATTTCCTACAGTGTCTCCTGTCATCTTGGATCCTTGAAATCTCATTTAGGATGAAAAAAGAGTATAATTTCTCTCCTTTTAAAAGTAATTCATAATCCTAATTTAATATATTTAAACTGTCAGCTAAGCATTCAGATAATGTTTCAAGATCCAGCCTTTGCTCTCAAGGGTATGTTTAATGCAGCTTCATAATGCTATGAATTAATGCTAGTACGCTGTCAAGAAGAAACAAATAATTAAGTACCCACTGAAGCAAAACAAATACTCCAATATCGATACAACACATAAAACACCACAACTTGTCAGGTAATTTAGCATGCTGGAATTCTTTCAATATTCTTTCAATTGACAGTAGTGGCCCAATTCTAAAGGTAATCTGGAATTTTTATCATGTATTGAAATTGAATTCCTTTTAAATATTGAACCCTGCACATTTTAACAGCATTTATTTCATGGCCTCATACATATCCACATTTATTCAGCTGTCAGAACCAAACTAGCACCAAGAGAAAGGACCAAAGAAAATCAGGTACAATACTCCCTTCCCCTTCAGAAGGGACCCAAACTAAAACCACTTAAAATTCATAAAGAACTACAATTATAAGAGCAAACAACAGTGGGATTTACTGACTTACATGACACTTGCGACTGCAGATGTTAGGAAGATTTACCTAATAACCAAAATAAAACAAGAATTAATGAGTAGACGCAGTAGAGGCTGGATATACCCTGAAATTTTTTGTTCTTTCCTTCTTTTCTTTAAATATATTTTATTGATTTTTTACAGAGAGGAAGGGAGAGGGACAGAGAGTTACAAAGTGCTTCCTGCACACCTCCTACAGGAGATAAGCCCGCAACCAAGGTACATGCCCTTGACTGGAATCGAACCTGGGACCCCTTCAGTCCACAGGCTGACGCTCTATCCACTGAGCCAAACCGCTCAGGGCTGTTCTTTCTTTTTTATTGAGTTATCCCTAATGCTTAGTACAGTGTCTATACCTAGTAATCATTGTTGAATGAATAAATAAGTATGTTTGAATCCTACATTGGCCTCAACTCTAAAACTAGTTTACCATAGCTTTGCTTACCTTGGAATTAAAAAGGATTAAACATACTTTCCTTCCATGTTGTATTTCAGCAACTTAGAACATCAAATAACCTCTTTCTCTTTCTCTGCCAACCTTCCCCCTGCCTTTAATTCAGTTATTAGGTTTGGCCTATGTGCTTGGATGGATCTATATGATTTATTAGAGAAACCCTAACTGCTGTAACAAATAAAACCAAAAATTTCACAGACTCGACATAATTACAGTATCTTTCTTGCTCATCTAATAATACTAAGAAGAACAGAAGGAGTAGCCCTTCCATAAAGCCACAGAAACTCAGGATTACATAAATTCTGCCATCTTCACCACAGAGCTTATAAATTCATTGGGGTGGGGGCGGGTGAGGATCACCCTCCCAACTAACTCAAAGGAAAGAAGAGCCTGGCAAAGAGTATAACAGGTTTTTTAGTCAGACTTGAAAGTGATGTGCATCACATACAATCACTTTACATTTGCTAAAACCCAATCCATGGCTACATCTAATTACAAGGGGATCCTGGAAAATGTAGACTCCAGCTGTGCAGCCACTTCTCACCAACAGCTCTACAACATGTAAGATGAGGGACAAGAGGGGAGCATATCAAATACTTAGCTTGATGGTTCCATGTATCTGCCACACAGGTTTCCTAATCAGAGACGAGATGTAAGGCAGCTTGAGACCAGGACTGCCTGATGCTATCAATCTCAGGTTACCATAGTTACCTTTGAGACACATGTTGAACACCAAAACATGGAAAGACTCAAGACGACTGAAGCCCTAATCGGTTTGGCTCAATGAACAGAGCATCAGCCTGCGGACTCAAGGGTCCCAGGTTTGATTCCAGTCAAAGGCATGTACCTTGGTTGCGGGCACATCCCCAGTAAGGAGTGTGCATGAGGCAGCTGATCGATGTTTCTAACTCTCTATCCCTCTCCCTTCCTCTCTGTAAAAAAATCAATAAAATATATATATTTTTAAAAAGATGACTGAAGACTATTAATTTGATTTATTTACTAAGAAATTTGGGGGGAGGGGGAAGAGGGAATATTACTTTTGACATCATCCAGAAGCCATTAAGTGACAACACAATTTCCCTATTCCATGTGACTACTACTTCAAGTGTATAGGAAACTAGGAATCAGTAATAGAAACCAACTTTCTATCTTCAGGAGTGGAATATGTTATTTCCATTACATTGCCAGTTAAAATCAGTGAAATGAGTCTTTAATACCATCTTTAAACTGTCTTCAATATAGTCATAGATCTTATTCTTAGAAGAAATGTGCCATAAACATGGTCTTATTCATTTTCTCCCAAAGAAAGTCTGATCATCATCTCAGCAGAAACTTTAATTCTAGAAGTCAAATATAACAAGGTTCACGAAGGCATTTTTGAAGGTTTTAAAATTACATCAACTTCTGCCTCTATGCTTATCTTTTTACTGGCGATACCAAGAGAACTATAAATCTAATGAAACATTTTGAACTCTTTCAAGGGGTCAGTAATCCAAAAGAATGAACTTAGTTAGAAATCATTATTCCCAAAACTATCTAAAAAGGTTGAATAGAGCACTAGTTAATAATCTTAGGAAGATTATAACTAATTCAGTCTCCATATAATAAAAATCATTTGCCACAGGAAAAATGATACAGATACTATGCAGCTTCTTCTTCCAGCCAGGGCAGTTATTGAACAAAATTAAAAGAACAAAGTAATGTCCAATTGTGGTAATTGGGGGCAAAAGAATTTGTCATGGTAAACTGTAAAAATAACTAAGAGTTAAAATTTTCTAGAGACAGATTAAAAGTTCTAATCATTTAACCTTCTTTATATGTCATGCAACACCTTACCCATTTAGGACAGAACGAAAGGATACAGAAAACTTCTCACTTCTCCATACAACACACATAACTCCTTCTGCAATATGTTCTACCCACTCACCTGAATTATATGCATAACCTTTCAAAGTACTTCTCTCTGAAATTCACAACAGCAAGAAATCTACATATGAACTCCACCTTGATGAGAATTTAACAGTGATTTGGTTAAGTATAATTAAGGACACCACACTGGAAAAAGAAAAATTGTGTTAACTGAGCTGACAATATGCTGTACATTGCAACTTGGTCCAGTTTACCTTCTGATCAATAATGGTGCTTGGAACTAAAGAGGAAATACTAGTAGATTGAGCATAGCAATTAAAAATTGGTCTGAAATAACAGGAGCCACTTCAGATGAAACTCAACTACGTTTGAAAAATGTGATTTCTGCCCAGCCAGCATGGCTCAGTGGTTGAGCATCAACCTATGGACCAGGAGGTCACAGTTCGATTCCTGGTCAAGGCACATGCCCAGGTTGCAGGCTCAATCCCCAATGTGGGACGTGCAGGAGGCAGTCGATCAATGATTCTCTCTCATCATTGATGTTTCTATCTCTCTCACCCCCTCTCCCTTCCTCTCTGAAATCAATAAAAATACTTTTTAAATGTGATTTCTTAAAGGTCAAAACAGTTCCAGGCTACTATGTACAGACTCTATTTTCACATCAATTTTAGAAAACTGGAGAACCATGCTGGTCTGCACAACATATAACATTTCCCATTTTGCATTTTGTGATTTGAAAGAGAAATACCCTGATATTCCATTCAGATGAACTATGCAGTGAAAAACAAGTACTCTCAGCGATGTGGATCTAATTTATTTTCATTTGTGAAGCTGCTCTAATATGTGCTGCAATTAAATTTCCTGGGTAATCTCTCGGGTACGCTCCAACACCAGCCGCTCAGCCACCTTTTCTGCACTTTTTAACATAACACTGGTAACAACAGAAGCTGATCCCCTTAAGATAGCAGCAACATAAACTTGGAAACCTATTTCTCCACTCTACATTTACAATTTTGTTCCCTGGGTGAGCATGGTATGGTGCTTTGCTTATTCTTGTTAGCCTCATTGGGAGGGGCGGCGGGGGGGGGGGGGGGGGGGGGAGAGATCATCCTATAATCTTGCTCTGGTCTGTTTTTCATTTCATATATAAACATTATGTTCAGTCAGCCCTGAGTAGCAGGATGAGTATAAGCAAAAATATATTCTTCTTCCAAATTGTTCAGTGCTATTTTGATTGGAGTGAATTTAATTTTCTAATGTGAAATATTATTAACATACTACATAAACTAATTATTTAACCCAACAATCTCAATGAGGTAATTCAGTATCCTTGTTACCCTACAAAACCTCCACAGTAGATATATGATACTTGACACATACACTCTAATTAAACTAATTACAATGCAAGAGGAAAACAGCCTTTGTTTTGTAAATGCCTAATAAAATTGAGCACGAGAGCATTCCAAATGAACATATTAGGCATTGGTTAACCAACAAGTCTTTTTGTCAAGTTGTTTACAAAGGCCAAGAGAAACAGTCTTCCTCAGATATTTCCTTTGGCCATAATTCTCCAACCTAATCCCAAACATTTAATGACTAAACTTAAAATTTAAACTGGGAGAGGAAGCAAAGTAAATTGATGTCGGTATTTATAGACCAACCTAATTTTGCTTAATTATTTCTGACAAGACTAATTAAATAAAGTCACTATTTTACACTACAAGGCATCTTAACTATCTATATAAAGACAGGTTCGGTTGAATTAGGGAGATGCACCAGAAGTTCATCAGTAGTTTTGTATAAGCTGGCTGCAAGAGAGCTATAAAGCACCAAAAGATGTATAGACAACCCTGAATGTAGTAGGACATTATCTAGAAAAAGAGAGAAAATGAACATAGAAAAATAAATGAAAAGAAAACTAAAGGATGGCATGTTACAGTAACATCACTAATGGTGATCTTATAATTTGAAAAACTCTTATTTTCAAGTAACCATATTATCAGTCATGCTACGACTATGCATCAAACACTAGTTACATGCATCATAAAACTAATGAACTCAAGCATAAGTTCTAAAATGCCTAGAAGAAAAGGAGCAAAATTAATGGAACTATTTCTCTTCCTATTCTCACTATATCAGAAAATATTATTCCAGGAAGATGATGGCCAAGTAGTTTTTGAATCTTCCTAAATCTTCATATAAAGTACCTACACAGCAAAAAAATAACTCATGGACAGCATTTATATAACAAGTGCTGTAAGTGACAAGGTATCGCCACAAACCCTAAATTGCAATACAAATGGGGACAAATCACCAACAACCACAAGATGTGTAGTACCAGTGTTTATGAGGATAAAAGCAAAGGGAAGCAGGATGTCTGATGGTCCTGAGCATAAGAAACACCAATAATAACCAACATATGCTCACTGGAAATCATGACAAAAAGTTTGAAAATAGTACCTGAAACTAGAAGGGATTTTGTCCAATCCAATAGTAGGAGAGTACAAGGAAACTACATTAAAACTTGAAGGAGGGCCCTAGCCAATTTGGCTCAGTGGATAGAGTGCTGAAGGGTCCTGGGTTCAATTCCAGTCAAGGACGTGTACCTGGGATGCATGGCCCTGGTCAGGGTGCATGCAGGCAACCAATGTGTTTCTCTCACATCAATGTTTTCTGCCTCTCCCGCTCCCTCTCATTGATTTCTAAAAATCAATGGAAAAATATCCTCGGGTGAGGATTAACAACAACAAAAAAAAGAACTGAAGAAGGTAGAGCAGTCTAAACACTATAAAACTGACCAAACAGTTTCTTCTGAAACAAACCTCCATGGAGGCGTGGGGGGGAGAGTAACAGGGGAAGGGGTAAGAGAGTGGGAATTGAATCAAAATTTGACAGAAGAAGAGAAATAGAGATGAAGGAAAATAAATGTCCAGATGGAAGTGAAGGAAGGAAATAGATACAGAAAATCTCGGAAAGCCATCAATTTTTGAACAATACTCTACAACAATGAAACATGGAGAGCTATGAAGTTAGAAAAATATTATTAGCAATAAAACTATAGTTTTGAGTTGCCCTTTCCTATTAAAAGAAAACAGGGCTTCTTGGATAAATGGTCGATTCCGTGTCTAGGGCAGGATATGAATAAGATAGGCCCTATATACCCTGTCAAAAAATAATCAAAGACAATTATAAACATGTCAAAGGACTCAGTAGCCAATTTTATGAGATTTCTACTGACCAAGATGAGGTAATTTAGCTTCAATAAGAAAAATAATTTCCTTGAATTTACATAAACAAATACTTATACATTCATTTATTAATGAAATTTAAGTTAATAATTTAAAATTAAATTATCACCTTTAAAGTATGATAAATAAAGAGAAAGAATCAAGCATTTATTCTGCCTTTCTTAGCTGATTATACTACTAGGTAAATCAATGAGATAAAGTGTCTATTTACAAAAATAATCCAGAAAATAAATTTTTAAATCAGAGAATATTATCATTTGCAACTATCCTCCACTAAATAAATAGATTTACTATATTGAGTATCAGTGTTTATTATCAAAAACAGAGACAACCAGACACATGTCCCTTCTGTATTCTTGCCAAAATGTCAAACATGAGGCTGACTGACCCTCTGAATCCTACTGCCAATTTCCAGGAAATAGAGAGGAGAAGAACATGTTAAATTATTCAAGAATATACAATGAGCAAAATCCAGACAATAGTAAACTTTTTAAAATCCTCCCTGAGAATATTTGTCACATTGACTTTTAGAGAGAGTGGAAGGGAGGGTGTGGGGGTAGGGGGGGCAAGGGAGAGAGAGAAAAGAGAAATATCAATGTGAGAGAATCCCCAAGCAGGGACTGGGATCACCTGCAACCCAGGTATGTGCCCTTGACTTGGAATTGAACCCAGGACCCTTCAGTGTGAGGGCCAGCGCTCTACCACAGAGCCACACAGGCCAGGGCAGATAGGAAAATTGACAATTCAGATTCTCTAGGTCATTCAACAAGAAATTTATAAGGAAAAGAAAGGGATGAGGTAAGGGTGGAGAGAAGATCAGCAGATTAAAAAGAATCTAAACACATCCATTTATTTTTTAGAGCAGTGATTCCCAAAGTGGGCGCTACCATCCCCCGGTGGGCGCTGCAGCGATCCAGGGGGGCGGTGATGGCCACAGGTGCATTTGGGGGCAATGAGTAACTGCTATTAAAATTTTTTAAAAATTAATTTCCAGGGGCTGAGAAATATTTTTTCTGGAAAGGGGGCGGTAGGCCAAATAAGTTTGGGAACCATTGTTTTAGAGGAAAGGACTGGGATACAGTGTATAAAGAATCACTCATGGTGGTAAAACAGTAAAAAAAAAAAATTAATAGATGTTATTGTTATAAAAGTCAGGATAATGGTTACTCTGACGGCAGGCAGTGTTTGTAACTGGAAGGAGTCACACCAAGAGGTTTCTGGGGTTGCTGGTAAAGTTCAATCTCTTAGCCTGTGTGGTAGTTACAAAGGTTTTTGCTTTAAAATAATTCATCAGCCCGGCTGCTATAGCTCAGTGGTTGAGGATTGACCCATGAACCAGGAAGTTATGACTCGATTCCCAGTCAGGACACATGCCAGGATTGTGGGCTCAATCTCTAGTAGAAGGCATGCAGGAGGCAGCCGATCAATGATTCTCTTAACATCATTGATATTTCTTTCTCTCTCTCCCTCTCCCTTCCTCTCTCTAAAATCAATAAAAATATTTTTTAAAAAATAATAATAATTCATTAGCTGAAAACAATATTAAGAAAAGGAATGGGGGAAAGGCAAAGCAAAGAAAAGCAACAACAAATCCATGCAATCGGAAGATGATAGGACCTGTTAGTCAGAAAGGGACTGAAATAAGACTCTCAAACACCCACCTCCCACATCCAGTGAAAGGATATCTAAGTGGAGGCCAGCAGCAGGCCTCTAATAGCAAGTGCCCATTTCCCACAAATCTCAGGGTGTTCAGATTTCTTGTCACAGTATTTTTGCAGAAGTAGGTTACAGAACTCACTGTAAATCCCGTGATCAAGTAATAGAAAAACTGCCCTAGGAAAATTACACTTTATATTGACATGAAGAAAAGAATTAGCTTCAATGCTTCATCATCTTATATAAAAAACAAAAAGTTGGAATTGAAATGTTTCAGATGATTTTATTTTTTATTGGTTTTCCTTTCTTTCTATATTCCTAACTTCCATAACAATAAAATAACTTTGGCAAGGCAATACATTGTTATGTATTCTCTAACAATATATGAAAGTATAATTTGATGAAATGACAATTTTGAAGCCTGAAGTTACTACAAATGCTAACATAAGACAGAGCAAGATGTGAGAGGAGAAAGCCAATTTCTTGAGTTGAATCATAAACCATGCTGTTGGCATTACACTTCTGCTGCTTTCCACAGTGCAGCATGGACACTAAACTTATTGTGGAAGGGATCAGTGTCATAGTCAGCAACCAAAATGGTCTATATACCATGGTCTGATGGTGTCGCATGAGGTCTTTTAGCCTTCTTCTCTGAGGAAATCTGGACATCAGCTGGAGAGAGGAAAGAGGATCTACCACCTACTTAGGCCATGAAACACAAGAGTTACATACAAAAAACCTCCATCCAGTGTGTTAGCCTTAATACCCAGAAAAGGAGGTGGAATCACCACTGAGCTAATGCAAGAGAAATAGGCCCTTGTGTACCATATGTGATTTAATAAAAGTTTCAAACTTATATACATACTAGTAGCCCAGTGCACGAAATTCATGCACATTAAAAGGGAATTAATTGCCCTAACCGGTTTAGCTCAGTGGATAGAGCATCGGCCTGTGGACTCAAGGGTCCCGGGTTCAATTCTGGTCAAGGGCATGTACCTTGGTTGCGGGCACATCCCCAGTGGGGAATGTGCAGGAGGCAGCTGATCGATGTTTCTCGCTCATCGATGTTTCTATCTCTCTATCCCTCTCCCTTCCTCTCTGTAAAAAATCAATAAAATATATTTTTTTTAAAAAGGGAATTAATTAGCAGAGATATTTTAACATTGCTATTGGCCCTTTCTCTATAATAGAAATGTGAGAGATGAAAGGAAATTAGTAAAATGTATATGAAAATAATATATAAAATTTATTAATAAATAAACAGTAACAAAAGGATATAGCAACAACAGAGGCATGATAAAAAAACAACAAAAACATGATATGAAAACAACAAAAACATGATATAAAAAAACAGTGATGCAAACAATGACTGATAAAGTGATTAAACTTATTCTAATATCTCCGTGTACACCACATTAAGAGTGAAAACACTGGGGAGAACCAAGATGGCGGCGTAGGGAGCGGACCTGTGTGTGCTGCTCTCTCACAGCATCATTGAAACTATCAACTATGAAGTAAACAACCGCCACTCAGAACCATGGGGAAGTTGGCCCAGTGGGAGATCTACAACTGGAGGAAAAGAAAGAAGCGCAGTGAGACTGAGTGGAAGCTACGGAGGCACCAAAACCAGAGGTACGCAGTCACACGCCACGCGGGCTGCAAATGGATTCTCGGTTTTTTACGAACCCTCGAATCCTCTGGGCTTGCTCGGGGCGGGTCTCTGAGGCCCCAGATCCCACAGGGAGAGGCGGCCACGGCCTTGCAGTGGTCGGAGAGCGAGGGAAGCTCTGACACGCGGCTGCTCACCGGCACTGAGGGACAAGAAGTCCTGGTGTCCTGGGGAGGCGAGGGGCGCAGAGACGCCGCCATCGCTATTTCCTCCACGCTGGCAACTCCCTGTGACCCCGCCCTACCCTCAGGGCTGTGCCAGAGGCACAAGAGGGAATGACTGTGCTTTTACAAACTCTCAAATCCACTGAGCTGGTTCGGGCGGGTCTCTGTGGCCCCAGGCCCCAAGGGGAGAGACGGCATGGCCTTCCAGCGGTCAGAAAGCAAGGGAGGCTCTGGCGCTCGGCTGCTCGCCGGCACTGGGGGACACAAAGTCCTGGAGTCCTGGATAGGCAAGGGGCCGCTGAGTCTCCGCCCCGGCGACTCCCTGTGACCCCGCCCTACGCAATTTACATTCCCATCTGGGCTGTGCCAAACTCACAAGTAGAAACGCCTTTGCGTCTGCAAACTTTCAAATCCACTGAGCTGGTTCAGGCGGGATCATGAGGCACCAGACCCTACGGGGAGAGGCAGCACGGCCTTGCAGCCATCAGAAAGCGAGGGAGACTCTGTTGCACAGCTGCTCGCCGGCACTGGGGGACACAAAGCCCTGGCAGAGATTCAAGGGGCCGCGGACACTCAGCCAGTGCTATTTGCTCCGCCATGGCGACTCCCTGAGTCTCAGCCCTAATTAATTTACATCCCCATCCAAGCTGTGCCAGGTGCACAAAAAGACCCACCTGAGCTTTTGCAGCCTATCCCAACAAATTGCAGACTTCAACTGCTCGCAGCCATGGGAGACACACTCAAGAAGCAGACCCAGGAGAACCAGGATGGCGGCATAAGGAAGAGACCTGTGCATGCTACCTCACACAACAACATCGAAACTACCAAGTATCAGACAAACACCTATCATACAGAACCATGGGAAAGTTGGCCCAGTGGAAGCTCTACAACTGGAAGGAGAGAAAGAACATTGAGACTGAGTAGGATGTGACACCAAGTACAGAGCCCAACCCAACAAACTGCAGATTTCAACTCCTCGCATAGAAAGAAGCGCATTGAGACTGAGTAGGATGTGCAGAGGCACCAAGTACAGAGCCCATCCCAGCAGGCTGCAGATTTCAGCTCCTTGCATCTGGGAGGGACGCAATCGGGGGGCAGAGTCGGGTCCGGGGCCGGCCAGGGCTGGGCCTGACTCGGCCGGCACTGTGGAACTGCTGTACCAGCAAGCGCACAAACATGCCCACTGGTCCCAGTCTCTTGTGGGGCGCTGGGGGACAGCAGACAGGCAGTCTGTGCACTTGGTGGAGGGCAGGAGTGCTGGATGTTCAACCACCAGGAACGCCTGGAGATTTTGTCTGGTGGGGAGCCGCCGGCAGGGGACAGAGGGCCAAACTTCCTGTTTCCCCGGTAAGGCTGGGATGGCCCCGGTGAGGTCGGGATGGCCCCGGTGAGGTTGAAACAATCCCGGTGTGGTAGGGACGACCCCGGTCAGGTCGAAACGGCCCCCATGAGGTAGGAACGACACCCGTGAGGTCGAAACGGCCCCGGTGTGGTAGGGACAACCCCGGTCAGGTTGAAACGGCCCCAGTGTGGTAGGGACAACCCCGGTGAGGTTGAAACGGCCCCCGTGAGGTAGGGACGACCTTGGTCAGGTCGAAACGGCCCCGGTGTGGTAGGGACAACCCCGGTCAGGTTGAAACAGCCCCAGTGTGGTAGGGACAACCCCGGTGAGGTTGAAACGGCCCCCGTGAGGTAGGGACGACCCTGGTCAGGTCGAAATGGCCCCGGTGTGGTAGGGACAACCCCGGTGAGGTTGAAACGGCCCCCGTGAGGTAGGGACGACCCCGGTGAGGTTGAAACGGCCCCCGTGAGGTAGGGACGACCCCAGTCAGGTCGAAAAGGCCCCGGTGTGGTAGGGACAACCCCAGTCAGGTTGAAACAGCCCCGGTGTGGTAGGGACAACCCCGGTGAGGTTGAAACGGCCCCCGTGAGGTAGGGACGACCCCAGTGAGGTTGAAACGGCCCCCGTGAGGTAGGGACGACCCTGGTCAGGTCGAAACGGCCCGGTGTGGTAGGGACAATCCCGGTCAGGTTGAAACGGCCCCGGTGTGGTAGGGACAACCCCGGTCAGGTTGAAAAGGCCCCCGTGAGGTAGGGACCACCCCGGTGAGGTTGAAACAGCCCCCGTGAGGTAGGGACGACCCCAGTCAGGTCGAAACAGCCCCGGTGTGGTAGGGACAACCCCAGTCAGGTTGAAACAGCCCCGGTGTGGTAGGGACGACCCTGGTCAGGTCGAAACGGCCCCGGTGTGGTAGGGACGACCCCGGTGAGGTTGAAACGGCCCTCGTGAGGTAGGGACGACCCTGGTCAGGTCGAAACGGCCCCGGTGTGGTAGGGACAACCCCGGTCAGGTTGAAACGGCCCCCATGAGGTAGGGACGACCCCGGTGAGGTTGAAACGGCCCCCGTGAGGTAGGGACGACCCCAGTCAGGTCGAAACGGCCCCGGTGTGGTAGGGACAACCCCAGTCAGGTTGAAACAGCCCCGGTGTGGTAGGGACAACCCCGGTCAGGTTGAAACAGCCCCGGTGTGGTAGGGACGACCCCAGTGAGGTTGAAACGGCCCCCGTGAGGTAGGGACGACCCCAGTCAGGTCGAAACGGCCCCGGTGTGGTAGGGACGACCCCGGTGAGGTTGAAACGGCCCCTGTGAGGTAGGGACGACCCTGGTCAGGTCGAAACGGCCCCGGTGTGGTAGGGACAACCCCGGTCAGGTTGAAACAGCCCCGGTGTGGTAGGGACAACCCCGGTGAGGTTGAAACGGCCCCCGTGAGGTAGGGACGACCCCGGTGAGGTTGAAACGGCTCCCGTGAGGTAGGGACGACCCCGGTCAGGTCGAAACGGCCCCGGTGTGGTAGGGACAACCCCGGTCAGGTTGAAATGGCCCCCGTGAGGTAGGGACGGCCCTGGTGAGGCTCAGACGGCCCTGGTGAGGTTGAGACTACTCCAGTGAGGTTGGGACAAATAAAGGGGACCAGTATGGACTGATGAACAGGGGTAGATACAGAAGCAGAGCAACATTGAACAGAATGTTAAACTACAGTGGGAAGCCTGGGGAGGGTTTGGGGGGGGGGATTAAGAGACCAACTGAAGGACTTATATGCATGCATATAAGATTAACCAATGGACACAAGACACGGGGCGGGGGGGGGCGGGGGGTAGGGCCCGTGGGAATGTCAAGGGGGGGGAAAAAAGGAGACATATGTAATACTCTTTGTAATACTTTAAGAAATAAAAATTATTTAAATATTTAAAAAAAAAAAAAAAAGAGTGAAAACACTTTCAGAGTGCTTGACTAATTTCCTTTGTGATGAAGTACTTAGAACTTTAACTGTAACATCACATGCTCTTCAAACTTGAAAGAAAGCAACATATAACTGACCATGTGCAAAAACGGGTTCAGGTAGGAACATGCCTATTCTGTCTAGAGTTTGTCCTTGTGATTTATTAATAGTCATCACAAGTGCTGGCATCACTGGAAACCGTCATCAAATCAATTTAAATGGGAGGCCTATGGTCCGAACACATGGCCCCACGTGTCTGAGTAATGTGGGCTGGATAGAGTTCAGGTGCCTGTAATTGAGTAGGATCGAAACCCACGAGAATGTTGTAAACATCTTGACCATGCCCTTACTTTGCCTTGTGGAATCTGGCTATAAAATAAAGACACGGCTTGTAGTCCATGGCGCTGTCTCTCTTCATCCAAGAGGGCAGTGTCCCACCAAGACCCAGCTTTCTTCTCTTGTCTGTCTTTTTTCTGATCCTTCACTGCCCCCCACTTGTGTCACTGAACCTGGCTGAGCTGGTGCGGCACATAAGGCACCCTGGGGCTGAGTATGCCATGGCCATGCCAGACCGACATACACTGATACAAATAAATGATACAAATTAAAGAATTTTAGTTATACTTAAAAGGACAGAAATTTTAACTTGAATATCTTAGAGCATAATTTTAAAATATTATTACATATATGATATATATGGCACATATATAGAGAAAAGATCATATACATATATAGGCCTACCACACCTGCTGTTTAAGTCAGTTTCCCTGGCCGGTTTGGCTCGATGTTTGGAGCATCAGCCCAAGAGTTTGATTCCAGTCGGGGGCTCATACCTGGGTTGCAGACTAGGCAGGTCAGGGCTCATGCAGGAGGCAACCAATCGATGTATGTCTCTCGCATCTATGTTTCTCCATCTCTCTCCATCCCTTCCACTCTATCTAAAAATCAATGGAAAAAAATATTCTCAAGTGAGGATTAACAACAACAAAAAAGTTGGGGGACTATAAAGGGTAAGGGACATCTGCTGTAAGAAAAAGCAGGGTTGGATTTCCAGAAGCTGAGCTTTAGGAGCCTACTTTTTGCCAGTCTCTTTTGCAGTAAGATGTATGCACGTGACTGAATCCTAGCCAATGATTAGCAGAGCTGGCCCATAAAAGCCTCTCACATGCCATGCTTTATACTTTACCCTTTTGCCAGCTAGATATCGATGGCCAGGTCAGTCTCAAAGATACAAATTGGAGATTGCAAAGCCTCAGTCCATCAGGATCCCTAAATGCAGAGACTCCCCTCATCACACACACCTACATACATATTGATGACTTATATCACTTTCTGGTGGGTTTGAAAAATAATAACTTTTAGGGTTGTTACAACAAGCTTTTATTTAGTGTTTACTGCCATTACTATAATTATTACTGTTTTTGTTACTAGCACAAAACATTTCTAAAAGACACATAAGAAATTAATAATCCCATTTGCCTCTGGCAAAGGGGATTGTGAGGCCTTTTATACCTCTTGAATTCTGTCCCCCTGTGTGTCCTATATGCATAATATATCATGTCTGTTGTATTAGCAGGCTAGCTTGCAATAATGCTGTGATCAACTATCCTTGAAATTTCAGTCTTAATACATCAGAGGTTTCTTTCTTATGACATCAGGGTCTAATGGGGACCAAGAGGCTCTACTGTCTGCAGCTTCTCCACAAGAATCTGGACTGCTTCAACGCTCGGTCCCGGGAAATGTCCTTCAGCCATGTGCACTCAGAAGTTAAATGTCATGAATACTTGAGCTTCCCCATTATGTCCTGGGAACTCTGACAATCAGGAAGAATGGGCTGGGAGGTACTTATTTGGGCATTTGCCATCTTAAAATGTTTCTTTAAAAAAAAAAAATATTGACTTCAGAGAGGAAAGGAGTAGGAGAGAGAGAAACAGAGGGAATCAGTGATCAGCTGCCTCTTGCACACCCCCTTCTGGAGATCACTGCAGCCCAGGCACATGCCCTGACAGGGAATCGAACAGAGACCTCCTGGTTCCTAGGCCGACAATCAAAACTGAGAGACACTGGCTGGGCCTAAAATGTTTCCTTTAACAGTAAACATACAGATTTAGGAACCTGTCCCTAGAAAAGCATGAGATGTATATGTATATGTATATGTATATGTATATGTATATGTATATCAAGACTTAGGCCATTCCAGGTTCATCAGATAACTGATATAAGATACAACAAATAAGAATAATTATAGCTTAGGATTTCTTCTGTCTTTATATCGTACACTCTCTCATAAGAGCTTGTATGTGCTTTCTAGTTTAATGGCTCTATTCTAGAGCTGAGAAACCTCACCCCCAGCACTCCAAACGAGAACGTTTAAGCTGCAATTGGATGCTTTCCCTAGCAGTTTTCTAGAGTAGGGAAAAAGGAAGGCAGGACACCGCGTTAGAGAGTGATCAAGTTCTATCGACAGCACTAGTCCACGGACAAGCCTCTTTCTGCTCAACTCTCCCAGGACTCTGAAAACGGGGGTGGGGTCACAGCTCTCTGCTTGGAGAGGAACCTCATGGGGGGCTGAGAACCAGCATGGGCAATATCTATGGATTTCCTAGTATCATCTTTAAAGCAAAGCTTTGGGACCGTAAAATCCTCACTGATGTTTGTCTCTTCCATTTCTAAGCCACTTAAAAACTATTGCTTTGGACGCTATTAAGTTAATTCGATACTGTCAGTTACGTTACCTTTTTTACATATTGCAGACTGCCACCATCTCACTGACAATCTCACACTCAGTGGGCGAAGGAGCACCTCCCACATCGCAGGGTGCTGACAGCCGGGTTGGGTCAGAGTTACGCCGGAGACGTGCTTTTCGGGGACCAGGCTGGAGGAACTAACTGGCAGCGACGGCCTCCTGAGGCAAATCTGTGACACCTCACTGCTGCTGGGAGGAACAATTGGACCGAAGATGCGCAATGGAAAGAAGCGCTGGCGTTGCTAGTAGCCTTGACCTTCCAATAGAGGCCTCTCCATGCCAGGAGCCCTCACAGCAGCCAGCCCTGCCGGCTTCCGGAAGGCGGGAGATTCGGGCCCGAGCATGCGCAGTTCACTCACGCCTCCCGTCCAGGCCTAACCGGGTCCCACCAGCCCCGCTTCTGGGCAGAGCCTGTTCCTGCCCCCCTGGCCGAGCCTCTGGCAGGAGGCACCGCCGGCAGCACCATGACATTCGGAGCCTTGGGTGTGGCAAGGTTTGCGTGATAGGTGGTCTTTGCCTGGCCCCCAGGCAGGAGCCTAGAAAGGGGCCGCTTGCCCCTCAGCACTCATCCCAGCACTCACTAGCCCCGCAGGACCCCCAAGATCTCGCGAGATCCCGCGAAATCCTGCGAGATCCTCGGAGGTCCCGTGGCTTCCTCGAGCGGGTCAGTTGCAGCTGCGGGCTTCAGGCCTCGCGGAGCCTTCTCCGAGCTGCCCTGGCTGCTCAGCAGTCCCAGCGCCAGCCGCTCCGCTCCCGCCTGTCCGTGTCGCACCCACGCGCCCCGCACACGCGAAGGCGCCTAGCACACGCTATCATCTCCAACTGCTCCGTTTGCCAACCTGAAAAAATTAGTACATAAACAACCGATGGGAATGAAGGGGGTATTTTCTGCTATTCGGGTCACAAGTTCCTTTTTTATTATTTTTTAATTTATTTTTTTGTTCTTTATTGATTAAGGTATTACATATGTGACCTTATCCCCCCAATGCCCCCCCCACCCCACTCACGTTCATGCCTTCACCCCCCTGGTGTCTGCGTCCATTGGTTATGCTTACTGGTATATGCATGCATACAAGTCCTGATGTGTTCAGTTTTTTAAAAGTGCAAAGGAATTTTTTGAATAGAGAATATATTATTTCAAGAGAACTTGTGATATATTCTCTATTCAAAAAATTCACTTGCATTTTTTAAAACGGAACCCATCAGGTTGAAAACTAAATGTAAATATTGATCACGGGCTCCCAGTTTGCTCTCTCTCCCTGGGGGGCAGTGACAGTCCCTGCTGTTGTCTCCCACGTTTCCCTGCCCCTTATAGTAGGCGCGGCATACTGACGGGTGCTTGCCAACGTGCTGTTTCCAGACCAAAGCGTTTGAGAGCCAGTGCAGGGCTCTCACTTCCTGCCCGCGGACCTGGAGGCCTCCTGCTGTAGCTGGCAGAGTGCACAATGCAGAGGCTTGGACCTTGGAGTCACCATTTGGAAAGGAGCTTCCCAGGAGAGGCACTAGATATGTGTGACATTTTCATGACTGAGAATTATGTGTTAAGTCACTGACATTTTTTAAAATAAGTTTTTATTGATTTCAGAGAGGAAGGGACAGGGAGAGAGAGAAATAGACACATCAACGATGAGAGATGGGAGAAAATCATTGATCAGCTGCCTCCTGCATGCCCCCTATTGGGGATCGAGCCCACAACCCCGGCGTGTGCCCTTGACGGGAATCCAACCAGGGACCCTTCAGTCCGCAGGCTGATGCTCTATCCACTGAGCCAAACCGGCTACAGCAGTCACTGACATTTAAAGGCTTCTTACCACAACATTGCCTAGCCTAAACTGACTAAACTACTTCCAGTTCTTGAACACATCTGAAGAACCGATTCCAATATAATTGAATTAACATTTGTTAAATATGTATATGTAAATGTGCTAGGTAGATAGATAACAAATACTATGCCTGCATAAAGTAGGTACTCAATAAAAATAGTAAATGTCCAACATAAGACATTTAGAAATAAGAAAATAAATCATATTTCCACAAGTTCCAAACTAGTTTCAACACACCTTTATTTTATTTCATTAAACATTTATTGAGTTTCTCTTGTGGACAAAACATCTGATAGGCAGGTGGCTGCAAACATGACTAAGACAAAACCTCTACTCTTGAAGAACTGTCAGACCAATGAAGGTACAGACAAGCTCACAGATGATTACAGAGCTGTGTGTAGAGTCAAGCAAAAGTAAAAGTTGCTGTGGGAGGAACATCTCGCTCAGACTAGGAGAATCTTGGAAGGCTTCCCAAGGAAGGGGTTTCTAAAGAGCAATAGTTAACCTGATTTTAGTTCTTTGCTTTTTACAGAGGAGACCAGTATTAAATCTAGACTTTGCTTTTCTATTCGATTGGGATTTGTGTGTAAATAGCCAGCTCTTAAAGAAAATTGGGACAAAAAAAATGACATGATGGTTCTTGAAGTTTCAATTTTCTTTAAGCAATCAGGAATGAACATAAAACTCATTTGAACTCTCATTGTAAAACCCCAATCATTCTGAATCCCACCTTTGATATTGAGGGGGGAAAAGTGAAGATAAGGAATCCATAAAATGGGGTCACTTAACCACACTGCCAAAATTGTTAACATTAAGGTTGAGGCATGAGGAAGGACCCCATTCTTGTTCTAACTAGCCTGGGAACTTAAATTTTCTTTTAACCTTCCAGTTGGGGCAATGTCTGGATATGCATCTACACCTCTAATTACTCCCTGAAGGACTCACTATACATCCATCTGACATCCAGACCACCAGACATGACCAGACCTCCTGGAACCCATCTTATAGACCACCTGGCATCCATCATCCTGACTGTCTGACATCTGACTGATAACTGTCCTGGATATATCCTAGCGTTGAGAATGCAAGACTGGTAATTCTCAAGAATGTACTTTATGCTCTAAGAATTTTTCATTTTTCTCTCTTCTTTGAAATGCTTTTGGGCTTTTGCCTAGCTGTATTTCTAGTTTATAAACCCTATGACCCTTTAATAAACTTCTGTCATTTATTTCTAGGAAAGCCTCCACACTCTTTTTTAAAAATATATTTTATTGATTTTTTTTACAGAGAGGAAGGGAGAGGGATAGAGAGCTAGGAACATTGATGAGAGAGAAACATCGATCAGCTGCCTCCTGCACAACCCCCACTGGGGATGTGCCCGCAACCGAGGTACATGCCCTTGACCAGAATCAAACCTGGGACCTTTCAGTTCGCAGGCCGACGCTCTATCCACTGAGCCAAACCAGTCAGGGCTCCACGCTCTTTTTGAATTTGTTCAACAGTATACATTTACCCTAAAGATAGTCTTCCTCTGCACATTTATATGCTTCTAACACATATGCCTATATTCCATATTTGTTTTCCTTTGTATAGGTTATTTTGCCATGTCGGATGTATGGTTCAACAGTTTAGTATAGTGGCCAAGAACTTGGGTTTTGGAGCCAGCGTTCCAAATCCTAGCCCTGGCTTGAACTAGTTGTGTGTCCATAAGCAAGTTGCTAAAATCAATGTGCTTCTGTTTCCTCATCTGAGGAGAGAAAATTACAATGAAAACTACCTCACAGAGCTGTTATGAGAATTGAACGAGTTGATATGTATATATAATCCACCTATAACATTGTGTTTAATGAATAGTTAATATAATGAATATTGTTGTTGATGTTAACTCTGTAGAGGAGTTTTCAGTTGGAATTTATATAGCTCCATCCTAAAATTAGACACCTAATCTTGTATGGGACTAAAGCAAAAAAAAAATAATAACAAAGTTAAATGCTTGAGCAGTATAAGACATTAAAGACAGTAGTTATTTAATGATACTAATAAACTAAATAAATACTTCCCTGGCAGTTTTAGAAAAGAGGTAACTAAAAATGAAGTTGAGTAGCTATGGTACTAAACATAAGAGAAGTTCAATCTGTGGCTCTGTGTGTCATTTGTAAAAAGGGATTCGGTACTTTGCCTATTTAAGTACAAAGGTGCTATTGAGAAGAATACGGACATCAACACTCTGTCAATCCTTTGTCTTTGAGAAGTACCGTCTATGGAGCACCTGAATAAGAAATATTGGTTGTTTTGCACCTGAATAAGGAATATTGGTTAAAAAACCTTAAAGTTGCCCAGCCAGCGTGACTGTGTTTGAGAATCGACCTATGAACCAAAAAGTCATTATTTGATTCCAGGTCAAGGCACATGCCCGGGTTGAAGGTTCAATCCCCAGTCGGGGCGTGGGGGGTGCAGGAGGCAGCTGATCAATGATTCTCTCTCATCATTGATGTTCCTATCTCTCTCTCCCTCTCCCTTCCTCTTTAAAATCAATATATATATATATTTAAAACCTAAGGTTAAGGATTCATCTGCAATAGTCTCCTAACTTTATAATCAAATTAATTTTTAATAGTTTTACAGATCATTCAACTAAATTCCAGAAATAGCCCTGACCGGTTTGGCTCAGTGGATAGAGCGTCGGCCTGCATACTGAAGGGTCCCACGTTCGATTCCGGTCAAGGGCACGTACCTTGGTTGCGGGCACATCCCCAGTGGGGGGTGTGCAGGAGGCAGCTGATCAATGTTTCTCTCTCATTGATGTTTCTAACTCTCTACCCCTCTCCCTTCCTCTCTGTAAAAAATCAATAAAATATATTTTTTAAAAATAATAAATAAATAAAATAAATAAATAAATAAATTCCAGAAATATTCGTCTTAATGGAATTTAGGAGATGTAATTAAATGGGAATTACAACTTAAAATTCCTGACTCTTGGTAAAATAGGAATTTACCTGGACTTTAAATTCAAACTTACAGAACACAAAGTGTAATACCTCAGGAAACTGAAAAGGAAAATAAATAGATCAGTTGAGTGACTATAACCCTGGAAACTAATAAATCTGAATTTTCAAACCATTCTGGCTCTGATTTCTATGCTAACATCCAAGTCATTTATCATTTTAGGATTCCTCATAATCTAACAATAAAACACCAAAGCACTTTATAAGGGTATTAACTCTACCGGTTTCTTGGGGATGCGCTAATAATGTAAAATTCTTTGAAATGGCAAGTACTGGAAGGAAAAATATCTGATTCAATGTTCTATTTCTATTTCAATGTCAAAGCCCAGTGCTGTGAGTTAAGGATTGAATAAAATAACCTGAAATCAAATGGTTGACAAAATTTCCCAAAGCTGTGCTGTGTCTTATTACATCATATCCTTTAGTTACAAAAAAATGAAAACAAAAAATATTATCCTGTCTGTTTAGAAGACAGCCACACATTCTTCCCTTCATTTTGCATTATATCATAGATTCAATTCCTTTTTATTCTAAACCTTAATGAACAGGAATTTCAGTCCTCTTTCAATATGCTTTTTCAAAAAGTTTCTTTCTGCTTCAAAAGTAAAAATCTGACACCAGGACAGTGGGTGTTATAATAATGGAAAGTAAACAATATAAGTATTTTAAAGTAGAGATTGATTTGAAGGACTGATCAGCCCTGTTTTTAAGTGTTTGCTGCTATTCCACTGCAGAATTTGAAGTGCATTTCTTATGTGCCTAAATATAAGATATGTGTGCATTTCTTCTGTAGATACCAGCCACAAAGCTTCCATGAGTTTCCAGGAATTTTATTCTCTAGCTGTGACCTAGTGAAATGGTCAATAAGCTATTGTCTGTAGAAATACAGAAGTTAACATCACCAATCTCAGATTTCAAGAGCTCTACATATTTCTCTAGGATTTATGTTAAATTCATCTCCTAAATATGCAGTTGATAATGGAATTAGTTGATTATTTAAAAAATAGCCAGAATAAGGCAGGGGGAGATTCCCAAGAAGGTAGAAAACAGTTTAGGATTCACACAAATGCTCTTGAATTTGAGGAGCAGCCACGCCTTATTTGGGGTACTCCATATAATTCGGAACCCACAGAGTAGGAGGTGAAAGTTTTAAGAAAAGAGAGGCTCGCCTGGCTGGCATGGCTCAGTGGTTGAACATCAACCTATAAACTAGGAGGTCACAGTTTGATTCCCGGTTAGGGCACATGCCCTGGTTGCAGGCTCGATCTTCAGTGTGGGGAGTGCAGGAAGCAGCCAATCAATGATTCTTTCTCATCATTGATGTTTCTCTCTCTCTCTCTCTCTCTCTCTCTTTCTCTCTCTCCCTCTCTCCCTTACTCTCTAAAATTAATAAAAATTAAAAAAGGAAAAGAGAGGCTGAACAAATTACACATAGTAAAGATCAGATCATTGAATTCATGTAAATGAGTTTAAATTTTAATCTGCTAGATAGTTTTAGCAAGAGATCAATACAATAATCTATGTGTTTTAGGAGCATAGAAAATATACAGGAGTCAGAAAAAATAGAAGGGTAAAGTGTTATTTTGGGGGAAGTTATGCCACTGATGGTGGGAATGAAGAGAAAAGGATGAATTCAAGATATAGTCAAGAATTTGATTTGAGAGTGTGAGAGTGCATGGGCAAATGGAAGAATCTCAATTTGCTGAAAATTTGGTTTCCATTTTCTATAGAATCAGGCAACATACTGGATGGTGATGCACTTAACAGAGAAATAAATGCATGATGAGGATAAGGTACATATATTGAATACCTACAATGGGCCAGGTTGTGTTTTAGAAACTAACCTTGCAACATTGAACAAAACTGCACCCTCAGTAGGTGAATGGCAAAATAAACAGTGGTACATCCAGACAATGGAATATTATTCAACCCTAAAAAGAAATGAGCTATCAGCTCATAAAAAGACATGGAGGAACTTTTCATGTATATTACTAGGCAAAAAAGTCAATTTGAAAAGGCTACCTACTGTATAATTCCAACTATATGATATTTTTTTACAAAAGGTGAAACTTGGAGAAAGTAAAAAGAGCAGAGGTTTCCAGGGATTGGGTGGAGGGGGGCCGGGCGGGGGCGGTGGGGGGAGGGATGAATTGGTGGAGCACAGAGGATTTTTAGACAGAGACACTACTCTCTATAATACTGTGATAGTAGAAACATGTCATCATACACTTATCAAAACCAATAGAATGTATAACACCAAGAATGTACCCTAATATAAACTATGGACTTCAGATTATAATCATGTCTCAGTGTAGTTTCTTTTAACCAATGTACCACTCTGGTGGGAGATGTTGATAATGAGGAAGGCTATGCATGTGTGTGGGAACTGTCTGTATATAGTACATGCCTCTAAATTTTGCTATGAATCTAAAGCTGCTCTAAAAATAAAATTTTAATAAATTCTGAGAGAGGAGGTTAACTAAACACATTATAGAAGGGGAAGCCTACATTCTAGAAAAAAAAAAAGACAAATTATAAAAAAGGATAAACCATCATCTGATTTCCAATGAACTAAAAGGTAAAAAAGGAGGGGAAAAGGGAGGGGGGCAGTTGGGGAGGAGGAGAAGAATTGTACTAGGAGGATTGATCGTGACTACTAAGGATGTGGCTATTAAGCAATTAGGTTAGAGAAGAGTATGTTTGGAATGCCAATATACTGGGGGTGGCTGAACCTTTTGGTACTACCATTATTCTGTGATAAAAATAATGTCTATATTTTTTTAATATATGAAAGGAATATTATACACACTAAAGAGGAAAATGCAGTAGGAAAGGGGGTTAGGAAGTCTCTAGGAGTGGTGAGGTTGCTCATTAAACAAGGGGGTCATTAAGTAAAGGGTCCTAAAAGGCCTCATTATTCAGTGATATTTGAGCAGAGACCCGGAGGAGGGCAGTGAGCAGTGTTGATATCTGGGATGGAGCATTCTGAAAAGAAGGGACATATGTATGAAGTCCCTGAGGCAAAAGTATGCTAAGTAAGTTCAAACATGGCACAAATGAGAGGCAGGAAGGTGGCCGGCAATAAACAAACCCTCTCTTCATGTTGAACGGGAGAAGCAGTACGATGTATTGGTCAACAATTTAGAGCATATTCCACATCCCAGAGAACATTATCCCAGCCCCACAAAGTATTACCATGTATTAGCACCAGATGGTGCTCTGAGTTTCAAAAGGACATTTCACCACCTTCCTATCAGACCTCTTCTCTAGGGTGAGAGGGATGACAATAAGATCTGTGAATGGCATGAGCACAGCCCATTTTCTGTAAAATGAGTTTCTTTGACAGAAGCAGTGCTGTGTGGAATAGCATGAAAGTGAATAAGACATTCTATAAATCCATGCGTGGTGGGTTTCTCAGAAGCATTGTAAGCCGAGAAGGCAAATTCACATGCAGAGTGTCATTTCAAGGAGAGTAAAGTGCTGCCTCTTCCAAAATGCATGTGGTCCAGTGTATCAACCTGTCACCCAATGACTGCTTGGTTCCCTCAGAAAGAGGTGACAAATCTGGGCTCAGTGTTGTGCTCTTCTGCTGGCCTGTTGGGCACTTAGGGATGGCTATAAACAAATCGTCCTCAGTGAGTAGAGGCCATAGCTCCATCTCTGCCACCATCACCATTTGTTCCTGAGCTCACTGGAAAGAATAGTGGTGTCTGGGGAAAGGGTCTGACTAACATTCACAAAACAGGCCATTTTCTACTAATTAAACTCCTTCTCTGCTCAGGTTTTTCTTTGGTTGGTGTTCACATGGAACACAAATCGTACCCTATTGCAGAGATCCTCTTCCCAGACCTCCTAGTTACCATGTTCCTTCCTAGTGCCTGATATGAAGCCAAACTGTTAAGCACTTAACATGAAATAATGCATTTCTGACCTACCTCTGACGATCTCTCCTTCAAAAATGTGTGTGTGTGTGTGTGTGTGTGTGTGTGTGTGTGTGTGTTTTACATAATGGGGGGATTTCTCTTCATCACTATTCTTCAAGGACACCCCAGAGTGGAGTTCTAGTATCGTCACTGTCTACTTTGAGCAACTGTGCAGAACCATCTGCAAACTAGGCCTTAATCTTTTCTTCCTCAATCATCATAGGGAACATCCTATGAAACCCATATGTGCATACTGAAAGGGAAGAGGCAATGTGACAGGAGTAGTGAACAGGCACACTGGGCTATTTACCCATGCAACGTACTTGAGCCTTCAAGATCTGCTCAAGCCTGAACTCATATATATCACCTATACTTAATGATGGAATGCCGCTGAACACACCCAACATTACATTTTATTGAATCAGACAACGTGCAGTGTATAATAGTTATCTTCGTGGTCCATAGTTAAGTGTAGGGCCTGGTAGCAAGTCAGAAGTTGTTTCTCAAAAGGAGAATACTTATCTGCAGAATGTGGCATAGCTTTGATCCAACATTCTAAAAGTCTGTGATGTGATTCACCTACAGTGTCCTGCCAAAGGCTCCACGGAGTATTCCTACCTACCACATTCACTTCAAGCACCATCAGATTGATTTGTTGGGCCACTCAACCAGCTGTAGAGCTCTTCTTGGTTTGGAGCTCCTCAAAACCAACAGCTTTTCATGTTATTTGATCAGCAGGGCTGAGTAGCATGCCAAAATGAAGTAAATTTTGCCTCCAAAATCCAAAGAGACTCATCAGATGCTATGCTACTATCTTTGTTGTAGGAGGTAGGAGGGTCAAAATGCAGCAACTTATTGAATCTGGAAGGAATATATCAGTGTACCACTAGATGCCTAGAATTCTCACAGGGTGGAAGGCCTCTAAATTTGGGGGAAAGGTGGGAGTTATTTCCTACCATTTGTTTTACAAGTGTTTTACCAAGATGTCTAGAGTAGTTGCTGCTTTCTGCTCACTAGTTCAATTATATGATATCATCAAATTAGTAGAGCAGTATGATGGCTTCTAAAATGAACAGATTATCAAGATCCCCATGGACAAGATTATAACACATAATTGGAGAGGAATTTTAACCCTGAGATAGTACACTGAAGGTGGATTGCTGGCTTTGCCTACTGAAAGCAAACAGATTCTGATAACACTTATTAACACATACAAAGAAAAAGCACTCACCACATTAACTGCTGTATAAGTCAGTGTTGAACTAGAGAAACAGAACTATTAAGAGATATACACTAAGAGTAATTGGCTTATACAATTATGGAGGCTGGCTAGGAAAGTCTAAAATCCATAGGGCATGCTGTAACAAGGGCAGATTGGAACTCTCAGGTATGGGCTAATGCTGCTGTCCTCCAGAAGAATTTTTTCTTAATCAGTGAAGACTCAGCTCTGTTCTTAAAGTCTCCCAACTGATTGAATCTGGATAACCCTGATTATCTAGAACAAGCTCCCTTACTTAAACTCAAATGGTTATGGATTTTAATCGCATTAAAAAAATGCCTTCACAGCAATGCCTATATTCATGTGTAGTGAATAACTAGGGATAATAGCTACCAAAGTTACAGATCAGGGACTGTTGATTTTATCCAGTGAAGAAGCCACATCTGGAATAGCAGTTGGAATTTGACTCATCCCTTGATTAAGTTTATAATCAAGGGATGATGTCATTCTCTAAGATCCAAGACCCATCTATCCTCTGCAAAGGCCATATAGATGTGTTGAATCAGGATGTGGTAGGAATCACCACTCCTACTAGTATATCCTTCAAAGCCTTGATGTTGATCGTGGCACAAATTTCTGCAATCCCTCCAGGAATGCAATGTAGCTTTTAGTTTACTATTGGGGCGGCGGCGGGGGGGTGGGAGGGGACATTTTAGTAGTTGCCATATAATCCTTTATACCATAACAGCCCTTCATCCATGAGTTAGGCAACCAGTGTGGTGATTCTCCAAGTGCCTAAGTATGTCTCCTTCAATTCTAATTTCCAAGACTTGAGGAAATAACCAAGGGATAGGTTTGGGGACCAACTGAGCCACCTTGAGAGGGATAAAAGCCAAATTTACATAAATTATCTGATCTCCTTAAGCCCTTAATCTCATGGGTGGACCATGGAGGTGTTTTGAGACTCCAAGAATTAGTCAGTTCAGAGACATAGAGTCTCATTAGTTCTCCTCCCCCAGTGCACAGGCACCAGGTAAGTATCCAGTCCTTTTAGTGATGGCTAGGAGAACCACTACAGTATAAATTTGGCATTGTAGCAAGATGGTTCCTCAAAGGGCCCCAGTTCCCCTTTATTTAAAGGGGATCTGTAAACTGGCTCAATCTGGGGGGAAAAAAATGAAGGTCTTCAGCACTCTTCAGTGGTGACTAAAGTCAGACTACTTTTTGCAAGACCTAGAGCTCTTCCACTTACTTAAATCAAGTAAAATTTTAGTAGCCTGCCCATCTACCTAAGTCTTAGGGGCACCGTGATTAATTAGCCAATGCCAAAAATGTCTATGGATCAAACCATTCTGTTTCTATTTTAGCTCTACACTTCATGACAGTAACCATGCCCACTTTGTCTCATCTTACCATCTGACCCCTGCCCTACTATCGCCATTAAAGTCCCATTATTGCCATTAAAGTCCATTATCTCCATTGAACTCCTATTATCTCTATCATCTCCTTTCCCACTTTCCTTTCTGACCTACAGAGAATAACCACCACCGAGCTCTTCAAAGATGCTGGTGCACCACTTACTAATGTATTCTTAATGCCCTGGTAAATGGAGTGTCTTCTGGACCAGTCTCCCAGGGAACCACTGCTCCACTCCCTGCAGGTCGCTGAGGGAAGGGACTGGACAAAGGGGACCATGGGCACATGCACAGGGAGTCAGGGTTACACAGGGAAGGTGCTTGCCTTACAGTCAAATCTGAGAGCAGACATCATTGGCCGGCGGGGAGGGCCACTACAAACTCACTAAAATTTGGAAATACCTAATCCCCCTACACAAAGGAGTTCCCACTTTGGGCTCTCTTGACTCTTGGCTTGTGGGGCTCTCTGGTTCCTTTGGCTTTGCTCCTGCCCCTGTTGCCTCCATAGTCATGTGGCCCTGTGGAACCCACACACAATGGACTGCTGAACTGCAGCGGGAACACAATCTAAGCCAGCCCGATGCTGGCCTGGAGCTGTGCTCCCACACAGAGTGAAAACCCTGGGCCCTGGCTTGGATCCTACCTCTGCTGAAAGCTGGGGAATATGGGGCTTCTTCCTTAGCAGGACAAAGGGAAATGGAACCTTGGAAACTTGGGGGTGTAATTCCACAGAAAAAAAGCGTCTACAATATTTCATCTTCCTCTGAGGGCCTCCAGAAGTCCTTATTCCAGAAGCACCCCAACAGCCTCACTCCCAAGAGCAACCTGTGGGGACGAGGAGAGCTCCCCACTTATAACACTTCCAATGCTTTATTGCCTTTGTTCGCTTACCTGTCTCGATCCCTTACTAGACTAAAACACCTTGAAGACAAGATCCAGGTCTTATTCCTTTTAGACCTAATCATATGAGTTTGTTCATTAGCATATCAACATATAGTTAAGTTATCTGCAGTGTATTTACTAGTAATAGTCTTCTGTGTATTTGGGAAAGGAATCCACCACTCGATGCTTGTCTCCAGTTCAAAGAACAGGAATTCCAGGTCCCTGAACTTCCTCTGTCAGCCCCCAAATTGTTCTTTCTCTCTCTTGCAGGATGTTTTGGACAGGGAGCAGTTTGGGAAGCAGTGTCCTCGTGACATTCCCAAGGATTTTATGTACATGGAGAGTTCCCAAGGAAAGTATGTGGACTAATTACTTTCCTCCTTCCTTCTCCCTCCCCTTTACACTGCTAGGTCTTAATTTGGGTGGTTTTAGGACAAGACTGCTTATAACAGCACGAGTTCTGTCCCAAATTACTTTCCAAGTGAAAAATAGCTGCGGTCCAAAGACTATATCCTATCTGATATAATGTGTCCAAGAGGAAAAAAAAAAAAAAAGCAGAAACATTACTTTCAAATTGGATTTTCTGCATCTCAAAGGCAGTGTTACTTTTGACAGGGTTCAATATAAGATACTTCTGCAAATGAAAATGTATGATTCCTAGGACTGCCTTTACCCACACTCTGTGGGAGGGAGACATCAAAAAGCCGTCGGGTGCTCATTAAAGGCTGCCCTTAGAAAATAAAGAATCGTTCTCCACCAGCCCACAGTAAACAGAAAGACCAAGCAATATCTTCAAGGGTTTCTGTACAAGCAGCTCTCCAGCCAGCCACTACTTGCTGCCAAAAGCAACTCTCTCTCACATGGGAATGTGCACTTGGCCTCAGATAAAGATATCCTGTGTACGTGATGCAGGGAATAATATTAGAGTGAAAGGTAGCTGTCATTACCGCTGTTTTTTTTTTTTTTTCTTGGAGAAGCCAGGCAGGGGATATGCAGGTGTAAAGCAATTGACCTGTTAATACAAACACAGAGATTGGAGCTGAAAGTGGCCAGGATATAGTTCATTCCTTTCCCTTGCCAAGATGAGGGAAGCCACTGAAGCAAGGCTACCTGCTCTGTTAACAGGAGAGAAGAGTAAATGCAGATGAAGCTGGGTGTCACCTTGCAGGCACTGTGCCGGCTCACTTGAGCCTGCTCTGCCTGGGTGCCCACACAGTGTCTCCACAGTGGCTGGGGATAGCGCAGGTCAAAATAGGAGCACTGCTCCTCTTGACTGAAAGAAGTGATAGTAATGAAGTAAGTGACCCAGATGAAGCACAGAAAATAGAGAAGATTCACTCCTTTCCTCATCCAAAGGTTTATGTCAGAGACTGTGCTTGGCACTGGGAATAGTGAAGAGATTTTTTTATTTTTATTTTATTTTTTTTATTTTTTTATAATTTTTTTTATTCTTTTAAATAAATTTTATAATAAGTATTACAAACGGTATTACATATGTGTCCTTCCCCCCCCCCCCCGCCCTTGACAATCCCCTGCCCTCCCTTACCCCCCAGTGTCTTATGTCCATTAGTTATGCTTATATGCATGCATACAAGTCCTTCGGTTGATCTCTTACTCCCCTCCCTTCTGCCCCCCAACCCTCTCTGGCCTTCCCACTGCAGTTTGACAATCAGTTTGAGGCAGCTCTGCCTAGTGAAGAGATTTTTTTAAAAGACATGGTCCTTGCCCTCAGTGTGCTCCGTACAGCCTAGGTATGGAGATAGGAAATAACAAATAACAAATAGGGTCATTTTGAAACAAGGAGAGAACAGTGAAGAAGAAAAAGAGTTACAGTAAAGAATAATGGAGGAGAACCAAGATGGCGGCGTAGGGAGCGGACCTGTGTGTGCTGCTCTCTCACAGCATCATTGAAACTATCAACTATGAAGTAAACAGCCGCCACTCAGAACCATGGGGAAGTTGGCCCAGTGGGAGATCTACAACTGGAAGAAAAGAAAGAAGCGCAGTGAGACTGAGTGGGAGCTACGGAGGCACCAAAACCAGAGGTACGCAGTCACACGCCACGCGAGCTGCAAATGGATTCTCGGTTTTTTACGAACCCTCGAATCCTCTGGGCTTGCTCGGGGCGGGTCTCTAGGGCCCCAGATCCCACAGGGAGAGGCGGCCACGGCCTTGCAGTGGTCGGAGAGCGAGGGAAGCTCTGACACGCGGCTGCTCGCCGGCACTGAGGGACAAGAAGTCCTGGTGTCCCTGGGAGGCGAGGGGCGCAGAGACGCCGCCATCGCTATTTCCTCCACGCTGGCGACTCCCTGTGACCCCGCCCTACCCTCAGGGCTGTGCCAGAGGCACAAGAGGGAATGACTGTGCTTTTACAAACTCTCAAATCCACTGAGCTGGTTCGGGCGGGTCTCTGAGGCCCCAGGCCCCAAGGCGAGAGACGGCATGGCCTTCCAGCGGTCAGAAAGCGAGGGAGGCTCTGGCGCTCGGCTGCTCGCTGGCACTGGGGGACGCAAAGTCCTGGTGTCCTGGATAGGCAAGGGGCCGCTGAGTCTCCGCCCCGGCGACTCCCTGTGACCTCGCCCTACGCAATTTACATTCCCATCTGGGCCGTGCCAGACTCACAAGTAGAAACGCCTTTGCTTCTGCAAACTTTCAAATCCACTGAGCTGGTTCAGGCGGGATCATGAGGCACCAGACCCTACGGGGAGAGGCAGCACGGCCTTGCAGCCATCAGAAAGCAAGGGAGACTCTGTTGCACAGCTGCTCGCCGGCACTGGGGGACACAAAGCCCTGGCAGAGATTCAAGGGGCCGCGGAGACTCAGCCAGTGCTATTTGCTCCGCCATGGCGACTCCCTGAGACTCAGCCCTAATCAATTTACATCCCCATCCAAGCTGTGCCAGGTGCACAAAAAGACCCACCTGCGCTTTTGCAGCCTATCCCAACATATTGCAGACTTCAACTGCTCACAGCCATGGGAGACACACTCAAGAAGCAGACCCAGGAGAACCAGGATGGCGGCATAAGGAAGAGACCTGTGCGTGCTACCTCACACAACAACATCGAAACTACCAAATATCAGACAAACACCTATCATACAGAACCATGGGAAAGTTGGCCCAGTGGAAGCTCTACAACTGGAAGGAGAGAAAGAACATTGAGACTGAGTAGGATGTGACACCAAGTACCGAGCCCAACCCAACAAACTGCAGATTTCAACTCCTCGCAAAGAAAGAAGCGCATTGAGACTGAGTAGGATGTGCAGAGGCACCAAGTACAGAGCCCATCCCAGCAGGCTGCAGATTTCAGCTCCTTGCATCTGGGAGGGACGCAATCGGGGGGCAGAGTCGGGTCCGGGGCCGGCCAGGGCTGGGCCTGACTCGGCCGGCACTGTGGAACTGCTGTACCAGCAAGCGCACAAACATGCCCACTGGTCCCAGTCTCTTGTGGGGCGCTGGGGGACAGCAGACAGGCAGTCTGTGCACTTGGTGGAGGGCAGGAGTGCTGGATGTTCAACCACCAGGAATGCCTGGAGATTTTGTCTGGTGGGGAGCCGCCGGCAGGGGACAGAGGGCCAAACTTCCTGTTTCCCCGGTAAGGCTGGGATGGCCCCGGTGAGGTCGGGATGGCCCCGGTGAGGTTGAAACGGCCCCGGTGTGGTAGGGACGACCCCGGTCAGGTCGAAACGGCCCCGGTGTGGTAGGGACAACCCCGGTCAGGTTGAAACGGCCCCTGTGAGGTAGGGACGACCCCGGTGAGGTTGAAACGGCCCCCATGAGGTAGGGACGGCCCCGGTGAGGTTGAAACGGCCCCCGTGAGGTAGGGACGACTCCAGTCAGGTCGAAACGGCCCCGGTGTGGTAGGGACAACCCCGGTCAGGTTGAAACGGCCCCGGTGTGGTAGGGACGACCCCGGTCAGGTCGAAACGGCCCCGGTGTGGTAGGGATGACCCCGGTGAGGTTAAAACGGCCCCCGTGAGGTAGGGACGACCCCGGTCAGGTCGAAACGGCCCCAGTGTGGTAGGGACGACCCTGGTCAGGTTGAAACGGCCCCGGTGTGGTAGGGACGACCCTGGTCAGGTCGAAATGGCCCCGGTGTGGTAGGGACAACCCCGGTCGACCCCGGTCAGGTCGAAACGGCCCCGGTGTGGTGGGGACAGCCCCGGTCAGGTTGAAACAGCCCCGGTGTGGTAGGGACAACCCCGGTGAGGTTGAAACGGCCCCCGTGAGGTAGGGACGACCCCAGTCAGGTAGAAACGGCCCCGGTGTGGTAGGGACAACCCCGGTGAGGTTGAAACGGCCCCCGTGAGGTAGGGACGACCCTGGTCAGGTCGAAACGGCCCCGGTGTGGTAGGGACAACCCCAGTCAGGTTGAAACAGCCCCGGTGTGGTAGGGACAACCCCGGTGAGGTTGAAACAGCCCCCGTGAGGTAGGGATGACCCCAGTCAGGTCGAAACGGCCCCGGTGTGGTAGGGACGACCCCAGTGAGGTTGAAACGGCCCCCGTGAGGTAGGGACGACCCTGGTCAGGTCGAAACGGCCCCGGTGTGGTAGGGACAACCCCAGTCAGGTTGAAACAGCCCCGGTGTGGTAGGGACAACCCCGGTGAGGTTGAAACGGCCCCCGTGAGGTAGGGACGACCCCGGTGAGGTTGAAACGGCCCCCGTGAGGTAGGGACGACCCCGGTCAGGTCGAAACGGCCCCGGTGTGGTAGGGACAACCCCGGTGAGGTTGAAACGGCCCCCGTGAGGTAGGGACGACCCCGGTGAGGTTGAAACGGCCCCTGTGAGGTAGGGACGACCCCGGTGAGGTTGAAACGGCCCCCGTGAGGTAGGGACAACCCCGGTGAGGTTGAAACGGCCCTGGTGAGGCTCACACGGCCCTGGTGAGGTTGAGACTACTCCAGTGAGGTTGGGACAAATAAAGGGGACCAGTATGGACTGATGAACAGGGGTAGATACAGAAGCAGAGCAACATTGAACAGAATGTTAAACTACAGTGGGAAGCCTGGGGAGGGTTGGGGGGGGGGATTAAGAGACCAACTGAAGGACTTATATGCATGTATATAAGATTAACCAATGGACACAAGACACGGGGCAGGGGGGGCGGGGGGTAGGGGCTGGGGGAATGTCAAGGGGGGGAAAAAAGGAGACATATGTAATACTCTTTGTAATACTTTAAGAAATAAAAATTATTAAAATATTTAAAAAAATAAATAAAAAAAATAAAATAAATAAAAAAATAAAAATAAAAAGAATAATGGGCCCTCCGCTCAGAGGGAGCTTTGCTTCTAGGTTGTTTCCACCTAAGGAGACTGTCTTTCCTCAAGAGCTGATTTCCTTCGGGAAGAGGTCGATGTGGATGTGCTTTCCCCATGATCTGGGGGGAGGATGGTTGTGGGAGACAGAGATGTCCCCTGCGAAAGCTCAGAGACCTACTGAAGCACCCCAGGAGAGGGAGCTATAGATGGAAGCTGAGGAACGATGTGAGTGGCGTTGCTTGGGTGCTATGCTAGAGGGAGATTCGGAGTGGCGGGGAGGGGGTCTTTGAGCCCTTCTGTGTGGAAGCAGCATGTCTGTAATTCAGTGAGGAAGCCAGGACATGCAGGGCTGTGCTGGACACAGAGGCAGGACTCTGGACACAGCCATCACTGGTGGGTCACCCTGGGACTCCAAGGCAGCTGTGTCCAGAGGATGGCACTCATAGAACTGGAGGGGAAAGACACAGAGACTATTCATGAGCTTCCAGAAGACACCTTCCGATTCTCCTAACTGTGCCCCAGTCAGGTGTGATTTTGATAGGACACAGAATATTACAGACAAAACCCACTAAGGGGTTGCAAATTTAACACATAGATACCAGTATTATATACCTGGCCTATGTCAGATGTTGTGGTCAACTTTTGCTCATTATATTAACCTTTAAAACAGCTCTATGATAAATATCAATAACCCCATATTTTAGACAAGAAAGCCAAGTTTCATATTTTTTTTATCAATCATTCGGTATCAGAGCCATCAAGTAGCAGAGCAAATATTCAATACTGAGTTTTCTGCCTTCAACTCTATGGACTGAAATAATCTGCCAGTTCTTACGAAAGGACTGAGTCCTGTGAAGTTTTCTATTAAGTCCCATATTCTTATCCTCTCTGAGCTCCCAACTTGTACTTCAAACATTCAAAACCTGAGTAGCAGTGGCTGGTGTATATTTTCTCTCCCTACTCTCTTCCATCCTCTCTTCTCTGCCCTGCATTCAATGAAAATCAAGGCCTTGCTGCGAGTCCACCATCTATTTTAACTTCCCTTCACAGGATGGATGGTTATAATATGTAGCTGACAGATTGGTGTTTCCCTGGTCTGGTTCTATTAAATGGCAACTGGGGTCCTAAGAAGCCACTTTTCACCAGAGGCTTACCTGATCCTCCCGCCAAAGAGCATGTATTAATCCTGCCTTTCATGGAGTCCCCTGGTTTCTACATGAATATAATCTAAATAAATGATTTCTCAATCCTTCTTGTTTCCTCACTCTTTTATGATGATGTTTTACTGCTCACTTGTTTGCACAATACCTGGAATGCCTCGTGTGTTTTCTGTGTTAGTACATTTCAGGTCTAAACTTGAGCCAATACTGTTGAATCCATTTTTGCTTAAAAATGAAATAAGAATGCCATTAAGAATGCATTTCTTGCTACAATCATATTTGATATCCCTCTGACAAGTTTAAGGTCTATAATAGAAAAGATTATAGACATTACCAAGCTTTTTTTAAAAAAAAGATTACATTTATATTATTCAGCAAAACACCTTATAATGAGGAGAGTCTGGAGATTATATAGAGACAGTTATTGCCAAAAAAGTTGAACATTGCATGAAATAAAACCGCCAATTTGCAGTTGATTTCAGCAGTTATGTTGTGTTTCTACACTTCATACCTGACACTAAATATGTCTTCCTTTGCTGCTGTGTAATAGATGTGTGGCTTATGATGATGATAAGAGAGGTAAACGGCAGGCAAATATTACTGAAGACCACGGAAAAAATGAATTCTTGTCCAAGTATGAGTATAAAGACTTAAGAACAGAACAAATACTCTCTTTTATCTGAAAGTGTGGAGCCAACATACCGGATCACCACCATGAACCACTGATTTGTCATAGAAGAAATTGATTCTGAAAGTGGCAATGCTTGCTTTTCTTTCACAACTTGAACATCAATTCAGAGGCCAGAGTGGACAATCTAGTAGTAGCATTGGCAGGAGGTTTTTAGAGAGGAAAGATAATATAAATGTAGGAATAGATTTCAGAAATAGAACAAAAGCAATTTATTAAAGGCAATCAACCCAAATGCTACTGCAGACGCCATCTCCAGTCAATATCCCACACACCTCAATATCAATCAGCAGGGCCCTGAGAGCAGGTGTGCTGAAGTAAACAGTGTGCAGAGCCTGACTCCAGAGGCCATACTAAGGCTACCACAGCTCCTCCTTAGCCTTCATCTCTCTGCAGCCCCAAGGAAACTCAGCCCACCCCACTGCTCCACCAGCTGCCTTACCCCTTGCTTTCCCCCCAATGGGTGCAGACAGAGTTAGGCACAAGTAACTGTAGAGATGCACAAATTAAGTGTTTTATAAGTAACACTTATTTCATATGTGAAACCCATAAATATCTAAATATATTTTCATCTAATAAATATATTTTAGTATTTTATTTATATGTCCATAATTATTTATAATAGCTTGAGTTGGTTTTTTTAAATACATTTTTATTGATTTCAGAGAGGAAGGGAGAGGGAGAGAGAGATAGAAATATCAATAATGAGAGAGAACCATTGATCGGCTGCCTCCTGCACACCCCCTACTGGGTATTGAGACTGAAACCCAGGCATGTGCCCTTGTCTAGAATCAAACAAAGCCCCTTCAGTCCACAGTCCGATGCTCTATCCACTGAGCCAAACCTGCTAGGACTAGCTTGAGTTTTTAAAAGCAGGTAATACCAGTCATGTTCTTTTATGGATGTTGGGTGTTAGTGAAGTCAGCAGTTCTACAAACATGCTGTTTCTACTGTTAGTCTCTCGGCTACATTAAACTGTTAAATAGTTCCTGGTATATAGGGAGAGCTCAACAAATCCCAAACCAAAAGGAATGGCATAGCACCTGAAACTAATATAATGTTTTATGTCAACCATAATTTAAAAATAAATTTTAAAAAAATTAAAAATAATTTTTAAAATTATTTGTTTATTTCTATTTATTGTTAATACTATTAGAGATGTCCCCCATTTCTCCCCTATACCCACCTCCACCCAGTCCTGACACCTCTCCACACTGTTGTCTTTACCACACTGTTGTCTGTGTTCATGGGCTATGCATATATGTTCTTTGACTAATCTCCTCATCTTCTTTAATCCGGTCCCCCATCCCTCTCCCCTCTGACCTCTATCAGTCTGTTCAATGGATCCATGCCTCTGGTTCTACTATGTTTATCAGTTTATTTTGTTCATTAAATTCCACATGTAAGTGAGATCATATGGTATTTGTCTTCTTCTGACTGGCTTATTTCACTTAGCATAATAATCTCCAGGTTCATTCATGCTGTCACAAAAGGTAAGAGTTCCTTCCTTTTTACAGCTGTATAGTATTCCATTGTGTAAATGTCCCACACTTTTAAAAAAATAAATATACAATAAATGTTTTATTTGAATAAAACACATAAACATATTTTTGTTGGCTATTTTCCTATAAAACAAAAGCTTGTTCCCTGTGTATAGGTTCTGTGGTTGGAATTATTTGTCGTCTTTCTTATATGCATTATCTGGCAATTCCTTTTTGATGATGCAAAATTTCCACTGGTCAGGTATGGATCCACTCACACTGGTTATAATTGTGTTCAAAATAAAGTAGCTTATAGTAAAAAGGCATATCAATAGGCATCATTGCTGATTAATATTGGAGTCCCAAGATCTGTAGTCATTTTCCATTGCTGTTGTAATAATTTGTTGTAAATTTTGTGGCTTAAATGACACAAATTTATTATCTTATACTTGTATAGGTCAGAAGTCCAATATGCATGTCACTGAGCCCAAATCAAAGTGTCAGCAGGATGCTGTTCCTTTCTGGAAGCTCTAAGGGAGAATGTTTCCTTGTTTTCTTCCAGCTGCTAGAGACTACCCATGTTCCTTGGCTCATGCCCACCTTCTCTATCTTTAGAGACAGCAACATTGCATTTCTCTGAGTTCCTTCTATTTTACATCCACATAGTATTGCATTGTGTAAATGCGCCACTGCTTTTTTTATCCACTATTATACTCATGGGCTGTTTCCAGATCTTGGTTATTATAAATAACACTGCTATGAACACAGGGATGCATATATTGTTTCTGATTGGTATTTCAGGATTCTTAGGATATATTCCCAGAAGTGGGATCCCTGGGTCAAAGGGCAGTTCCCTTATTAATTTTTTTAGGAAACTCCATACTGTTTCCACAGTGGTTGCACCAATCCAATTCCTACTATGATTGTATTACTGTCAATATTTACTTTTATGTCCATCAACAGTGCATTAGGGTTCCCTTTTCTCCATATCCTCACCAGCACTTGTTTATTGATGTATTGATGGTGACCATTCTGACAGGTGGGAGGTGATATCTCATTGTGGTTTTAATTTGCATCTCTCTGATGATTAGTGATGTTGAGCATTTTTCATATGTCTATTGGCCATCTATATGTCCTCTTTGGAGAAGTGTCTATTCAGGTACTTTGACCATTTTTTAATTGGATTGTTTGTCTTCCTGATGTTAAGCTGTGTAAGTTCTTTACAGATTTTTGGAAATTAACCTGTTATCAGATGTATCATTGGCAAATATGTTCTCCCATACAGTGGGGTTCCCTTTTCATTTTGTTGATAGTTTATCTTCACTGTGCAAGAACTTTTTGGTTTGATGTAGTCCCATTTTTTTATTTTTTTCATTGTTTCTCTTTGCCTATGAGATATATCAGCAAAAATATTCCTCAAGAGGTGTCTGATTTTACTGCCTATGTTTTGTTCTAGGATTTTTATGGTTTCATGAGTTACATTTAAGTTTTTTATCCATTTTGAGTTATTGTGTATGGTGTAAGTTGGCTAATTCCCTCTTTTTTTTTGCATGTACCTGTACAATTTCCAACACCATTTATCAAAGAGACTATCTTTCCTCCAAATATTAATTGACCATAAATATGTGGGTTGATTTCTAAACTCTCTGTTCAGTTCCATTGATCTATATGCCTGTTCTTACGCCAGTACCAGGCTGTTTTTATTACAATTGCCTTCTAGTATAGCTTGATATCTGGTATTGTGATCCCTACAACTTTGTTCTTCTTTCTCAAAGGTATTGAGGCTACTTGGGGTCTTTTTTGGTTCAATATAAGTTGTTGGAATATTTATTCTAGATCAGTGAAATATGCCATTGATATTTTAATAGGAATTATGTTGAATCTATAGATTGCTTTGGATAGTATAGACATTTTAATTATGTTAATTGTTCCAATCCATGAACATGGTATATACAGTAGGTCCTCGGGTTATGTCGGAGATCCATTCCTATGGCGTGACGTAACACAATTTTCACCATAAGTCAGAACCCACCTACATAAGCACCTACATCACTCACACGGAGCACATACACAGCAGAAATGAAGTGAAACAGTAAAAAAAAAATTTTAAATTTTAAAGAAAGATAACAATTCCTGACCTTTACTTGTGGTAAATAAATAATAAAAAACATAAAGCACATATGTACATACATTGAAATGACAGAAGTTTTTTTTTTTTTTATAAATAAATGGGAGATGGCGACATAACCACGAAACAACATACGTTGAGTCTGACATAACTCAAGGACTGTCTGTACTTCTAATTATTTGTGTCTTCCTCAGTTTGTTTCTTCAATATCCTATAATTTTTCGAGTATGGGTATTTTACCTCCTTGGTTAAATTTATTCTTAGGTACTATTTTTTGTTGTTGTTGCCATAGAAAATGGAATTTTTTTCTTAGTTTCTCTTTCTGATAATTCATTATTAGTGTTTATAAATGCCACCAATTTCTGGATTTCAGGCCACCATCTCTTTGTTGATTTTCTGTCTGGAAGATCTATCCACTGATGTCAATGGGATGTTAATATCACCTACTATGATTGTATTACTGTCAATATTTACTTTTATGTCCATCAAAATTTGCTTTACATGTTTAGGTGCTCCTATGTTAGGTTCATAAATATTTACAAGGGTTATATCCTCTTGTTAAATTTATCCCTTTATCATTATGTAATGTCCTTCTTTGTCTCTTATTATGGCCTTGGTTTTAAAGTCTATTTTATCAAATATAAGTATGGTACCCCAGCTTCTTTTTTCCTTTCCAGTTGCATGAATATCATTTCCATCCCTTTACTTTTGTTCTGTATGTATCTTTTGTTCTGAGGTGGGTCTCTAGAAGACAGCATATATATGGGTATTGTTTTCTTATCCAATCAGCTAACCTATGTCTTTTGATTAGAGCACTTAAGTCATTTACATTTCAAATGATAATTGATAAATATGTATTTATTGCCATTTTACTTTTTTTACTATGTTCCTCTGTTTCTCCTTTTTCTTCTCCTTTTTCTTTGTCTTCTTAAAGCAAGCCCTTTACCATTTCTTGTAATGCTTGTCTGGTAGTAACAAACTCTTTTAGCTTATTCTTCTATGGGAAGCTTTTTATTTCTCCTTCAATTTTAAATGACAGTTTTGCTGGGTACGGTAGCCTTGTTTCTAGGCCTTTGCTATTCATCACTTTGAATATTTCACGCCAATCTCTTCTGGCCTGAAATGTTTCCACTAGAAGCCAGCTGGCAGCCCTATGGCAGCTCCCTTGCAGTTAACTTACTGCCTTTCTCCTGTGGCTGTCAAGATTCTCTTTGTCTTTAACCTTTGCCATTTAAATTATGAGATGTCTTGGTGTGGGCATCTTTGGGTCAATCTTGTTTGGGACTCTGTGCTTTCAGGACTTGTGTGTCTTTTTCTTTCACCAGGTGAGGGAAGTTTTTGATTATTATTTCATCAGATAATAGATTCTCAATCCCTTGCTCTTTTCTTCTTCCCTATGATGCAGATGTATTTATGCTTCATGTTGTCCCAAAGGTCCCTTAAGATATCCTCATGATTTTAAATTATTTTTTCTTTTTGCTGCTCTGATTGGATATTTTTTTCTACCTTTCTTCCAAATTGCTGATTCAATCCCCTGCTTCATCCAACGTACATTTATTCCTTCCAGTGTATTCTTTATTCAAATACTGCATTCTTCAGCTCTATTTTTAAAGGTTTATATGTCCCTTTTCATGCCTTTGAGCATCCTCACAAACATTACTTTGAACTTTAGAACTGATAAACTGCTTGCCTCCATTTTATTTAGCTCTTCTGGAGAATTCTCTTGTTCTTTCATTTGGGGCCTATTTCGTTGTCTCCCCATTTTGGTTGCCTCTTTGTATATGTTCCTATGTATTAGGTAGATATTCTAAGGTTCTCAATCTTACAGTAGGTGTCCTTTGGTACCCTGTGGTACAGTCTCCCTGATCACCTTACAGTAGGTGTGCTTTGGTACCCTGTGGCGCAGTCACCCTGATCTCCTGAGCTGGGTGCTCAGGAATGTCCCTTGTGTGCATATGTGGACCTTCTTTTGGTAATTGAATCTTGATTGCTATTGGTTCATTCCTGTGAGGGATCAACCCTTAGGCTGACTGACTCTGAGGTTCAACACCCAACACAGCATTCAAGTTGCTGTGCAGGTACTGATCACACAAAGCTGAGTTTGCCTCAGCAGTGTTTGGTGCCTGCTGAGATCTCCCTGTGGATATGCTGTTCGTGAAGCTTATTGGATCCTGCTGTGTTGCTGTCTGAAACTGGCCACTGGGTGTATTGGTTCTGGGCCTCTTAGAAGGGACCCTGATGCAGGCCAATGTCAGACTCTGCCTGTGACTTGTCCTGGGAAACCTGTTGGAGCTCTCAGTGATCCAGAGTTTCTGGCTGCCTCTGCTGGGCCTGGGTGCATGCAGAAAGGACCAAGCTGGACACCAAGGTCAGCTTTTACCAGCACTGGTTGTATTCCTCAGCATACGTAAGCTTCATAGTTTGGGGAAAGAGGGATTCCAGAGGGTGGGGCTATTGTTTTCCCCCAGGCTGATGCCATGTGGACGGGAGTGCTTTGCCCCAGAAAGATGGCTTCTGCAGTGTGGGGGAATGACTCAGCACAGGAATCCTGGTGGCTGACCCTTCAGCAATCTCTCCAGAACCACCAACCTCAAACTCTCCTCTCATGACTGTAGTCTGCTCTTCCCTCCCTCCACTGGAGCCCAGGGTGAGTGGGCTGCATATGCAATTTTGTGCATTGGCCATTTAAGTCAGTGCCTGTATTTCTATCTGTCTCTCCCTAGCAGACAGAAACCCTGCTGCTTTTCATAGCCGAATGTTATATTCTTCCTGGCTCTGATGATTTAGACAGGGGAGCTCAGCTTGGGGTCTCAGGGTGAACTCCCCATAGCTGAGATATCTGTCTGGAAACTTAGCTGCTGCCCAAGTGACCTGGGCCAAAGTAAGCTTGCTCTTCTTAACTTCCTACCAGTCTCGATATGGCTTCTTCTCTAAGTCCTTAGTCATAAGGCTTCTCTCTAACTAGTCATCAATTGGTTATTCAGGATGATTTTTCTATAATTTAGTTGTAATTCCAGTTTGGTCCTGGGAAGAGGTTAGTGTAGCTTGCACCTAAACTGCTACCATCTTGGTTCTCTCCAGGATTTATTACTAAATATTCCAAACGTTACAGAATATATAGAATGAAACCAGCCAAGATCCAAAACTCTCACATAAAACTGGAAAGAAAAAAAAATAGAATATTCGGATATGTAAAACTTAGCTTTTATTTGTTTTGTTTTGTTGTGTTGTGTTTGTCACAGTCTAAAACAGATTAAACTTAAAGCTTTCTCAGGAGCCACAAATCCATGTGAGTGTAGTCACAGCCAGCGGAGCCCAGGCTTTGGGGTGGAAGTCACTCACTTACTTGCACTTAAGTACTAAGCCTGTCATGCATGGTTTCTAGCGGTACTATGTCTGTAATACACAGATTGTAGTGGTTCTCAACCTGGGCCACACTTTAAAATCACCTGGGTTGCTTTCTTAAAATACCTTTCCACCCCAGAGATTCTTTTTACCTGTTCTCAAGTGGGCCCTGGGAACCAGTAGTTTTTATAAATCCCTAGGACAGTGGTTCTCAACCTTCTGGCCCTTTAAATACAGTTCCTCATGTTGTGACCCAACCATAAAATTATTTTCGTTGCTACTTCATAACTGTAATGTTACTACTGTTCTGAATCGTAATGTAAATATCTGATATGCAGGATGGTCTTAGGCGACCCCTGTGAAAGGGTCGTTCGACCGCCAAAGGGGTCGCGACCCACAGGTTGAGAACCGCTGCCCTAGGAGATTCTAAAATGTAGCCAAAGCTTGACCTAAGCCTCTGGGGGTTCTCACATCTGCAACAGGGGCATGCTCTTGGGCTTATCAGTTCCTCTAAAGGTAAGAAAATCAGCAAGAAATTGAAGTAATCTTTTGAATTCCTACAGGCACTGTGGCACAGTGGTTAGACCTCGCCCTGCCCTTCCTGAGCTCCCAGTTAGAGAAACTGCTTACATTTAAACACCAGCTGGGAGACTTAGTTGTCTGTCATGCTAGACATTGCTGCCAACTTCTTTTAGATTTACTTACTTCAGTATAACATGGTAACACTCGTTGAGATTCAATGAACAGTGGAGCTTTCCTCATTGTAACTACGAATTAGGTAAGTGTGAAGTAGACAAGGAGAATGCACCAAGTGGAGATATACCGGTAGAGTACCTAATATGTGAGACATTTTATTTATTTTATTTTCCTTTTAATTCTTACAACAACCCTAAAGAAAGGTATTATTTATTTTAGTCCTTCCATGAGGAAACTGAGGCTCTGGGGGATTATTTAGCAATTTCTCCAGGGCATGGGGCTACTGAGAGGAACCCTGAGGAGGCGACCCAATCTGATTTTTACTGTACCACACTGCCCCCTAGGGCTGCAGGAGTGCATGACAAGTACTGGAAGTTAAAACTTGAAATACCAGAAGGCAGTGGAGTTTGGAATCTCCCCTGGTGGACCTAATTGGCCCTGATTGCTCTTTTCCTCAGAACAGTTAGAGCCTTTTTTTGTTGGTTACCACTGGCTTGGCACTTAACTCTTACCGCCTTTGGTTAATTGCCAGCTTATGCACTTTCAGCTCATTGCCATTACAAGCAAGCTCAGGCAGGGCAAAGATGATTCTTGATATTTTTAATCCACCTGAGAGCTTAAAATTGCCTTACAGCAGTGCTTCTCAAAATATAATGCACTTATGAATCACTTATGAACCTTATTTAAAAAACAGATTTTAACCCAGAAGTTCTGAGTGGACTTGAGACCCTGTGTTTCTAACAAGCTGCCAGGGATGCCAATGCTGCTGGCGAGAGAATCACAGACTGAGCAGCAAGAAATTCATTATTCCAAATAAATGGGTTTCTTAAACTATACTTTAGGATCAAGCATCTGTGGGTGTGGTTTGGTAAATTACATTTCATCACATATATCATTTCTAAAAAAAAAAAAGGTATCTCATTATCCTAACAAGACTGTCTAAAGTCATTCCATTTTCATGAATCTTTGTAGATTGATTTGTTGATAGGTAGGACATCTCAACACAAAAAGAAAGCACCTAGAAAATACACTTGAATTTCTTATGAAACATTAGCTGGTTAATCAGCGGTTTAAAAAAAAACAAGACAGTGTACCCTTCTTACCTTGTTCTTGTTAGAGCTGGAACACATAGTGTGGGGGCCACGACATCCTTGGTTATGCCAGAGTAATTGGGATACTTCTGATGGGAAGCCTTGTGGTTACCTTCATTGGCATTCTCTGGGGAAAACACAATCATTAAGAACATCAGCCTTGCCTGGCCAGTGTGGCTCAGTGGTTGAGCATTGACCCAGAAACCAGGAGGTCACAGGTTTGATTCCCAGTCAGGTTTCGTACCTGGGTTCCGGGCTCAATCCGCAGTGGGGGGGCATGCAGGAGGCAGCCGATCAATGTCTCTCTCTCATTCGTGTTTCTGTCTCTCTCCCTTCCTCTCTTGAAAATCAATTAAAAAACAAACAAACCATTTTTTAAAAAAAGAACATCAACCTCAGTGTCAGCAGACCTGAGTTCAAGCCTTTGCTAACATTTTACTTTTAAGCTCCCATTTCTTGTGCAATACCATCCTAAAGCCAGACCCATAAATTTGACCAACTCCAAATTGTCCAAACTCCAAATCATTAACAAGAAATACATCCATAAATACCATAGAAGAGCTGTTTTCATTCAAACAATGAGATATTTCACTATTGATTTTGTGGTCAAACACAAAAGAGAGTTTATATTGTACTTGATACAATAAAATGTTATAAGTCCTTCTTAAACATATCTTGTTGTGGTTCGGAAGAGGACATCTCTTTCTAATGTTCAACTTTGTTCCCCCTTCCCAGACACACATATGCTACTATGATAGCACGGTGCTTTACCCAGATATAACTGTATCCCTCAGGCAGCCTGATACCTCCCTTAGGAGTTCCCATGAACATTAAGCACATCTCCCTTCAAAAGTCCTTAACAACACCTCCTGCATGTCTCCTCTCTAGCCAGGTCCCCCCATTCATCCCTCAAACCTCTATCTTTAAGTGAGGCTTTTTTTATTTAATTTTATTGATCTTGGAGAGAGAGGAAGGGAGAGAGAGAGAGAAAGAGAGAGATGTGAGAGAGATATATCGATCAACTGCTTCCATATGTGCCCCAACGGAGATCAAACTCACAACCTTCTAGTGCACCAGACAATGCTCCAACCAACTGAGCCACACTGGCCAGGGCCCTCCAACCTATATCTTACCAGCCTCACCCATACCCCCATCTTTTTTAAAATGTATTTTTATTGATTTCAGAGAGAAAAGGAGAGGGAGAGAGAGATAGAACATCAATGATGAGAGAAAATCATCATTGGCTGCCTCCTGTACACCCCCTACTGGAGATTAAGCCCACAACCCTGGTATGTGCCCCGACCAGGAATTGAACTGTGATCACCTGATTTATAGGTTGATGCTCAAACACTGAGCCACACTGGCTGAGTATACCCCCACCTTTCTATGTCCATTTTCTTTTCAGAGAAATTTGCCTTTCTCTTGACTTTTCCATTTGGGATCCAATCACTTTAGATGACAGCAAATTAGAAATAACAGCCCTAGCTTGTTTGGCTCAGTGGATAGAGCATTGGCTTGCGGACTGAAGGGTCCCAGGTTTGATTCCAGTCAATAGTACATACCCAGGTTGCGAGCTCAGTCCCCAGTGGGGGGCGTACAGGAGGCAGCCAATCAATGATTCTCTCTCATCATTGATGTTTCTATCTCGCCCTTCCTCTCTGAAATCAATAAAAATATGTATTTTTAAAAAGTTAGAAATAACAACCTCACATGCACACAGTCAGTTCTCTCTAAATATTTACTAAATGAAGAAATAGTTAATTTTCCTGTAATGTAACACCAGTGAATCCAGAATCTCTACTATTAAAAATATTAGGTTTGGAAATGTTAAGAAATAGCAGCTAACTATAAAACATTACTCTGAATTGAAATTACTCCAGCCCCTTTTCACAAAGATAAAAGACCAAGTTAGAGGTACCACCAACGTTTAGGTGAAATTTTAGAAATAGTGCAGCAGCAAGGACATCGGGATGTCAAAAATGCTGTTTGACACTTCCTAAAGCCTGCATCTCCCTAAGACAATCTTTAAAATAGATACTATAAAAACATGCAAAAAAATGCCCAGCACCATGAAATCTGTGTGATCTGCTTGATCCATACTTAAGCTGTCTTGTGAGTGAATTGAGGATATTACAACTTCAAATATGGATTTGTTATAAAGATCAAAAAAGATGCCAATATGTTTTTTATCTTGGCAGTTAACATTTAATGGATACTCAGCAAATGTTCCATTACAGGTCATCTGGGTAGCTGTTTTCATCCCAGAGGTGTGGGCAAGAAAGGTAACCAATAATTAGTCAATGTCTTTGCTTGTTGAACTTCTAAAACATAAAGCTCTGATCATGGCAAACATTTTACATGCTAGATAATCTTAGCTCTGGTAGCTTTCCAAAATCTTATGAAAGGAGGTGTCAAGTTCTTAAAAGTATAGTTGTCTATGTACAATCAAATTGCACTTAGTGGCAGGGAAAGAGAGAATGATAAAAGCAAAGCAATGGTGGAAAGTCCTATCACTGCAAAAAGCAGCATAGAAGATCAAATTGAAGCACCAGATAACAGTGACATTAAATAAAACTGTAAAAGAAAATCTGAAAGAAAACCTTACCTAAGGAAAAAGTGAGAAAAATAAACAATGAGTATTAATTGAACAAAATTTAGCCTATAAATTTAAGATAGGCAAATAAGGTACATTTATCAGAGAGAGGTTTTTATTAAAATTAGTCATATATAAATTGTCCAATTGAGTAAGAGTGATTATCTGCAAACAAAGCCTATAGCACGATGTCAGAGCTAAATGATTCTATGGAAAACCAAATCAAAATAAGACAAATAAAAAAGAAAGAGTACAAGATATTTTATATTACATATTTACTTAACAATCAAATCACCTTTTCTTTTTTTCTCTAAAACTTGAGTATTCAACTAGCAATTGCCCTTAAAGAACTAGTTGAAAACCTATTCAATATTCTGTTAATTAGGTTACACACAATAAAATCTAGGGGCTACGTGTGAATACATTAAAAGTGGATGTGCTCAGTACAAAATCCTATTACATGTAATTACATTTCTAACCCCCCCCCCCCAAAATAAAACAACCTAAGAGTCAAGGTAATTTCTGGATTTTATACAGCTGTGGGAAATGTCATACTAGCTCCTCTCCTGAATATTTCTAAGGACTGTATTTTATTTTTATAAATAATTTTATTGATTTCAGAGAGGAAGTGAGAGGGAGAGACAGACAGAAACACCAATGATGAGGGGAAATCACTGATTCGCTGCTCCCTGCACACCCCACACTGGGGATGGAGCCCACAACCTGGGCATGTGCCCTGACCAGGAATCAAACCATGACCTCCTGGTTCATAGATCGAAGCTCAACCACTGAGCCATGCCAGCTGGGCTCTAAGGGCTGTATTTTAATCCACTTGAAGCCCATGGCATGTCAGAACTTCTCAGTTAAGGTGTATTCTACAACTTTGTCTTTCTCTACATTGAGCATGGTGCCGTACAAACATAGAGTAATGATTATGCTCAGGAGTGTCCTCTGGTGTTTTGTTGTTGTTGTTGTTTCAAATTCACATACCCATCTTCCTGTTATCTTACTAATGCAGTACCTTTGATGAGCCACCACCATCCAGAGATTGGGTGGTCCATTAGAAAATATTCTCAATTTTGAGCCAAGAAAGAGAAGCACTAGCTAAACATCATTAAGGACTATAGTCTCAGAGAGGCCATCAGAAATGTGTTCTAAGTTCTCTGTCCCTTTGCCGTGAGCTGCAGTGATGGGATGATTGAATAGAGAGTGTGCAAGGCCACAGATGTCTGGGAGGAGAGCCCAGCAGGAAGGGAGTACTAAGGACTCTGAAGTCAACTCTACAATTGTACCTAAGGTTTCAGCAAGGCCAACAATTGTGTAAATGAAATCATAAATAGAGCAAAAGCATTTATTATATTTTTTATTGCTGAAAATATTACATATGTCTCCTTTTTTCCCCATTGACCCCCTTCAGCCTGCCTCTGCCCCCTCACCCCACCCCAGGCCTTCATCACCCTATTGTCTGTGTCCTTGGGTTATGCATATATGCATATAAGTTCTTTGGTTGATCACCTCCCACCAGCCCACCCTCCCCCACCTTCCCTCCGAGATTCCCCACTCTGTTGCATATAGAGCAAAAGCATTTAAAGTAGATAAACCCAGAGATGCTCTGGTGGATGTTACCATTGGAGCCTGAAACTCTGCCCACTGTTCTCATTCTTCCAGTCCCTAGGACAGCTTGGCAGGACCTAGGGTGACAAGAAAGATACTTTGAAAACCTCTAGCCAATTGGAAGTTGATATTGTGAAAGAGGTCTTCACTGATATATAAACCTTTTCTCCTCTTAAATCTATAATCAAGAATTTATAGCCTGGCTGGTGTGGCTCAGTGGTTGAGCATCAACCTATGAACCAGGAGGTCAAGGTTTGATTCTTGGTCAGGGTACATGCCTGGGTTGTGGGCTCGATCCCCAGTGTGGGGCATGCAGGAGGCAGCTGATCAATGATTCTCTCTCATCATTGATGTTTCTATCTATCTCTTTTCCTCCCTTCATCTCTGAAGTAAATAAAAATATATTTTAAAAAAATAAAATGGAATTGGAGGATATGAAACAGAGAATCTCACGCATATGCCCTCAGAAGAACAGTGCTTAAGAACTGAGAGGCAGATTTCCATTAAAAGTCTGATTTTAAAAAGACTGAGACTTTTCTCCTCACCAATGAACATCTGCCAAGAATCTCTCCCATTCTCAAGCCAACAAACTTACTGCTCAGACTCCGGCTGGGCTCACCCCATTTGTACTCCTTGCTCATGAATACAGCCAGCCCCAAACCCTCAACGAACTCACCTGTAGCTTGCCACAGTGTGTTTTCTGAATTGCAATTCCTCTCTTATTCCCAAAATAAACTCAATTTCTCGTCATTTGAGCTTGCCTCCATTTACTTTTTTAAATATATTTTTATTGATTTCAGAGAGGAAGGGAGAGGGAGAGATAGAAATATCAATGATGAGAGAGAATAATTGATCGGCTGCCTCCTGCATGAGATGGATCGAGCTGCAACCCAGGAATGTGCTCTGACCGGAAATCAAACCATGACCTCCATAGGTCTACGCTCAACTACTGAGCCACCTGGCCATTCGAGCTTGCCTCAGTCTACTTCTTTTTGTTTTTTAATATATTTTATTGATTTTTTACAGAGAGGAAGGGAGAGGGATAGAGAGCTAGAAACATCAATCAGCTGCCTCCTGCACACTCCCCACTGGGGATGTGCCCGCAACCAAGGTACATGCCCTTGACCAGAATCGAACCTGGGATTCTTCAGTCTGTAGGCCGACGCTCTATCCACTGAGCCAAACCAGTTAGGGCTCAGTCTACTTCTTTACTTACACTGACCTTTAGGAAACTTACATTGCCAATGTTTCATTGCTCATTTAGAGAAAACTTGGTAGTCAGTCTCCAAGATGGCCCCTAGTGATCCCTGCCACCTGGTATCCATGTCCTTGCGTAGCCCTCTCCCACACTGAGCAGGGCTGACTCACATGACCAATAAGATACTGTGAAAATGACAAATGTGGCTTTTGAGGCTAGGTTGTATTTTTTAAAATATATTTTATTGATTTTTTTTACAGAGAGGAAGAGAGAGAGAGAGTTAGAAACATAGATCAGCTGCCTCCTGCACACCCCCTACTGGGGTTGTGCCCGCAACCAAGGTACATGCCCTTGACCGGAATCAAACCTGGGACCCTTCAGTCTGCAGGCCGATGCTCTAACCACTGAGCAAAACCAGTTAGGGCGAGGCTAGGTTATAAAAGACATTACAACTTCTATCTTGCTTTCTTTTGGGTCTCTCACTCTGGAGAAGCCAGCTGCCATGTCATTACAGAGTTAGGAACTGAGGCCTCTTGCCAACAGCCCGTGCAGTGAGTCATCTCAAAAGCAGACTCTCCTGGTCAAGCTCCCAGGTGGCTGAAGCCCCAACCAGCATCTTGACTGTGATTACCTGAGACATCCTCAGCCAGAACCACCCAGCTAGGCTGCTTCTAAATTCTTGACCCACAGAACTGTGGGATAATAAATGTTTATTGTTTTAAGCCACTAAATTGTGGGGGTAATTTGTTACACAGCAGCAGGTAAATAATACAGAAACTTACCGGGTCTTAGCACATATGCCGGAGAACTGTAGGCCTCAGCAAGGGGGTCATTCCCTGTAAAGCATAAGGCAGTGGTTCTTAAACTTTAGCATGAAACACGATCATTCCCAGGGCTTATTAAAATATGGATTATGGGGCCCCACCCAGGAGTTTCTGACTCAGTCGGTCTGAAGCAGGGCTGGAAATTTTGCAATTCTGTGTGTGTTCAGGAATTTGGGAGCTGATCAAAGAAAAAGATATGGCTAGGAGATGGCAGTAGTAACACAGAGGAAGCTTTGTTTGGCTGACATTTTGACATGCTTGCATGTGGCGGGAAGTCTCTCACAGAATGAGACCATCCAGAAATCACCGCCCGGAAAAGAGGAAGGCAAGGGAACTCCCACGGGAGGGGAAGTGTCTAAGTGAAGTCCCTGTGTTGCCCATAGAGGAGTCTCTAGCACAGTGATGGCGAACCTATGACACTGACACTCGAACTCATTTTTTTGGTTGATTTTTCTTTGTTAAATGGCATTTAAATATATAAAAAAATATATCAAAAATATAAGTCTTTGTTTTACTATGGTTGCAAATATCAAAAAATTTCTATATGTGACACAGCACCAGAGTTAAGTTAGGGTTTTTCAAAATGCTGACACGCCGAGCTCAAAAGGTTCGCCATCACTGCATGGAGTCTTGTTTATAGCTGCAGGGCTTATCTGTTTTAGCTTGTTTATGGTTAACAGGTGTTGGGTACAATTTAATTGGGTATGCAAAGCAGGCAGGATCTATATGGCTAAAAATCAGCTTACTAGGGCTGTGTTTTAAAAAAAAAAGTATGTATAAAAATTGTTTGGTGCCATTGGGCTTTTGAGCTAACTAATCCCAGACTGTGGAGATGTAAACAACTTAGGGCAAATATAAAAAAGCCACCTGTAGCTCATTCATATAATAAATTCTCACAAGTCTCCAAGGTATCCTGCTGCTGCTGGTCAAAGAATACTCTTCAAGAGCCATTGACCTAGAGCAGTGGTCGGCAAACTCATTAGTCAACAGAGCCAAACATCAACAGTACAACGATTGAAATTTCTTTTGAGCCAAATTTTTTTAACTTAAACTATATAGGTAGGTACATTGTTATTAACTTAATTAGGGTACTCCTAAGGCTCAGGAAGAGCCACACTCAAGGGGCCAAAGAGCCGCATGTGGCTCTCGAGCCACAGTTTGCCGACCATGGATCTAGAGGAACAGATCATGTAGGTTTCTTGTGAGCAGGGTAGTTCTGGAAAAGATGGTAAGGTTCAGTGTTTTTTTTATTCTCCCAACCCGACATATCAAATAAAGTCTCTTGTCCTGGAGAGAAGTAAAAAGGGAAGGAGCGGGAGATTATTGTAACAGAAGTTCTATTCACATGGAAGAAAGCGTTAGTACTGAGGAATAACTGTCTCTCCCATAAACAAACCCTCCAAGATAATGATTCGATGTCCTAAGAAAACATATTGTTTGTAGGGACTTTTTCTCATTGCTGAGAAGCACCAATGAGGAGTGCCTGGGTTTCTATAAATAGTCTCTGTTTCATTACCCAGACAAGTAACAGTACTTCGCCAGTGGGTGGTAAACACTGTTTATATATTCGTTCCTTAATTAAGTAATCTCTGACTAAAAAATGATTGTCTCCTAAGTGTTCTCAACAGACTTTCTTTAAGGAATTCCAAGAAATACATCTATTTTCAGTGTTATAAAAGGTATGAAACTGCTTCCTTTAATTCAGTTTTTAGTTTAGTTTCTTCATTTCTCTTTTACAACATTCAAGTCCCTATAATCATCCATTCATTCAATCATTAATTTATTTATCTAGTCTTCTTTTTAATATGTTTTTATTTATTTTTGAGAGAAAGAAAGAGAGGAAGGGGGAAGGAGAGAGAGACAAACATCAATGTGGGAGAGAAACATTGGTTGTCTCCCATATGTACCCTGACCTCAGATTGAACCTGAAACCTGGGTATGTGCCCTGACAGGGGATCAAACCTGTGACCTATGCCCAACCAACTGAGCCACACCAGCAGGGCATATCTATCTAGTCTTAATGAGTATGTTCTGTGCTTTAAGAAATGCTCTGGGTGCTTTGAGATGATAAATGTTGAAGCCAGAGCTAGGAAAAATCAATCAATCAATCAGTCAATCAATAAACAAACAAACAAACCAATCCACAAACTTAAAAAAAATTGTTACTAATGAGAAACTATATAAAGAAAATGTGGTTACCAGGAATTTTTGCCATGTTGGTCCAGGTATTTTTCCCCCCTTCTCTCTCTACTCCCTTCATTCACATTTAGGGGAATTCACAGACTATAAGAATGAAAAATTTAAGGGAGGAAAAGGCAATAAAACCATCATCCTAACAAAGAAAACTCTATCTTGAGTCTTAGTGAATAGAAATGTATCGCTTTACATGGTAGTTTTCATGACAAATGCTGAAACTTTGGTAGGTCATGCGCTTCTCCCTCCTGGCTGAAATTTCAAGTAGGTCCAAGAAAGCACCAGCCCCTTGGCTCTGTCTGTATTGATACCATTTAAATAAGTACTTGTCATTATCCCCTATCAAATGCCTCCTTTCCAACCTTGACAGTTTCTTTCTGATTCATTATAATTAAAGAGCTAATGTAGTCGTTCAAGTTCACATTGTCAATGACCATGTAATCATCTTCCCTAGTGGCCAGAATTTCTTTCTTTTTATGAGGTTACAATTAAATTCCTTTCAGCCGTAAGGTCAAAAGAATCTGGAACAGTTAGCCTTCCCAGTGACTAATTTCACACCTGTAACTCTGATACATATAAAATAAGACCTCTTAAATGCAAGGTGTCAGATTAAGAAATAATATACATTTGACTACATCTCAACTGAAGCAAATTAAATGTAAAAATTAAAGACTGTGGATTCTTTTTCTGTTACTGCAAGTGATGCTTGACATTCCACTTATCAACTGAAGACACATCTTGTCCCTTAGAAATGTTAAAGTAATTTGTAAGTTGGAAGAGAATTAAAATGGCCCAAAGCCTGGGAGAATATCAGCCAAGAGATTAAGATAATGTGCTCATATTTGTTCCATATAATAACTTATCTGTCAATTTTTTTCTCTTTCTAAGATTTGCTTAAGTTCTTCTAAAATGGATTCTGTTACTTTTTCTGCTACTGAGGCTTGTTATATTTTGTAAAAGATTCTGATCATTAGATTACTATGTGTGGCTAAATGCCATGAGCAGATTTTAGCTTCTGGCTTCCAAGATGTAACACTGACCAACAAAGCCTTCTCTTTTTCCTGTCATCTTGAAACCTGTTGTGGACCTTTCTCTTTGCCCACAGCTATTGGTGCTTCTCAGTTTCACTTCTATACATACCAGCCTCTCCAACTCTCCATGTCTTTATCCTTCTTTTTCCTCCAAGAGAGAGCTATTTTCAACAGTGAAGCTATTTACTGGAAGCCTTGCAGGTCTAACTTTAACAGAAGTCACTAAGTCTCCATCAGTGTATCTCAAAGGAATTCCCAAAAAGGAAGCTGCCTGTGGTAGCCATGGTGCTCCTGTCTCCATGGCTCAAAGGGGCTCTTGGAATATGACCCACAGGCAGTAACCTCCAAATGCTTACAAGTTCAACTACACTGAGATTCCAGAAAGTCAAAGTCAGCATTTTATGACTCCCACCCTGAAAAGCAAAAGAGATCCAACTCTGCACATTTTTATTTATTGGTTTTAGAGAGGAAGAAGAAGAGGAAGGAGGAGGAGGAGGAGGAGGAGGAGAAGGAGGAGGAGGGGGAGGAGGAGAGAGATAACAACACTGATTTGTTGTTTCACTTATTTAGGCATTCATTTATTGATTTTTGTATGTACCCTGACCGGGGATCAAACTTGCAACCTTGGCTTATCAGTACGATGCTCTAACCAACTGAGCTACCCGGCCAGGGCCTCCAACTCTGCACTTCTTGAAATTGTTGTTGGCACCTCTTTGTTTCATAAGAGAAATAACTATTGTTAACTTTTGTGGTAGATATCTGTGATTACTGTCACCTAGAACCCATTCACTCTTCATTTTGACTTCTCTTGCCTTCCCTTATTTCAACCTATATGCTTTTGATCACATTTTGTTTTGTTTTGTTTTTGTTAATCCTCACCCGAGGATATTTTTCCATTGATTTTTAGAGAGAGTGGAAGGAGAGGAAGAGACAGAGAGAAACATCGATGTGAGAGAGACACATCAATTGATTGCCTCCTGCACATACCCCAACAGGGCCGGGGAACCTACAACCAAGGTACTAGTATGTGCCCTTGACTCAAATCAAACCTGAGACTCTTCAGTCCGTGGGCCAAAGCTCTATCCACTGAGCCAAACCAGCTAGGGTTTGATCACATTTTGCATGTTGTGGGGGTGCATGTCCCCAACTGTGGAGCCAATGGACCGAGCAATATGAGGTCGTGTTCTATTTCTTTAGAAGAACAAGAGAGATGTCTAAGAACAGGCCAAAACAAGGAAAGAGAGTCTAAACATGGAGAGAAGAAAAATGGGTTCTGGTGACACTGAGTTCCTTCATTAAGACAAACATGAAAGCAAGCCTACTTGCACTCACTCAACTCATTCATTCATTAATTCACTGAAAAATATTTTTTGAGTCCTTCTATGTACCTTGCCTTCTGCTAGAGCCGGAGATACATTGCAATCCTTGCTCTCAAAAGCTTCACCAACATGTTAAATGGTAATGACCATTCAGTGTGGTCAATGCTGAGACATGACAGAGCTGCATCGGATGCTTCTAGGACAATAACCTAACTCAAAGGAGGTAATCTGTGTCCTAGAGGGAGAAGAGTTTGTGGTGTTCACTTGAATTTTTAATGTAGACTCTGATTATTCTAAATAACATCACTGCCACTCCAGCCTCTATGTAACCTCTCAGTTCTTTCACTTATTTCCGAATACTGATTGTCTCCCTCAGGCCATTCTTTCCCATAGCATATTGTGAGCTTAAATTTTGCCTGGAACTTCTGTAGCTTTAAAATAAAAAGCCATATACCCAGTATCTGAGCACAATATCAATTTTCCTAACTCTTTCATTCAAAACTTCCTCCAAGTTACAGATCCCTCTATTCTCTACACCATGCTCTATCATCATGTATTTTTATACCCAGCTACAGTTCTTAGATCCTTAATTACCCCATTACCCCATTTTCCTTTAGCTTCACCTATCTGACATATCACTTATCATGTGTTGTCCTAATTGTCTTCTTATCTTCCCTGGGAGGTATAGCTTATGAGAAACAGAGACTTCTTAATAACCATTGGCTCCCAGTGCCCAGCATCACAGTGCTTGGCAAATAGCAGTGATTAATAAATTCATTCACCCAAAGCACAATTCTTATAAACCTACTATGGACAGACAATGTGTTAACTGCTTAGAATTTGATGATCAGAAAATAAGGACTCAGCCCTGCCCTCACAGAGCTTACAGTCTATTGGGCGTAAAAGCAATGTAGTAGCAGAGGTACACAAAGCAGGACCTAGTCCCACAAAGCCAGATGGTGACCGAATGGCAAAGAATATTGTTCATTGCTGAGGAGTTACAGAGGAACTTGCAATTCAGAGAATTAGCTGCCAAAAGGACAAACTCATAATTACAGAACAAATACCTGCTTTTCCAAATATATTGAGGAAGCTGCCACTTGAAATTGGGGACTTTGACACTTGTTACCTATGTACTAAGAATTGGCCAAAGATCATAAGAAGAAATAAGATTTGATCTGTTTTCTTGACAACAGGGCTAAGGAAGCAGTAGAAAAAATGGAAGTGGTAACTCGTTTTTAAACTGTTTTAATTATGTGGAATCATTTTCAACAAGACCTACTGAACACATGCCTTATGTCTTCCCCTGGGATTTTCCTGGCCTCGAGCCTCTGAAAGATCCATAAACACTGAACACTAATAATGGAAAAGGAGCATATAACACATCTGATGAAACTTTAGATGGTAATAAACTGGGAAAATATGCAAAGACCTCAGACAGACAGAAGGAAAATGGCAGTCATATGGATCCAAATAATAACATTACATCCAAATCACATATACATGAATGAACATATCCTACTGGGGAAAAAAAGAAAATTATAAAATGAGAACTGCACAGTAACAAAGACCAAATTAGATTTTAAAAAATTCAAATACAAAAGAGTAGCCATCAGGCTACTTTAAATTCCAGGGACTCAGAAAGAAATGTTGAAAAGGTGCCTGTGATCCAAACAATATATTAGTAGAGTCCCAGGTGAAAAGAGGGTGCTTTTGAATATGAGTTTGAGTAGCATATACAGTGTAGTGCGCTAACAAAATTATAATACAGTTGATACGTATACCAATAAAAAAAATATGCCCTAACCGGTTTGGCTCAGTGGATGGAGCGTCGGCCTGCGGACTGAAGGGTCCCAGGTTCGATTCTGGTCAAGGGCATGTACCTTGGTTGCGGGCACATCCCCAGTGGGGGCTGTGCAGGAGGCAGCTGATCGATGTTTCTCTCTCATCGATGTTTCTAACTCTCTGTCCTCTCCCTTCCTCTCTGTAAAAAATCAATAAAATATATATTTTTTAAAAAATAAATAAATAAATAAACCACTAAGGAAGGGACCAGAGCCTTTGTTAGGGATTCTAAGAAAAGCCAAAACTCCCAACTGGTAGCTCCACATAGAGAAAAGTGGACAAACCTGCATAACACAAGATGAGCAAGAGAAAAGGTTCAATACATATGAAGGAATTAAAGGAGATAAATATTATGGCCTAATTAGGGTTCACACTAAATTTGGAAAGCTTGACTTTGGATAATACAGAAAAAGATTCAAACCTCAAAAAAAGAAAAAGGGAGAGAGAGAAATTTATTACAGGAATTGGCTGCCATGGTTATGAAGCTAAGAAGCCCCAGTACCTGCCATCTGCAAGCTAGTGAAGCAGGTGGTAATTCAGTCTAAAGGCCTGAGGATTGGAGGCTCGGTGGGAGGGGAGATGGTCTAATAGTGTAAGCTCTGGTCTGAGTCTGAAAGTCCAAGAACCAGGAGTGCTGATGTCCAAGTGCAGGAGAAAATGGGTATCTCAGCTCCATCAGAGAGAGGCAAGTTGCACTTTCTCTGCCTTTAGTTCTTATTCAGCCCCATCAGCGGTTGCCAACCTTTCGGACCTCACGGACCACCAGTGGTCAGTGGACCACCGGTTGGCGACCACTGGATTAGGTGACACTCAACTGAATCCGTTGGTTCAGTTGCCACTCTCTTCTGTAGACACCCTTCTAGACACATTCAGAAATAATTTCTGCCAGCCATCTGGCAATTCTTGGTTCAATCAAGCTGAAACATAAAATTAACCATCCCAATTGCTATCTTTCTTCCACTCCTTCTCCCTTTCTCACATACTTCTGTTTGAGAAGGACCCTGTCCTCCTCACATACCTTGTGATATGGCCATGCAAAAAGATAAAAAGGAGGAGGTCTAGCACCATTCAGAATGCTCTAGGTGAAAGACCAGGACCTTGCAGTCATGACCTTGCAGTCAGGCCTCTGGAAGCACGTCTCTCTTCTATTACTAGGTGTGTGGTCTTTGGTGAATCACTCAACCACTCAGAGATGAATATATGAATTTCAATTTTACTGAACAATTATATTGTTAAAATAATAGTCCTTGGCATATAACAGGTGCTCAATAAATGTTTGTTCTATTCACCCCTTTAATCCAGGAAATAAATAAAACAATAAAAAATGCATTCATGACAATAATATAGGGAAGAGTCTAGGATTTATTTCTATAAAGGTGATGTGTCAAAGTTCTCTTTGTGAGTATCAAACTCAGGCAAAAAAAGAATGAGACTCATTTATTATTTTTTGATTATTATGTTTTGGATTATTACAATAAATTAGAAAGCATTCTGGACTGGTTAACATGACTGGTCATAAGAATGTTTTAAGTCCTAGGTAAGAGATTATAATTGAGTCTTAGGAGAAACTAATTTAATGAGAGCAAAACTTCCACCTCAGAAGTGATACCCTGCTCTGATGGGGAGAAGTAGAGGGTACATGATATGCAGCCCTGGCCTCAGGCAGGACTGTTTACCTAGAGCAGTGATGGTGAACCTATGACACGCGTGTCAGAGGTGACACGCGAACTCATTTTTTGGTTGATTTTTCTTTGTTAAATGGCATTTAAATATATAAAATAAACATCAAAAATATAAATCTTTGTTTTACTATGGTTGCAGATATCAAAAAATTTCTATATGTGACACGGCACCAGAGTTAAGTTAGGGTTTTTCAAAATGCTGACACGCCGAGCTCAAAAGGTTCTCCATCACTGGCCTAGAGTGTAATTTCAGCCCCTACTTGGTCACTAGGACCTCCCTGCACCTGAACAAGCTCCTGAAAATGGAACCCCAGGTGGTCAATGACATGACTTTGGTAGAGAGCAGCATCCATCCTGAGGAGAGCATTTCCTGACAGACTGACAGAACTTCCTGATTTGGGACCAGGTGCAGTGGAGGGAATTGGGATTACTGAGAAAGAAGTCAAGGGCAGGAGATCCATGCCATTATTTTCATTGCCTTTTTTCCTTCCTTTCTTTTTTGTTAACTATATTCAGTAAGTGCATGGTTCTCCAAGTGTTCAAATCTATCAAAACATATAAGTGAGAATTCATAATAGTCTATCTTAAATTCTTTGCCCTTACTCAGAATGTTATGGCTCTTTGTAGGAAATGTAACCGCAGCCCATCCAGCACATCCTATGAACACACAGGGAGCTAATGGTGGGAAACTGAAGTGAGAAAGAACTGTTGGGATGAAAAGCTCTGTCAGTATGAGGACTGCTGGAGTTATCCACAATCCAGGGCTGCCCAGCTGCCCAGATCCAATGCAGGGCCACACTTTGTCTCTTGACTGAAATCTTGCCTCAAGAAGACAAGAACCAAGGTCTCCTCATCTCACAGGTAGCACAGCCATGAGGTTTCAGGTCATCACTGGCCTGATACAGCTAAGCTGGCTTACCTCCCGTTTGCCTGGGGCCTTTCCCAGACTGAAGTCTTGTGTCCCGAGAAACCCCTCAATCCCAGGAAATCTGGGATGGTTATCATACTACACAACATGTCTTACCTTTCGTAAGACAGACTCCTGATGAAGTGGGATCCCTGGGGCTACACATGTGGGAAAGTGAGAGCAGATCAGACTCCCTGAGCCGCTAAAGTCACCATTCACATTCTTGCCTCTTTGTTAATGTAGCAAAGCCTGGCATGGAAGGAGCATTGCCTCATAAAAGGCTTGCTGAGCTGGTGAGGACATGCTGCTTCACCTTCTGGGATCCGGTTTTGAATAGGATTATGGAATAAAAGAAGAAAGGGAAAGAATTTGTTCAGCTCCTCCGTTAATTAGACAACCATACCAATTTTGCAATGAAACAGATATTTTCTGTAACTGGAAGACAAGTGGTGAGGCAAAGCATCTGCTTAACGATAAGTAGCTGTAAGTCTGATTTTACTGTTTAAGGACAAAGGTGGCCACATAACTTATTAACATTAAACCGGTCAGATTCCATTACCGTGAACTTCTACTGACACAGAAGCAAGGTGGACATTAGCTAAGCCTTGTTAATCATTTAGGCGTATGGAGAATTTCAACTTGAAAGCATCCATTGCTATAGGATCCAATTGGTCCTAATTGTATCAGACTAGAGGCTCGATACACGAGCATTCGTGCAAGAGTAAGCCTTCCTTCCCCTGGCTGCTGGCACTGGCTTCTCTCTGGTACCCGGGACCCGGGCAGCTTCCCACAAGCCTCAGCTTCATCCAGAAGGACACCTGGAAGGACGCCCAGTCTAATTAGCATATTACCCTTTTATTATTATAGATACTGATACATGGTTGATTTCTTTCTGAATGCCAAAGGTGTTGATGTTAGGACTAAAGATTTCTTACCTGGTAGGTATCCTATATAATAAAACAGAAACATGTAAATTGACCGTCCCTTTGCTATGCTCACCAGCCAATCAGGGTGAATATGCAAATTAACCCAACAAAGATGGTGGGTTAATTTGCATACACAGACACCAGGCAGAGAGCAGAAGCGGGGAAAGCTGGCATCTTGGGGGGATGTGGCTCCCTCAGTTGCTCCCTTGGTCGCTCCCTTGGGGAATGTGGCTCCCTCAGTCGTTGGGCAGAGAGCAGAGCAGGAGAGCCGGAGGCTTGGGGGGCTGTGGCTCCCTTGGTCACTCCCAGCATGGGGAGCACCAGGAATTCTGGGAATAGTAGTTATGATGGCAGCCGTAGGACCAGAAGTGGAAGCCCAGAGCCTGGGGAGCACCAGTAATGCTGGGAATCATAGTTCTAGTGGCAGACAGATCTCCTAGACACTAGAGCAGTGGTTCTTAACCTGTGGGTCACAACCCCTTTGGCGGTCGAACGACCCTTTCACAGGGGTTGCCTAAGACCATCGGAAAACATATATATAATTACATATTGTTTTTGTGATTAATCACTATGCTTTAATTATGTTCAATTTGTAACAATGAAATTTGGGGTCACCACAACATGAGGAACTGTATTAAAGGGTCGTGGTATTAGGAAGGTTGAGAACCACTGCACTAGAACAAAGTGAGCCTGGAGCAAGTTACTGTTGCAGTGGGGGAATGGAGGGAAAGCAAAGATGAGCAACATAAGTAAAATCAGAGTGTCTGGGAAAAATTAAAGGAAAGATATCCTAAAACTTCCAGGAAATCTCCACCAATGAAGCAAAGAAAAAAAATACTTCTATTATTCCGTGAACAACAAATCAAACTGGGTTGGGGGTCTCAGACAATTTGTTCATATGATTGCAAAGACAGACAGAAACTCCCGGATTGGAGAGGGCTCCTCTGAGGGCTCCCAGATTGGAGAGGGTGCAGGTCGGGCTGAGGGACCCCCCGCCCCAGCACGAATCTTTGTGTACCGGGCCCCTAGTATTTGTATAAGCCATTAAAATAAAGCCAGTGGAGAAAATAGACAAGCAACCCATATAAACAAATATTTTAAGAATATTAAAATCTCTAGATTCAAATTTGTGTTACTTGCCTAGAGTTGTGTTTATCAGTCAAAACAAAAGATTAATTTAGATCTGATATCACAAACTGGTAGTATACAAGATAAGAAGTCCCAAAAAGTATGTGGTTCTGGTTTGTTTTTCATTTCAATTAGGGTTAAATATTGCAGAATGAACACATGTGTTTGTCTCCACTTCCTCATAAAATGTCACTAAAGTGATAATAAACTAATAAAAAATGGTAAACCACCCTCCTCCCTCCATGATGAAGAGAATAAGAAGAGAGATGGGCCCTAGCCAGTTTGGCTCAGTAGATAGAGCATCGGTCTGTGGACTGAAGGGTCCCAGGTTCGATTATGGTCAAGGGCACATGCCCAAGTTGCGGGCTCAATCCCCAGTTGGGGGGCATGCAGGAGGCAGCCAATTAATGATTCTCTCTCATCATTGATGTTTCTATCTCTCCCTCTCCCTTCCTCTCTGAAATCAACAAAAAGAAGAGAGATAGTAGAGTACAAGCAATGCAAATTAAATTTTGGAAGACAGAAAGGGAATTAAGGAATGGTAACTAATTTAGCAAAGAAAAGTTAAAACTCAAGAGCCTTCCAGGGAAATTGTAATGTGCTATTCACCCCAAGATGTGCTCTATGGTATGTTCTCAGCTAAGGGCATTTTTAGCTTCAGTTCAAGTGAAACTTCTACTCCCCCCTTTAACTATCTAGAAGAACTTGAATTAGGGGCCATGTCCATAATGAGATTATTAGCTATACTCTCCTTTTGAACCACCTAAAGGACAGGGAAAACTTCTGTTTACTAAACATCTGCTCTTCCAGGCATCATGCAATGACCCATTAAAGCTTCCACAGGGCACTACCTCAGCCCTCGCTCAGGTTGTCTTAATTACATCAACCCCCATTTCCATCTCTGAACCTCTCCTACATGAGGGGTCTCTGACTCTCTCATTTATGTGTTAAGTTTGGTTATTTTCTCTTGCTAAGGTAATTTTGTTCCTCCCCTCATAGTAACAAAAAGCTATGCAATCGCCCTTTGGAACACTAGAAACTCAGAACTCAAAGTAATACAGAATTTAGAGTGCAACTTCAAGGCTAACTACTGGGATGGGTGGAAAGACTCTTTAACTGCAGTTGGATTCTCAAGTCCCCCTTACCAGTCTTTGTGGTTAGGCAATTCTTCTACACTCACTCACAAAGAGACCAACTGTTTATTCTTTTTTTAAAAAAATCTTTATTGTTTAAAGTATTACATATGTCTCCCTTTTCCCCCATTGACCTGTACCCGGCCACTCCCACCACCCAGCACATGCCCTCACCTCCCTAGTGTGTGTGTCCATTGGTTATGCTTATAAGCATGCATACAAGTACTTTGGTTGATCTCTTACCCACTCCTACACCCACTGCCATCCCTCTGAGGGTTGACGGTCTGTTGGATGCTTCTATGTCTCTGGATCTATTTTTGTTCATCAGTTTATGTTGTTCATTATATTCCACAAATGAGTGAGATCATGTGAAATTTTCTTTCTCCGACGGGCTTATTTTGCTTAGCATAATGGTCTGCAGGTCCATCCATGCTGTTGTGAATGGTAAGAGTTCTTTCTTTTTCACAGCAGTGTAAGTATTCCATTGTGTAGATGTACCACCATTTTTAATCCACTCATCTGCTAATGGGCACTTCAGCTGTTTCCAAATATTAGCTATTTTAAATTGTGCTGCTATGAACATAGGAGTGCAGATGTCCTTTCTGATTGGTGTCTCTGATTTCTTGGGATATATTCCTAGAAGTGGGATTACTGAGTCAAATGGGAGTTGCATTTTTAATTTTTTGAGGAAAATCCATATTGTTTTCCACAGTGGCTGCACCAGTCTGCATTCCCACCAACAGTGCACAAGGGTTCCTTTTTCTCCACATCCTCTCCAGCACTTGTCCTTTGTTGATTTGCTGATGATAGCCATTCTGACAGGTGTGAGATGGTACCTCATTGTTGTTTTGATTTGTATCTCTCAGATGATTAGTGACTTTGAGCATGTTTTCATATGTCTCTTGGCCTTCTGTATGTCCACTTTCGAAAAGTGTCTATTTAAGTCCTTTGCCCATTTTTTTTATTGGATTGTTTATCTTCCTTTCATTAAGATGTATGATGAGTTCCCTATAAAGTTTAGAAATTAGGCCCTTATCAGACATAACATTGGCAAATATGTTCTCCCATGCAGTGGGCTTTCTTGTTGTTTTGTTGATGGTTTCTTTTACTGTGCAGAAGCTTTTTATTTTGATGTAGTCCCATTTGTTTATTTTCTCCTTAGTTTCAATTGCCCTAGGAGCTGTATCGATGAAGATATTGCTATGACATATGTCTGATATTTTGCTGCCTATGGCTTCTTCTAAGATTTTTGTCATTTCCCATCTTACATTTAAGACCTTTATCCATTTTGAGTTTATTTTTGTGAATTATGTAAGTTGGTGGTCTAGTTTCATTTTTTTGCATGTATCTGTCCAATTTTCCCAACACCATTTTTTGAAGAGACTTGTCTTGACTCCATTGTATGCTCTTGCCTCCTTTGTCAAATATTAATTGAGCATAAGGCTTGGGTCTATTTATGGGTTCTCTGTTCTGTTCCAATGGTCTATATGTCTGTTCTTGTGCCAGTACCAGGCAGTTTTGAGAACAGTGGCTTTGTAAAGTAGTTTGATGTCTGATATTGTGATCCTTCTAACTTTGTTCTTCTTTCTCAGGATTGCTGCAGCTATTTGGGGTCTTTTTTCATTCTAAATGAATTTCTGGAGAGTTTGTTGTAGGTCTGTGAAATATTCCATTAGTATTTTAATGAGATTGCATTGAATCTATAGATTGCTTTGGATAGCATGGGCATTTTAATGTTATTGATTCTACCAATCCATGAACATGGTATATTCTTCCATTTGTTTATGTCTGCCTCTATTTCTTTTTTTTCAATGTCTTGTAGTTTTCTAACTACAGCTCTTTTACCTTCTTAGTTCAGTTTATTCCTAGGTACCTTAAAATTTTTGTTGCAGTGGTAAATGGGATTACTTTTTTAGTTTCTCTTTCTGTGAGTTCATTATTGGTGTATAAATAAGCCATAGATTTCTGGTTGTTAATTTTGTATCCTGCTGCATTGCAGAATTCATTTATTAAGGCTAGTAGTTTTTTTTGATGGAGTCTTTAGGGCAGCGGTTCTCAACCTGTGGGTCGCGACCCCTTTGGGGGTTGAATGACCCTTTCACAGGGGTCGCCTAAGACCATCGGAAAACACATATATAATTACATATTGTTTTTGTGATTAATCACTATGCTTTAATTATGTTCAACTTGTAACAATGAAAATACATCCTGCATATCATATATTTACATTAAGATTCATAACAGTAGCAAAATTACAGTTATGAAGTAGCAACGAAAATAATTATGTGGTTGGGGGTCACCACAACATGAGGAACTGTATTAAAGGGTCATGGCATTAGGAAGGTTGATAATCACTGCTTTAGGGTTTTCTATGTACAATATCTTGTCATCTGTGAATAATGACAGTTTTACTTCTTTTCCAATTTGGATGCCTTTTATTTCTTCTTGTTTGATCGCTATGGCTAGCACTTTCAGTACTGTGTCAAACAGGAGTGGTGAAAGTGGGGATCCCTGTCTTATTCCCATTATTAGGGGAAATGGTTTCAGTTTTTAGCCATTGATTATGAGGTTGACTGTAGGTTTGTCATATAAGGCTTTTATTATGTTGAAGTATGATCCCTCTATTCCCACTTTGCTGAGAGTTTTTATCAGGAAAAGATGTTAGATTTTGTCAAATGCTTTTTCTGCATCAATTGATATGATTATGTGATTTTTGTCCCTCAATTATTTATGTGATGTATCATGTTTATTGATTTGCAGACATTGTACCATCCTTGCATCCCTGGAATAAATCACATGTAGTTATGGTGTATGATCTCTAATGTAATGCTGGCTTCGATTTGCTAGAATTTTGTTTATTCTTTTGAGGATTTGAATCTGAGCCACTGTAGACCCAAGGACATCTCATATAAGATTAAGGCAGGGGATTAACCTAAAATCTACGTACAGAATTATTGAGAAACCCAAAGCCTTCTTCTCTTCTCCCATCCAGCCCTAGAGCACCAGCAGCCAGCTCATAAAGCTAGTCTTCTCTGAAAACCCAAACCACCCCACAGGTAAGACCTGATGATGATAACAGTTGGGAGTTCAAAATTTAAAAATCAGGTGTTTCCCACTAACTCCATGGCAAATCCACCAGTCATCAGTCCTACTTCTGCGTAACAACTTACAAACAGCTGCTAAATGCTTCACTTTCAGTATCATTAGTCATCCAAAGAACACCAAGCACTTGAAAAAATCCTCCAGTGTTCAAGAGACCAAAACAAACAAAAATATAAAAGAATTTTTTTAAAACCCTAAAAAACAAATTCAATGGAAGGAGCAGAAGGAAACTTTAAGGACCAGAGAAATGAGATATGTGGCTGTAAGAAATTAAATTAAGAGATCAATAAAGAAATTAGAAATCAGAAATTTAAAGAGTCCTTAGGTCAGGTAGCTCAGTTAGTTAAATTGCCATCCTGATATGCCAAAGTTGGGGGTTTGACCCTGGTCAGGGCACATACAAGAATCAACCAATGCCCTAGCCGGTTTGGCTCAGTGGATAGAGCGTTGGCCTGCGGACTGAAGGGTCCCAGGTTCGATTCCGGTCAAGGGCATGTACCTTGGTTTCGGGCACATCCCCAGTAGGGAGTGTGCAGGAGGCAGCTAATTGATGTTTCTCTCTCATCGATGTTTCTAACTCTCTACCCCTATCCCTTCCTCTTTGTAAAAAAATCAATAAAATATATTTTTTTTAAAAAGAATCAACCAATGAATACATAAATAAGTGGAACAACAAGTCAATGTTTCTTTCTCTCCTTTCCTCCCTCTCTCAAACCAATAAAAGTAAATAAATTACCAGAAAATCATGCTAGGGGTTTCCACAGTCAACCAATTAATATTCTGAGGGGAAGGGGGGAGTGTGCATATGGTGTGGAGAGATAGATTACTATCAAGGAATTAATATAGGAAAATTTCCAACTCAAGAGTCTTCAGATGAAGAACCCACCATGTACCCAGAACAATGAATGAAAAACTCACCAAGTTCCAGACATATCATCATAAACTTCAGAACATCTAGAATAAGATGTTCTCTAAAGAGCTGTAGAGAGGAGAAGCTAAAACAAGAGTGGGCAACTTTTTTGTGAGTGTGTGCCAAAACCAGCAAAATCTCTGACTCAAAATTCTTCTGCGTACCAACCCTAATTTTTTGAGAACATGTTACACCTACTTGATATCTCTTAAGGTGTACGTATGTGAAGAACCTTGAAGAAATAATAAAATTCATTCGAGCGACAAAAATACAGTATATGATGATGAAAAATACATTTATTTTTTAATGTATACATGTACACTGATAGTCCGACAGTAAACTTTATGACTCCTTCTGATATTATCAGTGGGACTTTTGCTGCTGCATCACTGATGACAGAGATTTTACATCAGGTTTATATTTCGTGACCTTCAGAGATATGCACGAGCTACTACTTTCATCTGTCAGACTACTCCTATTATGAGACTTAACAAAATTTATCACTGAGAACAAAGATTCACAAGCGTATGTGGATAAAAGCATGGAGAGTAATGCTGTTGCAAAGTTTTTTAAACAGAAAAAATTTTCTGGAATGGCATTCCAAGTCCTCAATAGTTCGTTTTCAACACTATTAAAATTGCTCTTCCCCTCTCCAGTCAATCCATGTCTATGGTCTTTAAGATAACTTGTTATGTAAAATTATTTATTTATCTAAGATGCACCTACACTGAATTTATCTGAAAAATAAAAAAGTCGATATTAAGAAAAAAATTGTAAATGGAAGATTATAAGAGAGGGCTTCGCTTGCCAGCAAAAGTTACTGGCGTGCCATGTTTGGCACGTGTGCCAGGAGTTGCCCACCCCTGAGCTAAAACTATTCAAAGAATTGGAAATCAGACATCAGAATTGCTTTGAAATTCTCAATAACATTATTAGATCCTAAAATCAAGTGGAGAAATGCCTTCAAAATTCTGAGTAAAAAATATTTTTCACATTCAAGTTTTTTACCCAGCCAAACTGTGATAGGCAGTTAGACAGACAGGAACAGAGCAAGGATGATGGACCAGAGCACTAGGTGCCTAGTATGGGTAACTGTAGGGTGGGACTTGCCCCCAAGGTGACCTTTCCTCACCTAGCACAGTGCTGGTCATGCAGTTAGTTTAGACTCCCTTACCTTTTCTCCCTAGAGGTAACATCTAGGCCTCAATTGTATTTCAGCTCCAGCCACCCCTCCCCACCCCCAAAAAATAATCAACCCCAAGGCTGACCTCAGGATCAGTATTGGATAATGAACTCTTGACGTGGCACCAACCAATCAATCAGTGAAGCCTAAACCTTGAAAGGACACACCTGGAAATCTGCTAAATGTTATGATGAGATCTTCCTCTGGGATCTCCCCTAAAATCTCCACCCTTAATCCTACTCTCCCGCCCCGAAGACCCCCTCACCTTTCCCTCACCCCTCTCCTTCCCTATCCTCCTAGGCATGTTACCATTAGCTTCCTCACTCCCAACCTCCAAGGGCCCTTCCTTTATCTCTATAACTTATTTCCTAAGCCCATTTCTTTAAGAAATTACCTTTCCTAGGTTTAGAAACTAGTGGCAGATGCCCTTCACAGCAAATGAGGCAACTAGACACAGGACGAAACAGCATCCAGGACAGAGGGGCTCAAACACACAGGACGGTGTCAAGGGCATCCCTAGAAGCACAGCATACACCCCCTGTGTTGTAAGTGATCCACTCCAGGAACTCGGATTCAGGAGTGGGAGGGGTGGGACAAGACATTTCTCTATTTTATTATAAATTTTCTATACCATGTGATTTCTTAACCAGTATGTGTTACTTTGATTTAAAAAATATCATTTAAAACAATTTTAATTGGTTGTAACATGAAAAATTGGGAGATTTCACATAAAAATCAAGATTTATGGGCCCTGGCTGGTGTGGCTCAGTTGGTTGGAATGTCATCCCGTACACCAAGAGGTTTTGGGGTGGATTCCTGGTCAGAGTACATACCTAGATTGTGGGTGAGGTCCTGATTGTTTCTCTTTCACATCAATGTTTCTCTTTCTCTCTCTTCCTCCCTTTCTCTCTCTAAAATCAATAATCATATCCTTGGGTAAAGATTTTTTTTCTAATCAAGACTTATGGTTTGTATCAGCCAAAATGGACTAATTTGAGACACAAATGATCCAGAACTCAATAATAAAAACAAAACAAAACATTTATTTCTTACTCATGCTTTATGTCTTTAATGGACTGGAAACAGCTCTTTTTACCGTGTCCTTCAAAGAGACTGACAGAGGCTCTATATCCAAGCAAGCTCCATGATTTGAAAGGAAGGCAGGAGAGAATATACAGAACCATGCATCACTTCGTAAAGCTTCTGCCTGGAAGTGACACATGTCAGACGCCTGAGTTGACTAGAATAGGATTATGTAAACCATTTACAGGGGAATGTCACTGGGCCCATGTTAATTTTTAGAGAAAATCTGCAGGAACTGAGTAGCAATTATTCCTTTAAATTCCTTTAGCACATTTAAATTTGCTAAAATCTTCACACACCCTAATGTCTCCCTGACATGGAGACCAGTATCATTTGCCACTCATTATTGCACTTGCGATTTTTTATAGTATAGTATTTTTAATAGAAGCAAGAGAAATTAATAAAATATTATTCTGTATCCATGGAAGGAGAAAAAGTAGATCAAAAGCATTTATTGTTTCAAGAGAAATGGAATGAATCATATTTTATCAGAGAAGTGAAGAGCACACCTCTGAATTTAGTCTGCAGAGAAAGCATGCTTTCTTGTACATTCATTTACTTTATCTTTCTGATTTTGTTTGAGTTGTGTGTCCCCAAAAACGCTGAAATCTTAACCCACAAGCCTCAGAATGTGACCTTATTTGGAAATAGGGTTCTTGTGGTGTTAAGATGAGATCATCCTGGAGTAGGGTGGGCCCTTACTCCAATGTGACTGGTCCTTAAGAGAACATTAAAAAAGAGACACCGGGAGACAATGCCATTTTAACATGGCTTGCATTTATGTTGCTCAAGCCAGTGAATGCCTGGGGCCACCAGAAGCTAGAACAGATAAAGACAAATTCTCCCCTGCCAACACCTTGATTTTGGACTCTTAGCCCCTAGAACCGTGAGGGAATAAACTCCTGTTGTTTAACGCCACGCCAATTGTGGTACCTGGTTACAGCAACCCTAGAAAAGTAATACACTTCCGAACCCTTATAGAACCAGGCCCCCATAGTTCCAATTTAGAGCATTTCTGAACAACAGGGCTGAGAGAGGACACCGCAAAGCTTCTCGCTCAAGTTCTGCATTTATCTCTTTGAGTGAAGATTTCCTTCTTTCATTGCATTTTTAATGGTGACAGAGCAGACCGCAGAAATCATTCTGATCCTGATAGTGTCAGTCAGCAAGGCATGAGCGATTCATCCCCAGCTAGTTTATGTGGGTGTGAGCTGGCAGACTTTCTAGATTAAGTGCTATACAAGCCGCAATCCCATTAGAAAACTGGCTTCTCCAAGGAGAGGTATGTGAGCACTGCTCATCACCCGGGCAAGCTAAGGTCAGAGATGAGAGTTCTAAGCAGCCAGGCAAGCCAGCTAGGGTTAAATTCCAAAACGAGGCAAAACGTCAGTCTGGAAGAGAGGATGGGGAGTGTCTCAGGCTCAGAACCCAGTAAATCCACGGAAGGAGCGCCACAGGGATGACAGTTTATTCCAGGACAGAGATCAGCTGCCCCCTGCAGGGTGGATGTGGGAGGCGTCAGCTGAGAGGAGGGATGGTTTGACGGGATCAGGCAGCTCTGGGGAGGCCTAGGGAGCACGCCCCCAGAGGGTCTCTGGCACTTGGTGCCGTCCCTCAGTGCTTCCTCAGAAGAAGTTCACACCAATCACAGTGAGATGCATCATCTACGTGAGCCCAGCACCTCCACCTCGGCTAGAGACTCACTACCTTCAAAGATGCTGAATTGTCAGCAGCAAGAAATAGCATATTTTTCCCGTAAATGCCATGCTGTTTGGGAAGATGATGTTTCAGTTGCCGGCTGGTTGTCCAGCCCTGCTTTTTATCTTACAAGTCACGGCTTACTGTCTTCTCATTTGTGTTGTGTCAAAACTGTCATTGCATTGTGTTTGTTATGCTTTATTTTTCACAGATCGCGTACTTTTTCATTAGGGGGTTTACTTGTATCTTTACTTTCTATCATGTTTAAACAGTACAGGTTTCCCACATCACTTCTTTCTTCCATATATTCAAAGCGCATCAATACTAAAGGGCTCGTTAATTTGGACTTTCATCCTGTGTTGCTTCCCTGTCCTTTTAGTAAAATGGCCAGAGCACATCATTTGTGAGTCAGTTTTATAATAAGCACAATTTTCACTCTTAAATTGATCTAAATAGCCAACCATAGAAGAATCGTTAAGAAAATTAAATAATTGCCACATAATCAAAGATGAGATGCCACTAATTGTTTTGCTTAAAAATATTTTTTCCTATCTTGAGGAAATATTTGCAATATAAGTGAAAATACAAATCACAATCCCATTAGAAAATTGACTTCCCTCTTCTTTGCCAATTGGTTTGTGGTTTCTGTACTCACAGAAGTTTCAGGAAATTTTAACAAAACAAGTCAGAATATATTATACAATAACTAGAGGCCTGGTATACGAAATTTGTGCACTCAGTCAGGGGGCGAAGGGGGCAGGGGGTCCCTCAGCCCGGCCTGCACCCTCTTGCAGTCCAGGAGCCCATAGGGGATGTCCAACTGACAGCTTAAGCTGTGAGTCCAGCTTCTGACTGAGCAGGGCTCCCCCTGTGGGAGCACACTGACTACCAAGGGGCAGCTCCTGCATTGAGTGTCTGCCCCCTGGTGGTCAGTGTGCATCATAGCGACCAGTAGTTCTGCTGTTGGGCTGAAACCAGCTCTCCAACATCCCCCTAGGGGTCCCGGATTGAAAGAGGGCATAGGCCAGGCCGAGGGACCCCACTAGTGCACAATTGGGGCCAAGGAGGGATGTGGGAGGTTGGCCAGCTGGAGAGGGACTGCAGGAAGGCTCCAGGGCATGTCTGGCCCGTCTAGCTCAGTCCCAATCAGCTGGACCCCAGCAGCAAGCTAACCTACCAGTTGGAGTGTCTGCCCCCTGGTGGTCAGTGCATGTCATAAATGAGCAGTTGAGCAGCCTTAGCATATCATTAGCATATTATGCTTTGATTGGTTGAACGGCTGACCAGATACTTAGCATATTAGGCTTTTATTATATAGGACAGTATTGTTCTAATTATATTAAAAAATACGTTAAAACCTAGATAGTATTTCTTGTTTGTCCTTTCTTTGCTTTTCAAATTTTCAATAAGCACATATTATTTTTATTATCAGAAAATGATAAACTAAAAAAATTTGGGACATTAGCAGTATTAACATTATCTAATTTTACAATACTACCTTAGAAGAATTCACATTCACATTCAAAATCGTTGAACATTTTTTCCCAATAAAAAGGAATATATCCCAGCCACATGGCTCAGTAGTTGAGCATCAACCTGTGAACCAGGAGGTCGAGGTCCAACTCCCGGGTGGGGCACATGCCTGTGTTGCAGGTTCGGTCCCCAGTGGGAGCATGCAGGAGGCAGCTGATCAATGATTCTCTCTCATCATTGATGTTTCTATCTCTCTCTCCCTCTCATTCCTCTCTGAAATCAATTTTTAAAAAAAGAAGAAGAAAAAAGTAAAAAAGCATATATAACTAGATCACAACATTCACACTTGGCCTGTGACCTAACACTGGAACCCACAACGAGAGTCTACAAACTAATTTTTAAAGGGCCAGACAGTAAATATTTTGGACTTTGCAGGCCGTTTGGTCTCTGTCACCACTACTCAGCTCTGCAGTTGTAGCACCACAACAGCCATAGGCAGTGTGTAAACAAATGGGCAGGGCTGTGTTCTAATAAAACATTGTTCACAAAAGCAGGCGGTAGCTTACCAACCCCTGCTCTAGAGCAGTGCAACTCAAATTTTAATGTGCATGTAAATCACCTGGGGATTTAGCTGCAAAACAGATTGGGATTCAGTAGGTACACACTGCAGTCTGAGCATCTGTATTTCTTACAAGCTCTTGCATGATGCCATTGCTACTGGTCTGAGGATAACACTTTGAATAGCAAGGCAGAGCACTTACTTTATTAGCCACATAATATATAGATTAGAGACTCATGGGAGAGACCTCATTAGGAGACAAAAATACATTATGTTCACCCATTATACATTTAGGTTATAATATTAACATTTTGCTTTTTGCGCTTTTTTTTAACCATATGCCCTGTTTTATTGGAACTAATTAAGGATTTTAAGTGGGAAATAAATGGCTTTAAATATTTAAGATAGTTGATTTATGCAAAACGATTATTTGACTTTTATGTAGACAAAAATTCACTTATTTACTCACTCAATAAGCCTTTATTGCCTTTGGACACTAAGTTGCCAATTGCTTAGAATACTGGGAGAAAGAAAACACAGTCCCTGCCTTTAAGGAAATTATAATAATGTGGGAGATGCAAGCACACAGAGATCATTAATTTTATTAAAAGAAATACATGGATCCAAAAATGTTTTTCCTGGAAGCATTTAGATTTTTTTATAAAGTTTTCAGATTTTAGAGAGAGATGCCATTGCCCAATGCTGAAAATCCAGCCACTTATCAAACTCTGTCATGGGTTATCTTCAACTTCTATCAAGTCACAATGGTTACTTCTGCAAATATCCCTTCAAAACTTGCTACCTTAAGAGCATGTAGTGAATGTAACCCAGATTTCCCCAGGATTCATCACTTGAGGTACTCATAGTTTCACATAACTGAAATGATTTAAGTCTTGACATTTCCACCTGAATGACCAACACACATTCAAAAATCAATGTGCGCAAACCAAACTCCTGAACCCCCAAATCTGTACCACCCTAACCCTCTTCCCTCATTAAAAAATTTATATATATATATATATGATTTCAGAGAGGACGGGAAAGGGAGAGAGATAGAAACATCAATGATGAGAGAGAATCATTGATGGGCTGCTGCCTCCTGAATACCCCCTAACAGGGATCAAGCCCATAACCCTGGCATGTGCCCTGACCAGGAATAGAACCATGACCTCCTCCTAGTTCATAGGTTGACACTCAACCACTGAGCTACACTGGCCAGGCCCTCATTTGATGGCAACTCTATTCTTCCTGTTATACAAGTCAGCCATCCTTTATACCTCCCTCTCTCTAACACAGCAAATCTTGCTAGCTTTATTTACAAAATGTATCCAAAATCTAACCACTTCTTACCACTTCCACTACTACCATCTGGTCCAAGCTTTGGTCTACATTACTGCAATATTATCTTAATTGGCCTTCCAGATTGCACAGTATCTTCAACACAGCAGCCCCAAAGACCCTTAAACTTAAGTGTAATTATGTCATTTCCTAATCCAGACCTCACTGTATCTCCTCATTCACTCACAGGTCTCCAAGGCCGTTGTGATCTGGTCCCGGATCTTTTTTTTTTTAACCTAATTCTTATTTCTCTCCCTAGTGGATTCCCCTCCAGCCATACTTGCCTCCTTGGGGTTGCTAGAATATGCCAACCACATTTCCATCTTGGGAGCATTTCTCTAGCTATAGTGTCCACCTGGAACACATTTCCTTCAGTTACCCGATTGGCTAATTCCCTCAGCTCCTTCAATTCTTTGTTTATATATTACCTTCTTAATGAGTCCTAATCTGGCCATCTTCTTTCCCCATATCTACATTCCTAATGTCACTTATTCTGCTTTTTAAAAAAATTATAGCGTGTATCACTTTCTAATATACTAGGCAACTTACTTATGCATTATGTGTCTTATTTATTGTGTTAGTCAGTTGGACTGCCATAACAAAATGTCACATAGACTGAGAGATTTAAACAACAGAAATTTACTTCTCACACTTCTGGAGGCTGAGAATTCTAAGATCACGGCTGATCAATTTGATTCCCTAGTGAGGGTCCTCTTTCTGGTTTATAGATAGCTGCTTTCTCACTGGGTCCTCACATGGTAGAAAGAGAAAGGAAGCAATCTCTCTGGTGTCCCTTCGTAAAGGGCACTAATGCCATGCTAAGGGCCCCACCATCATGGCCACCTCTAAACCTAATCACCTGCCAAAGGCCCATCTCCAAATACCATCACTATGGGGGGTAGGGCTTTAACATATACATTTTAAAGGGACATGAATCAGTCCACAGCATTTATCACCCCTTCACCCCACTTTGTGTAAGTCCACAAACACAGGAATCTTTTTGTTGTTATTGTTCACTGATGTATTTCCAGTCCTAAGAGGAATACCTGGCACAGGTTTGTTAATTATTGAGTTCTATCCCACTACACCAATGTAGGACCTTCTGCACCCCCTCAAAGGTTTGCCTAGTAATTTGGGATAGTCTGTGGGAGAGTCTCCTTGGAGTTCAAGATAGCCCTCTCAGATCTTTGTCCTGTTGATGGCTACTATTTTTAACTAGAGGCCCAGTGCATGAAAATTCATGCACTGGAGGGGGGTCCCTTAGCCTGGCCTGCCCCCTCTCACAGTTCGGGAGCCCTCAGGGGTGGGAGGCAACCTGGTGATCAGGGGAAGGGGACGACCCAGCACACCTCTGCTGCTGCCACTGCTGGCAGCGCAAGCCTCAGCCAGCCCTGGTTACCTGAGCCTCGGGAGGCCCTGGGCAGCTGGGGGGCTGATGGGACTGGTGGGGGGGTCTCTGGAGGCAGGCACGCAGACCGGCCAGGCCCACCTGGGAGCAGGCCCGGCCTTGCCGCACACCTACCGCCCCAGAGGGGTTGAGGGGACTGGATGCCACCATCTTGTGGCTGTGGGTGCTGCCATCTTTGAGGGCGTGGCAGTCAATTAGCATATTCCCTCTTTATTGGCTGTGGGTGCCGCCATCTCTGCAACAGTGTGAGGGTCAGTTAGCATATTCCCCCTTTATTAGATGGGACTAGAGGCCCAGTGCACAAAATTTGTGCACGGCAGAGGGGGTGTCCCTCAGCCCAGCCTGCAATGATGCCAGTGTCCCTCACCCCAGCCTCTGGCCAGAAGCCCCTCTCCTCCCTCTGCATGGCCAGGGCCCTTCCCCTCCTTCCGTGTGGCTGGAGCACAGATGCCAGGGGCGACACGAGCCCAGAGTCCCTTGCCCTATCCTCTGGCCAGAGGCCCCTCCCCTCCCTCCATGCAGCTGAGGAGCAGATGCTGGGCTTGCATTACTGGAGCGACACCGCCAGCATCCCGCCCCGGCCACTATGGGTGCCGCCATCTTTGTTGCAGAATGACAGTTAATTTGCATATTACTCTTTTATTAGATAGGACTAGAGGCCTGTTGCATGAAGAGATTCGTGCAATAGGCCTTCCTTTCCCCTGGCTGCTGGCACCAGTTTTCCTCCAGCACCTGGGGCCCAGGCCTTCACTCTGACCAGGCTCCGGCCAGAGCCAGCCCCAGAGCCATCAGGCCTCACTGCTCCGCCGGCCCCAGGGTCATGAGGCCTCCCTGCTCTGCCCCCGGGCTGTCAGGCTTCGCTCCACCACTTGGAGCCTACATATGCAAATTAACCGCCATCTTTGTTAGGTCAATTTGCATACTCTCCTGATTGGCTGGTTAGAATAGCGAAGGTACAGTCAATTAGCACCTTTGTCTATTATTAGGTAAGATGGTTCTTGAGGATATCTCCCATCCACCCCTGCTACCAGCCTCACACACACTATAACCTCCCTCTGCCTGTGCCCAGCACAAGGCCTCCTGAAGTGCATTGCAGCAAAGCTATGACATTCCCTACAGCCCTGGCTGAGTTGAACACTGTGTTCTTGAAACAGTGGAGGGTGCTCACCTTTTGCTCTTGAGGTCACGTGATACCTGGGGTGCTACAATAGGTCTGAATGAAAAGGCTTGCCCGGTGCTAGCCCTACAGTTTCCTCCAAGAGCCTAGGAATGTCACTAACAGAGGCAATTTCAAGTTCACCATTCTTCACTTCCAAGGTGGTGCTTCCACGTTGTGCTGATGGATGGGTATGGGTAGGACAATGTAAACGTATTACTTTGTCATGATGTCGTCTCTCAGGTTATTGAGTGCTACTGCTACAGGCTCAAAACATTACTCTGGCCTCCAAAATGTTAAGTTTAAGTGGAAAAACACATACTCAACAAGCCACCCGACCTGAAGTGCCCAAGGTACGATAGTTCCTTGAAAGAAAGACACTAAGTGAATAAAGAAAACCTTGCTTGTTATACATTATTCAAAGGCAATTTGAACATACATCCTGTTATACATTATTCAAGTGCAATTTTTCACAATAACAAATAAATACTCCAAAATGCCCCAGTGCCAAAGGATATATCAATATTGGATGAAGTTTATTCACAGTATTTTATTTAGAAACAATTTAAGAGTCAGAGTCTTTCTATTACTTTTATAAATGTAAATTTGGTGTGTCTTTTTTTCTTTGTGGAATTACATTTAAACTCCCTCTGTCTCAAACCAATCTAACTGCAGTGTTTCTGTTTTCATCAAGGGCAGTATAAGTGCATCAGACAGGTAATCAAGAGTCCTGGCTCTGGTAAGAGTGAGCTATGTGTCAAGGGGAGGGGGCTGGGGAGCACAGTTGCTGTTTCTCAATTTCCTTGCCAATAAAATAAAATGGTTGGATCAAATCATCTCTAATTTTTTAAAAAAATGCATTTTCATGATTCCATGTTTTAAGAAGAACCAACCCAATTTTAAGGGTATGAAATGACTCACTATTAGTGAGCATTCAAATTCAAGATCAACTAATAATTTGCAATTTCAATTCATCTTGAAGAGTTCAAAAATGATTACATATATTACTGAATTTCTACATATATGGTTGGAGAATAATTTCTTGAGATATACAAAGCTAACATAATTATTCCAATTTTAAAGATTTATTCATTTGGTCACTTGGTTGGTCAACATTTTTTGAGCACCTACTATGTGCCAGGTATTATGTTAGGTCCTAAGTATATGAAGTTGCTTTGCCACACTGTGTAGTAGAAGTGGGCAAGAAAAAACTAGGCTGGGAATGGCTGTATGTAGCCAACTAACAGCATCGGTCCTAGACTACATGCTCCCTGAAAGCAGGGCTCATGTTCGTGCCTCCCACCAACATGTCATTCCTAGAGCAATACCTGAGGGGGCGGGGCTTCTGAAATCTCTGTGAGCACACCCTTTGACTCTTCTTTTGGCTACAGAACCTTGATTTTCCTTTGGTAAATGTCCTGTCCCCAATTGTCCTATCAGTCAAGTGGCCCTAATCTTTCAGCTAAGATGTGAGAAGTGAATCAAGTCAGTCACTTTCTCTTGCCTCCTGAAAAGTACAACCCTCACAGGATAAAAAGGTTGGAAGTGGGGATGCTGGGAAAACCTCTCTTTTGCAACAGCTGTTTGACCCTTGGAGCATCCCTGGTTCAGCTTTGCCATCTATTCCGTTAGCTCCTTTGACCCTGAACATAAATTCTTTTTATCACTTCCTTACTTTTTTGACTGTATCAAAGAAGCATAACTAATAAAATTAGGCATTTAATTATTTGTTGAATGACTATCATTTTAACCACAGGTAAATGACCAGAGTAGTTTAGCTGAAACCAAAATAAAGTAAACTAAGTAAGATTCCAACTTTTCATTCTGGGCCAAACTTCTTAATGTGCAGTAAGTTTTACTTTTGTGACTACAGTGTTCCTCTTTGTCAATCTCTTCCTTGAAAATGTCAATGATTACGATTTTTTTTTCTATCAGACTTACCCGCCCATGGTGTTTCTATCTTAATTTCCACTTTCTGCCAGGCCCCTGCCCTCTTCATCCTCTCACCTAATTCCCTGGAAAGGTGTCAGTTATCTCCAGACAAGCAGCCATCACAGGAATCTCTTCTCACACCTCCATGAGCTGTCAGAATGACAGTCTCTCAGGGATGTGAGATCACCACTTCCAATTCTAGATGGTACATTTTCTTTGCCTTCAGGTCTGTCTCCCGGGTTTATAGTTTTGAGCTCATCTTTGGAAAGTTTTGCTCACAAAGTTGTTGCTAATCCAGCCTGACAGAAGGACAGAGGGAGAGGAGGGAGGCCCAGGGATCGCTGTAACTGTTCCATGGTCAGTTACTCGGAGCAGACCCCCCAGGCCTGCGGACTCCCAGCCATTTTCTTTCCACCTGTCTACTATATTGTTTCCTCAGTTTTTACATTTGCTTTTTCTCCTCCAGAACTCCACAGTATTTAAGACATTAAAATACTTCCTCCCAAATTCTCTGCCTTTACTCCCTAATTATTGCTTTGTCCTCAGCTGAACGGTGTTGCAGATAGGGTTCTCCAGGAGGCAGACTCAGATGGAATTCCGTGTACAGAGCATTCAGCAGCGAGCACCCTTGGGACAAACGCCTGTGAAAGCAAAAGGTGAAAACAGGAATGGACAGAGAAAAGCCGAGTGGCCCTGCAGGCCCCTGAGAGCTAGGCCAAGCCATGGAGCAGCTCTGGAGCTAGAGCGGCCCTTCAGAGTCGCCCTCAGCCAGGCCCAGGCGGCCAGCCCCAGTCAGTGGAGATGGCCATGCTCAGTAGGGCCTTGTGACCCTGGTCAAGGCCGAGGCCATGCCCAGATGGGCTGCGAGCTGCAGCTTGTTGACTTAGGGCACTTCAGGCAGCTGAAACGGCGTGCCCTGCCCTGAAGGAAGCCATGTCCGAAGACACTCTGACCCCCCAGAGGCATAGCACCCCTTACCGTCCTAGACCCTGTCATGATTCCCACCCCCAGGAGCTTACAGCCTGGTGGGAAAGGCAGTTAATAAGTCACGATAATGTGAAGCATAGACTCAGACGCTCAAGATAAACAGACACAGGGAGGAGGGGTGGCTGATGCAGGATGGAGAGGCCCAGGGAGACCCCGGGCAGAGTGTCTGTGAGGAGCCTCCGCCTCCCCCTGGAGGCACCTGCTCCTTCCTCCCAGTGTCTCTTTCCTGGCATCTTTCCTATGAATAGAATCTCCTTCATTTCATTTCTTACTCATTTCTGGCATTTTCCTATTGTTTCTAATGTCTAAGGAGCCATTTTTCTCTACATAAAAAGCTAGTCCTTCAGCCTTTTTTAGGTTAAGCTTTAAAAATTAATTGTGCGACATTGTGGCATATTCTCTGTGATTGCACACCTGGCAAACAGCATTTTCAAGGGACCTATAGACTTAATGGGTTTGGGTTTCAAATATGTACATAATTAAATTTCTGATCTTAATAAATGACATTATGGACTGGATGCTAAATAGAAATAAAACCCTGAGCAGGGAACAGGGAGGGGAGTTTGTTAACAAGTATTTACTCGTCTGAAAGATTCCTAACGGGTTATGCTGCCAGATCTGAAAGGTTGTGGCACATTTTACAAAGGGAATCTGATCAGGAAAAACAACATCAGGGCTTACAATTCTGTGGCCTAACAAAGAAAAATGAGATAAATGAAAAACAACCTGCCCCATTCAGACTGGAAAATAGGAAGAAAGCAACAGACCGGAGTGCATCTGAAAATAACTGGCACGTCCTGGGCTCCTGGGAGCAGCCGCGCTGTCTGTTTGCTGCGGGCTGGCCTCCGGCGCAGGAAGGTCTCTGACAGCCGGCCAACCCCCTCCCCCCCCCCCGCCCCCCCGCCCATCTCCCGGGGCAGCGTCCCACACACGACGAGGGCAGGTGAGAGCAAACCTCAAACCCACAGAGCACTCAGCGGGCTCGCTTCCAAGCCACGCACTTGGACGGCACATTGGCCGCCGCGTTTTGCCAAGTGACAAATGGAAACGCCCCGAAGCCCTTGCTGTCGCTGCCAAGAAAAGCTTGTGCAGCCAGGAACCGACCTGGGTCCCACGCATGGAGGGCCCGGGGGCAGGAGGTGGGTGTTAGTAAGATCCAATACTTTCTGAGTCCCGTCCTCCCTCTTCTTCGAACGCGGAGTCAAGCCCAGGGGCCCTGGTGGCCTGGACGAATGTACACGGTTCACTCCGATTTGGGGAGTGGAGGTGAGATTGTATTCGGGTTGTTCCGCCCCACGCGGAGGGCGGGTAGATGCCCTGGGACACAAACACCCTGTTAGATCCCAGGCTTCCGAGTGGTGTGACCTTTACATCTGCAATCCCTTTGCTCCGAGATGAATACAGCCGAAAGGTGTGGCAGGTGGTGCTAACGCCTTGAATTATGTGCTCTTGAGAGGAGGAAGCAGACGATTATGCAGAAGTTAAGACTTTGGCAGCGTCCCGTTGCCTCCGAGCTCCGAGAGTCAAGCTGCAATTCACAAACCGCCCTGTGACAGCTAAGCCCAAAGCCAAACCTCAACCAGGAGACCAGGTGCTGTTAGAATAACAAAGAACAAGCATGTGTGTGTGTGTCCACGTCTGGATTACTGGGAATATGAAAACAAAGCCAGGGAATCAAATACCCATTTGGCACCAAAGACTGAAATGCTTGCATTGAAGTAGTTCAACTTAAAAAGTGACTTTAAAAAAAAAAGTTTAATTATTCTTGATTGTGGCTTCAGTGTAGGTTGCGTTCGTTATACATAATTTTGTCTTTATTTTATTTTTAAAATATATTTTTTAATTGATTTCAGGGATAAACGGGTAGGGAGAGAGAGCAATAGAAACATCAATGATTAGAGAGAATCATTGATCGGCTGCCTCCTGCACGCCCCACACTGGGGATCGGAGCCTGCTACCCAGGCATATGCCCTGACAGGGAATTGAACTGTGACCTCCTGGTTCATAAGTCGACACTCAACCACTGAGCCACACCGGCATGGCCATAATTTTATTTTTAAATTTAACCCATTATTTGAGGACATCTTTTATGTGCTACGGGAGGATAAAAAGTAAGTAAATTTAAGCTTAAAAGAGCTTATATTGTAGGGAACCCTGCGTTGTGTTCAGAATGGACATAATTAAACTTTGAGTGAAAACAACTATTTCCTTCAAAGAGGCACTTTGGTAGAAATTGCCTCTATTCTCAGGATGTCCCTGAGCCGGACCAGTCTCCCACTTTACAGAGAGTCCCTGTTTCTGCCTGTGTGACGTTATGATGAGAGAGAGCAGTAGAGCCTTGCTGCTGGTTCCTCTGGCTGCTACCACTGGTTCACCTTCCAAAGCAGCCACGTGTTATACGAGAGGGAGACCAGGTAACTGGGAGATCTTGTGGGTACAGGATTAAATGGGCCTTTTATTTTTGCCATTTTAAATGAAAGGTAATACACGTATTCTAATGTTTGCAAAAATTCTTATACAAATAATAACAGCTAATATTGAATATTTAACATATTCAATATGTTTTACGTAAATATTTTTTATTTAAGAGTCAAGGTGGTAGGTGCAATTATTATCCTCAAAACAGATGTTCAGAGAGGTGAAATAACCTACCTAAAGGCACACAGTTACTAAAAGGTGGAACACTCATATGGACCCAGGCATCTGGACTGTGCAGTTCTACCTCCCGTTATCATCTATTTGGACTTCTTTACCACTATTTTTAAAAAATATATTTACAGTATTGTCAGTATTACAGATGTCTCCATTTCCTTCCCCTTGGCCCCTCAACCCTGTCCCTGCCCCACCCAGGCCTCACCACACTGTTATCTGTGTCCATGGGCTATGCATATCCTATATAATAAAAGCCCAGTGACCAAAACAGCAGAATGACCAGAACGACCAAAGACCAGAACAACTGCTGCCCCTCGCCTGGCCAGTCCTGTCTCCCAGCAGGGACTCCCACCCTGATCCAGGGCCCCCATCAGGGCATACCGGCCAGTCCCACCCGCACATGGGGCCTCTATCCTATATAATAAAAGGGTAATATACAAATTGACCCTAACAGCAGAATGACCAGAATGACTGCTTGACCAGTCACTATTGGGCACACTGACCACCTCTCGGTTCCTTTCCCCAGCCGGCAGGCCCCGATCACCCAATGGCGAACTGGGAACTGGAGGTGGGTGGCAGCGGGGGGCGGGTCCAGCTGTGGGCAGCCAGGGAAGATGGCCCTAATCACAGGTCAGGCCTAGGGACTGTACCCATGCACGAATCTCGTGCGCTGGGCCTCTAGCCCTATATAATAAAGATGTAATATGCAAATGGTCGTTATGCTGTGAAGTGTAACAACCGACCATGTAACAACTGGATCACGGATCAGCAGGAGGGGGAACAGCGAGCTACAAGTGGGCGGCAGAGACCTACCAGAGTGGGTAGGGCAGCAAGCTATGAAGGGAGGCAGGGGGCAGGGGGAGCTACAGGAGTGTGGGACAGTGGGCAGAGAGCTACAGGAGGGTGGCAGTGAGCTACTGGCTACAAGCGGGTGGTAGAGAGCTACAGGAGGGGGCAGGGCAGCAAGCTATGAGGGGGGGAGGGGGAAGGGTGGTGGAGGATGGGGCAGCGAGCAGAGAGCTACTAGAGGGCGGCAGTGAGCTTCAGGTGAGCTACTGGTGCACGGATTAGTGTGCAGGGCTACCAGTCTATATATATATATAAAACCCTAATATGCAAATAGACTGAACGGCGGAACAACTGAACAACTGGTCACTATGATGTGCACTGACCACCACGGGGCACTGTGGAACATGGCGGGCATCTGCAGCAGGTGGCAGAGCACAGAACCTGGCAGGCATTGGCCGCGGTGGGAAGGTGGAGCAGGTGAGTGAGGGGCGCCAGACCAAGGCGGGGCTCTGGTCGCTGTCATCAGGACAAGCCTCTGGTGGTTACTGAAAATTCTTTGCTCCCATGCGCTGTGGTCCCACCTGGCACTCTCACCTGCTGCCGGCGCCGGAGCCACCGCTTGCACCCTCTGGTGGTGCCTGGCGCTGTTCCCAATTGCTCGGCGCCATCAGCAGGTACTCCCGGCAGCTGCTGGCCCCAATCGCCCCTGAGGGCTTGTCCACCTCCCCCTGATCCTGAGGCACAATTGGGGCATCAGCTGCCTCTCACACCTGCTGCTGGCGCTGGCCCCAATCACTCCGAGCTGTCGGGTGTGAGCGGGGCCGGCGCCAGCAGTGCATGGGAACTGCGGCGGCGAGAGCAGGGCTGCCGGCAGACAGGGGACCGGGGGTCAAGATGGGAGGGGCCGGGCAGGGACATGGAGATGGGCCAAGAGCTGTCCCTGTGCCCACGGCAGCCTCGCAGGCCACAGTCCCTTTCAAGGTGCACGAATTTGTGCACTGGGCCCCAAGTATATGTATATGTTCTTTGGTTAATCTCTTCCTGTCTCCCCCACCCCACTCCCCTCTTAAATCAGTCAGTCTGTTCCATGCATCTATGCCTCTGGACCTATTCTGTTCATCAGTTTATTTTGTTCATTAGATTCCACATCTGTGTGAGATGATGTGATACTTATCTTTCTCTGACTGGCTTATTTCTATAAGCATAATAATTTCTAGGTCCATCCATGCTATTGCAAAGGTAAGATCTTTCTTTTTTACAGCTGCATAGTAGTCCATTTTGTAAATGTACCACAGCTTTCTTATCCCCTCCTCTACTGATGGGCACTGGAGCTGCTTCCAGATCTTAGCTATGGTAAATGACGCTGTTATAAACTTAGGGGTGCATATATTCTTTCTGACTGTGTGTCAGTATTCTTAGGATATATTCCCAGAAGTGGGATCACTGGGTCAAAAGGCAATTCCATATTTAATTTTTTGAGGAAACTCCATACTGTTTTCCACAGTGGCTGCACCAGCAGTGCACTAGGGTTCCCTTTTGTCCACATCTTTGCCAACACTTATTGTTTGTTGATTTGTTGATAGTAGCCATTCTGGCAGTTGTGAGTTGATAACTCATTGAAGTTTTAATTTGAACTCTGATGATCAGTGACTTTGAACATTTTTTCATATGTCCATTGGCCATTGGCATGTCCTCTCTGTGGAAATGTCTTTTCAGGTCCTTTGTCCTTTTTTATATTGGATTGTTTGTCTTCCTGGTGTTGATAACTTTATATATTCTGGAAATTAGCCCCTTATCAGATGTATCATTGATGAATATATTCTCCTATACAATGGGTTCCCTTTTTGTTTTATTGATAGTTTGTTTTGCTGTGCAGAAGCTTTTTAGTTTGATGGAGTCCCATTTGTTTATTTTTTCCTTTGTTTCTCTTGCTCGATGTATCAGTGAAAATAGTGCTACGTGAGACGTCTGAGCTTTTACTGCCTACATTTTCTTTTAGGATTTTTATGGTTTTGTCACTTACATTTAACTCATTTATCCGTTTTTTACTTTATTCTTATGCATGGGTAAGTTGGTGGTCTAATTTCATTTTTTTGTATTTACTTGTCCAATTTTCCCAACATCCTCACCACTTTTCATTGAATTTCTTTAAAAATTACTGGGATAGCCGAAACCGGTTTGGCTCAGTGGATAGAGCGTCGGCCTGCGGACTGAAGGGTCCCGGGTTCGATTCCGGTCAAGGGCATGTAACTGGGTTGCGGGCACATCCCCAGTGGGAGATGTGCAGGAGGCAGCTGATCGATGTTTCTCTCTCATCGATGTTTCTAACTCTCTATCTCTCTCCCTTCCTCTCTGTAAAAAATCAATAAAATATATAAAAAATAAATAAATAAATAAATAAATAAATAAATAAATAAATAAAAATTACTGGGATTACTTGGTTGAGAAAAAGTCTCCATTTGGACACATTGTGGAGTACCAATTGCCAAGGCAACCACAGACCTGTACCTCACCCTGCACTCCTGCACCCCACCTTCTAGGACAGGAACAGTGTATAGTGTATAATGAAAGAGAATCATTCTACTCTACTATTATCCTCTACTGCACTGATTTATTTATTGGTCTTTCTCCTCTAGTAAATGATTACATGCAACAGGGATTTTGAATTACTCATTCTTAGATCTTCAGCACCTATCACAGTGCCAGACTTATCATATGTATTCAATGAATGTTTAAATGACTGAATAAATAAATTAATCCAGAGACTTGGATAGTTAAATATATATAATCAGATGATTGGGGTGAAACTAGAATTTATTGAGTCCTACTACTATATGCAAAGTACTGTGATTTACTTATTTTAATTCAATTAACCCTCAGAACAAAGTTGTATTACTACCACACTTCCCATTTTATAAACAAGGTAATTAAAGCTTGGAAGGCTTAAGCAGGGTGTCATGGGTCAAATAGCTAGTAAAGAGTAATACCAGAATTAACCGAGGTCTGGTTTCCAAGCCCATGCTTACAAAAACATTTGTCCTTCTTTAAAAATGATCTCTATTTTTCTAAAATGCTACCTCTAAGTTAAAAAAAATCTATTCTTCTTCAATTGCATCATACCTCATTTTCTCTCTTAAACATTATATTAATACAACATTAGTGTGAAAACTAAGGATTTAAACATTCAGCTGTAGAGCAGAATTTTGGTCTCTGTTTGCACAAGTGTAATATCTGCAAGATTTTCATTAGCATTTTTTAGTTTCTTTAATTTATTTTACAGTGAGCATGGAAGTTAAAATTTATGCCTCTACTCTTTAAAATGTAAAGTGTTTATAAGAAATTTAAATTGCACATTTAACCACCTTAAAACAGCACACTTAATATGTCATAATTTGAACTGAAATTGCAACTGAGTTTCATAATAAAAACCAGTTTTTCATGTATTGTATTAGAAAATGCCATGTTAAAGGAATTCTCTGAAGAAAATAAACTGCAATTTAGTACTCAAAAAACCTGGCAACTTCAGCCCAGCTATTCATTAAATTGTACTTTAGAATACACAATAAACTTTGGTTTGTAAAGCAGTGCTAAGATTTTTCTCCTGAAATTTGTTCAGTAGATTTTATTAGATCTTCCTCCGACTCCTACTAGGGAGAAGATAAAAACCACTCAGTGGTTAGACACGGAGCGGGAATTGACATTGACAAGAGAAAACAAGCTGATCATGCCCAGCCAGCATGGCTCAGTGGTTGAGCGTCAACCCATGAACCTGGAGGTCATGGTTTGATTTCCACTGAGGGTACATGCCTGGGTTGTGGGCTCGGTCTCCAGTAGGGGCCATGCAGGAGGCAGCTCATTGATGATTCTCTCTCTTTGTTGAAGTTCCTATCTCTCCCTCCCTCTCCCTTCCTCTCTGAAATAATGAAAATATTTTTAAAAATATATTAGATGTGAAGATGACACATCACTGAGGACAGGCCCAGTTTAAATGGGCCATTATTGCCATGAACAAGGTAGAGTGAAACTCTTAACAGTCAAGATTTAAAACAAACAAACATACAAAACAAACAAACAAACAAAAGTACTGGGAGTCAGTGGCAACAAGTGATTCCTTAGAGAACAAAGTATGACCAACAATGGTTTCAAGCGGGAATAGTGAACCCTGTGGTCCTGAGTATGGAATAGTTGTCACATGGGGAGGGACCATTGATATTGAACACGTGAGAGGATCCAGGTTTCAGGTATGGGTTTCTATGTTACAAGATCTGAATATGCACTGTGTGCCCACCACCCAAAGTCAAATCTTCTCCTGTCACCATATATTAGGACCCCTTCTCCCCCCACCCCTTCCCTCTGACAACCACCACACTGCTGTTTGTGTCCTTGAGTTTCAGTTTTACATCCCACACATGAGTGAAATCATATGGTTCTTAGCTTTATCTACATTTCACTTGGCATAATATTCTCAAGGTCCATCCATGTTATTGCAAATGGCAATACGGTTCAGACCATCCCCTGACCTTTTGTCCCATGGCATGTTGCTGTCGTGTGGTGTATTCCCTTGGAGGAGGAACAAGGGGGCCAGAGAATAGCCTCATACAACTCCCATACAAGCCCTTGCACAACCACTCCCTTAAGCATTAAGCCCTAGAGATAACATCGAAGTCTCAGTTGTGTTTCAGCTCCAGGTCTAACAAAGCAGCAAGGCCAGGTTCGGGCTATGCCATAGTTGACATCAGGACCAGCTGTGATGACTAATGACCCCCTGTCCTGGTGCCTCCGACCAATCAGTGGGGACCATGACTTTGAGGAGTCACACCTGGGAAGTAGATGAATATTCTATTAAGATCCTCCCCTGAGACTTCTAGATATCCTAAGTTCCAAGGAATTTTTTTTTTCCTATTACCTCTTTTCTGAGCCCACACACCAAGCTAGCTCACTTTCTCTACCTCTGTGACTTTCTAAATAAAATTTCTTTTAAAATTTGAGTTCTGGGCTTTGATTTCTTCCCGGCCGAACTCAAGAACCAAGGTTGCTGAACTGAGGTCCAATTTTGCTGGTTAACTTCTGCTGCTGGTTCACTGCTAACAGTTTGTGTGCCCCATGATTAAAACAGCCCAGCAAACATTAATTTACTATATATTCACTTTTTCATCTCCATATGAATTGCCTTCCTGCCTTTTGAAGTTCCAAATCACAACCTCCACCTCCTCAGGTCAAGATGGCGTATAAGTCTCAACCGCTCCATTTGTTTTGGGCCCTATATCCTTGTGGAGCCCCTGCATGGACATATATAATAATGTGGTCATTTTCTCCTCTTAATCTGTCATTTGTTAACCTGATTATTAGTCAAACCAGATTTTTTAGAAGGGAAGAAGAAAAATTAATTTTTCCTCCTCCACATGGGAAAGAGCATTAAAAACAAAATCTTCCTCCAAACAGAAAACCTCTCCACTAAGGTAGTAGAAACAAAAACATTGTTTGTTTGTTTGTTAGTGAATATACATTAAACCAGAATGTGATACATATCACAGCTAGTCTGCTAGGAGATTGCAAAAACAGAAAAAAAAATCTCCTCCCTTATAGAGCCAAGCAGATAGAACCCATTACACACATGTTCTCAGGATAAACAATAACGAGCCTGCTAGTAAGAGAACTTGACAGCACCATTTGTCATACTGGTACATGGTTCATCCTTGACTCACGTGGTAAAGGGAGTGACTATCTGTGTTAGCTTATTAGCTTTATCTAGTTGAGAAACCAACTCATATTTTTATGACAGGAGGTAATTTTGCAACTTGCCACAAGGTGTCTACCATCCCACAGAAACTGGGTGATTGGGGTGCTATTTTCCTTGATGTTTACATTTCAAAGGGTAAATAAACATCAACATCTTTAAGAAAGGCATTCATGGGTCATCAAGCTGACAAAAGTCCCATCTAGTTTTCAAAAGGATTTTTATTCATCTCAAAGAGAGAAGAAACTCTATGTACAATTACAAGTATTCTAAAGTGAAAAATCTGAAAAAAAGGAAGGAGAGGAATCTCATCAGGGAGAATTAGGCCTGTTATTTTTCATATCTTTGTCCTTACACACCCTACTCCCATGCTCCACGGGTCTTCTGATTCTGATGCCTTGATCTGCAATTTTAAGGCTCTGCAGGAGATTCTGCTAGTCTGTTCAGAACAGTGGATGAGAGTGACAGCCAGTCATGAGCAACACAAACACTGAGGACACTGATTAAAATGCATATTCCCAGAACCTGAAAGAGAACCACAGAACCAGGTCAGAGGTGGAGCTGGCCATGTCATTTAAAGAAGGCCTCTGGAGGATTCTGGTGCCCTCCACAGACAGGGAATGGCTGCCATCGACTTTCACAAGGGGATACCTGGGCACCTGGGCAGAATAACAATTTCCCATAGGCCACAGACTTAACTCGTTTGAAGAAATTATCTTTTAGATCCTCACATTTTCATTTTAACTCTTCCCAAAATGGATCTCTTTGAGAGTATTGCCTGTGGTCTTCTCTGCTCCCTCTTCCTCCCATCTGTTCACTGCCACCTTTCGCCTTCTTTAAACAAAGGAAAGACATAAAAAGGAGGGCTGCATATTTACGGTGGTCTAGTAACCCCCCCCGCCCCCGCCCAACCCAATAAGCTTTCAATAAAAATATGCACTGTTAAAAACAAAATTCCACCAAATAAATGCAAAGATCTAATGGGCTTATTAAGCAACTCATGAATTGGGAGCAAGGTGCTCCCGGGGGGTCGTAGAATATGGAAGGTTTTCATAGGCAGAAGGGTGGGGAAAGAAGGTATTAGCAAAAAAGGAAAAAATAAATTTTTTTTCAGGCTAGGTCCTCTTATTTTGTGGGAGGGAGGAAGAGACCAGTGACACGGGAAAATTGGACTGGAACGCGCGGTGTTCCCCTGGGCAGGATTATTTCCCAGGCTCTTTGTCTGGTGGAGTCAAAGAATAAAACCATGGACGGGAGATGATATAGCAAAGGTGGAATTTATTGAGAAACAAGCACAGACTCCCACAAGGGGAGGGGAAAAGAGTCCCACAGCACAGACTCCCATGTGGGGAGGAGGAAGAGTCCCACTGAGTCCCTTTTTTCCACGGCTTAAAAAGGCTGCAGATTTTTGTGCCTTGGTATCTTCTCTGATTGGTCACTATCCCCCTTACATTGGTTACTGTAGCAACTCCAGAGCTCAAACCTCAGGTGAAGTACATGAGGTTCCCTCCTTCTCCCTTGTTGCTTCCCTATTTCCTCTGGGCTTTCTTCCCCCCTCTTTGAGTGAGGGGCTTCCTCCCCTTTATTCTGTAAATGTGTACCTTTTGCAGCTCCCAGCTCCCTTGTCTTATGGAAATGTAGTCTCTGCAGCTCTGTAGACCTGTGCTTTTCCCATGGACCCCTTAATTCTTAACATTTCCTAAACCTGCCTATTTCACCCCAAAAAATTCCTTTCAGTCCCCCCTCTGATTAGGAAACCCCAACTGCTGTTGGGAACAGGGGATGCCAGTCTGTCTGATAACTTCCTGCTGGCAAAGGGGTGGTTGTTTGGGGCGGCAGTCAGGGTCCCATCGGAAGTGGGTGATCTAAGGGTCCACGAAAGATGGATGTAGCGGCCTCCATTTCCGTTCCACGTGAAGGATCGTTGTAGTTTTAGGGCTTCTAAATGGCAAGATATGAAACATACCAAAGTTTAAACAGGCAATGGTTGAAGATGAGTAGAAAAAAACAGTATAAACAAAGGTCTGAGAAGGGGAGCTAGCCCATAGGGATGGTAGTGTGTCTTTAATTGGTGCCCAGACTTCTGGGGCAAGAAATTGTGAGGCCTTTTCCTTTAGCCAAGCTGCTTGCAGCAAGAAGTGTTAATTATGGCACAGGCTTTGCCCTCTTCAATCAAGGGCTTCTCTGTGAGTAAGGACCATGTGTACTAAAAATCCACGGACTTCTGGGTGTCCTTAAAATTCTGGTCAGTATTCTCAGAGATTTGAGAAGTGGTCCTGCTTTGGTTGGTGGTAGTGGTAATATAAGCTGTCTATAGACTGAGATTCGGCACACTTTATTCTGAGAGGGATGTGGGAGGTATATATATATCCAATTAGCGATTACCTGACCCTGAATTGGGCTGCTTATAACATACTCAGTAGTTAGGGATTTGGGGAGACAATATGGCTGAGAAATTCGCTATACCAGGGATATAGAAAGGAGCTATGAGTAGGAGCATCTTGTGGTGTTTTTGGGTCTCAGTAAGGGCAGAAAAGGTCTCCTCCAGGTACCAGCCTAGGGTTCCAGTGACACTTATGAAAAGACAGAATAAAAACTATTTTAAAAAATGAAAACACTGCGTATCTCAAAATACCAGAGTATGTTGCTTATCTGGCACTGATTAACTTTTCAGGACTCCTCAGAAGAGAAGTTTCAGGTCCCTAGGGGCTCACATAAGTAGGAGTCCAGTGATTCAGTTGATGGCACTGCAGCTTCATCCTTCTCCTGTGCTGGCATTCTAGGCTCACTCACGACAGATGAATCTAGGAGTTGATGCTGCTGACCCGTTGGGAGACTTAAAGCCGGTGCCTGTAAAAGGGCCTTCTGAGTAGTTTAAAGGCCTGCTCCAATAAATGAGGGCTGGTCCCGAAAACCCTGGTGTAGCACTGTCCATGTTAGCTGACTGCTTTGATTATTAGGATCTTCAAAGGCAAATAGGCACTGTGAGTTAGGAGGCAGGGGTATACAGAAAAAGGCACCCTTGAGATGTCGTACTGTAAACCACTCTGTGTCCTCCAGAATCTGGGCAAGTAAACCATAAGGGTTAGGGACTACTGGGTGGATAGGAATCACTGCCTCATTTACTAGTCATAAGTCCTGAATTAGTCCTCCTTCTCTATTAGACTCTTGTACCCTTAAGATGGAGTATTGCAAGGACTATAACATGGTTTCAATAAACCTTGGGCTTCTAAAATAGATGGCCTTCTAGAATATTGAGTCCTTCTCCAGCCTCAGGGTTGGAAGGATACTGTCTCTCATGTGGATATGAGGCTTTTCTGCAGGGTCAGGAAGGCATGGGAAAGAGGCAACTTACCCCAGCTACGCCCTAAAGGCTGAGAAAAATATCTCTTTATTGGCTTCCCAGACCTGCCTGTAACGGCTACAGCCTCTGAGGATGGTTTACCAGGGTTTGGGAGGAGTACAGAGAAGGTGGCTCCAGCATCGGGGAGGAAATTCATTTCCTTGCCTCCCCACTGTCAGGCTTACCTGGGGCTCCTAGGTGGAGAGGACAGTCCTCTGAGGAGCCGAGTTGGGGGCCCCGAGCCCCATCAGTCCTGTTGGGCCAGCTGGTTGCCAGCCCTGCCCCAAGCGGCCTCAGTCTCCAGGGGCAGTCCGACTTCCAGTGGTTTCCTTGACAAGCAGGACAGGGCTTCGGGGTCCACCACGTCCCTTAGGGCAACTCGGCACATAAATCCAACCTGTCTGCAGTACAGCAGGTGACCAGGACTGGCCATTCGCCTCCGGGCTCTGACTGGGGTCCTAATGCCAAAGCGTGGCACTAAGAGCCGTGGTTCTGGCCTGGCTTCTCCTGTCTTTCCTCTTTTCCTCCTCCTGGTCTCTATTACGGAACACAGAGGCGGCAACTTTCAGGAGGTTCTCTAAAGTACTCTCAGGACCAATAGCCTATTCTTGCAACCTCCTGATGTCTGGGACAGCCTGAGTGATAAATTTGTCTTTTAAAATTACTTGTCCCAATTCTGAGTCTGGGGTGAAGTTGGTGTGCTTAACCAATGTCTCCCTGAGTCTTTCTAAAAAAGCCAAGGGGTTTATATCAGCCTCCTGGCTGATGGTAGTTTGGAGTAATTAACAGGCATAGACTTGCTTCCCCTGAGGCCTTCTATCATACAGAACTGGCAGTGCTTTATTTTCCACCTCTCAGTTTCAGGCTTGCTTTTTCTAACAGTGGCTGAGAGGGTCAGGTTTAATATGAGCATGATGTCTCTATACGAGAGATCAAATATTTGAATGAGGTTTTGAAAGACCTCAATATATTTGTCAGGGTCTTCTGAGAACTTCCCTAAATCACTTTTAATTTGTCTCATGTCCCAGGGTGAGAAGGGGATCTGGGGTAAAGTATGACCAGATCCTTCATCTGTCTTGGGGCAAGTTAAAGTCGGTGGATTTTGGGTTGTGATTGCCAGGAGCTAGGGATCAAGTTTACAGTTCTTGTATAAACCAGGCTTGTCCCTTAGGGCAAAGAAAGTTTAGACATATGAGACTTCTGACCATTTTTCTTCCTTCCTACAGAAAGATCTAATTGTAGGGTGGTGTTATAATTAAAACTTCCCTCTGGGGGCCAGCTTTCATGCTTCTCTAGTTGGTATTGAGGCCAAACCTGAGTGCAGAAAAAAATCAGGCGCTTTTTCTTTAAGGTTTGTGGGTCAAAATTATTCCAATTTTTGAGGGGCTGTTTTTATGTAGTGTGGATGACACGCTTCCCTAAAGAAAACACAGGCAAGGATGTCTAGCATCCCTTGTGATTGTCCCCTTGCTGGTAGAGGGTGGGAGGGGGGGAGGGGCGTGTTCCTCTCCAGCCAAGAGTGTAGGGGGTGAAATCCTCACTCGTAAGCCTGGCGTGAGTGGCCTTACTGTGTACAGTCACAGACAAGGTTGCCAGGTGGGTTAACCGCACTTACCACGGCGGTGAGGACCCGAGCTCATGCAGAGGTCGCCCTCTTGCTGCCTCCTGTATGTCTCCTGGTGGGGGAAGCTTGCATAACCTGTGTTCCCAGGCCCCTTGTCTGTGATTAAAAAGTGCCTGAGATGGTTTAATGTTTTTAAAGTACCCACTGAACTGGATGGTTAAGAACTTACTGAACTAAATTCCCGAGGGGTTTACTCTGGGATGAGAACTTAAGAGAGTTTACACAGTACCCGGAGCCCTGCTTTGGCCAGTATCCAGGAATTGAGGAAAGTACAAACAGCTCCGGTCCTACCCCTGGTATGCCCTTGTCATTAAAGGATTTATCTTCTGCCTGATTTCTGGGGAAAGGGTGGAATCGATTTCTAGTCAAATTTAGTACTTTAAACCTTCTGCTCACTGGCTTACCTCTTTGTTTTTTACTGAACCTTAATTTCTGCTGTTTTTTTTATTTTTATTTCTAAACCTTAAAAATGCCACCTCAGAGATTTTTACCTTCTTTTAAACAGGGCAACCAACTCGGTTGCTTCCTAGAAAAATGCCTGGGAGAGGGACATGCTAGTTGACTTTGCAGGGAACAATTTAGGTAAAAGGCACACATTTTTAGTTCTTATTAATGGTGAATATTGGTAGAAGAGATTTTTTTACTTCCCCTTTTTAAGCTTAAATTTACCCCTGAATGTCACTGTTTTTTCTGGCTAGGGCCTATCTGTATATTTTACTTAGGTATGCTGGGAAGGGGTACCACCTTCTATATATACATTTTTGTATTATCTCTAGTTAATAATTCCCTGAAGTTCTACAAACCCTTATTTAGTTCAAAGATATGACCAGTTAGAAGCCTGCAATTTGGAGTAAAGTCAGAGTCCTTTTCATGGGTTTTTCTAAAGACCTAAATGTACCAAAGTAAAGCAATGGCTGCCTAATATGACAAAATTCAAAACTCTCATGGTTATGGATTTGCTTAAAATGTAATTGATTAAAACCTTTACTTTCCTATAAGATATGACATTCTAAGACAGCAACATTTTAGTAAAACAAACAATCCTGTATAATAAAGAGCTAATATGCAAATGGTCATCACACCCTCACACCGTCATGCCTTAACAGCTCAGACACTCAACACTGGGGAGAGAGGAATGGGACCAGCCAGGCTGCGGCCAGGGAGAGGGACAACCCACCCACCCACGGTCCCCTGGGGCTGCGGCCAGCCTAGGCGAAGCTGGCCGGGGTCCTGGGTGTGTGCGGCTGGCCAGAGGGAGGTAATCCTGGGTCCTGGGTGCAGGCAAGTCAGAGGCGGTTAAGGGCAATCAGGCAGGCAGGCAGGTGAGCAGTTAGGAGGCAGCAGTCCCAGGTTTCGAGAGTCAGTCAGACATCCCCCGAGGGGTCCCAGATTGGAGAGTGTGCAGGCCAGGATGAGGGGTTCCCCCCACCCATGAACAAATTTCATGCACTGGGCCTCTAGTTTGTATATAAAGGATAATAAGTGGCACATGGCTTATTGCAGATGGTGTATTTAACATTGAAAACAACTTATAAACCCCAATAGATGAAACACAAACACCCAAAGCATCACTGGCAGATGCAGAGAATCATCATGTTTGCCCTACATCCCTGACTGGATATGTGTCATTTCTGAAAGTTTTTTGTTTGACCTTGGCTCTGAATCGGTGTAAGTTCTTTTCTGAAGCTGACGGAAACCTCTATAATGTTCAAAATATATGTATCTAAGTAGAACACTGTTAATAATTTTATTTGACAAAGTTTCCTCATGTAATTTCAAGTATATTGAATCAGTCTAATTTAGTTTAAAAATGTTTCTTTTTAGTAAGAGAGAATAGATCTTTGCATCACCCCAGGGCCCTTGGGATGTCACAAAGCTATCTCTCAGTCAAATCCTTGAAATTTTACACTCGGAAGAACTGCCAAATATACTTAACCTAAAGATTATCAAAACTTAAACTGGTTTTAACATTAAAAATTTGGTTCAGGCCACAGACTTAATCCTTTTCAATCTGGCCTATAAATTGTTATATCCTCGTAATGCCATCCGGAGGCTAAAATTTTCCATATGTAGTACACAGAAACACAGACACATACAATATACTTTGAACGGTTAACCTTTGTAGAGAAAACGCTCGGAGGACACACCTACTGTGCGCCCATTCTCTTGCACTGCACCCCCAGGAGCACAAAGCGGCCACGCCGTGATTGCCTGCCCCATAGCCAGCCTCAGCTCCCCTTGGCCCGCCATGACATCTCAGGCAGGCCCAGCGCTGTGTAAGCCATGTCTTGGGACCACCCTGTCACTTTACTACCAGCGCTGGTGGGGCTTTGCCATGTTCCCTGCCCTGCCCCTCCCCAAGCGCCTGTGTGGGTTGGCAAATGCTGCGGCTGTAACACACGGAATTATCCTAGATTATGGGGTGCAGATGAGCAGGCGCAAGAAGTGGGAAGTCATGGGAAAACACGCCTTGTTTTAAAATTAAGTCTTAAAGTTCCTCTGCTGAATATCACCTAGTAACATAATTCTGCTGCTTTGAAATCGAAAAGCTGCTTCTCAGAATAAAGTTCCCCTTCATTTCTCTTCTTTCTTCCCCCTCCCTTTTTGCCTGGGGGGGGGGGCTGGGGAGGGGGAGGTAATGGCTTGTTAGTTACAGGCAGGCTATAAATTAGCTAGTGGTCTGGCCTTTGTTTAAACCTCCCTAGGTTAACATGTCCCTTTTCCTTCTCATCACATACTCAACCTTCACAAATTTCACACTCTCAAATTAGCCTTCAAACCCTCTGTATTACTTCCAATCAATAATTCCTTCAATAACCAAGAAAAGTGAGCCACTAGCAGTCCTTTTACACACATTAATTTCAAAATAACAGAGTGAAAAAGACATCTCACAATTCCAGATTCATTTCACAGAGATCACATAAAGGTGAGAGGCAAGCGATCTAGTAATTAATGGGCCAACGGAACAGCTGCATCTGGCTGTAGTGCTGCCGCGCACAGTAGGGGGGGCATGCCCTCCTCACTCGCAGTAGGATATTACTCTCTGATATTACTGTCTGTTGCATGCAGAGAACTTGGAGACTTGGGCTCCAGTCCTAGATCTCTAAGGCGTTTGGAGCATCCTCCTCTGCCTGTGGAATGAACCCCTCCTTAGGTGCTGCAAACCTTTAATTCTGTCTTTAATGAAGCTGATTAATGAAAAAACCATTCGCACTGGGAGTGAATTCTCTGAAAGGCTAATACCTCTAAGGGGTGCTGGCAGGAGTGGCTAAGGGCTGTAATTAACTCGTTATGCCTGATGGGAAGATCTAGGGCCATGCTCATATGCCAGGAGTAGAAAACAGTTGGCTGGCCCTGCCCATCTTAACCCTCGCCTGGAAGTTTTCCCTTAGGACCCTCAAATGGAGACTGAGGAGTTAAGCTTAGTGGGACTGGACCGCAGAGGCAGTAGTCTTACTGGCAGGATGTTGTTTGACCTGACTGGGATAGAGAGCAGAAGAAAAGGCAGATGACTCTCTGATTAAAACCTGCGTGGGCATATGTAGTGGGTCAGAAGTGTGGTGTTTTTGGAAACATGTCTGTTTCTCTTCTGGCTAAGACAACCTCAAGGATCCGGAATGCTGGGTGACCAACCCTTATTTGCATCCCCTGGACGGTCAGAATTTAATTACATGTGTAGCTAAAACCCTATGAGACTGTCTTCATGCCATGGAGAGATTTTCTCCCAGCACCCCGCTGTGGCTTCCTACTCATGTAGGAGCCTCCGATAGTCTTGGACTAGGGGAGAATTGCCTCTTTGATCTTCAGAGCTGGGCAGGGACCCAAGCACTCATTTCGTTGATGGCTAGGCTTTGACTTATGACTGGCAGAAGCCTAACGCTCTAACCCGACCCGGCACCAGCTTATTTTTCCATGGGGGACTTTTTCTTCTAGCAGCAGTCACCCTAGTGCAGGGGTGGGCAAACTTTTTGACTCGAGGGCCACAATGGGTTCTTAAACTGGACCTGAGGGCCGGAACAAAAGCATGGATGGAGTGTTTGTGTGAACTAATATAAATTCAAAGTAAACATCATTATATAAAAGGGTACGGTCTTTTTTTTTTTTTAGTTTTATTCATTTCAAATGGGCCGAATCTGGCCCGCGGGCCGTAGTTTGCCCACGGCTGCCCTAGTGGATTTTACTTGACTGGCCCATGTCTGCTTTGGTTTGGCCCTGGAGATGGAGAGTGCATCTGGAAAAGGAGCAGTGAGAGAGCAGGAATGCCCGCTTTTTATTTTTTACTTTTTTTTTCTTTATTAAGGTATTACATATGTGTCCTTATCCCCCATTTCTCCCCTACTCATGCCCTCGGCCCCTGGTGTCTGTGTCCATTGGTTAGGCTTATATGCATGCATACAAGCCCTTTGGTTGATCTCTCCCCCTAACCCTTACCCTCCCCTACCTTCTCTCTGAGGTTTGACGGTCTGATCAATGCTTCTCTGTCTCTGGATCTGTTATTGTTCATCAGTTTATGTTGTTCATTATATTCCACAAATGAGTGAGATCATGTGATATTTACCTTTCTGACTGGCTTATTTCACTTAGCATAATGCTCTCCAGTTCCATCCATGCTGTTGCAAATGGTAAGAACTCCTTCCTTTTTTTATTTTTTTACCACAGCGTAGCATTCCATTGTGTAGATGGCAGCCAAATTTAAGTGGCTGGTGGGCGTCCATCACCCTCCAAAATCATACAGGTGACATAAAAAGGGACAGAATCCGTAGGTACACTCACTGTTCTATGTGAAGAGCGTTGACTTACAAAATTCCTGGCCAATGCACCAATTATGACTCAGGAAAATTGGACTGGAACTCGCGGTGTTCCCCTGGGCAGGATTATTTCCCAGGCTCTTTGTCTGGTGGAGTCAAAGAATGAAACCACGGACGGGAGATGATATAGCAAAGGTGGAATTTATTGAGAAACAAGCACAGACTCCCACGAGGGGAGGGCGAAAGAGTCCCATAGCACAGACTCCCATGTGGGGAGGGGGAAGAGTCCCACTGAGTCCCTTTTTCCCACGGCTTAAAAAGGCCACAGATTTTTGTGCCTTGATATTCCCTCTGATTGGTCACTATCCCCCTTACATTGGTTACTGTAGCAACTCCAGAGCTCAAACCTCAGGTGAAGTACATGAGGTTCCCTCCTTCTTCTCCCTTATTTCTATGGGCTTTCTTCCACCCTCTTTGAGGGGCTTCCTTCCCTTTATTCTGTAAATGTGTACCTTTTGCAGCTCCCAGCTCCCTTGTCTTATGGAAATGTAGTCTTTGCAGCTCTGCAGACCTATGTTTTTCAAATGGACCCCTTAATTCTTAAAATTTCCTAAACCTGCCTATTTTACTCCTAAAAATTCCTTTCACCATCAGGGCTTTATCTTGAAGATCATGCAGATTATCCAACTATTGCTAATCAGAAAATTTCACATTGCCTTTTTAAAGGTGATAGTCCCGAGAAAGGCTGAAACTGCAATTCATTCCTGGTTTGCTGTTGTTAGGGACAAATTATTACCTTTGGGGCCTGTTATTTCTTTAAAGTACAAGTAGAAGAAGGAGAAGGAAAAGGAGGAGCGGAGGAGAAAGAGAAGGTAAACTTCTTAAAAACCATGAATCTTAAAATGATGTCTTCCTCCTGGTTGGGAGAAGGGGCTGAAGTGGAGACAATTCAAGAAGAAATAACACCTCCGGGGGAGTCCTGGAGCAGCTAAGTAATTAGAACTTGGCCATGAAGCACTGAAGGCATCTTCTTTCATTGTGACAAACACATAGCAAGGCTCTGTTTACTTCAGGATTTAGGAGTGAGATGAATATTTAAAAGAAAGGTACTACCATGGTTGTTTGATTTGGAGGAAAAATAAAGTTAGATGTTTTCTGACCTAAAAAAATAAAAAAAAAATCCTGTGTTTTTATTTGGCAACTGATCTGAAACAGGAACTGGTTTTGCTTAACCTAAGGAAAATGGACAATATTGTCCAAAGACCAAATGAGGTAAATGTGAAGCACCGAGTTTTGAAGAAAATACAGTCATGCATTGCTTAACAACAGGGATACATGCTGAGAAATGTGTCATTAGACAATTTGTCATTGTGTGAACACCAGAGAGTGCGCTACACAAACCAGAGAGTATGGCCTACTACACACCTAGGCTATTTGATAAGCCTATTACTCCTCCACTACAAACCTGTCCCAGCATGTTACTGAGCTGAATACTATAGGAAATTGTAACACAATGATAAGTGTTTATATATCTAAAAGTATTTAAACATCGAAAAGGTACAGTATAAATATGATATAAAAGATAAAAAAGGATACCCCTTTATGGGGCACTTACCATGAATGGAATTTGCAGGACTGAAAGTTGCTCTGAGTCGGTGAGTGAGTGCTGAGATAATGTGAAGGCCTAGGACATTACTGTACACTACTACAGACTTTATGAACACTGTACATCCAGGCTAAAATAGTTTTCTTTCTTCAATAATAAATTAATCTCAGTTTACTGCCACTTTTTAATTTTATGAACTTTAAAACATTTAAAAAACTTTTTGACTCTTTTGTAAAAACATTTAGCTTAAAACACAAACACATTGTACAGCTATACAAAAATATTTTCTTCCCTTATATTCTTACTAGAGGCCTGGTGCATGAAATTTGTGCACGGGGGGGGGGGGGGGAGGGGGTGTCCCTCAGCCCAGCCTGCCCCCTCTCACAGTCTGGGAGCCCTCAGGGGATGTTCTACTGATGGCTTAGGCCTGCTTCCCCCCTCTTCGGAGGCAAACGGGCTGATCAGGGGAAGGCGCCAGACCCATCACCCTGCTGCTGCTGCCACTGCTGGCCGCCGCAGCCGCCAAAGTATTTTCATCAACACAGACTCCAGTCCCTTCACCACGAAAAGATGACAACTTTCTTTAGGCATTTTCAAGATGTCTCTTTCATAGGATATGACCTTTCTTTTTTTTTTTTTTTTATTTTATCCTCACATGAGGATATTTCCCCATTGGTTTTCAGAGAGTGTGGAAGAGAGAGGGAAAGACAGAGAGAAACATCAATGTGAGAGGCACACTTCAATTGGTTGCCTCCTGCATGAGTCCTGACCTGGGCCTCGGCCAGGGAGGAGCCTGCAACCTAGGTACATGCCCTTGATTAGAATTGAACCCAGTCCCCCTGTGGGTTTGTGTCTCTGCTCCAGCCCCAGCAGCCCAGTGCCGCAGCCGTAGGGTGGGGGCTGGCCCCCCTGTGGGTTTGTCTCTCTGCTCTGGCCCCAGCAGCCCAGTGCCGTGGCCGCAAGGCTGGGGTTGGGGGCCGGCCCCCTGCGTGTTGTTCTCTCTGGCTCCGGGACCAGGCGCAGGCCGCCCTGTCTGTTGTTCTCTTAGGCTCTGGGCCCACGCCTGGCACCTCCTCCTGAGCTGGTCGTGACCATTACAGCATCCCAGCCTAATATGCATATTATATATATATATATATATTATATTATATATATTATATATATATTATATATATATATATTATATTATATATAGCATATATATATATATGCTATAAGCTTTTATCTATATAAAAAACATTTTAATTCTTTTTACTTTTTAAATTTTTGTGTTGAAAACTAAGACACAAACACACATTAACCTAAGTTCTCCTGCCCCTTCCCTTATTGTCTTATCAGTTATCAAATTCATAAAAATTTCCATGGGTCTTCTCCTGGTTCTCAACCCAAGATACATATTGAATTACGTGGAGATCTTTAAGAAAATGCCTATGATATATAGCAATAATAAAGGACAAACAAAAACCCAATACTGCAAGAATATCTTTTTCACCTACACCCTTTCATTTATTAAGATATGGTAAAAATCACCTTGGCCACTGTTGCTCAGTGGTTAGAGTATTGGCCCATGCACCGAAGGGTCATGGGTTTGATCCCCTGTCAAGGGCACATACTTGGGTTGCAGGTTTGATTCTTGGTCTGGTTGGGGTTGATGTGTCTCTCTGACATCAATGTTTCTCTCTCTCTACCCCGCCTTCCATTCTAAAAAAATCAATGGAAAAAATATCCTCGGGTGAGGATTAACAACAACAAAAAATATTGTAGAAATAATCAACTGTGGGCTAATAAGTAAAAAAACTTAAGAGTTAATAGTCCCTGAGAGCCTCAGGCCCTCTCCTTTAAAGCAAAGTACTAAATTTTGTCACTTATTTTGGCTGGAGGATTCTGTTTTCTCCTTCCTCCATCCCTCCTACCTACTTATTTTTTTTTTTTAGACTTCACTTCTGACTTCATAGGGCTAACACTATGGGAACGTTACTTCTGTCCTATCAAATGAAGAAGTTTGTAGTTCAGACATGTGGGCTCTCTGCAATGGACAGTCTGGGTTGCTTTTCCAACACTTCCTCCCTCTCCTTTTGGCAAGTTTCCTGACTTTCAGATGCATACCCTTTGCCTGAATCAAACATGTTCCCAATGCTTCCAGAAAGCAGACCAGCCCCACCTGTAAGGCTGGATCAGGCCTAAACGAATCCACAGACCCTTGTGAAGTTACTGGTTCTTAAGCACAAATGTAGCACAATGCAGGTGAATGTGGCCTAAGGAGAGGAGCTTCTTTTCTCTTCTGAGTGCACTTCTACTGTAGAAATGGTCCCAGCACTTAATAGCTCTGGGAAGCATAACCATCTGTGACCACATGGGGAAGCCTCCTGCAGAATGAAGCTGATGACAGAGCAAGTAAAGATGTAAAGAATCAGGGTCTTTCACGACAAGTCTGAGTCATTGAATTAAACCAACTGAAACCTGCTGAGCTTCTGGTAGTGATATGTGTGAGCCAGTAAATTCTCTTTAGTGTTTAAATGAAACAAGAAAGCAGTTTGAGTAGGGTTTTCTGTTATTTGCAACTTAGATGAATCCTGAAAAACCCACTGCACATATTACGAGGAAATGCCTTTCTAAAATTGAATTGCATTTGAAAAAGCTAATAGAGTGCTAAAAACAACATATTTGAATTTTAAATACTTTTTGCTGCTGCACTTAGTAGCTAAGTACTTACCAAACTAAGAACTGCTATTTGGCTTCAGGTTGTTTTTGCAAGAAATGTGGCCAGCTGTGTAAGTCAGTTTATTCTGTAATTATTAGGGGAGGCTCCGGTATGCTATCATCACTATTCCAGCAATAGAAGGGAATTAGTGTGGTGTTAATACTAGGTGAAGTATAAAGACAATAATCAGCAAATAAAACATACTGTAAAACAAGGTATGTAATAGTGCACTGATTTTATTGATGGCAGAAGAAAAAATTCTTTCACTTGCATTTCCCCCCCTCAAATCTGCTTTTTCATTCTTGAAATATTAATATCCACCATGGCTGCAGGAAATTAGAAGGTCTATCAAAAGGTTTTGACCAGGATGTTCCTGTCAATTGCTCCTTTCTTCACAAAGACTCTATTTAAAAAAAGAGAGGAAGAAAGTGAAATTGGACCCACAAATTGACTTTTCCATACTCAGGATACAATTCTGCTGAAACTTACCTGTAAATGTGAAATGCTTGTAGAAATATCAATAGATTGCAAGTTATTAGTTATTTATGAACATAATTTATATAAAGTAATATGCAAGCCCCAAAACAAAATCTTTTTAAATCATTTTTTCTTTTAAACTCTTAAAGTACATCTCTGTCACCATTAGCCCCTTTATTGCTAGCAAATTAATTTCAGGAATTTCCATTAACCGAATAGTTTTTAACAGAGATGTTAAAAACTTTAAAAAGAAGCAGCATGCCAATGAACCAGTTCTACCTCCATCCTACCCCTCTGAATACCTCCAAACTAGTTTAGTCCACACAGGGCATTTATTTGTGTCTGTCACCTCCCCTGCCTGCTCCACACCTTTATCAGGTACCACTCTAGTTCAAACACTTTGGGTGGTGACAACAGAAAGCTGAGAGAAGTGAAGAGATGAGCCATGATTGTTCTGGGCCTATATGAGCTTCATGCATAAAAGCATGCTTGGGCAGAATTCCCATGGCTGCATACTAATAGCTCATAAGTCTCCTGAGTAAACAGTCTTCTGCTTAGAAAATAAAGAGCTCTGTACTATTATCCTCACATGATGCCCACCCTACTGGCATCACAGGGTTCTGTAATAGCTATCCTTAGAGTGATCACTTTCCTGGCCTTGATTTGAAAATTCTGCTGGACCAGATTGTCAAAACAATTTTTCACTTTTAAAAATAGATCTTTTACCAGCTAAAAATGGCATTAATACCTTAGAAAATAAACAAAGTCATGCTATTTATGTAACAGTCTATGCTTAGCTATAGGTTTCAAAGTTTGTGGTTAATATGTGAAAATGCAAAGATGATTCTTTCATCAAACAAATAAGAAATGAAGTTCAAAGTGAGTCAACAATTATAAAACTGCTTCACATGCTGAGCTTGAACCTCCATTGCACCGGGGGCCTCATGCTGAGGTATCTTTCAAACCTTCCCACACAGGCCAGCCATTTCCCCCTTCACAGCAAGACAGAAACCCTATCCTTCTCCTCCACTAGACCACTGCATTTAGCTGCTTAGATGCTTTCCCTCCAGGTGCTGTAATCCATCCTACATCCAACAGCCATATTTCTTAAGTGTAATTTCGATCATATCACTCTTATTCGGAAGTTCATGATAGTGCTGAACACTTCAAACTCTTAAGATGTCTAAAGCCATAGTCTTCAGCCACCACCAATATATATATACTAGAGGTCCGGTGCACAAAAATTTGTGCACTTGCGGGGGGAGGGTCACTCAGCCCGGCCTATGCCCTCTTGCAGTCTGGTACTCCTCGGAGGATGTCCACCTGCTGGTTTAGGCCCGCTCCCTGGGGGATCGGGCCCAAGCTGGCAGTCGGACATCCTTCTGGCAGCCCAGGAGCCCTCGGGGGATGTCCACTTGCTAGCGGGGAGCAGGCCTAAGCTGCAGTCGGACATTTTTAGCACTGCTGAGGAGGCGGGAGAGGTTCCCACCACCACTGCTGTACTGGCAGCCATCAGCCTGGCTTGTGGGAGCGCACTGACCACCAGGGGCAGCTCCTGTATTGAGCATCTGCCCCCTGGTGGTCAGTGTGTGTCATAGTGACCAGTCATTCCCAGTCGTTCTGCTGTTAGGGTCAGTTTGCATATTACCCTTTCATTATATAGGATAGAGGCCTGGTGCATGGGTGGGGGCCGGCTGGTTTGCCCTGAAGGGTGTTCCGGATCAGGGTGGGGGTCCCACTGGGGTGCCTGGCCAGCCTGGGTGAGGGGCTGATGGGTATTTGCAGGCTGGTCACACCCCCTTCAGGGTGGGGGTCCCCACTGGGGTGTCTGGCCAGCCTGGGTGAGGGGCTGATTGCTGTTTGCAGCTGGTCACACCCCCTTCAGGGTGGGGGTCCCCACTGGGGTGCCTGTCCAGCCTGGGTGAGGGGCTGATGGCTGTTTGCAGGCTGGTCAAGCCCCCCCCCCCCCCCAGTGGGGACCCTCACCCCATGGAGGTTTGGCCAGCCTGGGTGAGGGGCTGATGGCTGTTTGCAGGCTGGCCATACCCAATTTAGGGTGGGAGGTCCCCACTGGAGTGCCTGGCCAGTCTGGGTGAGGGGTTGAGGGCTGTTTTCAGGCTGGCCAAGGCCCCTGGCAACGGAAACTCCCAGCCTCTCCTTTTTTTCTTTTTTTTTATTCTGGGATTTATTTACCTTCTATAATTGAAACTTTGTAGCCTTGAGAGGAGCTCAGAGCCGGCCAGGGCGGGCAGGAGGGAAGCCTCCTGCTCGCTTCAGCTCCGTGGCCACAGCCAGCTGAAAGCAGGTATCTGGGGTTTATTTACCTTCTATAATTGAAACTTTGTTGCTTTGAGTGGAGCTCAGAGCCCGCTGCGGCAAGCAGGAAGCTTGGCTTCCTCCATCATTGGGGCAACCAAGCCTCCTGCTTGCTCCAGCTCCGTGGCTGCCGGCCGCCATTTTGGTTGGGTTAATTTGCATATAGTCGCTCTGATTGGCCGGTGGGCATGGCTTAGGTGTAGCAAAGGTACGGTCAATTTGCATGTTTGTCTTTTATTAGTGTAGATATTTAACACCAACTGTATTGGTTTATATACTATGTCGCCACTGAAAGCTGCTTCCTGTGCACTATGCTTCTTCTCCTCTTTAAGCTTTCCGCGGCCTTTAGAATCTCTTCAAAGGACTTTACCCTGCCAAGACAATGAAGCTTAAAATTGATTTCTAAACTCTACCTCTACTACTGAAGTCTAGCTCCTATAATGCCAATCACGTCAGAAACTCATCAAATGCACATAGTTTGGGGTCAGTTTCATTGACTACATAATTTCTCTATTCATATTTGCTCATATTTCTAACTTGTCTGCAACAACTATGAGAAGTCCAGGAACTAGAAGTTTGACATTTGGGGCCTTATCTCCTCTGAAGGATTTGACCTGACCTGCCACCACTTTTTCTCAGAGGTGGGTCTATGTCCCCAATGGCTCCATGAGACCCCCTTCTCCCACCTACCCCTGGGTCCCATGTGTCTCCTGTTTTTGTTAGTCACTAATGTCCTTAATACCAAGCTCAAGTAGAATATTATCCCTCCCTACCCTTGAGGAAGAATATGTGTATGTGGGGATGCTAGTGGTAGTATAGGGACCTTTGGCCTTATACTAAAATCTTGTCTTAAACAATTTAAAAGACCTCAGAAAGCTAAGAGGGAAGTCTCAGTTTTCATTCACCTGAAAAGAGATGTAACTGTAAGTACATTAAACTTATTTTAAGTGTTTTACTACCTTTTTATTTAAGTGGTTTATATCTATTTACTTAATGGCCTTGTATTAAGCACAAAGAAAAGCCAATGATAAAGGAAAAAGTTGCTAGCTGGCTTGCTCTGGTAAATCAGAAGCCATGCTTCCTCCCCAGGCAGATGACTACATAAGGAGCAAAGAGCTAGGAAATAAAGGTTTCTTCCCTTCGAGATGGCACAACTTATTTTTAACCAATGTAGGAGCTTTGGGGAAGCTGAAGAAGACGCAAGACTCTGGACCAGTGCTGTCCAACAGAAATAGAAAGTGAGACATGAGCCATTTTTAATTTTCTAGTAGCCACATAAAAAAAGTAAAAGTAAGTAAAATTAATTTTAATAACATATTTTACTTAACCCAATCTCTCTAAAATATCATTTCAATATGATCAATAAAAATCATTGAGATATTTTACTTTTTAAAACTCAGTCTTTACGATTTGGTATGCATTTTTCATGGATAGCACATCTCAGTTCAGGTTAGCTGCACTTTCAGTCCTAAACAGCCACAGCTGGTATGAAAAATGGAGTCACTTAGCAGGGGAAAGATACAATGTGGATAACAGCTGTAGCAGAATAAATAGCTAAAATGATGAATTGAGAACAATTTCTTTAAAATTCTCAATGGTCTTGTTATTGAGAAGAAAATACATGAGAAAAAAAGATACAGTTAAGTCCAAAATTCTCTTTAGGGTGAAATATAACAAAAACTGTAATGAGAGAACTCTGATTATTAAAGAAATATTCAAAGGCCCTGGCATAAGCAAAAAATAGAAATATTACCAAACATGGCAAAAACACATTAATAAGGTCTTTGGTCATCACAGTAAGATGCCTTAGATTAGTCCTATAATTTCCTGATTTTCTTGTCACATTTCTCTTCCTTCCTATCGAAGATATTCAGATAGCAACTCTCTTTCTAAAACTCTAAGATGAAAGTTTCTGGCTTGATGGCCTAGGACCCCCAAATTACATCTCAATAAGCATTCATGTTGTCTTTACCCAATTCCTTAAGATATACTATGAAACATTTCCTCTTTCTTTTTCCTCTCCTTCTCTCTCTCGTGCTCTCTCTCTCTCTTGACTTCAGAAGCAGTGTTTTTATTTTAAAGGAGGATTTCTCAATCTCAGCACTGTTGACATTTTGGGACAGGTCAATGCCCTGGGGTGCTGCCCTGTGCATTTACTAAAGCAGCATCCCTGGCCTCTACCCACTAGATGCCAGTGGCAACCCCTCCTCTCCCCCAGTTGTGATAACCAGACAGGTCTTCTGACAGTGGCATGTCCCCTGGGGGAGCAAGACCACCCACTGTTGGGAACTCCTGCTGTGAAGTATTTAGATCAGTGGTTTGCATGCCTGGGCCCCATCACCCCAACTTCTAATATAAATGGTCTGGGGGTGGGGCACAGGGTATTGTTTTTAGGAGATCCCAGGTTCTAAAGCATAACCAGGTTGAAAACTGCTAGTCAGATGATCTGGGTAGAGACTACTGGCTCCCTTTCATCTGTATGCCTCTTTTCTCCATGTCCTTTAAAATGATGTTTCTTGAACTCAACCTTTATTGAAATACTAGAGGCCCAGTGCATGAAATTCATGCACTAGTAGGGTCCCAAGCGGCTGCTGGCCGGGGCCTCCCTCCTTTCCCCTGGCTGGCTCCACCCCCTGGTCGAACTCCCAGATGAACTCTCGGTCGAGGGGACAATTTGCACACTATGCTTTTATTATATAGGACTAGAGACCCAGTGCATGAAATTCATGAATGGGGTGGGGGGGGGGGGTCCCTCAGCCCCGCCTGCACCCTCTGCAATTTGGGACCCCTACACCTTTTTTTATCTAGCTAACCTCTTCACATTTAAAAAATTAACTAAAATACCACCTACTCTAGGAAATCCTCTTTGAACAAATCTCTTTACAATCTGTATTAAGTATTTTCATAGTATATCATTCTTTTTCTTTAACAGCAACTTAGAGTGGATGTAATGTGCTTCTCATTCTTGCATCTGAATTTTTTCTTTTTGCTCTTGTAATAGCAAAGCTTATCCAATTTACATTTGCCCTTCAAGGGTTTATATTTGGTTCAGTTTCTAGTTGGCTCCTGCTTTTTTTTTTAAGCAATAAATTTGGGTTGTGATAGTAAGCCTCACTTGTAATCAAGCCTGTAGGTCTCCCTATCTGAATATTTCTATAATACCCATCACTTTAGCACACCAGAGATTGTGTTCATTTATAGAAAATAACAATAAATGTCACCTGATCATTTGATCTTCTAGCAATATTTTATAGCAAGATGTATTATTCTAGTAATTTAACTATTACAAAACTGAGGCATGCAGAAATAAATCACATTGAACAATAAAGAATAACTCAAATATCAAAGCATAGTACACTTAGGGCCTCTCTTGTCCTGTGCCTCAGATATCATAGCATATTACACAGTTCACATGGAACTCAGTTTCCTTTAAAATAGGAAGGGATCCCATTCTCATGAAGCAGCTACTTCCACACATATTTTTTTATTTAATTCACAGCACATACTCTTTGTACTAATTGTTGGAAAATCATCCTAGCAATTGCCTCTGTTCCTCTCTGTATTGTTGCCTTATATTCTGATGTCATTACTGCGCTTTTATCAGCCATTCACTCTAATAAGATTGTGAATTATTTAAGGGCAGAGATCATGACTTGAGCTTGTGTTTCCCTGTCATGGTGCATAAATACTCAAATGCCATCCAGTCCAAATGACTATGATGAGAGAGGCCCACCGTTGCTGGAGACCTTTGATTTTTATTTAAGGGGCCTCACTTGTTCTGCGCCTTTACAGAGGGGTGAGTAGTGGCTGAGGGAATTTGAGGAAACCCAGACAGAATTCTCCTCCTAAAAGATTTTGCTAAGCTGGCGCCTGGGACCGCAGGGCATTTGTCCAATTAAAACCCGGACACACAGCAATAATAAAGGCACTGGTCTCCTACTGCTAATGCCTAGGGATCAAACCCCAGTCTGCAGGAACTCACCCCTGCAGTCAGGACCAGGCCACTGGGTGGACCTGGGCTGGTGCTCCTAACTCTGGGGAGAGGGAGACTTCCCGTGGCTGCAGGCTAGAGGCCCCGGACTCCGCGCCACCCACCTGAACAGGTTCATAGTGCAAGCTGGTCAGCGGAGCAGCGTCTTCGCCTCGGATCGCGGGGAGGGCTGGCCTGGCCTGTTCACCCTGTGATCAATCGCAGGGAAGCCTGGCTTGGCCTGTTTGCCCTGCCATCGATCGTGTGGGGAGGCCTGGCCTGGCCTGTTTGCCCCGTGATCTATTGCAGGGAGGCTTGGCCTGTTTGCCCCATGATTGATCGCGGGGAGGCCTGGCCTGTTCGCCCCTGATGGGCGCCGGGCTGGGGGACATGGACCTGGGCCGCTGCTTGGTGCCGGCGCATGCGCAAGCGGCCACAGGGCGGGAACATCCATGTGGCGCCTGCGCCCATAGGCCTGGAGTGGCCGGGGGAGTTCTGGGACCCCGGCTGCTCAGGGCCTATGCGCGGGTCTACAGGCTAGGAGCGGCCTGGGTCCCGAGGATGTTCCCGGGACCCAGGCCCCTCGGCGCCTGTGTATGCAAAGTAACCCACTATCTTTGTCGGGTTAATTTGCATACTCTCCTGATTGGCTGGTGAGTGTAGCGGAGGGACAGTCAATTTACATGTTTCTCTTTTAATATATAGGATGGCCTTCCACACAGCAAACTGTAGCAAGAATGGCAAGTGGTCTAAATGGATCATGAGTGAAATATATCTTCTTTCTTAAAAAGAACTGAATTAATTAAAAAAATCTACTCAATTATTCCAGCTAGTACTTTGTTTTCTTTCACCTTCTTGCTTTCAAACTTATAGTCACTTCGCTGATTGTACCCCTCCATTTGGAGAGAGTAGGTACGGAGAAAAAGGGGATTAAGGATAGCATTCATGAAGAAAGGACTGGTGGAAAAGTAATTTCTAACTACGGTTTAATCATACATACTTTATAATTGAAAGTTTTAAAACATGAGTTATTTTTTCTAATACTACATTGTTATGAAATATTAATAATTAAACTTACTTATTCCACATGAATAACACCTTTTTAAATATGGAAACCACCTTACAATGTCAACCTTACCTTCTCATATTAGTTCCGAGCCTGGGGAGGTTGGTAAAACTGCTGGGTTGGCCGAGTGGACCTCCTAGGCTGGCCATCACCTCCTCTACGGAACTCAAGAGTTTGGTCATAGGTTCCTTCTTCCTCCTATTTGCAAAGAATAGTGATGTAACATGTTCAAAATAGCTCCAAGTCTCCTAACTTAAATGCATTTTATGGCCCCATTTTGACATACCCTCTTTAGCTGCCTATGATTCACATCTGTCAACTTTTATAACAGAGGGAGGCAAGGAGAAGAAAAAGCCTCTTTTGGTCCAGGTAACAGAAGAATACAATGTATAGTAGTAACATTAGAATGAAATTTAATTCTAGAAAGGAAACCATTTCTACAAAATATTATGATCACCCCATCAAATGACACAATATGGTGAAAACAAAGAAAACCAAGCTTTGTAATAGGTATTTTCTTGAATATTTGGGCGTCTAAATATTTCTAGGTGTTTAGCATGGAGAGGGACTTTAGTAAGATATGGAAAAAGGGTTGAAAAGCCACAGGACGTTCACCAACTGTCTGTCCTCATCTGACAAAATCACCATCGCTAAAAAACTTTACATCCAGAGACAGGAAAAAATAATGGATTGGAATGAGAGAAATACAATTTACATATAAAGAAAGCTTCATGCAAGACATAGCAATCACCACAGTAAGACATAAACTATTTTCTTCTCATTTTCTTTCTTGCTGAGGGGGTAGATCAGCCAGCTTAAGGAATAGCACGGGAAATTAGGGTAAGCAGAAAGAATATAGTTAATCATAATATTTGAAAAGCACTTAGAAGCAACAGAAATGTAGCTGAAAGCCACACTGGTTTCTTACTGAGTGCTGCCACCCTGTTGTTTTAGTGTTTTTAAATTAATGGAGCTATGAAGTATGTTTCCTTTTAGAGACAAGAAAACACTGGCGCTCCTTTTTGTTTATGGAAAAAAAGTGACATCTATTTCAAAAGTAGAGTTTCCATTCCAACTGCATTATCTGAGCACAATAATTTGCATGATTTTGGAAAATCATGCACGATTTCTTTCTCCTCCTCACTATATCTCTAAATCTCCCAAATGATTGTTTCCTTTGACCCTATTAATAACAGAGGAAGTTATAGGAAAGACTGAGTTCTACTCTTGACATTTTACCCATTCAGCTATTATAGTCTTACTTGATGGGAGCAGAAAGATGCTAAGAAAATTTGATTAAATCCTAGTATTTGGCATGAACTCATTAGGCTTCCTCCACTGCATTCTTAAGAAAGAGCCACTATTTCCATTTTATATTAAGGACAAGAAAGCCTAGGTAAACTTTAGGACTTTGCCCTAACACTTCAAAGGCAAACCTCAGCTTTTATTCAAAGATTGCTGCTAAATCTAAGTCTCAGTTTGCATGTAAAAGAGATAAACCAACAGCCAAAAATTAACGATCATCCTGAAAGGGAATTTATCACTTAAATAAGGAAATAGAGAAATCTGACAAAATACATGGTGTCCCCCCATAAATGCGTACACAGTTTAATAAATTATTTTCAATTATGAAAATGAAATGTATTTTAATAAACACTGCCTTTATAATTATTCAAAGTATGTGTATATATTTTTGGGGACACTCTATATTTGGCATAACTCAATAACTATATTTTAGAGACAAGCTCCAGATTAGTTCTCCTTTCTCTATGCCCCTTTCATTAACAATCAATCTTAAAATAGTTAGAAGCATCCATATTATGTCTATAATTTAGTAAAGCAATTAAAATGCAGGAAGAAAAATTAAAAGTGTTCAGGAAAGAAGAGAATTAGTTTTTATTATTCTGGTCACTGTTCTGAATGATAATTATCAAATATAGCTAAATTTGAAAAGGAGCTATTTAATTTTATGAAATATAACATTTGAAGCTTTGCATATTAACTGAGAACAAAAATATATTTGCTAATGTAAGAGATGAAGTAATTATTTCAGGAATTAGAATGGAATGTTTCTCTACACCCAGCTGCAGAATTGGCCAAAGAACATACACATCTACATTTTATCAATAAAATACAGTTAAAGGCAGGACATTACATTTGAAAGATGTATAAGAAAGATGATACTGCTCTTTCAAAAGCTGTCTCTACTGTGTTTAAAAGATTCACAGATTAAACTAGCCAGAGCCAATTAAATGATTTTATAGAGATGACGGACCATAAGATTTCCTTCACACTATTTGATGTTTTCACTATCTTTCTATACAAAATGGAAGCAAAAATGATACTGACAGCTTGGTTTTCAGTTATTGTCAAAGGCACAATCTTGCTTTTTAAACTTCCAAATATTCCTCTTGCAAAGTAGTTGATAGCAAGCCTGGTTACCCACAAAAACCACCTCCTGTAGTCTCGAGCTAATAAGTTTTAGTATCGAATGAGTACCTCTTTCCATTTATATGACACAGCTCAATTTAATACATCAGTTTATCTGGAGTCGTCTTTGAATGAAATTTAAACCTTGTTCTAGTTTTTCTTCTTCCTTTAGGTTTCACTACTCTGTAACAGATTTAAAACTCAAAGGAATTTACATTTCCTAGTTCATGAACATATTGTAAATTTTAACATTATGTTTGAGTTGACACAGTCCTGGGATGCCATCTAGTCTGTCCCCTAGATTTGAGAGATGAGGAATCTCTAAACCCAGAGAGGCGAGTGATTTCCCCAAGTCACAAACTCATCGGAGGAAAAGTCCAGACTACAGCCACTTTGTTTCTGACTCTCAGGCAGAGTTCTTTAAAAACTTGTGATAGCCGAAACCGGTTTGGCTCAGTGGATTGAGCGTCGGCCTGCGGATTGAAAGGTCCCGGGTTCGATTCCAGTCAAGGGCATGTACCTGGGTTGCGGGCACATCCCCAGTGGAAGATGTGCAGGAGGCAGCTGGTCGATGTTTCTCTCTCATCGATGTTTCTAACTCTCTATCTCTCTCCCTTCCTCTCTGTAAAAAATCAATAAAAAAAATATATTTAAAAAAATAAAATTAAAAAAAAAAACAAAAACAAAAAAACTTGTGATAAATTTCATAAAATGGAAGTGACTAATGTCATCTTCACCCTAAGCTTTTGAGATTTAGAACCATTTTATTGAACTCAAAGTTTTGCTCTCCTGAGCCACACTATCAGGTAAAAACTGGTCTTAAAATACTAAATAACTGAAGTTCAAAATGTGCCCTCTCTTTGTGCCAATATTTACTAGTTTATTGTTCCTGTTAGTGAAAAGATACAGAATGCAATAATTATAAAAAATGCAAGCATGAATGAAGTGCTATTTAAAGAAAAATCACCAATGCAAATGGAGACAAACAACTTTATGTACAAAACATGTTTGGCAGGACACAACCACATCTTTCCTGCTTATCATCTTCGGTCTTTCATTAGTGCATACTGTCTCTGGAGTAAGAACACAGGCAGATACACATTCCTCATGAATAAATGAGCTGTGTTAGAAAAGCTTACTAAGTCAGTCAGTTGGCCCCTAAACATACTTCAGTGGGAGGTGCAGAACACATTTAGAGGTCAAGTTCTCCATTCTACAAGTAAGGTCAAGGGTAGGTGTGTGTACAAACCAGTACCCTAAGGAGGGTGTTAGATCAGTGGTTCTTAATTGGGAGTGACTTTGTACTCCAAGGGGCACTAGGCAATGCTGAAGCGTTTGGGGTGGTGACATCTGTGGGGTGCTATTGGCAACTACTAGTGGGACTGGAGACATTTTTGGTTTTTACAAACTGAAGGGGTAGGGTTGGGGAAGTTGTTACTACATCCAATGGTTAGAGGCCAAGGATGCTGCTGCTAAACATCCTGACACCCTCACAACAAAGAACGATCCAGTCCTAACGCCAATAGTGTCCAGGCTGAGAAACCCTGGGCTAGGCAAATGAAGGACGGGAAGACTTCCTACTCCTAAGTCCCAGGGCAGCCTGGAAAAGAATTCTGAAACTCAGGAAGTTTGGGCTGGCCACCCTTTCCCTTTCTCCCCTTGGACATTTCTTTTTTTGCTTCTGCCACTGAGGCCTAAATGTTGACCCCTCTATGGAACTTTTGTGCGGGGTTTGCTGACAATACGGCTCTCCTCTGCCCCATTTGCATGTTCATAGTTACTTAACTTACTGAATAGCCTCATCTTCAATTACCATTTCTTCAGCATTTCCCCACAGCCATAACCTCATGGGGAGACAAGGAGAGATTATTTGGTTGGTGGAAGTGGACAGTGGAGATGGTAATTCTCTTCATAAAAAAAAAAAACAACTATAGAAAAACTGCTTTATGCTGTCACCTGTCCTTGAATAGCTATTTTGTGTGTAATTTAATCAAGTTTCTCTGAGTCAGTTCCTTCTCACATATTTTATATAGTAGTCACAAAAACAAGCCAGCATATAAAATGTGTACCAGATACCCTCCACAAGAGTCCTTGAACTTTAGGATATTTAGAACAATGAAATACTAATGAGTACATATCTCTTTTAGTGTTTCATATATAAACCACCTGCTCTATGAATTTCCAGGCCACCCTTTGCCTGCCTGGTTAGCTTGTGTAGTCAATTTATAGAAAATACGAACTAATTTTAATATAAAACCTAAGCAAACAATCATTTGAAAGACAAACCTGCTTTTCCAAAATGTCAAGCAATAAAGGCACAACTATGGGGACAGTAAAAAGATCAGTGGTTGCCAAGGGTTAGGGAGGAACAAAGGGATGAAAGGCAGAGCACCGAGGATTCTTACGGCAGTGAAACTATTTTGTAGGATACCGTTATGTCATTATACTTTTTCCAAACCCATAGAATGTACAGCACCAAGAATGAACCCTAAAGTAATGTGTGGACTCTGGGCAATCACTATTGTGTCAATGTACGTTCATCAATGGTAACAAATGTACCACGTTAGTGAGGGATGTTGATAATGAGGAAGGCGATGCATGTGTAAGGGCAGGGGGTATACTGAAGATCTCTGTACCTTCCTCTCAGTTTTGCTGTGAACCTAAAAGCGTTTAAAAAAATAAAGTCTTGTCTGGGCGAGCGTGGTTCAATGGTTGAGTGTTGACCTATGAACTACGAAGTCACTGTTAGATTTCCGATTGCTCAGGGCACATTCCTGGGTTTCGGGCTCGGTTCCCAGTTGGGGGTGTGTTGCAGGCAGCCGATCAATGATTGTCTCTCATCATTGATAGAAATGTCTCACAGTTTCTATCTCTCTCTCCCTTCCTCTCTGAAATCATAAAAAAAATAAAAAATAAAGTGGGATACTTTGTGCCTTATATAGTGCTGATGATATGGTAGATCCTTAATATGAGATGATATATTTGTGGACCTGCCCCTTATTAAAATGACACATATTAATCGTGGTTATCAGTAATATCATAGAGTATGAGAATTACATTTCTTTCATCCTTGGAATGTCATTAATTAATGTGTGAAAACAGCTTTGAAGATTACTGAGCTTTCTGAACTGGCTCTAGGTTGTGTTTAATTTTGATCATACCTTGGATACTAGTAACATTTCTTCTTGGTCCCCACTGAAAAACTTGAACCTTTGATTTTATTTGTCAGTCCAAATAATGAAATAAAGTATCTCTGTCCCATTTAAAAACAACAACAACAACAAAATGTAATGGACTCTAAAAATGGAACTTAAAATATTTTTAAATGATCTATTTTAATTCAATTATACTAATGTTCTATTAAAGTAACTGAAAATTGAAAGTAAGGATGAATCTGTCTTTATTTTCTGTGAAGATAATGGATAAAACTGTGCCCATAGGAATCATGCATCAACACTGAACCTTAACTTACCAATTATCCTTGTTTAAACAATATATTCTAATTCAATATTTATAACTCTATCACAAAATAATTTGGGCTGTGGATGCCTGGAACCACAGAGTATAAAAGAGAAAGTTTCTGTAAATCAGTTAGTCCAAATAACTAAGATGCGATTATTTGCTCAAATAATTAGCACCATCACCTGAGCTAGAACAAAGGTCTTTTGATTCACAGTCCTGTCTGCCCTTCACTATGCTTCAAGTAATAAGGGTGAGAAACCATGAATTTCTGAATTGGAAGGAGAATTGGAGAGAACCTAATTGAGCAAATGTAAACTTAAAAAGGTATTATCCATTTTGGGGGTTAAATGTGGTAGGTACTCTTCTTTAAAATGAAATTTTGTATACAGAATTCTAATATAAAATAGATGGGCTCAGCCCTAACCGGTTTGGCTCAGTGGATAGAGCGTCGGCCTGCGGACTCAAGGGTCCCAGGTTCGATTCTGGTCAAGGGCATGTACCTTGGTTGCAGGCACATCCCCAGTAGGGGGTGTGCAGGAGGCAGCTGATCGATGTCTCTTTCATCGATGTTTCTAACTCTCTATCCCTCTCTCTTCCTCTCTGTAAAAAAATCAATAAAATATATTTAAAAAAAAAAATAAATAAATAAAATAGATGGGCTCAGGTTAAAGTGTTTTTACATATGTGTTTTTACATATATATGTGAGCAGTATCACTGCCTGTTTTAGTTAAAGGTTAAAAGTCTGAGTAAAATATCATTTTAGAATAAAATATAAGGAAGAATTATAGCTTCCCTTTCCCTCAAAGCAGCTCTAAGAATATCTCCATAATACGTATCATGCCCAGTAATATTTTATTTAAATCAAATATTTATGGCAGAAAAGAAATAAAAAACAAAACCAATTCAAGAAAAAAAATCTGATTCAAAATCTAATTACTAAACAATTGCTCCAAAATGCCTGGCTGAGGTAACAATGTTTGCATTCCCGTATCATGCAAAATTCCAAGAGAACTGTGGGAAATTTCACTGTGGTTCTGATCATCTCTTTTTAGAAAAGAATAGGTTTTCTAAAATTATATAAGAATGGAAATTGTTGATGATTCTATAAGATATTAGAAGATCATCTGAATTCCTAGCTCAAGGGTTTTATTCTATGATCTGCCAACTAAAGCACAACCTGAATAAGACAGCTAAACTTCAACATGAAAGAAAACTGGATGTTTAAATGACAGTAAAAGCAAATACAGAATTATTAACCAGTGTCCTTCCTCTAACATCATTGAGGTCTACCCTTTAATACAAACAAACCAGCTATTTTTGGCAGCTTAGGTGCTCAAGAAAATTCTACTAAATATCAAAAGGCTGCATCCATATTTTAACTAAGAGAATATAGTATAAAAAAAAGAGACTAGCAAACATGTCACCCTCATCAAATTACAAACAATAAAAATATACTCATCCATTCAAAAACACATCCAAGTTTATTTACAACTTGGAACAGAAAAAAAGGAAATGATTACTTTATTGTGTCCCTGCTATTTTGCATTTTATCTCATTTAATCCTTGCAACAAAACTGATTTACTTAATCTCACCATTCTATAGATGAAGCAACTAAGGCTCACAGTAACACTCCCAAAGTTCTGTGAGTGGCCAAGCCCCAGTGACACCCCTGGGCTGCCTGCTCTGAAGTTCTTTCCATTTCATCATGCGTAGTGTATTAACATTTCTTGCTTCAGACAGTTTTAATTTTTTCTAATAGCTAGCTTAAGATCAATTTTAAATAAATGGATGGTTCCTGCCCTGAGGCTAGTATAAACTTCATTTAATGGTCATCTTCTTTGTTGAAATACCACAGTGAAGTCCAAAGGATGAATATATGACTTGTAAAATGTGTAACTCTCACTGCCAATTTTAACTAAAGGTTAAATAGATTTCAAAAGCTTGTTTAGAAGTCAGATTAGGGAGAATATTCCTGTTTGTAAAGATCCCACTCTACTCAAAGATTTCCTTGAGAGATACTTGATCATGGCATTGGCATTTAATTCCTCAATCATGCCCTAACTGATTTGGTTCAGTGGATAGAGCGTCGGCCTGTGGCCTGTAGCGTTCTGGGTTCGATTCCGTTCAAGAGAACATGCCTGGGTTGCGGGCTCTATCCCTAGTAGGGGGCATGCAGGAGGCAGCCAATCAATGATTCTCTCTTATCATTGATGTTTTCTATCTTTCCCTCTCCGTTTCCCTCTTAAGTCAATAAAAACATATTAAAAAAAATAAATAAATCCTCAGTCTCTACGTCAGATCTTAGATCCACCACTTCTTCCATGTTACTTAACTTTTCTCTGTCTGCTTTTTCATAGGTTTACAAGGAAAATTATATGAAACTAGAGGCCCGGTGCATGGGTTCGTGCACCAGTGGGGTCCCTCGGCCTGGCCTGCGGGGATCAGGCTGAAACTGGCTCTCCGACAGCCCCCGAGGGGTCCTGGATTGCAAGGGTGGTACTCAGGTGACACACCCAGGAATCAGGCTCCTTCCTCTCTGGTTCTGGGTATGTTACCCGAGAACTGCAGTTGCCAACTCACCTCAGCTCGGCAGCTCCTGTGTTGAGCATCTGCCCCCTGGTGGTCAGTGTGCGTCATAGCTACTGGTCAGACAGTCAGATGGTTGCTTAGGCATATATATATTTATAAAGAGTTTAGCAAATAAGTCATCTATGTTGTCCATTATTCTGAATTAAGTAACTCTTTAAAAATAAAACATACATGCCCACTTCAATTAAACTATCTAGACTCACAGATTTTGCTAAAAATCAGGAAGTGTGTTATGAGAATATCCCTCAAACCACTTTGGGCAGATAAGGAAAGTGGAAAGGCCATTGAAGAAATTGAAAGAGCCAATGCAAGAAGAAAGATTCTTGCTACTTGTTTTCTTTTTCTTTTTTCAGAAATTAAAAAAAACTCTCTCTACACAAACACTAATCATTTCATATTATAAATAATTCTATTGTTACCATTGATTTTGTTTCTTTTGGGAGGTAGTCTTCTTCTTTTTTATTAAAAAGGAAAAGGGCAAACAGAACAGAAAGAGGGAGGAAATTAGCAAAGAAGTATTACTGAAAACAATCAATCAAAAAGTATAGATCCTATTTGCATAAAATCTGAATATTTTAAGAGAAAGGTAAAAATATATTAACATGATTAACCTGTTTGAAAAATCCTGCCTTTAGACCACCCTTAAAATTTTAGTAAATGCAGTGAAGAGAAACCAGTTAGAAACACTATATGAAAAGTGAAGGTGTAGCAATGATGATCAATAATGAAAAATGCCTATCTATGCCTGTTGATGTTTTTAGGTCAATGTCTACACCTTATCTTTGCAAAAGAAACTGCTTTTTCCACTATGCTAATTGGAAAAATATGTTTTAGAATATTTTATGGTTAAGACATATAAGCAGTAATCACAAGTGGTTAATCATTTCACTTTCATAAGTTATAACATTCTTACATCTTAAATTGGTAGGTTAATATAAGATGGTTTAACTAATTCTTTCTCTGAAAGTAATAATTACTATATCATAATGCCAGTAATGATATAGCAATCTTTATTCTAAAAACAGTCAGCCCAATGTATTTTATATAACTGACCACCTGAGGCAAATAGTTATGGTATGCTATAGTGAACTGAAATACAGATGTAAGAAAAAAATTAGAACAAATCTCCATGTCAAATTGATAAAACACAGGACAGATCTTTGCCATTAAAAAGTACTGAGGGTTGGAGTGGGGAGGGGAGACATGACATGCTTTATATAATTACTAGTGGCCCGGTGCACGAAATTCATGCACTCGGGATGGGGGGAGGGTTCCCCATCCTGGCCTGTGCCCTGTGCGGTAGCCCCACAATCCATTGCCCTAAAGAGGTAGGCCCTGCCCACCCATCCGCGGCTCCTCGATGGATTGCCCCCAAAGAGGTAGGCCAGGCCGTGGCAGAGGCCTGCAGACTCCCATTGCAGGCGCACAGAGGCCCCTGCTGCGGCCCCACTCCCATCCCCAACACAGCAAGTCCCCACCCGCCTGCACCTGCTGCACATGCAGCCTGCTGATTGGTCGTTACTGTGATGGCGTCCTGACCAATTTGCATATTACTCTATTTTTAGTATAGACTAGAGGCCCGGTGCATGAAAATTCATGCACTGGAGGGCAGGGGGGGGGGGGGGGGTGGGTGGTGTCCCACAGCCTGGCCTGCACCCTCTCACAATTTGGGACTCCTTGGGTAGGGTCCCTAGATCTGGCCTGAGATCAGGGCCTATCGGGGCTTTCCTTCCCCTGGCTGCAGGCAGCTGGCCCCACCCCCGCCACTGCCATTGCTTGCCATCTGTGCAGCGCTGCCCCCCCCCCCCCCCAAGCCCCTGCCACCGGGAGCCTCACTCTGCAGGCGATAGACATGGGGTGCAATGGCTTGGCTGGCCTGGGCCTCCGTCTGCGGGGCGATCGCTGGCCAGCGGCATACCTGTAACAAAGTTGCCACTGGTGGCCTGGGCATCCCTCTTTCTTTGCTGGGGGGAGGGGCCAGCCCTGCGAGGGGCCGTCTGCCTACCTGATTGCCCGCCCCTAACCGCTGGCCTGTCTACCTGATCACCCCTAATCACTTGCCTGCCTACCTGATCGCCGCTAACCACTTGCTTGGGGGCGGGGCCATCCCAGCGAGGGGCCATGGTGGTTCTGGTGTTTGGTTGTTCTGGTCGTTATGCTTATGGTGGTTGGCCTTTTAATATATAGGACAAGAAAAAAAATCTCAATACCTAATAATCCTATCTAATAAAGAGGTAATATGCAAATTGACCATCACTCCAACACACAAGATGGCCGCCTCCATGTGGTCAAAGATGGCTACCACAAGATGGCTGGCAGGGGAGGGTAGTTGGGGCGGAACAGCCCTGCAGGGGAGGGCAGTTTGGGGGCAACCAGGCCGGCAGGAGAAGGCAGTTAGGAAAGACCAGGCCAGCAGGGGAGGGCAGTTAGGGGCAACCAGGTCTTCAGGGGAGGGCAGTTGGGGGCGACCAGGCCAGCAGGGGAGGACAGTTAGGGGTGACCAGGTCTTCAGGGGAGGGCAGTTGGGGGCGACCAGGCCGGCAGGGGAGGGCAGTTAGGGGCAATCGGGCTGGCAGGGGAGCAGTTAGGCATTGATCAGGCTGGCAGGCGGGTGGTTAGGGGGTGATCAGGCAGGCAGGCAGCGAGCAGTTGGGTGCCAGCAGCCCTGGATTGTGAGAGGGATGTCCCAGATTGGAGAGGGTGCAGGCAGGGCTGAGGGACACACCTCCCCCGACCCCACACACAAATTTCATGCACTGGGCCTCTAGTACAGTAATAAAATCATTTGCTGATGTTTTCACCCCCTTAGTGAAATTTAAGAAACATAGGAGAGACAGGAATAAAAAATTTAGACAATAAAAAAGCAGATAGTGGCCCAAAGTAACTAATATTTTCACATTTAAATCCCATTCATACCCAACAACCCATACTGACAATGTCTGCATAATGAACTAAAATTATTTCTCTGTAGTTAAACATAAAGGTAACAGATGTTTAAGAACCCTTGTCAATTATCAGGCTAGTTAATACAGCCATAGTTTTAGAAATGTGAGGTACTCCAGTAGTCAATGATCTGATCTTTTCTGCGGTGTGAAATTCATCCACCACATTGCACACAGCTGGTGGATGGTTCTGGCTCCTTGCCTTCAACTAACTGACAAAGGGAGCACAGGCTTCCTCAAGTGGCCAAATCCACTGCTCTATAACCTTAACTACAAAGTGCAAATCTGCATTCTGGAACTTCTACCCACATCTCCTAGTTGAGCCTGTCTTCTTTGCCATATAAAATATTTTAAATTATTTTAAGACAAGCATTATACACTTTTTTTTTAGTCTTCCATTCTTTAGACTTAGATTCATTTCCTGGGATCATTTGTGAAACACCATTATTTCCAGAATCCCTCATCTTGATCATCTTTTTCTTGATATATTTTAACGTTCACTATTCTATATAACCTAGTATTAAGAATATTTCAAGTATAGTCTGCTTAGAACATAGTACTATTATTTCCCATTAGAAACAGTCTGCATCTATCTGCCAGTGCAATCTCGCCTTGCTTTAATGTTTCTAGCTGCTGCTCAGTCACTGCATGCTCATATTGTGCTTGTCATTAAGCAAAACCCATACATCCTACTCCCAGGTCTAGTATTTCATCCTATTCTCAGGTCTAGTATACTTTTATTGATTTCAGAGAGGAAGGGAGAGGGAGAAAGAGATAAAAATATCAATGATGAGAGAGAATCATTGATCTGCTGCCTCCTGCACACCCCCATTGAGCTTGCAACTCAAGCATGTACCTTGACAGGAAATCTAACCATGACCTATTCATTCATAGGTTGATGCTCAACCACTGAGCCACACTGGCTGGGCTTTCATCCTTTATTTAAAGATAATTATTTTCCCAATATAAAGTTTTAAATTTGACCACAATTAAAGCCCATACATTAAAATTTATCATTTTGGCACTGTATAATCATTAGCATATTCTGAATAACTATCTGACATGAAGTCAGTTTCTGAAAAATTATTTTGATGATCTGTTAGCATTTATTTATTTATTTACCAGAGGCGTGGAGCACGAAATCATGCATTGGTGGGGTCCCTCGACATGGCCTGCGGGGATCGGGCCAAAACTGACAGTCCAACATCCCCCAAGGGATGTAGTAGTGTGTGAAGCAGCGGGCGGCTGGGGAGGAGCCCAAGCCCGGGCTGGGCACCTCACCACTCCTGCTCATCCCAGCCCCCACTGCGCCTGCAGCCATCACTGCTAGTTAGGCTCGCTGCCACTCCGCTGCAGCCTCCATGCACCCGTCCGAGGGTGATACCAGCATGCCCATGACTGAGAAGCAGCCATGGGCTCATACCCAGTCAGTGCTGATCTGGGTCCAGATGGGGGAAGGGCGTGCAAGGGGTGTGTCCACAGGAGAGACTTATGCCGTTGCAGCTGTGCTCATCAGCCGTGAGCCCGGGGTCTGCGCCTGTGGGTCAGCTGAGCAGCGCTCCTGCTATGGGAGCGCACTGACCACCAGGGGGCAGCTCCTACGTTGAGCATCTGCCCCCTGGTGGTCAGTGCGCATCCTAGTGACTGGTCAAACAATTGACTGGTCACTTAGGCCTTTATATATATAGATTTATTTGTTTATTTATTTATTTATTCATTCATTTTTGCATAGTGGAAATTAGAGAACTACCATTTAAAAGGATAACATTTGATGGATGGCTAAAATGTAGTTTAATCTTGAAAGCAGATTCCAGTGAAATTTAGAAGATGAAAAGAGTCTCAGTATAAAATTAAATTCTTTAGCAATAGAATTGAAAGTTAAAGAAGTAGGTTGGTTTTTCTTCCCTATGTAAAATACTTCCTTTCTAGCCCCTTGAAAAATATTAGCTGATACCTCTATTCATATACACCTTCACTTCACAATATAAAATCCTCTAAATTCTTGAGAACTAAGATTGAATGAACTAATGGTTGGAAGACATGTTATCAAAACAGTGTATCAATATTGAATACAAGCTTACTGATAGGCTGAAAATTTTTATATACGTTCTTTTATTAACCCCCACAAAATCCTCAAGTAGGTTGGTATCATGTGTCTCCATTTACAGGTAAAGTGTCAGATCACACACTATGGTATTAGCTACTCTGACACCTGTCTATCAATTCTGCAGACCATTGGCTTGATGATTTTAGGCAAGTTATTTAATGGCTCTGAATCTGTATTTGTAGTTTTCTTTGTGTGTAAAATGGGAATACTAAAAATTATTTCAGTTAATGCAGGTCAAGGGTTATACTAGTACATGATGCCTGGTACTATATGTGTTCCAATTATATCCAGTTTTGAACAGAAGAAACTCCAACCTTCATATTCTCAACCATTTATTCCACTTTAACTTAATAAGTCAATACAGCCCTGGCTGGTGTTGCTCAGCGGTTAGAGTATCAGCCCATGGACCAAAGGGTTGCATTTTGTTCCTGGTCAAGGGCACATACCCGGGTTGCAGGTTTGATCACTGGCCCTGGTCAGCCACGTCCAGGAGGCAACCAATCGATGTGTCTCTCTCACATTGATGTCTCTCTCTCTCTCTCCCTCCCTTCCAGTCTCTCTAAAAATCAATGAAAAAATAACCTCGGGTGAGGATTAACAAAACAATGAAAAAATAAGTCAGTCAGTACACATGTAATTTGTAATCTTGTTGTAATCTAAATATAAATTACTGTTAGTATGCTTAGAAATTTTTTCCCTCATGTTGAAATTTTTTTTTTTAAATATATTTTGATTTTTTTACAGAGAGGAAGGGAGAGAGATAGAGAGTTAGAAACATCGATGAGAGAGACATCGATCAGCTGCCTCCTGCACATCTCCCACTGGGGATGTGCCCGCAACCCAGGTACATGCCCTTGACCGGAATCGAACCTGGGATCCTTCAGTCCGCAGGCCGACGCTCTATCCACTGAGCCAAACCAGTTTTGGCTCATGTTGAAATTTCAAAATGCCCAAGATATAAGGAGTTAGCTCTTTAAAAAAAAAAATCATTCTCTTTCCAAGGTTAGGAGACCTTCTTAATAATTTTGATGGTTAGATGGTTGAAGAAAAAGTATCACAAATATTTTCTTGAAGCTTAATAAGGGAGACAAACTTACTTCCATCAACTTAGGTAAAGGAAAAGTAGACAATACATACCACTTGATTTAATTAAGACTATTAACACATTGTATGCGGGAAACGTATTTATACGTTTTACGTTGACTCTAAGAAGTAGAGCCACCTGTTAGCGCGTGATAAAAACTACCCGCAAACAATGTAGTAAACATAGTGTACTTTGCTGTAATAATGCTATTTCTAGGTTTACTGAAATTCAGGAACGATGTTTTAGTCACCTGTAATTCTACACCTGAAATATTGGAGATATCAATAGAGGCCGGGAGAACTGATAATACAGTCTTTGGAGAGTAATCTGCTCATCATTTTAGACAAAAGAAGAATATGATAAATGTTTGTTCCTATTAAACATGTATTATGTTCTTCTTATGGTTCAAGAATGAAGCTATTTCGCCTCCATTCATCCATTGTGCAAACAATAATAGCAAGAACAAATTAGGAAGGTTTGAAGTTTCTGTACTACATAGCCAAAAGATTTCCTTCAGTTTTTCAAATACTTAATATGTACCTTTCTAAAAAGTATTAAGGTAAAACAATCAATTTAAAAAATTTTTAAATTCATCCATGAGATTTTTTAAAGTGTATTCTTATATGCAATTTAAAACTTTTCTTCCTCCAACCTCCTTCTCCCCAAAATGTAAGTTGATTATTAAACTAAAAAACTATGACAAATAGATACTTGGGCTAGAGGGAAGGGATGTAAACAGTGATAATGTGTATATTGTACAGGAATCTGTAAAACTGATGATTACTAATTAAGGCTTAATGAGTAACGAATAAGACCAGAAAAGTTTATGGTACTCTCAACAGTTTATAAATTTCTCCAGAGTATAAATGTATGACACACACCAAATTCCAATTTTGTCATCTATGAATAAGAGCATGACAGTCTTTTAAAAGCTGAGCTGCAATGAGGAGGCAAAGCCTGCCCAGGGTTAAACACTGATTTATGCGTGGCCCGGTTTGGACAAGACTCCTGTCAGTGTCAGGTAGCAAGTACACAGACAGCAGGATGGCTGAAGAGCTCTGTGTCAGAGCTGGGACGGAAGTTGCCGATTTATGAAGGCTGTCAAACCACAGGAATTCAAAGTGTAAAGAAAATTGATTTTTCATAAAGAAAACGATGGAAATTTTTATAACTTCACAGGCAATACTATTAGCTTAAACTCAGGCAGTGGTTCTCAACCTTCCTAATGCCACAACCCTTTAATATAGTTCCTCATGTTGTGGTGAACCCCAACCATAAAATTATTTTCGTTGCTACTTCATAACTGTAATGTTGCTACTGTTATGAATCGTAATGTAAATAGCTGATATGCAGGATGTATTTTAAGGGGTCGCAACCCACAGGTTGAGAACTGCTGATAAGGAACATGGTTCTTTGATTTTGTGAGAAAAACTAGTTTACTTATAAAAAGATTTGTGGATTTTTACATTTTAAGAATCCTGATAAAGAAGTTCATTATACTAGTAACATTCAAATAGAAAATTTTAATGGGAAATGTAAAGGGAAAAGGAATTAAAATAAAGACAAGGACAGTACAAAGAAGCAGTTTGGGTTTCCTTCCATGAGGGATAATTTGGCATAGATACCCAAACCTCCTGATTAGGAAGTTTCAACTAGTAGTGACTGCTGTAAGCCAGCGGCAACAAGCATGACTTTGAGAAGGTGAACACAAGGAGGCTGCTACTTCCAAAATCTTAAAGGAAAACTAAAGAAATGGAATTAAGAACCTGTATGCCAGGCATTTCAATCATTTAATGACTGAACAAAGTGTTTATGGAGAAGCTACTATGTTCCTTACAATAACCCTATGAGATTGCATATTTTTATTGATGTTTTTTAAAGAAAACAAAACTGAGGTTTAAAAATATTATATATCTTGCCCAGGTTATACTGGACTCTAAAGCCCATGCTCTTTCCACGCATCCCAATAAATGCAAAGGCTAAAGGAGAGAATCAGACTGATAATGTTAAACTCTTAAAAGGATTATATAAACATAAAAATCAAGAGCTTTCCATCTCATTTACATAGTAAGTGGAACATAAAATTAATAACACAAAGTGGATATATCATTTAGATGCTATAGTTCTTACTGTAAAACACAAATTATCCACAATGCTATCCACCCTGAAATGGCTACACTATCAATAAGCAGCTATAGACTTTAAATGAATTAATATTTAGACCATACAATAATGTTGGGTACAAAGTTAAGTAATAAAATGAGGTATTATTACTACTTCACAAATGTAAAGTTCTAAGTATGGAGTTTCCTCAAAAAACTAAAATGGAACTCCCATTTGACCCAGTGATCCCACTTCTAGGAATATATCCCAAGAAACTAGAAACACCAATTAGAAAGGATATATACACCCCTATGTTCACAGCAGCACAATTCAACATAGCTAAAATTTGGAAACAGCCTAAGTGCCCATCAGTAGATGAGTGGATTAAAAAACAGTGGTATATCTACATAATGGAATACTACACTGTGGCAAAAAAGGAGTTCTTACCATTTGCAACAGCATGGATGGAACTGGAGAGCATTATGCTAAGTGAAATAAGCCAGTCAGAGAAAGATAAATATCACATGATCTCACTCATTTGTGGAATATAATGAACAACATAAACTGATGAACAAAAACAGATCCAGAGACAAAAAAAACATCATTCAGACCGTCAAACCTCAGAGGGAAGGTAGGGGAGAGTGGGGGTAAGGGGGAGAGATCAACCAAAGGACTGGTATGCATGCATATAGGCCTAACCAATGGGCACAGACAACAGGGGGGTGAAGGCATGAGTGGGGGTGGGGGTGGGGGGACTGTGGGGATAAGGACACATATGTAATAACTTAATCAATAAAGAAATTTAAAAAACACACAAATGTAAAGTTCTAGTTTGTAATGCCACATACAACATATACCAGTTTTTCTTTTATTGGTTTGAGTCTAGCAATTTGACTAGTGTATCATCCCAGTGAGTTATAGGGGTTGAGAACCTAGCACACAATGCTAAATGAGCTTTTATGTGGTACTTTGCGAAGTGATTTTACAATGATTAGTGTTAATAACCAATGTAATACAAAAGCGAAGCTGAGAATCTGGTCAATTAGCAACATGTTCATTTTTCTTCCATTGAAGAAAGGAACCCACAGGCAATCTTCTTTACTGAGACAAATCCTGCCAGCTTACCAAATGCAGTAATCTTCTTTATAAAACTCATCTGAGTTAAAGCCCCTCCCCTTGGTATCTACGACAGGGGGAGTTAATTCCTCTGAGAACACAATTACTGAGAAAGTATAATAAAGTGGTAAAATTCACCAGTACATGTATTTTCCTACCAGATTTTTCACATTAACTATTACATGTTCCCAGACTTAGATAAATACAAATAATTCCGTTTTGTATAGTTAATTGGCAAGGTCCTACATTTACCTAAGAACGTATAGTATATTTTAAATAAGGGATGTTTATTCGTAATTTGATAAACCTCATAGTGTTTGGTTCTCTGTTTAATGAATGTTATCACATTCAGTGGCATAAATTTTGAGAGAGACTTTTCTTCTAAGCTGTCTTAATGAGAGTGTAAGTTGTTTAGGCTCCTTTTAGGACCTTTATCACTATTTTGGCTTGGTAGCAATTAGAAAGGGATCACATGCCTGTGATGGGCCATCCTCTTCAATGATAGAACAAGAATATTCCATGGTCGCTGATAAATTAACTCTATGATTGTAAAAGAGTATATGTTCTTAACAGGATTACTTGGTTTCTTATTTAGATTTTGTTTTTTAATTCCATTGCTAGTGAGTGGTGGACAACTTTCTGTAATTGTCATTCAACAATTATGATGAGCATTCAAAATCGTTCTCTTCACTTAAAGCTGTGTCCATGTTACGAAAACATCTTTCTCTGAATAGGTTAGTTAATAAATGGACAAGTAAGTAGATGGGTTAAGTTTTATGAGACCAAAGAGCAGTTTAACATATTCATTCATTCATTATATCACTACCAGGCATGAAGATGAGCTCAAGAAGGCCTGAAACTTTGTTAATGTAACATTCCTAGGATTATATTAATGTTACTAGCAAAAGCCTCAAACAGGACCCTTTCCCAATAGTACTGAATTTGTGAGGCTTCAGAGAAATAATATAGTCATTGTGACTATGTGGACTTTCAAGCATCAGGTCCCTTATGAGAACCTCCACTTAAAACTGGCTGAGTGGTTAACTGCTAGCTTCTGAATGAAAGCAAAGTTCTTTTCACCTGTACATCCACTTCAACTTTTCTTGCAGCTACTAAAAGACTAGAAACTGAGAATGAACTGTCACAGAATGCTTTGTGCATGATTTTTCTAAGGGCTGAAAACTTTGCTGTGAAAATAAATACATTCTTGGTCAGCTTCTTCTACCACTCTCCTGTGCAGTTTCTAAATCTTTACATATCTCTTGAAAATTCCTCTCCTATTCTTGACCTTATTACTTTCAACAGATAACCTGCTTTAACTTCACAGAGATGAGAGTTCATTAGTTCAGAATTATTCAACTTCCTACCCTGAAACCCAACAACTTACCCTCACCCACACCTGCATTTACTTATTTCCTCTCCCCTCTCTAGTGTCCCTCAACACACCCAAAGTCACAGGTAATTATGAATCACTATCTATGGCCTAATTTTTTTAAAAAATTCTTACTCCTATTTTTATACCCTCTTGTCTCTTTGCTTCACTGTGCCTTTCATGTAAATATGATTGGATTTGTACCCTGAGCTCCTTTAGCCTTTATTTATATCTTCTATCCTCTTTATCTTTACAACCAAGATCTTAAAAGTAGCCTACATTTCATTTTCTTATTTTCCATTTACTCTCAAGAAACTACAAACTGTCTCACACACCCACCATTCTACAGTTATCTGCCACCTGCTGATTGTCAAATCCAACAGGCACTGTTCAATCCTTATCTTCTTTAACCTTTCCAACATTTTATATTACAGATTCAGCACCCCTCTCCACTGCCCAACCCCTTGTCCTCCTAGGCAACACCACAATGTCCCCTCCCACCCTTCAATCATGAAATTCCCCATTAATCTAATCCCAATCCTTGTCTTATCTCTTTTTATACACTTTCTCTAGGCAATGGCACCCATATGCTTGAGCCTAGCTCTGATGACTCTAAGTCCTCATCTCTTGCTTTAATTATTGCAATATTGGTCTCCATGCTCTCTGTTTCCACTGAAACCTGTTTTCTATACTACAGGCAATAATCTCTTAAAATCACATCATAACACTCCCCTGCCTATAATCCTCCCTTGAATTTTATCCTATTCTGAGGGATAAAATTCAAACTATTTACCATAACCTGCCTGACTCTTCCTTCTTCCTTTGACCCCACCTGCCTTTTCATCCTCATCCACTGACATTTGCTACACCTAAGTTATTCTGCTGCCCAAATACCTTACCCTATCATGCCCTCCTAGACTTTTCCTGCTTTCTCTGTTCTCTCACTTTCCTCCCTTTTTTCTACCAAGCTACGTCTTAACTGCTCTTCAAGACTTTCAAGACCCACATTAAACCTCATTCGTATTTAACAAATATTTATTGAAAACACCTTGTTTCAGATACTGATCTGAAGGCTGAAGTATTAGCTGAGACAAAATCCCTGTTCTCATACTGATTTCCCTGAGGGGCTGGAGGCAGGAAAAGGATATGCAGAAAATAAAGCAGGGCAAAGTGGAGAGAGAGTTTGTGTGATGGTGCATTGATGTTTGGGTAATGAGATAGTCAGGGACGCCCCTGCTCCTGCCCTGTCTGCTCCTGACTGATAGGCACCCTCTGTCTGTGCTCTGTTCACAATGAACAGATGCTGGGTGACTTGTGGGGCTCCTCTGCTAGTCTGTGACTCCTTGAGGATAGAGACTCTCATCTAGGCATTCCTATTATCTAGAACATAAACATTCTAAGAAAGTGTGTTGTGCCAACATTGCTGGATGGAGAGATAAAGCCACATAGTAAGTGCTCAAAATTTTTAGAAATAGATTAATACATATTTAAAATTGTAAGTTAACAGGAAAACTTCAAATATAAAAATTTAACTTTATACTTAGTCTAATACTACATCAAAAACTAAAACAAGGATAAAAAATCTAACAAGATATAATTGCATACTAACATTCTTAAATTATGAATGGTAGGTTAAGTACAGATTAAATAAACATTCCATATGAGAAATGTAATTTGCTTTGCATTTGAAAGCATTTTTGAGAGACTGAATTGTGAAGGTGTGTAAGTGTTTTGGGGACAGTATCAATAAGAATTTTGCAAGGAAACTGGGAAGTAGATAGCATGGATAGAGTGAAAGTACATGATAAGACTTTGTAGAAGTAGGTCTATTGGTTTAGTTGTACAGGTATTTCATTTACTAATTAAAGACAGAAACAAGTGGCATTTTATCATGAAAAACCATAATCATGTTGCTGTTAACTTCACTGAAGGCAAAAAGGGCAAAATTAGAAATTGATAAGTGATGTTTTTGTTTATTTTATTTTTTAAACTCCCATGTTTACAAATTCTTTTTGCAAATTTTAGGGATTTAAAAAAAAACTAAAGTTCCCTACTCATGATCAAATTTCTTGCTAATTTATTTTGCTTGTTTTTTTTCTTTTTCAAATAAAATATATAATACAATTACAGAAAGTTTATAAAATTGAAAAAACATATATATATATATATATATATATATATATATATATATACCATACATAGAGATTATACATAACTCTACTATTCTAAGACAACCACTACCCTGAGTATAATTTTGTTCAAACCTATAAACTGCTTTTATTCACTTATAAATATTTCCCATATTACGGCCTTCATAATGCTTTTTATCACAGCTGTATAATATTTTACCCACAGATGGATGATAATTTATTTTACCATTCTCGTATCGGTGGGCATTTAGGTAGCTCCTAATTTATTATTATAATAATAATGCTGCAGTAATCATTTCTCAGCAATTCACTTATTTTCTTTGCTCTTTCCTTAGGAGAGATGAACAACTATGGGATTATTGGTTTAAAGGGTATGAACCCTTAAGGCTTGGGAAAAAACTGGACGCATCACACCAATTTACACTGCCATTAGCAATATGTACGAGTACTCATACCACTGCATCTTTGCCAGCATAAGCATTACCATTTAATTTCCCTCCATTAATGCACAAACTTAACATTGCACTTAATTGTTTCAATTTGCATTTGATTACTACCAGAGTTCAATACTTCTAATTTTTAGTTAAGAAAGATGACACTGCTACTTCAGCAAGAAACCATACTGAGCATAAGTCAATGGTTCAAGGCTGTAAAAATAAAATAAAAAAGAAAAGCTTTAAGAAAGTTAATTCAATCATGACATGAGTAACGGTTATTGTGCTCCATGGTAATTAGGCATTAATGGCAAGCAGTTCATGTAAGTGGCTATTATTACTATTATTTAGACATAGCCAGATGAAGCATTTGTAGATTATGGGGGGTCGGGGGGTGGGGGGGAAGGAGCTGGACCAAGTAAAGCTATAAAGTCTTCTTATGCCCCCATAAAGGTACCTTGATCTGACACCAGATGTGATCCAGAAGGCAAGTGTTCTTTCTTTCTTAGCTCCATGCAGCCTCTATAAACTTAGCACCCAGTAAAGATAATAAGCATTGTAAATTTAGTTCGGCTGAGGGTGGGCTAGAACTTACTTTACTGAGAATCAAAAACGAGGTCAAGTCAGATATTACTCACAGAAATGGCAACCAAATCCTTAGTCTCTTCTCTCCATGACTATTCCTCCAGCTAGAATCTAGGTTTTCAGTGAGACTGCTGAAGAACTTTTAACTCTGATTTATTGCCATCTCCTTTCTGAGAGAAGAAAGGACTTGAGACACAATCATTTCCCCAGTCAACCTTACTAACTAATGGAGCAGTGATCTGGTAACAGGATTTAAGATACTTCCATCTTGCCCCAAATCCTTCTCCCCAACATTGTCTAAATTTCCATGAATCAGTGATTCTTTGATATTTCTAGTTACATAATTCTGAGATTAAAGAAGAAAGGTGAGGGTGTGAAGGGGTAACAGTAAAAAAACACACACACACATACTCTACAGTGATGATTAAATTACCAGCCTGGTTTTATAGTCTTGAAATACTTAACTCTAAAGCATGCAAAGAATAGAAATAAGAATTCCTATATGGAGAGGGCACAGGGGTAAGCAAATGAGTTAAGTCATTTTTGGTTGCTTTAAAGATGTATAGTTAAGGACACTAGACTACTGAAAATAGGGAAGAAAGAAGTCATAAAAATTTGTTTTTATAGACCTTAGGAGTTTCCAAAGCACATTTCTACCAATCATATTCCTTAATCCTCACAACAACCCTGTACTGAAACTGAGACCAGAGATATTAAGTAACTTACCCAAAGTCACACAGGTAGTAAGTGGCAGAGCCAGGACTCGACCCGGTTCTTCTGATTCCTCCTGTGCGTGTCCAGCTCCGCTGGAGCTGAAGCAGGGCAAAAAGGAGGGGGAAGTAATTGCCCAAGACCAGCCCTGCCCTCTCCCCTTCTTTCAAAGGCCAAGCAGACCCGACATTTAACTCTCTCAGTGACCCCTTTCACCAAATTCTTTCAGGATAAAGCACACAGAATCTGAAAATGTTTCTCAGCCTTGGGCCCAAGAATGGCAGTAAGTAGTAAACATTGCCAGAGTATTCTGGCTGTACTTTGCCATTTATATGAAATTTATTGGAACCTCAAAGCATAATAATTCTCATTTCAGAAAGTTAAACTTGTTTTTATAATTGATATTACTTAAAGCAGTTTGTTTAAAAATATTTTTTTCACAGTTTCAGGCAAAACTTTGAAATTATACTATTAAAAAAATTATCTTGAAAAATGTCTAAGAAGCAAAATACTAAATCTACCTTTAACCTATTTTGTGGCCTTTTTTTCTATCTTAATCATCTTCCCTCAGTGATTATTTTCATTAAAGCTATTATAATCATTAAAATGGACTATAGAATAATCAGTCTTTTCATAGCCAATTTTAAGTATTTTCAACAAATTAAAGGAAAATGTGTGCATTTTCTTGCTATGTCTTTTCTGAGATGTAAATCTTATATTATTTCTAAATTATATCTAAAGTGCTTTTTTTTGTTTTTTGTTAATCCTCACCTGAGGATATTTTTTCCATTGATTTTTCTTAGAAAGAATGGAAGGAGGAAGGGAGAAGGAAGGAGAGGGAGAGAGAGAGAGAGAGAGAAAGAGAGAGAGAGAGAGAGAGAGAGAGAGAGAGAGAGAGAGAGAGAGAAGAAACATTGATGTGAGAGAGACACATCGATTGGCTGCCTCCTGCATGCACCCCTACCAAGGCCAGTGATCAGACCTGTAACCTAAGTACGTGCCCTTCACTGGGAATCGAATCTGAGACCTTTTGGTGAGAAGCCCAATGCTCTATCCACAGAGTCACGCTAGCCAGGGCTAAAATGCTTTTAATGTAGCCATCTATAATTAATTTTCTTTAACAAAATTTAGAGTTTCCAGTCTCTAGTTTCTTGAACGGTTCCTTAATTTTTCTTAGGGAATTATATATTTTAATTTCTTATCTTAACTAAGTTTAATGAGAAAATTTTTTTCTTGTCTTTGCTTATTTCCTAAGAATAGGTATGAGGATACAATTTAAGTGGACTGAGCATATGACCAGCCATTTTATCATTTCTAGATCTTTTTGTAATCAGTTCCAATAGTCCTCAGTCTCTAATAGTCTTTCCATTTATGAGAACTACTATCAATAGGGCCAAGTGCTAAGTAAGCATTAACACTAATCAGGGCATATAAAAGATCAAGCAGAATATCAACTTATTTCTACCAAAAGCTTTTAGAAGCTTTTAGAGTTCTGAACTTTAAAAGATGTTCTGTTTAACCAGACTTCATTTAAGCATTAGTTCTATCTGAGGTGGGACATGTCTAACTGTAGCTAAAAGCCTTTTGAAACCTTTACAATGAATAGAAGGTAAACTGACAAAAAAATAAAATCAAATGAAAGAGAAAGAGGAAAAAGAGAAGCAACCTAGATAATAAGGAAGAAGAAAGGAAGAGAAGGGGGAAAAACAGAAAAAAGAGTTTACCTAGAAAAGATAAAAAATTTTTGAATAAAGACTAATACAAACTTTTGATATGGCTCCCTTTTCCCTTTAAGACTTTAATTCTATATTTTAAAAATCTAATTAACTCTAACATTCTTTGGGTACTGATGTTCAAATTCAGGAATACCTAATAATAAAATTTGCATTATCTGATCACCTTATGAAGAAACAATATATTAGTGTACTTCCCCCACATTATTTAAGGCTTATTTACTTAAATCTTTTCAAGATAAAATGCTCTTTATATTCTTGTAAATAACTCATTCAATGGTACAAAAACGGTTACCAACATTTAAAAAATACAAGTCCATAAATGTTAGAATATGAACCATACTGAAAAGGAATTAAACTGACTTCTAATACTGTACTTTGTATAACAAGCTTGTTGTTAAGAGTAACCAAAATAGTTTACCCTAACTTCCTAATCACATGATCTGGGAAAAATGAGCATATTTTAGGCAAGACAAAAATGCCAATAAAAGGTTGTTAAAGTTGATACTAGTTTCGGAAAAGTCAATGTTAGCCTTTCCCACTTACTTCCCTCACACTATCACATTCACTTAACATGCATAATAATACTGTATCAAAAAGCTCACCAACTCTAGTTCCCAGACTGGAACCACCCCAGTCTCATGGAGGCCTTATTGATATGGATTAGGTGGCTTCTAGAAGGAAGAAAATACACTGAGTGGCCAGATTATTATGACCACCTGACGTTTGTAGGCAAATTAACTATAATTTCACACTGAAGTTGCTAGAAGGCCAGACCATTATAAACAGGGAAGCAGGTTGTTTACCACGACAGTAGAAGTGATTTTTTTTCTGAAGATATGGGTAAACAACTCAATTTAACAGCCTTTGAACGTGGGATATATACGGTATATCTTCTATTTCTCTTATATCCTTTTATTTCCTTGGGTATATAGGCCAATCTATTTTCCAAAGTAGCTTTGTTACAAAAAGCTTTAAAAAATATTTGTTGAAAAACCATCATATTAAACTGCCATACTAGAGTTTGCTGTCTGAAGAACTCTTCAGTACTAAAGGTGACCACCAGAGATTACATCTATCATTCATTAATTACGAACCTTCTTCCACTGTTTCTGCTACCAAACCAGTTCATGTGCTCACTTAAAATTCTGATTCTCTCAAGCACTAAAAGAGATGGTACTTATAGTATTTATCTACTGCTCTTTAGAGAGCTTCTTTGTACTTTCACTCGCTATTATCCAGCCATAAATTCTGCCCTTGTTTATAATTATAAGTGTTTGGAGAGGACATGCTTTTTAAAATAAGAATGTTTTCCCCCTCCAGAATTCTCAAGTAAACTCCAGAATTGGATCCAAGATTATCAATTCATTTGACTTAACAACTGGTAAGTCATATAACAACTGTTATTTTGTCAGGAAAACAAGAATAGGAGATCAAGAGAAGTATAGGAGTTTGTTTTCTAGGAGATCTTTAACAAGTTAAAATAAGGCTCAGAATATACTAGTCTATTAATAAAAGAGCTAATGATGAAATAAAATAGTACTTTTGGTCTTTTTGGAGTTTTATCCCTCATTTAAGAATGCCCACATACCCCGAAGAATTAACTTGCTTTGATACTTTCTTTTGATTTAGTAGTCAATGCCAGCTTAACAGAAAGGGATTTCAGATTTTGCCTTAGACTAGATTATTGGAGAATATCAACTACAAAACCACAAATGATGGAAATGTCTTATTGCTGGACCATATAAATACCCTGTGGGTTATGAGGTGAGAATTTCAGAAGAGGGCAGCAATATTATAAAAGCTATAATGGGAATCTTCATAAGGGCCTATTTCTAAAAGTTAATACATATAAAATTTCCAGAATTAGAGTTAAGTTAAAATGAAAAGACTAGTGAGTTGTATATAATGACATGTAAAATAAAATCTTAATTTATTAAAATGTAATAAAACACTAATAGCAAAAGTTCTCAGAAGGGACATAAAATTTCAGGAATATATTTTGTCCTCTATTCACAGAAAGGTAAAGACTCTTGGGACATGTTTGATGAGAAATTAACTTTATATATTTAGTCTCTATTTATAACATAAAAGACATTATTATGTTATTAATAAGAAGTTTGGAACATCTAAAACTATATATTTTACAGATAAATCTTCACCCTATTTTAAAGATGGAAGATTTGAAAACTAGAAAGAAGATAGCTAAGACTTTTTGTAGACTTTCTATAACAGGTTCTATACAGAAAAAAAAGAAGTCTGAACAAATAAGTCTGTGAAACAATGTACACTACATATATCTCTCAAAGATTTAAAATACATATTAATCTATTTCTGGAATCAAAAAAGCATACTTAACTTTATTAACCAAGCATTTTTCAAAATGTTCTCAGAAGACTTTAGAAAGCCCTGAGCTAGATAGACAAGGCATGGAAAAATATGTCCAAAAAAGTAATGATTTTTGTATTCTTATGATTGTCAAAGCTGCTTAATTGGAACTTCTTCGTTAACTCTTGATAAACTATATGTGTGTTGTTGCTTTTTAAGGCAAATAAAATGTACTCACTGTTGCAGCACTTCCTTCCCTTCTGAATGGAGCTCTCAGCCAATGACAGGCCACTAAGGGAGGTTTTCAAGCCAAGGTGTAAAACTCTTTCCAGTAATTTCCAAGTTTAATGGAACTGTAAGTTCTGTAACATCAGAGTGTTTCTCACAAGGAGACAGGCCAACTCCACTCTTTTCCTAGAGGTGTGATAGTGAAGCCTACTGCACATTATTCTAGAATAAATAGCATAGGTCCAATAAAGTTCAGGATATTAGGATCAGTAGGAAGGGTAGTCCATATACATCAAGAGATGCCACCCACTAGAGGTAAAAAGAAAATGAAGCAAAAAAAAAAAAAACCCACAAAAAAAACACACCAATGATGTTCAGGAAATAGAATAAAAACAGAGAGAGATAACTAATAAATAAGATGACGGAAAGTATAAGTACAGACACACAGATGACTCCTGGTCGCTACTCAACCACTGAGCCAGCTGGGCTCAAATTGTTTTTAATGCAGAAATTTAAATATGGTAAATTATATCCACTAATTAATTTAAGGATTTATCATCTAAAATGAAAAGATTAAAAAGGAGAATGGACAACTGACAACTCACTATGGTACGCAATCAAATTTTAGTCCTTCACCAACAAGGTTCATAATCCCCGACTTTAGGAAAGGGAATGTACACTGGGGGACCTGAAAGGAAGTAAAATCTATCATGCAATAAGCAACGTTATTTTTCTGCTTTTTCGGGTGCAGATGGAAGAGGCTCAGAAATTCACTAGAAACTAATACAGAGTTGTTTTTTGTTTTTTTAATTTAAGAAGGCTGCCTCTTCAGATTTATACAAATCTTTAAAATATACTCACATGAGTGTCTAGTCAAGGCACATACCCAATATAAGATTAACTTCGTTGGGAACAAAGAAATAAAACAAAAATATTCCTCAGATTCATTTGTTTTACTGCTTTATTTCCTGTGCAATGAGTATATTAGCAAGTCTATGCATATATATGCAAAGGAATGGTAAAATCCAGTGCAGTTTGAAATTATAGCTTTAAAAGTCCTGGTAAGTAAAGTAAATGAAAAAACAAAGTTTACACTTAGAAGAGAACAAACCCTGGGTCTGTTGAATCAAGATGTCAAAGGGAAAAATAAGTTCACCTAACAATCCAGCCCCCTTTGGCAATAGATCTCACCCATGATGCCTCCTTATAACTACTTTGAAAGAAAAATCAAAATCATATAATATTCAGTATAATCTAAAGCATCATGAATTTACTTCTTAATTAATCAACATTGTAATTCAGGAGTCCATACTTTAGGCTGCCATTAGTAAAGGGGAAGCTTAGAAGATAAAAGTTAGCATAATAGCTCTGGTATTATTCTTGTATAAAAAAAGTGCTGTGAATTTTTCATACAGTTTTGCTAATGTGATCTTAATATTAATATTTAACTAATTTAAGACAAATTGTTTTTATGAAAACTGTAATTGAAGTTAGAAACAAATCTGAGTGACCATTAAAATAACTTTAAAAGAAAGAAAGCACATCTGAGGTAGTTATTTCATTTTGGGAGTTATGTCATCTTCAGAAAAAAGGAACATGAAATAATAATCTTAATCTGCACTTTAATTGCTCAATAAAGGGAAACTCAGATTACCCAGAAACCTTTTAAAAATATTCTTAATTACAGTTCCTTTGAATAGATTAAGTTATCAGGTACCGAAATTCAAGCAATACTTTTGTACAGGTCCTAAAATAGCCTATTATTCTCTTACTGTTAACTGAAATGGTAAAATAAAATGTCTCTATTGAATAATGTAGTCAGTTCAAAACTAGATCTCTATTTTTTGATAATAATCTGTTAGTTTTAGTTATCACAAACTGGATTTGGGCTTAGGAGGTAGATATGAAGAGTATTTAAGCAGACACATCTATGTATATGGCATGCATTTAGGAACAAATAATTTTTCCCTCCATGTCAGCAGCTTTCATATCTCTTTTTGTATAAAATTCTTTTTGTGTAATTCACAATCTCCTGTGGGAATTTGAAAATACTTTGTGTGATTCATAACCTCCTGTGGGAATTGTTAAAATGCTTTGTGTAATTTATAACCTCCTGTGGGAACTGTGAAAGTCTGGGTAATAAATGAAGAAATAAACAAACCACATCAAATACAACCAAATTTATTAAAACAAAGTTTGAAGATATTGCATGAAAGCCCCCAAATTCCACTGTCCATAATTTGAAAATTATGTTTTAAATGGGGCTAAACTAGCTGTATAGTTTCATTCTAATTTATTTTGTGTTTATAATGCAAAAGAAAATCAGCAGTGCCCATATGGCCATCCTTGAAAGAAAAGTTTCCCAAAATATGTGCGGTAGAAGAAAATGTATTTCAGTGACCTTAATCAAATTGTGCTTATTTAAAAAAAAAATATATATATATATATATATATATATTATATTTTATATATATATAAATATATACAAATATTTATATATTTTTTTATTTCAGAGAGAGAAAGGGAGAGATAGAAATATCAATGATGAGACAGTATTATTGATCAGCTGCCTCTTGCACACCTCACACTGGGGATGAAACCTGCAACCCAGGCATGTGCCCAGACTGGGAATCTAACTGCGACCTCCTGGTCGCCACTCAACCACTGAGCCAGCTGGGCTCAAATTGTTTTTAATGCAGAAATTTAAATATGGTAAATTATATCCACTAATTAATTTAAGGATTTATCATCTAAAATGAAAAACTTTCTGAAATAGGTACTTGTACTTTTTACTGGATATTAATTGGCAGAACTTCATTGTCACATAATTGTAACTTTCCTATGAAGTTAATGGTTTCTATAACAATTGTCTTTTTTTTAATATCTATTACGATCTTTTGATATCAAATACAAACTACATAAAGCATAATTATGTCGTTAAAATTACTTATATGACCTTGTTCTAATACATTTAGGATTCATTTTAACTCATTAATTTCTGTATTACAGCTCTCCATCTCCTTCCTCAGTAAATAGGTTAGGATTTTTTTTGGTTCTACATTTCTTTTTAATATTTTTACTAGTGGTAGAATAATTTATGAATTTTTATGAATATCTGAATTTGAAAAGGTAACTTCCAAATGTGCTTCCTAGGATGTCATTATAAAATAAATTTTGTATAAAGTTACTTCAAAAGTAAAACTTAAGATTGTCAGTTCTTTTCTTAAAGTATGCTAAAACTGAAATATATATTATAATTATTTTTAAAAATAAAAAACCTCCTATAGACAAGTTTTATTTTTTAAATAGATAAAAAGAACTTTTTAAGTAGACAAAATTCATTAAATAACAGTTTCTACTTTCTCATAAATTTTATCTTTAAACTAAGGTGGAATAAATAAAGACCTAAACATTATTTCAATGAAAACTTCAGTAAACAAGATTTTCACCATTTGTACTTTGTTTTAAAGTCTCAAAAAGTATAAATAAAGACTCTCATGAGATGCTTACATGTAAGTCTGCTTTACATAACCAGATCTGGGACTTCTTACTTCGTACAGTGGGCAGGAATTTTGTGTTTTGCCTATAAATATGTATCCCTGACCTAGACTAGTGCTTGGAATCTAACAGATGTGCAATGAATATTTGTGGAATAAATGAATACCTTACAGAAAACAGTTAAGATAGAATAATCATCTAAAAGACAGTAACAATCATCTATACTTTCCAGAACTCTTATCCATATTGTGCATGCTAAGGTATTAGAACCATTACCCATACAATATTTTTTCTAGTTTAAACAACAGCCAAACAATGATAATTTCCTGATACCAAGAAGCAAATATTATGAACTTTTAAAAAGAAAGTTTAGAGACTAGTATGTTCTAAAAACATTTTTTGGATATGTCTCAATGGCACTCAAGTCATAAATATACTTGGAAAATCAGGACTTGACAATGTTTTTTCAGGTTTAGAAAAGCAATTCAGAAGCAACAACACCATAAAACACAAAAGATTTGTCTGAGCAGCAGCACCAGGGTATTTTCAGTAATTCCAAATTGCCTGTGGCATCTTTTTACTGGTTTTCTGGTATTAGCTTTAGAGTTAAAAGGAACCAATTTGGAGGGGACTGCAGGGAAGATAAATAGGAGGTTTTCTTTACCCCTACTGTTTTCTCATACAATGGTCATAAGTATAAAATAATACAGAGTATGGTTTTCTCCCTATATATTTTTCCAGATAAAATGAGACTCCTAGTGTTTCAACTACTTTAATAAAATAAGGAAAATCCTACAATGTTTAAAGACCTCTGAAAAACAACTTAGAGCATTTATTCAGTTAAGAATGAGCTGTGAATCTCACATTATTTATGACAATTAGAGAGTTCACTATAACAAAGATACTAAATTTAAGAATTTTTTTGAAACCTAAAAGAACCAGGTGAAATCTAGGTAGAATTAAAAAAATTAAAAACGACTTACCAAAAGGTTTAGTAAATAATTTTAGAGGAAATAAAGTATTCAATCATAATCAGAACATAAATTTTTGCCAACTAAATATAATCACTGAGTATGTTCTGGAAATAAAAGGGTGTATCCAGATGGAAAGGGAAAACAGACATTTGGTCTACAGACAGAATTAAGGCAAATAATTCCTAAACTTCATGAGAAAAATATTAACACTTAGATTTAAACTACTAACGATTTTTATTTTTATTTTCCGTACAAGGGACTATTAACTTAGTCATTGAGTCTCTTAATATTTCATGCTTTTTATTTAATGATTTATCCGTATACCTTTAAGAGACAATACAGGCAACTGATTTCTATAGAGGCTTTTGGCTTATGTACAGGCTTTCTGAGTTGTTTTTCCTGCAAACTATAAAAAAAATCTTCAATCCATAATCATTGCTATATTTAGGAAAACAGGTTTTCCAAAATCTTCTGCAAATAGCAAACATAATCCTTAATAAAAGATACATCATTTCACAATTAAAAATTGTAATGCACATATATAGTGCAAGAGTTAAAAAATAAAAAATTACACAATCCATAGTGTGAGTGAATATTTGTGCTAAGGCTTCTAACAACTTCGCTGTACCTTTACAGCCCTTTAATTTTTCTAATATGACTTACCAATTAGAGTTACCTTGTTATTGGCATAGTGTATGTTTTGCTTTTGATTAACTTAAAACTTGTTACAATTTCCCAGTTACAAAAAGAAAAAGTGCTCATACACCCCAACATTAATACTCTCAGAGTCTAAGAGAATTCTACACTAACTCTACATTAAACATATTGACAACCGCATAACTTTTTCTTAGGGGCTTTTAATGTATTTTTTAAAATGGAGATGAATGAAGATATGTTAAGCTGGTGACTTCTATATATCAAGAATAAGATGCTTCTATAACTAAGTCATTATTCATGCAGATAAAGAAGAAAGGATGATCTTATCTTCAATAATGATGTTCATGATCCAAAAATATTTGTTATATTAATTTTTGCAAAATCATAAAACATCAACAATCACTTGATTATTTGTAAGGAGGAGAAAAGAAACACCAGAATCTCCAAAAGATTTAGTGAGTCTATCCTGCTTCTTTCTGAAAAAACATTCCAAACATCTTATAAGAAAGATTTTAAGTTGAAAGCAGAAAAAGAACAGGTGAAAAAAATAGCACAACGTATATATGAGTACTAATAAAGGGGTAGGAAGAATATGAATGCATTGCTGTTCAAAACAGAATCACTACATGGGCTGTGACATCTGGTAAAGTTATTGTCCAGCTAAGTTTACATAACTCTAAAATCAATGATAAAGCAATGAGGACTATCTGGGGTTAGGGGAGGAAAAGCCACTGACTGTGGAAAGAAAATGATCACTCCAGTACCAAACACCTTTGAATGGAAGAGCTACAATGAGGAAAAACAAATGTACTCATCACTTATGGCCACCCTGAAACAGAAAAAGGAAGTAGAGAAGAAATAAAGGAAGAAAATTAAATTTCTCTTTAGGGAGAAAAAGATAAAATTAATCTCTTATTAAATCTCTAAAAAATAAAAAGAAAACTAATGTGAAAATTCTATTTTAACCTCTGACTGTAATGGCTAAACACATTTGGGAGCATATGATAAACAGCAAACCGGGACTCAACTCCTAGAATACATATTCAATAAATAATTACTTTTACCATAAAAACTAGATTAAGATGTATTAATAGAAAAAAGAAATAAAAATAGAAATAAAAATAGCCATCATATGAGAATCAACAGGGCAAAAATTTAAGTACAACAAATTTCTCCAAGAAAAGAAAGACATAAATTAGATATTGATAGTATTTCAGTTTTTTAGGGAAAAAGTGGCTAAATTTCAGAAAAAGAGAAGAAAATAATCAAGCATATGAATCATTAGTAATATTACACTGTAAAATATATAATGATATATAATGATAAATTACCTAGAAAATAGTTTTTCTGTAATAAAAATGTAAAGAATCAAGATCCATGGCCCAAAACATGATTACGGTTACAAGGTTTTTTTGTTGTTTTATTTATCTTTTTGGGGGGACAGGGAGCATGACTGAGGCTGTGTCAGAAAAATGTAAAAAAAAGACCAAAACTAAAATCAGTTCATGAGAAAACATGTGCTTCAATGATGATGACTACTGTCTAGAGCAGCGGTTCTCAACCTGTGGGTTGTGACCCCTTTGGGGGTCGAACAACCCTTTCACAGGGGTCGCCTAAGACCATCAGAAAACACATATATAATTACATATTGTTTTTGTGATTAATCACTATGCTTTAATTATGTTCAATTTGTAACAATGAAAATACATCCTGCATATCAGATATTTATATTACGATTCATAACAGTAGCAAAATTACAGTTATGAAGTAGCAATGAAAATAATTTTATGGTTGGGGGTCACCACAACATGAGGAACTGTATTAAAGGGTCGCAGCATTAGGAAGGTTGAGAACCACTGGTCTAGAGGATATAATTTTCTAGTATATTTTGATATTTTAGGGAAATAGCAACAAATTAGGCTTCTAAAGATAAGTTTATTAACAGCTACCCACAAATTGGAGAAAAGAAATAAAATTTATAAAGTTATCAAACTAGTTTTAATATGTCTTGTTCTCCTGTTTTTGCCTAAATGTAGTTGAGAATCTATGTACATAGTCACATAAATCCTGAATAAAATGGACTCCATGAGGCCAGCACATTCTAAATTACATCATTAAACTTATCACATAGCTCTGACATAACATTTAGAAACAAACGTAATCAAATAATTATTAAACAGATATTTATAGTTATTCTGTACATATACATACATAAACATATGTGTAGTAATTGCAGTGTGAATTCATATATACTTTAAAGTATTTTTCTTAATTTTACATGTAACTAAAATAATAAAGAATATACATGTATCCAACAGAAATTTAAATTTGACAACTGCTGGACATAATTTAGTCAAATTTAAAGTAACAAAATATGCATAAAAAAACTAATTTTACATATACACATTGTTAGTAAACAAAAATAAGGGCACCTATTTTTAAAGAATAATATAACAAAGCATTATACAAAAAAAGTAATTGCAATGCTTTCATTTTTATTATAGTTCAGTGTAATTATTAAATTAAAATCATTCTTTAGGAATGGCCAGTTTTAAGCAAACTCAAAATATTTTTCCACTGGAAAATTTTGTATGACTATAACTAATCTTTCAAAGCTATGTATTTTCTTCAAATTAGCTTCTGCTTGTGTACAGAATTTGGATCACATACCCATGCCTCTGTTTGAATGGGCCTGATGTTGCTTAGTAGCACCTCTTCATAGTTTCCGTAATCAATGAATTTAACAACTGCTGTCATACCTGAAGAATGGAGAGCTTCAACTTCTGCTCGGTAAAACTGAGGAGACAAAAAGGAGTTTTAAATATGACAATCAACACTGTCTACAAAGGGCAATATTAGATGGAAATGTGAATAATCGAAGTGCTAGAATGCATAATTTCTTTGAAAGCTCAATCTTCTTTTAATTAATATTTTGAGATAAACTGACATAGTTTCAGATGTACAACACAGTGATTTGACATATGTGTATGTAGAAAATGATCACCACAATAATTTTAATGTTCATCGCCAGTTATAGAATTTTTTCTTTGTGATGAAAACTTTTAAGATTTATTCTCTTAGGAACTTTCAAATGTGCCATATTTTAAAGAAAATAATTGTTAAGGAATAATGTATTTAATAAATAAAACTTACTTTTGAATAATCATAAACTGGCTAAAAAAGATAAATTATCTCATCCATATGAGTTCTGACATAACACTGAACAGTAGTAATATTTCAGGACAGAGCTTGATGGTCAGGAGAGAATATTCTCATGCCAGTGGGTATATAAAGAGAGAGTGCTATGTTTTGTTGTCAGCCATTGAAGTCCTTTGACTAATATTAGCAAGATATTTTTTATATATTAATCAGAATATATAACTTCTAGAGGCCCTCTCGCAGTCTGAGGGGATGTTTGACTGATGACTTAGGCCCGCTCCCTTCAGGGAGCGGGCCTAAGCTGGCAGTCAGACATCCTTAGCGCTGCCACAGAGGCAGGAGAGGCTCCCACCATCACGGCTGCACTCGCCAGCCATGAGCCTGGCTTCTGGCCGAGTGGCACTCCCCCTGTAGGAGCGCACTGACCACCAGGGGACAGCTCGTGCATTAAGTGTCTGCCTCCTGGTGGTCAGTGTGTGTCACAGCCACTGGTCATTCCGCTGCCATTTGGTCGATTTGCATATTAGCTTTTTATTATATAGGATGGGGCAACTTAAAAAAACATAAACATATGACAAAATAAATACAAAGAAAAAGGCTCATTGCTGCTGACATCACAGGCAGCTGAGGGGAAGTAGGGATGTCAGGTAAGGAGTAAGCACATAATTCATATCCAGGCGTTACGGGATTTGAGACTCTGCAAGAGTAGACACCTTTATTTTATCAGTTTACTCAGCTTTACTTGGCTCTGGGAACTAATGCTCATTAACAACCTCACAAGGAACTAATTTACATAACAAGTACAATTTTAAAATTTACCTGTTATGGTAACTAGGAGTAGGTCACTAATTGGTCAACCCATTCAGGACCTAAATTATAGGTCAGAATGTTGCTTAGTGAACATGAAAAACTACTTTCTCTTAAGGAATAATTTCTTTAAACTAGGTTAGTTGGAGACTCTACTATAACACTGTCTATTCTTAACATTATCTCTTAATAGGCTCACCAGAATCAGAAATGCTAAAGGCAACAGGAATTCTTATTTTTCATATCCTTCTAAAATATGACTTACCAGGAAACAATCTATTTTTCTGAGTAACTAGTATACTTCATACTACAAAGGTTACAAAGTTAATCCATGATGCTTCCTTCCCAGGTCTGGATGCTAAGAAATTTAGAGATATCATGTGGGGATTTTCCAAATCTTGGAGTTCTGATATACATTTACATCTCTCCATCCCTCCTTTATATCTTTAGCCTCATACTTCTGTGTTCTGTGAACTGCTGTATTTTTGGACCTATGCTTCAATTGTAAGCTTCTCAGGTAATTAGGTAAGTTCAACAAACAATGAGTCACAATATAGCCTAGGAAAACAAATAGGTTGACATCTTTTTAGAACTTAACACTTCAATAAAGACAACTCGTATAAAAAAATGACTTCTATATAATGTAGAAAGCACTGTAATAAAGGTGTAGTGATATGGCATTTGATAAAGCTAAGGAGTTTGGGAAGAGCTTCCTGGGCAGATGACAATTAATCTAGTGTTTAAGGCAGAAGAGGGTTTAGCCAAGTAAAGAACTGAGAAGGGTGTTTCTTTCAGGGAATGTTACAGACAAAACATGAAGATGAGTGCAGAAAACTACAAAGAGTTTAAAATTAATTACGGCATGATATGAGAAAAAGGGTAAACCAATAGGAAATTAGACATCTTACATCCTGCCCTCTAATGTCTAATGCCCTCTTACATCTCTCCATCTTTAGCCTCATACTTCTCTGAACTTACCTAATTACCTGAGAAGCTTACAATTGAAGCATAGGTCCAAAAATACAGCAGTTCACAGAACACAGAAGTATGAGGCTAAAGATATAAAGGAGGGATGGAGAGATGTAAGAGGGCATTAGACATTAGAGGGCAGAAGGTAAGAGCTAACTGACTGAGGCTCTACATGCATATTATAATTTGTATTTATTTTATGGGTAAAAGATTTAAACTAGGAAGAATGGTATGTTCTAAGCCCAGAAGCACAGTGGTGGCCATTTCAATGACAAGTGTAAGAGGAATAAAGTTTAAGGCACCCTAGCTGGTTTGGCTCAGTGAGTAGAGCATCGGCCTGTGGAGTGAAGGGTCCCGAGTTCGATTCCGGTCAAGGGCACATGCACAGGTTGCAGGCTCGATCCCCAGTAGGGGGTGTGCAGGAAGCAGCCAATCAATGATTCTCTCTCATCATTGATGTTTCTCTCTCTCTCTCCCTCTTCCTCTCTGAGATCCATAAAAGTATATTAACAAGAAAAAGGTTAAGGCAAGGAGACCAGTTTGGAGGTGGTTCGGGTATTCCAGTTGAGAGGTCAAAAAGCGCTGAACTAGCTATGACAGTTTTGAGGGAGAATTGTCCCAGATTCTAAAATCCTTCAAAGCAAATAAAACTTGAGAGAAGGAAAGATATTGGGAATAATTTTTTAAATGATTATACTAATTGAGCAATCAGCTCCAAAACATCATTGTAATGCAATTAAGACAATGATTTCTTAAAAGCTAATGGTTTTTCTTATATCTTCACCTTGGTCTCTGGCTAGAAAATTAGAAATTTGCCTATTCTTAATAAGACATTTAAAAGCTATCTCGCCCAGCCTATGTGGCTCAGTGGTTGAGTGTCGACCTATGAACCAGGAGGTCATGGTTCAATTCCCAGTCAGGACATATTCCTGGCTGTAGGCTCAATCCCCAGTAAAGGGTGTGCAGGAGGCAGCCCATGAATGATTCTCTCTCATCACTGATGTTTCTACCTCTCTCACCTTCCTTTCTGAAATCAATAAAAACATATTTTTTAAAAAATTAAAAGCTATCTCTTAAATTAGGTGGTTTCAGAATATAACTAATCCCATCTCTTTCAGAGGATAAATAGTTTATCTCATTTAATTGTAAAATCTATATAGAGCCCACAGTCCCTTACTCTAAACTGAAAGGATATATCCACTTAAAATCAAAGTAGTCACTTTAAAAGATCATCCAATAATTCTAAGAATACTCTAAAAGTTCAAAACAATTGGGAATTGTTAGGTGCTGTCTTTCAGAAGGTGGTATTTGAAGTCATATGGGTAATAACACACCCAGAACTATCTGATATATCCCAAGTACCTGACACTTAGCAGCCATTCAATTATGGTTTGTTGAATACTCAATATTTGCTAAAGAACTTGCCTGCTAAGTCCAATATCTCAATAGCTGTAGGTCTTTTTACTTTTCTCTGTTGCTTTGTTTCTGGTTTATCATATTCTCTCTCCCTTTCTCTTTCTTTCCTTCTCTCTCTCATGATTTTTTATAGGATGCCAGGCATTGCAGGTAAAATATTCAAAAGATTCTAGGAAATGTATATCCCCCCTCCCCCAAAAAAAAGAGGATCAGATTTTCTTTTGGCAGGCAGACAGCGTGCAAGCAGACATCCTTGATTCCGTAAAGCAAGCATGTGAAACTCGAGGCCCACGGGCCGCATGTGGCCCACAACGAATATTTTTGTGGCCCAGCCAATATAACAGTATGTAAGAAACATTTTAATAAAAATTTTGTAATTTAATTTTTACAATATCCTGTTATACATAATTATTAATAACAAACTACAATGTTCGCTAATGACTGATTACTATAATCGTGTTGCATTCATTCCCTTACACGCCTTATGTGCAGGCGCAGCATTTCTCTCCACTAATACCAGCAGCGAATATTTTAGCACTGATTGCCACATCATTAGTCTTGGACTGACTTGTTTGGTGTGCTCAAAAGGAAATATTCTGCTTTCGGATAACAAGAAAAATAGGTTTATTTGCATTATGCTTATTAATTTGTGCAGTTATTCAGTGTCTGGTAAGTTAATGTTCAAGAAAAAATATTCCTTTTTATTAAATGTTCTATTATCTTATGTTAATGACTACTCATTTATTTCAGCCCTTTGTATTCAGCATGTCTCTATCAAAATAAACCTATGTTTCTATGAAAATGGAAGCTTTTGGTTTTTTGCAGCCCACATAAACATAAACCTTGTTATTTGACCATGCTAGCCTTTGAGTTTGACATGCTTGCTGTAAAGGGCTGGTTTTAGGCTTTGTCATGGCTTGTTTGTAGTAGTTTTTTACTTACTACTAGGGCATGATCCTTGTGAGGTTTTAGCCTTTTGAATCTTATCTGACTTGAACTCCAATCACTTACCTCCTCTGCTTATAGAAGTCACCAACAACCCCACACTGTCCAATACAGAAAAAAACATTTTTCCATCTTCATCTTAACAGAAGCACCTGACACAAGGTCTACTCCAAGGTAGACACTAAGCTCTACAAACCAACACTGATTTCTAACTACTTCACCTTTTCTTGCCCCAGCATAAGGGAGAAACAGGTAAACATTAAGTAATCCTCATTACCCAAATCAAATAGTTCCTGTATTTTGGAAAGGGAGTGGTCTGAGTTGAAAGAGTAATAGTCTGAATAGTACTTGCTTTCCAAGCCGTCCTAATAGCCAGGAAGTAGCCATGTAAAATGAGCTTGTCTGTTGATATTTCTGGGAAGGCTTTTGCTTTTTCAGAAACACACACACACACACAAAACAAAACAAAACAAAAACACAGCTAGTGCTGTCTCATCCCCTCCTTTTGGCCTTGAATAAAAACTTGGCCGTAGAGATGCTGCTTCTAGATGAGTATCATTCCACATGCAAACAACAACTATGCCACCTGGTTATACGATCCTGTACTCTCCTTGCTGGTATCATCAGGTAACACCTAACACCTGCTTATGCCTCATCACTCATTGAACACCACGGGACCTAGTTCCCTATAGCATCTTTTCTTTCGTGTGTGTGTGTGTGTGTGTGTGTGTGTGTGTGTGTGTGTTTTAGTGAGAGAGGAAGGGAGAGGGAAAGAGAAATATTGATCCAAGAGAGAAACAATGATTGCTTGCCTCCTGTATGAAACCTGGCTGGGGATCAAACTCACAACCTGGTATGTGCCCTGACTGGGAATTGAATTGGTGACCTTTAGGTGCACCAGACTACGCTCAACCAACAGAGCCACACTGGTCAGGGCTACAGCATCTTTTTAAAGGATCCATCCATATTTCCTAGCCTGAATTTGAGTTCCTTGAAATCTTCAGTTAACTTTACTTGCACCACTTCTTTTAGTTACACACACACTCTCTGGGCACATCCTTACTTTATCAACTGAAAGTACTCTACCTATGAAATATTTACTTCAAATATTTTTTTTGACCTGATTCTCACATCTATGCATGTCCTTGTCACTATAACTCCCTTACCTCAGTTTTAATTACCTTACTGATAGCACCAGTGCTCTAACCACTCTACTTTTTCCTATATAAGTGCCCCATTCAAAATTAACTAATTAACAGAGTCAACAAATAATTATTAAATTCCTACACTGTGGGAAGAGTAGGGCTACAGAAAAAAAAAAACTAGACAAAACCCTGCCTTTAAGGAACTTAATATGATGATAGGGAGAGCTATCAATTCAGTAACAACAAAATAAATTACAAATTCTGTTAACTTAAAGAAAGTGAATAAGGCACCGATTGAGAAAGACAAGAATGTGGGAGAAGGGATCAGGTTAAAGAAGTCTTCCCTTAGAAGTGATGTTTGAGCCCAGCCCTCAAGGATAAGAAGAGTAGTTGGTAGAAAATGTTGGGCAGAAGGCAAACATGTGCAAAGGCCCTTTTCTCAGAGGATCCTTCTGTCCTCCTCATCTTCCTGTTCTGACTGTGTGGTCTTCTCCCTCTCAGCCAAGCTCTTTTATCTGATCTACTGTATTCCTTCTTGACCTCATCTTCTATATTTCCCTTCTCCTTTCTCCCCAATTTCCCTCTTTTCTTTTTAGCCAGCATATAATATAGAACAAAAGAATGTTTAATTTATTGATTTAATAATTATTATATTATTTATTATCAGCTAAATAATGAACTATTTTCTTAATTTAAAAAAAGTAGTCTGTGCAAATTCTCTTTAAGTTAGATGAAATCTGCAGAATTTAACCTTGGGCCACTCAAATGATTTTCTTCCTTGTGAATTAGTATAATCTCACTAGAAAGAAAAGCAAACATTAACAGCTCAGTTGATGGCAAGTGAAATCATTTCTCAACTTTACTTAATCATTTTTACAATACTATTCTAATATACAAGCTACAATAAAATCTAATCTAACCAAATCTATGGGACTCATTCTCCCTAATCATTCATAAAAAAACCTACAATAAATATAATAAATACTTTATTTATCCTGTTATAAATTATATATCTATAAATCTGTTCAAAGAAGTACAGTTTCACTAAAATGTTATTTAGTAATATTAGTATATAATACCATTATGACATGCATACCTTATTGTCTTCCCAATAAAGTGCAAAACATTCATCTCCAGGTTTCCACAGTTTTGCATACTCCATAGGAACAGATGGTTCCAGTACTTTTTCGGGTTTAATTGGCCCAGATCTTCTTTTGGGACCACTATTATAAAATACTTTATCATCATAGGGTGTGGCTGTGGTGGGTCCTGTTGGCTTAATAGGTCCTACGCGCCTTCCCTTCAGTGGCATTTCTGTCTCTCCATTTGGAACACCAATGAAACTATTAGTTCTGACAGGATTCTGGTAATCAGTATTTATAGGAAAATGTTTTTCAATTTTTACACCACTGAAAGCTTCATTATTTATTGTTCGTGGTTTCCTGTCATAAAAATGATCAGGATTTGCTGTTTGGTTTTCTCTTTTCCCACGTTTTTGATTATTATAATCTATGGATTCTTGAGGAAGTGGATTTTCTTTTGCCTCTGCATAGGCTGGACCTCTTCCTGGTCTGTTTTGCATAGAGTTATCTCTTTTTCTAAAAGCACCATCATTGTGCTGAGAACCTAAAGGATATGAGGTGTCTTTAGTCCTATCATATCTAGAATAGGGTCTATCACATCTGATTCTCTCTTCAGCCCATCCTTCAGATCCTGAAGAAGTACTTGGTCTTTCAGTACCTCTATATCTAGGCAATCCACTGCCTTCTAAAATTGACTTCGAATTTTGGGTGTCTCTTTGAAAACGAGGGGGTTTTTCATTTCTTGGCTGTCTGGTATCATTCCGAGGAAGATATCTTGTTTGATTACTGTCTTTTATTCCATTTTGCTCAGTATTCAACAATCTGTGTTGCCCCTGATGAAGCTGCTGCGGTTGTGATTTAGGCTCTGAAAAGTAAATCATATGCACATTAAAATGATGATTCTGAATTAACACTTATTTTAAAATGCCTAAAAATTATAATAATACAAAATTTTCAAACTCTATTTTAACATCTTTCATTATCTTCCCACTGATTATCTTCATCCCTCTCTGCTTCCTTAGAGTCCTGTATTTCTAATGTACAGTGTCCTGAGTCAGCCACATTAGTGAAGTAAAGCAATAATATGTATGAAACATGAAAACAATGGTGGAAAATTTAAAAACAATTCATCTTTGTCATTGAATGTTTGCATTCTTATAAAATAGTTAGTTATATATGCAATTCTGGTAATTCATTTCCCAATACATTAATGAAATAGAACTGTAAACTGCTAACTCAGAAGCCGCTTTAAAACTGCAGAAGTACAACCCTTGTTCAACTTTTTTCTGAATCCCACTCCAATTTAGATAAGTATGCCTATTACTGTCAGTCAAACTCTCTAGCCTTCGCAAAAATGTCATTTCTCAAAATCTTTCTGGATTTGGAATTGCTAAGTTTTTGGAGTATAAAATAAATACCCCATTATAGAAAAGAGTTAATAATTTTCTTGACCTATCAAAGTAATTAAAAGCCAATCCTACTTGGAAATACAGAAACTTGTCAATATGATTAAGCACAATAGTTCAAATAATATCCAGCTAGATACCAAAAGCAGTACCATGGTAAATATATATTCATAGATAATGTAATGACTGTTTTTCACACGGTGATTTTTATTTTATTTCAATTTGTACCATGTCATTTACTAGTACACGTTCTTCCTCTGTTGTTTCACACAACATGTCTCTAACATTATTACCAAACACAGTGATTTGTCTTTGGTATACATGTCTTGCTTCTCTTGTCATACCCCATAACCAATATGTAGGTCAAGATTATTCTTATATTTCCCCAGGGTCAGCAGGCCTCCTATTGACATCTTGGGTGAGATTGTGTCCTGCACTGCAAGAAAATTAACCTCTTTGAGCACTCTCTCCCAGCATTCCCAGAGTCTCCCTACATTCCAAACACCCACTAGAGGTAAAAACAAACAAACAAAAAAAACAAAACAAAAAAACAGATAAAATGTTTAAATCAACAGGAAGAAAGAGAAGATCTTTAAAAGTTCCTGAGTGACAAAAAAAAAGCCATAGACTAAAGATCAAGACTCAAAATGGCAAAAAAAACCTTTTCAACAGAACCACTGGAAGCTAGAAGCCAATCTAATAAGTTGTAATGTCTTTGAAAGAAAGGAAAACTATTTTCTAAGTACAATTCTACATCCAGCCAAACCACCCATTAATTGTGACAAAGAATTAAGATTTTTCAAATAAGCAAGGTAGCAAATACTAGCCAAGACCATTTACAGAGACATTTAAAAAAATTGTTTTTCTCAAGATCTGCCTTATAAATATAACACAAATATCTTGTTTTTAACAGCTGTAGTCAACATTAAGTTTTTCTTTAGAGACAAGAAAAATGGTCATCTTTAGTTCCTGCTGGCATTTATTTTCCATTTTCCAGGAATAAAGATTCAGGGAAGAAAGAATAGTACTGAATATAAGCAGTATACCAATAAGCATTTTCAGTAGAAAGCAGATATTGGCATTTGTTCCAGTCATTATTAGAGAAGAAACACAGCAGTTGCCTCTTTCTATCTGCAGTGTATTAGGATCTGCACTTGCACTTTATCATCAAATAGTCCCCACAGTAATCTTGATACAAATGTTATGGGGTTTTATGTAATAAAGAGAAGGAAAGTCCCTTGTATGGTGAATTGAAGAAAATTTTCAGCTTCCAAAAGAAGTCAGAGATGAAAATATTTTATTTGCTGTCGTTAGACTTAAACAGATATTTGAGAAGGAAGCATTTTAGAGTGGCTGTGTTTAGGGATCAATGTGTCTTATTACTCCAGTTAGGGCCACTGATATCTCTGATGGTCAGAAAGTACAAATATATTAGCTCATCACAGGAGTTGCTACCCATCCTGAACTAGAGATGGGGTTCTGGATAACCATATATACCAAATGAAGGCCTCAACTAGGCTTGGTAGGGGTAGGAGAATTTGTTTTCAGTTTTTCTAGAAGAAAAAAAAAAAGATTTCCTAATCTATTTAATTGACAATATATATTAGATTACAGAATAAAATAAGTGATGTTACTAATAATAAGCATACTTCAATTCCAATAATGTGCTGAGATAATACAGTGAGAGAAGAATCTACAAAGAAAATTACTTTTTAAAATAATCCTCACTTGAGGATATCCGCCCCCCCCCCCCCCCCCCATTGCTTTTCAGAGATAGTAGATGGGGGAGGGGGGCAGGCGGGGGAGAGAGCAAGAAACAGAGAAACATCAATGAGAAAGAGACACATTGACTGCTTTCCTCCTGCTTGTGCCCAGACTGGGGGATGGGGAAAGCGAACCTGAAACCCAGGTACGTGCCCTAGACCTGGACTGGAACCTGAGACCCTTCAGTACGCAGGTTGACATTCCAAACAATCAGCCACACTGGCCAAGGCAAGAAAACTACTTTTTAAAATAAAAATTAAAAAGAAGGAAATACAATGACGAAGAGGATAAGCTTTTAAAAGAACATAGTTTTCACATCTACCCATTTCATTTCAAAATAAAATAACAATAAGCCAAGAAAAGAAAGTCCTTACATGCTTCATGGTTCTCAGATTTCCTTTTGTCTTAGGTAGTTGAGTAATGAAGTCAGATATAAAGTAAATATTTTGAAAACAAGCTAATCTATTAAAAAATAACAGAATATGTACAATTACTAAACTGTGGAAAAGGTAATTTTAGGTAACTTAAGAAATAGACCCCAAATCAAATAGAAAGCTCCTCAATTCTCCATTCAAAATCTAATTGCTCTCTGCCACCCTTCCTAAGGAGGTATAATGACTCCAAAACTAAAAATACTAATCAGCACCACAGGCCAAGTACACAATCACTCTAATAAAAATATACCCAGATATTTTTCTGTATAAACAACAGAATAAAATGAATCAACGTGTTTTTTTTTTTAATGACCTGAAGGGAAAGATGAAACAGAAGTATAAACCAGAAACTGGTAACATTTAATAGCAAATAGTAGAAAAAAGAAAAAGGAAGATTAGCAAAAATGATGGAAAAATTTAATCACAAAATAACTAAACCTGTGAAAACATCTAAAAAATCACAGTGATGAAAGCTCACATGAAAAAACTAGTCAAGAATGCTGTATGAGTTTAATTTGACCAGTGATAAAATGTTCCTGTTACATCAGATTATGAATTTCAAAATGTTTACAAGATAATTGGTTACAATATTTTGCATCACCATGATTTGAAATATAGGAATTAAGAGTGAATTAATTAATTGCCATGAATTCTTTGGGGTTTTATATGAATTCTTCTTGGCAAAATATTCATTTTCCAGTCAGTTGTACCTGCATTTTATAGTAGAAAAAGGTACATTTTGTTTCTTCATCTTATTTTGAGAAATGTACCTGAAAAAGTGACTGTTGTTTATTTTATTATTTCCTGACTCCACATTAAAGGTCTTTTGCCTACATTATTTCATGTAATTCTCATATCCACCCAGCAGGGCCATGTTAATATCCTTATTTTACTAGTGAAGAAACAAAGCAAAGCTAGCAGGTAGGAAATGTTAAAGCCAGAATTTAAACCCAAATCTAACTGAAACTAAAGCCCACGCTTTTCCCACCAGGCCAAGCTGCCTGCCCAGAGAAACAAAACAGAATGTAACCAACAGCATACTAGATACAGCTTTATCAGCTACATCTGTTCATTTCTGGGAGATGCAGAAATCACAAAAACTCTTTAACAATCCCCGATGGACTGAAAAAATAAAGTTGTGTACTAGGATTGCCAGAATACTGACCTAAAGTTAACAATCTTTCTATTAAAGCAGAAAAAACAAAAACCCCTATTAACAGTTGGACTGCTACGTAGAAGCTCACCTACTGGCACTTACAGGTAGCATAATGTGCAGGATGCAGCCACTAGAGAGGGACTGAATAGCTACATCACAGCTCTGCCACGTAATAGTTCTGTAACTCCAGGCAAGTTATTTAACTTTTCTGAGCCTCACCTCTAAGATAGGGATAACAGTAGCACCCATCTCAGAGGATTACCTGTGTACTTAGAACCCTATCTGGCTTTAATAAGCACATAATAAATTTAGCTGTCATCGTTATTATTATCATCCTATCTAATAAAAGAGAAATATGGTAATTAGCGTATGACCGCTACCCTTCCCAATGGCTAATCAGGGCGATATGCAAATTAACTGCCAACCAAGATGGCGGCCGGCAGCCAGGCAGCTGAGAACAGGATGCTTGGTTGACCCAGCCATAGAGGAAACCAAGGTTCCCGCCTGCGGCTGCGGGGCTCTGAGCTCCTGAAGCAACAGCTCCAAAAGATACAATGTTTCAATTATAGAAGCTAAAAGATGGCGGTTAATCTGCATACTCAGGCTCCAAGCGGTAGAGCGAAGCCAAACAGCCCTGAAGCCGCAGAGCAGAGAGGCCTCACTGCCCGGGGATCAGCAGAGCCGGGAGGCCTCCTGGGCCGGGATCAGCGGAGCCGAGAGGCCTCCCGTCCTGGGATCAGCGCACCCGAGAGGCCTACCGGCCCCAGGATCAGCGGAGCCGCGAGGCCTCCCGGCCTGGGATCAGCCGAGCCAAGAGGCCTCAGGGCCCCGGAGTCAGCGGAGCCGAGAGGCCTACCGGCCGGGGATCAGCAGAGCCTGATGGAAGCCCTGTGTGTTTATGCACCCTGGGGGTGCAGAGGTCCTGTCCTAGGCAGAGGCCTATGGCGAAATTTCTGACTCTGAGAAGCTGCCTGGGGGCTGGAAGGCGACTCCTCTGACCTCAGTGCTGGAGAAGACCATTAAGCAGAAAACTAAAGAAACCGATTTTACATCATTTCCCAGGTGGAGAACAGTTGGCATGTAAGCCCCTGACCAGTGCCCAGCCTCTCCTCTGTCAGTCTATCTCACTCTTAGGTACCATGTTCTTTGTTCTGTCTTAACTGCAACTCATTTTTAAACTAGATTGCTTTTAAAAGAAGACTAAATAAAGTTTCCCTTAAGTTATTTAGGTGGTGCTGGGGCTGCTGGGGCTGCTGGGGCTGCTGGGGCTGCTGGGGGCCTGATAGAAGACACAAACACGCAGCGGGGGGCCTGTACCCAAAAGCCCCAAGGCCCACCACCTTGGTGCTGGGGCTGCTGGGGCCCTGATCAAAGACCCGCAGCCCCAAGCCCCGCCATCAAGGTGCTGGGGCTGCTGGGGGTATCAGAGATACAAACCCGCAGGCCCGGCACCCAGCAGACCCAAGGCCTTCGTGGCAGCACTAAGGAGCAGCAAGCCGAGTGGTAGGAAGCAGCAAGCAGGTGGGCAGTAACGAGGGAGGGGCCCCAGACTGCAAGAGGGCACATGCTGGGCTAAGGGACCCCCCACCCATCCCCAGTGCATGAATTTTGTGCACCGGGCCTCTAGTCTATAATAATAAAAGCATAATATGTTAATTAGACTGGATGTTCTTCCAGACAACTTTCCAGATGAAGCTGCAGTGGTGGGGCCGAGGCAGCCACCATGGCAGCGGGGGCCAAGCCCCTTGCACAAATTTTGTGCATTGGGCCTCTAGTTAGTATTATAATTAAGCAAATAAATATAATGAATTACATCAAGAAAAAAACAATTCTTAGATGAAAAGGTGCTTCCCTATTTACACATCTTCACCACCAACAACCTCACCTTTAGTTAGTATCTTTAGCTTCCTTGCTTTAGTTTTTTTGTTTGTTTTTGTTTCTTCTTATTGAAATCAGGGTAGAATGACTTAGTAAAAACTTGTTTGTTGCCAAATTATCAAAGTCATATTACAGAGAAAATTTAGATACATTAGAAAATCAAATTAATATTCTAATATGGTTTTTCATTTAAAATCCTATCTAATAATAGACAAAGATGAAAATTGACCGTACCTTCGCTTCGCCCACCATTGGCTAATCAGAGTGATACGCAAATTAACTGCCAACAAAGATGGCGGCTAATTTGCATATACTGGCTGGGAGCGAAGACTGAAGACACTGTAGAAGGATGCCAAGCAATGGAGCCGAGGTAGCAGAGACGGGTGAGAGAGAAGCAGCAGAAATGGGCGGGGTAGGAGCAGCAGAGAAGGGAGGGAGAAGAGCGGCAGAGACGGGAGGGGTAGGAGCAGTAGGGTAGGAGCTGCGCATGAATTCACATTATAACAGAAGCATAATACTTTGTAATATTCCTATGTCTATATTTAACCAGTTTATACATAATGTTTTTTCACCTCAAAATTCTTAGCTCACTATTTCAAACAAATAAGGGATATTTGTGTAAAATACCTTTAGATATTGTGTATATTCTGTAAATAATCACAAAGCTCTTTGGCTATAAAAATTGGCCTATCGGCTAAAATTTTATTTCCTGTATAAAAATGATTTCCTCTATAAATGTATTCTGTAAGAATTCTGACTTATATTACAAAGTGTAAATAAAACCAGGGACTATGTCTCATTCATTTTAGGTGCATATAAACAAACACAGTTATTAAAGGATGATGATGTTTTTATATATTATAAAATAAAATGCAGCCTTTTAAAAAGATGATGAGTAGGCGGGAAGAGAACTCACCCATAACCCCAAGACTACAGCACAACTTTTTCATGCTATACTAAATATGTTGTTTCTTACCACTCTCTTCAAATTAATCATTTGCATAACATTCATCTACTGGATATCCTGCAGTTTGTCTTCTAACTCCACCATTCACTGAAGCTATTTCTGTCAAGGTCTCTTCCAATCAGTGGTGTGCTAGAGACAGCTTGAACATCATACAAGAGCTGATTATTAAATTTTCAGAAAATCTGCAAGCTGGATGAAAACTGTTGATAACTAGAAGTCAGCCATAGCAGAAACACCAAAAGCTAAAAATCAGGGCATCTCTCCCTTGCCCCCCACCTCTGCTCCCAGAACCAGCTGTTAAACATTCACCAACGCACTGCTGATGTTACGGGAACCTAACAAACACTTCCCAACCTTATCTCTCAGCATTCTCTCATGCTCTTCCTACTTTGGTAGCTGCATTCTCCATGTCTTTGCCTGATTTCTCCACCGCTATTTGATCTTCAAATACCTGCTGGATTCCTCTCCTTGACTTTTAAAACTTAATATATCTTAAAATTAGTCTCTTGATTGCTCCTTCTTCCAAAATAACTAATAGGTACTTAGGAATGCATCATGTGGAAAGAGTTCTGAGTTGGGAATCACAAAGACAAGGGGCCAAAATCCTAGTTCTGTACTTCTTATGGGTAAGATGTTTTATCTCTTCAAATCTATTTACTTATCTATCAAATGGAAATAACAACATATATTTTGCATTTGTAGATGATTATATGAGTTAATAGCATGCAAAGCACCCAGTACCATTCCTGGCATATAATAGGTTCTCAATAAATGCCAACTATTATTTTATCATCAGTAAATGTTTAAATGAACAGACCATTAATTGAAGAGGAGGAAAATAAAAGAATGACAAAAATGAAAAAGAGGCTTGTGTGTTCTAGTATTCTGAGAAAAGCTATATCCACCTTCTACATACCTAAGAACCAAAGAAAAATAATTACATATTGTAACTGATAGCTATGGTTAACAAATCTTAAAAATATGAGTGACAAGCCCTGGCCGGTGTCTCAGTGCTTAGAGCACTGGCCCCACACCAAAGGGTCTTGGGTTCGATTCCCAGTCAAGGGTACATACCTGGGTTGTAAGTTCGATCCCCACCTCAGTTGGGGTGCTGTGAGAGGCAACCAACTGATGTTTCTCTCTTTCTCTCTTTCTCTCTCCCCCACTTTTCCCACTTTTCCTTCTACTCCAGTGGTTCTCAACCTTCCTAATGCTGCGATCCTTTAATACAGTTCCTCATGTTGTGGTGACCCTCAATTTCATTGTTACACATTGAACATAATTAAAGCATAGTGATTAATCACAAAAACAATATGTAATTATATATGTGTTTTCCGATGGTCTTAGGCGACCCCTGTGAAAGGGTCGTTCGACCCCCAAAGGGGTCTCAACCCACAGGTTGAGAACCGCTGTTCTACTCTCTCTAAAATTTAATGGAAAAAATATCCCCAAGTGAGGATTAACTAAAGAAAAAAAAGAATGTCAAGTAACTTAACTTCCATACATTTATCTAAAAAAAATCATCAATATGTAAATAACTTAACTAAAAAACTACTGTGAAAGTTGTTGTATAGCTAAATTTGGAAACAACTTTCAAATCACTAACATAAATGTAATTATAATTACTTTTTAGCCATTAAAATTATGTTGAGAGAAATATATAATTACATGGAAATATAGTTATATTGCTAGGACAAAAAGCAGATTATGTAAAAATAGTTCTCATAAATGGGAATGAAAACAAATATGGTGATGAGATTACAGGCTGTTTTATTTGTCACTTATATTTTTAATTTTTACAAATTTATCAAGTAACAACAACGCAACAGGAAAAAATATGCTTCTATGGTACTTGATCAAAAAATTAATTAACCCCATTCTCAATTTTTAATCTTTAAAATGTCTTTTTTGCTGTAAACATGATTTAAAAAGTATATTTCAAATTTATAAGCTAATTTTAACCAACTTTCTATATATTACCTTTAAAATATTTCATTAAATTATTCCTAAATCTATATAAAGTTTTCTATATGTAATTAGTAAATCCAAATGACTATTAAATTTACAATCATAATTAGGACATTACATGTGTAGCATGTGGCATATTTTCACTTCTCACTTGGTATTTTGTCTAACACCTTTAAACTATTGGCCTCATTGCCCTGACAAAAGTACAATGTCAGGCACTATGCTATCAAAATGCTTGCAAATCCAGGGACTCTGGTGTCATAACAACCTAGACCAGAGAATTTCAAACTAACTTTAGTGAAGGACCAGGAAGGACCAGGGTTTTTGTTGTAATTGTTGGTTCTTTTTTTTTATATATATCTCAAGAAAATGATTTTAAATATGATAATGTTACACACAATAAACACCAATTATTCAAGAAAAATGATCTTACTTATAATAATATTACATGCAATAAACATTAATATTTCAAGGATAAAAGGATTTTAAGTATAATAATATTACCAAAATTGTACTAACATAGTAAGGTATCACAAAAGTTGTAGGAAATATTAAAAATCTGCAAATAACAGGACTGCTTCTATTATATTGTAGTATATTTTTCCCCCTCTGGCTCTATTTTTGTTCATCAGTTTATGTTGTTCATTATATCCCACAAATGAGTGAGATCATATGATATGTATCTTTCTCTGACTGGCTTATTTCGCTTAGCATGATGCTCTCCAGTTTCATCTATGCTGCTGCAAATGGTAAGAGTTCCTTCTTTTTTACTGCAGCATAGTATTCCATTGTGTAGATGTACCATAGTTTTCTGATCCACTCATCTGCTGATGGGCACTTAGGCTGTTCTCAAATCTTAGCTATTGTAAATTGTGCTGCTATGAACATAGGGGTGCATATATCCTTTCTAATTGGTATTTCTGATTTCTTGGGATATATTCCTAGAAGTGGGATTATTGGGTAAAATCGAGTTCCATTTTTAATTTTTTGAGGAAACTCCATACTGTTGTGAATGATCCATATGCACTTGCGAAGAATATATACTCTGTTTTGTTGGGGTGAAATGTTCTATAAATGTCTATTAAATCTCTCTGATCCAGTGTGTCCTTTAGAGCAGCGGCTGCCAACCGTTCGGACCTCATGGACCACCGTGGTCCGTGGACCACCTGTTGGTGACCGCTGCTCCAAAAGTTTCTTTAAACTAGCGGTTGCCAACCTTTCAGACCTCACATACCACCAGTGGTCCACGGACCACCAGTTGGTGACCGCTGCTTTAGAGTCTCTGTTTCCTTGTTAAGTTTTTGTCTGGAAGATCTGTCCAGTGAAGTCTGAGGGGTGTTAAAGTCCCCTACTATGACTGTATTGTTAACAATCTCTCCATTAAAGTCCTCGAAAAGTTTTTTTTTATATATTTAGATGCTCCTATATTGGGTGCATAAATGTTTACCAGGGTTATATCCTCTTGCTGGATTGATCCCTTTAGTATTATGTAGTGACCTTCCTTGTCTCTTGTGATGGCCTTCATTTTAAAGTTTATTTTGTTGGATATGAGGATTGCTACTCCAGCATTTTTTTCCTTTCTATTTGCATGGAAAATTTTTTTCCATCCCTTCACTTTCATCCTGTGTGTCTTGTTTTGAGGTGGGTCCCTTGAAGACAGCTATAGTTGGGTCATGTTTTTGTATCCATTCAGCTACCTTACACCTTTTGATTGGAGTATTTAACCCATTTACATTTAGGGTTATTATTGATAGGTACTTATTTATAGCCATTTTAATTCTGTATGGCTAGGTTTCTCTCTCTATTTCTTCTTCTCAGCAATCCCTTACAGCAATCCCTTTAGCATTTCTTGTAATGCTGGCTTGGTGGTGATGAACTCCTTTAGCTTTTTTTTTTTTTTTGTCTGGGAAACTCTTTATTTGACCATCTATTATGACTGAAAGCCTTGCTGGATAAAGTAATCTTGGTCTCAGATCCTTGCTTTCCATTACCTTGAGTACTTTATGCCATTCCCTTCTGGCCTGTAGAGTTTCTAGTGAGAAATAAGGTGCCAGCTTTATGGAAACTCCTTTGTAGGTAACAGTTTTCTTTTCTCTTGCTGCCTTTAAAATTCTCTGTCTTTAATTTTTGGCATTTTAATTATGATGGGTTTGGCGTGGGTCTGTTTGGGGTACTCTGTTCCTCCTGAACTTGTGTGACTTTTTCCTTTACCAGGTTTGGGAAGTTTTCTGCCATTATTTCTTCAAACACCTTCTCTATTCCTTTCTTCCTTTCTGCCTCTTCTGGCATACCTACTATTCTAATATGGTTATGTTTCACATTGTCCCACAGCTCCTTAAGCTGCCCTCCTGCTTTTTAATTGTTTTCTTTTTGGGTCTTTAATCGAGTGATACTTTCAACTCTGTCTTCTAATTCACTGATTCAATCCTCAGCTTCCCCTAATCTGCTGTGTATTCCTTCCAATGTGTTCTTTATTTGTCTTATGTCATTCTTTATTTGAGACTGTTCTTTTTTCATAGTTACTTATATTTTTTTTCATACTGTTGAGCATTTTTAACATCATTACTCTGAACCATGTTTCCGATAAATTTCTTATCTCTGCTTCATTTATCTCTTCTTGAGAATTCTCTAGTTCTTTCATTTGGGGGTTGTTTCTTTGTTTCCTCATTTTGGTTGTCTGTTTGGGTTTGTGACTATGTATTAGGTAGATCTTCTACACCTCTCAATCTCTAGTGCAGGACAGTGTTAAAGGCTGTTTCTGACTAACTGGATCAGGCAAAGACTCAAAGCCTCTAGAGATGCCTCTGTCTATAGACTAATAGGATTCCAATTGAATTGCCCCCAGGCAATCATCCTCAGGTGGAGAGAGTTTTTTCAATAGGGTGGGGTAGTTGCTTCTGCCTGGAGGCTACTTGCTACTTTTAATCTCTTAAGTGGCCTTAGGGCAAGGTGTTTTTCAATAGGGTGTGTCGACTGTCTTTCCCCCAGGCAAGGCAGATGTCTATGTGGGAAATATATCCTCCTCTGTGTGAAGGAGTGACTCAGCCCAGGAAACTTGGGGTGTTTGTCTTCTGAGCTCTATCCCCCAAGTCACCAGTCCTGGGTTCTGCTCTCACAGCTCCACTCCACTTCACCCTCCCTCTACCAGAGCACAAGGTGGATGGTTCCACAGGGAATTTTTGTGCATTGGCCCTTCAAGAGGGTGCCCGAACTTTCAGCTGCCACTCCCTGACAGATAGCATTCCACTGCTTTTCACAGCTAGATGTTATGTGGGTACCCTCCTCAGATTTGGTGCTCTCTGCTGGGGAGCCCAGCTTTGGGATTAGATCCCGGAGTTCTCAGCGGCACCCCCCACAGCTGAGATATCTTTCCGGGACATCAGTTGCTGTCTGTGGGTGCCCGGCCAGCCCTTTCGCACCTCTGTCCCTCCTACCAGCCTCTATGCAGTCTCCACTTTCAGGCCTTGGGTATCAGGGTTCTCTCCTGTGAGTTTTCCGTTGATTATTCAGGAAGCTTTTCCGTATTTCAGTTGTAATTCCAGCTTGTTCCTGGGAGCATGTCCATGCAGCATCCTTCTACTCTGCTGCCATTTTTTATCTCTCTTGTTGGTTCCGATTTCAATTTCCAATCAATTATTGACTGCTACTTTATAAAATGTAGTAACACATGGCGAGGTACTATCATGTTGCTAAAGGAGTTTTTCAATCCTTACTCTCAATTTCAGTACTTACCTGTACCTACTTGTGACCAGACAAGTAGGTACAGACTATTCACTGTTAAGGTAACAAATCCACAAAGCAGAATTGGAAACAATTAATTCAAGTTAAACTTAAAGCACTAGGCTAGAAATTTGGACTTAAAAAATGGAATCATAAAAAGATATCAGTCCTATAAGAAAAAGAAGAGTCAAGGACAGGGAAGGCCATAGGGATGGGTAGAAAGTGACAGGCAGTGTGTAGATTCTCTCTGTTGTGCTGACAGTTTATGACTACTCACACAGTAACAACTAATCCCTGGCTTCCAAAAAGGCACTCCACCATCGATTTCGGTCAGTCAGCTGCACAAGGCAATGAGGAGTAATACTGTTTGATGCAATTAGATGTAAATATACACAATAGTCAATACATGGACTGCCCCTTTCTTGAGGAATCCCTTCAAAAGAACAGCTAGCAAACCACCTACATATTCTCTCTCTGTTCTTAATCAGTTTCCTGCCTATCCAATTAAGCTATTACATTATATTACATTTCCTTCCTACAGTCCCTATTATTTAGCCTCCAAAATTCAAACTGTAAATCCATAGTCAAACTATTTAATTGACTTGAAAACTGATTAAAATAAAACAAAAATGACACCTAAAAACTATCAAAAGCCTACAACTTCATGTGAATTACCCAGCAAACATTAGCATTTTATCTGCTAACATCTAATATATTATTTACATATGAATATTATGCAAAATTTATAATTATGCAGCACTGTTAACCAAATGCTACTTTTCACAAAATCCACAGTAAATAGAAATAGAGTAATGGCATTCCATAAAAAATAGTGCCAATGAGAAAAGTCAGTGAATTATTTTGAGCAAGGGGCTAGTGAGATCAAATCTGCATTTTGAAACATCACTGACTGCAATACAGAAGATGAAATAATAAAGTTCTTCAAAGTGTCAGTGTAGGGTTTCGGACCTGAAGTGGGGGTAGTGGGGATGGAGATGATAAGTGGAGGATGCTTTTGCTGTTATTGCTAATCATGATTATGATGATGATAATCATGGTGGTGGTCGTGGTGGCAGAAACTACCACAGTGTGCTTAGCACTTTATATGCATTATCTAATTTGATCTTCTCAACAACTCTATAATGTAGGTGTCACTATTTCTCCATTTCCCAATTAAGAAATTAAAATTTAAGAGATAATATAACTGGCTCAAAGACATACAACTAGTAAATACAAGAATTGTGAGTTAAATTAGTAGTATAACCCATTGTATTTATCTGCCCCAGCACCATGTGCAATTCTCCCCTTCTTTTGGTACTAGAGCCCTGTTCTGAGGAGGCAGATAGTGGGGGGAACTTCGCCTTCCTGATAGAATAGATTAAGATGCGCTGTGCTTCCTGACTAAGAGGGGGGGCACATACAGACATAGGAGATGGAAAATCTTCTACCTGATCTTCTAGGTATAAGGATCATTTGCTGGTTCCTAAGAGATATTTTTATTACCTTTTATCTCATATACTGAACAGAGATTTGACACCAAGCAATAATGTACTCCTTCTCCAAGTCTCTTTGGACTTGAATTCCAGCCTCCCAAACACACCAATGCCAACATCCCCAATGAGACTCAGTTGAGCTTTGGGAATCAATAATTATATGATGAAAGATATTAACCTTTTCCCAGAAAAAACAATGTGATCACAAAACTGAGATAAGCCTCTTTACCTGCATATCTTTATATGTTATGCCACCTTATATATGTTGGCTGGATGCTATACCTAGAGCTACGTAGGCAATCTTTGCTACCACATGAAGACAATCTGTCAACACACAAAACAGTAGAATTCAGACACAGAGACTTTCCAACTATATGAGCCAATAAATTTGAATTCTGTGGCTTACATCTTAAAGCAAACTAATTTAGAACTTGGTGCCAGGAAATAGGGTGATAGAACCTAAAATGTAAAACCTATTTAGTAAAGAAAGAGGGCAGGGTAGTGAAAGTCTCTCATCTCCTAGGACAGTGGTTGGCAAACTCATTAGTCAACAGAGCCAAATATCAACAGTACAACGATTGAAAGTTGAGAGCCAAATTTTTAAAATTAAACTATATAGGTAGGTACATTGTTATTAACTTATTAGGGTACTCCTAAGCTGGCCTTTGCTAAAAACGTCCTCAATCTGATTGAGGAACCTTCACCGAGGTCGACCCCTTCCAACTCTCCCATCCACACTCATCTTGTATACTTGTTTCAGATAGACAAGTGTGGATGGGAGAGTTGGAAGGGGTCAACCTCAGCGAACGTACCTCAAAACAATGTACCTCCCCCGCACTGCGTATCTGCGGCCCGCCTGCACCGCATCTCCCCACAACCAACCTACACCCCCCACTTCTTCTAACGCAGTGATTCCCAAAGTGGGCGCTACCGCCCCCCGGTGGGCGCTGCAGCGATCCAGGGGGGAGGTGATGGCCACAGGTGCATTTGGGGGTGATGAGTAACTGCTATTAAAATTTAAAAAAAATTAATTTCCAGGGGCTGAGTAATATTTTTTCTGGAAAGGGGGCGGTAGGCCAAATAAGTTTGGGAACCACTGTTCTAACGCCACTTCTTCAAAATAGACTCACCCAGGCCGAAAACCGAATTCTGTGCATGGGCCACGAAGTTTCAATCGCACTGTACGTGCGTGCCCACGTGTGGTATTTTGTGGAAGAGCCACACTCAAGGGGCCAAAGAGCCGCATGTGGCTCTCGAGCCTTGGTTTGCCGACAACTGTCCTAGGAGGAAGATGGCTCCTCTCATTGTGCAGTTAAACCTATTGTTTTGGAAGTGAGACCACCTAACCAATGGACTGATGTTTAGAACTTGGTATAAAATGTCAGGATAATGGATTGTGTTGGTTACTTCTTACTGCCTTCAGGAGTCCTATAAGAAAGAGACAAGCTGGTAAGTTTGAAGGTAGAAAGGACACAGGTACAAATAGAAAGGTGTTCTCCTCAATTATTGACAACCAGCCCCAAAGACTGAGAATTAGGTAATCCAGCTTCTTAAGAGATTACTGAATTCTATGAACCAAGGAACAAAAGGGAGAAAGTGGGAGAAAAGACTGGGTCCTGGGGAAGCTTGACCAACTATGACCATTCCAACATTTTTGAGTGTTGAATGAGTTCTTAGTTCCTATATTTATTTAATTTAAATCTTATCCATTTCATAAGTATATCTCTATTTGAATTCTGTTCATATTCTTTTAAGTGTTTACCCTTTATATAACTGGGACATGTTCTGAATTCTACTTCCTAAAATTTTGACACAAAATATGAAGAAGCATAAATAAAAAGACAACATACACTTAATTTATAAAATAAGCTACACAAACAAGGGGATAGTAGAGGAGTATGAATTTATGAAAGTTACTCTGTCCATCTTTATCACAATGCCATTGTTCCTCATTCAGAACAAATTAAGGTTACCCTGGTTTTATTTAGATGTGGAAAATAAAAACAGTAAAGTTACTGCCTCAAGGCATCCCTTTCTCCACCTCAAGCCAACCCAGATTTCTTCCATAATAGTGGAAAGAATCAAGCCTACTTTGTTCCCAAGTTGAAACTTAAAATACACATTCCCAGTGGGCATTGTTTTACACGGTAGCTATGTATTACTCAAGTGATATAGTGATCTATTTAAGGCATATGACACAAAACAGACCTTTTAGAGTTGGCCTGATATTCTAGCCACCAATTATAATACCTAAATATAAAAACAAACATTTAAAAAATCTATATATAAGAGTCTTTTGGAACACAATCCCATCACTACATGATCAAATGAATAGTCCCAACTTGACATGAAGTCATTACAAATCACAAGGAACTTCCATTAATGGTTACTTCCATAAAACAATGTAATCCACCCCCCCCCCCCGAGAAAATTGATTAAAATGTCAATTAAGGTTATGTTTGATTCCAATTTAAAGACAGAATTTTTAAAAAGTTAACAATAAGAGAAAATCTCTAAGAAAAGTGCATGTGATGATCATAAAAGTTTTAACACATCAGAAAAAAATGACAGCGCCCTTTGTTCTACTACATTTATAGAATGAATGATTCCTCATGACACATGCAATTGTAATCTCACTTCAATCCCATTTTCTACCTTGCAGACAGGAATTTTTTTCTGAAAGCATCAAACAAACCTCACTGTTCTCATCCCCAAAACCCTTTTATGGTTCTGCACAGCCACCTGGATAAAATAAAAACTCTTTAGGACAAAATTTTCTTGACCTGGCTCCAGCCTACCACTTCTGTCTCTGGCTTTCTATCTCTACCTCTTCGTACCCTCACAGGCACAAAGAAGTGGTGTTCTGATGTCTCCATGTCTGGACTCCAGAGCCTCCTCTACTTGGGCTGTCTTTCTCCCAACACTCTTCCTCATACTTGTCTAAATGCTCCTCCTCTAGAAGCCTTCTGCCCATTTCCCATCTTGGTCCACTGGCCTTCCCACATGGTACTTTTAGGAAAGAATAAAAATTTGCTTCTCTGAGAATAATGGCCATCAAGTAGGACAATACACTCTTGCTGACTCTGTGTCATAATTTACAGTAACATAACTACAACATATTCTACTAAAACAATATCCACTACTAACAAATGTGTTAATAAATTTCTGTCCCCCTCAGAAGTAAATCTCCCTAAAACTGAGATTCCGTTTTGAGTGTATTATTCTTATCATGCATCTTAATTAAGTTTGATATCTTTTTTCAAGTGAAATGCTATTATTACTTCATTTTATTGGTTTAAGATGCGGGCTGTGAAAACTGAAGCATTACAGGCCCACAGGTCATAGTAGAGTCACTTTTCTCAGATTTAACCTCTTTATGATTTAGAAGATACCATAGTAGTCAAAAACAAATGTAGTGTGAGAGAAGGATAAAAGGAAATCAAAGGAGCTCTGAGACAAAAATACCAGAGAGGCAGAGAAATTTGAAAAAGCAGCTGAGATTCTCCTGCTGGCCTTGCAGAAGCGAACAAACATTATGAATTGCCTGTGGAGGGGTCATATAGCAAAGAACAGGGGGGCTTTTAGCAGCTGAAAGCACTCCCCAGGCAAGATCAAGCAAAAAAATTAAATCCATTAAGGAACTGTTTTGTTGTTTTTAATCCTCACCCTATGACATGCTTAGAAAGAGAAAGGGGGAGAGAGAGAAACTTTGATCAGTTGCCTTCCATAAGCTCCCCAACTGGGATCAAACCCACAACCCAAGTATGTGCCCTTTTAGTGCACCATCTGAGCCCCTCTAGCCAGGCGACCTGAGTTTTGCTAACAACCTGTGAACTTGTAAGAGGACATGAAGCCTCAGACAGGATTATAGCCCAATTGAAAACTTAATTTCAGTATGTGAGACTGGGCAAATGCCCCAAATGAGGCCTGGACCCCTGACCCACAGATATGATGTGATAATAAATTTGCATTGTTTAAGTCATTGGCTTTGTGAGAATTTGTTAAAAAACAATAGAAAACCAATACATCATGTGTTATAATCAAGAAAATATTGCTTGTGGATGTGTTTGCTTATAAGTTCTGTCCACATCAAACATTTGTTTGCTCAAATATATTGCCTTTCCTATGTAATCCAGCAAAAAATAAGCTTCCATTTTCATAAAATCTGAACACTTCAAATTTGTTATAAAACATTTTATCTCTGAGCTTTAGTTGACACAAAATATATCTAAAACCGAAAACTGAATTTAAAAGTATATTTTCCTAAAGTTTTGCAAACTTATTATTTTAGAAAATATTTACCATATTCCATGATCAGAGAAAAAGGTACACATTAACATACTTATTTCTCCTCTCAGTATTTATGTTAATCACTAGAAAGTGTCATATTATGAAATACATCACATTGTAAGCTTATTCACTCACTATGTAAATATTTTATTACAATACGTAATATGTGGGAAAAGAGATAGACTAATTTCACAATCAAAATAAATTATATAAGATTGTATAATTATAACTTCCCCAACATAACAATCTGTCATCTAGTAAAATTGGGGGGAAAGAGTTTGGCATTATTACCCATCTACAGTGAGAGGGAAAAATAAGCTGCCACCTAGTATTTTCAAATTGTAACAACTAAAATTGTCTTCTGTACTTCTATCAAATAGAAAATTTGTAGTTAAATAAATTTATAAACACCCAGAACCGAGTTTCTTATTGTTAGTTGTTCTAGTAAACCTTTTTTTTTTACAATTACAAATAAAGTTGGTCTTTTAAAGACAATCAATGTTAAGTTAGCCTACCTTCCACACTCAAAGTCCCCATTTTAGACTCCAAGAAATCAAATAATGTGCTTGGTGCTGATGGCCTTGCATTTCCCAGTTCTTCTTCATCTTCAGATCTTATTCGTCCCCTGCCTTTTCCTTTGCCTTAAGAAGTAAGACATATAAATTGTATATGCATAAATAAAAGGAGAAAATACACTAAAACATAACTAGCAGATATCTTAAGTAGGATTTTGTATATATTTCTTTTCATATTTTTTGTACAGTCTACATTACTCATAAGAAAATTTTTAAATGACTGTATTAACTAGTACATTTAATCCTGTATTAACTAGTACATTTAATTCTCTAAATGATCTATCTAGAAATTTAAATTTTTTCATATAAATTATCTTTTAAATAATCATTTTCACACATTTTTTTCTTTACCCACTTATTTTTTTAAAAGAATATAGGATTAGGAATGAGAAAAAAATCACATAATACATCTGACTGTGCAATTAAAAATCACATGATGCATTCAACTATGCAATTAAAAATAACACTAAATAGTCATGTTCTTGTTCATTTAAAAAGTTTTCAGACTCTTTAGTCATTTATACAAGTGGCACAGTACTAGGTTAATAGAACTAGTCACTTTATATTTCCTGTATTACATCAACCTTGTCAAATAAAGTATTGTTAGACCTACTTTATATAAAGATGAAGACAATGAAATGCAGCATAACCTGCACAGGTCTCTGTAGTTCTAAAATTAGAAGAACTTATCACAATTGTAAATAAAGTTACAGCCATCACAGCAACAAAACCCAGGCTCTGTCAACAACATATATTCCTTTGAAAAGCAAACAATGCTATGTGGCACATTGCTTAATGAGTTATACCTCTCTGAGGTGGACCCAAAACAGGTTTTTGTTTATTGCTGTTAAGAAGTACATTCAGTGCTGCTTCTAAGTTGTTGCCATTATCCATAAGAGCTTGCCTTGATGCTTCCTTACTGAAGCCCATTTCTGTTATGTGCTTCAGAGCCTTCTCATCAACCTGTAAAGAATGAAGAGAAAAGCTATGCTGATAGGCAATAAATAAAGCAAGTTATAACTTTTCAACTGTACATTGTTTAATTTCCTTTTTATTGAATTTATTGGGGTGACACTAGTTAACAAAATTGTATAGGTTTCAGGTGCTCAATTCTATAACACGTCATCTATACACTGTACTGTGTGTTTATCACCCTGTCTCCATCCGTCACCATTTATCCCCCCTATACCCTCTTCTACCTCCCCCCACAATCACCACATTGTTGTGTCCATGAGTTTATTCTTTTTTGCCCAATCCCTCCACCATCTTGCCCCTAACCCAGCTCACCACCCCACTCCCGACAGCTGTCAGCCTACTCTCTCTGAGTCTGTCTCTACTTGACTTGTTCATTTTGTTCATTAGATTCCACATGTGAGTGAAATCATATGGTACTTGTCTTTCTCTGATTGGCTTATTTCACTTAGCATAATGCTCTCCAGTTCCATCCATGCTGTTGCAAAGGGTAAGTGTTCCTTCTTTTTTTATGGCTGAGTAGTATTCCATTGTTTAAATATACCACACTTCTTTATCCACTTATCTATTGACGGACCCTTGGGCTGCTTCCAAGTCTTGGCTATTGTAAATAATGCTGCAATGAACAGAGGGATGCATACATTTTTTCAAATTAGTGTTTAGGGCAGTGATGGCGAACCTTTTGAGCTCGGCGTGTCAGCATTTTGAAAAACCCTAACTTAACTCTGGTGCCGTGTCACATATAGAAATTTTTTGTTATCTGCAACCATAGTAAAACAAAGATTTATATTTTTGATGTTTATTTTATATATTTAAATGCCATTTAACAAAGAAAAATCAACCAAAAAAACGAGTTCGTGTGTCACCTCTGACACGCGTGTCATAGGTTCGCCATCACTGGTTTAGGGTTTCTTCAGATAAATTCCCAGAAGTGGATCACGGGGTCATAAGGCAGTTCCATTTTTAATTTTTGAGGAAACTCCATAGTGCTTTTCACAGTCGCTGTACCAATCTGCATTCCTACCAACAGTGCACAAGGGTTCCCTTTTCTTCACATCCTTGCCAACATTTGTGGTTTATTGATTTACTGACAGTTGGTTTTAATTTGCATTTCTCTTGACAGGTAGTGATGTTGAGCATTTTTTCATGTCTATTGGCCACCTATATGTCCTCTTGTTAATCCTTACCCAAGGACTTTTTTTCCCCCATTGATTTTTAGAGAGAGCAGATGGAAGGGAGGGAGGGGGAGGAGGAGGGAGAGGAGGAAGAGGAAGAGGAGGAGGAGAAGGAGGAGGTGGAGGAGGAGGAGGAGAAAGAGGAGGGGAGGGGGAGGAGAGGAGAGAGAGAAAGACAACCAATCCATGAGAGAGACACATTGATTGGTTGGTCAATTTTGTTTATCTTTTCAAAGAACCAGCTCTTGATTTCAATGATTTTTTTGGTAATTTTTTTAGACTTTATTTTTTCTGCTTTCCTTCCTTCTATTTACTTTGCACTTTGCTTGTTCTTTTTCCAGTTTCTTTAAGTGTAAAGTTAGACTGTTTTATTTTAATTATTTTAAAAAATAATTTAATTGATTCCAGAGAAAAGAAAGGAGAGGAAAATAGAAATATCAATTGTGAGCCCTAACCGGTTTGGCTCAGTGGATAGTGCATCGGCCTGCAGACTCAGGGGTCCTGGGTTCGATTTCGATCAAGCGCAAGTACCTTGGTTGCGGGCACATCCCCAGTAGGGGGTGTGCAGGAGGCAGCTGGTCGATGTTTCTCTCTCATCGATGTTTCTAGCTCTCTATCCCTCTCCCTTCCTCTCTGTGAAAAATCAATAAAATATAGATTAAAAAAAAAAGAAATATCAATGATGAGAATCAATGATTGGCTGCCTCCTGCATGCCCCACACTGGGGATTGAGCCCACAACTCGGGCATGTGCCCTGACTGGGAATTGAACTGTGACCTCCTGGTTCACAGGTCGACACTCAACCACTAAGCCAGACAAGTTATATTGTTTTAGATTTTTATTGTTCCTTGATATATAATGATATGAATATCTCTTGTAGGACTGCTTTTGCTATGTCCCATAGATTTTGGGTTGCTGTGTTCTCATTTTCATTTGTTTCAAGGTATCTTTTGATTTCTTCCTTGATCTCATTGTTAACCCATTCACTCTTTATTAACATGGTATTTAACCTACATGTCTTCGTGTGTTTTTCAGTGTTGATGTTTTTTGTGATTGATTTCTAATTTCATACCATTATGGTCAGAGAAGATGCTTGATATGATTTCAATTTTCTTAAATTTATTGAGACTTGTTTTGTGTACTAACATGTGGTCTATCCTGGAAAACTGTTCAATATGCACTTGAGAAGAATGCATTTTCTGCTTCTTTGGGGTGAAATTAATTAAATTAATCTGATCTAGTATGTCTTTTATGGCCACTTTTTCCTTGTTGATTCTGTCTGGGAAATCTATCCATTGATGTCAATGGGGCATTAAAATCTCTTACTATGACTGTATTACTGTAAATCTCTACCATTATGTCCATCAAGATTTCATTTACACATTTAGGGGCTGCTATGTTGGGTGCATGAATGTTCACAAGGGCTATGTCCCCTTATTGGATTGCTCCTTTTATTATTATGTAGTGTCGTTCTTTGTCTCTTACTACAGCCTTTGTTTTAAAGTCTACTTTGTCAGAAATACGCATTACTACCCGAGCTTTTGTTTTTCATTTCCATGTGCAATTGCCAAGGAAGAATGTACATAATATGTAGGGTTGTACCTTGAGTACTATCTTACTCTACAAGTACCATTACACATAAAAAACAACACAAAATAGAAATTTAATGATATGTTAGAATAAGGATTTTGAAAATAATATAGACAGTGAAAACTACCTAATTAAAATTTTTCATGGTTAATACTTCTCCATTCTAGAAAGGAAATGTAATTTATTTAGCACCTTTCCAAAAATGCAAAATATAAAATGAAGCTAACAAAATGATACCATCTCAGTAGCTGGGTGCCTTTCTTCTCTCTATTGTTGCACCATTCTGCCGTATATTTATTAGCAATACTATCTATGATGCTTTGACAATCTGTACCCCTGATAGGAAAAATTACTTTATAAATGCCAGAACCCAAAATCTCCTTGACAAATTCAAACCTGGGTACAATTAAAAAACTGTTTAAGTAACATAAACATATCCCATGAGAAATTTCTTGAGCCATAGCTAGCTGAGAAATTCATAACTAACTTTTCTATATTTTTATTTTTTATTTTTTTTTTTTTTTTTATTTTTTTATTTTTCGCTTAAAGTATTACAAAGGGTATTACATAAGTGTCCTTTTTTCCCCCCCCGCCCTTGACAAACCCTTACCCTCCCTTACCCCCCAGTGTCTTATGTCCATTAGTTATGCTTATATGCATGCATACAAGTCCTTCGGTTGAACTTTTCTATATTTAAAAGTTAAGATATACACATAACACATGTTGCAGACAACTACTATCATACCTATGGTGGACACTGATAAAAGCACAAAATTTTTTCCCAAACTCTGATTGCATCCTTCTAAATACAAAATCAACAGATCAGAGTTGACATATAATAGAAAAAATACATCCCTGCTATAGATATGCTAAAGTAAATGTAAAAATGACTGCATATCCACACTACAATTCATCCCAGTTCTGACCAGGTAGCTCAGTTGGTTAGACAACATCCTAATACACCAAGACTGCAGGTTTGACACTGGTCAGGGCACATAAAAGAATCAACCAATACCTGGCTGGTGTGGCTCAGTGGTGTCAACCTATAAACCAAGAGGTCTTTAGTTTGATTCTCGGTTAAGGCACATGCTCAGGATGCAGGCTCGATTTCTGGTGGGGGTGTGCAAGAGGTAATTGGTAGTTGTCTCTCTCTCATCGATGTTTCTATCTATCCCTCTCCCTTCCTCTCTCTCTCTCTCTTAAAAAAAATCAATATGTAAAAACATATTAAGTAAAATAATCAACCAATGAATGCATAAATAAGAGGGGCAACAAATTGATGCTTCTCTCTCTCTTCTTCTCTCTCTAAAAATCAATAAAAAAATACCTATAATTAATCCTTGTTATTAAAAAAAAACTTACGTGGATATAAAAAATAAACAAACTTCCAAACTGTTTTCTCTGCTAATTATATCCCAAGTAAATATGTAATTAAGAAACTGGCCCTGGATGGCATTGCTCATTGGTTAGAGCATCAGTCTTTGCACTAGAGAGTCATGGGTTCAATTCCCAGTCAAGGGCATGTACCTGAGTTGCAGGTTCAATCCCCAAACCCGGTTGAAGTGCATGAGGGAGGCAACAAAACGTTGTCTCTCTCACATCAATGTTTCTCTCATCCCACTTGTCTCTCTCCCCCCACCCTTCCACTCTCTCTGAAAATCAATGGAAAAAATATCCTCAGGTGAGGATAAAAAAAAAGAGAGAGAGAGAGAGAGAGAGAAGAAGAAGAAGAAAAAGAAACTGTCCCATACATAGAATTCAACCAGTAACACTTTTTTGTTAAATATATTTTTATTGATTTCAGAGAGGAAGAGAGAGAAACATCAATGATGAGAGAGAATTACTGACCGGCTGCCTCCCACATGCCCCCTATTGAGAATCGAGCCCACAACCCAGGCATGTGTCCTGATTGGGAATCGAACCATGACATCCTGGTTCATAGGTTGATACTCAACCACTGAGCCACAATGGCCGGGCAGCCAATAATACTTTTAATAGTCAATTACTACCAAATCTTGGTATACCTTACTCTAGCTTTCCTGTTGACCTGAATTGCATTAACTAAATTCTCAATCAATGTTTTGGCATGGCCTCGCTCCCTCTGAGAGCTCTAGGTGAGAACTTCCTTGCTTTTCTAATTTCTGTTGTAAGCTATCAATCCTTGGCATTTTTTATTTGTAGATGCATCTCCAGTCACATGATCATCTTCTCACTTTGTGTCTTCAGGGTCATTTTCCCTCTATAAATGTGCCTCTCTCTTTGTCTAAATTTTCTCTCTTCATAAAGAGATTGAATTAGGGTCTACCCTAATGTCCTCTTTTTAACTTGATTCCATTGTAAAGACCCTATTTCCAAGTAAAGTCACATTTGAAGATACTGGTGGTTAGGACTTCACTGTATCTTGTAGGGAAAGACACAATTCAACCTATAATATCATCTATTATCAAAAATTATTTTAAGGAACTACCAGCTGACATCCCAATCAAGTCTTCTCTTCAATTGCTGAAATACAGATTTAAAAACTACCCAACCTACAAAATAATTTGATTCTTGGTTATGAGAATAATTCATGTACAAATTTATAACAGTATTTTAAGTTATTTAATGTTCTCCTTCATTTTTATTTAATAGTTTTCCTGGATATAGAAATTTTGGTTAAGTTTTTCTTTCATTATTTTCAATACTAGTGGCCCGGTGCACAAAATTTGTGTACAGAAGGGGGGTTTCCTCAGCCCAGCCTGAACCCTCTCCAATCAGGGACCCCTTGAGGGATGTCCAACTGCCGGTTTAGGCCTGTGGGATTGGGCCTAAATTGGCAGTCGGACATCCCTCTTGAAATCTGGGACCGCTGGCTCCTAACCACTCACCTGCCTGCCTGCCTGATCGCCCCTAACTGCCTCTGCCTGCCTGATCACCCCTTACTGCCCTCCCCTCCCGAACTGATCTAGCCCCCAACAGCTCTCCCCTGCAGGCCTGATCTTGCCCCCAACTGCCCTCCCCTGCTAGCCAATTTGGTTCTAATTGGTCAGTTTCTATGCCAGTCAGCATCAAAAGCTCCGCCTCTAGGCAGCCATTGGCTCCTCACAGTTCACCCAGATTTGGTTCTGATTGGTTGGTTTCTATGCTAGTCAGCGTCTCCAGGCATATCTCTGGGTCTGATCAGAGAGGTGGGGCAGATCAGCAGCCCCCGCAGAGAAACAGAGGCATGGCTGCTGACAAAGCCCGGAGAGAAAGAGAGAGGCAATGGCTGATCAACAGCTGCCTCTCTCTCTGGGCCTTTCTCCGGGCCTGATCCACAGCCCCCTTGGCAGTCAGTGCTGGGTCGCTGCACCAGCACCGCGGCAGTCACAGCAACCCAGCACTGACTGCAAGACTGACTTCCGGTGTTTGCTCGGTCATTATGGACCCTGAGTTTTTATATATTAGGATATCATCCCACTGCTTTCATGCTTCCATAGTTTCTAGTGAGAAATTGGCTGTTAATCTTATTGAGAATCCCTGTTCTTGATGAGTTGTTTCTTTTTCACTGCTTTCAAGATTTTTCTCTTTGTCTTGAACTTTCAACAACTTGATTACAATGTGTTTTGCTGTGTCTCTCTTTGAGTTTATCCTCCTGGAGTCCATAATATACATGAATTTATTGCAATATATTTTTTCCAAACAGCAAATCAAAACAAAAAAATCACTTTAGACAAAATTTGAGAAAAGATGAAGATGTGGGAAAGGGTAGAAAAGGGCAGATAACTATGTTTTTGATGCATCAACTTTTAGGATATTATTTCCATTGAGTGTCTTCTATTTAATTTGATAGTTTTTATCAAAACATTCCCAAAGATGTTATTCAGACATTATAAATTAAAATCAAATGAAAGTTTTAAGTAAGTTATTTTTCAAACAACCCAAATTTTCCATCACTTAATTGTAAATCTTAATGAAAGCCTGCTAGAGTTATAACATCTATCCATAATACATTGAACAAAGCCCAGTGATAGTTATGAGAAAGAACAAAAAAAATCATCAAAGCTATTAAAGGAAGAAAAGATTAACTTTGTGTTGGTTCTTTAGCCTTACCAGTTCTCTATATACAGCTTCATGTTTCCCCTCTGATTTGGTTGGCTTTTCTTTCTGTAAAATTTCTCTATTTCGGTTACCAGCAGCACTCATATTGAGATTACTTCTTGCACTACCACCACCTCCTCCAAATGTCTTGGTCTTTAGGTAAGAGAAAGATAACAGAGATGTAGGTTAATAGCATTTGAAAATAGTCCTAAAGACTAAGCTACAACTAAAAGTATCTAGTAAAACTGAAATAGTTTTCATTGTTTTACATAAAGAAATCAAATGTTAGCTAGTCCTTTTAAAATAAATATCTACTAGCCATAACTTCTTTTTTCCATAAGTCCAGGCAAGGCAATAAAATAACTACATAACTATAATCTTTAAGTCTCCAAGGCAAGTCATCAGAATAGACTTTAGATAATAATATAGTAGAAAATAATAAGCACTATGGACATTAGATGTCAGAAATAATTCTAGGGTAAAATACTTGACTAATATACAGCCTGGGTTAGAGGGCAAGGCTATCTACTTATATAAAAACCCTGGGTGTAACATCACATCCATAAGCACGACCAAGTGGAAGGAAGTCAGTACTGCAGGGGTCGTCTTGGAAACGGCTGCGCCCTCCCCAATCTGTTTCCCAGAGGGCGAGGTTTCAGGCAGGAACCCACCCTCAGGGCAAGGTTTCAGGCAGGAACCCACCCTTGGAGCAGAGCGTGGAAGTACTGAGTCCGGCCTTCAAACCAGACCCTGACAGTAGGGAGGAGGGAGCCCCATTCCTCACAGAATCTGCTGTTGGATAGCTTGCTGTCAGTGGCCTGCCAGACAAGAACCCCATTCACCCCGGACCCTGACAGGAGGGAGAAGGGAGTCCCATTCCTCACGGAATCGACAGGTGGCCAGCTTGCTGTAAGGGGCCTGCCAGCTAGGAATCCTATTTACCTGCATTTCTTTATAAAGTTTTAATACATTATATTAGAGGTTGTGGTGGTACTGTTTTACCCACAGTGTCTACAGGAATTGCTGCAAATTTACTTCTCGGTGGAAGCACCTTTTATTTTCTCTATAAGTTACCGATTCCATTAAATGAGACTTCAATTTCTAGACTCAATATAAAGAGTGAAGTTGCTAAAACTATTAAAAAGGCCCAACTTCTCATTATTGATGAATGCACCATGGCATCCGGTCATGCTATAAACACCATAGACAGATTACTAAGAGAAATTTGAATGTTGTATTTGGCGGGAAAGTTCTCCTTCTTGGAGGAGTTTTTCGACAATGTCTCAGTATTGTACCACATGCTATGCGATCGGCCATAGTACAAACGAGTTTAAAGTACTGCAATGTTTGGAGATGTTTCAGAAAGTTGTCTCTTACAACAAATATGATATCAGAGGATTCTGCTTATAGTGTGGATGGTTAGTAAAACTTGGAGATGGCAAACTTCATAGCAGTTTTCATTTAGGAAAGGATATTAATGAAATCCCCTGTGAAATGATTTGTAATGGATCTATTATTGAAGCTACCTTTGGAAATACTATATCTATAGGTAATATTAAAAATCTATCTAAATGTGCAATTCCTTTGTCCAAAAAATGAACATGTTCAAAACTTAAATGAAGAAATTTTGGATATACTTGATGATTCCATTGATTCCACAGATGATGCTGAAAAGGAAAATTTTCCCATCGAATTTCTTAATAGTATTACTCCTTCGGGAATGCCGTGTCATAAATTAAAATTGAAAGTGGGTGCAATCATCATGCTATTGAGAAATGTCAATAGTAAATGGGGTCTTTGTAATGGTACCAGATTTATTATCAAAAGATTACAACCTAACATTATCGAAGCTGAAGTATTAACAGGATCTGCAGAGGGAGAGGCTATTCTGATTCCAAGAATTAATTTGTCCCCATCTGACACTGGCCTACCATTTAAATTGATTCGATGACGGTTTCCCGTGATGCCAGCACTCGTGATGACTCTTAATAAATCACAAAGACAAACTCTAGACAGAGTAGGCATGTTCCTACCTGAACCCGTTTTCGCACATGGTCAGTTATATGTTGCTTTCTCTCTAGTTTGAAGAGCATGTGATGTTACAGTTAAAGTTTTAAATACTTCATCACAAGGGAAATTAGTCAAGCACTCTGAAAGTGTTTTCACTCTTAATGTGGTGTACAGGAAGATATTAGAATAAGTTTAATCACTTTATCAGTCATTGTTTGCATCACTGTTGTTTTTATATCATGTTTTTGCTGTTTTCATATCATGTTTTTGTCATTTTTATATCATGCCTCTGTTGTAATATCCTTTTGTTACTGTTTATTTATTAATAAATTTATATATTATTTTCATATACATTTTACCAATTTTCTTTCATCTCTCACACTTCTATTATATAAAAAGGGCCAATCGCAATATTAAAATATCTCCGCTAATTAATTCCCTTTTAATGTGCACGAATTTCGTGCACCGGGCTACTAGTCTTCAATAAGGCACTAAACCTGTCTAGAAATCAGTTACATTATGTCTATGATCCAATACTATATTTCTATAATCTTAGAAAGTAAACAAATAATATAAATTTTAACACTGGTTTAAAACTTTCATTAATAATTTATTATTTACATTAATACATATGCTGTGTCTTACCACCTATGTATGAAAATTTGGAAGTCCATAGTTCTTATTTTACTGACTTATTTGAAAAAATTATATGTGTAATCAAATTTGAAATTTTGATTTCATTTATGTTTTTTCAAAACTATTCTGAAAAACTAGAACATAAAGAACATTGATCTGGAAAGATACTAATTCATAATTTAAAAGTATCCCACAATTAATACTTGTATAATATCAAATTAAACATCTAGTTATATAAAATCTTTATAAGCTAATAGATTCAAAGGAAGTTGTCAAGACTTGACTTTTATTAGATATAGTGATCAATCTTTAAAAATGTGTTTTAAACTTACTACAGTAAGAAAATAAAACATGCTAGATATAAATTCATATAACATTGAAAAATTATTTTGTATCAGATAAAAATATAAAGAAATAGGACCTGAAAAACAGAAAAATGATGTTAGATGAGCATTAATGGGCAACATGTTAAATATCTCTATTAGGTATTGATATACCACATCTTTAAAAACCACAGATGTATTACTGGATTCATTCAATTTTTGGTTTATGCAATCCCAGCAAAAAAAACCCAAAAAAACAAAAACAGATCTGGAATGTCCTGATAGTCATTACTTATATAACCATAAAGAAAAATATGAATTTATATTAACGTGATACAAAGTTTATTAGAATGGAAGACAACGTTTGTAGTATAGTTAAGAACATAGGCTTTGAGGCTAGACAATGGTGGGACTAAATCTTGGCTCAGCCACTTCCTAACTCCTATTCTCAGACAAGTCATTTAACTTCCTCCTTCCATAGCCTTAGATTTCTCATGCTTAAAAGAGGAATGAGGAAACCTGCCTGTTTGGGACATTTGGAGGATTAAATGATATCATCGACATGAGTGATAAATTCAGTAACTGGCACATATTAAACACTCATAACAGATGGCAATACTACTGTTTTGTTTAAAATATGGTTACCTGAAAACTCTGGAGCCTGACCTGTTCCAAATTAAATATATTTCTGGAATTTAAATTCTGTAATTCCAAAAGTATTTTTTCTTTTTGGTGGCAGTGAAATAGCCCCATCTTCTGGATACATTTTCTTACTATTTTCTTTCCATTTTATAGATGAAGGAATAGGATAAATATCATTTTCAGTATTGCTTTTTAGGGTTTTAAAACAGTCGTTACTCACTAAACATGTAAATACCTAGAAACATCACAACTTAAACATTACCCATAAGGCAACTGATGTCCTTTATTAGCCACATCGTTTTGTCCATATTATGTGAATCAGGCATCTGTGAGATCATGAAACTCAGTAGGCCTTAAATGTTGCCTAGCAATCCTACTATATTTCCCTAGCCCATTCACCCTCCCAATCATCTAGACAACTATTTTACATGTTCTCCTCACTGCTCAAGCCTCCAACATCTTCTCCCCCATTATCACAGTTTACCTTGCTCACTTCCTCACTGAAATAACTAAAATAATCACTGAAGAACTTAAACAGATTTTCACCATATCAACCTACACTGATATCTGCACACTTATACTTTATCTTTACGCCGTCTATATGAATGTTAAGAAAAATGTGCAGGGAATGAATGATTTCCCCATTCTACATTAGTTCTCAGGCAACATTTTACATGACTTTTTCAACAGTCTTTGATAAATTCAACACTCCTTTCTCCATGATACAATTTCTGCATTGTCTTGTTTTGATCTTATCTTACCAGTGATACCTTGGCTGGTTCAACTTCTTCATCCAATCTCGAAGATTGAAATGCTACAGCGTTCATTCCTTACCCTTTTCTCTTCCGTAACAGCACTCATTCCTTTGATGATTTTGTTTGCCTCATGACTTCAAATATCATCCTTATGTCTATAACTCTCGAATGCTTACATCCATTTCAAACTACACTCTTCTGTCTCACTGTCTATTAAAAAAAATGTTACCATGAAGATGTCTGATAGATACTTCAATACTAATATGCTCAAAACAAAACACCAGATATTTCTCCTCTCTAACTTGTTCTATTCCAGTCTTCTCCAATTCAAGGTAAGCAACTCTACTCTGCCAATTTCTCAAGGCAAAACCTTTAAAGTTATTCATGACATTGCTTCTTTTCTCATGTGCCACATGCCATCTGCCAGAAATCCTGATGACTCTACTGTCAAAATTCCAGACTTGACCACTGTGCATGACCTACATAGCTGCCACCTTCATTCAAACTACCACCATCATTTTTCTCCCCCTGGATTACTTCAATAATTTCTTAACGTGTCTGATTTTAATCTTCCTTATCGACAATCTGTTCTGAACACAGCAGCCAGAAATAGACTTTTAAAATGTAGGTCAGCTGATGTGATTGCTGAAAATCCTCCAGAGGCTCCTAATTTCTCTCTGAATAAAGGCTAATGTCTTTAAGGTGGCTTACAGGGCTCTACATATGTAGAACCCCATTACCACTCAACTTTATATTCTACTACATGTCCCTTTGCTCTCTCTGCTTCCATTGGTTGAACACATATTCCTGCTTTTGATCCTTTGCAAAAGCTTTTCCGTCTCTCTAGAATAAGCTTCTCATATAACCACACAGCTAATTCTTTTTCTCTCTTTCAAGTCTTGGCTTAAATCTCACCAAAGTGAGGTCCAATCAAACTACTATATTTAAAATGGAAATCTACAATATGATTATTTAGTATGTTTACATTGTTTACTGACCTTACTAGTACATAAACGACACAAGAATTTCAAAAATTCTCGCCCTAGCTGGTTTGGCTCAGTGGATAGAGCATCGGCCTGTGAACTGAAGGGTCCCGGGTTCAGTTCGATTCTGGTCAAGGGCACATGCTCAGGTTGCCAGCTCGATCCCCAGTAGAGGGAGTGCAGGAGGCAGCCAATCAGTGATTACTCTCATCATTGATGTTTCTACCTCTCTCTCCCCTCTCCCTTCCTCTCTGAAATCAATAAAAATGTTTAAAAATAATTCTGTTTCTGACCATCCTATTTTAAATCGTACTCCCCTCCCTACAAATGGCACTCCAAAAACTTTCCATCCTACTCTACTTTTCCTTTTATTCCCATAGCACTTACCAACTTCTAACCTACCATATAATTTATATACTTATTATATACTAGAGGCCCGGTGCACAAAAATTTGTGCACTTGGGGCGGGGGGGGGGAGGGGAGGTCCCCCAGCCCGGCCTGTGCCCTCTCGAAGTCTGGGACCCCTCGGGAGATAACGACCTGCTGGCTTAGGCCTGCTCCCGGGTGGCAGAGGGCAGGCCCAATTCCTAAGTGCAGCCCCTGGTCGGGCTCAGAGCAGGGCCGATTGGGGAGTTGTGGCGCCGCCCCATCATGCACAGAGCAGGGCGGATCGGGAGGTTGCAATGCTACCCTCAGTCACGCTCAGGGTAGGGCCGATTGGGGGGTTGGGGCACCGCCCCCTGTCACACTCAAGGCAGGGTCGATGGGGAGGTTGTGGCACCACCCCCTGTCATGCACAGAGCAGGGCCCATCAGGGGGTTGGGGTGCTGCCCCGTCATGCACAGAGCAGGGCCCATCAGGGTTGTTGGGGCTCCGTACCCTGTCACGCACAGAGCAGGGCTGATCAGGGGGTTGAGGAGCTCCCCGCTGTCATTCACAGAGTAGGGCCCATAGGGGAGTTGGGGCACCGCCCCCTCTCACACACAGAGCAGGGCGGATCAGGGGGTTGGGGAGCTCCCCCCTGTCACGCACAGAGCAGGGCCCATCAGGGGGTTGAGGAGCTCCCCCGTCACTCACAGAGTAGGGCCGATAGGGAAGTTGGGGCACCGCCCCCTGTCACACACAGAGCTGGGCAGATCAAGGGGTTGGGGCGCTGCACCCTGTCACACTCAGGGCAGGGCCAATGGGGAGGTTATGGCTCTACCCTGTCACACACAGAGCAAGGCCCGTGGAGGGAGGTTGGGGCACCACCCTCTATCACCCACAGAGCAGGGCCGATCAGGGGGTTGGGGCGCCGCCACTGTCACACTCGAGGCAGGGCTGATGGAGAGGTTATGGCTCTACCCTGTCACACACAGAGCAGGGCCTGTGGGGGGGGGGGGGGGTGTTTTGGGGCACCGCACCCTGTCACACACAGAGCAGAGCCGATCAGGGGGTTGGTGCGCTCCCCCCTGTCACACACAGAGCCCCAGGGCAATCAGGGGATTGGGGAGCTCCCCCCTATCAGGCACAGAGCAGGGCTGGTCAGGGGGTTGGGGTGCCTTCCCCTGTCACGAACAGAGCAGGGCGGATAGGGAGGTTGTGGCCCCGCCCTCTGTCACACACAGAGCCGCAGGGCGATCAGGGGGTTTGGGTGCTGCCCCCTGTCACGCTGATCCCGGTGCTGGGAGCCTCGCTGCTCCGCTGATCCCGGTGCTGGGAGGCATATTACCCTTTTACTATATAGGATAGAGGCCTGGTACATGGGTGGGGGCTGGCTGGTTTGCCCTGAAGGGTGTCCTGGATCAGGGTGGGGGTCCCCACTGGGGTGCCTGGCCAGTCTGGGTGAGGGGCTGAGGGCTGTTTTCCGGAAGCGAGTGACTGAAGCTTCCAACCGCCCTTTGTTTTCTTTTCTTTTCTTTTCTTTTTTATTCTGGGCCAGCTTTAGCTCTGAGGCCTCGCTGCTGAAAACATCGATACAATGTTGCTAAAGCCCAGCTGAATGAAAGCCGGTTTCTGGGGTTTTGTTTATCTTCTTATTTGCAACATAGTACATAGTTACTTAGAGTTGTAGCTGAGAGGCCGGCAGCGCAGGCGGGGAACGTTGGTGTCCTCCTTCACTGGAGCAAGCAAGCCTCATGTTCGCTTCCGGCTGCCTGGCTGCCGGCTGCCATCTTGGCTGACAGTTAATTTGCATATACTCACTGATTAGCCAATGAAAAGGGTAGCGGTTGTACGCTAATTACCATGTTTCTCTTTTATTAGTGTAGATTAGTCTGTCACCCTCCCTATTATATAAACTTGATAAGGACAGGGATCTTTTGTCTATTTGTTCATTGATTTAACCTAAGCATTTAAATTAGTTCCTGGTGTTCATCCACAGTGGCTCAGTTGGTTGGAGCATCGCCCCATGCACTGAAAGTTTGCATGGCAGGCAACGGATCAATGTTTCTCTCTTCTCCCTTTCTCCCTTTCTCTCTCCCTCTCTCTCCCTCTCCCTCTCCTCACTCTCTCTGGGCATGTCCTTGGGTAAAGATATAAAAAATAAATTAAATAAATAAACAAACAAACCAACCAACCAACTAACTTCCTGGCATATAGTAAGTACTTGAAATATACTTGCTGAATGAAGGAAAAAAAGAATGAAAATCATCACTTCATCATTTGTAGTAGATTCCACCAAATCCACTAACTGTTTTAATAAAAGATCATGAAACATATTTTCAGAACAATTACAATATTGTTATTTTTATGTTCAGACAGATTAAATATAAATATGTGTGTATAGTTAAAGATACATAGATATATAGATGTAGATATAATCTTCTACTGTAATGTACATAGGTTTAGTCCTAGAATTGTAATAGGGTAACCTTGGGCAAGTTTTAAGCCTCCATCAACTCTTTCATATATAAATTGAGAAGTTTTAAGTTTGCTTCAGAAAACTATGGCTTTTTACTTACCAAATACTTATGGGAAAATATAACATGATCAATTATGACTTTAGAAAATGAAATATATCACAGTGTATTAAGTATATTCTAGCAAATACAAAGCAGTAAACACATCAACCAAAATTTTAGGAGAAAAGTTTGTTTCAAAAAAGTGTAAATCAAAAGAACAATTTTCCTATAGATATTAAGAAATTGATATACACCCATATCCTCTTCTGTAACTCCATAATTTTAATAGTTTTGGAAAAAGAAATATATTTCATGTAAACTGTGTAAGATGTATTAATTTCAGAAATATTAAAAATGATTTTTTTAAATGTGCTTTAGAATGGAAGAAACACTAAAGAATAGCAATAGTCATGATTATTAAGAACTTTTTAGCAAAGGAATATTGTGATCTGTGCCATGTAGTATTCAAAATGTTTTAGAGATTACTAATTTTAATTCTCACCATAACCACATAAACTGGGTACCATTATTCCCTTCTTTTTATAGACAAACAAAAATAGGTTACAAAATTTAAGTAAGCTATCCAAGGTTGTCAGCAGATATGCTTTGAGGTTTTGCTTTTGGTGTCTACATTAGACTGATGATAGAAAGACATGCTGCAGGAAGAACCAAAATGCAAGGAGTCTCCTCCTTAACTTTGAATTTCAATAGATTACTTATATTGTTATTGCCTTTTCACATACGGTAACAAATCCAACGAACTTTTGACCTTCTCCATGTATCAGTGAAAAATGCCCTGGCACCTTATGGAGTCTTAAGCTTACACATTTTGCTCATATGTTCTTTTTCTAAATCCTCTTGATAAGTCCATTAAGTTACTCTTGCTAGCAAACCACCCTTCTTTTCTCCCTCTTCCTTTTCTTCCTTTTTAACAGTGTAACAGCTAAACCCAATGCTTTATATTTCTGCAGACGGTTTCCTATTATTAGTTGGACTTGATGACACTTCTTGAGGATAATTTTCCCCTCAGCAACTGAGAATGTAGGTAAAAATCAGAGGCTCAGGATTAACAATTTTGTAGTTTTCATCCTTAAATCTATTTAATATATAGTCAAAACTGTTTTTTTCCTTTGGTTAATATGTATATTTATACATGTGCGTACCCCTGACCCCATCATTTACTACTAATAGCCAAATGTTTTTTAAAAATTATTTTTAATTTCTTACTTATTTGAAATAGGTGTTTTCTCTAGTTATTTATTGATTTTTAGATTTCTATAAGAAATTTTAATTCATGAATTAGTTGCTTAGATAGGCTTTTTTAAACCAGTGAGATTGAAATAGTTTTCTTTATTCAAACCAGTAATGAGTCTTAGCTAACTGCTTTTTAAATAGAATGACAAGAATTAAGAAAATGTTATTATAATTTAGTTTTCTTACTTCTTTGCTCTTTGCAACTTCTGCAATAGCAGCAGTCCTTTGCTTTTCAAATTCATCATTATCACTTGGGGGTTTGACAGGCATTGTAACTTGCAGGGTCTTCCTTCGATCAAGTTCTCTGCTATCCATTTGGACATTAGACACACACTTCTGATAATAATAAATAAAAAGTAATCACGTCAGCAGTTCCCAGATTCAAGGTTTACATAACAAAGTATTACTTCTTCAAAAAAAGTCTGTATCTTAATAACTGAAAACCCATAAAAATAAAATTTTCTATTTAAAAATAAAGGTAGAAAACTGATTAAAGTAACTTTTAAATAAGTGTAACTGGTAAATAAAATGAAAAGCTTCACAAAAGCCCCCCACCCCCCTAAAAAAAACAGGGCCCATGTTTAAAACATACATTGAACTAGGAGACCTAAGTTTCATTTTAGGATAATGACTTAAAATAATTTAAATTTCAAACATTCTAGACTACTGCACAACAAAAGGTAAAATTCAGATTTTTATTCAGAGCTTGATTTACACATTATGCTACAATATCCTTATGAGGATTAAGTAGTATAGTTATTTTAACATATAAAAAGATGTCTCTGAACTTATAAACCAAAAGCTAAAAGCATACCCTCTCCCTCAATCAAGCTGCAAAATTTATTTTTAGTCTCATAAATTGAGAAAGTCATCACTGCCTAAAAATAAGTCCAATCACAGCAGTAAAAATCCTATAAAATAAACCTTTTCTCAACTCATTAAAACAGTAAGAAAACATGCTCTCAAACAAATGTTACACAATTACAGATTTTTAGCAATATAAATATGTCCCGTTGATACCAGCACATGGCTAGCATTATCTACCTTTAACCCATATACAAGTCTAAGTAAGATATGCTGAAAAAAATTTTTCAGAATGGACTATAGAAACAAATATTATTAAAACTATAACTTTTATTATACTTCCTAAGACAAAAAAATCATTAAACATTCTTTAAGATCTTGAAAATAATTAAATCACAAGTCTCTGAGATATTTCTGAAAGAAATATTATCACCAAAATATTTAAGAGAAAATCAAATTCTTACAAACATATCACTTACCATTTTCAAATACTAATTATTAGAATATTTATACCATTTTGATTCTGGTGTTTTTTTATTACACTGGTAGAAGTGAGAATATCATCAACATAGATCACACCAAAGGGCATCATGCCTCTTTTTATCTTGACTGTGCCTTTTTGCAAAGCACAATAAAAATTAACATATTTTTAAAAATACTTTCAAAATAGACATGATGTAAGAATGATCCCATTTAATTTTGAGTAGACTCCACATAAAGGTTTTTGAAAAGGCGTGCATCTGATCCTACCCATTTATCTTCTGATCAGCTAGTTATCTTTTTCACACACACAAAATTGTTAAAGTTGTTAGAGAGATACAGGTTTCTGTTTCCTACCTATTGTGTCCCTAACTCATCTTCAGTACTCTCAAAGAAAAATAAGGAGTAAACACAAGGTAGAATACTGAAAGCTAAATTTTGGTGGCAACGTGTGGCAAAAAGCAAGTTGTCACAGAGATTATTCTCAGACTCTTCAGGGATAAAGCGAGAATAGGCTGGAGGAGACTGTTCTGAATGCAGTTTGATGCTGAGCACAACCATGAAGACCTAAGATACCAGCTAAGGAGCTATACCTCAGGGTAACATAGCAGCAAGGGGGGTGAAAAATAGGAAGTAGACAGAAAACCTTTAGCTTATGTCGGAGAAGGATCAGGGATGCTGTGGTTGAAAGGAAAATACCAACTGAAAATAAAATTAAATTCCTGACTGAGAAAGGTATTTCAATCAAAGCAGACGAATAGAATTTTTAAAAGGGAGGCCTGGGACAGCAGGCTCTGCTACAGTGCAGTGATGCCCCTTCCTGCCTCTTGGGTCCTCACTTCTTTGTCTCATCCTTCTGTTGACACTTTTATTTTCTCTCTCCCTCTTTTGTTTTTAATTTAAAAAATGAGAAATTTTAGCATATTTTTCTTCTTTTGCATTTCTCTCTCTCAAAAAAAATGCCCCACCATCATCTTATCTTAATTAGTTATTAGTTGCTCTTCAGGTGTGCTTCTTAATTTTTTCAATCTTTGGGTTAACAGTTCTTGATAAAATCAATTTAATTACAGTGAATAAAAAAAACACAATTATTAAATTCCTTTACTGAATATATTTCCATATAACACCATGACATCTGAATGAATAGTTCAGCACAAAGCTAAACACAGCTTGAATACAGATGAAAAACACTTTTTGCTGATTAAAATTCATCTGCCAACATAAAAGTCATTACCTGTCCAAAAGGCACAAAAGGAGGTGGTCCACCTTCAGTTCCAATATTGCTTCTATTGTGTTTTGACAAGCTCTGTGAGAAAAGTGAGTCACAAAATAGAAATTATACATAAAAAATGTATTTCCAACATTTACAGTACACCAGGACTCTACTTATTTTAATACATTCTATAAAAAAACACACAAAAACCTCCCCATACCAGACACACATTCACGCCCTAGCTGGTTTGGCTCAGTGGATAGAGAATCCACTGAAGGGTCCTGGGTTCGATTCAGGTCAAGTGCACATGTCCAGTTGCAGGCTCGATCCCCAGTGGGGGGGCATGCAGGAGGCAGCCGATCAATGATTCTCTCTCATCATTGATGTTTCTATCTCTCTCTCTCCCTCTCCCTTCCTCTCTGAAATCAATAAAAAATATATATTAAATTAAAAAAATACTTCTATAAAAAAACAAATACACATTCACGACAGTTTTTAGTATTTACCAAGCTACTCCTACAAGAACAAAACACAGTAAAAAGCCCTCCTCAACAAGTAGCAAATTCAAAGATAACAGACTTTGGTAAAAATTTTACTTTAAAGCATATTAAAACTAATTTTAGACATAAAATCTATTAGCAAACAACATACTTGTTATATTGCAATATAATAAAAAATATTTATTTGGTCTTTGTCCCCAATTCTTGGAACAGAGTTCAGAAGTGTAACTAGAAACAGTTTATGGGAATACTGATAACGGTGATTTCCAATTATTTAAAGAGATCAAATTGTTACATTTCATAATATGCTAATTACTTTCAATTACAAAAAACATCCTTAATAAAGACTTGGTTTAACTGGAATACCTTCTTGTGCCAGATATATGGAACAAGTTGAAGATTTGATGATTCAAAAAACAAAAGACAAAAAAAAAGACAAAAAAGACTTGTTTAAAAAATCAATTTATATTTTGATGAATATTTTAAATAACTGAATGTTATTTAATAAAAATAAGCTTCCAAACTCTAATAATTTTGCTTTCTTTTTTCCCTAGCTCTCATATTTAAAATTAACAATGTATTAAGCAAATAAGAAAAAATATTTTCCTTGCAGAGGCAATTCCTCACATTATAAATTCCTTTGAATGTCATGAGGAATTTTCAGAAGGATGGACTCCTTGCAGCCATCTAGTCCTCCTGTTTCATTTTGAGATGTTAACATATATCTGTTAAGCACCAGCTGTCATTTAATAGAGCTTCTTAACTGTAAGCTTTTCCGTACATTTTTAGTAATTATCATTATAGAAAATGTCAACTGTGTTTTTACACCATTACACAAAAATTAACTCAAAATGGATCAAAGACGTAAATTAAGAACTAAACTCATAAAAACTTCTAGAAGAAAACAGGGGGAGAAAGCTTTATGATTTTGGATTTAGATTTGGTAGTAATTTCTTGGATATGACACCAAATGCACAAGTAACAAAAGAAAAGAAAAACATAAAATTGAACTTCATCAAAATTAATAACTTTTGTGCATCAAAGGACACTATCAACAGAGTAAAAAGACAATCCCTGAAATGTGAAAAAAATAATTGCAAATTACATATTTGAGAAGGAATTGATATCTAGAATATACTGAGAAGTCACACAACAGAAAAGAAAACTGATTTAAAAATTAGCAAAGGACTTAAATAGATACTTCTCCAAAGAAGATACACAAATAGACAATAAGCATACGAAAAAAATAACAAGAGTTGGCAAGGATGTGGAAAAATTGGATCCCTTGTATGTTACTTATGAGGATGTAAAATGGTGATGTCACTGTGGAAAACAATATGGTAGTTACTAAAAACAAAACTATACTATAACTTATGATTCCTCAACTCTACTTCTGGGTAAATGCCCAAAAGAAATAAAAGCAGAAACTTGAATAGATATTTATACGCCCATCTTCATAATAATTGCATTATTCACAATAGCCAAAAGGTGAAAATAACCCTAATGTCATCAGTGGATAAATGAACACAAAGTCACACACACACACACACACACACACACACGCACACGCACACGTGCGCAAATATTATCTGGCCTTAAAGTTAGGAAATTCTGACATGCTACAATATGAATAAAACCTAAAAGACATTATGCTAAGTGAAATAAGCCAGACAAAAAAGGATAAATATTGTATGATTCCACTTACATAAAGTACCTAAAGTAGTCAAATTCATAGAAAAAGAAGAATCATGGTTGCCAGAGATTGGGAGTAGGTGGGGAATGAGAAGTTAATGTTTAATGGGTACAGAATTTCAGTTTGGGAAGATACAAACCACTTTCCTTTTTTCTTCACCTGTATGTACTCAACTTGCTACAACTACACCACCTGCATATGATTTAAATATTGTTCAATGTTCTCTTCCCTTATTTATTTTACAAGATATTTAGGGTTTTTTTAGTTCCAAAATTCTCTCTATGGATTATGATTTCTATGTGTGCATTTGGTTTCTGTGTGTACTACCTGCCAGATGTTCAAGTAATTGAACTCTCCATGGTTTCTACATTGCTATGGTTACCAAATCAAAAAACTATAAAATGATAGAGAATTATAATTACAGTAAGATATTTTTAAACTTTTTAATGTAAACTTTTATTGCTTCCTAAGAAGAAATACTAACAGGCTTTCAGGAAACAAAGTGCAAAGATACATAATAAAACATTACAAGGACAACTATGAAACTACTACTAATCTGTGTGTGTGTGTGTGTGTGTGTGTGTGTGTGTGTGTATGTGTGTTTGGTATGAGGAAGTTCCTAGAATGTTTAACTGACTTTTCAGTCAGTGAAGTAATTTTGGTTGGGTTGGGAAAATTATGTAAGATGTTGGTCTGACTTAAGAACATCTTAACACATTTTTAAAAATTTTTAATTATAATAAAAATATATCAACTTGTGAAAGGAAAGGATCACATAAAATGAGTGGGATTTTGCTGGGAAATTCAAAGTCCATAAACTTGGCTCTTTATTAAAACTATCAAACCTCCACATACTTGCTTTGGCAACATTTTCAACTAAACAATGAAGTTATGAAACATTATCTTATACTGCACAGCACAGCAGCCCCAAATGTAGCACATTTTTATTATAAGGAATCAGCACAGCAGGCCCAAATGTAGCACAGTATTATCATTAAGGAATGAGTACTAAGAAATAAAATATGTGCTTAATTCTCCTTATCTACTTACCTCCCAACAGAGGCACTTTCAAACTAAGAAAGTAGAGCCCTAACCGGTTTGGCTCAGCGGATAGAGCGTCGGCCTGCGGACTCAAGGGTCCAAGGTTCGATTCCAGTCAAGGGCATGTGCCTTGGTTGCAGGCACATTCCCAGTGGGGGGTATGCAGGAGGCAGCTGATCGATGTTTCTCTCTCATCGATGTTTCTAACTCTGTCCCTCTCCCTTCCTCTCTGTGAAAAATCAATAAAATATATTAAAAAAAAAAAGAAAGAAAGTAGAAAAAAGTGATATAGCATAAAATACCAGGAGCTTGAAATACTGTTAGGGCCCTTGGCCCACTTTAGGCAAGAACTGAGAGTAACACAAGAACATTAATTTTAGCTCAAAGAGTAATTAGCTTTTGTGCTTTGTAATTCATTCATTTCACAATTACACGTAAGACTCAGAGCAACCGCTTTGCAGATATAGGAAAGCTCAGACCCATCACCTATCAGTTGTCTAATTATAAAATAAGCTAGTTAACAGTTCTTAGAGTCCATTTTCTGATCTATATAAAACTCCCCCATAAGACTGTTAGGAGGATGCAAGAGCTCAGCACAATATCTACACACTGTTCAACAAATATTTATAGAACTGAACACAGAGGACACAAAGAATTCTGACCTTAAGAGGCCTAATGGAGATAAGAAATAAATATAATTTTAGTGCTAAAAAGTGATACACTTCTTAAAATGGATAAAGTGTCCCAAGAATTCAATAAAAGAGCAACTACTTCACTTTGTGAAGAAATAAGCATTTGATCTGAGTCTAAAAGCATGAGGACAATTTGGCCATGCAGGCATTATGAGAGAGAACACAAGATGAGTGGTGTAAAAATAGGGAAATCTCCCCCCACCCCAAAGTATAATTGAGAAAAGCATAGAGACTCAATGAAAGAGTAAGTAGTTTCACTCTTTTGGGATCAAGTTCAAGGCTGGAGAGAAACTATTTTTTGTACTCCATGTGCCTCGCTTGAAGAGGAACTGGGCACCGAGTGAAGCTGAAGGGGTTGCCAAACCTGTAGGCCAGCGTAGCCCGGGGTCCAGCCTCAGCCTGAGCTCTACCATTGTCCTCAGCATTGTAACATGATTCTTTCTCGCTCCCTTCCCCAATTCGGTCTGAACCTCCAGACCCACAGCTCCCTACAGTGCCACTGGTGACCTGGTTGGAGACCTTGAATGTAAGTCAATATCAATCAGTCCAGGAACATGGTGGTAAATAAGGCTGAAGTAGTCCATATCTACCCGAAGTGCTTAGCAATAAAGCAAAAGTGGTATGAGTTAAAAAAAAAAGAGTAAGCAGTTCCATTTGGTTAGATCAAAATCTATGTGAAATAATTTAGAGTTGAAAAGATAAACTTGAACTAGGGCTAGATTATTAATGGCACTGAATCCCAAACTAAGGCATCTGAAATAAAAGTAGGGTGTGATATGTTCTGAGTTATGCTGAAGGAAGATAATCTGGCAGAAGTGCATAAAATAGATTAAAGATGGAGAAAGAATATGTGTATAGACCAGTTAAAAGGCTACTGCAGCAGTCCACACAAGAGATACTAAAGACTTAAACTAGAGTAGCAGCAATGCAACTGGGGAGCAAGAGACTGATATAAGATCTGACTGCTGTGAATCAACAGAATTGGAAAGTAGAGGAACAATACTAGATAACCTAGATGACCACGAGGATGAAGCTATTGTTAACACAAATTGGGGAAACATCAACTAAAGTTACTAGAAAGAACCTAGTCACAAGAACCCCTTTATTATAGTGAAATTCTAATTTGCATTCACTAGTTTGTATGTGTGTATGTAGATGAAACAAATATGCATTATGCTTTCATATATATATATTTGTATATATGCAAACACTTGCTTTGCAGAAACAATGATATACATTACACACGAGTTATAACTGGTATTTTAAGAGTTTTGAAAACTTAACAGTAAAACGTGACTTTTCAAATTATGCCAAAAAAAGCAAATACTGAAAAATGACATTTGCCTTAGAGGAACAATGTGCTTAAACAAAGGTAGATAGTTTTTATAAAGATTCCTGTATTCCATTCTATTCAACTCTGACATTATTCACTATGGGAAGGTCTCCTTAAAATACAGACTGCAATTAGAAGAGTGTAGTGTTTCAGAAGTTGAAGCCTTTCTTCTCAGTTACACTTACTCTCTGTAGCTCCCACTTCTCAATAAGGTGTTCCACTTCTCCCCCCAGGATTGTGGTGTTGGAGTCATTCAGGAGTAGGAATCCATTTTTTACATCCACGATGCCTGAGAGCTTAACTTTAGTTCCAGGCGGTGTGTTCAGGCTAAAGGAAAGAAAAAACAAAGTTAAAACATGCTGAAGCTCCTCTTCAAAACTGATCAGTGTTGAGTTGGTCAAGTTCTTCTAATAAAAGACAAAAAGGGTAATTAACTGTACCTCCGCTACACTTCCCATTGGCTAATAAGGGCGATATGCAAATTAACTGCCAACAAAGATGGCGGCCAGCAGCCATGCAGCTGAAGCGAGCAGGTTTGCTTGCTCCAGTGATGGAGGAAGCCAAGGTTCCCCGCCTGCCATGGCCCGGCTCTGAGCCCAAAAGCAACAATGTTTCAATTATAGAAGCTAAACAAACCCCAGATACCTGCTTTCAGCCGGCCACGGACTCAGAGCTGGGAGCGCCAGTGACGGCAACAATGTTTCAATTATAGAAGGTAAATAAATCTCAGAATTAAAAAAATAGAAAAAAAGGAGAGGCTGGGAGCTTCAGTCGCTGGCCAGCCTGAAAACAGCCCTCAGCCCCTCACCCAGACTGGCCAGGCACCCCAGTGGGGACCCCTACCCTGAAGGGGGTGTGGCCAGTCTGAAAACAGCCATCAGCCCCTCATCCAGGCTGGCCAGGCACCCAAGCAGGACCCCCACCCTGATCTGGGACACCCTTCAGGGCAAACCAGCTGGCCCCCACCTGTGCACCAGGCCTCTATCCTATATAATAAAAGGGTAATATGCAAACTGACCCTAACAGCAGAAAGACTGGGAATGACTGGTCACTATGACACACACTGACCACCAGGGGCAGACGCTCAATGCAGGAGCTGCCCTCTGGTGGTCAGTGCGCTCCCACATGGGGGAGCTCTGCTCAGCCACAAGCCAGGCTGATGGCTGCCAGTACAGCAGTGGTGGTGGGAGCCTCTCCTGCCTCCTCAGCAGAGCTAAGGATGTCCGACTGCAGCTTAGGCCTGCTCCCCGCTGGCAAGTGGACATCCCCCAAGGGCTGCCGGGCTGCCAGAGGGATGTCTGACTGCCATCTTAGGCCCAATTCCCCAGGGAGCAGGCCTAAGCCAGCAGGTGGTCATCCCCCGAGGGGTCCCAGACTGCGAGAGGGCACAGGCCGGGCTGAGGGACCCTCCACCCCCGAGTGCACAAATTTTTGTGCGCTGGGCCTCTAGTGTATGTGTGTGTGTATATATATGTATATATGTGTGTGTGTGTGTGTGTATATATATATGAATATATATATATACACACACACATATATATACATACACACACACACACACTAGTATATAGATATATAGAGAGAGATATAGATATAGATATAGATATATAGACATAGACATATAGATATAGATATAGATATAGATATAGATATAGATATAGATATATAGATAAAAGTCCAGTGACCAGAACAGCGAAACAACCAGAATGACCAGAACGACCGGTGGCTATGACACACACTGTAGCAGCCAATCAGCCTGATCTGGCCCCCAATCAGCCCCCAACACCCTGATTGGGAACCGCATGTGGCCCCTCCCCCAAGCCGGCCTGGCCCAATGGGCCCCCATCGGGGCGGGCCAGCTGGATTCCACCTATGCACGAATTTGTGCACCAGGCCTCTAGTATATATGTATGTGTGTGTGTGTGTATATATATTGAAAATCACACCTCACAAGTAGATAAATAGAATAAAATATATAAATGCACTTTCTCAATAATGCCATGCTATACAAATATGATTTGCCATTTTTTCCCTGAGCTTTGGCTATGCATTGCCATGATATACTATATTACAAATTTAAATTTTATCAAAGGAAAATATATCTGACCAGTAATTCACAAAAATAATGCTCTTTTTTGTTAACCATATAATTAAAGATCAAATGAGAGTTATTTATTCTAAAGTATACTAACCGAAAAGAACTTTTCTATAATGGACTAATATTATCAGTTTGCAGGTAAACATTATACTATTACCCCTTTTACAGAGACCAGAGACAAGGTGTTTATCCTCCTACCAACCTTTTGGTAAAAGAAACAATGGAAGAAATCCATTTCATTACATAGGTTTATTCTAAAGTTAAAGCACATACACTGAGCCCCACCTCATCTCTTTGCCCATTCAGCAAGGGGTAAAGCACTCCTAATAGGAGTAAAGACGGTCCTAAAACACTGAGAATGGATCATGCCGAATTGGCTTCACATTGTTCACATTTTAAAGCCCAGTGACATTCACTATGTGCTGATATTTACAAAAGCAAATCAGTGAAAGCACTGGTCTATTCTGAAAAAAAAAAGAAAGAAGAAAGGTTGATAAAAGAGTTAAGAAGAAGAAGAAACAGAATATTCCTGTTTTAAAGCTTCAGAGTCTGCACGCAGAGCAAGACATTTTGTGTTACATCCCATTGAGTCAGCTCTGACTCCTGGGACCCTATAGAGATGTCCAAATGTCTGGACAGCTTACAGCCAGCTTGCAGCAAGCCCTTATCTTCCCCAACCCAGGACATGTGAGAACAAATGGTTAATACCTTTCCTCCCTAACCAGAGAATACATAGCTTAAATCACCCTGGTATTGCTAAGGCAGGATAGGAGAAGGAGGAGTTAAGAAGGGAAAGTTTTATCTCATCCACTAAACAAAGAAGTCAGCTGTCTTGGGGGAGGAAAAAGGGGGAGTTTTATCTCACCCACTGAAAAAAGTCAGCCATCTTGGGACTTGCCAGATGTTCTCATAAATTCTGGGAAAGGCCACAACAAAGTAAAAGGGAGACCTTGAAATTTGCTCCGTGCCTAAGATATCTGGAAGAGGAGCCTTGAAACCTGTAGACAGAGGGTAATAAAACCCCTTGAATCTCCACCAGGCTGAGAAGCCTGTCTGTGCTTCATAAGCCAGATATATTTTGATAAACTTGCTTGCCATGCTTCTTCGACAAATTCGATTTATTAAGGAGAGGACAGCCCTCTCCTTCCATCGATAACACCTTTCTGGTGACAGTAACACCTCCAGCACCAGATAAGGAGCTGGAACACAATGGATGCTAAATGCTTATTAAATGCTTACTTAGGAAAGAAGTATGAAATGAAAAGCTCAGAGCAGCAAACATAAGCATATAAAATAACAAAAAAGGTGGTTTAACAAATGCCTAATGACAATTTCCATTTCAGAAAATAGAGCTGAAACTGACCTAATGGGACATTGAGGATAAAGGAGATCCCCTTCCTATTGCTTTTCTCCATGCCAATAGGCATGATTATGAAGCCTCTCATGAAAATATCAAAAGAAGGATTTGGAAACATCTGCCCTATGGAGTTCCGCTTTCTCTTAGAAAGTAGGGTGGCTGCAAACCTCCTTGGTGTCAATCATTTCCTTAGAAAACTCATTTGCTATGACCTTTCCTAGAACACTAAATAGTGTAATGGACACAGCTAACTGTCCAGAAAGAATTATAATGTAGTTAAAGAAATTTGAATGACCTCAAATTTACTGACATGATTGAAAAGATTACTTTTCATGCAAAAACGCCTTAAATTTCTGTTTTTATAATTAATATTGAAGCAAAGAGTAACCAATTCCATTCTTACCTATTTTTCTATACAGATAAAGTAGAAATATAAACTTTAATTTCTTCTGAAAAATTCTAACATGCACTTAAGAATTCATTCCTTCTTTTCAAAGTTCTTAAAACAAAACCCATTTTGAAAAGCACCTTCAAATGCTATAACAAATATACAAAATAAAGTGCCAATCACCTTATTTTTGACATATAACTATATTCTACTGCTGTGCAGCTTATATGACCATCAGTCATCTGCAGCCGCAACATCCTTGGTGCAGCCTGAGACTCTTCATTGTCCTTTGGCGCAGCAACATTGCGAATTTTCTGAATTTGCAAAACACATGGACCTTCAAGCTGTCAAAACACAAAGAAATAAATATCACTTTCTAGCCACAGCTTTGTTTTCATTTATAGTGCATCTATTTTCCTTAATGATCAGGCTTTATGACTTATAATGATCAATTAAATAAGATCAAAACTGAAATTATATTACATAGATCAGGGTGGGGTTTTTTATATTTTAATATAAAGAGTCTCCTAAAAAACATTTAAAAAAATTATTCTGGATTCATTTTCAGAAAGTAACATGAAAACTTTAGGAAAACAAAATTATATTTCTGAGTCAAAGTTGTATTAATAGATGTTTTTAGTCATATGTGCTCTAAATCATTCACATAGATCCGCCTTCTCCTCCCATGCACATTAAGGGACATTCTGGAACATCAACTTTATAGTAGTAGATAAAAGGAATGTTTTCTATTCAAAAACATCAAATTCTAAGTACACCCTCTTCTGGCATAAACGAAGAACACAATACTCTAAAATGTAAACTATTTAAAGTTTAAGAAGTGGGAGCTATACTTAACTTATTTTCACATTTCCTTTTTAAATAAGTTTAAATCTAATGCTATATTATAGTCATTGTCAGTGGGGGGAAAATTGTTCTCTCTTGCCACATTTCAATCAAAGACAAAAATCTAACTCATGGACTAGATATTATGTTAAACATTTCATATAATGAAACAATAATGGCATGATTGGAAATCACAGCATTTTCTGTGTACATGTCTGAAAAATAAATTTAACATAAAGTGGTACTTTTCACATTATTAAATACTAGGGGCTCGATGCACGAAATTCGTGCAAGAGTAGGTCTTCCTTCCCCCAGCTGCCAGCACTGGCTTCCCTCTGGCACCCAGGACCCAAGCTTCCCTCGCAGCCCCAGCTTCGTCCAGAAGGTCGCCTGGAAGGACATCAGAAGGATATCCAGTCTAATTAGCATATTACGCTTTTATTATTAAATATTATACCTTTAAGTAATATAACAGCAAGGAAAAAAAAATAAACTTCTTGTTATAGTCTTTTAAGTAAAACCTTTCTATGTATGTTAGTTTAATTTATAGTTTCAGTAACGAGAAATGTGAAATGATTGACATTTACACTTAATTTCTCAAGTAAGCATATCCCCAAGTTGACAAATTTCTATTTCATATTTACCAGTATTAGGCCTGCAAAAGCCCAGATAATAGTTAGAGAAAAGAAGCTAAAATGTCATCTAAATTTTAGCCATTAACTAAAATTCCAAGTTGAAACAAAAACCCTTAGCAGCATATAGATATGCTGCTAATTCAAGATGAACTTTCTTTTGTTTTTGTTAATGTCATTAAAATTCGTTCTCTTTATTTAACTACTCCCAATATTTTTAGCCTAGACATTGACAAATATCTAATCTGCTGTATAATACAGTTCACCAAGCACAAGTCTATTTAATTAAAATAAAATGAAATGAAAAATTCAATTCTTCAGTCTCACTAGCCACATTTCAGATGTTCTATACCTGACAACGCAAACACAGACTGTCTAAACCACTGCAAAAAGTTCTATTAGGCAATCAGTGATGTTTTAGACCTGTGAGCTCCCAACTGCAACCTGTGCATCCTGGGAAGTACACATCCACGGAAGCGTGGGAGGGAAACACTTGTTTATATTTACTTTTTAGTGCAAAAAAATTAAACTTTCCTAATATTTCATATCCAGAGCTACAAGGTGTATCACTCAGTCCATGTAATATACCACTCACAAGGCATCTTTATGGAATTTTGGGAATTGACATAGCACCTTCACTGGTTTGTTTGCTTGACTGTGATAAACTGCCTTTTATTTGTGCACAGCTAAGTGGATATATAGATTATTTTACCTAGTTTTAGCCATTAATGATTACAGAATGTACAAGTGGCTTTAAAAGATCCTATCAAAGAAACACAAATTGAAGATAATGCCAATGACTCATATACAGGGTAGGAATCAGACTGTTTTTGCTGATTTCCTACCTCTGGTTGACCATGAGAACAAAATGCTGGGGAATGCTAGGGTGGAACAGCTGCCCCAACTCTTCATAGCAAGCAGCAAGTTTACTTATTTGATTACTCCAACTCCTGGCCTCCCCATCCCTTTTAGTGGATTAAATAGAGGACTCTTAAAAAAATACAAAAGATAACATTCACTTGGGACCTGTAAACATAACCTTACTTAGAAAAGGGGACTTGGCATACATACGTAAGGTCAGCATCTAGAGAACAGGTGATCCTGGATAAGGATGGGTCTGAAATGCAAGATGACTTGCCATTATAAGAGAAGGGAAAATAAACATGAAGACACAGGGAATAAAGCCATGTGAAGATGGATGTAGAAATTGGAGTGGCACACCTTCAGGCCAAGGACAACAAAGATTACCTGTAGTTACCAGAAGCTAGGAGTCAGACCATGAAACAGATTCTCCCTCAGAACCTCCAGAAGGAACCCACCCTGCTGACACCTTGATTTTAGACTACTGGTCTACAGAATTGTGAAAGAATAAATTTCTGTTGTGTTATACACCAAGTTTGTGGTAATTTGTTACAGAAGACTCGGGAAACTAACACACTCACCTATGGACTAAGTTGTCTGATTGGGAAGATATAGTATATGTATTGGGCTCATCCTCACCCTTCTTTTTGGGGGGAGACAGCTTACCAGCATTTCACTGGTAACTGACATCATAAAGATGTCAACTGTAGGTACTTGGAGGGAGGAAGTACTGACTCACCCTTCTCCCTGGATTGGCAGTGCCATGAATCTACAAGTCTGTCTGCCTTGTGGTTCGGTTAATGGATCCATTCAGCTCTCCCGCTAATCCACATCTTTCAAATCTATTTTTATCAATAGTAAAGCTGATATTTTGGCCCACATTTGCCACTCCTTTACTTCTCAACTGATTCAAAACCAATGCAGAAAAGAAGGTACTCTTTATTAGAAACTCCGAAACTATCCATAATCTTTTTTTCAATTCTTTATTGTTTAAAGTATTACGTATGTTCCCTTTTCCCCCAGTGACCTCTCCCCAGCCACTCCCACCCCCCAGCACATGCCCTCACCCCCCTACTGTCTTTGTCCATGGGTTATAGCAGTGGTTCTCAACCTTCCTAATGCCGCGACCCTCATGTTGTGGTGACCCCCAACCATAAAATTATTTTCGTTGCTACTTCATAACTGTAATTTTGCTACTGTTATGAATCGTAATGTAAATATCTGATATGCAGGATGTATTTTCATTGTTACAAATTGAACATAATTAAAGCATAGTGATTAATCACAAAAACAATATGTAATTATCTATGTGTTTTCCGATGGTCTTAGGTGACCCCTGTGAAAGGGTCGTTCGACCCCCAAAGGGGTCGCGACCCACAGGTTGAGAACCGCTGGGTTATAGTTATATGCATGCACACAAGTCCTTTGGTTGATCTCTTGCACCCCCCACACACACCCTCCCCTGCCTTCTCTCTGAGGTTTGACTGTGTGTTCGATGCTTCTTTGTCTCTGGATCTATTTTTGCTCAACAGTTTATGTTGTTTATTATAGCCCACAAATGAGTGAGATCATATGATATTTATCTTTCTCTGACTGGCTTATTTCACTTAACATAACGCTCTCCAGGTCCATCCATGCTGATGTGAATGGTAAGCATTCTTTCTTTTTACAGTGGCATAGTATTCCATTGTGTAGATGTACCACTGTTTTTTAATCCACTCATCTGCTGATGGGCACTTAGGCTGTTTCCAAATCTTAGCTATGGTGAATTGTGCTGCTATGAACATAGGGGTGCATATGTCCTTTCTAATTGGTGTTTCTAGGCTCTGTTGTTGTTCTGCTGATGTAATCTTTTGATAGTCATTTGTCAATTTGAATCATCAAGCTTTAAAATTAGTGAATCCACAATTCAGAAATATTCTATAAGTAAACCAGCATACATAATAAATTCTTTCATAATTATGTTTATAATGTTCAGTTTATTATACTCTGTAGTCAAAAAATAATGAAGTACTGAGCCTAAATAGATCACAAATAGTAGAAAGAAATGCTATGATTCTAAGACTCTAAATCCTAACTTGAACCCTGACTCTAAATCATCTAAAAGTATTCACAAAACTGGATGAGAGTTAACTTCAAAATCTTTGTTCAGCTAGTATCAAGGGCAGCCACAAAGTAAAAAAAAGATATAAAAAACAAAGACTAATCTTTGCCCAAGATTTCTTTAATATCTGATTTCCTCTTTTGTGTGCTTAACAAGGAATAAGTAAAAGGAATTACCTTAAAAATTTTAAGTAGGTAAAAGTAACTTGCCATTGTGTCTCCAGGTAAAAATCTCTAATTCAAATAAATGATATCAAGTATCTGCCAGAAATGTTCTCTGAGGCCAAAAAATTCATCCAGGCTTCATTCCTTCCTCTCTTTAGATGGACACCTCTGTCACTTGAATTCCTATGTAGTCATACAACTGGCATGAAATATCAGATTTAAGTGGCTATATTAGTTTATTAATTGACTGATCATCTACACTAATAAAAGAGAAAGATGAAAACTGGCCATACCTTCGCGATGCCCACCAGCCAATCAGGAGTGGGTATGCAAATTAACTTCATCGCCTCCGTGGAGACTGACAGCAGGGAGGAGGCAGCTCCCTGCACGGCCTGCTTGGCAGTCTCTGTGGTGTGGAGCAGGCAGGCCCCACAGAGAGCAGAGAACCACAGGGAGCGGGCCTAAGCCATCAGTAGGACATCTCCTGAGGGTTCCCGGATTGGAGAGGGTGCAGGTCAGGCTGAGGGGGACGGACACACACACACACACACACACACACACACACACCGTGCACGAATTTCATGCACCAGGACTCTAGTATTAAATAACATCCTATTTAATAAAGAGGGAATATACAAATTGACTGCCACGTCATCACAAAGATGGCAGTGCCCACAGCGGCAGAGTTTCCGTAACAGGCTTTAACAAGCAATCAGCAGGGGACCTGATGCTGCGCCCCCTGCCTGGTAGGGCTTGACGGGGGATCTCAGGCCGTGCCCCCCACCCCAGTGCCAGGCCGGGGACCTCAGGCCGTGCCCCCCACCCCAGTGCCAGGCCGGGGACCTCAGGCTGCGCCCCCTGCCCAGCAGGACTTGACGTGAGACCTTAGGCTGCACCCCCTGCCCCAGCGCCGGGCCGGGGAACCTCAGGCCATGCTCCCTGCCCCGGCACTAGGCAGGAGGACCTGCTGCCGCGCCCCCCGCCTGGCGGGGCTTGACAGGGGAACTCAGGCCCCGCTGCCCACCCTGGCGCCGGGCCAAGGAACCTGAGGCTGCACCCCCCGCCCGGTGTGTGCCGGGGGACCTGAGGCTGCACCCCCGACCCTGCGGGGCTTAACGGGGGCCTGGAGGCTGTGCCGCCACATGATGGGACTTGACAGGGCACCTCAGGCTGCACCTCTGCCTGGTAGGGCTTGACAGGGGACCTGAGGCCATGCCCCTCACCCCAGTGCCAGGCTGGGGGACCTGAGGCCATGCCCCCTGCCCCGGTGCCAGACCAGGGGACCTCAGTCTGCACCCCCGCCCCGGTGCCAGGCTGGGGGACCTTAGGCTGCGTCCCCCACCTGGTAGGGCTTGACAAGGTCCTCAGGCTGTGCCCCCTGCCTGGCAGGACTTGATGGAGGACCTCAGGTCGCATCCCCCCGCCCTGGCACTGGGCCCGGGGATCTGATGCTGCAGGCCCCACCCCAGAGCCGGGCCGGAGGACCTGAGGCCGCGCCCCCCACCTGCTGGGGCTTGACAGGGGACCTCAAGATTCGCTCCCGGCCTCAATGCTGGGCTGGGGGACCTCAGGCCGCAACCCCCACCCAGCGGGGCTTGACAGGGGACCTCAGGCCACGCTGCCCACCCCAGTGCCAGGCCCAGGGACCTCAGGCTGTGCCACCTGCCCCAGCGCTGGGCCGAGGGACCTGAGGGTGCACTGGGGAACCTGAGGCTGTGCCCCCCTGCACCCAGTGGGGATTGACAAGGGTGGGCCCGGCCAGGTCTGGATCTTGCCCAGTGGGGGTGGGGCTGGCTTAGTCTGGGTCTTGTGCGATTTTGAGGTGCCGCGGGTGGGCGGGGACTTGACTCTGGGTCCCATGGCACACCCCAGACTCTGACAGGAGGAAGATTTTCATATACATTTTACTAATTTTCTTTCATCTCTGACACTTCTATTATAGAGAAAGGGCAAATAGGAATATTAAAATATTTCCTCTAATTAATCCCTTTTAATGTGCATGAATTTTGTGCACCGGGCCACTAGTTCTTATTATAATCAGGCTCCCCAAAGTTTTGATGACGAGAAATCAGTTCTATAATACTATAGTATGATGATCGTACATAGATTAATAGTTAAAATTGAGGGTTTTTTTAGGACTCTAGAAGTCATCTAAATTTAGACATCTATCATAATATAAAATAACTGCCAGCCATTTCTTTTTATGTTATCAATTTCCTTTAGGGAAAAAAAAATCTCAATCTATACCTAACAATGTAAGCATAATATTCTCCATTAACCCTAGAAACAGGGCCATATGCTGTAGCCTATAATCAGCCAAAGTAGAATATTTGTACTGCAAATAGTGGCAAATGCTACATGTCAGGGTGTTTGGTTTTGTCTCACTTCAGAGAGGCAGCTTACCAGCATTTCACTGGTAATTGACATCATAAAGATGTTAATTGTTTTTAAGCTGAACTTCAGATTCAATGCAATTTCAATGAAAACTCCAACATATTTTAAGAAACTTCATCATTTGATTCTAAAATGTATATGAAGAGAATGGGGAGGGAATAGCTTGAGGAGGAATAACATTTTTTACAACTACAAAATTAAAACATTTTGATAATCTCAACTACCACAAAAGATTTTTATCACTGGGACCTAGCAGAGTACACTACTGAAGGTAATATAAACTGGTACAACCACTTGGAAAATAACCTGGCATAATCTTGTAAAGTTGAACACTGGCTTAACTCTAGCATATAATAATTCAATTCCTGGCTGTATTCCCCAGAGAAACTCTTAACACACATGCATTAGGAAAACATACAAGTTTTCTCTAGAAGTAGTGCATCTAGTATAACAATTAAAGAAAAAGTATCTAAATATTCATCAACAGGAGAATGGATAAATAAGCTGAGGTATAGTTTCACAATTTAATATTAATGAAAGAGGAAATGAATGAATAGCAGGTATATGCAACTTGGACACATGTTAGAACCATAACACTAAGTGATAAAAGCAAGTTACAGTAGACAATCTTCTATCATTTTGTAAAGCTTAAAAACAAAACTGCATATTTTTTAAGAAAAATTATGTACATTAACTAAAATATTTTTGAAAGTCAAGGAAAGCTAAGCTCCAAATTCACAGCCATCATTTCTTAGTATGGCAAGATGAAGAGTTAGGACACATAAGTAGGCAAAAAAGGTATATGTTCTAGCTTTCATATCGGCTGAGGTTTCACAGGTACTCACTTCATTAAACTTCAAAACATACTGTATGTTTGGCCCTGGCCAGTGTGGCTCAGCTGGTTGGAGCATCAGGTGGTGGGTTTGATTCCCAGTCAGGGTGCATACAGGAGGCAAACGATCATTATTTCTCTCTCACATCAATGTCTGTCTGTCTGTCTCTCTCTCCCCTCAATAAAAACATGTCCTCAGGTGAAGATTTTAAAAAACCCCAATATTCGCCTGTATCAGATATTACATTCAAATAATTTACATGATATTTTGAAATTAAGACACTGGGCAGTTCACAAAAATGTGAGAATTGGAGAACAGGTCTACAGCCTACACAGTAAGAAAAACACTCAAAATCAAATGGTGTGTTGGTAAAAAAACAGTTCTGGGATGGGGAGCTGAGGGAAGAAACCCTAATTTGTAGTATTTGCCCGTTTCCATGGCTGATTTCAACTACCAACTAGATATTACTGAACTCTAAACTGGGAAGAGCTGCTAAGGATCAGCATCTAGAAGCTGAAAAGCTGGATCCACCACCCTGTATCATGGATCTCACTGGCCCTGGATGCTTATCCTGGAAGCTCCATCCAGCTGCAGCTTACACTACTAGCAGAGAGGATTCCCCACAGTTCCGGCTTATTCACGTGACCAGCCCAGGTCCAGCACAGGCACACCTGACTAGCAGAACTGAGTTACAGATATGCATGGCAAAGGAGGCTGGGAAAGTATCTGGCATTTTCTTCTTTACCACCAAGGCTCTGAAAATGGGAAATTACCCTCAAACACAGGAAGAGAATTCAGGTTCTAGGAATTCTAAGTGTCCACTATGCTTATCTTCTGTGCATTATCAGTCAAGAAGATTTTGTCAAGCTCTATTTTTCTATAGTTTATACAATAAATTGCTGGTTTCGGCTTTATATTTTCCAAATAGAATAATACCACATATGGTATGTTTGTGGATGTGTGTGGATGTGTGTGTGTGTGTGTGTGTGTGTACATACATACAGTTGACCCTTGAACCATGGCTTTACAGGTTCACCTATATGCAGGGTTTTTTCAATAAATACTATAAATGTATTTTATCTTCCTTGTGATTTTTTAAATAACATTTTCTTTTCTCTTGCTTACTTTATTATATGAATACAGTAAAAAAAAATACAGTATATAACACATCTAGCTTATACAACATGTGTTAATCGACTGTTTATGTTATCAGCAAGGCTTGTGGTCAACAGTCGGCTACTAGCAGATAAGAATTTGGGGAGTCAAAATTGCTATATGCAGATTATTTTATTGTGCAGGGGGATGTTGACACCCTAACCCCCACATTGTTCAAGGATCAACTGTTTACCTATACACACATACATACCCTCCTACCTAAGATTTTAAATATCCCTCAAATGGGGATCTGCCCACTATTATCTCATTGAGAATTACATCAGCAAAATCCAGCCTAGCAGAAAAGCAACCTCCCCCACCTCACCAAGATGACAGCTGCCCCTACATTGCATGTAGTTGTGATGTTGCAGCTGTTTCTCTATATTGACTGCTGGTTTCTCAATCTCATATCAGGCTATCTGCTCCAACAAGGCAGAGCTGTCCTACTATCTCTGCATCCTTTGGACTTAGACTAAATATATATTAAAAAACTGCTTGATAAAGTATTCCCTTGTGTTTTTAACTATAATTTATCACCACTTAACAGATATGCCAAAAAGTGTGGTGGGATCTTTACATAGTTATTTACTTCTAGTACTATAATGTTAATGTTAGGGTCATTTGTGTATCTTAAATGAGAAACTAGAACAGAGGGTAAAATACTTTGCCAGAGGTCACTCAGCTAGTAAGAGGCAGAATTAGAATTCAAATTCTGTCTCACACTGAAGTCCATCGTCTTTCTATTACACATTCTAAACCTATACTAATTTTTTGTGCATGCTAAAAGCAGACATAACTGTAAAGAGCAATGGGAATATTAATTGTTAAAAATTAATTCTTCTCAAAAAAGGTCAAGTAAATTAGAAGAGAAGTGGCATTTGAGCTGGCTGAAGAATCAGCAGCAGCCTGCCTGGCATTGAGAGCAGACTTTCCATTCCCACGGAAATTATTAAGGTGCAACGGCAACAGAAGACTGGCTTTAGGAAGCTGCAGTTTCCTCGTCTCTAAAGTAAGAGTGGCAGTGATGATTTCATCTTCAGTGCTGTCCTGAAGAGATAATTCATATAAATTATTTACCATGGGGCCTGGCACAGATGGGCTCTCGATGAAGAGGAGGAGAAGAGTTTACTGAAAACGAGGGTTCTCCTAGATAAGTTAGGGGCTTTTACCAGAAATGGTCAAGAAGGGATACTGAAAGTAAAGGCTTTGGGAAAGTAGTCCCAAATCTCAATCTCACATTTTTCAAGTGATATTCATATACAGCAAGAAAAAAAGAAAAAATTAATAAGCAGTGATAAAAGAAATTTCTGAATCATAAATATGGTGATATATTTATCAAAACATCTAAGGCTCTACACCTTAGGTAATTTTAAAACAGAATACCAAGTATGTGTGGTAATTTAGAAATAGACAACATAATTATGGCTAGGTTTTCCCAAACTTGAAATACCCTGTAAAAAGCATGAACTTATACATCAAAATAACACCATAGCACATAATTTCTTTTCTCAGTCATTCAGAGTAATTGCAGCCAATAAAATACCAGGAAAACACTGTGGGACTCCCAGTGAAAAGTAACACTTCTCCTAGTGTGTCCTTTGCTTATTTCCACATCCCTACCCTTCACCTTTTTAGCTTTTTGTTCTCTAGGAGAATTTTTTTTAAAAAAGTATGGTGAAAAGTTTGTTTTCAATTATCAGAAGATATCTATCCAATATATATACTGTTTTGTGCAATTATCTTAAAGTCCATAGAACTCCTACTAATAATTACCAATAGGTACTTGTAAATAAAGCATAGTAATATCAGGCTTTCAGTAATCCACTGTTTCTGAAAAGTACAATTTTAATAACTCACTAAAAGGTCCACTGGGAAATTGTACTATTTAGCACAGAATACACAAATATGTGAAATGATGTTATTTGATTTAAATTAAAACATATTTTTCAATTATTTTTCTTTTTAAAAACATCTAATTTCAGGATTGCGGCCTGAGGCCAGCGCAGAGGTGAGGGGCAGGGCCAGGGTGAGAAAAAAAAAAAAATCCTAATTTCTAGACTGTAGGTAAAAATTTTAAGGCAGAAATGCCATCTTGTGGTTGATGTCGGTAATGCCAAAGCTTTAAGAGGGTCACATCCAGAGGTCTTTAATCACAGTTTCACATTTAAAAAGGTATATACAACCTGTCAGTCCTAGAACTTACATCAAAAAAATAAACACAAAATTGAAAGCTTTTCCTGTTACGGCTCCTCAGTGATGCATAAGGTCATCACATAGCTGGAATGGATAACAAAGTATTTTTACATTAACTTATATTTTATAATTGATTTCTGCACCTTGGTTAGAAGATTAAAACTATGAAAATAACTACATCAAAATACTAATTTTAGAGAAGAATATGAAAAATATTAAAAAGTTTAAAAGGAATTCTATTTTTATTTCTTTTGTGTCATGATTTTTCCCCATGATTTTTAACTAACAAGTTACCTTGTTCCAGGACCTCATAATATCTAAGAAATGTAAAGCCAGCCCTGAAAAACTCAGAAAAGATGCTTCCCCACCACACACCCGTCCACTCTCACCATCTTTTTGGCCTAAACACCAAGCACACACTGCTATGGGAAAATCTCTTCGGCTCGGAAGCCTAGAGAAAATGTCATCTTCCCACCCTCACCACTTTTTAAATTTTTCTGAAAACTTTGCATCAAGGTTGTGGAGAAAATATAGAAACTGCAAAATAATGTTAAGAAGTGAATGAGAGGAAAGAGAAAAGAACCTGAGAAAAACTATATTAATAATATAGTTACTTGATCTTTTTACTATTCTACTTTCTCCCAAATTAGTTGGTGGAAACAGCAATTGCTAAGACCAATTTCAAACTCCAGATGACCATGCCCTTCTGAAGGCCACAGGTTTGCCTTGGAATAGGACAGATGTAAATTAAATGTGTCTAGGATTAACTGTTTTCTCCTAACCACAGACCTACAATCTTTTTTTCTTTTTTAAGGTATATTTTTATTGATTTCAGAGAGACAAGGAGAGGAAGAGAGAATTGGAAACATCAATGATGAGAATCACTGATCAGCTGCCTCCTGCATGGCCTCTACTGGGGATCGAGCCGGCAACCTGGGCACATGCCCTGACCAGGAATCAAACCATGACCTCCTGGTCATAGGTCGACTCTTAACTACTGAGCCTCAAGCCCTACAATCTTTCTTTACCTCATTACAGATCTATCAGCTTTCCATTCTTCCTTTCCATTCTTAAATTTCTAAATGCTGAAAATTGTGTTATCTAAGTTGTATTAATTATATTAAAAACAACACATACCATTTGAGCATTTATTTTTGGCCACTCAGGAGAAGAAGTCTGGAGACTCCTCTCTATACTCCTTTAATTTTCCTCCAAGGAGAATTACTCTCGACCCTGGAGATTCTCCAGAACACTGCACGGACCCTGAGGCCTAACGAATAAGCTTCCAACAGGGTTGGCAGACACATGCTGAGGCCCTTTCGAAGGGACCACATAGACTAATGGAGGTAGCTCCTAAGACAGCCTCTTCCTGTCTCTTGCTTCTTAAGTATTTGTTCTTAAATATTGGGGCAAATGTTCTCCAGTCCTCACCTTTTCCTCTGGTATTCTCTCCCCTAAAAATGGTACTATCAGCTCAGCCGGAGTGGCTCAGTGATTAAGCATTAACCTATGAACCACGAGGTCAGGATTAAATAAATTCCTGATCAGGGTACATGCTTGGATTACAGGCTCGATCCCCAGTGTGGAACGTGCAGGAGGCAGCCAATCAATGATTCTCTCTCCTCATTGATGTTTCTATCTCTCTCTCTCTCTCTCTCTTCTTCTCTGAAATCAATATACACTGAGTGGCCAGATTATTATGACCACCCCATAAGTACTTTGTTGGGCTACCTTTTGCCTTCAATACTGCGATGATTCTTCTTGGCATTGACTCCACGAGATGTTGAAAGGTGATGCGAGGGATCTGACACCATGCCTGATGAATAGCACTGTCCAGTTCTGTGAGATTTCATGGTTGTGGAACCAGCTGCCGGATAGCTCTTTTAACTTCATCCCACAAATGCTCAATTGGATTGAGATCTGGTGATTGTGGGGGCCACCTAAGCAAGGTAAAGTCTCCCTCATGTTCTTGAAACTTGAAACCACTCCTGCACAATACAAGCACCGTGGCATGGAGCATTGTCTTGTTGGAAGAAGCCACCTCCATTGGGATACGCCATCAACATGATAGGATGAACTTGATCAGCAACGATACTTAGGTATGTAGTGCTATTCAGACGTTTATAATGATCTGGCCCTCTAGCAACTTCAGCGTGAAATTATAGCTAATTTGCCTACAAACATCAGGTGATCATAATAATCTGGCCACTCAGTATATATGTGTGTGTGTGTGTGTGTGTGTGTGTGTGTGTGTGTGTATACACACATTTAATGGTACTATCACTGGCAGCTTGGAACTTAGTAGAAGAAGCAGGGCGGGGCTTTTGGCCTGCTTTTATTTTATCATACTCCGATGAACTTAAATCCAGCAATAGAGTTCTGCATTAGGGTGGGAGTCAACATCCAGTCAATAATGAAGCATCCATTTGCCTATTTCATTCACTGAATTCCTTGGATATCTATCAATAACAAGACACCCAACCAAGGTAATAAGGATTTATGCATTCTTATATCTGCAGCACAAAAGTCTCACCCTAACCTGCTCATAATCCTCAATCCTTGCCATGTGCATTGCACATTTAGTATGTCATTTTTCAGTGTCATAAGGGACATAACATTTGAATGATAAGAAAACAAAAATCTAACAAGATTAAGTAACTTGCCAGAAGTCACAAAAACTACTAAGCAGGAAAATCCTCTTTCTCCCTTCCTCTCTTTCATTTTCAATATAAAAACCTGACATGTTTAAGGAATAGGCATATTATTTATGCAAATACTGTGCTTATTAAATGTTGCCCTATATCTTATGCACAGACTAAAACAAATTTATTTAATTTTTTAATTTAAAATTTATTTTAAACGAGAACTACAACATACATAATTTAGTGACTGAAGACATGTCTTTTTAATGACTCAATCACCATTAACTTGGCAAAATACTGGTTAATAAGCATTCCAATAAAGGCTCAAATAAAGTTAGCTTTTACTACATGTCTTATTTTACAAAGAAACATAAATAGTTCAATTCACATCAAAATATATTCCTTAAATATTTACTTTGGCCTAAAATAGTTATATTTTTATATAATGTATAAGTTTTAACTAAAGGCAAATAAAATGAGCAATCTGTGAATTAGCTTCTAAAATTTCTATTAAAATTATTTTTCAAATCAACTCCACTAATATTGCAAAGAGAAGTATATTTGGTGTTAGAAGTAGGTAGTGAAAGAAAAAATATAATCAAGAGGAAGAGAAGAAAGAGGTAATCCAACTCAATCTGTTTCATGTGAAAGGGTTTATAACATCATTTTATGTAAAAAACTAAAGTCACTTAGCATTAATATTTTAAAAGATAAAATTTGTCACAGAAAGTTCTCCATTCAAAGGTATTAAGTTGTTTTTTACTGTTATTAGCTAAATTCAAAGAAAGTTCTACAAAGACCACAAGTAAAACTTTTTCAAGGAAAAACTGTTCTGAGAAAGTGGAAGGTGCAGAGTGCAGTCTTATCTTCATCATCCCCAGGAGCATAGAGCAGCGGTGGGTTCTCAGAATCCCTAAAGACACAGAAAGAGGAAATAGAAAACACAAAGACAGAAACCTCCTCGTTTTTCCTGAATGTAGTAGTGCAGGGATCCGCAGACACTGCTTTGATATTAGTTACTTTTACTGGAAAGAGTTTTGCACTCATCACACTTGTCCAAGATTGCTGACTAAGCTAGGGTTCCACAGGACAGCAGTTTTCTAAATATGCTTCCCATGCTAAGAAAAAAAGCAGAATCAACAGCCCAGAGAAACTTGTTCAAAAACACAAATTCTCAGACTCTATCCAAGTTCAATTGATCAGAAAGTGGGGGGTGGGATGGAGTGGGGTGAGCTGGCAGTCTGTATTTTAGCTGAGCTTCAGGGTGACCCTGGTGTACAATGAAGACTGAGAACTACTCCCACAACCAAAAAGGAAATGTAAGAGACTAGAGAAGACCCCTGAGAACAATGAAGTTGAAGGAAAGCTTGAGACTGAATAAACAAAGGAACCAAGATAAATGGCTTCGGCAAAAAGAAAATTGTGGCAGGCAGTGATTTTACAATTCTTGAGGTATATGAAGAATTATTCCCAGATGTTCTCCATTTCCCCTGAGGGAGGACATGTGGACTTTTAGTTGCAGCATAAGAAATTTAGATTAAAATATAATCAAAGTTTGCTGACAGAGTGTTGTTAAACATTAAAATGAATTGCTAAAGAACCTCTAGAACCTCTTCCCTGAGTATCTGCCTCAAAAATTAGAGTAGATTAGAAACTCTTATGGTTCTAAACAAAATACCATGGCTATTCAGCCATGAGAAAAGATGAAATACTGCCATTTGCAACCACATGGACAGAGCTTGAGAATATTATGCTAAGCAAAATAAGTCAGTCAGAAACAGCTAAGAACTATAGGATTTAACTTACTTGTGGGATATAAAACTGAAACTCAGACGCAGGTAACCAGAGGGAAGAGGACTGGGGGGTAGTAAAGGGTAAAGAGGGCCAAATATATAGTGATAGAAAATGATTTGACTTTGGGTAGCAGGCACACAATGCAATATACAGATGAAACCTTTATGATCTTATTAACCAACTAGAGGCCCAGTGCACGAAATTCCCTAGGCCTGGCCAGAGATCAGGGCCGATTGGGGCCTTCTGGCTGCTGGCCAGGGCCTCCCTTCGTTCTGCACCGCCCCTTGGTGGTCAGCACACATCATAGCGAGTAATCGAACTTCTGGTCTCTCGGTCGAACTCCCAAGGGGACACTTTGCATATATAGATAAGATCACTTTAAACCTGTATGATCTTATTAACCAATGTTTATCACAATAAATTTGATTAAAAATAAGAAATTTGGCCCAGAAAAAAATAAATAAATACTATCTATTGCATAAGTGAACTGGTATTTAGAAATGTGACAAATATATTGTTATATAATAAACCTTTCAAATTATCTAAACTTTTAAATATCTATGTACAATAACTATTTTCAACATTTGAGTGTTTAAATAAGAATACATATTCAAACACAAAACATACACATTGAAAATATTTATTTAAGTTAAGGATAATGATGTTCCTTAATAGTTTGAAAAGTGATCAATAGCACATAGACCAATAGCATATGACCAAAAGCAAACAGAAAATTCATGAGTGACACAATTTACATGCATTTTCAAATAAAAAGAAGAAATTAAATAGAAATAAATGGGTAAGAAGTAAAAGACTAATTAGTTGGTATCTAAAAATTGTATCCTTGTATTTTAAAAAGATCACTGAAAAAAAGTATAACACAAACATATATATTTACACATATGTAAAATGCAAAATGATAGAAATAACCAAAGCACGGCTTTGCCAAATTACTCCTAATATTCTCTTAAACTCATATACTTTTATATTAATAACTTCATTAAATAAACATAACAGGTAACTAAAATAAAAAGGTATGAAAGGGTTCTTTTCCTAAGCTCTGATAATATCTAGAAAATCTCATACGCAAATGTGCCATAGTTATAATTCTTAAAACAAAAGGTTTTTTTTAATGTTTAAAAGTCACCAAAAGGTTAAAAGTATAAGTCCTAATAATTCTTCATATGTATAGGAAATCACTGTAATGATGACTCTGTGACCTGTTTGCCTACAAAATATTTTGCAGTTGCAGTTTCTACTGATAAAACATAACTCTAGTAATTAGTGGACTTTCATAGTAATAGCAGTTTGCATAATGTAGGAAGTTAACATTTTTCTTTACCTTTTCTACCTTTCCACCGTTGATGTCACTGGGGAGGAATTTCTTGCCAATTGTTCTCAAGTCTGTCTAAAATAAAAATATTATTATTAAAATATAACTATAAAGAAAAGTAGATCTAAATATAGTCTCAATCACAAATAAAAGATGAAATTACTTAAAGTTTGTGAAGAAAATTTTAAATAAATGTCTTTTAGCTGGTTATGATTTCTACAATATGTAATCAATCTTTTCAAATAACAGTTCCATATATATGCTATTTAAAATGCACCAGTAGTTTGAACATTAATATATAGATAGCCTTAACTCTGGTCATATCTCTTTAGGTAAACTTTTAACTTACTAAATTTTCTATACTGAATTCTAAAACTTTATTTTATGTAAACTATACCCTTACTAAAAAATTAATGCCACAATCCAAAACGAAATAAATTCATAAAAAGTGTACATTCTTGACAATTAAATTTGATACAACCTTGATATCCAGATACATGAAAACACATTATTCTATAGGCTATAGCATCCATAAGATAACAAAACTATATAATATACAAATATGCCAGGGAACAATTTCACTGCAATAGCAAGGAGTTTATAATAAGACTTCCCATAGTAAAGACGTATTTAATTTGGTTAAAAAATTATAAAAACTGAAATTGGCAAACAAATAGCTAAATGCATGAAAATGCAGAAATACATATTACTCAGCAAACCTCAAAGCAAAACATAAAAAGTTATCACATTTCTGACATAAAAACAGAACTTCAACTACAGTCTATATAAAAAGCAGAACTTTTAAGGATTTTTGTCTACTTCAGGAAGTAGAAATGAAAGGAATAGTAAGAAATTTGTTCAGGCCCAGCCGGCGTGGCTCAGTGGTTTAGCATTGACCCATGAACCAGGAGGTCACGGTTTGATTCCCAGTCAGGTCACATGCCCAGGTTGCAGGCTAGATCCCCAGTGTGGGGCGTGCAGGAGGCAGCCAATCCATGATTCTCTCTCATCCTTGATGTTTCTATCTCTCTCCCTCTCCCTTCCTCTCTCTCTGAAATCAATAAAAATATATATTAAAAAAAAATTTTGTTCAGAAGAAAACTATCAATACTCATGAATAAGGCCTTAATATTTAGGCTAAGATATTATCTTGATGACTGGGAGTTTGAGGTTAGATTAATAAATCTGTATTGTTTGCTCTTTCTTAAAGTATAAAAATCAGTAGCTCTTCATTGCCTTAAGAGCAAAATGAAAGAAAATAGACTTAGAGTGCCTTTAACCACATAAATTATAATGGAAAAATTTGTTAGAGATAAGGAGAAAATACTAGGTGATTAAACTTACTATAATGAACCCTAGCCAGTTTGGCTCATTGGATAGAGCATCGGCCTAGACACTGAAGGGTCCAGGGTTCGATTCTGGTCAAGGGCACATGCACGGGATGTGGGCTCTAACCCCAGTACGGGGCATGCAGGAGGCAGACAATCAATAATTCTCTCTCATCATTAATATTTCTCTCGCTCTCTCTCTCTCTCTCTCTCCCTTCCTCTCTGAAATCAATAAAAGTATATTTTTTAAAAAGGTTCTTTTCCCCTGTTATATGGTATGATAACTTAGGTTGTAGTGTTTGATTACATATTTCAGAGAAAATTATAAAGACTATTAATTCATTAAAATAATGGTCATTGTGCACTTCTCATGTGCACAGACCAAAAGCCATCTTGACCTATTTCATTTAAAGTTTTACATCCAATTATGAATAGTTCATTGCTATTTACCTAAGTATATAAGTAAGAATAATAGAGAAGAACAGATTATCACAAAATCTCTTTCCTGTCATCTTTAGGATTTTTTCTTAAATAAACAAAAAAAAATAGAGTTCTTTATGACATTTTTTGAAAGTTGAATTCACTAATTTGGGTGCAAGTCAAAGAAAGTTAAAATGTCTAGGGAGAATTTCCATTTGTAGTCATAGACATCCTGTATTAGTATTCTTCTAAAAGAATGCTTACTTTAAAAAAAATTTTTTTTAATCCTTACCCGAGGATATTTTCCAATGATTTTTTAGAGACAGTGAAAATGAGGAAGCAAAAAGGGAGAGAGAGAAACAGCAACATCTATTAGTTGCCTCCCGCTCTTGCCCGGTCTGCGGGCCAATGCTCTAACCACTGAGAAACTGGCCAGGGCTTACAATCTCGTTTATTAAAAATTTCCTTAGCTCAGAAACAATAAGAAGATCTCATTAGTCTTATTGATAAAATTCAAAAAAGCTGATAAAATGAGATTTCAAAACAATTTTTATCTGCTTAAACCCAAGTTTCATTATAGAAATATAAATTTAGGTGATTTGAAAAGAGTTATATTCAGTCATACATATTTATTTATATTTTAAATCAGTTGCTGCTCTTTCTGCTTTGCCATACCTATTTTGCAATAATCTAATGACTATGACAGACAGTGATTCTCTTATGAACTTAATTGATTATGTATAATAGGTAAATAAGTTTGATTAATAGATTGTCATTGTAAAGGCAACATGAAAACTTCCATTGGGGTAACTGCAAGAATGAAAAAAGAATAGTTGTTTACTTATATCTATATTTAGAATAATTTTTATAACTCTTCCCAAAAATATCCAAAAACCAATTGCAATTATGGAAAAGATATAGCTACTCAGATGGGTAGAGGGAGAAAGATTGGAAAGAAACACATATCAAAACATTAACAGTAATTATAAGTAATTTTAATATTTTTATTTTACTTTCTGTGTTTTATGAAGTCTTCTACAATATATATTACTTTTATCAACAGAAAAAGTTATTTTGAAATAATAAACAAAACTGTCAAAAAGCTACCACCTAACAGTGTTTCTATGTTAATTAAATGGTAATTTGTTTCAACGAATAAGATCAGTTTTTATTGCTATTATACAGATAATGTAAAGGTTATGAAATTCTATAACTAAACACTTGGTTTAAAAAAGAAGTTTTAATTGCATTTTTTCCTATTTATTGGATTCCATATAAGATATTAAAAGGAAGAAGATATTTCTAATAATTTGCTTATATGAGATTAACAAATTTAAGAAACATCACTGTAACTAAAAACGGACAAAAGTAAAAGATGTTTTTATTACTCCATATCACTTATAAAATCCAGTTTATTCTATGCAATATTTTCCATGAATATTAAAAAGGTTAATAAAATACCTACATTGAGAGCAATCAGGATGATGTCATTTAGATGGACTTTATCAGGAGAACTTGTGCAAGCTTCAATGCCTTCATCTGAAAGATACCTGTTAAGATAAAAATAAATGACTTAATATTTTCTAAAATTGAAATTAACCAAATTATTTGTTTAAGTTAGCATGCAATTTTGTTCTCTATTATGAAATGCTCCTACAAATACTAGGGAAGGAGTCCTGGATATTCCCTGTTTATTCAGTATGTCTGATAGAACAGAATGGACAGTGTAGATTTTTCCTCTTTTGTATCCTTAAAAGAACAGTGTGTTTATACAATTAAACATCAATATATTTAAGGAATGTATAAGCTACTCTTTACTATTATACAAATATAATATCCAACTTAAACATTTGGTAATATGGTAAGCTCTTAGAGATCGGGATGCACTGTAAGAATAGAACTAAAAACAACATAGTTTTAAATTAAGTCCAACAGAAATTTCCTGTGCTACATTCTCACATTATCTTCTCAAGTCCACTTCCTTTGCCATAATGTTCCCAACAACCCTTCAGCTACTGACTCCAAGTGGCACAAAGATAGGCAAATTAGGCAACTTTTACCTTATATCTTTTACTTTCCCTGTCTCTTTTCAGTTGTTTTACTCATTGTCTTATTGCCCTTTGTTCTTTTATCTAGTCCGAACCAACCATGCACCTGTTGCAGGCAATAATTAATTCAAGATTACTGAACCTGAGGGAGGGAGATCATTTCTACTCATTCATTTATGCCCAAGGCTACCATTTTGAAATTCTTTGACAAATTCTATAACCCAGGTTTCATCCCCTCAAAAGTTCAAGTATAAAAATGCCCATTAGCATCTGACATGTTCTGTAATCCATACCAACTCCTTTAACAAAAGGGCTAGTGCTAGCTAGCACTGCCACTGAGGGTATTTTCCCATTAAAAAGATAGAGGAGTACAAGTCTGACAGCTAACTCAAGCTCATTCCTCATGGCCAGCAATTCAACCCCCAACATTAGACTGATTCTAACACACTTGTCAATATAAACTCTGTTTGGAGACAGCAACCAAAGGGCATATGCCTTTAGGAAACACAGAATGAATGAATTATCTAAAGTAAAAGAGCAAGTGTAATGATATGTAAATTGAAGAGTGTAAAAGAACAACAGGAGATTAAAGCTGATAAGCCTATGAACAAGATCAAGGAGATAAAACCTGGAAAGTATAGATATAAAATAAAGCAAGATTGTGTTAACAAAATTAGATATTAACTTTAAGACCAAAGCAGTGCTAAACTACAATGATGAATGAAGGCAAGTAGTTAAGTGGATTACAGGGAGAAGAAAAAAAAATAGAAGTGGTAAGTATGCAGATGACTCTGTAAGAATAAATGAATGGGAGGCACTTATAACAGAATATAAGTGACCATGGAATACAAATGTTTGCAGTCAGCATAGATGGTTAAAACACTACTTTAATTCAAAATGACTAAGTGAATTTCCTTATTATCCTGTTAGTTTTTCACTGTTCATACCTATTGACTTTATCTGTCATTAATCATCTTATAAATTCAGTTCTACAAATATTAAGACCTTACTTACGTGAAAAATATTATGTGATTCAGTAATAAGATTAATAAAATGATAAAAATTAAACACCTGCCTTCAAGGAGTTCACACTCTCATTCATATACAGCATAATACAATATATAGAGAGCTATCATACAAGGCCAAAATAATTATAAACAAAATGTTATAGGGGCTCAAAGTGGCTGAGGGATGGGAACGATACTTAAAAGGGAATAGTATGAGCAAAAACATATAAGTACAAGAGTGTGAAGCACATTCTAGAGCAAATAAACTGGAACATTCTGGCTGGGAAATGGGGAAGAAATGAGATTGGTATAAGTTGAAACCAATTTTAGAAATCAACAGTACACAAAGGAATATGGGTGATATATTAATGCTGATTGAGTAATTTCAAAAACACAACTTTCAAAATTCCTACACAGTGGGAAAGTAATATGGAATGACTAATAAAATACTTTCTTTTCTAGAAAGGCAACTCTTTAGCATTGAAAGGTTACAGAATGTCATGGAAGAGATCATTAAAATAATCAAAGTTCACCTCTTCAATTTTACAGATGAATAAAATGCCCAAGTTGTTCATTAAACCTGCCCCAAAATACAAACTAAAGTAATGCAAAGTTAAGACAAGAATGCTTCCTGACTCTCAGTTCAGCAGTCTTTTCATTACAACATACCATTTTTATTTAGCAACTAGAGGCCCAGTGCACGAATTCATGCACAGGTGGGGTCCAGCCCACCCTGATTGGGGCTGATGGGGCCAGCTGACCAGGGGTAGGGGCTGCGGGAGGTTGGCCACCAGCCCCGGCACGATCAGGACTGATCGGGGCTGGGCCAATCAGGGGCAGGGCCAGCAGGGGAAGGGACTGTGGAAGGTTGGCTAGCTGGCTTTGCCCCCGATTGGGCCAGATGGCTGGGAGCAGTGGGCATCATAACGACCAGTTGTTCTAGTGGTTCCAGTGGCTTGTGATATATATATATATATATATATATATATATATATATATATATATACACACACACACACACACACACACACACACACAAATAAAACTAGAGGCCCGGTGCACAAAAATTTGTGCACTCGGGGGGAGTCCCTCAGCCCAGCCTGCGCCCATTTGCAGTCCAGGACCCCTTGGGGGATGTCCACCTGTCAACTTAGGCCCACTCCCCGGGGGATCAGGTCTAAGCCTGCAGTCAGACATCCTTCTGGCAGCCAGGGAGCCCTTGGGGGATGGCCGACTAAAGGCTTAGGCCCCCAAGGGAGCTGTGATAAGGAAGCTGGGGTGACAGAGAAGCCACACTGCCCTGCCCCACCGCCCTGGTTCGGGTCGCACATGGGATGCCCAGGCAGGCCGGCCAATCACTGCTGCCCCGCCCGGCCGCCCCGGGTCGGGTCGCACATGGGACGCCCGCCATCCTGGGTCACAGATAGCAGGCCCGGATGGCGGCAGGGCAGGCGGGATGGCACTGTCCCGCCCCACCGCCCTGGTGGCAAATAGCAGGCCCAGATGGCGGTGGGACAGGCGGGATGGTGCTGACCCGCCCTGCCTGCAGTATGCAAATTAGCCGCCATTTTGTTGGCAGTTAATTTGCATATCATGCTAATCAGCCAATGGGAGGCATAGCGAAGGTACGGTCATTACCATGTTTGTCTATTATTAGATAGGACTAGTGCTAATACTAGAAATATGAGCCTCTCATAAACAGATGCCAACATTTATACAAATCAGCTTCCTAATCAACTAGGCACTTCAACACACACAAAGTACAATTAGGCAAATTCAATAAGTGAACTCCAAAGTATATTAAAGAAGAATAAGTGTAGTTTAGTAGTAAAAGATCAGGAACTAATACTAATAATTAGAAAGTCAAAAATTGTTATAACAATAAAAATAGCAATCCCTATAAAATATAAAAAGGGAAACTTTCTACAAGAATTCTATAGGCAGCAGCCATAGGGGGTAGAAGGAAATTTGATTTGATTAAGTCCAACATCATGTGATTTCTTTCAAATAGAGCCTATAAAACACTTCCTGAATGGAACAAATTCTAAAATGGAGCTCAGTCTCAATTTCAAGTTTTACAAGTCTCCCTTACTCATCCTTCACATTTTGAAAAAGAACATGAGCCTTTCAGCTTCACTCTGTAATGACTCAGAAACAGGAACCCCATCAATCCTCCTGTATATACTGGACCATTTTCATAGAAGGACAAAACCTAAATTAACCGTAACTTGGGATTTACAAATTAATCTTTTATTTTTCTAAACTTTAAAACTCCAATATTATCAATGAACAAAATAGGTGATAAAAGTAAGTCAAATGCCCAAATTGGCTTCAAAGTGCACCACAGTAATGTAGTAACAAAAGAACAAAACACACAAAATTCATTAGCCTCAATGTGGGCACTGGAAAAGAAAGGTCCTGAAATTGGAGTGGGCATGCTTGATCTGATCCCTGTGCATATCTATCTGCACAGTGAGCCTTGAGGGCAAGGACACTAAAGAAGAAATGACCCCACAGGGCTCTTGCTTACTAAAACAGCCATGAAAAACACACTTTTTTCTCTCTCTAGTGAAGATTTAGAAAAATTAATGTTATAAAACCACTCATTATGTTGAGAGAAAAATGGTAGCTGAATAGGCAGCAGTGTCGTGCACCTCCTCCTAAGGCCAGGCCAGAAAAGCAATTAAACCAGAGAATATCCACCCTGAATTAACAAATTAGACACAGCTGAGGAGACAATCCTATATAATAAAAGAGAAACATGCAAATTAGCTGTCCCTCCGCTACGCTCCAGCCACACCCACAAGCCAATCAGAGTGACTATGAAGATTAACCCGACAAAGATGGCGGTTAATTTGCATACGTAGGTGTCAGGCAACCCAGGAGGCGACAGTGGCCACGGCCGCGGGCTCCTAGGACCTTCGCTGGCCTGGGAGGCGAGGCCACCTGTGCCTAGCCATGCCCGAGGGCTCCTGGGACCTTGCCAGGGGTGAGCGGGAGGTTTGGAGGACTTGGCAGAGCAGGAGACAGCTGGACATAGAGAAGAGAGAGAGAGAGGGTAGCTTGGAGGGTGCGGCTCCCTCTGTCACCCCAGCTTTTCTCATCACAGCTGTGGAAACTGACAGCAAGGAGGAGGAAGTCCCACCCCCACAGAATCAGCCAGAATCAGCCTTTGGTCAGACAGCTCTCAGCGGCCTGACAGCCAGGACTCTCATTCACCTGCATCTCAGACAGGGACAGTAGAGAGGTGGGACTGTGTCTAAAGAACAACTGTTGATACAACGTAGCTCTGCAGCCAAAAGATGCCGGCGTTATCAACAGAAAATGTCTGCAGAGCAGCGTGCGTCTAATCTTGAAAGAAGGCGGCACCTGCGACAGGATGGATCTGAACACCAGCTACTGGAAAAACGTCGCTCTGATGCCGAAAAACACCGGCGTTATCGACAGAAAATGTCTAAAGACCAACGTGCCTTTGAAGTTGAAAGAAGGCGGTGGCGACGACAGAATATGTCGAGAGAACAGTTATCAACAAGTACTACCAATACTGGTAGGAACTGCCTTCTCAGCGAAAATGGAGTACATGAGGATGCAATCCTCAAACATAGTTGTGGTGGAATGACTGTTCGATGTGAATTTTGCCTATCACTCAATTTCTTGGATGAAAAACCATCCGATAGGAAATTTACTCGATGTTGTAGCAAAGGGAAAGTCTGTCCAAATGATATACATTTTCCAGATTACCTGGCATATTTTAAAAGATTAATGACAAACGAAGATTCTGACAGTAAAAATTTCATGGAAAATATCCGTTCCATAAATAGTCTTTTGCTTTTGCTTCCATGGGTGCAAATATTGCATCTCCATCAGGATATGGGCCATACTGTTTTAGAATACCCAAACAAGTTTATCACCGTACTGGAACTTTACATCCTTTGGATGGTGTTTCTCGGAAGTTTGCTCAACTCTATATTTTGGATACAGCCGAAGCTACAAGTAAAAGATTAGCAATGCCAGAAAACCAGGGCCACTCAGAAAGACTCATGATCAACATCAACAACCTCATGCATGACATAAATGAATTAACAAAATCGTACAAGATGCTACATGAGGTAGAAAAGGAAGCCCAATCTGAAGCAGCAGCAAAAGTTATTGCTCCCACAGAAGTAACAATGGCAATTAAATACGATCGTAACAGTGACCCAGGTAGATATAATTCTCCCCATGTAACCGAGGTTGCTGTCATATTTAGAAACGAAGATGGAGAACCTCCTTTTGAAAGGGACTTGCTCATTCATTGTAAACCAGATCCAAATAACCCAAATGCCACTAACATGAAACAAATCAATATCCTGTTTCCTACATTAGATGCAATGACATATCCTATTCTTTTCCCACATGGTGAAAAAGGCTGGGGAACAGATATTGCATTAAGACTCAGAGACAACAGTGTAATCGACAATAATACTAGACAAAATGTAAGGACACAAGTCACACAAATGCAGTATTATGGATTTCATCTCTCTGTGTGGGACACGTTCAATCCTATTTTAAATGCAGGAAAATTAACTCAACAGTTTATCGTGGATTCATATTCAAAAATGGAGGCCAATCAGATAAATTTCATCAAAGCAAACCAATCTAAGTTGAGAGTTGAAAACTATAGTGGTTTGATGGATTATCTCAAATCTAGATCTGAAAATGACAATGTGCCCACTGGTAAAATAATACTTCCATCATCTTTTGAGGGTAGTCCCAGGAATATGCAGCAATTGTAACAACGTATGGCAAGCCCGATTTATTCATAACCATGACATGCAACCCCAAATGGGCAGATATTCCAAATAATTTACAATGCTGGCAAAAAGTTGAAAACAGACCTGACTTGGTAGCCAGAGTTTTTAATATTAAGCTGAATGCTCTTTTAAATGATATCTGTAAATTCCATTTAGCAAAGTAATAGCTAAAATTCATGTCATTGAATTTCAGAAACACTGACTGCCTCACGTTCACATATTATTAATATTAGATAGTGAGTCGAAATTATGTTCCTCTAATTAATTCACTTTCAATGTGCACAAATTTCATGCACCAGGCTACTAGTTTTCAATAAGAAGGGCAGAGGATGCCTAGAGAATGCGTTTGCCAGCCATAATCAGCGTGGAACCACCACTGTGCCTCAGCAGTGAGTGGTGCAGTACCTCCCAGCAAGCTCCCAGACGTCTGTAGGGAGCATGCGCTGCCAGAGTGAGCTCCCGCACCAGGCCTCCTCACCAGCCTGCTGGGGCCCAGCATCCTAGGATCCAGCTCCAAGACCCCGCAGTGAGTGCAAGCCAGGGGGAACCTTGTGCCTCACCCCTGCCCTGGACCCCAGACTGATGCTGCTAGCCTGACCTGGATCCACCTGGCGCCCTCTCCACACTGAACTCCAGCAACCCAGGCCCGCTACACCCTGGCCCCAGGGACAGTCCTGCCAGGGCCAACCAGAGAAACCCAACACACACCTCACTCCAGGCTACAAGAAAGCAAGGACTCTGTGACCCAGAGCAACCTATGCCCACTTCACCCTGAGCCCAGGGTCTTGCTGCCGGGAAAACCTGGAGTAATCCAGCACATGACCCACTCAGGCCACAGGGGAGCTCTGACTGTGCAACCCAGAACAACACGCACCCACTTATCCCCAGCCCCTAGGAGAGTCCTGCAGGGGCTACCTGGAGCAACCTGGTATGCCCAGCCAGGGGCCAAAGGACCCGTGCTGCAAGTGCGCTGCTAGAGAGATCTAGGTTGCCACCCTGCCACAGGTGCCAGAGCCGCACAGTGAATTGTATGCCAAAGGGCTCTGGGTCCTCGCAGGGAGTACCAAACCAGAGGAACTGTGCACATGCTCACACCACCATGAGCATCTGAAGCAGACAACTGAGGGACTAGATCCGTGGGAGAAGAGGATACAACTCAGAGCAGAGACAATAAAGGTGTGAGACACAAAGAAAACCCAACCTCTGGGCTAATGATTTTCAGACCATTGTCCTGGTTGGGTCTTCAAGCAAGCAGGGTGCCCAGGGCCAGAAAGAAACAGCAAAAATGGGGAGACAAAGCAACAACCCTCCAAGGAAAGAAAACGAGGCATTGCCAGAAAAGGCGCTAAATGAAACAGAGGCATGCGATATGTCAGAAAAAGAATTGAGAGTAAGGGTCATACAGTTCATAACGAGAAAATCACCAACTTATGTAAGTATCAAGAGGAAATCAAGAATTACATAGCTACAATAAAAAAACAATATGGAAGGTTTCAACAGTAGACTAGAAGAAGCGGAGGACCAAATTAGTGAGTTAGAATATAGGACAGAGAAACACACCTAGACAGAGCAGCTATTAGAGAAAAAACTGAGAAAGCAGGAGGAGAGCCTAAGAGAACTTTGGGACAACATGAAATGAAGTAACATACGAATAATAGGGGTACCAGAAGGACAAGAAGAGGAGCAAGGATTAGAAGACCTTGAAGACCTTAAAGACTTGAACAAATAATGACAGAAAATTTCCCTGATTTGGAGAAGGAAAAGTCACACAAGTACAGAGAATCCCAAACAAAACGAACCCCAAAAGACACAAAACAAGGCACACCATAATTACAATGGCAGACGTTAATGACAAAGAGAGAATCTTAAAGGCTGCAAGAGAGAGAGAGAGAAAGTTACCTACAAGGGATCTCCCATTATATTATCACATGATTTCTCAACAGAAACACATCAGGCCAGAAGGAAATGGAAGGAAGTATACAAAGTGATGCAAAGCAAGGGACTGAATCCAAGAATACTCTATCCAGCAAGACTATAATTCAATATTGAAGGGGAACTCAGGAGCTTCACATACTAAAAAAGGCTAAGGGAGTTTATCACTACCAAGCCAGCAATACAAGAAATGGTAAAGGGACTATTATAAAAAGAAGAAATAGAAAGGGAAGAAGGGACACGGGCATAAAAATAAAAATGGCTATCGAACAAGTAGCTATTAAAATAAACCTTAAATGTAAATGGACAAACTGCTCCAATCAAAAGACATCAAGTGGCTGAATGGATAAGAAAACATGACCCATATATATGCTATCTATAAGAGACCCACCTCAGAATAAGGGACTCACACAGACTGAAAGTGAAGGGATGGAAAAATATTTTCCAGGGAAATGGAAATGAAAAAAAAGCTGGGGTAGCAATACTTATATCAGACAAAATAGACCTCAAAGTGAAGGCCATACCAAGAGATAAGGAAGGCCACTTCATAATACAAAAGGGATCAATACAACAAGAGGATATAACTCTGGTAAACATATATGCAACCAATGCAGGAACTCCCAAATACATAAAAAAAACTTCTGGAAGATATCAAGGGAGAGATAGACAACAATAAAATCATAGTAGGGGATTTTAATACCCCATTGACATCACTGGATAAATCATCTGGACAAAAAAATCAGCAAAGAAACAGCAATACTAAACAATTCACTACAACAGAGGAACTTAATCGACATCTTCAGAACATTTCACCCCAAAGCTACAGAATATACATTCTTCTCAATAGGACATTTTCAACAATAGACCACATATTGGGATACAGGCAAAGTCTCTTCAAATTCAAGAAGATTGAAATCATATCAAGCATCTTCTTGGATAACAATGGCATAATATTAGAAATAAACTACAATAAAAACAATTTAGCCCTAACCAGTTTGGCTTAGTGGATAGAGAGTCAGCCTGTGGACTGAAGGGTCCCAGGTTCGATTCCAGTCGAGGGCATGTACCTTGGTTGTGGGCACATCCCCAATAGGGGGTGTGCAGGAGGCAGCTGATCGATGTTTCTCTCTCGATGTTTCTAACTCTCTATCCCTCTCCCTTCCTCTCTGTAAAAAATCAATAAAATATATTTTAAAAATTCAAACATTTGGAGGCTAAATAGCATGTTATTAAACAATGACTGGGTTACCAAAGAGATCAAAGAAGAAATTAAAAACATCCTGGAAACAAATGACAATGAAAACTCAACAATCCATAATCTATGGGACACAGTGAAAGCAGTCCTGAGCGGGAAGTTCACAGCATTACAGGTCTACCTCAAAGAAACCAAACCAAACCAAACAAAACAAAACAAACCTGGTAATAAATTATCTAACTCTACAACTTAAAGAATTAGAAAGAGAGAAGCAAGAAAAGCCCGGAATAAGCAGGAGGAAGAAAATAATAAAGATCAGAGGGAAATAAATGACATAGAGACCAAAAAAACAATACAAAAGATCAATGAAACCAAGAGCTGGTTCTTTGAAAGGATAAACAAGATTGATAAGCCTCTAGGCAGGCTCACCAAGAAGCAAAGAGAGAGGATCCAAATAAACAAAATCAGAAATGAAAGAAGAGAAATAACAACAGACCCCACAGAAATACCAAGGGTTGTAAAAAAATAGTAAGAACAACTCTATTCCAACGAACTGGTCAACTTGGAAGAAATGGACATATTCTTAGAAAAATACCACCTTCCAAAACTCAATCAGGAAGAATCTAAAAATCTCAATTGGCCTATAACTATGGAGGAAATTGAAGCAGTCATCAAAAAGCTTCCAGCAAACAAAAGCCCGAGGCCAGATGGTTTCACAGGGGAGTTTTACCAGACATTCAAAGAAGAACTAAAACCTATTCTCCCCAGATTACTGCAAAAAATTCAAGGGGAAGGAACACTTCCAAGCTTTTTCTATGAAGCTAGCATTACCCTAATCCCAAAACCAGATTAAGACACTAAAATAATGTGAATTACAGGCCAATATCTCTGATGAACATAGATGCTAAAATCCTCAACAAAATCTTAGCAAATCAGATCCAGTATTACGTTAGAGAGATTATACACCATGACCAAGTGGGATTTATTCCAAGGATGAAAGAATAGTACAATATCCGCAAATCAATAAACATAATACATCAAATAAACAAATTGAGAGACAAAAATTGCAAAATCATATCAATTGATACAGAAAAAACATTTGACAAAATCCAATACCCTTTTTTGATAAAAACACTCAGCAAAGTGGGAATAGAGGGATCATACCTCAACATAATAAAAGCCTTATTTGACAAACCTATGTAAGTATGAAGCCAACCTCATACTCAATGGGCAAAAACTAAAACCATTTCCCCTAAGAACATGAACAAGACAGGGATGCCCACTCCTGTTTGACATAATACTGGAAGCGCTAGCCATAGTGATCAGACAAGAAGAAATAAAAGGCATCCAAACTGGAAAAGAAGTAAAACTGTCCTTATTCGCAGATGACATGATATTGTACATAGAAAACCCTAAAGACTCCATCAAAAAACTACTAGATTTAATAAATGAATTCAGCAATGTAACAGGATACAAAATTAATACCCAGAAATCTGTATTTTTTTATACACCAATAATGAATTCACAGAAAGAGAAACAAAACAATCCCTTTTAGCATTGCAGCAAAAAATTAAGATACCTAGGAATAAACTTAACTAAGGAGGTAAAAGACCTCTACTCAGAAAATTATGAGACATTGAAAAAAGAAATAGAGGAAGACACAAACAAGTGGAAGAATATACCGTACTCATAGATTGGTAGAATCAACATCATTAAAATGTCCATACCACCCAAAGCAATCTATTGATTCAGTGCAATCCCCATTAAAATACCAACAAATTATTTCACAGACATAGAACAAACTCTCCAAAAATTCATATGGAATAAAAAAAGGCCCCCAATAGCTGCAACAATCTTGAGAAAGAAGAATAAAGTTAGAGGAATCACAATACCAGATATCAAGCTATATTACAAAGCCATTATAACCAAAACTGCCTGGTACTGGCACAAGAACAGACATAATGGACCAATGGAACAGAACAGAGAACCCAGAAATCAACCTAAGCCATTATGCTCAATTAATATTTGACAAAGGAGGCAAGAGCATACAATGGAGTCAAGACAGTCTCTTCAATAAATGATATTGGGAAAATTGGACAGATACATGCAAAAATATGAAACTAGATCACCAACTTACACCATACACAAAAATAAATTCAAAATGGATAAAGGACTTAAAAATAAGAGAGGAAACCATAAAAATATTAGAAGTATCCATAGGCGGCAAAATAGCAAACATATGTCACAGCAATATCTTTACCGATACAGCTCCTAGGGCAATGGAAGCTAGAGAAAATAAACAAATGGGACTACATCAAAATAAAAAGCTTCTGTATAGCAAAAGAAACCATCAACAAAACAACAAGCATGGGAAAACATATTTGCCAATGTTAACTCCGATAAGGGTTAAATCTCCAACATTTACAGGGAACTCATACAACTTAACAAAAGGAAGATAAACAATCCATTCAAAAAATGGGTAAAGGACCTAAATAGACACTTTTGGAAAGAGGACATACAGAAGGCTGAAAGATATATGAAAACATGCTCAAAGTCACTAATCATCCAACAGATGCAAATCATAACGACAATGAGGTACCATCTCACACCTGTCAGAATGGCTATCATTAACAAATCAACAAACAACAAGTGCTGGTGGGGATGTGGAGAAAAAGCAACCCTCGTGCACTGCTGGTGGGAAAGCAGATTGGTGCAACCACTGTGGAAGACAGTGTGGAGTTTCCTCAAAAAACTAAAAATGGAGCTCCCATTTGACCCAGTAATCCCAGTTCAAGGAATATATCCCAAGAAACCAGAAACGCCAATCAGAAAGGATATATGCACCCCTATGTTCATGGCAGCACAATTTACAATAGCTAATATTTGGAAACAGCCTAAGTGCCCATCAGCAGATAAATGGATTAAAAAATAGTGGTACATCTACATAATGAAATAATATGCTACTGTTAAAAAGAAAGAAGGCTTACCATTCACAACAGCATGGATGGAACTGGAGAGCATCATGCTACCAGGTGTACCAGTTAATATTGCGGATTTTTTTCAATAGATGGAGTTACACATATGTTGATATATATGCGATTTGATATGTATACTATTTTGTTATATTGACAGCAATCTTCAAAACGTTATATGTCAAGTTTTCTGAAGGTGTTAACATCATAGATATTTTTACACTTAAAAATGTCGAGTTTTGTGCCAAAAAAAGAGCATCTGTGGGAAGTTTTAATTCATTATTTTGAAGAAAAGTGCTGCTGAAAGTTATCATATACTTCGGGAAGCTTATTGTGAATGCTGGTTTAAACGCTTCAAAAGTGATGATTTTGACGTGAAAGACAAAGAACATCCAGGTCAACCGAAAAAGTTTGAAGACCAACAATTATAACCATTATTGGATGAAGATGCGTGTCAAACTCAAAAACAACTTGCAGAAAGATTAAATGTTGCTCAGCAAACAATTTCTGATCGTTTACAAGTAATGGGAAATATGTTAAAGGAAGGAAAATGGGTGCCACATCAACTGAACAAAAGACAAATGGAAAATCGAAAAGTCATCAGTAAAATTTGCTTCAATGGCACGAAAGAAAGTCTTTTTTGCATCAACTTGTGACTGGTGATGAAAAGTGGATTTATTTTGAGAATCCCAAACACAAAATCATGGGTTGATCCAGGTCAACCATCAACATCGACTGCAAGGCCAAATCGCTTCAGAAAGAAGACAATGCTCTGCGTTTGGTGGGATCAGGAAGGTGTGATGTATTATGAGCTTCTAAAACCAGATGAAACCATTAATACTGATCGCTACCGACAACAAATAATTAATTTGAACCACGCTTTCATCGTAAAACGACCAGAATGGGCCAGAAGACACAGCAAAGTAATTTTGCTTCATGATGACACAATCGCACACTTCAAAACCAGATAAAGACACGTTAAAAGAACTTGCCTGGGAAGTATTAACCCACCCACTGTATTCACCAGACCTTGTTCTGATCGATGGCACACACACTTTCTGAGCAGCACTTCAAAATGTACGAAGAAGTGGAAAATTGTGTCTCTGAATGGTTTGCTTCAAAACAAGAAAAGTTCTATTGGGACGGTATCCACAAATTACCTGAAAGAGGGGGAGAAATGTGTAGCTAGCGATGAACATTACTTTCAATAAAGCACTTTTGTGGTTTCTCTTGAAATAATCGTGTTTTCTTTGATTACGATATCCGCATTATTAGCCTGTATACCTGGTAAGTGAAATAAGCCAGTCAATGAAGGAAAAATACCACATGATCTCACTCATTTATAGATAATAAAGACCATTATAAACTTATGAACAAAAATAGATACAGAGGCAGAGCAGCCTCGAACAGACTGTCAAACTACAGCGGGAAGGCTGGGGAGGGTTGGGGGGCAGGAGGGGAGGGTAAGAGATCAACCGAAGGACTTGTATGCATGCATATAAGCATAACCAATGGACATAAGACACTGGGGGGTAGGGGAGGCCAGGGGATTGTCAAGGGTGGGAAAAAAAGAATATGTAATACTCTTTGTAATACTTTACGCAATAAAACAATTAAAAAATAAAAACATTAAAAAAAGAGAAAACTATAAAAAAAGAGAAACATGCAAATTAACCGCCCCTCGGCTATGCTTAAGCCACGCCCACCAGCCAATCAGGAGCGGATATGCAAATTAACCCAACTAAGATGGCGGCAGCCACGGAGCTGGAGTGAGCAGGAGGCTTGGGTTGCCCCCGGCAATGGAGGAAACCAAGCTTCCCGCCTGCCCTGACTGGCCCTGGGCTCCGCTCAAGGCTACAAAGTTTCAATTATAGAAGATAAATCCCAGAAAAAAAAAGAATAAAAGGAGAGGCTGGGAGCTTGGGTCGCCGGAGGGTGTGGCCAGCCTGAAAACAGCCCTCAGCCCCTCATCCAGGCTGGCCAGGCACCCTAGTGGGGACCCCCACCCTAAAGGGAGTGCAGGCAGCCTGAAAACAGCCCTCAGCCCCTCAGCCAGGCTGGCCAGGCACCCCAGTGGGGACCCCCACCCTGAAGGGAGTGCGGGCAGCCTGAAAACAGCCTTCAGCCCCTCATCCAGGCTGGCCAGGCACCCCAGCAGGACCCCCACCCTGATCCGGGACACCCTTCAGGCAAACCAGCCAGCCCCAACTCGTGCACCAGGCCTCTATCCTATATGATAAAAGGGTAATATGCAAATTGACCCTAACAGCATAATAACTGGGAATGACTGGTCACTATGACACACATTGACCACCAGGGGGCAGACGCTCAATGCAGGAGATGCCCCCTGGTGGTCAGTGCGCTCCCACAGGAGGAGCTCTGCTCAGTCAAGCTGACGGCTACCAGCACAGCGGTGGTGGCGGGAGCCTCTCCCGCCTCCTCAGCAGCGCTAAGGATGTCTGACTGCAGCTTAGGCCTGCTCCCCACTAGCAAGTGGACATCCCCCAAGGGTTCCCGGGCTGCCAGAGGGATGTCTGATTGGCAGCTTAGGCCCAATCCCCCAGGGAAGCCTAAGCCAGCAGGTGGACATCCCCCAAGGGGTCCCAGACTGCGAGAGGGCACAGGCCGGGCTGAGGGAACCCCCCGAGTGCACAAATTTTGTGCACCAGGCCTCTAATGAATAACATAAACTGATGAACAAAAATAGATCCAGAGACAGAGCAGAGAAGCATGGAACAGACCATCCAACCTAAGAGGAAAGGCGGTGGGAGGGGAGTGGGGGGGAGAGGTTGAGAGATCACCCAAAGGACTTGCATGCAGGCATATAAGCATAACCAGACACAGACACTAGGGGGGTGAGGGTATGTGGTGGGGATAGGGGTGGCTGGGGAGAAATCAATGGGGGAAAAAGGAAACATATATAATACTTTATGTAGTACTTTAAACAATAAAGAATTTAAAAAAAAAAACACTCATTACTATTATGAACTATAAATTTATCTGAATTCAGTTTATTGACAAGCAGGGCAATAAAGGGCTAAATTTTTTTTTTTTTTTTTTTTTCCTTTTTAAATATATTCCATTGATTTTTTACAGTGAGGAAGGGAGAGAGATAGATAGTCAGAAACATCGATGGGAGAGAAACATCGATCAGCTGCATCCTGCACATCTCCCACTGGGGATGTGCCCGCAACCCAGGTACATGCCCTTGACCGGAATCGAACCCGGGACCTTTCAGTCCGCAGGCCGACGCTCCATCCACCGAGCCAAACCGGTTTCGGCAAAAGGGCTAAATTTTTATATGATACAGAATAAACTAAGATTTGTCACTAATTTTACCTTCAAATAAAGCCATTTAAGAATCACAATTTAGTAAGTGCTGGAATTTTTAAAATAAGATTTTAGAGAGTGCTTCTTTTTTCATTAATAGATTCAAATTCCATCTTACTCAAAATCACTAAATTTGTAATCCTAAGCAATTCTTTTTACTTCAGGAGTAAATGCTTTAAAATTAGTTATTACCCACCAATTTAGAGGAGAAGAGGTTTCCTATTACAAATAATGATACATATTCTATATGAATGGTCTCTCAGCCTAAGTACCACACTACCAGGACACCTCACCTCCTGTTCAGATGGCATGTGGGCATGTAAAACAGACATGCCCAAACTAACCCCCTAAATGTATACACACACTTTGAATAATTATAAAGGCAGTGCTTATTAAAATACATTCATTTTCAAAATTGAGCTATCAGCCCTAGCTATCAGCACTGAGCAGTGGTTAGAGCTTCGGCCCTTCAACTGAAGGGTCATGGGTTCAATTCCAGTCAAGGGCACATGCCAGGCAGGTTCAATGCCCAGCCCCAGTGGGGTGCGTGCAGGAGGCAACCAGTCAATGTGTCTCTCTCACATTGGTATTCTTTTCTCTGTCTGTCCCACTTCTTTCCACTCTTTCTAAAAATCAAATGAAAAATTATTCTCAGGTAAGGATTAACAAAAAAAATTAAAAATTGAGCTATCAGCTGTTAAAATGTATATACATTTTTAAGGACACCTTGTATAGTTTAAGAATCTTGATTGACAGGAAACTGTGATAAAACAAATACTATCATTGAAATCTCATTTATTTGATCAGATAGTGGATTGTCATTACCACCTCTTACTACCAGTAAGGAAAAGAGAGCCAATTTTCCTTTGATCCCTCTCTGAGAGCAGTTTAAATCTGGAGTTTAACATAATGAAAAGGATGGAGACAAACTGAAGCATACATGGCCCACCTAAGGGGGCAGCCATAACTCAGCTCCGGCTGACTGCTCAACGGGGACTGTCAGGAACTCACTAGCAGAGATGCAATGTGACTCCAGCAGTAAAGGTGTCTGGAAAATGTTGGACTCTCTGTGTTTAACCTTCTGTGACTGTTTACTAGTAACTCTCTGTAGCCTCAGGTCAGCTGACTACCCAGAAAACCAGAATTCTGCCCAAAGGTAAATGTCATGTTCCCAGGAAGGAGGTTAATGAATGTGTAGTGTAGATAACTGCCTGATATTGTGTTAACTTAGAAATGCATTGTTTTTTCTGATGGTCTATGTAACTACCTATGGTTTTACCATTAACCTACAAAAAGGAGTTCCTGTCCTGGGACATATGATCTTTTCCAGGCCGGTCACTGGGAGCAGCTGCTTTGCCCGTGTATGTTAGTTTCTCCTATTAAAACTCATGAATTTGAACAAGGCTCCGTATGAGTTCTTTGGAATTGATCCTAAATTTAGATTTTGGGGGCTTTCCCCCAAGGACAGGTAAAGCAGCTATTATCAGACCTCATTTATAACTTTCAGTTTTTTGTAAAGCAATGTACAAGCCTACATGTGGCACACAGACTTGATCAGTTTATTAAATGTACCTGCTTGTTTGCTCTAGTATACTTCCAAGTTGACTCTGACATGCAGGATTGTGCCATTAAGTGTCTCTCAAATGATATACTATTCGTAGCTGACATTCTCTGCAAGCAAAGGAGGAAAGACTATGTGTTTCAGGTCACTTTGTATGACTCCTGCAGAGCAGTGAACATAATTATGCATGTAAAAAATGTTCTTACCAGAGTCATCTACATCAGACTAAAAGGTATCAAATCATTTAGTTTGGCCTAAATATTTTATGAACTAGAAATATATAGACTTCGCCCTTATCTCAGATTTCTATATACATATAATTTCTACATATATCTCGGATTTCTATATACGTATATATAATTTTAAGGAGTTCTAATTGGCCAGAAACACACACACAAAAAAAAACATTAAAGTTTTACCCTCCACCCACCTCCACACATCCAAGCAGTGAATGGCCATTCAAGTCTGAACTGAGAGCTGAATCCCTAAAATAATCAAAGACAGATCTATTCCTGCATCTACAAATCAGGCTGATGACACATGAAAATTATTTTCTTTAATTAATTTTTTATATATTTTCATTGATTTCAGGGAGGAAGGGAGAGGGAGAGAGAGATAAACATCAATGAGAGAGAATCATTGATCAGCTGCCTCCTGCACGCCCCGTACTGGGGATCGAGCCTGCAACCTGAATATGTGCCCTTGACTAGAATCGAACTAAGGAAATCTATCCACTGAGCCAAACCCGTCTAGGGTGACACATGAAAACTCTTTAATATGCCAATGAAAAAACCAAGAGTGAAAACATTCTTTCCAAATAGATAGGGACTCAATAAAAAAATGAAGGTGATATCTGGAGGGTGACTGGTACATGGTGGTCTTAACTGTCGCTAAATAAAACCCAAATCAAATGGCCTCATGTGGTTTTGGGGTCTCTGATCTACACATGATTATTTGCTACCACATTGAGATTATTGAACCACACACTAGTATATTATCCAAAGACCAAAATGGGAATTTAACAAATGAATTCCTCCTTAACTACAAAGAAAATACAGATAACTAACTCCAAATTACCCAAGCTAATATGGAGACAGGAGAGAATAAAACATGAGATATAATTAGAAAATTGCTTATATTAAAAAGTATCTTTAATGTTAGCAAATATGAAAGTTGGCAACTTACTGAAAATTCCCAAGACATTAAAAAATAATTTTAAAAAATCACCTGAATAAAGATCTCTCTATTCACCCTCCCTATCCTGTTTCCATCTCCACAATATACGTGAATTGTAATAAACCTGCCCCCAACTTTGGCTTTTGCTATTATTCTCATATGCAGCCAGAGACATTGAAATAATAACTTGCTAATTTCCTCCTCTAGGAGAAAAGAAAGTGGCTTATAAATTCCCATTGATGAATACAATTTGAGAAAATACAGTATTTAACTATATTAACAAGATTAGTAAGATAACAGGGCTACTAAGACTTGGACACAAAATCTGCTTCTCAAAACTTGGTACAGATGAAATCAATGTTTATTACAGTTTACAGATATATGAGAGGCTAAAAAATCTCCAAAAAGAATATAAACTGGTACACTATCCATAAGTTAAGTGAATCCATGGAATTCCATGCCTATATCTCTGTTAAGCACAACAAATAGGAGGATTAGAATTCCACTAAAGGTAATTCAGAAGTGGGAGTAACTATGACATACACATGGTGAAATATTTTTTTAAAAGGTCTTTTATTTCATTTCCCTTAAAAAGTGAGTACTTCTATTAGTACCATTTTCTTTCCATCTTTAGGCAAAGTGGCTACCTAATATGCAGAAATTAATACCACAATCTTTATTCCAACAATCACAATAAGACCTAAAAATTAGCTTAAAATTTAACTTCCTCCATGATTTACATATGAATAACATGAATAAAGTTATGTATTATTTAAAATACCTCTACATAAAACCACTCAGTGTTGATATTAATAAACTGTTTTCAATAAATGACTTATTTTATTAAAAAATAAATTCCTTTAAAATGTACTTTTCAGTTTTTACTTTTATGATTTCTTTGCATGTACAAATGTATATTATGTCCACCATTTAGCTAACCTATAATATAAATTTTTCCTGCACACATATAGTCACACACATATACAACATAAAATCCACTTAAATTTCTTCTATTCTAACTTTTCTGAATGTTATAGTATAAAAATAAAAATACCAAAAGCAAATAAATCATCATGAAAACCTTAACATTTCAAATGCAAATGTTATAAAATTAACCTGTACAAACACTGAAAGGATGAATATGCAAAAAGTAAAAACATTTTTTTACTGAGTATTACAGAAGCTTCATTTTTTTTCTAAAGAAACAACTTCTAGAGATGGGAAGAATTGGGAACTGCATTGTTTACGTTATGATTAACATCCACACTACTCAAACTTCAACAGTTCAGGGGCCAGATAAAAATGTTTTTGGCCCATTAAAGATTGAAAGATGGAAATTAAAGTACTAAGGAAAATTCTTTGTAAAGTTATAGCAAATTTAAAACATTTAAAAGTATCTGGATTCTGAAAAATTGAAACCAATATTTCTTTTGTTAAGCACTTTCTTTAAAATGCTGATTACTCATCCTAAAGAATGTACTACTTAAAACCACCACTAGATGACAACCTTGCTTCACAAATAAAATACTATCATACTAGTATTGGAAGCTAAGACTCCAAAGATGTACTAAATTATTAGCTTTAAGTTTCTGACATTTGTGGCTTTGTTGTTGTTGTTGTTGTTTTGGGGGAGTATAGATAGCAAAGGAAATAAAATAGGCTATTATAGTTTTAGAATTTGTGTTTGCTATGAAGATCACACAGGATTTTTTAAAAACTCATTTAATAAGCATTCAAGAGATCTATCTCCTCATAAGAAAAACAAATTGAAGTATATCAATAAGATGATTTTTCTCTCCTATTCTCTCCCACATTCATCCTTTGGAAACAGAGACTTATAAAAGTACACATAATTTATTAGAGATTAATGGGGGTTTTTTTGCAGTGAAATAGCTACAAAGAGTATTTTCAACATTATTTCAATAGCTGCTTTTCTCTGACATCAAAATAAATAAGCATGATAATTTTTAGATAATAACTGTAAGAAGATAGGTGACAATAAATCACAACTATTTTTTATGACTCACTTTCAGATATTAAAATATTTCCCTCATACATATACCAACTCAAGAAGACAGTATCACTAGAATGTTTATTTGGCATAAAAAAATTATAATAGCTGAGCAAATAAACATTTGTAAACCCCTTGAAACTCCATAATTGAGATATTACAAAGTATTGTGGCAATGGGCACCTATCTATGTTATTATTCATTTTTGCAAACCATACTTTCACATAAATTTAGAAGTATAAAATGAAAGCCTGGATATTTTTACTTTCATTAGAGATTATAATTTATGTCCTTCCTTTAATTCAACATTTTCATACTTTAATTCAGAAGCAGAGCTAAGGTTATTTTTTAACTCATTTTAACATGTAAGATTATATATTCCTGTCACATTTTCTCAGCACAGAGGTGATAACTATAAAAGCATATTTCAGGTGGAAAGGTCACTTCAGACCTGATGCCCTGTGCAGTGACCACGGCAATACATCAGTACCTGCAGAGTCCATGCCAAGGACCTGTCAGGGTTCACCCCAGGAGACTGCATACTCAGTTAAAAGTTTACTTAAGAAACGCTATTTAGGATTTCCACCGCCAGTCGGCCTGATGGTCAAATCCCTCTAGTGTTAACTACAACAATTAAGGCTTCGCTAGAACAAGACTGCGCACAGAGACCACAAGGGGGTGCACCAAGAAAGCATAAAAGATGCGGAGACAAAAAAACATGACAGAAATGGAGGATATGGAGCTAAGAATCGCAATTTTGAGGGCTTGCCATAAATTTGTGCAGAGCCTCACGAAAACTAATGAGACCCTCGATGCTACGATAAAGAAATTAGAAAGTAAGCATACACGGACTGAAATAAAGAATATTATACCCAATAGCAGACCAGAGGAGTGCAAGAATCAAACCAAAGATTCGACAAAAAACACCCAATTGGAAAAGCATAATGAAAAAAGAATCCAAAAGTGTGAAGACAGCGTAAGGAGCCTCTGGGACAGCTTTAAGCGGACTAATATCAGAGTCATTGGAGTCCCAGAAGATGAGAGACAGCAAGATATTGAAAACCTATTTCAAGAAATAATGGCAGAAAACTTCCCCCACCTAGTGAAAGAAATGGACTTACAGGTCCAAGAAGCGAAGAGAACCCCAAACAAAAGGAATCCAAAGAGGACCACACCAAGACACATCATCATTAAAATGCCAAGAGCAAAAGACAAAGAGAAAATCTTAAAAGCAGCAAGAGAAAGAGGCTCAATTACCTACAAGGGAATACCCATACGACTGTCAGCTGATTTCTCAACAGAAACTTTGCAGGCCAGAAGGGAATGGCAAGAAATATTCAAAGTGCTGAATACCAAGAACCTACAACCAAGACTACTTTATCCAGCAAAGCTATCATTCAGAATTGAAGGTCAGATAAAGAGCTTCACAGATAAGGAAAAACTAAAGGAGTTCATCACCGCCAAACCAGTATTATATGAAATGCTGAAAGGTATCCTTTAAGAAGAGGAAGAAGAAAAAGGTAAAGATACAAATTATGAACAACAAATATGCATCTATCAACAAATGAATCTAAGAATCAAGTGAATAAATAACCTGATGTACAGAATGAACTGGTGACTATAATGAATCAGGGACATAGAAAGGGAATGGACTGACTATTCTTGGGGGGGAAAGGGGAATGGGAGATTCGGGAAGAGACTGGACAAAAATCATGCACCTATGGATGAACTCAGTGGGTGGGGAGTGAGGGTGGAGGGTGGGGTGGGAGCTGGAAGGAAGGGAGTTATGGGGGAAAAAAAGAGGAACAAATGTAATAATCTGAACAATAAAGATTTTAAAAAATAAATAAATAAATAAATAAATAAATAAATAAAAAAGAAACGCTATTTAAAAATGCATGATATCATTACAAAATTTAGAAGGCATTTTTATAAATAACTTGAAGAGACTGTCATCTAATCTGTTTAGAACTAGATACAAATCTCAGCCTCACCCTTGAATACATGTGGGATCCTAGGCAACTTATCTTCCTGTGCCTCAGTTTCTTCCTCTAAAGAAGATGGAGCCATTAATGGAAATACAGACTGATAGAGTTGTTCTTAAGAATAAACGAGACAGCATGAAATACTTAGCACATGTTTGCTAAAAAGTAGATGCCAAATAAATATTGGTTTTCTTCCTTCTTAAACACTAACCTTGGTGCTTATTCTAGAAAATATTTTCAAAACATAATGATACTCAAAGATGTCTTCTGGGTTTTTAGAAGAAAGCAAAAGAATGAAATTTGCCTGACAATAAAGGGTATTTCCTGCCCTAGCCAGTTTGGCTCAGTGGATAGAGCCTTGGCTGGCGGACTGAAGGGTCCTGGATTCAACTCCGGTTAAGGGCATGTACCTCAGTTGCAAACTTGATCCCCAGCCCTAGGCACATGCAGGAAGCAACAATCGATGTGTTTGTCTCACATGAATGTTTCTTTCTCTCCGCCTCCCTATCTCCCTTCCATTCTCTCTAAAAATCAATGGAAAAAAATCCTTGAGTGAGGATTAACGAATGAATGAAGGGTATTTCCTCAAAGGCTACAATTAATAGTCAAAAGTGTATGCACATATTATAGGAAGACTGAACTACATATTTCTATAATACTAACCACCTAGAGTTCACTGAGATCTGAGGGAAAAAACGTCAAAAAGATTTAAAGAATTTTATTATTTAATTTCTTAAAATCTTCCAATTTTACACATATGGATAAATATGCAGTTTTTAGGGTGTAATAACATAGTTTATAACAATAAGAAAATCAGTTATTCCATGAGAATGTGCAGCTATTTCTGTCCCAAACAGAATTTCCAATGCAAAATACATTGCCATCATTTTTGCCTAATCTACCATTTATATCAATATTTAAAACAATGATGTCAAGAAACAGCTGGGAAGTAATAAGTTTAAAATTCTACAGCACAGAGAATTATAATATCTAATTTTCAAATTAGAAATTTTATAATTTACTTATAATTTAAACTAATACTATTCATTCAAAAATTTAAAAATGAAAATCTACTTCAATTACCATACCCAATTATATCAAATATCTATTTGTCTGTAGTGTACGTAATCATATATTGTACCATCTAATAGCATAACAATTCTTCATAAATTAAAATGAAATGAAAATAAGACCTAAAAATCTAAAATAGTAGTCACTTAAATATGCTATTAAATAAAATAATTCTGCCAAGAGTGAAATAGTATATATATAAATGATATACATATCATTTAGTCAAAAAATAAAAATTAATAACTTTAATTTCTTTAAAATGTATCTTAAATATAAAATGCTTGGCAGTAATTAAATTTTTGGATATTAAAATGCTGCAAAGAAATTTTAAAATTTTAATTTTTTAGCTTAGAAGACATGTTTTAAACATATACCCATACCTCTCTGTAGTGGGCTCAATGGTGATAACCAAATGTTCTAATTTCTGGAACCTGTGGATGTTACTTTATTTGCAAAAAATGGTCTAACAGATGAAAGTAAGTTAAGGAACTTGAGATGATTATCCAGGTAAGCCCTAAATCCATTGATAAGTGACCTGATAAGAGAGAGGCAGGAGTTTTGAGACAGACACACAGAGGAGAGGCTGTATAAAGATGAAAGCAGATATTGGAGTGAAATCTCAAACCAAGGAATGTCAGCAGCCACCAGAACCTGGAAGAGGCAAGTAACTGATTCTCCCCTGTTCCTCTGGAAGGAATACAACTCTGCACACACCTTCATTTCAGACTTCTGGGCTGCAGACCTGTGAAAGTACATTTCTACTGCTTTAAGCCACCCAGTTTGTGGTGGTGATCTGTGATAGTAGCCATAGAACATGAATAAATCTCTTATGAATTTAAGTAATTGTTTGAGAAGTATTGATTCAATTAAATTAAAAAACAAAACTTGTGAAAGGTCATTTTTAGAACAATCTATGAAAAGGAACATATTCTCTTCAATTTAAATGCCTTGACTCATTAATTGTTCCTGAATGAATTCTTTCAGTGAATTTGTTTGAATTGTTTAAGTCGACAAATAATAAAACATGAACTGTACAAAGGTATAATTAAAAATTGATAGTGGGCCACCCTAATTGGTTTGGTTCAGTGGATGGAGCATTGGCCTGTGAACTGAAGGGTGCCAGGTTCAACTGCGGTCAAGGGCACATGCCCGGGTTGCAGGCTCGATCCCCAGTAGGGGTGTTCAGGAGGCAGCTGATCAATGATTCTGTCTCATCATTGAAGTTTCTATCTCTCCCTCTTCCTCTCTGAAATAAAAAATTTTTAAAAAGTTGATAGTGGTCCCTAGCCCGCATGACTTGGTGGTTAGACTATTGGCCTGCACACCGGAGGGTCTCAGGTTCGATTCCCAGTCAAGGACATGTACCTGGGTTGCAGGTTCCATCCCTGGCCCTGGTCAGGGAGTGAACCTGGTCAAGGGATGTGTGCAGAAGGCAACCAACTGATGTGTCTCACATGGATGTTTCTCTCCCCCCACCCCTTCCACCCTCTCTAAAAATCAATGGAAAGATATCCTCCAGTGATGATTTAAAAAACAACACACAAAAAAACTTGATAGGACCAGTATATCCTTTAGATAGATAGATAGATAGATAGATAGATAGATAGATAGATAGATATAAAGATATATTTAAGTTTGAAATTATCCTCGAATAAAGTTATAAAAAAGTAAATAAATAGACTAATTTTGTACAAAATTTTCTGCAATAGATCTTTTCACTTAAGAATATATGATGGCCAGTCATCAGAGGAATGGCAGCATGAGAAAGACCCTTGTCCTCCCCAACCCTGAAATTTCAACAAGTTAACCAACTATCATTCAACAAAGAAATCCCTGCTCAGTATAGACATATGCTTGAGAGACCTGCACATTGAAATATCTAAAGGTAGGCAAACAGGAATAAACAGGGAAACGAGAAGGGAGGAAAGCGCAAATAGCCCGCAGACACAGCCCTGCACTGGGAGCTCGCTCTGCAGCCAGGAGAAGAAAGGAAGCAGGGCAAGGGGGTGAGGGAGAGAACAGTGTCTGAGTGACAGAGAACAAAATTCTGCCATGTGGTTCTCCACTGATTCCTGGTCAGGGCACATGCCCAGGATATGGGCTCCATCCCCAGTGAGGGGTGCACAGGAGGCAGCCGATTGATTATTCTCTCTCATCATTGATGTTTCTCTCTCTTCCTCTCCCTTCCTCTCTGAAATCAATAAAAAATATATTTTTTAAAAATGACTGCGTTCTGAAAATACTCAATAAGATGGAAGAAAATACAGACAGGCAAGGCAGTTCAATGCATTCAGAAAATCAATGAACAAAAACAAGTACTTTACTAAAAAGATTGAGACTTTAAAAAAGAATCAATCAGCCCTAACCGGTTTGGCTCAGTGGATAGAGCGTTGGCCTGCAGACTGAAAGGTCCCAGGTTCGATTCCGGTCAAGGGCATGTACCTTGGTTGTGGGCACAGCCCCAGTAGGGGGTGTGCAAGAGGCAGCTGATCGATGTTTCTCTCTCATCGATGTTTCTGACTCTCTATCCCTCTCCCTTCCTCTCTGTAAAAAATCAATAAAATATATTTAAAAATAAATAAATAAAAAAGAATCAATCAGAAATCCTGGAAATGAAGCATGCAATTAAGGATTTTAAGAGTGAACTACTGAGTATAGAAAACAGAGCCAACCAGATGGAGTAAAGAATTAGTGACTGCGCATAAAGAAAAATGAGAGAGATCTACAAGAATTATCTGACTCCATCAGAAAAAGCCAAATTAGAATTATAGGCATTCCAGAGGAAGAGGAAAAGTAGCATGGAATGGAGAGTGTATTCGAACCAATAGTGAATGAGAACTTCCCAAACCTATGGGAAGAACTAGATCCTCGAATCCAAGAAACAAACAAACTTAGTTACTTCAATCCAAAAAGGCCCTCTACCAGATACTTTGTGTTAAAACTGTAAAAAATTAATGACAAAGAAAAATATTCTCAAAGCAGCCAGGAAAAAGGAGGAGGTGACCTACAAAGGAAAACTCATCAGAATTTCATCTGACTTCTCAGCAGAAACTCCACAAGCCAGAAGAGAGTGGAACCAAATATTCAAATGCCTGAAAGAAAGAAATTACCAGCCACAAATAATATATCCAGCAAAGTTATCCTTTAAATATGAAGGAAATAAAGATATTCCAAGACATACAGAAGCTGAGGGATTTTATCACCAGAAAACTTTCATTGCAGGACATACTCAAGGGAGTTATTGCACCTGAAAGAAAGAACATAAGGCTACAACACTACCAGTAAGATCACATTTATAGCATAAACAGGGTTAATTTGTGACAACAAAAACATAAAAGGGAGGGGTAAAGGTCTGAACTGGCAAAGGAGGATAAAGATCAGAAACACTCAAAATAAAAAAAGTTACAGTACATATGCAAGTTTATTTTTTATAAACCTAATGATAAACGCACACAAAAAACCCCAAACCAGGACACATGGCTTCAAAAAAGAGGTATGGAATACTACCAAACAAAAACAACAGACAGAAACACAAAGGAAAAGAACTGATGGAGGCACAGAGCTACCAGAAGACAAAAGATAAAATGACTATAGGAAATCCTCATACATCAATAATTACCCTAAATGGCAATTGTCTGAATTCACCAATAAAGAGGCACAGAGTAGCAGAGTGGATCAAAAAACAAAACCCAACCATATGCAGCCTACCAGAGACACATCTAAGCTGCAAAGACAAAGAATTCAAAGTAAAGGGGTGGAAAATGATTCTCCAAGCAAATAACATCCACAGAAAAGCAGGTATAGCCATACTTATATCTGAAAAAATAGATTTTTTAAAAATATTTTTTATTGATTTTTTACAGAGAGGAAGGGAGAGGGATAGAGAGTCAGAAACATCGATGAGAGAGAAACATCGACCAGCTGCCTCCTGCACACCTCCCACTGGGGATGTGCCCGCAACCAAGGTACATGCCCTTGACCAGAATCAAACCCGGGACCTTTCAGTCCGCAGGCGGACGCTCTATCCACTGAGCCAAGCCGGTTTGGCTGAAAAAATAGATTTAAAGATAACAACAGACAAAGCTGGACACTTTATAATGATAAAGGGCACACTACATCAAGAAAACATAACACTTCTTAATATGTATGCACCCAACCAGGGAGCACTGAAATATATAAAGCAACTACTCACAGCACAACAGGGAGAAACAGATCAAAACACAATCATAGTTGGGGACCTTAATACTCCATTGACAGCTCTAGGCAGATCAACCAAACAGAAAGTCAATAAAGAAATATGGGCCTTAAATGAAACACTAGACCAAAGGGACATAACTGACATTTACAGAACCTTTCATCCTAGAACATCAGATTATACATTATTTTCCAGTGCACATGGAACATTCTCAAGGATAGACCATATGTTTTATCACAAAACTAGTATCAACAAATTCAAGAAGACTGAAACTATACAAAGCATATTCTCTGACTACGATGCCTTGAAATTAGAAATCAATTGCAAAAATGAAGTAAAGAAACCCACAAATACATGGAGACTAAACAACATACTTCTAATAAATGACTGGGTCAAAAAAAGATGTGATCAAAAGAAATATAGAAATAAATGAGAATGGCAATACAACCTATCAGAACTGGGATGCAGCATAAGCAGGAATAAGAGGGAAGTTTCTATCATTACAGGCCTATCTCAAGAAATAAGAGAAATCCCGAGTAAACAACCTAACATCACATCTTAAAGTACTAGAAAAAAAACAAAAGCAACCCAAAGTCAGCAGAAAAAGAGGAAATAATAAAAATCAGAGCACAAATGAATGAAATAGAGAACAAAAAGACTATACAAAAATTTAATAAAACAAAGAGTTGGTTCTTAGAAAAGATCAATGAAATTGACAAACCCCTGGCTAGACTCACTAAGGTAAAAAGGGAAAAGACCCGTATAAACATAATCAGAAATGAGAGAGAAGTCACCACAGATATCTTAGATATAGAAAGGATCATACTAGAATATTATGAAAGACTATCTGCCACCAAATTTAATAACATTGAAAAAATAGATAAGTTCCTAGAATTGTATAACCTTCCTTGATTAAATCATGAAGAATGGAAAATCTAAATAGACCTATCAGTAGTGAGGAAATTTAAACCACCATCAAAAAAATATAAAATTCCAGGACCAGGTGGCTTCACCAGTGAATTCTACCAAACGTTCAAAGAAGATTTAAAACCTATCCTTCTCAAACTCTTCCAAAAAACTGAAGAAGAGGCAAACCTTCCTAACACATTCTATTAGGCCAATATAACCCTGATATCAATTCCTGGCAAAGATAACACAAAAAAAGAAAACTAAGACCAGTATATCTGATGAATACAGATGCAAAAATTCTAGACAAAATACTAGCAAATTAAATACAACAGTACATCCAAAAAATGATACATCACAATCAAGTGGGGTTCATTTCAGGGGCACAAGGATGGTTCAACATATACAAATTAATCAATGTAATACACCACATCAACACAAGAAAGGACAAAAATTGTATGATCTTATCAAGAGATGTAGACAAAGCATTTGATATGATACAATATCCACTTATGATTAAAACACTCAATAAAATAGAAATAGAAGGAAAGTACCTCAACATAACAAAGGCCATCCTATCTAATAAAAGAGAAACATGGCAATTAGCCGTACCTCCACTACCCTTCCCATTGGCTAATCAGGGCGATATGCAAATCAACTGCCAGCCAAGATGGCAGCCGGCAGCCAGGCAGCTTGAAGCGAACATGAGGCTTGCTTGCTTCAGTGACGGAGGAAGCCAACGTTCCCCGCCTGTCGCTGCCGGCCTCTGAGCTTGCAGTTTGAAACATTGTTACAAATATAGAAGCTAAACAAAACCAGAAACCTGCTTTCAGCCAGCTGGGATCTCAGAGCTGGAGTTGAAACAGTGTTTCGATTATAGAACCCAAACAAACCAGATACCTGCTTTCAGCAGCCGAGGCCTCAGAGCTGGAGCCAAGCCTCAGAGCTAAAGCTGGCCCAGAATAAAAAAAAAAAGAAAAAAAGGAGCAGTTGGGAGCTTCAGTCACCCACCAGCCTGAAAACAGCCCTCAGCCCCTCACCCAGACTGGCCAGGCACCCCAGTGGGGACCTCCACCCTGAAGGGGGTGTGACCAGCTGCAAACAGCCATCAGCCCCTCACCCAGGCTGGCCAGGCACCCAAGCGGGACCCCCACCCTGATCCAGGACACCCTTCAGGGCAAACCAGCCGGCCCCCACCCGTGCACCAGGTCTCTATCCTATATAGTAAAAGGGTAATATGCCTCCCGGCACCCAGATCAGCAGAGCAGCGAGGCCTCCCGGCACCGGGATCAGCGTAACAGGGGGCAGCGCCCAAACCCCCAGATCGCCCTGCGGCTCTGTGTGTGACAGGGGGTGGGGCCACAACCTCCCTATCTGCCCTGCTCTGTTCGTGACAGGGGAAGGCGCCCCAACCCCCTGATCAGCCCTGCTCTGTGCCTGATAGGGGGGACCTCCCCAACCCCCTGTGCACTGGGCCTCTAGTCTATATATATAAAAACCTAAGTGACCGAACAACTGCTCATCCAGTCAACTGGTCCCTATGACATGCATTGACCACCAGGGGGCAGATGCTCAAGGCAGGAGCTGCCCCCTGGTGGTCAGTGCGCTCCCACAGTGGGAGCGCTGCTCAGCTGACCGCCGGGCGACAGACACCAGGCTCACAGCTGGTAAACGCAGCTGCGGTATGAGCCTTTCCTGCCTCCGCAGCAGCGCTACTGAGAGGCAGTGGCAGGCACAGCGGGGCCAGGATAAGCATGAGCGGTGCGCGCCCAGCCTGGGCTTGGGCTCCTCCTGCCACTTCGCACACTACTACTTCCCTCGAGGGATGTCAGACTGCTGGTTTCGGCCCAATCCCCGCAGTCCAAAACTGGCAGTCCGACATCCCCTGAGGGGTCCTGGATTGCAAGAGGGCACAGGCCAGGCTAAGGGACCCCACTGGTGCACAAATCCGTGCACCAGGCCTGTAGTATATGATAAACCCTCAGTTAATATCATACTCGATGGTGAAAAATTGAAAGCTTTTCCTCTAAGATCAGGAACAAGACAAGGATGTCCACACTCAACACTCTTATTCAACATAGTGCTGTAAGTCCGAGCCAGAGCAATAAAGCAAGAGAAATAAATAAAAGGCATTCAAATAGGGAAGAAAGAAATCAAACTATCACTTTCTGCAGACGACATGATTCTTTACATAAAAAACCCTAAAGACTCCACCAAAAAAACTATTAGAAACAAGAAACAAATATAGTAAAGTTGTAAGATACAAAGTCAATGTGCAAAAATCCATTGCCTTCCTGTATACTAACAACAAAACTTTAGAAAAAGAAAAGAAGAAAACAATTCCTGTGGCAATCACAGCCCAAAGAATAAAACACCTAGGAATAAACTTAACAAAGAATGTGAAAGACCTACATACTGAAAATTACAAAGCATTATTAAAATAGATTGAAAAAGACACAACAAAATGGAAAAATATCCTGTGTTCCTGGAACAGAATAGCGAGCCCAGCTATAAAACCACATGTATATGGACAAATAATTTTTGACAAAGGAGCCAGAAATACACAATGGAGTAAAGATAGTTTCTTCAATAAATGGTGCTGGGAAAACTGGAAAGTCATATGCAAATGAATGAAATTGGATACAGTTTAATTCCATGTACAAAAATTAATTCAAAATGACCCAAAGATCTAAATATACAACCTGAAACAATAAGTTATATAGGAGAAAATATAGGTACCAAACTTACGGACATTGGTCATAGAGAACATTTTATGAACTTGAGCCCCAAGACAAGGGAAGTAAAGGCAAAAATAAATGAATGGGACTATATCAAACTAAAAAGGTTCTGCACCCAAAAACCTCAAAATCATGTATTCACAAAGATATATGCACCCCTAGGTTCACTGCAGCATTATTCATGGTGGTCAAGACATAGGAACAACCAAAGTGTCCTGTGAGAGAGGACTGGATAAGAAGATGTGGTACATATACACAATGGATTATTACTCAGCCATAAGAAAGGATGAAATAGCGCCATTTGTAATAGCATGGATGGACCCTGAGAACATTATGCTAAGTGAAATAAGTCAGTTAGAAAAAGCTAAGAAACATATGATTTTACTCACATGTGGGATATAAAACTGAAACTCATGAACACAAACAGCAGTATGGTGGTTGCCAGAGGGAAGAAGGTGGAGGGAGAAGTGAGTTCCAATGTATGGTGACAGGAGAAGATTTGACTTTGGGTGGTGGACACATGGTGCAATATACAGATTTTATAACATAGAAAACCCACACCTGAAACCTATATGTTCATGTTGACCAATGTCACCCTTTAAATTTTTTTTAAAAGAACATATGATGGCAAACTTCTTTGTCAAACATACATACAGGGTGGGGCAAAAGTAGGTTTACAGTTGTTCATATGGAAAATGCATCTATAATAATAAAAGCGTAATATGCTAATTAGACCAGACAACCTTCCGGACGAAGCCAGGGCTGCAAGGAAAGCCCAGGTTCCAGGTGCCAGAGGGAAGTCGGTGCCGGCAGCTGAGAGAAGGAAGGCCTACTCTTGCACAAATTTCATGCATCAGGCCTCTAGTTAATAAATGATAATGTAAGAATAAACTCTGTGCCCTAACCGGTTTGGCTTAGTGAACAGAGCATCAGCCTGCAGACTTAGGTGTCCCAGGTTCAATTCTAGTCAAGGGCATGTACCTTGGTTGCGGGCACATCCCCAATAGGGGGTGTGCAGGAGGCAGGTGATCAATGTTTCTCTTTCATTGATGTTTCTAACTCTCTATCCCTTTCCCTTCCTCTCTAAAAAAATCAATAAAATATATATTTTTTAAAAAGAACAAACTGCGGTTTCATGAACTCACAACTATAAACCGATTTTTGCCATACCCCGTATTCTTAGAATGAGGAAAAATAACTTTATTGTTGAAGTATTACAGATGTCCCCTTTGTTTTTTTTCCCCATTGACCCCTTCCACCCACATCCACCCCACCCCAAGGCCTTCACCACTTTATTGTCTATGTCCATGGGTTATACATATGTGCATATAAGTTCCCTGATTAATCTCTCCCCACCCTCCTACTGAGGATCTAGGCCAAAACCAAGGCATGTGCCCTGAACGGAACCAAACTGTGACCTCCTGGTTCAGAGGTCGGTGCTAAACCACTGAGCCATACCAGCCAAGCCAGTGTGATTCCATTTAGATAAAATTTTTGAAAAAGCAAAACTATAGTGACAGAAGGCAGAGGTCATAGGATGCCTGGAGTCAGGGTAAGGGAGGGGATCAAATGCAAAGTACTGGAAGGTGAGAAATTAATTTACACAATTGGATACAATTACCAAATCCATCAAACTGTACTCTTAAAACTGGTGAATTTAACTGTATGTAAATAGCTCCTTAATAAACATAAAAGGGGAGGAAAAACAAGATGCAAGAAGTCTAAAATTATATACAACCAAAAAAAATAAAGGATCTATATTTTAAATGAATACTATAACCACAATGAAATAAAAGCTAACCCAAGAAACATTAAAAATATTAAATGTTTAATGTTAAATTAAATATTAAAAACTAAACAAATCTTGAACTCTATTATGTAGGTTTCTTCTTCTACAGTGGCATGGGTGTAGCAACTCTGCAGAAACTACTTTGAGCAAATGAGTAAATATACTGATGATGCTGGGAGCCAGGGTTCTCACCGTTGGAGAAGGGATATACAAATACAGATGGCTGAAGGCTAGAAGTAAACCTCTGGTGTTGAACTAGAAATAGAACATTCACATTAAACTCATGATTTTACATTTACTAGTATATATCAATTTATTCATATCTGCGTGTGGACTGTCCAGAAACCATGTAATGATTATATATTCATTAATCTTCACGAAAGAAGCCCTAATATGACTCCATTTAAAAAGTGCTATAATATTGTAAGAAAGCCCTAAAGACTCCACCAGGAAACCACTAGACTTAATAAATGAATTCGGCAAGGTAGCAGGATACAAAATTAACATCCACAAATCAATGGCATTTTTATACACCAACTAGAGGCCCAGTGCACGGAATTCATGCACTGGTGGGGGGCCTGGCCTGTGGGGATCGGCCTGCTGTGGGAGCGCCACTCATCCTGGCCAGCCGAGCGGCTGTGGACCCTCTAAGTGGCTGCTTCCTGGTCCAGCATCTTTCATGGAGCCGGAGCACTCACCTCTCCAGGGGACCTGGTCGGGGCCGGGCCCAGGGACAATAACACTGAGAGGCAGTGGAGTAGGCCTCAGTTCCGTGGCAGCCAAGAACCCACCGCCCAGCCTCTGGGGTCAGCTCTGCGAGCCCAGCAGCAGTGCTGCGTGGCCTGCGGGCATCCAGAGGAGGTGGCGGGGAGCGAGGAGGAGGAGCCTGGGTCGAGGAGGCAACTATCACAGCCTGTGTTCCTGCCCATCAGCCTGGGGCTCCCAGCAGGAGCAGCTGCTCATCCCAGTCAGCTGAGCAGTGCTCCCACTGTGGTAGCACCCTGACCACCAGGAGGTAGCTCCTGCATTGAGTGTCTGCCCCTGGTGGTCAGTGCACATCATAGCGACTGGTTGACCGTTCATTCTGGTCGTTCCACCGTTTGGTCGCCGGGCTTTTATTATATAGGATAATGAACTCTCAGAAAGATAAACAAAAAAAGCAATCCCATTTACCATTGCAACAACAAAAAATAAGATACCTAGGAATAAGCTTAACCAAGGAGATAAAAGACCTTTACTTGAAAAACTATAGGACATTGAAAAAAGAAATAGAGGAAGATACAAACAAATGGAAGCATATACCATGTTCATAAATTAGAAGAATTAACATCATTAAAATGTCTATACTACCCAAAGTAATCTACAGATTCAAAGCAATCCCTATTAAAATACCAATGGCATACTTCACAGAGCTAAAACAATTACTCCAAAAATTTATATGGAACCATAAAAGACCCTGAAAAGCTGCAGCAATCTTGAGAAAGAACGAAATAGGAAGTATCACAATACTGGATATCAAACTGTACTACAAAGCCATTATAACCAAAACAGCCTGGTACTGGCACAAGAACAGGCATATAGACCAATGGATCAGAACAGAGACCCCAGAAATTGACCCACACCATTACGGTCAATTAATATATGACAAAGAAGGCAAGAGCATACAATGGAGTAAAGACAGGCTTTCAACACATGGTGCTTGGAAAACTGAACAGACACAAGCAAATAGATGAAACTAGACCACCAACTTACACCATACACAAGAATAAACTCAAAATCGATAAAAGACTTAAATGTAAGTTCATGAAACCATTAAAACCTTAGAAGAAAACATAGGCAGTAAAATCTCAGACATCTCACGTAGCAATATGTTTATGGATACATCTCCTACGATAAAGGAAACTAAGGAGAAAATAAACAAATTGGACTACATCAAAATAAAAAGCTTCTGCACAGCATAAGAAACCACCATCAAATTAAAAAGGGAACCCACTAAATGGGAAAACATTTGCCAATGATACATCTGATAAGGGGTTAATATCCAAAATATATAAAGTACTCATACAACTCAACAAAAAGAAGACAATCCAATTTAAAAAATGGGCAGAAGACCTGAACAGACATTTCTCCAAAGATGACATACAGATGGCCAAGAGACACATGAAAAAATGCTCAAAGTCACTATTCATCAGAGAAATGCAAATTAAAACCACAATAAGATATCACTTCACATCTGTCAGAATGGCTATCATCAAAAAATCAACAAACAACAAGTGCTAGTGAGGATGTGGAGAAAAGGAAACACTAGTTCGCTGCTGGTGGAAATGCAGACTGGTGCAGCCACTATGGAAAATAGTATGAAGTTTCCTCAAAAAAAATTAAAAATGGAACTTCCGTTTGACCCAGCAATCCCACTTCTGGGAATATATCCTAAAAATCCCAAAACACAGATCAGAAAGAATATAGGCAACCTATGTTCATAGGAGTGTTATTTACAATAACTAAAATTTGGAAACAGCCCAAGTGCCCATCAGTAGATGAATGGGTAAAAAAGCTGTGGGACATTGACACTATGGAATACTATGTAGCTATGAAAAAAAAGGATGGATCTCTTACCCTTTGGGACAGCATGGATGGACCTGGAAAATACTATGCTAAGTGAAATAAGCCAAACTGAGAAAGAAAAGTATCACATGATCTCACTTATTTGTGGAATCCAATGAACAAAATGAACAGACCAACAAAATAAGACCAAAGCAGGGAGGCATGGAATAGACTCACATACCTTGATGTGGGGTTGGGGGACAAGAAGAGATAAACCAAAGAACTTATATACTTACTAGAGGCCCGGTGCACGAATTCGTGCACAGGTGGTGTCCCTCAGGGTGGCCTGTGGAGATCGGGCCCCAGCTTATGCCCCCAGCCTCACAGCCCCAGCTTGCGCTCCCAGCCTCGTAGCCCTGCAGCCCCACCTGGCACCCTGCCTTGGCCTGGCACTGCCCCCTCACCTACTCCACCATCCCACCTGTGGGGTGATTGATCGGGGCGGGGCCCCCTGCCTAGCTCCCTCAGCACCTGGGAGCCGGGCAGCAGCTCCACCCCCTGCCACCACCGCTGGTCACCGTCTGCAGGGCAATCAGCAAAGCGATCGGCCCCTGATCGCACCTACCTTGACCTGGTGCCGCCCGCTCACCTGCTCCACCATCCTGCCACGGTCCCGCTCTCATCAGGGCCCATCAGGGCTGGCAGTGCCTCCACTGCCTTCCACTGCCAGCGCCACATCGCCGACACCCGCCATGGTCCGCGCCGCCCCCTGGTGGTCAGCGCACATCATAGCAAGAAGTTGAACTCTCAGTCTCCCAGTCGAATGACTGCCCGAGGGGTCAGTTTACATATTAGGCTTTTATTATGTAGGATATGCATAGCCCATGGACACGAGCAATAGGGTGGTGAAGACTTGGGGGGATGGATAGGGCTGGGGGGGGGGGGAAGTGAGGGGGAAATGGGAGATATCTATAATACAGTGGGGCCTTGACTTATGAGTTTAATTCATTCTGAGACCGAGCTCGTTAAGGAGCTCGTTAACTCAAATTACTCTGTCAACTCAATGCAAAAAATCGGCCGGGAGACAGCTGGTATCTCAAAAAACTCGTTAGTCGGGACACTCGTAAGTCAAGGCCCCACTGTGCTATCAACAATAAAAAAAATATTTAAAAATAAAATAAAATAAAAATATAAGTGCTATAAAACAGCCCAACTAGCTTAGCTCAATGGTTGAGCATTGACCTATGAACTGGGAGATAATGGTTCAATTCCTGGTTCAATGCCTGGGTGGTGGGCTCAATCCCCAGTAGAGGGCCTGCAGGAGGCAGCCAATCAATGATTGTCTCCCATTATTGATGCTTCTATCTCTATCTCCCTCTCCTTTCCTCTCTAAAATCAATAAAAAAATATATTTTTAAAAAGTGTTATAAAATATCTGGCATATAAAATTTAGGAACTGTTACAGAATAATAAACTCTCAACATTTATAAGCACCATTTTCCTATAAATATATTTTCCTACTTTAAAGATATACATATAAACAAAGATGATATTTAATCAAATAATACAAATAACTGAATATCTACACTTCAATTACATATTTATAATAGTAGGGGAAGTATTAATTTAAAGCATACCTATAAAAAAACTGTATGTTGACAAAACTGCATTTAGTGAATCCATTTTTTTTTACTTCTTTAATTTAGAAAAATATAAAACTCACATTTTGGCAGTACATTCATCTGTGCAGGTAATTTTAAATATTAAAAACCTTGATATTTTGTCTCTCAAAAAATCTGACACTTCATTGCCAACGGATGTAAATACAATATATAGATAGATTCTAGTGCACACAATGGCACTCATATATCAATTAGGTTACAAGAATTTAACCTTTTACAGGGCAAAACATAAACAAAAAATATTTTTAAGGTTCCTTAAGGGTAAATAGATCTCATGAATTCTCTTCATGAAGTCTGAACAGAAAGACTAGGGTAGACTTTAAGGAGGAAATGGTATCATAGGCTGAGGCTTGAAAGAATGTAACCCTGCAACTAGGACACCAAAAGGTAATCCTGTTTTCCTTCTCATTGGCAACAAAACTATCAGTCATCTCTGTGAATGATAAACCTTGCATGATTAAAAAAACCTCAGAGCTGTGAAATAGGTATGCAAATTGTAGTAGTCAAAGATATATTCTATGTCCAAACTGTAGCATCAGTAATATATTCTATAACTGCAATGTTGAACTAGTATATAGCATCATAAAGTCTATGAAAAGTAAGAAAGGTATCATTTGTCAATTTTATACCTTTTTCAACTGGCAGTTTCCTTGTTTGACAAATATGGAATTTCTCACATCCTCTGCCTTAATAAAGGAATATCTCACTTATAAGTGAAACATATTAATACAATTAAGGCAGATGATTATTATTTTACAAAATCTAGCAGATCACCATTTGTCAAAACAACAGTGTCAAGACCAAGTATCATATTGCTCCTAAAGAAAGTCATGAGACAAGCTAATATAACATATTAAATGCTCTGAGGGGTCCTGCAATAAACAACCTGTTTTCTCTTTTTTAAAATACAGTTGATTAGACAAGGAAACCTACTATCCCATTTAAGATCTGCAGAATGTATTTTAGATTAGTATATTAGTATTTGAGGATTTAACACTATTTTTTTGTAGTCCAAAAGTCTCAACAGAGTAATGTGTAATTTCACTAAGTAACAAATTTGAAGCACATCTGCTGAATGGCTGTTTTGTGGGAATGAGTCACAGAAAGCTTATGCAACCATCAGATATTCAAAGCTCAGTGCAGATTGTCAGTACTCTACTGTAGCCTTCACAAAGAAATCAAGCCATATCCTTCACTAAGTATCACATTGCTTCACCAATAGCAAATGTCTAATCCAGCAATTTTCAACCTTTTTCATCTCATGGCACACATAAACTAATCACTAAAATTCTATGGCACACCAAAAAAATACATTTTTTGCCGATCTGACAAAATAAGTAAGTACAATGAAAAAATAGGTATAATTTTGATTCATTCACACTGAACAGCTACTGGTGTGTTGGCAGTAATGATTTTTTTTTATTTGGCAATCTAAGGAAAAAAGAGTTCAGTGCCCCTGACTAAATAGGTATTGTATGTTTTAAAAATTCTTGAGGCATACCAGTTGAAAATCACTGGTCTAATCTAATTCTTTTTTTTTTTTAATCCTCACCCAATGATATTTTTACCATTTCTTAGAGACAGTGGAAGGGAGGGGAGAAACAGAGAGGGAAACATTGTGAGAGACATATCTATTGGCTGTCTCCCCCATGCACCCCTGGAGCTGGATGGGGCCTGCAAATGAGTTATGTGCCTTTGACCAGAATTGAACCTGAGACCGTTCAGTCTAAGGGTCAACGCTCTATCCACTTAGTCAAACCGGCTACCCACTGATTTTTAGAGAGAGTGGAAAGGAGGGAGGGAGAGAAAGGGTGGAGGGAGGGAGGGAGGGAGGGAGGGAGAGAGAGAGAGAGAGAGAGAGAGAGAGAGAAACATAGATGGGAGAGAGACATATCGATTGGTTGCCTCAAATACACCCCATAACTGGGGATGAGGATTGACCCTGCAACCGGGTAGGTGCCCTTGATAGGGAATAATACCCATGACCCTTTGGTGTGCGGGCTGGTCACTATGACGCGCACTGACCACCAAGGAGCAGACGCTCAATGCAGGAGCTGGCCCCTGGTGGTCAGTGCACTCCCACAGTGGGAGCACCGCTCAGGTGACCGGGATGAGCAGGAGTGGCTCCTCCCCAGCCGCCTGCCGCTTCTTGCACTACTACATCCCTCAGGGGATGTTGGATGCCAGTTTCATCCCAATCCCCACAGGCCAGGCCAAGGGCCTCTAGTATGTAAAATAAGAAAGCTGGCAGAGATGATTTTTAATGACCCATTCGGGTCTGAGTCCTCAAAGACTTTTAAAGGCATGGTATTACGCAGTTCCAACAACTAGAGGTCAACCTTTCCAGCTTGCTGATCCTTTTCCTTAGTTTCTTCAGCCATTTCCTTGAAAGCATCTGATCATACCACTGTAAAACTTGAATTTTAACATTCAGGATAATTCTGAGAGAAGCTTTGCTTTTGAAAAATAATCCTTTCCTCAGAACTCTTTCTTTTCTTTAACCACTATGTGGATCAACCAGGAATGTTTAGGCTGTGTACAACAGAAAACCAGACTGGAAGAAAGCAATATTGGCGGCTGAGACACTGATTAGGAGGCTATTAACATCAATCCAAATCTGAGATGATGATAGCCTGGATTAAGGCAGTGAGAAAGAGGGTACAGATAAGCAGAAACAGACAAGAGGCATTTAGAGATAATACTCTAGAGCACCTGGTGACTCAAGGACCATGAGGGAGAATGAGGATGGAGCATGAGAGTCATTGGTGGGGAGCAGTTTGGGGGAAAGATGATAAGCTCAGGTTAGAGCAAGCTTTACTGATCTGCCTGCAAGTCTACGGAGTGAATGTCCTGCAGCAGCTGAGGAGGAGGAGAGCTGTGATCACCACTGTGCTCTCACAAGCAAGTTACCTTAAATTATACATAAGTTAGCAACGACTCCAAAACCATGCCATTCACCTTCATACTTTCTTTTATTTTTTCCTCTTCTTTCACCTCATCTCCAACCAATTCCTCCAGATGCAGCTCAAAAGCCTCCTCTGTTGCCTTCCTTCAACCAGGATCAGGATTCAACTGATTGTTTTTCTCAGTCCCTTATTAATTAGTAATCACAACATATCACTATATTATTTGCATAAAAAACCAGTCCTCTCCACTTCAGAGTTCCTCAAGGTAAGGCATCCTGCAATTTGTATGACAAACTGAACACATTTTGTGAAAGGACATAAGTAAAGAAATAATTTTAAAAATGAAACATGGTAGTTGATTTCTCTGGGCCTCAGTTTATTATCTGTAAAACTAACATAATAGTAACGTCCTCAATGAGTTAGAGTTGAAGTATAAATATCATAACATATGTAAAGTGCTTATGCCTGTTCCTGGCACACAGAAGAAGTTAATAAATGAGCCTTTAAAATTTAAATAAATAAATAAAGCCTTGAAAAATAAATAAAATTAAGCCTGTAAGAAAGTTTAGGACCAAATTATAAAGGCCCTAAGTATCTTTCACTCAGCTTGTCTCTTTTCCCAGATAAATTCCAAAACGTTAGTACCTGCCCCAGTACATATCCATCATTGATTTTTTTACTCAGAGTGAACCCCAACATCCTTGACACTTCTTGTGCTTCACTAATTTGACAGTAGCCTAGTGTTATGACATTTCAGTTTGGGGCTTTAGCTGTCACTAGGGTAAAACTTTTTGAAACTTTTTATTTATTTATTTATTTATATTTCTTTTTATTTTTTTTTATTTCTTAAAGGATTACAGAAAGCATTACACATGTCTCCCCCCCCCCCCCCTTAACATTCCCCTGGCTTCCCCCACCCCCCAGTGTCTTGTGTCCATTAGTTATTATCATATGCATGCATATAAGTCCTTGAGTTGATCTCCTACCCCCTGCAACCCTCCCCAGGGTTCCCACTGTAGTTTGACATTCTGCTCAATGCTGCTCTGCTTCTCTACCCATTTTTGTTCATCTGTCTATAATGGTCCTTATTATCCATAAATAAGTGAGTTGATGTGGTATTTTTCTCAGCTTCCCAGGGGCCACCTCAGCCTCACAGGGGCCACCTCAGCATCACAGGGGCCGTCTCAACCTCACCGGGGCTGTTGCAAGCTCACCGGGGCCATCTCAACCTCACCGGGGCCGTTTCGACCTCACTGGGGCCGTCTTGACCTCACTGGGGCCGTTGAAACTTTTTAAATGTCTATTTTTAGTAGAGTAGATTATGGATAAAGGGTAGAATTATTTATGAAACAAAAGAGGACGGGAGAGAGGAGAGGAATCAGAACAAGGGGGAAATAAGAAGAGAAGAAAAACAGTCAACATTCTCGCACCCTCCACTGATCAGTGGCATACACTCAAATTCTGGCAATGAGGTATTTGCCCACATTAAAAAGACAAAAAGAAAGCAAGAAAAGGCCCACACACAGGATTTTTCTGTAAAGAAACCAAATGGCCTCTTTGGGAAGAACCAAGATAGCAAGTATGGATTACTGGTTGCCAGAGAAAATAAATGCACCTAATCCTAGCAATTACAGGCCATAAAGGAGTTGGTGATTAAGTAATCCACTCGATTACTCCAGAGCAAATTCAGAAGTCCATCCCTGGGAGTTTTTCTCCTGTCTCATTCTAAAATGTGAACTAATGACCAAATGCTATGGATAACTGGGAAAATCTTACAACATGAAACAGAGACCAAGAATAACAAACAAAAATATAAAAATAGCACCAGGAAAACCAATAATTCAGAAGGGAAAAGGATCTATGATTACTTCCCTCAGAAAGAATCAAGAGATCAAAGAAAAGCAGAGTACCATGAACAATATTAAAGCGTCCATAAAAGAAAATCAGGGTATTATGGAAAATATTAAAGAAAAAAGAGGGCTCCTAGAAATTAAAAATAGTTACCAAAATTAAAACCTAATAGTAAGTTTGGAAAATGTCAAGGAAATCTTTAAGAAAGTAAAACAAGCAAAAAAGGAGAGGAAAAACATGAACCACTGACTTGTTCATTTTAAAATGGTTAATTTTGTAAATTTTACCTCAATAAATTATTTTTTAAGGGGGGAATAATTGGCTAATGTAACTTAAATATCAAAGTTTAACACTTTCGAGCATTGGGTATGAATGGATTCTGTGGCTATATATTATCATTTTGAAAAGTTTGTAATCTGAAAGAAAGAATAAAATAAAACTATTGCTCTAGGATGCCGAGCACTCAAAGGAAGAAAAATATATGGAAAGAAATTGTTTTAAAAACAGGAAACTTTGAAGAGCTATTTGGTTGAATTGAGGTAAACTTTAAAGTTTATTTCTTACAACCCAGCAATTCCAATTCTATGTAAGCATTCTTGCTCTAAATCTCAAACACAAGTACAGGGATATGCACGTAAGGATGTTTCACAAGACTGTAATAAAAAGCATGGAAATTAGAAACAATGTAAATTGTCAATTTGAAAGGGAATTAATTTAAAAAATGTGATGTAATATATCCATACAGTTGACCACTACATAGCAGTTAATAATAATTATATAAATTCACTTAAATATATAATGAATTCTCTTAAATATATAGACACTGTTCTGGGTGCTGGGGATTCCACAATGAGCAAAACTTTGTCCCTGCCATCAGGAGCTTACAAATAGACCTACATATTCCACCAACATGGTAGAAAAAGTAAGCTATGAAATAATAACTCTGCAAACTCTTAAATTCTACATATTATTTATGTACACATATAGGTAAGTGTATTTTTAATAACTTCAAGAATATAGTACATGCAAAAATCATAATAGGTTGCCTATGGAATAGGAAAGAAAGGGATGTGTATCAAAGGGAACTTTTGCCTGAAACTTATCCTTTTTATTAGAAAAAAATAGGAATTCAATGTACCAATTAACAATGTCATTTATTATATTAATCTCTTTATTTCTTACCAAAAAAAGAGAGAACCTAAAGAAATAATCCAAAGGTTCCTACATATATCTAACAAAGGTTCCAAAAAGAGGAAATAGTATAGAGGAAATCAGCAAAGAAAAAATAAAAGTGAATTTTCCAAAGCTGAAGTAAGACATATGTACATTGAAAGAACCCAGTAAAAAGGGAAAGTTCCCAATAAAATAAATGGGGGGGGGGGGGGGGGGGGGGGGAATTCACAAATACCCAGACACATAATTGTGAATTCTCAAAGAACTTACAAACAAAATAAGAAGGAGAAAAGAAAAATAAGGCCATTACTTTTTATGATTAATGGCCTCAAAATTATGGGGAAAAATTATTTTCACTTATAATTCTGCAGCTATCCAAAATATCACAAGGGGGGACATGGGGACATCTGTAATAGTGTCAACAATAAAAATAAAGAAAAAAATATCATTCAGGTGTGAGGCCAAAATAAATATAGTTCCAGGCATTTTATCCATCCATTCACGAGAAATTAAATTATATTTTCACTTATAATTCTAACAGCTATCCAACAGCATGGATGGATCTGGAGAGAATTATGCTAAGTGAAATTAGCCAGTCAGAGAAAGATAAGCACCACATGATCTGACTTATATGTGGAAACTAATGAAAAAAATAAACTGATGAATAGATCCAGAGGCATAGAAGCATGGAACAGACTGATGGATTTCAGAGGGAAGGTGGGGGGGGAGGGGAGGGGGAACGCGTGGTGGTGACTAACTAAACGCATAGCCCATGGACACAATCTGATGAAAGCCTGGGGGGGGGCGGGGTGAGGGGTGGAGAGGATCAATGGGGAAAACAAACAAACAAAGGAGACATCTTAATACTTTCAACAATAAAGATAAATTTATAAGAAAAATAAAAAAGTAAAGGAAAAAAGACTTACTGGGCCTATATTTTCTTAAAATAAATATGTTTATTATATATTTAATAAAATTTAGCTTTTAATTACAAATATATGTTGTTTGAAAGATCCTCCTCTATTTTAATCTCATGAATTTAGAATCTTGCCAGTTAGGAAAATTTGATACTTCTGACAACCTAAGAATCTTCCTGCTCTCTTCCACTATCCAATCATTTATACCAATAGCAAACAAAACTTTCACTAGAACCTATCTCTGGAAGTTTGCACTTTATATTTTTATCTTTCTCTGATTAAACAAGTGGCCATTTATCCCTTATTACTTGTTACATATCTGAAATGAAGGCTAACTTCTTATTTTTATAATTAAAATAAATTAAAATTATTTGCATTGAAATCCCATACCTCAAAAATTAATTTCAAAGTCCAATTTTTATAAAGAGAAAAAATAAATTCTGCTGCATAAAACAATGTAAGGGAAACATAATTCATGACTATTAATTTATACTTTAATTAAGTAAGCCACTACATTCACAATATTATCAACAGTTGTAGTTAATGACAGCAAAACATTTACATTAAATCCACTTATATGTATAATCCCATTTATGTTACAGGAGAAACAAATAAAAATAATTAGAACCCCAGAGAAATAATCTGTCTTTTTAAGCTTTTTAAAATTTTAGTTACTAGTAAAGTCTGAAAAAGTAAGATAAACACCACAGACTAAAATTTACAGAGTGGAAATATAAAGCATAAAAACACTGTGCTAAAAGACAACTGCAAGTGCAATGTCTACAGTTATCAAGGGAGCACACTCAACCTCATTATGACAAGCTAGAAAGTAACGATATCTTCCCATGGGTAAAATACAGGCGTTGGACTACATGACTATGTAGTTTTCCTTTTAGACACTCCATGTCATGATTATCAAGAGACACATTTTGATATAACAAAAGAACCTTTCTTAGCTCAGTAATATTCTAGGGTAACAATTTCAACCGGTGTGCCGCAAGAATTTTTAAAACATGCAATACCTGACTATTTCGTCAGGGGCACTGACTTCTTTTCCCTTAGATCAGTGGTTCTCAACCTTCCTAATGCCGCCACCCTTGAATACAGTCCTCATGTTGTGGTGACCCCCAATTTCATTGTTACAAATTGAACATAGTTAAAGCATAGTGATTAATCACAAAAACAATATGTAATTATATATGTGTTTTCCGATGGTCTTAGGCAACCCCTGTGAAAGGGTCGTTCAACCCCCAAAGGGGTTGCGACCCACAGGTTGAGAACCGCTGCCTTAGATTGTCAAACAAAAAAATGACAACAGCCAATATAACAAAAGACATCCAGTGTAAATGAATCAAAATTATACCTATTTTTTTGTCAGATTACCACAGAATTTTAGTAATTAGTTTATATGGGCCATGAGTTGAAAAGAGTTGAAAATTGCTGTTCTAGTGAAAGAGAAAATAAGACATGTGGGGACTAGCTATCTGAATCTGTGCCAGTAACCTGCCTTCAGACACACACTCTTGCTTGCCAATAAACTCCATTCTTATCAAATTTCATTCTTATCTGTGATGCCTGTCCTGCATTGCAGAACCTGTTTCCCGGAATACTCCCATCTTACAGAGGCCATAAACCATGAACCATATACAACCTCGGTGCCAGTGCTGGCAAGCCTCTGGGTGTGATCTCCCTTCCCCCATCCCAACTCATGGGGGGCTGCAAAGCCCGTGAAAAGTCCAGAAGCCTGATCCATATTTGGGGGACAAACAGACTAAGGGTATAAAGTGAAAGCTTCATCCATATTCATGACTCAGGATTTGGAGACTGACTCCCCTGAGTCACAGCACTAGCGCAATCTGTAATAAAGGCTACTTTTCTGAATATCCTCTTGAGAGCCCGGCTGATTAATTCTCCCGTGCCGCCTGACAGCTTATCTGCAACAGTAGGGCAATGAGCTAGCTTTTGTTATTTCAAAGTAAGGGCAGACATAGTCAATAGTCTACCTTAAGTGTACAAAACTTTTAATAGGTAAGCAAATACTAAGGCTAATTTAAAAAATTAAATTGTAAGGGCAATTTCAAAAAGAGAATGATGATTCATTGGTTATTAATTTCATATTTTCTCACTAAGAGAGAAAAGTTCTATAGAATTAGAAATATCAAGGAGAGAAACATGGAGTTCCATAAAGCAGCAAGAGATTATTACTCTCAACCAAACAAAATTAGATAAACTACAAATTCATAGGTTTTTAAACCCATCAGAGCTGAAGTCACAAGAAATTTATATAAACTAAACTCCAGAAAGTGACAAGTCCTTCATAGAAGAGAAAGGACCCACAATTGTTCCACCCCTGCTGAAAAAGAGGAATTTACCACATTTGGAGTAAGAAGAAATCAGCCAGACTTTTAACAAACTTTTTACATATATATATTTACAAATGTAATCTGGCTTCACAGATTAGAATCCCAAGAATTTCCAGTCACAACCAAGTTTGGAACCACTTGCTAACTCTCACACAGGTCTTCACCAAGTACTCAGGTGTTAAAAGACAAAAACTGGGATTAAGGGGTGAGAAAAAAAAAAAAAGAGAAGTCCATCAGAGGCACTGTGGGTTTTTAGCTACAGAAGGCTGAGTCCAGAGCAGGGGATCAGAGGTACTGTCTGAACACATCAGGTTTTCAGCTACAAATGACTAGGGGCAGGGCATGAGAGAAAAGACTTGATCTCATCTCCCTCCACCTTCCCTACTCCTGTATCGCCAGACACTCAAAGCTTTCAGCCATAGGGAGTAAGATAGGAAAGCTGAAAGAAACCACTCCAAGGAACTCTAAGGTACAGGACTGAAAGAGACATAGAAAGCAGAACACAAATCATGAATCTGACAGTTGGGCAGTAAAACAGAAAAAAATAGATCTTCCAGAGTTTTAAAGCTGGCAGCTTAGCTGTGAAGCAAAAGCAGATCTCTGAAATATGCCAATGCTCGGATCCCAGGTCCTGTTGGAGAAAGTTGTGATCGTACCTTCAAAGCACCTGAGCCAGTGGTGTCATAACCTGACTCAAACTAAAACAGAAAAGAAGCCACAAGAAATACAAATCTGATTAACTCAGCCCTCCCCATCAACGCCTACCACCCTGATCTAGAAGAAGGGCATGGAAATGAATATTAGGTTTCATTTTCTACAGTTATTTTATATAAAATGTCCAGCATGCAATAAAAAACTACCATAAAGCAAAAATACATATAACAATCAAGAGATGAAACAACAGAGCAGAGATGAGTCAATGTTGAAACTGGTAGGCACTTCAAACAAGCCATGATATTAATTAAAAATCTCATTAAAAAATTGGACAGTATGCAGGAAGAGATGAGGAATTTCAAAGGATAGGTAAATTATAAAAAAATATAAATGCTTAAAATAAAAAATACAAGATCAGAAATAAAGAATTCAATAGATAGACTTTATAGCAGACATGACACAAAAGAAGAGAGAATTAGTCAACTTAAACATAGATAAAATGGAAGTAGCTAACTAAAAAAAGAAAAAAGTAGATAATTAACAAAATGGAAAATCTAAGATAACAGCGTGTAAAAAAAAATAGGACTGAAAATGAAGAAGAAGAAACTCATGAAAAGATAACAGGTTTTTCAACCTCACATCCACTTTGTTTCCTTCCCTTAAGCCCGTGGTCGGCAAACCGCAGCTCGCAAGCCACATGCGGCTCTTCCACAAAATACCACGTGCGAGCGCACACGTACAGTACGATTGAAACTTCGTGGCCCATGCGCAGAAGTTGGTATTTTGTGGAAGAGCCGGTATTTTATGGAAGAGCCACACTCAAGGGGCCAAAGAGCCGCATGTGGCTCGCGAGCCACAGTTTGCCGAGCCGCAGTTTGCCGACCACTGCCTTAAGCAGTACTGATTTGATAAATACTATCTGTGGTCTAGTTTTCCTGTAAAATACAAAGGTTGCCCAAGTGTGATAGAAATTCCCAATTGAAATCAATGAAGGATTTCTATCTGGTCTTGGACATAATGGAAAAGTTCTATTAAAATCAGTAGACCATTTCAAAAACACCTGACAATTCTATATTTGCTAGGAAGCCCCATTTCAAGTACTGGCACATTCCTATCAAATAGTTAGGATTTACTGATCTGTGAGGCAGCTCCATTCATATCAGTCACTATGAATAAGAATAAGAACAAGGATTAAGGTGGTGTGGGTAAGTTATTTTTGACAAATACTGGACAAGTAGTATGTAGTACTTATTCCAATCTGTTTTTTTCTAAGTAATAATGAAGTGATAAATGTATTTCACTAATTACTTAGAGCAGAAACCAGCAAACTTTTTCTGTAAAGGGCCAGATAGTAACAATTGCCAGTTTTTCCTTTTATAGGATTTGTCACAACTACTCAACTCTGCCCCTGAGTACAAAAGCATAGTCTATTCAAATTCCCATAAAACTTTATTTACAAAAACAAGGAGCAGCCCGGCTGGTGTGGCTCAGTGATTGAGCATCGACCTATGAGCCAGGAGGTCGTGGTTCGATTCCAGGTTGGGGCACATGCCAGGGGTGTGGGCTAGATCCCCAGTGTGGGGCATGTGAGAGACCAGTAATTCTCTCTCATCATTGATGTTTCCATCTCTCTCTCCCTCTGCTTTCCTCTCTGAAATCAATAAAAATATATTTTTAAAAAATTATATTGTGCCACCCTGGCTGGTATGGCTCAGTTGGTTGGGCATCAGCCCATGCCCCAAAAGGCTGCTGGTTCGATTCCTGGTCAGGGCACATGCCTGGGTTGCGGGCTTGAACCCCTCTCTCATCAATGATTCTCTCTCCCTCCACTCTATAAAATCAATAAAAAAATATTTTAAAATTTTTATATTGTCCCATAAATTTACCTATTACATAACTGGCTCCAAATATTTAATTTTTGAGGAGGATTATCTATTACTCTTTAAGTGAAATCCTTATCTATACTAATAATCTATACTAATAAAAGGGTAATATGCTAATTAGACATCTTCCAGTCATCCTTCCAGACAAAGCCACGGTGGGGAGGGGGGCCATGGCAGATGTGGTTAGGGGCGATCAGGCCAGCAGGGGAGGGCAGTTGAGAGCGAGATTAGGCCAGCAGGGGAGGGCAGTTGGGAGCGAGATTAGGCCAGCAGGGGAGGGCAGTTAGGAGCGATCAAGCAGGCAGAGGCAGTTAGGGGTGACTGGCAGGCAGGCAGGTGAGCAGTTAGGAGCCAGCGGTCCCAGATTGCAAGCAGGATGTCCGGCTGCCAGTTTAGTCCCGATCCCTAAACCGGCAGCTGGACATCCCTAAGGGGTCCCCGATTAGAGAGGGTGCAGACTGGGCTGAGGGGAACCCCCCCACACACATGAATTTCGTGCACCAGGCCACTAGTTAACAAAAATAAAAGGCAATTACTTATTAGCAATGCAACATTTCAACAAGAATGTGAAATTACCTGCCTTCTGCTTCTGAGCTTTAGTAAATTCACATTCATAATAAGAGACTGAATAGTGACAGTTTCCTCTCTCAAATGTCTTTCTATTCCTCTTGTACAATTAAAATAACTAATATTATATGAAATACATGTCTTATATGTACCATTTTATCTTTCATTTGAGAAATTAATAAGATTATCAAATGGCAAGATATCAAAATGTATATGATATAAAGGTTTTGTCTTTATTAAAGTAACTCTTTTAGAGACTACATAAAGTATTCTAAAACAGAGTAAATAACACCAACTCTTTCAAAAGTGACATACCAGAAATTCACATATTTGCAAATCGCATGAATATATTTACTGGCAACAATAAATTATGAGAACCCAGGCTTAACATACAATAGTTAGAACTGCAAATATTTACTGGGCGCTCAACAGATGGCAAGCAGTGTTCTAAGAACTTTGTGTGTATTAGCTCATTAATCTTCATAATTATAACATAGGTTAGGTGTTAAAATTGGCACCATTTAACAAATGAGCAAACTGGAGCAGTAAGCAGTTAATGTGTCAAGTGACCCTGGCTCAAGAGAGTTAGACTTCAGAGCCCATGCTCTTAACTATCAACTATATTGCTTCTCAAGAAGCAGGTATAAATCTAACTGAAGATCGAGGGTACATGGTGGAGTTTCATAACTATTTTCACTTTCTCAGTAATTCCTCATTATAATCTAATTTTGTGATGTAATTCTAATCAAGTAACAATCCTATATAATAAAAGCCTAATATGCAAATTGTCCCCTTGGGTGGTCATTCGACTGGGAGTTCAACCAGGAGACTGGGAGTTCGACTGCTCTCTATGATGTGCACTGAACACCAGGGGGCAGCGTGGAACATGGTGGGCGTCAGAGACACAGCACTAGCAGCAGGCAGCAGTGGAGGCGCTGCCGGCCCGATGGGTCCCAATGAGAGCAGGACTGCGGCAGAATGGTGGAGCAGGTGAGTAAGCGGCACCAGGCCAAGGCGGGTGCGAGCAAGGGCCCAATCACCCCACAGACAGCAACCAGCAGGGTGCGGGGCTGCCACCCGGCTCCCAGGCACTGAGGATTCCAGGCAAGGGGCCAGACCCCAACCGATCGCCCCGCATATGGCAACCAGCAGAGGCGGCAGGCAGCCCGGCCCCAACCAATCACCCCACAGATGGCGACCAGCTGCAGCGGCAGGGGGCAGGGCTGCCTCCTAGCTCCCAGGCCCTGAGGGTGCCAGGTGAGGGGCCAGACCCTAATCAATCACCCTGCAGACGGGATGGTGGAGCAGGTGAGGGGTGGCACCAGGCCAAGGTAAGGTGCCAGGCAAGGTTGTGGGGCTGGGAGGCTGGGTGCACGAGCTGGGGCCCGATCTCCACAGGCCACCCTGAGGACCCCACCTGTGTACGAATTTGTGCACCGGGCCTCTAGTTCTAACATAAAATTTTAACTTCAAAACCACATCACTTATTCATCTCAAACACAAATTGATTCAAGCTTGCAAGTTTGTCCTTTGGCACCACTTTCACAACGCTGACTTCTCATTGACCTACTAGAGGCCCAATGCATGAAATTCGTGCAAGGGGCTCAACCCTTGCAGCCCTGGCTTCATCTGAAAGGTCATCCGGATGGTCGTTTCGCTGTTCGGCCATTCAGTCGATTTGCATATTACACTTTTATTATTATAGATTAGTTCATATATACTGGGAACTTAGGCAAAGAAAAAGAAACTGTTGCTGTAGGGCAATACCAAGTAGATCAAGACAGCAACAAGCATATTGAATACAACAAAATTCAGTCAAACATTAGCCTACTATATTTTTCCACTTTGAAACTACATGTCTTAGATATATAGAAAATTATAATCATACGTTTTTTAAAAAATACTTTTGCTTAAAGCATTACCAATTCAATTTACACATGAAAATTATTGTGATAAGGTAAATTATTTTAAAAGATCACCAACCATCCAATTCAATTTTATTTTCCATGAAAATATGTTGAGACAGGAATATTATTGCAAACCATATCAAGCAATGTTGGCCAATACAATAATGCACAGATAAGTCTCATAACACCAACTGTAATCTAATATTAGCTCATATTAGTTTATAACTAAAATTACATTAAAATACATTATAAAGGTATTATCTCATAAAAAGCATGACCATTCTTTGATGTGCCATACTAGGTACCACCAACATGATTAAACCAAAGTTTGCATACCCCTTTCATAAGCAAATACTAGAGGCCCAGTGCATGAAATTCATGCACTGGGGGTGGGGGTGCCCAGCCTGCAACCTCTCCAATCTGGGACCCCTTGGGGGATGTCCGACTGCCACTTTAGGCCCAATCCTTGTAGGACATCCCTCTCACAATCCAGACTGCTGGCTCCCAACCACTCGCTTGCCTGCCTGCCTGCCTGATTGCCCCTAACCACTCTCCTGCCAACCTGATCAATGCCTAACTGCTCCCCTGCCGTCCCAATTGCCCCAGCCGGCCTGATCTCACCCCCAACTGCCCTCCCCTGCTGGCCTGATCTTGCCCCCAAGTGCCCTCCCCTGCCGGCCTGATCGCCCCTAACTGCCACTTCCTGCCTCATCACCACTAACTGCCCTTCCCTGCCAGCCTGATTGCCCCTAACGGCCTCTGCCTTGGCCTCCACCACCATGGCTTTGTCCGGAAGGAAGTCAGACGTCCGGAAGATGGCCGGTCAACCTGGTCTAATTAGCATATTACCCTTTTATTAGTATAGATAGATTATATAGGATAGGATTGCTTTAAATGGGGGTTGGGGGAGCCTTTTTCAGCAGGAGGAGATGCTCTTGGCAGACAAAAACACATAATCCCTCTATCTGGACTGACAGCCAGCCACATGCACTATACTGCCAAAGCAGTCATTAAAAAATTGAACTGCTTTCTTACACCTTACACCAAACAGCTATTGCCCTTAAAACCCCTTCTCAGCCCCCACCTTAGGTTCTGCCTTCGCAGTTCACCCAGATTAGGTTCTGATTGGTCGGTTTTGATGCCAGTCAGCATCAAAAGCTCTGCCTCCTAGGCAGCCATTGGCTCCTGGCACTTCACCCAGATTAGGTTCTGATTGGTGGGTTTCTATGCCAGTCAGCGTCTCTGGGCCTATCTCTGGGCCTGATTAAAGAGGCAGGGCTGATTACCAGCCCCCGAGAAAAAAAGAGAGGCAACAGGTGATCAACAGCTGCCACAGAGGCTGCGGATCAGACCCTGCCTCTCTCTCTGCAGGCCTCTCTTTGGGCGTGATTCGCGGCCCTCTCGGCAGTCAGTGTTGGGTTGCTGCGCCAGCACCGGGCCTTCAGTCGTTAGGGACCCTGGCTCTTTATATATAGAGACAGTAAATTCATACATGCCACTAGTACTTATTATTATGAAATAATATATAATTAGGGAAAGAGGGCTTTGCAAGCTGAGAAGTCTTTTATAGACATAGATTATCACAAAAATAATATAATTTTTAAGTAGAAAAATATTAAAAGTAGCTTATATAAAAAAAGTATTAAAGGCAAAGAAAAGTACCTTATTAAGTCATACCAATTCATGCAACTTTACCATAATTTGAACAATATCACTGAGTGAAAATTTTAAAATGTGTCCAGATAGAAGAGAACTACTTCAAGTGTGGTCCATGGATCACTGCCAATTCTCAAACTCTTTGTTAATGCTCCATGATGGGATAAGCACAGAAACTGAAGTAAGCATTTAAAAACTTTAAGAGCAATCTGACACTACTGCAAGATTTTATAGTTTACAAAATTTTTACAAAATCAGAAAATTAAAAAACTGACACTGAGAATCACTGAGCTAGAACAAATTTCTCAGTATCCCTTTCAAGTAGATGTGAGACTAAGTTCTTAGAAACCAAGGACATGATGTGTGCACCTCCTCTATTAGGAAATGGATTGTGTGGCTCTGCTGTCCTTCCCTTGTCTACTAGCTGAACCCAGATGTAGCGGCTCCTCTACTATAACTGTGAAGACAATGACAATGCCCCAGAGTAGTGCTTCCTGAACTTTAATTTGCAAAAGAATCTCTGGGAGAATCTTGTTAAAATGCAGATGCTGATTTAGTAGACCTGTGGTTGAGATTGAGATTCTATTTTACTAACAAGCTACCAGGATGCTAATGCTGCTGGTCTGAGGGCCACACTTGGAATAGCAGGAATTATGGGACAACAAGACAGTAAGATGGAAGCAACCTGGGTTCCTAAATGACAGCACAAAGCAAAATTCACCACCATTCTGGGTGTTTTATGACAGAGGAAAAAGGGGCTATGTTCTTTAGATCTCCCTACAGAAGCAGATGTTCCCAGCAAATAAATGTTATCAATATATTTCAAATTTTACATCTTACTAAATACATATACTCATGAGCATGTGTCTGTATTCTGTTAGAAGTTAATATCAATAAATAGAGAAGCTTTGTGTGGCAGGTTATTTCTGACGTTTCTGTAGAGATTACATTTTTATTTAGCAATAATTTTAGTGAGAGAGGGAGGAAGAGAAACATAAATTTGTTGTTTCACTTACGTAAGCATTCATTGGCTGATTCTTATATGTGCCCTGACTGGGATGGAACCTGCAACCTTGGCATTTGGAGACACCACTCTAACCAACTGAGATACCCAACCAGGGCCAAGATTACATTTTTTCATAAAAAGTGTTTTTTAACTTGACAACATTCATTTCAGAAATAAAAAGCTTAAAACAGTTTCATGTTCCTTGAGAATATTAAAATAACATAATGAAAGATACTGACACTAAGATGTCACTAATATTCATTCCTCAATGATTTAAGTGTCTACTGTGTATCTTGCATCCTGCTAAATGCAAGGAATACTATAAAAAATATGGAAAGATTTTATCTTTGCCTTACAGGAGCTTACACAATAATAAGGCATCAAACTATTTTAACTAATTAGATAAGTCACATGTTCATTTATTTCTCTGAATCCAAAGTTAGAATATATTTGTGGCGAATAAAAAGAATTATTTCATTAACTTTATCTTAAGTACCTATCAACTTTTTCGACTCTTCAACTTACATTCACCCCTATTTCCCTCTCAAAACTTAAACTGAATCAAGTTCAAAATCCATTATAAAAGACTAGAGGCCCAGTGCACAAAATTTGTGCACTGGGGGGGGGGGGGGGGGGGGGATTGTCCCTCAGCCCAGCCTGCACCCTCTCCAATCTGAGACCCCTCGGGGGATCCCTGTGGGATCGGGCCTAAACCAGCAGTAGGACATCTCTCTCACAATCCAGGACTGCTGGCTCCAATCTGCTTGCCGGCCTGACTGCCTGATTGCCCCTAACCACTCTGCCTGCCAGCCTGATTACCCCCTAACCACTCCCCTGCCAACGTGATCGACACCTAACTGCTCCCGTCAGCCCGATTGCCCCCAACTGCCCTCCCCTGCCGGCCTGGTCCCGCCCCCCAACTGCCCTCCCCTGACACCCAGTTGCTCCCAACTGCCCTCCCCGCTGGCCCAATCGCCCCCTAACTGCCCTCCCCGTCAGCCTGGTCGCCTCTAACTGCCCTCCCCTGCAGGCCATCTTGTGGCAGCCATCTTGTGACCAAATCTTTGTGCAAGGGTGTGATGGTCAATTTGCATATTACCTCTTTATTATATAGGATTATTATGTAGGATTGGCTTTATTTAGCAAATCTGTCCTCCCCTCCCTTTCCCCCACTCCTTCTTTCTGCCCCTTCCCTCCCTTCCTCACTCCCTTTCATTTTAAACAAAGTCAGGATGCCTGAGCATATTTTTCATCTTATCTGAACACTGTAATGTTGGTTCTTCAGGTTGGGAATTAAATTTTTTTTTCCTTTTTATCAAATTTATTGGGGTGACACTATTTAACAAAATTATACAGGTGTCAGGTGCACAATTCTAAATACACCCTCCCCAATACCTCCACCTCCCTCCTCCAACCTTGACAATCACACACTCTTTTTTTTGTTTGCTGCTCAATCCCTTCACCAACCCCATCCAGCCCCACAACCCCCCGACTGCTGTCAGCCAATTCTCTATGTGCTTGCTAGTTCATTTTGTTCATTAGATTCCACATATGAGTGAAATCATATGGTACCTGTTTTTCTCTGGCTTATTTCACTTAGCATATTACTCTCCAATTCCACCTATGTTGTCATAAAGGGTAAGATTTCCTTTTTATTTATTTTTTAAATATATTTTTATTGATTTCAGAGAGGAAGGGAGAGGGAGAGAGAGAAACATCAATGAGAATCACTGACCAGCTGCCTTCTGCATGTCCCACACTCAGGATCAAGCTCGCAACCTGGGCATATGCCCTGAATGGGATTGAACCGTGACCTCCAGGTTCATAGGTTGACACTCAACCACTGAGCCATGCGGCTGGGCAGATTTCCTTATTTTTTATGGCCAAGTAATATTCCATTATATAAATGTACCACAGCTGTTTATTCACTCTTCCATTGAAGGACACTTGGGCTGCTTCCACAGCTTGGCTATTGTAATAATACTGCAATGAACATAGTGGTGCATATATTCCTTCAAATTAGTGTTTTGGGTTTATTTGGATAAACTCCCAGAAGTGGAATTGCTGGGTCATAAGGAAGTTCTGTTTTTTATTTTTATCTTTTAACTAACTCCATACTACTTTCCACAGTGGCTGCATCAGTCTGCATTCCCACCAACAGTGCACGAGGGTTCCACATCCTTTTCTCCACAACCTTACCAGCACCTGTTGTCTGTTGATTTACTGATGACAGCCATTCTGACAGGTATGAGGTAATATCTCATTAATTTGCATTTCTCTGATGATTAGTAACATTGAGCATTTTTCATGTCTATTGGCCATTTGTATGTCCTCTTTGGAGAAGTGTCTATTCAGGTCCTTTGTCCATTTTTTTAATTGGATTGGTTGTTTTTTGATGTTGAGTTTTATAAGTTCTTTATAAGTTTTAGATATTAACTAACCACTTATCAGATGTATCATCAGCGAATGTTTCTCCCATTCAGTGGGTTGTCTTTTCATTTTGTTAATGGTTTTCTTTGCTGTGCAAAAACTTTTTAGTTTTATGTCGTTACATTTGTTTGTATTTGTTTGTTTGTTTCCCTTGCCCAAGGAGCTATATCAGAAAAAATATCACTAAGAGAAATGTCTGAGATTTTATTGCCAGTGTTTCCTTCTAGGATTTTTATGGTTTCAAGTCTAACATTTACGTCTTTAAACCCCCCTACCCCCGGCAGCTCATTAAAGGCTAATTCTCCATTTAAAAATGCTGAAATTCCTTAGTGCTTGAACCTAGCTTATTTTTACTCAAAGCTTAGTTTTTGGATCATAGATCAATGTTGTCTAACAGAAATATAATGCAAGCCACATATGTAATATAAAATTTTCTAGTAGTCACATTTTAAAAGTAGAGAATTAGGTAAAACTAACTTAATAATTAATATATTTTACTACAATATATTGAAAACATTATTTCAATATGTAACAATTTAAAAATTAATGAGAGCTATTTACATTCCTTTTTGTACTGGGTCTTCCAAACTCAGTATGTATTTTATATTTATGGCACATCTAAATTTGGACTAGACACACTTCAAGTGTTCAGTAGCCACATGTGATTAATGTCTACCAAACTGGACAGAACAGCCTTAACTGACCTCATCCATGCACTGCTTCAACCACCAGCTATACTCAAACGACTCTGAATTCAAATCTCCAGGCTTCTCTTCTGAGTGTAAGATTAGTATTTCCCAATGCCTAACTGGCATCTTATTTTAGATGATTCAAAGGCACTTCATACTCAAATAATGCCCAACTTCAATTCATGATCCCTCCCTCAAAAATGTGGCCTGCTTCTAATAGTCTCTATCTAACCAATTCATACACACACACACACACACACACACACACACACACACACGGCCAAAAACCTAGAAATCAACCCCTTGACACTTCCTTTTCTCTCATTTCCACATCCTATCCAGCAGTAAGTTCTGTCCATTTTACCTCCTAAATATCTCAACTCAACCTACTGCTCTCCATTGCAACCATCATCCACTCCATCCATCTACTGTCCACCTCCAATCCATTTTCTTCAATACAAGGATATCTCAAAACTTAACTATGATGTCATCTCTACTTCAACCCTCCCATTCCCTGATAAAATTTTCAACGAACTTCTATATTGCCTCCAGAACAAAAACAAAACTTACCATGGTCTCTGATGCTTGAGCTACATGATCTAGCTCCTGAGAATCTCCCAGCCCCATCTCATCATACTCCCTTTCTGTACTGCCCTCCTTCCATCCTGGCCCTTCAGATCTTGGACCCACCTTTGCATGGCCTTGGCTTTCCCCTTACTTAGGTTAATTTCCACTCATCTTCCATATCTCAGGGAACATTCTCTGACCACCATGAAGACATCAAATTTCCCTTTTTATAAATTCTTAAAAAACAATGTCCCTTCTCCTTTTTCCCCATAAGACTACATCCTATTGTACTAAAGAAATAGCCCGCCACAACAAGATGTTCAATAATTATTTGTTGAATAAGTACACCCATGAATCTGCCATGTGTTTTCCCTAGACAAAGACAAGATACCATATTATCAGATGGTATATTCAACATACTCTGCTCATACATCATTAGTTCTGGAAAACCTTCCAGACTTCCCAAGAGTGAGTTAACTACTTTCAACAACACCCTGCAAATAAAATATCAGTGTATAACATGCTTAAATTCTGCCTATCTTGTACACCATCCTAACAAAAACCACAGTGCTCTGTGCATAAGAGGAGTATGTATTTACTATGTGTATTTCAGTACAGACAATACTGCATTATAACTGACTATTATTGCAGATTATTATACTTTCAGTAACACTCTGTTAAAGAAATAACCTGTCACCACAAGATGTCTTCTCTGGTAGATATGATGTACCCAACAAGATGAGGGATGAAAGATAGCTATTTATCTCTACTTTAAAGGCTGTACACTGTAATATGTGTGAGAAGCACTCACATGTGCACAGACTCAGACCCACTGAGCAGATGCTACAGGGTTACACTATCTAAGGTACATAGAGGCTCTGTCCAGCCCTTTAGAACAGAACAAGGCGGTCCTTTCCTGATTCTCTACATTACCAATGTGCTTCTTTTCTGCCACCATTATCTTTGATTTGACACCCTTGTCAATACTTTACATTATCACAATGCATTTTTACCCCCACCACATTGCCACATTCTGTTTTTTGTTTTGTTTTGCTTTTTGTCGTTCTATGATTTCACAAATGTTTCTCAATTTCACATAAAATGTCTGTATTGCTGGGAATGCAATATGCTTCTTCTAAAAATTATTTGGAGGTAAAGTGTTCTTCAGCAACTTCCAAATCCTACGCCTTTCAAAAAGTCAGAATTTCTAGAGAGATGGAACTTAACTATAACATGATAAGTAAAAAATACCCATATTCTACTGTCAAAAAGAGAAAACATAAGCCAAAAAAAATAATATAATTGTATTTTTATGATTCTTGAAATGTTACTACTATGCAATTTTTACTTGATTTAGCAAATGCTACTGTGTGAGAGGAGAAAATTATTTTCAACTTGCTGAGGTAGCAAGTTTCTTTTTATACCCCTTTTATGCTGTAAGCAGTGAAGTGTACAGGCAGTTGAAACTAGATTTATAGGTTATTCACCAAAAAATCACTGCAAACAGCACCTTCAAATCTGAAAACTTGCACAGTTTAATAGAATATCCAGTCATTTTTAGCAGTTTACAATATCTACAAAAGCAACCAGGCAATATATATAAACACATTTTGAGACAGAAGGTCAAGAAGGCTTATTGCTCTTAAACATTATTAATTTCACAAATAATAAAAACCAAAGAGATAGTTACAAATGCCCATTAAAGAAACAAGAAATATTTCAAAATAGAAGGATGTTGCCAATAAGCTCCCCTGAAAATGAAGTATAAAGCGATTGGTTTCTTCTAGTGTTCTTCAGCATGATCTATTATTCTGTTTCACCCAAAAAATATTTTAATGGTTCTGATCCCTTCCAAAACAGTGTTCCAAGGGTACATTTATATCAAAGTGGTAATGATAAAGTATTTTATAATTCCAGATAATTTTTAAAATCCTACACTTAATATACAGCCCTACAAAGAACTATCAATATTCTTTATAACTATGAGTATACCTAAGAGTTATACTGAAATATCCTTTGCATAAACTCCTACTGCATGACAGGTTAGCAATAGTGTATTATGTAAAGGTATGGTAGTTATATTAATGATGCTGCAAAGACTCTTTCTTACTTGAACACTGATTTCATTCACTAGCCATCTCCTGTGAACAGGTGTGTCTCTTGGAAAACTGAAACCAAACAAACAAGAAAGGCACTGGGCTGGATTGCAGAACAGGAATCTGACTTTTTTGGTCTTGATCATTAATGTGTTTGGGAAGTGATGGGATATAAAACGAAGCTCTCCATCTGTGTATAAGTCAAAAGCCAGGAATAAGAAATTCCAGTGAAAAGTCTGGAAGTAGTTCCACTTCCTTAGAGTAGCTATCTCAAGGCAGCATGAAGAATAATAGGGCAGGACCCTCAAGAAAGAGAACAAGAACCACTCTATAATCCATACTGCCGTTGTGCTTCTTATTTTCTCCTCTAGTACTAAATTCTGAAAAAGACTTCTATAAGCTGTAGCCTTTCTTAGTTGTTCAAAGGTGAAACAAACAGAATGAAGTTTGGTATACCCTTGGGCCAGAGGATATCAATATGATGGTAGCACCAGTAATCAAAAAGAGACCAACCAAAAGTGAAGGTGAAGTTCAAACGGGAGAAGAGGTGTTCATCCTCCCTTTCACCTCTAACTCTGGCCCCTCCATAAAAAACAAAACAAAACAAACAAACAAAAAGCAAAACTCTTGGGGCTCTAATGAAGAATAAAGACTTAAGGGGAAAAAAATGTATTAACAAATTAGAATAATAAATTGGTTTATATAGATCATCTGTAATCCCAGAAGATGACATATTCATTAACAAGCTTTTCAGGGCTAAATAGTTCCCTAAACTACTATTTTAAGTGAAACTGATAGAACAAATTTAATAATAGTTTAGGTGTTTTAGCATCTATTTCTTTTCAGGTCCTACAAGTAATTAAATGAATAGGCTGAGTACAAAGAAAAATGGTTTTGTCAGTGACAATAATAGAGCATGCCAAGAGTTAGATGAAACTCAGCATGTCAGAACTGGAAATTAGTTGGTCAAAACTGCTCTATGGTCAGACATCCTCCTTCTAGTGCTCTTCTCTGGCTAAACCTTTGAGATGCTGAATTTTACCATAGTAAGTCTCTACTTAAATATCACTTCTACTACAATACAGGACACTGAGAGCCTAGGAGGTCCTCATCTTCTTTGGAACAAGTTTGGTCTGTTTAAGACCCATCAAAGGCCCTGGCCTGGAAGCTCAATTAGTGTCATTCGCATAAGCCAAGGTTGCAGGTTCAATCCATGCTCAAGGTACATACAAGAATCAACCAATGGCCGAAACCGGTTTGGCTCAGTGGATAGAGCGTCGGCCTGCGGACTGAAAGGTCCCGGGTTCGATTCCGGTCAAGGGCATGTACCTGGGCTGTGGGCACATCCCCAGTGGGGAGTGTGCAGGAGGCAGCTGATCGATGTTTCTCTCTCATCGATGTTTCTAGCTCTCTATCTCTCTCCCTTCCTCTCTGTCAAAAATCAATAAAATATATTTTTAAAAAAATAAAATAAAATAAAAAATCCTAACATATATTTAAAAAAAAAAAAGAATCAACCAATGAATGCTTAAAAAAGTGAAACAACAAATCAATGTTTCTGTTTCTTTCTCTTTCTCCCTCTCTCTCATCAATAATTTTTTTAAAAAAGACCTTTCAGAAATTACATGATACTCCCAACTCCTAGAAAGATAAGTAATTTTATCAGACCACACATTACTCCTTTTTATGAGTCAAAGTCATAAAAGCAACAGTTTGGCGGAAGTAACACCTGTAAACAGATAATTTGTAATACAAAGTGGCACATGCTACACTACAACATTGGTGGGGATTTATAACAAAGTAACAAATAGCCAAAACCGGTTTGGCTCAGTGGATAGAGCATCGGCCTGCGGACTGAAAGGTCCCAGGTTCGATTCCGGTCAAGGGCATGTACCTGGGTTGCGGGCACATCCCCAGTGGGAGATGTGCAGGAGGCAGCTGATCGATGTTTCTCTCCCATCGATGTTTCTAACTATCTATCTCTCTCCCTTCCTCTCTGTAAAAAATCAATAAAATATATTTTAAAAAAACAAAAAAAACAAAAAAAAACAAATAGCGGAACTCTGCCTAGGCTTGGTTAGAGAACTTGGTTAGGAAATTCTGATTGGCAGGGGCATTCCAAGGTCAATTGTATCAGACTTTATTGAGGACCTAAAACGTAATGTGCTCTCTGGCACTACAGATACACAGAAAAATAAGATGTAGTTCCCCACTCTTAAGAAGACCAAAGAAGAACAATTTAGTATGTGTGTGGAACCAAAATAATGAAACTAACATCTCTAAAGGAGGCGGGGTCATGCTGGAAAACAGTAAACAACTAAGTTTGTAATTAAATCCTAAAACTAGTTTGAAGAATTAAGGCTCGATCTAAGGAAAAAATGGGGAATAACTCAAATGGAAGAATGATCCAAGATTATCCAAGACAACCTTGTCAGTTAAAGAAAGTGAAGGAAGAGATTCCACTTAAAAGAACAAAAATAAAACTAAATGAGATGAGTTTGTTATGCTAATGATGTGCTCTACACAAAAACTGTAGGACCAGTAACACATAACAGTTACATGCACCATATTTGGAACTGGCCCCTCTGCAATCACCATTCACCTCCACCACTTTCTAGCTGTGTCATTTTTGGAAAGCTGCCTAACAGCTCTGTGCCTCAGTCCCCGCCTGTGAAATGGGGTGGTTGTGGAGCCAGGAGCAACTTCTTCAAAACACGGCTGTTATGTTACTCTAAGTCAAGAACTTTATTCCCAGTATCAAATCCACATCTTTTACTCACCTGTAGCCTCCATAACCTGGCCCCCAACTTTCTGGCCTGAACCCTCCCTGGACACCCCCCCACACACACATTCCCTCGGAGGCACAGGGATCTGCAAGCCCACGAGCACTTTCTTCCTCCTGTGCCTCCTCTCCAGCGTCTCTGTGCCCAACAAGCCGCCTCCTCGCCATCTTTCAAAGTCCACTTCTCTAGGAAATTCACTCTCCTTCCCCTCCAATTCCATGGTACAGCTGCCTGCCCCTGGACACAATTAACCACTGTTTTCCGGGTTTGTGCTGGTCGTTTTCCATGCCTCCCTCTCTCCCCTTTTCATGAAGATGGTGAACTTCAGAGAGCGGGGGCCAGTCTCTTCCATCCTCCTCCCCACCCACCCCGCATCTCAGACCTGGAAAAGCATGACTGCATCAAACTCTATGTTTACAACTGTGATGGCCGCAGTTCCAGACACGCTTACTTTCCTATAACACACGTTATTGGCTTCGGATCCCAAAAACCTTAGCATGAAACGTATTTCAATGTCAGAACACCTCCATCCCTTCCAAAAAAGTTCTACGGAGCACCCGCAGGCGTGGACAAGGCGGTCATTTTTAGCTTCAGAAGTTGCGTGTGTGACGGGGCTCGCCGCACCCCCGTCGGCGCCGCGCTTAGAAATAAGGGGCAAGAAGGGGCTGTGCTCCGTCCGCCCTCAACTTCCTGCGGGCCCGCCGCTCCCGCCGCGGTCCGCCGCCGCCGCCGCCCTCGCTGCTGACCCCGGAGAGGCGCGAGGCGCTGCAGGTGCTCCCCGCGGCCGGCGCAGGCCCGGCCGCCCGGCCCGCGCCCCCGCTTCCCCCCGGCCCGCCGCCCGCCGCTCCCGGCCCAGGCCGCGCCGCCGCCCCGAGCGGAGCTGGGGGACTCGGTCGGCTCCGCGTGGCGCCGGGGGCGGGGCCGGCCGGCCGGCGGGCCCGGGGAGAGGCCGGGGGCGGGCGGCGGCCTCCGCCTACCCCGCCACGCACCCCACCGCCCCCAGCCCCAGCCCGCCCGGGGCCCCGGTCCGCGCCCGGGGCCGCCGGGACTCACCACTTACCAACCCGCCTGGGACAACGCCGCGCCGGGGACCTCGGCCATGGTAGCTGCCTAGGCCTGGGCTGCTGGGGGGCTGCGGTGGGGGTGGGGGCACGGCCTCCTACTTAAGACTAAAAACAAAAAAGAAAAGAAAAAAGAAAGAAAAGAAAAAGAAAGAAAAAAACTCCTCCGGTCGGCCCTGCAACTGGGCATGCTCAGTGCGGCCGGCGCTTCCGCGTGCGGGTTCCGCCCGCCGCGTTTTCCGAGCGGCCGCGTGGGGCCGGTGTCTGCGCGCCGGGGCGGCGATCAGCCAGGGATGGGGCTGGAGGCGGGAGGCCAGTGGGTAGCAAGGACCACGAGACTCTGCCTCCCCGGAGGCTGGCTGGTTTCGGTGTGGGTTACTTTCCTGAGTTGCACGCCTTGGAAACTAGTTCGGGAGCAGAAAGTAACCTCCGCGTGGCCAGCGCCGACCGATGGTCAGCTCCGGGCGAGCAGGACACGCCAGCGCCGAGATGGACGGGTCGGCCGCGAGGGATCATGTCCAGGGCGGCTTTTATAAGGCCGTGTTTCAGGCAGGAAGACTCCGAGGGAAGGGGTTCCCAAGCCCACGCTGCATGGGGGGAAAAAAGTTTACTTTCTTCTAAAGACCCGTTCCATTCGCCCGCTTTGCTGTCTGCCTGGACGCACAGGAAGAATGCAGCGGGTCTTTTTCCAGTCCCCTCGGGGAAACGGGATTGTCCAGGTCGGTTCCACGATGAAAGTGCGTGGCCGACCCAAGGAAACCTGCGCTTAAGGGACGTGGGAAAGTCAGACAGTTGGGTCAGTGCTCGATTCTCTTGTCGCTCTCCCACCGGGCCTGACCGGGTTCCAGCGCGGCCCGGTGACGTTGACACGGGCACACCCAGACGTGGCTCCCGCCGCCCATAAGCCGGTGCCCTCAGCTCTCAGGACGCTGAGGCGCAAGCGCTGGTCCCGGAATGGGCATGCGCGGCGGCGGCACGTTGCAGCGTGGTAGACACGCTAGTGTGATTGGGCGGCCGAGGCCCACGCCAGCCAATCAGGAGGCACGCTGCTCCCCGCACCCTAAAAATTTGCCCTACCCTCGGCAGTCACCTCAGCGGCACCCGGGAAAGAGATTGAAGTGGCGCTGGCCTCCGCTGCGAAGTCGCGGGGTGAGGACTGTTAAGAACTTAAATCCCATCACCGCGGCGGTTTCTTTGGAAGCCATCATCATCATCAACAGATGTACAGCGGACTGCCGATCTGGTCAGAGCCGCTCCTGGGACTGGGGAGGAAATCGACTGTTACAGAAGGAAAGGGGTAATTACCCCGGGTGGAGCTGGATCCTTAATAGACATTTTTCTCATTTTAACTGGGCTATGCCGTTCCGGCTTCCCAAAAGTCATAGTTCTAAAATCGCGATGCTTTCTTGAGCTTTAATGCTATTATAATTCCCAAGCACTTTTAGGAACAGAAGTCACCTATCCTATTCCCTACAATTTGCAGTAGTATGCGATGTATACACAAGGCCATATACTGTACATACTACAAAGTGTATTTCAATGTATAGGCACCAGTCGTCATATCTAGGAGTCAGGAAAAGATAATTCTGAAGTAAATAGATGACTCAAAATTAAATTGCTAATTTTTATTGGTTGCTGAATCTTAATGTAACTTGTTAATTATGAAAATGATAGGTTGTTCTAATCATCAGAATTCTTCACTGGTTAAATGTGAAGCCTTTGCACTTTTGTTCACATGTGCAGTGGGTAATACAGTAAGAAGTTACCATTGTGTGATGCTTACAATTTAATTAAAAGCTCCACAAAACAATTAATTCTCTTGCTTTAGGATATGTTTTAAAGAACGGGTTGAGGATTTCCACTGGAGAAAGTTGGGGCAATATTAGCATCAAAAAGAATACAGTAATTACAATAATTAATTGGATAAAGAAAATGCCTGAGTTCAGAGTACCACTAAAAATAAAGGAGGGAGAATGAAAAATTTCCTTTCAGAGAAATACTAGAGATTAAATGAAGAACAAATAATAGAATTAGAAAACCACTATTTTTCAAATCAACCACAAATAATTCAGGCAAAGTTCATCAGAGAATGCGAAAACCACTGGGTGAAAGATTGGGCACAGGATCTTCACATGGTTTCAAAGTGTCAGGCCATAACTTCCTTATAAAATAGAAAACGTACCTTTAAAAAAAATCACTGCTTAAACAAGTGACCAAAGCTAGAATTGCTAATAATGGGACAATCTGATATTATTGGTGTTTACTGGTGTTATGCAGTTAGGAATAAACATCATCTAAGACAGTGGTTCTCAACCTTCCTAATGCCGTGACCCTTTAATTCAGTTCCCATGTTGTGATGACCCCCAAATTCATTGTTACAAATTGAACATAATTAAAGCATAGTGATTAATTACAAAAACAATATGTAATTATATATGTGTTTTCCGATGGTCTTAGGTGACCCCTGTGAATGGGTCTTTCGACCCCCAAAGGGGTTGCGACCCACAGGTTGAGAACCGCTGATCTAAGAACTATTCTTGCCAAAATTGTTTAACTTGATTTTCATCAAACTTCTAGCCTGTGGTTCCCAACCAGGGGGTGGACCCCCACCCTGCTCCCCATCCCCTTAACCCCTTGAGCACTTTGACAATGCCTGGAGACATTTTTCTTTGTCATAATGACAGAGAAGGGCAGGCAGGGAAGGGGTTGTTACTGCATCTAATGAGTTGAGGCTGGGGATGCTGCTGAACATTGTAAAACCCACAGGACAGCCTCTCCACAACAGTTAATTATCTGGTCCCAAATGTCAATAGTGCCAGGGTTTCTAAGAAGCCCTGGTCTAGATGTAAGCACAAATTTAAAAAGTGTAGGGGATATTAGAACAAGTAAGCATGAGGAAAAAGGACGATAAACCCAGAATGTGGTATATTCTACAAGAAACCAGGCCTGGATTGTTTGAATGAGCCATTGTAATTTTTAAAAGAATGGAATTCTTCCAGATTGAAGAGACCTAGGAGACATGATAACAAATGTAGTCCTCAATCTTAAAGGGATGTGGTAGCATCCTTTAATCTTGAAAATTTTATGCTAAAACATTTATGTTGTGAAATCTGTAACTTATTTTCAAATGATTCAGAATATCTCTACATAGATGTCTATCCATATAGATAGATATATTTACATAACAAATCCATATACATATATATACACATGTATGTATATGTATGGAAAAGGGTGGAATAACAGAATAAAAGCAAGTTTTAATATGATTAATTACCGCAAATCATTAAAAAGGCAAAAATTCCATAGAAAAATGGGCAAAATATGTGAATAGGCAATAAACAAAAAAAGTAGTAGTCAGTGAATATGTGACAATGTTTAAACCACATCAGTAATCAAAAATTAAAACAATGAGATATCAATAAAATACCATTTTTACCTAACCCAATGGCAAAAACTGATAATGTCAGGTGTTGGCGAGGATATGGGAAAATTTATTTTTTAATATACTATTCATACGAGTGAAGTTGATAAAACCACTTTGGAGAGTACTTTGGCAATATCTAGAAATACTGAAAACATGCATACTTTATGATAGAGCATTTTCACTTTTAGATACTTATTCTAGAGAAAGATGTTCATTGAAGCATTGTTTAAAATAGAAGAATAAAAACAACTTCAATATCCAATTGGGGAGAAATAGGTTTAAAACATAATAATGATGTGGTATATTCATAAAATAAAATATTCTATGTCAGTTTAAAGGAATACACCAGACTTCTCTATATATTAGTTGGGTGCATGTCAACAATATAATGCCAAATTTAAAAAACAACAACATTAAAATAATTGAAGCACCCAACAGAGCTCTGCAATGATGGCTACTGAGTACTTGGAATATGGCTAGGGCAATGGAGGAACTGATTTTTTAAATTTTATTTTAATTAATTTAAATTTAAACAACCACATTGCTAGTGACTACATACTGGACAGCACAGGTATATTTATGCCTGGACGTATAGAGGCATACTTATGCATGTAGGAGTATGAAAATAGATTTGAGGGATGCACAACAAACTCAGAATCCTGGTTGGAGTGGGAAGAAAGGTAATGGATCTAAGGGTCATTGCCAAATGGGATTTGCTTTATCAGTAAAGTTTGTTTCTTTAAAAGAACAGAATGCATTATGACAATATATTAGTTACGTTTATTGAGTGAAGTTGATACAACCACTTTGGATCAACAAGTAAGAATATGGATTTTTTTATATTATTACTAGAGGCCCAGTGCACGAGTTCATGCACCAGTGGAGTCTCTCAGCCTGGCCTGTGGGATTGGGCCGAAACTGGCTCTCTGACATCCCCCGATGGGTCCCGGATTGTGAGAGGGTGCAGGCAAGGCTGAGGGACCCCACCAGTGCACAATTGGGACCGGGGAGGGACGAGGGAGGTTGGCCAGCCAGGGAGGGACCATGGGAGGGGTCCAGGGCGTGTCTGGCCCATCTCGCTCAGTCTCGATTGGCTGGATCCCAGCAGCAAACTAACCTACCGGTTGGAGCATCTGCCCCCTGGTGGTTAGTGCACATCATAGCGAGCGGTTGAGCGGCCTTGGCATATCATTAGCATATTATGCTTTGATTGATTGACTGGATGACCAGACACTTAGCATATTAGGTTTTTATTATATAGGATGTATATTATATTTTTATATTATGTTATATTACTACATTTTAAATACCTAAGAAAAGCAAGTTGTGTCACTATTGTATTACATGATACTTGATATAATATACTTCTACTTTCTACAGTATATTGTTCTATTGTTAATATAATCAAAATATAATCAATATGAAAAAAAATAAAAGGAAAGTAGGGAAAAAATAGGACTATTATAGCGACCTTTAGAAATTGAAAGACTCATGTAGAAGGAAATTTAGAACTTTTCTTTTCAGTCCCAGATGGTAGTCCTAGGGACTAAAGAGAAGATTTTAGCTTAATATAATAAAAATTTTAATCTGGGGGCAGTCCAAAGTAATAGCACCCTAGGGAGAGTGAGTTCCCCAACAGTGGAGGTATTCAAGCCTCTGTTAGATGATCAGTTGGTATGAATATTATAGAAAGGAAACCAAGCAGTTAGACTGGTTCAGTGATTTTCAAAGGATTTCCCGAGGAGCCTAGTGGCTCCACTTTGTGTCTCAACAACCATAGTGGTGGACAAAGAGAAGGGTCGGCCAGCAGGAATCTAGGCCCCCAAGCCTACTCAAAGCAAAAGAGCACTCCTTTTATCTGTTTTATTCACTGCATTTTGGGGAAAGATTTAATTTGAATAAAGGTCTCAACAAATAAAAATAAGTTTTAAAAATTATGAGGCTAGCCCTGGCCAGTGTGGCTCAGTTGGTTAAGCATCGTCCCTTGCATTGAGAGGTTGCCAGTCTGATTCCCAGTCAGGGCACATTCCCGGCTTGATCCCCATAGGAGGCATGCAGAAGACAGCTGATGGATGTTACTTTCTCTCCCTCTCCCTTCCTCTCTCTCTCAAATCAATAAAAATATATTTTAAAAATTATGAGGCTAGATGAATAAACCAGTCACTTGTTCAACAGGGATTTATTGGTGCACACTATAAGCCAATCATTGTGCCTGGCACTGCAGGTGAGATCAGTAGTCATTAGCCCTGCCTGTGAAGTTTATAGTCTGTCTGAGGATAAAAACATTAAATTACTTTATACATAGTAAATGCTGTCCACCCAAACCCCTGAGCTCTTATGAATGATACTGTGAATCCATATTTTCATTATTAAAACGACTAATTTTTTTAACCCAGTGGTGTGATAGAACCAGATCCTACTCACTCATGAAAGCCAAACAGGCACATCTCCAAAACGCAGCATTCATATCAGGTTGTTAGCTTGAAGTTATCCATGGTGTATTTATACCACAGGAAGTGATAATGGGCTTGTTTATTTTGTTGTTGTTGTTTTTCTGGAGTGCCAGTTATTAAACATTTAATAGCACCACTAGGTGCACCTCCAAGAATGAGAGAACTTCAGGATGAGAAGACGGGTTTTAGAAAACATGAACAGATACACAAATTGTCTGAGTTCTGAATTCTATAGAGATAAGTTGCTTTTAAAGTGAAAAGGGTCATCGTGGCTAGTGCGGCTGAGTTGATTGGGTGTCGTCCCATGCACCAAAAGGTTGCTGGTTCACTTCCCATGTGTAGTTTGTACATTGTAAGAAAATGATGATGCTACTTCTTTACCCAGAAAAGGCAAGGCCAAAATCACTTAAACCCGAGCCAACACTCCAGAAAATATGGAAATTTCCCTCCCAGCTCAAACGCAATTGTTTACTTCTATAAAATGACTAATTTTTAACTAACTTGATTTGTGCTATATATTTTATATGTTCTTGAATGGTACTATTGTCTATTCTATTTATTGATTGAATGATTGATTGATTGATTGATTGTTAATCCTCACCTGAGAATGTTAGCAGCCAAAGAAGTTGAGCTGGACTTTGAGAGTTTGCTCTCACAGCCCAGATCTCTTCACTGGCTTCCCAGGGCTAAAAATAGTGAGAGCACTAAATTACTAGCCAGAAGTTACCACTGAAAAGTTCTGCTATGAAGGACTTAGAAGTGGGATTTTCTAAGCCCAGGGGAAATAAAACTCATTTGCATTCACTTTTATGCCTAAATGTCTCAATAATAAATAAAAGGTTGGTTGTTGCTTTTCAAAGCTTTGGCTTTTTTACCCCCCTGCTTCTTCAAAACTATTCAATTAACATCTGTGCTGTACTTCTGGAGAAAGATCTTCAGACATAGGTCAGCTCAAGCAGAAGAGGATCCTGTGAGCAGGGACAAAGGGAGGTGGTAGGAGGATCAGCTTTATCTAGTTTGCACTATTTTTTTGAAAATCTTGGCTCATAACTGACGTAGGTAATGGGAGTTCTTAGATGCACCTTGTACCTTTCTATGTATTAGCTCATTTAATCTTTTTTAAAAAAATCTTTATTGTTGAAAGTATTATATATGCCCCTCTTACCCCTCCCTCATCCTTCCATTAACCTCCTCTAGCCTGCCCCACCCCCACCCCAGGCCTTCACCACCTTATTGTCTGTGTCCATGGTTATGCATATATGCATACAAGTTCTTTGGTTAATCTCTTCCCACCCACCTTCCCTCTGAAGTTGGACAGTCTGTTCCATGCTTCTATGTCTCTGGATCTATTTTGTTCTTTATTTTGTTCAGTCGATTCCACATATGAGTGAGATCATGTGATACTTACCTTTCTCCAACTGGCTTATTTTGCTTAGCATAATACTCTTCAGGTCCATCCATGCTGTTACAAATGGTACAAGTTCTTTCTTTTTTACAGCTACATAGAATTTTCTTGTGTAAATGTACCAGTTTTTTAAATCCACTTGGGCTATTTCCAAATCTTAGCAATTGTAAATTGTGCTGCTATGAAGATAGAGGTACATATATTCTTTTTGATTTCTTAGGATATTGTCTTAGAAGTGGGATCACTGAGTCAAATGAGAGTTCCATTTTAATATTTTAGGAAACTCCATACTGTTTTTCACAGTGGTTGCACCTAATCTTAACAACAACCTATTAGGGATAGTGTGTGTATAATCCCTCTTTTGCAGATGCAGAAACTCAGACCCAAATTTGCATAGTTGGTCAATGCCAGAGCCAGGATTTGAGCCTACATTTCTGATAAGAAGTTTCCGTGCTCCACTACCTACTCAACCCCACTCCACCTGCACACACCATTGCAGCTGTATGTCTGATTTTTGTAAGCTAAAGCTGCCATTTGGGATGGAATAAGAAATCTTGGAAGTGAGAAAAGAGAGGTTAGGATTCTGGGAAGAGCAACAAATAAATATAAACAGGACAGCAGATTGAAGAGGCTATGGATCTCTAAATTTCAACAACAAAAACCCTATAATGATGTTTTCAAGTGGTTAGATGATGTTTTTTAAGTTGATTAATACAGTAATTTTATAATGCTTCTTGCATGACTCAGGGTGAAGGGAAGATAGGAGTTCAGTTTTAGACATAGACTATCCAAATCATTCCTCCAAATACCCTTCAAAATTTTAAGAAGTAAAATCATTGCTAATTAAATGTTAATTATACATAATTCATGTGATCCAAATTTTCATAGAGCTTATCTGCCTGTGGGTTCAAATGAGGTTACATTAGTATTTATGTGCCAATTTTACTGTCACTTCACAACATAACTATAGGACTTAAGCATTATTTGAGTACCCCTCCTGCCCCCATCCCACAATAATTAATCCTAGTGTTGCAAGGATTTCTCAGGAGCTGTGTGACACATGAGCAGCAATAGCCCTCCACTGTCTTCTGTCTGGCCTCTTATTTCTGTCCACTGACTCACAACCCACTAGGACAGTACTTGGATATTATAATTGCCCCCATGAACTCTCTAAAAATGCTGTTTCTATGTCTAGGAGATTGTTTATTACTGCCTCCAAACCTGCAGTACCTCAGTATGTCAAGCAGCAATTGTGTCCTGTGCATAAAATGGGGATTGCCCCTCTCCAAATCCTGGATGTACTGGGTCACCTGGGACCCAGAGCATCTCTGCTTACTCTGTGGGTATCACAGATTCTTTTTTTTAAAACAAATATGTTTTTATTTATTTTTTAGGGAGAGAAAGGGAGAAACATCCATGAGAGAGAAACATCTATCAGTTGCCTCCTGCGTGCCCCCTACTGGTCATGTGCCCTGACTGGAATCGAACTGTGGTTCCGAGGTCAACGCTCAACCACTGAGCCACACCAACTGGACTCACAGATTCCTTTTGAAACAGCTTTTGCTTCAGCTCTCAGATTTCTTAAAGCTCAAAAAAGAAACTGCATGAAACAGGGTTGAGGAACAGACACGGCACTGTCCTCTCTTTCATCTTGCTGAAAACTGCCCCATACATCTAGCTCGTGCAAGTCAATGTCAGGGAGGTCATGAGCCAGCCTGTTTATCAGTCATGCCTACACATTTTAACCACAGCTGGGAAGCATCCTCTCCCAATATTAGTTTCAATAATTCATATTTTTCATATAATTTTTAACAAGGTTAGTTTTAAATACTTTAAGCCCTTTTTCTATTATTTGTTCTGTTAATTCTCACCTGAGGATATTTTTTCCATTGTTATTTTTAAAATGTATTTTTATTGCTTTCAGAGAGAAAGGGAGAGGAGAGAGAGATAGAAACATCAATGATGAGAGAGAATCATTGATTGGCTGCCTCCCACATGCCCCCTACTGGGGATCAAGCCCGCAGCCTGGGCATATGCCCTGACTGGGAATTGAACCCAGGACCCTTCAGTCCACAGTCCTGACGCTCTATTCACTGAGCCAAACTGGCTAGGGCTTCATTGATTTTTGAGAGAGTGGAAGGGAGGGGGAGAGACAGAGAGAGAAACATCAACGTGAGAGAGACACATCGATTGGTTGCTTCCCTCACACACCTCAACTAGGGCCAGGGATCGACCATGCAACTGAGGTACGTGCCCTTGACCGGAATCAAACCTGGGATCCTTCAGTCTGCAGGCTGACGTTCTATCCACTGAGCCAAACTGGCTAGGGCTAAGCCCTTTTTCTAATAATGAACAAATTCAGACACATTTATGGAATATTTATATGGTAAATTACTATAGAATTAAGATTCAGCAAATGGGTTCAACTCCTGACACTAAAATAACTAGTTGAATGATTATTTACTTTTCTGGGACTCTGTTTTTTTCTTCAGAGGATTGGATTTCCAAATAATTGCATTATAAAGTCACCTGGACCCTCCTAATTTCTGTAATTTCAATTGTAATTTTATTATTTCAAATTATTGGTAGGTTGGAAAATTGTATTTTCAAAGATGGCTGCACCAATATATGCCACATCCCACATGCTCTTCTTACAGTGCGACACACTTGTACTGACAGGTGAGGCTGCTATTTCCTCCCTTTGGATTTCTGTAACTATCTGGCCATTTAAATGTGGCAGAAGTAAGGCTGCTTGATATCTGAGGCTAGGGATCATAAAAGGCAAAACAGCTTCGATGTAGTGTGTGTGGCAGCTCTAGTGCGCTTGCGCTAGCTCTCTGTATCTATCTTATGCTTGCCCTTAGACCTTAACCACCATATTTTGAGGGACCTCAGGCAACACAGAGAGGCCATATGTTCCAGCCAACAAGCCTTATTTAGGTACCCAAACAGTAATGACCAGCAGACATGTGAGTGAATGAGCCTTCGGATGATTCAGCCTTCAGTCTTTGTCTCTTCTTCAGACATTGTGGAACAGAAAACAGTTGAGCTGACAGTGCCCTGATTTCTGGTTTCTCACCCACAGGAACCATGAGAGAACATAACGGATTATTATTATTTTAAGCCATAAAATTATGGGGTGATAATGTAAGGCAGCCAAAGTAACCAAAACCTGGAATATGAGAAACTAACATATACAGATTGCCTACATGTATGTGCCAGGCACTGTGCTAGGCACCTGATTTGCATCATTTTCTTTATTCTGTGCTATGACTCAGCATTTATTTTATATAGTATTGAATATATCTGTGACTTATTTTATTTTGAATTGGTCAATAAAACAACTCCCAGATGTAACACTGTTTCTTGGGAAAAATAATTAATACTGTAAGATGTTTCATTTCCTAGCACTAGTCCCAGAAATGCCCTGTGCTGCATTACTGTGAGGTCATAAAAACCCATTTTAGTATTGATGGTTTTGATGTTGATAGTTTTGAAAAAAAATATTTTAAAAATGATTAAAATTGAACTCTAAGCCCCAACCGGTTTGGCTCAGTGGATAGAGTGTCAGCCTGCAGACTCAAGGGTCCCAGGTTCAATTCCGGTCAAGGGCATGTACCTTGGTTGCAGGCACATCCCCAGTAGGGGGTGTGCAGGAGGCAGCTGATCAATGTTTCTCTCTCATCAATGTTTCTAATTCTCTATCCCTCTCCCTTCCTCTCTGTAAAAAATCAAGAAAATATATATTTTAAAATTGAACTCTGAGTTGTTTTTCCATCAATTTGGTTTAATTCTGAAAATTTATCAATATATTTATTTTCGAATGCCTTCTAAAAAAGAATTTTAAAATATTCTACCTTTTCTCTCATAATAACTAATATTCATTTTTCTTAATCTTTGTTGAAGGTAAGGATAAGGGAAAAAGTGGTCAAATGAGATAGAGGTGTTGTTCATTCATAACTCTTTAAAAATACGTTTTATATTAGACCCTGATTTTTTTTTAATATATATTTTATTGATTTTTTTTTTTACAGAGAGGAAGGGAGAGGGATAGAGAGTTAGAAACATTGATGAGAGAGAAACATTGATCAGCTGCCTCCTGCACACTCCCCACGGGGGATGTGCCCGCAAGCAAGGTACATGCCCTTGACCGGAATCAAACCCGGGACCCTTGAGTCTGCAGGCCGACGCTCTATCCACTGAGCCAAACCGGTTAGGGCCAGACCCTGGTTTTTTACAGAAATGCAGCTGGGGCTTGTAGTTAGTATTTGAAGAAGAAACCTATTTCCCTAAATCAGTCTCTATTATGCAAAAATACAATTAATAAATATAGTAATATAGTATAGATATTGATGTACATGTTAATTTCATGCATCCATTTTTAGTGGTGCTAATTAATATCAGGACAAATATTATTTGTTATAAGTATTTTAAATATTTATTACAATTATTTTATTATTATTATTATTATTATTATTACTATTATTGAGATACTTGGGGCAGAAATTCAACCCCTATTGAGTTCAAAGCAGCAATTTAAACTGCTTTGTTTTATTAGTCATCAACAAATGGAACAGATGCAGTGTTTTGTTGACAGATAATATTCAGTGGTATATTGGATCCTAAGCTAGAAACACTTGTGAATATTAAAGTCATAAATAATTCAATCCTTTGTGGTGTCAGTATATAACCTCAAAATAACCCTTTTCAATCTGAAGCCACTGGTAATGGCCCAGAGTTCGGCAAGGCCAAATCATACCCTACCACATATAGTAACAAACTGTAATACAGAGTTTCAACAAAGAAAATACAGTTAGCATAATAATGAGGCATTAGCTGAAATGCACCCAGAGTTGTTGACCTGAAACAAAATATCTACAGAAAGAATGTGTTCTGAAGGATGCTGACAAAGTAATTAAAATAACTAGAGAAATAGACTTAGCTTAAAATTTAGCAAGTCATAAGTCCTGTCTTAGTCACTTAACCTCTAACTTATGCTCCCTGATCCTTACAGACTGTTTTAATATTCACTCATTCAGTACAGTAAATTCAGAGCATCGCCATGTTTAGTTCTTGTGCTCCTGCCACAAGCACCTCTACCCCAATACCAAACTTTGCAGGATTCCCATATGTGCTAATGTCTTTTCCTCTGGTGACTCTTTACTTACTGTGCCCTTAGCCTCAAATACCTCTGTTTTCCTTTGTGCCTGAGATTTCACTTCTGGGAACCTGATTTACCCAGACACAACTGCTGCCTCCTGCCTCCCTGTTCACATGTCATGTTGTACATCCATTGCCTACAGTTCCCACAGTACCATATTGATATCATTTCTGTATTTATCCATGCATTTCTCTTTTCACAGTGTGGGGTACTTAAACCATTATTTCATCCTTTTACTACCCAGCATGGTCACAGAGCTTGGTGGTCAACAGTATGGACTTGGAAGATAGACGCCCAGGTTTAAATTCCGAATCCACCTCTTATTATCACTGTGGTACTGGAATCGCTACTTAGCTTCTGACCCTTATTATCTCCAAATGGACTGTCCTAACAAGATTACTTGGAAGAGTAAATGAGATAAAATACACATACCATACCTGTTACACAGCAAGTACTAAATAAACATTGGTTACTGAACATAATATTTGCCGTCGTCTGATTAACTTGAAATATTTACTCTGGGTTAGATGAGACTAATAGACTGAAATTAGTATAGTGACACCATTTGTTCTTTCCGGATTAAAAGAACTTCATGTACTTATGAATATTATTCAACAACTCTCCATTGCATCATGGGCAGTAATAAAAGGAATCCATAGAGATATTATCTGACTCAATACTGCCACCTGTTTTAGGACATCGTCAAAACCACAAAATGATGACCAACACCATAATAGTTACCCAATTATACCAAATTCACTTCCCATAACTTTTCTCTATTAATATGGGGGTGCATTTAATTTGTTAAAATTTAAATATGAAAATGAATATGTTATCGCCATTGTAGACAATATGCCTTATTATATATATGAAATATTCAAAATATATGTACTATGTAATACCTTTAGAAATGGTGATTAGTGGTAAAGAAGTAAGAATCATGGAGAAATACTATTCTATTGTTTTTTTCTTATGTAACAGTACTGGCATTATGCTTAGCCCTCTACTAAATAATGTGAAAGTCAGTATTCCTAAATATGCGCCCATGGGTTCACACAGCAAAGGCCACACTCAGAAGTGTGACCTGGTCAGTATGCAGGAGAAGAGATGAACTCAGTGTGGAATCTTATTGTGCTCCTGGTACAGGGCCAGGAGCTTGAGGCATTGTGTATTTTTCAGTATCAAACTCACCCTGAGGATGAATTCAATCTGGATAATAGACTGGATATAAGTTTACCTTATTCATGACCCTGACAGAAGTAATAATGAGCTGCCAGCTGCTTGAAGCTACAGTCCTGACTGCAGGACAGGCGCTGAATGAAGTGGAAATGTATGTGCAGAGCAGAGAAGTCGGAAGTCCTTCTCAGGGGAACTGGAGAGTGTTTCTGAAATAGAGCAAAATGGCCCTTGCCTTTCCCCTCATGCCAACTTCTTGGTCCTATAAGGAATGAAGATACGTTCCTCCCCTCCACACGGAAATGCAAAGTAACACTAAAAACAGTTTCTACTACTAAAATCAGCATACCGAAGAAGGAGGTAAGAACTGAGCTAAATAATGCTGTTTCACCACTTCCCTCCATTATCACTGCTCTTCATTTTTTCTTGTACTTAAGCTATTTTCAGGAATGTCAGCAAATAGCCAATATGGTATTACTTTGAAGTGCGCACTCTATCTACAAATAGTGGGGGGTTTGAAACTTATTAGATATAAACTGTAAGGCTTTTAAAATCCAAGGCTCTTAATAAAGCCTAAGTAAATTCATTTATCCTCGAATTTAGACCTTCCAGCAGATGATAGCTTAAAAATTGCTTATTCTGACTTTAACAAAGTAAAATGAGATTTCCCAGTAAGTATTAATAAGTAAAATTAAATGTAATAGATAAAAATGTAAATAGATAGTACCCTTGAATTTATATCATATTTATTCATTAGACCTCAAAGTAATTATTAAGTATATTTTTTCTTGTTGCTGCATTATATAGGTATTCTTTTAATTTTAGTAATGAAAAAACTTTATATGCAATATATATACAATACATATTTATATACACATATAAGTTATATACATATACACATATATATTGGAAGTTAGCTGTTTTCTGGTAATTTTCTAGAATGAGTGAAAAGGAAAATTCAGGGATTCTGAGCAATTCAAATCAATAAATATATTAGCTGTCACGACTTCAAAACTAATAGCTGTAGTTAAGATCCTTGTTATACTATTGACTAACTGAAAAAAGGTAGATTTTTTTTAACTCATTCTGTTACACCAATAGTTGCCATCAATGATAATAAGTTAGGGCTCACTAGAGTAGTTACAGGAAGGAAATATATTCAGGGACAGGCAATCAAAAACTTCACAGGAGTAAAAATAATCTTCAAAGTTCTTATTTTGCAGCAAAACTTCACCAAATACTTCCTGCAATTCCTCTCATCCCATTGCCACACCCAGTCCATTTTGCCCCCATTACAAGATTGAAACTGCTCTGGTCAAGGTGCTCACAGACCTGCATATTGCCAAAGCCAGTGTTCAGTCTTCCTTCCTCGTTCTTTTCAAGCTATCAGCCTTGACATTAGCACATCGATCTATCAGCCTTGACATTGGGCATAGTTGAGCACTTCTTCCTCCCTGATGCACATTTTTCACTTGGTTTGCAGGACACTATACTCTTTATTTTTTTCTACAAGAAAGACAAAACTTTCATAGAAATTGGCCCATTGGAAAGATTTTAAAAATGTATCTATGCCCAGAGAGACACTCTTTTGTCAATGTACTACACTGAGTGGCCAGATTATTATGACCACCTGACGTTTGTAGGCAACTTAGCTATAATTTCGTGCTGAAGTTGCTATTGGGCCAGACCTTTATAAATAGAAAAGCAGGTTGTTTACCACGACAGTAGAAGTGATATTTTTCTGAAGATATGGGTAAACAACGCGATTTAACAGCCTTTGAATGTGGGATATATTTGAATGTGAGTGGCCAGATTATTATGACCACCTGACATTTGTAGGCAAATTAGCCATACACTGCATCGTATGGGATATGGAAGCCGAAGGCATGTTTGAACACCTTTGCTGTCTGCAGTTACCAAGATAAAATGTCTCCAATTCACACAGGAACACAAGGATTGGATAGTTGAGCATTGGAAAAAAGTCGTGTGGTCTGATGAATCACGTTTCCAGTTGTATCATGCAGATGGCAGAGTGAGAATTTGGTGGAAACAGCATGAACGCATGCACCCCACATGCATGAGTACAACCCTTCAAGCTGCTGGGGGCAGTGTTATGGTTTTGGGCATGTTTTCCTGGCACGATTTGGGCCCTTTAATTCATGTGGAACAACGTCTGAATAGCACAACATACCTAAGTATTGTTGCCGATCAAGTTCATCCTATCATGTTGATGGCGTATCCCAATGGAGATGGCTTCTCCCAACAAGACAATGCGCCATGCCACGGTGCTTGTATTGTGCAGGAGTGGTTTCAAGAACATGAGGGAGATGTTCTCTTGCTTAGGTGGCCCCCACAATCACCAGATCTCAATCCAATTGAGCATTTGTGGGACGAAGTTAAAAGAGCCATCAGGCAGCTGGTTCCACAACCATCAAATCTCACAGAACTGGACAGTGCTATTCATCAGGCATGGTGTCAGATTCCTCGCATCACCTTTCAACATCTCGTGGAGTCAATGCCAAGAAGAATCTCCTCAGTATTGAAGGCAAAAGGTGGCCCAACGAAGTACTGATGGGGTGGTCATAATAATCTGGCCACTCACGTTCAAATATATCCCACGTTCAAAGGCTGTTAAATCGCATTGTTTACCCATACTTTCAGAAAAAAATCACTGCTACTGTCGTGGTAAACAACCTGCTTCCCTATTTATAATGGTCCATCCCTCTAGCAACTTTAGCGTGAAATTATAGCTAATTTGCCTACAAACGTCAGGTGGTCATAATGATCTGGCCACTCAGTGTATATGCCTGAGGGTCTGGTGATCTGAATTTAAAAACAAAATTCTCTGCATCAAACTAGAGAAATGCAAACAAAGCAGAAGGTGGGAAATACAGCATGAGATCAAATTGGCACTTTAAAAAGTCTGATGCTACCATCCTTTGTTATGAATTCTCTACTTGCAAAAGGGGATAAATATTCTAATTGCAAATTTTCAGTGGGCTTGCAGCTTGGGGGCTAAAAGCTGCTTAGTTATTGCATCTTCACTGGCAGACCATATGTTCTCTGTGCTGTGAGACAAAGGACAAGATAATGGCCTTGACACTGAAGTCTAGGCAAATAATGCAGAAACTGAAGGTATTTGCTAAGAAGTACAATCTCCTGCCCAGATTCTAAGTTGAAAGACTCTAATTTAACAAGACAAACAGATTTGGCGATTAACCGATGGAATTGTAGACTCAACTAAATTTTTAAATTGCATTGCTACAGAAATAATCAAATTCAGTAAACAAAAATTTAGTAAACAAAAGTTAGTGATTGATTGCTCAGCCCCCACGTCCTAATTTCTAGACCTTCTCTCAGGAATGTCCTGATAAATAGTAGAACTGGCTGCAGCAAAGGGGACCTTGATTCACGCCATTTATTGATTTCTGTGGTATAACTACTCCCATCATGGCCATTCCAAGCTGCAGTGTAAGTCAGGGCATTCAGAGCTGGGAAGAGAGAAACACAATTGACTCTCACACCCCTGCCTTCTTTGCATCAACAGGAAGTGTGCTGCTGTAAAGACCTCACCCATCAGAGGGAGGCTCCTTGATGTTCATTGTCTGTGGAGGATACTCAACTAGAAGATCCTTTCAGAGAGAGGATTGGAGGCCACCAGACTGACCAAGGATTTTATTTTATTTCCCAAGCAAAATATCCATCAGTATATGATACACATTATTGAATCAGTGACCACTCTCAGTTGTTTCAAAGGAAAAAAAAAACATTCTATCTTCTTTTTCCCATAAGCTCTAAATTTAAATCAGCTGTTTCAACATATAGTTGCATTTTGAGTACATTGGAAGTGATTAGGTTTTGCATTTATCTGTAGATTGTCAGGTCATGAGCATTATATCCAGACCTATTTAAAAACATGCATCATCCAGACATCTCCCATTTAGAGTTAAATGCAGTAATAACCAAACACTGAGTTGTCGCCCTAGGGCAGTGGTCGGCAAACTCATTAGTCAACAGAGCCAAATATCAACAGTACAACTATTGAAATTTCTTTTGAGAGCCAAATTTTTTAAACTTAAACTATATAGGTAGGTACATTGTTATTAACTTAATTAGGGTACTCCTAAGCTGGCCTTTGCTAAAAACATCCTCAATCTGATTGAGGTACATTCGCTGAGGTCGACCCCTTCCAACTCTCCCATCCACACTCGTCTTGTATACTTGTTTCGTCTATCTCCTTTCGTTCATCCTCTCTATATGTCCAAACCATCTCAACATACCTTTCTCAATCCTCGACACTACATCTTCTTTCACTCCACAACGTTCCCTAAAATTAACTTAATAAACTTTACTTAAAGTTTTAAGTCTTAGTTAAACTATAGGTACGTTGAATAAAACTTGATATCATACTTAATAACGATATTATTTATTGATAAAATTAAATTCCTTACAATTTATTGGCCAAAACCTGACATCTGCGCATGAGCCACAAAGTTTCAATCGCACTATACGTGCACACCCGCACGTGGTATTTTGTGGAAGAGCCACACTCAATGGGCCAAAGAGCCACATGTGGCTCTCGAGCCACGGTTTGCCAACCACTGCCCTAGGGAAAGGGCAGGAGTGCACAAGGAAGTTTGTGTCATTATGTGCCCAGCTAAGGCATGTTTAGAAGTTTACACATGTGAAGAAAGATGTGTTTTGATGTTGAGTTGCCAAGGCCAAGGGTAGACTCCACTGATTTTCTCAGTCATTCTCCCTCCTTTGTTAACAGTATGATATTTGGATTTCTTCTGAATCCCTTTTTCTCTCTCAGGTACACTTTCATCTTTTGTTCCAGGAAAAAGTGTGTGAATCAGGACTGTGCAGTCACACTACCGCTTTCCTCTAGAGCAGCGGTTCTCAACCTGTGGGTCGCGACCCCTTTGGGGATCAAAGGACCCTTTCACAGGGGTCACCTAAGACCATCAGAAAACACATATATAATTACATATTGTTTTTGTGATTAATCACTATGCTTTAATTATGTTCAATTTGTAACAATGAAAATACATCCTGCGTATCAGATATTTACATTACGATTCATAACAGTAGCAAAATTATAGCTATGAAGTAGCAACGAAAATAATTTTATGGTTGGGGGTCACCACAACATGAGGAACTGTATTAAAGGGTCTCGGCATTAGGAAGGTTGAGAACCACTGCTCTAGAGAGTAATTTAATCTAGACTGGGCATGTGACCCCAGTTGGTCCAAGAAGAATAAAATCTAGGATATTTGCTGGAGTTACTGGCAAGAGATATTTTCTCTTTTCTACTGGACTTGACCTTGGAACATATAAGCCTGAAGATCCAGAAGCCACAATTTGGGGCCTTAAAATGATGTCCCACAATAGACAGCAGGGTTGAAAGAGATACATTAATTTACTTTAGCCCCTGGATCAAGCCAAACATAAAGAAATTAGGTTACATGAGCCAATAAGTTCTTTAGCCAGTTTGGATTGGATTTTCTACCTCTTAAAACCATTTCAAGTACTACTCATAGTTTATTTCAAACTAAAGAGAAGAGATTTACACTGAATTATAGTTTTATCTTATAATACTCGGGCTTCCTCAGATTCCATTAGGCACAACCTACTTTTTTAATTAAATGAAATGCTTCTTATTAAAAAAACCCAAATCACATTTAGAAGAAATAGACTACTGATTTCTTAATTCCCTCTCTGCTAACTTTTCAAAAACTCCAGAAAATTAATGGGGAAACCGCCCCCCCACATAATTTATGTTTACTAAATTAAATAGAAAGATTGAGATTTCCATGGTAGCTGGTTTCTGTGACATTGCCCCAGCCATGTCATCTATGGTCAAAAATTCCACTGCCCTCAAGATCTTGTCTTTGCTGTGTTCCATTCAATTTTATTGACCCTCAACCTGTCAGATTTCTTGTCTCTATAGAAATCAAGATGATAAATAGTTCATATAATTTAATAAATTATATTATCATAATAGGAGAAGGACAAGCTCTAGTAAAATATTCCCTTTGCCATGCCATACAGAAATTTTTTGGAACAAGCTGACCTTTTGGTGTCCTTCAAATCAAAACTTTACTAGAAACTCCCACTTTGCCAAATTACTGCTTCACTGCTAATGACTTTTTTTTTTAAGGCAGAAGTTAAACTATGTCTTGAGAAAGCATGGAATTTTGATTATGACAAAGCTTTGCTTACATAAGGCAATTAAATGTAATCGGATATAGATGAATTGTAATCCATACATAAATTAATGTTTTTTACATATAATGATTTATAACATAAAATAATACATTTGATCTTTTATTGAACAAAGATGTTACACTTTCTTTTTTTTCTTCTCAAAAAACATATTTAACATTTCACATCTTCCCATTCTTACATTCATAAGGAATGCTTTGTTCCTTCTACTACATGAGGGTTAGATAAGTTCCCAGTTTATTTCTTAAACAATCAGAACTCAGTTGGTGGTCTCAGAAATGCTATAGTTTGAACATAGGAGGTTAGTCACCAGTTTTATGTCTTAAGAGATATATGTAGGCAGAAATGCGATACAGAAATCCCTGGAATATTTGTCCTAAATTTATTGTGCTGGGATAGACCAGTGCTCATTCAGAGCTCAGGGGGCATTTCTCAGAGATTACAAATAATTAAGTAAAATGCTACATCTAGTTCTTCCCCCTTGAGATAGAATGTATTTATTGTGCCTATTTTGTAAAATTTGCAAAAGAAGGATATTTTAATCACAATCCGTTAAAACTGCTGTCTCTTTCTACTCTGCACTGGAATTCTATTTTGCATCTTGGGGATTTGCCCGAGGAAACTCAGTTGGGGGTACAGATCTACTTATGTAGTGTGGGCACTTCCCTAGACATTGTTACTGCTAGCTGTCCCATTGCAGCACAACTTCCAGGAATCTTCCCTCAGCCCACTGTGTAGTCCCTGCCAGCATCAGCATACAAGGACCTCGATGGCAAATTGGAAATGAGGGCTATCTCATTAAGTCACTGCCTAGAGATCTTGAAGTGTCCTGACATCCAATAGCTCAAGTACAAAAGAAACTTAATAGAGGATTCTCCAAATTTAGCAACAATATTAAAATTGTACATAGACTTAATAAGAAATTGTGAAGCTTACACTTTTCTAAGATGTCAATAAGAATAAAAAAAGCTTAAATTAACTATGCCAGAGGAAAGGCTGACTTATCTTTCTATTCTATGGATAAAAATTATATTATGAAATTGTTGTCATGTGAAGAGACAATTAATTCAACCAAAAGGTATAAAGAAAAAAGTGCTACAGAGATGTAGCAGGAAGTTCATTAAAAGAACTCTGTTCATTTTCTGAATTTTGTGATCTCTGTGTTATTGTAGGCTTTGGAGATTTGTAATTTGTTGTGATTTCTACTATATTCCTAAATATTCATTTCTTTACCAAATTTCATATTCATAATTTTGTATTCTTTTCTTAAAAAAAGCTCATCTCCCCAAATTGTATAAGCTCCAGGACACAAAAACCTGGATCCATATGCCTTCACAATAACTACCAATACAATTCTAGTTGAATGAAAAGTAAAAAAAAAAAAACCCACAAAACCCCCCACATAATTTAAGGGTTTCCAAATATCTAGAAAATCTGCTAAATTTTTTAAAAATCTCCACTCAAAATGACTATCGAACCAAATAGTCATAATCAATGAATGACATTCCAGGAGGAAACACATTAGAATCTGATTTGCAGCCTCTGTCAATTACCCAGGCAATAAAAGGTCATTTGTTTGAGGTTGCAATCCCACTAAAAATTTTTAAAGTTTTAAATTACTCTGGTTATCCTGGAAAATTATCTTCTGGCCCTTGCCACCTTATCATATGGTTCTTCTCATCTAAACACACAAGTTGTTCCTTTACATTTTTATTCAATATCTTTTGGCTAAGCATAAAATAGTTGCTGTCAATTGCTCACCAGTTCCTGAACATTCCTAAATTGCAATTATTTTAGAGTAGTTACTCATGGGGCTTGCAAGTTGAAATGAAAAAAACACTCAAAATCAATTTCATTATAAGCTTTGAAGTAAAGGGATGCTGCATCAAAAAACTTGACTGGTTGGTAGGTGGTATTTACTTATTTTGTTTTGAAATGCTGCAGCACGGCAGCTTTTAAACCACCGGAAAACCCAGCTGGTGATTTTCTGAAATACATTCCCTGTACATAATCAGGGAAGTCTCAGCTTGACTGGGTGTTTGCACAAAAGTCACTGAAAAGAATACATCTGTATTATTTATAACATTATGCAGTTTCCTTCTCATAGTGGATGCTTCAGTTAACGATCCCCTTCCATTGCAGCTTGGATGTTTTCCCTGGTGGGCATCAAAATGGTGAGACTAAACAAACTGTTCTCAAAACCCTGCGGACAGTTTAAAAATCAAAGTTTGCTGCAGGCCAGAAGGGAATGGCAAGAAATATTCAAAGTGCTGAATACCAAGAACCTACAACCAAGATTACTTTATCCAGCAAAGCTATCATTCAGAATTGAAGGTCAGATAAAGAGCTTCACAGATAAGGAAAAGCTAAAGGAGTTCATCACCGCCAAACCAGTATTATATGAAATGCTGAAAGGTATCCTTTAAGAAGAGGAAGAAGAAGAAAAAGGTAAAGATACAAATTATGAACAACAAACATGCATCTATCAACAAATGAATCTAAGAATCAAGTGAATAAATAACCTGATGTACAGAATGAACTGGTGATTATAATAGAATCAGGGACATAGAAAGGGAATAGACTGACTATTCTTGGGGGAAAAAGGGGTGTGGGAGATGCGGGAAGTGACTGGACAAAAATCATGCACCTATGGATGAACACAGTGGATGGAGAGTGAGGGTGGAGGGTGGGGTGGGAGCTGGAATGAGGGGAGTTATGGGGGGAAAAAAGAGGAACAAATGTAATAATCTGAACAATAAAGATTTAATTTAAAAAAAAAAAATCAAAGTTTGCTGTATTTAGTGGACCCTAAGCCAGGCATACACAAGCGATGTGAAGTGCAGAACAGCCAGCCGTTGACCCTGGACAATTTTAATAGCCTGGATTGTTTCTAACTTCCTTGGAAAAGCAGAGCTCTGCCCTGACCCCATTACTCCAACTAGTGAAAAGAATCATGGCAAAGTGGAGTTCCAAGTATACCCTGTGTAGGTCTGATTTCAGAAGAGGAAAATTTAGTGGAAATTGGAAAGATATAGTTGAGAATTCAAACGCGATTACCATCCTCCCTTCTTATGCCACTGGGCTGGCTCCTTCATTTTCTTCCCCTGACTGTGACTAGTATGCCAGGCCACAGCCTGAGGGTATTTCCTCTATGGGAATCCCACCCCAATGCAGACTGTGTAATCCTTTGGGGTACTGGAATATCCCAGGGCAAACAAAGGGTTGTCTGTCAGAAGAATCCTTATTGAGGATGCTTTGGAAGGTCTAGTGGACAGCAGGATGGGGTCAGGAAGAGAAGATACATGCAAGCTCTTCTCCAGCCCTCAAAGACAGAGCTCCCTTTTTCTCTGTTCAGCTTCATAGATGACGTCTCAGGGGGCTAGGGTCAATGGTCCAAGCCAATTAGAGAAGACCAAGGAGCAAGCCCCAACCTGCCTTTGGCATAGTCTGAGGGAACTCTCACGGATCTCCATGTCCAACTACTGTAGGTAGCCTGATAGGGGCTTGCACATTACAGTGCCTGCAGGCCTCAGGCAGGTAACATGACCCAAGGAGAAGAATGGCATGAGTGCCATGATGAATGATCAATGCTGCTCACGTTCAAAGTCAGGCTGACAGGAGTAAGTGGTGCAGCTGTGGAGTGCCTACCGTCCCAAGTGGGCAGCTGCCCCTCTGCTCCAGCTGATTGCTACCAAACATCCTAATTTTTCAAGGAAAATTGGATTTTTATGTGAACTCTCCTGAGTTTTTAAGCTTTGTCTATGAATTGAAACTTAAAATAAAAACACATTATGTTGACTGATTCCATGCAGGTCAAGCAAAAAATAACTGCAAACTAGATGTGGTTTATACGCCACTTATTTGTAGTCACTGCCAGGTATGTACCATGTGTTATGTGATCTTAATGTCCCAGGACTCTGTGCGACAGCAAGTTGTTGTTTGAAGAATCAAGAGATCTGAGGTGGAACTAACACTGCCTTCTTAGTAAGTAATAGATTCTAAAAATAAAAAATGAGGGTATTAGAATGTAAAGTAATATAATTATTATATTGCATTGGATTACAATTGAAGGTGATAATTTTATTTTCACTTCATCTCAAAAGCTGGGTAGAAAAAGAAAAACCAAAGCGATATATAGATTAAGCTACAAACTGTAAAGAACTCAGAAAGGTTTGAGTGATAGAAAACACTTAGGTTGACAATACCTAATGTGAATATTTTGAGGATAAGTTTTGATGTAGGATAAATTATTCACTACCTTTTTAGAATAGGTAATGTTAGCACCCAGAAAAAATAAATTATATTATAATGGGAGTATGAATAGGAAGTTCTATGGGTACATTATTACATGAGCTATCACAATATGATTTAACTCAGGGGAGAACCCCAAAAAAACTATAGCACATATACTTTATTTTAGAAATATCCTATAAAATAAAAGCCTAATATGCTAAGTGTCCGACCATTCATGCAACCATTCAACCAGTCGCTATTATGTGCACTGACCACCAGGGGGCAGATGCTCCAACTGGTAGGTTAGCTTTCTGCTGGGGTCCAGCTGATCAGGATTGGGTGAGTTGGGCCGGACACGCCCTGGAGACGAATAAAATAGTAATAAAATAAGTGCATTTATTAAGAGAAAACACATAGATTAATTTAAAGCAGCAGTTCTCAACCTGTGGGTCGCAACCCCTTTGGGGATCAAAGGACCCTTTCACAGGGGTCGCCTAAGACCATCGGAAAACACATATGTAATTACATATTGTTTTTGTGATTAATCATTATGCTTTAATTATGTTCAATTTGTAACAATGAAAATACATCCTGCATATCAGTTATTTACATTATGATTCAGAACAGTAGCAAAATTACAGTTATGAAGTTGCAACGAAAATAATTTTATGTTTGGGGGTCACCACAACATGAGGAACTGTATTAAAGGGTCGCAGCATTAGGAAGGTTGAGAACCACTGACTTAAAGGAAATAAGCCATAGGCTTTCTGCAGATCATTTAAAAATAACTTACCAGAAACTCAAGAAATGTATGGCATGAATTTAAAAGACCAAATTCTTGGAAGAAATATATTTATGGTTGATTGCAATGTCTAAAATAATGCAAAGTCAAAGATGCTATCACAGAAAGGGATAGAGCATTTCTTTTAAAAATGTAAAGATTACTCAAGGGGGTAATAAGCTGAAAATAAAATTATGTGAGGAAAAAATATACAGGGCTATCTCAATGATGTATAGAAACATACACACATACACACACACGAGTACCAGTAAAATAAATCTGAATAAGTTGATGGGTTGGTCATTGTTAATGTGTTAATATCCTTGTTGTGAAATTGTATTATTCTTTTGCAAGATGGTAGCATAGGAAGAACTGAGTAAGGAGTATATAGGATTTCTGTATGTTATTTCTTACAACTGTGTGTGAATCTACAACTATCTCAATAAAATTCTAAATTTTAAAACAAATTTTACATAAAAATGTAAAATATCAATAAGTTTTTAAAATGTTGAAAGATAGGAATCTTGCTATATAGGTACTATTAACCACAGTATGAAACATGTACAGCGAAGAACAGAGAGAATAAATGAGTTGTTTGCTTCACTCAGAGGAAGACATTAGGGAACTTCTCATTCCATATTGTCCTTTAAAAGAGAAAGGTAGCTGGTACTACATCAAATATTGGCAATTACTGTTCTAGCCTCAAGTTAGTGGTAGTTAAGCTATGGTAGTTCAGAATCTGTAACTTGTTGCTGTTGGCCACTGTGAGCCTGAGAGAAGGCATGCTGCCTTGTTATCTTTGTACTAGTATACCTATTCCTTGTGAAGAGTACCTGGCACATCATAGACACTCAATAAATGCTTGTTTTTCTATATATAAAAAAAAGAAAGGATGAGGGACTAGTGAAATGCCAGGGTAAGCACTGTCCTCAGGAGGAATTATAACTTGGTAGTTAAGTAAGTGGGCACTAGACGTAGATTGCCTGGGTTCAAATCCTGACTCTGTCCCTAACTAGCTAGGTAAGTTATTCACATTTTCTAATCCTTAGCTACCCACCCTTGAAATGAGAATGATCACAATAACACAGCCTACTTCACAGGTTTTGGGGAAGCTCAACAAAGTTAATTCAACAAGAGCACATTAACACAGAGCCTAGTATACAATAAATACTCAATGAATATTTGATGTTGCTATCCATAAGGAAGATCACAGTGCTAACTTTGAGAATATAGGTCAGTAATTTTTCTTCCATATTGGGTAAATTAGATAAAAGTAGAACGACTAATTACTAGCAAATAAAGTAAATAGAGCAATTGCAAGAAGATAATCCTTGGACATCTATGAAGTTCTCCATAAATACAGTTGTTTATTAATTATGAATTATTTAATTAATCTCTCACCCTATGAGATAGGTACTATTATGATGCCCAGTTTACACATGAAGAAAACAAAAGAAAAGAGGTCAACTAGTTAGTCAATCAATAAAATTAATTATATCAATAACAAATTTATAAACACTAAATAATTATCTTAAAATGAAAACTCTTTATTAAAATTAAATTTGATTAAACAAATCTTTATTGACATCAGCTGGGTGCCAATCAAGGGCTGAGGCCCACATGAGTTGATCCAAGTCTATAGAGCTGAGCAGAGAGCAAGAACAGAATGTAAATTAATGGGTCTGCCATGAGGCCCTGAAGGATGAGGGGATATTTGTGGAGGCAGAGAGTGGCCATGATGCAACAGAGTGCACAGTGGTGGGAACCTGGCAGTAAGTAGAAGCCTGCACCTGCATCTGTGGGTAAGGACAGTTGTAAGGGTTTTTCCAAACAACTAGGATGGCCAAGGTGATTTGCCCAATTTGTGGTTTTATCCTTTACCTGTGACTCAATCATCTACAGAAGGCCATTACACTTTTCCCAATTAGACCTACAGTGTAAGAATAATTGCTCCTCACAATGGCCATATGTCAGTACAACAATCAATACATGGGGAATCACAACTTGTTCCATTGCATGGCTTTGTGTCCTTTCATTCCTCCCCCCATTGTCACTTAGTTTTTGAACCCAACAGGTGGATTGTGAAAAATTTTAGAACCTATTTGACACTATTGAATTTTAACTTTCTTTATCACTAGTTTTTGTGAATATAAGCAATAAATGTTTCAAACATCAAATTCAGTTTAGAGCAATTTACTAGTAATCACTTAAATATACCTTCTCTTAGAAATTACTAATAGAAAGAGGGGAGTGTTGCTAAGTAGAACTACAATTCATTGGTAAAACAATTAACATTTGTAAGGTACAGACATGAAGAGTTAAATTTCATATAAACTGGCTGATAACAATCATTTCTATTTCACTGCATTAATTTCTTAAACACATTTACCTAACTTTAAAAACAAAATTTAAAAAGTTAGTGATCTTAACTAATTTAAAAGGAGGTTAAATGTGTTATGACTAAATTGGTTCAGTCTATAATTTTGGATATAATTCAGAAATATTTCTGTACCCCATACGACTGTTAAATCTTAACTTGTACTTATTGTGCTCAAATTAATTACCCAATTATCTTGATTTTCTATAATTCACTACACTTGAATACATGATTCACAATATATTAAAGGGTGATACCCCAAAATAAGAATTAGATAAGCTTATGATATGATCAGTAAATCAAATTGACTCTAGATTAATAATAATGGGAGAAAATGATTTCTACAAAGAGAGGATGAATAAAAAATGTAAAATATTGCCCTAGCCTGTTTTTCTCAGTGGATAGAACATTGGCCGTGGACTGAAGAATTCCAGGTTCAATTCTGGTGAAGGGCACATACCTCGGTTGCGGCTCAATCCCTGGCTCTGGTCAGAGCTCATCCGGGAGGCAGCCAATTGATGTATCTCTCTCTCTGTCTCTCCCCCTTCACTTTTAAAATCAATGGAAAAATATCCTTGGGTAAGGATTAACAAAAAACAAAAAAAGTAAAATACTTAGTACTCTCTGTGTTGTCATTTACAAAATATTTGTACCTACAAGTAAGGCAGATTGAGTCTTGACCTTGGCTATCTATATATATAAAAGCCAAGCAACTGGAACGATCAGAATGACCGTCACTATTATGCACACTGCAGCTGGCCAACCTACCCAATCAGGGGCAGGGCTGGCTGGCCAACCCCCTGGCCTGACCCCACCCGTGCACAAATTCGTGCACCAGGCCTCTAGTAGTTACATAATACCCAAATATTTGCTCCTCCTAACTTGTTTTATGACTAGAGAAACATTTGTACACCTTTGCGTATTGGGGTGCAGGGAGGTATCTTGCTATGGACTTCTGCTGCATGAATTGACTTTCCTGGACACTGTGTTGCAGCCAGGCATGAGCACTCAGCCTGAGCTGGGTACTTATGCCACCTCACCTCCCTGCTATAGTGATTCCAGGAGATGGGCAAGTTATTCAAGATGAGCCCTTCAAAACCTTCCCCAAGAGCTAAAGTTTCCTTCCTTCATGATGAACCTGAGAGGAAGTAAATTTTGGCTTGTTCTTCCCTCCACTGCCATTAAACTGCCCTGGTCAAGATAATCAATAATTTCTAGTTGTCAAAGATAATTGTCCCTCTTCTCTCCTTCTCTTACTTGACCTCTAGCAATAGTCAACACAGTCAAGCACTTTGTCTACCAGTTGACAACTTTATCTTCTTCGGAACTTTTCTCTATGATAACAAACTCTCTTGATTTTCCTATACTTCACCAGCCATGCCTTATAAAGGCTTCATGGCTGGCTCTTCCTTCTCAATTGCTCTAAATGTTGAGTACTCTAGGGTTCTTTCCTGGCACCCTTCTCTTTTGTATCTACACTCTTGCCCTATAAGTTCTTATCTAGATCCTAAGTTAAATACCATCTGTTTATAATAATAAAAGCATAATATGCTAATTAGACCAGACAGCCAAATGACCTTCTGGACATCATTCCAGATGAAGCTGCAGCAGCGGGGGCCGAGGCAGAGGCGGTTAGGGGCGATTAGGCAGGCAGGCAGAGTGGTTAGGGGAGATTAGGCAGGCATGCAGAGTGGTTAGGGGTGATTAGGCAGGCAAGTAGAGGTGGTTAGGGGCGATTAGGCAGGCAGGCAGAGTGGTTAGGGGTGATCAGGCAGGCAGGCGAGCAGTTAGGAGGTGGTCCCGGATTATGAGAGGGTGCAGGCTGGGCTGGGGGACGCTCATGCACCAGGCCTCTAGTATGATAATAGAACCCAAATCTCTATCTCCAAGTCCAGCCTCTTATTTTGCCTATTTGACATCCCTCTTAGATGTCTCTTAAATCAGACCTACCATCATGGAGCGTAATGTGTGATTTTCACATTCTACCCATCCCCCCACCTAAACTATTTGCTTCCCTTTCAGCTTTTTCCACATGAGTAAATTATACCACACCGTCAACCCATCAAAAATATAGGCATTATCCCTAATTCCTCTCAGTACCTCAGCTTCCAAATCAATAAGACTTGTCAATGTGCCACCAAAACATGCTCCATGTCCACTCACGATCTCCCTTATGACCACCCTCTTCTAAGACATCATCATCTATTAGCTAGATCACTGCAGTACCTTCCCAGCTGATCAATCTGCTCTGCTTTCTGTGTCCAATCACTTCTTGCCACAACAAATTTAGCTTAAATTTCTCTTCTGAGGAATTTTCCATCAGTAGGTTGTCACCTCACCTAGTTTTAATTCATATTCCTCTCTCTCTCTCTCTCTCTTTCTCTCTCTCTCTCTCTCTCTCTCTCTCTCTCTCTCTCTCTCTCTCTCCTCCCACCTTAATTTACAGTTTCCCACAATTGGAACCTCTCTCCTTATTTACAGTTTCCCACAAGTGGAACCTATTTTCTGTCTTATTTACCACATGCCCCTAGTACAGTTGTTCTCAACCATGACTGCACATTAGAATCACCTGAGAGTCTTTTTAAAATCCTGATTTCTGGGCCTCATCCTCTGGAAATTCTGTTTCTTTGTTACTAATGTTGTGACCCCACCCCATAAGAAAGAGACAGAATTTCCGGAGGATGAGGCCCAGAAATCGGGATTTTAAAAAGATTCCCAGGTGATTCTAATGTGCAGCCAAGGTTGAGAACCACTGCCCTAGTACCTTGTACAGACTACAGGCTATTTAATGACTAATTGAAGGAGTGATTATGTTCCCTGGAGCTTCTCTGAATAATTTTATTTATTTATATATATATTTTTTAGTCCAAAACTATTTTTATTCATGGATATCAAATAACATGGAGGAAAAGGAGCTAGAGTCAGGTTCTGTTTACATTCCTTTTTTTTTTTTTACCCTAGATCTTCACGTGTCTTCCCTGTTTTGCAGGGCATTTTCTTAGCGTGGGATCTTCTAACTCCTTGGCCTTATAAAAGTAGGGTGCCACCTCCAGAAGCCAACTGCTCTCAATCTTCAATACCTGTCTCATGAACTCCTTGGTGGTCAAGACAAGATCATGGTAAAGCAGCCAGTGAGGCCGTTCCTCAAAGATCTGCTGCTGTTTCACTGTGTTAGCCCTGCGAGTCAACCATGCTGTGTGGTAAAAGTTACCAGCAGTGAGGGCCTTGCATACACGGATATTGTCCCCCTGGCAGGAACTGGGACCAACTTCCACACCTCTGAATAATTTTAAATCCTCTCAAGTCCCCTGCCCACTCATGAACCTCCCTGTATTTTACTATAGCTTTCCATACTTCCACACCTAGTCATCAACCTTGCCCCAACCTAAATATATTAAGCTCTTTCTGAGAAGCACCTAAGTTTATAAAACCAAGGTCTTTTATCTTTCACTTATTGATTTGAAAATCTCTTTTTACATTAAGATATTACTTTTGGCTAATTAAGTTGCAATTTTTTTCTTATTTTGTTACTTGTACTTTAAATTTGGTTAATGGGCTTCGATGGTTTTTTTAAAAAATATTTTTATTGGTTTTGAGAGACAGAGGAAGGGAGAGGGAGTGAGAGAAACATCCATGTGGGAGTAAAACATACCTCCTGCACATTCCTACAGATGGAGCCCACAACCCAGGCATGTGCCCCGAGTGGGAATTGAACTAGCAATCTTTTGGTGCAAGAGATGATGCCCAACTGAATGGGTCACACTGGCCAGAGCACTTTAATGTTTTTTATTTATGTAGTACTGTATAGAAATTTAAAATTTTATATTACTGACTTTAGCTGTGCTTAGAAATGTTTTTCCTTTCCAAACTGTTTTTACTTAATTCCTCTGAAACCTGTTTCACTGTCAGGTGGGAAGTAAGGAATCAACTTTATTCTCTTTCAAATGATAAGCCAATTGGCCCAATAACAGTTATTCATAAGCCATTCTTTCACCAGCAATGTGAACTTGAAGTAGCACATGTAGTGGTTAAAAGGATGGTCTTGAGTACAGACAGCATGGGTTAAAACCAGGCTGATCCTCTTATTTACGTGTAATCTAAAGTGTCTAAAGCTCAATCTCTTCATCTGCAAAGATGAGATAATAATAGTATTGACCTCAAGGAGTTGTGGCAAGAATAAGATGAGATAATTGCAAAATACTCAACATGATTCCTGGCATGTAATAAGCTTCATTACTATTTTTGTTGATGTTAGTATTGCTGTCTTTATCTATTTAATATCTAGTAACTTCCCATGACCATTTTTTCCCTAAACTTTTTATTTCCTTAATCTAACTCTTCAATTTCAAATGGAATTTTTATCGAAATTATATTGAATGTAATGATTAAATTATAGAATTGCCACATTTATAACATATAGTTTTCCCATTCAGGAGCATGTCTATCTCTCATTTTCAAGTAATTTAAAAGATCTGTGCTTTCTTTTTTTCAATCCTGATTAAGCTTATTCCTAAACATATATACATGTAAATTATTAATCACTTTTTTATATATATGAAATTAGAGGCCCGAAGCACAACATTCGTGCAAGAGTAGGCCTTTCTCCCCACAGCTGCCAGCACCGGCTTCCCTCTGGCACCCAGGACCCGGGCTTCCCTCGAAGCCCCGGCTTTGTCCAGAAGGACGGAAGAACGTTCAGTCTAATTAGCATATTACCCTTTTATTATAGATGATTTTTCAATGGGCTCTCTTTTCTCATTGTGGTATCTAATTGGTTAGTTGTCCTTAGAACTCTAACATGATTTAAAGGTTTATTTTTCTGAATATATAGTCATAGTCCTTCTTTACTAATAACATGTAGTCCTCTTTTTTCTCTTTTTTTCATTGGTCGGGCTTGTATACTATTTATCTGACTTGCTGGCCTTTCAAAGATTTTACAATCAATTCTAGTTTTGTTTTGTCTATTTTATTGTTGCTTTTTAAATTTATTTTCCTTATAGATTTATTAATTCTTCCTGCTTTCTTTTAGCTTATATTTTTGTTTTTTAAACTTTTTAGTTATGTACATTATTCCTTTAAAATATAGGTTATAACCCAGAGAATTTTTTTCCCATGGGGATTTCTCATTGCTAGTTTCCAAATTGTCAGGACCTTCATTTTTGGTAATTTTAGGCTAGAAAATTCAACATTTCCATGGAAAACAACTCAAGAACAAGAACCTTCTTAATATATTGGCAATCCTTAAATTATTGGCAGTGCATATAATTCACATCCTGCCCTACTTAATAGTTTCAATTTTTACATTTAATTGTCTCATCTTCCTAGAATTTAGGTTTTCAGGTGTGTATTGGCTTGTCTCTTACTATGTAACAAACTATTACAAGTCAGTGGCTTGATACAACATACATTTATCTCACAGTTTCCATGGTTCAGGAGGCCAACCATGCCTTAACTGGGTCCTCTATTCAGGGTCTCACAAGGTTGAAATAGGTGTCAGCCAGGCTGTGATCCCTTGTAGAATTTGGGTTCTTTTCCAAGATTACATGGTTGTTGGTAGAATTCACTTTCTTACTATGCCGAGGGTCATTCTCAACTCTGAGAGGCACCTTCCATAGCCCCCTAGAGATCTTCTCACAACAGGGAGGTTTGCTTCTTCAAGGTCCTAGACTGACACTCCAATATCTAAAACTCATATTTAAAGAGACTCTCAATATCTACTAATCTGAGACAAAACCATGACATCTTGAATCAAACGAAGATTGAATAACAAGATGATACTTTCACAACCTTATCTTTCTGCAGGAAATGTAAATATGGAGTTTCTTTATGGAAGGAGACAGCATGGGCAAGACAACAGGACATCCTACAGACACCCTGATGTGTCACTGTCAGCCTTAGTTCTCCCTGTGCAACAGTTCTACCCAGCATCTCACTGTAAGGCAAACTGACACTAATGTCCCAAGTATTCCATTGTACAGAAAACTTAAAAAGCTCTTCTTCCTCTCTTTTTTCCTACATTTTGTTTTATCTCTATGTCTCTTCTCTCATTGCCTTTCTTTGATGTAACATTGACTATTGTATTTCTTTAGCTCAACACATAGTTTGTGCCTACCACATGCCAACATAGAGTTAAGTCCTGAAATTAGTGCTTGAGAAATAATTCTTATTGAAAGGTATAACATTTTGATCTATTTTGAAGGGGAAAAGCTATGGAAATTTAATCAATAAAGTAGGGAGGCTGTCATACAATAGCTTATTGTTAACTCCAATCTGGAAATGTAACAACAAACATACTTTGTGATTTGCACAGTTTTTATTTATTACATATCATTTTCTCCTTCAGCCAGATTTGTGGCTTATAAAAAATAACCAAATATTTGCTTACAAATTGTTATAATGAAAATCTGTAGCCTGCTGCAGTAAGATTCATGGTCATGATAACCTTGAAAGCATTTGTTTGCATTGGGAGTGTGAGGGGATAATTTAAATTTAAATTTTTCGCATAAATTATTTATATGTTGTGTCCAAGATGCAGTGCAATTACGACAACAATTTTTAGAAGTGAGGCAGAAGTTTAAAATTTATAAATACCTCTTTACATTTTGTCGGCACTGGGTATAGTTTTCTAGAAAGCTGTATTTCTTGTTGTTTGAATAGCAGTTAGCTATTTTCACGCTCCCTAACAGATGGAACCGAAGCATTGTGAACATTTTTATTAAAACAGCAAATGAAGCTATGAAAGAAGTGTCACATTGCCAAGTATTCATCTTGCAAATTAAATTCTACAACTTAGCAGGTGGTTTAAGTTCCCTTTAGAAATTTAAAATCAGTTTATTTCATTTCTCTGTGGTTTAACAGAGACACAGGTTCGCTGCAGCATTCACTGACACAGAATCTGTCTGAATGTTTCTTAGAATTGACAGTTGGGGAAATATTTGCCAACTCTCACTCAAAACGGCTCATGATTGCCACATTCTGATGGTTGAGTCTTCAGTTTCCTTCACTATTAAAAGTCTACTCTTTCCCTTCGGAATCTATTTGCAAGACCCTAATGGATCCAAAAATTTAAAGCCCACATCTAGTATTTGTTTTTTGTTGTGTTTTTTTTTTTTTTACCATTTTGATATATATTATCACTTAGTGACTGTCACTCTTCTATCCAATATAGAAAACTCCAATATTAGATGATAATTGCTATAAATTGACCGTTTGTGTTCCCCCAAACTGCCTCTGTTGAATCCTAACCCTCCATGTGATGGTATCTGGAGGTGGGGCCTTTGGGAGGTGATTCTGTTATGAATGGGATTCGTGCTCTTACAAAAACAGACTCCAGAGACCATTTTCTTTTCTTCTCCCATGTCAGGACACATTGAGAAGTGTCATCTATGAACCAAAAAGCACCAGACACTGACTCTTCTGGCACCTTGATATTAGACTGTCCAGCCTTTAGAACTGTGAGAAATAAATTTGTTGTTTATAAAGCCCCCGGTTTATGGTATTCTGTTCCAGCAGCCTCAACTGCTGCTAGTTTAGAGAATGACAGTGAGGTGATTGGCACTTCCACATCTCTACAGGACTATACCGATAAACTTTTATAAATCAGAAACATGAAAAAGCCACCCTTAGAGGTCATTTCAGAGGTGATGAAGAACTACCATTACTGCTTCTAATGTCACTGCCTTAAGATTAATTTCACAAAAGCATCATTTTTCCTGCAAAGAAGTTTTCAATGGTTTCCCACTACCTACAGAATAAAACTTAGACTCATCATTCATATACTTCTTCAATTTTGCCCCAAACTCTTTCTGAGACTACTTCTCAGAATACCTTCCTGTTACAGGTAAACTGGTCTATTTATTTATTGTCTCCCAAGCAAGTTAGTACTACTTTGCTTACCCCTTTGTATACCTGAACCACTGTAGCTTTCCTCTCCTCTTTGATTGTCTCAATTCTTCTTTTCCCTCCAGGTTCAATTTAAATCATAACATAGTGAAAACCTCCGTTACTATCCTAAACCCACCTATTTCTTCTCTTTTAAGCCTCTCTAGCACCATTATTACAGGGTGGCTTGTATTGTCCTTTATTTTCCATGTATACATTTTATCTCCCCAATTAGAATGTAAGGTTCTGAGGGTAGAGATGCCATTTTACACACTGAATTCCTGGCACCCCAGTACCTGGGGGTGCTAGCAGCAATATAATGTTGGTAAACAACACAAGGCTAGATCATAGCCTTTGGGGTTTTTAATTATAGCTATGTGCTTTCCAACATGCTTTCTCATTTCCCTTCCTCTGGCTTTTGGGGGGCCTCTACCCTCATTCTATGTGAAGATGTCAATTTTAATGCTCAATTTGTCAGAAAAGCCCAGTGAACAACCTCAGGATATTAATTAATAAGTTCAAACAAAAAATGAATTCTCCCTCCCACTATGTCCAGTGTGATTCGGTCCAGAGCTCTTCTCCATGTTATTCTTACTCTGGAACCAGGCTTTGATTTCATCCTCTATCTCACATATTGTCTTTGAAGAAGCAGAGGAATAAAGTGTGCCAAACCGTGCACTGGCTTTTAAAACTTTCACATAGAAGTGACACACATGTACTGACAGAAGGCTAAACATATATAGATCAATGAAATAGAATTGAGAGCCCAGAATTAAGTCTTTACATTTATGCTCAATTAATATTTTGCAAGGATGCCTAGAAAATAAAATGGGTATATGCAAATTGGGTTCTTACAATTAAAAATATAAAAATAAGTTGAAACACTACATCACACCATATAGAAAAATTAATTCAAAATGGGCCATATACCTAAATGTAAACAGTAATTGTAAAATATAAGTGTAAGATGTAAATGTAAAATATATATGTTAAATGTAAACACTAAAATTATAAATTTTTAACATAGAACTAAATCTTCATGACCTTGTGTTTCTTATATATGACACAAACAAAAGAAAAAATAGGTAAATTAGACTTCATTAAAATGAAAAAACTTAAAGCATCAAAGGATGCTATCAAGAAAGTAAAAAGACAAAACAAGAAATTGGAGAACATATTTGCAAATCATATCTCTGACAAGGGACATGTACCCAGGATACATAAAGAACTGTTGCAACTCAACAGTATAAAGACAACCCAATGAAAAAGAAAAGCGGGGGGGGGGGGGGGGGGGGGGGCAAATATTTGAATAGACATTTCTCCAAAGAAGATATACAGATGACCAATTAGCACTTGAAAAGATGCTCAACATCATTAGTTATTAGGGAAATGAAAACCAAAATCACAATGAGGTACCCACAAAGATAGTTACATTTAAAGAACAGAAACTCAGAAATGTTGGTAGAGAAATTAAAACCATCGTACGTTGCTGGTAGAAGTGTAAAATGATGCAGCTGCTTTGGAAAACAGTTTAGCAGTTCCTCAAAAAGGCAAACAGAGTTAGCGTGTGATTCAGCAATCCCACTCCTAGGTGTATATGCAGAAGAAATAAAAACATATGTCCACACAAAATACTGTAAGCAAATGTTTATGGCAGCATTATTCACAATAGCCAAAAAGTGGACACCATGATAATGTCCATCAAAGGATGAATGGATAAACAAAATGTGGTAAATCTACACAGTGAAATATTATTCAGCCATAAAAAGGAGTGATGTACTGATTTATGCTACAATTCAGATGAACCTTGAAAACATTATGTTACATGAACGAAGCCAGTCACAAAGGCCTCATATTACATGAAACATCCAGAATGGGCAAATCCATAGAGACAGAAAATAGATTAGCAATGGGCAGGGAACAAGAAAATCAGGAGGGACTGCTAATGGATATGGGTTTCTTTCTGGAGTGATGAAAATGTTCTGGAATTAGTTAGTAGTGATAGTACATTAAAAACATGAAAAATCCACAGAGTTGTACAATTTAAAAGGGTGGATTTTATGTTGTGAATTATATCTCAATAAAGCTATTTTTTTCTGAATTCTTTTTATTTTTTATTATTATCTTAAGTTTTACATATGTCTCCTTTTCCCCCAATTGACCCCCCTCCCCAACCATTACCACCCCAGGCAAGCTCCCACCACCCCAGTGTCTGTGTTCATTGATTATGCTAATATGCATGCATACAAGTCCTTTGGTAATAAAGCTATTTTTAAAAGTGACATCCATCACTTTGCTCACTCTTTGGTCAAAGTTACATGTCCATAAGTTACTCCAATGGGACAGGCAAGTGCAATTGTACCATGTGCAAAGAAGGAAAGTGAAAATATATGGTGAACAGTATTAATGACTGCAAAAGATTCCCTCAGCCTCCAAATGTACAGGTAGGCATGAGTCTCGGGGTAGGCCAATTGTGATACTGTACCCTCCTAGATACAACAATTGGTCCAGTTGGGCATGTGACATAAGCAGGGCCAACCAGTCCTTTAATGGGATGGAAGTATGTTACAGGCAGAAAAATCAGATTACTAAATAGGAGGACAGAGAGTCTGGGACTATCAGATGCCATAATATGAGTGATCAGCCTATGGAGAAAGCATGCATCCAGCTGTGACTTTTCAACCCCTAACTTTTCAAGATGCAGAAAAATTCTGATAATGAGTCATTAACAGCAAAGTGTAATTTTAATCTTATAATTATTTGCCCAGCAGATATCTCACATATTTCCTGAGAAATCCTTACAGTATTTCTTCTTTGCTCCCTCTGAAATCTGCTGTCTTCCCCACACCGCTTCCAATGCCTACATGGAAGGATTCTCCTTCTACCCAGGGTCTGTGCTCCCTGTTGCCTGCAACCTCAGGATGGTAGGCAAATATGGAATAGGCTAAAGTAGGATTTTTACATGAGCAAGTGATGCTTCTACAAGAAGCATCCGATGAGGTCACTGCTACTTTCAATCATTTGATGCCCACCGGTCTCTACTGAATGATGCTCCAGCTATTTAGGATTCCACGTCTCCTGCTAGCCCCCACCATCCTTCCTCACACCCTGGGACCCAACCATGCTGCATTCCTTGGCATTCCTTAGACTTGCTAGGATTCCTCATTCTCGTGACTTTGGCAGATGGTTTCTTCTGCTAAAAATACCCATGACTAGGTTTCCTCATGCTTCAAAATGCAGGTCAAAAGCACTCTGAGAATCTCCAGGGAGGTCAGGGTTCCTCTCCACCCTGCCCTTCTCCTCAAATTCTGCTTTAAGGTAGAGAAATACTAGTAAGATTGACCAACTTTATTGCTCACTGTAAGAGGAAAGAAGCTTTTCTCTGGACTGAGCAAAGGTAACCGCCAGTAAGGCAGTCCTAGTGGTTTCCTGATGTATTGCTGAAGAGGTGCAATGTGCTCAGAGACTGCTCCTGCCGCCTCAGCCTCAGGTGGCCTGGGGTAGGTGGAAGAAAGGTGAAGGACAGGACAGAAGGAAGCACAGAAGGACTTGGGGGCTATTTCTATTACAGGCAACTCGGCTTGCATAATCCTCATGGTCTGTCTGAAATCACTCATTTCAACCGACTTAGGGCCAAGGCTAATCATTAGTTTCTATGCATACATTTCCCTGTGGGACTTTGAAAGAACAGACTACTAGTTTAAAAAGGACTTGGTAATAAATTCAGAACACCTGCCCCAGCTAGCTGTCTCTCTATAAATATACATCAACATCACATTCGATGTGTCTTTCTTCCTCTGTGAGGCTGTCGGTGGCTCCCAGGCTGAGTTGGGTATTCTCCTCTGGGCTCCCATTACACTTTGCTCTTACATCTGATATAGCACACGAGGCTTTAATCATTCTTTAAGTCATATGTTTCTTCCCCAGACAGGGATCTTCTTGAAAGAAGTGATCATGTCATTTGTCTTTGTGTCCTCCATACCTAATATGCTTCTTGTCCCATGGAATTCTCTCAATATGTATTTAATATATGAACCAATGCTCTACAATGCCTTAGTTCTTATGCAATCCTTGTCACATGATAGCAATTGATTACATATTACCTTGACTTGCTCTGGAATAAGTTAGCATTTTTAAGTCCTATCCCTTCATTCAGAAATTGAACTCTGTCCATACTGATGTCAGTTCTTGTCACTGTGTTAACCCCTTTACAGATGGTCTTGACGACTGCTCACATCTGCAGTCTACTCTGCTCAGCCTTAAAATTAAATTAGAAGATAATTAAATCTGCATAACAACTTTCTCACCCAAGGAATTAGGAGGATGTGAAATATTCATGCCCGAGACAGAATTGCTAAGTGAGTCTGATACCGTTGTAATAACTTGGTTATTAATTAACAGGAAAGGAACAAAAGGAAGGCTAGATAATATAGGCATGCCATTTCTACAGCTTTGCCAGAAAGCTGCAGTTTTAACACTCTCCAGGTCTGTTCCCCGCAGGTCGCTGGCAGAAGGAACTGGACAATAGACACATGCCCGGTGAGGTGTGGGTGACACGGTAAGGTGCTTACTTGTCAATCATACCTGGGAACAGGACATTGGGCAGAATAGGCATGGCCACTGCAAGGGCATGAAATCTGAGATACATAAACTCCTGAACAAAGGAAATTCTCCCTCTTGAATTCCTTGGCCCTCTTGTGCTCCTAGCTCTTCTGTTGCAGGGAGCACCCACCCCTGCCTTCACCCATGTGGCCCACAGCCATGTGGACTCCACACAATGGACTAAATGGACTACAACTAGTCTGATGCTCTGCCGGACTCAGTTCCACGATGGAACAGAAACTCTGGACAATGGCTTTGCTGAAGCCCAGCTGCATATTTTCCAGGACCGGTTTAAGGAAAATGGGACTTGCGACCCGAGGGAAATACTTAAACACAAATAAACCTTTCTACCACATCTCATTCTCCCGTGGGAATCTTAGAAAATTCTTTTTCTCAAGATATCACAAGAACCCCACTCCCACTAGCAAGGGGGGGGTGGATTTTACCCATGCAATACTCTGATAGCAAGTCCAAGAACCCACCTAGGAGAACCCCATAAATAACTGGAGGTTAGGCTCCCTAACTGGCTTCTTGTGCTTGCGTGTCTAGGATTCTTGTGTCCTGGCCAATCCCTTCCCCTCACAGATACCCACTTTCACTTGCAAACTTCACCACATGATCAGAGCCCCAGCTCTCCTTGGGTGCTCAGGCAGTGTCTCCTGACAGCAGCTGGGTCTGCCCATTACTTTGTTCCTCCCAGCCTTACTCCCAGGTGATTGGGCCCAACCTGTCCTTCTCAGATTGAGTGACTCAAGTGATATAAAAAATGGAGCCCGTGCCTAAATTATAGTAGGCAGTTATCATTTCACCTCTCTTGTATAACCTAGAGGTCACCTGGGGCTCCCTTTCCCCTGAGCTCTGGTAGAAATTTCTGTCTGCAGGCCAGAGCTCATCCGGACACCCCCCTGCTGGGGTCCAATCCCAGCGGGTCCAGGGGTCCTCAAAGGTGTGGACAGAGTCGGCGAAGAAGGAATGACACGAAGACAGCCTTCAGTTGATCAGCAGCCTAGTCAGGACCTATAGCCAGGATTTCCAGCCAAAGTTCTGGTCGGAGCTCTGGTTAGGAACTGATGAGGTTCTGATGTTTATTGTCTTGCTACATCCGTATTTATACCAGCCGATTTTAATCCTGTCAATTTCTATTACAAAGGTTAGGGCGTTTCTTATCTCCATTCCAGGGAGTAAAGACCATGTAGCTTAACTACCCGCCTGGCACTTAATTAAGAGGTTGTATCCCCTCCCTAACCTCAGGGAAAGATCCCCACTTGGGGAAACAACCTTTCTCGGAGAGGTGACCTTGGTTAAAACACATGGCGCTTAAAGGGAGCAAACATATTAAAAACAGTGTGCTATATACGCCAGGTCCACTGAAACATATGCTGTGCAGATGTTTCTTAACTGCAGCGACTGTGTCAAGCAGCGAGGATGGACCGGCTTCCGGCACCCCCCTCCCCTTCTCCCACCCCTACCCCCGCAATTTCCCACAGCTCAACTCCTCTGGGAAGGCTTTCACTTTTGCTTCATTATGTCCTGAACATTCATCTCTACCTTTACACCAGTTTCTATAAGAAATCCAACCAAATAAAACATTTTGGCCCCAGCCAGGTTGCTCAGTTGATTGGAGTGTCATCCTGTCTACCAAAAAGGTGGCATGTTTGATTTCCAGTTGGGGTGCAACCGATTGATGTTTATCTCTCACATGATGTTTCTATCTCTTTCCCCCCTTTCTCTCTCTCTCTCTCTCTCTCTCTCTCTCTCAAAAAAAAAAAAAAAAAAAAAAAAAACCACACATCAGAAACCACATTAAAACATATCCTCAGATGAGGTTGAAAAAAATATATTTTGTCATTTTTTGTGGATCTTTATTCAAGTTGGGAGGCTCTGAGAGAATGGGGGTCTCCAACACAGCCTCTACTATTGGCTCTATTTGTCTTTTCACCCCCAGGTGATCTAACCCACTGAGCACAGCCCCAGGGATATGTGCCTGGCCCTCATACAACGTACCTTTGCCAGGGTTTTTGGTTTTAAAAGTTTCCTCGTTCTCATTATACTTGTTTTGGGTGCAATTGCTAGTATGACTTGGCACTCTGTCTGAAAACAGTTCCTTCTCTAAAAATTCCTCCACTTCCCGCCCATTCAACCACCCTCTCCCCAACTTAAAGCCACCCCCGCTTTGTTTCCAACAGTTGTTTTACAGCTGGGCTGCATCTGCTTGGCCTGTTCCCTGAGATTTGGTCTTCCTTCCCCAGCTGGTCCAGCATTGTTTGCCACTAAACCCCTGCTTTGGGAAAAGCTGACTGGGACAACACAGCTTTCTTGTTTCATAGATGTGTGTGCTGAGCCTGAGGCAGTGTTTTCTTCTGAATTTGCACACAGGGGAGCAGATTAATCAAAAAGATCTTAAATAGGCACTGTTTGTTTTGCATGAACAAACAACGATTGCTCTTTGTTTAAATTTAATAGTAAAAAATGAATAGTTCTAGTGATAATTACCACATATTTATATTAGCATTTTACTTTTTAAGTTCCAGAAGAATAGCAGTTTAGCTCAATTGAATCGTATTTATCAAGCCTATAGTTAAGCCTTGCTGCCTTTTAAAATTAGAGAAGACCGGCCCTGGTTGGGTAGCTCAGTTGGTTAGAGCATCGTCTGACACGTCAACATTACGGTTCAATCCCCAATCAGGGCACATACAAGAATCAAGCAATGAATGCATAAATAAGTGGAACAACAAATCAATATTTTTCTCTCTCTCTCTCTCAAATCAATAAATAAAAAAAAATTGGGAAAACAGTGAACTTACTAAGAAAATGCCCCAAATTGATAATCATGTGTAACGTACACATCTTTTATTGGGGAGGGAGCAAGAAGAAAAGTAAAAGGAACTAACAAACAGCCTTGGTCGGGTCTCTCAATTGGTTGGAGCATCGTCCATGCACTAAAATAAAAGGTTGTGGGTTTGATTCTTGGTCAAGACACATACCTAGGTTTCGGGTTTGATCCCCTGTTGGGGTGCAAATAGGAGGCAACAGATCAATGCTTCTATCTCACATCAATGTTTCTCTCTCTCTCTCTCTCTCTCTCTCTCTCTCTCTCTCTCAAAATCAATAAAACCATACCCTCGAGTGAAAGTGAGAGAAACAGGTCAAAGGAAATAACTATAATATTTTTCTACTAATATAGGGAAAAAACATAGGAAATCATCATTGTTGCTCACATTTGTATATGGCTGACTTTGGTCATTGAACCAATGAAACATGTTTGTCACAGAAAAGACACTGCAGTACCAACCAAATGCTAAAAATGTCACACCACGCAACTAATGCTACCGATGCAGCATTTACCACACTGTAAGTGAGAATGGCATTTTAACAGTGACGTTCTTTTTAAAGAATATTGTGCATTATAGTCTTATGATTTATGAAATACATTACTGGCTTCAGAATCATGCTTAATTTTAATCCTGTTTCTAACCACCACAAAGAGGAAATTTCACTTTTTCATTGTGATACTCTATTTACACCTCTCTTTAAAATGTGTCTTTCTGGTGCATGGTAGACAGGCATTTTAATTAAAACTCATCTGTATGGGAGCTCCCTACCTGCTTCTAACAAATAATTCCAATAGAAATGTTTTAAAAGAGACTAAGTTATGAATGGAAAACAATTACCATTTTGAAATTAGAAATAGAGTACATTTCATATAACATATTTATAAATTTGTGCCTTCAGTTAGTTTTACTTTCAAAATTTAAGACATAATTTAAATTATGGAATTCTATGACTGGAAGAACTTTACACAATACCAAGGCCAACCTCTCCTCACTTTCCTAGATAAGGTAACAAGAGGTTAATTATGTCCTTGAAACTACACAACTGGTGAGAGGGGTGGAACTAACACATAAAGCTCCTGATTTCTAGATTAGCTTTCTTTCTACAACCTCAGTATTCCAGTAGTAAATAAAATTAGTTTGAAGTATTAAGCTTCATTGTATTTTAATAAATCAATTTTCTAAATGAAATTAAGATATCAATATTTCAACTAGTCAAACCATTGACTTTGAGTGAATATAGTTTCCTGTTTATTGTATTTTGCATATTTAATATTCAAGATGTTCCTTCCATAGACCTAAAATCCAATCCTTACAATTATTCACGGTTGAGTGAAGGATAAGACATTGACTTCCTTTTATGCAAAATGAGAGTTAAAAAAATTAGTTTCAGTGAGATTTTAATATTAAAATATGCCTTGAATTGTAGAAAAATACATTAATAGGAAATATATATTCATTCTCGGATAAGTGAAATGCTTAATCCATTATTCCTAAGCTGATTTTTTTGTTGTCTTATAAGATTAGGTTGCTGATTCCATTTTATTAGAAAAGTGCTTTACAATACTCGCTCAACAATACTTCATACAAATAATCTTTCTGAAAATTTGTAATAAATCAGTGACTTTTTGACAATTAAAAATAAAAATAGCCTTCATATATCACTGTATCAGATAAGCTGCTTTCAGCTACAAGAAACAGAAATTCTAAATTAAACAGACTAAACAACAGGGAACTGTATTAGCTCACAAAACAGAAAGTTTGCTTTGGTTGATTCAGCAGCTCAACCAGTATGTCATCAAGGACTTTGGTTCCTTTAATCTATGTGCATGGGTGTCCAAAATGCCAGCTTAATCCTCTATGAGGTAGGTGTTAGCATTATCCCCATTTACAAATGAGAAAATTTATGGCCTTAAAATGATGCCCTCATGGTCCCTTTGTATTCATAAAATGCCTGCCAGTAACAAGCAAGGCTGTATTAGTTACATCCAGTGGGAGAGACAGACATTAGCTTCCTGTTGCTCTCTATTAAGGGACAGGAAGAATTGTCACAGAAGTCTCTAGCACACTTCTTGCATCCCTTTGGATAGGCAAGGAGGTGGGATTGCTTTCAAGTTAGTACCACTCACCCTTGAGTCAGGGGCCAGTTCTCCAACAATGCATACTGCTGCTCTATGAGGAGGGGAGAAATTATGCACGGAGGGGAGGCCTCAGCTCCTTCTCCGAAGCACCCTACCTCCTGACTGCCATGAAATACACTCGTAGTTTGTCTTCTAGCTCTCTAGCTCCCACTTTTCAGAGTGCTTTTCAGGTTCCTCTTCCTCCCATTTCTTCTAATGTTGGAGTTATCTGGATCTCAACATTTGAACTTCTTTTTCTTTCTCTAAATCTCTCTCTAGGTTTTCTTACTCATATTTATGGCTTTGAATATTACCTTAGGTTGATAATCTCCCAGCCAAACTTTTCTCCTGAGCTTCAGATTCATATGTCTAGCTTTATTCCACGTGGACATTCAGGAACTCATGTTTATTCCACTCCCTGTCTCCTCTGTCCTATAACAGTGCCCTTCCAACTTGAGCATGAGGAGAATGGGTTTTGGTGAACAACTAGAAGTCTTCGCCCTTCTATAATCATACACCAACTAACCAGCAGCCACACTTGCTTTATTTGTTTTCTCCAATGTCTACCAAGAGTTTGCACACTTGCTTCTACACTGTTCAGTGCCCAGGTCTCAATTTATGAAAGTGACTGGATGACAGCATGAAGAATCTAATGCCATTTAAAGAAGATTTTTATTATTTACATTTCCCAAGAGAAAGGGGCCATACCACACAAGGCCAAAGGAGAAGTAACAGGTTTTGATCAGGTGGCAAAAACAGGAGTGAGGAGTCAGCCTTCATTGAGGTTGTCACAGGAAAGGAACGGCAAGGCAGAGTAAACAGTTGAGGATTGGCTGGTTTAAATTATTCTGGCAGGCTCTGGACCATAGGGGTAGTCTCCAGTTGTCTGGTACCTGATGTGGGATGATTTAGGGCAGGGGAAATATTGGTTTGGTGTGTGAGGACTAGCTAAAGTGGGTATTTGGGAGTATAGATTCAGGTTGGGTGGTTTGCATATGAAAGGCCTGGCACTGCTAAGTCTAAGAATTGCCTAACTCTGGGAGGGATAGTCTTTTTCTGAGTCTATAATCCTTCTACCCCCAAATGTCAAAATATTGTAAGATGTAGAAACTAAAAAACATAATTAATACAAACACACTCCTCTTTGTATATGGAAGATTCATCCCTAGTCTTTGGTCTCAGTTTAAATGTCACCTCTGTAGAGGGGTGTTAAGCAGATAGCAGTCTACTTCACAAATCTGGTTTATTTCCTTCTTATCACTCATCACATTGTATCATTTTATTTTTAAATTTAATATCTGTCTCCCTTGCTAGGAGTCAGTTTCATCAGGACAAGAACCATGCCCCTTTTATTCATCTCTGTATTACTCATCTGGGGAGCCCACTTTTATTGGAGAATCAAAACCATTTTCCTTTCATTCTTTCTTACTAGCAGAATCCCAATTTAGTTCAGGTATCGTGAGATTCTTGATCTCAGGGAAGATGGACAAACATGTAATACAATGGTAATCACTGAAATACAATGGGAAATCTAGACAATCTTCAAGTTGTTTAGTGATGTAGTCTGGAGTTGCAGCAGCCATATTGCAACCATGAGGGAAGAGTAGTAAGTCTTCATTAAACTTTTATCTAAATAAATGAAAAGATATTTATATAAATTGGCTAATAAATATAACCAGTCTATGTAACAGATACCCTGCATCCACTTCTCTCTCCCTAAGTTTAAACCCAAGAAACAAAAAATTGTATCTTTGTTATAGATTAAAATATCTGGATATCTCCCTGAACTTTTCTCGTTTAGCCATGTAGTCTTTTATTCATTCAACAGCAATAAATACCTGTGTTCATTGAGCACATACTGCTTGTATGTGTCAAGCAGTATGATAAATCACAATACTATTGGAACCATCTAACCACTTCAACAGAAAGTGGCTTAAGCACTTAGTAGTTTTTATTATTTCCTTTAACAATTGGTAGGTGGTTGCTAGGTGGGCATAGCAACTTAATAATGGCAGGTCTCAGGACTAACACCTATCCTCCTCAAACTATACCAACAAATCCTAGAAGAAGAAACACTTCCAAGCTCTTTTTATGAGGCCAGCATTACCCTAATTCAAAATCAAATAAAGACACTACAAAGAAAGAGAATTACAGACCAATATCCCTGATGAACATAGATGCTAAAATCCTTAACAAAATATTAACAAATCAGACCCAGCAATATATTAAAAAGATCAGACACCATGACCAAGTGGGATTTAATCCATGGATGCAAGGCTGGTACAATATTCACAAATCAATAAACGTGATACATCATATAAACAAATTGAAAGACAAAAATCACATAACCATGTCAATAGAGGCTGAAAAAGCAGTCAACAAAATCCAACACCCATTTTTGATAAAATACTTTCAGCAAAGTGGAAATAGCGGGATCATACTTAATATAATGAAGGCCATATATGGCAACCTTTAGCCAACATTGTACTTAATGGGCAAAAATTAAAACCATTTCCCCTAAAAATATGAACAAGACAGGGATGTCCACTTCCACCACTCTTATTCAACACAGTTCTGGAAGTGCTAACCACAGTGATAAGACAAGAACAAAAAATAAAAGGTATCTGAATTGGAAAGGAGAAAGTAAAACTGTCATTATTTGCAGGTGTCATGATATTATACATAGAAAACCCTAAAGACTCCACCAAAAAAATGACTGGATGTAATAAATGAATTTGGCAATGTAGCAAGATACAAAATTAGCATCCAGAAATTTATGGCATTTTTATACACCAATATTGAATTCTCAGAAAGAGAAATTAAAAAAAAACCCCCAGTTACCATTGCAACAAAAAACTAAGATACTTAGGAATAAACTTAACCAAGGAGAAAAAAGACCTGTACTTGGAAAACTACAGGACGTGAAAAGAGAGATAGAGGAAGATACAAACAAGTGGAAGAATATACTGTGTTCATGGATTGGTAGAATTAACATAATTAAATGTCCACACTACCTAAAGCAATCTATAGATTCAATGCAATTCCTATTAAAATATCAAAGGCATATTTCACAGATCTAGACAGATATTCCAAAAATTTATATGGAACCAAAAAAGACCCTGAATAATCTGAGCAATCTTGAGAAAGAAGAAAAAAATTGGAGGAATCACAATACCAGATATCAAGTTATATTACAAGGCCACTGTAATCAAAATAGCCTGGTATTGGCACAAGAACGGGCATATAGAGAACTCAGAAATTGACCCAAGCTATTATACTCAATTCATATTTGATAAAGTAGGTATGAACATACAATGGAGTAAAAATAGTCTCTTCAATAAATGCTACTGGGAAAATTGGATAGATATGTGCAAAGAAATGAAACTAGACCACGAACTTATACCATATATAAGAATAAACTAAAAATGGCTTAAAGACTTAAATGTAAGTCATGAAGCTAGAAAAATCCTAGAAGAAAACATAGGCAGCAAAATATCAGACATAGCAGAATTTTCACTGATACATCACCTAGGGCAAGAGAAACAAAGGAGAAAATAAACAAATGGAACTACATCAAACTAAAAAGCTTCTTCACAGCACAAGAAACCAGCATTAAAATGAAAAGGGAACCCACTGTATGGGAGAACATAATTTGTCAATGATACATCTGATAAGGGGTTAATTTCTAAAATATATAAAGTACTTATACAACTCAACAAAAGGAAGACAAACATCCAATTAAAAAGTAGGCAGAGGATCTAAATAGACATTTCTCCAAAGAGGACATATAAATGGCCAAGGGACATATGAAAGAATGCTCAAATAATCATCAGAAAGATGCAAATTAAAACAACAATAAGGTACCACCTCACACCTGCCAGAATGGCTACCCTCAATAAATCAACAAACAGGCCAGAGCAAGGATGTGGAGAAAAGAAACCCTAGTACACTACTGATGGGAATGCAGACTGGTACAACCACTATGGAAAACAGTTTTGAGTTAACTCAAAAAATTAAATATGGGAGGGAGAAACCAAGATGACTGCATAGGTAAACACCAGAGTTTGCTGCCTCGCACAACCACTTCAAAAATACAACTAAAAGATGGAACGGACATCACTCAGAATCACAGGAAGGCTGGCTGAGTGGAAATTCTACAATTAGAAGGAAAGAGAAAAGCATACCGAGACTCAGAGAAGGTGCTGTGCGAAAGTAAAATACTAAGGTACAGAGGCGCATGCAGAGCGGGCTGGCAGCTGAGGGTGCAGTTGTCTTTTTCAATCGGGAGGGAGTCTCAGGCTCTGAGCTCCAGTTCTGGGCGAGTCTCTGGGGACCTAGACTCATATGGGAGAAGCAGAACTGTCTGGCATCGGTTGGAACTCGAGGGCAGCTTTCTCTCAGAGGTACTTTCAGCAATTGTTGGGACACTGAGAAGCGGGGTCTCTGAAGGCAGGACTGAGAGCAGCCATAAGTGCTCACTCCGCCCACCCTGTTGATCCCCTGGGACCTGCCCCTCCCAAGCCTTGCACGGAGGCGTTTGCTGGATAGCCTCAGGTAGAGGCTAGATTAGCACCTCCCTAGAGCTCCAGGACAGAAGTTCTCCCACTGCAGACACAGCTGATTCTCACAGCCAATTGGCCTGAAGGTCAATCCCCAGTGTTACTTACAACAATCAAGGCTTAACTACAACAAGACTGTGCACAAAGACCACAAGGGGGAGCACCAAGAGTGTGCTCCTCAGGTAATTGGGGAGGCTGAGCCACTGGGCCCTAGAGGACACTTAGCACAGAAAACCACTTTATCAACACAAGGAAGCATAAAAAATGTGGAGACAAAGAAACAGGACACAAATGACAGAAATGGAGGAAAGCAAACTGCTGGATATAGAGTTCAAAACCACACTTTAAAGGTTTTTCAAGAACAGTCTAGAAGCCACCAATAAATTTAGTAAGACCATCGAAAAGACTGGTGAGACCGCCGATAAATGTAGTGAGATCCTCAAGAAATCTAGTGAGACCCTCGATGTTGTGATAAAGGACCAACTAGAAATTAAACATACACTGACTGAAATAAAGAATATTATACAGACTCCCAACAGCAGACCAGAGGAGCGCAAGAATCAAGTCAAAGATTTGAAATACGAAGAAGCAAAAAACACCCAACCAGAAAAGCAAAATGAAAAAAGAATCCAAAAATACAAAGATAGTGTAAGGAGCCTCTGGGACAGCTTCAAGCGTACCAACATCTGAATTAATAGGGGTTCCAGAAGAAGAGAGAGAGCAAGATATTGAAAACCTATTTGAAGAAATAATGACAGAAAACTTCCCCCACCTGGTGAAAGAAATAGACTTACAAGTCCAGGAAGCGCAGAGAACCCCAAACAAAAGGAATCCAAAGAGGACCACAGCAAGACACATCATCATTAAAATGCCAAGACCAAAAGACAAAGAGAGTATCCTAAAAGCAGCAAGAGAAAGAAAGTCAGTTACCTACAAGGGAGTACCCATACGACTGTCAGCTGATTTCTCAACAGAAACTTTGTAGGCCAGAAGGGAGTGGCAAGAAATATTCAAAATGATGAATGCCAAGAACCTACAACCAAGATTACTTTATCCAGCAAAGCTATCATTCAGAATTGAAGGTCAGATAAAGAGCTTCACAGATAAGAAAAAGCTAAAGGAGTTCATCACCACCAAACCAGTATTATATGAAATGCTGAAAGGTATCCTTTAAGACGAGGAAGAAGAAGAAAAAGGTAAAGATACAAATTATGAACAACAAATACACATCTATCAACAAGTGAATCTAAAAATCAAGTGAATAAATAATCTGATGAACAGAATGAACTGGTGATTATAATAGAATCAGGGGCATAGAAAGGGAATGGACTGACTATTCTTGGGGGGGAAAAGGGTGTGGGGGATGCAGGAAGAGACTGGACAAAAATCATGCACCTATGAATGAGGACAGTGGGTGGGGAATGAGGGCGGAGGGTGGGGTGGGAACTGGGTGGAGGGGAGTTATGGGGGGAAAAAGAGGAACAAATGTAATAATCTGAACAATAAAGATTTAATAATAAAAAAATTAAATGTGGAACTGCCATTTGACCCAGTTATCCCACTTTTAGGAATATATCCTAAGAATCCTGAAACACCAATCAGAAAGAATATATGCACCCCCATATAACACCATTATTTACAAATCTAGAAACAGCCCAAGTGCCCATGAGGAGATGAGTGGATAAAAAATACTGTGGTACATTTACACAATGGAATACTATGCAGCTGTAAAAACAGAGGAGCTCTTACCCTTTGAGGCAGCATGCAGGGGCCTGGAGAGTATAATGCTAAGCAAAATAAGCCAGCCAGAGAAAGATAAGTATCACATGACCTCATTTATATGTGAAATATAATGAAAAAAAATACTGATGAACAAAATAGATCCAGAGATCTGGAAGCAAGGAACAGACTGAGGAATCTCAGAGAGAAGCAGGGAGGGGAGAATGGGAAATGATTAACCAAAGAACTTATATGCATATATGTATAACCCATGGACATAGACAATAGTGTGGGCAGGGGCTGGGTGAAAAGGGTGAAATGGGGGAAAAAGGGGGACATGTGTAATACTTTGAGTAAAGATACATTTAAAATAAAACAAATAAATAAAAAGTAAGCAGAAGACCTGAAAATAGAATATTTTAAATTTATTTGAGTGAATACTTCAAAAACATTGTCAATATATTCAAGGAAAGGGTCAACCAAAAGCAGATATTAAGATGAACTAGTATGTGTGTAAATGGCAATTTCTATGTGCCTCTGAAAATGAGGAGGTCTAGGAAAAATGGGTGGCATGGGACCTCTTCTATGTCATCCTCTTAAAATTTAAGATCCTGAGGCAATCTTCTACACAAAGTTCCCTGATACCCCACCTCCCTCCATATAGAGTGGGATTGCCTGGCCCCACTCAGGCCTCTGCCACTGCCACACAGGACTCAAGGCATCATTTGTTGTAAGAACACAACGTATCACATTGCTATGGATGTCATCTCATGATATGAACTATATTCATAAGGTCTCTGCGGTCTGTTTCCTAGGCTTCCTGCCCAGGGCTCATCTGCACGCTCACTCCAATCCTTAATCACTCTGTCTTTTCTCTTATAGAACCTTACTTCTTCTACCTGTCAGCCAAGGCAGATGGTTTTTCTTAGTTTCTATAGTCACCATAGAATTTTAGCTCTAGGTCAAGGCATTGGTTTGGGGCTAAAATTACTTTTTTATCTCTACCCGAAGCGTGATTTGGTGGCCTCCAAGAATTTAACTTAATTCATTTAATAAAATTCCATTGAGCATTGACTAAATGCCAGGCACCATGCTAGGAGCTCAAGGTCTATGAAAGTGGTGCTTCTCAAACTCTAACATGCACAGGAAACACCTGGGCATCTTGTTAAAAATGCAGACACTGTGCTCTCTTCGGCAGCACATATACTAAAATTGGAACGACACAGAGAAGATTAGCATGGCCCCTGCGCAAGGATGATATGCAAATTCATGAAGTGTTCCATATTAAAAAAAAAAATCAGACACTAATGCAGTGGGTCTGGGGTAGGACCCAAGAGTCTGCGTTTCTAAGGGGCTCTCAGATGAGAGCCATGCTGCTCCCAGGTGAAATCCACTTTGAATAGCAATAAAGGAGGATGGGAATATAAGCAACTAAGTTCAAGCAATGAAGATTTATAGATGCTATGATAAATATATGAAAAACTGAGAATGAAAGGGGTCCCCAAATTTCTTTGGACTGTGCTGCTTCCTCAGTAACCTCCTGGTCTATTTCAGTATTCCTGGTCCTACTCTAAACCTCTGCCATCAACTCCTACTGTAAGCATTTGCTAAACACCTAGTCACAACTAATATTTTTCTCTCTATGTCTACAAAAGCATCTCTCTGCACCGCTATTTCCTTAATATACCTCCTCTGTTCCACTTAAACCTTACAGAATTCCCTCATTCTGGCTTCTAACATCTTATTCTTGGTCATCAATCACCCCTCAGGAAATTCAATTTTCCAAGCATACGATGCCAAATGCTATGACCTCATACAATGCCAAATTCTGTGATCTCATACAATGCTGGATTTCATAACCTTATACAATGCAAATTCTGTTATCTCATCCACATAAACACCAGTAGTATGTAAACATGTGCATATTAGAACTTTACATTTATATGTTGGCTCTTTGTGTGTTATAATAATAATAACTAACTTTAATGGAGAGCTTAAAAAATGCCCAGCACTATAATCTCATAAAAGCCTATGAGATAGGTACTAATCACCTCATTTTGCATATTGGATATAATTGAGACAAAGAGGTTAAGGCCACATTGCCATTAGCTGGTGGAGCCATAATTTGAATGTTGTATCAGCAATTAGGTCTTCAGGGAATAATGTCGTTAAAAATAAAGCTAGTTACAGTACAGTCTACTCACCGTTGTGGTAAGGTTGTGAATGTGTGTTAATTACTCCTGAGGCATGGGAAATCTCCCCCATGAACGGAAGGAAATGCACACTTTCTCCTCTGCCTATGAGTGAAAGCGCATTGGGGGAGATCTGGTATCTAATAAACATGCTTTCAAACCTAGATGAATGGCTGTGCAACTTATGAGTCACTAAACTCTTAATTCAGCTCTGCCTTCTTGAGATGAGAGATTCACTTTTATTTGATGCTTTAGGTTCTGATCGAGCCTTTCAGTTGAGTGTCTCGAAATGCAAATACAAATTTTGGTTTTATAAACTCATCCTGGTTTAGCAATAAATCTGATCTCTCTAGAGAATTGTATCATGTTGGGTTCCTTTTATGCTGTCACTGTAATTGAATTGCCTTTTCACCAAAAGGATTATTTTGAATTCATGAAAAAACTTCTTTAAAAAAATAAATGACAAATGAAAGCCCAAAGGACATTCAATATGAAACCAAATTATTATAGCATTAAAGGATCTAAGTTAAATCCATGAAGGCAAGAAAATTCAAAGCAAGGTTTTAGGAATAAAATTCCTTCAGTTTCATGCCTCACTGCATGTGCAGGGCCACTTCCTCAAACACATAGGAGGGAGCCGAGACAGTGAAATTATGCAGCTGACAACTCCCATAGACCTTTAGATCAGGGAAAGAACTAAACATATTGGTAGTAGGAGCAGGATCATAAGGGAATGGTCCAATTTTTGTTTTCAAATAAAGCCTTTCATTATTACTATTCTCTTGTATTTTCTTTGTCCTTGGCATTTTCTTCAGCATACTTCCTCGAAGCTATCTTTGACCATCAAAATGACACCACAAAAAAAAATGAGATAGCATTGTAAGTGCTATTAGCATCCTTTCACCTGACCTAATCACCTCCTACACCTAACCCTTGCTGCTTCCCAGATTCTGCCTTCGTGTCTTCCTTTTCTTTCTCTCGGTTGGGCTATCTTAACAAGAACTATCTCTCTTTGTTCTTTCCATCTGGCTCCTTTTTAAACCTCAAATACAAATCCATTATTTGTGTTGGTGCCTTCACCAGATCTCAATGCTGTCTTGATGACCATGGCCAGCTGTTTTAGCATGCATGCCCGTGGCAGTTCTAATATAAGTAGGCAAGAACAGGGTTCTTGAATCAGTGGGCAAGCAGCAGCATCATGTCATTCAGAGAACTTTGAACTTACCTATAATGTGCTTCCTATTAATCTAAAAGCAAATGTTTCCTGGTTCTTCCTATAACAAATTAAATATTTTGGAGGCACTTTTATGCATACAGGATAACCCTGTAAGTTACAATAACCTCTGTCAGCTTCCAAGATTCTTGTTCTGTGACAACTAGCGGGTGTCCCTGCCTTGTAGAGGCTCTGGTGAGTATACAGGGCAGGTGTTTATCCAGTGGTGTGAACAATTACCTCTCCTCTCAGTTGGGTTTAGCAACATCTTGGTCCAGCCATGTACACAGTTTTGTAGTTCAGAGCATCAGGCATAATTTATTTATCTTCTTATTTCTCCCTTTGTAATCAAATTTGTCTAAAACTTGGTAATTTATCTTGCATGGTTTCAATTCAGTATGCTAACCTTTCCTTTCTGGTTATTATCTATGCTACAGAAAGATCTGGGAGGGTGTCAAACCTACCTGCATTCTATTTTTTTAACATTAAATCTAGCTAAGTTAACAGAAATACACTGATTAATCTTTATTATACACAACTCTTTAGCTCTATATCTTTTCCACCTATTTCAATTTTTTTTTCAAATGAGTTAATACGATGCAGTTTTGCATCTTTTTCACAAGATGGCACTATAACTTTCTATATTTATTATCAAGCAGGGAACTACATTAAAGTTCTAAAATTTATAGTTTAAATTACATAAACTGTAGATGAATATTAAAGGGAATATAAGAGCACAAAACTATATGATAATCTCATTTTCTTCTGAGATATTTTAACTTCCTTAAAAAGGTATTCAGTGAAAACCAGAATGACCCCAAGGAAATTTGTATTTTTATTTCTCCTTTGCTTTTAGCATCTATTAAATAAAAAAAAGCCTTTCTCCTTTTAGAATAATCCAGTATGGTATTTCCACTGATACAAAGACACTAGACCTCTATTTAGTTTCTACTTTCTTTGATTCAATTTTTCTAATAATGCAATAAATACTTAGCTGGAGGTCAACTATTCTGCTGTTATTAATGTGTAAAAAGTAAAAAAAAAAAAAAAAATTCCCAGAAATTTAGGCTGCGAGCAAATAATAGAACTATAATTTCAAATTGGGAACTTATTACCATCTATGAGCACAACCCTATAAAGAGTAGATATTTTTTAAAAGAAGATTTAGATAATGGAAGTTATAGGGGAAATGAAAGAAAAAGTAATGAAAGCATGACTATTTAAATTCTATGTCTGGGTCCTGAGATATGCATTTCATGTAACTCTAAGGAATAATAATAGTGAACATTTATTGAGCTCTTACTCTATGCTAACTCCTATGCTGGACTCTTTACATTGATGAGCTCACTTAATTCTCAAAGCCCTATGAGGTGGTTACTATTATTATCCATGTTTTATGTAGAAGGAACTGATATTCAGTAAAATTATTCATTCATTCACTTTTTCTTTCAACAGGTGATTATTGAGTGCCTACTATGTGACTTGAACATTTGGATGTGGCTCAGTTGGAATTAAATCCAGAATCTGCTGAGACCAAAGCCCAAGACTCCTTCACTTAATTACAGAGCTATGAAGAATCAATTTCTCAGATAAGCCTAACAGGCAATTAAGTGGTGCAAAGAGAAAAAAAGTTCCATTATAAAATGAGTAAGCAAATTGACATGCCACCAGAAACAACATTAGCTTCTTGCTCTGTGTGCTTTCCATATTTAAGTCTCTCCTATACAAGATTCAACTTGCCCAGCGGTGTGGCTCAGTGGTTGAGCGTCGACCCGTGAGTCAGGAGATCACGGTTCATTTTCCAGTCAGGGCACATTCCCGGAGGCAGCCAATTAATGATTCTCTTTCATCACTGATGTTTCTATCCCTCTCTCCCTCTCCCTACCTCTCTCTAAAATCAGTAAAAACATAAAAAAAGAAGATTCCACTTGGCAGGAATATGGTGTATATTTCAATTATACAACAATTGAACTACCATTTCTTGAATATCTATTCTGTACTAGAATAAAAAAATACTTTGGGGTAAAAATAGACCTGGAATGACTTCCAGTTAAGACAGTAAACTAAGAAGGGAAAAGCCCGTCTAGCCCTCCCACAACAACAAAAAATAGAAATCTCAATAAAACATTTTAAATTATTTTAATAGCATGTTGCCAAGCTCAATATTAGAAAAAAATCTTGATTACATAAATAAAGAAGGAATTTAAAGCTCAGAGTAAAAAGAAATTAAAGTTGTACTGCCCATGAGGTGCCAGGATATCATAATCAGGGCCTTAATACTTTGTGAAGATTAGACTCAAAGTGCACGTCCTTGCCTACCCAGTGTGTCTCTGTGGTTGAGCATCGACCTATGAACCAAGAGATCATGGTTCAATTCCTGGTCAGGGCACATGGCCAGGCTGTGGGCTCGATCCCCAGTGTGGGACATGCAGGAGGCAGCTGATCAATGATCTTCTCTCATCATTGATCCTTCTCTCTCTCTCTACCTCTCCCTTCCTCTCTGAAATCAATAATATATATATATATATATATATATATATATATATTTTAAAAGTGCACATCCTGTACACAGCAGGTATTCTATTCCTACCTAACAGGAGAAGGCAAGAAAGAATTGTCCTGCCATGAGGCCAACAAGCCTATGATAGACCCCGGAGATAGCCTGGGGGTGAGCAGGAAATAGTCCATATGTAGGGATCAAATCCATGCTCAGGTGAAAGGGTCTAAATCCACACTACCCACATTATGCAGAAATCTCACACTAAAATACATAATAGTCCAAACCTCACTAGAGGTGATGTGAGAGTTGCCTTCCAGGCCCAGGTGAAATTGCTAGGAAAGATAACTTGTACGGAAAATGAATTCATAAGCAGAAATTATATGAGAAAGTTGAGTGGCCAAAAAGAGAATCCTTGGATTCAACAAAGTAGAGATTTCACAACTATAATAATTAAGCAATCTGAGGGGTACTTCTGAAATGTGGGGTGCGGTAAGTGGATCTCCTCCTTGCGGGTTCTTGTCTCACCAAGTTTGGAGAATAAAATTCTCGGACTAAAAGGACTTGTTAGTAAAAGGGTGGAAATTTACTGGAAGCAAATACAGACTCCCATGTAGGGGGCGGTTCCAAGGGGGTAACCCATTAAGCTCCTTCTTTCTAAGTTTTATGAAAGCAGTAGTTCTTTGTTTCTTCAAGCTCCCTTCTAATTGGACCCCTTCCCCATTTTGTGACCCTGTGCTTTTCTAATTGGTCTGTCCTTTTGCAGAATATCAGCTTCAAAGTCCAAAACCCACGTGGTGCTCCTCTCTCTCTTTCTGCCCCTTATCTTGTAACATTCCTCTATCTCCTGTGAACATATGTTGCCCTTTTTCCAAGCATTTGTCGACATTTATCTATCCTCTGTAAAAGTATGTTTCCTTCTTCCCGATACTCTGTGACTTTGCTTTATCCTCTGTGAATGTATGCCTTCCTTTCCCCTTATCCTGTGGCACCTTTCTATCCTCTGTGAACATATGCCTTCTGGCAGCTCCAAGCCCTTACCTATGCATCCCTCCCCCATGGACCCTTTTTATTCCTAAGACTCCCTAAACATGCCTATTTCATTCCTAAAATCCTTTCACTTTAATATAAACATGTTTGAAATGTTCAAATAAATTGGATATGTATTTTTTTTATAAGAGCAGATCATTAAAGCTCAAAGAAGATGGACCATTTAAAAAAAAACATAAAAAGAAGAGAGTCACTTAGAAAAAAACTCAATAGATTTGTTAAATAATGGTTTACATACAGCAGAAGAGATATTAGTGAATTGAAAGATAAATCTATGGAGATAACCAAGAACACAGCCAGAGAAATACAAAATATGGGAAACATAAAAGAAGAGTTAAGAGAAACAGAAGATAGAATGAAAATGTATGGGTACGAAGAGAAAATGGGTAGAGATTTCCAGAAGTGAGTAAAGATATGAGATCTCAGACTAAAGAAGCACATTACTCTGAGCAAGATAAATAAAAACAAATCAATTCATAGTAAAATTGCAGGATAATGTAATCAATCAAAGAGGCTTGTACCCTTGTCACCTCTGCACTGTTTCTGTTCCCATCCATTGACAAATCCTTTGGCTTGTTCTTTTTTTAAATTGAATTATTGGTGTGACATTGGTTAATAAAATTATATAGGTTTCCAGTGCACAATTCTATAGCATGTCATCTGTATGTTATATTGTGTGTTCACCTCTCCAAGTGAAGTCTCCTTCCATCACCATTTATTCCCCCTTTACTCTCTTCTACCTCCCCCACCACCTTTTCCCTCTGGTGATCATCATACTGTTGTCTGTGTCTATCAGGTTTTTGTTTTTGTGTTTTGGAGGGGAGGGTTACTTAATCCCTTCATGCTTTTCACCCAGCCCTCCAAACCCATTTCCCTTCTGACAGCTGTCAGTCTGTTCTCTATATCTGAATCTGTTTCTATTTTGTTTGTTAGTTTATTTTCTTCATTAGATTCCACATATAAGTGAAATCATATGGTATTTGTTTTTCTCTGACTGACTTATTTCACTCAGCATAATAATCTTCAGGTCCATCCATGCTGTCACAAAGGATAAGATTTCCTTCTTTTTTACTACTGAGTATTTTTCCACTGTATAAATATCCACTCATCTACTTATGGACACTTGGGGGTTGCTTCGATAGCTTGACTATTGTAAATAACACTGCAATGAACATAGAAATGCATATATTCTTTCGAATTAGTGTTTCATGTTTCTTTGGGTATATTCCCAGAAGTGGAATTTCTGGGTCATACGACAGTTCCATTTTTATTTTTTTAGTAACTCCATATTGCTTTCCACAGTGGCTGCACCAATCTGCATTTCCACCAATAGTGCACAAGGGTTCAATTTTCTCCACATCCTGGACAACACTCATTGTTTGTTGGTTTTTGATGATAGCCGTTCTGGTGATATCTCATTGTGGTTTTGATTTGCGTTTCTCTGATGCCTTTTGCTTGTTCTTAATTTTGAGCCCTGAGTATGAAGCCCCCTCAACCTTGTACCCATGCACCATATTTGCACCTAGAAATTCATTGCATAGAATATATTAGGTCAAACATCTGGAAAATCAGTATTTAAGCCCATTTGAAAGTCAATGAAAAAAATGAGTAGCCTTATTTCCTCCAGGGGACAGAGCATTTTCAAAAAACAGGCAGAAAGGAGTAACATGTTTCCTGCTGACCATCTCCTTTGCCCCCCTCTCCCCCCAAGTCCAGGCATAGCTGAGCCAGGCAAGTTAAAGATGTGTAAAGATTTTCAAACAGGAAAACAACCTACTCTTTTTTAACAGATCATTTCCTCATGAGGACAGGCAATCCCTCCTATTAGAGAATAGCGTGGGGGGAAAATGATTGTAAAATCCAGTGACAAAGTGAGGAAGCTGAAGCTTGGTTTACTTTAGCGGGCAGGGCCTTTTTGCGGCCTGTTGAGATTGTGCCGCCACGGGCACTGGAGGCAGACAACAGAGGGGCCCTCTGCAAATGCAGCAGAGGAAACGCAGCCAGGTGTCAGGCTGAGCCTGCGGCTTAGAAAGAAGCCTGCAAAGGAATGACAAAGACAAAGCAGCCTCTGGGAGAAGCCGCAGCCCTCCGATCTGGGCTGCATAGGTAAGAAGCGAACCCAGGAAAAAGTGTGCAGAAGGGCAAAACTGCTGAAGACAAAAGAAAGAGGAAAGAAAAGTGTGCCTACATCCAGGACATTTCTATCTAGGACATCAAAGACTAAGTAATTTCCAGTGATTCATTCATTCATTCATCCAGCATGTATAATGGAGCTATTTTTAAAAAATATATTTTTATTGATTTCAGAGAGGAAGGGAGATGGAGAGAGAGAAGAGAGAGATACAAACATCAATGATGAGAGAGAATCATTGATCAGCTTCCTCCTGCACGCCCCTTCCCCCCTCCTACTGGGGATTGAGCCACCAACCCAGGCATGTATCCTACCTGGGAATCGAACTGTGACCTCCTGGTTCATAGGTCGACACTCAACTACTGAGCCACACAAGTAGGGCTAATGGAGCTACTATTACATGCCTCGAACTGTGAAAGGTGCTGCACAAAGATGACATAATAAAATCTCTGTTCCTCAGGGTTTGATGAGGAAGACTGACAAATAAGTAGACACAAAACAATGTGATCATATGCTACAGTAGAATACAGGATGCTGTGGGAACTTAGAGGAGAGAATAACTTCTTCCTAGGGCCATCAGGAAGGCTGGAAAATAGTTCACAGACAGTGTCTTTAAAGGGCGAATAGTGAAGCCAAGGCAGAGTTATGAGACAAGATGCTGAGGTGTAGGATCTGCAATTGACCCATGATTATCAGAACCTAGGTTGCCTGTGGGATAGGGTAGGGGATAAGGCTGGAGAAGCAGGCAGAGGCCAGTTTCTGAAAGACCTGTACCAGGATAAGAAATCTTGACTTTATGTTGTAAGAAATCCAGAAAATGTAAAGAATTTCAAATATGGGAAATATGGCCAACTCTTATTCATGAACTACCCAACAGCCATTCCCAACTTCCTTCTTCCTGCCCATCTCTCTCTCAGGAGGGTTAAAACAAACAAACAAACAAACAAAACTATATACTCATTTTCCTGATTTCCCTTTCAGTTTACATGCCATAGGACTGGTTCTGGTCAATGTGACATAAGAAGAGGTCTCAACCAGCAGAGTTTTCCTTCCTTCCTGATAAAAGCAGACAGGCATGTGAGAGTTCTCACATCACCCTTGTGTCTTGTCTTTTAATTCTGAAGTCTGAGAGCATGATGCCTGGTGCTGCAGGGAATAGCAAGAGAATCACAGAAACTCAATCGAAGTCCCCCAAATTTGAAGCTGTTGATCTAATCCTTAAAATATATGCATCCAGGCTTTTTATTGCATAAACAGCATTCTTAAAGTTTAAGCCACTGTTGCTGGAGTTTTTGGTAATATGCAGCCCAGTCCTGGTCGGTTGCTCAGTGGTTAGAGCGTTGGCCCGAAGCGTTCAATTCCCAGTCAAGGGCACGTACCTGGGTGGCAGGTTTGATCTCTGGATCCAGGTCAGAGCACGTATGGGAGGCAACCAATTATTTTGACTCTCTCACATCGATGTTTCTCTCTCTCCCTTCCACTCTCTCTAAAAATCAATGGAAAAAATATCTTCGGGTGAGGATTAACTAAAATAAATAAATAAATAAATAAATAAATAAATAAATAAATAAACACAACCCAAAGCATTACTAACTGTGACAGAGAGTAAATTATTAAGAATGACTAAAATGTAGTATTCATAAAGTAAATTAAACTTATCTTAGAATTTACTGAGGACTCTCAATCAGTATTCTACTGGTTGTTAAATAATTTTGCAAAGTGTTTACTACTTACGTGTTACAGATACTTGAAGCAGTATATTAACAGTATTATGTTGGGTTGGTCACAGATCTTTTTCATTATTATTTTTACTCTTTAGTTATACAGGACTCTTAGCTTTATCATTATCAGTTTAGCTTATTTTGCATTCTTTGGTGAAGCTTATAGTGTAGACTTATTTTCATTTGATCTAATTTTCTAAATACATGACTTTAGTTCATGTGTACATTGTGGTTCAATAGAATTTGACCATGTTGCTACTGATAAAACAGCAAATTTCACCAGAAACTCATCTGTACAAGGAAATGGACTACTACTGGATTTGTGGGTTTTTTTCTAACTTAGAAATGCTATCAGGTGACATATAATTACATACAATTACATAAGCTTAAATATGTAAACATGCTGCATTCTTCTCCTAAAGTATAAGCAATTCATGTATGCTAATGAAATACAAATGTTTCCTAGCTCCCTCTTTTCCCCATTCACAGAAACATTCTCCTTTCTATACGGATAACCAGGGTTGGTCTGACATTTCTTTACAATGCTCTGAGATTGTTCCCATGCACTGCCCAACAGTATTGCTAATTGCCACTCAAAACTCTGACCACTCAGTAGGCTGATGCCATCTTCCCTGTTGTTTTTTGTCTCTGCCAACAAGTACCTCACACTATTCAGGTTTCTGCAAATTACTCTACCGGAACACTAGACCGGAAAGAATAAATTTCTAGCTAACAAAAAAAATTTATTTTGGTATCAAAAGGAAGGACACTAGAGAGTTCTACCCTCCCAAAGAGGCCAGCTCTCTCTTCATAACCTGGCTAAGCCCTGCTCCCTTTTTCAGTTGTCCATCTGGAACTCTACTCTCTTCTCCTAGGAACACGGCACAACTCTGCATAGTCAGAGACCCCATTTCCCTGTTTATTCCCTCTTCCCATCACACACTACTTCAAATATAGTATACACTACAGTCAGGTGATTGGGGTTAGTTCCATTTTCATGTGTAAAAGTGGATAAAGATTTTGTTTTGAGTTCTAGCTGGTTTTGCTCAGGGGTTAGAGCGTTGGCCTGTGGCCCGAAGAGTCAGGGTTTGATTCTGGTCAGGGGCAGGTACCTTGGTTGCGGGCACATCCCAGGCTTGGACCCTGGTCAGGGCTTGTGCAAGAAGCAACCAATCAATGTGTTTCTCTCACATTGATATTTCTTTCTGTCTTTCCCTCTCTCTTCCAATCTCTCTAAAAATCAATGGAAAAATATCCTCAGGTGAGGATTAATAAAATAATAATAATAATAATGTGGGAGTTCCTTTGACCAGTGTATCTAATTAAGATCAGTATATCTCCCAATGACAAATACTAATTTTTTTTCCTGAAATAGAACAATCAAGTTCAATGCTGGGGCTATTAGTTTGTTTAACTACATGAATAAATAAGTAGTGAGAGGTTGAAATAGTACTAATCCAAAAATATAAATGCAGGGGGGAAAACTGAGACTAGAAAAGGGAATTGAATTATCTAAAAAGAAAATAACGAAATTAAAAGTGAAACAACAGAATGGGAAATAAAATAAGAAAATATATTATGGAAAAATAAAGAGAAAAGAGGAAGAAAATCAAGTCGTTTGTTCCACTAAGCAAGTCTCAGAGCTAATGAATCTAGTTTCCTGTGGATTATGGCCAGGAGAAAATGAACAGTTTAGGTTACAGCCAAATCTCACTGCATGCAGAGGTCCAGAAAATTGCCAAGACAATAGCAGCTATTTATGACATTCTGAGAAGACAGGATATTGGCAATTTCTTTTCATGAAGCAGCTGAGACAATGGCAGGATACCATCAAATGGAGGTGAGGAACAGTGCTTATCCAAAATTCAGCAGAAATGTAGTCAACAGGAAAACAAGTGTCAGGGATGTTCTCAGTGTTTCTTGAACTCAATTGAGTTTCATAATAAAAGAGATACAAGAACTTTGCCAAGAATTGTGTAAACTGAAGGAGAAACAGGAGAGGTTCTGTGCTTTATATTTCTATAAAGATGGGACATGGCTTTTAGTGCCAAAAGAAAACTTGGCTTTGAATCCTGACCATATGTCATTGGGCAAGTTATTTAAATGCTCTGAATCTCTATTTCCTCACCTGCAAAAAGGGGATAATATGAGGATTGTTACAAATTTGAGTGAAATAATCTTAAGTTGTTCCTGCATGTTTTATAGTAAGTGCTTTATAAATTATAGGCTTCTTCCCTTTTCTGTAACTAAATAAGAAAGCTTTTAATAATGGAAACAAGATTATTAAAAAATTAGGAAACATGAAACAGAAAAAAATAATGCTACTGGTTTTTGTTTGGATTACTTTTAAAAGTGGAAAATAACTGAAAAGACATTTTATTTCAGTTCTCTAGAAAAAAATTAGAATTTAATTTCCAAGCATAATCCTTCATAGTTATACATTTGCACATTTAGACTAATCATAGACTATGATCGGCTTTATACTTATTTTACACAACTCAAAGTTATATATACTACTTCCTAAATTGCATCGTTACTTGAATATCTCAAAGGCATCTCCAACTTTGCTTGGTCAAAACTGATCTCCTGAGTCTCTCTGCACACAGATCTCTTTAGAGATTTCTCCGCATAATACATGGTGGCACCACGTTCACTTAATTCAAACACCAAACTCAAGAGGATTCCTTGATTCACCTTTTTCTTCAGCCTCCACATAAAAATCCCTTTCAAGTCCCTTTCATCCTGCCTCCAAAATCAGTCCGTTATTCTTCATCTCTGTTGCTAACCTCTGCTCCAAGCCACCATGCCCTCTAGCCTGGAAAACTCAGCTGCTGACACCCATTCTAGCTCACTTACAGTCTGTTCTTCACACAGCCACAAGAGTGGTGTTTTGAAAACATAGATCATGCCATTTGGATCCTAAAAGCCGTTAATGGTTTCCCTTTGAACTTAGTCCTTTCCTGGGCCTGCAAAGACCTAAATGATCTGGCCCATGACCACCTCCTCCCCCCGATCTAACCTCATTCTCCACCAGGCTAACAGACCTTTGACAGTTTCCAGAATATCCCACAGTCTTTCTCATTATTGGGCTTTTATGTTTGCTATTCCCTTTGTCTGGAAAGCTCTCCCTCCCCCCACCCCCTCCTGACATAGCTGACCCCACCCTTCCATTAGTTCCCAGGCAAGACTTGTGTGAACATCCAGTGTAAGCAATTTCTTCTTTTTACTTTCAATCACTATCACAACCTGTAATTATTTATTGATTTATTGCTTTAGCTTTTACTTATCTATCTCTCCCACTAGAATTTAGGCATAGAGACTGTGTTCGTCCTATTCTGAAGTGTATCCCTTACAGTAAAAGGTTGACTGGCACATATTGGATGCTCAATAACTATTTGTGAAATGAATGAATTTTTAGTATATTTCCTATATTTCTCTTGCTGTTAATGAGGATGTATGGGTATATACAATTATACATATATTCACTGCTACAAAAACAAAACAAAAATAGAAGTCCCCAAAAGAGTGCAATCAAAAGTTTTTCTTCCTTTAACTTTCCCATCATTTCTAAAATATTTGCATTTTGTTGTTTCTGTGGTTATTCAAGCCAAACATGAAGATTACTTTCTCCCACAGTAATTAGCTTCTTCTGGGAAAACATTTTTGAAAAATTCTTTGTGGTCTTGCCCAATTTGAGCACTGGTCTTATGTTAATTGAAACACTTTTTTCCCTCTATATTTCATCTTAACTGGCAAAAATACTGATTGACAGTTTAAAATCCATGTCCCTCTCTTGGAGTGGGAATTTATATGGGGATTACAAAGCCCAGCACAGGGTGAGAAACCCACCTGGCTGCTACAAATTTGAAGTCCAAAGAACACCCAGGCCAGATGGCTTAAACGTGGCTTTTTACTAATAACTTAGACAAAGAAAAAAAAATAACTTCCTTACTAAATAGCATGTTTCAAATGGTTTTAGAGATGGGAATTAAAGTAATGAAAATTGGGTGAATAAACTATTTTTTTTATTGAAAATGCAGGTTGTACTTTCAAGTGCAGCTGCTATGTTTTAAGAGAAGATAATGGTAATATTTTTCTAATTTTACTATTTTGAAACTTGATTTTTCTTTGGAAAAGGCTGAAGCATTACACAAATGCAAGATGTTATGATAGCTGTTAATATTATTAACACTGACATTATCATTTATGCTAATTATCAATTGCTGTGTAATAAATTACTCCCAAAACTTGGTAATTTAAAACAATATTTATTTTGTCACAGTTTCTGTAGGTCAGAATCTGTGCGTGGCATAACTAGGTCTTCTGCTCAGGGTCCCTCATAGGCTACAAAGTGTTAGCTGGTTTACAGACATCTCAATGCTCAAATGGGGAAGGATGCACTTCCATGCTCACTCATATGGCTGTTGGCAGGATTCAGTTGCACTTGGGCTGTTGGCGGGAGGTATTGCAGGCCTCTCCACGGGGCAGCTTACATCATGGCGGCAAAGCAAGAGAGCAAGGGGCAAAAAAGAGTGCAATCAAGAATGAAGTCACAATCTTTTATAATCTAATGTAAGATGGCATCTCATCACTTTTACTCTATCCTATTTGTTAGAAGCAAATCACCAGGTGCATCCTACACACTAGGAGAAGGGAACACATAAGGGAGAAAACACCAGAAGGTCAGTATCATTGGTACAAGTTTAGAAGCAGTCCACCATGTCAATATGCACTTGATGTGCTAAAGCAATGTCACATTATATTTAAGAGCATAATCTTTGAAGTTAGAGGGAAGAGATTGAGTCCCAGGTCTATTTATTAGCCATGTGACTGGACAAGTCACTTAACTTCTATAATTTTTCATTGCCTAATCTCTAACCATCTCTCCCTAGGATCAGAGGGAGGATTATATAAGACATCAAAGTGAGCACTTAGCACAGTACTTGGTAACTAGTAAATGCTCAATCAATATGATCAATTATCAGTAAAATATGAGACCATACAAATGATAAGGACATCAATATTTAAAAGAGATAGAAACATCAATGATGAGAATCATTGACCAGCCACCTCTTGCATGCTCCACGCTGGGGGTCGAGCCCACAACCCCGGCATGTGCCATTACCAGGAATGAAACTGAGACCTCTTGGTTCATAGATAGACACTCAACCACTGAGCCACACTGACCGGGATAGGTTTTTTAAAAAACATTAGTTCTATATATTCTGAGAAACACTTAAGTACAAAGGAAGCATGCAATGTTAGAGATTACTTGAACAATATTGGTAGTTTATCTAATGGAGAATCCAGTGTCCTTTCAGGAAACTGAAGATACTCATATTTGGTCTCTACTAGTACATTATATTAACCCTCTAAAAATGAACATCTCCATTTGCTACAAATATAGAAATTTAAAATAGTGTGTAGTTCAGAATAGGCTACCATTTTCAGATTGCTCATGTGACAGAAAATATACAGTCAGTTAAAAAATACCAGGGAGGTGGGAACAAAGGCTCTCTGGGTCTGTACAACAAAAATGAACGTCACTTCGATAGGTAGCAGTTCATGGGGAAAGTGGCATCCTTGGAAATCAGTAGCTCTGAGAGAAGACAGATCTGGTGATGGGGTAAAATGTATAGCGAGGCCCATTTTCCCTGGCCTCATATTCAAGGGCCAAAGAAGAAAATCTCAATACTTGAACTGCAGCATATATCTTAATACTAAACTTTTCTCCTTATTGTAATACCTCACTCTACCTTCAACCCTCTATCCACCATTAAAAGAGGCACCTATCCCTAGCCAGCTTGACTCAGTGGATAGAGTGTTGGCCTGCGGAGTGAAGGTCCCAGGTTCAATTCTAGTCAAGGGCACATGCCCAGGTTGTGGGCTCGATCCCCAGTGGGAGGTGTGCAGAAGGCAGCCAATCAATGATTCTCATCATTGATGTTTCTATCTCTCTCCCCTCTCCCTTCCTCTCTGAAATCAATAATAATAATAATAATAATAATAATAATAAAAGAGGCACCTAGACCTTCTACATTTCAGAAATACCTATATGCTTTGGAGAACAGCTTTCTCCCTGTTTCATTCCAGTTTAAGGGATAGTAATTGATTGTTTAAAAGTATTTAAAGACTCAGAATGGTCTCATTTTTATTTTATTTTTAGATAAAATAATAATACTGAGGGTTTTTTTTTAAAATAGAATCACTATCTTTTAATACTTAGAGATGATGTGATATATTGCCTAGGAATTGCTTCAAATGATTTAGGGTGCTGATGGGAGCTTCAGGTTTAGAAAAAACAAATAGATAATTTTTGAAGCTGGGTGATGACACTTAGATGTCCATTATACTATTCTCCTTATCTTTGTTTAAATTTTAATAATTAAAAGTTAGAAAGAATCCTTATAAAATGTCTTTAAAGCCTCCTAGATTCTATATGCCAGCTTTCCTTCTCTCTTCCCCACCTTAGGTTATAGTGCTGACCACATTGCACTTAAAATTCTAGGTATTGAGAGTAGGGTCTGGTCCAAACTGCTATAGTGTGAATGGTATCTCCACCAGTTACTAGCATGTGTTACTGGTACATGCTGAAAAAGGTGGAATAACCTTTCTGTGACTCAGTTTACTTTTCAGTAAAGTGGAAATAAAAATGCCAATCTTAAGCCATTGTGAAAATAGAATAAGACAATGAATGTTAAATGCAGTCTGACATTTAATAAGTGCTTATTCCGCTAATAATGACAATCATTTATAAATTAATTCAATTATTTATTGGGTAATTGCTGTATGAGAGATAGTGTTCAACACATAGCCGTTATTATTCTGACTTAGCTATCATTGTAAATGCACAGAAACACTGAACAAAAGGATAAATTTGCAGATACTGAAGAGTTGGGCTGAAAGAGGAAAGACATCAAAGATCAGAATAAGAACAAAGGAAATAAAGTCATGAGTACTGGTTTCTGAAGGACACAAGACTCCATGAGGATTTGATATGCAATTCAGGCTGCATCTCAGGGATAAGCCCTTCACTTCAGTCATGTGTCTGTGTTGCTTCTTTACCCCAGAGCCACCACGGCTTGAGAAAGACCCAGCAACAAGGGCAGACAGGACGTTTTTCCAAGACTAAAGTCTCATTGACATGGTGAGTCACTCTTCAGCTGCAGCTGCCTGGCCCGGTATCTGCCCAACCTCCACCTCTGGTTGGGGACCTTGGACACCCTGGCGACTGAGTTCTGGTGTGGGTTCCCCTTAGTTTCTGGTCTTCTGCTGCCTGCCTGTCCACTAGCCCACCTGCTCAGGCCCTGCAGCCTTCTTGGCCTTACGCTGTCCACCTCTCTGCTCTGCAGGTCAACAGTTCATGAACCTGCTGCCCCCTCATGCCTTGGTGCTGTCAAGAGGAAAAAAGAGCATGAATCATGACCTTGGAGACTAAGACACTTACCAGCAGCAGAATCACTGGCAGTTGTATTACAGGCTAGAAAGGGAGACAAGTACAGAAGGAAAACTTTAAAAAAAACAAAAACCCATCATATTAATTTCTTTAAATGTGGAAATTTTGTTTGGGAAAATAATTCTATGAAATTCTTTTAGAATTATTTTAGAGGGTGTTTGAAAGAATACACTCTATTAGGAAGTAGAAACTTTTACACGGGTCTTAGTTATGTTATCTAATTCAGGGGGAATGCAGCATGACTTAGATTTTCTTGTAGAGTCAGACCTCTACTGACCCTCTCATGTGATATTTGGCAAAAGAAATTGACCACAACATTCTTTCAAAAGGCATTGCTACTTTTTTGTATGTGTCAAAATCTGAATTAAAGACAATTTCTTTTAAGGAACTCCTACCATTTGCAACATCATGGATGGAACTGGAGAGCATAATGCTAAGTGAAACAAGCCAGTCAATGAAGGAAAAATACCACATGATCTCACTCATTCATGGATAATAAAGACCATTACAAACTTTTGAACAATAATAGATACAGAGGCAGAGCTGCCTCAAACTGATTGTCAAACTGCAGTGGGAAGGCCAGAGAGAGTTGGGGGGCAGGAGGGAGGGGAGTAAGAGATCAACCGAAGGACTTGTATGCATGCATATAAGCATAACTAATGGACATAAGACACTGGGGGGTAAGGGAAGGTAGGGGTTTGTCAAGGGCGGGGGGGGGGGGGGGAAAGGACACTTATGTAATACCCTTTGTAATACTTTAAGCGAAAAATAAAAAAAAATAAAATAAAATAAAAAAATAAAGACAATTTCTTTTTTATTTCTTCTTTTGTTTCTTTCATTTCTGAAGTCAACAGCGAGGGAGGGAAGGAAAATTATCCCATCATATGTACCAATGACATTTGTAGCAATTACACAGGAGAATTGGAAACTCAGTTTGGCTGATGTGATCTTTTAAAAATTGCTATGAATTTTCTAGAATAAATGACACTCTCCAATGATCTTTTCCCTAATTTGGGTATAGAGGAGTAGTGGGAGTTGGTGGAATACCCACTTTTACAATCCTGGGGAAAATCAACAGGATGTTGTTATAGACATGCCCATTGTTTCTCAGTAAGTATGATCCATCCTATGTTGATTTCCTATTGGTATATCATCATCACAACCATTGTGGATATTTACTTAATACTCCCAACCCCTCTCCTCCTTTCTCTCTGTTGCTAATATCACCACTTTTTTTTTTTCAGATAATCAAGGCTATGGAAGGTGAGTGTTCTCAACTTTCCCCCTCTCCACTGTGATTTTAGGTATCTGTATCATCGCAGTAAAGATTAAAATATGTTTGTGTTGGGGGAGGCAGGCAAAAAATTTGCAAAAATTCTACCAGTTGTATTCTCTAGTGGGAAAATTATAAGAGACCACTACTTGCTTCTTAAAATTTTCTTCCTCTGCAAGTTGTCAGAAAAGACAGTTAATAATATTTTGATTTAAAAAAAACACACCAAACTCTCTTTTACAAATAACCTAAAGAAATATTTTTTCTTCTTTCAGCATCTCTCCTCTTTTACCTCTTCTGGCACCTCTTTCATCCCTTAAAAAAAGAGCTAATACTAATTTCCAAGCAAAATGGGGAAAATGCCATATATTTTGGAGACCTCCAAAGAAACAGTCCTTTGCTCTCAGCCCAGTAGTTACAGTTCCCAGGGGCCCGATTTTTTATCAAAAGTCACAAGACTGTCTCCCCTTCGTTTTTAGCCCTCACCCCGTGGTCTTGTTCCTGGTCCTTTGTCCAGATTCTCTTTCATACTGTCAGATCTTACCCAATCCCACACTCTTTCCTGTTCTCTCTTAGCCCTTTCTGTGCCTTGGAAAATTCTAGGTCCATGATTTGCAAACTTCCCTATGCCTCTAATTTCTTGAGTGTACCTAACACCTCTGGTCTAACTGAAACCTGGTTGTTCCCAGAGGACACCACTCCCTGGAAAACTTCACATACCCCTTGTATCTCAGGGCTAGAAGTAAAGCATAAAATGCTCCTCATTTCCAAACCCAAGCCATTTCTTTTCCTTAAAAGCCCAGGTCCTTTGATTCTTCTGCTTTCTCATTTGCCACATTTCCTTCCCCCTTTGGGCTGTCATCTACTGATCCCCTCCCTAGACTCCTTTCTTTGAAGATTTTTGTTCATTATCTTCTCCACCTCTACAACTGTCACCATTCTCAGTGACATTTGACATCCACAAATATGACACACCCAGCTTCTCTGGTTTTGGCCCCTAGTTCCAGTAAGCTTTTTGTTTACGCTGCCTCAACCATCCACACCCATGCGTTAGCCTAGTCCTTGTCCTCACTAGTAATGACACCTCTCTGAAGTCGCAGTTTCACTATGCTGCTTCTTAAACACCACCTCTTATCTTTCCAGCTCACTTGTCCCAATACACACACTGTTATAACTCTTTAACCCCCCTTGACATATTTAAGTGGCCACTTTCTACTATTCATCATTCCTCTTCTGTTTTCACATCCCTGCTCTCTGGTTTAGATTTCATGGTCCATCACTCCCAGGCAACCAACCTCAACAAACTTCCCCCTCTCTTCTTCCATCACATTTACCTGTCAAAACTCCAACTTGCTTGAACACCTATCTGTGCCAACATTGCTCATCACTGCTAAGAAAGTGACACACAGAACTTACGCGGTGCCTGCTGCCTCCAAATCATGATTTCAAATCCTAGACGAGCATCTAATGATACCAAACAATCCTAGTACATTTCCCTAATAAGTTAGTTTTTCCATTATCTGAAACTACTCTTGCACACTTTCTTGTCTCTTCCTATACTTTCTTATTCCCTCACTCCAGGTTTCTTCACTCTTCATTGATAAAATAGAATTAAGAACTCTCTCGTCTTCATAGTACCAAATAGAAAAATCTACCTAGTACTCATGTTCTCTGTTTTCTTATATTACCCCTACTCTTACTATCTGCCTCTTCTTGTTTCTTAGCTACCATCTCCTCTCTTCTTTTCAAAGATTTCATACCTTTGATTATGTCCTCCCACCAGCACAAGACACATGCTCTGGTGTGTCCTATTTAAAACAACCACCTTCTCTTTCCCAAAACTTTCTCTCCCAGCTTTCTCCTTACTTCTCTTTTACTATTCACTTCAAAATGTTATCAGAAAGCCCCCTGAGTCAGAGTTGAGGCTTTCCCCTCCTTGGCTCTTGTCAATCTTGTGAGAAGGAATTTAGATGAATGACAAAGCAGTGTTGAAGCAAAATAAGCAAATTTATTAAGGAAGCAAAACAAGCACATTTATTAAGGAAGCAAAGCAAGCAAATTTCTTAAAAATACACTTGGTGTAAAACAAAAGTGGACAACTCAGCTAGTCTGAGCACACTCCCCAGTGGGGGTTCATGAGGTTTTATACCTTCCCTCTATAGGTTTCAAAGTCCCCTTCTACATTATTGTGCTTTATCTTGGAATGTTTGTATGTACACCTTGTCATCTTGTTTGGCAAGTCCTAAGGCAGCTGACTTCTCTTTTAAGTGGGTAAGGTAAACTCTCCCATTTTTTCCCCTTTTTTCAGTTCCTGCCCTAGGAGCTATCTTTCCTGTCTAACATCTCCCAAGTGATATCTGTCCTTGGGTTTAGCTGGCACAAATGGCATTAATTGGATCTTTGTTCTCTATTTTCCCAGGCCAAGGTGATTTAAGCTATGTATTATCTGATTAGAGAGAGAGGAGAGGTATAAACCATTTGCTCTCAAGTGTCCTTGGTTGGGAAGATAAAGTCTTGGGGATTCACAACCTGGATGCAAGCTGCCCACACTGTTTTGCTTTATTTAATTTTCTTGTCTCAGTTTCCCCATTCCACTTGCCCAGAAATTTTCCTAGCTTCTTACTTTCCTAGCTTCTTACTGCCACAAAAATACTCCCAAATGGGTTCTACACTTACTGTTTCCATTTCTACATCCCCATTCTCTCTTCAAATAATTTCAGTCTGGCTTCTGCCCCCATCATCCTTCTTCGGTGTGCATCTAAAAATTTGCTTGTCCAAAGCATGACCCACCCCTCAAAATCATCTGCCTTCCAATCTTCTACAGTTCAGATAATAGAACCACCATCTTCCCAGAGGCTCAAGCCAATAATAACAAATATTTAGCTTCATCTTATTTCCTCCTCCTTCTCACTCCAACCATTTGTGAATCCTGGCATTTATTGTTCAAAATACAGATGGTCTTCAACTTACAATAGAGCAACTTATGATGTTTTGGCTTTGAGACAGAGTGAATGCAATAAACATAATAAATTTCATGAGATATTCAACACTTTATTATAAAATAGTTTTGGGGTTAGATGATTTGGCTCAACCATAGGCTAATTTAAGCGTTCTGAGCAATTTCAAGGTTGGCTAAGTTGTGGTTAAGCTAGGTTGGGTATAGTACATGTATTTTCAATTTAGGATATTTGCAACTTATGGGAAGTAAACCCATGGTAAGTCAAGGAGCATCTGTATATCTAGAATCTGTCCATTTCTCTTCCTATTTACTATTGCCATTCTCTTCCAGACAATCTTTTCTTAAACGGGTATATGCTTTCATTCCTGCCACTCTTCAATCCATTTTGCACAAAGCAGCCAGAAGGAATAATATGTTTAAATGCAAATTGGATCTTTTAGCACACCCTTTAATGGGATCCCATTATACATATAATACACTCCAAATCACCTTACCTCCTACTCTTCCTTTAGGGTGAAGCCCAGATGTCATTTTTTCAAGATATATGTCCTTTCACTCCACCCCCAAGTGTGATAAGGGTTGCCCTCCCCAGAGCCACTGAGCAGCCTACTCTTCCCACATAGTTCTTCCCCTATAAGTCTATCCCACTATTTCCTTGTTGTCTACTTTTCTCATTATGCTGCAAATTCTTTTAGAGCTGGCAATATGCTTCTGTTCATGATTATACCCCAAGCTTCTACCACACTGTCTGTCAGATAGACCATCCTTAATAACTAGTTATAATACTGTGGTTTGTTTGTTTTTTAAAAGGAAACAAGAGGCCCCAAATGGAGTCACTTGTGCTAAGCCCATGTCACCAAACCAAGACTTAATCCTTAATAACAGTTTCAGCCTTTCCCAGAAACATAACCTTTAACCAGTTAATCTGGAATTACCTGATCAACACTGGTGAGGGAATCCTCCAATGGGCCATTCTGTCTCCCATAGGAAAGTGACCTTGTCAGAAATAGTCCACTCTTTCCCAGAAACTTCCTTTCCCTGCTCCTTCTGCCTATAAAAAGCCTTTCATTTGTACAGCTCCTCAGAGCTCCTTCTATCTGCTACATGGGATGCTGGCTAATTCATGAGTCATTAAATAAAGCCAATAAGATCTTTAAAATTTACTCAGTTGAATTTTGTTTTCTAACAATATAAATAGATGATGGCTCTCCCTACTATGTATGTCTCTCCCCGGTAATCACCATATTCACACTGAACAAACTTTACTCTGGTAAATCCTTCTTCCTACATGTAATTGATAAGGAAGCATGTTACTGATTTAAGTATATGTTTTAGTCAATACATATTTTTTAATCCTATTTAAAACAAATAATAAGACAAAAAATAAGACAAATAAGATAAGCAAGAATTTTTTTTGTAGTCTGTAGAAGACTCAAAACATAAAAAGGAGGAGTGAAGAAATCTTTTCCTGTAGTTCTAGCCACCGTAAATATATGTGCAATGGTGACAGATACTCAGGACCTTCAGCTTTATGTTGCTAATCACACAAAGATCTATCCCAAGGGCCTAAATCCAGGAAAGATAATCAGTAAAAAATAAAATAAAATTATAGTCACAACTATGAGTGAAAACATTTAACTTGACAGTTTTTCTTCTAGGTATAGCTTAAAATTAATTCAAAGTGCAATGTAAAGTGAATCTTATTTTAGTCCTTTGTAACTTTATTTTTTTCAAAACACCTAAAATAAATATGAAACATACAATTTATTGTTTTCATTAGTTAATTGGTTTATTCATTTAATAAATATTTATTGAGAGCTTCTATGTGTAAGGCATTGGACCAGGTACTAGAAATACAACAGGGAAGAAAATTCCAAAGGGCATCTGCCCTCATGGAGCATACATGGAAGATAGATACAATCCATTACACTAACTATACAATCCATTTTTTATTTTTTGTTAATCCTCATCAGAGAATATTTTTCCATTGATTTTTAGAAAGAGTGGAAGGGAGGGGGGCAGAGAGAGAGAGAGAGAGAGAGAAATATTGATGTGAGAGAGACTCATTGATTGGTTGCCTCCCATAAGCACCCTTGACCAGTAATGAACCCAGGACCCTTCAGTCCTCAGGCCAATGCTCGATGCACTGAACCAAACCAGCTAGGGCTACAATCCATTTTTTAGCTATAATTGTAACAAGAGCTATAAATAAGAAACACAAGAAACTATGAGAGCACATGAGGTGTGGTAATCTCCATTTGCCCCCTGTCCCTTCTCTGCTCTGCTCTGTGGTATGGAAGGCTGCCCTCTTTGCACTACATCCATGAGTTTCCTTGCTCTCTGGCTTCCCTTTGGGTTCAGGAGGAGAAGGAAAATAGAAGGGGATCCAGGTCAAGGTAATTACCTCTCTGCTCCCTCCCAGCCTGGCCATGGTGTGGCGGCAGTAGCATTGCTGCCTTCAGGTCCTGAGAAGCACTTCCTTCGCTTACCACTCATGCCTAGGGGTGGTTACAGCTCCCCTGCGCCAGCCTGGCATTTCTCATCATCCTTGTTGGTTTCTCTTAGCCCTTTTGAATCAATTCCTTATTGAACTCATCCTTTTTCAGTTTGAGTGTGCTGTCTACTCCCTGTTGGGATGCTGACTCACTCAGAGCTGATGGTTGGGGAATCTGACCTAATTTAGACAGAAGGGGTAAGAACAAAGAAGACTTCCTGGAAGAAGTCAATTTTAAGCAACATGAACTTTCCTGGTTGGCCCTTCTTACACCTCCTCTTTTCCTTCCAAATCAACCTAGAAACATTTACATGTTAGAAGGAGAGAATGGCCCTACCTGGTTTGGCTCAGTTGATAGAGCACAGCCCGGACTGAAACATCCTCGATTCCAGTCAAGGGCACTGGTACCTTGGTTGCAGGTTAGTGGGGGCTCGTGTGGGAAGCAACCAATTGAGACACATCGATGTTTCTCTCTCTCTCTCGGTCTCTCCCCCTCCCTTCCTCTCTTCTAAAAATCAATGCAAAAATATCCTCAGGTGAGGATTAACAAAAACAAAACACACAAAAAAGAGGAGAGAATGGCATACTTGATCATTGTTCTTTTCTTTATTTCTTTTTTCCACTGCCCTCCTCAACCAGAAACCAACTCTACCTGGTTTCTGTGGAATGGCTCCTCGGTGGATAGGTCTTCATGTCCTCTGAGACCTCTCCCTCTTTCTTACTCTTCCTCCCTTGACATGCTGTCAATATCCCTAAAATATGTGCACCCTCCTCAATGTGACCCACAATGTAACCAGTATATACATGCCTTCTCTCTCACTGCCACACTAGACCACTTGCTGTTTCCGTGCCTTTGTTCACAGTTTTTCTTTTCCTGAATCATTGTAACCTCACCTGTCCATTCTGTTGAAATTCTATCCAGTTTAAATGCCACCTGTCTGCAAAGCCTTCCTAAAGGTCTCAGCAGAAAGTATTCACTTGCATTATTTTTTGTTCTCATAAATATTTTTCTTATTTTTACCTTTCTTGCACTTCCCAAATGATTTATAGTTTTGATATTTGTGAAAATGTCTTATTTCTCTCCATGATTATCAGCTCTGAGAAGGTAAGGACTAGTTTGTCTTAGAACATCTACAACAATGCATTTAATACAATACCCATCATCTAATACAATGCGGAACACTTAGTAGGAACACTGTAGCTTTTAGTATTGATTTCCACATATTTTATCTGCTATGTTGTAGAAAATCATTCTAAAATTATTCCCTTATACAAAAATAAAAATAAAACAAAAACAAGTGAAAACATTAGTGTGTTCTCTTTGTGTATAGTCTTTGACATGGTTATTTTCATAATGTGCTTTTTTAATATTTTATTGATTTTTTTACAGAGAGGAAGGGAGAGGGATAGAGAGTTAGAAACATCGATGAGAGAGAAACATCAATCAGCTGCCTCCTACACACCTCCTACTGGGGATGTGCCCGCAACCAAGGTACATGCCCTTGACCAGAATCGAACCTGGGACCCTTCAGTCTGCAGGCCGATGCTCTATCCACTGAGCCAAACCAGTCAGGGCATAATGTGCTTTTTTATTACAACATAATTAAATTATATAGTTAAACCAAGCATTACTAGGGAAAATAGAGCTAAGAATATTTCCTCCAGTTAAAAGTTGGGAGACCTGACTTTACTCCAACATTTTTAGTCTTTTAACATTTGATGATTAGTCATGCCAAAATATTTATCATCTCAGGAAAAAGAAAATAAAGATCTTTTAAGGGCCTCTAGACACCACAGAGCTGCATAGAGTTAGAAAACTGGGAATGGAGAATAGACAGATTCATTGAGAAGGAAATGAAAATATGTTTCTCCTAGCTTCATTCTCCTCACTTCAAATTGAGATTTCTCTAAAGTTCTCCTCCAGGAGGCTTTTGTTATGTCTATTGTTTGGTTTGATAATGTTGGAAGATGAGGAATTGGGGAATTGTAACTTCAAAGAGATGTTTCAATTCTATGTATTTCTGTGAAATTGAATTTGGTTCTAAATGGTGTTTCTTGCCCTGGCCAGTGTGGCTGAGGGGTTGAGCATCATCCATGCACAGAGAGGTTGCCAGCTGGATTTCAAGTCAGGGCACATGCCCAGTTGTGGGCTTGATCTCCAGTAGGGGACGTACAGGAGGCAGCCGATCTATGTTTCTCTGTCCCCCCACCCCCACCCCTCCTCTCTCTCTAAATCAATAAAAACGTTTTAAAATTCACCTTTTAAAAATGGTGTTTACTTTTAAGATATACTTAAAATAAAGTAATAATAATAATAGCTACCAATCATTAATCATCCAGTAACTCTTTTCATCTTATAACCAGCTCCAATGTAGATACTACTGTCCCCATTTCATAGATGAAGAAACAGAGACTTCAAATGTTAATTTCCATTTTCCAGGGCACAGTTTTTATGTGACAGCTCTTCCTTGGTCCTAGCCTCGTGTTCTTAAACACTAGACATAGTTCCTCCTGGCAATTTTACTGGGGTGAGTGCACATGTGCTTGGCCATCCTCTGTAAATAGTAAGATGTCCTACAATCCTCTGAAACTTGCAAGGCCCCAGAAAGCTGCTTCCTTCAGGGGGAGAGCTGCACAGAGAGCCAGGGAAGAGATAGCCTGGCCAGAAACATGGCAGAGAAATGGACCCGACAGGCTGAGCCCAGAGTGGACCAGCCCTACTCAGGGTCCTGATAGGCTCTCCTTTGCCCTCTAAGCCAACACCGTGGGAAAATGAGTTTGTTAATCTGCTGGCAAGGAAAGCCTGTGGAAGGACAGTAGAAGGACTCTCTGGCCCGCACACACAAGTAATCATGCTCTGAGAGCATATATCATCGTCTACCTTAAAAATTACTCCTGTTAAAGTAGGTTTTAAAGTGGTTGGGTGGTAGATTTTTTACATTGCTTTTTATGCATATTTAAATACATTTTCCCCAGTTGTCCCATAAGTTGCTTAAACATCAAAAGCCTCAAAGACACAGAGACACAAGAAAAACATTTTTTATTGAAGCCATATTTTTTAATCGAGAAAGCAGTCATCTAAATGGTTTTTCCTATTTTCTCTCTCACATATAACAAAACACCTCAACAGTAACATGAGAGACAGTATTCAGAAAGCAATTCTAAACACATTAAAAGAGCTGCTTTGAAAAAATGAGTCTAGTGAGTTTTTCCCTCTAAAGACCACAAAAAAAGAAACACACTTCTTACAGGGCGATAGGTTGAAAAGGGGATAAGAGGGGGGACACAATATCTCATCTAAAATCTTTCTGGCAAGAACGTTTATTACTGCAGGAAGCAGAAGGTGAGCCTAGCTTATAAATGAGATCCTGCAGACGAGGAAGATGTATCTTGCTGAAGTATTACTGTACAAAATGAACCTTTAAAGCCTGGACTCTGTAGGCATAAACCATTGTCAAATAAATCTAAACTGATGTATTCATTTTTAATAAAAGAAAATGTGACATAGCATGGCCACAATAATATGTAATCTCATCCTTGCATTTCACTTCTCAAGGGTTACTTAATTTTCCTTAAAACATTACTGAAAACAGCAAGGGGTTAGATGAAAATATTCTCTCATAGATGATATTAATTTCATCAGCACTTTCTCTGCAGCTGAGAAACAATAGTAGAATCTATATATATACAAGGCTAAGTGTCTGTCTGTCCAACTGTTAGCTATGACACGTATTGACCACCAGGGGGCAGACGCTCAACACAGGAGCTGCCATGACATGACTGTGCACTAGCCATCCTATCTAATAATAGAGAAACATGGTAATTAACCGTACCTCCAACACGCTTCCCATTGGCTAATCAGGGAGATATGCAAATTAACTGCCAACCAAGATGGCGGCCTGCAGCCAGGCAGCTGAAGCGAACAGGAGGCTTGCTTGCTCCAGTGTTGGAGGAAGCCAACGTTCCCCGCCTGCTGCTGCCGGCCTCTGAGCTGCACTCTAAGAAACAATGTTGCAATTATAGAAGCTAAACAAACCCCAGAAACCTGCTTTCAGCCAGCTTCGGCCTCAGAGCTTACAGCGGCAGTGATGGCAACAATGTTTCAATTATAGAAGCTAAACAAACCCAGTACCTGCTTTCAGCCAGCCGCAGCCTCAGAGCTGGAGCCGGGCCTCAGAGCTGGAGCCAGCTCTCAGATCCAGTGACAGCCATAGAAGGTAAATAAATCCCAGAATAAAAAAAAAAAAGAAAAAAAAGGAGAGGTTGGGAGCTTCAGTTGCCCGCCAGCCTGAAAACGGCCCTCAGCCCCTCACCCAGACTGGCCAGGCACCCCAGTGGGAACCCCCACCCTGAAGGGGGTGTGACCAGCTGCAAACAGCCATCAGCCTGTCTTCCAGGCTGGCCAGGTACCCAAGCGGGACCCCCACCCTGATCCGGGACACCCTTCAGGGCAAACCAGCTGGCCCCCACCTGTGCACCAGGCCTCTATCCTATATAGTAAAAGGGTAATATACAAACTGACCCTAACAGCAGAAGGACTGGGAATGACTGGTCACTATGACACACACTGACCACCAGGGGGCAGACACTCAATGCAGGAGCTGCCCCCTGGTGGTCAGTGAGCTCTCACATGGAGGAGCTCTGCTCAGCCACAAGCCAGGCTGATGGCTGCCAGTATAGCAGTGGTGGTGGGAGTCTCTCCTGCCTCTTCAGCAGTGCTAAGGATGTCCAACTGCAGCTTAGGTCTGCTCCCCGCTGGCAAGTGGACATCCCCCGAGGGCTGCCGGGCTGCCAGAGGGATGTCTGATTGCCATCCTGGCCCAATCCCCCGGGGAGCAGGCCTAAGTAAGCAAGTGGTCACCCCCGAAGGGTCCCAGACTGCAAAAGGGCACAGGCTGGGCTGAGGGACCTCCTACACCTGAGTGCACAAATTTTTGTGTACCAGGCCTCTAGTCTATATATATTTAAAAGCCCAGTGACTGGAACAACCAGTGGCTATGATATGCACTGTGGCAGCCAACCGGCCTGATCCAGGCCCCAATCGCGCCCCCTCCCGGCTGGCCCTGCCCCCAATTGCCCCACCCTACCCCAATCGGGGGCAGGGCCAGCCAGCCAACCACCTGTGGCACCTCCCTCTGGCCAGCCTGGCCCAATGGGCCCCCACTGGAGCGGGCCGGCTGGACCCCACTCATGCACAAATTCGTGCACCAGGCCTCTAGTACTTAAATATAAAGGCCCATCACCCTAACCGGTTTGGCTCAGTGGATAGAGCGTCGACTTGCGGACTGAAAGGTCCCAGGTTTGATTCTGATCAAGAGCATGTACCTTGGTTGCGGGCACATCCCCAGTAGGAGGTGTGCAGGAGGCAGCTGATGGATGTTTCTCTCTCATCGATGTTTCTAACTCTCTATTTCTCTCCCTTCTTCTCTGTAAAATATCAATAAAATATATTTAAAAAATAAATAAAGGCCCATCTATGGTTTATCTATATAATAAATTTAAATACCCAGATTGACAAATAGTTAGTATAAGAGATAGCTATTTTTTTTCTTTTAAAATTACTTAAGGTGCTTTTATTTGGATATTTAAATTTCCTACAAAGAAGATAACTTCCACAGGAAAGACATAAATATTAATTGTGAAAAATAAACAGAATTGAACAGACACAGGAGAATTTTATTAAAAATGGTTCTCAAACCGAATAATCCATTGGGTTAATTGCAGCCCTGAAACAAATGACTGTCAAAGCTGTGTTTTTTTTAAACATGTTTTGCTTCATGTAACATGAGGTTTTTTGACTCAACTTTTTCCCCCTCTTCCTTGTTTTCCTTCTTGCATTCCTTCCCTGCTTTTTTCAACATAGAATTTAACTGCTATATATATTTCAGAGAGGAAGGGAAAGAGAGAGAGAGGGAGAAACATCAATGATGAGAGAGAATCATTGATCGGCTGCCTCCTGCACGCCCCACACAGGAGATCGAGCTCGCAACCCAGGCATGTGCCCTGACCGGGAATCAAACCATGACCTCCTGGTTCATAGGTTGATGCTCAACCACTGAGCTTGACAGCTGGGTTTAATTGTTATATTAAAAACACATAAGCAAGGAGGTAAATGAAATACAAATAAAAGTGCCTTGAAATAAATGACTTTGCTACAATCCACTGCGAAGACTATAGAATCTTTTTGTGTCACTGACAAGGCAGCTCAGTGAGTTTTATGGGGACTCAGATGACAGGCATTCTTTCTCTGTGAGCAGAGTCATCAGTTACTTCCCCTTTACCAATGCCCATAGGCCAGAAACCTGAAAAAGTTTAGGAGGGAAACAGTTTGGTAGTTCTTCAATAAGTTACACATAGAATTGCCATACCACACAGGAATTCCACTCCTAGGTGTATACCCAAAAAATTTAAAACGATTACTCCAGTGACTATGTCTACATGCATGTTCATATCAGCAGTATTCCTAACAGCACAAACATATAAACAAGCTAGATATCTATCAATGGATGAATGAATAAGCAAATTATGACAAATAAATACATGGAATATATTCATGTATTTATTCAGGCATAAAAAAGAATGAAGTAAAAAAAAAAAAAAAAGAATGAAGTACTGATACATGCTACAACATGGAGAAAACCTTGAAAACATGCTAGATAAGAGAAGCCAGGTACATAGGGTCACATATTGTATGATTTCATATATATGAAATATACCAAAGGACTAAACACATAAAGACAGATGCAGACTGGTGGTTGTCGGGGGCTTGGGATAGAGAGCAAGTGCTTAATGGGTACAAGGTGATAACAATGTTTTAGAACTAGACAGAAGTTGTAGTTTCACAACATTGTGAATCTTCTAAATGCTACTAAAATATTCACATTATGAAGGTTAATGTTATGCTGTGTGAATTTTACCTCTGAAAGAAAGAAGAAAGTGTAGGAAGAAAGGAAGGAAAGAAGATAAGTGAAATCTTCTAGAAAAAAAAGTTAAGGAATAAAAACTCAAAGCCACTGAAACTTCCATTACAGCTCAGAAAAATATGGACAGGAAACATTAGACAGTCAGAATTTGATACAAATGAACATGTGATAAGATCAGGAAACAGGGGAGAAGGAAGCCCAGTAGCAAGTGTATCACATATAAAAACCTTCCATAGAAAGACAAACTCAACAAAAGCAAACCTTCTCTATAGCAAAAATAGCTCTTTTATTTTAATTTTATTTGTTATGAAAAGGTTTTTATTTATTTTTATTGTTAACATGATTACAGATGTCCACTCCCCCCCCCCCCCACTTGCCCACCTCCACACAGTATCTGCCCACATATTTGTGTTTATGGATTATGCATACATGTTTTTTGGCTAATCCATTCACCTTCTTTCATCCAGTCCTCCTTCCCACCTCCCCTCTGACAGCTGTTATTCCATTCCATGCATCCATACCTCTGGACCTATTTTGTCTGTCAGCTTATTTTATTCATTAGATTCCACTTATAAGTGAGATAATATGCTATTTGTCTTTCTCTGACTGGCTTATTTCACTTAGCATAATAATCTCCAGGGCTTCAATGCTGTTGCAAAAGGTAAGCTTTCCTTCTTTTTTAAGGCTGAGTAGTATTTCATTGTGTAAATGTACCACAGCTTTTTTCCACTCATCTACTGATGGGCACTTGGGTTGTTTCCAGCTCTTAGCTATTGTAAATTGTGCTGCTATGAACATATGGGTGCATATATTCTTTCTGACTGGTGTTTTGGGATTCTTAGGATATATTCCTAGAAGTGGGATGACTGGGACAAAAGGCAGTTCCATTTAAAATTTTTCTTTATACCTATGTTCCTCTCTCCCTCTCTTTCTTCTTCTTCTTCCAGCAGTCCCTCTAACATTTCTTGCAATGCTAGTTTGGTGGTAATGAACTCTTTTCGCCTTTTTTGGTCTGCAAAACTCTTTATTTTACCTTTAATTTTAGATGATAGCCTTACTGGATAGAGTAGTCTTGGTTACAGGTCCTTGCTTATCACTGTTTTGAGTATTTTATGCCTATTCCTTTTTGCCTGAAGTGTTTCTGTTGAGAAATCAGCTGACAGTTTATGGGAACCCCCTTGTAGATAACTAACTGCCTCTTGCTACATTTATGATTCTCTTTTATCTTTAACGCTAGAGGCCTGGTGCACAGATTTGTGCACTGGTGGGGTCCCTCAATGTGGCCTGTGGGGATTGGGCTGAAACCGGCAGTCCAACATTGCCTGCCACTCCTGCCTGCTGCTCCCACTCATCCTGGCCCCACTGAGCCTGCCGTGGGCCCACACCCAGTCAATCCCGATCGGGAGAGGATCGCGCTGCTGCAGCAGAGCTCACCAGCCGTGAGCCCTGCCTCTGGCACCCATTGGTCAGCTGAGCAGCACTCCCACTGTGGGAGCACACTGACCACCAGGGGGAAGCTTCTGCGTTGAGCGTCTGCCCCCTGGTGGTCAGTGCGCACCATAGCGACAAGTCGACCGGACATTTGGTTGCTTAGGCTTTTATATAGAGAGATTTGCCATTTTAATTATGATGTGCTTTGGTGTGGGTCTTTTGGGTTCATCTTGATTGGGAGTCTCTGTGCTTCCTGAACTTGTGTGACAGGTTTGGGGAGTTTTCTGCCATTATTTCTTCAAATAGGTTCCCTATCCCTTGCTCACTTTTTCTCCCACTGATACCCCTATGATGTGGAAGTTGTTACATTTCATGTTGTTCCAAAGTTCCCTTAAATTATTCTCATTATTTTAACTTTTTTTCTTTTTGCTGATCTGATAGGGTGTTTTTTCCTACCGTTTCTTCCAAATCACTGATTTGGTCCTCTGATTCATCCAACCTAATTGTATTCCTTCAGATATGGTATTCTTCATTTCTGACTGGGGTTTTGTGTTTTCTTTCATGGTTTATATGTGTGTTTTTTGTTGGTTTTTTTTTTTTATGCTTTTGTAGTTCTCACTAAGTTCCTTGAGCAGCCTTATAACATTATTTTGTACACTACATCTCATAAATTGCTTGTCTTTATTTCATTTCGCTCTTTTTCTGGAGTTTTCCTGTTCTTTTATTTGAGTCATATTTCGTTGTATCCCCATTTTGGATGTCTTTTTGTGTTTTTCCTATGTATTAGAAAAATCTGCTATGGCTTCCAGTCTTCATAGGGTGGCCTTATATAGTAGGTGTCCTGTGAGACCCAGTGGTGCTGTCTCCTTAATATCCTGAGCTGGGTGCTCTAGGAATGGCCCTTGTGTGGGTTATGCAGGCCCTCCTGCTGTAATTACGTCTAGATTTCTATTGGCCTGTTTGTGCCTGGGTCTGACCCTCAGGCTGGTTACCCGTGAGGCTCAACTCCGACCACAGTGTGCAAGCTGCTGTGCAGATGCTGAGCAAAATAAATAAATAAATATTTAAATTTAAATTTAAAAAAGGAAAAAATAATAAGAAAAGAAAAACGATAAGAATAGGAAATGATTAAGTAGCGCTAGCCGGTTTGGCTCAGTGGATGGAGCGTTGGCCTGCAGACTGAAAGGTCCCAGGTTCAATTCTGGTCAAGGGCATGTACCTGGGTTGGGGGCACATCCCCAGTAGGAGGTGTGCAGGAGGCAGCTGATTGATGTTTCTCTCTCATTGATGTTTCTAACTCTCTATCCCTCTCCCTTCCTCTCTGTAAAAAATCAATAAAATATCTTTTTAAAAAAAGAAAAGAAAAAGAAATGATTAAGTAAAGTAAAGAGTATGAGAAAAATAAAAGAAGAAAAAATAAGAAAAGAAGAAATATTAAGGAAAGAAACTAAGAAACAGAAAAATAAATGGAAAAATTAAAAAAGAAAGATATGGAATTTGCCTCAGCAGAGTTTAGTTCCTGCTGTAGTCTCCTTTTGGATATGCTATTTGTGAAGTTTGTTTGATCCTTTTCTGATGTTTTCTGAAGCTGGTCCCTTTGTGTATTGATTCTGGGCCTCTTGGGAGGGACTTTGTGCAGGCCAATGTCAGATGTTATCTGTGCCTGGCCCTTGACAAGCTGTTTGAAGCTATAAGTGACCCATAGTTTGTGGCTGCCAATGCTGGGCTTGGCTGTGCATGGGAAGGACCAAGCTGCTCTCCAAGGCCAGCTTTTACTAGCACTTGGCCCTGGAGAAGGTCAACAAATGTCTCAAGGTGCCCGGGGACCTGCCTCCAACTGCTTCTACCTGCCAGCTGCCTGTCAGGCTCAGTCACTAAAAGACCCTGTGGTGGAATCAGAAGGACGTGGTTAGTGACTCTCCTGTGTGTGTCGGGGGGCGGGGGGGGGGGGGCGCGCATGGGGAAGGGGGTGCCATTCAGACTTCAAGGAAAGTGGTGGGTGTGATCCTCCACCCCAGAGCCACACAATTAAAACTGTCTCAGATTTTGCCCTGAGCTCAGTAGAGTGGAGCCCCTAGTAGTAGGTGAGTGATGCCTCTAGAGCCCAGAGGCTGGGTCTCCCAGAAGCAGAGAGGATATTTCTATCAAATCTCTTCAGAGGGAAACACCAGTCAGATTCACAGGAAAGTGGGGCGAAGCCAGTCACTGACACCCCCTGAATTTGCCTAGAGTTCTACACCCCAGCCTATGCCGTTGACTCCTCATCAGGGCTTATGATCTGCAGTGTGATGTGAGAGTAATTTCCAATGGGGGTAGGGATAAGGATGGTAGTAGCTTTTCTCCAGGCTGATACCACTCAGAGGGGATTGCTCCGCCCAAGAAAATGGTTACTGCGGTATCTGAGAATGACTCAGTCCAGGTATGTTCCACATTTCTTCCCACAGCCTTAAACCCCAGACTCTCTTCAGGTGACTCCAGTCCACACCGCCCTTCCTTTACCAGAGCCCAGCATGTGAATGAAATTTAATGCATTGGCCCTTTAAGAGGGTGCCTGTGTCTCCAGCGGACTCTGCCTCTTCTTGGTGGACAGAAACCCCAGTGCTTTTCACAGGCAAATGCTATGTGTTTGCTTCTACCCAGCTCTAGTGCTCTGGGCTGGGGATCCCAGCCAGGGGTGCAGACCCCATGCCTCTCAGGGGGAACCTCCAAAGCCTAGATATCCTTCCAGCACCTCAGCCCCGTCCATGGGAGAGGGGCCAGCCCCTTTCAGGTCTCTGCCCTTCTTACCAGTCTCAACAAGGCTTCTTCTACAAATCCTTGGTTATAAGACTCCTCTTCAGATCCTCTTTAGTTGGTTATTCAGGGTGATTATTCCCCAATATAGTTGTATTCCCAGTTTGGTCATGTAAGGAGGTGAGTGCAAGACCCACCTACTCCACTGCCATCTTGAAAGTTCTCCAGAAAATCGGAAGCTCTTTTTCAGTGAATGAAATGTAAATAGTAGGTATGTTGTTGTTTTTTTAATTTATATTATTGAACCTATTACCTAGTAAAGGCACTAATTTCATTGTTTTGGTTGGTAACTTACTTATAGCTTATTAAATTATATAATTATGATCAAATGTGTGGTATAATTCAGGGAGTTTAAATATGATTACTCAATCTTATTTACATTACAGCTTTGCTTCAGTTGGTCCATTTTCAGAAATTAATATAAAGAAAAATTTCAGTCTATCTTTGATCTGTTGTCAAAAAATAATCTGGGTAAATTAGGTTTAAATATTTTTAGCACACCTAACAAAGAACTATTTATATATATAAAAGCCTAAGCAACCAAACGACCAGTCAACCAGTTGCTATGACATGCACTGACCACCAGGGGAAAGACGCTCAATGCAGGAGCTGCTCCCTGGCGGTCAGTGTGCTCCCACAGCCAACCTCCTGTGGTCCCTCCCCCAAGCTGGCCGGCCCTAATCGGCCCTGATCAGGACTGGGCGAGACGGCCCTGATTGGCCCCAATCACCGGCCAGGCTGAGAGACCCCACCCGTGCACGAATTCGTGCACCAGGCCTCTAGTATCACATGAGGGATGTGGAGAAATGCTTAAATACAAAAAAGAAGACTGTAAAAGTCTCCATGTTGGGTCTGAGTTATAGAGATGGTAGGACATAGTTATTTCAAATAATTTTAATGGTTAGGGTATATTATTCTGAAAAAAAGAAAAAAAGCAATTTGAAAAAATGGCGACCATGTTGAGTACATTACAGAAGGATAAGAGAGCAAATAAGAAAAAGAAATGGAGAGTGTTTAGGAAGCAATTACTGGCTATCCCAGGGTTCTGTGAATGATCTGACAGTAGGTGCCCCTAGAGTGGAAAGGGGCCACTGTGAGTGAATAGGACCTGAGGGAAGTAATCAGAGATAAGAATAACAAGTATCAGAGGCACAAAATACAGAATAGAGAGAGGGGATGGCAACGTTTACAGCCTGAACTTCAAACACGTTGAACAATGAGAAAGAAAGCTAAAGCTGAGAATTGAATAAAGGGTCTGCTCGCAAACATTATGAAAATGTAGGATGATGGAATACTAGCTCTCTGAAGGAGGCAGTAAGTGCATGTGAGAGAACACACAGGAATAATGTGCAAAGAGCAGCAACATTATCTAAAGCATAAGTGGATTTGTAGCCTTCATGTTCAAATGTGTAGATAGGAAAGTTAAATAGATGCTGTGGTTTGGAATATAACTCTCAGAAGAAACAGTTTTGGAAAACCACGGTCTCATTTTAACTGAAATATAGGAAATTAGTTTACTGGAAATCAGGGATATTAGTGGGGCCAGCATTTCTCTTCTAGAAGTTTCATGGAGATGCAGTTAATAGAAACTAAAACAGAAAGTCTTAGAGCCTTTTTCAAACACTGATATTTAGGGAACTATTAAACAAATAGCACAAAGTAAATATTGGGAAGAAAATAACTAATAAAAATGATAAGAGAAATATGTCATTATATATATTTAAAAACAAATGTGAAAATGAAAAAGCATATTTAACCCTTTGATTTAAACCAGAAACAGTTTTACCACCTCACACCCCTTCAAAATATTTATTTGCACTTATGTATAAATATTGGTGTCAAGCCAAGTGATTGCCTTTCATTACTATTTTAAATGTCAAATGATATGGTTTTACATGCAACTTTGTCTCTTTCCAGCTGTTACTTAATATTCACCAGTCTCAGTTCCTTATCTGTGGAAAGGAGCTAATAACACCTACAGTATATGCCACTTGTGTTGTCATCCAAAGGATGATCTGAGATCATGTGCTGCACTCTGCAATTTGTGAAACACTACATTAATATTAATTTCATAGTCACTAGTATTATTATTTGTCACTAATGGTCATATTGCCAATATACCTCAGTCATAAACATGGAAAGGGGGAAAAACGTTTATGCTTGAAATCAATATGATGCTTGCTTGGTATAGACTTAACATGATGCTAGAGAAAATAACAAGCTCACTTTTTTTACTGCCGAGCTTTTAAAATAAAATGCTATATTTTATTAACATCCAAATTTTGTCATGGAAGAGGAAAGGTGCACATTAAAAAATGCTTCAAACAGAAATTAATTCAGCGTAATTAGTGTAAACTAGAGGCCCGGTGCACGAAATTCGTGCACTGGGGATGGGTGGGGGGTCCCTTAGCCCAGCATGTGCCCTCTTGCAGTCCGGGACCCCTCCCTTGTTACTGCCCACCTGCTTGCTGCTTCCTACCGCTTGGCTTGCAGCTCCTTAGTGCTGCCAGGAAGGCCTTGGGTCTGCTGGGTGCCGGGCCTGCAGGTTAGTGTCTCTGATACCCCCAGCAGCCCCAGCACCAAGGTGGTGGGCCTTGGGGCTGCTGGGTACAGGCCCCCCGCTGCGTGTTTGTGTCTTCTATCAGGCCCCCAGCAGCCCCAGCAGCCCCAGCACCACCTAAATAACTTAAGGGAAACTTTATTTAGTCTTCTTTTAAAAGCAATCTAGTTTAAAAATGAGTTGCAGTTAAGACAGAACAAAGAACATGGTACCTAAGAGTGAGACTGACAGAAGAGAGGCTGGGCACTGTTCAGGGGCTTACATGCCAACTGTTCTACACCTGGGAAATGATGTAAAATCGGTTTCTTTAGTTTTCTGCTTAATGGTCTTCTCCAGCACTGAGGTCAGGGGAGCCGCCTTCCAGCCCGTAGGCTGCTTCTCAGAGTCGAAAATTTCGCCATAGGCCTCTGCCTAGGACAGGACCTCTGAACCCCCAGGGTGCATAAACACACAGGGCTTCCATCAGGCTCCGCTGATCCTGGGCCAGGAGGCCTCTCGGCTCCGCTGATCCAGGCGGCAGGGAGGCCTCTTGGCTCCGCTGATCCCGGGGCCCTGAGGTCTCTCGGTTTCGCTGATCCTGGGGCTGGGAGGCCTCTCGGCTCTGCGGCTTCAGGGCTGTTTGGTTTTGCTCTACCGCTTGGAGCCTGAGTATGCAGATTAACCGCCAGCTTTTAGCTTCTATAATTGAAACATTGTATCTTTTGGAGCTGTTGCTTCGGGAGCTCAGAGCCCTGCAGCTGCAGGCGGGAACCTTGGTTTCCTCTGTTGCTGGGGCAACCAAGCATCCTGTTCTCAGCTGCCTGGCTGCCGGCCGCCATCTTGGCTGACAGTTAATTTGCATATACTCACTGATTAGCCAATGAAAAGGGTAGCGGTCGTACGCTAATACCATGTTTCTCTTTTATTAGTGTAGAGATTATTAAAACACCAGCATACAGATGCATATGTGCCCTGTTATGAAAACCAGGTATTTAAATAAGATAAAACCCCATCCTGAATCAATAATGGATTTGAGTGGAATTGTGCTTTTCAAATATAGAAAAAAAAATTTGTTTCTAGTTGCTAATGTTCTAAGCACCAAATCTGTGCGTTGCATAAAAATGTTTCAGAAAGAAGTTATCAATGCAGTGTGGACATTTGTATGCATGTCAGCCACTCCCAAAGTCTCCTTGGCCCTGACTAAGAAAAGGGAATTCAAATATCAATCCAGTATAGAATAACAGGTGGGGAAATGCTAACCAAAATGGAAGAGATAAAATTTCTTCTAAAATCTTGAATTTAGTATATAAATTTCTACATAGATTTTGAATCCTAGGAAGAACCTGAAAGATGAAAAAGGGGCCCGAAAGACGCAGCAAGTAGCTGGCTCAAGAGACAGGTGGAGGGGTTGACCTTAAAAAGGAGGAGAAAACACCTGAGCCTCTGAGACACGCGGAGGAAGCTGAGTGCAGGTGTGCATGCAAATAGTTTATAGATAGTGGGTCAGGATTGAAGAAAGGTCATGCTTGTGGCCTCAATATTTTTGATTAATTGGGAGGCAAGACTGTCTTCTGAGAGTAGGGCAGGCAGAGGCAGGTGGGAAAGGCTAAAATTAAAAGCAAAACCAAATAAAGCATTAGTCAATGTCACAGATCTGGGACTAAAATTAACCCTAAGAAGTGTTAAATGTATTTTTCCTTTTTACATCTTTTCCCAAAGATGTCAAATGTTGCAATCTAGAATCCTATTTATTTTTTACATGGTCATCAGATTATCCTTTCATTCTCTACATAGATTCCATACTCTCTCTCATAAATATTCTTCACTAAACTGCCAGAGATACACATAGTTCATGTTTTTCTGTGGTTGAAAAAACCAATGCATTAATTTCTAATTCTCCCAGGTTGTCCATGCTTGCAAAAATTGGTTCTCCTCAGATTGATAAGAGAGGTCATTTCCAGGGCCCCATATGTGCATGAGACTGTCTCTTAGCAACAGCATACTTATGAAATCTTGGTTCCTACGAAGACCTTAGTCTCTGAAGATAATATTGTGGGGAACATGCCTGAAATTTCTTCTCTGTTCACTACAGTGTTCCAAGGAAAGCTCTGTTTGAGGGAGAAGTCAACTTGCTCTCCTCTTTTAGTTTGCCAGGAAACAACTTAAGGATCTTGTCCCTTCTATTTTTTTAAAAATATATTTTTATTGATTTCAGAAAGGAAGGGAGAGGGAGAGAGAGATTAAAACATCAGTGATGAGAGAGAATCATTGATCAGCTGCCTCCTACACACCCCACACTTGGGGATTGAGCTCGCAACCCAGGCATATGTCCGGACCAGGAATCAAACTGTGACTTCCTGGTTCATAGGTTGACGATTAACTGCTGAGCCACACCAGCCGGGCATCCCTTCTATTTTTACCAAAAGATTTGTCAGATAAAGAAAATATTTTAATATCTTGCCAACAAAACTTACCCATCTGCTTAGCAATAATAAAATAAGCATCTTTTTGCCTCTTAAACATTAACAGGGTCACTTTTTGACCAAACTCTAATCAGGCTCCACCGAGCTCTTTTTAAATCAGGCCTCCCTCAACTTTTAGACTTCTTTGTTCATCTCTGCATTGTCCAATTTTAGCAAGAACCTCGAAGTCAATGTAGGCAGAATCCCTTATCCTCTAAAACTGTTCACCCTCAATATCTAATCTCATCCTTCACCATCTCCCCAAGCGATATCTCATCACCCTGACCTGCCTTCAGCAAAGTCAACCTGTTAGGTTGATTTAACCAAAACTCCCCCTCACACAAGCCAGTCAATGAAGGAAAAATACCACATGATCTCACTCATTCATGGATAATAAAGACCATTACAAACTTTTGAACAATAATAGATATAGAGGCAGAGCTGCCTCAAACTGATTGTCAAACTGCAGTGGGAAGGCCAGAGAGAGTTGGGGGGCAGGAGGGAGGGGAGTAAGAGATCAACCGAAGGACTTGTATGCATGCATATAAGCATAACTAATGGACATAAGACACTGGGGGGTAAGGGAGGGTAGGGGTTTGTCAAGGGCGGGGGGGAAAAAGGACACTTATGTAATACCCTTTGTAATACTTTAAGCGAAAAATAAATAAATAAATAAATAAATAAATAAAAACAAAACTCTCCTTCACGCCTGAAGTGTTCTCCTAGCAATTTTCCATCCCCTGACCATCACCCTGCTCCTTGACTCAAAATTCCTAATTTTTCTTGTATTTGAGTCAATTTCTCTTCTTCACTACGAGACCCCATTACAGTGGTCCCTACATTTATCGTGATAGTCTCTCTGAAAACCTCCTTACCATTCTTTAAATGTCAGGATTTTTTTTTTCTTTTAGAGCAGCAGTGAGATGTGGACTTAGGTGATGCAAGCCTCAGTCCACAAAACATAAATCTGTCAAATCACAGTGAAGTGCAAACCGTGATATTGTGGCACCTGGTGAAATAATTTACTCAAGTCTTTTAGGTGAATCCAAGGTAGCTGTATCAGTTTATGGCTACCTTCAAGGCAAACAAGATGTTGGAGCCGTCAGGAGCAAAGTCCCCTGCCACTTCTCAAAGGGAGCCCACTTGAGGCTTTGATTCACCTCCGTGGAGTCCTGGAAGAGTTGTTCAAAACAGCTGGTACAAGAAAGCTTTTGGGTTGCTGGGAATGGAATACATGTGAAACTACTAAACTTTAATACCATATATCGGTGGAAAAGAGAGAAGAATTTATACCACCTGAGTCTGACCCATACTGAAAGCATAATTTCATCACCCACTTCCATCAATAACCAATTCACATGGAAAATCAAATTTGTGGATTGTATAGACTGCAATAATCAAGCCCTAGATGGATGGCTAAGGGAAAGCAAATGATGAAGCTCCATGTAGTCCTACAAATAGATGGGATTGATTCAAAGAGATGGAAGCTCGATTAGCTAGAGCACAGCCTGTCTCCTTATTAATAGTTAGCCCGAGGAAGGTGGTTGCTGTGGCTGCTCCTACATGTGTCTGAGCACTGGGAATCTGCAGTTTGATAGCGTGTATTGATTTGGAAGTCAACCATCTCAGAGATCAGCAAAGACCCACGATGCAACCAAACCTGAAAACCCAGGGAGAGGCGAAACGAGATGGCATGATTAGACTTGACAACTCACTTTCCAACTGTCCAACTATTAATAATTGTATTTCTTCAGTCAGAGGAAATGCAGAAAAGAGGTGCTACCCAGAGTCACTTTATTTTACCTTAGGCAAAAGCAAATGTAATTTAAGGTGGCATTTCTTCCTTTGTCACTATAAAATAAGACCCTCTGTCTGAAACCAGTAGTAGATCAGTTTATATTTCTTGATTTTACTAATATATTATGGTCATGCAACAGGCTATTGTTGGGAAAAGCTGGGTGGAGGATACACAAGAACTCCTTTGCAACTTCTTGTGGGTCTTGTGTAAAAAGTTTTTAACATTAACCAAAGCAAAAAGTAAAAGATGCTTCTGCATAAGAATTTACCTCAAATTGTCCCCAGTAACCCATCAGTCGGAAAGAGCTTATCTACATTAGCAGCAGAGGCAGCGGTTCTTTCCCTACACTTGATCCAGGAGATGTCCACCTTGCTGCTTCAGACAGTAGTACAGAAGGTGTGAAGAGTAGGTCCAGCCTACGCAGGTGCAGCATTAGGGTGGAAGTGTATTAGGCCTTTTGTGTGTTTGTCAGTTGTGGAGAACAAACTTTATAGAGTCTATGGTTTATGAGGAGGTGGCACAGGTGAGCCCAGGCTAAGAATCTAAGTGCACCCTATTTACATCCCATACCTAAAGTTGGGTCTCTGGTCAGGCCCAGGGACTGACAACCCTCTCCAGGGTCAAGGAGAGAGGGAAGGCCAACTTGCCAGGTCTTCCACCTCCTCCATTTATGTCCCTGTCCTCCCCATTCTGCCACCTCCCCCACACACACATACCAGCTACACAAAACCAGCCCAGCCCTCACTGGTTCACCCATTCACTCAGAGGCTGATTAGAAAGTGTTTTTCTTTGAACTGGATAATGCAGATTGATTTTGTAATCCCCACTGCTCCAGCCCACCCCTACCCTGTGGCCAAGACCTTCTCCAAGTTCCCACCTGGCCAAAGCAAGGTCCTGTTATTAGAAAGGGTCTAATTGTACCTTTATTTTTTTAATTTGGCCTATCCTGTTTATGATTGTTCTGTTTGGAATGGCCATATCACAGCTGCATGGATCACTTGTTATACATAACCGTTGCATAATGTAACCATGCAGAAACTTCATTTCTTTAATATGATCTTTCTTTCCTCTTGACTCAAACTGGCCTTGTCCAGTCTAATAGCACCACGACTCACTTGCTTGCCTCTTGCCTTGCACATCCATTCCCTTAATAATTAAGCACTTAGGACATTAGATTCTGCTCAGCATCAAACTGTCTTAAGAATAAGGACTCATGTTTGTTGACCAGATAATATCTTGAACTCGGTCATATTTCAGCCCAGGGCCCATGAAAGCAGGCCCTATGGACCACGGCCTCACAAGACCAGACAGAACAGTGCCATGGTGGACATGAGGTCCTGATACAATGATCAACTCCTCCCTATCCTGGCTCCAACCAATCAGTAGAGCTCATGACACCAATTCCATCAGTCACCATGACCAATAAATTTTCCCATATATAATCTGTCCCGGAGGGAACCCGGGGTGCCAGGTGTTACATACTAGCTCCCCTCTGTCTCCTGGCTTGGTGCCATTTTCTTAAATAAACCTCTACTTTCTTTGCTGCAAACACCTCTTCAGGTTTTATTGGGCTTTGATGCCCCCAGGCAAATGAACCCTCTATTTGATAACAATAATGTATGTAGAAGAAAGTATTAACACTGTGCTCATTAGCTGGCTATGCACTTCAGCTAAGTTAGACATTGGTCATGTGTCTCCAGAAATATGCAAAATAAATTAATGGAAGAGATAGGGATCCTCATCTCCATATGCTTCTGACTCCCACTATATACCTAGTGCTTAGTTCCCATGTGTGGCTGATGTGGGAAAGATCTCAGGCTGTGAATAAAACATTGAAAAAGAATATCATGAAATATACTGACCAAGCCAGTTCTTCATTTTGACAGTGGACTTGAGAAGTGTTGGGTGAGTGTGAGGAATGAAAACCAGAGATGACATGGGAGTTGAGGAGATCAAAGGAGGCAAAAGATAAGAAACAAAAAGGAAATGTACACTTACTATTAAGTTGAATCATATGAAATAGCCATTTATATAGTTCAAAAATGGAATATCAACAATTTCATAGTGTTTAGCCTAATTTTAAAAAGGTTTGGTGATGTCTGGCTAGCATGACTCAGTGGTTGAGTGTCAACCTATGAACCAGGAGGTCACGGTTCAATTCCCAGCCATAAGCCTGGGTTGAGGGAGGGCTCGACCCCCACTGTGGGGTATGCAGGAGGCAGCTAATCAATGGTTCTCTCTCATTATTGATGTTTTTATCTCTCTCTCCCTCACCTTTCTTCTCTGAAATCAATAAAAATATATTTAAAAAATTAAAAGGCTTGGTGATTTCACTTATGATATACTTCAAGAAATACACAAGCTATGACATGTCATTGATTAGTTTATTGTGAGGAAAAAAGAAATGTTGCTCTACTCTCAAGGTTCTTTTGGCTGGTCTAATAATTAAATAGACATGAAACAGATTAACAAGAAAAAATAGTCAAATGTAATGCATAATATGTATGGGAACCCTACATACATAAGAGAGTTGGAGACCACACATACAGGAGAGGTTCAGAGATAGAAAGGAGGATTGAGATAGATAAGACATTCTGAACCAGGTGAGGTGATGCACCTTGGGGGTTTCAAAGGGTTATTATAGAATTACTAGAGGCCCGGTGCATGGATTTGTGCACTGATGGGGTGCCTCAGCCTGGCCTGCAGGGATTGGGCCAAAACCAGCTCTCCAACATCCCTCAAGGGGTTCTGGATTACGAGAGGGCGGTTCTCAGGTGACACACTCCGGAATCAGGCTCCCTCCTCTCTGATTCCAAGTGCGTGACCCAAGAACCGCAGCTGCCAAGTCACCACAGCTCAGCAGCTCCTGCATTGAGTGTCTGCCTCCTGGTGGTCAGTGCATGTCATAGCTGCCAATTGGATGGTCAGATGGTCGCTTAGGCTTTTATATATATATAGATTGGAAGAGCAGATGTTTAGTAAGTAAAAATTTGCCCTTTCTTATATATAGGTCAAAGAAATCTGTGATAATCTGTTTCATTATGGACCAGACCCCTTATTCAAATTCTTCTAGGTAGTTTAAGGGAGAGATTTAAGTTTCTCCTGAGTGGGCAGCTAAAGTTGCCTTTAGCTCAAAAGAATCCTCACACCACAGAGGTACATCTTGGGGTGACTCATTATGAACCCCCACATTATTCATTCATTTAGCTATTCATTTAATAATGATCTGTTGATCATCTACTATGTGCCAGGTAGAGTTCCAGGTGATGATATTCAGCAGTAAGCAGGATATTAAAAAATCTCTGCCCTCACAGAATTGACATTCTGGTAGAGACAAACAGTAAAACAAATTATATATAGAGAGAGATAGATATACATAAAGAAATACATATATACAAACACACACAAAAACATTAACTATATAAAGTATGTTAGTAATATATATGTACATGTAGTCTTGCTATATTATTTATAAGATTATATATGCGTGTATGTACATGTGTGTGTATAGTATATAGTCAGATAGTAATATATTCTATAAAGAAATGATTAATATAAAAGAAAGATACAGAATGATAGGAGGTTATACAATTGAATACAATTGTAAATCAGGTAATTAAGAAAGGCTTTGCTCATAAGTTGACCTTTGAGTGTAGAATAAAGGAGTTGAAGTAACCATGAGGATATCTGAAAGAACTGCCACGAAGAGGAAACAGCAAAAACATCAAGGTGACTCAAATGAAATGAGCAAAGGGGAGAGTAATAGAAAGTGTCAAAGAATTAATGGGAACCATATCATGTAAAGCGTTGTAAAGCTTTTGTCTTTCACTCTGAGTGACAAGAAAGCCATTGGAGTGTTTTGAGCAGCAGAGAATTATACACTGATTTATATTTTAAAGAATCACTCCTGGAGGGGAGTAAGAGATAAACCGAAGGACTTGTATGCATCTATATAAGCATAACTAATGGACATAAGACACTGGGGGGAAAGGGAGGGCAGGGGTTTGTCAAGGGAGGAGGGAAAAAGGGGCACTTATGTAATACCCTTTGTAATACTTTTAGCAAAAATAAAAAAATAAATAAATAATAAAAATAAATAAATAAATAAATAAATAAAAAGAATCACTCCTAAGCAGCTTTAAAAGCCTATAAGAAGCAAATGGCAGAATTGGAAGAGAAGATCCTGGCTGGAGGTACTCATGTTTAAATGAAACATTATGAGCTAATTATGTTTTAACATTGGGTGGTGCTTCTTTAGAGCATGTTCTGTGTTTATTAGTGGGAGAAAGAATTTATTGACAAAAAAATGTGCATGTTTATTCTCAGAAGTATTTTATTTCACTCAGCTCTCACAACAAATTGGAATTATTTAAAATCAAAGTGTTTTCAGAGTGAACCCTATATTCTGTGGATCAAAATTTCTCTTCCAGGATTATACATTAACCCATTTCATGTTAACCAGCTTTGTGGCGTTAGTTATCATGGAAAGGATAAGTGAAATCAAAGAGCAGCCTGGAGTCTATTCTTTGGTGCTATTGGGTTTACAGGGTTGGGAAGAAAGGTATTGTTAATCTTAAAGAATTAGGAAAGATGGATTCCTAGATTTACCATTCCCCTTGTCCTAGCAAATCTACATTTTGGGGCCTGCCAGTAGGAAGAGCTGGGTCTACACAGCCAACCTTAACCGGTCCCGTGGAGGACCACAACCTCCCTTATTATACAATGATGCAGCTGAGGGAGTGCAATAGAGTCAAAACCCTAAGCCATGCTTGGGTAGTCACAATTCTTTCTACTACTCAGTGAGGTGGTAGAGTCGAGAAGATTACCCCTGGAGAGGAGAGCAGAAGTCTCTTGCCCATTAAGGAAATGAAAGGAGTACCTTACTTAAAAGTTTACTTGATTTCTTGGGGGAACAATTTCAAATCATACTCTTTTGAAAAGTAGCTGCATATAAATAAAAAACATGTTGACTTTTCTCAGCCAAAATTCATCTGCACATACCTCAATCCCTTATCATGTATTTTATTTGCATGGTTATCACATTATATCACTTTATATAGTTTGATATCATCTAAATTTTAATGAGTTATATATTGTTAATGTTCTCCTCTATTATGACATTGTCATCTTTAATTAAAATATTTACTCCACATTTAAAAAAAAAAGAATCACTCTTGCTGTTCTGTTGAGCAAAAGGAGAAGAGCTAGGCAGCTATTAATTCAGGGGAATTCAGGGGACAGAGTAATGATAGTGATGAAAATGGTGGAAGTGGTCAGATTTGAGACATATTTTAAAGTTAGAATGAATACGATTTGCTGAAAAACTGGACATGGGATGTGAGAGAAATAGAGGATCAAGGGAGACTGGAGTCTTTGAACAATGGGAAGAATGAAAACTGAAAGAGTAAAACAGGGACACTGCAGTAGAAGCAGTGAGGGGTGGGGTATGAGGAGATAAACTATGAAGAGCTCAGTTTAGATTCTGTTAAATTTGAGATATCTATTAGACATCTACAGGTCATAATATGCTTGCAAACCAAAATTAATTTTAAACTGTAATAAAGAATAAAAGGCACTTATTTGAGCAAAAGGCAGTCGCAGATTCAGAGACACAGATTCAGGTTGCAACCTAAAATGCGTTCCACAGAGACAAAGGGAAGGCAGTCTTTTATCCAAAAAATTCCCACCCAGTTTCTCAATTAGGTCTATTTTATGTAAATGAGGTATCCAAATTGTGCAGTTCTGATTGGACAGGGCAGACCTTTGTCTGTTGGTAGGAAGATGAAACCAGGGTTTCCCTGCAGTTGTTGACTCAGACTGTGTATAGAAGCAGCATATAATGCCAGATGAGAGTTCAGTCACGTTCTTCCTGAAAGCCCTCTCAGCAAATGGCCAGCGGGCTCATATTATTATGAAATCTCGGCCTTTGGTTGACCATGGGGAGTTCATCTTAACAGATAAATTTCTTCAAATAAATTTGTCTTCTCAGGATCCACATGATAATTTTTATCTCAGAGCCAAGGCCATAAACATTTTCATATATTTATGATGTTTAAACTCCCTCAAATGATTGCTTGTGTGTTTATAAAAATACCTCGTTGTTTAAAATTAACTTCAGTTTTATGTTAGCCCATATGTTAACATACTGTTTTTCCAAATGAACAGGAATTATAACAACTGACTGCAAAGGCAGTTATGCAAGATTAATCAAAGGTTCAATTTGACTCATTTTACATGTTAATCACATAATTTGGAAACCTTTGCATTAAAAATAAAATAAACACATTCTTCTATTCTGGCTAATGTTGATTTCACTTCCAAAAATCATCTGTGTTGTCAATACTGTGAAAACTATCGATCCCACAGTATCCACATGTACGTGAGAACTAAAATCAGGTTTATTTCTGATTTTTATAAATTCATGAGCTTATATCTGGTCTTCAGTCATGCAGGACTATCATTTGCTACTCTTAGCATCTCTTCATTTTTTAAAATTCAGCTTATTTGACTCTCTGGTGTTAGACAAATGTGTCCAGAGTCTTCCCAAAGCATGCATGCCACCCCTTTTCATTTCACAGAGCCCCAGAGAAGTCAGGGTCTGAGCCTGGGCACTCAGAACACAGGTTATGCTGATCCTCGCCCCGTGGGTCATGGCAGTCATCTCCACTGTGGGTCAGAGACAAATGGATACACGAAGCAGAAATCGTTTTATTAAGCATATCATTATTTCTGTGTTGAACTGGTTTAACCTGAGTGTTCTATCATTTCTATTATTTGTTTCAACTGCTCTAGGTAAACAATAAAAGGATCCTGGATTTCAACCGGCAGAAAAAATTCATGGATGATGAAAAGAAACGAGGGAACAACGCAGTTCAGTTAGAATAGACATATAATTAATCCTCACCTGAGGATATTTTTTCCATTGTTTTTTTCAGAGAGAGTGGAAGGGAGGGGGAGAGAGAGACAGAGAGAAACATCAATGTGAGAGAGACACACTGACTGGTTGCCTCCCGCACTCTCCCCCACTGAGGGCAGGGAGCAAACCCACAACTGAGCTACATGTTCTTGACTGGAAATCGAACCTGAGATCTTCAGTGCTTGGGTTGGTGCTCTAACCATGGAGACACACTGGCCAGGGCAGGATAAACTATTTTTTAAAAGAAAAATAAATAATTAAAAAAGGAAGACAGGGAGGGAGGAGGGAAGGAGGGGGGAGGGAAGGAGGGAGGGAACAGGGGAAAGAGGGACTAAACCAGGAACTCCTGCCAATCCAGCTTTGTATTTCCTATATTTCCCCCCATTTTTTGCTGCCTCTCATTTCCTAATCATTACTGTGAGAGGTAGTTTTCAGATTTTCATAATGCTGACTTTGTGATTTCTGTCCTGTTTCCTGCCTCCTCCCAACCATTTTTTTTTTCTATTAATCCTCAGAGAGCTTTGAAACAAATTGGCTGCCTACTAACCTGAACACAATATTCTGATCTAAGTGAAAATCCAGAGTGAGTAGCTGATTATATAAATAACAGCATACTCCATTTTGTTTGTTTATTTATTTATGGCTAATCCTGACCTGAGAATATTTTTCCCATTGATTTTTAGAGATTGGAAGGGAGGGAGGAGAGAGAGAGACACAGAGAAATATCGATATGAGAGAGACATATCCCTGCATGCGCCATGATGGGCCAGGGGAATCAAACCTGCGACCCAGGCACGTGCCCTTGACTGGGGATGGAACCTGAGACCCTTTGGCGCTGGGCTGATGCTCTAACCCAGTGGTCGGCAAACCTCGGCTCGCGAGCCACATGCGGCTCTTTGGCCCCTTGAGTGTGGCTCTTCCACTAAATACCACGTGCGGGCGCGCGCGTACAGTGCGATTGAAACTTCGTGGCCCATGCGCCGAAGTCGGTTTTCGGCCTGGGCGAGTCTATTTTGAAGAAATGGCGTTAGAAGAAGTGGGGGTACGTTCGCTGAGGTCAACCCCTCAGATTGAGGACGTTTTTTAGCAAAGGCCAGCTTAGGAGTACCCTAATTAAGTTAATAACAGTGTACCTACCTATATAGTTTAAGTTTAAAAAATTTGGCTCTCAAAATAAATTTCAATCGTTGTACTGTTGACATTTGGCTCTGTTGACTTATGAGTTTGCCGACCACTGCTCTAACCATCGCTCACTGGCCAGGACCAGCATACTCCATTTTAACCTGAGAATTACTGAAAGAACAAATTTCTCCTAGTCAGCAAGAACTACAATAACCCCGCAATCTTATGCTTGGCCTGCTATATGAAAGATAAAATGTCTGAATAGGGAAGGCTGCAGACTGGTATTTTTAAATGAAATTATCCAGATAATTGCACAATTCTTCAGATTATTATGCTATTAGCAACTTAAGCTAAAACCGCATAGAACAAGCTAAAGTCTTGTCTACAAAGTTAACTTTTTATTCTGCTTAGGTGCAATCATTAAACTTTCCTATATTCTTTTTAGTCACTAGATTTAAAAGAAAAGTGAGGAAGCAAAAAAAAAAAGCAGGAAAGAAAAAGGAGAGATGAGTGATTTGATCATCACAAACCCTAGAGCCCTGTTAAAAAGTATTTGTACTTTAAAAAATCTTTTTTGCTGAAAGCTTTTTCAGGAGAAATAAATTATACTGACTCTATATAAATAAAAGTAGAAAGAGCAAAGACAAACATGAACATATATTACCAATGCTATTCATCAAATATAGTTGACACTTCAATCTAATCCAGCAAATGAAAACACAGAAGTTTATAGAGTTATAGGAAGTAAGCAATTTAAACATACCAGGGCACAAGGTCATCCAACAACACCAGTAGGAAGATGTTCCCTTTTCTTTTCTCCTATCTGTTTGAACCTCTTAAATTCTGATTGATACCCATCTCCCTCACAGGATGAGGTGATCTTCAAATCGGATCATTAATAAGAGCCGTCCAAATGTTCCTTAACAAGTCCACCTTGCTCTAATGTCATAAAAGAAAAGGACATTTCATGCATTTCATACTATCATGGTTCAAGGTTTCTCTCTCCATAATAAAGTAATGCATTTCTTAACTAATTAGTTCATTAATTTTAAATGTGATCCCCAGTAGAAGCTCTTTGAGATCGTCCATCTTTCTTAAAAGTAGGTGAAGCTATAAAACACAGTTGTCAGAGCACTGTCGTCGCCAATCATGCACAGTCCGGATGGGGGAGGAAATACAGAGCTGAGAAAACACACCTCATTTGTGTTTGGAAACAAACCGCCAGGGACGCGTTATAACCAGAAGGCACCGCCCTGCCATGCAGATGCTGTGGTAAACTTTACGGTTCCAATTAGGGAGGGACAGTCTCCAATGCACCGCTCAAACACTTTGCTAGTCTATATGTAAATACTTCACTAAAACCACTGAACGGTGATGGAATTCAATATTAATATCGCAAATTAAAGATGACATCTGAATGCCTACCATCCAGAAGAGTGATCAGAGCTCGTGGCAAGGCAATAATCAGTGGCTTAAGCAAGTTTCAAGCACCATGGGGGAAAAACAAATGTGATGGAGTTTGGAAATTGCAGTGGCGCATGAAGAACATACCATATTAGGGAGCAGCCGCTGATTGACCTGGTGATGAAGTGGAGGATATGACCATATGCTTCCATAAAGGACATTGGGAAATGGCTTCAAGATGATCCCCTGAGAGCTCATGACTATTACCTGGTGTATTCCCATTCATTGACAATGTAAACTTTATCCGCAACAGTGAAGTAAGCTGTCAAAATAACTGCCTGTCCTCCTGGGAGGAGAAGATTACCTGAATAATTATCATGCTCAGCCTGTTTTCCCAACAGAAATATCAAAGGGTTATTATGATGGCTAGATTGCCCTGAAGTATTGCGGTCATTGTCTTGGAAAGAGGGATGGTTTCGACTTCTTTACTTGTATAATTTAGATGGGGAAACAAATACGGGAATAGGAATATACCATTCTAGAAGAAGTAAGAGATATAATCCCAAGCAGGAGGCCCCTTGCCATATGCTGAAAATACTATTCCGGGCCTGCTTTCTTCAGTAAATCATGTTTTATTTATCAGCACCAATAATAAAGAGCATGCCAGGGAGCGTGCTCAGATGGCCCCAGGCCTGCCTAGATCCAAGAAAATCTCCACAAAGGAGGCTACGCAGTTCCCAAGGCACTGAGCCGTCATTTCTTCCTCTCCTTTAGGAACATGACAAGAAGTAAAGATGAGCACAGATGTAAATAAATGCTATTTCCCTGTGACAATGTGTACAGGGTTTACAAGAATAGACTCTGGAGTCAGGCTTCTGGAATTCAAACCCCAGCTCTGTTACTTACCCGCTGTGTGCCCTGGGGCAGGTTACTTTCTCTCTCTGTGCTACAGCTTTCCTCTGTAAAAATATAGTTACCTCACAGGTCAGGGCCTGGAACATGCTCTATACATATAACCTCTTACTATTGTCTCCCTGGTCCTAGACAGTCTAAGGACATGTTTAGGGAGCAAATTAAGAGGCCAATGGTTGTTCTGACCTCAGTTTATCTTCTCTTGGCTTCAAAAGCGAGAAGGGGTATTTTGAGACTCCCACATATAACTCCTCTAGCTGTGTCCCCAGCCCCACAGAAGAATCCACACCCTGGGTGCTGTTTCAGCTGAACCTGGACCCAGGCAGTGATGTTCGCCCACGGGCACTTTCTCCACCTGTGGCCGAGACAGAGTAACTGGCAGGACCACAGGCACCTCTGGCCCCCACGGAATTTCTTTGCTTCCACGGTGGGGAGAGAGATCCGGCACAATGCAGAAAACAGACACCCACCCACTGGAGAGGCTTGTCCCTCCACTCTTCCCTCACAACCACGGAAAGCACCAGGCTTCTGGTGCCAGCTGGTTTCCTGGGACCACTTCCTAAATAAACAGTTGGCATTAGAATTTTTGTCTAGGGTCTTCTTGTGAGGAAACCAAACCTAAGATACTCCGTTTGCAGGGGTTTTTTGGTGGTACTACTGGGGCCTGCATAGGATGGGGAACTGCTGTGGTTAACGGCTGCAGGTGTTGCAGATACGGTGTCAGCAGTGGCACTGCGGCAGGCACCTGTCAGCAGGGAAGTGAGCAATGACCAACAACACTGGCATCTTATGCTAATCTTCATGCCTTTTATCTATGGCCTACTCTTTTTCTAAATATTCTTTTGCTCCAATAGACTTTCAACTAGAAGTATTAGCAGACACACACACACAAGAGAGATCAAAACAGTACCAAAGAGACTGTTGCTTTAAACTATAATTGTGCGCTTCGAGACAGACTGTGAAAGACAGGTGCCACATTGGTTGAGATTTGTTCCCTGTGCCTTTTCCAGAAGGCTGACTCACACGGGAGGCTATGGCAGGAGAGCAATCTCCCTGTAACATCACCGACCACAACTGTACACTCCGTAACCGCCGTAACAGAAAGCAAACGGTCATAAAGGCGCATTACCTCGCCCCTACGAGATCAAACAATGTTCAGGCTGATGGAGGGTACACTTTCATGTCTCCTGAAAAGTCCATATTTCTGGATATTGCTGAACCACCAAGACTTTTCCTAAAGTAAGATTTAAAAAATGATTGTGGTTTAGGCATCTATTTCAAAAGGAGGACAAACTGCTACTTAAGTTCTGTGAGAGAACAACAGAGACCCTGAATGTAGAAGGCGTCTCTGACCCACTGGATAGAAGGCAAATAAAGATGGACTGTCCATTAATACCTGCCTTGAATTCAGGAGTAGCTGGAGTGGGTAGGACAGGCGGGAGTTATTTTTTTTAATGGCTACTTCAATAGAGATGTTCGTGCGAACATTGTTCTTGGGGAAAAAGCTCCTATTCTGTAAGATACTTGTCACATTCCAATTAAAAATAGATTTACTGTTAAGGGGTAGGAGAATATTGGTTTCCTTCCACCTATATTTTGTCTATTGTTGAAAGTCTTACATAAAGAAAAAGTTAGAGGCTTGGAAGGGCTTTTTATAAGTACAGAGTGGGGAAGTATTGCCACTTTAAAAATATCATTTCTGAAAGAAAGCAGAGGTGTCAGAGACAAAGAGGAGAAGAGGGAGACGTGTCAGACAGTCAATAGTATTTATTGAACACTCACTGTGTGGGGAGGACACAAAGGGCATCATACACTCTGTACTTGTTGTCCGGGAGCCTGGAAACGGATGGAAGGGCAGCACTAACACAAGGAAACACTTTTAAAACACGTCACTGACTGCAACTCTTAAGAGTCGTGTGTGAGTGGGAAGGTGTGAGGGTGTGTTTGTGTGTATGTCTGAAAAGAGCTTGAAAGTGAGAAACAGCCGTGGTAATGAAATCGGAGCATACACGCCACTGAGCACAGGAGAAATGATACAAGAATACAAATGACCCCGTAGCACTTCTGCCTTCCAGCTGACTCCTCTGAGTGTAAACCAGAAGGGGAAACATAACACAGGATACCTTCCTTGTCATTGGGACGCCAGGCGCCTGGCAACTACCATGCCTGATAGCTAACGTTTCAAAGATACGCAGCATATGTAGATCCTGTTCCACCTTAGGGAAGCCACTTGTCTTGAAAATGCAATGACAGGGAGCCATAGTGGGGCACAGACATCGTTCACATAATTGCTTGGTCTGCTGGTGAATCCAGGCCTTCATTTAGAAGTCATTATTTTATAAACCGTACCAAGGGATTTCCAAATTGTCAAGCTTGGTTTGTAAAAAATAAAATAAAATAAAAGGATATGATAAAAATGCCTGGCACAAGGTTTTCTGACTCTAATATTTTCCCCCTCCATACCATTCATCTTCCCAGTCATAGCGGGTACTCCATCAGCTGTGATAGCTGCTATTTTCTCTGGATTTAGATCAAACAACCTCAGAACATCCATCAGGGCCATTTTTACATCCGCTCTCCTTTGATGCCAAACCCCAAAGATTCCCCATCATGTACAGTCTGCAAGTTGTTGGACTGACAAGCATTAGTAACCTTGGAATGTCACCCAGACACCCGCTTTCATCTTGAAGGAAGCTAATGAATTTTGCTGCAACCAACTTGGTGTTGAAATCATTTTTCTTTAGGTCACCTTTCATAGTTAAAATAGTTGACTTTCTTACAAGTTTACTTTCTTCCTGCCAAGTCAGAGAGGACTGAGCCCGAGGACAAGAAAGCCTGGAGCACAAGATTATGATGCCTGCTTTTCACACTGTGTGCTTTTTAATCATCTGGGCAAATCCCTAATTTCTTAGCACTTCCTTATCTGCTAAATGTGATTCTAAAAGTATCATCCACAATTCAGGGTTTTCAACTTTTTAAGCATAAGATCCCCTTTAAAAATAATTACATGAGATATGCAATATACTTTTAATATGTGTGTGTGTAAGAAATTAGAGTTTTGCCCAGATTATGAAAAGAAATACACAGTGCTAAGCGCAGGTATCAGAATTTTGTACTCCAGACTCTCTTGTCCCCAGGTTCAACATTCTCTGCCACTCTAACTCAGCAGACAAAAAGTCCTCAGCAGGCAAACTATTTTAACTATGAAAGTGAGCGAACAAAAATCATTTCACACACAGTCTTCCATGTGGAACTGAATACCCATTTGGCATAACTTAAAGGTGAAAATTCAGAACACTATAAAGCTAACTTAAATGAATTTATATTTATTAAACACTATAGCAACTCCACATACTCTTTACCAGGATAACACACAGACATGTGAGATGTATCGAGTATCAATGTAATCTGGTCGTGATTAAAATTTGCCTGTTCATCAAATTAACTGAGTTCCACAGATTTAAGAGCCATTGGTCTGGGGCTATCACACGCAGTAACTATTCCTGGGTCTGTACTGTGCTCATGCAGAGAAGAGTGTCAATGCGGCCTAAGTCGAGGATTCATGCATTGATGTAATTAATATTTATTGAAGAATAATCACGTGCATTTCACCACTGTTTGCCCACTCATTGCTGGGGGCAGAATAGACCCTCAAATTTCAAATTGAAATAATTAATGGACAGGTATCCTAAGTTCTCCACCCTCTCTCCAGTTCCCGGTTCCCAGTGGAGACAGATAAATGATTGGTATCTTCACTGGCTCCTGCTCTCACCAGCATATTGCAGCCTTTGGTCCCCTGAAACACGCACCCAGTATTTCTTTCAGGTCTTCACCCTGCCACATACCTGCTGCTCCTTTCCTGGTCTCACTCCGGCAGCGCCCACAGAGCCACTGGAGGGCGCCAGCGCCCTCCGGGAGAAGCTGCAGGAGTCATTGCCGCACTCACTGACTTCACCGCGCTCTTCACAGGAGAGGAGGGAATGCTATGCTTTCCCACTTTGTGTCACACTTTATCACCAAGGCATCCAAAGAGCAGATGACTCACCTAAACCCGCATAAAAACAGCTCCCTCCGCTTTGCCTGCAGCCACTATGCCAGGGAGGAAGATCTGAGGAAGTACCTGAAATGTACCCCACGCTGCCCTCCCGGGCCTTGCCTCCACCATGCCTGCCCCCACGTCCACCTCCGCATTTCTTGGACAACTACGTGTGCCTCTGGAGCGTTTAGGCCTCCGAATCATCTGGGGATGTTGTTACAGTGCAAACACTAATCTAAGAAGGCTGTCCTGGGCCTGCATGTCAGGGCGTGAACTAGGCACAAAATTTAAGGAGGGGCGGCCGAAAACGCAGTAATCAAGATAAGAAATATTTTATTTTTTTAAAATATATTTTATTGATTTTTTACAGAGAGGAAGGGAGAGGGATAGAGAGTTAGAAACATCAATGAAAGAGAAACATCGATCAGCTGTCTCCTGCACACCCCCTACTGCGGATGTGCCCTCAACCGAGGTACATGCCCTTGACTGGAATCTAACCTGGGACCCTTCAGTCCGCAGGCCGACGCTCTATCCACTGAGCCAAACAGGTCAGGGCAAGATAAGAAATATTTTAATGCAATATTTGGAATATAATATTTATTTATTTTAATTAAAGTATTTTAATGATATGTTTTATTAACAAATATAAATATGATATTTTGTTAATGCGATATTGACAATATTTAAAACTGTATTTTGAAAAAGTAAAAATTAATACCAAAAAATACATGATGGGCAAGATATTCAAAATTCAAATGCAGAATTAAAGATCCCAAGCGAGCCCAGCAGATGTGGCTCAGTGGTTGAGCATTGACCCATGAAGCAGGAAGTCATAGTTTGATTCCTGGTCAGGGTACATGCCTGGGTTGCGGACTCCATTCCTAGAATGGGGTGTGCCGGTGACAGCCTATTCTTTCTCATCATTGATGTTTCTACCCCTCTCACCCTCTCCTTTCCTCTCTGAAATCAATAAAAATGTTTTTTAAAAAAAGATCCCAAGCAATGTTGATCAGAACACATATTTAGCAGCAAGTCCTCATAGTCAAAAACATTTTAACTTTTTTGTGCATCAATCTTCTAATTTGGGTGCATGTTAGGAATATATATATATATGTGTGTGTGTGTGTGTGTGTGTGTGTGTGTGTGTGTGTTTTCCTTTCAATAACCATGTGAAGAAGAATTATAATTAGCTGAGGAAATACCATAATTTTCCGTTTATAAGACACCCCCATGTATAAGACGCCTCCCACTTTTCCAACCCAAAATTAAGAAATCAATATTTTAGGGGCTCCAGTGGCGCAATCGGTTAGTGCGCGGTACTTAATAAGAAATCAATATTTTAAACATAAAACAGAACACATTTTTATTTAGTAATTACCACAGTAATGTTTACATACCAATACTGTGATATTATGCAGCATGTCACTTTATTCAGCCTCTGTTGCATCACTGCTCTCTTCTTCATCACTATTAGTTCCAGACATATCAATTTCTTCAACTTCTATTGTATCACTGCTGTCTTCTGAGTCACTGTCTACATATGTGAGATCATCCTCAATTCCATCCATGGCATTGCTGATTCCACATTTCTTGAAGGACTTCACAATTACCTCTTGTTTGATGTCATACCATGAGTTTAGGACCCAATTGCAGACCTCAGTGATGGTTGTTCTTTTCACCCTTCCACCTTTTTTTTTCTTCAGTTATCCATATTACATTTATCACAGAATACAATTTGAGAGGAAATTATACCAATGACTGCATTTTCATTTTTCATTTTACAAAAATTTCAGCTCAAAGTGGCATAAGTTTCAGATGCTCACTTCCAAAGATGGGTTTTCATTCCTGACTGATTGCATCTTGAAGAAATCAAAGGTGTTCACGAAGTAAAATCACCATCTCTGACATAGTCTCTCTTTCCATTTTCAGGTCTTCTGAGCCATTTTTTGTGTAACAAATGACTCACAGATGCAATTTAAAAAAGTAAAAGAAAACACACCAAAAATTTTGGATAAAGGTCATAAGAAAAATTATCTTATGGAGACAGAAGATGTTTTAAAGATGCTGTTCATGACTTGGTGGAATTAGGAGCTTGCTACAATACTATTTAGCAATTATTTATGTTGTTCATTTTCTGAGATTTCATTCCAATGAGAGCTGCACACTGTCAGCTTGGTTTCGTGGCTGTTGAGGGTCAAGTTATCACCAGCTTTTTGCATCCATCTACTCCATTCTTCTCTCATCAGGGCTTTAAAGGGCTTGTTGATTGAAACATCTAGTGGCCGTAGCTGACCTGTAATCCACCAGGAATAACTGCTAGATGTGTTTGCAAATCTAATGCAACCCTTTTTGTCTTTTCTGTTAAATGTGCTCAGAATTGGTCAAAGATAAGTAGCACTGGCTTCTTTAAGAGCCCTTCAGGTCTTCTGGACCAAACCTTTGCAAACCAAATGGCCATAATGTCTTCATTCATCCATCCCTTATCTTGAACTTGCACAATAATGCCAGGTGGGATGGTCTCTTTAGGATGTTTTCCTCTTAAAAATAAGCATAGGAAGCAGTTTAGTACCATCTGCACAGCATGAGAGCACAGCAGTATAGTGTGTCTTTTCATGGCCACTTGTTTTGATTGCCACTGTTTTGATTCCTTGCACATCAACAGTTCTGTTGGAAGGCACATCAAAATTGAGAGGCATCTCATCCATGTTTACAATCTGACTTGGTTCAAAATCATATTTTTTCTGGAGTTGTATGACATAGGAGTGAAACCATTGGATTTTATCTTCATAAACTGGTGTCATTTTCTGAGCTAACTTTGTTCGTGTTCTCATGGCCAACCCTTCTCTCCTCATGAAACTGAAGCACCATTTTGCCTTTTCTGTAAAATCAACAATGTTCATTTTGCTTGCAAATATTCTTGCCTGACATTGAATAAGCTTGGTTGACACACATAAGCCACTCTGGCGCTGCTCCGTAATCCAAGTCCTAAGCCTCTGCTCCAAGTTTGCCCATTTTGCTGGTTTTCCTCTTAAGGCCTTCTTCTTTTTTGCATCTTAAGGAGTTGTTCTTCCTGTTTTCTCCACTGTCTGATCATACACTCAGTGGGAGGAGGTTCAAATTGTCTCTCTGCAGCTCTATTTCCATGCTCTTTTGCATAGCTGATTACATTCAGTTTGAATTTTGCAGAGTAAGAAATCACTTACCGGTATTTATCTTTTCATTTTTTGACATCTTTATGGGCTCAGAACGCTCCAGTCCCTGTTGCATCTGCGCATTCTCCACCTCGGCCTCCAATTACAGCATCAGCTGACATCTGTAACAATAAGGCTTGTAATTGGAGGAAGCCTGTTTGACAAGGTTTGGGCAGCTATGCACCCACAAGGCTCCCTCCTTGACTGACTTCCATGTATAAGATGCCCCTCGATTTTCAGTCTAATGATTTTATCTTATACACAGAAAATATGGTATATATTCTAGAGCAATGGTTCTCAATTTGGGGAGACTTTGCAAGGCCTGGAGACATTTTTGGTTCTCACAAGATCTGAGGAGTCTTGTTCTCCAGCTTCTGGACAGCCACTCCTCCAGCCTGCAGGTTCTTTGGGCACTTCCAGCAGCAAACATGGTATCCCCACTCAGGGACTGACACCAGGTGGGGAGCAAGGTGGAGGCCAACCCTAGGCTCCTAAGTTCTGGTGACCTCTTTTCTCTTTTGTTCCCTTAGGCCCAGGGGTGGTAGCTGCTCCCAGAAGTTACTAATATTAGGGCAATTTATCAATTCATCTCTACTCTTTCAGACTTCAAACACCTGTGGAAATAATATTCTGTCTCAGCTTGATACCTACTCTTGCTTCTAGTTTCCTGACTAGAACCTAGATATAGAATATACTAGAGGCCCGGTGCACGAATTCGTGCAAGGGTGGGGGGTCCGGCTGCCCCCACCCATGGTGGCTGATCAGGCAAGGCTGGTGGGGGGGAGGGGCCATGGACAGTTGGCTGACAAGCCCTGTCCCTGATCAGGGTAGGGGGCAATCGGAGGCCAGGCCAGCCAGGGGGATGGTCCGCCCCCCTATTGGGCCAGTTGGTTGGCTGGCTGCAGTGGGCGTCATAGCAACCAGTCATTCGGGCTTTCAGGTTGCTTGGCTTTTATATAAATAGATAAGATATAGATACATATCAATCAAAATATAGACTAAGATACAACAACAAAATGCATGCAAGTGTGCTGATTATATCTTCCCTTATACAGTGGATCAGTGGGTCATTTCTCATTGACCCTACTAGAAATAACATATAAAACATTTCGTTGCAAGCTTGGTACAGAACAGGTGCTCAGAAAGGGGGTATATTTCTTTGCCATTCAAGCCTTTTTTCCCCTGCCAGTGGAAGTTGAAGCTTAGGCAGAACCAAATTATTTTTAAAAAAGAAGATTCCAGCTGTTTGACCGAAAGAAGCAGTGTGTAGAATATATTTCAATAATGTATCTCAACCAGATGTTAACTAGAGTTTTCTTCTCTTTAAAGAGCAATGATGCCTGTCCAGGAGAAACACTTTAATCATTCCACTCTCCCTTTGGGACTATGAAGAACTGTCGCTAGCAAATGCTGCAGGCCTAATTGATAATGTGTAAATACATATATGTGACTGTGTATAACTTATGTTATTTTATTTCTGACTTGCCTGTTCATTTTTAAGAAATACTTCTCCACTTTTCTATAAATCCTGGATGTTTTTAAGTCTTAAAAACAAAACCTTGAATATTTGGGCAGCCTGGCTTCAGTCATCTAAATTGTACTGTGCCATAACTGAATGTTTTCCCTAAGACACAGAATCCTGGGAATGTTGAAAATTTCTGAATATTCTGACAATTATTGTATTCTACACAAACACAGTAGTTAGTGATTGTATACCAATTCCAATGACATTTGGCATGTAGGTAGAAGATAAATATCTTTATCTTACAAAGCTAGTTGGACATCTTTAAAAATATAATGCCTTCTTGTTCATAATATTCATGTTAGACCATCCAGCATGGCTCAGTGCTTGAGCATCAACCTATGAACCAGGAGGTTATGGTTCGATTCCCAGTCAGGGAACATACCTGGATTGGGGGCTCAATCCCTGGTATGGGGTGTGTAGGAGGCAGCCGATCAATGATTCTCTTTTATCATTGATGTTTCTATTCTCTCTTCCTCTCCCTTCCTCTCTAAAATCAATAAAAATCTATTTTAAAAGATATTCACATTAGAGAAAAATGTTTTCTTGACTTCATTCACATGACTGCATTTTGAGAGAGGTCTACAATTAATAGACCACTTTTCAGGTTACCAGTGGACTATCCAGTGAACACAGAACAACATCTTGGATGCCAGTAAGAGTACCAAGAGCCTATAAGCTATGGGCCTTGAGTTAAAAATCACTAAACCTCAAGCAAGAATAACTTGCTCAACAGGCTGCTCTCCAGGAACTGGCAGCTGGTCCCAGGGCCCCAGGACAACCTCATGAAAGTTGAGTCCAGGAGCTCCTCACAGCATCTGACTGACCCCACACTTGTGGGAAGAGGTTTGGAGAGCACCCCAAAGAAAAGATTTGTAGCCCAGGGTCACAGAGAATGGTCTGGCTCAGGGCACCTTCCTGGGATGACACTGCCTCATTGGCTGGTCACAGCCACCAGAGGAGGACTTAGAACATTTTGAGGAAGGTGCTCCAAATCACAGGGGAAGGAGGAAGGAGGATGAGTTCCCCTTGGCTGGGACCCAGAGCATTTTCCAGGGTAAAGGCAGTCCTAGTCTTCCTAGTAACTGGCTCTTTCAAAAGCATCTTTTCTAGAGACCAAGTATTGTTATTCTGGCAGACAAAACACTTGGAGAAATGAACCTTTCCTTAGTGTGCTAAATCCAAGCATTTATAAATTGTTCTCTATGCACTGCAGAAATATGTGTGTGTATATTGGAAGCCCATTTTTTATCTGCAACACAACCAAGGAGCAACTCATTAGCAGAATTAAAATACCATCTTTATGCTTTATATATTACTCTCTAGACAATTGTATTCCACTTAGAATGTACTCCTGGTTTGAATAGAATGGGGCATCTCATTTTCATTTGATTTGTAGCAGAATCTATGGGTAACACTGTATATTTTCTTTTCTCTGTTTTTTAAAGATGCCTCTTTATTATTTTAAGACGTGGTTAATATTTCTTAGGACCTACATTTACATCACAGATTCCACAGGAAACAACATTATCAAGGTCAGACAGTGCAGAGATTGTCACATATACCCTTCCTTAAGAAGACAGCATTAATGCTGCTGTTACTATTAAATTGTTTCTGTTTCCATGAGGTTAACATATAAAAATGTATTATTCATGAAACAAAATGCATTTCATATATTTTTCCAATTGTTATTATTGTTCTAGAGGGGGAAATAAATGAAAACGGTGGTAGTTGTAGAAATGCATCCTTATTCAGAACTTAATATACAATACCAATTTAGACTACTTACCTTCTTCAACTTTAAACCTTCCATTAAACTGCAAAGCTTGATGTCAACTAAACTCTATAAATGTTAATTTAAGGTCAAGGTGCTCCTGGGAAGCATTTGAATGCTTAGAGCAGAGCCCAAGAAAACTTCTTTACAAAGATTTATGGGATGATATGGCTCCTTTCTGAAAAACAGGAACTCTATTTCTACTTTTTCCAATCACTTTCTATTTCAAGCTCTAGGACACACTTTCCTTTATGAATCTTTCTGAGATATTTAATAGCATTCTGGAGATGTTAAAATGCAAATTTTTTCCATGTGTAATGTATAGTGTCTCTCCAATTTAAACTTCATTTAGTAATGCCAAATGCGCTGTATAGCTCAGAATGAATCATCCATAACTCAGGACCACCTTCATACATAAAGATAGCCCAAACACAAATGCATCATTTTCAATATCCAAATTATCATGAGGGAGGGTTTGTAGCCAATAATCACTTTTTCTGAAACTAAATCACATACCAAAATGCATTTAAATGCAGGGTTCGTTTTCCTTTGTTCCCTACGTTGGTCAAAGAGGGTTCATTTTGCTTTGTTCCCCAAGTTTCTATATAGAATACAATTGGGCACATGGGAATCTAAATATGCTCTCCTTTTTGAGGCTACCAAGTCTCTGTCAGAGGTGTCTGGAATTTTCAGGGGAGAATGGTCAGAGGAGCAGCACAGTTTATTATTTACCTAGAAGCCACCAGACCACTTCATTCTATGCATGAATATGAAGTGCTGAGAGTGACGACTTCTAAGGAGAAAAGAGGCATCATCCCCATGGACATACCTGTCTCTGAGACAGGCACCAGACAGGCCACAGTTTGCTGACTCTCCTAGGAAGCCCCCATCTACTAGATCAAGAAAGGCAGATCTAAATGTCCCCTTACGCATTTTATGTAACATGTTACACAAAACATCATCACTTAGAGCAAGTGATGAAAGGCCAGCAAATATATTGGCTATGCAGAGTTTTATTAGGTGGTTTGACACAGCAGCTTTGTCCAGAAAGGCACAATGCTAATTAGGCAGGACAAAGAGATTTTTCTCTCAGAAATTTCAAAGGAAAAAACATATACAGAGCTGAGCAATTAGCAGAGGGGTTGAAGGTGAAAGAATGCACAGAGAAGGCTGTTTTTAGAGGCCATGAGGCAATAAAGGTTATAAATGAGCAGGAGCTCTGAAAATGGCAGAGTCATAAAATAGAGAGAAATTCCTCAGAAACATGAGGATAAAGAAGTGACGTCATGTTAATTAAAAAATACCAGGACCCAAACCATCTCAACGAGGCCTAGTTTTAAGCCTTTTCCTAATTCCCTACAATACTTGCTATCTCATTCCTTGTTTCTTTTCACAATAAATGTCTCCTTACTGAAATAAGCTGAGTTCTTTGCATAGTACCAACAAAAGTGGGCATGCTGGGAGCATATGGAGCTTCCAAGTAAGGCTGTGAAATTAACTAGCAACTCTTATCTTCTGATGGAGGACTCAAGATTACATGACTGACAAGAGGTTGAATCATGCACACTTACCAGTAGTCATTGCATTTCTGAGAAAAGTCTAAATAGAAGCAAATTTTATGGCGAGATGAGGGCAGCTGCAGGTTGGTGTGGTTGGGACCTGCAACAGCAGCAACAGGAATTCAGAGATGAGTAGAATAACTGCAACCTGACTACCTGGGAGAAGAATGTCAGTTCTAGACAAACCCTAGTTGATACTGTGGAAAACAGTATAGAGAGGATCTCAAAAAATTAAAAATAGAACTGCCTTATTACTCAGCAATTCACTTCTGGGTATAAATCCATAACCCAAAACATTAATTCAAAAGAATTTATGTGGCCCTATATTCATTGCAGCATTATTTATAACTAGAGGCCTGGTGCACAAAATTCATGCACCGAGCAGGGTCCCTCAGCCCAGCCTGTGCCCTCTCGCAGTCTGGGATCCCTGGGGGGATGTCCAACTGATGGTTTAGGCCCACTCCCAGCCATAAGGCTGGCTTCTGACTGAGTGGCACTCCCACTGTGGGAGCATACTGGCTACCAGGGGGCAGCTCCTCCATTGAGCGTCTGCCCCCTGGTGGTCAGTGGGTGTCATAGCAACCAGTCATTCAGCCATTTGGTTGATTTGCATATTACCCTTTTATTACATAGGACTAGAGGCCCGGTGCATAAAAATTTGTGCACTCGGGGGGAAGGGGTGTCCCCCAGCCCGGCCTGTGCCCTCTCGCAGTCTGGGACCCCTCGGGAGATAACGACCTGCTGGCTTAGGCCTGCTCCCGGGTGGCAGAGGGCAGGCCCAATCCCTAGGTGCAGCCCCTGGTCAGGCTCAGAGCAGGGCCGACTGGGGAGTTGGGGCTCCGTACCCTGTCACACACAGAGCAGGGCCCATCAGGGGGTTGGGGAGCTACCCCCCTGTCATGCACGGAGCAGGGTCAATCAGGGGGTTGGGGAGCTCCCCCCTGTCAAGCACAGAGCAGGGCCCATCAGGGGGGTTGGGGAGCTCCCCCCTGTCATGCACAGAGCAGGGCCCATCAGGGAGTTGGGGAGCTCCCCCCTGTCACGCACAGAGCAGGGCCCATCAGGGAGTTGGGGAGCTCCCCCCTGTCACCCACAGAGCAGGGCCGATCAGGGGGTTGGGGCGCCGCCACTGTCACACTCAGGGCAGGGCTGATGGGGAGGTTATGGCTCTACCCTGTCACACACAGAGCAGGGCCCGTGGGGGCGGGGGGGGGGGGGGGCGGTTGGGGCGCCTCACCCTGTCACACACAGAGCCGTAAGGCAATCAGAGGTTGGGGAGCTCCCCCGTATCAGGCACAGAGCAGGGCTGATCAGGAGGTTGGGGCGCCTTCCCCTGTCAGGAACAGAGCAGGGCGGATAGGGAGGTTGTGGCCCCACCCCCTGTCACACACAGAGCCGCAGGGTGATCAGGAGGTTTGGGCGCTGCCCCCTGTCACGCTGATCCCGGTGCCAGGAGGCATATTACCCTTTTACTATATAGGATAGAGGCCTGGTGCATGAGTGGGGGCTGGTTGGTTTGCTCTGAAGGGTGTCCTGGATCAGGGTGGGGGTCCCCACTGGGGTGCCTGGCCAGCCTGGGTGAGGGGATGATGGCTGTTTGCAGCTGGTCACACACCCTTCAGGGTGGGGGTCCCCACTGGGGTGCCTGGCCAGCCTGGGTGAGGGGCTGAGGGCTGTTTGCAGCTGGTCACACACCCTTCAGGGTGGGGGTCCCCACTGGGGTGCCTGGCCAGTCTGGGTGAGGGGCTGAGGGCTGTTTTCAGGCTGGTGGGTGACGGAAGCTCCCAACCGCTCCTTTTTTTCTTTTTTCTTTTTTTTTATTCTGGGCCAGCTTTAGCTCTGAGGCTCCAGCTCTTAGGCCTCCGCTGCTGAAAGTAGGTATCTGGTTTGTTTCGGTTTGAAACAATGTATAACTCCAGCTCTGACTCCAGCTCTGAGATCCCAGCTCGCTGAAAGCTGGTTTCTGGGGGTTTTTTTAGCTTCTATGTTTGTTACAGTGTTCAAACTGCAGGCTCAGAGGCCTGCAAGGCAGGCAGGGAACATTGGTTTCCTCCGTCACTGAAGGAAGCAAGCCTCATGTTAGTTTCAAGCTGCCTGGCTGCCGGCCGCCATCTTGGCTGTCAGTTAATTTGCATATCCCCCTGATTAGCCAATGGGAAGGGTAGCAATCATATGCCAATTACCATGTTTCTCTTTTATTAGTGTAGATAGCCAAGATATGGAAGAAACCCAAGTGCTGATCAATAGATGAGTGGATAAAAAAGTGGTGACACATACATTTATATAATGGAATATTACTCAGCCATAAAAAGGAATGAAATCCTACCATTTGTGACAGCATGGATGGGCCAAGAAGCTATTACTCTAAGTGAAATAAGTTAGACAGGGAAAGACAGGTACCATATGATTTCACTTATATGTGGAATCTAAAGAACAAAATGAACAAAATTGCAACAGACTCACAGGCAGAGAACAGACTAAGAGTTGCCAGAGGGGACTGGGTGTTGGGGTACTGGTTGAAAATGGTGAAGCTATTGATAAGTAGAAATTGATAGTTACAGAAAAGTCATAGAGATGCAAAATACAGCATAGGAATATAGTCAATAATATTGTAATAACTATGTATGGTGTCAGGTGGGTACTGGAAATATTGGGGGGAACACTTTGTTTTTTATGTGTTTTTTTTAAATAATTCTTTATTGTTGAAAGTACTACACATGTCCCCCTTTTTCCTCCATTGACCCCCTCTAGCCCGCCCTCATCCCCGCCCCCACCCACCCCAGGCCCTCACCACCCCATTGTTTGTGTCCATGGGCCATGCATACATGCATACAAGGTCCTTGGTTGATTACCTCCTACCCACCCACTCTGCCCTACCTTCCCTCTGAGATTCCACATTCTGTTCCATGCTTCCATGTCTCTGGATCCACTCCATTTATCAGTTTATTTTGTTACTTAGATTCCACATATGAGTGAGATCATGTGATACTTGTCTTTCTCTGACTGACTTATTTCACTTAGCATGATACTCTTCAGGTCTGGGGGAGCACTTTGTAAGTATATGATTATCTAACTACTATGCTATACATCTCAAACTAATACAAAATAATATTAAATACCAGTATAAGCTATAATTGAAAAATAAAATTTGGAAAAAACTTGTTTTTAAAGAAAGAAAATCTAAAATAGAGTCATGAGGGTAGGAATGAAATTCCAGTGAATTCATCTAGGCTTGTTTGTGAGGTGGTGGATCTGAAATAAGAATTGAGAACCTATTTGTAACTGAGAGCACCTCACTTTCCTTCTCTGGGCTTCAGTTTCTTCCTGGGTAAAATTGGGGGGGGGGGGGCGGATTAGATAAACATGAAGGCCCAGATGTGAAAGCTGGGGGCCTCTGACTTGACTCTAACCCTCCATAGGTTAGAACGCTGCTCTCCCTGCCATAAAGTCAGAGATGGAAAGGAGCACTTTTTAGAAAGAGCTTTGCAATTATTGGCTTTAATTGTCACATGGTAAAGTTGAAGGTTGTGGATGGGTGTATAAATATTGAGTCACAGTCTGCTCAGACTCTATAATATTTTGGCATAATCAAATTTTTAAGAAAAGTATGATTCTTTTTAGTAGCCAATGCAACCAATAATGGATTGGGCAGCTGGGAGAGTCCCCAAATTTGACTTTCCTCTTCTCTTCGACCTGAGCTCAAGCAAAGACTGGCCAGAGCTGGTATATAACTAACTGCCCTTTATGTGCTTGGCCCCAGCTCCCAGGGTTTTGCTGGTGAGATTTGGCTCCAGCTGCCCACAGTTAATCCACTTCTGATCCCCTTGCACCAGCGCCCATTCTCCACCTCCCACCTGCCCCATCTAATGACCTCTCTCAAGGAGGAAGTCCCCTTGTGGTAATTCCCATCTGTCTTAGGCTTCTCTGACAGGTTCCGGCTCTAAGCTGAGAGAGCATGTGCTTGTCAGCTGTTGTGTAAGTGTGAATTTCCCCTAGAAGCAAACTCTCAGACAAGAATTTGAATTTATTTGGGTGTGATCCTAAGGAACCATGAAAGGGAATAGGGCAGGAAGAGAGGAAGTTTGCATTATCAAGTCAGTTCTCACTGTGGGCACCTGGAGCCAGGTCCCACCAGATTCCCTGGGAACCTCTGGGACCCTGGGGAGACACTTGCCTTAAAGTTAGCCCACCTGAGGGCCAGGGATATACCAGCTCTGGTCAGCCTCTGCCTGAGAGTTGAAGAAGGAGGTCAACCCCCTGCCTCTCCCAGGCTGCCCAATAGGTTACAGGGTGGGCTCTGGCAGCAAGAGAAAGCTCCAAGCAAAGAAGCACAGGTGCTCGCAGTTGGAAGTCACTGAAGCAGTAAGGGCAAGGAGGTAGGATTGGAGTCTGCTATGAGGATGCTGCAATGCTTGCCCTTTTACAAGATGTGAACGGACAAAATAAAAGCCCAAATTCTCGCAAACTCGGCCAGGTAGCCCTGTGTCCCAGCAGTCCACCCAGCTGTCTTTATGAAGCTGGCAAGATGCAGCTCTTCCTGCTACGGAGGGATATTTTGCTCTGCGACTGCACCCTGCATGTTTCTCCCTGAAATTAGAATTTTGCTCCATCCAGAGAAAGAGTCAAGGTGCCTGATCACTTCTGCCCACAGGTAAGAAAAATTCACAGATTACTAACACATTGCTTCTTTCTTAAAAAAGCATGTAAGACAGATTCATGGCATCATAGTCTTAGAAACTTTCAAAGTTTTTAGAGCATTCACTCCACTGAGATGTGTAACACTTATTTGTGTGCTACCAGAGACAGGAATTATACCTAACATTTTGGGAAAGTATTGTTCAGAAATTTTTCATGCTCATCTATTGAAAAATATATAGTTGCCCTCAACAATGTACCCAGAACTATGTCAGCTTCTGGGAACACAATGATGAATAAGACATACTCCCTCCAGTAAAAAAGGTGGAAAAGGAAACCGCCAAGCACAATAGAGCTCATTAATTAGATGCCTACAGAGGGTCCTACACAAAAGTGTACCCACAGGAGGGCCTTGGGTTGCTGTGGACCAAAGGGAAGAATAGGGCAAAGGGCAGTGTGTGTGTGTGTGTGTGTGTGTGAACACATCTCCTTTTGAATATCTCTGTGTGAATTTTGAAGGCAGGGCAGTTAGTTTTAGGCGGAGAACACAAATGTGTAGGGGCCTAGGGCCCAGAAAGAAATGGTGATTTAGGAAAATGGCAAGCTGGTCATTGTAACTGGAGCTGAAGGTGGGAAAAAATGAGAAAAAAAATAGAGATAGAAACAGTAGCCTGATCAATGTGGCTCAGTGGTTGAGCATCAACCTATGAACCAGGAGATTCCAGTTCAATTCCTGGTCAGAGCCCATACCCGGGTTGTGGGCTTGATCCCCAGTGTGGGTCGTGCAGGAGGCAGCTGATCAATGATTCTCTTTCATCACTTTTGTTTCTGTCTCTTTCTCCCTCTCCCTTCCTCTCTGAAATCAATAGATATATATTTTTTTTTAAAGAAATAAATAGTGACCATTGATGCCTAATAAGCCAGGTGAAGGGTTTGCATTTAGTATGTGGTTATGGAAAGTTATTGAAAGCTTTTAAGTGGGGAAATGACATGACCAGGTTTCTTTTTTGGAACATTACTCTGGCTGCAAGGTAAATTAAAGAGTGGAAGCAGCAACCTGGAGGCCAGAAGACCAGTTCTGAGACAGTTGCAGACGTCTAAAAGAGAGACAATGGAGTTTTGGATGAGGTGATTGCAGTGGGAATGGAGAAAAGTAATTTTTTACCCAAGTTTTACTTTGCACCCCCAACAAGATACAGGCAGCCTTCCTCTGTTAGCTCTTTGAATCCTATGCATACCTCTATGGTTGTATATCATGGAGTTTTTATAATTGCTTACTTGAATGTCTATTTCTCCATTGGAAAGCAACTTCCATGAAGTTAATAAATGCTTATTTTTTTCTTATGTTCAATCTGCCAGCTCTCTGCCTGGTACATGGAAGTTTCCCAGATGTTTGTTGAAGGAGAATTATGTATCCCTTATACATTTCACTCATTTTTCTAGTTCTTCCATTTTGCAAATGTAAGGAACATATTTAAACCCATTTTGTATTTAAAGTCTTTTCTGAGCTCTCCTTTCCAATTCCAGGTTCAACAACTTAATCCTTTTAATGGTTCTTTGTCCAACTTGGTTTTGAATCCTTCACCATTCTAATTCACCTAATTATACTAAACTCCCAGGTCCGTGTATTGCATGTCTGAAATATTTTTAAAAAATTATTGACCATATTATAGATGTCCCCCATTTTATCCCTTTTTGCCCCCTCTACCAACTTCCTTTCCCTTCCCAGGCCTTCCCCATAAGAAAAAAAGCCAAGCTGCCGAAGGTGAAACTGAAGAATCTAACCAGCTGCCTTCCTGATCTCTTTCTCCAAAGGCCAAGCTAGAAACTAGTGCAAAAAGTAAGTCCTTCAGAGAATGAACAGTTTCCTCATACATTCTATAGTGATGACCTCTATGTAAAGATTGGGGAGAAGGGAAGACATGGAGACGCCATGGAAGAAGGGTCAGGTGGGCAAGAGTGGATCCAGCCCCCCTATCAAAGAGGCAAATCATCCAGTTGATATAGAAGCCAAGAACATCTGCATTGCAGTCTATCAGTTAGGCTGCCAAACACAGAATATCAACTTCAATTCCACTCACAAGTTACCAACCATCTCTTTCCCACTAAACTAAAGTATTTAACATTCCTTGTCATTTTCCTTTAGATCAGTGGTTCTCAACCTTCCTAATGCCACGACCCTTTAATACAGTTCCTCATGTTGTGGTGACCCCCAACCATAAAATTATTTTCGTTGCTACTTCATAACTGTAGTTTTGCTACTGTTATGAATCATAATGTAAATATCTGATATACAGGATGAATTTTCATTGTTACAAATTGACCATAATTAAAGCATAGTGATTAATCACAAAAAACAATATGTAATTATATATGTGTTTTCTAAAGGTCTTAGGCGACCCCTGTGAAAGGGTCGTTCGACCCCCAAAGGGGTCTCAACCCACAGGTTGAGAACCGCTGCTTTAGATATACATGTATAAGCACATACTTTCTAGCAGGAGAGGGACAGCAATATTGAAGAATAAAAGTTCCATTGTTCTGTTGCTTCTAAAGTAAATGATGGAAATTATAAGCTAATTTACATATGGGAGATTAGCAGAGTATCCCTTTATTCCTATTAATATATTTTCCCTTCCTAATTATAAAGATTTGAATCTTTTTAAAACAACTTTATACATAACATTTGTGTAGCTATAAGAACTGCATGTTAAATGCTAATTCTGAATGAGTTATTTGCATAACCTTACAAAGGAGCTAAATTGCTTGTATTTAATAATAAATAGAGAGTTTAAAAAGGATTGTGGCTATCTTGAGAGAATGTGAAACAGAGAAAAAATTTGCTTCTATTTTAAGATATGGGATTTTTTTTATTTTTGCCACTTTGAATTTAAAACTACTTTCCACCCTCTAGGGAAAACTTGTCCTAACTTTGTGATAAGCTTAATATTCCAAGGCTTCTACAACATGACAATTCAAATACATTGAAGGTGAAGAGCTAATATGTTTTTAAATGAACAAGGATAATTTTCAAGAGATAAACTGCATCTAAAGTAGTTTTACATTTGGAGAGTGGAGGCTTTTGAAGATTACAGATTCTGCATATAATAGCAAAATGGACACCGTTGTAGAAGTTATCCAAGAATTCAGGGAGAATCAAAATTCATAAAGAAAGATGACAGATTTTTCTTTAAAGTATGTGACTTGACAATGTTCAGGACTCAGAGAGCAGTTGTCATTTCTGCAGGTGAGCAGGAAAACATGCTAGTAGATACAACATGAGAAATAACAAAGGTGATAACTACATCTAATTTTGATTTGATGTTCATACTTCTTGAAGTCAGGAACCAGTCTTATCAATATAGTAGACCCTTCATACTGCTTTCTCCTTCTCCCTTTAGCTCTTTGCTGAATTGACTCTATACTCTCCTGGTTTTCCTTCTATCTCTTTGCCAATGCATTCTCTTTAGATTCTCTTAAAGACACCTTTTCCTCTTTGACTTCTAATTGTTGACCTCTAATTCCATCCTGAGCCCTCCTTTCTTTTTTTCTTATCATCGTCTCTCTAGGTGATCTCTTTAACTTCCAGGGCTTTAAATTCTATCTTTATGCCCTCTAATACCAAATTTGTATCCCCAAACTGTACTAGAGTTCCGGTTTGCAGATCCTTGTCAGCCATCTCCTCTCAGAGGTCTGCCAGCATCTCAAATTCAAAAAGTCAGTCCAAAGCTGTTTTCTCAATGTGGCCCACCACCCATATCACACCAGACCACTTCCGCAACCAGCACCATTCTATTTGCTCAGTATCAGTATGATTATCTCTGCCACTTCTACATTGAAAAAGCATGTCCAATCTTTCTACTGTTCATTTCCACCACTGGCACCTCCTCTAAGCCACCATCTCACATAGACTATTTTGTTGGCTTTCCTGTCAGCTACTGATACCCATGTCTCCTCCAATCAGTTTTTCCTACAACAATAAATAGGTAATCTTTTACCTGTCATAAATTGTTGCCAGCTGCCTTTCCTTAAAATTAAGAAGCTGACTCTATACCCTACTGCAAAATGGCTGCCCTGGGTTGCCCCAAGTTTTACCTGATCTATGAATATGCTGCTTTTCTATTAAAACCTTTTCAATGGGTTCCCATTGCATGAGAATAAAATCTAAACTCCTTACAATGGAGTTTACAAACTGAATGTTTGTGTCCCTTCCTTCCAAATTTATGTGTTGAAATCCTTACTGCTAATGTGACAGTTAAATTGGGAGGTGGGAGCTCTGGGAGGTAATTAGGTCATGAGAATAGAGCCCTCATGAATGGGATTGCTGGCCTTATAAAAGAGACCCTAGAGAGTTTCCCTAGTCCCGTGTGCCATGTGAAGACAAAATCAAAATGTGGGGTGTAGAGTCTGAGTTCCTTGTCTCGTGAATTCAAAAATTGAAGTCCCAGAGGACAAAAATGGTTAGGGGAACCAAAGTTTATTGAGAGCATCCATGCAAATTAAAGTCTATTAGTCCGTGTGTAGAGTCCCACATGGTCATAAGCCATGTGGGCACCGGGGATGTGCTCCCCTACACACACACACACACACACACACACACACACACACGAACGTCAGGAGTCCATTGTGTGCCTGGGAGAGAGAGGAGGAAGTGCCCCTTGCTTTTTTTTTTTTTTTCTATATATATGCTTGTTCATTCCTGATTGGTCCTTTCAAAGAATTTTGCAACATCCTTGGTATTGGTTATATGTCTCACTGCCTTGTGATTGGTTATCTGCAAGCTGCCTATCTTAGTAACATTCATACATGTTAAAGTTCATTGCAAGGATCTGCAAACCGAAACTCTAGTACAGTTTGGGGGTACAAATTTGGTAGTTAGAGGGCATAAAGATAGAATTTAAAGCCCTGGAAGTTCATGTGCCTCCATCCTTCCCCGCCCAGTTGGAGTGCCTTAGTAATTCCACCTAGCTGGGTTCCGGGTTTCACTTCCTCCTCCTATGGTCCACCCCTATGTACCTAACATTCTTCTGTCTCAAAGACAGAATGAGAAAACAGCTATTCATGAACAGGGAAGTGGACTCTCACTAGACACCTTTATCTTGGACTTCCCGGCCTCCAGAACTGTGAGAAACAAATGTTTGTTGTATAAGTCATTCCGTCTATATATTCTGTTATAGCAGCCCAGAGACAGATGGCCCACCGACAGCCATATGATCTGGCCCTTGCCTGTCTCACAAAATTCACCCATCTCCTGACCTCTCCACCTTTCTCACTTCTCTCCAGGCACACTGACCTTCTTTTAACCACTCAAATGCCCCATGCTTTTTCCAGTCTCAGAGACTTTATACGTGTTTCTATTGGGAATACCCTTTTCCCTGCTTTTTATGTAACTGACTTTTAATTCTCGGTTTAAATTCCACTCTCTCAGAGAGTTCTTCCCTGCCTACCAATTGTGAGTAAGCCCTCCTCTGCAACATACCATATATCACTCTACCCTGTTAAATTCCTTCAAGCATTGATTTCAATTTGCATTTTATAGTTTTTTGTTTATTTGTCTATTAACTACCTCTTCTACCAGACTGATAATACCTTAATGACAAAAATTATATTTGCTTTATTATCTAAAGAGCTTAGTACAGTGCCTGTCACATAATAGGCCTTCATAAATATTTGTAGAATGAAAGAAGAAGTGAATAAGCTGAAGGCAATTACAGTAATAAAGTTTTCTACAAAATTCTTGACAAGTGAGTGAAACTAGTCAACTTCTTTGAGAGCTTGTTTGGAGATTCTAGCAGGGGAGCTCAGCGGCTACTCTCTTACCCTTGACTGAAGACTAGTCCTCTCCTCTGGGCAGAAGGTCATCATCTTCCACTGAGCACGCAGCTTGGGGAGGGATTCACATGGATCAGTAAGAAAGGAGGGGGGGCACCTGCCTAGCCAAGCCAGATCAGCCGAATTAAGCCTGGCTATCAATGGGGTAACAGATTTTGCAGCCAGGTTGCTCTCACATCCCTAGTCAACTTCTTTGTATCTCAAAATTCACTGGTGACTGGCTGTAATTTGCTACTTGAAGACTTGATACAGTTTATAATCTATACCAATATTTTCATGTCTAAAGATTATTAAAAATTTTGAAATGTAGCCTTTCAAAATGTCAACTGCTTATTGTATTGAGATTTTTTAATGTTTTCAAGTGATTTAAACTAAATTGCATTCTCATTATTTACCCCCAAAAAAACACCACTTGCATGGCCCCAAGGAATAAAGTTAAGCCCTACAAATGAAGACTGAAGTGGGCTGTCTATGCAGGTCTCCAATTTTCCTGACAGGAAACTGATAAACATCATGACCAGGGGACTCTAGAGTACAATTACTCACCATTGTAGGTTAGAACAACATGACTTGGAGAGTATATAATTCAATGAGTCTCAACATATTCATATCAATGAGTTGATATGACTCCTTGGACTTCTATGCTACTTTCTCTGTTCCAATATATTTTTCCTCAAGTCCTAAATATTGCCTCTGGGGTTATCCAGTATAATTACCAATGGAAGGATAATATAAAACCCTTGCCAATTAAAAAAAAAAAAGTATTGCAATCTGCCAGAGAATAGCCTCTGTCCCACTGATTCCTTTGAGCGACATTTCAAAGCTGATTACTTAGCCCTATTCAGACAGATATTCTACTGCAATCAACAGCCTTCTTGTGTTTGCCTCAGTAGGGATTTTGCCTTAATAAGAAACATAGAATTGGGTTCTTAGTGATAATTATGATAATAATTTTCAAAGGACAAGTATTTTCCTTAATAAATAATCCTTCTCTAAGAGCAAGCATCCTTGAATCTTATCTGTAGTTTTTCAAATGAACATTTTAAAAAATCAATTTTGATACTTGAGACTTGTGCAAGGATAATTGGAACTCAGAAATGACAGATTCTGCTTTTATGTAGATATGAATGTGCACTAATGCCCACAGTAGGGGGGAAATAAGCAAATTTTTAAAATTAAGGTCTTCTTTAATCTTTCAATGCTAAAGAAAACCTCAGATTTATATTGAATAAAAGATCCCACTTTGTCCTAAACTAACTAAAACTAATAGAGCCTACCATATCAACATATTGTTAACATTACCGTTTAATACAAGGCAGGTGGCGTTTGGGTGGCTTGAGGTGATTTCCATCCACCATCTCCAAATCCATGTCTAATTGTATATAATGAAGTAAAAACAGCACATTTGCTAGACTAATGCTATAAGTCCCCTGCCCTCCCTTAAATTTACATTGCTGCCTCTAAGCTGCTCATATATGAGAATTCAGGACCCACCATTGGAGAGAACAATACAGTGATGTAGCTAAAACCATACAGAGGTTCTGAAGGAATACAGAGTAAAATAAGTGGCTGGAAGGCAGTGGGAGGCCTTACAGAGTTCTCATGATACTCTCTCTACACCATCACAGTTCAAGGCAGATGCCTGAATTTTATTATCTCAAAGGCCTGAGCATTAAATAAAGAGCTGACAAAGCAGGGATCTAACTCAACCATGCCACTATTAGCTGTGCATCCTTACCCAAGGCTTCAATTTTTTCATTTTAAAATCGAATGTATTAGAATTCTGCTTCTGGAAAGACATTGATTCCATATTGGTCCTGTTAAATACAACTCAAAAACCCTGGGCATTATATATAAGTAACATAGAAAGATACTGGAAGTTGGAAAGAAGAAGAAGGCAGATCAATAGGAGACAGAAAAGACATAGAAGTGAGTTTTTTAATGTTTTTTTAGCCTCATATATCCCAGACTTGGAATTGAAGAAGCCAATGATGTTGGAATGCCAGTGGAGGTGAGTAAAAAGCCCAAACAAAGACCTGTTCTCTCTAGTCAAAGGACCAGAAAAAGGCAGCTCAGTAAAACAGAACACTTTTAGACAATAAAAGATAGCACCACAAAAAGGACTGTGGTCCCAACCCCACCCATGCTTGCAAAGGCTGAATAGAGTGAAGAGCTGAGACTTCCATTCACATACAACCATAACAAGGTGCCCCAACATCCCACTAGGGTGATGGTGTTTGAGAAAGCCAAGTAGGAAGCCAGGACATTCATCTCTGCCAACTGGTAATGGATCATCCCATAGTATCACTGGAGACCATGTGGGAGTTTGCAGTCCAATCCCCATCCAGCAGTAATGAGGTGTCCTTCACCTTCCTGCTGGGGTGGTTTTGGAGGAGGCTATAGGAGAGTCAGGACTCACACCATCAAACAGCAGTAACAAGGCCATTCCCTATGGTGTTCATCCTATATAATAAAGAGGTAATATGCGAATTGACCCTCACACCCTCGTGTCACAAGATGGCCACCCCATGTCGGAACAAGGTGGCCACCCCCACATTATCACACTATGACCACCCCCATGTCATCACAAGATGACCACCCCCACGTTGTCACAAGATGTCCAGCAGGGGAGGGCAGTTGGGGGCGACCAGGCCTGCAGGGGAGGGCAGTTGGGGGGGAACAAGCCTGCAGGGGAGGGCAGTTGGGGGTGATCGGGCCGGTAGGGGAGCAGTTAGGTGTTAATCAGGCTGGCAGGGGAGTGGTTAGGGGTGATCAGGCTGGCAGGCAGGCAAGTGGTTAGGAGCCAGCAGTTCCGTATTGTGAGAGGGATGTCCGACTGCCAGTTTAGGCCTGATCCCTGTGCAGTCAGACATCCCCCTAGGGGTCCCAGATTAGAGAGGGTGCAGTCTGGGCTGAGGGACACCCCCCTCCAGTGCACGAATTTCATGCACCAGGCCTCTAGTTGGAATATAAGAGAAGTTGAAGGTCCCACCCCTCTGGCAGTAATGAGGATCCCCCCTACAGGATGTCAACAGAGGCTGGATGGCTACAGAAGTTACCTGGCCATGATAAAGCGGTACCTTCCCCATCCCCTGAAAGAGCAGTATCAGAGAACGAGAGTTAGAATAAAAAGCTTAAATAAGATCCAGAGTCTCATAATAAAATAAAAAAGTCCAGATTTTCATCAAAAATCATTCATTATACCAAGAACAAGGAAGATCTCAAACAATTTAAAAAGACTATTGGCAGATGCCAACATTGAGATGGCAAGATGTTAGAATTTTCTGACAAAAATTTTAAAGCAGTCATCATAAGTCCTTACCAGCACTCTAGAAATGAATGAAAAATAGAATGCCTTACTTAGCCCTAGCTGGTTTGGCTCAGTGGATACAGCGTCAGCCTGTGGACTGAAAAGTTCCAGGTTCAATTCTGGTCAAGGGCACATGCCTAGATTGCAGGCTCAATCCCCAGTAGAGTATGCGCAGGAGGCAGCCGATCAATGATTCTCTCTCATCATTGATGTTCTATCTCTCTCGCCCATCACTTTCTCTCTGAGATCAATAAAACATATTTTTAAAAAATTTAAATAAAATGCCTTAGCAAAGGAATAGAAGATGTAAAATGAACCAAATGAACAATTTAGAACTGTAAAATATATTCACCAAAATAAAATGGGCACAGCAGCAGAATGGAGGAACAAAGGAAAGAATCAGTGAACTGGCAGGTAGAACAATAGAAATTATTTAATCTGAAAAACAGAGTGAAAATAGACTAAAAAGTAAAATGAACAGAGCCTCGGAGACCTGGGGAACTACAACAGTAGATCTGACATTTGAGTAATCCAAGTTCCAGAGGAGAGAGGAAAAAAAGGATGAGATAGAAAAAGTACTCAAAGAAATGATGTTTGGAAACTGCCTAAACTTGGCAAGAGGCATAAACTTACAGATTCAAGAAGGTGGGTGAAGCACAATGAAATCCATTATAAGATATATGGTCATTAAACTTCTGAAAACTAAAGTCAAAGTCAAAATCTTGATAAAAATGACAGCTGGATGAAAATGACACATTGCCAGTGGGGGAAAAATAATTAACATAACAGTGGACTGCTCGTCAGAAATTAGGAAGGTCAGGAGAAAGTGAAAATGAAAACACATTGTTCAGAATGAAAACAAAAATAAAACATACCAAAATTTGTGTGACACAGCTAAAGCAGTGCTGGGAGGAAAATTTATATCACTAATAGCCTATGATAATAAAAAGGAATCTTCTTAAGTTATAACATCTCACCTCAAGAACCTGGAAAAAGAACAACATAAATCCAGCCTGTACAGTGTGGCTCAGTGGTTTAGGGTAAACCTATGAATCAGGAGGTCACAGTTTGATTCCCAGTCAGGGCACATGCCCAGGTTTCAGGTTCCATCCCCAGTAGAGGGCATGCAGGAGGCAGTCGACCAATGATTGTCTTTCTTTTTTTTTTTTTAATTAAATTTTTATTGTTCAGATTACATTTGTTCCTTCCCCCCCCCCCCCCATAACTACCCTCCTCCCAGTTCCGGCCCCACCCTCCGCCATCACTCCCCACCCACTGTCCTCATTCATAGGTGCACGATTTTTGTCCAGTCTCTTCCCGAATCTCCCATTCCCCTTTCCCCCCCAAGAATAGTCAGTCCATTCCCTTTCTATGTCCCTGATTCATTATAATCACCAGTTCATTCTGTACATCAGATTATTTATTCACTTGATTCTTAGATTCACTTGTTGATAGATGCATGTTTGTTGTTCACAATTTGTATCTTTACCTTTTTCTTCTTCCTCTTCTTAAAGGATACCTTTCAGCATTTCGTATAATACTGGTTTAGTGGTGATGAACTCCTTTAGCTTTTCCTTATCTGTGAAGCTCTTTATCTGACCTTCAATTCTGAATGATAGCTTTGCTGGATAAAGTAATCTTGGTTGTAGGCTCTTGGTATTCAGCACTTTGAATATTTCTTGCCATTCCCTTCTGGCCTGCAAAGTTTCTGTTGAGAAACCAGCTGACAGTCGTATGGGTATTCCCTTGTAGGTAATTGAGTCTCTTTCTCTTGCTGCTTTTAAGATTCTCTCTTTGTCTTTTGCTCTTGGCATTTTAATGATGATGTGTCTTGGTGTGGTCCTCTTTGGATTCCTTTTGTTTGGGGTTCTCTGCGCTTCTTGGACCTGTAAGTCCATTTCTTTCACCAGGTGGGGGAAGTTTTCTGCCATTATTTCTTCAAATAGGTTTTCAATATCTTGCTGTCTCTCATCTTCTGGCACCCCTATAATTCTGATATTAGTGTGCTTGAAGCTGTCCCAGAGGCTCCTTACACTATCTTCGAATTTTCGGATTCTTTTTTCATTTTGATTTTCCAGTTGGGTGTTTTTTGCTTCTTCGCATTTCAAATCTTTGGCTTGATTCTTGCGCTCCTCTGGTCTGCTATTGGGTATAATATTCTTTATTTCAGTCCGTGTATGCTTAATTTCTAGTTGTTTCTTTATCATAGCATCGAGGGTCTCATTAGTTTTCATGAGGCTCTCCTCAAGTTTATTGCAAGCCCTCAAAATTTCGTTTTTTAGCTCTATATCCTCCATTTCTGTCATGTTTTTTTGTCTCCGCATTTTTTATGCTTTCTTGGTGCACCCCTTTGTGGTCTTTGTGCGCAGTCTTGTTCTAGTTAAGCCTTGATTGTTGTAGTTAATACTAGAGGGATTTGACCACCAGGCCGACTGGCTGTGAGAATCAGCTGTGAGAAACTTCTGTCCTCTGGGGAGGTGCTAATCTAGCCTTTGCCTGAGGCGATCCGGCAAATGTCTCTGCTCAGGGCTTGGGCGGGGCGGGGTGAGATCAACAGGGCGGGTGGAGGGAGCAGTTATGGCTGCTCTCAGTCCCGTTCCCAGAGGCTCTGCTTCTCAGAACCCCGGTAACCGCTGCAAACCTCAGAGAGAAAGCTGCCCTCACGTTCCAACTGATGCTAGACAATCCCGCTTCTCCCGTTTGAGTCTGAGTCCCTAGAGGCTCACCCGGATCTGGAGCTCAGAGTCTGAGACTCCCTCCTAATTGAAAACGACAACCGCGCCCTCAGCCACCAGCCCGCTTTGCGCGCGCACCTCCGCACCTTTAAATTTTCCACACTGCGCCTCCTCTGAGCCTTGGTATGCTGTTCTCTTTCCTTCTAGTTGAAGAGTCTCTCCTCAGCCAGCCTTCCTGTGGTTCTGGGTGATGTTCGTTCCGTCTTTTAGTTGTATTTTTGAAGTGGTTGTTTGGGGCAGCAGTCTCCGGTGTTTACCTATGCCGCCATCTTGGTGGTCCTCCAATGATTGTCTTTCATCATTGATGTTTCTCTCTCCTTCCCTCTCCCTTCCTCTCTGAAACCAATAAAAATACTTTTTTAAAAAAGAACAAAATAAATCCAAAACAAGCAAAAAGAAGGAAATAATAAAAAGCAGAAGGCAATGAAATTCAAAACAGAAAAACAATAGAGAAGAGCAATAGAACAAAGAACTGGTTCTTTCAAAAAATCAATAATACTGACAAACCTCTAGTATGACTGACAAAGAAAAGAGAAGATGAACTACCCCATAACAGGAATAAAACAGAGGCTATCCCTAAAAAACCTGCCCATATCAAAAGATAATAAGAAAATATCAAAAACTGCTTTACACACGTACATTTGACAACTTAGAATAGACCAATTCCTCGCAAATCACAAATTATACAGCTCATCCAATATTAAACAGATCATTTGAACAGCGCTATAACTATTAAGGGAATTGAATTCATAACATTGAAAAACCACCAAAAAATAAATCTCCAATCTGAGGTAGTTCTACTCGAGAATTTTACCAATTTTTAAAGAAAAATTAACAGCAATTCTACACAATCTCTTCCAGAAAACAGAAGAGCAGAGGTTGGGGTGCGTGTGAGAGGCAATAAATAGATATTTCTCTCTCACATCTCTCTCTCTCTCTCTCTCTCTCTCTCTCTCTCTCTGTATGTGTGTGTGTGTGTGTGTGTGTGTGTGTGTCCCTGATCGCCCTCTCTCTCTGAAAATCAATGGAAACATGTCCTTGGGGGGTGGGCTAGAACGGGTCAAGGGGGAAAAAAGAGACATATGTAATACTTTCATCAATGAAGATTTAAAGAAAAAGAAACATATCCTTGGGTGAGGATATACATACATACATACATACATACATACATAAATAAATATTGGGAAAGACGGTTCATGCAGAGAAAAGAAGAATCTCTGTGTGATACTGAGGCTTGTGAAACAATGATGCCTCTAGGGAACTTATATTTCTGAAGAAATTGATCAAGTAAAGTTGGGGACTTGGGGAACACTAGACAGAGCCACTGATGATTGTGAGGCACAAAACTGAAAGTAAGGGCATTAAATGGAAGACAACAAGAAAAATGGATCTTTAAGCCCTACTTTATACTCAGTATGCCAGCCTCCAGGCTCCAACGTCTGAGGCAGAGATTTATTCTAGACCAGTTGTTCTCAAACTTTAATTTTCATATGGTCCTCCTGGGGATCTTGCTAAAATGCAGATTCTGATGCAGTCAATTTGGGGAGGGCCTGCATTCTAACAGGCCCCTGGATGATGTTGGTTCTGTGGGTCTATGAACACCTGTGAGCAGCAAGGGTTCAGAGTGCACGCATCGCCAGACTGGACGTGGAAACACTTCACTGGAGTGCGGGAAGAAATGTTAGAACTTGTCTTTATCAAAAAAGTAGGAAATTACATTTTGCTACTACAATATAGGGATCAACTCTGGCACCTTCATTCACTCTGTCTGCTGGACACTTGACATGTGTGAAATGTAAGCTATCCTGAAAGAGAGGTGGGCATTTGATAATTTGGAGTCATTAACAGTGTCACCTTTTCTCCAATGTCAAATTTCACTTACGACCACATACTACAGTTATAATATACTGTTCAGTTGGTATCTGCATATATCATTTAATGTCAACTGCTTTTCATAAAATGGAAACATGACTTAAAGGTTTTCTATACACAAACCAAGTGGCAATGGTAATACTTCTACTACTCCTGAAATGAGCTCTTGGTAGCCACATAGTGATATAGAAACAATGATTCCAATGTCTGACTCCAATTGGTTAAAAATAAATCAAAATTATAAATGATTATCTACAGTAAGGATTTACTTCTAGTATATTAGCAACTACCCCACCATAAGTGTGTATTGTTCCTTGGGATATTGTGAAGCCATCACAATTAGCAAGACTTTAAAACAAAGCAAAAAAGAAAAAAGAGAGAGAGAACTCATGGACATGGACAACAGTGTGGTGATTGTGGGGGTGTAGGGGAATGGGTGAAGGTGGAAGAGGACACAAAGGGGATAAATGGTGATGGAAAAATTTAAATAAAATTTAAAACAAAAAATCAGATCCAGAGACAGAGAAGCATCAGACTGTCAAACCTCAGAGGGAAAGTAGGGGAGCGTGGGGGTAAGGGGGAGAGATCAACCAAAGGACTAGTATGCATGCATATAAACCTAACCAATGGACACAGAAAACAGGGGGGTGAGGGCATGAGTGGGGGGAGGTTGGGGGGGTAATGGGGGGATGAGGACACATATGTAATACCTTAATCAATAAAGAAATTTAATAAAATAAAATAAAACAAAACAAAAAACAAAGCATCTCCACACAGTAAATCTTTACTATTTTTCAACTACATTTAAAAAATTTTTTTTCACTTATTTCAGAGAGGGAGAGGGAGAGGGAGAGAAAGATAGAAACATCAATGATGAGAGAGAATCATTGATCAGCTGCTTCCTGCAGACCCCCTGACTGGGGGGGAGAGGGGGCTAAGCCTGCAACCAGGGCATGTGCCCTGATCAGGAATTGAACCTGTGACCTACTGGTTCATAGGTCCACACTCAACTACTGAGCTATACCAGCTGGGCTATTTTTTAGCGCATTTAAAGACATAATACTCAGTCTGGAATAACATTTTATTAAGTTTAATGATACATTTTTAGAAACTGCTTTTGCACTTCTTTATATAATAACTGAGGCAAAAAGTCACATACCAAGGGATGACTTGGTCTTTCTGGTGGAGTAAAAAATAGCTAGAAGACTATACACAAAACAATAGGGCAATCAACCACATGGAATACCAAACAGTGATTCAAGGATACCCTCTTTTCTAGGTCTCAGTCATCTCCATTCAGCTGGAAGTTGGAAATAGTACAAGAGAGATTTTGATAGACTTGAAAGTGGCGTACATCACTTTTATTCATATTCCATTGTCCTGAACTCAAAACTTGATGGCAATTAACTGTAAGAGAGGCTTGGAAATATGACCTACCAAAATTTTAAAAAGAGCTGAGCTTGAAGTCACTATTTCTGCTGAGTAAGACTGGAAACTAATAAGTAGGCCAAGGAACTATTGTGTATCATATTATACTTGACTAGAGGCCCGGTGCACGAAATTTGTGCACGGAGATTGGGTTGTCCCTCAGCCCAGCCTGCACCTTCTTGCAATCCGGGGCCACTGGCTCCTAAACACTCACCTGCCTGCCTCATCGCACCTAATCACTTGCCTGCCTGCCTGATTGCCCCTAATTGCATCTTCCTCAGCCCCCACCTCTGCCTTGGCCCTCGCTGCTGTGGCTTCATCTGGAAGGACGTCCAAATGACATCCCGAATGATGTCCAGAAGGTCGTTCAGCTGTCTGGTCTAATTAGCATATTACGCTTTTATTATTGTAGATGGTTAAACTTTGTGTATGTTAGCTTTTAAAAATTATTTCCAAAGATATAATTTTTAAAAATCATAAACCACAAAATAAATGGACATCCAGTCAGGCATTTAATACTGGCAACCACCCAGCAGGTGTGGCTCAGTGGTTGAGCATCAACCCATGAACCAGGAGGTCATGGTTCAATTCTGAGGTCAGGGCACATGTCCGGATTTTGGGTTCCATTCCCAGTAGGGGGTGTGAAGGAGGCAGCCAATCAATGATTCTCTCTCACCATTGATGTTTCTGTCTCTCTCTCCCTCTTCTTTCTTCTCTTTGAAATCAATAAAAACTTACCTTTAAAAAATATATACTGGCAGCCAATCTGTTTCAGGTAAGTGATTTTCTTTTTTAAAGTGGTTTCTTTCTTTCTTTTTTTGAGTATATACCAGTGCCTAGACCTATTTGAAAATGTAGATAAGAAAGAAACAGGAAAATAATGCCTAAGATCAACTAATGTTTTATTCAAAATACATATAACTGACTTTTTACTAGATTCCTACAAAAAATAATGACAACATTATTAGATATTAGGGTGTATTATGAAGACTAAGCATTAAAATATATAAATCTAGATGGGTTTATTTTCTTTGAAAATTAGACTATAAACTAGTATGTAAAATACCCATTTCTGAATGCTTAATTGATAACTAATAATAGTCTCTAGAATTTAGCTAATTAATCTAATTAATTTTGCTAGGCTGACAACAAAAAGCATAGAAAACAAGAAATGCAGACCATATAACAGATGACTGTTCTTATTACCTCTGAAAATAATAATTCCCAGGGAAGATAAAACGTTCATCATACTGTTGTAAAATGAATGAAAGCTGCAATTTAAAATTCCAAATCTGATAACATAACTGTATGAGAGGGGAAAGTGAAATTTACAAGGAACAATTAGAAAACGTATAAATACTTAGGCTTTCTAAAATTATTTTATAATGTATTTGATCACTTAGCTATTAAGATTTTTCTCCCATAAAATTATAACAAATTCTAGGCAGGCTGAAAATCCTATCAGCAGGAAGCATGTGTCTTTTTTTAATGCAATGTGCCTTTAAAATGAGCAATTCCCAATTATTAACTTTAAAACAACTTTACAGACAGAAATAGAGATAAATGCTTTGTTTTTCTGGAGCTCCACACCAGGCATTTCCATCCCTCCCTCCTTTCTTCATGGGAAGCAATTAAATTTTTGCATAGAAGATTTACAAGTCTTTGGAAAAGCAAAATCATTAGAACAAAACAGTGTGGCCATTTGAAAAGAGCATCAGGGAAGGTAATAACAATTGAACTTTGAGTTATTAAAGCAATAAATTTTTAAATCAATTTGGGAAGTATGATAAGTATCTAAAATCTTTACTTGGTATTAAATGATTTTTCTCTCTTAAGACAAGCATTCTCAGACTGACCTCTTAAGGTGTCTTCAAAGACCTAATTAAATTATTATTTTTTTCCTGAGATTCACTAAAGAAATAAAGTATTTTTTAAAAACAATACGGCATTTTTTAAATTTATAATTCTTTTTTTTTTTTTTTTTTTTTTTATTTTCCTCTTAAAGTATTACAAAGGGTATTACATAAGTATCCTTTTCCCCCCCCCCCCGCCCTTGACAAACCACTACCCTCCCTTACCCCCCAGTGTCTTATGTCCATTAGTTATGCTTATATGCATGCATACAAGTCCTTCGGTTGATCTCTTACTCCCCTCCCTCCTGCCCCCCAACTCTCTCTGGCCTTCCCACTGCAGTTTGACAATCAGTTTGAGGCAGCTCTGCCTCTGTATCTATTATTGTTCAAAAGTTTGTAATGGTCTTTATTATCCATGAATGAGTGAGATCATGTGGTATTTTTCCTTCATTGACTGGCTTGTTTCACTTAGCATAATGCTCTCCAGTTCCATCCATGATGTTGCAAATGGTAGGAGTTCCTTCTTTTTAACAGCAGCATAGTATTCCATCGTGTAGATGTACCACAGTTTTCTAATCCATTCATCTACTGATGGGCACTTAGGCTGTTTCCAGATCTTAGCTATGGTGAATTGTGCTGCTATGAACATCTGGGTGCATATATCCTTTCTGATAGGTGTTTCTGGTTTCTTGGGATATATTCCTAGTAGTGGGATCACAGGGTCAAATGGGAGTTCCATTTCCAATTTTTTGAGGAACCTCCATACTGCCTTCCATAGTGGCTGCACCAGTCTGCATTCCCACCAGCAGTGCACAAGTGTTCCTTTTTCTCCACATCCTCTCCAGCACTTGTCGTTTGTTGATTTGTTGATGATGGCCATTCTGACAGGTGTGAGATGGTACCTCATTGTTGTTTTGATTTGCATCTCTCGGATGATTAGTGACTTTGAGCATGTTTTCATATGTCTCTTGGCTTTCTGAATGTCCTCTTTTGAAAGGTGTCTATTTAGATCCTTTGCCCATTTTTTGATTGGATTGTTTATCTTCTTTTTGTTAAGTTGTATGAGTTCCCTATAAATTTTGGAGATTAAGCCCTTATCCGATATGACGTTGGCAAATATGTTTTCCCACGAGGTGGGTTTTCTTGTTGTTTTGTTGATGGTTTCTTTTGCTGTGCAGAAGCTTTTTATTTTGATGTAGTCCCATTTGTTCAGTTTCTCTTTAGTTTCAACTGCCCTAGGAGCTGTATCAGTGAAGAAATTGTTTTGGCATATGTCTGAGATTTTGTTGCCTTTGTATTCTTCTAGAATTTTTATGGTTTCCTGTCGTACATTTAAGTCCTTTATCCATTTTGAGTTTATTCTTGTGTATGGTGTAAGTTGGTGGTCTAGTTTCATTTTCTTGCATATGTCTGTCCAATTTTCCCAACACCATTTATTGAAGAGACTATCTTGGCTCCATTGTATGTTCATGCCTCCTTTGTCAAAAATTAATTGAGCATATTGGTTCGGGCTAATTTCTGGACTCTCTATTCTATTCCACTGATCTATATGTCTGTTCTTGTGCCAGTACCAGGCAGTTTTGAGAACAGTGGCTTTGTAATACAGCTTGATATCTGGCATTGAGATCCCACCTACTTTGTTCTTTCTCAGGATCGTTGCAGCTATTCGGGGTCTTTTTTTATTCCAGATGAATTTTTGGAGAGTTCGTTCTAGATCTTTGAAGAAGGCCATTGGTATTTTAATGGGAAGTGCGTTGAATGTATAGATTGCTTTGGGTAGTATGGACATTTTAATGATGTTGATTCTACCAATCCAAGAACATGGTATGTTCTTCCATCTGTTTATGTCTTCCTCTATCTCTTTTTTCAACGTCCTGTAGTTTTCTGAGTAGAGGTCTTTAACCTCTTTAGTTAAGTTTATTCCTAGGTATCTTAATTTTTTTGGTGCGATGGTAAATGGGATTGTTTTTCTGATCTCCCTTTCTGAAAGTTCACTGTTGGTGTATAGAAATGCCTCAGATTTCTTGGGGTTAATTTTGTATCCTGCTACATTGCCAAATTCATGTATTAAGTCTAGTAGCTTTTGGATGGAGTCTCTAGGGTTTTGTATGTATAATATCATGTCATCTGCAAATAAGGACAGTTTTACTTCCTCTTTTCCAATTTGGATGCCTTTTATTCCTTCTTCTTGCCTAATTGCAATGGCTAATACTTCCAGTACTATGTTGAACAGGAGTGGTGAGAGTGGACATCCCTGTCTTGTTCCTGTTCTTAGGGGAAATGGTGTTAGTTTTTGTCCATTGAGTATGATGTTGGCAGTGGGCCTGTCATATATGGCTTTTATTATGTTGAGGTATGATCCTTCTATTCCCACCTTTCTGAGAGTTTTTATCAAAAATGGGTGTTGGATTTTGTCGAATGCTTTTTCTGCATCAATTGATATGACCATGTGGTTTTTTTCTTTCAATTTGTTTATGTGATGTATCACATTTATTGATTTACGGATGTTGTACCATCCTTGCATCTCTGGGATGAATCCTACTTGGTCATGGTGTATGATCCTTCTGATGTACTGCTGGATCCGATTTGCTAAGATTTTGTTGAGGATTTTGGCATCTATGTTCATGAGGGATATTGGCCTGTAATTCTCTTTCATTGTGATGTCTTTACCTGGTTTTGGTATTAGGGTGATGCTGGCTTCATAGAATGAGCTTGGAAGCGTTCCTTCCTCTTGAATTTTTTGTAGTAGTCTGAGGAGGGTAGGTTTTAGTTCTTCCTTGAATGTTTGGTAGAACTCCCCTGTGAAGCCGTCTGGCCCTGGGCTTTTGTTTGCTGGAAGCTTTCTGATGACTGCTTCAATTTCTTCCATAGTTATTGGCCTATTGAGGTTTTTAGATTCTTCCTGATTGAGTTTTGGAATGTTGTATTTTTCTAGGAATTTGTCCATTTCCTCCAGGTTGTCCAGTTTGTTGGAGTAGAGTTGCTCGTAGTATTGTTTAACAATCATTTGTATTTCTGTGGGGTCTGTTGTTATTTCGCCTCTATCATTTCTGATTTGGTTTATTTGGGACCTCTCTCTTTGCTTCTTGGTGAGCCTGGCTAGGGGTTTGTCAATCTTGTTTATCCTTTCAAAGAACCAGCTCTTGGTTTCATTGATTTTCTGTATTGTTTTTTTGGTCTCTATTTCATTGATTTCTGCTCTAATCTTTATTATCTCCTTCCTTCTGCTCACTCTGGGGTTTTCTTGTTGCTCTCTTTCTAATTCTTTGAGTTGTAGAGTTAGATGATTGACTACCATTTTTTCTTGTTTTTTGAGATAGGCCTGTAGAGCTATAAACTTCCCTCTCAGGACTGCTTTCATTGTGTCCCAGAGGTTTTGGATTGTTGTGTTTTCATTGTCATTAGTGCCCAGGATGTTTTTAATTTCTTCTTTGATGTCATCGGTAACCCAATCAATATTTAATAACATGCTATTCAGCTTCCAAGTGTTTGAGTATTTTGGGTTGTTTTTATTGTAGTTTATTTCTAACATTATGCCATCGTGGTCTGTGAAGAAGCTTTTTATGATTTCAATCTTCTTGAATTTGTGGAGACTTTGCTTGTGACCCAATATGTGGTCTATTTTTGAATATGTCCCATGAGCACCTGAGAGGAATGTATATTCCGCAGCTGTGGGGTGAAGTGTTCTGAAGATGTCAATTAAGTCCATCTGATCTAGTGAGTCATTTAGGATTGCTGTTTCTTTGCTGAGTTTTTGTCTAGCGGATTTATCCAGTGATGTCAGTGGTGTATTAAAGTCCCCTACTATGATTGTATTGTTGTCGATCTCTCCCCTGATATCTTCCAGAAGTTTTCTTATGTATGTGGGTGCTCCTGCATTGGGTGCATATATGTTTACCAGGGTTATATCTTCTTGTTGTATTGATCCCTTTAGTATTATGAAGTGGCCTTCCTTATCTCTGGTTATGGCCTTCACTTTGAGATGTACTTTGTCAGATATAAGTATTGCTACCCCAGCTTTCTTTTCCTTTCCATTTGCGTGAAAGATATTTTTCCATCCCTTCACTTTCAGTCTGTGTGAGTCCCTTCTAATGAGGTGGGTCTCTTGTAGACAGCAGATGTATGGGTCATGTTTTTTTATCCATTCAGCCACTCGATGTCTTTTGGTTGGAGCATTTAGTCCATTTACATTTAAAGTTATTATTGAAAGGTATTTGTTTGTAGCCATTTCTTTTTGTGTGTGTGTGTGTGGCTGTTTTCTTTCTGAGCTTGATATTTCTTCTTTTTACACCAGTCCCTTTAGCATTTCTTGCATGGCTGGCTTGGTGGTGATAAACTCCCTTAGCCCTTTTTTGTCTGTGAAGCTTCTTATTTCCCCTTCAATTTTGAATGATAGCCTTGCTGGATAGAGTATTCTTGGGTTCAGTCCTTTGCTTTGCATCACTTTGTAGATTTCCGTCCATTCTTTTCTGGCCTGATGTGTTTCTGTTGAGAAATCATTTGATAATCTAATGGGAGATCCCTTGTATGTTACTTTCCGTCTCTCTCTTGCAGCCTGTAAGATTCTCTCTTTATCCTGAACATTTGCCATGGTAATTATGATGTGTCTTGGTGTGGGTCTTTTCGGGTTCACCTTGTTTGGGACTCTCTGGGCTTGTGTGACTTTTTTCTTCCCCACCTCAGGGAAGTTTTCTGATATTATTTCTTCGAATAGGTTTTCTAATCCATGTTCATCTTTCTGTTGTTCTGGCACCCCTATTATTCGTATGTTGTTTCGTTTCATGTTGTCCCAAAGCTCCCTTAGGCTCTCCTCCTGTCTTTTAATTTTTTTCTCCATTTGCCGTACAGTTTGAGTGTGTTTTGCTTCCTTGTCTTCTAATTCACTAATTCGGTCCTCCGCTTCTCCCAGTCTACTGTTGATACTTTCAATGGAGTTTTTTATTGAAGCTATGTCACTCTTCATTTCTTCTTGGGACTTACTTAAGTTGTTGATTTTTTCATCTGTTTCTTCTAGCTTCTTGCATAAGTAGTTGAGTTTTTCATCTGTTTCTTCTTGCTTCTTGAACATGTGGTGCATGTACTCTAGGAACCTTATTCTGAATTCTTTTTCCGTCATGTTGCATATCTCTGTCTCACTTAGCTGCTTTTCTGGCGAGTCCTCCTTTTCTTTCCTTTGGGGGTTTCTTTGCCTACCCATGTTTGATCTCGCTGACATATGTAGATGTTGAGGTGTTCAGTGGCTGCTCCCTGGGTGGCAGGGGCTCCTTGGGTTGTGGTTGCTGCTCAGACGGTTGCAGTAGCAGCTGCTTTCCAGTTGGCAGCAGCTCCTCTGGTGGGTGTTGTTCACAGCTGTGTTGGCTCTTCTGGCTGGTGGGGGGAGGCTTCACGTACAGTTGCTGTTCCACAGACAGAGGGTGTGGTGATCAGGAGGCTGTGGTGATCAGGAGGCTGCGGTGATCAGGGGGCTGCTGTTGCTTGGATCTGCGGTCTGGGAAACGCTCCTCTTACCAGCACTGCATGGTCTGGGAAACGCTCCTCTCTTATGGGCACTGCACGGTCTGATCAGTTCCTCAGGATGCCCCCTTTAGTCTCAGTTCTCCGCAATCACGAAATCCAAATCTCAAATCTCCTGGCGCCAGCAAACCCGCGGAACTCCTTACCCCGGTCAGGGTCTGTGTCTGTCCCAAGAGACGCGGCTGTCTGCCATGCGGTCTCCCTCCGACCCTCTGGGCTCAGGTCTGGCAAACTTTCCTGCCCAGATCCCTGGTTTTTAACCTTTCCAGGGGAGGTCTGCCCTTCCAGGCTGCAAGCCGTCTCACCAGCTGAGTAAATTTGCCAATTCGGGGTGGGTGTTATTAGTTTCAGCTGCTTACTCCGTTTGCTCCGGGACAAGACCTGGGACGCGTCTGCCTATATCGCCGCCATCTTGCTTCCCCCTAAATTTATAATTCTTATGGAAGTTATCTGTCACATAAGTCTTATGATATTTGTAAACACACTTTTTCTTTTAACCTGATGTGATGTCTAGAGTTGCTAGAAGCAATAACACCATCATTTTATTGCTCTAAGTAGAATTAAGGTTAATACATGGTGATGTTTTGCAGGTCATAGTTGATGATCTCATGTTGGAATGGTCCCAACAAAAGAATGAAGCAAGGTGCTTAAGGTCCAGTGTTAAAGTAAGCATACTTGAGGTTGCAAACAGGATCTGAGAAACCAAGAGTGGATTTGTTTCAGATCTTCTGGGAAACTCTTTTAGCTCCAGAGAGTGCAAACACCACACACAAAAAGAATCTTTTGGTTGTAGAATAGCTGAATGCTGATGAATGTGCACCTGAAGCGCTCACACAAGCAGATTTGCCGGTTATGGTACTGTTTGTGGGAGTCAGCACAACACTGTGAGCTCATGACCTGCCAGAGTCCAAAGACAGGCAGCAAAACCCACAGTTCAGAAACATACAGCTGTGAGACATGAGCAATTAAAAAATGCTCCAAAATATTTCAAAGGAATGGAACCATCTATTTGGTGGTTACATTTAATAAAACAAACAAAAACCCTTAGAATACTGCCTCTATCCTTGACCTAACCTGTTGTGGTCTAAATGTCTGTGTCACCCCAAAAGTCATATATTGAAAGCCTAACCTCCAAGGGTGACAGCATTGGAAGGTGGGATCTTTGGGAGGTGTTTGGGTCAGAAGGGTGGAGCCCGCATTAATGAATTCATACTTTTAGAAGAGAGACCACAGAGCTCCCTAGTTCCTTTTGCAATAAGAGGACACAGAGAGAAGCTGCCAGCTCTCTACCAGAATGACTGCCTTCATCAGACTGTGACCATGCTGGTGCCTTACTCTTGTGCTTCCCAGTCTTCAGCATTGAAAGATAAATTTCTATTGTTTATAAGATACCCCAGTCTATTATATTTTGTTATAGCATCCCAAATGGAATAAGACAGGGCCCTATACCTCTTATCAGGATTGCTGACACAGCCCCCATCTCCTTCAGTCTCATCTATGACTTCTCAAATTTGAGTGTGATCTCTTGCCAAGCTAATTTTCCTAAAAAGATAGGTTCACTGTTTCCTTATCTTTTCACAACTTCTGTGCTTCAGTGAGGTGGTTCCATGTGCCAGACTGTTGGCAAAAATGGCCACTGCCTGCGGTCCACACCTGTTGTAGCTCCGCCCACCACAAGGTGGAGTCTAATTCCCTGCGCCTTTAATCTGGCTCTGTGATATGTGTTGACCAACAGCATGTGGCAAAAATGATAGTGTGCCGGGTTCAAGTCGAGGCCTCAAGAAACATTGGCATGCTTCTGCTCTTGTACCCCTGCCATGTGAGAACAAGCACAATCAGCCAGCTCAGCTAGAGCATGGCAGACAATGTGCTGACAAACTTAGGTACTTGAGCCAATAGGCAGCCAAAACCAGCCAGCAAGCCTTACCTGTAAGTGAGCTATTCTAGACCAGCAAGCCCCAAGCTGACCTTCTGGTTGACTGCAGCCCAAATGACAGCAGGCCCAGTTGAAACCCACTGAGCCTGGCCTAGACCAGCAGAGCCACCCAGTCAACCTTAGGATAATAGGCAATAACAAATAGCTTTGTTTTAAGCTGGGAGATGATTTGTTACATAGGAATAAATGCTTTCCCATCTCTGTGTTTATATCTACACTTTTTTCTTTCTAGGATGTTTCCTCTTTCCTCCACTTTTATCGACTTTTTTCACCTTTTTATTGAATTTATTGGGTGACACTGGTTAACAAAATTATACAGGTCTCACATGCACAACTCTACAACACATCTTCTGTACACTGTGTTGCATGCTCGCCACCCCAAATAAAGTCTCCATCTATCACCAGGTACCCCCTATACTCTCCTCCACCTCCCCCTCTCCCACTTAGTCCCCAGCAGTCACCACACTGTTGTCCATGTTCTTGAGTTTTTTCTCTCTTTTTTTTTTCTCAATTCTTTCACCCCTGCCACCCAGTCCCTCCACCACCCCCTTGGACAGCTGTATGTCTGCTCTCTACCTATGAGTCTGTCTCTGTTTTGCTTGTGAGTTCATTTTGTTCATTAGATTCCACGTATAAGTGAAATCATATGGTACTTTCCTCTGACTTGTTTATTTCACTTAGCATAATGTTGTCCAGGTCCATCCATGCTGTTGCAAAGGGTAAGATTTCCTTCTTTTTTATGGCTGAGTAGTATTCCATTGTGTTAATGTGCCACAGCTTTTTATCAACTCATCTACTGATGGACACTTGGGCTGCTTCCAAGTCTTGGCTATTGTGAATAACCCTGCAAGACGCAAGTCAAGTGCTATCTCACAAAGCCCTCTTTGACTATGTCAATCCATATAAATACAATCTCCCTTTAGTTTTATAAAAAGAATGTCATTTTCTTTGTAATATTTTATATATCCTGTATTCAATTATACAAGCTCTGAGTTACCTCAATCCCTAACACAGAGCTAGCTCACCATGAATACTTAATAAAAATTTACTAGCTGAAAGCAAACAGATTTAATATTCTCCCCAACATGTCCAGCCAATTGCCTGGTTAAAGCTTCAATATCAACTCCTTCAATGGACTATGTCTTGAAACTGATTAATGAGAGCAAAAATTTCCCTGATGAAGATCTTTATAAAAAGAATTGATGGCTATATAAATACTGTTTACTTATACCATCAATTTCTTTTAAATAAAATAACTATGTTGATAGATTTTTCATATACATATGAAATATATATGTATATATAAATTATATAGGTATATATATGAAATATGGATGTACATATAAAATGTATATGTGTATATAAAATATATATACCTATATATATAAAGCTTAAGAGAATCCTCCCTTTGTAAGGGCTATCACTTTTGTTCCTGCTTATTAAAGATGCACTTTATTTTCATTTTACTTGACAGTAAAGGAAATTGTGCGTGCCTCAGGCTACATAATTCTGAGCTCATTTCTGAGACGCCTTGTCAATTATTGCAAACTGTCACAAGGTTGGTTGACTCTTTACATGGATCAGGTAGAATAAGAAATATGTATATACATACTAATTTAAATACCATAATAAATTTTTATATTCAGTATCATTCATGACCACCTCATATTCTCACAACACATTTTTTTCAAAAATAATCATACTTACAGATGATACCGCAAATGTTACCACAATGGAGTTTTAGTGTAATAAGCAATATAGCATATTTACCACTTTGTATTCATTATAACCTCAATATAATTTTATTAATTAGACTGAGTAACTTAACCATTTAAAAATTAATTTTTTTGGAGTATAGATTTTTTTTTTACCATCTTTTCATTAGAAATCAAGAAATGCATGCTTATTACTAAAACTTTCCCAACACAAACTCTCATGCTAAAATTAATGTTAAATTATATTACTGAGTATGATATCTAGCTAAACATAAATCCTACAAATAAGGATATAAAGAAGTCACATTAAGAATGGTAGGAGGTGGAGACATTGAAGAGACTGGTGCTACCCCCACTTGTGGTGATAAAAATTGGGAGGAATATCTTAGTTTCTGAGATTCTCCCTGAGAAGCAAGGGGTCCCAGCCCCAAACTAGGCCCTCCAGCCCAGGGTTCTAGTGCCAGAAAAAGAAGTCCCCATAACTTCTGGCTTTAAAAACCAGCGGGGACTGTGGCTGAGTGAGACAGAGAGCTTCCCGAGTCCCAGGCATTCCTCTTAAAGGGCCCATGCACAGACTTACTCACTCTGAGCTGCAGTGTTGGGGCAGCAGCTCAAAAGGCACCAGCAACATTACAGGAAAGAACTGAATTGTCTGGAATCAGGGTGAGAGCTGGAGGGACAGCTTTCTCCCAGACTGAACAAGCCATTGTTCCTTTGCTGAGACCTCTCCCTACAGAGCTGGCAGGCAGGTGACATACCTGAGTCTCCAACAACCTGACTATTACTGTTCACCCTACCCTGGTGATTCTAAGACCCTGCCCCACCCAATTTTCATGACCACCCAAGCTGTTTCAAGTGGCTTTCCATACTAATGGCCTGTCTTGACTCATACTTCAGACTTTCCTAAAATCTCTCATGCAAGCAGCATCTGGCCTTAGTGTGCCCATACCTCTCACTAAATGGCTCCAGGCCTGGCACCAACAGTAGCCAGCCTTGGTGTATAGCTTGGCCTCTTTGGGCATCTCCAAGACCAGCACAAGTAGCAGCCATCTTCAGGTTTCTTTGTAGCTCATGCTGGGTGGCCCCAGGTAGGACATAGGTGGTGGCTGACCTTGGCTTGCACATCTTAGGAGGCCCCAGAGCCAGTTACACAAGGGGCAGACTCAGTAGACACCAGAGCCCTGATGAAGTAAGCCCTTCTCTGTGGAGTGGGCCCTGTCCAGCTGTTCCTCCATGGTCAAAGCCAGTCCTTGCAACCAATCAGCCTGGGGGTAAATCCATTTCACTGGTGTGTCAACAGCAATCAAAGCTCAACTACAATAGGAGGGTGCACACAGCCCACATAAGGGGTTCACCTGGAGTGCTCAGCTCAAGTGAACAGCAAGGCTATGCCACTGGACCCTACAGGACACCTACTATATAAGGTCAATCTACCATGCCCAGGAGATGTAGCAGCTCTACCTAATACCTAGAAACTGACACAGGGAGGCTGCCAAAATGAGGAGACAAAGAAACATGTCCCAAATGAAAGAACAGAACAGAACTTCAGATAAAGGACTAAACAAAATGGAGACAAGCAAACTACCAGATGCAGAGTTCAAAACACTGGTTATAAGGATGCTCAGTAAACTTAGGGAAGAGTAGATAAACGTAGTGAGAACATCAACGAAGAGATAGAAAACATAAAGCTGACCTAGAAAACAAAAAGAACCTGTCAGATATGAAGAATACATTACCTGAAATGAAGAATACATTATATGGAATCAACAGTGGAATAGATGAAACAGAGGATCAAATCAGAGATTTGGAAGATAAAGAACCAGAAAACATCCAATCAGAACAGCAAAAAGAGCACCCCCTGCCCCCACCCCCCCCAAAAATGAGGATAGTATTAGGAGCCTCTGGAGCAACTTCAAGCATACCAACATTCACATTATAGGGGTGCCAGAAGGAGAAGAGAGAGCAAGGAACTGAAAACCTATGTGAAAAAAATAGTGATGGCATACTTCCCTTACCTGGTAAAGGAAATAGACATAGAAGTTCAGGAAGTGCAGAAATTCCCAAACAAGAGGAACCCAAAGGGGCCCACACCAAGACACATCATTATTAAAATGCCAAAGTTAGCCCTAATCGGTTTGGCTCAGTGGATAGAGCATCGGCCTGTGGACTGAAAGGTCCCAGGTTCGATTCTGGTGAAAGGCATTTACCTTAGTTGCGGGCACATCTCCAGTAGGAGGTGTGCAGGAGGCAGCTGATCAATGTTTCTCTCTCATCGATGTTTCTAACTCTCTATCCTTCTCCCTTCCTCTCTGTAAAAAATCAATAAAATATATTTAAAATAAAATGCCAAAGTTAAAGACAAAGAGAGAATCTTCAAAGCAATAAGAAAAAGCAGTTAGTTACCAAGAAGGAAGCTCCCATAAGACTATCAGCTGATTTCTCAACAGAAACTTTTCAGGCCAGAAGGGATTGGCAAGAAATAATCAGTGATATAAAGCAAGAATCTACAACCAAGATTACTCTACCCACAAAACTACCATTGAGAATCGATGGACAGATAAAGACTTTTCCAGACACAAAAAACCTAAAGGAATTCATCACCACTAAACCAGTATTACAAAAAATGTTAAAGGGTCTTATTTAAGATGGGAGGAGGGTTGGGAAAAAGGGTGAAAAAGGTAAAGGGAATAAGAGCTACAAATGGGCAGTTACAAAATAGTCACAGGGATAAAAGTATAGCATAGGATATATAGTCTATAATATTTTAATAACTATGTATGGTATTAGATAAGTGCTAGATTTATCAGGGTGATATCTTAGTGAGTTATATAATGTCTAATCACTTGGTTGTATACCTGAAACTAATAGAATATTTCATGTCAACTGTAATTGAAAAATAAAATTATTTAAAGTAAAAAAAAGAATGACTTGAAAACAATGATATTACTAAATATTATACACAAGCACTCAGGAAGCAAATTTAAGCTAATATTCAATTTGATTCATGCAAAAATAGTTATCTGTTAGAAGAGCTACTGATTAGAAAAAGTAAGTGGTTAGGAAAAGTAAGAGGAGCTTTTCTTTATTTAAAGGCAACCATTTACTGAGTTTTTGCTGTGTCAGGTACATAAAAAGAAGTTTAGCTTTATGATCTGACTTAATTCTCACAATAGTCCCACAAATAGGTCTTAGTATTAGCCTCATTTTTATAAATAAGGAAACTGATGTTCTGCCCATAATCAAGAGCCATATATTTAAGGTTCGTCTTTAGATCATTCTGATGGCAAAGCTTCTTACTGTTTTTATACCATATCACCTTTGTCTAGGTAACTGACACCTTCTAGCACACAATGAGCACAGGGCAGTGGGCATGCTAAATGTACAGCTTCTTCACATATACAATTTTTTTTACTCCTCACTCAAGGACCTGCTTAGAGAGAAGAAGAGAGAAAGAGGGGGGAGAGAGAGCGAGAGAGAAACATCTATCAGTTGCCTTCCATACGTGTCTCAACCCCGTGGATTAAGCCTGCAACCCAGGTATGTGCCCTGACCAGGAATCAAAACTGCAGTCTTTTGGTGCACAGGACAATTCCCAACCAACTGAGCCATTCTGGCCAGGCCACATATACAATTTTAATGCTTTTATCTTGATTTAAAAATCTGCTAAACTCAATAGTACTAAATTATTAGAAATTAGAGTGTTAAGTCTTTGAAAAATATTTGTTTTTAAGAAGATAACCAAATATGAATTACTTAATCCAAAGGAAGCAGTTACCAGTGGTAAAATTTTAGGCAGCTGTGAGGATGTTAATTAGAACAGCGGTTCTGTGTCTTGGCAGCACATTAGGATCACATGTAGAGCTTTAAAAAAATTCTTACCCAGTAATCCTCAAAGGTCAGATTCAGTTGTTTTGTTTGGGGGATACTGGACCCCGGTGCATTTTATAAAACCTGCCAACAATAATGATAATGGTCAAAGAGGGTAGAGAACTAATACTTTGGATAAGGAGGTCACAAAATACCTACATATCTAGAAAATTAGATCTGATCTTGATTTCAGTCTGTCAGTTTGTGGCATTGAGCTTGCTCTCCAAATGAAACATAGATTTCCCACCACATGCCAGTAGGGGCACTTCAAGATTCTTTAAAAACTTTTTCTCTGAAAGTGCTAGAACTAAAAATTAGGGAGAAATGTTTGTGACTCTGAAGTGTGAGATGCCCAAGTTAGATATATATTTCAGAAGCCAAAACAGAAAAAAAATTTTGATAAATTGGACCACAATATGATTAATTATTTTTGCATAGCCCAAATCACCATAAAGTCAAAAGAAAAACCTTGAGAAAAGGTTTTTGCCACATTTTGGCAAATGGATCGTTTCTTAAAATGTAAAGGGTGTAAAAGGGCTGAGGGACAGGAGCAGACTTAGCAACCAAATCTTGGTTTCCAAATAGCATCCTTCTTTAAAAGAAATGAAGCTCCTCAGAGAAATGGCTGGTTCCAGTGCTAGAGGGGCAAAAGGACAAGATAAGCCTGAAACATTGCTGCACCAGAAAGTAAGGAAATGCTAAAAGAAGAATGGTGACCTGTCAAAAGAACACACAAACCAGCTTTAAGAAGATCCCACTGGCTAAATCTGGAACAATTTGCATATCAAAATAAATTTAGTAACTTATTATAAATATAGTATTATTTATTTTTGCATAAAAATAAATATAAAATAGGAATCCACAACTCCATACTGATATAAAGAGATAAATAAGTACATAATGAGGAATAGGGCATTTACATAGTCTTAAATATCTCCCCACATAATACTTATTAATTAAAAAGGGAAATGTAACTTTACAGACAAGTCTGGCAGACACCACTTGAATCAGGTGATCTAAGTAAACATCATCATAATGAGATAAGTCAAAATCATATTCCATCTGGTCCTATATAATAAAAGAGAAACATGCAAATTAACCATCCCTCCACTACACCCAAGCCATGCCCACAAGCCACACCCACCAGCCAATCAGGAGCGAGTATGCAAATTAACCCAACTAAGATGGCAGCGGCCATGGAGCTGAAGTAAGGAGGAGGCTTGGGTTTCCCCCAGTAATGGAGGAAGCCAAACTTCCCGCCTGCCCTGGCCGGCTGTGGCATCCGCTCAAGGCAACAAAATTTCAATTATAGAAGATAAATAAATCCCAGGAAAAAAAGAAAAAAAGGAGAGGCTGGGAGCTTGGGTTGCCAGGGGGTGTGGCCAGACTGAAAACAGCCCTCAACCCCTCACCCAGGCTGGTCACACCCCCATGGAGTGAGGGTTCCCGCTGGGGGGCTTGGCCAGCCTGCAAACAGCCATCAGCTCCTCACCCAGGCTGGCCAGGCACCCCAGTGGGGACCCCCACCCTGAAGGGGGTGTGGCCAGCCTGAAAAGGGCCCTCAGCCCCTCACCCAGTTTGTCCAGGCACCCCAGCAGGACCCCCACCCTGAAGGGGGTGTGACCAGCCTGAAAACAGCCCTCAGCCCCTCACACAGGCTGGCCAGACCCGCATGGGGTGAGAGTCCCCACTAGGGGGCTTGACCAGCCTGCAAACAGCCATCAGCCCCTCACCCAGGCTGGCCAGGCACCCCAGTGGGAACCCCCACCCTGAAGGGGGTGTGGCCAGCCTGAAAACGGCCCTCAGCCCCTCATCCAGGCTGGCCAGGTGATCTAAGTAAACATCATCATAATGAGATAAGTCAAACTCATAATCCCCCACCCTGATCCAGGACACCCTTCAGGGCAAACCAGTCGGCCCCCACCTGTGCACCAGGCCTCTATTCTATATAATAAAAGGGTAATATGCAAATTGACCCTAACAGCAGAACAGACTGGGAATGACTGGTCACTATGACACACACTGACCACCAGGGGACAGACGCTCAATGCAGGAGCTGCCCCCTGGTGGTCAGTGCACTCCCACAGAGGGAGCTCTGCTCAGCCACAAGCCAGGCTGACTGCTGCCAGCACAGTAGTGGTGGCAGAAGCCTCTCCTGCCTCCTCAGCAGCGCTAAGGATGTCCGACTGCAGCTTAGGCCTGCTCCCCACTGGCAAGTGGACATCCCTTGAGGGCTCCCAGGCTGCCAGAGGGATGTCTGACTGCCAGCAGGTGGACATCTCCCGAGGGGTCCCAGACTGCGAGAGGGCACAGGCCAGGATGAGGGACCCCCCTGAGTGCACAAATTTTTGTGCACCGGGCCTCTAGTGGCATATAATAACACAGCATATCTTTTGTGATATTTCTGTCAAAGATGCATAATGTGAATCTAATTATGAGAAAACAAAACTGAAAGGCATTCTATTAAAAGAACAAAACTGGCCTGGCCTGTGTGGCTCAGTGGACTAGCATCACCCCATGCACCAAGAGGTCACTGGTTTGATTCCTGGTCAGGGTACATGCCAGGGTTGCTCAATCTCCAGTAGGAGGTATACAGGAGGAAGCCAATTGATGTTTCTCTCTCATCAATGTTTCTATTTCTCTCTCCCTCTCCCTTCTTCTCTCTCTAAAAATCAATAAAAAACATATTTTAAAAAACTGGTCTGTAATCTTCATAAGTCAGGATCACGAACGTCAAGGAAAGACTGAGCAACTGTTCGAAACTGAAGGAAACAAAATATACATCACTAAATGCCACACTTGATTCCAAACAAGATCCCCTTCTATAAAGAACATCAATGGCACGGTTGGCAAAACTTTAATGGGGTCTGAGGATTAGATGGTAGTAAAATACCAACTTTGATCTCCTGATTTGGGTATTTGTCTTGTGATATAAGAATATGCCTTTGAACTAACGTATTTGGGGTTTATGGGACATTATATTAACAACTTACTCTTCAGAGATTCAGAAAATAAACTTTTTTGTACTGTGTTTATAATTTTTCTGTAAATTTGAAATTATGTAAAACATACAAGGCACTGGAATTTATTAAGAAAGCCTGATGAGGTGGAGGTATGAATCTATATATTTTCCGCCAAGGAAAACAAGAATAATAATCACCACCTATATACTGAATATAGTTAAACTACATGAGAATTTGCTAGGTGAGTATCCCCAATCCTACCTTGAGGTCCTAATCACTGGTATTACCTTGCCTTCTGACATTTAGGACTGCTGGGAGTAGAGGCACTTCTAGCAAAGGAAGTTACTTTTTTCCTTTTCAAACTTCAGTGAAAGAAGGAATATGTAAAAAGAAAGATATAAATAAAGCCCAAATTTCTGCAGTAGGTCTCTAGCAAATTTGAATATTTAACTGCAGGGAAAATTTTTGTAATCCTCTCTTAAGGATATGTTTTTATTGAATTATTATTATTATTATTATTATTATTACTATTATTAGAGAGAGGAAGGAAGAGGGAGAAAGAGGAACATCAATGTGAGAGAGAGGACCAGAGATTGAACCTGCAACCTAGGTATGTGCCCTGACTGGGAACCGAACTGGCAACCTTTTGGTGTATGGGATGACACTCCAACCAACTGAGCTACCCGGCCATGGCTAAAAAAAAATTTTTAAGTATAGACATTTATGAAGTTTCAACAAATAGTTCACAAGTACAATTTTTTTCAGAAGTACTCGAAGTTTTTTTAGAATGCTACCTCTTCTCAGAGATAAGAAAAACACACTATTCATTGAATTGGACCTTAAAGAGACCTCTGGAGCTCATCTAAACCGAATACCTCCTGCTAGATTATCACCCCCATCCCCTTTGCTCTGCCCTGGTGGATATAGAGAACAGAAGAAAGTCATCCTCTGATCCTGTGAGCTGCAGGGTCTACAGATAGAAAGGCTGCCCCCTGTGCAGGCCAGCGCAGGCGGCAGCCATGCCCTGCCTGGTTCCCTGCAGATCGCCTGCAGCCAGTCTCGATGTTGATGTTTTATGGTTCACAAGCTCCACGGGCAACAAGCTCTTCAGGACAGCAATGCTTACCTCCTGGCTGGTGGTGATAATCCTCCTGAATTGTGTTGCTATGGACCAAGCTAAATGTGAAAGGGCAAAACCTGCTTTTCATTATACTCTGGGGATATTTATGGGACACACAATGGTCATATTTCACCCCTTCCCAGACTATAATCATCTTTGAAACAAGATTGCCTCTTAAAGTTACCTGTCCAGCTTGTCTTCCCAGGCTTCACCTAATCGACAGAAAGAATATACATCAGTTTCATGTTCCTCTCCCTTGCCCCACCCTCCTATAAGAGGTATTAACCAACCATCAAGTGATTTGACTGAACTATCCCTTCATTTTTTCCTCTCACCTGGTATGAGATGAGAAGGCCCAGTGTGGAGATTGCCACAGGAGAGGGAGACCAAAGACAGAGATCATGCTAAAAATAGAGAAATAACCGGAGAAACCTGTCCCTGGGAAATCTGAATTCAGATGTTTTATACCTGAAACAAACCACAGGAATCAATGAATCTTCATAAAACTGCAGAGTGGGAAAAGACTTTATAGTCACTTGTTCCAGCTGAATTCCTATTCACCATGGATATTCACAGAAGTGTTTGAGCTATATTTACAAAAATGTTTTTCTTTCCTACTTAGATCTACAGGAAGCAAGTTTGTGTAGTCTGACACAGTTCCTATAATTTACCAAATCTTACCCTCTGCCTGGGTAAAGGATATATGGATTTTATATTTCTTAAACCTCTCAATTCCCCTATGAATTATTAGGAGCTATTATTTTTCCCATTTCTCAGATGAAAAAAAACTGATTCTTAGAGAGGTTAAGTGACTTATTCAGAAACACAGAGCCTATGAGTGGCAGAGCCATGGTTTGAAGCCACAACTGTATGATTCTGACAAATTATTTTAGTAACCACATTTTTGAAAACTAATCATTCTAATTGATGCATACAAAGGAATATATGTAACAAATTTATAATGTTCTGGTTATCGATTGCATAATCAACCACTTAAAACTTTGTGGCTTACAACAGTTCTTTATTACTATGTCTCACAGTTCTGAGGATTGATTCAGCTTGGTGGGGCAGTTTCCACTTGGGATTTCTTATGTAGTTGCAGTTAAATGGTTGAGCATCTGCAAGCTCAACTGTGCTGGACACCTATGATGGCTTCTTCACTCATACATCTGATGACTCAGCTGGCATAGCTGGTAAGACATCTCCCCGTCTCCTTGCAGCCCCTCCATGTGGCTAACTTGGACTTCCTCACAGTATGGTGGTCTCAGCATAGTTGGACTTCCTACATGGTGGCTTGCTTCCCCAGGACATGTGTTCTAAGAAGCAAAGAGGCAAATACAAGATTTCTTATGACTTGTGTTTGGCAGCCACACAATCTTAATGCTGCTGAATCCTCTCATATGTTTTTTTAATTGATTTTTTTTGAGAGAGAGAGGAAGGGAAAGGGAAAGACAATCATCCATGCAAGAGTGAAACATCGATCAGCCACCTCCTGCATGTCCCCAACTGGGGATCAAGCCTGAAACTCAGGCATGCGCCCTGACCGGAAATTGGCAACCCCTTCATGCATGGGATGACACCCAACCAACTGAGCCACACCAGCCAGGGCCTGCTGCATCCTCTTGATTATGCCCCCCCCCCCACCACGTGTTCAATGTGGGAGGGAACTACACAAGAGCTTGAATACTGAGTGATAGCATATTAGAGGGCCGTCTTTATAGAATGGTTAAAAAATATAAGCTATGATATGTCATCACATATAATCAAAACACCAGCAGCCATTAATCCACCACTCAACTGAAGAAGTGAAACATTACCAACACCATTGAAGTCATTCATGTACTTCCTCTTGACCAGTCAACCCGTTGCCTTCTCCAAGTGGTAAATGCTATCCTGAATGTGTGTTTTCACTCTCAGCTTTGTTAAAAAACATTGTGTATCTGCAAACTGCTTAATTTTGCTCATTTTAAACTATTTGAATGGTATCATGTAGTATGTGGGCTTTCACTACTTGCTTAGATTCATCTATTCAGTTGCATATGGACTTGACTCACTCATTTTCACTATTGTAGAATGTTTCACTATTGTAGAATATATCATAGTTTATCTATTCTCCTGCTAGTGGATATTTGGGGCGTTCCTGCTTTTTTGCCACTATACACATCATGGCTGTAAACATTCTTGTGCTTGTCTCCTAAGGTACATATATTAGAGTTTTTCTCAGACAAATACTCAAAAGGGAATGCTGGGTCATGGGTCATGGGGAAAATGGTCTTTTAATTAGGTTCCCTGTCTCCAGGCTCACACTCCTCTAGTCCAAACTCTACATTCTTGGTAGAATGATCTTTCTGAAATATAAACCTGGTGTATTCCCTTATTTCAGGGCCTTCAGTGGCTCCCCAGTGACTATCTATACCAGTTGGTCTCAAAATTTTGTGTACATTAGAAGCACCTAGCAAGCTTGTCAAAAACATTAGTGTTCTGGTCCTGCCACTGAAAATTCTGATCCATCACTGAGAGCAGACATGTGTGTTTTAACAAGCTCCCTAAGTAATTCTGCTGCATATCACAACTCGAGAATCACTGCATACACAATGAACTCCATTTCCTCATGTAATGTAAAAATGATTCCATAGTTTGTTTCCTGCCTGAAATTCCAGCTTTATCTCTTGCCTCATCTTGTCAGGGTCCCTCAAAGCCAACAAGGTTAAAGGGCTTAAAGTTCCTGAGATGCCTCCTCTGCTTTCATCCCCATACCATCTACTTCTTATTGTTGTACCTAGAGTTATTTATTGTGGTAATTTCTCACTGTCAGTCTGCTTCTTCTTCTTCTTTTTAATTGATGTCAGAAAGGAAGGGAGAGGGAGAGAGAAACATTAATGATGAGAGAGACTCATTGTTCAGTTGCCTCCTGCACACCCCTTAATGAGAATCAAGCCTGCAACTCGGGCATGTGCCCTGACTGGGAATTGAACCAGGACCTCTTGGTTCATAGGTTGACGCTCAACCACTGAGCCACACCAACTGGGCCGTTTTCTTTACTAAGAAGAAAAATGTTGAAAGTTAAGGAACTTTTCCTATTTCCAATGTATTTCCAATATTTTGCACAGTATCTGTATACTTTAAGAGTATTTGTCAAATTTATTAATTTTCCCAAGTCACAAAACCAGTACATCTGGGATGAGAGCCTAGAGTTCTTTGTTTCTAATTCAGTGATCTTTCTATAACATGCAGTGTGTCTTCATGACTAAACATCGCATTCCTAGTATCTGGACAAAAAGGAGAAGAGTGACCTTCGTTCCCCATTCTTAGGAAAGAAGTACAAATTCTATCCTAAAGGATTTCATTGAAAAGAGTGTATAAATATATGTAAATTATCTTATCTCAATTTCTTTCCCAAAGGACTTGTTTGGTTCTCCAAAGCACAGAAAAGTTAGATTCTATTCACTTTGGTAAATAGATTAACTTTGAAAATCTACCAGTGTTTTTAAAGGCTGCCTTTGGAAAATTCATATATATTTATTTTATCACTTGTCTTGTTTCTATTTGTTATAACTTCATTTACCTTCATTTGCCTTCCATTGTTTTAATAAAAACCCAAGCAGACTGTGAGGCATCTGTACAAAACTACCCATAATTTATAATGCGTTTTTGGGAGATGTTTTCTGGAGATTCCCCCATAGAGCAGAATGCAAATGAATTTGTTATTGTTTTTGTGTTGCAGGTTTGGCTTCTCTAGGGTTAGAATTCCCTCTCAATCAGACTTCTCAGCTCTTGTATGATTTAGTGTTTTCATGTTTCTGAATTTCTGCTCTTTGTAGAAAAACCATGCTGTATGCAACTTCAAATAAAATATAACAAAAAAGGCTTATCTGGAAAATCAATTAAGGTGATTGTTGGTTAAATGAGGTTAATTCCACATTGAAATAAGCCAAGATATTTCCCTTTAGTGACAGATACTATTTTACTAATATGGATTCTTGCTCTGACCAGTGAGCCACAGCAGACAAGTCAAGATGAGAATAATTAATTGAAAGACACATTTCATGAAGCAGATGACATTGACAGAGTAAAAAGTAAGCAAAGCAGAAAAGCAAAGCAGAATTCATGATCTAAAGATGAGGCACTAAAAAAGAATTCAGCTCTTTCAAGTGATGTCGGTATTTTGTTCTGATGCACAGAAATGCAGAAGGCAATTCAACCCTTTAGAGATCTGTTTTTCATCAGCTTTGATCTGAAAATTGAGACAAGTGTTTGGAGTACTGTCGCTGATAAGGAGGAAAGTGATGGCTGGAAGCATACTTGAGCAGAATGTGGTTACTCACACCCTGAGTGATTAGACACTCACTGAATTTTTTTTAAGTCAAATTCCACAAGTCACACAGTTTCAGAAATCATTACACAGAAAAACACCACACACAGTACTTTCATAAGCACAAAGGCTGTCATGACCGCAGAATACCAAAGCATACGCTGTGCACATATTCCCAGTTTCATCTTCAGTTTCTCTTGTTTGTTTCTCGACACTGTTCTTTCTGCCACCGACAGTGTTTATAGTCTCTGCTGTCACATAATGAAACAAAAGCAGAAATCGTTTCTTTTGGGGGTAGTACTTTAGAAAGATACCGGCATCGCTGTGTCTCAGACTTCATTTTGCTTTATTTTTATTCTCCCCTGGGGGAAGGCTATTTCCTTGATCTGAGGACCCTAAGGAATTCTAGGTTAGCAGGTTGATAACTGAAAGGTCAAATTCATTGACCAGTTGCATAGTTGAGATACAATCCAGTGAGACCTAAATTATTATTGACATTTGCCTGCCAGAAGAGAAAAAGACACCCCATAAGCCAACTCTTCGTTGCAATTCTAAAAACTTAGCATCCAGGCAAGAGGTAAACTGATAATGAGTGAAACTCCCCTTTGGCCCGGGCTCAGCTTCTGGAAAATCTGACCATTTTATTCAGTGCCTCTCCCTTTTAGGGAGGCAAGGCTTCATACTGCACAGCTGAGAAACAAACTTCTCTTAACCACTGCTTTAGTTCCCCCCTTTGCATTACTAGCAGATGTGTGAAATCTCGTTAGAGGTGTACCTTTTCGATATCTGTGCTACACGTGCATGTGAGAGAAAGAATTATAGTTAATGAAATCTTTTAAACATTACTCAGCACCCACTAAGTGGTAGATTTTGCAAAGCACTGGAGACACAAAGAGGAATAAAACATAATTATACCAGGCCTCAAGCAGTCGAGGTCTGGTCAGGGAGACAGACCCGCAAACACCTAAAAGAGTATAATGACATAATGTGGCAAATGCTCTAATTGGGCTACACAGGGACCTGCAGGAGAAGACAGGAGAATGAACTTATTATGCTGGGTTTCCAGGAAAAAGGGAACCTGGGACCATGTGACAAAGAGAGCAACGTATTTATCAGCTGAGCTGAAGTTGTCCAGGTAGAGAAGGCATAGAAAGCCATTCCAGAAAGAGAAGCTGGCAAAAGCCAAGGCTGGCTGAGTGTTTGAAAAGGTGTATGGAAAACAACTAGCTTGGAAAATTTGTTATCAGGTGACCTCAGTCGATCTGGGAGGCCTTGGAGAAGAGACCTAATTCCCACTTCTAACGCTGGCATCCAGAGGAACACAGGTGAAATCCACATTAGACTTGCCTTGAATGGGAAAAGAAGTGGAGACAGCTCAGAGGCAACAAGTAGAGAGGTGGGGAGTGTGTGAGAAGGCCAGTGCCCATCTTTTCTCTGCCATTTCTATGTCCTTGCATCTATCTTTTGGATTCTTTTTCATTTTTCACTCATTACTCTGGTCATCAATTTGGTCTCAAACAGCACTGAGCCCCTTGAGTGACTGGGTTCAAAGATGTGTCTGGGCCTTATCATGCTCAAGGGACAGTATTATCTGAATCCTAGGAGAGAGACATAGGCTAGAACAAAAATAGAAGAGACAAAAACTGATTCTGTAGACGTTGGGATCCTGAGGAGGCCAGCTCTTTGGGAGAATTGAGCCCCTGACAGCAGTAAAATTGGGTAGAAAAGCAAAGGTCTGTTACTGAATGACCTGGAACATGTACCAAAAATTATTTCTGACTGAGGAGAGAGAATTTCCATTCTAGTTGGGGGCTTTCCAAAAAGGATTAGGGCAGATTGAAATTTGAATAGAAGAAAGATTTCTCAGGGAAGCCTTTGCTTCTCCCACAATGGGTCATTTGTCATATTCTCTCAAAAAAACATTCCTCTTTCACCATAGCACTTAGCTCACTTTAGATAATTCAGTTTCTTTTCTTTATTATGTGGTTTTTGTTTTTTGTTTTTTTCAATTTTGGAGAAAGAGAGAGACAACCATGTGAGAGAGAAACATTGATTAGTTGCCTCCCGAATGTGCCCCGACCGGGGATGGTACCCGCAACCTGGATATGTGCCCTGACTGGGAATTGAATCCACATCCTTCTGGTGTCTGGGATGATGTTCCAACCAACTGAGCTACCCAGCCAGGGCCAGTTCATTTTATGATTATTTCCTTAATGTCTTTCCCCTTCCTGTTAGACTACAAGCTCCAGGAGAAAAAACACACACTTCTATGTTTTGTTTTGTTTTTTATTAGCATGCCCCTGAGTGCTTAGCAAAGAACCTGGCACATAGTAGGTACTCAATAAATACTTAATAAATGGATGCCATATTGTCTCCCACCTTTTGCGAGACTGAGCCACAATTCTATATGAGGTCATGGCTGTAAAGGGCTGTTAGGTGTTTGACCTATGAGAATGTTGTAGATGGCTTACAGGAGATAAAGAGAAGGATGGAATTTGCTGAGTAAAAGCCTCAGGGGAGGAGTTAGAGTTCTCTGGTAATGTTCCTGAAGGCAGGTGGCCTTCACTCACTACCTTTTCTCCACTCCACCCTCTACCACATTGAATTTCTTTCTGTCCCTTTAACATCACAGATTCTCACCTGTTTCCACGTCTTCACACAAACTATTCCTTCTGCCCCAACTGACACTATCATTGGTTTTGGTAAATTTTTAATGAAACATACCTATGCCCATTTATTTAGATGTTGTCTACAGCTGCGTTTTTGCTACAATAGCAGAGTAGTTGTGGCAGAGAGCTTATAGCCCATAAAGCAGTGGTTCTCAACCTTGGCTGCGCATTAGAATCACCTGGGAATCTTTTTAAAGTCCTGATTTCTGGGCCTCATCCTCCGGAAATTCTGTTTCTTTGTTACTGATGTTGTGGCCCCACCCCATAACAAAGAAACAGAATTTCCGGAGGATGAGGCCCAGAAATCAGGATTTTAAAAAGATTCCCAGGTGATTCTAATGTGCAGCCAAGGTTGAGAACCACTGCCATAAAGCTTAAAATATTTACTATCTGGCCCTCTCCAGAAAAAGTTTGCCAACCCCTGTTCCAGATCAATCTCATAATTTTCAGGAAATATCTATAATAATAAAAGTGTAATATGCTAATTAGATCAGACATCCTTCTGGACATCCTTCCAGACAACCTTCCAGATGAAGCCAAGGCTGCGAGGGAAGCCCAGGTCCCAGGTGCTGGAGGAAAACCAATGCCGGCAGTCAGGGGTAGGAAGGCCTACTCTTGCAAGAATTTCGTGCATCGGGCTTCTAGTAGTGGATATAAAAGATCAAGCTAAATGGTACATGATTAAGGCAATCAGTCAGATCCAGAATGTGGCATATTCTACCCCAGTTTCTTCAACAAATCAATGGTGTTAAAAAGAGGGGAGGGACATTGCAGTTCACAGGAGACTTAACAAACACAGGAAATAAGTAAATGGGTAAAATTTGCCAAATCCGAAACAATTGGGAATGAGTGGTAAGACCTAAAGGAATTCAAATGCAAATGCAGATATTTTTTAAAATGTCATGAATCCCTGTCCTAGCCAATTTGACTCAGTGGATATAGCCTTGGCCTGTGGACCAAAGGGTTCCCAGGTTCGAGTTTGGTAAAAGGCACGTACCTTGGTTATAGGCTCAATCCCTGGCCCTGGTTGGGGCAAGTGTGGGAGACAGCCAATCGATGTGTCTCTCTCACATGAATGTTTTTCTCCCTCCGTCTCTCCCTCTCCCTTCCACTATCTCTAAAAATCAATGAAAAAAATATCCGCAGGTGAGGATTAACTAGAAAAACAACAAAAATGTCATGAACCCCCAAAATCATGTTGACTGACTGAATTTCACTGGACACAAGTAACGGGTGAACTCTCGTGTGGATGATTGCTGCTCCTGAAGGCATTGATTATTATTATTTACTAGAGGCCCAGTGCACAAAATTTGTACACGGGAGGGTGTGTCCCTCAGCCCAGCCTGTACCCTCTCCAATCCAGGACCCCTCAGGGGATGTCCGACTGCCAGTTTAGGCCCCATCTCGCAATCCGGGACCACTGACTCCTAACCACTCGCCTGCCTGCCTGCTTAATAGCCCCTAACCACTCTGCTTGCCGGCCTGGTCACCCCCTAACTGCCCCCCCTGCTGGCCTGGCCACCCCCTAACTGCCCCCCTACTGGCCTGGCCACCCCCTAACTGCTCTCCTGCTGGCCTGATCACCCCTAACCACCTCTGCCTTGGCCCCCGCCACCGTGGCTTTGTTCGGAAGGAAGTCAGACATCCGGAAGATGTCTGGTCGACCCAGTCTAATTAGCATATTATCCTTTTATTAGTATAGATTTATTTCTCAAGCTTCTTCAAATGAAAGATTTGTGATTATATTGTTTTAGTTACAAATAGTTCTATTTCTTACTCCCAAGCCCTGTGGAATTTTATCACTTTGGATTTCTTTTGACTTGCAATACAGGTGTTTTCCCTCCTATGAATGTAGGTAGATGTTTTCTCCAAGGTTAATCACATTATGATTGTCTACCCACACATTCCTAACTTTGTTGGTTTCAAATGTACTATTCCTTTGTTGAAAAAACCTTGTTTAGTACCATCTAAAAAGTTTAGTAAATTATTTATTTGTTCTTCCTTAGAACTAACAAGAATATTAAATGAAGCCTTTTAAATAGTAACCAGAAGCTGCATGACTCAATCTTTGACTAGGAATATGATCTTAATAAAGCTTTAATCTCTAGGTACTTCTCCATTTTGATACTATTTTTCTGTTGCTTCATTCTTTCCTGTGGAGAGCAGCTACAGCATTTGGACAGGTTCAAGCCTCAGACTGACTTGTGGCAAAAACCACATACAAGTCCCAGCTTGGAGGGCAAAGCCCTCCCAGCACAATTATAGTCAAAAGGCTATGGTTGTAAGCTTGACTTTATAGTCCAACCCTGCAGTCCTAGGTAGCTAAGGGATGTGGGCTGCGGGGGGTGCAGCAAGTGCTGCCAAAACCAGGCTTGATAGAGTTCAGAGAATGCCAACAACAGGAAAGAAACAGATTTTAAACTCGCAAGAACATTGTAAACATCTTGCCCTTGTTTTGCTTTGTGTAATCTGACTATAAATAAAGCTTCAGCTTAGGCCAGTGATGGCGAACCTTTTGAGCCTGGTGTGTCAGCATTTTGAAAAACCCTAACTTAACTCTGGTGCCGTGTCACATATAGAAATTTTTTGATATTTGCAACCATAGTAAAACGAAGACTTATATTTTTGATATTTATTTTATATATTTAAATGCCATTTAAAGAAAAATCAACCAAAAAAATGAGTTCGCATGTCACCTCTGACACACGTGTCATAGGTTCGCCATCACTGGCTTAGGCTGTGTCACTGTTTCCTCATCCAGGCACAGTGATCCACCTGGTCCCAACTGTATTCTCTTGTCTGTTTTCTTTAATCCTTCACCGCCCCTCCTCAAGTTCACCACTGGCTGTGCTGGACGCAGCTCACTTTCTACTTGTTTATTATCTTTAGTGCAATTAATAATGAGGCCATTTCCTCATTTTTATAAGAATGAGTGTCAGTCATGGAATGGCTAAGTTGATATACCTTTTTTCTTAAAACAATTTATTTCTCTGTTCTCACTAAATATGTGAGGGAGTCACATGAAGTTCTTGCATGAGTTTGTTTCTTTGGTTCTGCTGATGTCATTTAGCCACACTGTGATTAAAAACCTGTGTTTGTAAAATGCAAATAGTATAATTAAAAATAAAATATGTGAAGTGCTCTAAATTCCTTCTTTTAAAAAATCATATAATATGTAAATTAAATAAAACTATATAAAATAAATGAAAGTTTATCACATGAGCAGTAGACTATGTATAGAATTACAAATGACACATCCTTAAAAAGATGCGTGCCGAAACCGGTTTGCGCAGTGGATAGAGCGTCGGCCTGCGGACTGAGGGGTCCCGGGTTCGATTCCGGTCAAGGGCATGTACCTGGGTTGCGGGCACATCCCCAGTGGGAGATGTGCAGGAGGCAGCTGATCGATGTTTCTCTCTCATCGATGTTTCTGACTCTCTATCTCTCTACCCTTTCTCTCTGTGGAAAATCAATAAAATATATTTTTTTTTAAAAAAATGCCTAAACAGCCCCTTTAAAAACTGAGGGGCAAAAAAAATCAAGAATTTAGTAGATAAATGGGAGGAAGAAAGACACAAACAATTCATCAAGAAGATATAAAATGGTCCATAGCATATGATAATATGTTCAATAATATGTTTTTCACTTAACATTAGAGAAATTCAAATTAGAACAACACTGAGATACAAGTTCTCATCTATGTGATTGGCATTATAAAAAATTATGAGAATGTATTCTGTTGGCCAGGCTATGGGGAAACAGTCACTTTCAGACATTTCTGGGAGAATGTAAACTAGCACAACTATTTTGACAGGAATTTAGTGAGATCTAACAATATTATATCGTCAGTTATCTTTTGACATGATAATTCCACTTCTAGAGAATTTACATTAATAATATATCTTCAACAATATGTAAATTTTACATGCACAGTTACTTATTTTAACATTACTTACAACTGTAAAATATTTGAAACAACCTAAGGTTACTGCCTATGCATACAAGAGTGGTTGAATAACTATGGCATGTCCACACAATAAAGTAGCTGTAAAGAAACAATGAAGATCAACCAAATGACTTGTATGCATGCATATAAGCCTAACCAATGGACACAGACAACAGGGCATAAGTAGGGGAGGGTAATAGGGGGATAAGGATACATATGTAATACCTTAATCAATAAAGACATTTAAAAAAATAAATTAAAAAAAGAAACAATGAGTAAGATCTTTATTAACTGATATAGATTAATTTCCAGGATATACTTTTTTATTGTTTACATTATTACAGATGTCCCCCATCCCCCACTTTTGCCCCCTTCATCCAGACCTCCACCCTCCCCTCCCTCTGGTCCTAACCACATTGTTATCTGTGTCTATGTGCTATGCATATATGTTCTCTTCACCTTTTCCATCCTGTCTGCCCCACCCACCTTCCTTCTAACATCTCCAGGATATATATATAGTATATATATATGGTTAATATCTTTGTTGGGTTAATTTGTATACTCACTCCTGATTGTCTGGTGGGCATCATGCAGGTACAGTCAATTTGCATCTTTCTCTTTTATTAGTGTAGATATATATATGAGTGTGTGTGTGTGTGTGTGTGTGTGTGTGTGTGTTTAAATATGTTTTTATTGATTTTAGAGAGAGAGAGAAAGGGTGAGGGATAAATAGAAACATCAATGAGAGAGTAACATTGATTGGCTGCCTCCTGCACACTGCCTACCTTTTGGTTCTAGGTTCAATTCATGGAAACTCAACCCCTGAACCACACTGGCAGGGCTCCAAGTTATATTTTTAAGTGAAAAAAGCCAAGTGTAGAAAAATATCATAGAATGTATACTATAGTGTGAGAAAATATGCATATATCTTCTCCTGTTTGCAAACAGAAACACAAGAAAGATGAACCAGAACTAAGGAGATTTGTTGCTTAAAGGAAATGGGCAGGGACTGGATGAGAAGAATGGGAGAATAAGAACAGGCTGGAGGGACTGAGGGTAAGATTGGAACTTCTCTGAATTCTGACTTTTGGCATCATGGTAATTCCATTAGCAATGTTATTCATACTCAATAAATAATTAAAATGAATCTGGAAGTAGAGGAAACCCCAAATGGAATATGCACAGAAATATTTTTACTAAATGTGTTTGTCACTGGGGTATTGATTAGCAACTCAATAACTTCTTTATGTGTAGTCTAGAATTGAGCAAATAAGTAAGTATATTGTAGCTAATTAGAGTCTGATTTCTCAGTGTTGGAGAAAGAAATGAGGGAGGCTAGAATGAACCTTGAGGTGATGGTTTGGAATCAGAGGTATCAGTATGAACTCCTAGTCTTTAATATAACTTAGAGATAGAGAAAAAAGACATAAATGAGTGTGTGTGGAATGCACGTGTGTGTATACATGCATGTATTTCTTATCTCTTTTCTCTACAAGAACACTGAAACATTGACATCTGAGCATTGAGCCCACTCAAATGGCAATCAAATCTTTTTTTTTTTTTTTAAATCATTCTCTCATAAAAGAAGCCTAGTCTTCTTGGCTGATTCCAGTGCTGAGGCAAGAAAGTACAAGAGGAGCCTGAAAGAAATTGTGGTGCAAGAAAGTAAGGAAATGCTCAAAAACTAAGGGGGTGGGGGGGGGCATGTGAAAATGACACAAGTGCTCACTTAAGGGAGACAGATAATGATTGAATACACTATTACTTCACTATTCAACAAATGCAGGGGTGAGCAAGAGTAGGTTTAGAGTTGTGAGTACATGAAACACAGAGTTTATTTTTGAATTATATTATTTACCCACCCTGTATTTACTGAGCACTCATGATAGCCCTGGTACTGTGTTAAATAGTGAGGATGGATAAGACTTAGGGGCAAATGTATCTGCCCTCATTCAGTTTGTGGTCAAACAGAACATGACAGATGTGTAAACATGTGCAGCAAAGTGCAGTGGTATATGTGCCATGATAGGCATCTGTTATAAGGTACATTGAGGCAAAAAGGTCAAGTAATTACACTGAAATTATTGAGAAAGACTTCAAAGAACCTATCAATTTGAGCTAAGTTGGAAAGATAACCTAGCAGCAGCATGAAGAACAGGAAAAAAGGAGGCTTGATTGTATGCAGGGCAGATTAGGGGACAATTGCAAGAGTCCAAGCTGCAAGGAGTGAAATCTAGAGCAATAAGTAGAATGGAGAGCATTGAGCACTATGCTGGGCTCATAAGAAGGACTGAGTCAGTATTTATTGAATATGTGTAAGAAGGGACTAATAGAGACAATAAATGTTAAAGTAGATGTGACAGAAATGAATCATTCATTCACTTAACAAATATTTATCATGCATCTACTAAATGTCAAACACTGTTCTAGATAACAAGGATATAGAGTTGATGAAACAGATTCTGCTTTCAGGAAATTTAGATTCTAATGGGGAAGTGAGACTAAACAAATAGACAAATAAGTATGTCAGGTGTGTATAAGTATTTTGAAAAAAAGCGAAGCAGGATAGGAGCACTAGAGAGTAGCAGGAGAGTGGGTTTCTGTTTTTATGTGAGGTGGTCAAGGAAGGCTCTTCTGATAGAGTGTTACATTAACAGAGAGCTGAATGAAGACAGGTGAGAGCCATGTGAGCATCTGGGGGAAGAAGGGTCCAGGAAGAAATAAGAAAGCTAGAGTTTCTAGCACAGAGAGAGAGGGGAGAGGGAGCAGATGAAGGCAGAAAGGAAGAATATGATGAGATGATCTTGGGTAGATTGTGATGGGATGTCTTTCCAGAAGCATAGGTGTCCTAGAGTTGCTATGTGCAGATATTGAAGGGGAGCCCTAGAGCCTCCCTCTGCTGGCAGCTCCATTGATGGTGGAGGCAGTACCTACAGGAGCACACAGAGCTCTGTAGCCCCAGACTCGTGAGGAAAGGGAAGTCGCAAGAGTGACTCCGATAAGTGCCCATTGATGGGTAAATACATTTTTTAAAAGTTATATATACACATGATATATAAAATTCAGCCATAAAAAAAGAAAACTTGCCATTTGTGACAACATGGATGGACCTTGAGGGCATTGTGCTAAGTGAAATAAGTCAAACAGAGAAAGAAAAATATTATATAAATCTCACTTATATATGGAATTTAAAGAAAAACTGGTTGTTTCCAGATACACTGGGTAGGGGGTGGGTGAAATAGGTGAAGATGTTCAAAAGGTACAAACTTCCAGTTATAAGATAAATAAATCCTGGTGATATAATGTGCAGCATGGTGACTATAGTTGACAATACTGTATTATATATTTGACAGTTGCTAAGAGAGTAGATCTTGAAAGTTTTCATCATAAGAAAAAAAATGTGTAACCATGAGTGGTGATGGATGTTAACTAAACTCATTGAGGTAATAATATATACATATATCAACTCATTATATTGCATAGCTAAAATATATGTTATATGTCTGTTATATCTCAATTTAAAAAAGTGACCCAGGCTTCTTTGTTAGATTTTTAATGTCATACAACCAGAATAGATATACAATACAGGAAAATCAGACTGGGAAGATGGCAAATGATTCCAATTTGGATATGTTGAGTTTGAGGTGTCAAGGGGGCAGCCAAAAGGTCATGCTCAGTGGGTGGTTTACATAGGAATCTGTAGCTCAGGAGATATAGTTGGGAAGAAGAGTCACATGCTTATTTGTGATAGTAATATCATGGGAGTCGGTGTGGTCACTCGGGGAGGGGTAAAGAGAGAAGAGGATTGGTGTCAGCACCTGAGGATTACCAACATTTTAAGAAAGGGAGGAAAGAAATGAGTCTGAGGAGTGTTTGTTAGGAGGAGGAGAGATAGTAGGAAAGGAGTATCATCAAAGTTAGAGAAGAGGAGATTTCTCAAGAAGATAGAAATAGTCAACATTGTCCAATGAGGAAATGCCAAATGGGAAGTGAGAACATAAAGACATAGAGCATAGATTCTTTTTTCAAGAAACTTGGATATGAAGGGAACAGGTGAGGGAGGTACTAGCCAGGGGAGAATCAAGGCAATAGAGGTGAGGCAGTTCTTGCTTTTGTCTTGTTTTAAAGGTGGTTGCAACTTGAACAATTTGAAGGCTTGGGGAAGCCTTCTTCAAGAAGCTGAAAATCTGGAGAGGACATAGCTAACTGAGCAAACACTCCCAGGAGAAAATGGGAACAATAGCATTCCCCTGGCTTACAAGTGAGAACTCCCGCCATTTGTAGTAAATTATGATTCTGTCATTATTTAAAAGCTTGATATTTCATAACTTGTAGATTTTTGGCATTATTTTCATTTTTTTTTTAAAAACATTGCATTAAACATCTTGATTACAAATTTTTTTGGTGCCCCTTAAATTTTACACCAGAAGCAAGGCCCCCACTTGCCTCACCCTAGCCCCAGGCCTATTTGACACAGACACACACCCTTTCCACCATGAAAATGTTGATAGGATTAACCATCCTGGAGGGAGGTTAATTCTAGAACAAGTATTGGGGACTAGAGGTATAGGACTTAGGTAGAGATGGACACTTTCTGGGACGCAGGGGTGTGATAGACCTGGATTCTAGGGAAGCAGAAATGCTCAGACTTCCCTTCAATGACACCCTACAGAAAGGCGCCCACAGGGGTCCCCTCGTACAGGTGGGCCTAGGTTTGAATGTGAGCACATATGATAACAGTCCTTAGATGTGCACTGAGTCACCCTTCTATGATCTAACCCCAATTTCTCAGTAAAGTCTTCCTTCTAGTAGTGACAAACTCTTTACTGCCAGCAAAAATGTCCCAGACTCTTGCTAATGATGTCACATTATTATCAAATTATGCGGTACATTGCTTTATTTTAGTACGTCTTTCTTGAAAAGTCATACAGCAAAATTTACGCCCTTCCTCTTGTGATGGCTTTTTCTCTGTCTCTGTCTCTCATACATTCATGTAATAGATTTATGAGTTTCATATCTTTCTACTTTTCTAACAGTACAAAGTGATACCCACACAGTTGATTGACATTGTTTTTATTTCTTGTTGAAACCTAACTTAATTCTTTATTGCTGTTGGTTTACAAATTTCACTGATGATAAAGAAAGAATGAGGGAATCCACTTGTGAGTATCAGAGTTCATAATGTTATAAAAATAGCTAGGGGATGGCAAAATGTCCCACTAGCTAGTCATGTAAACTTAAGTAATTGTGTTGTCCGGTACTAGCAAAGAAATAGACATTCATTCAAACATTCCTTGCCAATGGTGTGATGGTAAACATTTAACAACTGGCTTTCCAGAAAATAAAAAACCCTAATTTTTTTGTGTTTACCAACTTCCATGATATAAATACTCTTACTATGATTGATTCCAAGCTGCCAACTGAACATCACTGAATGTGGAATGGGAAAGAGTTGCACAGTAACACACTCTTATGCGATTTTTACACAAAGAGATACAATGAATATAAATAATCATAAGAGTATAGGTAGTTGTAAAATAACTGGAAAGTGATATGTTAGTGGGAATTCATGACTTTAAAAATTTTTATTCTGATTTTACATAATTTAATTTTTAATAATGACTTATAAAATGCCCCAAAATTTCACAATCATCTTTTGTGAGCCTGTGTGATACAGCTCCAGCACCACTGCTCCTTACTAACCCTAGTGGGAAGGAGTGGGTTATGAGCAGAGATCTGAAGCATAAAACTTGTTTATAGGCCTAGCAGCAGCTGTGAAGAATGGTGACTGCCTGCATTGAAGGAGCAATGACAGAGAAACTGGGAGACTCAGAAAAATCAGCTTTTTAATGCCAGGGTATGAGAGTAATATGTATTATCATGACTACCTTTTTTAAAAATATATTTTTATTGATTTCAGAGAGGAAGGGAGGGAGAGAGGGGTAGAAACATCAATGATGAAAGAAAATCATTGATCTGCCTGCAAGAGGCCCCACACTGGGGATCAAGCCAGAAACCCAGGCATATGCCCTGACCGGGAATCGAACCGTCACCTCCTGGTTCATAGGTCAATACTCAACCACTGAGCCACACCGGCTGAACTCACAACTGTCTTATCCTCTGAAAAAGTGATGATGTTTGACTCTTCTAGTTTTGTGCTATGCAAGTGGGGCCATGCTACTGAATCTGCCCTACTCCGCTGCCCTGCTGTGGAACTTCGTTTGGGAACTTGAAATGTTTTCCTCTCTAGGTTTGGTGCTGGAAAATAGGGGATCATGAAGTCTCAAAAATAATACAGGAAGTTGTTATTTGCAGAGTAATGCCTCTAAGATCGAAGCTCCTTTTAGCAAAGTCAGATTTGGCATGCTTAGATTGGAAGGAAAGTCCCATTCTCCCAGTTTTGTCAAAGTCTGAGTAATTTAGGAAAATGGCTTTGTACTATCTCTGATAAGTTCTTTCTAAATGGGCCATATTCTGAACCCACATTCTCGGTGTTTAGATTAGTGCCTTGGGATTGAAAGGATTGGATCCAGACATGTCCAAATTCTAGTTACTGAGAGGACACATTCAGAAGAGAGGAGGGAAAGCCAAGTACTTAGGTCTGGCGCTTTCTCCCATCACAGCTGGAGGAAAGCGGGGGTGCACAATTGGAAATGCAGTCTGGAACCTATAGCCATTTCTATTTCTATGAGAAAACAATACTGTAATTCAATCTTTTCATAAATGTAGTTATTATACATTATTATTTTCTATTTATGTCCTACTTCATGAGTTCCCATTTTTTAAAAATATTTTTTTATTGATTTCAGAGAGGAGAGAGAGGGAGGGAGAGAAACATCAATGATGAGAGAATCATTGATCAGCTTTTTCCTGCAGGCTCCACACTGGGGATAGAGATCACAACCTGGATATGTGCCCTGACCAGGAATCGAACTGTGGCATCCTAGTTCATAGGTCCACGCTCTACCACTGAGCCATGCCGGCCGGGCCATGAACTTCCATTTTTGTGAGCAAGTTACATTTGTTGCTTCTCTTCTGGCTATAATACCTGCCGGTCAAACAAAGCATGTGTGGTGTAGGGCAATGATTATCCAATCCTCTTCCAGATATAGGAGACACTGCCTAAGCACTCTGCCGTTGTGTTCAGAGTAAGATTTTATTTGATAAAAGAATTTTCTTGGCTCAAAAATCAAGTTTGCAAACCACCAGTAATCAAGAAAAGAGGCTGTACTTGTGCAACATGACAAAAAAGTAAGAAAGAATTAATCTGGAAGCATTGGAAAGTCGCTGTTGGAATTTAGACTATGATACAAGTCCGTGCTTTAAAGCTAAAAGAGATGTGAAGAAAAAAATAAACCTTGATATTAAATTGAAGATTGTTGTCCTGATATTATTCTTACTCAAGGACTATTGATTTTCTTTTACAAAATCAAGCTGTTTAAAAATGGTGTGCTAAGGATGAAACCATATTCAATGACAAATGGACTGCATAAACTATCTTCCCTGGGCCTTATCAAAGCTTTTCACATGGCGCTGGGATGGTTTGTTTTGATGGGCAGAATGGAGTGGGCACCCTTATCTAGCCTCATTATTATGGATATGAACAGGCTCTGAGACTCTCACTAGTTCCACAAAAGAAGATTTTGTAAAATGCAGCCTGATAAATTCTCCATTCAACGAGAGAGCTAAAGAATGTTTTATTCCACCGTACTGTAGTTTAAAAACATCTGACCTGGGTTTCTACAGGAACTTGTTTCTACAGAGAGAATATTTAGGTTGCCATCCTTGACTATTACTCTACCCTCTTCTCTTTCTCCAAACTTAGTTTAAGTCCCCCCCTCCCACACCCCCACATTTAGTAGTAGTAGTCTAGGAAAACCTAGAATGAAAGACAGAGGTTGGGAAAGAAGAAATTGGGAGGTTGGGAAAGAAGAAATTGAGAGCGGTGCCAAAATTGGGAAAAGCATTTCACAGAAACATACTGGTAAGCTTACTTTGTCACTGTATTAATTCATATCAGTCCAACTCACTTAGGGAAAAAAAATAGTAGTTTTAGATCTGAAAGCCCAGGCACCACATTTTCTACCATGGAGGCTCCCCACTTGTTTTCTTCTGGTTTTTTGTGTTTTCCATAATTCAAAAGTTTAAAAAGACTTAACTTGTAGGTTAAGAAAGAAGCCTCTCCTTGGGGTGACCAATGTCAGGCTTTCAATTTACTGACAAGGGTGTTCACTACAGGCTGAGTATTATGCTAAGATTATCTGATTTGTTTCTTATAACAACTCCAAAGAAGGATTATTCCAACTTTGTAGATTAGGAAATTGAAACTTAGAGGGATAAATGACTTACCCAAGGTAACTCAGCTGATAAACGGTAGAAAAGGGATGCGAATGCAGGCAGTGGGACCCAGGGTTTGAGCACTCAGCTGCTACCATACAACGGCAGAGCCGAAAGCAATGCTGGGGGCAGTAACTGCAGCAGCCCTCATGCAGGGACCCAGAGACGACAAAGGATAAAGAGCCCCTGTTTTCCTGGTGGGGGCGATTTGGGGCCCTGCTTCTTAGCATTGTCAATGTGAGGATGTCCAAACCTGTAGAAAGTTTCTGTAAGAGTTTATTTGAGCCAATCATAGTGCACATCTGGAAGCAAGTTCTGAACAGACAGAAAAATGCTTCCCAAAATGACAGCGTGCCGTTTGTTTTATACATTTGGAATTTAGGAGGGAATGTAAGGAAGATTATATGAATGTGGGAGAAAGTAAGACAGGGAGATCTCTCTGATTGGATTACAGGATAGTTATCAAGAATACATGCCCTCCTGAAGGTGGTCACACTCCAGGGTGAGGGGTGGTCTAAAAAACAGGTATTTTGAAAGTGTGTTAACCCTGGCTGGTGTATCTCAGTTGGGTGGACATTGCACCGAAAGGTTGCCAGTTTGATTCCCAGTCAGGGCAAGAGGCATCCGATTTATGTTTTACGTTCACATCAATATTTCTCTTTCTCTCTCTTCATCTCCCTCCCTCTCTCTAAAAAATCACTAAAAATATATATATATTTTTAAAGTGTATTAACCTAAATGCACAAATACAATGGACAGGGCTGGCTTCAGTCAGGAATAACCTTTCACTAGGGAAGTTATAAGCCTGGGGCAGGACTACACACCATGACCTGCCCAGTTAGGAATTTAGGATCAGATCACCCTGTGAGGTTACTTCCCATTAGATTTATTAGAGTCCTTTTTCACCCACAGCATTCATCTATACATAATGCAAAATTTTCTACATCTCTAAAACTTTATGTGCCTTATGTAATAATTTGTATAAGGTTAAATTTGCATGTCAAGTGTAACTAAATAGAATGAGAAAGAAGAAAGATGGGTAGGGTAGATTTTTTTTATTTGGAAGTTAAGAGGGAAAGAATTATAGGAAATAATGAAATTGGAATGAGAAGGAAAACAGAAATTAGGTGAAAGGAACAGTAATCAGAAGTTAGTTCTTACTCAATTATAAAAATGCTTGTACCAGCTTGGATTCTGCTCACTTCTTTTCTTTCCTTCTTTCTCTCCCTTCTCTCCTTCTCTCCTTCTCTCCTTCTCTCCTTCTCTCCTTCCTTCCTTCCTTACTTCCTTTCTTGTTTTCTTAAGCTCTTTCAGATTCTCAGGATCATAAATGTACTCAGGGCATCTTAATTATGATAGTTACTTTTGAGAGGGTTAACTTGAAACACAGGCAGACAGGGCAGGGGTCCAGTGGAAAACAAAGGCAGGTGAAATATAGGCAGGGCAGACACGGCAGTTTGAGCAGCCTAATCACAGGAACCAACCAAGCAGAAATAATAAAATGTTTCTGGACTCAAAGCGGGAGGCATGGAAGACAGGGGAGGGCCTGTAGAAATAAGGTGTATGAATGCATAGAAAGAGAGAGTTCAGATCCATCTGTTGCTAGGCAAGAACAATTGAGGGAATCAATCAGGTGACCACACAGGTAGACATAGAGCAGGCTTGTAGCAAATATATACCCCTAGACTATGAGGCTTCAATGGGCAGCCCACTATTGGGCCCCTCTCCCCTTGAGGGGAGTCAATAAACTTTCCACACTTCTGCCTAAATCTTCTGGTCCACAGAGCTCATTCTTCAGCATCGGGAGACACGACCCCGGGCAAAACACTTCGGCTCACTATTCAGATTAGCAGTTTCAGGGTACTGAAGAAAAGCTAAAAAAGTAAGGAAAAACAGAAAAAAATTCTAGCAGCCACCAAGCCTTGGGGGTAGCAGACATGTGTTCACAAAGTCAGACCTCAAGAAGAACTGGAACAGCATTCAGCTGCTAACATAGTAGTATCTCATTTTTGTCTTCCCCTCCCTCCCTCTCTCTCTATGCTTTTATTTATTGCTATCATTGATTCTCCTTACTCTCCTTTCTACCTCATGGCTTCTTCGTACTCTTGACTTTGACTGCATCATAGCCTTGCCTTCTTTCTATGCACATGTTGATGTGAGAAACGCCCAAACCTATAGGCAATTTTTATAAGAGTTTATTTCAGCCAAACTGATGACAGAGGAAAGGGAGTAAAATCTCACATGCTTCAGAAAGTAAAAGTTTTGCAATACAAAATTACGTGCTCTCTTGAGGGTTAACACCCCCTCTAAGAGGTATTCTGGTATTTCAGAGATGTGTTAACCTAGATGCATAAGAACAATGGATAGACATGGCTGGCTTAAAGCCTTTCAGGAAAGAAGTGATAGGCCTGGGGCAGGACTACCCACCATGACTGCCCAGTTAGGAATTTATGATCAGGTCTCCCTGTAAGGTTTCTTTCTATAGAGCCCCTTTTTTCCCCATCAACATATATTCCAGCTTTTGCCAAACCATCCAAGGAAATCTAGTTTATTCATTCTGAAAGGAGTTTTTAGGGGTGAAATAGGCAGGTTTAGGAAATTTTAGGAATTAGGGTGTCCATGGAAAAAGCACAGGGCTACAGAGCTGCAAATGGTACATTTCCATAAGACAAGGGATCTGGGAGCTGCAGAAGTTACATTTCCAAAAGACAAGGGAGCTTGAGTATAGCAAAGGGCACACATTTACAAAATAAAGGAAGAAAAGCCCAGAGGGACTAGGAGAACAATAAGGGAGAAGAAGAAGGGAACTTCACATACTTCACCTGAGACTTGAGCTCAGGAGTTGCTATAGTGACCATATCAGAGGGGATATCAAGGCACAAAAAAACTGCAGCCTTTATAAACCATAGGGAAAAGGGACTCAATGGGACTCTTCCCCCTCCCCATGTGGGAGTCTGTGCTTGTTTCTCAATAAATTTCCACCTTTGCTATACCATTTTCCTTCCATGGTTTCATTTTTCATCTCCAACAGACAAAGAACCCAGAGAACCATCCTGTCCAGGGGAACACCGCACATTCCAGTCCAAATTTCCCGTTTCAATTCTCTCATTCATTTAGCTTGGATTAGACACCTCTCTTATATGTTGCCTTGGCACTCATTTCTTCCCTGTATTGAATATTTTTTAGAACTGACCAATTCACAAGAACCCCCTTACCTGTGCCTTTCGCTCCCCACCCCCCATAAATGTGGACTTGAAACCAGACAACGAACGAATGGGTCTGGGCTGCCTGTCATTACTTGAGTCAATTAAGTAGAGACAGAGTTGAATTATATATTAGCCTTTTTATTTTCCAATATTGCCAGCAGCATGGGAGAGCAGCAGATCATCCACAAAAATCTGCTCTCCCCTCCCGCCCCAGCCCACCCTATATGCCAGCTGCTTATATTGGGTAGAAGGACAAAGATTACATGGGGAAGTAGGCAAAAGGAATAAGAATGGGTAAAATGGTTGCAGATTATAGGCAATGTGGGCTGGGGATTGCAAATTTTTCCATGATGATAGGCAGTTCTCAGATGAGGAGAATGGATAGGATTTTGAGGTTAATCCCCAAGTCCCAGATGTACAACGTTCAGCCAGGTCAGAATGTGTTTTCTTTAATCAGAATGAAACAATCACGGATAACAGAGCATGATTAATATTTCCTATAACTATAGCTAGTCCTCACTATTCTATTTCTCCCTCGGGCACCTGACAGACCCAAGAGTCACTTAATACAACATGATCCCACTTTCCTATTAGCCCAACCGGCCCCAGATCAGCCAATCAGAGTCACTTCTCAGGCGATTTGAAATAGTAACAGAGAGAACGAGTCAGTCTCTCCAGGTAGCTGAGCCTTAACTTGTGTAACTTGGCTGCCCTTGACCCTCGCCTATTCATATACTGTTTTGTTTTCCTACAACCCAGACAGAATTCAGCTTTCTCACTAGTTTCCATGACAATATCTGATGATCCTGGTTATCTTATAATTTTTGTCGTCTCCGTTATAAATGAGGTGAAGGGGAGAGAGGTCATTCAGTCTCTCCCTCTCCTTCCTAACTCTGTCTCTTCTGGGTCACATTCGTTCTTCCCTTTGTTTTATGCATAGCAGTTTAGAGTAATTGTCTTTTGCAACTTTTGCATGCCCTGAGGGCTCACCCACTAAGCCAATGAGCTTATCAAGGTATTACTTTCAAACTAGATATTCCTCCTCAGGGGAATTCTTGTCAATGTAATTATCTTCTTCAGAAAGGTTTGTACTTGGAAGATGTGACCAGCTTCATAACAGCACTTAGATTGGTGAGCAAAGAAGTCAGTCTTTGGAAAAAAATCAAGAGAAGCAGAGAGGAGAGTCAGAAAGAGAACACTGCTTATGTAGCTGATGGCTCTCTGATTCCTGGTCCCTGTCCTCCCTAAGGTCAGGCTACATTCCTCCCCTTCTTCTATGAAATAGCCTATTACCTAATAATTCCCTTTTAAACTTAGATTAGCTAGGCTATGTAGCAATTGTCACCTAATAACCCAAATTAACATATTCCCCCGATCAAAAGAGCTTCACATTTTTATTACCATTGAGTTATCTTATCTGAGCTCTTCCCTTGAATGAAAGTTTCTTAAGGGCAAGGACTGCATGTGTCTTGCTCACTGTTTTATTCTCACCACTCAGCATGTTTCCCAGATGCATAATAACTACATTTTACTGACTATACAGTATTGACTGCCAGTTTTGTACTATGCACTGGGATTACAAAGATGAAAGACGTGATCCTTGACTTCACACTGCTTCAAATCCAGATTACTCCCAAATCGGTCCCGTTCTACTTCTATGTTAACTGTCCTTGTCTTGATAGGACTCTGAGCTTTGGTGAAGGGGGCAGTGTTAGCTCAGGTACCAAATCTCACACGGGGCAGGAATAAAACTGGGCCTTGGAGACAGCTAGAACCAGGGGCAAATATGGTCAGGACTCTTCACCCTCTCTTGTCTCCATAGGTTGACTTCACCATGTCAAACTTATTTCCTCCTAAGTAAGGTATAGCAACCACCAGCAGTTTTCACACTTCCCGTATTCCAACTATATTATGATTTTCAATGGTTCCAGTTTGAAAAATCCTGGGGAAGCCCTCCAATTGATTCAGCTTGTGTTAAGTATACTTCCCTGGGCCAATTATGGTGGAGGGAAAGCACTAAAAATATTTCGGTTTGGCCTTCCATTTCTACACCAATAATGACCAGCAGGATCTGTAGGATGGTGGTACCTTACAATCCTAGCCACATGGATGGGTCATGGCCAGAAAGGGAGTGAGTATTCTTTCGGGCAGACAAAATAAAACATGTCAGCCACTCCATCTCCCTAGCCTCACATTCATTAACTCCTTCCCTGACTTTATTTAATAAATATCTATTAAATTCTCATTTAGTGCAAAGCATTGTGCTATGCTCTTAGGCTAAGCATTTACATTTTATATATCAAAAATAATTTTAAAAGGGAAATAAATATCTTTTCTTAATTCCTGTAATCATATCTTAAATTTCCCTTCATTTATTTTCCAGAGTCACAGCATAGGGAAACCTTCAAGCACTGTTTTATTCGGACCATCCCAGAGCACATGAATCGGGTGATTTTATCTTTTGTTCCTATCCTTGCCATCCCTAATCTGTCAGGCAGTCCTGAATCTATACCATCAGGCTTGTTTGTTCTACTTCTCTATCCTTTTATCATGGTTCCATTAACTCACATCCAAGGATGTCAAGAGAATAAATAGCCCAATAAAACAAAAGAATCTACTTCCAGATTTAAGAAGAAAGAAACATATAAGAAATACATAAATCATACTGTGTGACAATAGCCCAGAAGATTGCATGGGAAGATCTTTGTGTTTTCTATTGAAAACATTGCATCAGCATTTGACAGCTGGAGTTATTGTATACTGAACACCGAAAAGGAGGGATGGGTGTCAGAATAATTTTTCCTGAAATAAGCACAATTCCATGGAGGATGACCACACATTTTCGCTGGTGACCATCTTATAATGGGGGATAATTTAAACATGAGTCTAGCCTACGTTTTGTCTAAGAAACTCTTAATCGTGACCATTTCCTCCTTATAAAACATGTTCCCTTATAACATGTGTTTGGTCTGCCAAGTCCTATCACTTAATGTCACACCTACATAATGGAGACTCATGTCTCAATGAACTCTTCCCAGATAAACAGAGGGTGCTTGTCCAAGAGTAATAAACACCTGGAACACAGGTTGCTAAGAGTGCAAATAGAGATAAATTTGTTAGCCTGACCTAAATGTTCTCCGGATCTCAAATTAATCTAATGTTATCTGACATTGGACACTTTCTCTATCTAAACCAAAAAGACCCCTCTTTGTTCAGGGCCTCATCACTCTTTTTCAATAGGAATTGTTTACCTGCTGCTTCAGTAGGTACATTGCAACTTCCAAGTTTAGCGTCCAAACTATAGCAAAATATAACTCTCAGTCATTCTAAATCAAATGCTTGGTTCCTAGAGTCAACACTAATGTAAGGCTAAGGCTAACATCAAAGGGGAACTTTTTTTTTTTAATTCTCTGCCTGACTTGAATTAGAAATAAATTATTTTAGCATTTTAAAATGCACTTTAGAGATCTCTTAATTTAAGTTCATGGTTTTACAGTTGGAGAAACTCAGACTCTAAGAAGCAATTTATTTCCCCAAGGTCACAAGGACCTTGGAAACAGAGTGTAGCTCACACCAGAACATTATTTTGAGAAACCAAGATGGCGGCATAGGTACACACCGGAGATTGCTGCCTCGCACAACCATTTCAAAAATACAACTAAAAGACGGAACGGACATCATCCAGAACCACAGGAAGGCTGGCTGAGTGGAAATTCTACAACTAGAAGGAAAGAGAAAAGCATACCGAGACTCAGAGGAGGCGCAGTGCGGAAGTAAAATACTAAGGCCTCACCCTCAGATCCTCTTATAAAAGCCTAGGCTTTTCTGACTTGACCGACCATCCCAGATACCTGCTAAAAGAGTCACGGACATGATGCTGCCTCCCATGGCCCTGCCCAGAATGTCCTGGATGCTGCTCTCCTGCCTGATGCTCCTATCTCAGGTGCAAGGTGAAGATACCAAGGAGGAGTCTCTTCCAAAGATCAGCTGTCCCAAAGGCTCTTATGTCTTTCGCTCCCACTGCTATGCCTTGTTTAGGACACCAAAAACCTGGCCTGACGCAGATTTGGCCTGCCAGAAGCAACCTTCAGGATTTCTTGTGTCTGTGCTCAGTGGAGCTGAGGCATCCTTCTTGGCCTCTCTGGTCAAGAAAAACTTGAACAACTGCAATTACATCTGGATTGGGCTCCATGATCCCACAGAGGGCTGTGAGCCCAATGCAGGTGGATGGGAGTGGAGTAACAATGACGTGCTGGATTACTTTGCCTGGGAGAAGGACCCCGCCAGCATCTTAAACCCTGACCATTGTGGGAGCTTGTCAGGAAGCTCAGGATATCTGTCACGGAAAGATTATGACTGTAAAAAGGAGTTACCTTATATCTGCAAGTTCAAGGGTTAGGTCAGGTGAAAACCAATGACCTGAGTTTCATAAATAGCTCATCATGGACATGGGACCAAGTGAGAAGATTCACCCAGGAAGATAATATTCTTCCCACACTTCAAACTTGACCACCTCATTCTGACCTTCCATCCTCCCCACCCTCTTTTCAGGCTCTGCTCAGAATTATGTAACATGTATTTTGAAAGAGCAATAATAAAAATTTAGTCTGTTAAAAAAAAAAGAACATTATTTTGTTTTACCTTAATTATGGAGAAAATAAAACTATTTAACTGTTCAAAATATGCTCTATACATTTTAGTATGTTTAGTTGTGACAAAGACATTTTTTTGTTGTTGTTGTTAATAGAAAGCTGAATCAACAAACAGCCAGCAATATAGATCCTGCTTCTTCTATAGATGCACAGTTACCAATTACTTACCTTTCTAGGAAATAAAGATTCAGTACACCAAGGTCTGAGAGGGAGAGACAATGTAGGGGCAGGGGATGGGGGGAGGGCGTATCAGAGACCACTAAGAAGATCATCAGCTTCAGATTTGGAAAACACCTGCTCCCATCTCCCCTTTAGATAAGAACAGACTTATTGCTATTATAATTTAACATAATCTAACCTCTGATGTCCTCCCAGAGCAAGCTCTGACATGCAGTTTACTGCTCGTAGGAACCTATTCCTCTTTTCTGATCAAAGCCTGTCTGCTACCGTCTGGAAGCCTGGGGTTTGCAAACAGCAGCCTGCTGACAGACTGAAATAAAGGCTTTTCCCTTGACTCCCACTGGAACTTAACCGGTCTTCTGGCTGGAACGGGAGAGATGGGTTTATAGTAGGACAAAAGGACCACTGGAGTCACACCTCATGTGCCTCAAACCCATGAGTCCAAAGGGCTGTGTGATCACTGTGCTCCCTGCAAACCCTTCTGAGCTTAAACATTTCCTTTGTTCACCATTTTGACCAGCTGGTCAGTCTCTCCCCTTTCTGGCTCTGTCTACCCTCTCCACAGGATTTCCATACAAAGTCACAGATTTTCCCAAACATCTGCCCATTTAATTTATTCAGAAGTGACAGTTCTCCCCCTAAGTCTGATCTCTTAAGACAGATTATTTAATCATGTATTTTGTTTAACATCAGAATGAAATTTAAATAAAAGGAAATTCACTAACCTTTTCTATGATCTTTGGAAGGCAGACTGCAGAAATGGTAAATCCAGTGACAATACTATACAGCAATGAAAAAGAATGAATTCTATCTATGTGCACATCATGGATAAGTCTCCCAGACATAATGAATCTCCCAGGTGAGCAAGAGAAAGGGGACACAAAAGAGTACATGCTGAAAGATTCCGTATTTATCAAGTTCAATAGCAGCAAACCTAATCTTTGGTGATACGGGTCACAGAGTGGTTGCTGTTGGCAGGGGTATCAACTGTGAGTGGGCACTGAGAGCTGCTGGTGCTGCCAGGAAAGTTGTCTTGATCCAGAAGGTGGCAAAATTAATTTATACTTCTTTAACTACCCACCCAGTTGTAGATGTAAGATTTGTGTACTTTATATAAATGCATATATAATATGCTTTCATTTTAAAAGTTATAAAAGTACCTGTATTTAAAGAAGTTTCTTTTTTGAGATTCAGTAACTTGCTACAGCTTCTGATTTATATAAGGAGGGTCACCATTACCAATTTCCTTTTTAGGATGCAAAACCGTCTGTAGTCCTAGTCTTTGTCAGTGGGGAGGCCAATGGCTCCCCCGGCTTGGTTGCTCCTTTGGGGCAACCACAGCCAGGCTGCCCTGCAGAGAGGGTAGGCAGCACACCTTCTCACTGCACTCAGCTTAGTCTCCCAGTGTTGCTCTGATCAACTGGTGTCTTCTGATCAGAATCACATTCTTGACATTCAGAGTATCTGCACATCTTTCTGGATATGCCAGACATAACCAAAAGAACACCAGAAATCCTCCTTCAAATATTTAAGAATTAGTTTACAAACAACAACATTTACAAACAGCAAAATATATTGTAGTCAATTCATAATCCTCACAAAACTAATACAAGAAACACAAGAATGGGATCCCATGATTAGAGCACACACAAAAAATCACTTGTTTTCCCATATCCATTGTCTTTGTTCATTCTGGTCTACATAGATATATAATTTAAAAGATTTTTTTTTTATATATTTTATTGATTTTTTACAGAGAAGAAGGGAGAGAGATAGAGAGTTAGAAACATCGATCAGCTGCCTCCTGCACACCTTCTACTGGGGATGTGCCCGCAACCAAGGTACATGCCCTTGACCGGAATCGAACCTGGGACCTTTCAGTCCACAGGCCGACGCTCTATCCACTGAGCCAAATCGGTTTCGGCAAATTTAAAAGATTTTAAAAGAAGATGTAATTATATTTATAATAATTTTACTTAACAATTCATCATATAATTTTGAAACATATTTCATTTAAATTAATGTATTATTGTTTATTCTCACCTTGTAAAGCATTTGATGTGCTTTCCAGTTTTAGGGTGTTATGAACAACTAGAGGCCCAGTGAATAAATTTGTACTTGGGTGGGGACCCTTGGTCTGGCCTGTAATGTGTGTGTGGTGGGGGCAGGGGATGGGGTCGTTGGCCTGGGGAGGGACCTCTGGAGGTTGGCTGTGGGAGCACACTGACCAACAGGGGTCAGCTCCTGTGTTGAGCGTTTGCCCCCTGGTGGTGAGTGCGGTCATAGCAACCAGTCGACCAGTTGTTCTGTCATTCAGTTGCTTAGGCTTTTATATATATAGATGAATATCTTCAAGTGTGTAGCTTTTTTTTTTTATTGTTTCAACATTGAGCATAGTTTAAATTTTCAGGGACAGGATTACTGTGGGGGAAAGACTTGGATGATATAGGCAAAATCGCTTTAGAAAAATATTACACTGATTTCTAAGCTGCTACAATGTGTAATGGCAAGCAGTTTTACCACAGTCTTGCCAACATTAAGCTTTTTTTACATAACAGCTTTATTGAGATATCATTCACATACCACTCAAACCCATTAGCAATCACTTCCTATTTGTCCTCCTCTTAGCCCTTGGCAAAAACTAATCAACTTTCTGTTTTTATGGATTTTTCCTATTCTGGACATTATGTATAACTGGAATCATATACTATGTGATCTTTTATATCTGGTTTCTTTCTTTCTTTCTTTCTTTTTTTTTTTTTAGGTTCATCAATGTTGTAACATAAATCAGTATTTCCTTCCTTTTTATGGCTGAAAAATATTCTATTATATGGATACTAGAGGCCCAATGCACGAAATTCATGCAAGAGTAGGCCTTCCTTCCCCCAGCTGCTGGCACTGGTTTCTCTCTGGCACCCGGGACCTGGGCTTCCCTCGCAGCCCCAGCTTCGTCCAGAAGGATAGAAGGACTTTCGGAAGGATGTCTGGTCTAATTAGCATATTACACTTTTATTATTATAGATAAAACTTTTCTTTATTGATTCATCAGTGGATGGACATTTGGGTTGTTTCCACTCTTTTGCTATTTTAAATAATGTTATTATGAGCATTTGTATACAAGTTTGTGTGTGGCATATTACATTGATTTTTGTTGAACTACCCATGCATTCCTAGGATAAAACTTACTTGGTCATGGTGTATAATCTTTTTTTTTATATGTTTTAAGACTTGGTCTACTAGTATTTTGTTGAAGATTTTTGCATCTATATTCATAAGAAATAGTGGTCTATAGTTTTCTTGTAATATTTCTGTTCAGTTCTGACATCTGGGTAATACTGCACTCATATAATGATCTGGGAAGTGTTTCTTCTTCTATTTTTTGGAAAAGTTTGTGAATAATTTATGTTAATTCTCCTTTAAACATTTGATAGAATTTACCAGAATGTAATTTCTTTTCTACATTTAAATGGTATAGTATTAACGCAGTGTTATTTTAGCTTCTATTTCTTTGATGACTAACAAGGCTAAACATTTTTCCATATGTTTGTTTGCTAATTATCTCTGTTGGTATGTACTGTTTATTCATGTCCTTTGCTCATTTTCATAATAGGGTCTCAGTGGCGTTCTTGTCAATTTTAATGAGTTTTAATAATAGTAACACTCAGAACATTATACTTTAATCTAGTAATTTTTAATTGTCCGGAATTATTAATATATTTTAGTCAGAGGGAAGATAAGTCAGGTTTTAAAAACACTTCTATTTATAATAATTTTCTCACTATTTTATCCTATTGGCATGCAAAATTATTCTATATTAAAGGGGAAAACAAGAGGTTAAAAATCTAATTAAAATAACTTTATATTCTTTATGCTCAGATCAATTTTTTAAAATTTATTTTCTTGCATATTTATTTGTTTTTACTACACATATCAAATACATAAGGTTTTACCCTTTTTCTGAGTTCTCACTGGTGGTTCCATTTAGTGAATTTGACTTATTGAGTACTATGCCTATATGCTCCATTTAACATCAAATTCAACTTCCTCCGACTTTTTGTTTAACCCCAGATGACATCAAAATGATAATCAAACAATTTAACTAATATGTACATTAAAAATTAATCCTGTTTACCATGCTAATGAAGAGCTAATGAAGAGGACTTGATGAGTCCTCTACAGTGTCAAGCATTTGATTAAGACCAGTTCGTATACAGTTTAATTAGAGGATTTTAAAATAAATATTCTACACAGGCCTATCACAATGCCTGAACATCTCCCATTAAACATGTATTATTTCTTTCCATTTAGAAATATTAATAATAGTTAGATTTATTATATACTGGTTAATATACCCACCTACATTGCTGCAAATTAGTCAAGAGAGTCAAGTAGTAGGACACCCCAGTAAGCTCTGTTCAGGGTCAGGGACAACTCACAAAAGGCAGAAAACTACTTAAGCAGCTGTACCTATGGAGGCTATGAAGATTGCTAGCCCCTGCCTCCTGATACTTCCTCTTGGCTACAAGGCACTTTGATTCATATCCCACCTTCCTTTTCTGGATTCTGACATGCGACCCTCCTTTCTACAGAGAGAGAGAGAGAGAGAGAGAGAGAGAGAGAGAGCGCAATTTGTGATGGGACCTGGAAAAATCTTATTCCACATATATTTCATGTGGGAACTATGTGTGAGAAATTGGGGATGTGTGTGGATGAGTTTAAATGCAAAAAAAGTAAACAAAATACCAGAAGTACAAAGGGGGACTTTTGCTAGCACAGCTCAGGAACCAAATCACTCCTTTTTTTTAAATCCTCACCCAAGGATATTTTTTCCATTGATTTTTTTAGAGAGAGTGGAAGAGAGGGAGAGGAAAGCAAGAGAGAGAGAGAGAGAGAGAAAGAGAGAGAGAGAGAGAGATTGCCTCCCACTCGTGCCCAAACTGGGCCCAGAGATCAAACCTGCACCTGAGGCACATGTCCTTGCGGGAATCGAATCCATGATCTTTCTGTCTGCTGGCCGACACTCTAACCACTGAGCAAACCAGCCAGGGCACAAAACAAATCACTCTTAAAACTTTCCTTAAGAAAATAAGTTAAACTGGCTAGTGTAGAAGATTTTGCTTGGCTTTTTGCACTATTGACAGAAACAAAATTACTGTTTTTATTTCCTACTCTTCTGTCACATCAGATGGGTGTACATATAGTTATACAATGTCTTCACCTTCCAGACCTGCAGGAACAATGTTCAGGCTAACTATATAGAGGAAAAGAAGTTTAATCATTTGTTTTAATCATTCTTGTGTTTTCCCTTCTTCTTTGGTCTATTTCTCCTCATCACAAATGTCATTATTTCTATAAATTTCATTCCTGTAAGAAGCATTCCCACAGAATATATATCTATATGTGCAATTTAATCAAGTAGAGCCATCACTAGAAACTTGCTATACAATGTATTTTTTAAATATGTTTTTATTGTTTTTAGAGAAAGAAGAAGGTCAAGGAAGAGAGAGAAACATTGATGAGAGAGAATCATCAATTGGCTGCCACCTGCATACCCTCCGCCAGGGATTGAGCCTAAAACCCAGGCATGTGCCCTGATCAAGAATCAAACTAGGGACTTCTTGATGCACGGGGTGATACTCAAACAACTGAGCTACACCAGCCAAGGCACTAGACAGTATATTAAATAAAATTCTTTTTTCCCTAAGTTATTCTCATCCTATTTTTTTTTAACTAGGCAAGGCTAAAGGCTTTATCATTTATGTCTTTATGATCTACACTAATAAAAGAGAAACATGGTAATTAGCGTACGAGCGCTACCCTTTTCATTGGCTAATCAGTGAGTATATGCAAATTAACTGTCAGCCAAGATGGCGGCCGGCAGCCATTCACTGAAGCGAACATGAGGCTTGCTTGCTTCAGTGACTGCGGACTCCAATGTTCCCCTCCTCACTTGCTGGCCTCTCAGCTGCAACTCTAAGCAACTATGTACTATGTTGCAAATAAGAAGCTAAACAAAACCCCAGAAACCGGCTTTCATTCAGCTGGGCTTTAGCAACATTGTATCGATGCTTTCAGAGGCGAGGCCTCAGAGCTAAAGCTGGCACAGAATGAAAAAAAAAAAGAAAGGATACAAGGAGCGGTTGGAATCTTCAGTCACTTGCTTCTGGAAAACAGCCCTCAGCCCCTCACCCAGACTGGCCAGGCACCCCAGTGGGGACCCCCACCCTGATCCAGGACACCCTTCAGGGCAAACCAGCTGGCCCCCACCCATGCACCAGGCCTCTATTCTATATAGTAAAAGGGTAATATGCCTCCCGGCACCGGGATCAGCAGAGCAGCGAGGCTCCCGGCACCAGGATCAGCGTGACAGGGGCCAGCGCCCAAACTCCCTGATCGCCCTGCGGCTCTGTGTGTGACAGGGGGCGGGACCACAACCTCCCTATCTGCCCTGCTCTGTGCCTGATAGGGGGGAACTCCCCAATCCCCTGATTGCCCTGCGGCTCTGTGTTTGACAGGGTGCAGCGCACCAACCCCCTGATCGGCCCTGCTCTGTGTGTGACAGGGTGCGGCGCCCCAACCCCCCCCCCCCCCCAACGGGCCCTGCTCTATGTGTGATAGGGTAGAGCCATAACCTCTCCATCGGCCCTGCCCTGAGTGTGACAGTGGCGGTGCCCCAACCCCCTGATCGGCCCTGCTCTGTGGGTGATAGAGGGTGGCGCCCCAACCCCCCTCCACGGGCCTTGCTCTGTGTGTGACAGGGTAGAGCCATAACCTCCCCATTGGCCCTGCCCTGAGTGTGACAGGGTGCAGTGCCCCAACCCCCTGATCCGCCCTGCTCTGTGTGTAACAGGGGGCGGTGCCCCAACTCCCCTATCGGCCCTACTCTGTGAGTGACAGTGAGAGCTCCTCAACCCCCTGATTGGCCCTGCTCTGTGCGTGACAGGGTATGGAGCCCCAACACCCCTGATGGGCCCTGCTCTGTGCATGACAGGGGGTGGCGCCACAACCTCCCCATCGACCCTGCCTTGAGTGTGACAGGGGGCAGTGCCCCAACCCCCCAATCGGCCCTACCCTGAACGTGACTGAGGGTGGCATCGCAACCTCCCGATCCGCCCTGCTCTGTGCATGACAGGGTGGCGCCCCAACTCCCCAATCGGCCCTGCTCTGAGCCTGACCAGGGGCTGCACCTAGGGATTGGGCCTGCCCTCTGCCACCCGGGAGCAGGCCTAAGCCAGCAGGTCGTTATCTCCCGAGGGGTCCCAGACTGTGAGAGGGCACAGGCCGGGCTGGGGGACCCCCCCCCCCCCCAGTGCACAAATTTTTGTGCACCGGGCCTCTAGTCCTTATAAAAAAAGGTACCTAACCACTGTGGGTCTCAGTTTCCCCGTTCTTAGTAGCAGTATAATTCTTCCCTTTTAAGATTGTTGAGAGGGTCTACCAACTATTTGTTCCAGACCTCTTAGCAAATGTAGCAGGAATAGAGGCCGTTAGCCAAAGGGCAGATAGAAGGCAGCATAGGACAGAGGAGCAACATCAAAGATCCAGCCCTGTCTTCTCTGCTGCCCAGATGATTCAGTAACTGAAAAATCACCCTGGGTGAAGGGAAGGAGAAAAGAGAGAGAACAAATCCTGGAATGATGTGACTATATAAAACCATGAGTAACCAAGCAAATCCTGGTGTGACTGTGTCCACCATGTATTAGCCAGATTGACTGTTTCTCATTAGCCTGCAGTTGTGAGGCTCCTTTCGAGTAGCCAGAAAGATGCCACAGCCTATATTACTGTCTTCAATCATAGTTGGATTTAAGTTGACAAAAGAGTTGGAAGATTTGGAGTGGAAGGTTTTAGTACCCTTTCGTCTTATTATTATATTCTCGTGGACATCCTAACCATTATTATACTCTAGGTGTTGAAAATACTCAGAAAAATTTGTGTCACTGCTTAAAAACTTTCTCCAACCCAAAGTCACCATTTATGTTTGAGCGGTTGCTAATGAAAGCATTCTGCCCAAAGTTTAGGATAAATGTACCCTTTACTCACCTTACTCATATAATCACCAAATTATGAAAGCATCTACAGTCCTAATTGTATCAACATTACAATTAATTACAACTAGGTCATAAGAACTTGAGATAGATAATAAGTATTGTATTACCATTAGAACAGCTCAGAGAACAGAGGTCAAGAGTTGGGTTTTCATACCAACTAAAGGCTTCTAAAAGCTTTAACAGAGGAAGCTGTTTGTCAACTCTAACTTCCAGTGAGATGGATATGTTTTATTTATCTAGGGAGTGCACATTGATGCTGTGAAGGAAGCAGTTCCCTTCCTATAGACAACTTGCTTATTGCCATTAGCGATGAAGCTTCCGATAAGAGTCAAGACTGTGCCTTCACATTATTTCTTCCTACAACTGTGGGCCTTTCTCAGCACTTCAGCAAGATCAGCAGAATGAAGAGCAAATGAAAACCCAAAAACAACTGGAAGGAAATGGAAGTACCTTGCTTCTCATTATGGTATTTAATTGAATCAAAAGGTTTTCTCTAAGTTTAGTGCAAACTCATTTGGCAGCAAAGCATGAACTTATATAAGACTGTTTATTCTACTTAGTATGAATATTCATTCATTTCTCCACAGAAATAACAATGTGCTTGATTACAGGGGACAGGCCTGTTGGGGATGTTATATTACCTATCAGCACATTGCATAAGTTATATGCATTAAATTATCTTCCTGAAACCTAAAAAATTCTGAATTCTAAAATACTTCCAGCCTCAAAGGTTTTAGATAAGGAAGTGTGGGTTTGTACTCGTTTTCCTACTTAGATTATATAGAATTATTCTAGACATTTTTGCTTTATATGGCATTATGCTTGGCCTATATTCCTGATCCTAGTTTCCTCATCTGTATCCATAAATTATAACATTTTTCATCTTAACCAGACTACTATGTAATTAATAATAGCTAAGTACTTAAAATAATGTGTGTATACATATGTGAGAAACATACTAGCATATATTTATGGGTATACAAATACATACACACACTACTATAGGCAAAACCTTGAATTTAGTAAATAGAGGTTTCTAATTACTTGGTTTAACAATCTATTTCTCAGAGGCAAAGCTTTAGTCAAGAGCCCTGGCAGCAGATAGGAAAGAGAGCCACTGAAACATCTGGTTTTAAAGAGGCTCTGTTCAGTCAGGGAACACACAGATAGTCTCCGAATTCCTGACTATCTAAAAGGAGGTTGATATTCATACTGGAAACCAATTTATTTATATGTTGTTTAAAGAGCTTGTATGTGACATCTATATCTACACTGAGCACTGCGTATTTCTTCTTGGTTACATTGCATGAATAGGTTAGGTTTATATTATGTTTTTCAAAGAGCTGCAATATATATTGCCTATATTTCATTTTGCATAATGGGGATAATAGTAATAATAGCCATATCAGGAGTTGTTTTGAGGATTAGATAGCACATTAAATGTCAAGCCCAGTGCATTCCACATGGTACTGTGTGAGGTAATATAGCCAGCATGATTACCCCCACTTTTCAGATGAGGCCCAGAAACTGTAGGTAGCTTGCCCCAGGACCCATGACTAGTAAACTGAAAAACTGACACTTGATGTTATTTTGTTGGTAGCAGTTGGTGTTCTTTCCATACCACCTCACTTTCTAAAATAGATGGTGATATCTTTTACCATAGCTTTTTGCAAAATGAAAACAGCTTTGTTATTTTTACTGAATATTTAAATAATACATGCTCACTATATAAACAATTGCACAGATCTAAAATTGGATACTATAAAGAAAAAAATACAATTACTTGTCATACAATCACCCAGAGAAAAACAAGTTTAATGAGGAATATGATCTGTAAGACATTTTTCTATGCATAAACACATGTAAATAAAATGTCTCAATTAAAACAGGGTAATAATATATCATGTTTTATAGTGCAGTTTTTCATGTAATTATATATAGATACTTTTCCATATCAATAAATATTTTATATTTATGAATTTCAAAGTATTTATTAAGATATATAAAATTGCACTGAAGATGCTACCTCATTTATTCCTAAAATCCACAAATAGTAAAAAGATAATCTGGCCAATTCATGGCGGACTCTCTACGCCTTCACTTCACTTTGGGCAATTTTTCAATTAATGGGCAAGGGCTATGAGTCATCTGAAAAGCAGAGAGAACATGGCTGGGTCCTTGATGCCACTGCTTTGTTTTATGCTGCCTTTTATCAGCCCTTTGGCCAACAGTTTTAACTCTTACTACATCTTCTAGGGAGTTGGAATCATTGCTTGACAGATGGCAGTCAGATTGTACAATCTCCACTGATTTTATTTCAAACAAAAAGATTTTTAAAGTGTTCTCACCATCCCACCTCTCTTAGTCTGTTCATTGTTATAAGCAAAATACCATAGACTGGGTGGCTTAAACAACAGACATTTATTTCTCACAGTTCTGGAGGCTGGGAAGACCAAAATCAAGGCACCAGCAGATTTGGTGTCTGATGGGAGTCTGCTTCCTGATTCTTAGAAGGCTGGCTTCTCACTGTGTCCTCACATTCCTGAAGGGGCAAGGGAGCTCTCTGTGGTCTCCTTTATAAGGGCACCAATTCCATTCATGAGAGCTCCACCCTCATGACCTAATCACTCCCAAAGCCCCCATTTCCTAATATCACCACTTTTGGGTGTTAGGCTTTCACATATGAGTTTGGGGGAACACAAACATTCAGTCCATAATACCATCTGTACTCTCTCAGCTGCTTTTCCCATGCCAAACTGAGGTTGTCCTTGAGACCACCTGTGGACACATCTAATACAGTCATTGCTATTCTACTGTTAGGGTACCATGCTAGGGTAGACTGAACAATGATCCCCAAAGATATTCACATCCTCATTCCAGAACTTGTGAATATGTTACCTTACATGGTAAAAGGGACTTTGCAGATATGATTAAGTTAAAGATCATGATATGAAGATTATACTGGATTGTTCTCCTGGACCCAATGTAATCACAAGGCCCTTACAAGAGGGAAGCAGGATGATCAGAAGCAGAAAAGAAGATATGATGATGGAAGCTCAGAGAGAGAGAGAGAGAGAGAGAGAGAGAGAGAGAGAGATTATGCTGCTGGTTAAACTGGGCAAGGGGTCATGAACCAAGGAAAGTAGGCAGCCTCTAGAAGCTAGAAGAGATAAGGAACAGATTCTCCCCTAAAGCTTTCAGAAAGAATGCAGCCCTTCCAACCACTTTGATTTTAGCCTATTCAGACTAATTTTGGACTTCTGATATCTAGAATTATAAGATATTTGTATTGTCTTAAGTCACTCACTTTGTTGAAATGTGTTATAGCGGCAATAGGAAATTAATACAAAAAATAAACACAGACTTCCTTTAAAAGGCCTGATGTGTCCCTAGGCTATACCTAGAGAAGTAAAACATACTAGTAGGTACCATCTCCATTGGTGCCACCACCCAGTAAAAATTGGACTTGTATTGTCCCCACTCACCCCACCTTCAAAGCTTGACCAACGGGGATATGGAGAACTATATTCCTTCTCAGAGACCAGCAGCAGCAGTCAAGTCTATTGCTCTAGTTTCTGTCTATCAAAAAAACTGTTTCCCTGCCCAGAGAGAGGAAAGAACTGGTCATTCTTCCAAATCTACCCTTTGCTCTTAACAATTAAAGGCTTTGGCTTATAATATACGAAGCCAAACCATTCAAACTCAACATCTTTCACAAAGTTCAGCTCTTACAAACCTAAAGCTTTTTGACTTAAGTTTAGAATTTCATTCACAAATATACATATCTGTTATATTTGTCTTCTTCTTGAGCCAATAAATGCATTGATTCAGTGATTGATGGGGATGGAACTTGAGTTAATATGACTAGTTATATTATAACCCTGTTCATATAGATCTTCATAAACATTTTAATGACTGCATAATATTCCATCATGTGGCTACTCCAGAAGTTATTTATCTAATTCCCTTTTGATGATCATTTTGGTTGTTGCCAAATTTTTACAATTTAAAAATGCAGAAATGAATATAGTCATCCCTTAGTATCTATGAGTGGTTTGTTCCAAAGAACCCCTGAAGATAACAATATGCTAAGTGTTCAACTGAGCAGTTGACCACTAAACCAGTCACTATGAAGTGCACTGACCACCAGGGGGCAGATGCTCCAACCAGTAGGTTAGCTTGCTGCTGGAGCTCTCCTGCAGTCCCTCCCTAGGGACAACCGGCTGGCCCCTATCAGTCCTAATTGGGACTGGGTGAGATGGTCTCAATCGGCCCTGGTTGCTGGCAAGGCCAAGGGACCCCACCCATGCAAGAATTTGTGCACCGGGCCTTTAGTGTAAATAATGATTATACTATGTTGTTTAGGGAATAACAAAAAAGAAACTTCACATGTTAAGTATAGACTCGATAGTAATAGGCCTAATTACATCAGAAACAATGTAACATTTTAAAATATATTTTTGATCTGCAGTTGGTTGAATCCATGGTTATGGAATCTGCAGGTACAGAGAGCTGACTGTATTATTGTAAATACATTTTTGACCAGTTATAAAATTCTTTCTTTAATAAAAAGCTCTAGGAACAGATTTTCTAGGTCAAAGTGTATGCACATTTTATGTTTAGAAACTTTTTGCCAAATTGCTTTCCTTTTATTGCTGAAATAAAAGAAGAATCATCCCTTTGGTTGTTCCAATTTTTGCTTTCATCTATACTCCAATGTCTGAAAGTCCTAGTTTATCCACACTCTATTCAATTATAGGTATTATTTAATTCAGTGGACCAAAAATAATATCAATTGATATTTTACTTTGTATACCTTTGATTATTAGTCAAATTAATAAATTTTTATTAAACCTTAACAAAATTTACTGGCCATTTTTCTCCCTTCTCCAGATTCACTACTCATATTCTTAGCTCCTTTTTCTTTGTATTCTTCATATTACATTTCATAAACCATCATAAATTTTCCCCAAGCTTGTCACTTTTCTTTCTATTTTTAATTTATTTTTACTTTTTATTTTACTTTTTCTGGTTTCTCTGCCCTCATGAGTTTGTCAAGTATGTCAATCATTTCTTTAGATGTTCCAATTTAGGTGGAAATCCAGCTTTTAATTTTAATACTGTTTGTAATTTGCAGAATGTGATATCTGAATTTTTAGATTAAGTAGAAACATTTAAAAGTAAAAACATTTTGTTGACATACGTCAATAGGCTTTATTTCATAATAAGTAAATATATGTATTTTGATTTATCTAAAGATTGGGAGTCTTTAAAAGCTGTCAGGCATGATTGAATGACTTTCTGAAGTGATACAGTAATGTTTATAACAGCTTGTCCCCAAGAAAGCACAGTCATTTAATGGCTGCAGTGAACAAATGAATTGTTTCCCATTTCAGATCCTTTTCTTCTATAAACTAATAGGTTCTCTAGAACCCATTGCTGGAGAATTCTGTTTCTGCCATACCTGTTCCTTGCAGAATTTAATTTTCAAGAGAATTTGGAACACTTCGTCTCTACAGAGTTTTTTTCAGTGGAACCTCTTGCTATTCAGATCGAAGGATAAGAGTCAGATCACTGTTGAGCACATGAGAATTAGCTCTGCCTGTGTCTGCTAAGAGGTTAGTCTGCTTTGGTAGGTAGGTGTATATCTTGTCTCTCTGAGGGAAATGTATCTTCTGAGGTAACCAGGGGGCAACCTTAGGACAATGTCTACACTAGACTACCAACCAGATCAAACATTTTGATTTAAATGAAGTCAATTCAGTAGACTATTTATAACTGGCAGTTAAGCAAGAAGTTGCTTGTGTGGATTAATGAATTTAACCAGTGATTTGGTAATTTATGATCACAAAATTTATTTTGGATTTTTTAAAATTGAAATCGTTGTCATGGCCTTGATAATGTATTTTAATGAATTGTTACTCTTGATTCTCTGAAGTGTGTGTGTGTGTGTGTGTGTGTGTAGAGGCAGGCAAAAAAGAGAAATACATGCATATAATTGTTTTATAGGTAAAGCATTTTAACATGGAATTTTTTCCCAATATCAGTAATTCCTTCAAAGACATTCTTTATGAACTGATAATAATAAATAATTCTCTATATAAACACTATTGTAATTATGTTCCAGATAACTTAAATGTACCTATTTAAAATAACAAAGTAAAAGACACTGCAGAATATTACACAGCCATGAAAAAGAATAAATATAAATTTAAAACTCCTATTTGTTGACTTTTTTCTGTAATGTACTTATATCAAGTTCATCTAACAGGCAAACATACTAAAAATTGTTAATCTATGAATAGCAGCAAAGTCACTGCATTTATATTTAAAAATTATAACTTCTAGCTCAAAAATATATTTAATATTTCTAAATGTCTGATGGCTGGAATGCTAGAAATCTTTATTTCGATTTTGCTAAAACAGCTTGGTTAAAAGTTCAGTGCATAAGTACTATGTTTTTTCCCCTGATAAATTCAAGTAGCTTGTATGAAAAATATCTGATATATTTTCATCTTATAATCTTTACTACAGACATTCAGAAAGCTTTGATTCCTCTTGACCACATTCTATCTAAATCAAATCCGTTTTTGTCCAACAAAAAGTTCAGGCAGCCTATTCAAAATATTATTAATGTTGAAATACTAGACATTTCCTAGATAATCCTATAAAAATAATTCTGAATAGGATTTTTTTTATCTTGGTAACATGCTGTTATCCATTTTTCTTGGAAACATTTCCCCCCCCGGATATGTACAGTTTCTCTCCTGTGGTGGTAAAACCACTATTTTGCTGATAGTTGACAATATATCTCCCAGATGGCCATTCTCTTTGCTTTGGTTCCTTGACCCTTTTATTCAGCAGTGCAAAATTTTTTTCAACAAATTATTTCTAAAGATATACACTAGCTTTTAACAATGAGATTTGCTAGGAACCCAATAAGCCCTATGTCTAATTGCTTTTCATCTCTGACCAGCTTGTCATGTTTGACTGCTGATTTATGTGTCCAGAATACCCACATTCTTTATCATGTGTGTTATCAGTTGTTACTTTGGCAAGATCTTTATTTTTTTTTTTAATATATTTTATTGATTTTTTACAGAGAGGAAGGGAGAGAGATAGAGAGTTAGAAACATCGATTAGAGAGAAACATCGATCAGCTGCCTCCTGCACATCTCCTACTGGGGATGTGCCCGCAACCCAAGTACATGCCCTTGACCGGAATCGAACCCGGGACCTTTCAGTCCGCAGGCCGACGCTCTATCCACTGAGCCAAACCGGTTAGGGCCATTTCATTGTTCTTGATAAAGAGAGCTTTTTTAAAAAAAAAAGCAACTTCAGAGTCACAGGCATCTAAGAGACATAATTAATTTCATGCTTGTCCTCCTTTATTAGCAAACTTACTTCCTTTTTTGGTATTTCCTTCCACTGATATATTTAACACCTTACTGATTAGTGCTAATCCTTTTAGTGTTTTGCTCACTCACAAACACATATCACTTCAACTAAAGTCTTGTCTCATCTGATGTGTTCACTTTGCTTCTCATTTTCCACACAGATTTTATTTTTCAAAATCTTTTAGTGGTACATACTCAAGCCATTTGTTCTATGGCGTTCTCATTTCTAAAGGAGTTAAAAAAAAATACACTAGGTTTTTATTAAAGTCTCTTAGATTAAACACTTCCTTTATACTTCTAGGTTTTATATATTTTTTTCCTCTGAGCACTTGGATTATTTTTATGAATTATTATATAGTCAAATCTCCACTATTATACTGGAATTGATAATTTTTCTCACCCATATCTTCTTATATATCCATAATGCTCTATAAAACATTTATTTTTTATCAATAAAATATCCCTTAAATGTTCCTAAAAAGACAGACATTATCCTCTATTTTTTTGTAACACCTAACAATCTAACATTTAAGATAAAGAACTAATTTAAGAATATAATAAATCTTTCTTAGGATTATTTGGATTTTGGAATTTTTTTCTGTGCATAACTACCTTCTACTTAGTAGTAAATAGCTTAAAGCAACTTGTCGAAACTGAAAAAGCACAAAATCTATTTTTAAACAATGTTTGATTCTTCGTACTGTTTTTTATTAGCTATGATCTTGGATGGGCTATATGAGTGATCTGTATCTAGTGTCCTCATCTATAAATGGTAATATAAAAAGTAATTTTGAGAGGAAAAATTAAAGTATATCACTGAAAGAGCTATGTAAATTGCAACACACTACAGAAGTTAGCACTTACCAAAATTCCCCTTTGTTTATGTAAGGGATCAGAAAATGTGGTGTTAATTAATTTTTACATAAATTTGATCTGGAGGAAAATACATACATTAAAATAAGATTAGATGCAGAAATTGCTGTTAGATAAAGGGGAAAAAGAAAGGTCTTTGAAAACTTTAATTCTTTTTTTTCACTTCTGAATAATTAAAGTAAATTAAGAGAACCCCTTAGTCACCCCCACCATCTCTTCTATCTTTCTGTTATCAGTGGGGAGCACCCCTTGTTCCCACTGGTTGCTGGTGGGAGTGGGCTTCCTGCAATGTCCTGAGAAAAAGGATTTTCTGAGATTTGCACGGGAGGATGAATTATTATAGAACCCTTATTTCTGTGGAATTAAACCTCTGAGTTTTCAAAATCCCATTTCCGTCTGTCCAGCCATGGAAGACGTCCTGCTGTGCCTTTAATAGGGACAGAATGAAAGCCTTTGCCCAGAGTTTCCATTCCATGTTGGGGCACAATCCGATCCAACATCAGGCTAGCTTAGCTTGTGTTCCCAGTTGCAGTCCATCAGTCTATTGTGAGTAGGGTCCACAGGGCACATGCCTATGTAGGGAACATGAAGCTGGAGCAAAACCAAAGATCCAGAGAGCCAAGACCGCCAAAAGCCAAGAGAGAGAGCAAACCCCTTTGTTTGGGGGATTATGTATCCCCAAATTTTCACAGGCTTGAGTGGCCCCGTCCCCTCTAGCCAATGGCTTCTGTTCCCAAGGTTGACTGGGAATTCCACATGTATCCAACTCCCCTTTGTCTACTAGTCCCTTTCCCCAGTGCTCTGGAGGGAAGGGGCCAGTGGTTTCCTTGGGAATATGAAGCTGCAGCTTCCTGGTAAAGCTTTCCATATGGCCATGCATAGAATGTCTGGGCTCCCTTATGCTCCTTTCCTATAATTAATAACAAGATAATTACAATGGTATCATTTCTACCTTCCCCATCATTTTAGAACTATTGTGACCTAGAGCTGGAGAACACAGCCAAGTCATACTGACTCTATAGGACAATGTGTATTTTCACTGCCCCAGGAGGCTTATTAGACATTTTAGAACTAATCATTTCCACCCCCCCTCCCCGCCCCCATGGAAATTTAATACCACAGGTTGTATGTATATCTGGGTGTTTTTTTTACTGTAGTCTTTTTTAGAGCCACAAATCATTGTGACTAGCTAAAAAAAAAATTGTTTTGGTTCTAAGTACTAATTTTTACACTCTACAGGGCTAGTATTGCCTCCATATAGAACTTGTGCTATGGTGACAGATGGGAAAATTAGCACTTCAAGCTCATCATCCTCTTTCTGTCCAATTTCATAATAAGGATCCTCTTAGCTGAAAACTAGCTGAAAGTCTCCTAGGACACAGAGCTGGATGAAGAAGGGTGAACAGTGGTTCCAGATGGGTGAACAGAAGATACTAACACAGACAGTAAGCCAATAGTCAAAAATACATTTTCTATGTGCAGTGGTTTTGAGAACAAGCAAAGTTAAAAGTCAGAGGAGCTATTGTTTTAGAGGAAAAAGAGCAAACAAGAAATCAGAGTAATAAACAGAGTTTAACACAAAAAACAAACAGCAATGATTGGTCCAACTCAAGACCTAACTCTTCTTCCCAAAACTAAACTGCAAGAGGCCTTATACCTCATGCTACAATTGACACTCTCCTGCTGGTGTCTTGATGGTTTTTTGTTCATTAAAGTTCTGCCAAGAATGTGACCTAAAAGGGTTGAGTACAACATTTCATTTAATAGAAGGATAAATGAGGCTCAGGAGAAGAAATGAGGTGGAAGAATTAGAACTTGTATCTAAATTTCTAATATAACCCAGGGCTTTCCTGGTACATTACATTATACCTCTACATTTCTCTTGCTGACCCAAATTCCCCAACTCTTTCATGAAAGGTTCTATTTAATTCTTTCCCATTTCAATTGCCTTCCCTTCAGATTTTATAAGTAGTACTCAGTTATAAAGTTTTATATTGGGAAATCATACCTAATAAATTATCCTCAAGCATTCACATATTTGACTGATTATAAATGACCCCAAGTTTTCATGCTATATAGTAATTTGTAATTTTGCTGGGGGTATTGCTGTCATTAGTTAGTAGATAAGACTTGCTATCCTGCATTTATATTCAAATCAGCTTTCTGTTTAGCAACTTTCACGCCCATTCACAAAGCAACTCATAAACACAAAACCTTTAAATATATTGATTCATATAGTCATTTTATGGCAAAAATTAGGCATTATGGGGGTATTTGTGAATTGAGGGATTTGCAAGGATATGGTTAAGGGTCCACTGTAGCTCAAAATCTAAGGCTATGAAACATAAGAATGAGATTCCTCACAGGGTTTTAGTTTTGCTATTTTTTCAGATGGCCCATAAGAGAAGTCTTCAAAAGAGGCAGTTAGGAAGAGAAAAAGAAACACTTAGTCATCATTCTCTTCTTGATAAAGTCCTAAATCAAACCGAATTTTCTCAGTTTATCTAAACACCTTTTATAGGAGGCACAAAGTGAAACAAATGGTAATTTTAAGAGCATAAATATTGACTCTATTCTGATTAAAATAAAATTACATATTCCCTTGTAAAAGAAAAGATATTAGAGTTAGCACAGAAGAATAAATTCATGTTACTAAGAATTCACAATTAAAATATTAAAATTCTTACATTTTAGGAATGCTGGTAAGCCCACAACCATCATTTGATGATAGGTATAGGCATTAAAAAATAGTATTACCGAGAAATTTCATTCTGAACGAAGAAATTAGATAGAAGAATTTTACGAAATAAGATTAACACTCCTAAAGTTTGAAATTGACTTTGTGTAACTTTTGCTATTGTGAACTGTAAATATGTGCATTAAGTACATATTTAAACCGGGTGAGCTACAGTTACTGTTTATTTTAATCACAGATTGAATTCTGCAATTTTTAGAAAATACTAGCAAATTTATATTCAGAACAGCTTTCAATGTTTATGTGCATATTTAAGCATTTATTTTTAAACTAGAGGCCCGATGCACGAAATTGTGCAAGGTGCTAAGCTCTCACAGCCGTGGCAGTTTGCCTCGGTCCTCTCAGCCCCAGCTTCATCCGGAAGGTCATCTGGAAGGTCGTCCAGAAGGACATCTGGAAGGTTGTTTGGATGTCTAGTCTAATTAGCATATTATGCTTTTATTATTATAGACCAGTGACCCCCGTGCACGAAATTTGTGCACATTAAAAGGGAATTAATTAGAGGAAATACTTTAATATTGCTATTTGCCCTTTCTCTATAATAGAAGTGTTAGAGATGAATGAAAATTAGTAAAGTGTATATGAAAATCTTCCTCCTGTCAGAGTCTGGGGCTTCCCACAGGAACCAGAGTCAAGTCCTCGCCCACCCACATGTGCCTTGAAATCACAAGAGACCCAGACTTGGCCGGCCCCACCCCCATTGGACTAGATCCATACCCAACCGGCCCCACCCCCGTCAAGCCCTGCCGGGTAGGGGGCGCAGCCTCAGGTCCCCTGGCCCAGTGCAGGGGCAGGGGGTGGGGACTGAGGTTCCCTATCAAGCCCTGCTGGGCAGAGGGCACAGCCTGAGGTCCCCCAGCCTGGTGCCGGGGCGAGGGATACAGTCTGAAGTCCCCTGGCAAGCCCCACCGGGCGGGGGGGCGCAGCCTCAGGTCCTCTGCCCTGGCCCAGTGCCACACAGCCTCAGACCCCTGCTGATTGCTCATTAAGGCTTGTTACGGGAACTCAGCCTCTACTGTGGGTGCAACCATTTTGTGATGGTGTGACGGTCAATTTGCATATTCACTCTTTATTATTTTTATTGATTTCAGAGAGAGGAAAAGGAAAGAGAGAGAGAGAAACAACAATGTGAGAGAGAAACATTTATCAGCTGCCTCCCCCGTGTGCCCTGACTGGGGATGGGACCTCCAACCTGGGTATGTGCCCTGACCAGGAATTGAACCCACCACTTTTTGGTGTATGGGATGAGCCACACTGGCCAGGGCAATATTTAAGCATTTTAAAGGAACATTTCTTAGCAATATGACATCTTAATAAGTACTATATACAAGGGGGAGGGGGTTTATCATTTTTCGTATGAAAAATTATACAATAAATAATAATACAAGAATAAGCTTTGCTTCACATATGACAACTGTAAACTACTTTTGTCCTACCCTCTATATAGTTAACTTACCATAGTGGATTAATTGTATTCATCTATATGTTCATCAGTAAAAAGAGAATAATATTTATTTATTTTAATTACATGGTAAAGCATTGACAGATAGTCACCTTTAAATGGAAGTCTGGACCTATCCCTTAGCTTTACTTTATCTGACATTAGAAAGAACTATCAATCAGTGACACAGTTCTTAGACAGAAATATGCAATATCACTGAAACTTATTTACTAAATCATTTATTCACACAAATGACAGTATAACAATAAACATATACTATTTTAAAATATATTTTCCCCTATGCCAAGTAATATAGAAAAAGTTATCTATAAAAAAATTTTATCTATATAAAAGTTATCTATAGCCATTGTGAAAAATCAACCTTTTTTTATTTGCCAAGTTTCCTTCCTTTCTGGGCTATATGCATTAGCAATAAAATTCTCAAACTTTATTAATAGGGATAATATTCTGTGAAAAAAAAACACCCAACATCTTTTTTCTTTATGATGAAGAAAACAATATGTCCATGACATTTGGCTTTGTCATACTGGAAAAGTGGGAAAAAGGAAGGGGAAGCCTGAAGAATCAGAGGGCGGTGCAATGACATACAAAGAGACAAGCAAGGTTTGCTGCATGAGAGGAATTTTGTCTGCTGTTGCTGGGTTTGAAGATGAGGGAAGAGGGCCATGAGGCAAGGCATGCAGTGGTTTCTGAAAGCTGAGGCTAGCCTTCAGCTGACAGACAGCAAGAAAATGAGAACCTTAGTCTACAACAGCAAAGCCATGTGTTCTACCAACAACTTGCATGAGCACAGACATGAATTCTCCCCTTGAGTCTCCACTAAGGGATGTGGCCCTCCTAATACCTTAATTTTAGCCTGGAGAGACCCATTTTGAACTTCTGATCTCAGAACACTAAGATAAATTTAGCCTAGTTGGGTGTCATTTGCGTAGCAGCAATAGAAAACTGATGCAATCACGCTCACTTCAAAACATCAATTTATTTATTAATTTACTTATCCTATAAGCTTTTATTAACTTCTTGTAGATAGATAGGGTTAAATATTTTCCACTATACCAAGCTGGTTGAAAGGGCTTACCACCCTTTCCCCCCCAAAATTTCATTGAAATATTAGGAAACAAGAGACTCCTATATAATAAAAGGCTAATATGCAAATAGACCAAACATTGGAATGACTGGTCGCTATGACATACACTGACCACCAGGGGGCAGACGCTCAGTGCAGGAGCTGCCCCCTGGTGGTCAGTGTGCTCCTGTGGAAGAGCCTCTCAGCCAGAAGCTGGGCTCATGGCTGGTGAGCACAGCGGCGGTGTTGAGAGCCTCTCCCGCCTCTGCATCAGTACTAAGGATGTCCGACTGACAGCTTAGGCTCGCTCTCCAGGCCTAAGCCATCAGTCAGACATCCCCTGAGGGCTACTGGACTGTGAGAGGGCTCAGGCTGGGCTGAGGGACCCCCTCCAAGTGCACAAATTTCATGGACCAGGTCTCTAGTGTATTTATCTTATCTAATAAAGTGGGAATATGCAAATTGACCATCATGCCATAACGGTCAAGATGGCTGCCCCCACAGCGGAGGCAGAGATTCCGTAACACAAGATGGCTGCGCCCACAGTGGAGGCCAAGTTTCCATAATGAGCCTTAACGAGCAATCAGCAGGGACCTGAGGCTGCGCCCCGTGCCCCCCGCTCAGCAGGACTTGATGAGGACCTCAAGGCATTCCCCCTTCCCCGGGCCAGGGGACCTTAGGCTGTGCCCCCCCACCTGGCGGGGCTTGAAGGGGGAACATTAGGCCATGCTCCCTGTCCCGGGCCAGGGGACCTCAAGGCACACTCCCCAGCCTGAGCCAGGGACCTTAGGTCGCACCCCCTGCCCCGGTGCCGGGCCAGGCGACCTGAGACCACACTCCCCCATCTGGTGGGGTTTGATGGGGGTGGGGCTGGCCGGGTCTGGATCTTGTGTGTTTTCAAGGCGCATGTGGGTGGGCGGGGACTTGACTCTGGTTCCAGTGGGAAGCCCCAGACTCTGACAGGTAGAATATTTTCATACACATTTTACTAATTTTCTTTCATCTCTGACACTTCTATTATAGAGAAAGGGCAAATAGTAATATTAAAATATTTCCTCTAAATCAGCAGTTCTCAACCTGTGGGTCGCGACCCCTTTGGGGGTCGAACGACCCTTTCACAGGGGTCGCCTAAATACATCCTGCATATCAAATATTTACATTAAGATTCATAACAATAGCAAAATTACCGTTATGAAGTAGCAACAAAAATAATTTTATGGTTGGGGGTCACCACAACATGAGGAACTGTATTAAAGGGTTGTGGCATTAGGAAGGTTGAGAACCACTGCTCTAAATAATTCCCTTTTAATGTGCACAAATTCCAGTCAAGGGCACATGCCTGGGTTGCAGGTTCAATCCCCAGTGAGGGGGGCGTGCAGGAGGCAGCTGATCAATGATTCTCTTTCATCATTGATGTTTTTACCTGTCTTTCCCTCTCCTTTCCTCTCTGAAATTAATACAAATATTAAAAAAAAAAGACCTTGACTTGTACCTTGAGTGCTTCCTTGAATTGCTCAGCTACCAGGTTGTGAGATAGTCCAGTGGATAGGCCTGCAAAGTGATTCTTACCCTCAGGTGAGGCTCCAGGCAAGACTGAAGTTTTAGGTGATAACTTGACTGCAACCTCATGAGAAATCTTGAGTCAGAGGTACTCAGCTAAGTCACACCCACATTCCTGACCTAAACCATGAGCTAGTAAATTTCGTTGTTGTTTTTTTTTGTATTATTTATTTATAATAGATAATGAGTAATATAAGTATTATACAAGTAATTTATTATGCAGCAATAATGAGTATACATGTTTCTATATTTATATATAAACACAGATAATTTTCTTTTCATTTTATAAATAAACTAGAGGCCCAGTGCATGAAAATTCATGCACTTGGGAGGGTCCCTCAGCCCAGCCTGAGCCCTCTCACAGTCCAGGAGCCCTCAGGGGATGTTCTACTGATGCCTTAGGCCTGCTCCCTTCTGTGGGAGGTCACCAGGTGGCCAATCAGGGGATGGTGCCAGCCAGCACAGCCCTGCCCCCTCCCCCATTGCCCTTCTGCCACCGCTGGTTGCTGCTGCCCCCCCCCCCCCCCCAATTGCCGTCTCCTCCCTCTGCCCACTGGCATGTGCCTTGGTGGCCTGGTGCTGCTTGAGCACTGGCCTCTCCCCCCACCAACTGGTCGTTCTGCTGTTCAGTTGATTTGCATATTATGCTTTTATTATATAGGATTTTGCCATATAAAACTTTTAATTTTTGTGTAGTCAAATATGTCTTATCATTTCTTTCAGAAATTTTAGTTTTCCTACCCATAGATTATACATATAGTATATTAGATTTTGTGTAAGAATGTTTTTAAAGTTTTACATTTATAACTTTAATCTATATGATTTGTATTTTTGTCTAAAATAGGGTCCAATTTGACTTTTCCCATATGTCTAGTCAGTTTTGCCAGTAAAATTTGTTAAATAATCTATCATTTTCTCACTTATGTGAATTAATGTAACAAAAATAATGAAATATTATACTTGGATTTGTTTCTGAAGACTATTCTGTTCTGCAGATCCATTTTTCTCTTCCTATACCAATCTTAGTGACACGAAGAATGCATACTCCAGCTAATTAGTGAAGCAAGTTCTGACCTCATCCAAATTGCTTTTTCTTTTTATATTTATTGGCTTTTCAATGCACAATGTACAAAGAGCTCAAGAAGTACAATAAAATGACAGCTCAATTAAAAAATGAGCAAAGAACATAAAAAAAGGTTATTTGTAAGAAAATCCAAATGACCAACAAATATAAAACTATGTTCAAATTTTGTAATAGTCTATAATAGCCAATTAAATTAACAATGAGATATAATTTTATCCTACCCAACTGACTGATAATTTAAGAGCTCTAATATTTATTTCTGGTGAGGATGCAAAGGAAAAGAAATTGTTTTACCTTGCTTCGCTCACCTTACCTTACTTACAAGGAACTGAAATACACATTGTTAGAGTCTTTAAGTAATCTATCAGGAAATAACTAAGATAGTTTTTAAAAAAAATAGTATAACTTTGACCTAGCCACTCCATTCCTGGACGTATAGATCATAGAAATAAATCAATGAGTACTGAAGAATATTTGAACAGAATGTTTATTGAAGCAATGACCATTGTGGCATAAAACTAAAAGTATTTTTCATGCCTATTCATAAAGTAATGGTTTGATAAATTATGGTACATATAGATCATGAAATCTGCAAATATTTAAAAATAATTCTTTAGAATTATACCAGTAGATTTAGAGAGTCTGCCCACAAAAAAATTATTAAGTGAGAATAGGAAAATCCAGAAAAGTGCAGGTAACATGATCTCAATTTTATATAATGAACAATGACAAAAAAAAATCTCTACAGGTGATTGTATCTGCTGCTGGCGCCAGCCCTGCTCACACCCTCTGCCGGTGCCCGGCGCCAGCCCCAATCACTCAGCACCGTCAGCGGGTGCAAGCAGTGGCTGCTAGCCCTGATCGCCCCTGAAGGCTTCTCCACCTCCCCCTGCTCCTGAGGGGTGATCAGGGCAGCAACAGCTGCTAGCACCCACTACTGGTGCCAGCCCCAATCGCTCTGCACCATCAGCAGGTGTGAGCGGGGCTGGTGCCATTAGCACATGGGAGTAGCGGTGGTGGGAGCTGGGCTGCCAGCAGACAGGGAACCCAGGGCTGCAGCAGGAGGAGCTGGGTGGCGGCTCAGGGGACGGGCCGAGACCTGCCCATTGCCCACCGCAGCCTCGTGGCTCACAGTTCCTTTCAAGGTGCACAAATTCGTGCACTGGGCCTAGTCTTTCATAATAGAGTCAGTTAATACTGTTGAGTACCAATACATTGGAAAAAACAAGGCATAAATATAATATTCAGTGTTATGGAGGTAATGACCAGAAGAACTTGAAATAAATACAGCTAAATGTGGTTATCTTTGCCAAAAAGAACTGGGAGTAAAGAATAAGAGATTTTTATGTGGTATTTTATAATCTCCTTTATGCTGGATTTTTATTACCATATTTATTTTACCTTTGTAATTAAAATAATGATAAACTTAGTACATATTCTCTGGATGCTTACAATCAAGTTATACACCACTGAAAAATTAAAGTGCCAAACCAGGCAGTATCATTCAACAGTATAATTATCTGTTTTGAAATATATATATAGCATATAATATAATCATTTTTTTTTAGGAAGTGAAGTTTAATAGCAGCACTAATGAGGAGAAAAGAGATACTACATTTAAAACTTCTGTGATCAGTATGCAGACAGTAATGTCTAACACCATAAAATACTAAGATGAAGTAAGGAAAGTAGCAGGACAGCAGTAAGAACATTAACCTAAAATTTGAAACTAATTTAAATATTCTATGGTCAGCTATATTATATAATGGAAAACCATGTCAGTTTCTTTCTTAAGTGGATCAAGGTACTTTAGCATTCCTAGTATTAGGCAGACATAATAGAAAAATGGATCCTGATCTAAAAGGTTTTCTAGAACATGCTTGATGTTGAGTAATTTTAGTCCAAGTCATTCATTTCTTTCAAAACTAGTCACATTTAAATCATGGCTTTAAATATAATTATGGGCAAATTTCCAGACTTCCAGAATGTGTGAATGTACACGAATACAGGAGGGGGAAGTGATTGAATTTGCCAGGATTTATGAATAAAGATCAAATAACCTTTTGCAGATGTTAAATGCCTTAGAGAGCATGAGAGTGTGGTAGCAGCTGTGTTTGTTTTCTTCCTGCTGCTGTTAGACAATGCATTTTGGTATTTTGCATGGAGCTAAAGAATGATATAGATTTTTTATTTGTGAGTGATGTAAAATTGTGGTTGGTAATACTAAGTTTTAGTATTAAAAGATGACATATTATGTGAGATATTAGATTTTGTTTACCAAGAGGAGAAGACTCGATTACGTTTTTTCAGTACTAATGTTCAGAATGACTCATGTAAATGGACAGAAATAATGAAGTAAATTAGACAACCACATGTAAGAGAACATCTGTTGTTCTATCATATTACATGGCAATTAAGGCAAATAAACTATTTGTTTGGTCTCAGGTATCTCTGAGTGCATGTGAAAATCCATCTTGCAGCTATGACTATTGCTTTTCCAGGGCAGTTATAAAGACTTTGAATCCTCAGCATTAAAAGAAAGAGGGGAGGAAAGTGGGGGCGTGGCAAAGATAGATCATATATTTTACATTTAACATGCTTCATGAAAAAAAAAAAAAGGATTAAATATAGACAGAGAAGGTTCCATGGATCAATACACATAAAAAACTTTATATTTTCAGTTGCATAATATATTTTGCAACCACACAAAAATGTACTAGTCATCTACCATGATTAAAAATAGTTTTTCACAAACTTAGTTTTGAAGGTATAGTCCATATTAACAAAAGTAAAGCAGAGAAAAGAATCAAGTAATTAGGTAGATAATTGTCAAAATGTTTAGCTTTAAAGAATAATGTTTATATTGGTGACTGGCCAATTCTACATGTTAGTGTGACTGTGCAGTAAAAGCAAAATATTGACTCTATGTTTTCTTTTACCAATTCTCTCATTTACAATGAATCCCCTATTCAGCTCTTCCTTGAAATTAAAGTTAATTCCTTCCTCTCTAAGGTTATGGAGATCCTTTTTCTATTCTTCAATCAACTTTAAATAATGCTTAGGCTAGGTGCAACCAGTATACCCACATGTAAAAGGAAGGAAACTCTAGGATATAGTATGGAAAGTTGAATGCGAAAGGCACCAAAATAAAACAGACTGGATACCTGAATAGGTGATAGCCGGTAGGGAATGCCTATGAAATGGTTTGCCCTAAGGATTCATAGGAAAGTTATACTAGTATTTGGTAATTTAAAAAAAAAATTCTCTCTTACCTCCAAATCTTTAGATGAGCTCTCTTTGTTTATCATTACAGACTGTTCATTTGTACTGAGGGGAATTAAGGAACAGATCAAATCTTCACAAATAATGTGCATTGTCTCTACCTGTGAAAACTGGCTCTGGAAAAAAGAGCCATGGTCTTCATATTGGGAACACAAGTTTCTTGTTACTTGTCCTGCCATGTGTTCTTCAGCTTTTTGTCAATCATTTTATTTTATTATTTTATTTTAAATCCTCAACCGAGAATATTCTCCTATTGATTTTTAGAGAGAGTGGAAGAGAGAGGGAAAGACAGAGAGAAATACCGAAGTGAAAGAAACACATGGATTGGTTGACTCCTGCAGGAGCCCCGACCAGAGCCCAGGCCAGAGAGGAGCCTGCAACCAAGGCACGTGCCTTTAACCGGAATCGAACCTGGGACCCTTGGTCCACAGGCTGAGGCTCCATCCACTGAGCCAAACAGGCTAGGGCCTGTCAACCATTTTATATGTGGGTTTTGCAGAAAAGGTTTAGAGCCAGCCATAATCACTGTGCAGCTAACATGTAAATTGAAAATTGTATCACTGTTTTAAATTAATGATGAAATTATTTATACCCTGGGGTTCACACTAACATTAGGAAATGTAAAAGAAACTAAAATTTATTGAATGTCTATAATGTAGTATTAATCATCGCATTTCATCTTCATAACCGTGGGTCAGAAAGAGAAAAAAAAATACAACCATTGGGTTGACTCATCAAACAGTGGGCTTTATGTGATAACTAGAGGCCCGTTGCATGAAGAGATTCGTGAAATAGGCCTTCCCTTCCCCTGGCTGCCAGCACCGGTTTTCCTCCGGCACCCAGGACCCAGGCCTTCACTCCGGACGGAGCCCTCAGTCTTCACGGGTCCAGACGGAGCCCTCAGTCTTTGCGGCTCCAGATGGAGTCTTCAGTCTTCACTCCACCGCTTCGCCCCTACGTATGCAAATTAACCACCATCTTTGTTGGCGGTTAATTTGCATATTCTCCTGATTGGCTGGTGAGCATAGCGGAGGGACAGTTAATTTACATGTTTGTCTATTATTAGGTAAGATTTCCATTTTTCCTGCTTAGGATACTGTTCTGTCCTATTTTTGTATTGGTAAGAGCATCCCAATTTCTTTGAGGAACTCCCCACCAATTGCTTGTGGACTAGACATATCTGTACATCCTATCATCCCACTTGTGTAACTTCACCTTTCCCTTGCCTTGTCCCCTGCTTCAGTACACCTAGGCATTTCACTCAGGTCTGACCCAGCAGAGGTTTCTCTGAGATTTTATTTGCTTGAATTAACAAAGAAGACTGGCTAAGCCACTGCAGTAGCAGAGAATGAGCAAAACACAGAAAAAGAAACAGAGGAAAGTAGGTATGAGATGTCAGAAAGAAAGAAAGAAGGAAGGTCCTGGTTGACTTGAGTCACCAGCAGGATCAGCTTTATGGGTATGCAGCCTGTATGGTCACACAGGATTCTGAACTTGAAAGGGCCTCGTACATAGGGTTTAATGCTCTGTTGTAGCAATCTTGAAATTCTTAATCATTTTTAAACAAGGCATCCTGCTTTATTTTCCAAATTATGTACCTAGTCCTGATCTTCAGGTCCAGCTTCTGAGATCTAGTTCCTTCTATTATGTGAACTTCCCTAGTATTTTTCTCTGCTTTGTGGGTGGGGGGGAATGAAATGTCCTTCTGTGTTTAAGTTTGAGTTGCGAATTTGTGACTTGCAATGGAAACAATTCTGGCAAATGTATCTCCAAACCTGCACTTTCTATCAGTCCCCAGATTGTGATTGCTTCAAGCCCTGATTGTTTGTGAAGGATAAATGATTTACTTATGAATGATTTATGACATAGTTTTAACAGTAAATGTTGTTTTCCTGCCATCTGTCATGCTTTCAGCTAACTTCACAACATCAATTAGATAGTCCCTGAAATGAAAAATGGTAACAATTCCTCATATATATATATATATATAATTTTATATATTTATAATATATTGTATTACATTATATTAAATATATAGATACTAGAGGCCCGGTGCATGAATTCGTGCATGGGTGGGGTCCGGCTGGCCCACTCTGATCAGGGCTCATTGGGGCCGGGCCAGCCAGGGGGAGGGGCCACGGGAGGTTGGCTGGCTGGTCCTGCCCCCAATTGGGCCGGCTGGCTGGCCTCAGTGTGCGTCATAGCAACTGGTTTTTCCGGTCGATCCGGTTGCTTGGCATATATATATATATGAAAATTTTAACAGTTCCTAATATATATCTTATTTATATATTTATTTTAATTGATTTCAGAGAGAGAGGAAGAGAGAGGGAAAGAGAGAAAAAGATCAACATGAGAGAGAAACATTGATCAGTTGCCTTCCATAGGCCCCCTAATGAGGATTGAACCTGCAGCCCCCATATGTGCCCTGATAGGGAATCAAACCCATGACCTTTCAGGATGACACTCCAACCAACTGAGCCACAGTGGCCAGGGCCTAGTATATAGTTTTTAATATATAATATAAATATTTAAAATATAAATATTTAAAAATAGAATATGTTATATGTAAATTATCAATTATGTTTTTAGGGTGATTTTCACTTTATAAAATGCTTTTGCATATAATATATTACTATGAGAAGTTTTCTATTTTGAATAGAACTACTGGGCCACTAATAGGCAAACCATTCATCTGGAAATGGGTGCATTTTCATGTATGAATATTTTGAAATCAAATGAAAATAGTATCCCACTGTCCTATAAAAGCATGGTCTATCTACATCTGAAATTCAGTTTGTGGTGCTGGTCATTGTATGCTAGGAGATACACTGAAGTCAAGAAATATCTCTCTATGATCAACAAAAACAACTGAAGGGATCATGTGCTGCTGTATGGAAACAGAAATCAAAGACAGGAATGCTTTCAATGGAAAGAGTGAAGGCTGAGGGAGGACATGGTGAAATGCATGAAGTCATACACACTTAGTAGATGAAAAAGATCAGATACTTCACATTCTGAAATATTGGAATGAGGTTCTGTCTTCTGAAACCTCAGTCTAGAAAGTTAGGTCGAATTGCAAGTACTACTTAATTTCAAAAACATTTGGTCATGTGGTTGCTAAAAAAGTAAATAGACTATGCCTGAACATTAAAGTCAAACAGAGATTTGATGGAAGGCTAACATATGTTTCCACAGTCTTGTGGTTTTATCTGTCAAAAACATTCTGGGCTAGAGTCCCCTGGCTGTTCATCTTCCCCAAGGACTTCAATAGGACAATAGTGTATTGGAACAGCTCTCCTCATTTCTTCCTTTGCCAACGTAATTTGTCCTTGCTCAAGACCACTATTCAGAAAACGGGTAGGGTGCAACTTTTTCTTGTCATGGTGTAAACGATGAGAGGATGTTTTATTTTGTTTTCAACAGTTCACTCCTGCCTGTTAGTAAGAAGTAGAAATTAGGTTTAGGGAATCATATCACTGAGAGAGGTGAGAAATAGAGTTATAGAAATGGCAAGACCTTAAAATGAATTCAGGATTTAGAAAACACCTGAAGGATAACAACAGATGGCAAGTTCAGAGGTATACACGTATAATGGGAGGAGGTCCGATGAATTTCGATAGCAATTGCAGAACTGCGTGATAGTTTTGAGGAATAAAGCAGAGAGGAGAAACCATATGGTGGGATGATAATTAGGCTCCAGCATTTGCCTCTAAGGAAAGAAAAATCTTGGAAAGTTACTTTTGAAGACACAACCTAAGGTAAAGGAAAAAAAATTATTGGAAAAGAAGAGAGATGACAATATAGATCTAAATTGCAGAATTTTGAAGAGTTTTTGTAGTAAAATTAAAACTAGGAAAATTAAGAGAGGAAATATATCCAAATTTAAACAATTCAGAACTATGAATTTGGCTTCCTAATTACAGGAGTGGTAGAACAATACTGAGAAATTAAACCGTGTCCCCAAAGAAATTGTTTCTAAAAACGAATCAAAAACATTTTGACACTGAAACCAAGTGAATTCTCTACTTATTAAGATGCAGATCTCTCCTTCCTGTGCAGGAAGAAAAAGGAAACATCTTAAAGTGCAGAGAAAAGGATCTGCTGAGTGTGGTGACTGGATCTAAGTGCATTAAAAGCTTGCTAGATTCAGGGATCACTCCATTCTCTATGTTAGGCCAAGTTTGTTTTCTTTAAGGTCAACAGAAGGTAGACATTTATGACATGAAGCAATTCGTCAAAATGTTTTTCCACTGCCAATTCTCTAATAAGGCAATATTGCCACATCAGTTTGGTTTGTGGCAGTATCTGCTTGACAACTTTCCCCTCCTATTCTTTTGGAGGGGAGGGAGGGTGGAGTAGCTGGATTTTAAACCCGGGCAGTAAGTAGACTATCAGATAGAGATTTCTGCTCACAGAGATTTCTGCAGCAGCTGCTGGCAGGATGTGTGGAGGGATCAGAGTGCGGACTGAGAAAGCAATTGGAGGCTGGTTCAGCCAAGAGAGTGAACAGGGGCAGAGCCTGGTCTGAGCAGGGGCAATGGCGCGGAGAGAATGGATTTGGAAGGTATTAAGGATGAGAAATTGGCAAAATTTAGAGGCTGGGTGTGAAATGAAGCAGGCTTCTGTGAAGTAAGTGGGCAGGTCTTGTTGCTATTCATTAAGGTGAGCTTACTGGGTGAGAAGCAGATGTGAAGAGAAAATGCCTGAGTTCACTTTTTTTTTTTTTTTACATGTGCTGAATTTTAGGTGTCTGTGCGATAGCCTCATGTTTTCTCCTTTCTCCTTCTAACTGCAAAACTTCTTATGATATCTTTCTCTACATGGACTAATATCCTCTTGAAGTCAAAGTTATCCATCGTTTAACCCAGAAAAAAACCAACATGTGCTAATTTGATTAGTTTAATTCTCAGAAGGGCAACCTTACTTTGCTCTTCCTTTTCCAGATTTTTGGATGGCGCTCATTTTTTACCTTATACCACCTTGAGTTGGGTGTAATTTGTCAAAGAAAAGGAAAAGTCAGAGAAAACTTTCAGGCTTTCTATCTGGAATACTGAAGGATAGTGGTGGTACTGGCAGATGTGGGCATTGAGATTGGGATTGTGAGAGGTTCGGTTTTGTTAATGTGTAAATTGAGAATATCCACATAGAATTGTGATTTTATAAAATGTCAGATTGAATGGGATTTTCAAGGAGAAGAAAAATTAACACTTATTGAGCATATATTAATGTACCAAGCACTTTGCTAGAACCCTGTAATGTTATCTCAATTAATCTTGATAATATGCTTATAAATTATTTCTTCTGTTTTATAAGTGAAACTAGAGATTCTCAGAGGATGAGTAACTCAAAGTCACTCAGTCATTCAGTGGGTTATTTAGAGCATTTAGAAAATGGGAGGGAAGCCACTATCACCTTTAGTTCCCCATATCAAAAGTATGAAAATTGGTTCTTAGGGGTAAAAAAAAATGGTCACTTTTTATGTAAAAAACTGATAAACATTTAGTACTTAAAAAATATACATTATATCTAAAGTATTAAAATTTCACAGGGGGCAATTAGAAAAAATGTCTACAAAGAATCATAAGGGGCCATAGTTAAAAGAAAAATTGAGAAGCACTGATTTAGATACCTCTTCATTTAATAAAGTTTTTACTTTTTTGCAGAATTTTTTTTTAAATTCTCACCCAAAGATATGTTTTTATTGATTTTTTTTTTTTTTTGAGAGAGAGAGAGAGAGAGAGAGAGAAAGGGAGAGAGAAAGGGAGAGGGAGAGAGAGAAACATCAATGTGTGAGAGAAAAACAATCACGGGGTGGGGATCAAACCCACTACCTTTCAGTGTACAGGACAACACTCCAAGCAACTGAGACATACTGGCCAAGGGCTGCAGACATCTTTTTCATTTCACATGAAACCCCATGGAACAATAATACATACAACAGGTAAGAGCAGTGTTGGTTTAAGTGTTGCTAGGGAGAGGGTCTAAATTATCCCATTTAACCTCTTCATTTTGCAGATGAGTAAACTGAGGCAAGCTTATAAGGTGTAAGCATTAACTCCTCCAGTCATCTTATTATTTGGAAGTCACACACAAAGTGGAACTGAATCAGGATTTATACCTTGAGGCATCCCACAGGGTGGGACATACTATCACACCGGGGGACAGAGAAGAGAAAGATGGTCTGAACAGAGGTCAGGCAAAGAATGCTGAGAGAGAAGACAGTAGAAAGAAGTGAGAGGAGATGTTCAAGAAGGATACTCATCACAAGAAAAACATTTTTAATGTATGGTGACATGTTAAATAGACTTATTGTGGTGATCACTTTGCAATATATACAAATATCAAATCATTATGTTGTACACTTGAAACTAACATAATATTACACATCAATTATATATCAATAAAAATAAATTTTAAAAAGGACTATAATCAACAGCAGCAAATGGAGAGATTGTTAAGGATTGAGAATGAAGATCTGACAATATAAAATTCTCTTGTGACTTGTGACCACAGTTTCAGGACAGTAGACAGAGCTTGATTTTACTGGAAATTGTAAATATTTCGGTCTTCGTCAGCAAAATGGTAAGAATGTTTACCTTGCTAAATATTGCACTAATTATACATTACCCTTTCATGTCCATTAGAGACATCAATATGTTAATCACACCAAAATGACAAAATAGGTTTTAGTCTACTGTATTAAGACGGGTTCAACTAAAGAATTAGAACACAAAGCAACTAATGCACTCAAATAAATGCCTTCAGGAGAGATTTCAGTAAAGACAGGTCTCATACAATGTCCAAACACAGCAGTTCACTTGAAGATAAAAAAAAAAAAGCAAACACAGCCCTACCAAGTTTGGCACAGTGGATAGAGTGTTGGCTCTCAGACTGAAGGGTCCCAGATTTGATTCTGGTCAAGGGCAGGTATCTCAGTTACAGTCTCGATCCCCCAGCAGGTGGTGGGTCTTATATCACATCAATATTTCTCTATGTCTCTCCCCCTCCCTTTCTCTCTCTAAAAATCAATGGAAAAATATCGAGTGAGGATTAAAAAAAAAAGCAAACATATATGGTGATAAGAAAGAGACATAGATGAAAGAAAAAGAAAATTTTTTTTTCTTTTTTTTAAATTTTTTTTATTTTTCGCTTAAAGTATTACAAAGGGTATTATATAAGTGTCCTTCCCCCGCCCCCCCCCCCCCCGCCCTTGACAAGCCCCTGCCCTCCCTTACCCCCCAGTGTCTTATGTCCATTAGTTATGGTTATATGGGTGCATACAAGTCCTTCGGTTGATCTCTTAATCCCCTCCCTCCTGTCCCCCAACCCTCCCTGGCCTTCCCACTGCAGTTTGACAATCAGTTTGAGGCAGCTCTGCCTCTGTATCTATTATTGTTCAAAAGTTTGAAAAAGAAAATTTGAAATTCTCTATTGGGCACCATAGACTTCTTCTAGCTTATTTACATATATTTTTAGCTTTGAGTGACATAGTTAATATTTGCTATTATCAGACAAATTATTATCCAAGTGACTTAGCATATTATATTGAGGCATGAGTGATTGTGCTTTAAAATGAAGGAATTAAACTGTAATCTCATAATAGTCTTAATAATTACTCAATTTCTTTTTGCTATTTATTTCAAATATTGGGAATGCACTCTGGTAGTGACACTTTTGGCTTAACCTTAGTTAAGTGTCTCACACTAATAGAAATATTCCTGTTCTCTTTTAAATGGCTCTATCATCTACGAACATGGGCAGATTAATTTTCTAATCAAAACATCCTGGGAAACTATTAAGCATGACATTAAACTATGTTATACTAATTATATTCCCTATGAAGAATTTCTATGTGAGCTTATAGTATAAGACCCTGGAGAAAAAACAGAGCACAAATTGCTTAAATATATTTTAAGAAGAATCACATATCCATATAATAATTTTGGTTTTAATTTTGCTTTAAATCATCTCTGTTGTCCACAGTGACTCATTATGGTGGCAAGATCTTCTTGACCTTGTTAATCAGATTTTTAAAAAATGGTGTTAAAGGTTGTGTGCGTGTGTAATATTGCAAAGGGGTATACTTAGCTCTATTGGGAACATTTGTCTAAAATTAATATTTGCTTCTTACTAGAATACTACTATCATTAAAAAAAAAAGAACTAAATACAATCAATTGTTATACATTAAGAGGGAAAATCACTTAGCAGAGGTCAGAAAACATTTTTCTGTAAAAGACCAGATAGCAGGTATTTTATGCATTGACGGCCATATGTTGCAACTACAACTCTACAATTGTAGAGCAAAAGCAGCTATAAACAATATGTAAAAGAAGAGGCATAACTACAGGCCAATAACATTTTATTTACAAAACACAGATGGCAAAACAGAACCACAATGCGATACCACTTCACACCCATTAACATGGCTAGATTAAAAGTCAGGCAAAAGTAATTGTTGGTGAGGATGTGGTGAAACTGGAACCTCAAGCCCTGCTGGAGAGAATGTAAAATGGTGGAGCAACTTTGGAAAAGTCTGGTAGTTCCTAAAATGTAGTTACCATATGTCCCAGCAATTCCTCTCCTGTGCATATATCCAAGAGAAATGAATACTTATGTCTACACAAAGACTTGTACATGAATATTTATAATAGTCATTATTTATTATGGTCAAAAGGTAGAAACAACACAATTGGCCATTGACTAATGAATGGATAAAATAAATGTACTATCTCTCTATATAAAGCCTAATATGTAAAATGTCCCCTCGGGAGTTTGACCGACTGGGAGTTTGATCGCTTGCTATGATGTGTGCTGACCACCAGGAGGTGGTGTGGAATGAAGGAAGGCCCTGGCTGACAGCTGGCAGCTGGGGAAGGGAGCCCCTGGCCAGCAGCTGGCAGCCGCTGGGGACCCTACCCATGCACGAATTTTGTGCACTGAGCCTCTAGTATTCATATAATACAATGAAATATGACTCAGTCCTTTGGGAATATTTGGGGTGACATCAAGGGTAAGAGTCATTATTACCTGTACAGTGTGGTTACCTGAGACACCTTGGGTAAAGGTCAGGTATGTTGCTACACATCCTAAAATGCACAGGACAGTCTCCTACCCAACCCCCAACAAAGAATCATCCAGGTCCAAATGTTAATGTCAAGGTTGACAAACCCTAGTGTAGACACATACATTATAGAACTATACTAGTGATCATTCTGTGCACATAATTTGCTTCCCCTCATCTAACATTATATTGTAAAACAGCAGAACATTTCACCAAGACAGGCACTCATGTAGAGAGTGTGGAAGGAGCCATGCCTCAAACCTGGTAGGGCAAGCATCACTATTATTTCCTGTCATGGAGGGTTTGGACTGAGGGTACAAAACCAAATAATGATTATAACCACCTTATCATTAAGTACAAAATGCTATAGAATTTGTGTGCTGTACCCTGCTATAGTTAGGTGCTAATGTTAAAGCAATTAGGTTTGAATTAGGTTTGTAATTACATGGTTCTTGTGTTAGCTCACTGACCACTTGGAAAGCATGCATGACAAAGAAGTGCTTTTATACTTTAACCTGAAACTTAAAGAGGGAAATGCAGTGGATTTCCTTGTTCCTACTTCTTGCCTCTGTATTACTTTAAGGGAGAGAAGAGAAATGCATGTGATAAGAGAGATAAAAACAAGTGGAAAGACAGGGTGGAGGGGAGGAAATAGGTTCTATTACTCAGATTAAAAAATTTTAAAAAACTTAATGGCATCCTAAAAATAAATTATTTCATGTTTTCCTTACATGAATTTGATAGCTCATTGTGGTCTCAATGCCATTACTGAGCTATCAACAATTTACACTAAGATTTTCTGAAGGAATAGGAAGAGTAAGGAAGCTCTCTCTAAAGTTCTTATGTCTCTTGTTAATTTGTATATTTTGTTAAAAACTCGATATGAAACATTTCCAATGAACAGAAATTACAGAAAATAATAAAGACACAAATGTACCCACCACTGAGACTAAATATGTGTTAACATTTTGTTAGACTTCAAATCTTTCTCTTTTAATACATGAAACACTTTTAGATACTTTAGTTGTAAAGGTTCAGTTTTAATGCCTTGGTCTTTCTTTTTTTCCTCTCTGGAAGTAGGTGAGGTGGTTGTGTATATTCCCCTTTTGTTTTTGTAGTGTTATTACACACACACACACACACTTATATATACTATGTATAAATATATATGTGATTTTTCTCTTTATTTTTGAGATTTACCCACACGGAGGCCAATTTATTTATTTTTAATGCAGGATAGGATTCTACTGTATAATGGTACCTGCATGTATTTTATTCTTTCCCTGACTACAAGATGGTTAAAGAGTTTACCCCTTTTTGCTATTACAAGGTGTTCAAGACATATCTTTGTATGGGTGTCTTTGGGCTTCTCCAGGTAGAAATCTAGACATGGAATTGCTGTGTCATAGGAACATGCACGTTTGCCTTTACTAGGTATTACCAAGTTGCTGTCCAAAGTGGTGGTACTAGTTTTGCACTCTCACCATCTATGTAGGAATCCCTACATCTTGGCCAAAAGTTGGTAACATGGGACTTCGTAATATTTGCCAATCTGATAAAGATAAAAAGGTATCTTAGAAAGGTATTTTTTATGTTATAAAAATTAATTGGGAATGATCCATCTCTTTCCTCAACTTTTCAAAACCTTCTTGTAGAGTCATAACGAGTGAACTTTCACAAGAATTTCATTAATAATTGTCTGATGTTCAGACAACACAGACATCATAAAGGAAAGAACATTTCTTGATTCCAAGCTTCCTTAGGCCTGCCTTTTGTCTCATTCAACTTTGTCCCAGCCCTATGTGCTGAGCCTGGCACAAGTGGCATTTCTAAAATTGTTGACTCATTGGAGTATATCATCTCCTTGTTGGGGCATCAGAATGAGGGGCATGTTTCTATGAAGTTTAAATAATAAACACATATAAAAAGTACTTTAAAATGTAAAACTTTGACAAAGGTATTATTTTCACAAGAACATTGCCGTTGCAAAGAATTTCTATATGAAAAATTTTAGCAAGCTCTATGTAAATCTTGAAAGTTAATTATAATAGGTCCTGCTTATTTATATTTAGTACCTTCTGCATGCAAAGAACACGAGAAAGAAAAGAGCAGTCCTCGACACTGGGGAATTAGTTTGACACCTAGAGCTAAAAGCCTCAGTGTTTTTAGAAGCTGGCCTGACAGTCAAAGGTAGGCCATGTTGTTCTCCTCATGGACATAACGAAACTTACAGAACACCAACACCAGATAACGTCATTCTGACCTGAAGTAAGACAGAACAAGACTGCTAACTTTGTCTAAGCACAGACAATAACAAGGTCAATGTGAAAATCACAAAATACCAAACACCCCCTTTCCCTGATAGTATGAATGACTGCTACTGCTTTATCAGTTATAGCTTTAGCCTCATTCTTTAGCCTGTCATCCTTCTAGATAAGATTTAAGATACCCAATCATTGAATTGTCCCCATACCTGACAGCACAGGAATCTAGAGTAACCCTCCCCACTCTGTTTCTAAGGGGTTTTCCAAAATCACCTAATTAAAGTTGAAATCATTCAAGTCCTTTCTGATTCCTTCTTACTGAGAAAGCCCATGTTTCCCCATAGTGCATGTTCTCATTCCCTGTGAGTAAATAAACTGCACTTGTTCAACTACCTGTGTTCCTCCTGGTGATCTCTGGTGGGAGGGGCTTTCACAGACACCTCTAAGAACTTTACATATGCTATCTCATTTAAGCCTGACAATACCCGTTTGATAGGCATTATTATTAGAGGCCCAATGCACAAAATTTGTACAAGAGTAGGCCTTCCTTCCCACTGCTGCTGGCACTGACTTCCCTGTGGGACCCGGGCTTCCCTTGCAGCCCTGGCTTCGGACGGACATCCGGTCTAATAAAAGCATATTATGCTTTTATTATTATAGATTTTACTCCTTTTTTCAGATGGAATGGCAAAGAAAGTTTAACATCATCTCCCACATTACATATCTAGTAAATGACAGGAAAATAACTTGCATCTGGGTTGCAAGTCATCAAGACATTAGGAACTCTCCTGGATTTTCTCCTGAAGAGTAGGTACTCTTTGAGGACAGAGGCTAGCATAGAAAATCTGGTACAATAAAAACAAATAAACATCAAAACCAAACTAAAACCCAAAACTGTAGTGTCAAGACTTAGTTGGAACTAAGTCCTGTTTTCTGAACCTCTGTGCTAATATCCCAGAGTTGCGAGGGTTGTTTCCTGAACCCAAATTAGTACTGCGTGTTTACCAGGATGGTGGCTCACATCACCTCCAGGGAGTCAAGAGATGGATAACTTAAGGAAAGAGTCAAAAGTAAAGGACGACTTGTACGGGGACAACGCACTCTGATGAGTGGAAAAAGTGCTTTAGCCTTGTGATTTGGCCGTCGGTACACACAACAAATTCTTTCGCACGGTTTTAGCTCAAGGCCTTCATTATTCGCGCAACTTCCTCCTGCTTGGAATGCCTTTTATCTACTTGCCCCACCACTCTTTTCTGCCCAAAGTCTATGCATTCTTCCTTTCACCTTTCCGGATCTGCTCCTTGATTTAGTATCTTTCGCCTTAGTTCTCAATGAACTTTTAAAACTGCTATAACATTTTGGTTATTTTGTTGTAAGGGTTGGGAACCACATTAGATTGTCATGTCAGCTCCATGGGGCGTGACCTCGCACTTTTTGACTTTTGGTGGCCCAAGCGGGCTCCAAGCACCTAGCCTCTCAGCAGTCGCTCAGTAAATATGCGGAGGAAGCAATTTTTATTTTATTTTTTTAGCGTTTGGGGCGCTGTCGTTCTCTCCCGCCTGGCACCCCTTCAAGCAGAGATCCTTGAACTACTTTGTCCAGTGACCTTCACACAGACCTGCAAAAAACGCTTGCAGAGGTTTCACATTCGAGAGCTTAACCAGCGGCGGGCGGAGCGGTTCTCGCCTGCCTTCCGGGTTCGAGGGACCCCGTCCTCCAAATTCTAACCCAACCAGACACGTGACTGCGGGTAGGCGCTCAGCGCTCCAACCCGGCTCCGCCCCGTGCCGGACCCGCTGCGCCAGAACCCGCCAAAGGGCTGAGTGGTCAAAGGAGCGGACCGCACAGCCAATCGTACTTCTTTGTGCCCGGAAGGGGCGGGTCCTGGGCGGTCAGTGACCTCGCGGCGCGGGATTGGTGGGTTCCCGCGAGGGCCGCGGTGGCGGGAGATTTCGGATGTGTTGGCGGCGGCGGCCCCAGCAGCAGCGGTTGGGCTGTCCTGCCTGCAGACCTGGGCGGCGGAACCCGGAGGCCAGTCGCGCAGGGTCCTCCAGCTCCTCTCTCCCGACCTGCTGAGCGGCCGCCTCTGTCCGTCCCCGGAGCTGCGAGGAAGATGGATCGGCACCGGCCACGGCTGCACCACCCGCCGCAGGGCTCCGCCGCGGGGGCCCCCTACCCCTCCTCCGCTTCGCTCCGCGGCTGCCGGGACAGCAGGGTGCCGCGCAGGAAGGGCCCCCAGCACCCCCCGCCGCCCCGCGGCCCCGAGGGGCCTGGAGAGAAACGCCCCAAGTTTGTAAGTTTCACGTGGGGCCGGGGTGGGGCGGCTCCTGCGGGTGACAGTCCCCTGCCATTTCTCTGAAGCGGGCGGGTCTGCAGGGCCTGGGGGCTGAGTTTTGTTCTAGTTTCCAGCGCTGCCAGTACTTTCTACGGCGACACGGTTCCTTCTGTTTGGATCCTCTGACATACACTGGTTATTGTGTTGCCCCGAATTTTCTCAAGGCCTTTCACAGGTTTATGTATTGACGCCTTCCTTGTAGGTGGGTACCCCTAGCATCTGAGGGTATGAGACATATCAAAGTGAACTTTAGGTATTTCTTTCTGCTTAATATTTCAATCCAAGAAAAACGTTTTAAGCTAGATATAATTTTCCAAGTCGAAACAGCTCGTTATAAAACTTGGGCGGGGCCATGCGGTCATTGCTAAAGAATGTTTAGAGTGGAAAGAAGTCCAAGTTTTTGAAACTCGCTCTTCAGATTGCTGCCTTATTCACTGTAACACCCAAGGGGAGTGTCATGATTAGTGCCTTGTAAATCTTTTGGTTGATATCAACTAGTGGAAGAATAGGCAGTGATGACAGTTTGGTGTGTGTTTCTGTGTAAATGAGTGTCTTAGAGTATTGATAGATTTGGGTTGAGACCAACAGGATTGAAAATTTAATACTGACCCCTCCATTTTACTTAAGGGTATGGAAAAAACATTTTGTTTTATTCATTGGTGAAATTATCAGTACAGAATGTGCCCTCTGTGAACAAATAAATCGTTGGGAATTTAAGTTAGGATACACAGATTAGGGAATAAAGATTTGTGGAAGAGGAGTGACTTGCTAAGTATAACAGTTAAAAGTGATAATTGAGTCAAACTGGGAGCAGAGCTCTGAGATGTAGCAGAATACTGGCAATGAGAGGCAAGATGGATTAATTATGCTAAATTAATCATCAAGATGCCCAGAGGAATGGTGGGATTTTGCAGGAGGATCAAATGTGTTGTTGATTGTTATTTGACAGAGCTGAGGAATAAATAGGATAGGGTTAAAATGGCAATGAAACATTCTACCCAATATGAGAAGAATCCAATGGGGCAACGCTGTTCTTCCTTTAATAGTTTACCCTCTTAGTTAAAAAGTCATTCCATTTTGTCTCTGACTCCTGTGCTCCAGAATACACAAGGTGTAAGTTTCTGTGACTCATTTGGAGCAAGGATGTAATGAAAACAAAACCTAAATTAATCTCAGGTGATTTGGGTTCTAGTAGTCTGCTGTTTTTCATTTCTTAGGTGTGTGGAAAGGGTTATTGTGAAGATGAACACAAAACAATATATTTAAGCTCTAAAACTAATAAACATCTAAAATAGTGTGTTTTTAGATAGGCGTCTTATTTGAATAATGACTCTATAATTAATTTAGAAGTAATTGGGGCCCTTTATAATCTCTGAAACTAATTTAGATTCTTTTTCAAAAATATATATTTTTATTGACTTCAGAGAGGGAGAAAGAGCAAGAAACATCACTGATGAGAATCACTGATTAGCTGCCTCCTGCGTTCCCCCTACGGGGGATCAGGCCCTCAACTTGGGCTTGTGCCGTGACCTGGAATCGAACTGTGACCTCCTGGCCATGATGCTCAACCACTGAGCCACACTGGCCGGACTAATTTAGATTCTTGCTTACATGGTAATGTAACCAGAACCAAGGTTCGACTGCCCCCTGAAACTAAACTCATGAGACAGATGCTAGTGAGAAAGGGAGAAAAAGGTTTTATTCAAGTGTCAGTCACCTGAGGAGATGCTGGACTCTTGGCACAAAGCTCATCTCCACATCTTAGTGCAGGCAGAGGTTTTTATAAGAAGGAAGAGGGAAAGCAGAACAAAGAAATCAAGGGGAGGGAGTTGAAAGGTTCTGTGCATGCAGGCCAGCACAGTCCATTCCGATAAGGATCTCAGAGCTGGTCAAGTAATGGTTTGGTGTGCGTCATCCTAGTTCTCCATCATCCTGTTTCTATGGTTGAAGGTCAGCAAATCTCTGGAATGTTGGGCTCTGTATCTTCTGAAGTTAGTTCTTAGAATTCTTATACAAACATGCCGAGTTAGAGTTAGCATTTACAGAAACAATGTCAAATAAATGGTGGGGTGGGTTACAGTTCCCACTGCTACAGTTACTTCTTTAGACATATTTTCCATTTCACTAATTTTGTTGTCAACTATGTCTAATCTGTAGATTGTTTTATTTGAGTTTATCAATTATTTTTTATTTCTATAAGTTTCATTTACTTCTTTTTCATATCTGCCTGGTCATTCTTCAAAGTTCTGTTTCTTATTTCTTTAGGCCTTTCTTACTTAGCTAGCTCTTCTTCCTTATTTGACAGTCCTGGTATGTGCAATCTTTGGACTGTCTACATTGACTTGAACTCAGTGGTGGCTTGCTCTCTCCCCTGTGCTTGTTGATCTTTGTAAATTCATTGCTTCATCTTAACCTATTTTCCAGGAGGCCTATTGGGGATGCTTCTCTCTGGAGATTATTTAAGTCTGTTTCAACCAGGAGCCTGGGGGTGCTACTGTTTTGGGACCACCTCCCTATTGAACTAGGACTCTGAGAGGGCCTGGAGTTTCAGCCTTAGCTCTAACTCTGTTCTTGGCCCAAAGCTCAGGATTCCAATTTTAAGGCTGCCTTCTGAACAGCTCTTCCCCAGTCTGCCTACTTCTCACTGCTCAGTCCCAGCCTAGTAATTCCTGTTTTTGGGATGGAAGGTGATCTTTGGAGATCATCCTTCCTGGTGAGATCTCAGCAATGCCTCAAAAAGTGATTGTTCTGTAGTTCAGCTTGCTGTACTGCTGGACTCAAGTCGGTTCTCAGCTTTCTCAGTGATGTTAGCCTGAATTTCTTCAGATCCCCTCGTCCAGTGATGGCGAACCTCTGACACGTGTGTCAGAGGTGACATGTGAACTCATTTTTTTGGTTGATTTTTCTTTGTCAAATGGCATTTAAATATATAAAATAAATATCAAAAATATAAATCTTTGTTTTACTATGGTTGCAAATATCAAAGCATTTCTATATGTAACACGGCACCAGAGTTAAGTTAGGGTTTTTCAAAATGCTGACACGCCGAGCTCAAAAGGTCACCTAGTTGCCTGGGTAGCTGCTTTTGAGTAGGACAAGTAATGTAAGTTGTGACTGGAGTAGTGATGATTTAGGTGTTTGTATTTTGCATACTCTACAAAGCTGCAAGCTGGTCCTGGCTTAGTTTAAGACGGCAGGAGTTCTGAAACCCTGCCCACTGAAACCCTGGTTTACTTTGAGCCCTGATAAAGCAGACAGATCTTTGTTTTCTACCGAACGTATAGTTGTGGGCCTCAAGTTACTTTTGAATTATGTATAAAAGTTTATAGTATAGGGCTGCTCCCCATAGATATGTGTAAATAGTAGAGATTAGTCTATTGTAAATGGCTGTACAATGAATCAACTGCTTTTGGGCTGTTTATGAACTAACCAGCTTGACTTCTGTAGAAAATAGGTAAGCAGTGAGTATTGAGATGCTGGGATAATTACTAGGGGACAGGATACAAACTCGAGGCTGAGAGGACAAGGCAGGTACCCGGGTGAAGACTGTAAAAGTAGATAGAATTCAGTAGGGCCATTAAACTTAGTACCTGCACCTGCTTCCTTTCTAGAACAAAACAAAGCAGTTGCCTTTCAGTGATATGGGCACTCCATTCCCACCTCTCACTACTCTTAGAGACACATGGTACACACAGCAGTGGCCACCAGATCCAGAGTGAGAGCAGGATTTGTGGCTTCTGGAGAAGTCTCTATCTCTAGGATGTGGGGCAGTCTTTTGAAAGGAGGCCTGTAAGTTTGGTAACCTAACTTGGCAGAGTAGCTCTTTTTAATTAGGAATATCCTTTAAAAGTTCTTATAGCCTTTAGTGTAAAACTTCAATCTAATCTTAGGGTTTCCATTGAATAGGTTGTTAATTATTGCTTAATTATATCATTACAGTTTTGGTTGTGAGAGATTTTTCACCCTGTCCATTAATATCTGTATGTCTGCAGTGTTTGGGCATCATTAGTAATAACAGTTATGAGTGAGTCAAGCACAGTTCTAGGTGCTTTACAAATATCAACTCCTTAAATGCTTACAACAACGTTATGAAGTAGATAGATTATTGGCTTTGTTTGCTGGATGGGAAAACTGGGGACAGAGGTTAAATTGCTTTAGGTGACACAGCTGCCAGTTGGTGAGACTGGAATTTGAACCCAGGCAAATTGTCTTTGCTCTCCCATGCTCTTGGGAGGGAGTTTTAATCTCTACTGCTCCTTTTCTCATTCAGGAACCATTAACAGTAGTTAGTAATGCCTTTAAGGAATATAGAATTAGCAATTTCCTGGTTATAGGCTGTTTGTGAGGGTGAAGAGGTATTATGTTGGAGAACTTTTGTTTATTGTACTGAGAATTTGACTGTAGTTGAAATCACAGTAGGCTTGAAGAGATTGCTTTGGGTTTATTTGGAGGCAGCTGTGGCAGGCTGAGTAATGACCCCTACCTCCAAAGATATTCACACCCTAATCCCCAGAACCTGTCAATGTTACAAAAAAGGACTTTGAGGTATGATTAAATTAAGGGTTTAATAATGAGGAGATTATCTTGGATTATCAGAATGGGCCCTAAATGCAAACATGTCTCTATATATATAAAAAGCCCGGCACACGCCCTCGCCGATTTGGCTCAGTGGATAGAGCATTGGCCTTCAGACTGGGGGGTCCCAGGTTCAGTTCCGGCTAAGGCCACATGCCTAGGTTTCAGGCTCGATCCCTAGTAGGGGGCGTGCAGGAGGCAGCGGTCAATGATTCTTTCTTATCATTGATGTTTCTATCTCTCTAACCCTCTCCTTTCCTCTCTGAAATCAATAAAAGTATATTTAAAAAAAATAAAAATAAAAAGCCCGTGGCCATAATGCTATAAGGACCCCGGGTGGGCGGGGCTGTGAGCGAGGCAAGGTGTGCGCGGGTGGGCAGGACCACATGATTTCGGGTGCTGGCCTTCTAGTATCCTTATAAGAGGGAGGCAGAGGAAGGTTTGATCACAGAAGAAGAGAAGGAAATGTGACTATAAGGCAGGGATTGGTGTTGGCAGCCACAAACCAAAGACGCTGGAAGGGACAAGGAACCATTCTCCCATGGAGCCTCCAGCGGGAGACACTTTGATTTCAGCTCAGTGAGGCTGATGTTGGACCTCTGGCCTCCAGAACTGAGGGACAGCATTTTTGTTTCAAGCCATCAACTTTGTGATAATTTGTCATAGCAGCCATAGGAGACAACAGCAGGAATAGCTTCCAGGGTGACCATGTTGAAAGGTTTAGTTTAATAGGTTAAAAATGTATGTTGTAGGAGAACAATTAGACTCACTTAAATCTCTTTCTTGTAGTGTTTTACTTTGGAAGGCTTGTGATTTGGGAGAGTATAAGATAACCACAGTTTGGTCCTCTGGAATAACAACAAGAACCATCACTCATATTGGTCTGCTGTATCATTTTTTAAAAATATGTTTTTGTTTATTTTAGAGAGAGTGGAAGGGAGAGGGAGAGAGAAACATTGGTGAGAGAGAGAAACATCTACCAGCCTCCTGGATGCCCCCTACTGGGGATCCAGCCTGGGCATGTGCCCTGACCAGTAATTGAACCTGTGACTTTCTTGTTCATGGGACAACACCCAACCAATTGAGTTACACCAGCCAGGGCTGTTGTGTCATTTTCATAGTTGCTAGAAAGCTGAGAAAAGATGGAGGTGATGTCTCTGTGCCCTTTTTTGAATTTACTTCTTCATGGAGTCTGCAGCTAAAGTGATGTTTTCAGTTGTCCTAGAGTTAATGAGTCAAGAATTGGAGGTAGTATTCTTTGTTGAAGGCTTTAGGCACCTGAGTTTTATTGAAGTCATATTCCACCTAACCCATCAAACACTGAAACCTTCATAAGGTAAAATTATTGTTATTTTTAATTCTCACTTGAGGATATGTTTATTGATTTTAGAGAGAGGGGAAGGAAGATATATAAAAATATATCCTAGTAAAATATATATATATACTAGAGGCCCGGTGCACAAAAATTTGTGCACTTGGGGGGCGGGGGGAGGGGGGTCCCCCAGCCCGGCCTGTGCCCTCTCGCAGTCTGGGACCCCTCGGGAGATAATGACCTGCTGGCTTAGGCCTGCTCCCGGGTGGCAGAGGGCAGGCCCAATCCCTAAGTGCAGCCCCTGGTCAGGCTCAGAGCAGGGCCGATTGGGGAGTTGGGGCGCCGCCCCCTGTCATGCACAGAGCAGGGCGGATCAGGGGGTTGGGGCACTGCACCCTGTCACACTCAGGGCAGGGCCAATGGGGAGGTTATGGCTTTACCCTGTCACACATAGAGCAAGGACGGTGGAGGGTGGTTGGAGCGCCACCCCCTGTCATGCACAGAGCAGGGCGGATCAGGGGGATGGGGCGCCACCGCTGTCACACTCGGGGCAGGGCCGATGGAGAGGTTATGGCTCTACCATGTCACACACAGAGCAGGGCCCGTGGGGGCGGGGGGGGGGGGGGGGCGTTGGGGCGCCGCACCCTGTCACACACAGAGCAGGGCCAATCAGGGGATTGGGGAGCTCCCCCCTGACAAACACAGAGCCGCAGGGCAATCAGGGGATTGGGGAGCTCCCCCCTATCAGGCACAGAACAGGGCTGATCAGGGGGTTGGGGCGCCTTCCCCTGTCACAAACAGAGCAGGGCGGATAGGGAGGTTGTGGCCCCGCCCCCTGTCACACACAGAGCTGCAGGGTGGTCGGGGCTTTGGGCGCTGCCCCCTGTCACGATGATCCTGGTGCCAGGAGGCATATTACCCTTTTACTATATAGAATAGAGGCCTGGTGCATGGGTGGGAGCTGGCTGGTTTGCCCTGAAGGGTGTCCTGGATCAGGGTGGGGGTCCCCACTGGGGTGCCTGGCCAGCCTGGGTGAGGAACTGAGGGCTGTTTTCTGGGTGGCGAGTGACTGGAGCTCCCAACCGCTCCTTGTTTTCTTTTTTTTTTTTTTTATTCTGGGCCAGCTTTAGCTCTGAGGCCTCGCTGCTGAAAACATTGATACAAAGTTTCGGTCCGGCTGTGTTTCAGTCAGCCTGGTTTCTGGGGTTTTGTTTACCTTCTTATTTGCAACATAGTACATAGTTGCTTAGAGTTGCAACTGAGAGGCCGGCAAGTGAGGCGGGGAACGTTGGAGTCTGCAGCAAGCAAGCCTCATGCTCACTTCAGTGCCTGGCTGCTGGCCGCCATCTTGGCTGACAGTTAATTTGCATATACTCACTGATTAGCCAATGAAAAGGGTAGCAGTCGTACGCTAATTACCATGTTTCTCTTTTATTAGTGTAGATTAGAGACCTCGTGCACAAAATTCGTGCACTGGGGAGGGGGGGGGAGGTGTCCCTCAGCCTGGCCTGTGCCCTCTCACGGTGCAGGAGCCCATGGGGAGTGGGCCTAAGCCGGCAGTCGGACATCCTTAGTGCTGCCTCAGAGGCAAGAGAGGCTGTTGCCACCACTGCTGCGCTTGCCAGCTGTGAGCCCAGCTTCTGACTGAGTGGCACTCCCCCTGTGGGAGTGCACTGACCACCAGGGGACAGCTCCTGCATTGAGTGTCTGCCCCCTGGTGGTCAGTGTGCATCATAGTGACCGGTCATTCCATTGCTCGGTTGATTTGCATATTAGCCTTTTATTATATAGGATATACTAGGAGCCCAGCGTGCAATTTGAAATCGTGCGGCACTGCCCACTCACCTGCAGCCCTGCCTTGACACCCAACCTCTCCATGTAGAGCTCCAGTGTGCCTGGCCCAGCCCCCAAACCCTCTGGCCTTCTCTAGCCTCTTCAAGTCCCGCCCTCAGTCCCTCAAGTTGCCTAGGGCTGGTCCCAACTTCTCTGGCTGCCTCCCTGCTTCTGCCCCGTCTCCGGAGCAATGCGGCGGCTCAGCTCTGTCATGGTGTCGGAGGAGAGCATGGAAGCCTCCCGCCTGCTGCGCTGTGCTCCTTCCCCTGGCAGGTGGGCCGCGGGGCACTCAGAGTGCGAGAGGTGGGTGGTGAAGGACTGGTGAGGGGGGAAGCTATGGGCTCTCACCCTTGCTTTCCCCAGCATGGGATGGTCCCGCCTCCTCCGGGCACCTCCCTGCTTCTGCCCTGTCTCTGGAGCAACGCCCCAGCTAATATGCTAATGACCTGGTTGTTACCGTTACAGCGTATGGACCATTAGCATATTAGCTATTTATTAGTATAGATGTGTGTGTGTGTGTATTTATATGTATATTTATATATTTATATATATGGATGTGAGAAAGAAACATGAATCTGTTGCCTCCCATAAGCCCCTACCAGGAATCAAGCCCACAACCTAGGTATGTGCCCTGAGCAGGAATTGAATCCACAACCTTTTGATGCACAGGATGATGCTCCAACCAACTGAGCCACCTGGCCAGGGCAGGTAAAATTATTTTATTCAGGCCAGTCTTCTAGGTAAATTACTCTGAATTTTCCCAGACTTTTAATTTTTTTTTTTTTTTACTTTCTGTTCTTCCTAATAGAGACTATGAAGTTTTTTATTCTTTAATATATGATTGTTTTCAAAAGAAACAATTATATCAACTGGGTTTTGGAGAGTACAACTAGCTGCTGAAAGTAGATGATATAGTATTTATTACTTCTGGATTACTCTGGATCTTTTCTTTGTGGGTTAAAAGAGGTGGACATAGGGATGATTTCAGATTTAGAGCATGGCTTAATTGCTTTTTTTCAAAGACTCGTGTCTTTAATTATGAAGCAAGCAAACTGACATACATTTATTACACTTGCATCTCATTTAGTCTGGTAGCAATTGCTTCTGAACAGATGTTACCTGAAACACCTTTGTGTAGTTGATAGAATGCTAAAATTTGTCATGTTTTTATTATTGTTGTCTCGAATTAAGTCTACTTTATGGCGTAACTTTATTGCTGTGTCCTAGAATTTTTATATATTTATTGCCTTATAAATTGGATTTAAAATTGGCTTTTTATATACAATGTAAATTAACATGTGTATAACTTGTTTATGCTTGCAGAATAATGCAAGAAAAAACTGCTATGTATTACACTACTGTAATTGTCTTTAACTCAGCATATAGTATCTTCCAAACTAAGAGTGAAATGAATGCTACAGAATATGCTTACCATCACACTCTACTTATTTATCTCAGAAACTAATTTGACTTTTAGATCTATAAAATATAGATTAAGCATAACCTTTTACTTCATGGGATATTAAAGATCAAAGCATAGCTTTCTTTGAACAGGATCTTCAAAGGTAACTTTTCTTTCACTAGCAGCATGGTGGCATTGAAATGCCTTACCATTGGGGATCATTTTCTCAAATAGCAAATCAAATCATTATTATTAACTTAGGGGAGAATTTTAATAGTTTCAATAAGTTAAATTTTAGTGCTAGAATATTCAGGTTACTAGCTTATTAATGAAAATTACTTGGAAATGCTTGCCATAGATTTTATTCTGCAAAAAGATCCACTGCCATCCTTTCTTATGGTTTTTTTTTTTTTTTTTAGAGGCATTGTGAATAACATTAATGAGCACTGACTTGTACCACTCTTAGGACTTGAATCCTAGCTATTTCACTTATCAGTTGTGTGAACTTGGGCAAGTTAGTTAACCACTCTCAGTGCCTCTGTTTGCTCATGTGTAAAAGGGGGTTGGTGGGAAGATTAAAAATTAATGTGATGGGCCTAGAATAGTAAACTCCATGTAAATTTTGCCATTTATAGGATTGTTGTTGTCTTCATTAGTAGTAATAGTAGTAGTATAATTTTTGTCTGGAATTCATGGCACTGGGAATACTAGATTGAATATTTGAATAAATTTCTTAATGCTAGAAAGTCTTAATTGGGCCAGGCTTTTTTTCTCATGGTGTGGTGGAGGCAAAGTCATTCTGTTCTCAGTTTTTATTCTAAGGAACTTCATACAGCTATGGAACTCGGGACCAATGAGACTCACAAAAAGAAACCTACAAAAGAAACACCTCAAATTTAGGAAAAAAATATGTGATATTTCAGTGTGGACTTGAATGAGAATAAAAATGTTACATATATTTGTATGTATAGACATAAAACTATGTATAACTCTTTGTGCTTATGGCTTTTCATAACCATAAGATGAAAACAGATTTATATATAAACTCCAACACAACAGTAGAGGCAATAAAATTCAAATGAACAGTAACATCAATTTAATGTGATTGACAATGATGTCCACCTGAAATTGTCATTATTGGATCTAATAGTGGAATATATAAATGATTTGCTGTTTTCCTTTTTGTCATCTTAACTCTTGGCTGGAAATGGAATCCCAGGGGCTGAGGAAGCTAAGTACAGAGCAATTAATCCAGGCACTCAGGCCTGTCTTCGAGCATCACCTGCTTTTTCCACAAGGTCTTGACTTGAGGCTGTGCGTGAAGTGTGAACTCTTATAAGCCTGTGTATGATTAAAAATAAAAATAGCCATATATAAACTTTTTTTTAGCAAATTGTATGAAATTGTTGAAAAAAGAGCAGAAGGAATCAGAGTGAAGATTACAAGCATCTATATTTATTTTTCTCTTAAGTTTCCATGGCTCTGGGAACATGGTTCCTTGAGTAGTGTTGTTTTGGAATTCTGAACAACCATTTGGAACTGAATACTTCCCAAGTGGAGGAGGCTTGTAAAAGCCTACGTGGCATGATGCTGATGTTTTTGGCCTTCCCCTGTCACCATATTGGTATACACCTAATGCAAGTGTGGCCACCCATAGTGCCTGCCAGAACATGGTTGTAGAGTGGTCATTCAGATCCAGAATATACTTAACATTATTTCTACTGTTTAAGATAATTCTGAGAACATGCACAATTTAAAAATTCTTATATAATTGGAGAGTCAGTGGAAGGGTTCTGCAGGCCTCAGTTTGAGGAATCCGGAGATGACTTTAAATGAAGAAGTTAGAAGAGTATTTGAACCAGGCAAAGGTTTTGCACCTTTAGTCCTTTGTCTAGTGATGGATTAAAAGTGATTAGCAAATATTTAGGATGTATCAATGTGCTTCAAAAGAGTTTACTTCTAAGTAGTTTTCTGAGGATAAACATTTTTCTTGCAATCTTTAAAATATTTTATTATACTAATGAAGTATAGAACACTATACACTAACCAATAAGCTTCAGAAATGAAACTTCATAAATCCTATTGAAATTTTCATTTTTCTCCCTTCCTATCTATATCTCCTTGTAATCTTTGCTTTTCATTTCCTTGAGGTAAGGGCTTTTGAAAAATTTTGATTAGTTTTGTTGTTGTTTTAGTTATATCTATTTCTTTTCTCTAAAAATAGATCTGTGGATGGAATTAATATACAATATTTTTCTATCTCTCTGTCTTTGAGCATCATAGCCCATCTTAAATACATTGAATCCTAGTTCCCTCTTCTTTTCAAGTATGTTCTTAGGGCATTCTGTTTGCTTAGGGACTTGGGTATATCCAGGTAGCTGAGACCCTGGTCAGACCAACATGGGCCAAAGATGGCTAACTGCCTGTTCAGCTCTCTTCAAGGAAATTATTGCTAATCCTAGGTCATTCTAGAAGTAAAAAAAAAAAAAAAAAAAGTGTATGATTCTTTTGTGTTTATGGTATAGAATTTTTTGAAACTCTTAGGTACATGGGTTAGTCTAATTGTAAGATCCATAATTCTACATTTATTTGGCTAATTTTATTATGAAGTATCTTTTCAGGATGTGGGGAGTTTATCTTGTTATTTGCTACATTTTTCCAAGGTGGATGTTTATTTGTGCATCATAAAATGAAATTCTGTAATATTGAGTTTTTAACTAGGAACTTCAAATTGGTGACATTAATTATGGACTGTATCATATTATTAAGCTGTTTTTGTTTATGTATACCTTGGGTAGAATGCAATATATAATGGCAATTACATTCATTTCAAATAAAAACTTTGACAGCCTGAGAAATGAACATGAAAAATACAATGCATATAATCTGCAATCAGGAATTCAATGCGGTAGTTTCATTTCTTTATAGGACATGACGTTCGTTCTTCAATTAAAGCCATGTTCTAACTTAGCCTCTCTTCTGTTCCTATTAATATGTTATCTGTAATCTGCTTTTGGTTGCTTTATGCATGTGGTTGTAAGCTTTTGGGAATCACTTTCTTTCTTGGTGGTGTCTGGTATAGGCTTGAGCTTATAGTAGGAATGTGAATGCTTGGCTACTTGAAAATGTATGTAAAATTATTCTTGTAACCTTACACCTCCTGGTTCATTAATCAATCTATTTACTATTAATTTAACTTTAAATCTTATTGATATACCATAAATGTCTATTTCTTTTTATAAAAGACTAGTGACCTAGTGCACGAAATTCGTGCACATTAAAAGGAAATTAGAGGAAATATTTTAATATTGCTAATTGCCCTTTCTCTATAATAGAAGTGTTAGAGATGAAAGAAAATTAGTAAAATGTATATGAAAATCTTCCTCCTGTCAGAGTTTGGGACACGCCACGGGAACCTGAGTCAAGTCCCTGCCCACCCATGTGCGCCTCGAAATCGCGCGAGACCCAGACCCGGCCAGCCCCACCCCCATTGAGCTAGATACAGACCCGGCCGGCCCCACCCCTGTCAAGCCCCACTGGGTGGGAGGTGCGGCCTCAAGTTGCCTGACCTGGCGCCAGGACGGGGGGGCGAGGCATGAGGTTCCCTGTCAAGCCCTGCCAGGCGGGGGTGCAGCCTCAGGTCCCTGCTGATTGCTTGTTGAGGCTCGTTATGGGAACTTGGCCTCCGCTGTGGGTGCAGTCATCTTATGTTATAGAATCCTTGCCTCTGCTATGAGTGCAGCCATCTTGACCATTATGGCATGACTGTCAATTTTCATATTCCCTCTTTATTAGATAAGATTTCAGTGGTGGTGGGTGAGGGCATAGACTATATCTGGGTCATTGGAGAACTGAGTTTGCCAACTCAAGCTCCTCCAGGGGCCTGGCTTTTGAGCCCCACCCCTAACCACTGTGATAAAAAGGGCTTGGGCTGGATTAAAATATGTCTGTATGTCCTTGGGCAAATTAACTTCTGTGCCTCAGTTTTCCTATTTGTGAAAAGAAATAGAGAATCACAGTATCAACAGAGGATTAGTTGAGGTAGTGTATGTTACAGTAGCTTGGGCACAGTACCTAGTAGTGTGATAGCTATTTTTATTTTATTTTTTAACTAGAGGCTTGGTGAACGAAAATTTGTGCACTCAGGGGGGTCTCTCCGCGCGGCCTGCACTCTCTCACAGTCCGGGAGTCTCAGGGGATGACGGCTTAGCCCCGCTTCCCCTGGGGAGTGGGCCTAAGCCACAGTCTGGCCTCCCTCTGTGGGAGTCTACCCGGTGAGCTGATCAGGGGATGGCACCAGCCGGAGAGTTGCTGGCCCTGCCCCCCATGACCCTGCCACTGTTGCTGGTCACTGCCACTGGTTGCCGCCACCGGTTGCCGCTGCCCTCCTCCCTCCCCATCGCTGTCCCCTCCATCTGCCCACTGGCACGCACCTTGGCTGGCCTGGCGCCGCCTGCTTGCCGGCCCTACCCCTCGTCTACTGGTCGTTCTGTTTGGTTGAATTGCATATTACGATTTTATTATATAGGACTTATTTTTTAATAATTCTTTATTGTTGAAAGTGTTACATATGTCCCTCTTATTCCCCCATTGACCCTCTCTAGCCCGCCCCTGCCCCCTCCCCCACAAGGCCCTCACTGCCCCATTGTCAGTGTCCATGGGCCATGTATATATGCATACAAGGTCTTGGTTGATTATCTCCCACCCACCCATCCTCTCCCACCTACCCTCTGAGATTCCGCACTCTGTTTCATGCTTCTATGTCTCTGGATCTACTCTGTTTATTAGTTTATTTTGTTAGATTCCACATATGAGTGAGATCATGTGATACTTGTCTTTCTCTTACTGACTTATTTCACTTAGCATGATACTCTCCAGGTCCCTCCATGCTGTGTGATAGCTATTTTTAGTGTTATTCTTTTGTGGACACCAAAGTAGGGGAGATCCCATCTCTGTAGTGTTGAATTCTTTAGAGTTGGTCATCTTGAAGGGGATGTGACAGGATCTCAGTTATTGACAGCATTTTGACCTTTCTTCTCTTGCTCCTCTCCTCCCTCCTCATCCCACCCTTACTGCTGGACACCTGCATTAATGTGTCCAGGGACTGGACCTTAATTTGAGTGAGGACTACAGCAAGGGGTTTAGTTCTTGATCATAGACCTTCAGCCCCTTGACCTTGCCTCTTTCTTTCTCTCTTAATCTCCTGCTGACATTTGTCCCACACTAAACCTACACTAAACCCAAAAGTAACCCTGGACTTTCCTTTTGACCTAGGATACTTTCCTACTCCTCATCTCCTCAAGCTGACATAAGGCAGAATATCTATATATATGAAAAGGCAGCTACCATAACAGCCATAACGACCTAACAACCGGTTGCTATGATGCCCACTGTGACCAGCGAACTCCCCAATCAGGGGGTGGGGCCGGCAGCCAACCTCGCGACTCCTCCCCCCTCCCCCCTGCCTGCCTGCCCCTGATCGGACTCTCCCACCTGATCAAGAGTGGGGCCTAGCCCCCTCCACTCCCCCCCCAACACACACACTGGCCAGCCACGCCCCGATCAGCCCGCCCCACCACCAGATGCCTGCAGCCCCTCTCCACAGCCGGCCTGCCCCTGATCACACCCCCCATCCCAATAGGGGGCGGGGCTGGCCGGCAAATCTCCTGCAGCCCCTCCCCCCACCTGGCCCCACCCTGATCAGGGCCAGGGCCAGCTGGCCAACACCCATGGCCCCTCCCCCAGGCCCCTGGCCCCTGATCGGCACCCCCGACCCACCCCATTCGGGGGCGGGGCCAGCTGGCCCACCACCCACAACCCATCCCCATGGCAGGCCCTGCCCCCAATCGGCCCACCAGCCAATCACCCACGGCCCTTTTCCCCAGCTGACCCAGCCCTGATCGGGGCCGTGATCGGGGGCCCTGATCCGGCCCCGATCTGGGTGGGCCAGCTGGCCAACCTCCCACCATCTCCTCCTCCTGACAGGCCCAGCCCCGATCTGCCCTGATTGGGGCCGAGCTGGCTGGGCCCCACCTGTGCATGAATTTGTGCACTGGGCCTCTAGTAAATAAATAATAGAACGTCTGGCCTCCTTGTACATTTGCCTCAGATCTCCAAGTCTGTAGCCACCTGACAGGCTTCTCTGTGGCTGAACCAGGCTGCTGCATCCTGGTGGAAACCTCCCAGCTATGTGAACTGATGCCCTTAGACTTTGGGTATACACGTGGCCTGCCGATTAGATGGCCTGGATATTAATCATTATCACAATAGCTACCTTTATCAAGCTCCCACAGTGGGCTAGGCACATGTTTTGTCACTTACTCTAACACTGCTTTGAAGCAGGCACTCTGACCACTCTTGCGTTGCACATGATGGGACAGAGGTGGGGGAGAGGCTTCGGAACTTTCCCAAGGTGCTGCAGCCAGGAATGAGGAATGATGACTATAAACACAGTCAGCCTGGCTCCAGAGCCCTGACTTTGAACTAGCTCTTGGTTGCCTCCTTTTCCATTTCTCCCAGCATTTAGGCCAGGGGTGGGCAAACTTTTTGACTCAAGGGCCACAATGGGTTCTTAAACTGGACCGGAGGGCCGGAACAAAAGCATGGATGGAGTGTTTGTGTGAACTAATATAAATTCAAAGTAAACATCATTACATAAAAGGGTATGGTCTTTTTTTTTTTTTTAGTTTTATTCATTTCAAACGGGCCGGATACGGCCCGTGGGCCGTAGTTTGCCCACGGCTGATTTAGGCTAAACTGTTATCACTCTCTATACTCTCTCTATGGGCCTGATTCCTTTTTAGTTGTAAATACTTGTGTGTTTTTTTAATTGAAAAAGTGATGTATGCACCTCTTAAGCACAACAGTGTTATGAGTACAGAGTGAAATTAACTAAGCCTTCCTTACAGCCCAGATCACCAATTCAGGCTTTTCCCATACAGAGGTAATGATCACTTCTATTATTTTCTATTGTCTCCTTTAATGATATTCTGTGAGTATGTAAAGCACTCACTTTGTACCCACATGGGAAAATACCACAGCATTCACTTAAAAGGTTTCAAGAGATGGTTACCCTCACTCTTGGCACTCACTTTGATCCTTCTCCAGAGAGAAAATAAAGGCCATATTGCTTGAACTTGCTAAATTTCCTGCTATTGCAGCTGTAATCTTCTGTATCTGCAACTCTTCATCTTTTCTTCTCCAATATCCGCAGAAGAAATATGTTTTCCTGATGAAGGTTAATTCCTTTACCACTGTTCTTGACTCAGCCCCACCCCATTAGGCATGTTTCACTCTTGCAGCGGTTCTCAACCTGTGGGTCGCGACCCCTTTGGGGGTCGAATGACCCTTGCACAGGGGTTGCCTAAGACCATCGGAAAACATATATAATTACATATTGTTTTAGTGATTAATCACTATGCTTTAATTATGCTCAATTTGTAACAATGAAATTGGGTGTCACCACAACATGAGGAACTGTATTAAAGGGTCGCGGCATTAGGAAGGTTGGCTCCTTCCCATAAGAATGCTCTCATGTCTTCCACTATAAAAGAAAAAGCAGAAGCAAAAGCAAATAGCCTATCTTCCCAAATTTCCCTTGACCCTTTTAGCCAAATTCTCTGAATCAGTTTCATTTACTCAGTAAATATTTGCATGCTCTTTATATCAAGCATAGCAAAAGTTGATACAATTTGAACTTGACTTTGAGAGGCTCACATTCATTCTGGTATGGAAAAAGAGGTGTGAACCAACAAGTGTGAAGGTTCCCAGGGAGTCCAACTTGTGTAATCTTTAAGAACTCCCATCCCTGCCCCGACTGGTTTGGCTCAGTGGATAGAGCATCGGCCTGTGGACTGAAGGGTCCTGGGTTCGATTCCGGTCAGGGGCACATGCCTAGGTTTCGGGCTCGATCCCCAGTAGGAGGCGTGCAGGAGGCAGCCGATCAATGATTCTCTTTCATCATTGATAATTCTATCTCTCTTTCCCTCTCCCTTCCTCTCTGAAATCAATAAAAATATATTAAAAAAAAGAACTCAGATCCTGGAGTTAACCAAGGTTTAAATCCTGGCTCTATATTTGATAGCTATGTGATCTTTGAAAATTACTTTTGCGTTTTCTTTCTTCATTTGTGAAATGGGAACATTAGTACCTGTATTATAGGTTAGACATGATGATTCAGTGTGTTGTGATGGGGTTTGACACATGAGTACTGAACAGCTCTTAGCTTGTTGTTGCTCTTATGATGGCTTTGGTAAAAGGTAGGTGCACCTTTAAAGGAGGGATTCAGCTGCTTCCCGTGGGTTCCTCAACTTTGCCTTTGCTCCATCATTCCACTGAAATTGCTTTGGTGGATCAGTAATTGCCAACCCAGTGGCTGATATTCAAGCTTCATCTTACTTGACTTCTTCACAGTATTAGCACTAATCTATCATTTCTTGAAGTTTTTGCCATAATATGTTCTTTTCTTCAGATCTTTGTTCATTCCTCTTTTCACTTTTTCAAATTAGTTTTCCCAAGTACTATCTCTGGTTTTCTTCTCTTAAATCTCCTTTCAACATGAGCACATATTAGTACATTTATATAGCGTTTTTTTTTTTTACTGCCTATATCAGTGATGAACTTTCTGGGATGATGGAAATACTCTGTTTTGCTGCGTTTAAGTTGATAGTCACTAGCCACATGTGGCTAATGCTACCAAAAAGCTGAATTTTAAATTTGAATTAATTTAAATAGTCATATGTGGCTACTGGTTAATGACAGAGTTTGGCCAACATTCATGTTTAAAGGGACTGCTTGTGGCCCTCAGAGTCTTCATCTGTAAATCATACTGCCTGCTAATGCGGTGATGATTTACCCCTGCTGGATAACACACACGTATTATTCTAGCTAAGATGGTGGACTTTGCCCGACCCATGTGGCTCAGTGGTTGAGTGTCAGCCTAGGAACCAAGAAGTCACTGTTCGATTCCAGGTCAGGGCACATGCCTGGGTTGTGGGTTCGATCCCCAGTAAGGGGTCTTTCAGGAGGCAGCCAATAGATGATGTTTCTCTCTCATTGATGTTTCTATCTATCCCTCTCCCTTCTTCCTCTCTCTTTCTCTCTCTCAAATCAATAAAAACACATTTAAAAGAAGATGGTGCACTTTCATAGCCTCTGAAGCTACCCTCAATAATAGATTTTTGAATAAAACAACATCAGAGATGACAAAAACAGGCATGAGAACACCACATCTGTTAGAATGACTATCATCAAGAAGACAAGAAAAAGTGTGCTGGGCCCATAACCCAGAAGTCAATGGATTGAAGAAGACAAGAGGTAAGTCCTGGCAAGGATGGGGAGTAAAGGGAAACTCTTGTGCACTGTTGTTGGGATTGTAAATTGGTATAGTCACTATGGAAAACAATAGGGAGGTTCTTCAAAAATTAAAACTAGAACTATCATGATCTAGCAATCCCACTTTTGGGTATATATATATCCAAAGGAAATTAAAACTGGATCTCAAAAAGTTATCTGCACTTCCATGTTTATTGCAGCATTATTCACAATAGCCAAAATATGGGGAAAAACCTAAATGTCTTTCAACAGATAAAGAAGGTGTACACACACACACACACACACACACACACACTGGAATATTATTTAGCCACAAAAAAGAAGGAAATCCTGTCATTTGTGACAAATGGATGGATCTTGAGGACATTATGCTTAGAGAAGGCAGACAGAGAAAGCAGAAATTAATCACTTAATTATTTAAAAAATATTTATTAATTAAATTGATTGGTGTGACATTGGTCAATATGAATATATGGATAGCACTAATATATGGATTATAAAAAAGACGAACTTGTAGAAACAGAAAGCAGAATGATGGTTACCGGGGGCTGGTGGGATGGGTGTGTTGGGGAGATGTTAAAGGGTCAAAGTTGCATCTAGAAGATGAATAAATTCTGGGAACATAGTGTACAAAATAGTGATTATAGTCAGTAATACTGCACTATATACTTAAAAATTGCTAAAAGACCAGAACTTAAGTGTTCTCATTACAAAAAACAAATGATAATTATCGGAAGTGTTAGCTAATGTTACAGTGGTAATCATAGTGCAATATATAAATGAATGAAATCAACACGTCGTGCACCTTAAACTTACACAACATATGTGAATTATATCTCAATTAAGAAAAAAAAGAATCAGGCACAGGAGAATTGTCTCCCTATTCTTGCAAGATTTGCAGTCCTCAGCAATTCCCACTAGATTATTAGTGTCATTGGGTACCTCCCTTGCCTGTGGCCTGCAGCTACTGATGGCCCATAACCCTTATTGACTTGCCTTGTTAGTGTGCTCCAATGATGCAGTAATCATGAAACTATGTACTTTAGGAAGTCCTTTAAAAAATACAGGGTGGGCAAAAGTAGGTTTATAGTTTTTCAGATGGGAAAAGCCATACAGGTTATGATTATAATGATACAAGAATAAACTCTGGGTTTTGCATGCTCACAACTGTAAACCTGCTTTTGCCAACCTCTGTACACTTAGGTCATTGCTGGAGAGTCATTGCTGAAGTCTCCTTTGGAGTTGCAAGCTGGACGATTGCCAAGGGCAGTTTAGGCTGCAGCTGTTTGAGCTTGCAGCTTAAATACAGGAATTGGTGTTTGAAAACCTAACTTGTGACATAGAAGGTTATGTGTTGGAATTTCACCGTGTCATCATGTGACACAGTGGAAGTTTGGTAAGGTATTGGATTGTTCTGTATCTAATCTTGTTTAAGGAGTTATCTCTCCAAATTCTCCAAATTCCCCAAATTCCTTTGGATGATGAGTGCAAAGCAAAGCATTAGGTGAGGAGTCCTTGTATATTTCAGTATGTGTAGCCTCAGCAGACAGTTACTTTTGTTATATTACTTTTTGAATCACCATAAAGGGGAAAAAATAAGTGACCCAGGCCAATCTCTCTCCCCTGGTCCCATTACAATCTTTTGGATGATAAATTCGTTCAGGGCAGGTGCTGTGTTTTGTAAGTGTTTATATGTCAGACTTAGTTTGATATCTGGTTAACTTAGATGCTCTATAACTATATCCTGCTTGGTTAATATTTGTAAAAGAAATGTAAAATGTAAAGATATTTTATGCATAATTCTGGGACTGCATATAAGAGCTGGAATTGTGCCCTTTTCCTCTCCTTTGGTGATTTAGTTATTTTTCAAAGTTCTTTGCCTCGCGAACAACTCAGAAACGGCTTCATTTCCAATGTGAATTTTCCTCCCTTGGTCTGATTACACCAGCTGTTCCATGGAGCAGTGGGGACGAGGGTAGGGAAGGGGAATGAGCCTGGTTTGGAAGTCACAGTGACTTAGGTTCCATTCCCAGCCTGGCCACTCACCACTCTGGCAAATTACTTCTGTGGCACTCAATTTCCTGGTCTCTAGGATGGGGATAATGGCTAATTTGTAGGATTGTTGGGTATATGAGTAATTATGGAAAGTGCTCAGTAAATGTTGATAGTAATGATAGTGAGGAGGGCTAGATCAGATGGGTCCCGAGGGTTCTTGGATCTTGGGTTCTGTGTCAGTAAAGGCCTATTTGGCTTAAAGCAGTGGTTCTCAACCTTGGCTGCACATTAGAATCACCTGGGAATCTTTTTAAAATCCTGATTTCTGGGCCTCATCCTCCGGAAATTCTGTTTCTTTGTTACTAATGTTGTGGCCCCACCCCATAATAAAGAAACAGAATTTCTGGAGGATGAGGCCCAGAAATCAGGATTTTATAAAGATTCCCAGGTGATTCTAATGTGCAGCCAAGGTTGAGAACCACTGGCTTAAAGGAACAGACCCCATACAGTAGCTAGTTTAAGCTTGGAGAGGGCAATTGTAAAGATGGAGAGGGTTGTCTTCCGGGATCAAGCACAGAAGTGTAACTGGTCCTTATAAGAGATTGGAGCCAAGAACTGAAAGCTGGCCGCTTTTCTCATTCTTTTTTCTGGGGTCACACAGCCTCCTTTTGTTTCTCACTGGGCACTTGCCCCACGGCTGTATCTCTGCATCATGTAGCTTCTACTGCTTCAACCTTCACACAACCAAGTCCAGAGCCTCCCAATTCTACATGTACTTATATGCCCCTGGCCTACACAAGAGCAGCTCCTGATTCTCATCTCTGAATCCCAAATCCAGGTTTCGGGGATAGTAAGCATCTGATTAGCTCTGCTTGGGGTTAGTGTTGAGCTCTGCTCACATCAGCTGTGGCCAGGGTGGGCTCACCCCCAGGACAGAGAAGCGATCGTGTGCACCAGGCAGGTAAATCAACAGGTCCACCGATCTTTGGAGATGCCTTGATGATAAACTTAGTACCAGAAGACTGAGTTCATGATACAAGCACACAGAGATATTACAGGATCGATTCCAGACCACCGAAATAAATCGAGTTTTACAGTAAGATGGGCCATACTCTTGCTGGTGGAGGGTCTTGCCTTCAGTTTGTGAAAAACACATCTGTGAAGGGCAGTAAAGCAAAGAACTATAAAATGAGGTATGCTCGTAGTTTATCCAATTTAGTGATTTTTAACCCTGGCTGCACATTCGAGTCACCTGGGGGAATTATAAAACTGCTTGTGGCAGGCCCCAACTCTGGGGATTCTGATTCACTTGGTTTGTGATATTACTCAGATATCTGTATTGGAAAAAGAAAACAAAATTCTTCAGATGATTCTCTTGTGTAGTCAGGTTGAAAACCACTGACCTAAAATGTTCCCTGCCCTGTGGTAGGCCTAGGTGTTCAAAGAGGAGGGAAACAAGGTCCCTGCCACATTAAAAAGCAAAAGCAAAAGAAAAAAAGCAAACACAAACTGTAAGACAAGCAGTGATCAGTGATCCAAGGGAATTGTCAACAAAAGGGTGGAGAGAGGTGGGATTTTTATTTCTTGATGATGATGAAGGTTGACCCATCCTTATTGTAAATTTATATGTGCAGTACCTATTCAGTCTGTCTGCTTACCTCACAACTCAGCTGTCAGTCTCTCGAGGCCCAGGCAACAGGCTGGCCCTGGGAAGGCAATGGAAACTGCCACTGCTTAGAGTTCTCAGCCCCAAAGAAAAATGACAATACATGAGAGGCTCAGCAGCTGAAAGGATGGTCCAGTATGCTTGACACCCAGCAAAATAGAGCTGCTGGCAAAGTATGAGAAAAATCCCTGCCCTCCAGCAGCCTAAGCCGGGGTGAGGGGGTAGGGGGAGCCCTGCACACTTTTACATCAATTACAAGTGGATTTGAGTGGATTAGAGAATGATCACAGTGCCCAGGAGACTGTTGGAGGTAGCTGTGAGGAGAGTGAGGATGACCTGAACCAAGGTGGGGATGTTAGTGGGAAGGAAGGAAACTACCATTTATTAAAGCCACCTCACCACCAGGTGTAGTATGTTGTGTACGTAACCTGGCCTTCTCAAGTAAGGCTCCTAATAAGCCAATGGGGGAAGATGTTCTGGTACAGATAGGAAACTGAAGCTGAGAAGGTTAAAGTGCTCAAGGTCACACAGCTGATCAGTATCAGAGTTGGATTCCCATCCAGGTGAGTTTGATCCTAGAACCCAGGCAGTTTGCCTCTGCCCAATAAATGCAAGCCTGCATGTAAGAATCCCAGGAGAGAGACACTTGAGGTCGAGAGCATTAGAGAACCTTCCTGAAGCAGGCAGCTTTTGGAAAGTGAGCAGGTGGATATATAGGGTAACAGAAAGAGCCCGAACACACATATTGAGGGGAGGGACTGGGGTGCTGAAATAGAAGCCATGGTGGGGGATTTAACCTGGGGGTGGCTTACAAGGGATTGGAAGGGAAAGGGCTGTCTGAGAGGGTCCCTGTGGCTAGGCTCAGACATCTGTGTGCCCCTCTACCCCTTGTGTGTAGACCCTTGTGGGAGCACTCTTTCGGGCTGACCCTTAGAATTCTGAGGGGTGTGAGGGATTATGTTGCAACTAAGCTGTTGTAATTAACTTTTTATTTCTCACTTTCCAAACATGCTTGGCTATTCCTTCCACCCCCCAACCCCCAGACTAATTCTACATTAAAAAAAACAAGCAGTTTTGTAAATCAATAGAATTAACTGAGTTTGTCCAGAAATTGCCTTTGTGAGCTTTATAGTGCTTTGGGAATATTTCTAATACTTTCTAGTAAAGGACTCCTGGCAGCTTAACCAAACCAGCTACTTAAAGGGCCCTGCAGGGAAAGGATTACTGGAAAACAGACCTATTGCTTTCCTTTCCTCAGGTGTATCTTGTGTAATCTGCAGATTCAACTATTATTTACTGTTAAAGTTGATTGTTCATGTGTTTTTATACTTAAACACTTGTGATTATTCCATTAGAAGAATAAAAGCCCATGCCCTTAAAATGGTCTGGGGGGACCTGCCGCAGCCTCCCCTTTTTTTTTTTTTTTGTTAATCCTCACCTGAGGATATTTTTCCATTGATTTTTCTTAGAGAGAGTGGGAGAGGGAAAGAACGAGAGAAATATAATGTGAGACAAACACATCGATTGGTTGCCTCCTGCATGAGCCCGACCAGGGCCCGGGCTGGGGAGGAGGAGCCTGTAACTGAGGTATGTGTCCTTCATCAAAATCGAACCCAGGACCCTTCGGTCTGCAGGCCTACACTCTATCCACTGAGCCATACCGGCTAGGGCTTTCCCTGTGTTTTGCAGGTGCAGTAGCGCTGGCTTCCTGGATCCTTGAACACAGCACAAGTGCTCCTTCTCTGTGGCCTTGGTGTGGCTGTCCTTCCCCACAGCTATCAACTTAGTCCACTTTCAACACTGCTCAAAGGCCACTTTCTCAGCCAGGCCTATGCCAACCCCAATTCCCCACGTTTAAAATTGCAAACTGCAAACTTGCTCACCTTACGCTGCACTACTTTTCATTTTTAGCAGAGCACTCATCAACTTCCAACAGCCTCTGTAATTTATTTATTGTATTTATTGTCTGTTTCCCCTGAAATGGATGAGTTCCTTTAGATAAGTTCCTTTAGGACAGGAATCTTTGTTTTATTTATTTATTTGTTTTCCCTTGTCAAGAATGAAGTAGTGTTGCATAAATATTTGTCGAATGAATGTTTTAGGAATCTCATTCTGTAAGAAGAACAAATTCTGTATTATAACTTACCTAAATCATGGTTAAAAATTAACTTGACTTTCGTCTTAGATCATTGCTATACTGTTTGCATGTTAATTGACATGTATTTAAGCATGTATAAGTAGCAAGTAGAGGCTCTGTTTTTCCTTCTAGTTAGTCACCACTGAATTCCTCTGTTATGGTGCATATCCCACGCTCTTATATTATGGATATTTACTTGTCTTATTGTGTAGTAGATAAAATAATTGGATTATGAGACTAGGTTTTGATCAGAAAAATCATGTCTTATATTTTATCTTTTACATTTTGGTATAATGTCCTCATCTGCATGAAGGGGTTATCAAGTATTTACCTTAATTTTCTAAGGTATTTACCTTAACTTTCTCAAGATGAGATAGTTTACATTTATAATAAAGAAAAATATTAGATTTTTTTAACTTTGTCATTAGTAAATGTCATAAAATAAAAAAAGCTAAGTCAATATTTTATTGTTGCCACAGAAATTGCATTTGTGTCAGAAGGATTTGTGCTTGTGATGTAGTGATTTGTATATTTTTCTTGGAATTAAGTCTCTATCAGGTGACAACATCAGTAATTCACAAAACCAAGGAGCTTTTTGAAATTTGTTAATCTATATATGTGAATTAGAAAACAAATGAATAATGTGCTTAATGTATTCTGACATCTGAAAATATGAATTAAAAATCCAGACTATTAAAAATTCCGTTCATAGCATTTATTAGATTTTTTTAGATTTTCATTTTTACTTCTTTCATCAGTACATACTTCTGTTTTTTGAAAAGGAACTAATCTATATTTTCTGCTTGGTATGAAAAGTATTATCCATAGTATTATTTTCTCATAAAAATAAATGTATTCATCTTAGACAACTGGGAAAAAAATAGGAGTATGTGGAAAAAAAATTGCTCTAAGTCCTGGCTGGTTAGGCTCAGTGGTTAGAATGTAGGCTAGTGGACTGAAGGGTCTGGGGTTTGATTCCAGTCAAGGGCATGTACTTCGGTGTGGTCTTCAACACTGGCACCAGTTGAGGCGTGTGCAGGAGGCAACCAGTCGATGTGTCTCTCCCCCTCCCTTCCACTCTCTCTACAAATTAATGGAAAAAATATCCTTGGGTGAAGATTAACAACAATGAAAAAATTGCTACAAGTCCCACAATCCAGATATATAAAATTAACAATGGTTTCTTATTTTTTTTCATAAATGTATTAGTGAAGTTAGAATTATTGCATATGCTATTTTAAATACAACTTTTTCACGTAACATTGTTTTGTAAGCATTTTCCTATGTCATTATAGCCCATATGGCAGGACTATACTTTATTTACTCTATTTTATAGTTTGGAAAATTTTAGGTTGATTACAATTTTAGCTATTTAAAATAACATGGTAGTGATAGATATTTTTATATAAACCTTTTGTTGTATTTATTTCCTAAGTATAAGTTCTAGAAGTAGATTTACTAGGATAAAGAATGTGAACATAGGATTTGTTTTACCAGTTTGTTCTCTAAAAAGGCTTAACCAAATTCACTTTCCTTATGGTGATGGTACAATGTAAATAAATACTTCTCAAATATATATGAAATGAAGAGTAGTGCTCTATTAATCTCAGAGATATTCAGCCTAAATTTGCATCTTGGACAAGACATCTAGGAGGCTGAAGCATTCTTCAGAAATAATCTAGTAATTTGGATAATCTTAAAGGTGATTCTTGATGCTCAGGGCCCATTTAAAATCTTTCTACAGCTAATGCTTTAAATACTTCTCAGCCTTCTCCAGATGATGGAAAAGGCCTAGAACTAAAGCTACTTGTAAAGCTGCTCAAAGATTTAAATGGATTTTTCCTGGGCCCCTTGGACACAAGTTTTTGGCCTGGTAGTATAGGTGAAAAGAACTGGAACAGCCTAACAGAACACCTTAAAATAGGTATTAGAGCTGTGTTACTGGAATTAGCCATTATGATTTCCCTTTAATTTTACCTCAACATTGGATGAGTTTATTGACAGTAAAAGAACACTAGGGTTCTTTTTAGAATAAAAAACGACTTGTTAGGTGCCTAGTGCCTGTGATGTGTAATCTAGGTGAGAATTCCAAATAATAACTTGATAATTGGTTTTTTAGAGATGTGGTTGTCTTCTAGCAGTTCTGCTGCAGCTTTTAAAAAATCTTACGTTGTCTTAGAAATGAATATTTTCTATTCAATTCTGTGGAATAATGCCTCCCCAGAAAGTTGATCTTTCTTGATGACTTTCCTTGCCCAAAGAAGGATCTATGGAGAAAGGAGGTCTTGATTCTTGAGAGTAGGGAAGCCTTGGATAATGAATAATGAACAGGTGTTTATTTTTCTGATGTACACAGGATTATGGCTTTGAATAAATGGACAGGTTAAAAGAAGCTGTGAGGAACAAGTGAATTTTTCTAATTCTCAGCTGTACCTAGTATCTGTCTCCTTTTCCACTCTTTCCACCCATTAAAAAATGACAAAGCCAATAAACCTAAAAGCTTTGCTTTATGGTATCAAAGAGGTAGCTCTACTCTTATCTTCAGTGCTAGGAAAACTTCAGTATTATTTTTGGAACCTTCTGAGATGTTAAATCTGGAGCCCTTGAAGAATATTTTCACATCAATGGGTGTGTAGTTGCCTGGGAGATGACACTTAGATAGACACTGTAGGTGTGGTTAGTGTCATGATTAGTAGTAATATCACTTTACATTTCTACCATCTTCATAATTGGTGTTCACATTAAAATAAATACAGTGTGTGGACCAGAAATGTTATTAGGTCAAAATACATATTCATAATTGTTTTGGTTGAAAGGAATAATCTGGACTTTAACACAGTGTGAGTAACACTTTAACATATTATCATTACCCACAGATTATAGACTAAGAGAAGACTGATTCTTGCTTTTTCCCCCCTTAAGATATAACTTTGTTGTGTCAGTAATTAGTCTGTCACTGACTCATTTTGACAAATAGTGTCATGTCATGGTGGATATAAAGAACAATCTTCAGTACTTAGGGTTTAAGCATATGCTTATGAGAAGGATCTATGGAGAAAGGAGGTCTTGATAATGTATCTTAGATACAGACTAAGCAATTGTTAATTCATTCTAGACACCAGAAATTGTTTTAAGAGAATGTAACAGTACTAATTGGTGCCTGTCACTTCATGGCAGTAAACCTGTTCCAAGTGTACCAGCTCCCTGCCTCTTGCTTATTTGAAATCATCTTGTATTTTTCTCTGTACCCTTCATTTAGCTTGTTTCGGGGACACCGGTTTTAAAGTGAGTCACATGATGAGAAGTGTGTGTGTGCGCACGCGCGTGCGTGCGCCGGCTGAGGGAGTAGTCAATGAGGGAGGTGTGTGGAGCTGGTTTCTCTTGGTCCTGGGCTTACTGGGGGGCCCCTTAAACATGCAGGTTCTTAAGCCCGACCTTAGACTTACTAAATCAGAATCTTGGGAAGCCGAGGCCCCATAGTCTACTTTTGCAAAGAGAATCTTAGTGTGTTTTTTATGCCCATTAACCAGCTGGTTTAGAGGGTCCAGTTTATAAAAACTGGTTCTGAGTCACATTTGTTCAGAAGCTTTAATCTTGGATTTCCTCTTGTTGGAAATTTCTTATAATGCCACAGTAAATTCAATGGAATTGCAGCAGATAAAACTAAATATTACCATGTATTTGGCTCTGATGATAGTTACCCAAACCTGTAGTTGTGACACCTGGTGGTGGCGGTCATGTACTTGATAATACATTGGACAGATCCTTTGTTCCCTGCTAGTTCAAATGTGCTAACCAATGAAAGACAATGTAAAACTTGCTAAAAATCTTGGCTACAGTTTGGAATCTTTTTCATTGCATGTTTATCCCAGGGTAATGCTTTGTGTTAATTTATTTGGTCTTTGTTACATACTTGTAAACTTTTACTTATAAACTAAGTGGGTGGAAGTGGGACTGTTTCTTCATACCCCTTCATATTTACAGCATTTATCACAGTGCTTTGAAAGCTCTAGCTCTATTTTTGACAGCATGTGCTGTCTTCAATAAAGGTTTTTGATGGAATATAGAGATCTGTGTTCTGTGTTTTTGCCCCCTTTTTTCGGATCCTATGTTCTTTAGAAGAAAAAAACCTATACAGACTTTCTCTTTCAGTTCCAGAGTGCTCCTCTGGACCATTCCTCCTAGGAATCATCATGAGTAGAAAACATATCTCTATGTGGTACTCCTTACTCTTTAGGGAGAAAATAGAATTTGCAAGTAGAGAAACACAACGGGAAACAGAAAGAAGGGTGCATTTTTGGCTCTAAAATGTTAGGGCTAGGACAAGAGCCCTGATGTACTTTCATACCACACACTAACCAGTTACCAGTGGCCCGTGTTCAGAACTGTTCACATTTTGATATTATCCCCATTTTATACTATCCCATAAAGCAACACTAGCACCAGGTAATGTAATAAAGGTCACAAAGTCACCTTTGTGTGACTGTTTTAATGTCTAAAACTATATGCTTTTAATTTGTTTTGGGCAAATAATGCCCCTAAAAAGTTGCTATCAAATTGTTACTATTTTTAAAAAGTGTTTCTGTTTGCTTTCACTTAATAGTCAATTTTGTGTTTCTATTTTCTCCTTGGTGTAGTTATCAGCAAATGCTACTCCTGAACTAGATTGATGCATGCAGTTGCTATTTTCCCCAACCAGAAGTAAAGAGCATGACTGGTAGCTGTAAAACAAAAACACTTCATTTTCTAAGGATCTTGGTTAGCCAGATATCTAAACAGTACCTCAAGTACCAGTATGAAGGCAATAACTTTTTATAATAAAGTCTTTTCTTCTTTGTTTTAGTGAAAGCTTTTTTTAAAAAAATATTTTTTTAATTGATTTTTTTAGAGAGGAAGGGAGAGGGATAGAGAGATAGAAACATAAATGATAGAGAAACGTCATTGATCTGCTACCTCCTGCATGCCCTCGGGGCATGTGCCCTGACCAGGAATCTAACAGGTAACCTATTGGTTCCTCGGTCAGTGCTCCCCTGAGCCACACCTGCCGGGCTTTTCTTTTTTTAATTAAGGATATCACCCCTGTAGTTTTGTGGCTACACAAAGCTAAAGCCCCACAGAATTATCTGAGGATTCTATGTCAGTCATCCACTTCCTCCACTGTCTAGAAGTCTATAATTTAAACAGGTTGAACCTTGAATGTAAACTTTATAGTAAACTTGAATGAATTAATATTAACATCCAGACATCCCACAAAGGATGCCAGGGCTTTAGGTGTCTCCTAGCTGAGTTGATAAATTCATCTGGGTCAGGGGGAGTGCCGCTCAGCCAGAAGCTGGGTTCACGGCTGGTGAGTGCAGCAGCGGTGGCAGGAGCCTCTGCAGCAGCACTAAGGACGTCCCTGAGGAGCGGGCCTAAACCATCAGTTGGACATCCCCCGAGGGCTCCTGGACTGCGAGAGGGCGCAGGCCTGGCTTAGGGACCACCCCCCACCCCCACTCGAGTGCATGAATTTCATGCACTTGAGCCTCTAGTTTTTAAATATTACCATGTATTTGGCTCTGATGATAGTTACCCAATAACTATCATAAATTTATATTTTTTATTTGGCCTTATGTTTTAACCAATGGGCCACCCAGAATGCTATTGTCAAAAGTCAGCTATGTTCCTTTTATCAGAGAACCTTGAAATGACCCCCTTTCAGGTGTGATGAGAGTTGTGATTTCCCTGTCCCTTTTTCTGTGGACTTGGAGTAGAATTGGGTTTAATTCTAGTAATGGTTTCTGGGGTGACACTGGAGCCTTAAGTGCCTCAGAAATTTTAGTCCTGCCCTGGATTACACTCACTCTTAAGGACCTTGGTGCATACTAATTTCAAGGACTAGAGATAATATTGATTAAAAGCAAATTTTACAGCCCAGAATTAAATACTAACCCCTTTGTTAATCCAGTGTTATTACTACAGTGGGGCCTTGACTTACGAGTTTAATTCGTTCCGAGACCGAGCTCCTTAAGGAGCTCGTTAACTCAAATTACTCTGTCAACTCAATGCAAAAAATCGGCGGAGAGACAGCTGGTATCTCAAAAAACTCGGTAGTCGGGACACTGTTAAGTCAAGGCCCCACTGTACTTTTTTCCTAATTTAGCAGGCAGTCAGTCTGGAACCCAATGGTGTGGCTAATGGTGAATGGTGTCGTCGTTTATTTAGCTGCATTTTCTTTGGTGTATACAAAGCTCATTCTGGGTTCCTCAAGTTGCTGTTTCCTCTGTACTAGATGAAAGACCATCTTGGTGAAAGACAGAAGAGAATCTGGGATAGGGATTTATACTGTAACAGTTTCTAACCTGGGTCATTGAGGTAGATTCTTACAAAGTAGTACAACGCATTTCCTACTTAGGAAATGCCCTTGATCCATTTTCTGCCCGGTCAATGATCTAATGCCATAATGAGTAAGAGGAAGGAGAATTGGAAATTGATTCTAGCTACTGAGAGACAAAACCTTTCCCGACTCTGGAATTTATAAAACTTAGATTTGTTCCCCCTCCCCCACCCCAGTACTTTTTCTTGTGAACTCCACTTTGCAGGAAACTAATTTATTCATTTTCTAAAGTGGCCTTATGTTTGTCTAGCAAGGAAATCAGCAAAAGGGTTCTTGAAGAAGCTAGCAATGCAATTGGAAGTGTCTACTGTCACCACTAGTGATAAATCATACTGATGTTAAAGATGCAAATACTTGTTCTAGTATTCTCCTCTTTGTTTCTAGAATTGTTTAAGTTAATTAAGCCAGCAAAGTACTTCATTATCTACTGTGTTGCATGTTAATGGTATATTTAAAGTTTCGCTGTTTTATAATGTGAACAAATTTCTGAAAATTATATTTAAATCTTTATTGTGTTCTAAGTTCATATACTTAATGATAATTAATATTGTTAATTGGGAGAATATATTAATTGTACCACAGTTAGATTTCTAGTTTGGTATACAAATACAAGAAATTTTAGGAAACATTTGGTACTACCACATTCAGGTTAGCTTTTGCCCATCTTCTCAAGAAAGTGATTAAAACTATATATAATGCATTTTTATTAGACTATCAGGAATTTAATTACATTCAACTTAGCATTGTAGAATTTTAAATGTACTCTATTAGCTAAAATTTTAAAAAGCTGTTATAAATTACTGATACGATTGGTTTCTTTCATTTGCAGCATTTAAATATTAGGACATTGACAGATGACATGGTAAGGTTCTTAATGTTTCTTTGTGAATTTTAACTAACTGTGATGTCGATAGCATGCTGTGCTAACACCTTTGATATTGCTAAAAACTGCATGTTTTGGAAATGTACTTTGTTATGGTGCTAAAATAAGAGGCAGAACTGGTAAAATGTATTAAATTGTTGCTTTTAAATAGTAAAAGGGACTAGTTGATATGTTTAAAAAACTTGTCTAATTACAAATTGTCAGTCAACCTTAAATTATTAAAATCAGCTCTCGTACTTCAAAAAGAAGTAAAAAAAATAGCTAAAGACATATTGGCTTTTCAGAAATATATAGTTGCTAAATAAAATAGACCAGACTGAATACCATATGTGCAATTTTAAAAAATTTTACTTAAAAGAGAACCAAGCAACCTTAGTATATGTTCTGCATGTTGAAAATAATAGCCCTTCTTATAAGGAATTAACATGTCATAGCACCCTTATAGGTTCTTGTATATATATTGGAGGACAAAGCATTTCACTCTACTGACCAAGTTTCGAATTCATATTCACCTTGTATCAAATATGAAACAGAGTGCTTAAAACATAGTGGGCACTCAGCAATTATTTAGCATCCCTGGTAATCTAGAGCAGCATCTTAGACACTTACCATCTTAGAGTAAGATGGATGTGCAACTGTGAATGAGACATACTGTTAGATCCTGACATGCGGATTTAAAAAAATTGAATTAGATTGTCGTGTTTTATTCCTTTGTATTGTATCTAAGAAAAAGGTATTTATGTAAACTTTTCAGGATGACATTTATTTCTCAGGCAACAGTATTTAGAAAATGGTAGCAATGTGGAGCACTTATGAAGATGATGTATGTAATTTCTCACCCTGCGAGGTTGATGTTGTCCTCATTCTTCCACCGAGGGCACTGAGGCTGACAGGTTAAGTTGGTAGCTCTCTCAAGTACGCACAGCTGGCAAGTGGTGCAGCTGTGGCTTGAATCTTGTTCCACACAGCTCCACACCTATACACTTACTCTGTCGATTTAGTTTTCAAATGGCTTAAGGCCGATAATAAAACCATCTGCAATGTTTATGTTTGAACTTTTATGAGAATATACAGTGGTATGTTTGTAACAGCCTTATTGAACTATAATTCACATATCAAATATTCATCCATTTAAAGTGTACATTTCAGTGTTTTGTAGTATATTCTCAGAGTTGTGAAACCATCACCACAATCAATTTTAGAACATTTTCATCACCAAAAAAGAAACTTCATACCCTTAAGCAGTCACTCCCTAATTACCTCCAGCTCCCTCAGCCATAGGCAATTGCCAGTCTATTTTCTGTCTGGAGCAGCGACAAAGCAAAGGCCGCTCCGAAGCCCACAACTTCGGATTACTTTCTCCTTCAAGTGCTCCTGAAGTTCCGCACGGATAAGGGAAGAGACCCTAGTTGTGATACCTTTGGGGAAGATTCTGAGCTGTTGCTCCAGATTCGAAACGATGTGCTTGACTCCCTGGGTGTTAATCCTGACCTGCTTCCTGAAGACTTTGTCAGGTTCTGCTTCTCCGAGATGGCTCCTGTGTGTGCAGTGGTTGGAGGGGTCTTGGCCCAGGAAATCGTGAAGGCCCTGTCTCAAAGTGACCCACCTCACAACAACAACTTCTTTTTTGATGGCATGAAGGGAAATAGGATTGTGGAGTGCCTTGGCTGCAAGTGAACCCACCCATGACACGGCAGCCCTGAAGATGCTGACCCCCAGCGTGCTCGCATGCATTCCCCTGCCCTTCCTCCCACCAAGGCATCTCTCGGCGAGAGAAGAGTGAAGTCATTGGACCAACGCAAACCCTTTCCTGTGAACAATGAGATCGTGTAGATGTGCTCCTTGCGAGCACCAACAGCTGCTGCACATGAGCGGGCAGAGGGACCGGCGGCCTCCCTCCCACACCGCGCAGCACCGCGCAGGACTGTTTGCCAGCTCCGCTGAGCGGGCAGCACCTGCAAGTGCCCTCCAGCGCCTTTCTGTCCTGGTGCTGTCACGGCATCCCCACACCTCTGGGTACCGCCAGGGATGCCTGCCAGGGACCAGCCACCTGGTTGCGTGGGAGCCTCTCGCTACCTTCCTGGACTTCTTCTCCGCCCTATATCACACTGCGGGGAGCATGGCCTCGGGGGAATGAGGCCCAGGCCCCATGAAACACGAGTGGAACCGCAATGCAGACTGGTGCCTGGGAGGAAAAACATGGCAGGCGGGTGTATTTCCTCCGGAGTTCGAAATCCTGAAAAACAACAGGTGGCATCTGGTGCGCGGGTCCTGAGTGTTAATTGAGGATTAGTGAGTCCAGCCTGGGCTGCGGGACAGAGGAACAGGCACCGGGTCCTCTAGGGCATTAGGGCGAGACCTTGCCAGTTGAATATTAGGGCTGAATATTAGGAAAAGTGTTTTAAAGGCCCCGCCCCCGGGGATTCTGATCTGTGGGGCCACGCTGGGAGGGAGGAGCCTGTCCTGTTCACAGAGCCTTCTCTGCTGTGGTGCGGGAGCCTGTTGCATTTAAGGGCTGTGTCGGTCCTTCGTTGCCCCTGAATGGCAGCTGTTTGTGTTTTGATTTTTTTTTATATTTTCTAGATTCCCATGGTCCTTTAAGAAGGAATGGTAGAAATAAAGTTATTTGCTTTAAAAAAAATGGAGATTTGCATCTTCTGGACACTTCATATAAATGGAGTCATATGATATATAGTCTTTTGTGACTGAAATTTTTACTTAGCATAATGTCTTCAAGGTTCATCCATGTTGAAACATATTACTACTTCCTTTCTATTGATGAATAGTATTCTACATGATGGTTTTTTTGAGGTTTGTTCCTATTTTATGGGCAGTCTATATTTCCCCCCGTTTTCATTCAGACTATGCCCTTACCTTTCTGATACCTTTGTTCTATGACTCTGTCTGCACAGTGCTAGCCCACAATCTCTAGAAACATTTGTCTTATGGAGTTGCTTCAACAGGCTACTCTCGAAGCCAGTCTTGCTCTGATTATACATTAATAAATGGGTTCCTCCTCAGTGAAGACTTTTTTTTTTTTTTTAGCTGTGTGTCTAAGAAATTTATTGTCTCTCTGAAAAATCTTCATAGAAAATTGTGATTTGGTTTATTAGCTCTCAGCAGCTCGTTCCTGAGCTCTGAGGAAGCTTGCTCTCTTCTTAGCTACCTGATCTTTCTTCTGGGCAAGAGACATTTTGAGATGGTTCTACCTCTTCTTTTTAACTTCTTTCTTAGGCTTCTTCTCATAGGCTGGATTCTCTTGTATAGCAGCATGAGTTTTCTTATACATCTCCTCCATGATGTCTGGAGTTACATTGTTCTTTATGTATTGAAAGAACTGTTTCTTGTAAGCATTTTTATCTTCTTCCATTAGATAATGCATATAATTTGCAACGTTCTGACCCATGATGTGCTTCGACTGTACTTCTGCATTGAATTCCTTGCTTTCTGAATCATAACCAGGGAATCGTTTGGTACTGTGAGGGACAGATAAGCCTCCATCCACAGCTCCCTTCAGGGCCCCCCAAACTTCATTTCCAGTGGTAGTTCTGGCAAGCCCTACATCAGGGGTGGGCAACCCCTGGCACACGTGCCAAACATGGCACGCCAGTAACTTTTGCTGGCACGCGAAACCCTCTCTTATAATCTTCCATTTACAATTTTTTTCTTAATATTGACTTTTTTATTTTTCAGATAAATTCAGTGTAGGTGCATCTTAGATAAATAAATAATTTTACATAACAAGTTATCTTAAAGACCATAGACATGGATTGATGAGAGAGGGGAAGAGCAATTTCTATGCCTCTGCCTTAACTCTCCCTGCCTTCCTAGATCTGACCAGTGTTTTGGTTTCATCCACATACGCTTGTGAATCTTTATTCTCAGTGATGAATTTTGTTAAGTCTCGTAATAGGAGTAGCCTGACGGATGAAAGTAGTAGCTCGTGCATATTTCCGAAGGTCACGAAATATAAACCTGATGTAAAATCTCTGTCATCAGTGATGCAGCAGCAAAAGTCCCACTGATAATATCAAACGGAGTCATAAAGTTTTCTGTCGGACTATCAGTGTACATATATACATTAAAAAATAAATGTATTTTGCATGGTCATATACTGTGTTTTTGTCCCTCGAATGAATTTTATTATTTCTTCAAGGTTCTTCACATACGTACACCTTAAGAGATATCAAGTAGGCGTAACATGTTCTCAAAAAATTAGGGTTGGCACGCAGAAGAATTTTGAGTCAGAGATTTTGCTGGTTTTGGCACACACTCACAAAAAGGTTGCCCACCCCTGCCCTACATCCAAATAGCAGGTGAAGGCACCAGGTTGACCATCAGTGCTTTCCATGTTGTATTCATTTCCAGTCACCTCCACCTGGCCTTCATAGATCTTGTCCATGGCAAACCTACTGAGAAGCCTGAGGGTCAGCAGCAGGCCAGTACAATATGCTTCAGTGTAATTTGTCAGGCCAACCCTCACATCATACTTTGGGAGTTCATGAGCATAAACTGCACAAATTATCATATCTCCTTTTATACGGGCATAAGCAATCTGACAAATGATATTTATGTTGGTTACGTGAACTATCATCTGGTATTTAGGTGTGTTGTATTTATTTTTATCCTGGATTACCCAGCATTTCCGGGCATAGTAATTAGCTTAACCCTCTTGTAGTCTTCTGAATTTTACTTGCATCACTTGAAGAGAGCCTTATTTTTATTTTTTAAAAAATATATTTTATTGTTGTTTTTTTTTTACAGAGAGGAAGGGAGAGGGATAGAGAGTTAGAAACATCGATCAGCTGCCTCCTGCACGCCCCGACTGGGGATGTGCCCGCAACCAAGTTATGTGCCCTTGACTGGAATCGAACCTGGGACCCTTCAATTGGCAGGCCGACGCTCTACCCACTAAGGAAAACCGGTTAGGGCGAAGAGAGCCTTATTTTTGACAACTTTCACAAACTCCATCCTGCGGGAGACCCACGGCCACGGCTCGCCACAGACTTGCAGGCCTAGCCTTGCCTCTTCTTTCTTTTTTTTTTAATATATATTTTATTGTTTTTTTTTTATAGAGAGGAAAGGAGAGGGATAGAGAGTTAGAAACATCGATGAGGGAGAAACATCGATCAGCTGCCTCCTGCACACCCTCTACTGAGGTTGTGCCCGCAACCAAGGTACATGCCCTTGACTGGAATCGAACCTGGGACCCTTCAGTCCGCAGGCCAACGCTCTATCCACTGAGCCAAACCTGTTAGGGCTTCTTTCTTTTTTTTAATCTTCACCCAAGGATATTTTTTCCATTGATTTCTAGAGTGAGTGGAGGGGAGGGAGGAGGGAGCGAAAGAGAGGGAAAGAGAAAGAGGGAGAGAGAGGGGAGAGAGAGAGAGAAACATCAACATGAGAGAGATACATCGAATCTGCAACCATGTTATGTGCCCTTGACCAGGAATTGAACATATGACCCTTTGGGTCAGAGGTTGATGTTCTAACCACTGAGCAAGACTTTTTATTTTCTTTATTTTTTATATATTTTTATTGATTTCAGAGAGGAAGGAAGAGGGAGAGAGAGATAGAAACATCAATGATGAGAGAGATTCATTGATCGGCTGCTTCCTGCACACCCCACACTGAGGATCGAGCCCGAAACCCAGGCATATGCCCTGACCAGGAATCAACCATGACCTCCTGGTTCATAGGTTGATACTCAACCACTAAGCCACACCAGCTAGGTGGCAAGACTTTCTTAATCTTCTTTTCCCATCCTTCCTTCGTTCCTCACCTCTCCCCCAGTCCTTGCAACTGGGCTTAGTAAGGTCAGCGCTTTTGGGTTGTTACCATAGTGCCCTGTGTATATTTTTATTAAAGCAGTACATCATTTATTATCTGTCTTTCTCATTAATTTATACCTTTTGGAGACAGAGACAATGTGTTATTAATATTTCCAGGTATGTTATCTGGCATATGGTAAGCATCTTCATAAGTTCTTTGTTGGATTGAAAGAATGAGTAACTGTTTTGATAACCTGCGTGGTATTGTGGTTTCCTTGGATCTGTGGCAGATTGGTCCAGGTCAGGCTTCCCAGATATGGAGTCTTGCTTTTGCCCAGGGTAGAGAACCTTTGACAAGGACCTGCTTGTCTGTCTTTCTGACCACCTGCCTGAGTCACTGACTGTTGACTTGCCCCTGCCTTCATCTTAGATGTACTCATGCCCATCTCTCCTGGATTGCTTGTTGACCTTCTTCACAGGGACTCACTGGCCGAACTGCGTTCTCCCCAGCTCTCCCTGTTGTTTTTTTCTGACCTTGTGCGTTAGCCTGGCTCTTAAGTCCAGGAAAGGATGGGCAGATAGTTTAGTGTGGGCGTTGTACCCGATGTTGTGGAGCTTAGAGAATAAGTATGACTAGGCTTAACAGGAAACACTGACAGTAAGGTTTTTCTTACTCACTGTTGATTGATGCAGTGTGGAAAGAGCATTGGATTTGGAATCAAAAGACATTGAAAGACAGAATTTCACCACTTCTTAGCTCTGTGACCTTGATAAATCAATTATGTGTTTGCTTACTTGTAAAGAATGACTAATTATACTTTCCCCTCATAGGGTTTTGGTGTGTTTCACTTAAGCCCAAGTAGGTTGAACTATTGCATTTAGTTCTGTGCTTTTTAAACCCCTTTAAAAAATATTTCCTGGTGGATAGAGAGGCGTGGTATGACATATTTGCGATTGAGGCTTATAGGGTATGTATATACAAGACATGCTTCCTGGTGGCCGCGAGTTTGACATGCTTGAAGATTTATGCAGAGTTGTGAGGAGGGCCAGATAGCTGGATATTTTGAGGGCTCTTTAAACTATTTCTGGTGAGTTAGAGCTCAGGAAAGTGTTTGCCACTGACTAATGTTTTGATGTATGCTAGCATTATGTTTTCTAATTAAAGGTTGCTACCTCCACAACATACACGTTACATGTGTGCTTTTAATTTAGAACTTCTTAGTGTGGATAGCCTTCTTAGATAGAACTTGAGAGAGAGGCATTTAAGAGTGGTGCCTGCTGTAGTCAAGTGTTGAATAGCAGGGTTTTAGAAACACTAAATAGAAACATCCTGGGAAGCATTAATGTTAAAAACCCATTTCTTTCAGTTGCTTCGTTAAAGGCCTGCAAAAGTACTAGTCCTTCACCTACTAAGCTTATTTCTTGAGTTACTATCAGAATTTAATTTCAATGGACATTGTTTGGTTCAAAGAATGAAGTAGTACTATAACATTGAGGTCCCAAGGCAGAGTTAATATGTTTTAAACAGTGTTCATTCTATGCTATCTGAGCATTCACTATGTTTAAAGTGCAGTGCAAGGTGCAAAGGTAATATAAAGGTGAAGAAAATCATTGAGTTTACCACCCTCCATTGTTATAGTTGGGTTGAAAAGAAAGCTTTCCTTGTAGAGACAAAAAGGGAGGAGTACAATGAGGGGAGACAATTTTTAAACTGGGAGAAACTGAATGTGGATATCACAGTCCTGACTTATCCATCTGCATGTGCACTGAGTGTTTTAGGAGTTGTTTGCCTTGCTTTTTTCTTCCCTGTCCTTCACAATCATTTGTCGGAAGTACAGTGCTCCTACTGATAATCTCTGATTTTTTCCCATGGACTTCAGCATTGCTATCATAATTCCTTGTTTTGCCTGCCAGCAGTGGTTTTTAAACTTTGATGAGGCCCCACAGTAAGGAATACATTTTATTTTGTAGCCCGGTACACACATACATACAAATTCTCTCTCAGTTGAAACATGTTTTAAGAAACAGTATTTAACATTTTTAAGCATAATAAACTGGGATCCTTTCCTTTTTGATCTTTTCCATTCCATTAAAAACCCAAGACAACCAAAAAAGTGATCCAATCCAGTCCATTAATTTCATGACCCACATGGTTTACAGCTGTAGCTAGATAACCAGACGTTGGCCTCTGTAGCAACTAGAGGAAGTTCTGAGATTTTGTCATTTTCTTTCAAGGAATTTTCCACATCTGTGTTGTTGAATTATAAGTTGTTTATAACATTTTTTTATCCTTTAAGTGTAGGATCTGTGTTGATCTCCGATTCCAATTCTGATATTGATAATTAGTGCCTTCTATTTTCTCCCCCTGATTAGTATGATTTGGCAGGGGTGGGGAACCTTTTTTTCTTCCCAGGCCATTTGGATATTTATAACATCATTCGAGGGCCATACAAAATTATCAATTTAAAAATTAGCCTGCTGTATTTGGTCAAACATTTAATTCACTCACACCTAATGCCTTGGCAGGGGCCAGAGCAAATGAAGGCCTGTGGGCTGGATGTTTCCCATCCCTGGACTCAAGAGGTTTGTTAATATTATTGATCTTTTGAAAGTACCAGCTTTGGTTTCAGAAATTTTCTCTATAGTGTTTTTATTTTTACTATTTCCTTCCTCTTCCTTATTCTGTTTCTGGTTTCTTAAGGTGGAAACTTAAATAATTTATTTGAGACTCTTGTTTTCTTGTATTTTTTTAGACTCTTGTTTTCTAATATAGGAATTTTATGCTCTAATTTTTTCTCAGAGAGCCTATGGCATCATTTTCTGAATATTCAAAATACTTTCTGATTTCCTGTGGATATTTTTTCCCTTTGGCCCATTGGTTATTTAGGTATATGTTATTTAATTTTCAAGTATTTGAGGAGTTTTCTGATACTGTTCTGTTACTGATTTGTAATATAATTCCCTTGGCAAGAGATCATAGTTTGTGTGATTTCAGTCCTTTTCAATTTTGAATCTTGCCTTTTATCTGAGAATGTGGTCTATCTTGGTGAATGTTCCATGTGCACTGTTTGTTAAAACTGGTCTATCAATAGTAAGTGGGTCAAATTGGTTGGTAGTGTTGTTCACATCTTATATATTTTTGATTTTCTGCCTGCATGTTCTGACAATTATTGAAAAAGAAGTGTTGACATCTCGAAATATAATTTAGGATTTTAAAATTATCTTTTCACTTCTATTCAGCTTTTTTGAGTCATTTTTTTGAAACATTCCAATCAAGTGAGTATACATTTATGACTGTTATGAATCCTTTATTATTATTGATACCGAATGTTTGGACTGGAACCCGGATTCTTTGTCCGCTGGAATTGAAGAATGAATCCACTGACAGAAAGTGGTATAGCAAAGGTGGAAATTTATTGGCGTGACGCTCTAACCAACTGAGCTACCCAGCCAGGGCTAAAGCTGGAAATTTATTGAAGAACAAGTACAGACTCCCACATGGCGAGAAGCAAAGTCAGTATCCCACAGTACTGACTCCCATGTAGGAAGGGGGAAAAGGGTCCCACTGGGTTCCCTTTCCCTATGGTTTATATAGGCTGCAGATCCTGGTGCCTTGATATCCCCTCTGATTGGTCACTATTCCCTTAGACTGGTTACTATAGCAACTCCTGAGCTCAAAGGTTTAACCTCACTTGGGACATGTGAAGTTTTTCTCCCCCTCCTTCCTTATTGTTTTCCTATTCCCTTTGGGCTTTCTTCTCTTTATTTTGTAAATGTAGACCTTTCTTGGCTACTTCCAGTTCCCTTGTCTTATGTAAATATGCCTATTGCTGCTTCTTTGTCTTATGGAAATGTAACTGCACCTGGCTTCTTGTGTTATGGAAATGTACCTTCTCCCAGTCTGCAGCCCCATGCTTTTCCATGGACCCCAATTCTAAAAAATCCCTAAGCCTGCCTATGTTCCCCCCAAATTCCTGCTTCATTATGAAACTAGAGGCCCGGTCCACGAAATTTGTGCATGGGTAGGGTCCGTAGGCCTGGCCGGTGATCAGGGCTGATTTGGGCTTTCCTTCCCCGGCTGCCAGCTGCTGGCTACGGCCTTCCTTTGTTCTGTGCTGCCCCCTGGTGGTCAGTGCACGTCATAGTGAGTGGTCGAACTCCCGAGGGGACAATTTGCATATTAGCCTTTTATTATATAGGATGACCGTGTTTATCCTGTGATATTCATTACTTTTTAATCTTTGGAAATTTACTGGATTCTTCGCTCTGCTTGATCCAGTTTTCTCCTTTCTGTTTGAAAAATGAAGATTTCTTGGCTCTGCTATACTAGACTATTGGTTTTATATCCCTCTGACCTTTCCATTTCTGTCTCTCTCTGTGTGTTTTTCCTTTGCCTATCAAACTATTGTGATTTCTCAGGTTTCTTTCCTAAAGCCACTGCTCTCCTCTGTATATAATCACTCTTGTCTATAACTCTGTGACCTTTTTCTCAAGTTGAGATATCAGTATATTAGCCTTTGACTACCTTCATATAGATGTCTAATCTGTATTTGAAATTCTACATGCCCCAAATTAAACCTTTCACTTTTCTCGTTTTTATCCCTATATTCTCTTATAAGGTACCTTCACCCTTCTAATAGCTTCACCCTTCTAATGTTTCTAATTATTTCTTGAATATTTTCTTCTCTGAATTCCTTCTATTAGAGCACCAGTTCTTTTATTATCTCTTGTCAGGACTCACAACTTCCTATTGCTCTCTACAAAACCAACCTCCTGCGCAGCAACCAGAGTGACCTGTCTAAATTGCACTTCTGATCATATTTTACCTTATTTGAAACTGCTTAATTGCACCCGTTATGTGTAGATCAAGCCCAAGCTTTTTAACATGGCATCTAAGGCCTCTATGGTAGGAGCCTGCTTCTCTGATTTGATATATATTCCTTAGTCAACATGCAGGAAACTTCCAGGGAATAGAAAGATGTGTAAGTTGTTAGAGAATTTACTTAGAGAATGTGAAAACATAGCTGCTGATTGGAAGAAGGTGTGTGAAGTGATAGTAAGGATCGTGTAATTATTAGCTGTGTGCTAAGTACTGTTCTGAATGTTAGCTTTATAAGCACATTCAATTTTTCGAGCAAGCCTCTGAGTAGGCATCATTATTCTCATTAAAAAAAAATATTTTTTTAAATATATTTTTTATTGATTTCAGAGAGATAGAAAAATAAATGATGAGAGAGAATCATTGATCAGCTGCCTCCTGGGCCCCCCCCCCCCCCCCCCCCCCACACACACACACACATTGGGAAATGAGCCCACAATCTGGGCATGTGCCCTGACCCAGAATCAAATCGTGACCTCCTGGTTCATAGGTTGACCCTCAGCCACTGAGCCATGCTACCCGGGAATTTTTCCTATTTTTAAAGATGGAAAAACTGAGGTAAGAGAGAGGTTAAGTAACTTGTTTAAAGTCATGGGGCAGCCAGGGAACTCTGGCAGACTGGCCCCAGAGAATATGATCTTTAACAAGCGAGTTATACTGCCACCTAAGTGCTGTCCTTTTCTACACCATGAGTGCCAGTGTAAAATCTCAGTGTATGTCTCATTATTTTCTCATTTTTCCTTTAAGCAATCTATCTGAGACTTCTGACCTTTAAACTGACAAGGGAAATTTATATCAGAGCTGTTGGTCTTTTTTTTTTTTTTTTAAAGGTATTTTTATTGATTTCAGAGAGGAAGGGAGAGGGAGAAAGAGCTAGAAACATCAATGATGAGAGAGAATCATTGATTGGCTGCATCCTGCACACCCCACACCGGGGATGAGCCTGCAACCTGGGCATGTGACCTGACTAGGAATTGAACCGTGACCTCCTGGTTCATGGGTCAATGCTCAACCACTGAGCCACGCCAGCTGGGCCAGAGCTGTTGGTTTTAATCCTGAGAGAATTATAATTGTAAGCATATTGTATCTACAAAATTATAAACACACTAGTGGCCCGGTGCACGAAATTTGTGCACATTAAAAGGGAATTAATTAGAGAAAATATTTTAATATTGCTATTTGCCCTTTCTCTATAATAGAAGTGTCAGAGATAAAAGAAAATTAGTAAAATGTATATGAAAATCTCCCTCCTGTCAGAGTCTAGGGCAGGGGTGGGCAAACTTTTTGACTCGAGGGCCACAATGGGTTCTTAAACTGGACCGGAGGGCCGGAACAAAAGCATGGATGGAGTGTTTGTGTGAACTAATATAAATTCAAAGTAAACATCATTACATAAAAGGGTACGGTCTTTTTTTTTTTTTTTTTTTTAGTTTTATTCATTTCAAATTGGCTGGATCCGGCCTGCGGGCCGTAGTTTGCCCATGGCTGGTCTAGGGCATGCTGAGAGAACAAGAGTCAAGTCCCTGCCCACCCGTGCGCACCTCGAAATCGCACAAGACCCAGACCCGCCCGGCCCCACCTCTGTCAAGCCCCGCTGGGTTGGGGGGCGTGGTCTCAGGTCCCCTGGCCCCAACACCGAGGTAGGGGAAGTGGCCTTAGGTCCCCCATCAAGCCCCGCTGGGGCAGGGGGCGCGGCCTCAGTTTCCCTGACCCTGGGGTGGGGGGCGCAGCCTCAGGTCCCCTGGCCCTGGCGCGAGGGTGTGATGACCATTTGCATATTAGCTCTTTATTATATAGGAGTAGTGGCTTGGTGCACGAAATACGTGCACATGCACATTAAAAGGGAATTAATTAGAGGAAATATTTTAATATTGCTATTTGCCCTTTCTCTATAATAGAAGTATCAGAGATGAAAGAAAATTAGTAAAATGTATATGAAAATCTCCCTCCTGTCAGAGTCAGGGGTTCGCCGTGGGCCCAGAGTCAAGTCCACGTCCACTTGTGTACGCCTCAAAATCGTGTGAGACCCAGACCCGGCCAGCCCCACCCCTGTCAAGGCCCTCAGGTTTGGGGGGTGGGGGGGCGGCCTCAAGTCTCTTGGCCTGGTGCCAGGACACGGTCTCAGGTCCTCTGGCCCGGGCGCAAGGGCGCAATGACCATTTGCATATTAGCTCTTTATTATATAGGATTGTATCTAAAAAGTTTTCTGCTATAAGAAATGAACTAAGAAATGAATTATTTTGAATATTTCTAGTGAATAAAACTGAGAAAGGTTTATGCCAAAGGAATAATGATGTATGTGACTGAAATGGCAACAGGTAAAGATATGAGATTATTTAAATTGCCAGGACATAGGAAGACTGGATGGAGACCACTTACAGATCTCACAACTGCGATCTGCTTCCCGATAAGGTTATAGGTTTTCCTGGTTCCCCTTAAAGTTCCCCATGGGAATTGGGGTCCTAGAGCCACTGAGGGTGTCACCCGGTCTGGGCATGGGTTCTGGTGAGTGCTTTCAGCAGTTTTCACTGTTCTCTATGGGCCTCTTGACTCACTCAGTATAACTAACCGCTACCAGAAATTCCAGCACGCTCTGTGAAGCTGGTTAACTCAAAGAGGAGTTCTCCAAATGAACAAGCCTACCAGGACTGCTTTTATCTGCTGGCAGACTATTCCTGTACCTAGATGTGATATGTCTTGTGGTATATACTAGTATACTAAATCAGACATCATATGTATAAAAATAAAACAAAATAAAATTATTTTAATGAAAGAAAATCATGATTTTGATTATATGAACATGTACCTAACTTCCAAGTCAGTTAATAAAACAAAATCATTAGCTTTAAAAGTGAGCTCAACTTAAAAGAATTATTTAAAATAATTTCTTATTGGCCTAGTAGGATATAAAGCTTTTATTTTGGCCAAAACCGGTTTGGCTCGGTGGATAGAGCGTCGGCCTGCGGACTGAAAGGTCCCAGGTTCGATTCCGGTCAAGGGCATGTGCCTGGGTTGCGGGCACATCCCCAGTGGGAGGTGTGCAGGAGGCAGCTGATCGATGTTTCTCTCTCATCGATGTTTCTAACTCTCTATCTCTCTCCCTTCCTCTCTGTAAAAGATCAATAAAATATATTTTAAAAAAAATTTAAAAAAAAAAAAGCTTTTATTTTGCATTTTTATGAACTTATTATATTTTTCTTGGTAAATTAAAAACAGTGATGCTATTTTCCACAATTTTTTTGTAAAACTCTAAACTAAAAATATACTCTTTCTTGTGTGTAAAATAGAAATACCAGTGTGGAGTGGGGCGATGAAATATATGTGGTAAAATACACTAAAACAAGTTTTATAAAATTTAAAGTATTCACTAAGTCAGGTGGGCCTTTCTGAGCCCATTACTATGAGTTAATTAAAGCTTCCTGTACTTACATTTCCAGTAGTAACACTTAAGTACTATCTTAGGGTCTTTAAATATTTATGAAATAGTTTAGAGAGCTCCTCCTCAAATCAGTACAAATTTGGGAATAAGATCAAGAGCTCTCAGTGTTGAATATACTAAGATGTAGTAGAGTGTGCAGACTTGTTTATTCATCCTTTTATCCATTCATTCATTAAACATTTATTGAGTACCTACTATCATAGGAACACAATGATGAATAAGACTGCCTCTTCCCTCTGGGAACAGTGGGGAAACAGATGTGTACATAATCACTATACATTTGAGTGCAGTGTGATAGGAGCTGGAACAGTAGTATATTAGGTTCAGTGGAAGTCGTAAGGTCAACTTTGATCTTGGGGAAGACTTCAAAGAGGTGATTTCAGCTGAGTTTTGAAGAAGGAGTTGGAATCTAAGCTGGCAGGAGTTGTAATAACTCTTTACTCTAATAATTTCATTTCCCTGGATGTCAACTGAATGGATTCCTAGTGAAAGTGTCAGGTTGTCAAGTAGAAAGGAATTGTTGATATCTTTGGATAATTTTCATGAGTGAGTACTGTTGTCTGTCTTTCAAAAATAAAGTGTTACAGTCATTTCCAAAGCTAATTTATATTTGTTTTTAAAAGGGAACTGTAATATTTGAATATATGCAATTATCATTATACTTTGAGTAGATGTGGGTAGATAGAAATTAAACGTTTTTTGAATATTACATTCTTTTAAAATGATTTTGTGCTCCTTTGAGTGAGGTTTTTCTTACCATCTTACTCTATGGTTTTACATTACAGAAATTCATGCTTGTTTTTAGTGTAGCAGGCTGCTCTTTGATCAGTGTGGAAAGAGTCTTGGTTTTCTTATTGAATATGTAAAGGCCACAACACCTGGCATTCTTCCTGATATTGTTGAGAAGGATTTGGAAGGCAAGAAGCAGTGGCTTGTGTCCCAGCTATGGAAGATAGAAAGCTATTCATAAATTTATTCACTTAACAAATATTAATAAAAGACACACTTCATATTTAGGACTATGCTAAGTTCTAGGAGTGGTTTAGTCAATAAAATAACAATTCCTGTTATCAGGGACTTATGCCCTAGTTGAATAAATTTCTATGATACGAGGCAATTTCAGAGTAGTATACGTACTATTCTGTAAGTAAGCAAGCCCTAGATCTGGAGGATCTAACTCAGTCTTGAGGAGTCAGGAAGGCTCCTACATGAGATGTAGCTCAAACTGAGAGCTAAAGATTGAATTGAAATTCACCAGATTAAGTGGGTGGGATATGAGTTGTGGATGTGGATAAGTTTTAGGCACATGAAATAGCATTGGCACACTTAGGAGACTTTAGGTTACTCATTGTATCTAGATCATTGAGTGTAAGGATGGTGGAATGGTGAAGAGGTTGTCTGGAGAGGAAGTAAGGTTCAGATTACAGTGGATCTTTGAGCCGTGGTAAGATATTTGAATGTCATCCTCTGAGTAATGGGGGTGCAAAGGTTGAAGGGTTTAAAGCACAGGAATGTGGGACATGATTGGGTTTACATTTCAGATCAAAATGATGTCAGTGTAGAGAATGGCTCCAGGGAAGGTAGCGTAGAGGGAAGGGGCAGTGAAGACATGGAGGCAATTTAGGAGGTTGTAGCAGTTGTCCAAGTGGCCTGAACTAGGGTAGGTACAGAGATGATGAATAAGATACAGTCCACATGGTTTCATGATTTATGTTTCCTTATTAATTTTCATTAGTTATTTACAATTCAACTCAATTTTCTGCTGACCCGAGTCAACATCAGAAGTCATATATATTTAATGGATATCATCAACAAGCACCTAGAGTAGTGATTCTCAACCTTCCTAATGTTGCGACCCTTTAATACAGTTCCTCATGTTGTGGTGACCCCCAATTTCATTGTTACAAATTGAACATAATTAAAGCATAGTGATTAATCACAGAAACAATTTGTAATTATATATGTGTTTTCCGATGGTCTTAGGCGAACCCTGTGAAAGGGTCATTCGAAAGGGCAACCCACAGGTTGAGAACTGCTGACCTAGAGGCTTCCACTTTTTCTTCTAATCTCACATTGTTTCTCAACTCCTGTAGGCCTCCCAAAGCCTCCTACTTTGCCCTTTGTATCTCAAAGCCTGTCATTTTGAATTCATGCTTTTCCTTCTTGTTCTGTGGAACCCTAGATGTTCTTTGAAGTTTTTACTTTTCTGGTATCTTCTTCCTTCAAAAGCTTCCAGCTCTTCTTAAGCATTTCTGTGCATTTCTCCTAGTTGGTCTTAACTGTATGTTTTCTTGTCCCTCCCACTGATTCATTGAAGGCATTAGAACTTGAGTTACTTTGGTCTTTTCCACCACTATTTCTGGCACTATTCCATATCTGCCTACTAAGGGTTCTTGATCTGAGTTTGTGGTAGAACTTATGGTGCCCTTGAATCTTTGAACTTCAATAGGAAAATATTAAATTTTTATTTTCATTAACTGGTAAGTGAAATTTAGTATTTTTAAAACTTATGAATAAATGTACCGGCGCCCTCACTCCCCATACCGTAGGATTTGGCCTGCCTGACTTTATCAACATAGAAATCACAGATGTTTTCAAAACATTGTAGTTATTGAAGAAATTTCAAAATATGGTTTATATTCAACACTATTGAAATTAGACTTTGTTATCTCTTGTTATGTAATGCATTTGTGAAGATGAATATATTACTATATTATAATTAGTTTTTAGAATTTTCATAACACCATTTTATTTAGTTTTCTTTGTAATTGTATATGCTTTAGGCACTTAAAAGTATTCTGTGAGGATCTTTGTATTAATCGTCTGTTGCTAAATAGTAAATTATCCCAAAACTTAGTGTCTTATAACGGTAATACATACTTAACATTTCACAGTTTTGGGGGTGAAAAATTTGGAAGCAGGATGGTTCCTGATAGAGGTCTCGGTGAGACGTGGCTCAGGCCACAGTCATGTGAAGAAGCCTTAATGGGGCTGCAGATCCCCTTTCCAGAGAGGCTCACCTGTGCCTGGCAAGCTGGTGCCGATTGCTGTTCGGAGGCCTGTTCTTCCCTCTGCAGCATCTCTGCAGGCTACTCGGCAGTGCTTGGCTGTAGAGGACATATCGCATGTTGTAACTTACTTGTAAGCAATTGAAAGGAAATTTTTTAAAATTGACATTTTATTCATTTTCTTTTTAAAAAATTTATTGACTTTTTATATTTTTATGTATTTATTAAATTTTTAAAAAAATGGTTTACATTCAATATTATTGGATTAGTTTCAGGTGAATACATAGTGGCTAGACCAGTGGTTGGCAAACTGTAGCTCGCGAGCCATATGCGGCTCTTTGGCCCCTTAAGTGTGGCTCTTCCACAAAATACTGACTTCTGTGCATGGGGCACGAAGTTTCAATCGCACTGTATGTGTGCGCCCGCACGTGGTATTTTGTGGAAGAGCCACACTCAAGGGGCCAAAGAGGCGCATGTGGCTCGCGAGCGGCAGTTTGCCGACCACGGGGCTAGACAATCATGTACTTCACAAAGTGTTCCCCCTGACATTTCTAGTATCCAACTGGCACAATACATAATTATTACAATATTATTGACTATATTTTCTATGCTGTAAGAACATAATTATGTTTCTTATTTAATATTAAAATACTATATGAAATCTAAATGTGAACAAATTATTCTAAGTATGTATGCTTTTTTAAAAATTCAGGTAGTGGTAAATTTTCACAGAAACCTCTGGCTAAGGAACTTTTTATAATTTTATTAAGACAAATTGAGAGCTGGAAAAGTTTTTTTATAACATTTAGGAATATTGAAGTTAGAATGCAGTAGTTGATGGGTTGTTGGGAATAGTTACTGAGTGATAGGATTGTGGTCTCTGAGTGGGATGGTAGCTTATCACCCCTGAAACAATGAATGGTTAATTCCAACCACTCTATCCTTCCTCTAAATATATCTTTGTAATAGTGATATCAGTAGCAATTTAATAAAGACCACAGGACAGACAGGCATACTGTTTAGCTGGTAATATGTACTGTCTCATCAGCCTCACAGGGTTCCCTGGTGGATCCCTTTCCAAAGCCTCTCGAGGTTCCTTCTCCCCAGAATTAATCACTGGTTCCTATTGTTGCTGATTCACATGGCTTATGATTTTCCTGGAGGCCTTTACCTTAATTTATAATTAGTTCTTTTTCATGCGTTTTCTCTTTAGGTGGTGAACATCTATCTGAAGGGATGGCACTATGTTTTATCATCCAGTAATTGCTCATTCATTTATACCTTAAACAAGTATTAATTGACTGCTAGCTATCTGCCAGCTATTGTGCTATAAGGCTGAACACACACAAGTGGCTGTAGTAGTTACCTGTTGCTATGTAAAAATTATCCCCCAATTTACCCCAAGATTTAGTGACTTAAAACAGCAAACAGTTGTCTCATACTGTTTATGTTGGTCAGGAATTTGGTAGTTGCTTAGCTAGGTGGTTCTGGCTTGGGGCCTCATGAGGTTGCAGTGAAGATGCTGTCTAGAGCTTTTAAAAGTATTATTCTCTGAGGAGCTCTGTATTACTCATCTGTTGCTATATAATAAGTATCAGTTATCTGAAGGCTCACCTGGGGCTTCCAAGATGGTGCACTCATATGAGTGCTGGCGAGAGGCCTCCGTGCTGCTTTAGCTTCTGTAGCTCAGTGGTTGGCCATGTGGGCCTCCCCATAGGTCGTCTTGATTGTCCTGATTTGGCAGCCGACATATCCTACAGCAGGTGGTCCAAGAGGGAGTGGGACAAAATGTGTGATGTCTTTTATGATCTAGTCTTGGAGATCACACTCCATAATTTCCACAGTATCCTATTGGTGGTTACACAGTCAGTGGATCACTGGGGCTATTTTAGAGATGGGCTACCACAGTGACTAAAATAGTTGACAGTTTGTCTAGCATGGCACTTACACTTTAGTGGGAAAGAGTTAGAAAATAAATGAAATAATGACAGGATTTCATAAGTCATGAAATGACATATAAAGGGAATAAACTGTTCTGTGTTAGAATAGGGAGTATGTAGGTGCATGTGCTGCGTTAAAGTGGTCAGCTAAAGCATTTCAGTCATTTTACCTCCAGATGGAAGGGTCAAAAGTAGTTTTATTTACTATTGACATCTCACTGTGTTAGGTACTAAGTGGTTGGGTAGGATTCAAAAGTCAGATTCTAGAGCAGTGATGGCGAACCTTTTGAGCTCGGCGTGTCAGCATTTTGAAAAACCCTAACTTAACTCTGTTGCCATGCCACATATAGAAATTTTTTGATATTTGCAACCATAGTAAAACAAAGACTTAAATTTTTGATATTTATTTTATATATTTAAATGCCATTTAACAAAGAAAAATCAACCAAAAAAATGAGTTTGTGTGTCACCTCTGACACGCATGTCATAGGTTCACCATCACCGCTCTAGAGCCATGTATTTAACCATTAAGTTTCTTGCTAGTTAAAAGGTAAAGCTACTTAAGCTGTTAGGTTTTCCCCTCCACTTAAGTAAGTATAGTGCAAGATTGCATGGAAATTGATAATTTTAATGATTTTTTCTGGATTTCAGGTATACATTCATATAAAATTGATTCTATAATTACAATGAACTTTTATTTGCTTAATAATTCTTCTGGATTGCATGAAAATTTCTACTCCCTTCTGTGTTCTAAGGACGTATGTTTATGATCATATAAATTTTTCCTGACTATTTAAGTTGTAAGATGACCAATAATTACAATATGTTCCTTTGGTTTTAAATTAAAAAGTACTTCTGTTAGTATTTAAAATGTTGTAAGAGTTAAAGTTGCATTTTCACTCTTACCATGTTATGCTATAGCTAAAAATCTAAATAGTTTATGAGCCTGTTCTTTAAAATCAATTTTATTTAAACTGTCATTACTGATTATCAGTGTGAGATAATACTCAGTAGTGTGTTCATTTAACTTTCCCTGAAGATAAGTGATACTAATTTATAAAACTCAGTACACCCCCGACACAACTGTAGCCCTATTAAGTGTGGTGTACTATTGCCACGACCTTCACGCAGAGTTCAGGATTTGAAGGAGAGGCCGATGCACAAATGAAAATACTGTACAAGAAATAGGAATTTAGAAGGCATTGGGGGCCAGGTGGAGCCTCTTTATTGAAGAGAAACACCGACTTTTGGCCTGGTCCGCTATTTATTTACCTGAGTACACATTTTCCCTTTAGCAATGCATACAGGCATATCAAAGGTAAAGTTTGGTAACCAGTAAAAGGATTATTAGGTTAGGGAATTGCCTTGAGCCACCATTGTCTCAACAGGAACAATTGGTGCTTAGTGTCAACCCTACTAATGCCCAAGGTCCATCCGCCTTCCAAGTTCCTTGGTGCACTCTAGTGACAGTACCTGCAAGTGGTGGCTTCCCACATACTACCTCCAAATAGCATTATGATAGAACTAGAGTCCTGGTGCACGAAATTTGTGCATGGGTATGGTCCCTAGGCCTGGCTGGTGATCAGGGCCGATCTGCGGGGCGATTGGCAGGGTGATCGGGGACCCCCGCTGGCACCTACCTTGGCTGGCATGGTGCCGCCTGCTTGCCGGCCCAGTCCCCCACCACCACCGGTTGCCTCCCTCTGTGGGGCGGCAGGCAGGGCGATCGGGGGGCTCCCACCTTGGCTGGCCTGGTGCTGCCTGCTCGCCGGCCCCTCCCCTAACCGCCACCACCGGTTGGGGCCTGTGGGCTAGGGGGAGCTCCTGCGTTGTGTCTGCCCCCTGGTGGTCAGTGCACGTCATAGTGACTGGTTGTTCTGCCGTTCATTCGATTTGCATATTAGGCTTTTATTATGTAGGATTCCCTCAGTCTTCTGTATGTTTAACCAATTCTTCAGCAAAGGCACATTATTTATGTACTTCATCTACTTGGGTTGTGTTTCTAGCTTATCTTTAAGACAAAAAGTAGCTACACAATCAAATTGTAAGAGACACATATTCACAGCCAAACTGCCAAATACAAAATAACAACCATTTATAGTCAGTATGATGGGAATTTCTATTGTGTTTTTATGTACAAAGTCTTTTAAAAGTTTGCTTTTATGTTCTATTGTGCCTTGCTTTAAGTAAATTGTTTGTGCAATTCTATGAAAGATATATTAGTGATTTTTTCTTCATTTATAAGTGGAGACATAGTATCATCCCTTTAAAAAAATGAAATTTCTTTAGAACATTTAAAATGATTTGATAATAAAATTCACTTTGCACCTAGCTTTGTAATAATTCTTAATTACGTGGTATCTACCCATAATGCTTAGTAGAGCATCACATACCTGGGAACACTTACTTTAAGCCTGAGGTATTCAACAAATTCAACTTACTGTTCTAGTGTAGGAGGAAGGGTTGTATTTATTTTTCTCCTATAGCTTCTTTCTTATTTTGTCTTTCATGCCTTCTAATCATGGAAAATAGATAAAAGCATTGTAATGAAATTATGAAACACTGATCTTTTGTATCTCATATTACTGTTTGGACTTTGAAGATTTGGAAGCTAGAAGAGGGATATGCTAATTTTCCCTATCTTGCTGTAGCTTGCTATGCTAGTGGTAATGTGCAAATTTGTTTTTCCACTTGGATAAAATCCAACTGTCCCCAGAGTGTAAGTGCTAAGCCTATGGGGAAGGTGTGCTAATTCTATTTTCTTGTTATTATGTAAATTCTGATATTGTTTATTGATATAAATGTAGTTCCACTAAAACATAATAGGATGATTTTTTTTCCCCCTTTACACTACTCTGTATGCCAACTACTATGAAATTTTTATTTGTAAATGGTTTGGAGCTTGTCCTTTATTATGTAGGTGTGCAGTTTCCACATTGTAAGGATTACACGATGCATTCAGACTGATGCTACAGTTCAAGCTCTTAGCACAGTGCCTAACTTACAGAAGAGATTCAGTAAATATTAGCCATTGTCATTTTTATGACATTTAGAGATTTTTATTTAAGAACTTTTTTTGTTTTTTGGTGAGAAGTAAAATTTTTATTTCTTCTACCACTGATGGAACAAACCATCAAGTTTTGTAATCACAAATCAGCTTGTGAATTGCTTAAACTTACTATTCCCATTCATTGACATGTTTACATTTATAATGTTGATGTTGTATTAATGATGTTTTGCTTAATTTTATGTGATAAGTTTAGCATAGTAATCAAGTTACACTTTGTGGTGTGTGAGGAGGAGGAGTCGGCATAGTTTTTCCACCGAGGATCAATATCATTTATGTAGAAGTGGTGGCAAGGAAGTGGTAATTCAGAAGACAGATAATCAGTTTCATTTCTTAAATACAGTTTATTTTGGTGTCTCCTAGTTTTTTGAAATAAATATGAAGAATTGGGGTACTAATGTACATAGGCACAATAATTTGTGGAATATATTTATGGGAAGACAATTGTATGGTTTTGGGTTATTCCTAAGTAGAGTATTTTTATCTTGGTAAGTTATATGTCCCTTTTCTTGCTACTGTAATACATTGTATACTTGCTGCATTTTCTATATCTATACTAATAATAGAGGGATATGCAAATTGGTCAGGACGCCCTAATGTAACGACAGAACTGCAGGGACCTGAGGCTGCATGGAGCCTGGCCAAGGCAGGGGACCTCAGGCCGTGCTCCCCGCCTGGTTGGGCTTGACGGGGGACCTCAGGCTGTGCCCTTCACTCGGCACCGGGCTGGGGGACCTGAGGCTGCGTCCCCCACCTGGAGGGGCTTGACGGGTGTGGGGCCGGCCGGGTCTGGGTCTCGCTCAATGGGGTTGGGGCCGGCCGGGTCTGGGTTTCCTGCGTTTTGGAAGTGCCTGTGGGTGGTGGGTGGGGGCTTGACTCTGGGTCCCGCGGCGCACCCCAGACTCTGACAGGAGGGAGATTTTCATATACATTTACTAATTTTTTCATCTCTGACACTTCTATTATAGAGAAAGGGCAAATAGCAATATTAAAATATTTCCTCTAATTAATTCCCTTTTAGTGTGCATGAATTTCGTGCACTGGGCCACTAGCAGCTATATAATTACCAGTGCTTGTCTCCTTTACTTGGTTGTTAGTTATCTATGTCCTAAATAGCTCATTGATCTGTGTATCACCAACATCAAGCAGAATAACCTCTCCAGTGGTCTTCATTTCTTTCTGTAAATCTGGAATTCAATTTGGTATATTCCTCATTGGCCTGAAAAACTTTTTTTGACACTTTTTGCAGTACATGCTGGCTGGAGACAGATTCTCTCAACCTTTGTGTATCTGAAAATGTCTTTATTTTAATTCTATTTATGAAAGGTATTTTGTCATTTTTTTGTTAATCTTCACCTGAGTATATTTTCCCATTGATTTTTAGAGAGAGTGGAAGGGAAGGGGACAGACACAGAGAGAGAAACATTGATGTGAGAGAGACACATAGATTTGTTGCCTCCTGCACACACACCTACTGGGCTGGCTGGGGATCCAGCCTGCAACCTAGGTATGTGCCCTTGATTGGAATCAAACCCGTGACTCTTTAGTCCATGGGCTGACATTCAGTTCACTGAGCTTTTGCCAACATTGTTTTTAGTGAGAAATTAATTATCATTTTTTTTCCTTGTGTATATAATGACTTCATTTCTCTGGCTGTACTTTTATGATTTTTTTTAAAATCAATTAAATTAGACCTGAAATATGTCTTCTATACCATTCTCACTCTGTCTTCTTCTGGGCCCTGATCACACCTGTGTTACATTATTTTATATCACAGATCTTGATTGCTTTCTTCCTTCCTTCCTTCCTCCTTCCTTCCTTCCCTCCTTCCCTCCTTCCCTCCTTCCCTCCTTCCCTCATTTTCCCATTTTTTTTTTCTCTTTGTTTCAACTTTGGTACTTTCCTTGATCTGTGTTTCAGCTCACCAATTCTTTTTTCAGCAATGGTTAGGTTCTATTAAGCCCATGTAATGAATTCTTCACTTCTGATACACTTTTCATTTTAAAACACATTAAAAAAAGGTTTCTATGACCTTGCTGCTGAAATTCTCCATCTTTCATGCATGGTGTCCACTCTTTTCATTATATTCTTTGTTATTTTTATATGTCTTATTTCAAATAGTCTGTCTGGTTATTCTACCATCTGGGCCATCTCTGGGTCTGCTTCTTTTGAGTAGGGTACATGTTTTCTTGACCTTTATGCGTCTCGTAATATTTGGTCATATGGTGGACATTTAAAAAAAGTATAGTAGAAATTACATAATACTTGCTTCCAAAAAAGGCCCGGCTGTTCTTTCAGACTGCTAGCATGGGGGGGCTGAGTCAATGTGATCTCTAGTTGAGCTGGGTTTTGGCTTCCTTGCTACTTTAATTTTATTCAGCTCATTTGTGGCCTCATGTTTTTGAGGGCTTGAGATCTGAGCAGTAATGAGATTTTGGCTGTTTTTGTTTTTTTAAATATATTTTTATTGAATTCAGAGAGGAAAGGAGAGAGGGAAGGAGAGAGAAAAACATCAATGATGCTCCAGAAAATACCAGTAGTAGTACATTAAAACTTTGGTTTTCCTTTACTCTTGTTTAACTCTTTTCAGCTATTTGTCAGTGATGAAAGCAGCCTATTACTTCTTGATAGTTAGTTCTTAGAGGTTTTGTTGTGTCTTCAGCTCCCTGATGGGTTGAAGTCAAAACTACTACAATTTTGTAGTTTTTGTGGCTTGTTTTGGTTGTTAGGATGAGAACAGTGGAGTTTTGTAACTGTTTCCTAATTCCCACTGGAAGGTGTCATATTAGTAGTACCTTAATGTTTAGGACATGTTTTATGGACCATGTGTGAGTGTGGCACATAGTAGTTTTCCTAGGCATTATCTCCCTTTAAAGATCTAATTTGATAGGTAAGCATTATCTTTCCATCCCATTATTTGAAGACATTTTGTTTTGTTAGTGAAGTGACTTGTTCTTTAAGTTGAGAATTTTAAGAGTTGCATTTCTTCAATGGGCTATATTTGTTCTAGTCTATAGAATCTTCTGTGGTGATAGAAATGTTCTCTATGTGCTTAAACTAGCCACATGTGCCTCTGGAGCACTTGATTTGTGGATAGTACAACTAAGGAAATGAATTTTTAATTTGCTCTATATTTAAATAGCTCTATGTGGCTAGTAGCTACCTTAATGAATATAGCACAGGTCTATCGTTATACATGTTATAGCAATACAAGTAGCTTCAAATACAGTTATGGTGAATAATACACAGGATCATTATACTTTTAAAAAAAATTTTGTTTTATTGCTTAAAGTATTACAAAGAGTAGTATACATGTCGCCTGTTTTTCCCCCCTTGACCTTCCCCTGGCAATCATTATACTTTTAAGTATAGTTCTATTCTTAATATCTACTTTAAGACTTTTTGCCTTTTTGATTGTTACCATTTGAAACATTGTATTAGTCTGGGTTCTTTGTGAGAAATAGAATGTATAAAATTCAAAGTAAATGAATAATTAGCTTTGCAAGCTAATATACATTTCAAATATCAGCAAACTATTTGATGGTCTAATTGTGGAAGAGGTCCAATTAAAGCCCAAATCCAGTTTTATATCCTGAGGCTTTAGCCACTCAACTCTGTAGTCATTCATGAAGTTCAAATACAGACCAGCCTGAATAAAGAGAAATGTGTTTATTAGGCCAATAAGCTATGGAGATATAAGTAGAATTGTTAATTTAAAATTCCTCAATCACAACAACCCACACCTCTCCAGAGTATAGTATGCACTGTGAAAAGGGCTCTGGACAAGGGGGCTGAGTGCCAGGACACTGAGTAATAGTTTGATTGCCAACTACTAAATTAGGTAAATTCCCTTTGTAAAACTGCTTAGGTTGCTAATCTGTAAAGCAAAGTTCACTGACATTAGAACCTCAATTCTATAATTTTAAGGTTAGAAGGAATCTTTTGTGATTGATTTGTCTTCTGCTTTTAGACAGAATGGTTACTGTAAACTTCTTACTAACACACACACATATATAGATAAAAATATATTTAAAAATATATATCTAATCTTAAAGATTGCAGTGCTGAATCCCTCCTGATGAAACCAAAATGATAATGTGATTGACCTTGTTTGTTTATTTGTTTTTGGGATTAGATAAATGTAGAGAAGGAAATATTTACATATGTGCCATTTTATTCTTTTTTTTGTAGCTGGACAGATTTGCCAGCATAAAAATTCCGGGGAGCAAGAAAGAGAGGCCTCCACTTTCCAACCTGAAAACTGCATTTGCAAGCAGTGATTGTTCTTCAGAGGCGATGGAAAACCTTCCGAAGCCACTGTCAGAGAAGGAAGTCTTAGAACTTTTCGAAAAGATGATGGTAAGAATTTTGTTTCTTATGAAATGTTGTTTGATGTAAAAGCCTTCACTTTTGGTTGTGTTTTAGGAACACTAACATATTTGGACTTGTGTTCCATAGAGCGGTTTCTGATGTCATTTAAGATAGCACTTTAGGCATAGAAAGAGCTTTACGATTACAAAAATAAGACTGTGAAGAAAAATGTCATACCAGTTTTTTGTTTTATACAGGATATATACAAACATAAATACTTAAAGAACCAAATGACATATTTTTGTCTTGACTAGATCGTCTAAGTGGTCTGTTTGTTTGGGTTCAGTTGCGTTTTAGAGTGATGGCCACAGTGCTCTGCTGTGTGTGTTCTTAAGTGTGATGATTTATTGACATGATTTGTTTTATTTTTTTCTTGGTCCTCAGGATAACCAGGTCCTTATCGTCCTGCCTTTGCTATATCTGTAGATACTTGAACTCACTCATTTTGGGGTGTGCCTGTTCTGAAGGTGACACCTGAGGCCATTAGTGGCCTTCTGCAGTTGGTTCTTTATTTTTAATATATTTTTTTGTTGATTTCAGAGAGGAAAGGAGAGAGAGAGAGAGAGAGATAGAAACTTCAATGATGAGAGAGAATCATTAATCGGCTTTCTGCATGCCCCCTCTTGGGGATTGAGCCTGCAATCTGGGCATGTGCCCTGACCAGGAATCGAACCTTGACCTCCTGGTTCATAGGCCGATGCTCAACCACTGAGCCACACCGTCCAGGGCCAGTTGGTTCTAAATGATGGGGATTCTCTGACAGACTCAACTCCTGGCTTTCAAGCTGGTTGAACTCATTTGACCAACAACCCACATATGTTAAGTATATTCAAATCAAATCATTTACCACAAGTGAATGCTAATTTATATAAATAGATTAATTACATATATAATTTCTACTCACAAGTTGCTTATCTCTTAGGATTCAAAACAAACAATTGAAAAAATAAATGAGTAAAAACTGCTAGAAGGTAGTATTTTTTAAAAAAATTTATTTTATTGATATTTTTACAGAGAGGAAGGGAGAAGGATAGAGAGCTAGAAACACCGATGAGAGAGAGAGACATTGATTAACTGCCTCCTGCACACCCCCTATTGGGGATGTGCCTGCAACCAAGGTACACGCCCTTGACCGGAATCAAACTTGGGACCCTTCAGTCCACAGGCTAATGCTCTATCCACTGAGCCAAACCAGTCAGGGTTAGAAGGTAGTATTTACTGATTAAGTTACCTATAAGTTCAGAATAAAAACAAACTACTTTCGTTTTTGAAAGTAGCTTCAGGAGAAACCAAAATGGAAAGGAAATCATAGTAGTTTAGGGGAAATTTAGCAGAGAAAAGTCTTAACTCAGGACAGGATTAAGATACAGAGGGAAGGGCATTCTTTTGTTTTGGGGAAATAGCAGTGAGCAAAGACAGACATAGGTTTCAAATAGCTCATGATGGGGGGTGGCAGTGAGAGGTTGGGAAAATTAGACTGGATTATTATTTGTGACAGATTATGAAATGACTGTATGCTATTCTGAGGAGTTGTATATTGTTTCAGCATGATGATTTACTTTGTATATGTCAATTTCACCTATTGGTTTTGACAGCCTTATTTAGTTTAGGGGGAAATTATTGCATTCACCTATTTAGGTTAACATGTAACATGTGCTTGGAATTTGATAAAATGTTCAGCCAGATTCAGCAGGTGTACTTGCCATTATTTTGCCTTATTTTCTTTTCATCAACAAGTATTTGTGTTCACTGTTGCTCCTGAACTTTCAGAAGACCCCAGAAGGGAAGACTGCCTAGTTTGTGTCTTCGTGGGATTTTCAATTTGAGTTAGAGATTCCTAACTTTTCATTGTTGAACATACATTTTATTAGTATTGCTTTGTATGGAGCCTAGGCTTGGGAACATCTTACCTATTATGTTAGTTCTTGACGAAGTGCTGATTTTGGTTTTAGGTAAACAAATCTGTATACCTCCTTACTAACTCTTGTCATCACGAGTTGATATAATTTCAGCCGAGAACAAAAAAACTTAACTTTTGTTGTTGTTGTTAGTCTTTGTCTCTCTTAATGAGGCTTGTGTTAATGCGGCTTGTATAAAGGTATCTCTCTACAATAGGGTTAGGGTGAGGGTTCAAGATGGTAAAGGACCTTTTCTCTCCCCTTATCCCTGTATCATATGTGTGAGATTCTGGAAGGATATGTTTTTGGTTCATGTGTGACTGCCTTGTTAAGATAAACATTTTTATTTTTTTATTTTTGATCATAATTGCTGGTGCCATCTGAGTAAGTAGAGCGAGTAGGCTATTGATATTAGACAGTTGCAGAGGCCACATTTTATCATCACAAGCCATCAACTACTTGGAAAGTATTGAATATAGTTTATGGTATTCTGTCTGAACATAATTACTTCAGAAGTGTTTTTCTGTCAGTCTTAACCTTCTCCTGCTGAGAGTATCAATTTTAATAGTATGTGCAGGGCAGGTGGCTATTGACATTTCTAAAGTATTTACAGAATACGTATTTAATAACTGGGCCAGATTGCTTGTTAAATCTTAAACAAGTCTCCGTTGTCAGAAGATCTTTTGCAATCAAATTCACTTTACTAAGCAGAATATTAAATTGTTGCTTTCTCATGGCCGCCCAACGTGCTAATGAATGAGTTTGTCACAACTAAGTTCTTTTATGAAAATGAGGAACTCAAAACAACCACATAATCTCAGTGACATTCCATAGTAGACATTTATTTCTTAGGGGAAAAAAAGAGGAGTAGCCGGCTTGTGTGACTCAGTGGTTGAGCGTTGACCTATGAACCAGGAGGTCACAGTTCAATTCCCGGTCAGGGCACATGCTGGGGTTGTGGACTCAATCCCCACTGTGGGGCATGCAATAGGCAGCTGATCAATGGTTCTCTCTCATCATTGATATTTATCTCTTTCCCTTTCCTTTCTTCTCTGAAATCAATAAAAATATATTTAAAAAAAAACAGGAATAGGTTCTTTATGATTCCTTGATCCTATCACAGTACATTGTAGGGAAGATCTGCCGATGATTCTGAAGATGAAGTACATCTTTTTCCTTCTTTAAATATGAATTAGTGATATTACTCAGGTTTTTCAAGGCACCGCATTTTTGACAAATTTAAAGCTGTTTCTGTGGAGGATGCAAGATTTAGATCAGGTTTGATTTTTGTCTTGCAGCTTTGGTGGTATTTTTATTAATAAAAATTATTTTGATGAAGCAACAGCCAATAATTTGCCACTTTAACCTTTTGGCATTTGTGCCTATAGAGGTTTCATACCATTTAAAATTTGCATCTATATTCTTTGTTTTCACATTGTGCAACTTTAATTCTTATTTAACATTATCAAAGGTATTTAAGTAATTTTTACATGATGTAAAAAACTTTGTTTTGAAGAACCTCTTTTCCCTTCTCAAGACAGTCCTTTGAAAGACAGTGTGCTGGTTTGATTACTTAATGAATGTGAAGTACGTGTAGTACTTCAACATGGGTACTCATTTCACTTATTTAGGAAATTGATTTACTTGGTCTCTGGGTAATAATTTCAGTGTGCTTTTTTAAAAGCAGTGATGAATTTTTAGTTTTACTTCTTAAGGGCTTTTTCTCTCATTTGTCTTTTGGCGAAATCAGAATTTTTACCTAAAAAGCCCAGATTGGGTTCTCTATGGATCTAGTTGTGTGAAATAGTTGTGGGGACATTGTTCTATATAAAACTCAGATTTCAGTAGTTACTCTTGAACTCACTATAGATATGTGTAACTGGTTTTTTGAAAGAGGTGACATTGTAGGTACAAGTCGAAAGTGACTTGTGTATTTCTGCCCGTTGCCTCTTCAAATCAGCCCTCTCAGCTTATTCTTTTCTGCCCTTGGATGAAATCCCCGGCAGGTCCCAGAGCTTTCTGTTCACTTTCAGGTAACAAAAAACCTTAGTTCAATATAAATAACTTAATTTTCATCCTAAAAATGCATCTCTCTTTCCCCCTTTCAAGCCTGCTGCACCTACAGTCTCCAGTAGAGGTTGTGAGTTTGGCCTTTTCTCTGTTCCTGCACATTACTTTTCTCTACTCTACACTGAATGTTTCCTCTAGGATTAGATTGGAGTTGAGGGGAGGAAGAGCAATAGTACAGTTGCCGACCTACAGTGTTTGTAACCTGGCATTTTTTGTTGCTCTGGGGTGTTGCACTTCTGGTTGCTGCTGTAACAAATTACTGCAGATTTGGTGACTTGAAAACAACTCCAGTGTATGTCTCACATGGCCACAAGTCCAGGCCGGCTCACCTTGTTTCTCTAGGTTTTATAAGGCTGAAATTGATGTCTAGTGCCTGGGCTCCTATTGCAGAGGCTTTGGGAAAAATCCTCTTCCAAGTTCATGTTGCCAGAACCTAGTTCCTTGCTGTTGTAAGACTGAGCTCCCAGTTTCCTTGCTGCTGTCACTGGGGGCTGTTTTAGCTCCCAAAGGCTCTCTCCTATCTTTCATGTGGGCCCCTATGTCTCATATATCAAATCCATCTCATGCTTCAAATCTCTGACTTTTCTTTCTGTAGCATCTCTTGCCTCCATCTGGAGAAAGTTTTCTGCTTTTAAGCACTCATGTATTAAGTTGGGCACATCCACATAATTCGGAATAATTTCCCTGGAGATTTTAAAGTTTGTAACCTAATTTGTATCTGCACAGTCCGTTTTGCTTGACAGATTACAAATGCTGATTCATTGCACCTGTGGTATATTCGTAGCCCCCTTCTCAGCTTTACCTACAGTTTCCTTGTCACTAGTGACATTTCCTTTGTCTGGCCTTCTGCACCAGTCTTCCATGACCCCATTCCTCTGCTTGGGTCACTTTTTGGATGCAGTACCTCTAAGGTGGCCCAGGCCTTCTTCTTCCTTGAGATCCACATCCTATCCTTAGAAAGCTAATGTGTCCTTTGCTCCTAGCTCCTGTCCTTTATCTTGAACCTTCAGAGTCTGTTCTCTACGAAGAGTAGTTTACTCTGGTGCTTTCTCCCTATGCTTTTAATTTTTGCAATTGTTTTTTACTCTAATTCTTAGTGGCTTTCGGATCATCAGATTCTTTTTGAAACATATAACTCCCTCTTTGCATTTCTCTTTCTTTTTTCTTTGTTTATTGATTTGACACACACACACACACACAGGCACACACACATTGATCAGTTGCCTCCCACACATATCCCAACCAGGGCTCGAACCTGCAACCTGGGTATGTATCCTGACCAGGAATCGAACCCACCATCTTCTGGAGTAGGGGATGGTGCTCCACCCAGCTGAGCCTCACTGGTCTTGGCTCCTATTTTTCTTTGGGCACCATGACATTTCTTTCCTTTTCCTGATTTTTTCCCTTTCTGGCCAATTCTATCAGTTTCCTTTCTAGGTTTCTTCTTCTATCTGTCCTTTTATTTGCTTTCAGTGTTGCCTCTGGCCATCCTGTCTTTTCTTTATGTACTTTTATTCCCTACACACTCCTCCTGGGGGACTGGGTCCCTTTCATGTTATAGAATGTCCCTATATTCTGATACATTGCTGGGCCTTCTACAGAAGAACAGCTACAATCCATGTCTCTAAAATTTGCTAAACCGTAACAGCTAGACACTGAACTCTTTATTTTCTCTGCTTTATTGAAATATAGCGGACACAAAACATTGTGTAAGTTTAAGGCATTCACTGTGATGATTTGATAGACATATATATGTAAAGAATAATATTCACCGAGCCACTGTAAAATGGAATTGGAACTGTCATCCCAGAGGAATTGCCTTGTAAGTCTAAACTCCTCATACCTTTCAAATGTTAAATCAGGGCAAACCAACCTTTGGATTGGGCCTAAACATTGTGTCGAAAACAACTGCAAAAATAACAAGAAAACATATATTATGACTATAGGACTAATGACTACTAGAATAAAAATTAAAAATATTGTTAAGCCCGGCTGGTGTGGCTCAGTGGTTGAGAATCCATGAACCAGGAGGTCATGGTTTAATTCCCCATCAGGGCACATTCCAGGTTGTGGATTCGATCCTCAGTAGGAGGTGTGTAGGAGGTGGCCTGTCAATAATTCTCTCTCATCATTGATTTTTCTATCTTTCTCCCCCTCTCCCTTCCTCTCTCTGAAATCAATAAAAACACACAAAACAAGCATTGTTTAAAATTGGCAGTTACAGTTTTAGCTTATCTGCACCAATAGAAATTCATTCAAATTGGTGCAGCCACTGTGGAAAGTTAAAAATGGAACTATTTTATGGCCCAGAGATTCTACTTTTGGTAATATATCCGAAGAAACCCTAAACACTAATTAGAATATGTGCACCCCTATGTTCATTGCAGTGTTATTTACAATAGCTAAGATTTGGAAACAGCCCAAGTGCCCATCAGTAGATGAGTGGATAAACAAGTTGTGGTATATTTACACAGTGGAATACTATTTGGCCATAAAAAGGAAGGAAATCTTGCTTTTTGTGACAGCAAAACTTGAACCTGGAGAATATTATGTGAAGTGAATTAAGCCAGAGAAAGACAAGTACCATATGATTTCAGTTATAGGTGATATCAAATAAACTAACAAAATAGAAACAGACTCATAGATACAGAGAACAGACTTACAGCTGTCAGAGGTGGGGGAAGGTGGGGGGAGGCTGGGTGAAAAAGGTGAAGGGATTAAGCAAAACAAAACAAAACAAAACACAAAACCCCAAACAACCAATAACTCAGACACAGACAACAGGATGGTGATCACCAGAGGGAAAAGGGTGGTAAAGGGAGGTAGAAGAGAGTAAAGGGGGTATAAATGATGATGGAGGGAGACTTGATTTGGTGAACACACAGTATAATATACAGATGATGTATTATAGAATTGTACACCTGAAACCTATATAATTTTAACCAATGTCACCCCAATAAATCTAATAAAAATTTAAAAAAGTTAATTTACAATCTATGTTGTTAAAGTATTAGTAGAACTTTAACAACAAAAACAATTACTCTTCAGACAGACAGAAACTGAACTTTGATATGATGACTGCTCATGTTAGAGTTTTGAATGAGGTAATATTCAGTTAAATAGCCAACTGTTAAGATTTTTTTCCGTTTAAAGAGTAGATGTTTATTTCTGAATACTGAAATATTGACCTCATTCAAATTGCTCACCAGGCCTTATACAATTATGTGTTCTATGTATTTTCTGCTCAGTGTTTTCTTGATAGATATTTAATGAATTGTATACATGTAACAATATATTGCTGTATCGAGGTAAACTGCTATTACAGAGCTGTTTTAAAATCTACAGCTTCAGTGTCATTTTATACCTATTCAGTATAGTATGTGTTTCAACGTATGTGTGACTAGCCATGATGTACACTGACCACCAGGGAGCAGATGCTCAATGCACAGGCATGGAAACATGGAACAGACTGATGAATCTCAGAGGGAACGGGGGAGGGGGTAGAGTGGGAAGAGATTAACCAAAGATGTTATATGTATATTAGAGGCTGAGTGCATGGATTGGTGCATTGGTGGGGTCCCTTGGCCTGGCCTGCGGGGATCGGGCCAAAACCGGCAGTCTGACATCCCCTGAGGGGTCCTGGATTGCAAGAGGGTGCAGGCCAGGCCGAGGGACCCCACCAGTGCACGAATCCATGCACCGGGCCTCTAGTAGTGAGTAATTTTTTTTTTCATACACAGTTTTTTAAAAATTTTTTAATAGTAGTGAGTAATTTAAAACAGGTTCTCAATGTTCTTAGGCCCCCCCCACCCCTTTAGTAATAATTATTCCCCAACGTCTCCATTCCTACTTTTCCAGTGAAAATCTTTATAGAGAGCTTATATTATCTATACTTACAATTTAGAAAAACAATATAACATCTCACCATACTGTATAACAAAACAATATTATTTTAATATAAACAATGGGCCATGACTACTCAAAAAGGTTCAACACAGTCACACTCTTGAATACCTATGCACAACTATTGGTAAAGCTAAAAAAAAAGAAGAAGAAGAAGAAGAAGAAGAAGAAGAAGAAGAAGAAGAAGAAGGAGGAACACTCTAAAAATGTATGACTGTAGTGACTATAATTTATAAACTAGTAGTTCAATTCTTGGAAAAATCCAGTGTATATTAAGACCACAATAAGAAATATTTAATAAGTAGCAATTTACATATGAATTCCAGGGTATATCTAATTCCATTGAATTATAGTTTAGGCTTAGATAATTATGATTCACTCTTTCTCTTTTTATTTTATTATTTTTATATAATATATATGTACATATATATATTTATTGACTTCAGAGAGGAAGAGAGACAGAGAGAAACATCAATGAGAGAGAATCATTGATCAGTAGTCTGCATACCCTACACTGGGGACCGAGCCTTCAATCCTTGCATGTGACCTCCTGGTTCATAGGTCAATGCTCAACCACTGAGCCATCCAGTGGGATTTGGCTTCTTTTTTAAAACTTCTCTCACTTTTTTTCTCCCCCTACCTCTCTCTCCTCTCTCTTTTTTTAAGGTATGTGCACCTATCTGTCTTTGGGAAACAGGACTTTTTTTGGTTATTTATTTATTTTATTATGTAGGACTAGCCCGTGTGTTGCAGAAAGTCCAGCACACCTCCCCCCTGCAAATCTTGGTAGCATCACCTCAGTCACAGTGGCAACCAGATGGCCCAGACATTTTCCAAATGCATCCTAAATGGTGTTAAAGACTGTTGAGAATCACTGGCTTAGAGGGAAAAAAAGGAAACGAAACAAACCATTATTCACATAATAGGATATTACTAATTAGAACAGCCAAGAGAGACGTTACTAATTACTACCTTTTATTGGAGTGTCAAATGGAACAGCTTATAAGATCCTAAATATTTATATCAAGGTGCAATGAAGGAAATTTTGACATTAAGTGCTTGAACAGTTTGGTAGCCAAAAACTGAGTCAGCTAACGGCAGAAACTACAGTGTCTGATGAATTGTAGCACCCTCTAAAACTTGGGAGACATTTAATTTGCTGGGCTCCTTAGGTGATCCAGCGTTCTGAATTTTATGGTCTCATTTCTAAGTGGATATGGCATTTGTATACATTCAGGTGTTTTACATTGCATATCACAACAACCCAAGGTTAAGATCAGGAGGAAATCTGATTGAACTGCCCTTCTCCTTCAGCCTCTTCTGTCTTAAGCTCCTTTCCTATGCCAGAACAGCCTCTTTAGCAACTTAATTGATAGATACTGGTAACAATTCTTATACATATGTGAATATATGTGACTTGAATTTTTTTTTAGTGAGGTATTGGCCTGTAGCAACATATAGGTCACTTAAATCCTTGTTTTGAATGGTGCTTGATCAATGTTAGATTTTTAGGTGGTAACCTCTTTTTATAAGTGTAATTTTAATATAATTTAGCACATTGATTAAAGTTAAGAAGTTAATGAGTATTTCAGATGTGATGGAGAAGAGAATTAAAACTATAGAATGCTTCACTTATCTGGGGGAATCAGTACTAGGTATTTGATAATCGTTGCTTATAGTTATCAGAATCTGTAATGTAGTTGGCTTATTTACTTTTTAATTTTTATGATACACGGAGCGGCTCTTTCAATATGGTATGAAATAGCTTCAGGTACAGTTGTAAAAAATACACACACATATGTTGAAATTGTTAATCCTAAATCCTACTGACTTTATGAAAGGCAGATATCTTCAACTGTCTAATTATCTATAGTGATGTGAATGTAATTTTACTAGCCTGATGTGAATTTGAAAAGCTGTTTTGGTAAGTGTTTTACTTCTGAAGATGATCTAGAATACTTTCTTCTCTGTACCTCAGCTCTTTTTCTCTCTCTCTTCTCCAGGCAGAACTACACGTAAATCATTCCAAAACAATTAATGCTGCTTTAGTCACAAATTATTGATTTTCCATTCATAGTGTATGTAGAGTGGCTGCTCTACTTAGATTCTAAAATGAGGCTTTTAATTGTGTTTTCCAGGAAGATATGAATTTAAATGAAGATAAGAAGGCACCATTGCGGGAAAAAGACTTCAGTATCAAAAAAGAAATGGTGATGCAGTACATTAATACTGCTTCGAAGACAGTAAGTAAAACTGTCAAGTGGAAAAATACTGCTGAACACGTGATAGTATGAAAAACAATGCATTTGTCTAATGAAGTGAGTAAGTTTGTGGGGAACTGGAACCAGAGGGCTTTGAGTGTATAATTAAAGGCACAAGAACTACAAGATTGTTTAATTTAAAAGTAGTTCTCATCTTATAACTTTTAAACTGCTTTTGTATTTCAGCTACTCACATTGCTAAGAAACCCTGTGATTAGTTGATTTATTTACTGTAAGACAACTTTTCTTAATAGTGAATTAATATGTTTATTGACTTTATGTCACTTGTAAATTGAGATAATATTTGTATTATAGAAAAGTGAGACTGATTTTACTCTAACTGCTTGAATCTGGATATATTACAGTGGCTTGGAGGCATATCTTTAATGTGAGTTTTCCTATGGAGAAAGTAATCTTGTAGCAGATTATAAATGTAGACATAGAAAGGAGCATTGAGCATTTACTTGGCTGTCAGTTCTAAGGAAAGATGAAATATGTGGGTGGAAGTAATGAGTAAATGTCTAAGAAACCATGACTGGCACACAGAATCAATTACATTTATTTCATGGACCAAAAATTGAGCTTGACCAGTCATATAAAAATTGTAAATAAATACGTTAGATGAAAAATATAAAATGGAAGCTAATGAAGCAATCAGTGGAAAGACTGTAGGAAATGATTTTGGCTGAAATTAAGATAGAATTGGCTTAGGGAGAAATGACATACTGGAGTCTCACTGGATACTTTAATCTAAGGCCAGGTTAAATGAATATGAGTTACTTATACTTTAACTCCATTTATTTGCTAGACCAGTCAGTGACTCTCTGGTATTTCTTTTTGAAGGAAGACTCAAATGATGTTTAATTTTTAAACGTGTCTCATGTTCTGGCAGGCTGATATTCAGTTGTAGGAATCACTGAGTACTGTGACTTCAGCTCTTTATATAGATGGGCTCTGTACCTGCTATTGTGATATAAAATTGTCTTTGTCATTTAATGATACTTGGACATCACACATTAGCATTAGGAGCCAGAGCTCTTATGTTTTAGATCAATTTATTTATTCTGTGTTTCATCTTACTGTACCTCTCTGGTCCTTAAATTCCTCATTCATAAGCTGGAACTAATATCCACATGGTTTGTTGTTAGAATTAAATTGTTTATTCCAAGGTTAAAACAAAACATTTTATTATTATTATTTTTGATCCTCACCGGAGGATACGCTTATTTATTTTTCTTTCCTTTTTAAAAAAATTGATTTTAGAGGGAGGAAGGGAGGGAGAGAGAGACATCGATGTCAGAACATTGATGGTTTGCCTTTTTTAAGTGCCGCCACCGGGGATCGAACTTGAAACCTAGGTTTGTGCCTTGACTGAGAATGGAACCAGCAACCTTTCCATATATGGGACTATGCTCCAACCAACAGACCCACACCGGCCAGGACTTTTTTTAAACCCTCACCTGAGGATTTTTTTTTTTTAAATTTAATTGATTGAGAGAAAGAGAGATGTGCGAGAGAAACATTGATCCCTTGTCTCCTGCATATGCCCCAACTAGGAATTGAACCTTCTACCTTTTGGCGCATGGAACGATGCTCCAACCATCTGAGCCACCCAGCCAGGCAACATAACGGATTTTATAACCGGTGGCTGCCTCTGTGGTAGCAGTGGTGTTAGTAGCAATTGTTTGTTGTTTTCTTTTTTCTTTGTGATTTGTTTATTGTTTGTGCTGTTGAAATTATTATACCATAATTAAAAATGTAAGTAAATGTACATCAGTAAAATACAATTTTATTATTAGTGAGTCTATATTTCTAAGACATTCATTTGTTCATCCATCACATTTATTAAGTTTCTATATGTCAGTCACTATTTTAGGCACTGGAGGTAGAGCACCAAAATAATCTATCATGTATCTTATGGAGCAACATAGGACAACACAGAAGGCATGAAATAGGTGAAATGTGATGTGGAAGAAATAGCAAGGATTAGGGTAGAGATGGTAAAACTGTTTTATATAGAATAATCAGGGAAGAGTACCCTGTTTGGGAATTTAAATCCAACAAGCATGAATTCACTTAATATAATTACAAGAGATACAATATTAGAACTGGTTTAGAAAATCTTGTGTTTTAATTCTTGAATTTCAAGTTATAAACAGACTTTTTAATAGGAGAACAAACCATTTTGAACTTCATTATAGTGGGCCCCTTTCAGTTTGCATTCACTGATGTTAAACTTTAATCCTCTAATCATTTTGGACTAAGGTTGGAACTTATTTACCAGAATTAGTTAATTAGATTATCAGGATTGAAATAGATTAGTTATCTAACGTGTGATTAAAGCTTTGGCTCATTTAATTAGTAAATGAGGATCATGGCTTTTCCTAAGAGGGTTCTGAGTAATTTGGCAGATGTTTAACGCTGCAGAAAGTTCAAGCTGACCAGTCATCTATTTTTGCTCTGGAAGTAGAAACACATTTTATTAACTCTAGGATAAGGACTTTGTCATGCCAGTATATTTAGGTTAATGAGTACTTAAATAGGTTCTCTGAGAAAAACACAATAAAAATTCATCCTTAGGTTGTTTTAGAGAAAATGTGGGGAGTTTGTATTAGATATACTTTTGTTTTCACTTTAGCCTTAGAATTTGCTTTGAGATTCTTTTTTGTGGATAAGCATTAATGTAATTTATATTGAAATATGTTTTGTTGATTTTAGAAAGAGAGGAAGGGAAAGGGAGAGAGAAATACCAATGTGAGAGAGAATCATTGATTTGTTGCCTCCCAAATGCCCCCTACTGGGGATTGAACCTGCAGCCTGGACATGGGCCCTCACAGGGAATCCAACCTGTGACCTTACAGTGCACAGGATAACACCAAACCAACTGAGCCACATTGGCCAAGTTGCATTAATATAACTTTTTAGAAAATAGTACTAGGACCTAGTTGATGATTTGAAAATGCTTTAGAAATGTTAACTCTTAAAGTAGCACTAATGTAGATAAACTTGGATTTTAGAAGGGTGAAAAAATCAATCAAGTTAAGGTTATTTCAAAGACCTTAGTAAGTTTCAGTTTAGATAGCCAAATAGTAAAACTTTCTTCAATTAGGAAAGATTAATAAAATTTTATTAAGCAAATATCATGTGTAAAGGCTGTAAATGCCAGATCAGCATTTTCCTAACTTCCTAGGGCATGCACATATGACCCAGATTTGGCCAGTACAACCTGATGGCCAGGGAAAGTCGGGGCTTCTCAGAAAGGTTTCCCTCCCTCATGAAAGGATCCAGAGCAGGAAAGCCACCTTTTTTGCTATTGAACATGTTTATGGGGGTATAGTTTGCTTGGGATGAGACGTCTTGGAGCTGCTGCTCTGGTCTGATGCAGTCCTGTCTCCAGGCGCTTCCATTACGTGCATGAGGTGATTCGTGCTCTTCTTTAAGCTGCTGTAAATTGGATTTTTGCTTTGCTGCTCTAAGCATCCTGATATACCATCCAGATACACTTTTGCCTATGCAGGATCTCTCTTTATCCTTATTTCATTCTGGAAATTACTCTTTCCATCCAGAGGAGCATTTTAGAAGACCCTCCCATCACCCATTATACTCAGAGCATAGATGAGAGAGGTACTACATGGTCCAGGGGCCATTTCCTGGTAAATGAATTGCCTCAGCTGTTTCGCAGCAAGTTTATTGGAGAAAACTTCTTCCAAAAAGAATGATACAGAATTTACTTTTGTTTGATTACTAGCTAGAGGGTCAGACTATTCTGTAATTAGTGGCACAGACCTTGAAAGTAGGATGTGACATGATAGTCCAAATCAGTGGTTCTCAACCTTCCTAATGCCGCAACCCTTTAATACAGTTCCTCATGTTGTGGTGACCCCCAACCATAAAATTATTTTCGTTGCTACTTCATAACTATAATTTTGCTACTGTTATGAATCGTAATGTAAATATCTGATATGCTATATGTGTTTTCTGATGGTCGCAACCCACAGGTTGAGAACCGCTGGTCCAAATGGAAGTGAATTCACAGTTCCCAAACGGTGTAAGAAAATTCTGGAACAGAGAAGAGGATCTCTTAAGCCACACTTGCCTACATATTTTCCCCATTTTCTAAGTGTAAGGGAACTAGCATTTAATATATGGAGCTATTACATATCTGTATCTAATTATGCTTAATCTAACTGAGAATAGTTCTCATCCTTCATTGTGGTTTAATATTCTTAATCCTTTTCTTCCTTTAAAATTCTTAAAGCATTGTTTGTAGATATCACTGGTGATTTTTGCAGACAAGATTCTTGTGCTATGAGTAGACAAATCAGGCTTAGGAATCACTATAATAATAAAAGCGTAATATGCTAATTAGACTGGACAGACAAATGACCTTCTGGATGTCCTTCTGGACATCCTTCTGGACAAAGCTGCCACAGTGGAGGCAGCCACCCAGGCAGGCAGGGGCCGAGGCAGAGGTGTTAGGGGCAATCAGGCAGGCAGACAGAGATGGTTAGGGGCAGTGAGGCAGGCAGGCGAGTGGTTAGGGGTGATAAGGCAGGCAGGCAGAGTGGTTAGGGGCAATGATGCAGACAGGCAGGCGAATGGTTAGGAGCCAGCAGTCCCAGATTGTGAGAAGGATGCCTGACTGCCATTTTAGGCCCGATCTGACAGGGATCCCTGCGGGATCGGGCCTAAACCAACAGCCATACATCCCCCAAGGGGTCCCGGATTGCAAGAGGGTACAGGCTGGGCTGAGGGGCCCCCCCTGCCCCCCGCCACCATGTACGAATTTGGTGCACCGGGCCTCTAGTATGCAAATAGATTTGCTGCCTTCATGCTAACACTAACCTTTAAGGAAAAGAAAGTTTTTCTTTCTTTTTTTTTTTTTTTTTAAATATATTTTATTGATTTTTTTACAGAGAGGGAGGGAGAGGGATAGAGAGTCAGAAACATCGATGAGAGAGAAACATCGATCAACTGCCTCCTGCACACCCCCCACTGGGGATGTGCCCACAACCAAGGTACATGCCCTTGACCGCAGTCGAACCCGGAACCCTTCAGTCCGCAGGCTGATGCTCTATCCACTGAGCCAAACCGGTCAGGCGAAAGTTTTTCTTTTCTTCTTGATTTTGGTTGATCAAACCTAATGTTTGTGATACCAGTGTTTATATTGGTGCATATTTTCTTATGTGTGCTTGAGTTATACTTAGGACGAGCTGGCTCTGACTACATTATGTCTGGGTAATGTGAGTCTTCCAGACCAGGTTGACCGAAAGCCGTGAACTAGTTTATACAAAACTAGTTTATACACAGCTAATGAATGTGTTAAAAAGGACACCTGAGAGTAGGATTTAGATCAGTGCAATATTCATCCCCCACCACTATTTTAAAGTGAATAAAACATTCACTTACTTTTCTCTTTTCTTTCTGTCAAGGAGACTCTTCTATTTGTTTTTCCACTTTTAGGCTTTTTCAGAGTAATCTGTGTCAGTACAAACTGAAGTCCTGAGAAGCCAAAACTTATATTCCAGAGAGTGGAAGGAGGCAGAGGGTCAGAATGGATGAGAGCGAGTGAAGAGGGCCATCAGGGAGGCCAAGTGTGAGAGAGAAGACAGGAGAACCTGAGAGATGTCTGGTCCTTTGTGGGGAGGTGGAGTTTTAGGGAGAGAGAAACTTAAGATTTTTAGGGAAATTTTATTTGTGCTACATACACAGTGTTCAAGCCTTTATTATGTCTCCAAGAACCATTCAGTGGAGATAAGCATTTGCTCACAGTGCTTCTGAGTTGTCTTTTTCTCTTTTCCAATTAATTTTTATATGCAAGGTGAGGACCAGCTGAACCTGTTGATTTCTGTACAGATTACAACTGGACTGCTACCTGTCAGTGCATACATAGTCTTTTTTATTTTTGGTTGTTCCACTAGAGGTGGATAAAATGCTTTAGAAATTTCTCTTTGAAATTTATACTTCTATTTCCTCTGTCCTAACTTGGAATTAAAAGCCCTTATAAACTTCATTTCCCTCCTCCCACTCCCAGTATGCCATCAGAGTCTATATCACATCTGCACATCAATGATCATTTTACGTGGGCTGATATCTAATAAGAATGGCCTAATTTCACATTTCTAAGCTTCTTAATTAGAACATCCTTTAGTTCCTATTTGTGTTTAGTGTTTTTTCCTTTTTGATGTATTTTTTCAGGGAAAGAAGCAGAATTTCTGTTTTGTAAGTATGCCTGGAAATTTGCTAGCTTCCTTTGACTTTGTTTTCAACTTTGTTTCCCAGTCCGTGTGGTCTGCAGTCAGGTGACTGCAAAGGCTTCTTCCAGGAATGAATTGGAAAAGTGTAGATAGTGTTTCACTTTACTCCTTGAATCTTTACCTATTTCTATAGTTCTTGCTTAGACTTCTTTAATAAGAAATACAATTAAATATCAAATATTGTAGAACATTACTTTAAAAGTCATATAGAAAAACTATAACAAGTTTTTTAAGCAGTATGGTAAAATGAGTCTAAATTGAGTAAATCTGGAGGGTGAGAGATACCAAAGAGAAACCAGAGGGTACAGAGTCTGGATTATGCAGAAAGTTTCTCTTTCTGGTGCATGCATGACACCTCCTCGTTCAGGATCAGCTGTGACTCATTTAAGGACCACAGCATGGATGTCTTTGATGGTTGCCCAGCATGCAGCACCCTCAGGTGCAATCCCTGGCCCACACCCTTCTCAGGTGTGCAGCGTGTGCCCTGCCTATCCACAGACCGGAACTTTTTGTTTATGTCCAAACTGCAGCATTAATTTTCTCTCACAGCACAAGATGGGTATTTTAGATCGAGGAGCATGTGTTAGTAGGGCCTCAACAGTTTTTCTTGAGAGTGGCTTTTCACATGGGCTCCCTGTGCTGGCTTAGAAGATGACCAGCCAAACCTACACAGGTGGGTGTACTTCTAGTGGGCCCTCCCCTGCTGTGTCCAACAGTGGGAGAAACAGAAAGGTCAGCACCCCTGAATCAAGCTACTGGACCATCATCCCCCATGCCCTCCTGCAGCCGCAGTCCGGAAGGCAGGGGGCGTTTGTGTGGTCCCCCTGCTCCTGGTGGTGCCCCCCCTGTTGGGGAGCCAGAGCACATGGTTGTCCTGCCAGCACCTGGCCACTGACCGACTGACCAAAAATCCTTCCACCTTTATGTGTGGCTTGTTGAGAATCACCATGACCTGAAGATGTTTCTTTGAGATTAGTTCTTCTAGGGAAAGAACATATAGTTCAATTTGAATTCTCACCAAATTTCTCATTGCCTTGTAGAAATTACCCAGTTATTTATCTTTTTGGCTCCAATAATGTTTTCGGGATAGAAAATAAATCACGCTTATTCAATTGGTTTTGAGGTGTAGTTCCCTTACAGTGAGGAGCATAGTCCAGTTTGACCAGTTTTAACAAATGCGTTCAGCTATGTAATCTGCCCATCATGATAGAAAACATTCCTGTGGTCCCTGAGGTCCCCTTTTATTGTGGGCTGAATGTTTGTGTCCCCCAGTCAAAGCCCTGATCCTGTGTGAGGGTGGAGGTGGGCTTTTGGGGAAGTGGTTAGGATGACTTGAGGTGAGGAGGGTGGTCCATGGTAGGATTAGTGCCCTAATTGGAGGGCAGAGACCCCGACCCGGCTCACACACCTAGAGGCCATGTGAACACTTATCTGTGGGTCAGGAAGGGGCCCCACTGACCCCACATTTCTGGTCTTGGAAACTACTCCCTCCTCCCAAATCTTGAGAAACCACTGTGGCCTCTGCTGACTTGTCATGGCCACTAGAGTTGGACTAGAGTGGCCGGGAACCCGTTAAGCCTTTCCAGACACCATCCCCGGTCGCGAGTGCTCCTGTTTCTGCCACCACTCCTTTCATTTACCTCTGTGAAACCTTTTAACGGAGCCGAACTGCGGCCTCCCTTTGTGTCTGGGTGTCTGCCTGGGGCTCCTGCTTTACCACTCACTCCTCCTGGGGATGTGTTGTGCCACAGGTGCTGGCCTGACCTCGGTGGAACTGGGAGTTTCTCTGGTTTGGCTTCTATGACTAAGGCTGTGCATATTCTTGTACCTGTTTTCTGTGACATGTCTCATTTCTCTTGGGCAGATACCTAGGAGTGGAGCTGCCCTATGAGTGCTTCATGGACTGAGCAGCAACTTTAGTTTGCATCTTCTTAAGCTCACTGAAGCACACTTCCATCTGCTGCTTTTTTGTACCTCTGCTCTGAAGTGTCTGATCAAGCCTTTGCCCTTCATATACAGTAGATCCTTCGGTTATGTTGGAGATCTGTTCCTATGGCACAGTGTAACAAGATTTTTGCCGTAAGTCGGAACCCACCTACATAAGCACCTACATCACTCACATGGAGCACATACACAGCAATAATGAAGTGGAACAGTAAAAAAATTTAAAAGAAAGATAACAATTCCTGACCTTTACTTATGTTAAATAAATAATAAAAAAACATAAAGCACATATGTACATATGTCGAAATGACGGAACATTTTTTTTTTTATAAATAAATGAGAGATGGTGACATAACCACGAAATGATGTAAGTCAACTCCAATGTAACCTGAGGACTGTCTGTCTGTATGTATGTGTGTGTGTGTATGTATATATATATATATATATATATATACATACACACACACACACAAACACACACACACACACACACATACATATACTAGAGGCCTGATGCACGAAATTTGTGCAAGAGTTGGCCTTCCTTCCTCTGGCTGCCAGCACCGGCTTCCCTCTGGCACCCGGGACTGGGGCTTCCCTCTGACCACCGGCAGGCATCTGGAACCCAGGCTTCCCTCGCAGCCCTGGCTTTGTCTGGAAGGACATCTGGTCTAATTAGCATATTACACTTTTATTATTATAGATTAGGTAAAACAATTTCTACAAGGCAATGAGAAATTTGGTGAGAATTTAAATTGAACTATATGTTCTTTTCCTTAGAAGAACTGGTTTCAAAGAGACGTCTTCAGGTCATGGTGATTCTCAACAAGCCACACATGAAAGTGGAAGGATTTATATATATAAGTATATATATAAAATATATTGTTATTGATTTTAGAGAGGGAGAGGGAGAGAGATAGAAACATCAATAAGAGAGAAACATTGATTGGCTGCCTTCCGCACACCTCCCACTGGGGCTCTAACCTTCAATGTAGGCATGTATCCTGACTAGGAATGGAACCAATGACCTCTTAGTGCATGGGATGACGCTCAATCCACTGAGCCACACTGACCAGGCTGCCTTTTTTTAAGTCGAGTTGTAAAAGTCCTTTATGTCTTGTGGATACAAGGCTTGTCAGATGCATATATTACAAATATTACCTCCCATTCTTTGACTTACCTATTCATTTTATTAATGGTCTACAGTATTTTTAAAATTAACTTAAAAATAAATTGAGTTCGTATGTGTAGGATTATAGATTCTTATGTGTGTGTGTATACATAGTGTTTAAAAGCATCTTGCAGGGTGTTACCCTGGTACCAGTTCTGGCTCAGTAGGGTATGAGGTTCTCAAGTATAGAGGCCCAGTTTTCTGTAGTATTGTCCTTCTAGGCATATACTGATCAGAAAAGAATTGTGTTTTGAGGAAATATTAGTCATATGTTTGGGTTTGTGTATATTTTCTCTAGATAGAAAATCTAGTGTTCATTTGTTTTAGTATCAATATGCTAATATTGTTATAACAGTGGGGGCATGTTTATACCTTTCAGTGTCTATTTTTTTTAGAGTTCAGTTTCATATGTTAATTTGGAAAGCATTGTCAGAGACAGGTAAATGAAGCTATTCTTTTGTTTCATTTTCTTTCACTTTTCATCACTGTTTCTCTTTAAAAGGTTTGTATTTTAATCATTGGAAACGTAGAAGAACCAGACAGTTTTACACATTCTTGCTAATTAAAGTTAATGTGGATTATTTTTTGCCTTCCATTTCCGGGCAGGGATTTGATCAAAGCACTGTTCTAACATAAAAGCATAGTAAAAATTTGTGGCTGATACTTGGCATAAGACATATTAATGAACAATGCCCTTGCTTGAGGTACTTTGCCTGTTTATCTCCAGGTCTTGCTTGCTGATGAGGAGAAAATTTCAGAGCCTCAGGGCAATGAACCAATTTCTTGTTAAGAGTATTCCCTAATAATCTATCTGGCACTTTAATTTCCATCTGTGCCTATATAGGACAGGCTTTATTTATGTACAATTAAAATGATCTTCCAGCAGCTCAAATTCATCCAGCTTCCTTATGAGTCGTTTCTGGGCAGCACCAATGGCGTTTATTGCTCTCTGCTATTACTGTGGTGTGTTTTGTTTAGGTAGGAGGTGGTAATGAAGAAAACGGTCATCTCTTCTTTTTTTATAGAAAAGAATTATATTAGGTTCAAATTAAAATTGTATTTTTGGTCTTCTAAACATATTTTAGTTATTTAAGAAAACTTTTTTTTTATTATAGTACTTTAAAAAAAGACTTGCCCGATATAAAAATATTGTTATTATTAGTAAAATTTACTAGAATTTTAGAGCTTGACATGGTCAGTGATATTTACATTGACTGTGACAGTAGAGGTCATCTGAGAGTGTCTTCATCTTGATCATTTGAGTTATTTCTTGGCCTAGGATATTTTGCTATCCCATGCTTTTTAGATTTTTATGAATGTAATTAAACTTGTCATGTCTGATAACTGCAAAAAGTGAAAACTTTGAAAGTGCTAGAAGTAAGAGGCATGTGGTTATGATGGAGATGAAAATGATGAGAAACTACCCATATGGAATGAACTTTTTGAAAGAAGGAACAGTTCTGAATAAGTGAAAAATTGAGAAGAAAAGTGCCATATATATATATATATATATATATATATATATACACACACACACACACACACAATTGCCTTTCAGTGAACATAGGGGGAATGTAATTGATGAAATAAGGGGAAAAATAATCAGGAACAGTGTCTGTCAACCTGGTTATCCATTAGAATCATCTAAGGAACTTTAAAAATCACAGTGACTGCCCTAGCTGTTTTGGCTCAGTGGATAGAGCATCAGCCTGTGCACTGAAGGGTTCCAGGTTCGATTCTGGTCAAGGGCACATGCCAGGGTTGCGGGCTCTGTCCCCAGTGTGGGGCATGCAGGAGGCAGCCAATCAATGATTCTCTCTCATCATTGATGCTTCTGTCTCTCTCTCTCCCCTCTCCCTTTCTCTCTGAAATCAATAAAAATATATTTAAAAAAAATGTCTGGGCCCTACCATTTAACAAGTATAGCTCTCTTGGTGATGCCAGTGTATAGTCAAGGATGAGAACTGTTGGGCTGTATATGTCATCACTAGATGTCCTTTATTGTTCTGTTCATTAAACAAAAGATTAGAAGTTGGTAGAATTTAAAGGCTAAACCTGGTGTACTTTTACTAATAAAATCTATTAAGTCACTGTGGATTCAAGGCTAGTTTGCATATGCATAATATCAAAATGAGTGTTCAAATGGCATGCTATAGGTACTAAGAAATTCTATATGACACTTGGTCACTTGTAGAAATATATATCCTATATAATAAAAGGGTAATATGCAAATTGACCCTAATGGGGGAACGACCTGTTGCTATGACATGCACTGACCACTCAGGGGGCAGACACTCAATACAGGAACTGTCCCCTGGGTGGTCAGTGCGCTCCCACAGGGGGAGCTCTGCTCAGCCACAATCTGGGCTGATGGCTGTGAGCACAGCAGTGGTGGTGGGAGCCTCTCCTGCCTCCTCGGCAGTGCTAAGGATGTCCCCCCGCCCCCCCCCCCCCCCCCCCTCCGCCAGGGATCGGGCCTAAACTATCAGTTGGACATCCCCCGAGGACTCACAGGCTGCCAGAGGGATGTCTGACTGCCAGCTTAGGCCCAATCCCCCGGGGAGTGGGCATAAGCCAGCAGGTGGACATCCCCTGAGGGGTCCCTGACTGTGAGAGGGCGCAGGCTGGGCTGAGGGACCCCCCCTGCCCCCCGCCCCCGAGTGCATGAATTTTCATGTACTGGGCCTCTAGTATATATTATAACAAATAGAAGAACCTGATCTGTTTTGGAAAAAGGTGCCCAAAAGAACAGGCACTGTAGCAAGGAGAAGAACAGCGAGTATGCCTAGTTTTAAAGATTCAATGCACGATTCATCTTCCTAGTTGGTGGTAATAAATCTAAATCTCTCTTAATTCAGTTTGGACTTAATAGACATCCTTTCAGTGTTTACTTATTCCTAAATAGAATAAAGTCTATACAAACTTAGAAGACCCTTTATGGATTAATCATCTTGATGTGCAAAAGGCATTCATTCCTAATTTCATGCTGCCCTGATTTATTGCCATTTATTAACTATGCTAAATAATGGTTTCCCCCAACCCATAAGAATTGGTATAGATTCTTATCCTTATTGTAATACAAAGTTATTTCAAATTCTTACACTATCAGAAAGCCTTCCAGTGTAGATTAAGTAAACGGGAGCTCTGCCCTTGGTATTTATTGAGGTGGGAAAGCAAAATAGCCCAACAGTAAATTTAGGCCATCTTATGTTTTGACTACTTCTTGCATATTATTACTGTTTCACTTGATTTTTTTTGCTTATATTTTAAAATTTTGAATATCTTTAAAGGTTTTTAAATCTTTAGGTTCCCCATCCTTCCCTGATTTTATCCAGGACAGTCTGAATTTTGCTGATTGCATACTCATGGTGAAGCTGACATGTTTCTCTCTGTATTTCCTACAAAGTGGCAGGTAGATCCGGGCTTGATCTCTTTGGCAAGACCATAGGAAGTATTATGATCTGTTATTAGGAGGTACTTTATGTTTGCCTTATAATTAAAATTCTGTAACCTCATTTTCACTTATTACTCGGAATACATTTCTAAAGAGACAGTTCCTCAAATACTGGTTATCCCATGATGTAGAATGCTTAGGGTAAATAGTTGATTTACTTATGTTTATTTGCCAGTTTTCAAGATACTGAGTTCCTTATTCTCTGAAGGTGATCAATTATTTTCAATGACAGTTATTCTTAGTAAAGTTTAAATTATCCAATATCTGACTAGTGGGACCTTGCCTAGTTGGCTCCTGGTCATTTGGGTATGACCCTGTAGTTTTGGATTGTTTCATTCCTATCTGGTGAGATAAGATGATCCACGCTCTTCCCTTTTCTCACACTAGACCTGGACTCAGTCATTTCCTTTAGTGATAAATGATATTTCAAGATCAATCTGGGGATCGAGGATGCTTATTGCTAATGGGTTAATTAATCACTGTTTGTAGGCCTCTTTGGTGGAGAGAGACCAAAAGAAAAGTGTATGTATGTGTATTAAAATTTTTTTTGTAGTGCTGTCCATGTCACCAACTCTTGTTATTGTATTTTATCTACTTTGTGCATATAGTTATCACATTTTATATACTTTCTTCTTTCTAGTCCTTATTTGCCTTTACTTCTGTGAATAACTGTATTAACCCACTTTAAATCTTTACTTCTATGAGTAACTGTATTTTAATGCTCATCACCAGTCCTTAATGTTTCTCTAGCCATTTGTTTGTCTGAAGTTTGGTCTTTAGTAGATTTCTTTGAAGGGTTCTAATTGCTGAGTTTTTTTTCTGTAGATAATAGTAAGTTTCCTTTATTGTTTAGTCATTTTCACTATATACTAGTATATTTGGCTCACATGTTTTTTCCCTTAGGATCTTACATATACTATACCATTTTCTTTTAGCATGAAGCACATCAACATTTCTGTCAAAAGAACTGCTGATAAATAACCTTTATTCTTTATAAGTTGTTGGCTCCTCTTATTTAGAAGTCTGAGTTGGGATTATAAAATAAGCAGTATGTTCTTTCATTATGTACTTGCTTTGGTTTTCTTCTTCAGGTATCCTATTATCTCTTTGTTGGGTTTCTGTTTATCTTCAATATTTATCTTACTCTTCCTTTCTTTTTAACTGGAAAAAATAGTTCATTTATAAGGCTCTTATAACATGATTTATTATGTTTTTTGTTCTTATATTCTAGTTTAGTTTTTTTCTGAGATTATTTTTTATCTCATATCCATTTTTTCTTGAGTTTTCTTGCCTCATTTTTGAGTTTTTCTAATTCTGCTTTAAGTATTTTTTTCATGTCTTGTATATTCTCTTAAGGTCTCAGCTGACTTTGAAATTGGAAGTTATAGTTTGCCATGTTTTATGGGTTTGTTTTTGTGGTGATCTTTCCTCTTCTGTAGGAATGTTCTGCTTCATTTAGATTTCACTCTTAGCACTTTTTCTGCAGTGTGTGGGGTCCTGTCCTGGAAAGAAGCCCTGGCAGCTCAGTGTTAGGAGTTCTTAGGACATAGATTGCTCCAGTCTCCTTAGATATTTTCTGCCTTTTGTGTGCTCTCACAATTGGGATAGGCCAAACTCCAGCCAATTTCAGCTGCTCTTCTCAAACTGGTCTGTGATTTCTAATGAATATCTCTGGGTTATTTTGGAGTTCTCCTGTTTTTATATTCATCAGATATTTGATTGCTTTGTCTGCTTCTTCCCACACAGATGTTGATACTGTGCAGATCTAGTGGCTATTGGTGGTTTTTCTCCAGCTGTTTGTATTTTGAGGATCATGGAGATATAGGCATACCTCACAGATATTGTGGTCCAGTTCCAGACCACCTCAGTAAAGCGAATATTGCAGTAAAGCGAGTCATGTGAAATGTTTGGTTTCCCAGTGCATATAAAAGTTATGTTTATGTTATACTGTAGTCTATTAAGTGTGCAATAGCATTATGTCTAAAAAAACAATGTACATACCTTAGTTAAAATATAATTTATTGCTGAAAATGCTATAATCTATACCTATTGGAAAAATGGTGCAGATAGAGCTGCTCAAGGCAGGGTTGCCACAAATCTTTAATTTGTTAAAAAAAAAAAGTGTGAAGCACAATAAAACGAGGGTATGCCTGGACCTTGTCTCTTAGTATTGTTGGGATTTTGAATTTGTTATTTGCTTTTTAGTTGGTTTGTTTCTTTTTCTGTGGGGATCTAGAGAGTTTCAAAAACTAGACTGCTGCTGCCATCTGCCCAGATTCTCTAGTCTTCTGATTTTGAATCTCATATTCTTCTCTTTTTTTCTATGCCCATTTATGTCTTTGGTTAAAATACAATTCTGGATTACTAGCATTCATCCTCTCGCTTGCCCCCACAACCCATTGATTTTAGGGGAGAAATTATGATATATTAAGAATTTGTTCTATAACTTTAACTGATAGCTCAAGGTTTTAACCCTTAAACTTTCATCAAATCTCTTAATGTTCCATGACCAGAAAATACATTTAAATAAAGAACTAGTTTTAGTCTTAATTTCTATGTTATGTTTGTGCAGTGCTATTATCTTTTCATATAATTTCAATAAGTTATGCAGAATGCATCCTTTTTTATATCCCACTGATAGGGAGAAAATTCAGACTGCCCTTCAGTACTTTATCCCACCCCTGGAAAAATAGGTCTCAGCTGCTTGTGTGTGTCTATAAATTAGTGAGTGTGTTAAATCTATCACAGCATGAAATCACTTCAAACGCTGTGAAAGACTATCTTAAAGAATTTAAATTGATTGCAGATGTTGGTGCAATTAAGCAGGCCTGATGAGCTCAGAATCCTGTTTCTCAGTTTTGAATATCAATGCATTTAAAAAAATCATAGTGATGTACTCCATATAAACGGAGTTCATAGGAATCTGAGCGTTTCTGTCACCTTGTTTATAAAAATAGTTCAGCAGTGTGAAAAGTGAATTGTGACCCTTTGTGCAGGTATTTGTATTACTTAGAATGAAGATGTAATTATTATTCATCTTATGTAGTTCTGAGCCATCCTTAACCGATTAGAATTGACTTTGAATGATTATTTACTTCTTTATTTCATTTGTTAGCAATTAGTTTGTCTACCTTTTGTGCCTATATTTCATTTAAAAATTATTTTATATACAGGAAGTTATTTCATTCCTATTTTTAAGAAGAAAAAAATGAGTATAGCAAGACAGTTAATTGGCTTAGGTAATAACAATATAGAACTTTTTTTCCCCCTTGAAGTTAGACCTTTTGCCTAGTTGAACTCTGCCTACTTTTAGTTGCTTTGACTTTAAACTGCTAAAATGTAAAAGGAAGTTTTCTAATTATTAAAAAATAACCTATTGGGTTGCAAATTAAAAAATGAAATCTGAAACAAGACTGAAACAAGATTAAGTACAGTGTACAGTGTGTTCATTTTCAATTTATTTCAAATTAATCCATGCACATTAAGTAATTAAACGCATCAATTTCTGCTACACATTGTAAAGTGTTATGGACATTAGGACTTTAATATATACATACACACACACACACACACACATATACACAGTAGAGAAATGAATTACAAAAATGGTGAGTAATTTTATTTAGGTAATTTTTAAATACTAAGAAAATTATTGAAATATTATTTGAAGTATTATAACATTTAAGATTTGAAATAGGAACAAAGAGTACATTAAATTCTTCTAGAGGGTTTGATTAAAGCTATGTTTGACAATATTTTTATTTCACTCATCATGGCAGATTATAATTTATTTTTAGTAGTTTAGAAATCAGCTTTGTTACTTTTAGTCTTGTTATTTCAGAAAATTCAATTCTCTTTCTCAGACTTAGTTTGCTGAATAATACAATTTAGGAGTGTTTATGTGGGAACCTATGCAATGGGAAGTAGGGCAATCTATATATATAGAAGCCTAAGTGACTGAACAACCGAATGACCAGTTGCTATGACATGCACTGACTACCAGGAGGCAGAGGCTCAACACAGGAGCTGCCCCCTGGTGGTCAGTGCACTCTCACAGCCAACCTCCCGCGGCCAGCCAACCTCCCGTGGTCCCTCCCCCTGGCCAGCCAGCCCCGATCTGGGCAAGAAGGCCCCATTGGCTCTGATCGACAGCCAGGATGAGGAACCCCACCCATGCATGAATTTGTGCACTGGGCCTCTAGTCATTAAATAAAGTCTCCTAAGTTATCTTGGTATATTAAGTTGAAGTTGTATTACAGTTTAAAGTAAAGTGTGAAATGGGACTGGGTGATGAATGCTATAGCAGAAGCATTCTTAATTCTGATTCATACTGGAATAAAAAGTTGAATAAAATTATTAAAATTGGGCATTATAAAAAATAATACACATAGTATTTTTTCCTGCTTAAAATATTTATTACATGCCTCTCTTGGATATAGAGCAAAGTTTTTTTCTTTGAGTGGCTCCTACTTTGGTCTTTCCTACATTAGGCATACCCATGAAGCAGCATATGTGGTAACCATTTATGTGTTTTTATTCAACTAACAATGTATATTTGTAGAAGAGTCTACCTTCAGACTTGTAAGAGATTGGTATGATTTTCATAGTGTGATGTTTTCAATTATCTTACACATACCTAATTTCGAAACAAGTTTTATGAAGCAACTCACTTTAATTTTGTCTTTTCTAAGCATTAAAGTCATTTATCACAGAAACAAGTCTTTTCTTTCTCATATGATTAATGAGAACAGCTATTATCACATTTCATAAACAGTTTGGGGTACAAAACTGTCAATTCTTGGTATTCATAAAAATCAGTTCATAGGCGTAATTGTCCAGCATACTTGGGCATCTATCACTGTATGTTATGAAATAATGGAAAGACGATGTCTATCGCTTAGTATCTTATAGAAGTCACACTTTGGTGAACTTTATCTTTTTTTCTTCCCTTTTTTCTGCAATAGGGTCATTAGAAATACAATTTTCTGTAACTTTAAAATTTTTTCCCCCCTACTTGATTGTTCTATCAGTCGATCAGTTAGACATGATTGACTCATCTCAGATTGACTCCAAGAAAAATAGGAGCATATTGGTTCATGCATCTGAGTTGCCCTGGGGTGTACGGCCTTTAGACAGGCCTAGACCTAAGTTCTCAGTGACATAAGGACTCATTCTTTCTGTATCTCTCAGCACTGTTTTACTGTCTTGCCTTAATTTATGAAGGCTTTTTCCATGGTAAATTTAGATGGATAGCAGAAGTTCCTAACTTATCTCCTATATTTCACACCACTAGTATTCAAAATTTTAGATCACTTACCCTATCAATTTTAAAAAGTTGACCATATATGCCACTAAGCCAGTAAATGTTTATCATAAGCATGCTTATTGTATTAATTCCTCACATTTGTTACTCATTTTATATATAAACTAGAGGCCCGGTGCACAAAAATTTGTGCACTTGGGGGGTGGCCCTCAGCCCGGCCTATGCCCTCTTCCAGTCTGGGACCCCTTGGAGGATGTCCACCTGCTGGCTTAGGCCCGCTCCCTGGGGGATCAGGCCCAAGCTGGCAGTCAGACATCCCTCTGGCAGCCCGACAGCCCTCGGGGGATGTCCACTTACCAGCAGGGAGCAGACCTAAGCTGCAGTTAGACATCCTTAGTGCTGCTGAGGAGGCGGGGGAGGCTCCTGCCACCACCGCTGTGCTGGCAGCCATCAGCCTGGAGCACACTGACCACCAGGGGAAAGCTCCTGCATTGAGCATCTGCCCCCTGGTGGTCAGTGTGTGTCATAGTGACCAGTCATTCCCAGTCGTCTGCTGTTAGGGTCAATTTGCATATTACCCTTTTATTATATAGGATTGAGGCCTGGTGCATGGGTGGGGGCCGGCTGGTTTGCCCTGAAGGGTGTCCCGGATCAGGGTGGGGGTCCCGCTGGGGTGCCTGGCCAGCCTGGTTGAGGGGCTGATGGCTGTTTGCAGCTGGTCACACCCCCTTCAGGGTGGGGATCCCCACTGGGGTGCCTGGCCAGCCTGGGTGAGGGGCTGATGGCTGTTTGCAAGCTGGTCAAGCTGCCCCCAGTGGGGACCCTCACCCCATGAAGGTTTGGCCAGCCTGGGTGAGGGGCTGATGGCTGTTTTCAGACTGGCCACACGCCCTTTAGGGTTGGGGGGTCCCCACTGGGGTGCCTGGCCAGTCTTGGTGAGGGGCTGAGGGCCGTTTTCAGGCTGGCCAAGCCCCCCAGCAACGGAAGCTCCCAGCCTCTCCTTTTTTTCTTTTTTTTTCTTTCTGGGATTTATTTATCTTCTATAATTGAAACTTTTAGTCTTCAATGGAGCTCAGAGCCAGCCAGGGGGGCGCAGGAAGCTTGGCTTCCTCCATCGCCAGGGGCAACCCAAGCCTCCTGCTCGCTCCAGCTTCATAGCCACGGCCGGCTGAAAGCAGGTATCTGGGGTTTATTTACCTTCTATAATTGAAACTTTGTTGCCTTGAGTGGAGCTCAGAGCTGGCCGCTGCAGGCTGGAAGCTTGGCTTCCTCCATCACTGGGTCAACCAAGCCTCCTGCTTGCTCCAGCTCTGTGGCCGCCGGCCGCCATCTTGGTTGGGTTAATTTGCATATAGTCGCTCTGATTGGCTGGTGGGCATGGCTTAAGGCATAGCAAAGGTACGGTCAATTTGCGTGTTTTTTTAAATTAAATCTTTATTGTTCAGATTACATTTGTTCCTATTCCCCCCCCCCCCCCCCCATAATTCCCCTCCTTCCAGTTCCCGCCCCACCCTCCGCTCTCACTCCCCACCCACTGTCCTCATCCATAGGTGCACGGTTTTTGTCCAGTCTCTTCCCGCATCTCCCATTCCCCTTTCCCCCCCAAGAATAGTCAGTCCATTCCCTTTCTATGTCCCTGATTCATTATAATCACCAGTTCATTCTGTACATCAGATTATTTATTCACTTGATTCTTAGATTCACTTGTTGATAGATGCATGTTTGTTGTTCACAATTTGTATCTTTACCTTTTTCTTCTTCCTCTTCTTAAAGGATACCGTTCAGCATTTCGTATAATACTGGTTTAGTGGTGATGAAGTCCTTTAGCTTTTCCTTATCTGTGAAGCTCTTTATCTGACCTTCAATTCTGAATGATAGCTTTGCTGGACAAAGTAATCTTGGTTGTAGGTTCTTGGTATTCAGTACTTTGAATATTTCTTGCCATTCCCTTCTGGCCTGCAAAGTTTCTGTTGAGAAATCAGCTGACAGTCGTATGGGTATTCCCTTGTAGGTAATTGAGTCTCTTTCTCTTGCTGCTTTTAAGATTCTCTCTTTGTCTTTTGCTTTTGGCATTTTAATTATGATGTGTCTTGGTGTGGTCCTCTTTGGATTCCTTTTGTTTGGGGTTCTCTGCGCTTCTTGGACCTGTAAGTCCATTTCTTTCACCAGGTGGGGGAAGTTTTCTGCCATTATTTCTTCAAATAGGTTTTCAATATCTTGCTCTCTCTCATCTTCTGGCACTCCTATTATTCTGATGTTGTTACGCTTGTAGCTGTCCCAGAGGCTCCTTACACTATCTTCACACTTTCAGATTCTTTTTTCATTTTGCTTTTCCATTTGGGTGTTTTTTGCTTCTTCGCATTTCAAATCTTTGGTTTGATTCTTGTGCTCCTCTGGTCTGCTATTGGGTATAGTATTCTTTATTTCAGTCCGTGTATGCTTACTTTCTAGTTTCTTTATCATAGCATCGAGGGTCTCATTAGTTTTCCTGAGGCTCTGCTCAAGTTTATTGCAAGCCCTCAAAATTGCGATTTTTAGCTCCATATCCTCCATTTCTGTCATGTTTTTTTGTCTCCGCATCTTTTATGCTTTCTTGGTGCACCCCCTTGTGGTCTTTGTGCACAGTCTTGTTCTAGTTAAGCCTTAATTGTTGTAGTTAATACTAGAGGGATTTGACCACCAGGCCGACTGGCTGTGAGAATCAGCTGTGTGGAAAACTTCTGTCCTCTGGGGAGGTGCTAATCTAGCCTTTGCCTGAGGCGATCCGGCAAATGTCTCTGCTCAGGGCTTGGGCGGGGCGGGATCAACAGGGCAGGTGGAGGGAGCAGCTATGGCTGCTCTCAGTCCGTCCCCAGGGGCTCCGCCTCTTTGTCCCAGCATCCGCTGCAAACCTTGGAGGGACCGTAGCCAGACAGTCCCGCTTCTCCCGTCTGAGTCTGGGTCCCTAGAGACTCGCCTGGATCTGTAGCCCAGAGTCTGAGACTCCCTCCCGATTGAAAACGACAACCGCGCCCTCAGCCACCAGCCCGCTTTGCGCGCGCACCACCGTACCTTTAAATTTTCCACACTGCGCCTCTTCTGAGCCTCGTAATGCTATTGTTTTCCCTTCTAGTTGAAGAGTCTCTTCTCAGCCAGCCTTCCTGTGGTTCTGGTTGATGTCCGTTCCGTCTTTTAGTTGTATTTTGGAAGTGGTTGTTTGCGGCAGCAGTCTCTGGTGTTTACCTATGCCGCTATCTTCGATTCTCCCAATTTGCATGTTTGTCTTTTATTGGTGTCGATATATTAATGTGTTAATATTTTATCTTCAATATATAATATGAATTTATGATATCAAGATATAAATGAAAGTATTACTATTTCACTTGATAATTTTGATTCTTCTTTTTTTTGTTTCATTGCCACTTTTTAGCTATGCTAGATTCATGACATAAACTGCTAAATGTGCCTTCTTTTTCTACTCATTTTTACACAATCTACAATTTGATGATTTGTTATTTTCAAGAACTACACAACTTTCTGGCCTTGGTACATTTTTTTAAGATAAATTTTTAACTTCAAAATTCCTTTTATTTGTTCTAAAAAGTATATTCCTGCCTTTTAATTTTAAATGCCCCTTTAATTTTAAATCACCAATTCTATTCTGTCTTATAACTGAATCTATCATACCCATTCAGGATTGTTCTGGGAACATAGGCAAGCATGTAGAACCATTGCAGTGCCCCAGAGTTCATGTGGACTTCCATTTTGCCCACTTTAGCCTTCCTTGTTCTTGCTTGTATTGGTTCTTCTCTTGTACCACTAACCAGCTCCTATCCTCTATTTAGCCACATTTATTTAAAGAATTTTCTGTTTTGATGTCAGCATTGCCAACCTTTGTGTATTAGGTTAGTGTTTGGGGCCCTGAGCAAGATATGATATGCCTTCACTCTGCCTTTATGTGTTGTACTTGGTGAAAAAGACATGAAGACATGCATCGAGGTCATGTGTCATCTGGACAAGATAAATTCCTTTAGGGACAGTATTATCTTTGTTAATTCATGATTGCCCACATGTGACAGATCTTAAAGTCTCACAAACTTGATTGGTCAGCATGTTAATACTCTAAGCTAATAGAGATTGGTGTATAAAAATCCAAATTTCACTTTAATTTACAATTAGAAATATTATTAAGGAGAAAACATTCTTGTATTCTCTCCTCTTCTTGTAAGCTGGTATATATAGGAAGCCAAATGATAGTTTCTTACTTGGTTTGTTGGATGATCCACAATGAAGATAATGGGGTGTGTGCCTAGAGTATTGTAGGTTTTTACTGTTTTAAATATTATCATACTTTATGTAGTTATCCATTCAATTAATATGATATACTAGAAGCTCCATGAAGTAAGAATGGACCTGGTGCAGCACAAACTGTATATTTGTGTTATGTTTCTGGCACTCCCTTTCTTGGGGAGTGGCCTCTCTGAAGAACTTTTGGTTCTGCAGGTAGCACTGTATACTGCCTCCTCCTATAGCACATGCTCACTAATATTGGAGGGCTTTGAAATTGCTCAGGCCATAATTTCTTTAGTAATTAAATTCATTTTATCTTGAGCCACACTTGATCTTGGTGTACATGCGTAATCTCTTTGGTCATTTTAATAGGAGTTTCATTAGCTGTTACATTTTGATATCTTTTCTAATTTTGTTATCCGATCTTAATGTAATTTAAGCTTTGGGGATATTTATGGTTGGCAAACTGTCTCTCCAAGATTCACTTTTTGTCAGGTTACCTCTTAGAGGAGAATTTGATAGGAACTGGTATTCTCATTTTATTTCCTCACTAAAGATTTCAATTTTATAGTTCATGATCTTTATACATTTTCCCCTGTCATTTTTGAGAGTTTTCATAGGACACAAAGGTTGTTTAAATAATCAAAATGATTAGAAATTCTAAGATCAACTTGTTTAGTAATCAAGTAACATTCCAAGTATCATTCATTTATTCATACGCTCAAATTTAAAATGATTAAAATCAAAGATACAACTTAAAAAAGATAAGAGTATCACTTGATGAGGTGGTCTTCAACCAACACCAAATAATTTCTCACTATCTTATTGCTTTGTTCTTCAATGAAAAAGGTGTATGATCTCTAAATACTTGCATATTAGCAGTTCTGTAGAAGGAATGCTTTTTTGTGTGAGATGTGATCAGAATTCAAATGTCATCTTAATGCAAAATAAATACAAAATGTATGAATGAATAGAATGGCTTTAGGTAATCACTTACTTTTGTATAATGTTTTCTTTAAAGATTAATAAAATTAAAGTTAAGAATTTGCTAATTGGGAATATATTAAATGAAGGTATTAAAATACAACAATTTTAATCTTCTCATTTCAAAAATAATTCATTGTTACAGAAAATTTAGAAAATATATGACATCATTGAGAGGAAAAAATAATACCCTACTAACCCAAGATGAAGCATCCAGCTAAAATATTAAAGTTGTTTTGATATCAAAAAAGCCTCAAAAGAATTATTATAACAGTAAAACTAAGGTTTCTGTAGCAGAAATATTAAATGTGATTTTTCCTATTTTGTCAGAGTTTTGGCAGAAGTCCAAAGGCTGAGGAGAGCAGGTACCAGGACACTGTGGCCGTGAAAATAGATTGTGAAACCGATTGTGCTGTCATTAGTTCATCCTTCACTTCTAGGTTGTACAAGAATAGGTTCACAAATATTTTTAAAATGGAAGATTGATAGGCTTTCTCTGGAGAGAGAACTGTCATCGTACAATGGCATTATCTCCAACTCTTTGTGAGGGAATAGAGCCAAACGAGTGAGCCTTTGAGAGAACCTCTCAGAGGTTGACTGTATCCTTCCAATGTGGGGACACGGGGACTGGAAACTGCAAACGGTAGGCTGTGTGAGCTTCTCTGTGGCAGAACAAGGAGAAAGGACTAGACCTTTTGTGGGGAAAAGTTTGACTTGCACAGAACATTGACCTCTAAGAAGGGAGTTGACTTTGTGTTGTCTTGGGAGGAGTTTTGTCCAAGGGAACCACCAGCACATGCAGTGCCCCTGACAGAGAGAGTCTTTGTAAGGCTGGACTGTGAATCTCAGCAAGGAAGTCTCTTGAGTAATCCACATAAGCATCCCACAGAAGAGCACAGCATTTGCATTTCGGCCACATCCAAGGACAGTAGCCCCAAAGTGCAACAGTGCTACCTGATTACAGCAGTTTTCGTATCTTAACTCCCTTCTTCCCCCTTCTCTTCAGCCATGAAGGTGCTGGGGGAAACCTGATGAGTAGGGATCATGGATTGAAGAACAAGGTGGGAAAATAGTGCAGGACCTCAGCTCTGTTCAACACTATAGATTTCCTAGTCTGAGTGAGGGCTACACTGAGAATGGGGAGAAATTTTAGGTTAGTTAAGATTGATGTTTTAGCCCCGGCTGGGTGGCTCAGTTTGTTGGAGTGTTGTCCTGTAGACCAAAAAGGTTGCAGATACATATCTAGGTTGAGGATTCGATCCCTGGTTGGAGAGCATGCAGGAGGCAACCATTGTTTCTCTCCCTCCCTCCCTCCCTCCCCCTTCTTCTCCCTAAAAAAATTTTTTTTGAAGTTTTATTAGCCTCATTCTTTCTTGCGGGCCTGGAAAAGTGTGAAATGCAGAATATTATTCTGAGGTGATATTACTAAAAATAACTTTTGAGTCAGAGAGTATAAATAAGTTTAAGTCCAGAAATTGTAAAGCAAAAGATGGGTACATGTGTTAATATAACTAAAAACATACATATGGATGGTGATGGGGAGAGGGAGGGAGGAAACAAAGTTAGAGGAAATAAAACACTGCAAGAAAATATTTGCTATATATAACTAATGTGTAAAGAACACCTACAAATCATTAGGAAAAAGATGAATAACCCAATAGGAAAATTTTTAATACACATCGGCAATTTACCCAAGAAGAAATACAAATGGCAAACAGCTCTTTGAAAACATGTTCAATCTCAATATGTAAATTAAAATAGGTATGGAGGGCATTTTTCAACTGTCAAAGTAGAAAGGCTAAAAAAGATTGCTGACAGTGTTTGGTGAAGGTGTAGAAATATATAGCTATGTAACCTTCTTGGATTATAATTTGGCAGTATATGTCAAAATAAAGAAGTGTATTCCCTAATCATCTAACAATTTCACTCTTTGAATCTATTTTTATAACAGTAACTTGAACTTGGAAAGATCTATGTATGAGATTGTTCCTTGGAGCATTGTGTAAATGTCAAATTTAAAACTACCAAAATATCCATCAGTAGAGAAATGATTTATAAAACATTTATGCAGTGATAGATAATACAGTCATTAAAATGAATGAATTAACATGGCAAGTGTGGCTCAGTGATTGTGTGTTGACCCCGGAACCAAGAGGTCAAGTTTCGATTCCCAGTCAGAGCACAAGCCCAGATTGTGGGCTCATTTCCCGGTGGGAGGCATGCAGGAGGCAGCTGACTGATGTTTCTCTCTCGTGGATGTTTCTATCCCTCTCCCTCTCTCTCTAAAAAATCAATAAAAACATTAAGAAAATGAATGAGTTAGATATGACTTGGAAAGTTTGCCAATATAAAAAACAACATAGAAATATGTTTGGTATGAACCAAGTTTTGTTCTGTTTAAAGTTGTGTGAGTACATATATGTATATGTGAATAAATAGGTGCCTAAGAGTATCAGCCCAATTAAAGGAAAACTCTTGTTAGATTCCCATCAGATTTGTAAAATTCATATGCACTGTTTGTCTCAGGCAAAAGATTGGAGAAACGGAGGCACAAATTCCCATGTCCTCTTGTATTTAAACAAAAAGGACTAGTGGGATTACAAGTGAATTTTTAAAATTTTATTACTTTTTAAAAAATATATATATTTTTATTGATTTCACAGATGAAGGGAGAGAGGATAGAGATAGAATACCAATGATGAGAGAGAATCATTGATCAGCTGTCTCCTGCATGCCCCTACTAGGGATCAAGACCGCAATGCAGGCATGTGCCCTTGACTGGAATCAAACCTGGGACGTTTCAGTTCACAGGTCGCTGCTCTATCCACTGAGCCAGACCAACTAGGGCTACAATTGAATTTTAGAATTTTGTGTGTGTGTATTTTCTCAGGTTACGGGAAAAGGGAGGGCAACCATCCACCAGATTACTTCTGATTTTTGGTTGTGGCGAGGAGTGAGTGCTGAGCTTCAATGCGTACTCCTTGATTGTAGGCTACAGTAACCCATCTGTTCTTTGGTGTGCAAGAAACTTGGGGAAGCCCATGTGAAGAAGATAAGGTCTCTAGTACTTCAAGGAGCTCACAGTTCAGTAGAGACAAAATGTGTAAGCAGGTGAGAAGAATGCAGTGGGCTCTATGGGCCCTTAGTGTATGGTGAAGTCCTGGGTTATCGGCAGCAGCAGCACAGTGTTGAGAAGGCAGCATACTCTGCTAGGGAGTGAATGGGTGAGACTGGATCTCATTGGCCTCTTAGCTGCTGTGGCTTCTTTCATCCAAGTTTTCAGCATTGGTACCAGAAAATACCTTTTTACAATATTTTCTTAGCAGAAATAAAATTGGATGTTGTTTCTAACAAGAAAATGCCATTTTTGTCTTGTTTGCTATGGTGCAGATGGCCTGATAAACATGGACCACATTTCATTTAGAAAAATAAAAACAAATCAGCAGACCCGATAGTATGATGCTTGCAAGACCTTTAAATGTAACTTGGAATAGCACACAGATGCATTTTACATTCTTGTAGTAAATGGGCACTCATTTAATAATCACTTTTATTTACAGAACTTTAAGTTTTGGAAACATCTGGATAATTCTATGAAAAATTTAAATGTTCAGTTTGTGATCATTGCCAAATAGTGTTTATTAAGCATTTACCTGTCTGTGATAATGCTGGATGCCATCAGTACCACAATAAATGAAACATATAGGAAACCTGGAGACTTGGCTCACAGAAGAGGTAGATTACTCATTAAATATGTGAAAAGTATCACATATGTTTGAAGCATTTCATGTGATTTTTCTTTGTTCTAGAATTTATTACCTAAACTGATTTTTTCCCCCTTCAATCTGAAAAATTAGGGCCTAGATCTGATCACATCTGAGTTACTTTGCATTTCTGAAAATTCTTTGATTCCTCCCTTTATCAGGATATGTCACTCAATTACAACCTCTGATTTCAAAACCATTTAGTTGAAAACTTCATATGTTAATCTTAATGTTTTCAAAAATAATGTGTAGTCATTATGAAACACACATATATAGCAAAAAGAGGAAAACAAAACCATAATTTCTTCACCAGAGCTAACTGAACTGTTAATATTTTTAAATTACTTTTTTAAATTCTGGAAAATGAGAATATCAACCTCAAAAGGTGTTTGTGGGGAATCAGTGAAATATTGCATGTTTTCACTGCATGTGTAGTGTCTGGCATATGTATTAGGCAAAGCAATACTAATAATAGGTCCTTTCTCTAGTAATTTTAAAAGTATCAGCCTTATTTCTTACGTTTTTGTTTATTTTAATAGTGTCCTGATTATGTTCCAGCTTCTTTTATTCTGAGGCTTGTTAGAGATTTATAGTAACTGGTAACTTAGAGTTAGTAGTATAAGGTAACTCTTTGATAAAAATACATTTGCCGTCTAGTGTATTTTGATATTTAATTCCCATTTCAAGGAAAATTTTAATGTTGCTAGAGTTAAGTTTTCAACCATGTCTTTATAGCAGTGAAGAACTTAGCAAGAAGAGAGAAATGGTGGAGCCATAGTCAAAATCCTCAGTTAAATGGGGAGGAGGAGAAACCCAGTAGAGGATTGTGATGTATCTGCATCTTATAAGTGTTTGGCTTTCGGGAGAATGGGGGATGGGCACTGAGACGAGACATAAGGGTTAGGAGTTCATTGATGGACATTTGTAAGAGAAACTCTGGGAGAGGTTACATGGGACTGGTAACCAAATCAGTGCAATAGGTGCCGGGATTAGACTGATGGTTTAGTGTTAAAAGACTTAAAAATAAGGACGAACACAGGTTTCTTTGGGCAGCAAGATCAGGTAAAGATAGAAGAAAACTGGTTTCCTTGATGGAAGAGGAAAGTTGAGTCAATTCATACTGTCTAGTTTCACGATTTTAGTGAAGCAGGGGGCAAAGTCATATGGTAAGAGAGTTGGGCAGAGATAGGGATAGTTTCAAAAAAGAGCAAATAGGTTTTGAACAGGTATTGAGAGAATAGAATATGAGTAAAATACCTGAAATCTCTTGAGGGCCCATTTGAGTTTGGAAAATATGAACAAATACTAATGCAGACTAATGCTTCCTAAATTCTGTTTAGTGCAAGAACTCTTTTTATAAAAATGTAGTCTTACATAGATAGCTTCCTTGCTCCTTTCCCCCATCATATCGCAAAGATAAAGGTGTATTCCTTTTGTTTGAGAAAGAGTATTGGGCCTTAGGGGTCAACTTCTGGTTGGCTCTGTGGACACAGAAGCCTAGAATTCCAAGGGACACAATGTAGACTGATAGGAGACAAGTAGAAAGCCCAGCAAAAGAAGATGATAAAGGCTAATTAGAAACTTCAAATCTTCTCTTGGGCTCTGAAGAGGCTAGAAAAATCACAATCAGGTAAATAGCACCAACTCAAGTAACCCTGAGAGTAAGGTGAAACTGGGGAGTAAGTGAATATCAGAAGATCAAGTAAGGAGCTACAGTACATGCCTAGGGAATCATTTAAAGAAAGAGGCAACATGTGGATTTGAGGGGTTCACATTAAGCAAGAGCTTCCTTCCAGGAGTCTGGACATCAAAAGAAAACATGGACAATAAGTGTAGCATATGATTGGCTCTCCTCCTGTCTTCTTGCTGCCTTTGGGTATGAGTAGCTTTGAGTCTTGGTGTGTGCATTGGGAAGGAAGTCTGGGGACTCAAGGCACATTCTGCTTCTGGATTTGTGTGTGGCCATTGTACGGAGGGGGTGTTTGGAGGCTTTCTCAGCATCTGATTTTGTGGGTATTGCAAACATCACCAGATGTTTCACCGACTCTATTGCTGCCTTCAGTTGTGGATTCCAAAGTTCAAGGAGTGAGTTGCAATAGCTTGTCAAGTCTGTTTTTGCCCCAGATTCAGAGAAATTTTTTTCATGCATCCTCCTGTAGCTCACCTACATGGTGAGCCTGTGTGTCTGATTTCTCACTTCTCTCTTCCAAGCACGAGATTACCTCAGCACAGGATATTTGGGGCAGCAAAACATTGGCACACATTTTGTCTTTTCTCATCATTACCAAATGCTTACTATGGAGTTCAACTTTTTATTTCGCATCTTTCTCTAAATTTCAAGTGGAGAAATGGTAGAATTATATAGGAATAAAGCCTTTAGGGATCTGAGTTTTTAAATGAGAACAAACATGTAAAATTATAAATACTTTCTAAAATTAAGAATTAGCCATCATATCCATAACTTTCTGGCCCAGTATCTAGGAGTGAAGCTTCTCTCACTTACGGTATAAAATGATAAAAAATTCAAAGGATAAAAATTGTGTGAAATTTTCTGTTAAGGGAATGGACACATTTATCAAATGGAAACTCTAAGTGTATTATTATCGTAGTTCTTAGGAGTAATTTAAATAATACTGTCAATTCTACATAAATTTCAAAAGTTTAGTGCTTTAAGAAATAGATTTCATTTTCCTTAAATTATGTAGTGATAGTTTCTCTGTATAAATATGTGAGGATTTAGACTGATATATAACAGAGAACAGACTGACAGCTGTCGAGAGGTGAGTGGGGAGGGGACCAGGTGAAAAAGGTGAAGGGATTAAGCAAAAAAACCCAAAAACCTTCATAAACATAAACAACATTATGGTGATTACCAGAAGGAAAGGAGGGATAAATGGTCACAAAAGGAAACTTGGGCTTGGGGTGATGAACGCACCATACAATGTACGGATGTTGTATTATAGAATTGTACTCCTGAAACCTAGATAATTTTGTTAACCAATGTCACCCCAATAAATTCAGTTAAAAATGTGGGGCCTTGACCTGTGTGCTAAGTGGTTAGCAGTGGTTCTCAACCTTCCTAAATCCGCGACCCTTTAATACAGTTCCTCATGTTGTGGTGACCCCCAACCATAAAATTATTTTCGTTACTATTTCATAACTGTAATTTTGCTACTGTTACGAATCGTAATGTAAATATCTGATATGCAGGATGTATTTTCATTGTTACAAATTGAACATAATTAAAGCATAGTGATTAATCACAAAAACAATATGTAATTATATATGTGTTTTCCAATGGTCTTAGGCGACCCCTGTGAAAGGGTCGTTTGACCCCCAAAGGGGTCGTGGCCCACAGGTTGAGAACCCCTGGGTTAGAGCGTTAACTCACACATGGAAGGGTCATGGGATCCCTGCCTCCTCTGCCTCCACTGGGGCCTGTGCGGAGGCAACCAATCAATGTGTACCCTTCACATTTCCCTCTCCCACTCCTCATCTCTTCACCCTCATCTTCTCTCCCCCTCCCTGCCATTCTCTAAAAAAATAAAAATAAAAATAAATAAATGGAAAAGATATCCTCAGGTGAGGATTAACAAAAACAAAAACCAAAACCACACTTGGGGATTTAGGAAAACTTATATGGGTAATGAGAATGGGAAATAACTTATATAGTGTGGATTTTTGAGTCCTGGCATAAAAACCACAGTCTGACAAACTTAAATTCAGTTGAGTAAGTACATCACATTATTAGTCATATCTCTTTTAGTTGTTAGTAATAGAAGTTCAATTTGGACTAACAAGGAAAAAAGACCTTTTATTGACTTTTCTACCTGGAAGAGAAGGGATGAGTAGAATGAAAGTCCAGTGTTGAGACTTTCCCTTCCCTCTTCTCTTGGCCTCTGAACATTGGTGTTATCTTCTCTGACTACAGAACAACTTTCTCTCAGAAATGGCAATCTTGAAACTGTAAAAGAAAACATAGGCATAATCAGCTGTTTACAGAAGAAGCTAAAACCACTTGCATACCAAACTAAATTTAGGCAAAAGATGAAAGATGTGGCTAAAGATATTTCTAATGATCTTGACAAAGGGTTAATATTTATACCCTATTGTGAACATTCATGAGTTGACTAGAAAAAAAAAAATCCAATTTAAAAAATGAGCTAATGACAATTTAAAAAGAACATCCAAGAACATAACTACATATGTAAAATTTTTAGTTATATATTCACATTAAAGTAACTTTACACCCATTAGATATTTTTACTATTCTATTGGAGAAAAAGTACCTTTATACATTGCTGGTGGAGCTATACTAGTAAAATTATATAGTATTTTGGGAAAGCTATCTGAAATGTCTATGAAAAAGAGAAATATACATACTCTTTGACCCAGGGATTTCACTCCTGGGAAGCTATGACTTAGAAATAAAAGCACCACCCTAACCAGTTTGGCTCAGTGGATAGAGCGTCAGCCTGCGGAGTGAAGGGTCCCGGGTTCCATTCCGGCCAAACGCACATAGCCGGGTTGAGGGCTCGATCCCCAGTCAGGGGCATGCAGGAGGCAGCCAATCAATGATTCTCTCTCATCATTGATGTTTCTATTTCTCTCCCTCTTTGTCGAGTAAGACTCCCTCCACGTTCTGCGTGGAGTAGGGTTCGGTATCTGAAAGAGGAGCCGCACAACAAATGAGAGAGAAATGACACGAGATAATTTTGCAATATTGGAGGACCAGGCGGGCAAGTCCTGTAGGACTTCCACCCATGCTCAGACTGCTCCAATCTTTTATTGATCTGGAGTAGCCCTTAGGGTAAGGAGGTTTCAATGACACACAGATCAGCAGACAATTTCCAGGAATAGACAAAGTATCTGATTAGCTTATCAATAGATGATTTCCAGGAATAGACAAAGTATCTGATTAACAATAATCAACAAGGATCTACATAAGTATCTAAGGAATTAAGTGAACTAAGGTGGGGATGATGCTTCAACTATTATTACCTAAATTAACTGGGTGGTTCCTAGATTAACTGGGTGGTGCATAGTTCTGACCTTTGCTAGGACTTCAAAGGTTACTAGCTTTTGGGGGTCTCTGTCTAAAGACAATGAATGGACCCTGGCACCTCTTCCTTCCTCTCTGAAATCAATAAAGAAATATATTAAAAAAAGAAAAAGTAATAAAAGCACCAATAGATGAGGACATATTCACAATGATGTGTTTTGTTTGTTATTATTTGTGTGTTAAAAACCTGGAAACAAAAGGCAATTTGATAAATTATGGTTATTCATACCATGGATAATTATGCCAATATTAGAATGAATTATAGTTATAATACATTGGCAAACTTCCAAGAGGTCTAAGTCAGAATAAAGCAACATACAGAAAATTATGTAAGATAATATCACTAAAAAACAAATTCTACCTGTATGTACAGACACACACATGAGCACACAAATGCATGTGATTGTGTGAGCATTGGTTAAAATATGGAAGGATATAAATGAGGATTTTTACATGGATTGCCTTGCAGTGGAAAGGGGTATAGAACAGCTTGGTAAAATTTTTAACTTTTTTGGATTTATGAAAAATTATGTGTATATGTATGTATACATATACATGCAAATGACTAAAGAGTTTTTAAAAATTGAGAGAACCATATCAAAAGGCCAATACAGGTTTAGTTATACAGAAATCATTACTGAAGGATTTCAGAAAACCATATTTTAAATCCCATTGCCAAACTGAAGAAGTTGAGAAACATTTGAAGACCCTAACCTTTGGGCATAAATTGAAGATGGTAAATAGGTTTACTGTAGCCCTAACTGGTTTGGCTCAGTGGATAGAGCGTCAGCCTGCGGACTGAAGGGTCCCAGGTTCGATTCTGGTCAAAGGCATGTTCCTTAGTTGCAGGCACATCCCCAGTAGGGGGTGTGCAAGAGGCAGCTGAATCGATGTTTCTCTCTCATCGATGTTTCTAACTCTCTATCCCTTTCCCTCTCCCTTTCTCTCTGTAAAAAATCAATAAAATATATTTAAAAAAAAAAGAAAAAAATAGGTTTGCTGTTAAGGAAATACTCTTGAGGTAATGATATCTTAATCACTTTGTATCTTCGTACCTCAGCAAGGGGCCTGCTATCTGATTATATATATCTGGCATTTAATAAATGATGGTTGAATAAAGAGATGCATATGCCTATTTTGTGTATATGTATATGCCTATTTAGCATATATGTATGTTCTTATTCACATATGTGTGTATGCATATACATATTAGGCCACGCACACACACACACACACACATACACACACACACTGAATGGCTAGATTATTATGATCACCTGACGTTTGTAGGCAAATTAGCCGTTCACTGCATCGTATGGGATATGGAAGCTGAAGGCCTGTTTGAACACCTTTGCTGTCTGCAGTTACCAAGATAAAACGTCTCCAATTCGCACAGGAACACAAGGATTGGACAGTCGAGCTTTGGAAAAAAGTCATGTGGTCCGATGAATCACATTTCCAGTTGCATCATGCAGATGGCAGAGTGAGAATTTGGCGGAAATAGCATGAAAGTACGCACCCCACATGCATGAGTATAACCCTTCAAGCTAGGGGGGGTCAATGTTATGATTTGGAGTATGTTTTCCTGGCATGATTTGGGCCCTTTAATTCGTGTGGAGCAAAGTCCGAATAGCACAACATACCTAAGTATCGTTGCTGATCAAGTTCATCCTATCATGTTGATGGCGTATCCCAATGGAGATGGCGTCTTCCAACAAGACAATGCGCCATGCCATTGTGCAGGAGTGCTCTCAAGAACATGAGGGAGACTTTACCTTGCTTAGGTGGCCCCCACAATCACCAGATCTCAATCCAATTGAGCATCTGTGGGACGAAGTTAAAAGAGCCATCAGGCAGCTGGTTCCACAACCATCAAATCTCACAGAACTGGACAGTGCTATTCATCAGGCATGGTGTCGGATTCCTCGCATCACCTTTCAACATCTTGTGGAGTCAATGCCAAGAAGAATCTCCTCAGTATTGAAGGCAAAAGGTGGCCCAACGAAATACTGATGTGGTAGTCATCATAATCTGGCCACTCACGTTCAAATGTATCACACATTCAAAGGCTGCTAAATCTCATTGTTTACCCATATCTTCAGGAAAAAAAAATCACTTCTGTTGTGGTAAACAACCTGCTTCCCTATTTATAATGGTCTGGCCCTCTAGCAATGTCAGTGGGAAATTATAGCTAATTTGCCTACAAACGTCAAGTGGTCATAATAATCTGGCTACTCAGCGTGTGTGTGTGTGTGTGTGTGTGTGTGTGTGTGTGTGTGTGTGTGTGTGTATACACTAATAAAAGGGTAATATGCTAATTATACTGGATAGACTGGATGTCTTGCAAACATACTTCAGGAAAAAGCCAGGGTGGCGGGGGCAGAGGCGGTTAAGGGTGATCAGGCAGGCAGGCAGAGCAGTTAGGGGTGATCAAGCAGGCAGGCAGAGTGGTTAGGGGTGATCAGGCAGGCAGGCAGGTGAGTGGTTAGGAGCCAGCAGTTCCGGATTGCTAGAGGGATGTCTGACTGCCGGTTTAGGCCTGATCCCACAGGGTTCCTGGATTGGAGAGGGTGCAGGCCAGGCTGAGGGACCCCCCCCTCCCCTCGTGCACAAATTTTGTGCACTGTGCAGAGAGAGAGAGAGAGAGAGAGAGAGAGAGAGAGAATGAATATATATATATATATATATTTTGCACTTGATAAATATCAGTTGAGTAAATGTATTGGAAGATGTAAATTAAAAGAGAATCAGACTTTCAACAAGAAAATAATTTTTCAATTTGTTTAGAATATTGGTTATATACATGTAATAAGCGTATTGCTCTTGAATTCATTGTCACTTTGTTATGTTTAGGTTAACTTGTTACTTAATACAGGGTTGGGCAAAGTAGGTTAATAAAAACAATAAATCATAATACAAGAATAAACTCTGTGTCATGTTTTCACAACTGTAAATTTATTTTTGCATACCCCTGTATTGAGATGGGATGAAGTGAGATTGATGGTTGAGCAATCTAAAATGAATATAAACTAATGCCAACATTTTAGTAGAAGAGACAACCAATCAATATATAAGACCAGGCCTGGGAACTCAAATAATTTGTGTTACCTATTTTTGTATTAGTTATTTTTTACTATTTGTCCAGATTCTTCCTCAGCACAGAGCTTGAGAATCTGATGTGCACATTTTTTCTACCAGGACAGATATCCTTATTTATCCACGTAGTTCATGAGGGGCAGTGCTTGGAAGATATTGGGAGGAAAGGTTTAAGAGGTAATTGAAATATATTGAATCACTGTCTAAGTAGTAATAGTACTGAAGCTACTTTGGAAAGGAAAGAATGACCTCCCAAGTTGGTAAACTTCACAAAAATGCATTTCTAAAACTTAATAAGGATTTTTGCTAAGTTCGTTTATTTCACTCTTTTTAACATGTGGAACACTTGCTGCATGTAATAGATGCTTAGCATATACTCTTTTTTTTTTTTTTTTTTTTTTTTTTTTTTTTTATTTTATTTTTTATTTTTTTTTTTTTTATTTTCCTCTTAAAGTATTACAAAGGGTATTACATAAGTATCCTTTTTCCCCCCCCCGCCCTTGACAAACCACTACCCTCCCTTACCCCCCAGTGTCTTATGTCCATTAGTTATGCTTATATGCATGCATACAAGTCCTTCGGTTGATCTCTTACTCCCCTCCCTCCTGCCCCCCAACTCTCTCTGGCCTTCCCACTGCAGTTTGACAATCAGTTTGAGGCAGCTCTGCCTCTGTATCTATTATTGTTCAAAAGTTTGTAATGGTCTTTATTATCCATGAATGAGTGAGATCATGTGGTATTTTTCCTTCATTGACTGGCTTGTTTCACTTAGCATAATGCTCTCCAGTTCCATCCATGATGTTGCAAATGGTAGGAGTTCCTTCTTTTTAACAGCAGCATAGTATTCCATCGTGTAGATGTACCACAGTTTTCTAATCCATTCATCTACTGATGGGCACTTAGGCTGTTTCCAGATCTTAGCTATGGTGAATTGTGCTGCTATGAACATCTGGGTGCATATATCCTTTCTGATAGGTGTTTCTGGTTTCTTGGGATATATTCCTAGTAGTGGGATCACAGGGTCAAATGGGAGTTCCATTTCCAATTTTTTGAGGAACCTCCATACTGCCTTCCATAGTGGCTGCACCAGTCTGCATTCCCACCAGCAGTTATACTCTTGAAAGAATGAGTATAAATTAATTGTTTTAACCAATTGCCCTAATGTGGTTTTGATTTGTTAGATTTCTTAAATGTTTTGAGTTCCTGTTTTCTGGAATGTGTATAAGGTGAGCCTAATATTTATTCTATTGCCAAGCAATTTTTAATATGGTAGGAGTCATAAAAGGTAGAAATATGTTAATGAAGCCAGTTAGAAATAATTGAAGTACCATAGGAGAAATAAACTTGAAGTGGTAATTTGGAGGTCAGAATTACCTTCTGCTGAGGTGATTAGAAAAGGTTTCAATGGGAAGGTGGCATTGAGTAAGAATGTAGGACAGGTAGAATTTAAACATTTGGAGGTAGGGATGTGGATGTATAAACTGTAGGAATCATACCAGCAAAGATGTATGTAGGTGGGAAAACCATGATGTGTGTGAGTGGTTGGGAAGTTGTTCATTTTTTCTGTAGTGAAGTTGTCATGAAAGAGAACAGTAGGATATGAGGTTGAAAAGGTAGGTTTGGGAAAAAAAATGAATATTAAGTATTATGAGAAGTGTGGGATGGTTAGAACGAGGCTCCTTTGTGTCTGTTAACAGGAGAAATGATTCTCATGTATTTTGTCTCTTAAGTGCATTGGAGATAGGACATGTCAGGGTTTCCTTCAACACACTTTTGTGATCAACTCTAGTAACTCTTCCCAGCTGTTTCTTTCTGTTTCTTTTTCTTTTTTTAAAGGTTATAATAGAACTGAGAAGATGAATTCTTTCTTACAAGTTCACCTGGACTGGCCTTGTCTCTAACCTTATAAGCTGCCTCAGAGGCTCATGTTTCTGTCTTCTTACTGTTGCTACTTCTTGTACTTTATTTCCAATTCTGAAGTGACTTTCTGCTATCTGTGGGTTAAAGTTTACTTCCCCGAGTATGAGGCAGGAGCCTTCCACGTATTTTGTGTTTCTCTTCTCCACACTCCCTACACCACCTGTAATGTCATCACGTAGTTCCTAAAATATACTAGCTCTTTCATCTCACTCTGTTATTTATTTCCCACTTCCCATCCTGTAAGACCTGGTTCTAAATCAAGGAAGCTTTCCCTGATTACCTTGGCGACAGATGGGACATCCTCCCTCTGCTCACTAAGAATGAATTTGTATCCAGGCTCCTCCATCTTGTAACTGTTTAGATGGTCTTTCCCATCTGATGGTGAGTACCTTAAGGGCAGAATTTTCTCGTGTGTGTGTGTGTGTGTGTGTGTGTGTGTGTGTGTGTGTTTGTGTTTGAATCCTCATCTGAGAATATGTTTATTTTTTTTTTTTAGAGAGAGAAACATGATGTGAGAAACATTGACTGGTTGCCTTTTTTTAAAAAATATATTTTATTGATTTTTTACAGAGAGGAAGGGAGAGAGATAGAGAGTTAGAAACATCGATGAGAGAGAAACATCGATCAGCTGCCTCCTGCACATCTCCTACTGGGGATGTGCCCGCAACCCAGGTACATGCCCTTGACCGGAACCGAACCCGGGACCCTTCAGTCCGCAGGTCGACGCTCCATCCACTGAGCCAAACCAATTTCGGCTGACTGGTTGCCTTTTTATTTTTTTCCACATATACTTAATTCTCTTTTAAAAAAATTTAAATTCTTTATTGTTTAAAGTATTACATTTGTCTCCTTCTCCCCTCCCCCCCCATTGACCTCTCCCCAGCCACTCCCACCCCCCAGCACGTGCCCTCATCCTCTGTCTGTGTCCATTGGTTTTGCTTATTTGTATGCATACAAGTCCTTTGGTTGATCTCTTACCGCTTCTTCCCACCCTCCCCTGTCTTCCCTTTGAAGTTTGACAGTCTATTGGATGCTTTTGTGTTTCTGGATCTATTTTGGTTCATCATATTCCACAAATGAGTGAGATCATGTGATATTTATCTTTATCTGACTGGCTTATTTCGCTTAGCATAATGCTCTCCAGGTCCATCCATGCTGTTGCAAATGGTAAGAGTTCTTTCTTTTTTTATAGCAGCGTAGTATTCCATTGTGTAGATGTACCACAGTTTTTTAATCCACTCATTTGCTGATGGGCACTTAGGCTGTTTCCAAATCTTAGCTATGGTGAATTGTGCTGATATGAACATAGGAGTGCATATGTCCTTTCTGATTGGTGTTTCTGATTTCTTGGGATATATTCCTAGAAGTGGGATTACTGGGTCAAACAGAAGTTTCATTTTTAATTTTTTGAGGAAAACTCCATGCTGTTTTCCACAGTGGCTGTACCAGTCTGCATTCCCACCAGCAGTGCACAAGGGTTCCTTTTCCTCCACATCCTCGCCAGCACTTGTCCTTTGTAGATTTGTTGATGATAGCTCTTCTGACAGGTGTGAGATGGTACTGCATTGTTGTTTTGATTTGCATCTGCCTGATAATTAGTGACTTTGAGCATGTTTTCATATGTCTCTTGGCCTTCTGTTTGTCCTCTTTTGAAAAGTATCTATTTAGGTCCTTTGCCCATTTTTTGATTGGATTGTTTATCTTTCATTTGTTAAGTTGTGTGAGTTCCCTATAGGTTTTGGAGATTAACCCCTTGTTGGATATAACGTTGGTAAATATGTTCTCCCGTGCAGTGGGCTTTCTTGTTGTTTTGATGATGGTTTCTTTTGCTATGCAGAAGCCTTTTATTTTGATGTAGTCCCATTTGTTTATTTTCTCCTTAGTTTTCATTCTCCTATTTATTTTTTTTACCCATACTTAGGTGTTAATGTTATTTATATGAAGGATAATCTGAAGTATATTGGTGGCTTTTTTACTGTTTTATATTTTTGAGCTTTTTATTAACATAAACAGATTAGATTTGTAGCCTAGCATGTGTATACAAAGATGCATCATAAGTAGTTTTCTTCCATAAATCAAGAAAAAGAAAGATTCGGAAAGTGTAGATTGGCTTACACTGTAAATGCAACAGTGACACTTGAAAGTACTACTTAGAATTGTGGAGGCAAATAATTTTGCAATTACCTGGAGGGGCTGAAAAACAAATTGCCTAATTTTAAAGACTGGAACATCTGGTGTTTTCTTACCGACCCCCAGACCCCAACCCACTTTTTTTTTCCTACTCTTTTCTCCATTTTTGCTGAATGTCCAATGAAATTTTATTGTGGATTTATTTTTACATAAACATAATCAACATAATAAAGTAGATAGTGAACCAGTGACTAAAAGCATCAGCACATTTTTTCCTGCCTGTTCAGATCTGCCGAATAAATCTTTATTTTTAATTGAACCATCAAAGAGACGCTGGCAAATTAGAACATACATGTTTAGTTAATCAGCACCCGCCCCCCACCAACACACACTTTTTTTTTTTTAATTTTAAAGTGTAATTTGTTGTTTAAATGGAACTAAACATTTTAAATCTTCACCTAAGGATATTTTTTTTCATTGCTTTTTAATTTTTTAATCTCTCCTTTGTTTTATTCCCATTGACCCCCTCTACCCTGCACCTGCCTCGGCCAGGCCTTCACCACACTATTGTCTGTGTCCATTCAATTATGCTTATATTAAAAAAAACACACACACAAAACAAACTTCAGGAAAGCAAAATCTAGCAGGCATATATAGGGGTGTAGGAAACTTAGTCTTTAAGAAAAATGTCTGTCAAATAAAGAAATAGGCAAATAATATATTGACCTCCCATGTATCCATCACTAACATTCAACAAGTTATCAGTTTATGATCAATTTTATTTGTCTATATCTCCTCTCAATACTTCATTGCTTTTCAGAGAGAATGGAAGGGAGGGAAGGAGGGAAGGAGGGAAGGAGGGAGAGGGAGAGGGAGAGGGAGAACATCAGTGTGAGAGAGACATCAGTTGATTGCTTTCTCCTTGTGCCCCAACCGGGGTCGGGAAAACCTGCTACCCAGGGGCATGCCCTTTACTGGAAATTGAACCCATGACCCTTTGGTTTGCAGGCTGTCGCTCTAACCACTGAGAAAACTGGCCAGGGTTGGAACTAACATTTTAAAAGTTATACTAAAGATGCTAAATAAAACAAATGGCATTTTTTGACACAGTATAATTTTCCCCTTTTGATTTCATTTTTTTTTAGCAAGGAAATATATAATGTTATCTTGTATAAAATATTTTAAATGGCATGTTTTAAAACCTAAATTAAAGATTTAAAAGAAATTCAACTTGAATGTACTTGTCTAACCTTAGAAATAGTATAAAGCATAAAAAATTAGTAAATTTGAAAGTTGTTAAATATTTTAACTTAAATTTATATAATAAAGTTGAAAAATCTTTAATATAGCACTAAATAAGCTATTACAGAATGAACACACCCATGTAACCGGTCCCCAGCAGGAGAAATAAGGTGGTGCCAGCCAGCTTGAATGTCCCCATCACGACACTTCCTCTTCCGCAAGATAACTGCTGTCCTGACTTCTAGCACTCAAATTAATTATTTTCTGTGTTATAAATGGTTTTGGAAACGTTTTTATTATGGTAAAATTTACATAATATAAAATCCATCATATTAACCATTTTGAAGTATACAGTTCATTGGCATTTATCTTCCCAACATCTAGTTCCAGAACATTTTCATTAACACTACAGGAAAAGCTGTGATTTTTTAACCAGTCACTCCATCCCACCCTCCTGAACCCTGGTAGGTTTGGCCAATAGAAACCCCTTCAAATTGCTTCCTTTGTTCTTGGGCATATTGCATATCCTATTATGCTTTGAGCACTTCCTTACTATGTTGTATAGGATTTCCCAGGATCATTGTGTGCTGTCCTAGCCCCAGCCATGGAATCAGCCCTTTCTCCAAGGAAAGTCCCTTTGAGTGGGGACTGCTCTTTAGAACCAATTTCTGGTTGCTAGATTATGGGGAGTTAGGATATATGTATATATATGTGTGTATATATTGTGTGAATATTGTATATATGTGGACATACATGTGCATATATAAAACCTGCGTATCAATATATAGAAAACACATATGTATATATACACACCCATCTTATATCTAGTGTTTTTGTCTTTTTTATTTCTGTTTTTTAAGAAACATTCCATTGGATGCTTAGAAGCACATTTTCTTTTTAAAAAAGTATGTATTTATTTTTCTTTTAAATTTTTTTTAGAGAGAGATAAAGAAAAAGAAACAAACATCAGTTTGTTGTAACACGTATTTATGCATTAATTGGTTGATTCTTATATGTGCCCTGCCTGGGGATTGAATCTGCAACCTTAGTGTGTGGGGAGGATGCTCTAACCAGTTGAGTCACCTGGCCAGGGCTTTTTTCCTGTCTTTAGCTATCTATCCATATCTTCTACCTCTCAGAATAGCCACCTCCCCCTTTTCTCCCCAAACCAGAAGTTTTTTCTGATATCTTTAATTTTCATATTCTGGTTCATTTCTGACATTGTTACTTATTTGAAATACAGTTAGGTTTATTTGATTTGGATTTATTTCATTTTAGGATTTTTTTCCCATCATTCTTGATTTTGTATTTTTCTTTTTGATTATATGAAATATCTAGTTCCAAAAGTCAAAACTATACAAAAATCCCTGGCCCATGTATTTCAGTGGTTACAGTGTTGTCCCGTGCACTGAAGGGTTGTGAGTTTGATTCCCAGTCAGGGCGTGATGCAATGGATCAATGTTTCTCTCTCACATGGATGCCCCTCCCTCCCTCCCTCCCTCCCTCCCTCCCTCCCTCTAAAAAACAAACCTACAAACAAAAACACTACCAAAAACTTCACAAAGGGTATATTCAGAGAATTGTCACTCATCCTCATTTCTTGTTCTACTCTTTCATCTTCACCATGTTCCCATCCACCCCTTGAAAGGTATGCAATCTCATCAGTGTCACATTTTTTATCATCATATTTCTTTCTCCATTGTTTCGTACAAATAAAAAAAATTGTATTTTCTCATTTTTCTTTCATAAATGCAAGGTAATATACTATATTCTTTTGTGATGTTTTCACTTCAAAATATATTCTAAAAACCATGCTATATTAATATAGAGATATCTCATTCTTATAACTTCGTGATACACTTGATGCAATGTGCTCATGCGTGTGACTCACCATTGTTTATTCAGCTGCTAGTCTCTGGCTTTGGGTAAAAGCAGTTGACTGTTAACTATTATGGTATTTCACTGTTAAGGCTTGAAAGCTAAAATACCACCTCAGTTCTGGTCATGGTAAGCAGGTAGAAGTTTTATAACACCAGGATATTGAATTCAGCAGTTGAAGCATCCCTTCTTAAATACATAAAACAGTGTAATTTTTCAAGTGTCTTATTGAAGGCAATGAGCCAATGCAGGAAAGCTTTCCTGTGACCAGAAGGGAAGTTAATGTGAATTTGGTAGTATGTTGTGAATATAGTGAAAAAGCCTAAATGTAGAAATTTCTTTGTTATTTTAAGTTAATTTCTAAGTGTCTAAAATAGTGTTCTGTCAATCATTTTTTATTCCTTTAGAGATACTTTAGAAACTGAAAGAAGAACAGCATATTTTCTATATCATATTTCTTTGTAATAATAATGTACTTGGTAATTCTAAACTTTAGCGTATGTTATTTTTAATGTACTTTAAAAGCAGCCTCCAAAATTATAGCCAGAGTTCTTGCTACATAATGGTGCTCATTAAATGTTTATGAAAAAAAGTTATGAGTAACTCTTTAAGGGAACTCTTTGCTAAACTTTATTTTGTTTCTACAGCACTTCACATCACTCATAGCTCCTAGTATGAGTTTGCATTATATCATCTCTGAGTAACAAATTTTATTGGCAATGGAGATCTGTTAGGGTTGTAAATGTTCTGAAAAGAAATAATTTGTATTGCAATGACAGCTTAGTGTTTCTGTTGATCAGTGACACGAGAGATACTAGAAATCATTTGAAAAATGTGAGGAAATTGTTGCAATGCATTTTAATAGCAATATACATGATAGTAATTTAGATTATAATTACTCCCTTGGCAGCAACTGTGCTTACTCTTTTTGTACAGTGCTGACTCTGATGTTTTCTTAAAATATTGTCATTATCAATGCAAACTATATCTTTAAATAGTCTCTGTATTTTGTATCATTCATCTTAACAAGTCTCATCACCTAAATAATAGGTACCAAGAATTTAGGAATTATAATACTATAAAGAAACTAAGACAGTTCATTTATAGTTACTGACATAAATTAAAACCTATAGACATAGAGAGAGACACATACACCCATGGGAGAGTGCACACAGACTCATAACTATGAGAACTTAGGCTTTTTGAATGTTTTGGCTTTATGTTGATGGAATCTTTGTTTTCTGTAGTTGATGAGCTAAAAATTACAAACTAAATGTTATGGAGAAGAATCTTGAGTCTAGTAATTAACTTCATACAAAATTTACTTGTAGTTTCAACCTGTTCTCCCAATCCCCAATATTTAAAACTTTAAATCTCTAGAAGCTATATAGTTTGGGTCTTTATGTTAAATTCATAAAGAAAATCAGCACTTTTTCCTTTAATTATTTAATTGTCATATTGATTTATTGATGGAAAATCAGCAGTTTTTTAAATTATTTTTTCTTTTTTTTCTTTATTGATTAAGATATTACATATGTGTCCTTATCCCCCCGCCCCCTCCCCCCCCCAACTCATGCCCTCACCCCCCTGTTGTCTGTGTCCATTGGTTAGGCTTATATGCATGCATACAAGTCCTTTGGTTGATCTTTCCCCCTTATCCCCCCGCCCCCCCACCTTCCCTCTGAGGTTTGACGGTCTGATCGATGCTTCTCTGTCTCTGGGTCTGTTTTTATTCATCAGTTTATGTTGTTCATTATATTCCACAAATGAGTGAGATCATGTGATATTTATCTTTCTCTGACTGGCTTAGAAAAATCAGCAACTTTAGAGTGTGATTAAAAGACTACACTTTGCCTGCAGTTGAGGATGTTGATGGTAAATTGTGGTATAGGCTTTTCAGGAGAAACAAGATTTGATTTAATGTGTGGAATAAATACTTATAGTGATCTGATTAATGCTTAAGAATATAATTTCTGATTTCTGCGCTGTGTCAAATAATCTAGGCATACTTTTGCCTAAAGCAGCTGCCATATGTTTGATACTTTATTAGGCACTAAAAGATTGCTATCTTGACCCACACTGACATTATACTGTGTCAGTGTCTGCAGAGAATGCAGACTTTTTAGATTTAGCTTTCTACTTATATTATTTTAAAAATCATGTTATCATTTAATTGTGAATTCTCCATGGTTGTATAGAAATCATTTAATTATTTAAAAAAAGAAAGAAAATCAGTTCTTCAGAGTTTTCCACTGGTAACTTGAGGTATGGTATATTTTTAATTTGTCATAAAATGGTATTTGGCATTACTCTGCAAACAAATAAATAAGATAAAACAGTAAAGATACATACACCGAATAATTCTTACACCTGAACTGATATGACATTGAAGGCATTGAGGCAGGGATTGAAGAATTCGTTCTAAGAAGGATCAAAGGAAATGGTAACTAATTACCTTTACTGAAATAATGTTTGGTTTTAGAGAAATAGAAATGGTAAGGGAAATCCTATATTATAAAGATGTAAAATGCAAATGGTCGTTACGTAGTGAGTGCCGCATAACGACCAGATCATGGATCAGCAGGAGGGTGGGGCATTGAGCTACAAGCAGATGGTGGAGAGCTACAGGAGGGGGCAGGGCAGCAAGCTATGCCGGGGGTGGGGGGGGTGGGGAGACTGGGGGGCGGAGGGAGCTACAGGAGGGCAGCAGCGAGCTACTGGCTACAAGCGGGTGGTAGAGAGCTACAGGAGGGGGCAGGGCAGCAAGCTAAGAGGGGGAGGAGGGGTGGGGGCAGAGGGGTTGGGGAAGCTTCAGGAGGGCAGGGCAGCGGGTGGAGAGCTACTGGAGGGTGGCAGCGAGTTACTGGTGCACTGATTCGTGCGCAGGGCTACTAGTAAGTAATAAAGCGAGTGTTATGTTTTATACCTTAGAATATATTTAATAAAGATTCTGACAAGAATAATGTATGTACTTTCTGTTCTGCATTCAATGTTTTAGAATAAAGTTTACTAAGAGATTAAAAAAGATTTAAAAATTATGTTGGATAAATACCCTTCTAATTTTCATGATGTCAGGCAGACATCCTTATCTCAGTAATGTGTTTGATATCACAGGTGATAAAGCTTTCTAAGCATTTTCATGTTTATGGCTAATGGACTTGTAGATATGAGCTTCCTTCCCTTCTCTCCTCCTACTTCCCACTTCCTTTGAAGTTATGTAAAATGAAAGAAACATAAGAGCTGTGCTTAAAAGGAATATTTTGTGTAACATAATATTTTCTCCCTCAATTTCCTTTCTTTTATACCTGTATTTTGATAGTAATATAATAAAAGGGGGCGGGAATTGTGCTGAAAGCAAATTTCCCAATTATTTGGTCTGTTTTCTATGTCTTTAATTTGAACTATTTTCTTCTGATTAAGCATTTGTTTTTTTCAGAATTGTTTTTTAAACGTTGTTTCTTGTTTTAATCCTCAGTCTTTGTATACTTTCCATTTTATTATAACCTCATTCATTCATTGAATGCCAAGCATTTTACAGTGATGAGTTAGGCGGAGGCAGACATGCCCTAGTAGTTGCATTCTAGGGGAGAGGAAGGCCTCACATACAGAGGTGCTGGCGTTTGCTGACAGGCTTCTTACTTCTAGGAGACGTGGCTACCCAGCTCATTGCTTTTCTTCCTGTCACTACCACTGCCATAGTTTATTTCCTTCACTTTATCACTCCCAGTGAGTTTTGTTTTTCCACCTAATCTCAACCACTCCTTATCTTGGATAGTAAAATACAAACGTCCTTTCCTACTTACTTAATATTCCCACTTTAAGAATTCTATAACCCTTTTAGAATGGCTAGTTCATTTGATGCTGGTGTAATAACCTGGTTGTTACAAATAATATAGGCATGCCATTTACACAGCTGTCCGAAAAGCTGCATTTAACATTCCCAGGTCTGTTCTCCCATGATTGATAGGGGAAGGGACTGGCTAAGGCAGTTTAGACGCATGTCCAGTAAGGTCTGAGTGACATGGGAAAATGCTTGCCTGTCAATCATACCCGGAAACAGGTAATTGGGCATGGCCACTGCAAACTCGAGAAGCCTGACTATATAAACTTCCAAACAAGGAAGTTTGCTGTCTCTTGGCTCCAGGGCACTGTGCACCTGTGACTCCTGTTGCAGGGGCACGCTCCCCTGTGCCACATGGCGCACGGCCATGTTGGACTCCACACACGGACGAATAGACTTTAAACTGGCCTGAATGCTGAACTGTACCCAGCTGCAACATGAGACGGAAGCTCTGGACATTGGCCTTGTTTCTGGTTCTGCTGAACTCCCAGCTGCCTCCCTTTCAGGACTGCCTTGGAGGAAATGGGACATTGGAGACTGAGGAATGTAACTCTACGCCAATAAAATCTTCCACATACCATCTACCCATGGGAGCTTCTGAAAATGCTTCTTTCAGCTGTGCCCCAAGAACCTCCACCTCATTCCCACCAGTGACCGGGGAGTTTAATTCTTCAGAAACACATGACTCTATGATTTTTTATATTTAGTGTCTCCTCACCCTCACAATGCCTTTACTTCTCTCCTTATGAACCTTAGGCACACAGTCCTTTGTTCTCTTGCATGAACCTTCGGTTTACTTGTCTCTTTATATAAACTCTGCCCTTGGTTAAACTTCCCATCTCCTTTCCATTTGCACCTCAGCACAGCATGCATTTAGGAGGAAGCATGTAGCCACACTGACTGGTGGTTCCCTAATGACCACAGTTGACCAACATGCTCATAATACATACCTTAACAGATATCAGACCTTGTCATTTTCTGAAAATGATTTCATATCTTCACATACTTCTAGTTCTGCATTTTTACTGTCAGCAGATTTTATTACTGCTTCTATCACTGAACATTTAGGAAGGAGACCTGCCATACCTCACTTCCTAATCACCAGATTTAACACTCGACCTGAATCTGTTCCCTTTGATTCTGTTTTTGCTCTTCCTATAGTGATACACTTTTCCTGCAACTGTGTAAGGTCAATCTTTTCTCTTATATGGTAGGTCACTTTCTCTGTCATCTACTCAATTTTTTTTTTTTGTTCACTTGTTTGCTTTTTTGCATCTATAACTACCCTCTACATCAGGGGTCCTCAAACTACGGCCCGTGGGCCACATGCAAATACAAATATTGTATTTGTTCCCGTTTTGTTTTTTACTTCAAAATAAGATATGTACAGTGTGCATAGGAATTTGTTCATAGTTTTTTTTTAAACTATAGTCCAGCCCTCCAACGGTCTGAGGGACAGTGAACTGGCCCCCTACTTAAAAAGTTTGAGGACCCCTGCTCTACATCATCAATTTCTTCCCTTTTGCTTGGTCATTCATTCCCATCAGCATACAAACATGGTTTAATCCCCTCCCCCAGTAACACCACAGCTACTGCCCCAATTTTTGCTCCTTTCTTACAGAAAATTTCTTCAGAGTGGTACATCTTTTTCTTGCTTTCCCCCATAAAGTTCTGATCAGGCTTATCTCCAATCCACCTGCCAAACTGATATTGACAAGGTCATGGTGATTAGTAGATGGTGACACCATTCATTTATTTGTTGAGACCAAAAGCTTTGGCATCATCTTTCAATTCTTTTTCTTTCACATGTCACATCCAAACTATCAGCAACTCTTGTCTGATCCAACTTCATGTTGAGTAACTCTCTGTCTTCCATCACAGGCATCTTATACCTGGCTACTGTCAACTCGTGAGCAAACAATATGCTAGCCTTCTTATTGGCCTTCTTGTTTCATGTTTTTTCATTTATGTTTGTTGCCACACAGGACTTAGAATAATAATAATAATAATAACAATAAAAGAGCTTATTAGATCTTTTCTCTGCTCAGTACCCTCCAATAGTTTTTCACACACTCAGAATAAAGCCTAAAGTACTCACTGTGGTTTGTAAGACCATATCAGTGGTTTACAAACTTTTTCTTAAATGGTCAAGATCATAAACATTTTAGGCTTTGTATATCCATAGAGCCTCAGTTGCTGCTGCTTTGTCTTCCCCCTCCCTTTTTTCCTGCGCCTCCTGTTCTGTCTTTATAAGCTTCTTAAAATGTAAAAAGTATGCTTAGCTCAAGAGTCATGCAAAAACACTTGGCACTCAGACTGTAATTTTTCCATCCTGTCTCCTCTTTTGTCTGTCTTTGTCATCTATAACTCTGTCATGCTCACAGGGATTCAAGTGTGTCTTCTTGCTCTCCTTTGAATATACCATTCCTGCCTTAGGGCTTTGCGTTTGCTTTGAATATCCATTTCCCAGATTTCCCATGTCCCCTCCTCTTTACTCGGGTCTCTGCTCAAATGTTATTTTTTACAAAAATGTCACTAGCTCAAACTGGTAACTTTAATTAATTAATTAATTTTAATTCTTATATGAGGATTTTTCCCCCATTGCTTTTCTCAGAGAGAGTGGAAAGAAGGGAGAGAGGAGGAGGAAGAGAAGGAGGAGGGGGAAGAGGAAGAGGAGAGAGAAACATCGATGTGAGAGAGACACATGGACTGGTTGCCTCACACTAGTGCCCTGGGGGTGGGAGCGAACCCGCAACCCAGGTACCTGCCCTTGACCGGGAATTGAACCCATGACCCTTCGGTGTGTGGGGTGATGCTCTAACCCAGTGATGGCGAACCTATGACACGCATGTCAGAGGGGACACTCGAACTCATTTTTTTGGTTGATTTTTCTTTGTTAAATGGCATTTAAATATATAAAATAAATATCAAAAATATAAATCTTTGTTTTACTATGGTTGCAAATATCAAAAAACTTCCATATGTGACACGGCACCAGAGTTAAGTTAGGATTTTTCAAAATGCTGACACACCGAGCTAAAAGGTTCGCCATCACTGCTCTAACCATTAAGCACACCAGCCAGGGCTCAAACTCGTAACTTTTTTTTAAAGTTTTTTTTAAATTTATTTTTATTGCTTAAAGTATTACAAAGAATATTACATATGTCTCCTTTTTTTCCCCCCTCTTGACAATCCCCTGGCCTCCCCTACCCCCTAGTGTCTTATGTCCATTGGTTATGCTTATATGCATGCATACAAGTCCTGTTAACCACCTCCCCCCCCGCCCCCCCAGTCCCCCAGCCCTCACCAGCCTTCTGGCTGTAGTTTGACAGTCTGTTCGTGGCTGCTCTGCCTCTGTTTCTATTTTTGTTCATCAGTTTATAATGGTCCTTATTATCCATAAATTAGTGAGATCATGTGGTATTTTTCTTTCATTGACTGGCTTATTTCACTTAGCATAATGTTCTCCAGTTCCATCCATGCTGTTGCAAATGGTAAGAATTCCTTCCTTTTTACAGCAGCATAGTATTCCATTGTGTAGATGTACCATAGTTTTCTAATCCATTCATCTGCTGATGAGCAGGCACTTAGGCTGTTTCCAGATCTTCGCTATGGTAAATTGTGCTGCTGTGAACATAGGGATGCATATATCCTTTTTGATTGGTGTTTCTGGTTTCTTGGGATATATTCCTAGAAATGGGATCACTGGGTCAATCGTAACTTTTAAATAGCTACATTCCCTATCACTCTCTTTCTTTCATTTTCCCATTCAAGTAGATGGCACCATATTTTGGCTTAGACTAAAAACCTAGAAGTCATCTTTGACTTTTTTTTTTTACCTCTGTATCTATATCATGTAAACAAGATCTGACACATGGTAGACATTCAACATATCCTTTAAATAATAAATGTAAAAGTTATTTTAATACAGAGTGGTGAGCCTTTTGAACAAAAAGAATCCATTGAGGCGAGGGCTCAGTTTATGTGGCTCATAAACGGCTTGTCCTGGGAAGTTAGTCTCAGCCCAGATCTAACTGGTACCTAGGAGTAGGCCTGTGCAAGGATGGGGCTGTGATGGTGAGGTCTTGGTAAGAGGCAGGAACCTCAGGTGACAAAGCAGAAGCCTTTAGGCAATTTATTGCCTAATAAATTGTTCAAGCTAGAAAAACTTTATATAACTGAAATAAAGAAGTATTTTTTTAGCCAATGAGTTTAGTCCATTTTTATCAGTGTTTATTGGAAAAATCTACTTGTTGCCCACTTAAAATGTCCACCTTTAATCCCATGCTCTAATCAAACACACCAAAAATTAACATCTCTGCTTCCATGTCTTGAAATAAAATGTAAAATGGTCCTACAGAAAAAATTGACAGGTTGGTTTTGGTCTTTTATATAAATGGTGGAACCATACTATGCATTTTTTTGTTTGACTTCTTTAACTCAACATATTTTTTTGGATTCATTTATTTTGTTGCATTATCAGTAGTGAAATTTTGTTGTTGTGTAGTATTCCATTGTATGGACATAACCAAACTTGTTAATGAATACTTACTTGGGTTGTTTCCAGTCTTTGGCTATTATGAATAAAACTGTTCTGAACATTGTATGGATATATTTATTTACCCCTCCTACTTAACACCTAGTTGTGCAGTTGCTGAGTCCTATAGTCCGTGTATATTTAGTTTTAAAAGAAACAGTTAAAACTCTTCTGCGGAGTGGCAATACCATGTTATATCTCCACCAGTCATGTAGGAGGCTCCAGATGCTTCACACCCTCACCAGTGTAGGGAGTCTATAGTGTTATTTTACTTGTTTTAGTCTGCATTTCCCTCCTGATAAATGATTGTGGGCATCATTTCATGTGATTATTGGCCATTCATATATCTTCTTTTGTGATTGGACTATTTGTGTTATTACTATTGATTTATAGGGGTTTGTTAAATATTCTGAATACTAATTCTTTATGAGAGATATTTATCATCGAGAGAGGCAGGCTGCCATTGGCCCTGAGTGTCACTGTATGTTTTTTCTGGTTATTCCAGGAACTAGAGGCTTGAATGCTCTTTACCCAGGCCATTTCTCAGGGTTGCATTTACAGTGTGTAGCCTTAGAAGTGAAGTTATATTTGTCTATGGATAGTGAGCAGGCTTGTTACTGCTCACTATAAAAGTGGTGAATCCCCAGAGCTCAGTGTTCTTCCCTGTGACGCAATCCACGGCATGTGAAGGCATCCATCACCTCTGGGGACTCTGCATCATCCCTGTGGGAGTGGGTGGGTTGGGGAATGAATATATGCATAGTAAAGTGTTTGACTCTCCCTTAGGATTCTTGTGTTTTCTGTCAGCATCCATGAAACAGGAGCAGGCAGGCTAACTTAGCTTGTATGTAGGATAAAATCTCAGGTTTTTGTGTTGTTTGGGATATTCATTTTAATAGGGTCATTCTTATATTAGTTTTGTTATTTGAGTGCGCCTAAAATATATTACTATATTTTAAAATACTCTTTATGATATGCATTTATTGTTTTTCATATTTTTTATTTGAAAAGTAGTTATTTTAATTTGCAGATGTTTTGATATTATGTTACTATCTTTTATGGCTACCATGGATTATGAATTTATGGATTTATGGGCGCAGGTAAAGGAATCATCCTCGCAAAGTAATATTTATCCGAATAGTTGTGTGCAGCCATTAATATGAAAGGTGGAGCTAATGAAATTGTTATTTTAATGGCTAATCTTTACACAATATGAATTACATTTTTTTTTTGACTTATTTTACAGGGAAGTCTTAAGAGGAATCGGCAGACCTCACCTCAGGAATTCATTCATGAACTAAAAATGGGGCCTGCAGACGAGAGACTTGTAACGTGCCTGGAGTCACTTCGAGTTTCTTTGACTAGTAATCCTGTGAGGTAATTCCTATATCTGATCATCATGGGGCATGTTACTAAATTAATCAGTTGTTATAAATCTGTCATTTTTACCTAATACTTCTATAATTAGTAGCCAGTATAGCGCAATAACTACTTAAGGTAAAAATTGAATGCATAATATTTCTGTGTGTGAAGAAATTTAGTTTCAATTGTACTTTTGTATTTATTACTGAGTAATACATAGCCATGGTCTTTTAAAAAACTCACTTTTTTCCCCTTAGAATTTTTAAAAACCTAACCTATTTTTTTCAAAGAGAACAGTGATGATTAGAAACTACTAATCTATTGTGATTGAGTTTCATTCTGAATTTTGGTATTGCATATGAATTGGCTCTTCTTGTTTGACATAGCAAGAAGTACCACGGATTTTTTTTTTCTTTCATTTTTTTGGAAATGGCCGTGTTAGGATAGTGTGATTTAGCAAATAAAATCTGAATGTTTCATATGCTTATACTAAAATAGTTGATTTTCTGAAATACAGATTTAACTATCTGGCATCATTACTATAGGGTATTTTGGGGTTGATTGGGGAGATCTAAATCAATTTTTAGACTCTTTAGTTGAGCATATTCTTAAACATTTTCAAGCAGAAGTTGTTATAAAATATCTGAGCAGTAATATAATTAGAATTTCACAGCTCCAAGTGCCTAAGGTAGATCAGTTTTGACTTCATTCTATGTCAGTGCTTATTTCTTCATAACAATGTACCTGCATGTGTGTACATGATGAGGGTGTGTGTGTATACATTCATGTATATTCCAAGGGCTAGAATGACAAACTATGACTGATTGTTAATATGTAAAAGAATCTCTGTGATATCCTACTTTTTGCAGACATTTCTGTAGTTAGGCTACCATATGAAAAAGTTCTTGACTTTTCCTACTACAAGTATTTCAGTACAGTACAAGTATTTAAAACAGAGGGGCCCTGCCTGCTAAGTCATGAAAATGAGTGAGGTTTAACTAAGGAGTGTGAACAGTGAACAAAAAATCTTTACTTACTTCAACTTTATTTTTTCATATTTTGCCACTTCCAATCTGTTTTCTACACTGAAAACTAATAGTGGGCAAGAGACCAGGGACTTCATATATTTTATTTACCTCTCTTTATTAGACCATGCTTACCATATGAAAAGTGCTCAGTAAAGATTTGTGGATTGAAACAATGAGGTTTGATTTTAGCCTGCTTACATCTCACCTTTCCTAATGATAGAAACTAAGTTGAATTAGGCTTTTATTTACAGGCATAGTCATACATGAAGAGCCCTAGCTTCTAACGTTTTCTGTACCTGTAAAATTTATTCATTTAACAAATAATCATTGAGCACCTGCTACTTTTCTAGTACTATATTAGGTGTGGAACTTGAGAAAATTAAATTAGGAAGAGGGTATTTTGGGGTTGATTGGGGAGATATACTCATTTCTCAGTTTATCTGGCAGCCACTGGGCACTGGAGATATTCATGGCTTTTCAACATAATTAAAAGTAGACTTTACCTTTTCTTGTTCATCTTCATCTTTTGAGTAGGTGAATATGATAGCAAAAGAACAACTGAGAGGGTTTTATGTATAAATTCATGCACATTGTAATAGATACAATTATTTTTGTGATTTTACCTAAAAACACTGGGAAACAATGCTACATATCTCTTGCATTTGAACTTCCCTCCCCTCCATCAAACACTTAGAGAAATATTTCCCCAAGAATGGCCAGTTCTAGAATATCTTATATAATAAAAGGCTAATATGCAAATAGACCGAATGGCAGAACGACTGGTTGCTATGACTTGCACTGACTACCGGGGAGCAGATGCTCAATGCAGGAGGTACCCCCTGGTGGTCAGTGCACCAGAAGCCGGGCTCACAGCTGGTGAGTTCAGTGGTGGTGGCAGGAGCCTCTCCCGCCTCTGTGGCAGCACTAATGGTGTCCAACTGACGGCTTAGGGGGAGTGGGCCTAAACTGTCAGTTGGACATCCCTCGAGGGCTCCCAAGCGCGCTGTGAGAGGGCGCAGGTTGGACTGAGGGACACCCCCCCCACTCCCCAGTGCATGAATTTCATGCACCGGGCCTCTAGTATTATTAGGAATCCACAAGTGATGTAGATATTTCCTAAGTAGTCTTTTTAATAGAAAGGAATAGCAAATCCTATTGGATAATTTTTTTCTGAAATCATAGCACTTTATGGAGACAGAAAATTGAGAAGATACTTGAGAATATTTCTGTGTCTATTGCTCTGATTAGAAGAATGACTTAGCTGGACATGTACAACTGAAATTATGCCTATCAGACCTTTGTACTTTGCTATCAGTTATGTATCTGTTGATAAAGTTATTGTTTTTTTTTTTGTTGTTGTTGTTAATCCTCACCTGAGGATATTTTTTCCATTGATATTTAGACAGAGTGGAAGGGAGAGGGAGAGACAGAGAAACATCGATGTGAGAGAAACATATCCATTGGTTGCCTCCTGCACATGCCAACCGGGGCGCAGATCAAGTCTGCAACCAAGGTACATGTCTTTGACCAGGATCGAGCCTGGGACGCTTTAGTTCCTGGGCCGAAGCTCTAATCACTGAGAAAAACAGGCTAGGGCAAAGTCAGTTTTTCTTATTTTCTCTTATATGTACAGTATGTGAGTAAATTCCAAGAGAGAAGTAGTTCTAATTTTTATAAGCTTTTGAGATCATGTTTTGACCTATGGTATTACTGAGAAAATTAGAGTTGAAATTCTTTAATGTCTGTGAATAGAGTTGAAAAAGAAACAAGTGAACTGATTAATGGTGGCTCTCCAATGCTGTATCAGGATTTATTTAAATCAAACAATCAAGGAAAAGGTAGGAGGCACCATCCTCTCCCACCTCCACCGGCCCCCCGCCCCCGCTCTTAAGAGGCAATATTTTTAGAGCCATTCATCAACTTCTGAAACTGCCTAACTGTTATGAGTCATATCAACGTTTTACTATCTGGATAGTGAATTATGTAAAACCCATTGCTTTATATACCAGATTATTTGCCTTGTTTTAAGAAGAGTTGATTTGAAAATTATGAAGTTCTTCTGCTTGAAGTTTTATTGATTATTCAATATTCTTGGTGACACTTGTGCACTAAAAGATAAAATTGCTTTATTTTTGAAACGCTAGAGAAGAAAGTAAGTTCTTCAAATTATCAAATGTTGCTTTTAGTGGATCTTGACATAGTCAGCAATTACATTTAAGCTATCAAACATGTTGAGGTGGAAACATAAAAAGATAGACACTAACATCATTATGATGGATATGAAGCATTTTAGTTCATACCCTTCTATGCATAGAGCAAAGTAATTATAGAATGCATCTTCATTTTCTCAATTTGATGCAGCTGTCAAGGATAAGATTTTTTCTCTTAGAAAATCCAGTCTAATCAGGTCTTTATGTTTTATGATTTTAGACATTATTTTCCTTTACTTGTGGTTAATATTTTCAAGTTTACAAGAAGTATTTGTACATTATGAAGTTTATCTTTTGTTAAAAGATTTCAGTGGAGGTTTTGGAACTAGATCTGATTAAATTAATAACTAATAACTTCCAGGAAATCAGTTTAGAAAAATTTGCAGTTAAAATATATTTGTTTACTGCAAAGCCAGTGAGCAGCCTTAGCATGTCAGTGTTCCATTTAATCAGTGTCATGTTTGAAATCTACTTTTTCTCCTTTGCTGGGCTTGAGAACACAAAGCTGGTGGAGGAGCTTGACTTTGGTGTTGATGTTTGTTTTGTGCCATGTGCCATATGTGTGATAGAAAAACTTGTGGCAAGCAGTGCAATCAGTGTACACATTGGCATCAACATGACTTGAAAAAAAAAAATTAAGACCAAACATTTTGAAGTTACTAATACTTTGACCTATTTAAAAATTATTTTATAAAGTGTTAAACATATAGGTGTCCCCAAAAAATGTACACACACACTTTGAATAATTATAAAGGCAGTGTTTATTAAAATACATTTCATTTTCATACTTGAGCTATCAGCTTTCAAAGTGTGTTGACAATTTTTTTGGGACACCCTGTATAAAAAGGCTGTTTGTCATAACAGTAAAACAAACACCCACTTGCGTATTAATGAGGCTAAGATATAGGATATTTCCTATACACCTTTGAAGCTTACGTGAATCCCTCCTTAATTTTACATAGCCTTCTCCCATTATCCTGTGTTGACCGGTACCTTAAATTTTGGACTTATCACCTTTTTTTAATTATAGTTTCACCATATATGTATTCTTAATATATTGGTTTCATGTCCTCTTCAACTCTGTAAATAGCATCATCTTCTCTGCATTCTTCTGAGACCTGAATTTTCCTTTCTATTATTTTTCATAGACTTATGTGTGTTGATATGTGCAGCTAATCACAATGTATCACAATTAATAATTTTTTACCTTTATTTTTTCTTATACTTTAGGAATCTAAATAGCATATGAATGCTTTTTAAAAAATCTTTTCTGATAATTTTTGTCTTTATCTTGTAGTTTTGTCTTTTATGTTGATTATAAAAATATATTGGAATTTATATGTGATTCTTTATTTTGAAATTTCAGCTTGTTACTTTTTCCATGTTCTTCCCCCTCCTCTCCTGCTTCCTTCTGCTCCTTCTCTTTCTGTATTCTTCCTTCTTTTCCTTTTTCCTTGTCCTTAAACTCTTTTGTATAGATTTAATTTTTTTTTTTTAAATTTCCTAGAGAGAGAGGAAGGGAAAGAGATAGAAACATCAATGAGAGAAACATCGATTGGCTGCCTCTTGCACACCCACTACTGGGATTGAGCCTACAACCTCCGCATGTGCTCTGACTGGGAATTGAACCAGTGTCCTCTTGGTACATGGGATGATGCTCAAACAACTGGCTGGGCTTAGATAGATTTTTAATCTCTCATTTCATTTTTCCTCATTTACTAATTAGGAAGAAATTAATTTTTTTCTGATCCTGTAACAAAAAAATTTAACATGCACATGCTTAAAAGGGAAATTTAACATGGATGTGCTTGAAAGGGACAAAAATAAGCAAGATCTCTTTTCTTTTGAACCTAAGAATGCCAGATCACCCTTTCTTGATTTCTATGCTTTTTTTGTGTGATTTTTAAATTATTTGTTTTTATTTACAATATTATAAAATAGCTATTATTACTGAGTTATACTACAAATATGTGTTTATATGTTTACAAACACATATGTACTCATCATTCTTTTAGATTCTTGTACCTTTTTTTCCCCTATGATTATTTTACTTTTGCTTCAGGTACACCATTAAGTTCCCTTGATGAAAGTCTGCTGATGGTAAAACTCTCTTTTTATTTGTCTGACAATGACATATTTGAAGGATAGTTTTCCTAGCATATAAAATTGAGAGTTTTTAAGTTTCTCTTCTTAGTACATTGAAGATATTATTTTCTCTTCTGCCTTTCATTACTGTTTTTGAGAGGGCTGGCTGCTCTTTATTGAAAGCTCTATTTTTTTTTTTTTCCCAGTATATCTGCCTCTAGATTTTATGATTTTTTAAAAACATTTTTTTCCTACTTCTTTTTTAAAACATAGATTTTTAGAGAGAGAAGAGGGGAGAGCGAGAGAGAGAAACACTTCAATGTGAGAGCAGAATATTGATCTGCTGCCTCCTGCACATCCCCCACTGGGGATCGAGCCCACAACCCCAGCAAGTTCCCTGACCGGTAGTTGAACTTGCAACTTTTCGATGCTTGGGACGATGTCCAACCAATTGAGCCATAGTAGCAGGGCTTTTATGATGTTGTTTTCTTTGTTCTATAGTTTCATGTGTCTAGATGTAATTTTTCTTATTTATCCTGCTAATTTTGGAGGGCTTCCTGATATGCTTGTTGTCTTTCATAAATTCAATAAAAATTTCAACTATTATCTATTTGGATATTGACTCTATTTTTCTATAATTTTGTATATGTTAGGCCTTCCTACTGCTTATAGCATATTACCCTTTTATTAGTGTAGATATTTCTTATGCCAGTGGTTCTCAACCTGTGGGTTGCGACCCCTTTGGCGGTCGAACGACCCTTTCACAGGGGTTGCCTAAGACCATCCTGCATATCAGATATTTACATTACAATTCATAACAGTAGCAACATTACAGTTATGAAGTAGCAACAAAAATAATTTCATGGTTGGGTCACAACATGAGGAACTGTATTTAAAGGGCCAGAAGGTTGAGAACCACTGTCTTATGCTGTACTTTGCACCCCCATGACTATTCTGTTATTACCAGTTTGTATTTCATAATCTTTTTATCTTTTTCACCCATTCCCTTCTCACCTCCTTCTCATCCTTCCCATCTGGCAACCATCAAAATGTTCTCTGTATCTGTGAGTCTCGTTTTGATTTGCCTGTTGTTTATTTTATTAATTAATTAATTAATTAATTTTTAGATTCCACATATAAGTGAAATCATATGGTACATATCTTCCTCTCTGACTTATTTCACTTAGCACAATACCCTCTAGGTCCAACCATTTTGTTGCAGATGGCAAGATTTCATTCATTCATTCATTCATTCATTTTTTTTTTTTTTTAATTTCCCATTCTTTATATGCACCACTGCTTTATCCATTCATCTGTTGATGGACACTTAGGTTGCTTCCATATCTTGGCTATGGTAAATAATGCTTCAGTGAACACATGAATGCATATGTCTTTTCAATTTAGTGTTCTGGGTTTCTTCAGATATACCCAGGGGTGGAATTGTTGGGTCCTTTGTTATTTCTTGTTATATAGCCTTTGTTTTAAAGTCTATTTTGTTTGAAATAAATATTGCTAACCCGGCTTTTTATGCTTATTTGTTTTCATTTTCTTTATAAAAATGTTAGTGAATAGTTTTATGGTGATATTAATGGTGGAAATTTCTGAAATGGGCAAGAGGAGTCCAGATTTTCCTAGGTGATCTACATTCTTGTGTTTCTTCTGTCTTTCCTTTTTTTGTTTTTCTCTTTGACAATGATGCCAGGTAGGCAAGTAGCTCCAGGTTTTCTTTCCTGTTCTGTTTAATATGGTGGTGGCTATCTAAATTTAGTTAGTTCTAATTAAATGAAAAAATCATTTCAGGTGCTCAAAGGATACATGTAGTTAGTGGCTGCCTTATTAGAACATATGGACCGTTTCTGCCATTGTAAAACACTATTCGATAGTGCTGCTTAAACACCTTATTTCTTCTATGTAAACCACTTTTTTCTTTGACCTAAATAATGAATGACTATTATATTTTCAAACTTAAGTCCAGGACTATGAGACTTCATAAAGGAATTCAAGTCTGAAATATTATGGACTTTTTTTTTTTTTTAAATCACGAAGGATGAGTGGACATTCATAGGCAAGAGAGTCCAAGAGAAGATAAGCAGGATCTAATGGAGGCTGCTGATTTGGAAAGAAGAAGCTAAGGATGTGGGCTTCATACCAGTAGAATAGAAAATGAGCGGAAAGGTATGCCTTGTCTGGCACTGCTATAGCTGGGGTCCATGGCACCCTTCAGTGTGACTTTAAGTAGCCAGGATGTTGGCATCAGCGATATGGCAGCACATCAAGAAGTCACAGAAACATTGCTTTTGTTAGGTTTAAAATATTAGTGGAATGCATTTTTTTTTTAAACAGAATTTTCCTGAGAGAGAGATGCGCTTTTACCTCTTTTTGCTGTTGTTGTTAATCCTTACCCAAGGATATTTTTTCCATTGATTTTTAGAGAGAGTGGAAGGGAGGGGGAGAGACAGAGAGAGAGAAACATTGATGTGAGAGAAACACATGGATTGGTTGCCTCCTGCACAGGCCCTGATCAGGGCTGGGATGGAGCCTGCAACCGAGGTAGGTACCATTGCATGGAATCAAACCCTGGGACCCTTTAATCTGCGGGTCGATGCTTTATCCACTTGCCAAACTGGGTAGGGTGGCTTTTACCTCTTAAGAACATTTTTTTTTCTGGTTGTTTTTTAATAAGAAGTCAAAAAGTATAGGTAGGATGTTAATATTCTTCCTAGCTTCTTTATTTAGACACTGCTATATATCTTAGGATTACTTATGTCTAAATTCAGGGTCCATAACTGTTTTGACATTTGATATTACTTATTAAATAAATAATTGTTGAAAATGTCCTCTAATTTTAGGTTATTTTTTTATCTCCTTTCCAAAATATTTTAATTGAATGAAATATTAATGAAGAATGCCCTGGAAAAAAATAGCTATTAATGTTTTCGAAGGAGTACTAACTTGATATTGTTCACGGGCAAGCTAGTACTCTCCAGTGCTTTCACAATCCTTCTAAAGCTGGTGTAATTTTTCTGAGATTCTCTAGGAGACTGAATGTTCTGGTAGGAGGCTTTCTATTTTTTGTACTGTCATTCAAAGTATAGTTTGGTTTTGGTTTGTAGATGTATTAAAATGTGTTATAATTACTTGGTTTCCAAGTTAACTTTACCTATATCTTAAAAGCTTTGACTTTGAATGCAAACTTAATAATACGAGTACATTGAAAATGTAATAATTGCTTTTTAACAGAGAAACATATATTTCTGTACCTGATGACTAATAGCTGTGTAAATCAATTTATACTTGATTTGGAAGGTTTTAGATTTTTAAAGTGTTCCAAATCTATTTAAAAATAAATATCTTCCAGTCTATTGAAAATGAAATATAAATTGTTGTTTGAATAGCCAAGATTAAATTTTTTTTAATGAAAATGTCCCATTGAAATGTAAAGTCAGTCACAATGTAATATAGGGTCTTAAATCTTCATTTTAAAAATAGAGTAGTTTGATAGTTATGTATTAAAGGAAGAATATGTGACAGAACACTAAATATTTAAGCAGATAAATTTACAGTTTAAAAGATAAAAATGATAGTGTTATGTCAACAATTTGGGAAAAAATACTGGTAGTAAACTTACACAATTTCTCATGGATATAAAGGTGAAATATAAGAAACTTCCTTTCTTTTCAATGATTATTGTGTTTTCTGGGAATGTAAACCTTATGTGTTCAAATCTGTAACAGCTATCAGTATGAAATGATTTACCGAATATTTTGGTTTCTTTGGCGAACATATATTTTTTTCAATGGAGAAATTATTGCACGGCAGGCACTGAAGCTCCTAGTTATTTAGTGTCCTACATACAAAGAGTCCATAGTGTGTCTTCCTTAGACTAATTTTTTGGGACCTGTTACTATATGTTAGTGTATTTCCAGGTGAGTTAAGGAAAGGATTTAACATATGACAATTTTCTTGGTATTCCCTGACAAAGCTCTATATGAAGAAATACATATTTATGCAAAAGAAAGGCCTTGATACAAAGGGAGGCATAATATATTGGTAATAGAAGGAAGTCTTAATTTTTATGATTCAGAAGATCTTACAGAGTATAAGTCAATTCCCATCAATATTATCCATTAATTTCAAGTCTTTTTTGTTACAAGAGGTTATATGTCAGAAAGAAATAGCTATAGTTTTCATATGTTAAACATGTTTCATATGTTAAAATTCATTAAAGATAGCAGGAAAGAAATACCCCCATTAGGGTTATCCAGTGAGGTTCCCTGGAGTGGCTGTGCAGGGCTAGGGAGAAATCGGGCTCTTTCATGCGGAAGTCCAGGAGAACTTGTATTGTGATGGGAATGTTCTGTGTCTGCACTGTCCACGTGTGGCGATTGAGCACTTTAAGCTTGGTTAAGGTGACTCAGGAATGGAATTTAAATGTAAGTCGCTAGTGGCTACCCTTTTGACCAACATGGTTTTAGAGTTCAGAAAGTCATGCAGTTTCCCTGTGTAATCATTTTGAGACTTTGCCCTTTTGAGTATCTCTAGGTGTAGCTGCTTTCTTCCCTGTGCTATGAATTTCTGAGGAGGAGGACTATTATGTTGCTGTGGAATCTGAATGTGGGACTCAGTAGAGAAAAATAGTGTGTGTGGCCCTAGCCAGTTTGGTTCAGTGGATAGAGCAATGGCCCTTGGACTGAAAGGTCCTAGGTTTGATTCTGGTCAAGGGCACATACCTTGGTTGCAGGTTCCCTGGCCCTGGTTGGGGTGCATGCAGGAAGCAACCACTAGATGTGTCTCTCTTACATTGATTTTTCTCTCTGTCTCTAACCTCTCCCTTCCACTCTCTCTAAAGAGCAATGGAAAAATATTCTTGGGTGAAGATTAACAAAGAAAAACAAAAACAACACAACAACAAAAACCAGAGAGTGTGTTAAATGGATAAAATAGTAACAAGAGGATGGGAAAAGTAAAGAAAAAAATAAATCGAAATGCATGAGCCTGCACTGCTCATTTTTTAGTTAGTCAAGTATTTCAGATATCTTTAAACATGTCGCTTTTGGAAGACTAGAAGAGGAACAGGGGCTTCTCCCTGTCTTACATAACGAGATTCCATTTGGAGAGAAACATCTAACATACATTAAAGAATAAATGGTACCACCAGCTCTTATCTAACTAAATTCTCAAGTATGTGGTGCAGATAACATGCCACTGGAATAAAGCAGAGGATGTATTTGTCAGTCTATCTGCGCAATAAGTATTCACAGGTGCCATGCTAGGTACCACAGTAATGAGGTATATGGGAGGAGGGGAGACTTAAGACAAATAAGTAAATAAAGAAAACAAAAGATATAATCACTTCAATCAAGAAAAAATAAGGCACTTAGAGTAATGGATAGAGAGTTTTTAGATCCAAGAGAAAATCTGAGTTGGTGAAGTTTAAGACTAAAATGACAAGGAACTAGTTAAGAGAAGCTTAGGCCTGGAGCATACAGTGGGCAGCAGAGATCCTGAGGTCGAGAAATATGTGGCAGGAAGATGGAACCAGCAGAGAAGTGGCCGGTGGCCAGGCTGTAAAGGGTCTTAAAGTCATAGGGGGATATCGGATTTTTATTCCAATAAGTGGCTATTGAAGAGCTTGATGCAAGAAATGACATTTTCAGCTTACTTGTTTCAAAGACACTATTGGGAGAATGGGTTGAAGGGAGGAAAGAGTAGACTGGGAGCTGAGACAGAGATTATGGCAGAAGTCACAGGAGTAAGGGTAGCTGGGATAAGGATTGCAGTAGTGGTGGGGTGAGGATTGGGTGGATTTTGCAGGTAACTTTGAGGTACAGACTTGTAGGACGTGTTGATGGATTGGATGTGGTGAGTGAGTCAAAAATGACACCTAGGTTTTTGTTTTTTTAATAAAAATATGTTTTTCTTGATTTTAGAGAGAGAGATAGAAAGATAGACACACCTGATCGGCTGCATCCCACAAACCCCCTACTAGGGATGAGATCACAACCCAGGCATGTGCCCTGACTGGGAATCGAACTGGGACCTCTTGGTTCATGGGTCGAGGTTCATGGGTCAACGTTCAACCACTGAGCCACACTGGCTTGACACAGCTAGGTTTTTGACCTGAACAAATACGTGGATAGTTGTCCCATTAACTGGGATGGAAGAGGATGATTATTGTTACTGGTTTTTTGCATTTTGAAGAAGAAAACCAAAATATCTCCTTTACACATGTTAAGTTGGATATGTCTAGAGTTTCACAGTGTGTGATATCAAGCAAGCTGCTGTAAATGTGAATCTGGAGCTCAGTGGAGAAATGAGGAGGCACTTACCTGTTCTTTATATGTGGACTAGAGGCCCGGTGCACAGATTCGTGTACATTGAAATTAATTAGAAGGTGGCCAGCAGGGTGGGACTGGGCAAGATGGGTCGGACACGCCTTGGAGCCAACCTCCTGTGGTCCTTCCCCAACTGGCTGCATCTGGGATGGCGCTGGGGCTCAAAGGGGAACTATGGAGTGAGCAGGGTCCCTCCGTCAGGTGGGGTCCCTTGGCTTGGCCTGCAGGGATTGGCCTGAAACCAGCAGTCTGACATCCTCCAAGGAGTCCTGGAGTGTGAGAGGGCACTCTGCAAAGTTGCTGTTGCTCAGCAGCTCATGCATTGAGCGTCTGCCTGCCGGTGGTCAGTGCGTGTCATAGCTACCAGCTGTTCGCTTAGCCATTTATATATATACTAGAGGCCCGTTGCACGAAGAGATTCATGCAATAGGCCTTCCTTCCCCTGGCTGCCTCTGGCACCCGGGACCCAGGGCTTTGGTCCAGCCGCAGTGAGGCTTGGCTTCTCCTTTCCGGCTGCGACGAGGCTTGGCTTCTCCGCTACGTCTTCAGTCTTCAGTCTTCACTCCAACCAGAGCCTTCAGTCGTCACTCCGTGCCTGTGTTTGCAAATTAACCGCCATCTTTGTTGGGTTAATTTGCATAGTCGCTCTGATTGGCTGGTGGGCCTAGTGGAGTGACACCAATTTGCATGTTTCTCTTTTATTAGTGTAGATACTAAGGGCCCAGTGCACAAATTCATGGACCTTGATAGGAACTGTGGGATGCGAGGCTATGGTAGGCACAAGGTCTTGGCCCATCCTCTGTGCCCCCACCCAGCCCCTGCTGCCACGGCCCCTGGTCTCCTGTCTGCCAGCAGCCCCGCTCCCGCCACTGCCACTCCCATGTGCTGGCGCCGGCCCCACTTGCATCAGCTGATGGTGCAGAGCAATTGGGGCCAGCACCAGTAGCGGGTGCGAGCAGGGCCGGTGCCGTCAGCGGGTGTGAGTGGCGGCTGCTGCCCCAATCGCCCCTCAGGAGCAGGGGGAAGTGGAGAAGCCCTCAGGGCGATCACGGCTGGCAGCCACCGCTCGCACTTGCTGATGGCGCTGAGTGATTGGGACCGACGCCGGGCATTGGCATCGGGTGTGAGCGGCGTCTCTGGTGCTGGCTGTGGGTGTGAGCAGGGCCGGCGCTGGCAGTGGGTGCGAGCGGCAGCTCTGGCACTGGCAGCAGGTGCGAGTGCCGGGCGGAATCACGGTGCGCCGGAGCAAAGAATTTTCAGTAACCACCAGAGGCTCTCCCCGATGATGGCGACCAATGCCCTGCCTTGGTCTGCCACCCCCACTCACTGCCCCACTATCCTGCTGCTGCCAATGCCCGCCATGTTCCGCACACACCCCCTTGTGGTCAGTGCACATCATAGTGACCAGTTGTTTGGTTTCTGTTGTTCCGCCGTTGGGTCTATTTGCATATTAGCCTTTTATTATATAGGATATAGATTATGCTAGTACATAAAGCCCTGAGAATGGCTGAGACCCTGGGGTGGCGTGTGTGTGCAAAGATGATAGAAAGATACAGAAGAGTGCCCAGAACAAGCTTTGAGGAACTCCAGCCATGGTCCATTAGGGCAGCAGAAACCAGGAAAACAGATTGAGGAGCAGTCTGTGGGGAGGAGAAGAACCCAAAAATCTGAGCCTAAGAGAGGAAGAGTATTTCAAAAAAAGAGAGTGGAAACTACACAGAATGCTACTGAGAAGTGGGGCAAGATAATAGGGCCAGAATTGACAAGAGGTGGGTTGTTGGTGAACTTGAGAAAACAATTTTTTGGAGTCTGGGTGGCAGAAACCAGATTGAAGTGAGAATGAATGAATGGATGGTGAAGTAATACTGATCATGCTTGTCATGAAATAAGTTGAGATATTTTGCTATAAAAGGAAGGAGAGAAATGGCCAATAACTAGAGCGATATCTTGGGTCGAGGGTGTGGAACCCAGTGAGCAAATGGAGAAACTTAAATTATCGAGAGTTCAAAGAATACGGAAACTTGAATTGGCCCTTGAAAGATAAGGCAATATTATGAGTGAAGGTCTAGCAATGAATTTGATAGAATCAAGGGCAGATTATGGACTTAAGTTTATGGACTGATCTGACCTATGGTTCCGCCATGGGTAGTATTAGCAAGTATTTAGGGTAGGAACAGATCGTGGGAACAGGTGATAGCAATGTGATCATATTTTTTCTTTCCCCATATACTGGTTGGAAAATGATAGTTAATTTGGAACAGCAGGGATTTGAACTACATGGGTCCATGTATACCTGGATTTTAAAAAATGGAAGTGTACAGTACTGTAAACATAATTTATCTTTCTTATGATTTTCTTAATATTTTTCTAATTTTAATAACATAGTATGTGTTAAATATAATAATACAAAATATGTGTTAATTGACTGTTCATATTATCTGTAAGGCTTCCAGTCAACAGTAGGCTATTAGTAGGTAAGTTCTGGGGGAATCAGAAGTTGTATGTGGATTTTTAACTCTGCAACCCTCACCCCTGAATTGAATTGTTCAAGGGTCAACTGTAGTCAGTATTTAAAATGATAATTTAGTTAATGCTTTCCTGAAGTAACGATACCTTTGATTTGATACTAAGAAATGTACTTATTGATATTTAATATGTTTCAATCTATTTTGTTTTCTTTTATATGTTTCCTTTAACAGTGGACTTCAGTTTTAATTAGAGGAACATATATGAGTATATGTTATTTTAAATCCATAGTTTGTGGTTTTTTTTACTATCTTTTCATCTAAACATCAAGAATTTATGTTTCATATATAGGTGTTTTGTTTTTCATCATTGCAGTTAATCTGGTTTTCTTTTTATTTTATTTGGGATACTTTTTCTAGATATTTTATACCTTTGAATATGTTATGGCTAAAAAGTAACTAGGAGAATGAACTACTCAGTTATTATTCTACTATCTCATATAATATTAGAAATGAGAATACACCACTAATTTTAAATACATAATTTCTTTTAAAAGTAAATTTCTAGAAAGTATACAAACTTAAAGATTGTATTTTGAAGTTTGACAGATTTTACAATCAGGCTAATATTTAATTATTGAATTCCTTGTCTGGCTGAATGATTTAGTGTGATTTTTGTGAATAAGCCATTAATTGGGATGTTGGTGTATGTTTCTTTTGCCCTACCAGGCATGTTGATTGCTGTGTACTCATCTTGTCTCCCCCCCCCCCCCCCCCCCCGTTCATTCTAAGTATTTAGTCACCTTGCTAAGAGTAGGTGAAAATAAAAGTTTAAAATAAGCTATAATTATATTTGGCATTGGTGATATATTGCTCTGACAGGGGAATGTAAATTGGATCTGGATATTATACAGAGTATTAAAGCTGACCTTCTAAGTTTAAGGTATGAAATTTGTTACTTTGTCACATGTGATCAGTGATATATTTTTTCTCTTTCAAGAAGCTTCTCATATTGAATTTTAGCAAAATACCTTTCTGCTTCCCTAGGCATTTATGTAAGATTATTTTGGATAATTAAAAATACTTTTCTTATTATAAAAAATGTAGGTTCACTACAAGAAAATACGATCATACACAAAAGTAAAATGAAAAAATGTGTAATATCACCTATTTAGAAAGGCACTATAATTTCTTGGGTGGAAGTGTGTGTCCACTTGAGGAAGTGTCCTCTTGTTTAATGCCGTTAGCTTTTTTTTTTTTTTTTTATTTACCTGAGGAGGATACATTTTCATTGATTTTAGAGAGAAGGAAGAGAAGAGAGAGACAGAGAGAGATGTGAGAGAGAAATATTGATCAGATTGCTTCCCGTATGTGCCCGACTGGGTATTGAACTCACAACGTAGGTATATGCCTGACTGGAAATTGAACTTGAAACCCTTTGGTGTAAGATGCTGCTCCAACTGACTGAGTCCCCTGGCCAGGGTTGTTTGTTAGTAATGTTAGTTAAAGCAGGAAATCATAAAATAAGTGACTCAAATATACCTAAATATTTTTATTTATTTATTTAAAATATAAATATTCATTTTAATTTTCTCTGAACATTTGTTAAGGAGCCTAGACCTTTTCTTGGAGTAGGTCCAGGCTGATTGCATAAAACAAACCCATAATGCATTGTGATCCTTGCATTGGTTTGGAAATGAACCCAACTGATTCTTGGTGGGAGCAGAAGCAAATGAATGTATGAAAGAGTAGAACATTAGCCTTGAGTGTTCATTATGCTATGGGTATTAGTGTTTCACACATGGAATGGAAACCAGCAGGTAATTGAATGAGTTGATTAAGTAGAAAATGACTAAGAATGTGTTTGTATAGCACCATGTACATGCACACATTTTTTGAAATGCACAAAAACATATTTTGAACAAAAATAAAAAATACACATTACTACTTTTTTTAAAGTTCTTTATTCTTTAATGTATTATATAATTCTCCTTTTTCCCCCATTGACCTCTCCCCGGCCATCCCCAACCCCCAGCACATGCCCCCCTTCCCATTCTGTGTCCATTGGTTATGCTCATATGCATGCATAACAAGTCCTTTGGTTGATTTCTTAACCCCTCACCTCCCGCCTTCCCTCATAGGTTGGACAGTCTATTCGATGCTTCTATGACTATGGTTCTGTTTTTGTTCTTTAGTTTATGTTGTTCACTATATTTCACAAATGAGTGAGATCATGTGATATTTATCTTTCTCTGACTGGCTTATTTCACTTAGCATAATGCTCTCTAGTTCCAATGCTGTTGCATATGGTAAGAATTCCTTATTTTTTACAGCGGTGTAGTATTCCATTGTGTAGATGTACCATAATTTTCTAATCCACTCATCTGCTGATGGGCACTTAGGCTGTTTCCAAATCTTAGCTATTGTAAATTGTGCTGCTATGAACATAGGGGTGCATATATCCTTTCCGATTGGTGTTTCTGTTTTCTTGGGTTATATTCCTAGAAGTGGGATTACTGGGTTAAATGGAAGTTCCACTTTTAAGTTTTTGAGGAAATGCCATACTGTTTTCCACAGTGGCTGTACCAATCTGCATTCCCACCAGCAGTGCAGGAGGGTTCCTTTTTCTCCATATCCTCGCCAGCACTTGTTGTTTTTGATTTGTTGATCATAGCCATTCTAACAGGTGTGAGATGATACTTCATTGTTGTTTTGATTTGCATCTCTCAGATGATTAGTGACTTTGAGTATATTTTCATGTCTCTTGGCCTCCCGTATGTCCTCTTTCGAAAGGTGTCTATTTAGGTCCTTTGCCCATTTTTTGATTGGATTGCTTATCTTCCTTTTGACTCCATCATAAAACTACTAGACTTAATAAATGAATTTGGCAATGTAGCAGGATACAAAATTAACACCCAGAAATCTATGGCTTTTTTATACACCAATAATGAACCCACAGAAAGAAAAACTAAAAAAACAATCCCACTTACCATTGCAACACAAAAATTAATGTACCTAGGAATAAATTTAACCAAGGAGGTAAGGGACTTGTACTCAGAAAATTACAGAACGCTAAAAAAAGAGATGGAGGAAGACATAAACAAATGGAAGAATATTCCATGTTCATGGATTGGTAAAATCAGCATCATTAAAATGTCCATTCTACCCAAAGCAATCTAAAGATTCAATGCAATCCTCGTTAAAATATCAATGGCTTACTTCAAAGATCTAGAACAAACTCTCCAAAAATTCATCTGGAATAAAAAAAAGACCCCAAATAGCTGCAGCAATCTTGAGAAAGAAGCACAAAGTTGGAGGTTTCACAATACCAGATATCAAGCTATATTACAAAGCCACTGTTCTCAAAACTGCCTGGTACTGGCACAAGAACAGACATATAGACCAATGGAACAGAACAGAGAACCCCAAAATTGACTCAAGCCATTATGCTCAACTAATATTTGATAAAGGAGGCAAGAGCATACAAAGGATAATCTCTTCAATAAATGGTGTTGGGAAAATAGGATGGATCCATGCAAAAAAAAAAAACACAAAAAACTAGACCATCAACTTAAAACATACACAAAAATAAACTCAAAATTGATAAAGGACTTAAAATGTAAGACTGGAAACCATAATAATCTTAGACGAAGCCATCGGCAGCAAAATAGCAGACATTTGTCGTAGCAATATCTTTACCAGTATAGATCCTAGGACAATGGAGACTAAAGAGTAAATAAACAAATGGGACTACATCAAAATAAAAAGCTTCTGCACAGCAAAAGAAACCATCAACAAAACAACAAGAAAGCCCACTGCATGGGAGAACATATTTGTCAATTATATTTCCAATAAGAGTTTACTCCAAAATTTATAGGGAATTCCTACAACTTACTACTTCTTTTTAACCTTAAGATGTATCAGCATCTTCCTATGTCAAGATTATAGGCATAGTTTTCTTTAATTCGGTATTTTTTTTTCTAGCTCCAGGCTAGGTTTGTAGGTAGTCACCTCCTTCAGCATCCTTTGTGTACTTTTGTCATAATGTTTACACACTTTTATTTATTATTTATTTTATTTTATTTTTCATTAATCCTTACCTGAAGATATTTTCCCCATTGATTTTTAGAGAGAGTGGAAAGGAGGGGGAGAGACAGACAGAGAGAGAGAAACACTTATTCATGAAAACAAATTGGGAAATAGGAATAGATGTTGTGGATTGAATTGTGTTCCTCAGAAAGTAATATTTAAGTCCTAATCTCCAGTACCTTGGAATGTGACCTTACTTGAAAAGAGGGTCTTTGCAGATGTAATTAATTACATTAGGTCATAAGGGAGTAGGGTGGGCTCTTATTCCAATATAATTTATGTTTCTATAAGAAGAAAAAAGACACACAGGAATTCATTCTATGATAGAAGCATGGGGATCTTGTATAAACAACTACCATCAGAAGCTAGAAGAGGCAAGAAAGGATTCTTACCCAGAGTTTCTGAGCAAGCCTGCTGACAGTTTGTTTTTGGGTTTCTAGCCTCCAGAATCCCACTTTGAGTCCCTTCATTATACAATTCTCAGAAAATAATACAGAGGGGTACTTTTGTTTACATAGAAAAATTAGAAGATTCTACAAAATATCCTAGAACTAATCAGTGAGATTAGCAAGATTGCAGGATTCAAGACAAACAAATATCAATTGTATTTTGCAAGTTCTAGAGAAAAAGTTCTAGAGATCTGCTATACAATAAGATGTATATAGTTAACAATACTGTACTCTATGTACACTTAAGTATTAAGAGGGTAAATTTATGTTAGGTAGTCTTTTTTTTACCTGAAAACCAAATCAATTGTATTTCCATATACTAGCAGTAAACTTTTGTAAAACATAATTTACTACTCAAAAACAAATACTCTGATGCTAATCTAAAATTATGTATATGACTTTTATGTTTAAGACTACAAAGTAATGAAGCAAATCAAAGAAGTTCCAAATAAGTGGAGAGATACCCCATGTTCATGAATGAACAGATTCGACTCCATTTGCTTGGTTATTCAAGTTGTTGGAAGCATTCAATTCTTTGCAGTAGTAGGACTGACATTCCTATTTCCTTGTTAGCTATCAATTTAGGGTTATTTCGCTTTTTTAATTTAATTTATTTTTTATTGATTTCAGAGAGATGAAGGGAGGGGGAGAGAGAGATAGAAATATCTATGGTGAGAGAGAAACATTGATTGGCTGCCTCCTGAGACTGCAACCAGGGCATGTGCCCTGATCAGGAATCCTGGTGCCCTCCTGGTTCATGGCTTGATGCTCAGCCATGGATAGACACTAGCCATGCTAGTTCAGCTTTTTGAGTCTACCTCCATTCCTTAGCTCATGTTTCTCTTTCTCCATCTTAAAAGTCTGGGAAGGCAGGTTGAGTCCTTCTCATATTTTGCATTTTTTTCCTCTTCTCATGTTACCCAGCTAGCAAAGTGTCTCAGCTTTCAAGAACCATGTAATTAGATTGGACCCATCTAGATAAGTAATTTCCCTATTTTAAAATGATCTGATTAGCAACTTTAATTCCATCTGCAACCTCAATTCCCTTTTTCATCCCTCTTTGCAATGCAGGCTTATATATTCATAGGTTTTGGTGTTAGGGCATGGCCATCTTTTTATGGGGAGGCAGAGGTGGGATTACTCTGCCTAACGCATTTGATCCTTTAATGACTTTTCATTGTCATGGCATTGTGTATAGTTTTTATAAAATCAAACTTCTTCCTACCTGCTTGGTTTTATCTCTGATATAGCCACGGTGGTTCTCAGTACAGACCCCATCTTTTATATTTAATGTCTTAGTATGTAATTCCTTCTACCTAGTTACCTCTCTTCCTTTGCATGACATCCTTCGAGACTCAGGGCAGACACCAGCTGCTTTGTTCCCAAGAGGTAGATGCTATACCTTCTGTTCCCTTAGCACCATGATTATAACACTTGTTATTGCATTATGGAAATAATCTTGCTCAACATTTGTTTCAGCCACTAGTCTCTGATCCTTTCATTTGCAGATAACATGTTTTATTCATTTTTGTGTTTCGCATATGTAGTACAGTATCGCGCACACAGTGAGCCCTTATTAAAGACTGGCTGACTTTGTTAATGAGCACGTGAACGTTAGTAGTAATGAAACTTCACCCTTCAAACAGCAGTCAATCAAGTCCTAAAGTGTGTCAGTCTTCAAATTCATCCTCTGAGGTTCAGTATAGATAAGTACCATTTTCAAAATCAGAATTGATGTTCCTGGTATGAAGTTTGAGGCAGGCTCAGTGATGCTGCATGGAACACATCATCTCTTTGTGCCTTTTTCTGTGTATGTAAAGTAAGGGCATACACCTGAGCATCACAGACCTAGATGTTCTTTCTAAGTGACCTTATCCTCTCCCTCTCTCTGTTCCTTCTAAATAAAATTGGAAGGAGATTCAGTTTCATTCTAAAACCATTTATTCAGTGTAGTCTGTCCCAGGTGCTGAAGATTTAAAGACAAATAAGAAATGGTCCCTATTCTCTCGGTGTATGGGCCAGGTAAGATTGCTTTTAAGATCTGGATTGCTTTTATTCCAGCTCTGACAATCTGTGATGCATTTGTCTTTCTCTCCCTTAGGGCACATTTAGGAAGATGCTAATAACTGGAACTTTAGTCTGTGGGAAACATACACTCATAGTGCTTTGTTTCTTTGGCTAGAAAGTAAAGCTGACACCTGACTGTTGCCTCTTCTGCTCAATGAGGTGACTGTATTTGCTTCATGAAGCCAATAATACTTTGGAAACCACTTTGTACACTTTTGCTTTCATCCTGTGTCTCTGGAAGTAATTACTGCATTTGAAAGCCTAAACTGCTTTGAACATTTAAAGGTGGTTTGAACATTTAATCCTAGAGACCTGTTCTACCCTCTCCCCCTTTCTGTTACCTCTTCACCTTTTCTTTTCTCTTACATTGAGACTCCTACTAGGAAGTGCTAAATGGTAATATATTTAGCAGTTTCTCTTGAAGCAATTACAAGAAAAGGGTTTGATATTTCCTGTTAAAGAATTTTAAGAGGTAGATTTTATGTTAAATTATTACTTAGCACATTACTTTTGTTTTTTTTTAAAGCAATTTTCCCCCAATACAAATGCCATACTAATCTCTATGCCATTTCTGTTCATGAGGAAAAAACATTTGCACAATGCTTATTCATCCATGAATGCAGTTTGTAGTTAACCCACGTAATGCCTGGCGCTACTGTGCTGACAGGCACAGAATAAACAATACAGATTTTGTTTCCTGAAGATTGATCATTTATGGATCAGTTGATAATTTTTTTCCAGGTTGCTTCTTACACTGATGATGAGAAATTTTTTACTTTTGTTGAAAGCTATGGATTTCAATAAACCTCTGTCAGGACTGCAGACCTACCTACTCAATATCACTTTTTACCTTGAACATCTTTTCCAGAGAGATAGGAACTGATATTTGCCCCATTCTTAAAAATCATATTGCTGAAAATAGTAGGGGTGGGGGAGAAGGTTTTGAGAGAAGGGGATTGTGGGTGACAACTTGTTAGTACAACAGTATGTTGGCCTTGCATATTTTTTTGGAAAACAGGGAGACTTTTTATGCCTATTTATTTTGTGTTTGATTATTTTTCAATGAATACATTCATCAGCTTCCTTTTTGTGTTTAAAAATTATAGTGTTTCTTTTGTTATCAGGCATCCTAGTTTCCTCTCTTCACACCCTGTTCCACTTTTCTTGTTTTTATGTTTTATGAAATGTAAAATGTAAGTTGCCTTTGATAAGACTGTTGCCAACCTCTGATTTTATGGTTGTTGATAAATTACTTCCCACCATGATTTAAAAGAGTGTAATATAAAATTCTTAGGTATGATGCCTCTTTATATTCAACTTTGTTTTATAGAGAATTAGTTTATGTGTAATAGGCATGAATGGATGTAAGTTTTACTATAAAAATATATATTATTGATTTCAGAGAGGAAGGGGAAGGGGGAGAGAGATAGAAACATCAATGATGAGTATCATTGATTGGCTGCCTCCTGCACGCCCCCTACTGGGGATTGAGCCCGCAACCTGGGCATGTGCTTTTGACCGGAATTGAACCCAGGACCCTTTAGTCCAAAGGCTGACGATCTATCCACTGAGCCAAACCAGCTAGGGCTGTAAGTTTTACTTTAATGATTCATATTCTACAATGTAGAAGAGAGGTATCTAGTGGGTTCAGAAATAGTTGATTTGAGAACTTCTGTGGGCTTCAATATTCTTGTCATAGTTGTTATATTAGTGGTGATAAATTTTTAAAATAGCTATGTTCTATTATTAATCACTCTGACCAGAAGACATATCTTGAATTCTCTGGATTGATATGCTTTCTAAATTTTATAGTAGACTTCCAGATAAGCATATTAAATGCAACAAAGTCTTTTTGTTATATTAGCATAATTTGTGTATTTTGGCATAAGGCAGTTTTAGGAATAGTAACTTTATTGTCCACAATGATTGAAGGTGATAGTAGTATGAATCATCCTAAACCATTTATATTAGCTTCAGAATGTCTTTATAGATATACTTTTGAATATGAGATTGTTGACAATTTACTTAAAACACTGAAGTCCCACTGTGAGGTACTAACACAGGAGGGCCTGATGTCCACACATCTCAGTGCCAACCCAAGAAAACTCTCCAATTCCTCCTGATGTGTTTGATTTCAAGCTTCCCTGCCGCATGTGAAATAAGAATAAATACAGAATAGGGGTCAACAAGGCAAACAGTTAATGGGATGCCGTAGGGGTTTTCAAGAAACATAAAAGCAGGAATTGAAATGCCTACAGGTAATGTCTGTTGCTGGTAGTGCAGAGTAAACTTCACTTTTGAAGTAGCATTCTGTTTTGGAAACACCAACTTCTATTTAACTTTTCCCCCCTTAACTATGATAATGATCTTCCATGTTTTTTACAGGGGAGTATCTTTACCATTTAACTGCATTATTGAATAGTTATTCCATGGTTTTCACAGAAAAGAGATGAGTAAAAATAATCTGACAAGAGTCTGCCAATCTAAATCGCAAATTGCTTTTTTTTGAAGGGGGAGCTAAAATCAGAAATTCTGAGGATTAATAGGTGATTAAGCTGTGTTCATAGATGGGTGCAAAATGAAGGTGAATTTTTAAATATTTTTATTTTTTATATAAAATGTTGCATTTGGTTTTTACCCTTATTTTCATGGGCTATATTATACTAGAGGCCCAGCACACGAAATTCATATGCAGTTATGGTCCGTAGGCCTGGCCTGCGATCAGGGCCATCTTCCCCAGCTGCCCGCAGCCAGCCCTGCACCCACAGTTCCCCATTTGCCATTGGGTGATCGGTGTCTGACATAGTGACTGGTCCAGCGGTCGTTCTGGTTATTCTGCCGTTAGGGTCAATTTGCAAATTACCTTTTTATTATATAGGATTGTATTTTAAGTAAGAAAATGTTATTATATCCTGGTATATGATTTAAACTTGGTTTTTATTGTTTATAATGTGCTGTTTTTCATTATTGGATGAAATTTTGTTTTTAACATTCCATTTTTCAAAGGCCACACACATAGACACACAAATCATACACACAAACACACACACAAACACATGTATACAAAGAAATATACACACATATCTTTTTCTTCTCCACTTTTTTAAAGAGATTGTTACCATTTTATTTATTGACTTAGGCTTTCTAAATCACCACTGAAAAATTGTATTTTTTTCTATGAAGGTAGTTTTTCTATAACCAAGGTGAGTTGTTGTCTATTGGCAGTAATGTCCTAATTACATGCAGTACTGTGACTGACTATATCTGTGGATTTATGGGAGTATAGAGGTGGTTTGGTCAGGATGAAAATATGCACTTAAAAATAACTAGAAGTTTTTTAAAAAAACCAATTGAACTTTGAAACTTAGAAAATTCTTAACATTTATAAGGATGCATACCACTGACTTATCCCATTTTTGCTCCTTCTGTCACAAATAAGACTATGAATTATGAATGATTTTTGTACAAGGTGTTCTTACATTGTGGTTTTGAGTCGAATATAACAGTTGTAAAATATTTGTGATAGTATTATTGTATTATGCCAAACTTTGAATACTGACTTAATGCATAACTACCTCTTTCCTCTATTTTTTAGTTGGGTGGAGAGCTTTGGACGTGAGGGGCTCGGATTATTACTGGACATTTTGGAAAAACTGATTAGTAGCAAAATGTAAGTGTTGCTAATTATTTTCACTTAAGCTACATTTGCATGTCCATTTATAATTCTAACAGTGATATCTTTTATGCCAATACAGACAAGAAACCATTGTTAAGAAGAATCAGCACAGAGTCATACAGTGTTTAAAGGCTTTGATGAATACACAGGTATTACATGATTAATCATAATGTATTCATTTTCCTCCAGTTCTTCTAGAATTTTTAAGAATTAGAGTTATGTGATAAAGAATTTACACGTAAGTGATGTGTTGATTTAATGTGCTGTTTAGTACACACTGGAAAAAGTACAGAATTGTTTGAAAATCAGCTATCACCCAGCAGAGAAACTTGGGTATGAATGGACCTTCTTCTGGCACTTAACTCCTCATGTGTAGATTAATTTTCTCTCCTTTCTTTCCTCCTTCCCTCCTTCCCTTTCTATCCTTTTTGTTCTTCCCTTTCCTTCTCACCCATTCCCTCTACTCCCTCTATTTCTCTCTTTTAATTTTCAGAACTGTAGCATTAATCAGTTTTGAAATCATGTATGGTTATTAAATGTGGTCAGCAGTAATATTTATTACCAAAAAATCAATTTGGAAAGACTTAATTTTATAGTTTATGGATCTACCTCTACAATGCAGGTAGCAAAAGTGGATATACAGGTCCCAGAAATGGGGCAGTGATGCTTAATACAAGTACTATTCAGACGAAGAGTAATATGACAGGTCTGTAGAGTTTGCGTATTTAAAGTGAATACATTAGAAGAAACACTTTAAGCTCTTTACTGAAGTTAGGATTTCTGAACAGTGTTTCATTTATACCAAGTATGTCAAACTCAAAGGCTAACACAGGCCAAACAAATAAGGTTTAAGTTTATGTGGGCTGCAAAAAAAAACAAAACTTTCATTTTTATAGAAACATAGGTTTATTTCGATAGACACATGCTGAATACAAAGGGCTGAAATAAATGAATAATCATTAACATAAAATAATAGAACATTTTAATAAAAATTAATATTTTTTTCTTGAACATTAACTTACCAGACACTGAATAACGCAAATAAACCTATTTTTCCTGTTCTCTGAAAGTGAACTATTTCCTGTTGCGCACACCAAACAAGTCAGTACAAGACTAATGACGGACGTGGCAATTGGCTGCTAAAATATTCCCTGCTAGAATTAGTGGAGAGAAATGGTGCGCCTGTGCATAAAGTGTGTAAGGGAAATGTATGCAACACGATTGTAGTAATCAGTCATTAGCGAACATTGTAGTTCATTAATAATTATGTATAACAGGATATTGTAAAAATTAAGTTATGAAATTTTTATTAAGATGTTTCTTACATACTGTTATATTTGCTGTGCTGCAAAAATATTCCTTGTGGTCGCATGCGGCCCATGAGCCGTGAATTTGACATGCTTGATTTACACTGTTAATTGAAGAAATTTCTCTATCCCATGCTATATCTTTAGCTCCAGTATCTAAACACATTTACCTCAGGATGTGTAAGTAATGATAGTGGTTTTAGGAGCTGGAGAGGAGATTGTACTTATGGTGGTATGATGATTTGTGGTTTATAGCAAAACTTTTTATATTTCTGATTAATTTTATTTTTAATATTTTGCCTTATTCTCATGTTTAGAATAAACCTTTAGGAGACTTTACACCTAAGTATTAACATTTAAATTATTAACATTATTTTATATATTTTTTCCTAAATGTAGCAAATATTTATGTTTTCTAATTATTTTTATTTTACTGAATTATTTATGTATTTTTCGGCATTTCTGAAGCTAAGTTTTCTATTTTTAACCAATGAAATATTTTCCTCCTTTCTTCCCCCTTATAATAAGATTTTCAAGGGACATAGCAATCACAAGTCTTTTTTTTGTTCTGTGAGAAGTAGGTTTTAGATATTTTGTAAAATATGTTGTAAGAATAAATGAATAAAAGACTCAGAAACAGCAGGGAGAGGGCTTTTCCCATTGTGAGTACATAGTAGTGCTTTATGGGCTCCTTTTAAAGTGAAAATATAGAAATTGAAGATTTCACTAGTACTGGAAAGTCTGAGAGTAGAGAAAATCCAGAAACCTTTTTTTAAACCAGAGGGGTAGGTACATCATAATTTGAATTTGAAAAGTGTATCATGCTTAAAGTGAGATGGCGTATTGAAGACAGTATTTCTACTTGATGTGAGACTGAATTAGAGAAGAATTAAAGTTTGTATTTATATTCTAGTGAATATAATGTAACTTCTTAAAATAACATTGTGTTGCTTAGAGTTTGTATATGTGAGCTGAAATAATTGCTATTTGTATTTATTGATAGCACTTGTGCTAATAAGAATGAAAAGTTAAGTTATTGACACTTATAATTAGTATCATATATACTGTCTAAAATTTTTGATAAAGGTTTTTATTTTTTCCCAAGGCCTGTTGGTGATTTTCCCTATACCTCACTGAGCAGTCTTTGTAAGAGGTCCCTGAATGATGACCAGTGTATTTTTTAGGAGGCAAAAATGTGGTACCTTATTTTGTACTAGTAATTGTGTATATAATTAATAAGCAAATTTGATAATATCATATGAAAGTGAATTTCTTATAACTCTATATTGGACTAACACACACATATATATATATTTAATATTTTTATTGATTTCAGAGAGGAAAGGAGAGGGAGAGAGAGAGATAAACATCAATGATGAGAGAGAACCATTGATTGGCTTCCTTCTGCATGCCCCCTACTGGGGATCTAGCCCACAACCCGGGCATGTGCCCTTGACCGGAATCTAATCCAGGATCCTTCAGTCTGCAGTACAGTGCTCTATCCACTGAGCCAAACCAGCGAGAGCATGGACTAACTAATATTTTTAAATGGAAAAAGATTGTGAATATTAGTAAGAAAATAAAAGTTTGGATGAAAAGTTAATTTATTTAAATTAAAAGGTAATAAGAAGAGGGGCTTCCTTCTGGTCAGTTAAATTTTGGCGTGTGGCTTTGAGTTGTACGCCCCTAGCAAGGGTGCTTTACTCCTGAAGCCAGCCCCACTCCTCACAATGTCAGTGCCACTGGGATTAACTCACTGGTGTGTGGGTGGGGAGGGGTAGGGGACTTGTTCTGCACCAGTATACATGTAGTGTTGGGCATCCTGTACAAGAGGTATTGACCTTCCCCTACCTAACACTTCTTCGTTGTCCTGAGATTCCATCTATTAGGTAATAATAGGCCTCGTGTAGAATGCAGATGGAACCTGTTAGAACCCATGGATTTTCATATAATCCAGAGTGGATCTTTGACATTCAGTGGAGAGACATCCTTAGATCATCCACAATTTGTCACCACCTCTCTAAACTTATAATAATCTTCATTTAATGCACTTTCCATGCCAGCACTGGTGAGTTGACTATTTCTCTCACAGATTAGAGTCAACATTTTTTGTTTTCCTTTGCTTTGTGTTTTAAGTAATTGAATGAGTAATTTTACACAAGTGGGCAGTAATTCTATCTTTAGTTCTAGATACTGAATAGTTATAATCTGGCCTCATTCCAGACTTAAAATGATAACTGCACATTTTTACATTAGCAAAAATCAGAGAATAGCGCCTGTGATGGAGCTTTGGGGATCACAGGATAGTGATTACAACTATGAGATCAGAGAACACTCCTACCCTTCATATGTGATGGTTTAGGGCTTGACAGTGAAGGTAGGTAGTATAACTTGGGAGAAATCAGTATGAAAATTCTTTGTTTGGTTGGAGGAGCCACAGGATTATCTTTCCAGAAGGACAGGCACTGGCTAAGGATAACCAGGTGGGTGGGAAATGAGGGGGAAATGCCGGTGGCAAGCTTTTCTCAATCCTCAGGCTTCTTAGGACACAGCCAGTCCCATGGTTCTTGGTAATCCTTGACTGATTGACTTTTTGAATTGGATCTAAGTGGTACTTTGTAAGCCTCTGACAGTTTTCTGGAATGATTATCAAGGCATATTATGTAGTCTCTGGCCCTATGCCTGCCTTTTTATTCTTTTCTTATAGGTATGAAACAGCCATGGCAATCACAAAAGTGAGCATTTCCTGACCATTCTAGTTATTTCTGTAAACTTCTCTTTATCATCAACAAGGCAGAGAAGTCTTCTTAAAAAATATACTTTTATTGATTTTAGAAAGAGAAGAAGGGTAAGGGATAGAGAGATAGAAACATCAATGAGAGATAAACATTGATTGGCTGCCTCCTGCACGCCCCTTATCAGGGATTGAGCCCCAAACCCAGGCATGTGCCCTCACCAGCAATTGAACTAGTGACCTCTTGGTTCATGGGTTGACTCTTCCCAACTGAGCCACAATGGCCGGGCAAGACTGAAAAGTCTTTCCCAAAATCATTTCCTGGTGCTTTTGATCCTTTTGTTTATCCTTCCTCCTTTGTACCTGTGTTCCCTAAATAGTAGTGTAAGGCAAATGCAGTATTTTAGCATAGGGTGAAGGTTTCTTTATATAAATGACATTTACAGTAGGAAAGTTATAACTGAAGTTTCATAACACTCAAAACATTTGGTCTAAGCTTGTTATAGATTCAACCTTGATATTTATATCTAGTACTAATTTTGAGTGTGAGCCATAGTTCATAGGTTTATAATTGGGATAAGGCCCTTTTTAATTCTTAGGAGTAACTAATCAACCAATTTCTTACTCTTTAGAGCAGTGGTTCTCAACCTTCCTATTGCTGCGACCCTTTAATACAGTTTCTCATGTTGTGGTGACCCCCAATTTCATTGTTACAAATTGAACATAATTAAAGTATAGTGATTAATCACAAAAACAATATGTAATTATATATGTGTTTTCTGATGGTCTTAGGCGACCCCTGTGAAAGGGTCGTTCGACCCCCAAAGGCGTCTTGACCCACAGGTTGAGAACCGTTGCTTTAGAGGATCCTCTGGGATGCATGGTAGATAAATAGCATTGTTTTATTGATTCTCTTCATTCTTTATGGTTTAATATTTTTCTTCCATAGATTGTAAAGGGGCCTTAAGAGATGTATACATCATTAAATTAAAACATTAAGTCATTAACATCACTTCTTATCTTCGAATTGGATTTGACATCTTGGCAGTAGCAATCAAACTTTATCCTTATCCCAAATCATCCCATTTTTATAATGTGTTTACAACTACAGTGTTTTTCTGATGATACAATATTATTTCGATCAGAATACATATATTCCTTATGGCAGTTTCTATATGGTATGTGCCCATATCATCCTTCAGCTTTTGCCCTTTTATGAACTAGGGGCTACTCTCTGGGCCTAACCAGTGGTCAGCAAACTCATTAGTCAACAGAGCCAAATATCAACAGTATAACGATTGAAATTTCTTTTGAGAGCCAAATTTTTTAAACTTAAACTATATAGGTAGGTACATTGTTATTAACTTAATTAGGGTATGCCTGTGCCACGTCTCCCGTCACCTGACTGACACCCCCCACTTCTTCTAATGCCACTTCTTCAAAATAGACTCGCCTAGGCCGAAATCCGACTTCTGTGCATGGGCCATGAAGTTTCAATCGCACTGTACGTGCGCGCCCGCAGGTGGTATTTTGTGGAAGAGCCACACTCAAGGAGCCAAGGAGCCGCATGTGGCTCGCGAGCCGCGGTTTGCCAACCACTGGCCTACACTGTATAATGTGGTTGCTGTATGTATGTGGCTAGTCTGAGCTGAGATGTGTTATAAGTGGAAAATGCATACTAGACTTTGATTACTCAGGGGAAAAAAAAGTAAAATGTCTCATCAGTGAATGTTTTATTTTGATTCTATGTTGATAACATTTTGGATATATTGAAATAGTTCTATTAAAACTAGTTTGGGTTTTTGCTTGTAAATTTTACACTACACATGCAGTTCACAGTATATTTCTCTGGGTCATTGTGCATGTATTAATGGTCATATATCGCTTACCGATCTTCTACCTCATGAAGGATCCTTATGGCCTTAGTATCTACTTCCGTATCTGACTCTTTATTATGTGTCTCTGTTGGGAATTCTCAGCATTTTAGTATGCTTCTCTCTTTTTCTAGTGGTCACTTATCTATGTTAATAATTATCAGTCATTGTTGTTTTAAAATCACTTTTGAGTGGTTTTCTGGATTTGGTTGATTCTCATAGTTCTTGATGTAAAGTGTATATTTCTATGAATTCTTTTAGGATGTTATACATTAGTTAGTGTATACATTCTTTACTAAGTATAAAAATATATTATCTTATAAACATTTTTTAATAACTACTTTTTCTTCAGAACACTATTTTATGAAACTGACTGTTAACATTTAACCTCTTATTTCCACAATGTTCTAGTATGGTTTAGAAAGAATTATGAGTGAAGAGCGGAGTCTGTCTTTACTGGCCAGGGCCATCGATCCCCAGCAGCCCAGTGTGATGACAGACGTGGTGAAGCTCCTCTCCGCAGTGTGCATCGTGGGGGAGGAGAGCATGTGAGTCTTCTCAGCTCATTTTTCTTCTCATGTAATGACTTAATACAATGGTAGTTACTTAATGTTTCCATTATCGGTTGTGTTTTAGTCTAGAATTTAAGGAAATGAAGTATACTTAAGCAACTGATTTAGATTCATATAGACTGAAAAACTGACACCTTCATCTTATTTATTTTAAACTGGTCTGAACTCAAAACCTAAATACATATTCTAATTGAAGATTTTGAAAATATATACTAATGAGTTCTGCTTTGTATGTGATTTTTTTCCAGATAGAATTAATTCAAAGTGTAGGTCATGTATATTCCCTTATAAAAGCAAATATAGTATTTGAAAGTCTGTATGTAAGGCAGATTTAGAAAGTTATATAAAGAAGTGTATTTTACTGGTTGAGGATATTGTATTTTACTAGCTTTCGACCATAAAATATATGCTAAAGTTTTTAAATACAATCTTCACAGGAGGGGTGGGAGTAGGGAGGAAGGGTCAGTGGGTAGAAAAAGGGGGGACAACTATAATTTTTTCAACAATAAAGATAAATTAAAAAAAATACATTATTCACATCTTAGGGCTGTAACTAAAAGACCATTACATACATATTAAAATATAATTATTAAAGATGAACTATTTTTATACAGAAGATTGGCAGTTCTTATTACAAGGAAGCATTTAAAATGTTTGAAAATTTTTTTTAAAAAAAGAGTAAAGCTATAAAAACCAAACAACCAAAAGAACAAGCAAATAGCCCTTTCATATTTGGGTAGGCAGAGCCCTGCAGTGGCATCTCCTGCACACATTTGAACATTGTCCTTGTGATCCTGTGCCGGAAGCCGGTCTATCCTTGCTGCTTGACACAGTCGCTGCAGGAAAGAAACATCTGCACAGCATATGTTTCAATGGACCTGGCATATATAGCATACTGTTCTTAATATGTTTGCTCCCTTTAGCGCCATGTGTTTTAACCAAGGTCACCTCTCTGAGAAAGGTTGTTTCCCCAGGTGGGGATCTTTCCCTGAGGTTAGGGAGGGGATACAACCCCTTAATTAAGTGCCAGGCGGGTAGTTAAGCTAATAATCTTTACTCCCTGGAATGGAGATAAGAAATGCCCTAACCTTTGTAATAGAAATTGACAGGATTAAAATCGGCTGGTATAAATACGAATGTAACAACACAATAAACATCAGAACCTCATCAGTTCCTAACCAGAGCTTCGACCAGAACTTTGGCTGGAAATCCTGGCTATAGGTCCTGACTAGGCTGCTGATCAACTGAAGGCTGTCTTCGTGTCATTGCTTCTTCGCCGACTCCGTCCACACCTTTGGGGACCCCTGGACCCGCTGGGATTGGACCCCAGCAACTGGCGCCCAACGTGGGGCACGAACCTACGACCCTGAGATTAAGAGTCTCATCTCTACCGACTGTCCAATCCCAGCGGGTCCAGGGGTCCCCAAAGGTGTGGACGGAGTCGGCGAAGAAGCAATGACACGAAGACAGCCTTCAGTTGATCAGCAGCCTAGTCAGGACCTATAGCCAGGATTTCCAGCCAAAGTTCTGGTCGAAGCTCTGGTTAGGAACTGATGAGGTTCTGATGTTTATTGTGTTGTTACATTCGTATTTATACCAGCCGATTTTAATCCTGTCAATTTCTATTACAAAGGTTAGGGCATTTCTTATCTCCATTCCAGGGAGTAAAGATTATTAGCTTAACTACCCGCCTGGCACTTAATTAAGGGGTTGTATCTCCTCCCTAACCTCAGGGAAAGATCCCCACCTGGGGAAACAACCTTTCTCAGAGAGGTGACCTTGGTTAAAACACATGGCGCTAAAGGGAGCAAACATATTAAGAACAGTAAGCTATATATGCCAGGTCCATTGAAACATATGCTGTGCAGATGTTTCTTTCCTGCAGCGACTGTGTCAAGCAGCAAGGATGGACCAGCTTCCGGCAATCCTGCTGTGACTGGTGACTGTTGAACCACTCAATTTGGACCCTATTTGAAGAGTCCACAGGCAGCACTCAGCCCTGCCCCTCTGCCCCATTTGCAACTGTAGAGAGTGTCAATGGATGAGACTGTCTACTGCAGTCCCTGCATGCAAAGCCAGGCATACAGCCTCAACACTTTCCATTTCCCATTTCAAAAAGGCCACATTAATTTTGGTGTAGGAACCTAAGAGCAAACTTAATGGTTATTTATTTTATTATTTATTTTTTAATGTGGTGACATTTGTTAATAAAATTATGTAGGTTTCAGGGGTACAATTCTATAATGCATCATTCGTACATTGTATTGTATGTTTACACCCCAATTCAAGTTTCCTTCCAGACTGAATTTAATGTTGACACGTAAGGTACTTCTGTGCTCTCTCTCTCCCTTCCTGTCCCTCCTCTTCTTTCTGCGTCTTCCTCCTTCCTATGCTTCCCTCCTTCCTTTGTCCTTCTCTCACATTTCTTTTTCTTCTCTTTCCTTTCTCTTTTCCTTTATCCCTTACTTCTTCCCTTTTCTCTTCTTTTCCTCTCCTTTTTCTTTCTTTATCCTCTGATTTCTCTCCTATTCTCCTTCCTCTTTTCTTAGCTCCATATTATTTTTATTATTTTTTATTTGAGAATAGGACTCAAAATGATGTGAATTACTCTTAGGACTACATGTCTATGTCCACAAACTATGAAACTCTGTGACCTTCTACAGTATGCCAGTTTCTATTGCACAGCTATTTTTAAATCAGGAGCAAGTATATTTCTTGCAGCACTTATTTTTTATATTTGACTATTATTTCTTATCACTGTATATTTTTGGCTACCAGACCTTCAGTTATTATATTTGAGAGGAAGTAGAGTGTAGTGGTTAAAAGCATTTATATGGTGCTTACTACATAGACTATATCGTTTTAGATCTTTGCATAACCATTTAGTGGATGTGAGACAAATTGCTTAACCTTTTCAGCCTCTGTTGCCTTATCTGTAATATGGGATAATGGTAATAACTACTTCATAGAATTATATACAATAAAATGAGTTGTTATTTGTAAATTGGTTCAAAAGTGCCTGGTGTACAGTAAGCACTATATAAATGCTTGACGAATATACATCATCATAGGATTATTATGAGGAATAAATGGATCAAAATAACATGCTTAGAGCTTGATACATGCTATTTAAACTGCTGATACATACTGAGAAAGCCATTTAAAAAATGTTATTTACTGCCTGGAAGTAGTGACTTCAGAGTTTATTAAATTAAGCAATTAAGCTATGGCATTTGGGTTATTTGTTGCTTGCAATTTAATTAGTAAATCCAAAATTTCCTATAGCCTTGAAGATGTTTTAGAAGCTTTAACATCAGCTGGAGAAGAAAGAAGAATCGACAGGTTTTCTTCTATTGTGGAAGGTCTTCGGCACAATTCAGTTCAACTGCAAGTAGGTTTCATGTGTATCATACACATTTATTTGGAACTGTTTTCTGACTTTTATATTGAACACTATAATATGAAATCTTGCATGCCATATACTATTTTTAGCATTTTTACGAAGTGTATAGAATTTCAATTCTACATCATAATTTTTCTTACAGATGCAACTTGGTATACATCTGCAGTTATTTCCGTAGGTTACTTTCCTAGAAGTTGACTTACTAGGTTTCTCTGTAAACTATATAATTATAGTCCCACAAATTGTTTATTCTATGTTAGTCTCATAAGTTTATTATTATAATTTTGAAGAGATTTTTGCAATTTCTCATTATGGCTCCTCATTGTATTAGTTTTTTATTTCTGAAAAGTTGAGAGTTTACATGAGTAATAATTTGGTGCAAGGTATACTTATTTAGATTTCCAAAATTATTTAAGTGCTACCCAAAAGTCAATTTAGAATTAAACATTATAGTATCCAAGTTGCATGCTAATATTCATTTAATTTCTCCTTAAGCAAAGAAAAATGATGAGTTTTTATACCTGTAATTATTGTTATAATCATTGCTAATCAAGTGTGACTATATTTAAGGCAATATTGATAAAAAAAATTTATGGCAAAAAAATTAGAATATGTTAGGAACTGTAAAATTAAGTTTATTATGACATTTTAAAACAAATATTTTATTGATTTTTTATAGAGAAGAAGGGAGAGGGGACAGAGAGTTAGAAACATCGATGAGAGAGATCGATCAGCTGCCTCCTGCACGCCCCCTACTGGGGATGTGCCCGCAACCCAGGTACATGCCCTTGACCGGAATCGAACCTGGGACCCTTCAGTCCGCAGGCCGACGCTCTATCCACTGAGCCAAACCGGTTCGGCTATTATGACATTTTTGATGATGGTATTTGCGCCGATGACATTTCTGATGGCAGTGCTTTTGAAGAATCCTGTTGTGATTTGTTTCTTTGGGCATTAGGCAGGCATGGAGATGTGCTGTGGTCCCTGTTGCAGAGGTCCAGTTAATGGGGCCTCTGGGAAAGGGCCCCTCTTACTTCCCTGGGCTAATTGGAGGGCCTATACGTGAGGATCTGGGATGTGTCATCCACCTCGGACACAGGCCCTGCTCTCTCACTTGCCTGGTGTGTGAGGGGCTTTTAATTCATACATCATTACTCTCCTTTCCCTTGTTTTCTTCTTTTATTTACCTGTCCCCATGTTTCCTCTTCACCACAAGTCTAATGCATAAACCAAAAGAAACTTCATAAGGAAAAACTAAAGGATTACTTTATGTGAACTTTCCTCCAGTACTCATTTATTTTTTTCCATATATAATATTTGTGCAAATATCAATAGAATATTGGATTAATATTGGTTATTTATGCACTACATTAGAGATCATGTCTAATTTTAAAAATCTCATTTGTGAAATGTAATTCTCACATGTAAACTTTACATACTTTTTGCATCTAGTCACACACACAGTATAGACATGGGAGGTGTAGTGTATTGAGATCAAAGGAATAGACTTCTGAGTCAGGCAGGCTTGAATTTTAAGTCCCAGCTCTTCACATCCTATCTGTGTGACTCTGGTTCACTTCCTAAGCCTCTTCTATAGCTCAGCTTTCTCAGTTGTAAGATGGAGATAATATTAATACCTAGTTCATTGTTGATGCAAGGATTACATAGGATAATGTATTTAAAATGCTTAGTGTAGTGCTTGGTTCTTTTGCAGAACTGTTGAGTTAAAAGCCAGCTTTAGAGAGTAATTTTGTTAAATTAAACAAAGTCAGTGGAGAGTGGAGATTGAAAGTGATCTTCATTTTTTTTTTTTTCAGGAAAATTACCAGTGTTGATATTAAAATTGGTATTTAACTATACAACCCAGTAATTACACTCTTGAATATTTATCCCACATTTATGAAAATTTATGTTTTCACAAAAAGCCGTACACAAATTTTTGTGGCATCTGATTTGTCATAGCCCCAAACTGGAAATAACCCAGATGTCCTTGAACAGGTGATTGGTTAAACAATGGTGCAGTCATTCCATAGAATACTACTCAGAAACAGAAAGGAGTGAACCATTGATATATCCAATTTGCATGATCTCCAAAGAATTACCCTGATTGAAAAATGCCTATTCTAAAAGTTTACACATTCTGTTATTCCTTTTATATGACATTTTTCAAATAACTAAGTTATAGAGATGGAGACAGTTTAGTAGCTGCCAAAGGTTTGGGATGGGGTCTGAGAAAGTGTTGAGTGTGACCACAGGTAAGTAGCAGGAGGGAGTCTTGTGTCATTGAAACAGTTGTGTGTCTTGATTGTGGTAATGGATATATAAATGTACCCATGTGATAAAATTTCATAGAACTGTACATAAGCATAAAGCTGGTATAATCTGAATAAGCTCTGTGGATTGTACCAATTCCAACTTCCTGGTTTTGATATCCTATATAATAGAGTGTAGTATGCAAATTGTCCCCTTCACTGAGAGTTGTCCAGGAGTTTGACCAATGGGCAGGGCCGGCTGGGGGAAGGGAGGGAGGCCCCAGTGGTGGCAGGTGACCAGGGGAAGGGAGGGAGTACCTGGCTGGCAGCCGGCAGCTGCTAGGGACCCTACCAGTGCATGAATTTCGTGCACTGGGCCTCTAGTTGTACTATAATACAGATGTTACCAAGACTTGAAGAAATTTAAAATAAATATGTCTAAAGACTTGATATGGTTTTGAAGTGATTTCTTTTTTTAAATAGCCTTATTCAGATGAAATTCACATTATATAATTTGCCCACTACAATTTAGTGTTTTTATGTTTATTCGCAGAGTTGTGCAACCTTCATCACAATTTTAGGCCATTTTCATCACCCCCAAAAGAAACTCCTCATCCCTTACCCATCATCCTTCATTACCCCTGTTCTCCCAATCATTAATATACTATCTCTATAGATTTTCATATTCTGGACATGTGGTATAAATGAAATCATACAATTTCTGGTCCTTTGTGACTGGCTTCATGTTCATAACATGTATCAGAATTTCATTTTTTTATTGCAAATAATATTCTATTGTGTAGATGTGTACTGCATTTTGTTTTTCATTTGTCACTTGGTGGACATTTGAGTTGTTTCTACTTTTTAGCCATTATGAAAAATGCAGCTACAGATATGTGTGGAGAAAATTTTTTTAATGACTGCTTATTTGCCATATTTAGTGTAAGGGGATAAGGGTGGAGAGGAGTAGGACTAGTTGTAATTATATTTTCTTTTATGGTTAGAAGTGTTCTTATTGTTTTGATGCTCTGTAAACATTAAAATAAATTTCTTGATATTGTACTTAAGGTTTAATTTCCATTGAGAAATGAAAGGTCATTGTAGCATCACTTAAATTCATTTCTTTCTCAAATTTTGGATAAGTTCAGGTTAAATTTGCATGCTCTTGATTAAGAATATAGACAGTGGAAAACAATAGTTATTTCTTACCATTTTGTTGTGGGGTTTTACTCTCTCATTGAGGTTTCTCATTATTATGAAGCCTAATGTGTGGAATAGCTAGGAGGTGGCAAGCTTAAGTTAAAAGAGGTTCCATTTTCTAGATAGCTAACTTGGGGAGGTGGGGAGTGAGTAGATTCTGTTTTCTAGGATTGCTGATTTTGCTCTATTATGTTTAAAATGATGAAGCAGCACTTTAGTAATATCTAAAAATAATTTCCTTTTTAGTACTTCTAAATTTTCTACAATATAAAGTATATTTTAAAATTAGCCTGGTTATCAGTTTTCCCATAAAAAACTATTTCTCTGAGTACCCATTTTACTTTATTAGGTCTATAATTTTCATTTATTAAAATGTACTAGTTTGAATGATATTAGCAGATTACCAAATTAGAATGAAAAGTTGTTTGTCACTGAATGAAATAGAACCCAATTGTTTGCTTTTAAATTGGAGGAAATGGGTGGTAATAAAAGAAAAAAATCATTATTCTTGCAAAGTATATTTATAACAAAGTTCTTTTAAAAGGAGGATTGTTAGATTTTCTTGAGTCTGATAATAATGAAGATAATTTGACTGTTATGATTCTGATAGAATGAACATACTTGTACTGCCCTGCGGTGGTTCCCCCCCAACCCCCACCCCAATAGTTAATAAAAAAGTGAAAAACTGAGTAACAGAAGTAATTTAAAATTATTTTTAGACTTTAGAGTGTCTTACTATCAGGAAAAACATACAAATGCAAATATTGGAGTTAAAATAAATGTACATTATTCTTTTTTCAAGTGTATCAAATGAGATTTTCAGCTTCAAGCAACATAATGTACTCTAGGTGATACAAGCAGGAAATGGTACTGGGTATCTTACAGAATTTCTGGCAGGCTCTGGTAACCAGGTGTGAGAAGTATAAAACCAGAGTAATGCCAGATCACACCTAGGGATGTTCTAATGAAACATCACTTGCAACATTTCTACTCTGGTTAGCACCCGAGACACTAGGACAGACAGTGGAGCACTAAGCCTTCCTTCACAGGGTCCTGTCTTCATACATGTCATTTCCCTCTTATGTTGGCCAGGTCTCTTTTAATAGAAAAGGGTTGGAATAAGTGTAGGTGAACCAATCTTTAGTTTCTGCTACACTTTGATTTTATCTGTTATTTTCATTTCTTTCTTCTCTTTTTAGAGCCATACTTCCCTAGGGTATCAAAAGCATTATCTAGGTTTTAAAGTTTGTTGGAACCTTTGCTGTTGTCACAAGGCTGGTTGAATTGCAGTAGATTTTTGTCAAGAAATGAACCAAGTGTGGGAATTCTAGAGTTTTTTAAGTGGGTGTTAGGCTTTCCTTCTGTGTCTATGTCATCAGGCCACATATACAGTCTGCTGCACCTTTCCTTTCCTATGGTTTTTTCCTGAACTAGTCACCCTGAACATGTAGCTGGGCAGTGTCAAGAATATGCAGTTTTATACCACTTGTAAACTAACAAGTTAGTCTATCACAGTTTTATAGATGTTGTCGGAAGACACACACAAAAAAAGACTTTATTATCATAGCAGTAGCATTAGCTTGAATATGAGCTTTGCATCAGCCTGTTTCTGAGAAAAGCCATGAATTTAGGGAATATAATTCTAATATCATGGGCAGCAGTCACTCTAATTTATAGAGGCTGCAATGAAATCTGTTTAGTTTATCTCCTAAAGTATTAATTAAAGTGCTGGTCAGCAGGACTCCAAGCAGCACATTGAGGCCGACATGCAATATTGACCTCAGCAAGCCTTCCAGGTCCCAGATCCTGTCAGCTGAACAAATTCTGTAGACCATCCAGCTCTGCTTTAGAACACCAGGAGGCTTTCTTAATTTTTTCTATTGATCTTTCCACTTGGCCTGAGATATTAATTCAGGTACAGAATGATGTATCGCTGATTGCATGGACTTCCCCTTGTTCAATCAAGAGGAAGTCTACGGCAGTTCTTTTATCCATAACAATCTGGCCAGTGAGTTAATGCTGATCTGAGTGCCTTCCAGGGCTGCTGTGGTGTCATTGATCATTTCAGCTAAAATCAGGGACACATTTTTTTCTTTTGAAATCCTCACCCAAGGATATTTTTCCCATTGATTTTCAGACAGAGTGGAAGGGAATGAGGAGGAGGATGTGGTGGGAGGGGAGAGAGAGAAATATTGACACGAGAGAGAGACAGCGAATGGTTACCTCTGTGGGCCCCAAAGGAGGCCGGGATTGAACCCAAGACCCCTCTGTCTAACCACTGAGCAAACCAACTAGGGCCAAGGACACATTTCTTTCCACCTTTTCTAATTGGGTGACTCTCATGAATAATGCCTGCAGGGTGCACATAAAAATAGTGATCAGTTTTCTCTCCAGGAGGCTTCCCAGAGGAGTCAAGGATAGCCTCAGTTTGGAGAGGTCTTTATAGTTGTCGGAGGGCTACCTGTTTATAGTTGTGGGGGTCCCCCTGAATTGGGACCTCTATATGTTGGGGAGCTATGGGTGACAGTACTTTCACTATGGCCTCCCAGCTGGCTGATAAACTTTAGGATTCTCAGATTTGGAAATAACTGAGTCCAGTTTTTGGCTTTGGAGGGTCTGTCTGAAGACATGGCAGAAATGGCAGGTTGTGCTATAGGAGAGGATTTAAAAAAGATATATTTTTATTGATTTCAGAGAGAGGAAGGGAGAGGAATAGAGAAATAGAAACATCAATGATGCCAGAGCATCATTGATTGGCTGCCTCTTGCATGCCCCCTACTGGGGATTGAGCCTGCAACCTAGGAATATGCCTTGGCTGGGAATTGAACTGTGACGTTCTGGTTTAGGGGTCAATGCTCAATCACTGAGCCATACCAGCCAGGCCTAGGAGAGGATTTTTGAGTTTCGAGAACCCACATCTTTTACAATGGGGTAAGTATGCCTGCCATTTGCTCCAAGAAGACATCGTGTTTATCATACTAGACAGAGAAGCATGAGTGCCCTCTGCTCTGGGGAGAAGACATGCCTCTGTGTTCCGAGGTTACTGGCTATACAAACATCCTTAAGAAGATCATCCAGAAGAAAGACCATTAATGCCTCTACTTAGAATACATGTAGAAGTGTAAGAGACCTGGAGAATTGTCTTAGAACAGGAGTGGACCACTAAACCTCCTCCTGTCATCTTCTTGACTTCTCTTTCAATCTGATACTCCTGGTGCTTCAATACGCTCATTGTACCTTGAGGTAGATGAAATGAAATGAAACTTCATTAATTTTGGTTGATGTAATGCTAGGTAGTATTTTCCCTACGTTAATTACTAACTAAAGGGAAAATATGTTTTGTAAAGCTTCTTAATCAGAGGTGAGATGAATTAGTTATGTCAGAGAACAAACATGAGTAAGGGAAGAGATGGAGAATTTGTTTTAGAGGGCAAACTTATTATTTTCTTGTCTTGATGCTTTGTGAACCTGTAGCAACTTTAGTTTCTGAGCTTGCTCACTTAAATTATACTTAAACTAGAGGCCCAGTGCACGAAATTCATGCACGGGTACGGTCCCTAGGCCTGGCTGGCGAGTGAAGCGAGAGTGCCTGGCATGAAAGGGCAGGTCCCAGCTGACCTCTGAGCCCTTGGCAGCACCTGGGCTCCCAGATCCCCACTTGCCCCCCTCTGCCTGAGTCATGGTGCCTGAGTCCCCATGCGGAGATGTGGTGAGCATGGCTAGACACCGTGGGCTGGGGTGCAGCATGGGCCTCTGGGTGCCCAGTGGCGCCGCACGGAAGTCGGGCAGGCAGCGCTCTCTCTCCCAATGGGCCTCGGCAGACTAGCTGCTGCGCGAACCCATGGTGAGCCTGACCGGCCCCTGCGGTCTCGGAAGCCCATTGGGGCCGGCAGCAGCTCCACTGCCGCCTTCTGCCAGTGCCTTGTCACTGACGCCCAACGTGTTCTGCGCCTCCCCCTGGTGGTCAGCGCACATCATAGTGAGCGGTCGAACTCCCAGTTGAACTCCTGGTTGAGGGGACAATATGCATATTAGGCTTTTATTATATAAGATATTTTCCTTCCATTGATTTCAGAGAGGAAGGGAGAGGGAGAGAGAGAGAGAGAGAGAGAGACATCAACGATGAGAGAATCATGGATCGGCCGTCTCCTGCATGCCCCACACGGGATCAAGACCACAACCTGGGCATGTGCCCTGACAGGGAGTCAAACCTTGACCTCCTGAGTCATAGGTCGATGCTCAACCACTTAGCCACACCCCCAGGCTCTTGTTCTTATTTTTAAGGAGAGAGAACACTCCAGAGGTCGACTTGCCCAAACAGCTAAGTTTTGCAGTTGGAGGGAGGGAAGGGGACGGGTTCTAAACATACACTCATGAGGCCTCTGTGTTAATGGGTTCATCCAGGGGGGCGGGTGGACAGACACTTTCTCTGGCTCTTCAAGCGGCACTTCCTGGAGGCCCTCAGATTCCCCGCATGACCCCCCACCTTCCCTACCTGCCATCGGAGCTGAGGAGGGTAGAGGATGGGAAGGGCCATCTGAGGTTCACCTGGGAGGAGATGTGTGAGGAGGAGGGAGGGGCAGGGCTGGGAGCACCACAGACCCAGGTGGGCGTTAGAGGCAGCGATCTGGATGCTGATTCCCTGTCTCAGCGTCTCAGGAGTGTTTCTTTCTCTGGAAATACCACAAGCATTTCCTCAGGCTGTGGGGTTTAGGGCTGGTTTCAGCCTTTCTGTTCTGTGGTCCTGGAAACTGGAGTCTGGGATTGGAGTCAGACTACCTGGGCAAGCCCTTTGCATTGGACCCGGAGACCTTTTGTGTCACACGTGACCTGGTTCGGGGCACAGCTGATCTGTGTGTCCACAAGGGGGCTTCATTTTCCTAGTTTTCAACGTTTGCTTTCCATAATACTGTACATTCTGTTTTGTTGTTTTTTTGTACCAAAAATAAAACCATTTGCTTGTTTCCAATAAGTACTTGTCATTAATGAAGAGAGCTGGGGGAGGGGGGAGGAGGGATTAGGGCAGCCAGATGGGAATGGCCGGCCTCCTGGACGTCAGGGTGGGACGCTGGTCGTGAACATTCCACATCCCTCATGTGGAGCTCAAACTAAGGTCTGGGTTTTACAGTCAAACCATCAAAACAGATGGGATCTGACCCCAGGCCCCCTGCCAACAGCTGCTGGAGACTCTGCCTTCCCAGGGGCCGAGTGGAGCATGGGGCCTCCCCACCCCTCACCCCCACATCCTTCCTCACTCTCTGGCTTCCCTCCAGTACACCCCAAAGCCACCACCTCAGCTGCCACAGTTTCCACTGTCTCCGCATCGCCCTCGGGGAGTGTGCTGTCGCCTCCTGCTCTCTCCCTGCTTCCTCTTCCCCCTCAGTCTGCTCCTGACACAGAAGCCAGCAGCTCCTTACCTGCAGCCCTGGTGCCTCCCCCTGCACTCAGGGGATGTCAGGTTCTCATGGGCCCTGGATCCCTGAAGGATGTGCCCCCTGACCCAGCCTTGACCCCCTTCCATTCGGCCTCTTGCTCGTCCTGCTGCCCCTCCATAGGCTGTGCCCTCTGCCCGATGCCCTTCTCCAGGCCACAGCCTGGCTCTCCTCCATCCATCTACTTTCCCTCAGTGAGCCTCCCTTTGCCCCTCCCTCGGGGAGCCCATATGTGGCTTCATTCCCATGTTTTCATGGTACCTGTGCCCTCTAACAGCTGCACCTCATGTCTGTCCGAGGCTGTTTTCTCCCCGCACCCTAGTCCTCTCCTGGTGGCTGGCTTCCTGCTGCTCTGCGAGTACCTGGGCATCTCCTAGGTGGGTGCTTGGTGATACGGGTTGAGTAAGATGGAAGGCAGCAGCGTTAGGTGTAAAGGCCATTGGAAGGCAGACTCACTTGGAGCTGAGGGCCAGTGAGCTCTAGGCACAGCGCTCAGGGCGGGGCCTTGGGAGACAGTTGTTCCTTTTCTTGCAAGAAGGCGGGAGGAAGAGAATGAAAAAGGAACAGTGTGTCTTTTCCCTCAACTACTTAAAAGCTGATGATCTCATTTCATTCTGAAAGCTATGAATAGAAACCCTTAGATCAGTGGTTCTCAACCTTCCTAATGCCGCGACCCTTTAATACCATTCCTCATGTTGTGGTGACCCCCAACCATAAAATTATTTTCGTTGCTACTTCATAACTGTAATCTTACTACTGTTATGAATCGTAATGTAAATATCTGATATGCAGGATATATTTAGGCGACCCCTGTGAAAGGGTCATTTGACCCCCAAAGGGGTCACGACCCACAGGTTGACAACCGCTGCCTTAGATCAACCCTGTGAGGCGGGTTCTGGGATTATCTGAGATTCTGTGGAGAGTATGTGGCCTTCGCCCAACACAAGGACGGTGCTTAGTAACCACCAGGTTTTAGTACTGTGATTCGTGCACTGGTGGGAGGTGGCCTGTGGGGACCAGCCTGCTGTGGGAGTGCCGCTCATCCTGGTCAGCAACCACCATCCTTTAGTGCTGTGATTTGTGCACTGGTGGGGGGTGGCCTGTGGGGGTCAGCCCAGCGGCTGTGGACCTGCCCTCTGAGTGGCTGCTACTGCTGTGGGAGGGCCACGCACTGACCATCAGCGGGCAGCTCCTGCACTGAGCGTCCAGTCGGTCCATTGGTCGTTTCGGTTATCTCGGTCACTGCCTTTTTATATATATATAGATTCTTTTATTGAATTGGCCCCAGGTTTCCCAAAAGTGATTTAGTATAGTACTTTTTGATACTGATAGTTAGCTGGATATATGTTGTTCTTCTGTGGATCACTTATTTTTACTATTTTACCTAGTAAAAATAACTCGTCTCATATATTTTTTTAACCCACTGTTAAAATACATAGCTATTGTTCTTTTTAAAAAATGTGGTAAAATATAACTAATGTAAAATTTGCCATTTTAATCATTTTTAAGGGTATGGTTCAGTGGAATTAACTACAGTCATATCTTTGTGCAGCCAGTATATCATTGGGCTTCTTAAGATGTAGTTATAATGTTGTTGAAACAGTGGGCAGCTATATCCTTCTAGAATTCAGTGGAGAGGAGTAGTTGGTATGTCCTTCTAGGATTCCTGTGGTAGATATTTCTGTACCTTACAATATTTAGGTGGGCAAAGGTAGGTTTACAGTTATAATACAAATAAGTAATATAATAATAAATACAAAAATAAAAAGTGTTTTGTGTACTCACAATTGTAAACTATTTTCTCAAGCTATATTTTCCAAAGAAACAAAAGTCCAAAATATAATCCAAGCATTTGGTGTCTCTGGAACTCTTACTAGAGGAAAATTGTGTTCCAAACACATTCAGGTATCTGACATACACATGGTGTTGACAAGTATTTCATGGTTACAAATTAACAGTGCAGAGGGTGCTTACATTTAGAGAAAAGTAAGAAAATGTGAAAATGTTCTGTTAAATAGGAAGTTTTATTTATAATACTTGTAAATCAGACTAGAGGCCCAGTGCATGGATTTGTGCACTAGTGGGGTCTCTCAGTGGCCTATGGGGATTGGGCTGAGACCACCTCTCCGACATCCCCCAAGGGGTCCCGGGTTGCGAGAGGGTGCAGGCCAGGCAGAGGGACCCCACCAGTGCACGATTGGGGCCAGGAAGAGACCATGGGAGGGCTCCAGGGCGTGTAGGTCCGTCTTACCCAGTTTTGATCGGTTGGACCCTAAGCAGCAAGCTAACCTACCGGTTGGAACATCTGCCCCCTGTTGGTCAGTGTGCATCATAGCGACTGGTTGAACAGCTGAACGAATGGTTGGACACTCTGCATATGAGGCTTTTTATATCGGATAATATGAAAATGATACTTTTGTTGAAGCTAGCTTTGTGGAACAAGTCTATTAATCTGGGTACTCTGAGAGAATGAGATGTGATGTTCAAGGGAATAGGGGAAGTGCCTATAAGAGAACCTGGAGAGGGAGTTGTGGGAGACTGGGAGATGTTAGATCCAGTGCAGATCTGACCCCTGGTGAAGGGAGTAGGAAGGAAGGAAGGAAGGCTGGGTGGAAGGTCTTACCCTGACATGCAGTTCTAGAAGAACTGGGCAAGGTAGTTGGGGAATCCTGGAGCCAAATTCTTGCATATCCCAGGATGACACCTGTTTAGTGTTCTTGGCTGTGCTCAGACATTGGTGGGAACAGCCTCTGGGAAGTGTTGCTTCAGCTCACATGTTGTGATGGATTTCAGAGGGCAATAGCTGGGCTGTTGGTTGACTATTTATTTATTTATTTATTGTTTTTATTGAATTTATGGTGGTGACATTGGTGAATAAAAATTTTAGGTATACACTTCTATCACACATCATCTATATATTGTCTTGTGTTCACCAAGTCAAGTCTCCTCCCATCACCATTTATCCCTCCTTTTCTATCCCATCATGCTTCCTTTCCCTTTGGTAATCACCATACTGTTGCCTGTATCTATGAGGTTTTGGTTTTTTATTTGCTTGTTTTTCTTAATCCACTTACTTCATTTATGTTTCCTCTGGTCAAAGATTGAGAATTGTGTTGTCATGGCTGTCACAAAGACAATGAAAAATTTTCTTAATTGAAGAAAAAATGCTTCTTTAATATCAGTGTACTAAACTGCATTCAACTACAGACTAGATCTTTGAAAATATGATTAGATCTTATATTTTTTACATCTCAGAAAGTTGGGAAAAAATCTGTATTTTTTAATATAAAAAATTTCGAATTTTTCCTATTTTATAAGTGGTTTAGGCTCATTAAAATATTAAAACAGTATTAAAAATCACTCTTAATTGAGTTAAAACCAGTGTACATTGAAATTTATCATTGGGCAATAATCAAACAAATATGACATTGTATAGTTCTATTGAAATCAATCATAGGTTAAAATGCCTTGTGGATTTAGCCAAGTTTATTTGCTCCTGTTTGTTTTTGTTTCCCTTGGACTTTAAATGCTTAAAATGCACCCAAGTTTAATTTTGCCAGAGATCAAATAAAGCCATTCTTATAATGAATTATCATATTTAATTTACTAGATCTCCATTCCCCACCAAAAAAACATTGCTAACTTAAGTTATTTTCAATTTCAAATAAATTGTTTTCACATTTAATGACAGATGAAATGGAGAATATGGAGTATGGTAGAGACTTTACTTTTAGTGCCATTGTGGGGGCGCTCCAGAAGGATGAAGAGACCAATTTAATTCCTTTCTGATTTGATTACTACTTTTATTAATAGTCAAATTCATTTGGATTAATTAGTAGGATTAATATATCAGTATGACTCAAACACCAAAGATATTAAACTGGTATATAATATGTCATTAAGCTAATAGACGTTAAAGAAATCTATAATAATAAAAGTGTAATATGCAAAATGACCAAATGGCCGAACAGTGGAATGACTGTCCGGACGACCAGGCTATGACACCCAGTGGCGCCAGGCCAGCCAAGTCAGGTGAGATATGATTGGTTGGGGGCCCTGCCATCGCCCCATGATTGCCCTGTAGAGGGAGGCCTAGGCCACTGGCCAGCGGGGTGATCAATCGGGGTGCTCCACGATCGCCTCACTGACCGGCGGGCTGTGGCAGCTGGACGGGGCCTTCCTCTGTGGGGCAAGATCAATGGCCCCAAAGAGGGAGGTCTAGGCTACTCAGTCGGCGGCAGGTAGCCTGGGCCTCCCTCTGCAGGGGTGATCCATTAGGGCACCCCAGCCGGGTGGGCAGGGCCTCCCTCTGTGGGGGTGATCCATTAGGGAACCCCAGCTGGGTGGGCGGGGCCTACCTCTTTGGGATGATCCATCGCAGAGCCCCGAAATCGATCTCCCCAAAGAGGGAGGCCAAGGCTACCTGGCTGGTGGCGCTGCGGCAGGTGGGCAGGGCCTCCCTCTGTGGGGTGATTGATTGCGGGGCTCCCAGACTGCAAGAGGGCACAGGCCGGGCTAAGGAATGGCCCCGCCCCCTGCATGAATTTCATGCACCGGGCCTCTAGTAGTTAAATAATATCCCAATATGAGCTCATTGTCATATGAAGCACACCTAAGTATAAACTAGTGGTTAACATTTTGTCTAGAATTTCCTGCCAAATTTCGGAGTCTGTATAATTCATTTTTTCAGTAGTCCACAAGAAAGATAAATTCAACTCATACCATAAAAAGTAAATGCTAAGTTTCATAATTAAGCAACTAGTCAGTTAATTATGCAGTAAGTGTTGCGCACTGGGTTATACTAGCTACTAGAACAATGAAGTTGAATGAAATATATTTCTGCCCTTAAGAAGCTTATACTCAGCAATTTAAAGCCAGCTAATGTTTCCTATAAAAATTGACAGTTTCAACAAGATTTATGGGAGGAAATTAATGATGTCTCAGGAGGAGTATCTGAAAAAATATTTAAAAATTCAAGTTTGTTTTGCAGTATTCCTGTCATGTAAGTTATAGCCTCTTGAAACCTGCAGGTTTTTTTTTTTTCTCTGAATCTATGGGATATATGCAGTTCCCCAAGCTCTGACTTGCTCTCTTACTGTATCATTACAACACATTTAATTGGAAGTATAAATAAAATTATACTACTGTATCTGCTTGAAACCGGGAAAATGACCACCAAGTCCAGCTGTCTGCTGTTAAGAAAGCCAAACTCGTGAGACAGGTCTGGTTGAATAGGAAAGGAGGTTTATTCAGGTGTTGACAACCTGAGAAGATTGGCAGGTTTATGCCTTCAAAACCATCTTAACATCTCAGGCCAGGCAGAGGGTTTTTCTTTTCTTTTTTTTTTTTTAATGTATGTATTTTATTGATTTCAGAGAGGAAGGGAGAGGGAGAATTAGAAACATCAATGATGAGAGAGAATCATTGATCTACTGCCTCCTGCATGCCCGCTACTGGGGATCGAGCCTGCAACCCGGGTATGTGACCTGACTGAGAATAGAACCTTGATCTCCTGGTTCGTAGGTCGATGCTCAACCACTGAGCACACCGGCCAGGCCAGGCAGTGGTTTTTATAAGGAGGGAGGGGGAAAACAGAACAAGGAGATCTGAGAGTGGGGCTGTGGTGAGTAGGTGGTGGTTTTCCTTGTTCCGATATGGATCTTAATGCCCACATACTGAAACTGCAGTTGGGCGATCTGTTTCAATGGAAGCCGTGGTCAGGGCCATTGTGTGTAGAAGCAGGAACAGGAACCTCTGATGCCTGCAATATGCTTGTATGGAAACTGTCAGTATGTGTCAGTATGTGAGTTCTTTTTATCAGCTGGTTAGTACATTTTATTCTAAATCCATTTCATGGTCAGAGTAGTTTAAAATTTGTTCCCTGTTACATGCTGATGTACTTTACTATTTTTATGTTTGTCTACATTATGTAGTGTCTTTGGTTTTTATTCTGAATTAAGGTATGTGAATTTAAATTTTTTAGATTTTCTTTATTTGCACTGGAGGTAAAATATTTCTCTGTAAGCATCATTTATCCATTTTAACTTGATAAATGTGAAATTTGATTGTATGGAGAAAGACGGATGATTTCTGCTATGGGGTAGGAAAGATGAATAGCAGTCTAAGCGGTGTCTTTCATGCTCAGATAATAAATATTATTCACAGATTCTGATAGAATTTTCAAGTAATTTACTGGTACTTGTTTCCAATCTGGATTTAGCTTCTGCACCTGATATGTTTTTAATGTAGTAGAGCCATCATTTTACTTATAAAATCATCTATTTCAATGTTGGATGAACAAGTTGACCAAAGAGTGAGTTTTCTAAAGAATACTCGGTTTGCTGTTTGTTAGATGTTGTCTCTGTTCCTTTAGCACAGTCCTGGAGAAAGCATCTGCCGTAGCAGTCTGTGAAAAAATTGGGCAGAACTTTTGGCTGGTGCTCAAGCATCACACTTGTTGGTATACCTTGAATTTTGTGCTTAAACTTGTTTGTCAAAAAGGGCCAGAAACCAAATGTTAAAAATGCATAAAGTATTTTTTTTCCTCATATTTGTGTTGAGTATGGTGATAACAGTTAATTGTGTACTGAGGAAATTTGGGCGATATGTATTCACATACGAAGAAGCCTTACTCTCAAGGGCAGAAGGCTTCACTGATTAAACGATATAGATTCTGGCATGTTCTTCTGTTTAGCTGTTAACCTTTTTCTACTTGTAATGATTTTCCTTTGATCATTTGCTGTGTTCTTAAGGTTGCCTTTGAACAGCTCTATTCCTCATATTGAATATCTGAGATTTCTGTTTATCTACTTTATTGTCTTCTGCTATGTGTCTTTGCCTTTGAGTTACGGCATTGCTGACATTTGTCCACTCTCTGTAATTACCGTTTTGGCTGCTCATTATACTGATCTTTGGCTCTTAGACTTTGTCAGTCTCAGTCCTTGTGCATCATCAGTCTGCTGCTGCCCTTGAGGAAATCATCAGCCATCCTAAATCCAGCTAGAAGTTACTTTAAAAATAACTAGTCTAATGTAAGGTTTCTTTTTGATAACTGGGACAAGAGTAACAAAGTGAGTTTTAAAGTATTTGTTTTTCAAATGATTAAAATGGAGTCTGTGATCTAACACCTAAAGAGATGTCTCTTATGCAGATTTATTTAAACGAAAGTTTAAGAAGCAGTATTTCTGAAGTAGATGCATTTGGAACATGGAGAATATTCTGAGCCAGTTTTAACTGTGTGTTTTGTTTACTGTTGCATGAGGTACATGTGAGAAGGCAAGTGTTTTCCACTTGGGGCAGCTACTGTCTCCTTTGTAGAACTGTTCTTTTCCAATCACCAGTTTGGCAAATGCAGTGGTAACTGATTAGTCATCTTGTTTGACCTGTTAGACCATTTGACTCAGTTGATCACTCTCTCTGTTGAGATAATTTCCTCTCATACTTTCAGAATGCCACTTATGTGGAAAATCTCCTTTTCTTCTATTTCACTGCTGGATTTTTACTTTATTTCCTCAACCTAAAAATTGAAACCTACAACTGAAATGCTCCTATCAGTTCTTCTATGTCATTTTTTTCTATCTCTCTACTACCCCCTAGATCAGCGGTCGCCAACTGGTAGTCCATGAGGTTCAAAATGTTGGCGACCGCTGGTCTAAGGAAACTTTTGGAGCAGCAGTCGCCAACTGGTGGTCCGCGGACCACTGGTGGACTGGTGAGGTCTGAAAGGTTGGTGACCGCTGCCCTAGATGATCCATGTAAGATCTTGGTGTTTACGTACTTTTGCTATGATGATCTCCTTCTTGAACTAGAGTTTCCTGTGTCCAATTTTCTTCTCCACTCTTTTTGACAAAGATCACAAATAGATATTTCCAATTTAATACCTCCCAAAATGAACTCCTGATCTATCTTCCCAAGCCCATTTCTCCCATAGTCTTTCCCTTCTTGATAACTGACAGTTACATTCTTTGAATTGTGGTGTTTTTTTGTTTTTGTTTTTAATAGCTGTATCCCTAGCACAAAGAACAGTGTCTGATACATAGTAGGTATCAAAAATAGGCTTTGAAGGAATGAAATACATGAGCTAATAAAAACAGAAAGTGAACTGCAGTCTGATGTCCAAAGAATAGAATCTTTAGTTAATCTTAAGGAGGGCAGAAGCTCTTTGTTTTCTTACTCTCCTCAGTTTCAGAACTGCTACTGAAACAATTAGGATGGCATAATGCAAATTAATGGAGATCATATGCTGTGTTTTTGGAACATCAGGCAGAGTATGGTGATTAATTCTTTATGATGAACATCTCACTTATTATGTCTGTTAATATCCCCAGGTGAAACAGGGTAGGTACTCAATAATTAATTTTGTTAATTTCAGTTGCACAGTTTTAAAAGTGGGATTTATTCTATTCTTGTCCAAAACTTATTACTCTCCTTGCATTTTACATCTCTGTAAAAACCACCTCCTATCCACTTGAACAACAAAGGTGGCAGGCCTCTAGTAAATTCTTTTCCTCTTCCTCAACCCCTTATCAATCCAGCCATCACACCGAATCTGTTTTTCTTCTTTGTATTTCAAATGTTCAAGCCCTCCCTTAGCTGCCTGTATCAAAGTTACTTCTGCAATAGCTTCTTAACTTATATTGATTGCATCTATTATTGACTCTTTGCATAAAATCCTTTGTGGTTTCTACTATTTTTCATTGCATTTGAATTTTCTGACTTGGCACAGAAAATTGCCTCGTCTGTCCTATCTCTTTGTCCAGCCTTATCTCCGTTGACTTACCCTGCTCATGTTTGGGCAGGCAACATGTCTTGTTTACTTTTATAGTTCATGAAACTTCTTCAGTGTCTCTAGGAATTGATTTGGCACCTAGTGTTGCTGATAATGCTGTATCAGTGTGAAATGATGTGATACAACAATATATGTGTTAAAAAAGGAACTTCTAGACCTAAATAGATACTTTTTGAAAGAGGACATAAGGAAGGCCCAAGGACATATGAAAACATGCTCAAAATCACTAATCATCCGAGAGATGCAAATCAAAACAACAATGAGGTACCATCTCACACCTGTCAGAATGGCTATCATCAACAAATCAACAAATGATAAGTGCTGGAGAGGATGTGGAGAAAAAGGAACCCTCGTGCACTGCAGGTGGGAATGCAGACTGGTACAGCCACTGTGGAGAACGGTATGGAGTTTCCTCTAAAAACTAAAAAATAGAACTCCCCTTTGACCCAGTGATCCCACTTCTAGGAATATATCCCAAGAAGCTAGAAACAACAATCAGAAAGGACATATGCACCCCTATGTTCATAGCAGCACAATTTACAGTAGCTAAGATTTGGAAACAGCCTAAATACCCATCAGCAGATGAGTGGATTAGAAAACTATGGTATATCTACACAATGGAATACTATGCCGCTGTAAAAAGAAAGAACTCTTACCATTCACATCAGCATGGATGGACCTGGAGAGCATTATGCTAAGCAAAATAAGTCAGAGAAAGATAAATATCACATGATCTCACTCATTTGTGGAATATAATGAACAACATAAACTGATGAACAAAAACAGATCCAGAGACAGTGAAGCATCGATCAGACCATCAAACCTCAGAGGGAAGGTAGGGGAGGGTGGGAGTAAGGGGGAGAAATCAACCAAAGGACTTGTATGCATGCATATAAGCCTAACCAATGGACACAGACACCAGGGGGGTGTCGGCATGAGTGTGGAGGTGGGGGGCCATGTGTTTACCTTAATCAATAAAGAAAAAAGAAAAAAGAAGGAACTCCTTGGTCTTTAGCTTGATTATAGAGTTTCTTATATCTGTAAGGAAATAATATATTTTGTTTATATATTTAGTAGAGGCCCATGCAGAAATTCGTGCATGGGTGGGGCCCAGCTGGCCTGCCCTGATGGGGGCCGATCGGAGCCAGGCTGGCGGGAGGTTGGCCACCAGCCCCACCCCCGATTGGGGTCTGATCGGGGCTGGGCCTGCCTGGGGTGGGCCCTCAGGAGGTCAGCTAGCCCTGCCCCCGATAGAGGGGGCCGATTGGGGGCGGGGTTGACTGTGGGAAAGGGCCACGGGAGACTGTGGGCGGGGGGGAGCATTCAGGGCCCCATTCAGGCCGGTTAGTCACCACAGTGCACATTATAGTGACTGGTCATTCTGGTCATCCCTGTCATTCTGTCATTCTAGTTAGTCTCTTGGCTTTTATATATATAGATAGACATGTTAGCGTAATTCTTATAAGTAATATGATTAACCAAAGTGGTTGTAGATCATGATGGCAAATTATTTGAATTAGGAAAAGGGAATTTTATAGAACTGAATTCATCATTTCAAATTAAATCAATTTCCTATTTTTCCTTTTATGGTGAATTGCCTTTTAGAATGTTTCCTAGAATTATTTTCTATTATCCTTTTCTCTTCTTTCTCCTTAATTTCATGCTATTATTTCTCTACACACATCTAAATTCCATTTAGGTGATATTTGCTGCTAATTTTTGTTACTTATTTTTGGGGCTTTGTTTGAGTGGCCAATTTTCATCTTTTTCAGAGACTTATTGACTAACACTGATTTCATTTCTCTGAATGTACAGAAACATTATTTATATGCTCTTTGTGATCTTTTAAATTTATACAGTATTGCCAAGAAAAACATTGTGGATACCAGGTAATGACTGCCAAGGAAGTGGAAAGAAAGCATTTTAAACTTGACTTTTTGGCATGAACTGATTACAGTTCAGCGACCATGTACTGGAAAGATTGACTCTTTTTAAAGTTTTTTCTTTAAAAAAAAAATATATTTTCCTTTTTACTCTCTTCTGGCACATTTTCCACCCTACATTAAACAGTCTTAAGTTTTGACAGTAGAAGGATACTGGTCAGATTTTAACAGTTAGATATAAAATATGACAATTACTATATATTTCAACCAGCAGGTACTGAGACCCCCCCCCCCCCCCCCCCATTGGTGTCTTAATCTAAAAATGGCATTTTAAATTCATATAAACCTTGCCTTAAGGGAAAAAGAAAGGACAATTTAGGGAACAGCATGAAGTTAAACATTGATCAGTAGGCCTGTCATTCTTGCTAGACTTTGGTTGAATGTAGACTTAGAAAAAATAACAGCAAAGAATACTTTTGCTTCTCTAGAGACAATCTCTCTTGCTTCCATTATATGGATTTTAGATGATAAACCATATATTTCAGGCCAGGATTTAAAAAAATGGAGAGGTTGAAAGTTGGAATGTTAAACATGAAGTGAAATTTTATTTTTTATCATTTAAGTATATACTAAAAAATAATGTTAGTTATATTATTTCTTTATGCTTTTGTTGTGACAGTAATTTTGAATTTTTGCCAAAGGGTAAGAACCATTGCCTGGTAAATTAGCTTTTAGTAATTAATTGTGTGGTGTTCCTAATATATTTTTGATGATAACAACCCCATCAAGCAGATTCAGGACACTTATTGACTTTGAAGTCTTTGGGACTTAAGATCTCTCTTGATGATGGAAAATGATTTTATTATCCTATTTTATGTGTTAGCCATTTATTTGAGATTTATAGTTTTTCAACAATGATGTGTACAGTTTATGTTATATGTGTATGAAGTGACATTTTTTGGACAAGACATTAACTTTGGTTAGAGTAAAGCTTTCTGTGGAATAGTGCCAATGCCTAATGTTTCCCCACCTCTGCTCTCCCACAAGGATCTCTTACTACCTGAAAAACTAAGAACTCCACTGAAACTATAATTCTTATATAATCTATAGTTGACTAAAGTATTTTACATAAGCATTATTGCTTTTATAGATTCTCCTGTGAAATAATATATTTGATAGTACTTGGAACAAAACCTTGATGTTTTAGTTCTGTTACTCTTTTTTTAAATGTTGGAATACAAGTCTAACTCTGTCTGTGTAATATATTGCAGGTAGCATGTATGCAGCTCATCAATGCCCTTATTACATCTCCTGATGATCTGGACTTCCGGCTTCACATCAGAAATGAATTTATGCGTTGTGGATTGAAAGAGATATTGCCAGTAAGTGCTGTGCAGTCTCCTTATTAATATTTACATTAGAGGAGTACTTGAGTAGGGGGAAATGTAGGTAAATTACCTTCAAGAATAATTTCTCTGAGGGAAAAAAAGGCTTGAATATTAAAATTTATTTTTTAAAACTAGATGATAAGATTTTTGAGTAACACTTTAAATGTTTGAATGTTGTAAATCAAATTGAGTGATTGGTTTATTGTTTATGTTTTTATTTAATTTTTTGCATTATGGATGAAAAGTTTATCATAGTTTCTATTTGTTATCTCTAGAATTTAAAATGCATTAAGAATGATGGCCTGGATATCCAACTTAAAGTTTTTGATGAGCATAAGGAAGAAGACTTGATTGAGTTCTCTTATCGTCTGCAAGATATTAAGGCTGAACTTGAATATCCTTTTATTCTAAAATCTATTCAGATATGTAAAATTACTGCTAAACCCTAACCAACCAACCTTTATCCCATAAAATAGTAAACTTCTTAATACTGGTAAACAATATAAATTCAAACCTTTGTGAATGAGAAGGATAATTGTATAAACTTTTATTATATTTTACTTAATGTGTGATTTTTATGAGTACACACATAAGTAAATGGATGTTACAATATACAAGTGAATTCTGTTAGACTAGTGTCTTATGTTTTTGTGTATAATCTGTTGGTTCTTCTTTTTATGTTTGGTACCTCCCCTCCTCTGATGTTTCCAGCAGTAGGAATTAGGGGACCATAGCCTGCTGGTTAGCTCCTGCCCTACATCCTGGGTATATACTCATATGGGCCCTTGTGAACTCTGTGGGTCTGCAGATGTTTTGTTGTCTCAGAGATCTGCCAGGTTCCTGTCCATCACTGGGGCTTCTCCCGGACCCAATACTGTCATCACAGCCAGCTGCCTGTTATACTGGCTTCCAGAAGCATCTTGGCTCTAGAGAGGGAGATTGGTTGAATTGTAGAGGAGAAGCCAAGAAGTGTTGGGTTGTCATTTACACACAATTCCCTCTACTCTCAATTCTAACTAACCCTGTTTGATTACATGTTGGTATGAATGATGCCTATTTTAGGGTGAGATACACAATAATCTTTAGACGTCCTACAGAGCAGATTCTGTCATATTATTTCAGTTCAGTGTAGAGGATAAATAAATCCACATATTCCTTAATCAGTTTACTGAAGCATATGATGTTTACAACATGGTGTGGAACACAGTTAAGGAAACTAGAGCAGAGAAATATTTTATTTCTATTCTTCAGCATCTTTTACTCATTCGCAATGATTGTTTTATAAGGTAAGAGGAAGCTATATTCTGATGTTTTATTTTACTGATAAAATTCTGTTAATTGTGAAATTCACCCAATGTTTGATTTGGGCAAGCAAATAATTTTACGTTTTTTGTTGTTTTTTTTTTATCATAATACTCATTTATAGAATGTGGTGTTTCCTCTGGGCACGTACTTAGATGGATGATGGTAAAATGATATTACTATTATTTTTTTAAGCTCCAGTGAAGACTTGTTTACAGCTTTTCATCTGAATAAAAATGCAAACTAGCAACAAATTACTAGTTTATCATGTGATGGATAATATTTTCTGGTTAGTGTTTAGGCGGTAGAAATGTTGATGAGTTTCTTTTTATAAGTTACATGAAGAGCACTTAAATGATGCTTTTATTAAGTAGGTAGACAGTGCCTTAATACTATAGGTTTAATTCATGTTGCTAATGTATTAGAAAAGCAAGACAAATGACTTTTAATCATTTATGTCCTAACTATCTTAACCTCATTAACACATTGTTTATCCTGTTTATACCTTACTTATATGTAACTATATGTGGACATTAGCACCTAATCTGCCTGGGTTGCTATGAAAATGCAATACAGTAACATGGGTAAAACTCCTAGCCAAATACCTGGCACCCGGTGTATGCTCAATAAATGTTCTCAATCTCCTCTTTTTGCTTTTATTACGATTTTATGAGGGAAGTTGAGATCTTCCAATGTAAAACTATTTATGTTGCCATCAATTATAGCTTTGTTGAAATTACATTCTCAAATACTGTGAGTCTTGAAGGATTTGCTAGAAATTAAGTCTTGAAGGATTTGCTAGAAATGTCTCATTTAGGCCCTGTCTTCTCGGTGTGTTATTTTTGTTCTTATAAAGAGGTTATGCATTTATGACAAGACTAGAGGCCCGGTGCACAAAATTTGTGCCCTAGGTGGGAGGGGGTGGTGCGTCCCTCAGCCCGGCCTGTGCCCATTTGCAGTCCAGGACCCCTTGGGGGATGTCCACCTGTCGACTTAGGCCCACTCCCTGGGGGATCAGGCTTAAGTTTGCAGTCAGACATCCTTCTGGTAGCCAGGGAACCCTCGGGGGCTGTCCGACTAAAGGCTTAGGCCACCAAGGGATCGGGCTTTAACTGTTAGTTAGACATTCTTAGTGCTGCCATGGAGGTGGGAGAGGCTCCTGCCACCACCTCTGCACTGGCCAGCCATGAGCCAGCTTCTGGCTGACTGGCACTACTCCTGGGTCTGACCTAAACCCTAGAGATTAGTACTTCATTTTACAACTTTTTCTCTGTTTATAGGCAGCAGCAAACTCAGACCACACAGTCGGGTGTGCTCCTGGGCCCTCCCACCCTCCGATCACCATGGGGATCAGTGCAGGCCAGCCGGCAACCCCGGCCCCAGTGGGGTCTGGGGTTGCCGCCTGGCCTGCGCCCGGGCCTTCCCGCCCTCTGATCGCCATGGCATCGCTCCTTGCAGGCCAGCCAGCAACCCCGGCCCCAGTGGGTCTAGGGTTGCCGCCTGGCCTGTGCCCGGGCCCTCCCACCCTCCAATCACCATGGCATCGCTCCTCGCAGGCCAGGCGGCAACCCCGGACCGCACAGTGGGGGCCGGGGTTGCTGCCTGGCTTGTGCCCGGGCCCTCCCGCCCTCCGATGCCATGGCGATCCTGGGTGCAGGCCAGCCGGCAACCCCGGCCCCAGAGGGGTCCGGGGTTGCAGCCTGGTTTTCCAATAGCGATCACCGGCTGGGGGGTGGGGGAAGGCGGCCTTTGCCCACCCCCTAGCTCTTACCTGCCGCCTGGGTTGCCGATCACCATTCGTCAGTCCTTCCCCTTTTGCCTCCCGTATGCAAATTAGCCGCCATCTTTGTTGGCGGTTAACCGCCATCTTACTTGGCAGTTGATTTGCATAAGGATATGCTGATTAGCCAATGGGAAGGGTAGCGGTCGTACGCTAATTACCATGTTTCTCTTTTATTAGTGTAGATTAAGTTAGAATTATGTCCATTTATATAGAATTTTTGTCATACATTCATTTTTTTATTTACATACAGTAAAATTGACTCTTTTTGGTGTACAATTCTGTGAATCTTGTTGGTATTACCTTCGTTTTGGTATCACTATCTCAGATGGACTTAGATTTTACCTTTCAGAAGTCTTCCATTATCTGAACATATTTTGTTTATTGATTATTTTAAACTATTTTTATGAAATAGTTTAATTGAAATAAACAATTCATTTAGTTTTTTAATAAATAGAGTTGGTGCCAAATAAATGGATTTCAGAATGCAAAGTAATCTCATTTAAAAGAATATATATAAGGGTAAGTGTCCATCTGTCAGATTGGTAGCTATGACATGCACTGACCACCAGGGGGCAGACACTCAATGCAGGAGCTGCCATGACACGCACTGGTCATCCTTATCTAATAAAAGAGAAACATGGTAATTAGACGTAAGGCCGCTACCCTTCCCATTGGCTAATCACTGAGATATGCAAATTAACTGCCAACCAAGATGGTGGCCGGCAGCCAGCCAGCTGATGCGAACAGGGAGGCTTGCTTGCTTCAGTGACGGAGGAAGCCAGGTTCCCCGCCTGCCTTGCCGGCCTCTCAGCTGCTCTCTAAGAAACATTGTAACAAATATAGAAGCTAAACAAACCCCCAGAAACCTGCTTTAGTTAGCCAGGCTTCAGCCAGCCGGACTGCAACATTGTTTCAAATACAGAAGGTAAACAAAGGACAGAAACCTGCTTTCAGCAGCGGAGGCCTCATAGCTGGAGCCAAGCCTCAGAGCTAAAGCTGGCCCAGAATAAAAAAAAGAAAGGAAAAAAGGACAGGTTGGGAGCTTCAGTCACCTGCCCGCCTGAAAACGGCCCTCAGCCCCTCACCCAGACTGCCCAGGCACCCCAGTGGGGACCCCCACCCTGAAGGGGGTGAGACCAGCTGCAAACAGCCACCATCTCCTCATCCAGGCTGGCCAGGCACTCAAACGGGACCCTCACCCTGATCCAGGACACCCTTCAGGGCAAACCAGCCGGCCCCCACCTGTGCACCAGGCCTCTATCCTATATAGTAAAAGGGTAATATGCCTCCCAGCACCAGGATCAGCGGAGTAGCGAGGCCTCCAGGCACCGGGATCAGTGTGACGGGGCAGCGACCAAACCCCCTGATTGCCCTGGGGCTCTGTGTGTGACAGGGGGGCAGGACCACAACCTCCCTATCCACCCTGCTCTGTTCGTGACAGGGGAAGGCACCCCAACCCCCTGATCAGCCCTGCTCTGTGCCTGATAGGGAGGAGCTCCCCAACCCACTGATCGCCCTGCGGCTCTGTGTGTGACAGAGTGTGGCGCCCCAACCCCCTGATCAGCCTTGCTCTGTGTGTGACAGGGTGTGGCGCCCCAACTCCCCCCCCCCCCCCACCCCCACCCCCCCACGGGCCCTGCTCTGTGTGTGATGGGGTAGAGCCATAACCTTCCCAATCGGCCCTGCCCTGAGTGTGACAGTGGCGGCCCCCCAAACCCCCGATCGGCCCTGCTCTGTGGGTGGTAGAGGGCGGCGCCCCAACCCCCTGATCTGCCCTGCTCTGTGCGTGACAGGGTGTGGCACCCCCAACCCCCCCCCCCCCCCCCCCATCGGCCCTGCCCTGAGTGTGACAGTGGCAGCGCCCCAACCCCCTGATCCGCCCTGCTCTGTGGGTGATAGAGGGCGGTGCCCCAACTCCCCTATCGGCCCTGCTCTGTGCGTGACATTAGATGTTGGCGCCAGTCACATGCTTGTGTTTCGATCTGTCAATGTCGATCGTGAATTTGGTTGACACTTTTATTATAGAAAAAGGGCAAATAGTGATATTAAAAAATTCTAATTAATTTTCTTTCAATATGCATGAATCTCTGCACTGGGACACTAGTTAGTAGGTAAGAAAATTAGAATATTTCTTCACTTTCACATTTAGAACGTAAGGACATTTTATTGTAAGGGATTTTGATTGGAGAAGGTATACAAAGGATGCCCCTGCCAACCAAGAAAAATCAAACTCAGTAAGGTAATTGGAAAATGGAGGAGGAGATCAAATTCAGTTCTGCAACAAAAATTAGTGGCTTTCCATGTGCAGAATACTATGCTAGTTGTGCGTAGGAGATAATTTCTGATATTCTGTAAAAATATTACAGAGAAAGTGAATATGATTTTAAAGTATATTCTAATAGGGCTTTTTATCAGTATATAATGAAATTGTGTTAATCTCTTAATTAAGATTTTTCCATATTCCTCTGACATACACTAACTTACTGATATCAGTCATAGAGATTATTTTCTCAATTTACATTTCTGGAAATCAGATGTACATTATTCTCTGCTAATATAGCCTTGCTGAAAGAGTTTTTACACAAAATTTTAGCAATATCATAAACGAGCTCATGATTGGGCATGTGGAGGAGGGAAAATATTTACTGAAATGATTTTTTCTTTCAATGACATAAGTAGATTATGGTTTTAATTAAAATATTTTCATTATTGAAACAGCATTAGGATAGCATTGAATGAGTAAAAAGGAATGGAAGTGCATCATCCAAATCTTCAAATGTGATAGATACAAATATGTGTGCAATTTATGTATCTTAAGTGTAAATGTGATTATGGCTAAAATATTAGAGAGCGAGAGATTATTTTTTGAAAGCAGTTGATAATACTTTCTTGCTTTGATTTGTATCCAGTAGTAGTGTCCTGAACATTTTTACTTTGACAATTAATGAGCAATAGTCTTTTTGCTAATGTTAAGCTGTAGTAAATCTTATTGCAGGTATTCTCCTTCACAGAGCATACCTGGGCTTCCCCTCTACCCCCAGGCATGTTACCATTACCTTCCTCCCTCCCAAGCTTTAGGGGCCCTTCCTTTACCTCTGTGATTTTACCGAACAAATGTTCTCTTATAGTTGGAGTCTTGGCTCTGAATTCTTTCCTAGCCAGAACTCAAGTACTTAATTTTTAAAAAAATGTATTGCATGTAATGGATGGTTTATGAGGTGTAGGATAAGTTGGGTAAGGGCAGTTTACAGGGAAGGAAAGCCTGAGTGGCTAGAGAGGCCATCACATAGATGGTAAAGAAAGTTTGGAGAGGAAATATGTGCAGAAAGTCATTGAGGGAAAAAAATTAGTTATGGGGGTAGAGAGTAGCTGGGGATGACTGACTGTAACTTATTAGAATATATTGCCCACCCTATCACTTTAGTTTGGTTTTGTTTATAAAATATTCTAGCTGTTTCTTTCACATGTGTTGGCTTGAGTTTGAAGGAATGTTCTTTAGCTTATTACACACATAAGTGGACTGAACTGGAATGAAACATGAACCTTTTGGGGCATTTCAGTTAATTTTTTGGACAAAATTGTTATACTAAATTTTTCTAGCTTTTTTTGAGTAAAATTATTTATTTGATATTGTATATAATTTATAATATCAGTTTTTAATTTGGTTCCGTATACATTCTATGGTTTGAAGAACTTTCCAGAGAAATTTTTGAAATTTGTTTTATTTTATTTATGTTAATAAAACAAACCAATGGTAGCTATTTCAGTATGGTAGAGTGGTTGGTTGATAATCTTTATTGAGGACTGCTTTTGAGCACATATCTCAGGTTATCTTACTATTTTCTCTTTTACTGCCTACTAAGTCAAGATTCTTATTTATATAAGAAAATCATCTTTAAAGCACACTATTTTTGCGAAAAAGTTATAAAAATGGAGTGTCTTAAAATCATTAGGAGGAAAGTGATAGGGTAATTTTATTTAATGACACTCCCATGTTAAATCTGTTATGTCATCTATTGAAACTATACAAAGTAAATTATTAAACTTGAAGTCAAACTTATCAAGATATTTTGTTTTAATGTAAAATTACACTAGTGAATTCAATATACACTCTTTTTCTTGATTTAGGCAACAGTACTTCAAACTAATTGATGAGTGTGTATCTCAGATTGTATTACATAGAGATGGGATGGATCCAGACTTCACATACCGAAAAAGACTAGATTTAGATTTAAGTCAATTTGTTGGTGAGTACCCCTCTGTTATTTAAATGGAAATATCTTATTGTCTCTTACCCTCTGGATTAGCTCTAGACTATTTGTTCTCATAGTCAGGCCTGTAGAATACGGAGGCCCTTGATATCCTTTTTAGGGGTTCTAACAGTTAAAACTATTTTCATAATAATACTAAGACATTATTTATCTTTTTTCACTATGTTGTGTGTAATCGAACCTGGGACCCTTCAGTCTGTGGGCCAATGCTCTATCCACTGTGCCAAATCGGCTAGAGCAGCACACACTTGCTGCTGAAGTGTTTATATCTTTAAGGAAAATGAATGATAAAATTTGTTACTAATGATAAAATTCAAGCTTTCAAGTAAAATTTCAAAATGTGGAATGATTTTCGGATAGTATCTGAAAAGAAAGTTTATTCCTGGACATTAGGAGCATTTTTTTTTCTTGAGTTAATGTTTTTGTCTTTTAGCACTTGCTGAATAGAGGACATAGGAAGGAAATATAATATTTGAACACAATTTGGCTATATAAGTGGAACATATTTACATAGTTAATGTTTTTTTATTTATTGATATTAAATGTTTAGAATAAGTTTATATGCACTAAATGATACAAATACAGATGGTGTGGATATGAGTAGATGAGAGAAGATACAAGGTTGGACAGTTTGGGAGACAGATATTGGAAAGTATGGGGCACAGATAACTTCATGTATTATAGTGAAAATCAAGAGACATTCTGTAACAGGAATCAGAAGTTTAAGTATTTATTTAGTACTATGGAACCAAGCAATTTAGAAAGTAAAATGACCAAAATTGGGATTAGATAGCGATCATAGTTTCCTTCTTTTATAGCAGGAAGTTATCTATAATGTCGTAAATAGATATGTCAAGAAGTAATAGTATGAGCATTTTATTTAGAGTTAGAAATTAAGCACCAGAATAATCTAAAACAGAAAGGGCTAAAAGAGATCCCATTTAGGGAGTGGGGTTTACTTTTCAATGCAGTTGATTTGGTTCACTATTACTTTTCATTAGAAGATCCTCTGCAATGTTTTTGAAAGCCATGTTCATGTATTATTTTCATTAAAAAATAAAAGTAGGGATAAAATACATTATGAGAAATCCATGCACACACTTTGAATAATTATAAAGGCAATGGTAGCTATCAGCTGTTAAAGTGTGTATACAATTTTTTTGGGACACCCTATATATACTTTTTTTGGCGGGGGGCGGGGGAAACTTGAAGATGTTTTGATGATCTGAGAAAGATAGACAGATAGATAGAGAAACCGAGATATGAAAGAAAGATCGATTGATCCATCAGTTGCCTCCTGTATGTGCCCCCACTAAGGATCGAACTCACAACCTGGGCATGTGCCCTGACCAGAAATCGAACCAATAACCTGTGGGTGCATGGGAGGATGCTTCATTCAATGGAGCCACAGCATTCAGAGCCTAATGTAAACTATTTTAATCACTATTCCTTCCTAAAGACAAAATCCTAGAAATAGATTTGCTTATACTGTGAAGTTTCTTATTTATACTTTTATTATGTTGGCAAGTTGGTTTCTCTGTTCCACCTCCAAGTTTGGCATTATGGATTATTTAAATTTTGCTATTATTAAAAATTTTATATTTTCATATCATTAGGGAAAGTAAAATATTTATTCATTTGTTTTAGCAATTTTTAGTTTTGTTATTCTTAACTTTCTGTTCATTACTATGGCCCATTTTCCTATCTTGTGTTGGATATCATCTCCCTTCAAAATATTTATGGACTAATGATAGAAACCTTTGAGTATTATATGTTACAGTTGAACTTCCTTCTCCTTTTGCCTAATAGTTTAAAATTGTGGTAGGGTTTGTCTTTCCCTTTATGTTTTATGGCCTTGTTATTATGCTTAGAAAATTCTTCTTCATTCCAACATTGTAATCTGTTTCTCTATTTTGCTTATTTTATTACTGGCACTGTTCTAAATCTTTCTGATGCTTTTTTATTTCTTTCTAAACTTTTAAAGTCATAATGAATTTGAGAAGCACTGCAGTTTAAAATTTCTTGTCTTTGGAATTTTAGATATTTGCATAGATCAAATGAAAGTAGAAGAGTCTGAAGAGAAAGCATCAGAATTTTACAAGAAAGTAAGTGACTTTTATTATTTGGGGAACCTCTGAAGGTATGCTCTGCCTTAGAGTCTTTGTTGTTGCCACTTTCTTCTTTAAAAAAAAAAAAAATATATATATATATATATATATATATATAGATAGATATATATATAGTTGATTTCAGAGAGGAAGGGAGAGGGAGAGAGAGATAGAAACATCAATGAGAGAGAATTATTGATTGTCTGCCTCTTGTACGCCCCCTACTGGGGACTGAGCCGCAACTTGGGCATATGCCCTTGACTGGAATCCAACCCAGGACCCTTCAGACCATAGGCCGCCACTCTATTCACTGAGCAAAACCAGCTAGGGCTGCTTGCTGTTTTGATTAAAGCTACTTCATTTTAGATCAGGTTGAATCATATAAAATTATCATTTTCATAGGTTAAATATATCAGATATTGCCAATTTCATTTATTTCAGCCTAGTAGTATCACTAACTATCTAGCCATTCATTCCTCACTTTTCTTTAAGATGGTGTTTTTATCTCTGCTTAGTAAGTACCCATTACACTTTCTCTCTCTTGCTCTCTCTTTTTTTGTTTTTGGAGGGGGGTTGTTGTCTTCACATTTTAGGTATTCACTCTGATTTGAATTCATAGGACTGGTTTCTTACATAGGATAAATAATAATAATTATACTACAACCACCTTGATGAGCGTGAACACTTACTGTGTGTTAGGCACCGTGCTGCATAACCTACATTTTTATTGTATTTGGTCTTAAATAAATTTTGAGAAGAAACTGCTCATTTTTATAAACTTGTAAGATAAAAGGTAACTGCAAATGGTAGGCACTTTTTCATAAGTTAACAGTAACTTATGAAAAACTTTGTAAATTTCCTAAGCTGTTCTAAGGCTTACCAAACATTTACTGAGAGGGTATTATATCTCAGACTTTTGGTTACAGGCTAGGATTACAGCTGTGAATAAGATATTCACAATGGTGATCATTTAAATATGGATCTTTTAAATTAAGTGTTATACCTGACAGATGTCTGTATTACCGAGTAACCCCTCACCCCATCTACTTTATATTCTAAGCTCAGTTAGAATTTTTACTCTTCATGGGAAAAATAGTAGGAAACTTTCAGGTACTTAATTTGGATGTATCCCAGATAGTATAAATTTGCTTTTATAATGATTTTTAGGTATATAGCTTATATGAGTGGTGTTAAACATGATAACTTCCTCAGTACATTGTTTTAAAATTGTAAGCTTTAAATGTAAGTAGAAGAAAGACCTTGTTCAAGGTTAGTTGTTTCCTTTTAGTCAAAAGTTATGTGTTTTAGGTATATTCAGAATATATTGTTTGCTCCATAAAAGATTTCTACTGCCATACCATTTTGTATATATCAGCAAGAACTTCTTTCTGATAGCTTTATAAGGACACATGTAAATACTTTGCTTTAGGCAGGAAGCTATCCTAGTTGCTAGACACATTCTTTATTTGGTGCATAAATTTGAAAAATGAAGACCAGAAATGTCAGAAAGTACACAGAGAATATTGAATTATCAACCTTCTTGTACAGATGCACTAATACATTTACCCTAGGGACTGAAATTAAGCAGAGCCTCAACCTTAACTGTGTTTCTTGACATTTTTTGCGTGTAATATTGTAAGCGTAATATTGCTCTGGTAACTCTTTTTGGATGGGTATCATATCAGTTTTTATAAAGTACGTCTTTAATGTAGACTCATTTTATCCCCTAGGCTACTGTGATTTGACTGTAGGTATTATAAAGATGTTAAAGCAAAGTTTATATTTTGTCTGATCCTCTTCTAAGGGAGGATCTAGATATTTTTCTCTTTGGTAATAATAATGATACTTTCAATATGGCCAAGTTAATTTATTAAATTCTGTTTATGTGTACTAATTATGACTAATTGTTTTGATAGTTTTATCTTTGTTCCCCTACACAATTCTTTATTCTTTTGAATCTCATTCTAAGGCCTATAAAATATGATAGTGTACATATTTATATTGTGAAAAAGAATGTTTTATTCTTACTCATGAGAATTTAATTTTTTTATTTCTTTTTAAGTAGCAGTACACATTGAGCAGTTATCAAAAGGAGAATAGAGAAAATGACTTCTTAAAGTTTTTGATGCTGGGAGATTGGGGGCTTTATTATTTGATAGATAGTGACATTTATTTAACATGTAAAGGAAGATTGGACAGGAATTAGCTCCTTAGTTCATTCAACAAAGATACATTGAGTTTAATTATGAATTAAAGCTTTGGAAAGGTGATGAGTAAAATAAAAAAGATTTTTCACTATTAGTGAACTTCTAGGTTAGTGAGTGTTACTACATTTTGATATTTTTATATTACATCCTGATGATTACTAGGGTAGAAAACCCTTTGTGGTGTATAAACCTGTAGAAAGCATTCCTCACCTAAACTTGGGTGTGGAGGGAAGACTTACTGAAGGAAGTGGTAGCTAATGTGAGTCCTAATGGATACGTATGAGGCAACAAGATGGGATAATAAGGAGCCATACATAAAATTTGAATTTCTTTTTGTTGTTAGTCCTCACCTGAGGACATTTTTTCCCTTTGATTTTAGAATGAGTAGAAGGGAGGGGGAGACACACAGAGAGAGAAACATCCATGTGAGAGGGACACATCGATTGGTTGCCTCCTGCACTCGCCCTGACCAGCCGAGGTATGTGCCCTTGACCAGAATTAAACTTACAACCTTTCAGTCCGAGGACAATGTTCTGACCACTGAGCAAACCGGTAAGGCTTGAATTTATTATAGGTAACTCAAGCTGAACATTCCCTAAACCAAATTAATCTTTCTTGTGCCTAAAAATGCCTTTCACCCTGCATTTTAAATCTTCATCTTTCCCATCAATTATAACACTTTGCAGCTTGTCATGCAGCAGAACACCATGGTCATCTTCTACATGTTCCCTCATGCATTTTCTTCATTCAGTCAGACACCTTTTTGAATTCTGTAAAAATATTTTGCTTCATGTTCTTCTCATTATCCTATCTTCTCCTTTCATTCATGCAGGCCTTTAGTTCACTTGGATAATTGCCGTAGCCCCTAAACTCATTTTCTTGCCTCTGTGTTTCTCTTTCAGTTCACACTTGCTGCTGGTTGGGTTTTCCAAATTACAAATTTGATTGTTATTTTCTTCTTATAAACTACTGGCCCGGTGCACAAAATTCATGCAAGAGTAGGCCTTCCTTCCCCCAGTTGCTGGCACTGGCTTCCCTTTGGACCTGGGACCCGGGCTTCCCTCCGGCCACTGGCAGACACCCGGGACTGTGCTTCCCTTGCAGCCCTGACTTTGTCTGGAAGGATGTCCGGTCTAATTAGCATATAATGCTTTTATTATTATCGATACTTTACTACCTCTCAATGTTGTTTTAGGAAAAAGAAAACACTTTTTGACTTATTGTAAAACTGCTTTCAATAATTCCATTTCTGATTACATTGCTAGCTTCTCCCCCTGCAGTTTGTTCTCACACCTTTTTGTGCCCCTTATAAGGGATTGCTTGTCATCCAATGCTGGTTCCTCTATTTGAAATGTTAGCTGCAAACCTGGGGTCCAACATCCTTCCTCCAGGAATCATTCACTGTCTGTCTGTCTGTCTTTATTGCTGGTAATTTGTATAGGTTTTGGCTTGTTTGCTTTTTCTTTGTCACCAGACACTATACTCACTAAAAGCAATTACCATATTCTGTTCTACTCTATATTTCTAGCACCTACCGCTCTGAGGGACACATCTAGGCATGCTATTAGATATTTATTGCATAATGGGAAATAGGTAGTCTGGGACCATATGCCGGAGGGTTCTTAGATATTAAGTTAATGAGCATGTCCTTTATAATGAAGCCAGTGAAGAAGGTTTAAGGGCAAAGGGGACGTGTCATTTGAGCTGTCCTTTAGAAAGAATAGCGGTATTCAAAAAACCCCAAAATATGTAGGGGGAAGATAATATTGATTTTGAAAATACTGTGTTTGGTTTTTTTGTTTGTTTATCTTGAAAAATGTTCATTAAGAAGTTGAAAATACATTTAAGGACTGATAAGTAGTCTGGAATTCAGATGAGAAACTGAGCTAGGTAGCAGGATTTTGAAGCCATCAATATAAGAATGGTGATTGAAGCATATGGGTGTGGAAGATAGCATGCAATGAAAAATGTGTTGTGAGTTCAGGAGAGGGTGAGGAAGGAGTCCAATACAATGGCAACATTAAAGGGTTGGATCGAAGAGTAGGAACTTATATAGAACTGGTAGGAGCAGTCAATGAATTAGGAGGACCAGACGAGTGTGTTGCAATGGAACATATAGGGGAAGGGAGATGGAATATGGGGACAAGTTTGTAAGTATTCATGTTTTAGACAGGGATGATGGTAGGGTTTTATAATCTGTATTGTTCGACATAGTAGCTATCAACCAAGTGTTCCCATTGTGCCCTTATAAAATGGCTAGTGTGACTGAGGAACTGAAAATTTAACTTTATTTGACTTGAATTAGATTTACATTTATACCTGTGGCTAGTGGCCTACCCTATTAAATAGCACAACTATAGAGAAGTCAAGCAAGATGAGGCTGGGAGAAGTCCAGGTGATTTGAAATTTGGTAAGCGGTAGTTTTTAGAGTGAAAGAATGATAGCTTAGTTATAGTGCATAATGAAGTGAAGGAAGGTCAGCAGGTCAGAAAAGTGAGTATGGAGTAGGAACACTGTTTAATGAAGTTGGCTTTGAGGCAAAAATAAGATTAGTTAGGTGACATGGGGTGAGTCAAAGGACAGAAAGACAGAGAAGTTCACAGTGCAACAGAGCCCTGAGCACAATTGACTTAGCCAGTTCCTGTGGGGTCCCTGGGTGACAGGAGGGCTTTGGGTTATCCTCTGAGTTCTAAGCATGCTGTGGCTTGTATATTAGTTATTTTACTAGGTTTAAGTTAGCATTTTTTTTAATCCTCATCTAAGGCTTAGGGAGAGAAGAGGGGAGGGGGAAGGAAGGAGGGAGGGAGGGAAGGAGGAAGAGAGAGAGAGAGTGAGAGAGAGAGAGAGAGAGATTAAGCCTGCAACCTAGGTATGTGCCCTGACTGGGAATAGAACCCGAGACCCTTCGTTGCACACACAGGTCGACATTCTAACCAACTGAGCCACACACTGGCCAGGGCAAGATTAGTATCTTTTTAAAATTATTAATGGTAGGAGGGGTTTAGAGTAGCTGCAGTCATAGTAGGAGTGATAATGCTGGTGTTGTTTGGGAAAGGTAAAAGATATTTGCATCTTTTTTTTTCTAGTAGTTTCTGTTATCTTTATAAAAGAACACAAGGTTTGGAGTGAGAGGATCATGAGTCTGGGATTTATTTTTCTAACTATAATGAGAACTGTAATATTTATTTCATATTTGTTTTTGTGATAAAAATGCAAAAGTGCTTATTTTTGTACTTTCAACTCTGTAAACATGCGGGAGGCAAAACGTGTGGGGGCGGGGTGCGCATGAGAGTCTCTGAGCCTAAAACTGCTCTAAAAATAAAGTCTATTAAAAAGCTGTAAAGCATTATCTGAACATCAATTGTAGGAAGGCAGTGTGGTTTCAGCTAAATAACTCAAACTTTAAAGACATAATTTAATCTCACATCTTTTACTTCCTGGCTGTCTGATGAGGGACTAATAACTGGCTCTGTGTTAAGGACAGAATAAGATTCATGCAGCCCTTTGTTAACTGTCGAGTTCTATATTGTTATTTTCCTTATTGAGGTGTGACTGTATTTTGAAGTTTCAGGCTACAGTTGTGAAATAGTTGTATTATTTTTAACTGATTGGTCCCCCACCCCCCATTTTTTAAAAAAAAGAGTCAAATACTTGTTTCTGATAATGAGAAAATTCCCTATTTAAGTTTACCTCTATTAGGAAAGGTGTTTCAGTCAGAATGATAGTAAGCTATTTGAATGCAAGATGGGAACTTGTGATGAGTGGCTATATAAATTAAAAAAACTCATTGGATTCGCCAAATTTTACCATTTACCTTTCTCACACTAGCGACTTTGAAAGATTAATTCATCCTTAATCTCCCAAAGATTAATCTCCAACAGATTAATAATAAATGAAACAGACTTTATTTTCTTAAATGGTGGAAGCTTAGAGCCTACATCAGGGTTCTTAAATCTCCTGATGTTGTAAGAAAAAGCCATGTAATTGATGCATTTACATAATGAGTTATTTATTCATAAACAAAAATATTAAAATGGAATTTTTTTAGTCCTCTTGATAAACTTTAGGTAAATTTCAAGTATACGTTTTTGCAGGTAGGGGTCAAGAAACTCATTACAATGGTTTGTTCTCTATTATTTTACACAAAATCACCATGAAATTTAGGGACTTTGAAGAAAAAAGACAGGGTTGCAAATAACTATGGGCCAGTTTCCTCTGCTGAGAGAAGGTCATGGACTCCATCTCTGGCTTTGTCTGCTGCTTTGCAAATGATTTTGGTAGGACTTCAAGAAAGGCTGTGGGTGACAGCAAAAATCTACCATTCCTTTCATAAAAGTTTATGTTCTGCTGACATGATTAGAGTCATATTTCTCTATAAAAAGTGCTTTTCATTTCCATCTCTCTCTCATATTTTCTTTTCAGTTTGAAAAAGAGTTTACCGACCACCAAGAAACTCAGGCTCAATTGCAGAAAAAAGAGGCAAAGATTAATGAGCTTCAAGCAGAGTTACAGGCTTTCAAGTCTCAGGTAAAATACCACCTATCCAGAGGAATTTAGTATTAAAAGCTTACCAGGGGCGCAAAGGTCATGTCATATCTTCACTGCATCAAAATGTTTAATCTTTAATTTCACTTGTATGTTTTCATAGTGTTTTTTATATGTATATATGTATATTTAGGAAACTTATTTTTCTACTTTTTAATTTGCTTTTTTAAGAACGTCTAAACTGTCACTAACCAATCTGCTTCCTTATGTTTCGTTTGGGTTTTGTTCGTAATGTCACATTTCCTAAGTAATTAAACACGGAGGGTAAGAAAGTCTTTTCATCTTAGATTTGTCATTCATCACTGATCTTTATCCTACTACAGGAAATTATTGCTCAAGTTATTTATTTTTTAAAACCTTAAGCTTTTGGGTACCTTGCAGTGAGAGATAACCTCTAGCTGAATGAGAACATTTTCTGATAATTTTTCAATTTCCAAAAGTAAACAGATTTAAAACATGACAAAAAAAAAGAGAGAGAACAAATCTGGATTGTGAAGCAGATAGCTCATACACACCCTCTACACATAAAACGTTTCAGATAGCAAGAAATACAACCTTTATCTTTAATGGATGAAGAGATAGACTATTCACAGCTAAATTTCGTCGTGTAGATTTATATATAGGATGATGAACAATTAATATCATTTTCCTTTTATCCTAAGTTATGGTTATGCTGAAATAGTCTCATGTACTATTTTGTATATTGGTATACTGCTTCCTATATTATTGGCAATTTTTTTTTCTTTTGAATACTTAGTGGATTGTTACAGAGACTGTCTGAAGATACCCTAAGGAAGAGCTATCTTTTAGTGTTCAATTAAAAAAAAATTTAAAGCTTCTGTCCTGGCTGGAGTTGGTTGGAGAGTCGTTGGTTGTACACCAAAGAGTTGCAGGTTCCATCCAGGGCTGAGGCGATTATGGGAGGCAGTCGATGGATGTTTCTCTCTCACATTGATGCTTCTCTCCCTCTCCCTCTTCTCTCTCCCCTCTCTCTCTCCCTCTCCCTAAAAATCAGTATTCTCGGGTGAGAATTAAAAATTAAAAGCTGCTATGTAGAAATAAATTATTCTCAATTATTTTTTTTTCTTTAGTGCATAAAAAGAAAGGGCAACAGTTTATTGAACTTTCTCATGTTTCTCAGATGGCTCCCTGTCTATCATATTAAAAGCAATGTTTGGTTGTATTTTTATTTCAGATAGAGTTATAGACAATGGCTGAAATATTTATGATTAGTTTTTTTCTGGTCTTGGCTAAGATAAATTTAAAGACTTCCTTTGCTTTTTAATTTCTCCCAGTTGAAGAGTTACTTATAAATGTACTCTAAATTTAGAAAATTCCAGTTTGTGGAAAAACATATTCACCATGTTTAGATATGTTATCGTTGCATGTGCTTTTATATAGAATAGAAATAAATTTATATTTTGAAATTGAGATTAAATCCTATATTGTATAAAATTGTGGACAATGATGACCTGTTTTTATGGCTATCAGAAAAAGACCTGGAATTGAAGGCATAATATTGGCTACCATATTCATTTTTGAAGAACAAATGACAAATTCTTCTTTGGATTAGTGTGTATTTCTCATGAAATCTATGCATTTGTTTTAAGATGCTTCTCTTTGATAATAGCTATGCTGATTATGAAAGTTATGAATAAAATATGTCCTATTCTTTTTTTATTTCAGTCATTTAGTCACTTAACAACCAAGTATTTTTAGATGTTGGGGATATAATAGTGAGCATGATAGTCACAGTGTCCTGCCTCATGAACAGTATATTCACCTCAATCATACTATCATATGAACTAGTCTAGAGCAGAAATTCAACCATATCTTTGTTTTAAGATGTTAATAGCTAACTACGAAATGTATATTGAGTATGAGTATAATATACATACATTGTTAACATTCAAAGGGCGGTAAATACTATATAATATCCCACTAAAGTGATTCTTCTTTATAGTTCATCTTTCAATAAGACATGTTCTCTGATTTGTGGTTTCAATTTTTATGACACTTTTTCTCTGATCTCAAGTGTCAATTTCAGACTTTTATGCAAGCTCTGTTTTTCGTAACTATGTCATAAAACTTTTTTAAATGATTTATTAACATTTATTAAATGTTTACCATTTGCAATGTAGTTGTATGTATGTGTGGCTCAGGATTGAAGTTAGTAATTTTAGGAGAATAATTATATCACAAAAAATTATTTATGAACCCAGATCATCTTTATGCCAATCAAAATGCAGTGCATCTATTAAATTATTACCATGCCATAGAAACATAAGGACAAAAGTGACCAGTGGACACATTTCTCTTTATTTCACTCTTCATTTTTCCTTGTTTCTCTGTCAGTCACAACATTAGGTGCTGGGAAAGTCACTTTCTTCATAGAGTTATAATCCATCAAAGAAATACATGCTAATGATTCCTTAAGAAGTTAGGAAACACTTTTGGTAAGAGCTATCAAGGAGAAGTACAGAGTGCTATCAGTGTGAAATGAGTGGTCAGATAAGGCTTTCTTGAGGAAGGGATGTGTTGCAAAGATTAAAGGTAGGAGATGGGCAGGTGAAGAGGATATTCCAGGTGGAAGGAACAACGTGTGCCCAGGCCCTGAAATTGCAATGAGGTTGAATTGTATGTGAAAGTCACTTGACCTGTTTCAGATGATGGCATGTCTTTGGAGGTATTATTGAGAATTTTAGATTTTTTTTTTTCTCAAGGGCAAAAGCAAGATAATACTAGTTAACTCTTTTTCTGGATATTTTTCTTATTTAAATGCTAGTGTTGTATAGAATTCTGTGCACAGAACTTTTTTCATGCTACATACTCTGTGCAGCTCTAGTTGAACATCTCTACTTCCATGGCCTACCCATCACCTAGAAACTGCTGATTTCAAATCTTCAGACCCATGTACCCATTTTCCTCCTGGATATTTCCACCTGGATGGTCAAACTACCTCAAAAAGGGGAATAATATTTCTTTTAATTGCACTTTTATGAAAACAAAAGCTATAATTATATTCTTAAACTGGGGAAAACTTCACTGGAATTTTTAGGTTAAGCCATATGAAATTTGTGATATTTACTTATTTTTGGTTTAAAATAATACATTATTATTATTATTATTGTTATTATTTTGAATCCTCACCCGAGGGCATACTTAGAGACAGAGAGAGAGAGAGAGAGAGAGAGAAAGAGAAAGAGAAAGGAACATCGCAGTGAAACAAAAACATTGACCCATTGCCTTCTGTATGTGCCCCAACTGAGGATCGAACCTGAAACACAGGTATGTGCCCTGACTGGGAAACCAGCAACCTTTCCTTACACAGGATGATGCCCAACCAACTGAGCCCGGCAATAGTACATTATTTTTAAAGGAAGTGTACTTTCATATGTTCTGTAGAGTTCTTAGACATGTTGCTTATTTATTTTATTTTTATTTTTCTCTCTAGTTTGGTGCCTTGCCAGCTGATATAAAGACCTCTTTGCCCCGAGCACAAGAAAATGAAACTGGGCACCCAGCACTTCCTCCTCCGATGGCACCACCTCCTCCACCACCACCTCCGCCCCCTCCTCCACTCCCAGGAATGCCCCTGCCATTTGGTGGTCCTGTGCCTCCACCACCTCCCCTGGGATTTCTCAGTGGAGGAAACTCTCTTCCGCCAACCCTGCCATTTGGGTTAAAACCAAAGAAAGAATTTAAACCTGAAATTAGCATGAGAAGATTGAACTGGTTAAAGGTAAGTAAATAAATAAACGGAAGAAAACATACTCTTACCTATATTAAAATTACTTTTATTTTGACTTCTATATAATTTCCAGTAGGAACCCCATTAAAAGTGATTTTAAAAAAAATATATATATATTCTATTGATTTTTTTACTGAGAGGAAGGAAGAAGGATAGAGAGTTAGAAACATCTATGAGAGAGAAACATCGATCAACTGCCTCCTGCACACCCTGCACTGGGGATGTGCCTGTAACCAAGGTACATGCCCTTGACCAGAATTGAACCTGGAACCCTTCAGTCCACAGGCTGACGCTCTATCCACTGAGCTAAACCGGCCAGGGTAAAAGTGATTTTAAATGAACAGGCTTTTTTTTTTTTTTTTTATAAAGAGTTGAGACAAATTTCTTTGCTCTTGACTAAGGCTTTGTGGTTTAAAAATTCAGTGGGAATCAATGTTAGTTGTTCACATAACCTTAGGAAATGCTGGGTACTGTGTCCTGCACTTGAGTCATAGTGCACATGAGCATAATTAAAGTTTTGGCAAGAGTAATTGATAAGAAACAAACTTTGTTTCATTCAGCTTCAGTCCTCCCAGTTTTTTCTCTCATAGCTTACCTTCCCGCAGAACTCATATTTCATTGAGCAAAGTTTGGAGAAAAATCATACAGGATTACTTCCTAAACATTGGCTGGCAGCTATGGGACTCTGGGTCTGAATGTAATGATTGGGCTGGGACAGATGAAACACCCAACTATTTATGAATCTGTCTTCTCTGATTGCAGATCAGACCTCATGAAATGACTGAAAACTGTTTCTGGATAAAGGCAAATGAAAATAAGTATGAAAATGTGGATTTGCTTTGTAAACTTGAGAATACATTTTGTTGCCAGCAAAAAGGTAAGTTTCACATCATGATTATATGTTATTTTACTATTTTAACACTGCCACTTTTTATATGTTAACTAGAAAGCATTATTTTAAGATGTATATATATATTCTGAGTGGCCAGATTATTATGACCACCTGACGTTTGTAGGCAAATGAGCTATAATTTCTCGCTGAACTTGCTAGAGGGTCAGACCATTATAAATAGGGAAGCAGGTTGTTTACCACGACAGTAGAAGTAATTTTTTTCTGGAGATATGGGTAAACAATGTGATTTAACAGCCTTTGAACGTGGGAGATACACACACACTCACACACACACACACTAGAGGCCCGGTGCATGAAATTTGTGCATGGGATGAGGGCGGGGGGGGGGATGTCCCTCAGCCTGGCCTGCACCCTCTCCATTCTGGGACCCCTTGGGACTGCTGGCTCCTAATCGCTCTCCTACCTGCTGGCTTGATCCCCCTAACTGCTCTCCCCTGCTGGCCTGACCCCCCTAATTGTTCTCCCCTGATGGTCTGATCCCTCTAACTGCTCTCCCCTGCCGGCCTCATCCTCCTAACTGGTCTCCCCTGCCTGCCTGATTGCCTCTAACCACCTCTGCCTCAGCCCCGCCACCATGGATGTCTGGAATGACGTCCAGAAGGTCGTCCGGAAGATATTCAGTCTAATTAGCATATTATCCTTTTATTAGTATAGATGCCACCTTGTCCTAAAAATGCAGATTGTTAGCAGGTTTTCCTATCATGGAAGGGGAGCCCACAGTAGCATCCTGGGTTCTGACCAGGGCTTGTGCACTCGTGCTTTATCTCAGCAGATGAGATTGCTAGAAGAAGACTCTTGGATCTACCTTGAACATTTCTATCAATTTTGCCAAATCATCCTCCAAAAATGTTGAACCACTTTAAACTCCCACCAGCAACCATGCGTGTGCCCTCTGTCCTAATTTGATGCCAATATCATTGAATTCCCGCTAGAAGCTTCCCTCCCCTCAGCCGGGACTGCCTGGCACTTGGGCCAACCTCACTGTTCAGCCCGAGACTTGATTTTCCAAGATAGAATTATGGAGGAGGAAAAATAGTTTTCCTCTACCCTTCTGAGTTCTTAGTGGAGGCCCTTCTAATGAAAGACAGATTACCAAGAGAAAAAAGTTTATTAACATGTGTACCTTGTGTATATGTGGGAGATCCCAGGGAAAAATGAATAACTCCCCAAGGTGGCTTAGAATCCAGATTTAAATACCTTCTTCCTAGGGAAGGGGGATGGGAGATGTAGGCCTCTTAGAGGAGAGTAAATGATTTTTAGGAAAGATGAATGGGGGTGGGGGAGATAGTTTGTAACTAAGTTTGGGTGTGATGTCAACTTCTAGTCTCCTGTCCTGTGACAGGTGTCAGTCTTTGCTGGCTGATGACACTTTTCCCATCAAGGGGACCTATGACATTTAAGGTTCTTTTGGGGGGTCTGATTTTAGGCAGAGCAGGAGACTTCAGTGAAAACCTCTCCTTGCATTTGCTGTTTTTCAAGCATCTGCAGCTCAATATCATCAATATAATAACATGGCATATGTTGGGATGGCCTGTTCTCTGAGCTTCAGAATAAACCCAACAAAAGCTTGTTTCCTCTTTTAAATGATTTGCCACAGTAGTGTTATTCCCTGGAGACAGTATTCTGACCAGACTGGGAGTGCCTGGTGCCTCTGTGGGCTTGTGTCTTTGATTCTCTGCTGGGTGCCGGGCCCCCCTGCGGACTTGTGTCTCTGCTCCTTCAGCCCCAGCGCCACTGCGGCCATGGGGCTTGGAGCTGCTGGGTGTTGGGCCCCCCTGCAGGCTTGTGTCTCTTCTCCTCCGGCCCCGTGGCAGCGGCAACGAACAGGCCCAGAGGCCCTCTGCGGGCGGGGTGGGGCAGAACGCCTGCATCATTGCCGTGGCAATGATGCAAGCGTCCTGGCCCAGCCACCCCCATCTTTGTCATGGAGTAACAGTTTGCATATTCCTGCTCTATTGGCTGTGGGTGCCGCCATATTTGTCACAGAGTGATGGCTAATTTGCATATTGCTCTTTTATTAGATAGGATATAAATATACTAGAGGCCAGGTGCACAAAATTCGTGTGGGGTGGGGGGAGTCCTTCAGCCTGGCCTGCACCCTCAATCTGGGACTCCTCGGGGGATGTCTGACTGCCGGTTTAGGCCAGATCTGTAAACTGGCAGTTGGACAGCCCTCTTGCAATCTGGGACCGCTGGCTCCTAACCGCTCGCCTGCCTGCCTGATCGCCCCTAATTGCTTGTCTGCCTGCCTGATCGCCCCTAATTGCTTGTCTACCTGCCTGATTGCCCCTAACCGCTTGCCTGCCTGACTGATCACCCCTAACTGCCTGCCTGCCTTCCTGATTGCCTCTAACTGCTCTCCTGCCTGCCTGATCGCCCCTAACCACCTGCCTTCCTGCCTGATCACCGCTAACCACCTCTGCCTGCCTACCTCATCACCCCTAACCACTCGCTTGCCTGCCTCATCACCCCTAACCACTCTGCCTGCCTGCCTGATTGCCCCTAACTGCTCGCCTGCCTGCCTGATCACTCCTACCACTCTGCCTGCCTGCCTGATCACCCCTAACTGCTCACCTGCCCTACCTGATAGCCCCTAACCACCTCTGCCTCAGCCCCTGCTGCCATGGCTTCATCCAGAATAACGTCTAGATGGTCGTTCGGCTGTCCCGTCTAATTAGCATATTATGCTTTTATTATTATAGATTTTTTACTTTATTAATGGGGAAATAAATGATTTAATAAATGAAATGCTTAAAAAGAAAATTTTATTAGATTATCAAATGAGCAATTTTTAAAATGCAGATGATTAATACAGAACTTACATTTTCTATATAATATCTCTTTTGAAGAAGTTCTAAATTAGATTTTTCTGAAGGAGGATATTTTCAGAGATTCTTTTGGCATAAGAATTTCTTTTTGCCAATGAGGAATAGTAAAAACAAAAACAAAATGTTAGCTTTCCTCTAGTCAGATTTTAATATTTAATGTTACAGTGACTGTCACATAGTTCAATTAATATTAGTCACATGAGATAGAAATATCAATTTTAATGAGTGTCTCGAAAGTGTGAAACAGAAGTATATGAGTAGGTTATAAGATCTTCTCATTAAAAGTAATAGAATTTATTTTTCAAATTGTTTTGTGATAGCTTTTACTTGTTCAGTGTGCCTTTAAAAATTATATTTAGGTATTACTCTTGTCTGAAAATTGAATTTATCTCATCCAGTTTCATGGGCCAAAAGCACTTGTCTCCGAGCTGATACCCACTGATACTGTTAAGTTCATTTTTAAGTATTATATAACACTTCCATGTTAGGTCAGTAGTTACCTTTCATTTTCAAAAAGGAGCCCATAGACTTATGCTATTTATATCTCTGGGCTCATTGAGCACAGAGAGGCCTGGAGGGAAGCTATTGTACTGAATGGAGATGGCAAGGCTTGGTTTCTTAAAATGCCTACTGTGTACTAGGCACCATGCTAGGTGCTTACTATTTCTGTTTTATCCTGATCATCTCAGTATCCAAAGGATGTTGGCTGATTACAAAAAAAAAAAAAAAAATCATTTACATTTCTTTGAAACACTTTTTAAAATATAAACGTAAATTAGAAACTCTTTTAAAGAGTAATTGTGTTAGATACACTAAAAGTTGTAAATTATGATAGCTTTCTAGAATGTATGGTAAATCCAAAGTCTTCAGTAGGTATTTTGAGCACCATTTGTCTTGACCAAAATAGTAAAAATGATATATTTTGAATTTTCTCAGCAAGCTTATCGTAGGAAATCTTGTGAATTAAATGGATCTTAATTTACCTTTTGATTATGGAGAATCAAAATTTTCCTTGAATAACATAAGTGTACTCTTTAGGCAATCAAGGAAAATATATGGCAGTTAAAATGTGTATTTACATGTAAAACACTTCAGAATTTCAGATTTCATAATCTGGAATTGATTAGTTTTCCCTTTGCTTTCCTAGTAGGTGCAAATGGAAGTACCTAAAAGCTATTTAAGTAATACTGCCATCCACCTACTCTCTTTTTTTTCATCTTTACTCTGATTACTTTCTTAATTAATGAGGCTCAAAAGGGAAACTTGTTAGCATGTCTTTAATTTAGCTGTAGTGTTAGCCCTAAATGAAATAATTAGACCTTTAAAAAATTCTTAAGTCATCTAACTTTAGCCTTGAGAGTCAAGGTTGGAAAAAAAACAATGTATTTGCTCAGTCTAACACTAGTAGTAAAGGTTAAGGTGTGGAAGTGAAAAGCATTTTCTGAACATTAGATGCTTGTATCTCTCTGTCTTTGTACGTGCTGTCCCCTCTCCCCTAAATCTCTCTTGCATTTGATCAGAGGCTGGCAGAGGCCTATGACTCCTATTTTCTACCTTAAATGCTACCTTCTCTTTCCTGTGACTGTGGATGGTATTTCCATGGTGAACAGAAAAGATGGGGAAGCCCAGGGTTGTAATCCTGGGCAATGTTAACATTTCACACTGCCAACAGGAGATGAGTTGTGAAGGTGACTATTTTTTGGCCTGGATTTGAAAGAATAGGTCCCAGTAAGCATTATTTGAAGAGCCTCAATTGAGAGTGCTTTATTTAGGTATGAATAGTAGTTATTTTATTGGAAAAGGCCAGTATTTTCTAACAAAGATCAGAAAGGAAGCCTGGAGAAAGGTGTTTGGAAAGCAAGGGCTGGTGTAGTGGACAGGTGGCCTCTACTCATGGCCTGGGTGCTTGAGGCGTTAGATCTGAGTGTTGACATCTATCAGTCCCCCGGTCTCCAAAAGCTACTTTGTTTGAATCAATTTTGTAATTTCTGCAGAATTCAAAATTAATGCTAGTCACTCATTTATTGTTCAGTGCAAGGTAGACATACAATTGCTTTCCACATGGCATGCAGGGGAAAGCAGAGGCAATTGGCTACTGGTTGATTTTCATCATTGGTTTGCTTCACAACTTGGCAGGGAAAGGCAGAGGATTTAAGTTATTGATGATGAGTGGGATTTTAGAACAGTTGGTATATCTGGGTGTGTGTTTTTTTTTGTAGCAACTCTTTTGACCAAGAATTGGGGCATTTGTGACAACATGGATGGACTGCTAGGGCATATGCTAAATGATCTCTCTCGTATGTGGAATCTAAAAAATACAAACCAATCTCATGGATAGAGATTGGTGGTTGCCAGAAGTGGAGGCTGGAGGGTGGGGTTTGAGAAACAGATGAAGGGGCTTAAATTTATTTAAAAAAGACGAAAGCCCTTGCTGGGTGGCTTACTTGGTTGGAGTGTTGTCCTGTGCACCAAAAGGTGGTGGGTTCGATTCCCGGACAAGGCACATACCTGGGTTGCGGGTTTGATTCCTGGTCGGGTGTGTATGGGAGGCAACTGATTGATGTTTCTCTCTCTCTCTCTCTCTCTCTCTCTCTCTCTCTCTCTCTCAAAACCAATAAAAATAAATCCTCGGGTGAGGAGGAAAAAGAAAAAGGAGAACCAGGGCTATTTCTCAGATTACAAAGGTGGATGTTCCTTCCCAGATATTTAAAATGGTAGATGGCAGTCCCTTGTGCTTCCTAAGCATTTCAAATAGGAACTGACTTCAGTCATTTAAAGAGAATCTTGACATTTTCTCTCACATATTATTTATTTTTTGTTATGAAGTATGGCTTTTTTCCTTACAGAAGTCACTGCTTTAGGTTTCTGGGACTTTTAGATCAACTTGGTTGGGTTTTAGAGTTCTCGTACCCTGAGAGTTGGAAAAGGAAGAAAGTCTAATAACACCTATTGCTCACCTGTGGTGTACTAGTCCCTGAGCTGGGTCATCTTCATGTTATCTTGTTGTCCTGAGGCTTTTCTCCTGCAAAACTGGCCTGACTCCCCAGAATACCACCCTGCCCACCTACTCATAGATACTGCAAGATATTCTCGGTGAGAGCTTGGACATTTCCTCTTAATTCATGTTGCTCTTCATTATACATGCTTTGCTTTTTTTCAGTTTTATTTTACTTATTTCGTGTTTTCGATGACTCTCCTGTGACATATATAACCTGGCTTCAATGGGAAAGTGCCTTGTGCCAGGAGGTTCACCATCACTGTCCTAGCGGCTTGGCTGCATTCAGGATTGTGCTTTGTATTAGAAACACAATTTATTCCTCTATATGAATAAAAGTGTATAAAACAACCTAAAAAGTACAGGAATCTCTCTCTCAGCCTTTTTCTGTGAAATCAACATTTATTCCTGATTCAGTTGAATCTTTTCTTTTTTATACATATACCTTGTTTTGCTATTTAAGTATCTCACTTTGGTTTCTTTGCGACTCTCAGTTCTAAATTTTTGACATACATCTTAGTTTTCCATATTTTAAATTCTTATGAAAATAACTTGTAGGTATTTTTCCTGATCATCTGTTTCTTTTTCTCATTTTTCTTTTCAGTTGTCCGTCCCACCCTTTCTCCTTCCTATATTTCGCCACCACTATTCAAGACAACAAATATTTCTTGGGTGTACATTTATGTCAGGCCTTGTGTTGCACACTGGGAACACTGTAATGAGAAAGGCAGACGTGTGCTCCATTCTCATGTTGCTTGTACAGTCTCAATGTGACTCAGTCAAGTTCTTAGTTGAAATATAAGAATGAGGAGTACAACAATAAAGGCTGATTTTGATTTTAGGAAAGAGTGACACATTTTATGGTCTTTGGCTTCTTTTAAGAATTAACAAGATTATAAGAAGAACATTGTAATTTCACTTTGATATTTAATCACAATATTCATGTATTGAACATTTGGTTTCATCAAAATGATGCTAATGACCTGTATATTTTTTTACCAGATTGGAAGCATCTGTTGGTTAATTTTTACAGGCTGCTGGAAAATGGATTAAAGTATACTAACAGGTTATTGGTGTTCGATTTATCAACTAAAATTAATATTAATTACTTTCATTATTCACAAACTATTACCTTAATAGGGTTTAAAGGGCTTTCTGAAAGTATATGAATAGTCTAATTCAGCTAGACTGATTTATTATGAAAATGTGATTCCACGTTTGTTAGCTTCCTGAAGTAATCACATTTTGTAACAGGTGCATCATATTTGCCAGATAGGGCCAATAAACTGGTTTATAAATATTTCTCAACTGAACAGTTGTGGCATATGGAAACAGTTAGTGGATAACACACTTAAACACATCAAGCTGAGATTTCTGACATCATAGTTCAGTGGACAGAGAATTGGGGTACAGAGTGAATAAACTATGGATTATCCTAGGGCAGTGATGGCGAACCTATGACACGCGTGTCAGAGGTGACACGCGAACTCATTTTTTTGGTTGATTTTTCTTTGTTAAATGGCATTTAAATATATAAAATAAATATCAAAAATATAAGTCTTTGTTTTACTATGGTTGCAAATATCAAAAAATGTCTATATGTGACACAGCATCAGAGTTAAGTTAGGGTTTTCAAAATGCTGACACGCCGAGCTCAAAAGGTTCGTCATCACTGTCCTAGCGGCTTGGCTGTGTTCAGGATTGTGCTTTGTATTAGAAACACAATTTATTCCTCTATATGAATAAAAGTGTTTAAAAAAAACTAAACTACCTCACAAGCCTACATTTAGATGGACAATATGATTTCTAACAGAGCTATGTTTCTTGGGAATGCATGTTAATAAAGAGATAATGCCAAAATGAATGTAACAGATCTTAAACATCTTAAAGATTTCTGAAAAGATATTTGACAAACACTAATTTGGAAAGATTGGGGAGGAAGTCAGTCAGTGGAGAATTAAAAATTTCTCTAGGGATTTATCATTTGGTTCTTGTCTGAATTTCAAAAGAACTAAAGACTTAAGGAAATTATGAGGCAGGTCAGGAATGTCTTGTTTCATCATTAGAAAGTATCTCATTGTTACCACTTATATTGTATCTGTGTTGGGTTCCTGCAGGAATAGCATTTTATTCTGAAATAGAACCTAAAGAGAAAGGCTGTAGAAAGTGAGTTTATTTAGCCTGCAGCCACAGGCAACTTTCAAGTCCACAAAATGTTTCAGTTACGTTCTTGGTTATACCATGTATCTTTGGTATTTTGAAGGGTCCTGTAAATAGGCATATTTCTTGTGTGTCCTACAGGTGGTATAAGCAGAAAGGGAGGAGGATTGAACTTGTATGTATTGGGGGTTGTGTGCACCCATAAACATAGCTTCCTTTCCTATTTTCTCTCCTCTTTTTTTCCTTCTTTCACTGGAGGGAGGGATGGTTATTAGGGTACTAGATTCAACTTGTGTCACTTGGCTAGTGAGAAATAGTGTATATATCTCTTTCATATTACAAGTTACTTTGGTATTTTAATTCTGCTAACAGTTTTAGTCGTCCACCTATACCCACTGTCCCTTAACAAAATTATAAATTCATTCCATTCCATTGTTATTGCACACCCTTTTCTCCCAGGATTTCCCTTCTGTTTCCTGTATCTTTTGTCTTATCCCTTTGCCCTTTCCTTGTTGCTTTATGGTTGCTCAAAGTCATTTCCCTATTTCAGGCAGTTATTCTTGGCCTTATCTGTACTATGTTCTATCATTCAAGACTCCCACTCATAATTAATGCACAGTACTATTCACCTGAAAATATGAATGAGGCTTATCCTTCGGAATGGACTATTTCAATCTTCAAATGACATCTGTAAATTAGGTTCTTTACTTTTCCTCTTATCTCTCGCTCCTCCACTCCTCTTTGCCCCATGCCCACCTCCCCACACACCATTTTCCAGGCTTAGAAGAAATCAAGTCAGTGATGTAGAAAGTGGGGTCCTGCTAGGAGAGAAATTAGGAAATGTAGGAGGGCTTCTTGCTGGATGATATGCTGTAGGAATTTGATATTAAATGGTGTAGGAAATTCTTTTGTAACAGAAAAAAACTAACTTTATTATATATTTTATAAACTTTGGATTTTCTAAGTTAGATTTTGAGGTAATAATATATTCATGTGTTTGGGTAAGCTGGCTATTCTTTGTCCCTCAAGATGAAATCATTTAGGCATATAATCTTATACCTTGTAAGATATTTTGTTCATTTAGCATGAGATTTCACGTATATTTCATGGCATCTAAGAAGAACACGAGGTAGGAGACCTTTGGTTATCACAGCTCTGATTTGTCTAAGTGCATGTGTGTGTTTTGAAAGAATGGCTATTTCAAAGCCAGACACATTAAGGAGGAAAAAACAAATATAACATCATCACTTTCACTCACCTCTAATTGAAACTTAACATTTTCTTCAATTATAAATCTATAATAATAAAAGCATAATATGCTAATTAGATCGGATAGCTGAACAACCTTCCGGACATCCTTCTAGACAACCTTCTGGATGATGCCCGGGCTGCGAGGGCCAAGCCCCTTGCACAAATTTTGCGCATCAGGCCTCTAGTATAAATATAAGCAACAAACACAGCAGTACCTATGCCATTTTTACCTGTAAAGTTTGTGTATCATTCATATCTCAATAGAATCATTTCAGATACATATGTATACCCAAATATCATTGAAACTCACCACTACTTCAAAATTAGAGTACTTATTAGACCTGCAGCTAGATCTTGATATTTAATACATTAATAAAGAAGCATATTTTCTTAGTTGGGTCCTCCAGAAAGTAGATGCTGAACTGTCAGAGTGCAAGAGGTTTTTTAGGGGGAGGGGGAGGGCTGCATGCAAAAGGTAGAAGGGGGAAGTGGGACTGGGCAGGAGGAACCTTAGGCCATGAGGAACCCCTGACGAATTCTCAGCTACCCCAGCTTGGGGAGAGCTCTGGAACAGAGAATGCCTGGAGGAGCCCCAGACTAGCCTCTCTGAGCCATGTTCAGTCCTTGGCAGGAGGCTGCCTAGGAAGAATGGGCCTGGGCTCAAAAGCCCAGAAAGATCCCGAGGGTGCTTAGTTTGTCAGCTAAGTCCACTCCATGCGCATTCCTGAAGGGAGACTTGAGCAGTTCATCTTCTTGGCTGCAATGCATGCATGTTACATGTTCATAACTGGTGTTAAGTGCATTTTGATAACTATATTTGAGTATCATTTACTTCCTTTGAAATCCTATGTGTTTTGCATTTTAAAATTATTCTGAGAAGGGATCCACTTCTCTGACTACCAATAGGGTCCATGGCAATGAACCCTGCTGTAGCCTTTCTGATTCATGAAGTGGTAGGAGTGAGGAAGGTCAGGGGCCTGGGCCCTGCCTCAACTGCTGCCTATTCACATACAGGGTGTGCAAAGGTAGGTTTACAGTTGTTCGTAGGGAAAATAACTGCAGGTTATGATTATTACAATAGCTTTATTAACTGTTTTGCATACTCACAATTGTAAACCTACTTTTGCCAACCTCATATGTGTGTGTGTGTGTGTGTGTGTGTGTTTGTGTGTGTGTTTGTGTTGGTGTTTAATTTTAACTCCACGGGTCAATGTATTATTTTTAATGAGATATTTCATTCAACTTAGAAGAAATTATATGGTGGCTTCAATATCAGGACATCTATGTTTGTAATCCACTGTAATAGCTATTATAATGCTTTTGTTAATCAAAGTACATATTGAATCTGGACAAGTGTGAAACTTTTAAATTAGACAATAATAAAACAACAGTACTACTAATGATTGTCCCTCGTTTAGCAGTTATGTTTCCTTCACTTACATCATTTTATTTGCTTCCTAAACCAATCCTGTGAAAGAACCAAGGCAAATACTAAATCCATTTTATATTTAAGAGAAAGTTACACTTTTCAAGAGAAGTTTGGGTAAAAGGAGCCGCCACTCTGAATGGAATACAGATGTGAGTCCAAAGCTATAGCTCCTTCTGCTATGCCACACTGCTTCCCTGATTAAAAGAAATCCTATTATGTTTAATTTAAACTGCTCTTCTTTGATTTAAAATAATTTTCCTCTCATCTCCTGCCATCTTACCACTGCCCCATAGCAGTTCACTCTCATCCCACAATTTATGTTAAAGGCTTTAAAAACTTGCCGTTTTTTATTAAGACCATCTTTCATCATTTGGTACCTCTATTCACTTCGGTAAGTATTTGAGCTGTAAATCCTGACACCATGCTGTGGAGTGTATGGGAGAAGGGAGGGACTGCAGAGTCCACCCTACAAGTACTTGACCCTGGATTTTACAGCTGTAATTTTTCCCCCCACAAAACAGGGAGATAACACCCACCTCACAAGGTTAGTGTGAGAATTATAGAATGAATATTTTAAAGCCTCTTTTGCAGTGCCCTGCTCATTGTAGTTGCTCAGGAAATTTTAGCTGAACTTAAATTTTGAGAATGCAAGCTTATTTCCACTTGTAAAGTTTGGTGTATCATCTTGGAATCTTCCACAGTGGTTACAAGTTAAATGACCTCCCTCTAGCTTTGGTTACAAATGAAGCCTTCTAAACCATAAAACTGTGATGTTAACTGACCTGTTAATAGTCACTTACGCTGTAACACTAGTCTGTATCATTAAGTTTAGAAAATAATAATAGAATATTATTCTGTATATCTTTTTTCTTTCATATTTGTGTATATCTTAACTGTGAAATGATTTATAAGTTCCAGTAGCGAGAGCTGTTGAATCGGGAATAAATGTAAAGACCTGTTTGGGGTTTATTTCCTCCTTTAAAAAGTATTTTTTCATGATTTCTTCCCTTCCAGTTTATGATTCATTAATAGAGCTGCTTCCCAACCATTTTTGTAATTTTATGAAATTTAAAAACTGAACAGTTTAATTTTGCTTTTTAAAAATGTGATTCAGTTTTAGAGCATTGGGCTAATGACTTGAGAGGGATCTTGAAGAATTCATTCAGTCCTTTATAGAACCTTACTGTTTCTTGTTAATAATTCATTATTATTTTTCACAGTTATTTACAGTTGCAAAGATTAGTGAGGATGATATGGATGGCTTAATATAATTATGGAACTGGCTGCAGTAAGGTGAAGGAAACCTTTAGTGGATAGGCAAATATGAGTGCCAAGTAGAGCTTATGGCCTTAATTCTCCCCAGGGTTTTCAGGAGGGTTGATAACTGTTAATTTTCAAAGTGTGCTAGTAGAAGATTCAGAGGAATGAAATTCCCCCCCCCCCTCCCCCCCAGCTTTGTGATATAAGCTAAAGAAATTATTTTGGTGAATCATAAGCATTTGTTGAAGTTCTACCATTTTGACCTATTGAGAACTTCATTTGGTTCAGCCTAATTCTTGTTTCCTAAACTGGTGACAAATTAAGGAAATACATAAAAAGCTGTCTTTAGTTTATAGCTTAATTGAAAACGACTATTGGTATTTCTACTTCTCTAATAGCTTGTCAAGTAATGGATAAGGATGCAAACTCTGGAAGTGGAAAGTCTTTATCTCGGAATGATTTATAGCTCCCAAGTCTAAGATTGTAATACCTGGGAATTTTACATGCTGCATTTGTGTATATAAATGAGTCTTTTCTGTTGAATCTAGGAAGAAATTTGCTTGCAGAAAACAGTACTGAATTAAAAGTGATTTAACCAGGTCTGGTGGTTGGTGGTCTCAGAGTTTATAAACAACATCCCAATGATGTCAGGACTCTGGTGGCTTCTTGTTTATTTTCTGAGCTTTCTCTCCAGTTTGAGCATAGCTTGGTTAGTGAAGATAGGAGTAATCATTATGCTCACACATGGGGCTCGAGGGGAGAATTTATTTCTTGCCTTTTTCAGCTTCTAGAGGTTATACACATATTGCTCAGGTTGTGGCCTCTGTCTCTCATCTTTAAAGTCAGCAGCAGGGAGGTGAGTCCTCAGGGGCCATCTCTCTCACCTGACTTCCTTGATAACTGACCTAAGCCATAAAGGTACCTTCAAAGACTCCTGTGATTAAATTGTGCCCACTTGGATCATCCAGGCTAATCGCCCGATTTTAGGTCTTTAACCTTAATCATATCTGCAAAAGTTCCTTTTTCCATGTAAGGTTCTAGGGACTAGGACATAGACATCTTTGGCAGATGAGGATGGGGGCAAGGACAACTGGAAGCCATAAAAATCTCAACATATCATAAGGTACTTAGCCCTGTTCATTTCACTCATTAAAATGGTCAGTTTCCTTTAGCCCTGCATTCCCTTTACAGGAAGGCCATTTTAGGGGTCCTGGGGCATTTTGACTTAACTTTTTAAAGCATTTGTTCTGTTCACTATTTATTGAGCTTTAGATCTTTACACATTACATTAACATATGTTTCTGTTACCACAGTTAAGTGCCTTTCTGGAGTTTTAGGAAAAATTCTTATAACATATCTTTCCAAGTGCCAGTAAAGGTCTTTCACTTTCTTTATTCAAATATACTATATTTAATTAATGCGCAACAGGTATCATCATGATTTTTAAATTTTTCTCACTCTGTTATCTCCCCCCCCCCCCCCGACCCCCCACCCATGCCTCTTTTGAATCCTCACCTGAGAACATGTTCATTGATTTTAGAGAAAGGAAGGGAGAGAGAGACAGAGACAGGCAGACATCACTTGGATGCCTCTTGTACATGCCGCAACCGGGACCAAACCAAAACCAAGGTGTGTGCCCTGACTGACAATTGAACCTTTGACCTTTCAATGTACAGGACAATGCTTCAACCAACCGAGCCTTGCTGGCCAGGGCTTCTCTACATATTTTTAACCTTATATAGTCTTTTCTTTTCCCCTCCAAACCAGAAATAGCCTGCAAAAACCTAGGGTAAAGAACCATTAATTAGCATTTAAAAACAAATTGGTTCTTGACTTTTACTTGTTACTGCCTATTTTAAGAAAGAAAGAGAGACTGGTTCTAATTTAGGAAAAGAAATGTATTATATTTTTATTTTATTAATTATTATTTATTTAATTAATTTATTTATTGTTTAAAGTGTTACCAATAGTAGTACATATGTCTCCTTTTTCCCCATTGACCTCCTCCCCCGGCCTCTTCTGCCACCCCCCACACCCCTGCACATGCCCTTACCCCCCTAGTGTCTATGTCTATTAGTTATGCTTATAAGCATGTGAAATGTATTATTATATTTTATATATTATTAACTTTTGGGAGATAACTGTTACTTCATTGCCTAATGAAAAAACATAACAATTTCCTTACCTTAAAGTTTTGTATTTTTATTTTAAAATACAGATTGTTACTCTTGTTTTATAATGTTTTAAAAAACATATTTTTATTTAAAAAATACTTATTTTTCTTGATAGCGACTTTGGGAAGAGAGGCCTTTTCCTGGTTCAACTATTACTCAAACCTAATATGCATCTACAAATGGATATGAATATATAATTTCATTGTAACCTGGAAAAAATTATAATTGCATATTTCACTGGATAATTTGAATATATAGAAAAAGTTTATTTTAATTGGAAAAACTTCATCACTGAGGGAAATCACATTTATCAAAAGATCAAATACAACTACATTTCACACAAAATAAGCAATTTATTTTAATTAAATTGTTGGCTCTTTGTTATTTGACAGTCCACTCTTTTGTTATCATATTGCCTTAGACTAGTTCTTCCTGAAGCAGGGCTCTTCTCCCTTCTTTAATTTTCTTTTCTTTTTCAATTAGAGAACCAATTATTTTTCAGGGTTTCACAGTTTACAATGGGACAGTTTGGCTCTCTGCTTCCATAGCATAAGATTTAACCCAAAAGAGTTGAAATATTCAGTTGTATTTGTTTCTAAATGAGGAATGTTAGTGTTTAGAGCTTTTAAGTTGTTCTGCTTTAAAATTACCCCCTTTATTTACTTCATTAAAAATGTTATCTATCTGTATAAAAGTGAATATGAATCATTTAAATTGACCAATCATTTGTATTTCCATTACATGCTTTATGAGATTTAGCAGTGTTTTTAATACCAGTAGCAAGCAAAAGAACAGTTTGTGTCAGCTTCTGAGTGGTAACAAGATTTTTGTAATAGAGTTTACTACCTCATTTATATATATGTACCTGCATATGTAAATATATATACACACATGTATATATGAAAGAATATTACTCCTTAAACCAGCTAATCTAAAATTGACTGATCTGTGGTTTGCTGTTTCATTTTTTTAGCATCTCTCTTACTTGGCAGGGTTGTTGAGTGCGGAGAAGGCAACATGATCACCCATGCCTACTTTTGTATCTCTGAGGTGTACTTTATCAAAAAGCTATTTTCGTGAATGTGTTCTTGATGAACAAGCATAACCTACAACCTCAATAAATCAAAATTTCTCATTATTCTTGATTATATCAGGGTTGTAAGAAGGCTAGAGCAGCTGCTGGAGAGGAAAAAAAAAAAGAAATGGGAGAAAGTAGCACTTACACAGTAAAGGGGAAAATGAGTGCCTGCCTTGTCCCATTTTAATGGGAAGAGGCTGAGACTCGGAGTAGTTGCAAATCTGGCCTTCAAAGCTGCATCATTAGACAGACAGAGCTTGCTTCTGACCTCATACTTTGTGTTGCTTCCAGTCTCCTGTTGGGACACTAGAGAAAGGGGGAGGGATGGGCATGAGAGGGAGAAGATTATGGGGAAGTCCATGTGCAGTGGTATGGAAAACATCTTGTTATCAGCTACCCTAACTACCTGTGTAACACAATGACATCTACTTTGGTTCCTTAAACTTTAAAAGCTGCCATAGCTATTTCATTCATTACACATTCTCCAAATTGTTTTTTCTTAAATACCCTCTATATTTTTTTCTTGTATTCTCTTTTTACGACAGTAATGTTATCTGTCTAAAGATTTATCATCTCTACAAATACCACATTCAGCATATCCCATATATACACACATTCTAAAGGAATACAAAGAAAAAGGACTGCTCTGTCTATAGCCTCTGCAGTCAGGTCCAACTTGTATTTCTACCTGTACTGTTATTATTTTTCTGTTCTACGGATGACATTTTAGTAACTTTTTCACTAAATTTGCCTGTGCATTTTCTTGCCTCTCTCTGTGTTTTCATCACTTACTCTCAATATTTTCATTTGTCTCTACCCATTCTTTTTCTCCTAGGGAAATTCCTCATGGAAGCTGCTGCCACCTTACTATTTTTTATTTTTTAAGCCTGAATACCAGGCTTTAAGATGGATACATTTATTCATTCATTCCTTTATTTATTGAAATATGTTTTTATTGATTTCAGAGAGGAAGAGTGAGGGAGAGAGATATAGTGAGAGAGAATCATTGATTGGCTGCCTCTTGCATGCCTCACACTGGGGATCGAGCCTGCAACCTGGGCATGTGCCCTGATAGGAAATGGAACCCTGACCTCCTGGTTCATAAGTTGATGCTTAACCACTGAGTAACACTGGCCAGGCTGCTGCCACCTTATTGACAATATGTCTTTTTTTTTTTTTTGACAATATGTCTTTTAGTTGGTGAGGCACTGGGGAGCTTGCCTGAGTTCTGTGCCAAGTTTCCACAGTTGTCTCTTCTGCCTTCACATGGTTGAGCCCTTTCTCTCTTTCTCCTGGGGGAATGCCAAAGCCTTAGGAAACCCCTCTGGTTCCTGCTTCTCTGCTCTCTTAACTTTGTCTCTTCCTACCTTCCCCCCAGTTCTTTCACTTCAGCCACACTGGAGGGCCTCCATGATAAACCTCCAATATACCTTCAATATGCCAGGTCTACTCCTGTCTTGATTCTGGAATATTCATATTTTATAAGTACCCGCGCTAACTGATTGCGCCACTGGAGCTCCTGGAATATTCATATTTTAGATATCTGCTTGATAAAGGCCCTCACCACCACAAGTCCTGACTCACATGTTGCCTTCTCAATGAGGCCACTACACTTAACCTCCCAATTTAATACTGACACATTTTCCATGCTCCCCACCCACATCCCAGTCCCAATCCTCCCTACTGTGTTGTTGTTTTTTCCTTGGTACTTATCACCTAACATTTTGTTTATTACTTATTTACTAGTAATGTTTCTTTTCTTTTTTTTTCTTCTGGTTTTCAAAATGCATTGTTTAGTGTATTGGTAAGAAGGTAATATTTCTTTTTCTCTCTTTGCCCCTTTTAGAATTTAAACTCTTTTAGGAGAGGGATCTTTGTTTCATTTGCTAATGTATCCCAAGAACCTAGAAGAATGCCTGCCACATAGTGGGCACCAAATTAGTGTTTGCTGAATAAATGAATGGATTTTCATTCCTTTAAAGCAGAAATGTAATAATTTCAGCCTCCTCCAGCAAACTGTCTTTTTCTTCATTTACAATAAATAGAAATTTTGGAAGGAGAGAATAATTATTTAAATGATTTACAGTCCAATTAACTCGGCCACTGATGGCTTTAGCTCTGAGTAATAGTCTCTTTTGTAAATTAGGTAAAAAAATTCAGAGAATAATGAAGGTGGTTGAGAATGGTGTAGGTTCATGGTGTAGATTATAACATAATTCATTGTTCTCTGTTTTAACAGAATTAATGTAAGGAGGAAAGAGTTTAGGTAAATTCTGTGTTATTGTGGGATGGATCTTGAGTTTACATCTGCAAAGCAGGAATAACTTAGGATACAGTTTAAACACATTTTATAATTTTTTCCCTTGAAAATTGCTCCTTTTTTGGGTGTTGATGTGTGTGTATGTGTGTGTGTGTGTGTGTGTGTGTGTGTGTGTGAAAGAATGGAGCTGAAATTCACATTACATAAAATTAACCATTTAAAAGCTTATAACTCAGTGGCATTTAGTATATTTACAGTATTGTGCAACTACCACCCTTATCTTGTTCCAAGACATTTCCACTAGTCTAAAGTAAAAAAACAAACTGGTGCCAATTATCAGTTCCTGGCACCCACCAATCTGTTTTCTGTGTCTATGAATTTATTTATTCTGGATGTTTCATATAAGTATAATCATGCAATGTGTGAACTTTTGTATCTGGCTCCTTTCATCTAACAATATATATTTTTAAAATATATTTTTATTGATTTCGGAGAGGAAGGGAGAGGGAGAGAGAGATTGAAACATCAATGATGAGAGAGAATCATTGATCGGCTGCCTCCTGCACACGCCCAACTGGGGATTGAGCCCACAACCCGGGCATGTGCCCTTGACCGGAATCAAACATGGGACTCTTCAGTCTGCAGGCTGACACTGTCTTCTGAGCCAAACTGGCTAGGGCAGCCCAATATTTTTGAGCATCATCTACATCAGGGGTCCTCAAACTACAGCCCGCGGGCCACATGCAAATACAAATATTGTATTTGTTCCCGTTTTGTTTTTTTACTTCAAAATAAGATATGTGCAGTGTGCATAGGAATTTGTTCATAGTTTTTTTTTTTAAACTATAGTACGGCCCTCCAATGGTCTGAGGGACAGTGAACTGGCCCCCTGTTTAAAAAGTTTGAGGACCCCTGATCTACATTGTAGCATGTATCAGTACTGAATTACTTTTAATGGGTGAGTACTAACTATTCCCTGGCATGTTTACACCATGATTTGTTTACCCATTCTTCCTTTGATGAACATTTGGGCTGTTTCTTACTTTTAGTGATTGTGAATTGTTGCTATGAACATGTGTGAATATGTATTCATTTGAGTACCTGTTTTCAATTCTTTTGGGCATAGGAGTGCAGTTCCTGTGTGATATGGTATTTCTATAGTTAGCTTTTTGAGGAACTGCCAAACTGTTTTCCACAACAGCTGGATTACTTTACATTCCCAGCAGCAATGTACAGGGTTCCAATTACTTTACATCCTTGCCATCACTTAATTTTGTTTTTCTCTTTGTTTTGCTTTGGATAGGTGCTGATTTTAAGCTCTAAATTTAATTATATATATATGTGTATATATATATATATATATATATATATATATATATATGTATTTATATGTGTATTTATATTGTTATTGATTTCAGAGAGGGAGAAGGAGAGAGAAATAGAAACATCAATGATGAGGGAGAATCATTGATTAGCTGGCTGCCTCCTGCACACCCCACACTGGGAATCGAGCCCGCAACACAGGCAGGAGCCCTGACCAGGAATCGAACCATGGCCTCCTAGGTCATAGGTCACTGCACAACCACTGAGCCATGCCGGCCCAGGCTACGTGCTAAAAATTTTAAAGTTTATTAAAAACTATCCTTTCATAAAGATTTGATTAAATATAGCAATGAAAATCAAGTAGGTTACTCCTCTTATAGTGACTAATAAAGGCTTTAATCAAGTGGAGAAACCTCAGGATACAGATAATAATATAAAAAAATTTTATTGAATGAATTGTAATACAGAGTTCAAAGGTGTTATGATTGGGAAGCTTGCAATTTTACATGAAAGATAAATGTATTTGGGTTATTCTGTACTATAACTGTAAAGTATTACAGCTGACTCCTGAACAACCTGGTATTAATCTGTGTGGGTCCACGTACACATGGATTTTCTTCCAATAAAGTTACAGTTGGCCCTCTGTATCCCTGGGTTTCGCATCCAAGGATTCAAGCAACCACATATGGAAAACAGTATTTCTACCCACAGGTGGTAATCCATGGTTATGGAAGGCTGGCTTTATGCCTTGTGCTGTATGCCATCTTATATGAGAGATGTGGGCAACCACAGAATTTTTTACTAGTATATCTTCGGGAGGTCCTGGAACCAATTCTCTGGGGAGACTGAGGATTGAGTTTAAGTTTTTGGGGTGTCAAAAGTTATATGCAGACTTTAACTGCATGGTGGGGATTGGGGGTCAGCATGTCTACTACCCGCATTGTTCAGCTGTATATGTGTGTTGGTAATGAATGAAGTAAGCATAAAATATTACGCTTTTTATTAAAATTATGTAAAGATAGTTCACTTAACTATTTAAATTACTATAAATTATTCTAAAATAATTATGTTAAAGTTTAGAAAATAGATGAAAGAAAAAATACCACTTGTATCCTATTTGAATTCATTACAGGATTTGGCTATATTTTCTTTTGTCCTTTCAACATTCATGTTTTACTAACAGTGTTAAGAACCCTACATTTTCAGTGTAATTTCTTGTTATTTTCATACATGTTTCCCATGCTGTTAAATAGCTTTTATAATGTCTTGATTGAGCATATAGTATTACGTGTAGTCATTATATTGCAACTTTAAAATTACAATTTTAAAATCCGTTGATTTAAACTAGAAAAGACCTCACAAAGGAGGTAGCTTCACCTTACTGCCATGGATACTTCATTTCTTGGTGTTGTGTTGTTTCCTTGGGGAAATGCCTTCTGTGCTTCCCAGATTAAGATAAATCCCTTTGTAATTCAATCTCACATTACTCATTATTTTTCATTCATAGCACTGGTTTGTGATTCTAACAAAATTCTTATTTGTGTGTTTATTTGATGCTCCTTTTCCTATTAGACCAGTGGTTCTCAACCTTCCTAATGCCGCGACCCTTTAATACAGTTCCTCATGTTGTGGTGACCCAACCATAAAATTATTTTCGTTGCTACTTCATAACTGTAATTTTGCTACTGTTATGAATTATAATGTAATTATATATGTGTTTTCCGATGGTCTTAGGTGACCCCTGTGAAAAGGTCGTTCGACCCCCAACGGGGTCACGACCCACAGGTTGAGAACCTTTGTATTAGACAATAATCTTTCCATGGGCGGAACTATGTCTTCTCCCTACGTCATTCCCTTCCTGGAAGCCAGAGTCTGATGTTCATTGGTGCTTAATTAGATTATTGGGTGGACAAGTAAATGAACACACAGGGAGAGGGAGCCAAGAATGTCAACAAAGGCATTGGCATTCATGTGCTGTGTATGTTTGGGAAATATGTCAGCTTGGTTGCTGAAGAGTAACATGGAGTGTGTTTCAGTTTCTATGGTGATGGGGAGACATATGGGTCAATGTCCCTGGAAGATGAGTCTGGAAAGAGTTGTGTCCATATTAGGGAGCTCTTTATATGCAAAATTTAGGCCTTTACTAGTAAGTTTTGTTTTGTCACATATTTAAACATATTTTTTAAAATATTAAATAAATTATATTCTGTCACAAATACTGAACTATTTTGAATAAAGACATAGCATGACAAAATGCTTGATCATGAAAACTTAATATAGGGGAGCTCTGTGTTGTTGTAGATCAAGTTCAGAGATTAGTATACTAGTTAAGAGACTCCTGTAATTACCCAGGTGATTGGTGGTGGAGTCCTAAATCTAGGTTACTTCCACAGGACTGCAAACAATATGAGAGAGTTTTGTAAAAGTATAAGCAACCAGATTTAGCTGGTGGACTTTAGAAAGAATTGCAGAGCACAAGATGGTTGAGGTTTATAGCGTGAATTAAGCTGTGTCTGTAGATTTTAGGCTGAAGATAAATGGGTTTTATTTTTATCCAGTTGATTTGCGATACTGTTATGGATCCCCATCATAGGTTATATCATAGATTGGCATAGCTTTTCTGTAAAGGCCCAAATAGTAAATATTTTAGTGTTTGGGGCCATATGACCTCTGTCACAGCTACTTAGCTGAACTGTGCTGTTATATGCAAAAGAGCCACACACTCTATGTAAATAAACTCTATTACATGCCGGTGCTCCAATAATACTTTATTTACAAAAACCTGGTCAGACCAGAAATAGCCCATTAGGTTATAGATTGCTGACTCCTGGGTTATATTATGGAGGTTTTATTTCAGATTATATTATTAAATCATAGTGGATCCCTAAGAGGAAATCCCTTATATGATTTCCTACAACTATGATCACTAATCTAAAGTAGGACTGGCAAAATGGACCATTGGATTTATTCAGGTTTGGTGATCCACCTCCAAGACTTTTGTGACTAAAGGTCAAATAAGCAAGACAGGGAAAGGGTATAGTGAGAACTCCCCGTAGAAGTTTCATCAGGAAATCTAAGCTGGGTACAGGGAGAAATAAAGGTGTGTGGGGGAAGGTGTCAAAGGGTCTCTGTAGTAAGGGACTAGAGATTTTATGAGTATTATGAACAGGCTTCTTGGACATGAAGAATAATTGTACTTATAAGTGCTTTATCTTTGAATAAAGACCTTTTAGGACTAATTCTATAGAGTCAAATAATTGTGCAAGCAAAATGTTAGAATCTATATAAATAAAGAGCCAGGGGCCATCACATCTGAAACAACCAAATGGACAACTGAACAGGCTGCGTGGGGCGACCAGGCCAGTGGGGGGAGGGCAGAGAGGGGCGACCAGGCTGGCAGAGGGGGGCAGTTAGGGGTGATCAGGCAGGAGGGGGGTGGCAGTTGTAGGTGACTAGGCCAGCATGGGGGCCATTGGGGGCAGCCAGGCCGGCCAGGGGGGGCAGTTAAGGGTGACCTGGCTGGCAGAGGGGGGCTTTTGGGGGCAACCAGACTGGCAGGGGGGCCAGTAAGGGGCGGCCATGCTGGTGGGGGGGGCAGTTAGGGGCAACCCAGCTGACGGGGGGGGGGGTGGCAGTTGAGGATGGCCAAATTGGTGGGGGGGCAGTTGGGGGTGACCAGGACGGCAGGCAGAGGCGGTTAGGGGTGATCAGGCTGGCAGGGGGGCCAGTTAGGGACGATCAGGCAGGCAGGCAGGTGAGCATTTAGGAGCCAACGGTCCTGGATTGTGAGAGGGATGTCTGACTGCTGGTTTAGGCCCGAACCCCAGGATCAAGCCTAAACTGGCAGTCGGACATTCCCCGAGGGGTCCCGGATTGGAGAGGATGTAGGCTGGGCTGAAGGCTCGTGGCGCAAGCGCGCCCCCCCCCCCCCCCCCCCCCCCCAGTGCACGAATTTCGTGCACTGGACCTCTAGTTAAATAATGGAAATGGAAGCAAGATTAGAAATTAACAATGTAAAGCTTTAGTATTGGAATTAGACAGCTGGTGGGAATTCTGTCTCCATGATTTTTTTTTTCTCTCCATGATTTTTTGACTTTGGATTAATTTTCAATCCTTTCAGTTTAACTTCAATTTTCTATTCTGTAAAAGAGGGTTAATAGCCACTTAACAAAACTATTGAGAGACAGTGTCTTTTGAATGAATGCCAAGTATGATACCCAATTCAAATTATATCATAAATGCCAACTATTATTATCATGTTAATTTCATTTTATTTGTGTTGCATTATGGCAAGGAAGTAGAGTTAGCTGTCAAATTTGTTATGAATGGACTGGATGTTCTCTAAGTTCCTTTCCAAATTGAGGATTCCTTTTTTTATAGGTATCATTCCAGATTTCTTTAGTGATATTAATTTATGTCACTGAAAGCATAGCATTCAGTACTGCTTTTTTGAATAATCAATAATCTTATGAGATTTAATAGAAAACAATTATTGTTAGAAAGGTGTGAAACTTTCCCCTCCCACTTGGTAGTTTTAAATTAGATAATAAGTTTACATTATGTTTGACCATACTTCATCAAAATTATTGCTTCCACCAATGCAATGGTACAGTCACTTGGGTCAGTAGTTGTTATGGTTTATTTGCAAATAATAAAGTATTAAGAGAATCTGGTAGTGGGCCTTGCAGAGTTAAAGTTAGAGGAGGTTGCTGTTTTTTTCTAAGAACAATTCCTTAACATTTTTTGTTGAAAACTATTGAACATGAGCATACTACTGTTTATACTAATTGTAATGCATTACTGCATCCCATAATCTATGAGAGTGTTCACCTTTGCACTCTGCCTGTCCAGCTGTTGTCTTGAACAATTATCAGTGAGTTATTATTCCGGCTTGAGCTGTGTCATGCTCGAAAGTGGGATGAAAAAAAAGTTAATGAGCATGCATGAATGTTGGTTGATGAAGGTTAAGTGGTTGCAGATATGCTCTCTGCATTCTTTCCTATGAATGTTCAGACTGAGGCAATGGGTTCTGCTGAGGGATTACAAACAAATGGTGCTGATTGACAGTCCTTGATTTAACGTTAAAATGGTATATAAAAGCAAATTCTGTGTTTCAGCTGAATAATAGACACAGTATTGTTGACCCCTGGTGCAGCTCCACACTTCATCATCAGTTTCACTTTGCAATTTTCATTTTTTCCTATTGTACCAGATTTCCAAATTCTCTTATTTTATATTACACATTATTTAAAAGTTTTGCCTGGTGGCAGTGGTATAGTTTTTTGTTTTTTTTAAAAATAATATGCCCATCATGTACTTAAGATTTTAGGTAATAACAGCAATTTTAAGGCTAACCAAATTAAAATATTGTATACAATAGCTGTTAAAATAAGCATGGGCCAGTACTCATTAGCAGTATGTTTTTTCTCTTCGTGTCTATCTGTATGTGTTTTTAAATGATGACCCAGATGCTTTTCCATCATTTGTTATTTGTATGCTAATTAAAATGAACTGTCTATATATTCTTTAGGAGGTTTTTGAATTGATTGTTGTGGATATGGCATTTCACATGCTATAGATTGAGCATGGATATCAAATTCTTCTTCTTTTTTTTTAAAGAAATGACAGTGTAAGGAACAGTATTAAGTGTTAATGAGGCTTTTTTTTCCTCATCATTTTCTCGATTATTAATAATTCATAATGTGATTTCCCAACTGGAAGCTGTGCTTTGTAAAATGTAAAATGTTATATAAATACTTGTTTTTAACCTATTTTAGCTGAAAGGACAACACAGGGATCACAATGCTTTGCATTTTGTAACAGATGTAAGAAAAAAGAAAAAGAAAAAATGTTAAATAAGCATAGAATTATGAAGTTAGTAGGAACTATAGCCATCATTTGTCATTTAATAGATGAGAAAAGCATAGTAGACTTAAAAACCATTGCAAATAGAAATTATCACTTGACATAATCGAATTATTTGTTAATCACTGATAAATCTTTTCTCACTTTTTCATGTGCCCTATGGAGACAGCATTCTATAATTCATTGCATTCTTAATATGAACTTATAAAATAATAAGCCAGAATATTATTATTCATTTTTAATATAAGCATATTTTTAATGTGGAGAGCTTGTTTTTAAAAATTTAATATACAGGTTTTTAATTTTTCCCCATAAAATTCATAATTCTAGAAAATACTCATGTATTGACCCTGAGTTCTGAAGGAAACAGGACAGGAATTTTCACTGACCTCTTGGCACTGGTTTTCACATCTTTTCTGTAAGATCGATGTTCCTCTGCAGAGGAGGGCCTCCTTGTCTCCCAGCCCAGCAGCTCTGTGCTTAAGGACTACTTCTTGGAGCTCTGTAATCCCCGTCGTATTCAGTGCTTAAGTCTTAGTGCTCCTGTGGCTTTTTTCTGTCAGCGAGTGAAGTTGGATATACAAATCACACAACCTCAAGGCTAGCTACTTCTTAACACTATGCCGAAGGCTGCAGTTATCTGCCATCTCTAAGCAAAGGCTCTGGTTTTAGTTATTGTCACTCATGGCATGTTATGCAGCCAGTGTTGACCAGCCAGCTGAGCACCAGTAGCCTGGGAACAATTAATATTGGATGCCTCTCCGATGAAAGGCACTGTCCTCGCTCCTGGGATATAGTGCTGAGTAAGACAGATATAATTCCTGCTTTTATGTAGTATATTTTTAAATGGAGAAGGTAGTAAGCACATTTGTAGGCAAAGAAAACTAAGTAGTTCTTAGTATGCTATGACATTAGTGGCATGAGTAAGGTCTCATGATGGGACCTGGATTGGGGAGGGTGGGCATGGAACACCTTGGAGGCCACGGCATTTAAGTGCAGACTCAGAGGAGAAGGAGGATTTTGTCAGGCAAGGAATCAAAGGATGAGATTTCCAAGTGTTGGAAATAACATGGTCAGAATTTCTCAGGCTGGAAAGAATGTGCAATCTGGGGCCCATCAGAAGTTCAGGATGGCTGGAGCATATTATGTGAGAGGGAGAATGTCAGGGGATGAGATTTGAGGTCTGGACTATTTGCAAATGTTTCACATAAACTTCTGAGTTTTTTTGAAGGATGGATATGCTTTTTGACAGTAGAGAAGAGGAAGAAGGCTAATCCTGCAGAAATAATGAAAAGGGCAGAGGAAGAATTGGCACACTGTTGAAATGCCTGCTAGCTTTGGAGTTAGGGATGCAGATGATGTTGCTGCATTGCTGCCCACCAGATTGGGGGTGGGGGGTGGTGGTGGCAGTGTTACAGGCTGTAGACTGGCCTGCTGTCAGCCTGGAAATACTGATGCTTAGGGTAAGTTTTTTGAGAGGCTTGGCCTCTCTCCTCTTGAAAAGTTTTTATGAAACAATTAGTGTTAAACAATTGTTTTTGATTCAATTCTTTGTTAATAAATAAATAGACATACTTAAATAAACTACCAAAAAATTACATTTCATACAAAGCATGGGAAGACTGGAAATGACTGAAGCTCTTGCCCTTTGGATTTATGTTTTTTACTCAACTTTTCCCTTATATCCTACAGAAAATGTATTCAAGTAATTATTGCTTTGTGTGTATATGTGTATATTAATTCATATACTTATATCTATTCCTAGTGGGGCCAGAAGTTACCACCAAATGTAAATATAGTAAAAAAAAAAAAAAAAAAAGAAAGAAAAAAAAAGAGGACATTATTTTTGCCAATGAATTAACTAGCAAGTGTGTTTGGCTTTGTTTAGGAATTACTGCACTGGTCTTCAATCTTTCAGTTTTCATTTACTCTTCTTGTGCAGATAATAGAAACAAGACCATCAATAGTGGAAAGAAATGTGAAGGGAGATAGGAATTACTCTAAGCAGGGTTAAAGAAGAAGGTCTGCTACTCAGCCGAGGGGGAGGGGGAGAAGAAGGTTTCTAGCTTTTATTGACTATAATTTTTACGTTGAGCCCATTCTAGGCCTTTGGCAAGCATCGTTTTGTTTAATTTTTAAAATACATAATCCAATTCAATAATCATTTGATATATAGAGGGGCAGAGATGAAGTATGGAGAAGGACATTAAGACACAAAAGGAGAAAGAATATGGTTATGTGTTGTGTGAAAGAAAGAATGTAATAATAGAAGCAAGCCTCATACAATATTAAAAGTAAGTCTTAAAGGCATATAAAACTTAACTGACTAGAATCTAAATGCTTGGCACTGTACTGAGCGCTCCAAAACCAAAATAGGAAAAGCAAACATGGAAAGTTTATGTCATGAGGTGGATCTTCATTTGAATTCAACTCTCCTAAAAACCAGCTAATGACCTTAGGCACATTGATTAATATCAGGATGTTTAGACTCAGATTCTCCATCTTTAAAATTGAGACAGCAATATTTCTTCCAAAGCTTAGAATAAAGTCACATAACATAAAATTAAACTAATTAAAGGAATGCATGACACATAATAAATGTTGAATAAGTTGTATCTGGTATAAAAATTCTAGTAAACTAGCATGTTTGAAATGAAGCATAATGTTTAAAATGGCAAAGCTATCTAGATACTTTATGTAAATATTTGATTCACAAAATTATTAAAGGAAAAGAATAGAAGTCACTTTATCGGTCTTGACTTCAGTGATCTTACTCATCCCTGGAAGGATAAAATACTAGAAGCAGGACACACATTCTTACTTGGATTTTTTTAAGTCTTCACTTTTACCAAGATTCTGCTTAAGAAAAAGCATGTTCTGAAATGAATCATGAGATTAGGAAAATTCACAAGAAAGCACAGATCATTATTCAATAAATTCCTTCCCTTTGAGATAGGTACTGGACATATCAACTGTATCCCTGAAGACATCCATTGCATAGCTATAATAGCAAAGAGGTCAAATGAGATGTAAAGATTGTTTTGTAATTGCATCAATGCACTAGAATCTTTTAGAAGCTAGAAACTAAACAGTAAAAAGCAGTTCCCTACTGTCTAAGAATAATTGTTTCTTTAGGTCCTTTTGCTTATTTAATATCAAAGACATTAGGGGTTGGTATGGAAAAATGCTGCCATGACCCAAACTTCTGTTAAAGCACTCTTCTCCATCCTTTCATTAGAATCTGAGTCTAATTTACTGTTTTTTAATAGCAAATTAAAATATCACATGCAAGTTTACTATTATGTTTTAACTTTTTAAAAAATCCTCACTAGAGTATACATGTTTATTGATATTTAGAGAGAAAAGAGGAGGGTGGGGGAGAGAGAGAGAGAGAGAGGTGTAAGAGAGAAACATCGATTGTTTGCCTTCTGTAAGTGCCCCCTCCAGGGATTGAACCCACAATTTAGGTATGTACCCTGACTGGAAATTGAACCTGTTACCTTTTTGGTGTATGGGACAACTTTCTAACCAATCAAGCACCCTGGCCAGGACCCAAGTTTATTTTTTAAACAATACATGCACCTCACAGTTTGAGCTAAACAAAGTGTACTTGGCACCTGGAGTGGTGACCATGTAAGTGCTTTACCAGAGCATGCTCAGCTCTCTTTCCTACAGAAACATTGAGTATGAAATATATAGCTCAGAATTTTACACACAGCATCAGAAGATATCCAACAATGCAGGACCTTTTCTAATTATTGAGTAATATTCCCCAAAAAATAACCTGCTGGTCTCCAATCTCAGTGAGGTTCAAACAAATGGCTTTTAACTAAAAAAAAGGCCTGAAACTTGGGTTAAAAAAAGGTCTGATAGAAGACTAAATACATGAGAGAATGGCTCCAGGACTTTATAAAACATTCTTCAAATATTAAGGACAAAGAAAACATTCTGAAGGGAATGATTATTTATTTAAATGTAACTAACTCCTACAGTGGACTACATTTTCCTACTTTATTCTCATGATAGCCCCATGGAGTAGCTTTTACTCTTTGTTTTTATAGAAAGGAACAACTCAGGATGAAAGATTTGACTGGTTTTTCCAGCAGTACACAGTATAATATTAGAGGCAAAACAGGAATTCTGACTTTTGTAAATATTTGCTTTTACACAGATTCTATATAAATAGCCCTATTCTTGATTAAATCATGAGATAAAAGGAATTCATAAACTAAATTCTATATATTCAGTTGTCCTTTTTTGTGGCATTTTTCTGGCCTCATTTCTTTTAGTCATTCAAAAATTTACTAATTTTTCAGTGAACTCTTACTGGACTTTTGATTGGAAAGATATCAAAAGATACCTGAATTCTCTAAAACTTTTTACTTTATGTAGATAGTATAATTTTATCTCTGTACATCTATTACTCCAATTTCAATTGAAATTTTTTAATGATAGGAATAATGTTTTACTTTTTAATGGTCTTCCATTAATATCCTCAGTGGCTTCTGATTGAGGGAATGAATGAGTGAATGAGTGAAACAATTTAAGATTGCCTGTAGTAGCAAAGGAGCTCTTTGTGGGAGCTGCATACTGACAACTATTGCAGGTCCATTTCTTACCATCCCCTGGAGGGTTCTTTGTGTGAAAATGGTGAGAATGGCCTAGAATCCAGAAGCTAGTTTATAGTCTTGAATCTAACACTAGGTAGTGATATGCATAGCCTTGGGGAGTTCTCTGGCCTCAGTTACATATCTACTAAGTATGAGTTCATTTTATTTTTTATATGGTCATTTATTTTTAATTTTTGTTTTTTAAAGTTTTGTTTTAATAAAGCATTTGCTTCAGTAGACTTTATTTTTATATTATTTACTAGAGGCCTGGTGCACAAAAATTTGTGCACTTGGGGGGAAGGGGGGTTCCCTCAGCCCGGCCTGTGCCCTCTCGCAGTCTGGGACCCCTCGGGTGATGACCACCTGCTGGCTTAGGCCTGCTCCCCAGGGGATTGGGCCTAAGATGGCAATCAGACATCCCTCTGGCAGCCCGGCAGCCCTCAGGGGATGTCCACTTGCCAGCGGGGAGCAGGCCTAAGCTGGAGCCGGACATCCTTAGCACTACTGAGGAGGCAGGACAGGCTCCCACCACCACTGCTGTACTGGCAGCCATCAGCCTGGCTTGTGGCTGAACAGAGCTCCCCCATGTGGGACTGCATTGACCACCAGAGGGCAGCTTCTGCATTGAGCGTCTGCCCCCTGGTGGTCAGTGTGTGTCATAGTGACCAGTCATTCCCAGTCTTTCTGCTGTTAGGGTCAATTTGCATATTACCCTTTTATTATATAGGATAGAGGCCTGGTGCACGGGTGGGTCCGGCTGGTTTGCCCTGAAGGGTGTCCCGGATCAGGGTGGGGGTCCCGCTGGGGTGCATGGCCAGCCTGGATGAGGGGCTGATGGCTGGTTTCAGGCTGGCCACACCCCCTTTAGTGTGGGGGTCCCCACTGGGGTGCCTAGCCAGTCTGGGTGAGGGGCTGAGGGCCGTTTTCAGGCTGGCTGGCGACTGAAGCTCCCAGCCTCTCCTTTTTTTTTTTTTTAAATTCTGGGATTTATTTACCTTCTATAATTGAAACATTGTTGCTTTCAGAGCTCAGAGCCAGGCCACGGCAGGCGGGGAACCTTGGCTTCCTCCATCACTGGAGCAAGCAAGCCTCCTGCTCGCTTCAGCTGCGTGGCTGCCAGCCGCCATCTTTGTTGGAAGTTAATTTGCATATCTCGCTGATTAGCCAATGGGAAGCGTAGTGGAGGTACGGTTAATTACCCTTTTTGTCTTTTATTAGATAGGATTTTTTGTTAATTCTCACCTGAGGATATTTTTCCCATTGCTTTTCAGAGAGAGAGTGAGAGGGGAGGGAGAGAGGCAGAGAGGGAGGGAAGGGAGCAGGGAGAGGGAGAACGAGAGAAAGAGACATCGATGTGAAAGAGACATATCTATTGGTTGCCTCCCACAAGCACCCTGACCAGGGGCAGGGAGTGAACCTGCAATCCAGGTATGTGCCCTTAACTGGGAATCGAACCCGGGACCCTTCAATGTGCAGGCCAACACTCTAATCACTGAGAAGCACTGGCCAGGGCACTAGTAACTATTCTTACCAGTAGTTTTCTCAGGGGAATATTTGTTGTGACATGTTAAAGGAACCTTCACTTTGTTGTATACTTTTATGTTGTTTGAATTGTTTGACAATAAAATTTAAAAATTAATTTTCTTTTCCTGGAGAACAATTATAGAATAAAAGAGCAGTTAGCTGGAATAGTATGTTTAGTCCTTTTTTTAAATCCTTATATATTTTATATGTGTATTTTTTAACTGGAAAGTAAAAAGGTGACTTTGCCTTGTCAACATAAATGTATCTTGAAAATTGTAGCAAGATACTAGTATGTGAGTCATTTATTTTATTTTCAAACAGTCACGGCTTAGAAATGACCTTAGCTTTCCAAAGTGAAAGACATTTTTGTCAAGTATATTACATACACAGGGTTCCATTAATCCAGTAAACTGCATTCAGAAAGCAATTCTTTTGATAGTTAATTATTCCAAATGGTGCCGATGATTAAAAGGGACACCCATTTGTAATGAAGGGGATCTGTGTAATGGTTATCCGGAAGAATGTTTGCTCAAGTGTGAGGATAGAGGTAATTGATGAAGTGAAAAGTTGCATAGATCTTCCTCAGGCTTAGAAGCAACAGCTTGGGAAAAACTGAGGATGCACTGTGAGTACCTACGGAATTTATTAAAGAGACTAAATATGTGGGTAAGATTTTAAATTTGATAATTTGAGGTCAAGTATTATATGAGTCAATAGAAATGTATGTTTTATGCATTACAATCCTCTTGGGCATTTGTATGTACATATCAAGAAATAATTTTTTTTTTGCAGCCCTTCTCATCAACTGAGTCTTTAAAATTTGGAGTCTAATACTTGCTGGTCATATTGATATTTTTCTACTGGAAGATCAAGGGATTTATAGCCGATGTGAACTTTTCAATCATTTGAAAAGTCTACTGTAATAATATAACACATATTTCTGAAAACATGTCCACTGACCCCTTTACCGCATGCACATCCTTCATTTACCAGTAACAGAGCAAGATACTCTTGTAGGTTACTTGCCATCTAAACATGCCATGCTCCAGTCCTGTTCTCAGAGCCCACTGTTGGTACAAGGCCCCTGTGTGGTGGTCTTTCAGTGATCAAGAGAAGAAGCTGGCAAGAGTACCCTCTGCTGCAAACCCTCTGGTTTCCTTTCACTCCCTAGGCCAGTGATGGCGAACCTTTTGAGCTCGGCGTGTCAGCATTTTGAAAAACCCTAACTTAACTCTGGTGCCGTGTCACATATAGAAATTTTTTGATATTTGCAACCATAGTAAAACAAAGACTTATATTTTTGATATTTATTTTATATATTTAAATGCCTTTAACAAAGAAAAATCAACCAAAAAAATGAGTTTGCGTGTCACCTCTGACACACGTGTCATAGATTCGCCATCACTGCCCTAGGCCCTTCTCTGCCAGCCCACTGTTCTCTGTGGAGGAGGAAGGGAGCACACCTGTGTAGTGGGATTTAAAACCTGGTCTGTCTCCTCTGATACCCTACAATGTTTCCTTGGCCCAAGAAGAGCTTATTCCTCTTTCCTGTGCCTAAGATTTTGTCCTTACCTTATATTCTGCATCTTTTCACTGCTGAGGATGGGATCCATTTCTGTTTTCTGTTGTTAAAGGAAACGTTGGTGAATGCATTTTTTTCCTTTGGAAGAACTCAGTTCCTGTATTTGGACCACATAGTTTTCAAGGCTTTTGTCTCACTATAGATATTAACAGGAATATAATTTTATACTCAGTGTTGAGAAATGACCTCTTAATTCTAAGTGTTATCCGTTCCCCAGAGGAAATAAATGCCATTGATCCCGAAATGGCAAGGCTACGGGGAAAATCTCAGGAAAGGAAAAAATTAATCTGCAGATACCATCTCCAGTTATTTCCTGGCTCTACTTTCTCTGCGGGGTTGAATGAATCCTAGTCTTAGTTACCCTGCCTTTAATTCCATTCAGTTCTCATATTTGCAATTTCTACTGATGACCTAGGTAGGCTCTTAATGGCCAGGATGGTAAAATGTCCTGAGTGGAATAGCAGAACAGGAGTCCAGAATCCTGATTTCTGCTTCTTAGACTCCTAGTCTCTTTCTGCTTCAGTTTGCTTATTGTAAAATGAGATTTTTATTAGATGATTTTCTGTTATTTATTTTAGTTCGGGATAAGGGATTTGATGCTTTCAGAAATTCAGGTAATTATTTAATGTATAAATTTGATGTTTCTGGCATCAAGTAAAATAGTCTGAAAAGGAATATGGTTTATTAAAAATTGTAAAAATTAAGAATTTTGACATTCATCAGAGAATCCCAGTTAGTAGGTATTTCTAGATGTCAAAAGTGTTGTTCTGTTTAGTATTTCATTTTCTGTTCTGCTTTGGCTTGTTGCTGTATGTCTTTTTTAAATTTTCACTTAAATAAAAACCAGAAATTTATTTTCCTACAGTTCTGAAGACTGGAAGTCCAAGATCAAGGTGCTAGCAGGGTTGGAATCTAGCGAGGGCTCTGCCTTTGGGTTGCAGATAGTCACCTTCTCGGTGTACATCTTTTGAACAGTAGATTTTAATGCCTGACATTTTCAGGAAGCATTTAAACTAAAGCGTTTTTAATTAATAAGCTTGGATACTTTACAGTAAGGGATATTTCAGTTCTTGTAAAGATGCTTCTCTACTAAGATGTTAATGCTTCCCTGTTCAAGTGTCAGTGGCCCAACATCATTGTGAAGCAATTAGGTTTAAAGTAAGATTCTCTAATAAGATTTAAGCTACTGCATTCCCATTAATGAAAGACTTCTCCCTTTCCCTTTCGTAGAATGGATCTGTTAAATACTTTCTTTTTTCTTTTTTAATAACACATTAGGTTAGTATGCTAAAAGTAATATGTTTTTTGGAAGACAGGCTGGATGACTTTGGGAAATCATGATTTTATAAAAAGCCTGTAACTTCAAATTTGGACATTGGGAAGGAGGTGGAAATGTTGCCTATGTTCTTAGAAGTTTCTGATGGGGTGCTGGATACTATAAAGCATCAGGGATTTTTTAATCCTGTCATGGCTTAGCTCTCCTTTTTCCTTGATAGGATATGCACACAGGAATCCACAGCAAAGAAAGGTAAAACATCATTTATGGTTCATGTGGCTTTTGTCTGAATACACCAAATAGAACTCTCTGGTGTTGGGTAAGGGGTGTGAGGCTGAGGCCTAAGCCTGCCGGCCTTTTGTCCAGGACCCGATACTGTGGTTTCCCCATAAGCCTGCTGCCTATATAGGGCAACAACCAAGGAAATGAGAGGGGCAGATTCAGTCCTGGGAAATGTCAGGCTCTCTTACCTACACCAACTCTTTAGGAAGGAAAAAATGAAAGGTGAGAGGTTTACACTCCATGCTTAACCTTTAAAGTGGAGGGGTCAAAAGAGGTTGGAAAGGGGCTAAGATTTTCCTTTCATATAAAAGTACACCTTGCTTTCTCACTACACAGCTCTAGTGACAGAGTGCTTGACATGGGCTACTATATCCTTAGATATCTGAGAGCTGGGCCGTGACATTCAAGAAAATGGAAATGTGACTAGGTTCTGGAAACACTGAACTGCTGAGAATTAAAGTCCTATTCATTTTGGAGAGATAATCCAGGGTGAAGGGCAGCAGACAAAGGGTTCTTTGACAGCACTATCTGTGCCATGAGAATGGCAGTCAAACCCGTGCATATGTGTGTGAGCTGTACTGTGCAGTGTATAAGCACTGTCTCTGCCTTTGGCTCTGAGGAAACACCAATGTATTTTAAATCATCCCAGTTTGGTCTGGTTGGAGAATTTTTGGGTTACTTAGGTTTCTATCTTTTCATTAAAAAGCAACAACAAAAACTTTCACCCTAGCTGGTTTAGTTTAGTGGTTAGAGCCTAGGCCTGCTGACTGAAGGGTCTTGGTTTCGATTCCATGATCAAGGGCATGTACCTTCATTGCAAGCTGGATCCCTGGCCCTAGTTAGGGTGCATTCAGGAGGCAACCAGTTGATGTGTCTCTCTTGCAATGATGTTTCTCTCTCCCCCGCTCCCTTCCATTCTGTCTAAAAAATCTAATGGATAAACTATCCTCAGTTGAGGATTAACTAAAAAAAATAAAAATTTGTCCTTATTTCTACAAATACTTTTCAAATCCAGAAGTGGTCAAATTAACGTTATTAAAAAAGAGAGTGATTTGAAACTGAGCCTTATAAAGGTATTTTTTTTCCTATTTTTAAATTGTGGTTATTTACATAGCACAGCTTTACAGTTAAAGTCATTTTTATGTGTACAGTCCTATGGCATTAAGTGTGCTCATATTGTTTGTTGTGCAGTCATCACCACCACCCACCCCCAGAGCTTATCTTCCCTGCTGATACTTCGTACTCTTTAAGAACTAACTCCCCATTCCCTTCTCTCCTCTTTAAAGATCATTTTTAAAGACATTCCCCAGTCACAGCATAACGTGAACCCTGCTGGTCCTATAACCTCTCCCTGCAGTTGGAAGGCATGTGTGCTGTGCTGGGTTTGCACATGGGGAAGGTGGTACACTGGAGGAGAGGTCTGCAGATGAGCCAGGAGTTTTATATGGTATGTAGGTCTGCATAGCACGCGATAAGTATCAAAAGCCCAGATTTTTTTTTTTTTTTTTTAAAGTTCCAAATTTAGGTGCTTCTGGGAAAGAAATTAGCAGAATATTTGATTCTAGAAACAGACCAGGCACAGAATGAAGCTCCAATTAGGTAGGCCAGTTGGAGACCAGAATGGTTCCCAACTATATCTGGTAACATTCTAGAGCACAGAGGAATAGGGATTGAATAACAGAAATGAAGGAAATGACTTGGATTTTCAACTGAACTATCAGAGATAAGAACATAAAATCTGAGGGGACAGGGTAACTACTTATCAGGAAAGCTGTGGAATAAAGGTTGAATGGAATTGAACAAATATCTAGGTATTGACTTCAACTTCTCTTTCAGTCACACACGCACACAAAGTAAAGCATTTTTTTTTTTTTTATCAGAGGTTACATTTATACCCCATTCCTAGGTCAATGCTAAACCCAAAACCTGAGCTAAGTGAGTGGTTCTTATGATAGGGGCGGGGTCCCAGAGCTTCATTTTTCTCATACAAAACAAATTTGCATTGACACTCCACATTCTGATTAGTTTTTTGCAAAAACACAAGATTCTAAAGAATACAGGCATGCTCTCACTGAAAAATTCTGCTTCTTAAACTTGAACTTTTTCTCAGTATTTTGGAATAATGGTTATTTTTATGTCTTACCACACTTCTTCTACCAGGTTTTTTGATAATCACTCTGGCCATTTTGATGAAACTCCTTTATGTTCCCCATATTCTGACACACCAGGGGTGGTCAGCTCACTATTGATATGGCATTGCTTTTTATCTGTTAATGTAATTTATTATTATTCTGTTCCCGAGTTGGTCAGCACTCTGAGTACAAATACTAATAAGTGGGCTTATTGAGTCTTTCCATTCTGCAGCATGCTGAATTGCTGGTCTTCATTGGGATTTTATCCTTCTTTTAAATTCGGAATGAACACTGAGTTCTCATTCTTGCTATAATAGGCTTTCCCCCTATAATACATTTTCTGTGTATGTATTAGTATGCCATGCATTAACTTTTAGCTTTTTTTTTTTTTTTTTTTTTTTGGCAGGGATACATTTTACTAATATCAGCAGAGGATATATAGCAAGTAGGTGGCATTGGCAAAAACAATAGTAGAAAAATTATTTTTATAAATACCTGTATTGTTATGACTGGGAAATAGCAACATTCAGGAAGAATTCATAAGGGGCAGGTATTTAAAGTGGAGAGTTCTTGAGGCTACATAATAAAAATTGTAGGGATGTCTTTATGAGTAGTTGTGATGAGTCAAGAGAGATCATGTGAGAATAGGCTTCAGTGTTCTTTTGGCTCAGTTTTTAACTCTTTTCTGATTTCTTTGCTTTGCCCCCTCCTCATATATTTGGTCTATTTAATCAAATCTCATCTCAATTTGTAACTAATTATAACATGATAAACTGTCTCAGGATTATTTTTATTCCCAATGCATAGCTTATTGTGTTAAAATAGTTGTTGAATGTATGAATTTGAAGAGTCTTGATATTTTCTTTGGTTTGAACTCCTGTTTTTCTTATATCTAAATCTTCAGTTATGAAGGGGTGTTTACATTTAAGTGGACCTCAAGAAAGTGGAATTTTTAGTGGTTGTACTTTTGAGATGAACAAAATTGTTAATTACTGTGATTTCAGATTTCATGAGAGTTCAGTTTTATAACATATCTAGACCAATTTGTTATTTCATAATAGGAATAAAGTGATGGGGAAACATATTTTTAGGTCCACTATGTAGAAATCATTATCATTTTGAAGCATATTTTAAAAATTTGTTTATGGAATGTATTCAAAATACTTGGGGATCTCTTTGTACTTGTAGTAATGGTTCAAAACAAAGTCTAGACACATCGCTAATTAAGGGTTTGTTAAATAGTGAAATCCTTCTTCCTATCCATTTTAAGACTAGTTGTGGAGGAAAGTCCTTCAAAAGTCCTTGGTTTGTGACATTGTCCACTAAAATAGAATGCCACATAAAGGGTAATATGCATTTATTTGCTATACTTTTGATGATTGCTATAATTGAAATAATCTATTCCACAAAATTTTATTTAGTGCTTCAGCCACTCTCATATATAATGTCATTCGTAGCCTGGAATTGCCAAAGAGACATCGTTTTGCTAGGAAAATACACTGATTAGTAATGGCAGTCATATATAACATTTGCATAGAGAAATATCCAGTTTCTCCTCTGTTTGTTTTCTGTGTAGTTAGGTACATAGTCATTTATTTATGTGCCTAGAAATATTGAAACTGGGTTTGACAGATCAGATATGACTACAGCTATTTACACATTTATGGTTTTTCATACCAAATCATTTTCTTTGACATTTTGCCAAGAGGGTATTGCCTATTTAAAAAATAATTTATTTTAAGTTTTCACTTTTTTCTATGTAGTCCATATTTTCTGCTTTTAAGCTGCCTAAACTTGTTTTGAAACCATTTTCTATCACAAGTACCAGTAGTAGTAACTCTTAAAATTCTGCTTTTCTTTCTCAGCCATTGGCTTTTCTCAAATTTGGACCCTTCAAATTCCCAAGAACACTGCATTTACACTGTGTGACTGAATAACTGCAAAGTGAGCCACCATTTAGGAGTAGAATTGGGTGCAACTTCAGTGTCTTGTTGTTGCTGTTTTTCCATAGCTTTAAATTCTACTCATTGTGTTCAGGAGAACAAGCATTTTTCTTCCCTCCTTCAGGTCCATTTATTTGGCCACAGACAATGTACAGGCAGGCAAAACTCCACCAGTGTAATGCAGAGCCTGGGGTGCAATCTTTCTTCTGTGTGCTTGGTTGCAGAGCACTTTCCTCAAGTGGATTCCCTGCCCAGAGGCTGCTGGTATGATGGTATGATGGGCCTGTGGTATGATGGTCAGTGCTCTTTTCTGGGAACTGCCCTTTGTGTGACCATCAGTAAATAACTCCTCTATGGGTAGGTTTCCTCCTCACTAAAATGAGATGATTAAACTTCATATTCCAGAACTGTTTAGCTTCTAAAACTTGAACCCTTCAAAATTTTGACATTGTTTAGAACCTCAATAGTTAGAGAGCAAGAAGAAAAGTAAACACAATTAATGCAAATAATCTCTAGTTTAAAACCTCTTACCCCATTTGATGATTGGTCAAGGCTTCAGTTTTCATTCCCTAAATATGTGACTTACGCTGCTTTATTTCTATAATTGAGTTGACTTGATTGGCTTCTATCAGTGTTATAGAGAACTAGTGGCCCGGTGCACAAAATTCGTGCACATTAAAAGGGAATTCATTAGAGGAAATATTTTAATACTAGAGGCCTGTTGCACGAAAAGATTCATGCAATAGGCCTTCCCTTCCCCTGGCTGCTGGCACCAGTTTTCCTCCGGCACCCGGGATCCAGGCCTTCGCTCTGGCCGGAGCCGCCTCCAAGCCTTCGCTGCTCCGGCTGGAGCTGCCTTCAGTCTTTCCTCCGCCGCTTCGCGCCTACATATGCAAATTAACCACCATCTTTGTTGGCGGTTAATTTGCATATCTCGCTGATTAGCCAATGGGAGGCATAGTGAAGGTACGGTCAATTACCATGTTTGTCTATTATTAGATAGGATTGCTATTTGCCGTTTCTCTATAATGGAAGTGTGAGACATGAAAGGAAATGAGTAAAATGTATATGAAAATAATACATGATTTTATTAATAAATAAATAACAAAATGATATAACAACAATAAACACATGATGTAAAAACAACAAAAACATTATATGAAAACAGCAAAAACATGATATAAAAACAACATTGATGCAAACAATGACTGATAAAGTGATTAAACTTATTCTAATCTCTCCCTGTATACCACATTAAGAATAAAAACACTTTCAGAGTGCTTGACTAATTTCCCTTGGAGTGAAGTATTTACAACTTTAAGTTTAACATCACATGCTTTTCGAACTCAAGAGTCTTAATGTAGTATCTGTTCCCCAGCCTTTTTCACCATGTGGAAAAAGAATAGGATATGTCATTGCATCTAAAGTAGTAAGCAAGATACTGGTTTGTTTCATTTTAGTGGCATTCGGATTATTGGGATCTGGTTTACAATGAATGAGCAAGTCCCTTTCAAAAGGAGGTTCTCCATCTTCGTTTCTCAATATGACAGCAACCTCAGTTACATGGGGAGAATTATATCTACCTGGGTCACTGTTACAATCGTATTTAATTGCCATTGTTACTTCTGTGGAAGCAATACCTTTTGCTGCTGCTTCAGATTGGGCTTCCTTTTCTACCTCATGTGGCATCTTGAACGATTTTGTTAATTCATTTATTTCATGCATGAGGTTGTTGATGTTGATCATGAGTCTTTCTGAGCAGCCCTGGTTTTCTGGCATTGCTAATCTTTTACTTGTCGCTTTGGCTGTATCCCAAATATAGAGTTGAGCAAACTTCCGAGAAACACCATCCGAAGGATGTAAAGCTCCAATACAGTGATAAACTTGTCCAGGTATTCTAAAACAGTATGGCCCATATCCTGATGGCGATGCAATATTTGCACCCATGGAAGCAAAAGCAAAAGAACTATTTATGGAACAAATATTTTCCATGAAATTTTTACTGTAGAATCTTCTTTTGTTATTAATCTTTTTAAATATGCCGGGTATTCTGGAAAATGTATATCATTTGGACAGACTTTACCCTTGCTAACAACATGAGTAAATTTCCCATTAGATGGTTTTTCATCCAAGAAATTTAGCGATAGGCACAGTTCACGTCTAACAGCCATTCCACCACAACTATGTTTAAGAATTGCATCCTCATGTCCTCCATTTTCGCTGAGAAGGCAGTTCCTACCAGAATTGGTAGTATTTGTTGATGACACTTGTTCTTTAGACATATTCTGTCGCCACCGCCTTCTTTCAACTTCAAAGGCACGTTGGTTTTTAGACATTTTCTGTCAATAAGGTTGGCTTCTTTCGGCTTCAGAGCTACGCTTTGCCAATAGTAGCTTTTCAGATACATTCTGTCGCAGGTGTCAACTTCTTTCAAGATCAGACGCACCATGGTCTTCAGACATTTTCTGTCAATAACGCTGGCATCTTTCGGCTGCAGAGCTATGTTGTATCAAAAGTTGCTCTTTAGACATAGTCCCACCTCCCTGCTGTCACAGTCTGAGATGCAGGTGAATGAGAGAATGAGAGTCCTGCCTGTCAGGCCAATGAGAGCTCTCTGACCAACAGTTGATTCTGGCTGATTCTGTGGGGGTGGGAATTCCCACAGGCTGGCCGCGGGCAAGGTGGGCAGAATGCTGACGTTGAATTGGTGAGGAAGGCAGGCATCCCGCCCTGCCCTGGCTGCTCCGCACCTGCGCGCACTGCTCACTGGCCCGGAGCATCTAAATACTCCAGTGTGCATTTCCTCTGAATGAGGCTAGAAACTGATCAGCATCCTCAACAGGGCCTTTCTTCCCTGTGGCTAATTTGGACTTCCTCATACTGTGGTCTGGGGAAAGTTGAACTACTTTCGTAGCTTTTAAGTGGCAGCATTCCAATCAGCCAGGCATCCTGCACCACCCTGGCCGCTCTGCACCTGTGCACGCTGCCCACTGGCCCGGAGCATTTAAATACTCCCGTGTGCATTTCCTATGAATGAGGCTAGAACCTGATCAGCATCCTCCACAGGGCCTTTCTTCCCTGTGGCTAATTTGGGCTCCTCATACTGTGGTCTCAGGAAAGTTGAACTACTTTCGTAGCTTTTAAGAGGCAGCATTCCAAGTAGCCAGGTGTCCTGCCCGACCCCGGCCGCTCTGCACCTGTGTGCGCTGCCCAGAGGCCCTCCATGGGCGGGGCGGGGCAGAACGCTGCCATCTTTGTTGTGGAGTAACGGTCAATTTGCATATCCCATCTTTATTAGATTGGATGCTTATTTAATCAGGAATACTTTTGTCTTCTCAAGGCTGTTGTAAAAACAATCTAATGAACAAAAGGTAATTTATTGTAAACATGTGGCATGTAAAATTTAATACCATTTGTGCTAAATGAATACAAGAAAAAAATAGAAATGCTTAGTACTTTAAATCATTAAAACCAAATACATGTAACCAGGAAGCACCAACAAAAATTGAATAAACAATTGTTATTAGTATTTACTGATACAGTAGTCCCTCCTTATCTACAGGGGATACATTTCAAGATCTCCCAGTGGATACCTGAAACCACTGGTAGTACCAGACCCTATATGTGCTATATTTTTCCCCATACATACATAACTATGATAAAGTTTAATGTAAAAATATGGCACAATAAAATTAACTAAAAATAGGATAATTATTTAAGAATATCTACACTAATAAAAGAGAAAGATGCAAACTAACCATCACTCCGCCATTTCGCCACTCCGTTACACCCACAAGCCACACCCACCAGCCAATCAGGAGCGAGTATGCAAATTACCCCAACTAAGATGGCGGCGACCATGGAGCTGGAGTGAGCAGGAGGCTTGGGTTGCCCCGGCGATGGAGGAAGCCAAGCTTCCCGCCTGCCCTGGCTGGCCCTCGGCTCCACTCAAGGCTGCAAAGTTTCAATTATAGAAGATAAATAAATCCCAGATACCTGCTTCCAGCCGGCCGTTGCCTCTGCTCAAGGCTACAAAGTTTCAATTATAGAAGATAAATATATCCCAGAAAAAAAAAGGAGAGGCTGGGAGCTTGGGTTGCCAGGGGGCATGGCCAACCAGAAAACATCCATCAGCCCCTCACCCAGGCTGGCCAGGCACCCCAGCGGGATCCCCCCACCCTGAAGGGACTGTGGGCAGCCTGAAAACGGCCCTCAGCCTCACATCAAGGCTGGGACACCCCCATAGGGTGAGGGTCCCCGCTGGGGGGCTTGGCCAGCCTGCAAACAGCCATCAGCCCCTCACCCAGGCTGGCCAGGCACCCCAGCGGGACCCTCACCCTGATCCGGGATACCCTTCAGGACAAACCAGCCAGCGCCCCCTTGTGCACCAGGCCTGTATCCTATATAATAAAAGGATAATATGCAAATTGACCCTAACAGCAGAACCACTGGGAATGACTGGTCACTATCACACACTGATCACCAGGGTCCAGATGGCTCAATACAGGAGCTGCCCCCTGGTGGTCAGTGCGCTCCTACAGGGGGAGCTCTGCTCAGCCATAAGCCAGGCTGCCAGCTGCCAGCATAGCAGTGGTATCGGGAGCCTCTCCCGCCTCCTCAGCAGCGCTAAGGATGTCCGACTGCAGCTTAGGCCTGCTCCTCGCTGGCAAGTGGACATCTCTCGAGGGCTCCCGGGCTGCCAAAGGGATGTCTGTCTGACAGCTTAGGCCTTATCTCCTGGGGAGTGGGCCGAAGCCAGCAGGTGGACATCCCCCGAGGGTTCCCAGAATGTGAGATGTCACAGGTCGGGCTGAGGGACCCCCCCTCCACCCCCCCGAGTGCACACATTTTTGTGCACAGGGCCTCTAGTACTGTTAAGTTATATGAATGTAGTATATCTTTCTCTTAAAATATCTGGTACTGTACTCACCCTTCTTGTGATGATGTGATATGATATAGTGCCTAAATAATGAGATGATGTGAAGTACTCAACACTGCACATAATTCAAAACTTAGGAATTGTTTTCTCAAATTTTCCATTCACTATTTCAGACTGCCATTGACTACAGGTGGCTGAAACTGTGGAAATTGAAAACACAGATAAGGGGGGACTGCTGTATTCAATTATGAAAAGAGAAAACTCAAGTATTGCTTTTTGTGCCTCTGGTAGATAACTTGCAAATTTATAACTGCATATTCTAGAACTGTTTGCAATAGTAAAATACTATATGATAAAACTTATGTGGAATGTTATTCCTTAAAAAGGGTATCATGTGATTAAAACAATGTGATTGAAACATAATGGAAAATGAACTGGAATTAGATGTACCAGGGGGAATTATGATTTTAATAAAAAATTTAATAAACAGAATATTTCAAAAGATTTTTTAAATATAATTTTGGGGCTATTTTTGAAACTTTGAAAATAGAAAAAAAATAAAGAGAAAATGTAATTTAAAAAGACTTGTCAGTTCATGGCTCTCAGCAACATAGAAAGCTTTGTCATCTTTGACTTCATTCTGACATAAAGCCCTTATAAACATGTGGCTTATGCTGTGTCAGTGATCAGAACCAATTTTGAACAGTATTAATCTTCTCTTGGAAAAATGCAGCCTTACACAATACCTCTAGGAACTAAGATTAAACACAGACCTCTAATGGCAAAAAAGCTAGATCACAATTATAGATGGCTCTAATAACCTGACTTTATGATTCAGAGTTTTATCTTATCCCTGCATAAATCTAGGTTTTTTTTTTAGTGTATTTTGTACTAGTTTTAGAAGAGGAGCTCCAGCAATGGGTTGGATGAATCTTAAAATGTGCTGTCTTTGTGGGTTCCTGAGTTGTGGTTAGGCACTCTGATTCTTGTCCCCATTTCTCTGTCACTGCTGGAAATGAGGGAAGGTCATAGGAAGGTAATTATCAGTTCACTAGAGAACCATTGCAGGAAGATTCCCGCAAGAATAGGGCTTTTTCGGGCGTCTTCCTGCAAGAATAGGGCTTCCTGTGGCTGGAGGGAAGCAGAGAAGGGAGCAAAGCTCGCCTCGGCAGGCTACGCTCCCTTCTTCGCTGCCTTGCTCCCTCCTGTCTCTGCTGCCTCGGCTCCCTCCCTTCTCCACCGCTTTGCTCCCTTCTAGGCCGGTGTTTCTCAACCTGTGGGTCGTGACCCCTTTGGGAGTCGAACTACCCTTTTACAGGGGTCGCCTAAGACCATTGGAAAACACATATATAATTACATATTGTTTTTGTGATTAATCACTATGTTTTAATTATGTTCAATCTGTAACAATGATATTGGGGGTCACCACATCATGAGGAACTGTATTAAAGGGTCACAGCATTAGGAAGGTTGAGAACCACTCTAGGCTGTCTTCAGTCTTCGCTCCTCGCCTGCGTATGCAAATTAACCGCCATCTTTGTTGGGTTAATTTGCATATTCATCTTGATTGGCTGGTGGGCATAGCGGAGTGACACCAATTTGCATGTTTCTCTTTTATTAGTCTAGACTAGAAGATTTCTTTCCCACAACTCCTCTTAAAAGTCAGTGTCCCCAAGTCATAGATGAAAGAAGTAAACCCCAATGAGATTCAGTGGTTGGGACATGATGGGGCAGGGGGATGCAGGACTTTGGTGTCTAGATTCTAAACCTGAGTTCCCTGAGGGACCCCACACTCTCCTGGCTAGTATTTCACAGAAATACTGTCAGCATGGGTAGCTGAAATAGGATTTTTGTGAAAAACTTTATTCCCCTTAAACGTCCTCCTTTATTCTTACTTCGTTTTAATGCATCCTCTTATTGCTGCCAACATTTAGAACCTGCTTTATCAGTGACCTTTGTGTAAACATTTTCACTGGTTTCCCACTGATTTGAAGCACTCCATTATCTGGCTGCAATTTTTTCGACAATGTTTTTCATTATTTCTCCATATAAAAGGTTTTGTCCAAATAGTTTTATTTGGATAATAGTCTGATTACCTGGTTTTATATCAATAAAAGCATATTTCTACCTTATTTTTTTTAAAAAAAATCCTGTTGTTTTATCTCTTAGAAAACTGCTTTTTATTCCTTTGTCCATGTTCTATCTTTTCCTAATCATTCTTTTACTATATATGGTAGCAGAGGAGAAAGGGGTAAAAATACCCACATAATTTAATTGCATTATTGTTATACTATACATTAAACTCAGCAAGAGTCTAATTTGTCATTTTTATAAAAAGGCAGAATTGATTAAAATTGTTTCTGTCTCTAATTTGGAGGTTGAAGTGGTCAAGATTGCTAGGCAAAAAGTTTTTTTTTAATTGGGGCAAGACAATGCACCATGCCCCAATAATATACAATATTTCATAATTAGCAGAAAGAATATTAGAGTTTAAATCTAGTAATCTTTATTCTTTTATTGGACCTGTTGCTTAAATTTACTTTAACTTAAGCATTATTTTTTGCATCATTAGTATGTTGATGATAGTGGTAGTATGCTTATTACGATAATTATTCAAGAAAGTGCAATAGAAAGTGTTCAGTGCACTGCCTAGTAGATGCTTAGTAAATTTTGGTTAAAATTAAAGCTTACTAGTTTCTTTGACTTTTTTCTTTAAGTAGACAAAAAACATGTCTCAGAAAGGGAAAGGATACTGTAATTGAGAAATAAACTGATGAAAATAATTGGAATCTGCTCTTTCTTTATGTGATAAAGATAAAATAAAAAAAAAATTTTTTTTTTCTCAAAAGTAGAAGATGGCCATTTGGTCAGGCAAAAGAAGCAAAGTCCACTAACATAAGTTTTATAGCCTTCATCTGAAACTTTTAACCAATATGACAAGTCAAGGAAAAGGTATAAGTAGTCGGAATAAGGAGACAAATGTGTCATTATTTGCTGGTACCTGGGAAACCTCTAACTGTGACTGGGATTAGTAACAGAACTGATAACATGTATCTCCATCCTGATTTCTCTTCTTCAGTCTCTACATCCAGCTGTCTCTTGTACATGACCATGTGGATGTATGAGAACTTCTCAACTGAACGTGGTTAAAATTGGACTTGTTCAAACCTGTTGCTCATTTGTTTCTGAAATAAACAAACAGCAGCACCATCTGCCTGGTTGCTTAAGCAACCTGAGTGCCCCCCTTCTTTCTCCTGTATTTTGCAGGTTCATATACACTGAGTGGCCAGATTATTATAATCACCTGACGTTTGTAGGCAAATTAGCTATAATTTCGCACTGAAGTTGCTAGAGGGCCAGATCATTATAAATGTCTGAATAGCACAACATACCTAAGTATCAAGTTCATCCTATCATGTTGATGGAGTATCCCAATAGAGACGGCCTCTTCCAACAAGACAATGCGCCATGCCCCAGTGCTCGTATTGTACAGGAGTGGTTTCAAGAACATGAGGGAGACTTTACCTTCCTTAGGTGGCCCCCACAATCACCAGATCTCAATACAATTGAGCATTTGTGGGACGAGTTTAAAAGAGCCATCAGGTAGCTGGTTCCACAACCATCAAATCTCACAGAACTGGACAGTGCTATTCATCAGGCATGGTGTCAGATTCCTCACATCATCTTTCAACATCTCGTGGAGTCAATGCCAAGAAGAATCGTCGCAGTATTGAAGGCAAAAGGTGACCTAACGAAGTACTGATGGGGTGTCATAATAATCTGGCTGGTCATAATAATCTGAACACTGAGTGTATATCTACACACAAACAGCTATATACACATACATACATACATACATACATACGTACATTTATCTAATAGACATTTATGGACTACTTGCTATGTTCCAGGCCTTATTCTTGGTGCTTAGAATACAATAGCTAACAAAGTTTCTACTTTTATTTATTCATAAATATTTTTTAATTGATTTCAGAGAAGAAGGGAGAGGGAGACAGAGACAGAAACATCAATGATGAGAGAGAATCATAGATCAGCTGCCTCCTGCACACTCCACACTGGGCACCGAGCACGAAACCTGAGCATGTGCCCCGACTGAGAATCGAGCCATGACCTCCTGGTTCATAGGTCTATGTTCAACCACTGAGCCATGCAGGCTGGGCCAAAGTTTCTACTTTTAAAGGACTTGTTTTCTAATAGGGGAAGAGATACAATATCAAATTTACAATATGTGAGGAGTAAATGCTTTGGAGGAGGGGAAAAAGGGTAAGAAGGACAGTGATAGGGAATACAGTCGTTTGGGGCCTGTTGGGTTTGCTGTTCTGAACAACCCAGTAAAGGAATCTTTTCCATTAAGGTTTAACAAGATTTTTCTGATGCATTGTGTGAAGTGACTAGAGTTGGTCAAGCCTGAATGTAGGAGATGAGTTAGAAAGCAGTTGTAGTCCAGGTGAGAAAGAATGGTGGCCACATGCAGGGAGAAGTAGTAGCCACGGAGATGTGAAGAAGGCTTATTTTAGTGAATGTTTTGTAATTAGAATTGGCGGATTCACTGGTGGGTTTGAAAATGGTTTTCAGGGAAAGGAGGATGAACTCAACCTTATTGACTTGAGAAATTGCAACAACAGCGTTTTCTGAGATGAGGAAAACTGTTGGAAGAATAGGTGTGGAGCGTGTGTGTGTGTGTGTGTGTGTGTGTGTGTGTGTGTGTGTGCCTGGTTTTGGATTTGTCAAATTGAATGTGCCTACAAGACATCAAGGTAGAGATGTAGAGAGTAGGCAGTTGGATATTCAGGTCTGTAATTCAGGAGACAGATGTGGGCTGGATTTCATTTTTGGAACTCTTCTCTCCATTCCAGTTGCTGCTGCTCTAGGTGAGGGTGCCATTAACTGTCAGTTGGATTAATGTTACTCCCTTCTGTCTTGCCCTCCACCATCACTTTTACCACTCTTTCAATTTACTTCAACAGCCTGAGTTTTTCTTTAAATGCAATCATTTTGCTGTCTCTCACATTCTTATTTATACCTTAAACTAGAGGCCTGATGCACGAAATTCGTGCAAGGGGTTCAGCCCTCGCAACCCTGGCTTCGTCCAGAAGGACGTCTGGATGGTCATTCAGCTGTCTAGTCTAATTAGCATATTACGCTTTTATTATTATAGATGGCTCCTCAGTGCTTAGGGGATAAAATCCAGACTTCTTAACCTTGTTTAAAAGGTCTTGCATGATCCGGTGCCTGATTAGTTTCTGGTTTCATTTCCATTCACTATTCTCTGCTCATTATTCTCACTTCTTCTTGTGCCCTTCATGTTCTTGCACCTTTTGTACATTCAAACACTATCCTTCCACTACTTGACCTTTCTCCTTCCATCCCCAAACCTTCTCACCTGGCTATCTCTTTTTCTCTTGCAAGCTTTTGATTACATATAATTTATTTCATGAAGACTGTCCCTGACAAGTATGGGTTCAGGGGCTATTCTTTATTCTGTGGTTCTTACCAAAACATAGCAGATGTATCTATGTATTGTAATTGCAACTTAGTTTGTGTTCACCTCTGTTGGTTCTTAAATTCTGTGAGGCTAGGTATCTCTATTTTGTCTTGTGTTATTTCTGTATTTCCTAGCACAGACCCGTTTAGTTGGTGCTTATAAATAAACTAGGGGCCCAGTGTACGAATTCATGCACCTTGAAAGGAACTGTGGGCCACAAGGCTGTCGTGGGCATAGGGGCGGGTCTCGGACCATCCTCTGTGCCCCTGCCCAGCCCCTCCTGCCCCAGCCCCAGGTCCCCTGTCTGCCTGCAGCTCCGCTCCCATAGCCGCTGTTCCCACACACTGACAGCACCAGACCCACTCGCATCCACTGATGGTGTGGAGTGATTGGGGCTGGCACCAGAAGCGGGTGCAAGCAGGGCCAGTGCTGTCAGCGGGTGCAAGTGGCCGCTGATGCCCTGATCACCCACCAGGAGTAGGGGGAGGTAGAGAAGCCCTCAGGGGCAATTCGGGCTGAAAGCTGCTGCTTGCATCTGCTGACGGCGCCGAGCGATTGGGACCAGTGCCGGGCACCGGCAGTGGGTGGGAGTGGCAGCTCTGGTGCTAGCTGCAGCTGCATGCAGGGCCAGTGCTGGCAGTGGGTGCGAGCAGCGGCTCTGGTGCCGGCAGTGGGTGCGAGTGGGGCCAGTGCTGGCAGCGGGTGCCAGAGGCAGCTGCCAGTCCCGATAGCCCCTCAGGAGCAGGGGGGAGTGGAGAAGCTCTGAGGGGTGATCAGGTCTGGCAACTGCCACTCACATCTGCTGATGGCACTGAGTGATAGGGGTCGGTGCCAGGCGCCAGCAGCAGGTGCGAGCACTGGGTGGGGCTGCGGCGTGCGAGAGCAAAGAATTTTCAATAACCACCAGAGGCTCACCCCGATGACAGTGACTGGCTCCCTGCCTTGGTCTGGTGCCTCTGCGCTCTGCCACCTGATGCCCAGCCCACCATGTTCCGCGTGTGTCTCTGGTGGTCATAGCAACTGGTTGTTCGGTTGTTCCGCTGTTTTGAAGTACTCTAAAGTTCACATGGAAAAAGAAATGAGTTTGAAAAGAAGAAAATTTAGAAAGTGAAGAAAAATTTGAACAGCAAAGTAAGACATTAATTAACAGTGCTTAAGGCATAGTGATAGTAGCACAGGAGTAGGACATAGAAGCTCAGAAAAATAAGTTCAGGATAAAAGTGTAATGTAAAATCAGTTGAGAAAGATTGGTGATTATTCATAAAATGATACAGAGATAGTTAATGAATATTTTGACAACTATGACATTTGATCCATATCTCACATTTGTACCAAGACATATAACTATAACAGTGATGACGAACCTATGACATGCGTGTCAGAGGTGACACACGAACTCATTTTTTTGGTTGATTTTTCTTTGTTAAATGGCATTTAAATATATAAAATAAATATGAAAAATATAAGTCTTTGTTTTACTATGGTTGCAAATATCAAAAAAATTCTATATGTGATACGGCACCAGAGTTAAGTTAGGGTTTTTCAAAATCCTGAACGCCAAGCTCAAAAGGTTCGCCATCACTGAACTATAATATGCTTTTCTAATATAAGAATCATGTCATTATAATGTATCATCATATATATATGAAAATGCTTTTTGTAGTTATTTTCTCCCAACATTAGTGATTTATTTGTACACTAGAGGCCGGGTGCACAAAAATTTGTGCACTCTGGGGGGAAAGGGGGGGTCCCTCAGCCCGGCCTGTGCCCTCTTGCAGTCTGGGAACCCTAGGGAGATAACGACCTGCTGGCTTAGGCCTGCTCCCAGGTGGCAGAAGGCAGGCCCAATCCCTAGGTGCAGCCCCTGGTCGGGCTCAGAGCAGGGCTGATTGGGGAGTTGTGATGCCACCCTCAGTCACACTCAGGGTAGGGCTGATTGGGGGGTTGGGGCACCGCCCCCTATCACACTCAAGGCAGGGTCAATGGGGAGGTTGCGGCACCAACCCCTGTGATGCACAGAGCAGGGCCAATCAGGGGGTTGGGGCACTGCTCCCCCCTCCCCCCCCCCCGTCACGCACAGAGGAGGGCCCATCAGGGGGTTGGGGAGCTCCCCCGTCATGCACAGAGTAGGGCCGATAGGGGAGTTAGGGCACCGCCCCCTGTCACACTCAGGGCAGGGCCGACGGGGAGGTTATGGCTCTACCCCGTCACAGACAGAGCAGGGCCCGTGGAGGGGGGGGGTGGGGTTGGGACGCCACACCCTGTCACACACAGAGCCGCAGGGCGATCAGGGGGTTTGGGCGCTGCACCCTGTCATGCTGATCTGGTGCCAGGAGGCCTCGCTGCTCCGCTGATCCCGGTGCTGGGAGACATATTACCCTTTTACTATATAGGATAGAGGCCTGGGGGGCGGCTGGTTTGCCCTGAAGGGTGTCCTGGATCAGGGTGGGGGTCCCCACTGGGGTGCCTGGCCAGCCTGGGTGAGGGGATGATGACTGTTTGCAGCTGGTCACATACCCTTCAGGGTGGGGGTCCCCACTGGGGTGCCTGGCCAGCCTGGGTGAGGGGATGATGACTGTTTGCAGCTGGTCACACACCCTTCAGGGTGGGGGTCCCCACTGGGGTGCCTGGCCAGTCTGGGTGAGGGGCTGAGGGCTGCTTTCAGGCTGGCGGTTTTGACTGAAGCTCCCAACCGCTCCTTTTTTTCTTTTTTTTTTTTTTTTCTTCTGGGTCAGCTTTAGCTCTGGCTCTAGCTCTGAGGCTTCCGCTGCTGGTTTGTTTGCCGTTCTGTAATCGAAACAATGTATAACTTCAGCTCTGAGATCCGGGGCCTATATTTGTTAGAATGTTTCAAACTGCCAGCTCAGAGGCCGGCAAGTCAGGCGGGGAACGTTGGAGTCTGCAGTCACTGGAGCAAGCAAGCCTCATGTTCGCTTCCAGCTGCCTGGCTGCCGGCCGCCATCTTGGCTGACAGTTAATTTGCATAAGGATACGCTGATTAGCCAATGGGAAGGGTAGCGGTCGTACGCTAATTACCATTTTTCTCTTTTATTAGTGTAGATACCTAATTAAGGACTTGACTGCATTGTTCTTTGATGGCTAGATCCTAATTTTGTATGCCTGACTTTGATTAGAAGCACAGTTCATGGTTATAAGAAAAAAGATGACAGGATGACTTTATTGGTTATAGCTGTTAACTTTGACTCTTAAATATTGTGCTGTATTACAGGTCATATATTATTGTTTACCATGATGTATTCTATTTTTATTATTATTATCATTATTATTATTATTTTAACAAGGAGAATGCCTAAATGAATATGTTCATTTTAAAACATAAACTAGGCTGAGTATCAAAATTTGACTATTTTTCAAATATTTGGAAAACAAATTGTAAACAGTCTACTATTCCAGTTTTGTTTGAGCTATATTTTTAAACTAGAGGCCCGGTACATGAAATTCATGCACGGATAGGGTCCCTAGGCCTGGCCAGCAATCAAGGCAGATTGGGGCCTTCCTTCCTGCTGCTACCTAGGGCCTCCCTTCCCTGGCTGCTGGCTGGGGCCTCCCTTCCTTAGCTGCTGGCTGCTGGCCAGGGTCATCCTTTGTTCTGTGCTGCTCCGTGGTGGTCAGCGCACATCATAGCAAGTGATTGGTCTACCAGTCGAACTCCCATGGGGGAAATTTGCATATTAGGCATACACACACACACACACACACACACACACACACACACACACTAGTGTCCTGGTGCACGAAATTTGTGTACGAAGGGGGCGTTCCCTCAGCCCAGCCTGCACCCTCTCCAATCGGGGACCCCTTGGGGGATGTCTGACTGCTGGTTTAGGCCCAATCCCGGCAGTGGGATATCCCTCTCACAATCTGGGACTGCTGGCTCCTAACCGCTCACCTGCCTGCCTGCCTGCCTGCCTGATTGCCTCTAACCTCTCTGCTTGCCTGCCGGCCTGATAGCTCCTAACTGCCTCTGCCTGCCTGATCATCCTTAACTACCCTCCCCTGCCGGCCTGATCTCACCCCCAACTGCTCTCCCTGCCTGCCTGATCTTGCCTCCCAACTGTCCTCCCCTGCTGGCCCAGTTGTCCCCAACTGCCCTCCCCTGCAGGCCTGATCTTGCTCCCAACAGCCCTCCCCTGCTGGCCTAATCTTGCCCCCAACTTCCCTCCCCTGCTGGCCTGATCACCCCTAAATGCCTCTGCCTGCCTGATCACCCCTAACGGCTTCTATGCCAGTCAGCGTCAAAAGCTCCACCTCCTAGGCAGCCATTGGTTCCTCACAGTTCACCTCGATTTGGTTCTGATTGGTTAGTTTCTATGCCAGTCAGCATCTCTGGGCCTGATCAGAGAGGCAAGGCTGATCAGCAGCCCCTATGGAGGTCTGGAGATAAACAGAGGCGTGGCTGCTGGCGTAGCTCAGAGAGAGAGAGGCAACAGCTGACCAACAGCTCCCATGGAGGCTGCGGATCAGACCCTGCCTCTCTCTCCGGGCCTCTCTCTGGGCCTGATCCACAGCCCTCTTGGCAGTCACCACGGCTACCCAGCACTGACTGCAGGACTGACTTCCTGTGTTCGGTCGAGCCTTGGGTCAGTTGTTATGGACCTGGGGTTTTCATATATTAGGTCTAGAGGCCCAGTGTACATATTTGTCCACAGGTGGGGTCCGGCTGGCCTGGCCCCAATTGGTGGATCAGGGCCAGGCCTGTTGAGAGGAGGAGATGGTGGGAGGTTGGCTGGCCGGCTGGCCTGCCCTGATTCGGGCCCAATCAGGGCTAGGTCAGCTGGGGGGAGGGTCCGTGGGTAATTGGCTAGCTGGCCCCTCCCTTGATTTGGGTGGGGAGGCTGATTGGGGCAGAGTTGGCTGTGGGAAGGGGATGTGGGCAGTGGGCTGGCTGGCCCCAGTCCTGAATGGGACTGGGGAACGGGTTGTGGGAGGTAGACCAGCCAGCCCCACCCATGATTGGTGTGGGGGGGGCGATCGGGGGTGGAGCTGGCTGCGGGAGGGGCTGATCGGGGGTGGGGCTGGGCATGGGGAGGGGCTGTGGGCCAGCTGGCCCTACCCCCAAATGGGATGGGAGGGGGCCGATCGGGGGCCAGTGGCCTTGGGGTGGGACCATGGGTGATTGACCAGCCAACCCTGCCTGTAATCAGAGTGGCAGGGCCAATTGGAGGCAGAACTGGCTGGGGGGAGTCGCTGAGGGCCGAGCAGGGTTGTGGGGGCCCATGTGGGCAGGGCCGGCCTGGGGGAGGGGCCACAGGCAGTTAGCTGGCCGGCTCTGGGGCGGGGCCATCTGGGTGGAGGGGCTGCATGAGGTTGGCTGGCCAGCCCTGCACCCTATTGGGGTAGGGGGGCAATTAGGGGCGGGGCTGTCCAGGGGGAGGGGCTGTGGGCTGATTCGGGTGGGGTAGGCCAATCGGGGCTAGCGGGAAGGGCCATGGGAGGTTGGCTGGCTGGCCCCACCCTCTATTGGGCCGGGATTGGGCCTAGACCGGTAGTCAGATATTCCTCTCGCAATCCAGGACCACTGACTTCTAACCGCTCGCCTGCCTGCCTGATTGCCCCTAACCACTCGCTTGCTTACCTGATCGCCCCTAACTACTCGCCTGCCTGCCTGATCGCCCCTAACTGCCTCTGCCTGGGCCCCCAAAGCTTTGTCCGGAAGGATATCCAGAAGGTCTTTTGGCTGTCTGATCTAATTAGCATATTATGCTTTAATTATTATAGATAGACTAGAGACCTGGTGCACAAAACTCATGCACTGGGTGGGGTGTCTCTCAGCCGAGCTTGCACCCTGTCCAATCTAGGACCTCTTGGGGGAATGTCTGACGCGTAACTGCTCCCCTGCCGGTCCAATCACCCCCAACTGCCTCCCCTGCCAGCCCGATTTCTCCCTACTGCCCTCCCTTGCCGGCCTAGTTGCCCCCAACTGCTCTCCCATGCTGGCCATCTTTGTGGCGGCCATCATGTGATGACATGGGGGCAGCCATCTTGTGACCACATTGGGGCGGCTATTTGTGACAACATAGGCATGGCCATTTTTTGACCACATGGGAGTAGCCATCTTGTGATGACATGGGCGCGGTCATCTTGTGACCACATGGGGGTGGCCATCTTATGTGAGGGCATGATGGTATATTTGCACATTAACTCTTTATTATATCAGATAAACATGGTGTATCAAACATAAAATAGCTGTGTGCCTGTTTTTGTTTAGCACTTTTATAGCTAACTTCTTCACCTATCCTAAGTGTAAATCTAATTATATATTTTATAATTGTGTCTTGTATACTTGTTCAAATGAGCTAACATTCAGTGGTATTAGTTTCCATAATGTACATTAGCTTTATTTTTCTTATTCCTGTTAGACCTTTAAATACTCTTAGTTTTTCTAGAATAAGAGCCACTATTGCCTATCTGAAATAGTTTAGGTCTTGGGATATCTATTAATTATTTTTATAACTCTGTGATTTAAAAATGTCATCTTTTTTTAGATTATTTCATAATAGAAAATTCCCATCCTGCCCTTAAGCAGTTGAATGCCTTTCTGCCCCTAATGTGGATCTGTCCTTGATTTTGCAGAGAGAAGAGAAGAGGAGGATTTTGAAGAGAAGAAAGCTCTTAAAAAAAAAATTAAAGAACTTAAATTTCTTGATTCTAAAGTTGCCCAGAACCTTTGTAAGTAGAAGATTTTAATACAATTAAAATAGTAAAAGTACTAGAGGTGGTTCCTTTAAATTATTTCATTTACTTTGTAACTTATTTTTATGTTATTTTTTAATAATTTGCATAATAAATTCAGAGATAACTTTAGGTAACTTATGGTTTAAATTCTTTAAAAGATTAATGCATATTATGAAAGAAAACTAAGAAAATTGTTTAGAATGAAAATATATCTCTCATAACTGAAAAAAATGTACCCTTTAAATTATCTTTTTAAAAAAATATGTTTTTATTAATTTCAGAGAGGAAGGGAGAGGGAGAGAGAGATAGAAACATTAATGATGAGAGAGAAACATTGTTCGGCTGCCTCTTACACGCCCCCTACTGGAGATTGAGCCCACAACTCCAGGCATGTGCCCTTGACAGGAATAGAACCCAGAGCCCTTCATCCACAGGCCGAGGCTCTATCCACTGAGCCAAACCGGCTAGGGCAAATTCTCTTTTTTAAGTATTTAAATAATTAAGGAAGTAAGTGATGACAAATTTTTAACTAAATTTTGTGGTGGATTATTTCTTTAAACATCTGAATCTCTATTATTTGTAGTACTTGATCACACACAAAGGAGGTTGGAATATTAATGTAAATAAGGAATGATGAGTAAAATGAATTTCATTATTCCATCTGAACAGTTCAAAGCCTTTCCTCAAAGGTATTGACTGGAAATATTTTAGATTTAATTACTGGTATAGGGAACTAAGTATTTAGTATTGAATTGTCTTCCTGACCGAATTACTGTTGGAGAAGAGGGCAAATAGTTTTGCTTCTATCTCATTTCTAACTGATGCTTTATATGCATCAAATATAGTTCTGCTTGGAACTGAGATAATACCTGTATATAATATTTTCTGATGGTGCAGGTGGGATATAATGAGGAGAGGCATGAACAATTAACATGGCTTTTAGCCTACCTTTCAGTTATTATATACCTCAAGTAAGCTTTTAGCAAGTATGAATACATTTTTTTCTTGTTGAGAGTATAAAGATCCATGCTCTTTATTAAAGAGGGAGGTAAAGCTATGTGTGCAAAAGGCAGAATTGGCATTTCTTTTGTAAAAGTTCTGGAACCCCCTTCCTTTCATAGTCACTGTGATGGAGGGCCATTCCCCCTTCTGCAGTGTAGGCTGCTGAGATCCCTGTACTGGTGCACAGACATTAATGCTTGCTAATACTTAGTTTTTTATTTCTGGCCACAAGTTGAGTGCTCATGCCTGCCTCTTTCAAGTTAGGTGTAGACCATGTGACTTGGCTTGCACCAATGATAGTGCAAGTGTAGATGAGGTGACTTTTTTTAATTGCTGGTGAGAGAAACTCTAGTCTTTTGTTTCACCCAGAATGCAGTCAGAATGTAGTCCATCATCCTGATAGGAGGATCATAAGTTAGAGAGCCCTGTCTTTCAGATGTGTGTGATAGACATGTAGTCTGACTTAGAAATCATTTTTTGTTTTTGTTTTGTGTTTAGACCACCACAGGTTTGGTGATTATTACTTAATACAGACATTTCACAGAATTTCTCCCCTTAAAGGAACATCGTCTCAGTTTAAAGCATTATTAACTTGGATAATGTCAAAAAGTTTTGTGTTCTGTGAAATGAAAGAGATGGTTATTTTCTTAAAAACTGACCTGCATTAATAATTCTTGGTCTTGACTCTATAAATAGCCTCATTATGGGTCCTGAAGAAATATTGAATGGAGTGCTTTTTAGACGGGTGAGTTATGGTAAATTAGCTTACATATTCATCTTGAAGGAGAATATGTGACTTATTGAACAGGGTTCTTTAGTATTATTTACATACTAGAGGCCTGTTGCATGAATTTATACACAGGTGGGGTCCGGCTGGCCCGCCCTGATGGGGGCCAATAGGGGGTGGGGCCGGTGGGAGGAGGGGCTGTGGGTGGTTAGCTGGCTGGCCTGTCCCCCAATTGGGGTGGGGAGCTGATTGGGGGTGGGGCAATCCCAGGGAGGGGCTACAAGTGGTTGGCTGGCCAGCCCACCCCGAATCGGGGTGGGGAGTCCATTTGGGGGTGGGGCAGGCCTGGGGGAGGTGCTGCGGGAGGTTGCTAGGGGGGATCGGGGTCCAGATCAGGCTGGTTGGCTGCTGTAGTGCATGTCATAGCGACGGGTCATTCTGGTCATTCTGCCTTTCAGTCACTGGGCTTTTACAAATTCGTGTACAGGTGGGGTCCCTCGGTCTGGCTGGCAATCAGGGCTGATCAGGCTGGCCAGCTGGGGGAGGGACCACGGGAGGTTGGCTGGCCCCGGGAAGTTGGCTGTGGGAGCATACTGACCATCAGGGGGCTGCTTGCATTGAGCATCTGCCCCCTGGTGGTCAGTGCACATCAGAGCTACCGGCGATCGTCCGGTCGTAATGGTTGCTTAGGCTTTTATATATATAGATAGATTACATATATACTAGTAGATTATAGACACTAGAGGCCCAGTGCACAAAAATTTGTGCACTCGGGGGGGTTTCCCCCAGCCTGGCCTGTGCCCTCTCGCAGTCTGGGACCCCTCGGGAGATAACGACCTGCTGGCCTAGGCCTGCTCCCGGGCGGCAGAGGGCACGCCCAATCCCTAGGTGTAGCCCCTGGTCAGGCTCAGAGTAGTGCCCATTGGGGAGTTGGGGCACCGCCCCCTGTCATGCACAGAGCAGGATGGATCGGGAGGTTGTGATGCCACCCTCAGTCACGCTCAGGGTACAGCCGATTGGGGGGTTGGGGCACCGCCCTCTGTCACACTCAAGGCAGGGTCGATGGGGAGGTTGCGGCGCCACCCCCTGTCACGCACAGAGCAGGGCCAATCGGGGTTGGGGCACTGCCCCCTGTCACTCACAGAGCAGGGCCCATCACGGGGGTTGGGGCTCTGTACCCTGTCACGCACAGAGCAGGGTCAATCAGGGGGTTGGGGAGCTCCCCCCTCTCACGCACAGAGCAGGGCCCATCATGGGGTTGAGGAGCTCCCCCCTGTCATGCACAGAGCAGGGCCGATCAGGGGGTTGGGGAGCTCCCCCCTGTCACTCACAGAGTAGGGCCGATAGGGGAGTTGGGGCACTGCCCCCTGTCACACACAGAGCAGGGCGGATCAGGGGGTTGGGGCGCCACCCTCTATCACCCACAGAGCAGGGCCGATCAGGGGGTTGGGGCGCCGCCACTGTCACACTCAGGGCAGGGCCGATGGGGAGGTTATGGCTCTACCCTGTCACACACAGAGCAGGGCCCGTGGGCGGGGGGGGGGAGCGGTTGGGGCGCTGCACACTGTCACACACAGAGCAAGGCCAATCGGGGGTTGGGGCGCCGCACCCTGTCACACACAGAGCCGCAGGGCGATCAGGGGATTGGGGCGCATTCCCCTGTCACGAACAGAGCAGGGCAGATAGGGAGGTTGTGGCCCCGCCCCCTGTCACACACAGAGCCGCAGGGCGATCAGGGGGTTGGGGAGGTCCCCCCTGTCACGCACAGAGCCGCAGGGCCATCAAGGGATTGGGGAGCTCCCCCCTATCAGGCACAGAGCAGGGCTGATCAGGGGGTTGGGACGCCTTCTCCTGTCGCGAAGAGAGCAGGGCAGATAGGGAGGTTGTGGCCCCGCCCCCTGTCACACACAGAGCCACAGGGCGATCAGGGGGTTTGGGCGCTATCCACTGTCACGCTGATCCCGGTGCCGGAAGACCTCGCGGCTCCGCTGATCCCGGTGCCGGGAGGCATATTACCCTTTTACTATATAGGATAGAGGCCTGGTGCACGGGTGGGGGCCCACTGGTTTGCCCTGAAGGGTGTCCTGGATCAGGGTGGGGGTCCCCACTGGGGTGCCTGACCAGGCTGGCTGAGGGGCTGAGGGCTGTTTTCAGGCTGGTGGGTGACTGGAGCTCCCAACCACTCCTTTTTTTCTTTTTATTCTGGCCCAGCTTTAGCTCTGAGGCCTCACTGCTGAAAACATTGATACAATGTTGCGGTCAGGCTGGCTGAAGGCCGGCTGACTGAAAGCCGGTTTCTGGGGTTTTGTTTAGCTTCTATATTTGCTACATAGTTGCTCAGAGTTGCAGCTGAGAGGCCGGCAAGTTAGGCAAGGAACGTTGGAGTCTGCCAGTCACTGGAGCAAGCAAGCCTCCCTGTTCGCTTCAGTGCATGGCTGCCGGCCGCCATCTTGGCTGACAGTTAATTTGCATAAGGATATGCTGATTAGCCAATGGGAAGGGTAGCGGTCGTACGCTAATTACCATGTTTCTCTTTTAGTAGTGTAGACTAGAGGCCCGGTGCACAAAAATTTGTGCACTCGGGGTGGGGAGGGGGGTCCCCCAGCCTGGCCTGTGCCCTCTCGCAGTCTGGGACTCCTCGGGAGATAACGACCTGCTGGCCTAGGCCTGCTCCCAGGCGGCAGAGGGCATGCCCAATCCCTTGGTGCAGCCCCTGGTCAGGCTCAGAGCAGGGCCGATTGGGGAGTTGGGGCGCCGCTCCCTGTCATGCACAGAGCAGGGCGGATCGGGAGGTTGCGATGCCACCCTCAGTCATGCTCAGGGTAGGGCCGATTGGGGGGTTGGGGCACCGCCCCCTGTCACACTCAAGGCAGGGTCGATGGGGAGGTTGCAGCGCCACCCCTTGTCACACACAGAGCAGGGTCGATCAGAGGGTTGGGGCGCTGCCCCCTGTCACTCACAGAGCAGGGCCAATCAGGGGGTTGGGGCGCTGCCCCCTGTCACTCACAGAGCAGGGCCAATCAGGGGGTTGAGGAGCTCCCCCCTGTCACTCACAGAGCAGGGCTGATAGGGGAGTTGGGGCACCGCCCCCTGTCACACACAGAGCAGGGCGGATCAGGGGGTTGGGGCGCTGCACCCTCTCACACTCAGGGCAGGGCCAATGGGGAGGTTATGGCTCCACCCTGTTACACACAGAGCAAGGCTCGTGGAGGGGGGTTGGGGTGCCACCCTCTATCACCCACAGAGCAGGGCCGATCAGGGGGTTGGGGCGCCGCCACTGTCACACTCAGGGCACGGCCGATGGAGAGGTTATGGCTCTACCCTGTCACACACAGAACAGGGCCCATGGGGGGGGGGGGGGGGCGGTTGGGGCGCCGCACCCTGTCAAACACAGAGCAAGGCCGATCAGGGCGTTGGTGCACCTCACCCTGTCAAACACAGAGCCGCAGCGTGATCAGGGGATTGGGGAGCTCCCCGCATCAGGCACAGAGCAGGCCTGATCAGGGGGTTGGGGTGCCTTCCCCTGTCATGAACAGAGCAGGGCAGATAGGGAGGTTGTGGCCCCACCCCCTGTCACACACAGAGCCGCAGGGCGATCAGGGGGTTTGGTCGCTGCCCCCTGTCACGCTGATCCTGGTGCCGGGAGGCCTCGCGGCTCCCCTGATTCCGGTGCTGGGAGGCATATTACCCTTTCACTATATAGAATAGAGGCCTGGTGCACGGGTGGGGGCCGGCTGGTTTGCCCTGAAGGGTGTCCTGGATCAGGGTGGGGGTCCCCACTGGGGTGCCTGGCCAGTCTGACTGAGGGGCTGAGGGCCGTTTTCAGGCTGGCGGGTGACTGAAGCTCCCAACCGCTCCTTTTTTTCTTTATTCTTTTTTCTTTTTTATTCTGGGTCAGCTTTAGCTCTGAGGCATCGCTGTTGAAAGCAGGTTTCTGGCCTTTACCTTCTGTATTTGATACAATGTTGCGGTCAGGCAGGCTGAAGGCCGGCTGACTGAAAGCCGGTTTCTGGGGTTTTGTTTAGCTTCTATATTTGTTACAATGCTTCTTAGAGTTGCAGCTGAGAGGCTGGCAAGTCATGCGGGGAACGTTGGAGTCTGCCATCACTGGAGCAAACAAGCCTCCCTGTTCCCTTCAGTGCATGGCTGCTGGCCGCCATCTTGGCTGACAGTTAATTTGCATAAGGATATGCTGATTAGCCAATGGGAAGGGTAGCGGTCGTACGCTAATTACCATGTTTCTCCTTTATTAGTGTAGATGTGCTAAAAAGTATTTCAAGTTCAGTTGTAATAGTAATTACCTTTATGTGCTAGTGTATATTAGGCTCTTAGTTCTTACCACAGCCCACCAGATAGGTAGTAGTGTTAACATTGTAGGTAGGGAATCTGGTTGGTGTAGTACTTGAATATGATGAGTAATTTTGAAAATTTCCAAAAGGTATATGTTACATATATTCCTATTTAGAGATAACAAAATTACTTTGTCATAGAATAGGATACCGTTTTGTTTGCTTCAGTTAGAAGATAGGTATCCATTCATATAATTGCTAATCATCTTTTAAAGATCAAAAAGTTCAGTATTCACACTGTGTCATGTTAGGATGTAATCCATGCTAGTATTGTTCTTGCCCTCTCTGATTGCAACAAATGTCATGGTTTAAGCTTTAAGCAGCATTAGCTGCCTTTTTCAAGATTTTAATTTTTTAAAATGTTTTCTGTTATTATAGTTTGATTCACAGCTGTTTTTTTGTCTATGAAATTCAGCCTTTGGAGATACTGAATTCTGAGAAGAGAGTCTTCTGATAGTTAACAAATCTAAGGCAATTTTCATTTAGAAATCTAAGATAATTTTTTCTTAGATATCTCTTAACTGAAATATTCTATAGAATTTTGAAAAAAGGATCAAAAATCACCCATTTATATATCTGTTTATTTAAAGGTGGGCTAGGTTCCCTGTATTTTGAGTTCATAAGGTTTTTGGCAAAGTCTCTGGGCCCAGCATAAAAGATAGAATTCCAGCCACTTGAGGATCAAGAGATGGCTCAGGAGTCCTACAAGGTTCTTATGCTTTATAGACTTTTTGGAGGGGATAGTAGAGCTGTAAAGGGAGGAACCTAGGAATCTACAAATTAACATAAAGGTTTAAATATTTATAAGGTCCCTTGCAGGAAACACGTGACTGGTTCTAAAATCTGCACACTTTACACTCCTTCACCGACTCAAAGCTTCCCACAGGGATCTGTGTAATCACATTTTGAAGGATAAGATGCATGTTAGTAAAAATATTAATTTTAATGGGTCTTTTGGAGGCTTTAATTGTGTTTCACATTATTCTCAGCAACTTTTAAACATTATAAATAGGTAAATCTGTGCTGTCTTCTGAATAGTGTGTTTTGTATTAGGCCATTTTCAATCCTTTTGTCTATTTTTTGCTCTTAGTTATAGTAAATGTTTTCTATAAGAGAATTTATTAATAAACTATTAAAAAACTATTTTAATTCTTCTAAATAGTGTATTTAATGTGCATGCTACTTTAATTATGGAATAATACCTGGAAGTAGTTAATGATTGTAAATATAGAAGAAAGTAAAGGAATAAAGTATATTTATCTGCAAAGAAAATTTTGAATATCATACTTTATTCATTCATTGCTTAGTTGAATGTGGGTCTCACATTTTTGGTGTTTTTAAGGCAGGGTGTGGCATACTATGGATTTTCAGCGAAATCTTGTCTGTTGCCTGTTTTTTTGAACAAGGTTTTATTGGAACTTAGCCAGCACATTTATTTACACATTGTTTATGGCTGCCTTTGTGCTACAGTAGCAGAGTTGAGAAGTTGTGACAGAGACTGTGTGGCTTACGAATCGTAAAATATTTACTGTCTGTCTCTCTAGAGCAGGGTTGGGGTACATCTGGCCAGTGGACCTCTAAGACCCTCAAAATCATTTGGTCTGGCCCTGCCAAAGTATTAGGGGTGAGTTAGTTAAGTGTTTGACCAAATATAGCAGGCTAATTTTTAATTTGATAATTTTGTGTGGTTATGATGCTATAAATATTCAAATGGCCCTTGGCAGAAAAAAGGTTCCCCTCCCCTGCTCTAGAGATGTGTGGTGGCCCCTGCTCTAAATATATACCTGTTCTGTGATGTACTAGTTTACTCTTACACCATCAGTGCTTGAGTGTTCCCAATATATGACCTCCCATATGCTTGATGTTTTACAAGGAGCTATCTAGTGTGGCTTTTATTATTTTTAAAATTTTATTATGTTTGAGTTTTTTTGAACCTCCTTGATCTGATGTTCTGTGTCTCTGTAATTCTGGAAAATTATCTGATGTTTTCTGTTCATATATGCTCCTTTCCTATTCTTTTTGTGATTTCCTTTCTGAACTCGAAGTAGATATTTTTTAGGTATCATTACTAATCTTCTATATCTCATAACCTTGTATTTTTCCATGTCTTTATGTTACACTTTGAATAGCTTCTTTGCAGTCTGTCATGGCATATATTTGATCTTTGTTATCTAATGATGTCTCATTCATATGTTCAATTTGTGATTTCATTAGTTTTATTTATACATATGATTTCTAAAAATTCTACATTTTTCCATTAAATATTTGTTTCTTTTTAGTAATGTCTTTTTTTCCTGCCCAGTGTTTCAAACATTTCTTTCATTTCTGTAGTTATTTTCTCTTAGGATTTCTGCTTTTCTTATTTTCAGGACAGCTCAGAAATGCATATCCTATAAGATTAAATATATATTTTTTTATATCTCCCTCTCTCTTTTAAGTATCTCTCTGCCCTATTGCCTAAAATAGAAAACTATCATTTCTTTCTCCCTCAATTACTATATTATGCCTTAGAGGAATTCTGTGCTTTTGATTATTTAATGATAACTTTCTCTATATGTTGTTGTTGTTTCCATAGACTAGATTTCTTTTTTTTAAAAAAAAATATTTTTATTGATTTTTTTTTTTTACAGAGAGGAAGGGAGAGGGATAGAGAGTTAGAAACATCCATGAGAGAGAAACATTGATCAGCTGTCTCCTGCACACCCCCTACTGGGGATGTGCCTGCAACTAAGGTACATGCCCTTGACTGGAATCGAACCTGGGACCCTTCAGTCCGCAGGCTGACGCTCTATCCACTGAGCCAAACTGGTCAGGACTAGACTAGATTTCTTGAGTGGAATTTACTTTTCTCAAATGGAAGTCATAATTTTAAGGATCTTTATTAATCTTACAAATTTTCAATTTAGATTATGTTTTAACAATTTGTGTTCTCAGTTTTCTTACTCCTGAGGTTTAGCATGTTACATTTATTTTGGTCATTTTTTTTCTTATTCTTTTAATCGAGTTTACACACATTTTACCCATTGCCCATTTTCCTCTTTGGAACTGATGGTATGCTAAATGAAGGTAAACAAGTGCTCTGTGAATTTTGAAGCAGGTTTATCTTCCCAGCTTCCTTGCTTTTTAATTGCTTTAAGTCCATTGCCATTAATGTTTTTCTCTTATGTTGTCAGATATCAATCTTTGCATATGTTTTCCATTGTTTTTTATGATTAAGAAGTCTTTCACCATAAAAGAGCTAATTTGTCATGCTAATTTTCTTTTAGTATCCCTTCTGTTGTTACTATTTATATTTAATTCTATAATCATATGCAACTTGTTTTGTACATGATGTTCACATTTAGATTTTATTCCCTCGCCATCAATTGTTCAATTCCTCTTGAATAATAGTGATTATTAGTTACCATATTTTTGTACTTTCTAATGTCTACTATGCGGTATCATTTTATAATTTCATTAATCTCTATCTATTATAATATAATTTAGACCCTTTATTCCATCTTGTTCTTGGGATATTAAGGATTGCACATATTCATATTTTATAGATAATTTATAGCACTATTATGCTAGACTTATAACTGTTTGATTCTGAAATGTGTGAATGAAGCTAGTGATAAAAACATAGATGGTGCGTTTTTTTTTTTTTTTTTTTTTTTTAGCTGTAGATGCTACATGGTAACCTCAGGAATCTGAAATATAGCCTTCCTCCAAGAAAGAAGTAGATCATATTTTCTGAGTATTTATGAAAAGTAGTGTCCTTTGTTGAAAATACTTGCTGCCCTGGCCAGTGTGGCTCAGTTGGTTGAGCATTGTCCTGTGCACCGAGAGGTCCCAGGTTCTATTCCTGGTCAGGGCACATGTCCAGGATTTGGGTTTCGTCCCCAGTATAGGAGGTAACCAATAAATACCTCCCTCATACCCTTCCTCCCTCCCTCTCCTTCTCTCCCTCCTTGTCCTTCTAAAATCAATAAAAACATTAAAAAAATACTGACAAAATGATATAAGCAGTATATAAAATAAATTAGTGGGCTAGTGGTTAGCAATTCCTGAGTATGTTCAAGAAGTGACTGTCACTGGAGAGAAGAAACACAAAAATAGTAGAATAGTGGGAGAACAGCACAGCATTAAATCTAATGCTGTGAAAATATTCTTATATACCTTAATAACTTTTGAGATCATTGTGTTTTAACAGTAGATATATGAGATATCAAAAATAAAGTAAATAATAATTGGAATTTTTGGTAATAACATTATCCCATATAATTTATTTGGATAGTTTTCCATGAAAATTTGTTTTCTAAATTTGGATATTTAAGTTTTAGTTACATGCAATGGCTAGTTCTCTGGCATAATGTTTGCAATATTTCTGACCAGTGAAGTATTATTATAACTTATAAAAGTATTAATGCCCTGGTTAGCAGTTTTGTTAAAATATTTTTTCTCAGCCATTCTGGCTGGTGTGGGTCAGTGGTTGAGTGTTGACCTATGAAGCAGGAAGTCATGGCTCCATTCCTGATCAGGGCTTGTGCTGTGGTTGCAAGCACATGCCCTAGTAGGGGGAGCATGGCAGGACTCCAATCAATGATTCTGTCTCATCATTGATGTTTCTATCTCTCTCTCCCTTTCCTTTGCTCTCTGAACTCAATAAAAATATATAAAATATTTTTTTTTCTGAACCATTTAGTAGGGCTACAAGATATACAAGCTAAAAACACACGTGTTTCTACAAATATTACACACACGTATTAGGGTTTTATGGTTCTTTTCTTTATAATGTGATATTTTATATTGAACTGAACATATTTCATTTTAGTCATTTGAAAATTGGCACCATTCCTATGTTTAGCTAATAACTAATCATTAAAAATCAACCTCGAAATCAGCATAATGATATAGGACTACCTTTAAACACCAGGTCTAAAACTGGAGAAGTATAAAATGTGCTAATGAAAGTTTCCCCCACAGTAATTTTATTAAATGTTTTTAAATCTCTCATTTTATGAATTATTTTTTTATTTTACCTATAGAACTATATCTTAAACTGTTTTCTTAATCTTATTCATTATGAACTATTTCTCTCCTTTTAGCAATCTTCCTGAGCTCTTTCCGGGTGCCATATGAAGAAATCAAAATGATGATATTGGAAGTGGATGAAACACAGTTGGCAGAATCTATGATTCAGGTAAACAAGAGGCAGAGAGCTTAAGTTCCAATATTTCATTGCAAGCTTCTCATTAAATGGAAATCTGTAAGTGAAGCAAAATTCTTAAACCAAATCATTCAACTGGAAAATCATTGCTGCATAATTAGTTTTAGCATAACTTCTGCATTGCCAGGAGATAAAACTCTGAATGTTCTTTTAATTGCAAACTAAATATAATGCTATCAAAATAATTACATTTCAATTATTTTAAATGACTGTTTTCTGAAAGTCAGGTTGTTTAATTTTACATTTTTGTTTTTGTTACAATTAAGACCAGTAATATATTCATTTAAATTTGTATAATATTTTTAGAGTGTTTTAGAGTTTTCTTAGGCTTTGGTGTTTTCTAATGTTGTATTATTATTTAATATAAGGTCGAGGGAGATTTCTTTTTATTTCAGAGTAACCTTACTGACAATCCCTACTAGGGTCATTTGTGCTCTTATACGTACTACAGATAGTTTACATAGTGTTCTGAATTCATTCAGAAGTCTGGAAGATTTTTTCAAATGATTTGTGTTCACACTATTATTTAAGGAATGCTAGTGTGGTACCAAAGTTACTTGCTGAATTCCACATAAAGTAACAATAATACATATTTAGATAGAATTTAAATTTGAAGAATCAAACCACAAATTATATAGCCAGAGGGTGATATCTTTAGTTTTTACTATCTTGTATTTTAAAATAGAAGGGTATTGATGTTTTAGCAGTGAAAAGAAAACAAAGATTATTTGTTAATGTCATCAAAATTATTCTAGACATTTTAATTAATCAGTAAATGGTAACCTTAGGACTTGTTCTTGCCTCTCCTCTCTTGTCTTCTAAATGTGGTGGTTCTATAATCCCATTAGTGATTTCTGCTGTGAGTCTCTGAGACATAAACTACCTAATTCATCAACTCTTGTTTAAATGCATTTTCTCTAGCAGTTTCTTTTTACTAGAACGTTGTCTTTGTTACTGTTGATTGTGTATATGCCTTGTTCTTAATTGATTCCAAGGTCCTTAAAGAAAAATTTTCTACTTAATACATGTTCATAGTTTTTATAATGCATTTGTTAAATATTTATGGAGTAGCTTTTAACTCGCTTACACGAATGGTTTGGATAATCATGTGACTTTTGTTTTGTAGAGATGAAAAAAAAATTATTTGCATTGAAATTTGTACCCAAAGAACATTAAGTTCCATATAACTTATTAATATATTAGTTTCTATTACTGCTATAATAATTTTTTATTTTTACTGCTATAACAATTTACAACAAATTTAGTGGCTTAAAATTACATGAATGTGTATTATCTTACTTTTCTATAGACCAGAAGTCTGGCCTGGGTCTTACTGTCAAGGTGTTGGCAGGCTTGACTTTCTTCCCGTATAATATTTAGGGAAGACTTTGTGTGTGGGGGTTTTTAGTTGTTGTTTGTTATTTTCTTTTCCAGCTCCTCATGGCTGCCTCCTTCCTTGGCTCCTTGGCACTTTCCTTCACCTTCCAAGCCAGCAATGTTGCCTCTCTCGGTTTCTTTCTTTCATTGTTATATCTCCCTCTCACTTGGTGGTTCTGTCTCCCTCTTCTACTTGTAAAGACCTTTATGATTGCATTGAGCACATCCAGATAACCAGGATAATCTCCCTATTTTAATGTCAGCTGAAACTAGTATTTTCAGAGGTTCTGGGGATTACATGTGGACATCTTGGGGGAGGCTGGCTCATTATTCTGCCTACCATACTTGCCTAATATAAATTTAATCTTAATGAATTTAAAATCTAAAACTTTAGTTGGGACATATGCAGAGCCTTTATATAGTCATTAAAAAACAAGACTCTCATGGCATTTGAAGTCTCATTTTTTTTAATTTAAAAAATACATTTCTTACTGCCCATGTTGAACAGGGCATGGGAAGAGCATTGCTTTTTAACAATCATCGTTTGGTAGGTTTTATTCACTGTCCTGATTTCATTTTGGTGTATTTATTTATTCATACATAACAAGATGTCAGTATTGATGTCATTTTCCCACCTCATTCTTTACCCATTTACCTTTGTTCCATCAGTCTTTTATTAATTAATTTATTTAGCTGTGTGTGTGTGTGTGTGTGTGTGCGCGCGTGCAGGGCACTGTTTTAGGCTCAATCAGAAACAGACTTTACATTTTTGGAATTGATAGTGTGGCAAGGGTGATGATTACATAGTTCTATATATATAAAAGGCTAAGCAACCATCTGACTATCTGACCAGCCGACCAGCCAGTAGGTATGCTGCGCACTGACCACAAAGGGGCAGATGCTCAACGCGGGAGCTACTGAGCTGCTGTGACTTGGCAGCGGCAGTTCTTGGGTGTTGTACCCCGGAACCAGAGACTCCTCACGGGGCTGTGCGATTCCACCTTTGGCCGTAGGTTATGTTGTTGCTGGGGCCCTATCGGCCTCGAATCTGGTTTACTGCTGAGCTGCGATGAGCCACAGTGCCACCCCAGGTGCGGCTGGCCTAGGAGGGACCGCTGGAGGTTGGCTCCAGGGCATGTCCAGCCTGTCTCACCCAGTCCCACCCCACCGGCCACCTTCTAATTAATTTCCTTTCAATGTGCATGAATTCGTGCACCAGGGCATTAGTATTAAATAAAAATACATAGCTGATTTACGATACATAGTGTGTGAGGGGAGTGCCAGGTGTGTGTATGTATAAAGATAAGGGCACCTGAAGGTTTAATACAGTGTAGACGTGGAAAAGGGCAGAGGATTGAGTGAGTAATGTAGTGAGGGCAGTTAGTCTGGATGTAATAAAACCCTGAGCTGTGAGGGAAATGCTAGCAGTGTGTGGGCAACTGTGTAGAGTTTAGTTTGATAGGATCTTAGGATTTGTGAAGTATATTCGGAGACACAAAGCTAGGTTGGGGATGTGCTCTTACAAATCACCATAGTTTTATTACTTTGGAAAGCAAAAATACTGAAGTGAAAAATTAATACGTTTCTGATGAGAGATTAAAATTTAATTATATATTAACTAAAAATATTCAAGGGGATTGGATGGTCATTTAAAGAGTGCTGAAGAAATTTAGAAGCCTGATGTAATAAATAATTAAAATAATCCAGCTGTCAACTAGAATGATTACAAGAAAATATAAATAACCAAGTCTTTTGGTCTCAGGCAGTTCTACTAGGAGAAATTTCTATTTATGTGGAAAAATCATATACTACCTGCATGTTTTTGTTGGTAGTATTAATAGTGAATATGTTTTTCAGGGATGATCTTTTTTTTTTTTTTTTTTTTTTTTTAATTTTATTTTATTTTTCGCTTAAAGTATTACAAAGGGTATTACATAAGTGTCCTTTTTTCCCCCCCGCCCTTGACAAACCCCTACCCTCCCTTACCCCCCAGTGTCTTATGTCCATTAGTTATGCTTATATGCATGCATACAAGTCCTTCGGTTGATCTCTTACTCCCCTCCCTCCTGCCCCCCAACTCTCTCTGGCCTTCCCACTGCAGTTTGACAATCAGTTTGAGGCAGCTCTGCCTCTGTATCTATTATTGTTCAAAAGTTTGTAATGGTCTTTATTATCCATGAATGAGTGAGATCATGTGGTATTTTTCCTTCATTGACTGGCTTGTTTCACTTAGCATAATGCTCTCCAGTTCCATCCATGATGTTGCAAATGGTAGGAGTTCCTTCTTTTTAACAGCAGCATAGTATTCCATCGTGTAGATGTACCACAGTTTTCTAATCCATTCATCTACTGATGGGCACTTAGGCTGTTTCCAGATCTTAGCTATGGTGAATTGTGCTGCTATGAACATCTGGTTACATATATCCTTTCTGATAGGTGTTTCTGGTTTCTTGGGATATATTCCTAGTAGTGGGATCACAGGGTCAAATGGGAGTTCCATTTCCAATTTTTTGAGGAACCTCCATACTGCCTTCCATAGTGGCTGCACCAGTCTGCATTCCCACCAGCAGTGCACAAGTGTTCCTTTTTCTCCACATCCTCTCCAGCACTTGTCGTTTGTTGATTTGTTGATGATGGCCATTCTGACAGGTGTGAGATGGTACCTCATTGTTGTTTTGATTTGCATCTCTCGGATGATTAGTGACTTTGAGCATGTTTTCATATGTCTCTTGGCTTTCTGAATGTCCTCTTTTGAAAGGTATCTATTTAGATCCTTTGCCCATTTTTTGATTGGATTGTTTATCTTCTTTTTGTTAAGTTGTATGAGTTCCCTATAAATTTTGGAGATTAAGCCCTTATCAGATATGACGTTGGCAAATATGTTTTCCCAAGAGGTGGGTTTTCTTGTTGTTTTGTTGATGGTTTCTTTTGCTGTGCAGAAGCTTTTTATTTTGATGTAGTCCCATTTGTTCAGTTTCTCTTTAGTTTCAACTGCCCTAGGAGCTGTGTCAGTGAAGAAATTGTTTTGGCATAAGTCTGAGATTTTGTTGCCTTTGTATTCTTCTAGAATTTTTATGGTTTCCTGTCGTACATTTAAGTCCTTTATCCATTTTGAGTTTATTCTTGTGTATGGTGTAAGTTGGTGGTCTAGTTTCATTTTCTTGCATATATCTGTCCAATTTTCCCAACACCATTTATTGAAGAGACTATCTTGGCTCCATTGTATGTTCATGCCTCCTTTGTCAAAAATTAATTGAGCATATTGGTTCGGGCTAATTTCTGGACTCTCTGTTCTATTCCACTGGTCTATATGTCTGTTCTTGTGCCAGTACCAGGCAGTTTTGAGAACAGTGGCTTTGTAATACAGTTTGATATCTGGCATTGAGATCCCACCTACTTTGTTCTTTCTCAGGATCGCTGCAGCTATTCGGGGTCTTTTTTTATTCCAGATGAATTTTTGGAGAGTTCGTTCTAGATCTTTGAAGAAGGCCATTGGTATTTTAATGGGAAGTGCGTTGAATTTATAGATTGCTTTGGGTAGTATGGACATTTTAATGATGTTGATTCTACCAATCCAAGAACATGGTATGTTCTTCCATCTCTTTATGTCTTCCTCTATCTCTTTTTTCAACGTCCTGTAGTTTTCTGAGTAGAGGTCTTTAACCTCTTTAGTTAAGTTTATTCCTAGGTATCTTAATTTTTTTGGTGCGATGGTAAATGGGATTGTTTTTCTAATCTCTCTTTCTGAAAGTTCACTATTGGTGTATAGAAATGCCTCAGATTTCTTGGGGTTAATTTTGTATCCTGCTACATTGCCAAATTCATGTATTAAGTCTAGTAGCTTTTTGATGGAGTCTCTAGGGTTTTGTATGTATAATATCATGTCATCTGCAAATAAGGACAGTTTTACTTCCTCTTTTCCAATTTGGATGCCTTTTATTTCTTCTTCTTGCCTAATTGCAATGGCTAATACTTCCAGTACTATGTTGAACAGGAGTGGTGAGAGTGGGCATCCCTGTCTTGTTCCTGTTCTTAGGGGAAATGGTGTTAGTTTTTGACCATTGAGTATGATGTTTGCTGTGGGCCTGTCATATATGGCTTTTATTATGTTGAGGTATGATCCTTCTATTCCCACCTTTCTGAGAGTTTTTATCAAAAATGGGTGTTGGATTTTGTCGAATGCTTTTTCTGCATCAATTGATATGACCATGTGGTTTTTTTCTTTCAATTTGTTTATGTGATGTATCACATTTATTGATTTACGGATGTTGTACCATCCTTGCATCTCTGGGATAAATCCTACTTGGTCATGGTGTATGATCCTTCTGATGTACTGCTGGATCCGATTTGCTAAGATTTTGTTGAGGATTTTGGCATCTATGTTCATGAGGGATATTGGCCTGTAATTCTCTTTCATTGTGATGTCTTTACCTGGTTTTGGTATTAGGGTGATGCTGGCTTCATAGAATGAGCTTGGAAGTGTTCCTTCCTCTTGAATTTTTTGTAGTAGTCTGAGGAGGGTAGGTTTTAGTTCTTCCTTGAATGTTTGGTAGAACTCCCCTGTGAAGCCGTCTGGCCCTGGGCTTTTGTTTGCTGGAAGCTTTCTGATGACTGCTTCAATTTCTTCCATAGTTATTGGCCTATTGAGGTTTTTAGATTCTTCCTGATTGAGTTTTGGGATGTTGTATTTTTCTAGGAATTTGTCCATTTCCTCCAGGTTGTCTAGTTTGTTGGAGTAGAGTTGCCCATAGTATTGTTTAACAATCATTTGTATTTCTGTGGGGTCTGTTGTTATTTCGCCTCTATCATTTCTGATTTGGTTTATTTGGGACCTTTCTCTTTGCTTCTTGGTGAGCCTGGCGAGGGGTTTGTCAATCTTGTTTATCCTTTCAAAGAACCAGCTCTTGGTTTCATTGATTTTCTGTATTGTTTTTTTGGTCTCTATGTCATTGATTTCTGCTCTAATCTTTATTATCTCCTTCCTTCTGCTCACTCTGGGGTTTTCTTGTTGCTCTCTTTCTAATTCTTTGAGTTGTAGAGTTAGATGATTAACTACCATTTTTTCTTGTTTTTTGAGATAGGCCTGTAGAGCTATAAACTTCCCTCTCAGGACTGCTTTCATTGTGTCCCAGAGGTTTTGGATTGTTGTGTTTTCATTGTCATTAGTGTCCAGGATGTTTTTAATTTCTTCTTTGATGTCATCGGTAACCCAATCAATATTTAATAACATGCTATTCAGCTTCCAAGTGTTTGAGTATTTTGGGTTGTTTTTATTGTATTTTATTTCTAGCATTATGCCATCGTGGTCTGAGAAGATGCTTTTTATGATCTCAATCTTCTTGAATTTGTGGAGACTTTGCTTGTGACCCAATATGTGGTCTATTTTTGAATATGTCCCATGAGCACCTGAGAGGAATGTATATTCCGCAGCTGTGGGGTGTAGTGTTCTGAAGATGTCAATTAAGTCCATCTGATCTAGTGAGTCATTTAGGATTGCTGTTTCTTTGCCCAGGGATGATCTTAAATTGTGACTTTTTATTTGTTTTTGGCCAGCCAACCAAGTTTTTATTCAAAGATACACAGTGAGTCAAAACTTGTTTTTTGATTTAACTAGTTTGATATATAATATTTTCTAACATTATTTTTAACTAATAACACCTTTGGGGATTTATTTCCCCATTAATACGTGTAGCATGTTATAGGCTTAATTTAAATTTGTACTTGAATTTGGGCTTGCACAGAATATACTGATAACTATAATTTGGGATTGTGATCACCAACCACTCTTTTTTTTTTTTCTTCTTAATTTTATTATCAATATGCTAACTTGTTATAACATTATTATAGCCAATTATATTTGGACACAGAAGGATCTATATAGACTTTGTCTGAGTGATTGTGTAATCATTTAAGTTCTAACAGGGAAGCATATTTATATGTATTTCCTTGGTTTTTCTCCATTGCAGTATTTCTTTTTCCTGTGTGTGTGGCTTCGGAAAGGCTGTGCCTGGACAAGGAATCAGAATGGCCACAGGAATCTGTGGTTTTTAGACTGCAAATGACACAGGCAAAGGGCATTACAGCCACAGGCACTTAAGGATCCTTGTATGTTTTTGCTTTTATCTGCAAGGTATATCATTCTGTGTCTTCAGGGCTTTTTTCCATGTTCTTTCACATCAGAAGAATTACTTTATCTTTGTTTTTTAGGTATCTTTATTTTTATTACTAAAACCATACTCATATTGGTTAAATGTTGCAAGAACTGTCATTAAAATTCCCTTGTTTTCTTTTTGATTCTTTCCCTTGCCTTTTAGTAGCAATATGATAATTTCTTTTATTCCTGTGAGTGAAGTGTTAAAATATGTTTGACTTCGCTTGAAATTTCTGACGTTTAATTTCCTAAAGCTGAAATGTAATTGATCACATTTATCCAGGTGAGAAAGCTGTTTCTTTGGTATAGGTTGAGTTCTTCTTTCTCAATTATACAGCTAATCAAATAAACATTCAGTAGTGCTTGATTTGAATATATAATAACTCTGGATAGAGAAGAAGAAAATTGCTTTCAAGATGCAGAGAATACAGCTTAAGGCTTTGCATAAAAGGGAGGTTACCTAGAAATACAACTAAAGATTAACTTTTTTACTGATTTCCTTCCCAGAGTTCATTGATAAATTTACCTAGAATTCAAGAAGCACATTTGTTGAAGATATTTTCTTTTGGTTTTCATTTTCAGAACTTATTAAAGCATCTTCCTGATCAGGAGCAATTAAATTCATTGTCTCAGTTCAAGAGTGACTATAACAACTTAAGTGAACCAGAGCAGTTTGCTGTTGTGGTGAGTATTCTTAGTGTTAACTCTCTTTTGAGGGAATTTTAATTAATATTGTGGAAAACAGGGAAGAAAATGTCAAGCTTTTCTCCTTATTATTACTCACAAACCTTTAATGTCCATTTATTTTTAACCTAAGGATATTTATTGGACATTATCTTGATTTAAAATATGTATTGGAATTCTAGCCTTAAGTGAAATCCAAGGAGTCTTTAAAAAGTATATACATGATTTCACATTCTCTATTTGATGTCAAAATGTAAAATGAAAATTATGACTTATTCTAGAGTTATGTATTCCAACATATTGCAACAGTAGCTTCAGTTTCTCATTCTAATCACTCACTCCAGTTCATCTCATATTTTAGATCTGAAATTACAAATATATTTTGTTTTGTTTTGGTTTGGTTTTTAGCAATGAGGTTGAAAAATGAATACATTTAAAAAATCTTCAAAAACTTGATTATCATCTTGTTCCAGCTTTCTATTTATAGAAGTTGGGGTCTGAAGAGGTGAGAAGACTTGCCGATGTTATATATTAGCTGTGTTGCAACTTAAAATTAAGATTTTTATCAAGCGTTTTTTCTCTTGCTCTTTCCTCCTACCATTAAATCACCATTTTGAGGTTGGTTATACTCAGTTATCATGATGATACTTTAAAATAGTATTTTATTTTTTATTATATGTTATTTTTTTCCTTTTCTTCAATTATATTATTACCAACCTCCAGGGACATGATGAATTTGCATTTGATAAAATTTTGAAAATTTGGGTTGACTACCGAAATGACTATGCCTTCATACCATATTTTGCATCTTGTAGGCATTTGCTCTTAAATTCCTTCCTGTCTCTTCATAAATCCATTCTACTCAGCCCACCCTTTAGTGCCTCCTTCTACCTCTTGTCCCCCAAGTTCACGAAACTCTGAATAGAACACAGAATAAAAAAGGCAGGGTTTTTCCTTTCACATTCTTTTAATTATAAAACTTTCTAGTACTTAGAGTTTTGATCTTTGGCCATTTTTTTGACTATTGAATGAAAATAAAAAAAAATGTAAAATTATAATTTTGAAATATTTCCCACATACCTTAAGTCTTCAACACATAAAAGTTTATATGAAAATGTCTACTTAACTAATAACTTCTGTTGCATATCTCTGAAAATATTTAAAATTATTCACATATTCTAGTGATTGTCACAGAAGAATGAACTCAAACTAGCAAATATTTTAGGTTTATTTATAATAGCCATATGCTCTCCTTTAAAAACTAGAGTTGAAATCAAAGAGCTGTGATTTACAAGCAGTGTACTCGTAGGGTCAGATCATTAAAATAATTATATTCCCAGATACTAGTGCTAGAGGTTATAGTTTTGATTGTAAGGCAGTGATGAACCACTTTCCTTTCAGGATATGTCAACTCAAACTTGACCTTGAATCTACTCATTCCATCACAGGTCATACCTGACTGCAAATGGAATTTAATGTGGAAAGAGTAATGCTGTTGAAAAGTATCTGCTATGGACAATGTGAGCAGTGCTTTATCATCTGTTGATTATGACTATTCTAGAACACATTGTTTTCAGTTCTGGTTTGTGTAGTACTATCATTTTAAAATATGATTGTTTTGGTGAGGAAAGGGGAAATGCTAGTAAAGTTGGGGGAAAAAAATGAAAACTATATATATATGTATATATCCTATCTAATAAAGAGGAAATATGCAAATTGACCACCACACCGTAACGGCCAAGATGGCTGCACCCACACTGGAGGCAGGGATTCTGTAACACAAGATGGCTGAACCCACAGCAGAGGCCGAGTTCCTGTAACGAGACTTAAGGAGCAATCATCAGGGACCTGAGGCTGCATGGTGCTGGGCCAGGGCAGGGGACCTCAGGCTGCGTCCCCTGCCCGGTGAAGCTTGATGGGGGACCTCAGGCTGTGCCTTCCACCTGAGGGGCTTGACAGGGTCCTCAGGCTGCGCCCCCTGCCCCGGTCCGGGCTGGGGGACCTCAGGCTGTGCACTCCACCCCTGGCCGGGGGACCTTAGGCTGCGCCCCCAGCCCTGGCGCCAGGCCAGGCGACAGACCGCACCCCCCACTTGGCAGGGCTTGACGGGGGTGGGGCTGGCTGGGTCTGGATATAGCCCAGTGAAGGTGGGGCTGGGTGTGGGTCTCGCAAGATTTCAAGGCGCACATGGGTGGGCGAGGACTTGACTTTGGTTCCCATGGCGCACCCCAGACTCTGACAGGAGGAAGATTTTCATATACAGTTTACTAATTTTCTTTCATCTCTGACACTTCAATTATAGAGAAAGGGCAAATAGTAATAGTAAATATTTCCTCTAATTAATTCCCTTTTAATGTGTACAAATTTTGTGCACCGGATCACTAGTGTTTACACACACACACACACACACACTCATATACTTTATATATATAGTCAAATAGTAATGTTCTTCACCTTTGCCTTTTTCCATTTTAACTTTTTACCATTCTCAATTTATCTTCCCCTACTTCTTAACTCTTCCTTCTTCCCAAAGGAGAAGGAATCCTGCTAAAGTTCCAAACAATACTTGGGGAATACACACACAAAAAGGTGTAAAACCATGTAAAATGCCCATAGTTTTCTGTTCTCCTTTCCAGATTAAAAGCTCAACATCAAGTTGCTAATTCATTAGCGTAATATGTTTTCAATTTACCAACATTGTGTAAATAATATAATAATAATGGTGTGTTTAGAAAACTAATTATAATTATGTATATTTCCGAAAGATTCCCCTAATACCAAGTTTCATGTTTCAAGTAACAAACTTAATGAAATTATGTTGCATTATGTTATAGAAGATGGACTATTTATTAACTTTGAGGTAATGTAAACTGCAGATTCCTATGTGACTTTTATATATTAGAAAAACATTTACTTGTTGACTGGACCTATATTTAAAGTACTAATCATTTTCACCTGAAAAACCATCAGAGTCATTAACAAGGAATTGTCCCAGGTGGACATAGCGTTTGCACCCCCAAATAGGGCCAACGTTTTCCTTTTCATTTGTTTCACCATAGACTTGTGATTAGATCTGTTTCATTTTCAGATTCTATAGATTGATATTGTGATTTCTAGCATTGTTTTTATTTTAACAAAAATCAGTTAAAACTCTGCAGTTATATTACTTGCTGGTGTGTTTCACTATTTCTTTTATCCATTAATTTGATTCTTGTGAATTACAGATTTCACAGGTGTGTTGTATATAAACATACACTCAAATTTGATACAATAATGGATAGAGTCCCTATAGTTGTTTTCATTATATAACCAGCTTTAATTTCATCCAAGAATTAGGCAAAAAGGTAAACAAAAAGTTATACCAGGACTTTGGCATTTGTTTATATTATTTTGTCTTTGATAGAAAGACAGTTTGCAAAAGTAACACATCCAGAATGCTAGTAACCAGAGTCCATTAAACACCAATTAGAATATCTAAGATATAACATGTAAATTAGAAATAGGGGTTTCTTATCTTTGCTTACTTTATATACAACTTTCCAGGGCTGTGTCCTACAGAATTTTATATACATACTAGAGGCCCAATGCATGAAATTTGTGCAAGGGCCTAAGCCCTTGCAGCTGCAGCGGCTTGCCTCGGCCCTCACAGCCCTGGCTTCATACTGTAGGTCGTCCTGGACGTCTGGAACGCCGTTCAGCTGTCCAGTCTAATTAGCATATTACCCTTTTATTATTATAGATATATTATTCAGAAATATTATGTCACTATTCATTAAATTATAGGTCCTTGAGACTTTCTTTCAACCACTAAAGCATTTGATATGTCTATATTCTCTCCAAGGTTCCCTATAATATGAAGTTTCATATACACTTTTATTTATTTCTCCCTTGAAATTAGATTTATTTTTTTTTTAATGCTGATACTATCTCCATTTCTAAAGGAACAGTCTTCATGCATGAGTACCAAACATAGGTACTTTTATGAAACTAAGCGTTTAGTTGCTCATCTGCTTTTTCTGATAATTCAGAATTTTTAGGTACCTTCCTGAACTAATACTCCTTGCTGTCCTTATGTTTTGAGCATTAGCCAGCCTGATCAGCATACCACACATAGTTCTAGAGCTTTCCCTGTTTATACATGGTAGTATAGGAGTGGTGGTGACATGGTGGTGCTTGGCGTCTGGTGCATATAGAATTGATATCCAGTGCTATGAGTTCAGGGCCTAAAACAAATTATATTATTGACTTGTTTTTGTAGCTGATTACTTATAGCTGTTTTTGTAGCTCTATACTTCTATGTCCTATATTTTCTGGGAGATTTTGGCATATGAAAAATAACCCATCCAAAATTCTGGACCAGAGGTTCTGGTAAAATGGTATTTTAGAGGAATGCTCTGGGAGGTGCTCTATCTCCATATTTTTGTGTGTGACTTGAAATGAATGAGACAATCTACCTGCTGAATTTGTTATTTTAGGTTCTGGGTAGAGGACACTGAGTACTGACTGATTTGCTTAACTTGAAAAATTATTTTATTTGGACAGTCCAGGAAAAAACTTTTATTGATAAATCAGTTTATATTTGGCATGACCTAGCCTCATGCTTTATTCAACTTAATTTTCTACTAAAAAGTTGAAGAAATGAAAATATACTTCCTAGAAACCCACTCATAGACCAATTAGTTGCCTGCCTTTTTCTTGGGTTCCTTCTTCTCTTGTCAGCCTGTATACCTCCTCATTCATCCCTCCAAAATATTGACTACTTACCAATTATTGGTTCCCATTGAGCAGAACCTAGTTTTAGTTGTATGACTGCAGTTTAAAACATATTTGCAGTGTTTATTTGATCACTAAACCACCAACTAAAATCACTGTGCACACAGTGGCGCGGTTTAACTGTGTGAGAAATAAGATATGTAAATATTCAGTGGGATCAGAAGATTAGCTGAATTTTATAAAAAGCCTAAAAATTTGCATTTGAAGCTTAGTGCACTATACTTTGATGAAAAATTCTAGGTTTTTGAGTATCTGTCTCTATATTATTTAATTCTGGTAAGCTGTTCTTCAAAGGGAATCAAACCTCTTACAGGCAGGTTAAACTGAACAAATGTCCTGCCTTTGTGTTGTATTTTGATCTGCCACCATTTGGTGTCACTGTAGGGCAGGGCTTTTCAACTTTGTGCAGTAAAGGCCTCCATTTATTTCTTTTTTAAATAAAAAAAATGATGTAGGAAGTTCATGCATATTTCCTTGCATTAAAAATGTCTCGTTTTAAAGTACACCCTAATATTCTAGTTGTAAAAATTCAGATAACATATAAAAATATTGAATACAATTTGGAAGTTCTTTATATCCCACTACCCCACTGCATTCCATACAAGTTATCATTTTGTTGGACTTCCAATCCTATTTCTTTGTATTTACAAATGTATGCATATTCATATGCACATTTAAAAATACATTTTTTTCTGAAACCTTTTTATCATAAAATATATTTTGCAGATTCTTTTCATGATACGCTAGTTTAAATTTCTTATGTAGTATTTCAGGGTCCATATTAAGATTTTTCTTTTAACTGTTCTCTTAATGAAGAATGGTTCCTTTTTGTTTCCCCCAGGGTTTAAAGAAATAATTCTGCATACATCTTTGTATAGCCTATATAATAAAAGCCTAATATGCTAAGGGTCTGACCATTTGACCATTCTACCAGTCGCTATGACACACACTGACCACCAGGGGAAGACGCTCTGACTGGTTGGATAGCTTGCTGCTGGGGTCCAGCCAATTGGGACTGGGGTAAATGGGCCGGACACACCCTGGAGCCCTCCCTCGGTCCCTCCCTGGTCCCGATCATGCACCAGTGGGGTCCCTCCGCCTGGCCTGCACCCTCTCGCAATCCAGGACCCCTTGGGGGAATGTTGGAGAGCCAGTTTTGGCCCAATCCCTGCAGGCCAGGCGGAGGGACCCCACCAGTGCATGAATCCGTGCACCGGGACTTTAGTGTGTGTGTGTGTGTGTGTGTGTGTGTGTGTGTGTGTGTGTATGTATTTTAGAGATCAGTGAGCACAGACTCTGGGTTTAAATCCTAGATTGATCTTAACCTGTGTGACCTTGGTTAGATACTCATCTTTCTGTTCCTCAATTTACTTATTTATGAAATGAGACCATGTTAGTTCCCTATTGCTGGTATAACAGAGTACCACCAATTTACTGGTTTTAAACAACACAAGTTTATTATCTTATAAGTTTGAAGATCAGAGGTCCAAAATGGGTTATCCATGTTGCATTCCTTCTAAAGACTCTGGATGGGGAATTTATTTCCTTGCTTTCTCTAGCTTCCCAAGGTGGCTCACATTCCTTGGCTCATGGTCCAGCATGATTCTGACTTCTGCTTTTATCATCACATCTTTCTTTGACCCTCTCCTAATTTCTAATAAGGATCCTGTGATTATATTGGGCCAACTTGGATAATCTTCTCATTCAAAGATCCTAATTTAATTCCATCTGCAAAGTCTCTTTTGCCTTGTAAGATAATATATTCAAAAGTTTTGGTGATTAGTACGTGACCATATTTGGTGGATAATTGTTTTGCAAAACACAGGGATCATAACAGTGTCCACCTCCATTGCATGGTCTTAATTGAGTATTAAATAAATTGATGTAAGGAATATGTGTAAATCATCTTGTTCTCATGAATTCTTTTTTCTACAACATCAGTATCCTTCTTCTTTGTTACCATAATGCCCTGTGCATATATCTAAATGGCTATTCTTAACCTGGAATGTTATAGTTTTAATTTATGCTCAAAACATTTTGATTAGCTGGAGTATATTATGCTCATCTTCTAGCACATAGTGGCCACATGATATTGGCTAAAGGTATATATGAAATAAGGAAGAGATGAACAGAAAGGAGGGAAAATATATAGCAAGAACAATAAAATTTAAAATGTTAGAATTTTTTTTGGATTTTGATTTTTTTAGAGCAGTGTTAGATTCACAGCAAAATTGGGAAGGTACAGAGATTTCCCCCACACACATTCATCGCCTCCCCCATTATCGACATGTCTCACTAGAGTGGTATATTAGTTACAATTGATGGACCTACATTGATTGACACAATAGTGATTGCCCAGAGTCCACAGATTACATTAGTGTTCACTCTTGATGTGCATTGTATGGATTTGGACAAATGCACATCAGCATGATATTATCAGAGCATTTTTATTGTCCTAAAACAAATATTTTTTAAAATCACATTTAAAAATAAAAATGTTATTTTTGAGATAATTTTAATTTTTGTTAAAATGAATCTAAATAATGACTTCTGCATGTGAGAATGGATTAATTCAAAGTAGACCAAGTAACCAACACTTCTGTGCATAAAAGTCTAAATTCACATTTCAAAAAAAATTACAACTTAACCACCCTATACAATTGCCACTTGTACACTTGTCAACATTTTACTTTTCTTCTGATTCTATACCTTCATTGGACTTTTTTCAGTGATCTTCCTTTAACTCAGAAGGCCATTTTTTCTTTGTCCGTGAATACTAAAGACACTCTGTACAATATCTTTTGGCCTCAGTGGTTTTATTTTCTAAAAAGTGTTGAGGAAATTATGATTTGGTTAACAGTAATGGCTTACTGAAATACCTTCAGAAAAGACTGACCAAGATAGATAAGGAACCTCAAAGAATATCTTCCCTGAACCATCACTTTCTCAGACTAAACATCTTTAAGTCTTTCTTTTATTTCTTAGGTGTTGATTATTTCAAGTGCATTGCAAATGTCCAGATATAAAGTCAATCATGTTTCACAGAGACAATGAGTGTGTGTGTGTGTGTGGGGGGGGGTGAGGGGGGGTGTTGGGGGTTAATGGGGGGATGAGGACACATTTGTAATACCTTAACCAATAAAGAAATTTAAAAAAAAAAAACTTAACAAAGGATATGGAGTTAGTATGATATAATTTCTTCTTCAAGACCCATTTTGGCTTCTTGTAATTTCTGCTTCTTTTTGTCTTTAATAATTCATCTTTGATCTTGTCTGTCAAAGCCAGCCTCTCCTACTGGAAAATAGTTCTATTTGCCTTTTGCTGCTGCTTTTTGGTACCTATCCAGTTGTCCATATTCCCTCAAAATTCATGATATTTTAGACAGCACTCTGGCAATCTCATCTGTAAATCCGTCAGTACCCAGGGAGGACATTTGTTTAGAATAATAAAATATTATAACTATAGTCCTAGCTATTTAAATCTTAGAGGTCTGCTTCTCTGAAGATCATAAGCATTCAGCTGTTGTTCAGTTATTCCTGTCACATTGCTTTGCAACCTTCTTGACATGCTTCTGCCAGGATCCAGGATTTAATACAGGCTCACTAGCGCAGATGGTTTTCCTTCCACCTAGTGCAGGGCTTATTAATTTAGCTTGATTTCAATTATGATTGATTTGTAGCCTGAAATTCTTCCAACATTTATTACCTCTATAATTTTTCTTATAATCTGATTTCTGCTTTACATCTCCTTTAGTCTATGTTAAAATAGTCACAATGCCATTTGATTTTTTAATTAAACTTATTGCAAGTTTGTTGGTTTAAGAAATTAAAATCAGTTGTCAGTTGAAAGATAACATTACCTTGCCCATCCTATTATTTTCTCTGAAGATCTTATTCCTCACAGGTTTCTTCTTAGTTCTTCCTACACATGATACAATGGATATATATATACATTGAAAAAACTCTTAAAAGGCCATTTACATCTTCTCTTTACATGTTTAACAGGTAGTATAAAATAGTGTATAATAGATTTACCGATTAAACTAAATATAATGAAATCCACACAAAATTAGAGGCTTTGTTATGGTTGAATTTAACATGGTTTCACTGCTGAAAATTGAGTCTATTTCTTTATATTTTTCATTTTACTTATTTATTTTTAAAAATTGAGTATATTTAAGAACTGTTCTCATGTTAATTTGAGCTCTCAGTAGATGATTTCAAGGAAATGGCTCTAGGTAGCATCTTTCCCTTAGTGTCAGCTTCAGCCTTTTGTATTATTGGATAGTTCATGTATGAATTGAGACCTTGACTTTATATTGGTAACCATACCACTGCCTGATACATTTTATTTGAATAGATTGTTTTCTTGGTTTAGCAATGATTTATTCATTTGACAAATATTTATTGGACACTGTGCTGGGCATTCCTCTGGTTTCTGAGTTTACTGCAATGAACATGCCTCTTACTCCTTATTGGTTTTGTATTTTAGTTGAATACAGTAACGGTATGCACATAATCAAAAATGTAAAGTAAAGGCAATCAATTAGTATTATATACCCCTCAGGAAATGGTGGGGTGAGGGCTATGTTACATGTTTGATTAACATGGCTAGGGAAAGCCTCTCTGAAGAGGTAAAATTTGAACAGAAGTCTACATGCCTTCAGTTAGGTGGGAAACATGTTATAGAGAGGGGAGGCCACAGTATAAGGCAAGTGGCTCTGCCAGAATGAATGAGGAGATGTGGGAAGACATGACATTAGAGATGGCATTGCCACCATGACATGAGGCCCATGGGATTTATTCTAAGGAAGCCACTGGAGCATTTTAAACAAAGAAGTGAAATGGTCGGATTGATGCTTTAGGAATATTCTGGCAGCTGTGTAAGGAACAGATTGTTAGGTGGGAATATAAATTGAAGCCAATGGCCAGTTAACATGGTATTACAATGATCTAATAAGGTGAGAAATAGTGCTAGCTTGACAGGTTGGATGGCATTGTCAGTCATAAGAAGCGCTCAGATTCTGCAAGAAGTTGAAAGATTGGGAAGACAAGATTTCTGTTCGATTGGATTGGGAGTATGAGAGGAGTCAGGGATGACTCCAAGGTTCTTGCTGGATGCAATTAAAAAGCTGAGTTTCCTTTTACAGAGAGGAGGAAGGGATTTGCAGCAGATTGTGGGAGGGAAGATCACTTAAAATGTTTGTGGACATTCAAGTGGGCATATGAAGTAAGCTCGGAGTTCAAGGCTGGATGTATAAATTTGGGAGCCTTTCTCAAATAGGTGGCATTTAAAGCTATGGAATGGATGAGATCACCAAGGGAGTGGATTAGAAATGTTACATAGGAGGCAGTGAAGGAAAAGGCAAAATATGCAAACCTTACTGTTTTTCTTAGTCTTTTCTCTAGAGAGGGGACTTATCGTCAGCAAGGTTTTGTTTTGTTTTTTTTTTTTGCTGCTAGTTACCACCTCTCTGAGGAAACTTGCAATCCATAACCTAGGGAATTGTCCAAGGTGATTTTATAGTATGACACTACTGCAATTTGTTTCAAAAACTAAGCATGAGCTGAGGTGAAAGGGCTATTTGGCATTTGTAGGCTATAATTCATCAGGGACCTTTGGAAAGAAGCTAGTGGTCATGAGAATATGTGTTTGTGGTAAGAAAGAAAAATCTGCTTTTGCCTCCAAGCCTTGCTCTCATGAAAAAGTGGAATCTCTAATACATCATAATAATCAGCATATAGTGCCTGTATTATAAACTAATATGAAGTTAAAATGCCAAAAATATGCAGGCATATTCCTTGATAAAATAACTTATTAAATCAAGGGATTGAGTTCATTTAGTTCAAATCTACCTCAAAATAGTAATATCAAATCCTGCCATTAAGGGGAAAAATCACTAACATAGTAGCAATTGTGTTCTCTGTAGAGTGGGAGGAGAAATGGAATTGAACTCTGAGTGAATTCTCTTTTGAGCTTTTGTTACCCTTGCTCCCTTGAAATTAGTAGAATGTCAGCTATATTAAATTACTACAGTTCTTTAATTTATTAGAACTAATAAAAACACAGCATGATCAGAATAATATGTTGTTTCATTGAATTGCTAACTCTTGTAAGTTTCTCAAAAAGTTTGAATATCCAATTGATTTAATCATTATCTTTTCTACTTTTTTTTCACTTTGTGGCAAAAGGCACACAATTTTGCCTATCCTATGTAATAAAAGCCTAATATGCTTAAGTGTCTGACCATTCATTCGACTGGTAGACCAGTCGCTATGATGCACACTGACCACCAGGGGGCAGACGCCCCGACCAGTAGATTAGCTTGCTGCTGGGGTCTTGCTGATCAGGACTGGGCAAGACAGGCCAGACATGCCCTGGAGCCCTCCCACCGTCCTTTCCCGCCCCGATCATGCACCGGTGGGGTCCCTCAGCCTGGCCTGCGCCCTCTCGCAATCCAGGACCCTTTGGGGGATGTCGGAGAGCTGGTTTTGGCCCTATCGCCGCAGGCCAGGCTGAGGGACCCCCCCACCAGTGCACAAATCTGTGCACTGGGCCTCTAGTTTTATATAAAATGCATGTAAAATGTGTGAAAAACTTGGTAATATTAAGAAATAGTATCTATCTCATTTTATCTTCAACACAGTCTGTTCTTAATACAGTAACTAGTGACTTAAGTAAGATAATGCTCTGTCTCAACCTGTTACCCACTGCTGGCTGCCCACCTCAGAACAAAAGCCTAAACCTGTGAGATGTCTGTAATGCTCTACATCACATGCCTCATCTTCTGCCACTCTCTCCTCACTGTTCAGCTTTAAACACATGGCCTCTATATCTATACTCCCCCTCGTGCCATTCACATTCTTGGGGATTTTACTTTTGGTGTTGCCTCTCTTTGGGCCTTGCTTTCTTTAGATGTACACGTGGCTTCCTCCCTCTGGTCCCTCCTGTCTTGCTTCCTCAGGCAACTTCTGGAGGTCTTCTCTGAGCATTTTATTTGAAATTGCATACCCATTTGTCCTTAGCACTTCTTTTTCTCTTTCCTGCCTTATTTTTCTTCTAAGAAGTCATCTGCTTTCTCATTTCCGTATTATGTTCTGTCCATAACCTATCTATGAACCTATTATAAGAATGTCCATAAAGGCAGGAATCATTCTTTCGGGTATCCATTGATGAATTCTAATGTCTTGATTAGTGCCTGGCATGTAATATCAGATGAATGAATAAATAACGTTCCTGAAGGTACTTGATAATTTATTTTAAATACTACAAAACTAAAACCATTTAGCTGTTGGCTCACTGAGGCTTGCCATGAAGCATGCTATTAGTATTAAAACATGAATCTGGCTTAAAAGAACTTCTTGGTGTTTCACATTCCTTCAGATATTCTTTATTACATTTCTAGTCTAATTAGACCTGGGTTTGAATTCCTAATTTACCATATACTAGCTATGAAACATTGGGGCAAGTTTCTTACCCCTCACTTAACATTTTTAAAAATTCTCTTATTAGGTGATATCTAAAGGAGACTATGCATGTGTATAGTCAAAAGTGAATAATAAGTTCCCAGTTTTTGTAGCTGTTGTCATCATCATCATATTTTTATTTTGAATGTTTTCTTCTCCTATGATTCAGCTATTCCTTATTTTACATTTAGAATTTTTCTCACTGTTCTGTGATTGTCTTGCATGTGTGTGCTTTTGCTCTCATCATTGTCAAGAGTTACTCTTTTGGTGTTTGGACAACCTCATAATTCCAGATCCAACCTCATAATTCCAGATTCATCTCTTGTCTTGTATGCTCTTGCCTTGTGGTCAGCATTTCACCCTTCTAGCATCATCTGCTTTCTTGTCATTCTCTCTTCTGGCTCCTTGAGTTTCTTTTCCGACTCCTTCCTTTGCTCTCTTCCCATTTCTTTTAACATTTAATAAGTGTCTCACTCAGATACTGCTTTCTAGGCTCTTTTTTTATACCTTCCTCTTTGTTAATGATTTTATTCACCACAAAATTATCTATAATAATAAAAGGGTAATAAACTTGATTAGACCAGACAGCCGAACGGCCTTCCGGATGTCATTCTGCACGTCATTCTTGATGCCCTTCTGGACGAAGCTGCTGCAGTGGGGCCTAGGCAGAAGCGGTTAGGGGCGATCAGGCAGGTAGGCAGAGTTGTTAGGGACAATCAGGCAGACAGGCAGGCAGCATAGTTAGGGGTGATCAGGCAAGCAGGTGAGCAGTTAGGGGCAAACAGGCAGGCAGGCCAGCAGTTTGGGGCGATCAGGCAGTCAGGCAGAGGTGGTTAGGGGTGATTAGGCAGGCAGGCAGGCAGGCGAGCGGTTAGGAGCCAGTGATCCCAGATTGCAAGAAGGATGCCCGACTGCTGGTTTAGGCCCGATCCCGCAGGGATTCCTGTGGGATTGGGACTAAACCGGCAGTTAGACATCCCCCGAGGGGTCCCGGATTGCGAGAGGGTGCATCCTGGGCTGAGGACTCCCCTCCCCTGCACAAATTTCGTGCACCGGCCCTCTAGTTAATTCCCTTTGAACACTTTCTAGACCTTTTGTACTTTGACTTCTAAATATACACAATTTAATGTCACACAAAGCAGCCAAGAGGATGCGTTAAGAACATGACATAAAAATAAGTACTGACCCATGAACATTTCAGTTATGATCAGTTATCATGACTTCCAGATCTCATGTTGAGACCTGGTGCTGGAGTAATTATTTTCTGTTCCTGGGAATAACTTCCAAGAGTAAAGACATATTATTGAAAAACTGATTAGAATAAGCTTCTCTTCTAAAATAAGCTGCACATGTTGGAACCAGAAACTTAAGTTTCAAAGCTCTCTACCTCTGGGTCTGTGATGAAGTATATCTGACTGAGGGCCTGAGGCTGAGCTTAGAAATCCCCTGAAGTGAAAACCACCCAGTTTTAGATAGCAACAGCTTGATGGTTATTATAGAAAGTTTGTTCACGGACCCAACTCCTCTCCAAAAAACTAAACAAACACACACACACACACACAAACCCTGCAAAATTTTTTTAACTATCTGAGATATGAAATCGCAGGTTTGCTTTCTGCTTGTAAATCATGTCATGGAATGGGATACCTAGAGGAGATTAAAACCTTACTTGATTATTTTTTTTAATATTATGTTGGAAACTTCTTATCCTTGAAGATGAGGGTTTGCATAATAGGAGCAGTGAGAGAGATTAATTTTGGAGTTTTAGGTCAATGGCATAATTATTACACAAAATGAGCAGCCATAGAGGAGTCAAGTAATTATATGACAGTTATATTATTTAAATTTATATAGTGATATACACTTCCCACAGTATGTTTGTGTACATTTATCTGACATATCCTTAACAACAGTCTCTTAAGTTTGCAAATACTGGAGCTCATATAGAATTGGTGACTTAACCGAGACACACCCTCAGTGACACACACACACACACACACACACACGCACACACACACCCCCCTTATAAACAGAAGAGAAGGATTCAAACTCAGTTTCTGACTTCACATTTCCTTATGTTGTTTTAACCACACTGTTTTGTTTCTAAGTATAAGACTCTTGATTTATTGGTACAAAAGTGGGAATATGTAAGAGGTGGGGAAAGGTCACTGGTTGCAAAGGAAAGGTTTCACAGGATACTTTAGCCAACAGTGTGATTTTCCTCAGGACCAGTCCTGTTCCTGCATTTCTGTGAAAAAACTAAATACTAACCTGATCATCTCCAGAAACTCAGGTCCCAAAATGGGAGGGAAATGCTCTGTCCTTCCTCGCAGAGCCTGGCGAGGTAGGTGTTTCTGGAAGATGGCCCGGCCAGATTTCATTCCAGAAGCCTCTCCCTTATTCTCTGTCCCCTGGTTAACAGGGGACTGGCAGGCACTCTGATGCTAAGGGTGAGAGCCCTTGAAAACCTTTCTGTGGTATCCAGAATCAACAGTATGAAGTTTTATTTAACTTAGTTTGCATTGTGGTTCCTGGGACAGAAAGAGGTGGTGTTTTGGTCCCATGTCTCATTATAGTACTTGTCTGTGTTATTTTTTTTTCTTTTCCCTCTTTGCTCTGCTTATATTTTTATTTTGTAGTGAATTGTTTGTTTCATTAAACATCCTTAATTTTCCAAAGCAGACTTGGATATTTTGAAAGGATAAATGCATTTATTTTATTTTTCTCTCTCTAATATTGGGTCAAGTTTCCTGTCCTGAACTCAGCTATTATATATTATTGATGCTGTTTTCTTTTCTTTACCAAGGATGCCTATGGTGTATCCTAGTCCACATTTTATGTTTTTTTAAGGATTGGGATAGGGACCAGTAAAAGTGATTTTCCTTCCTTTGGTGAAAAATTGATGTTAATTTTTGTACCACCAGCATCACCACTACCAACTCATTTTTCTTTTTGTAATATTCGTCCAAATTCCTGTCTACTAGGAAAACCAATTTCTGCATGTACTAGTATATGTGTATTGGTAGTGCATTGACTTACATTTATACATTCAATAGTCATAATTTAGCATAAATATTAATATGTTTAAGAGTTCTCATAGTTTGTGGCTTTCTGCTGAAACTATGATAGGACCAATATTCTATTGATTTTTTAAATTTATTGATGTCACATTATATGTCTTTTCCTATAGTAATCTATGTGGCATTACCGAAGTTTCATGCTATGGGCAAATCCTATTTAACAACGTTTGCTTTGTAAGTAGGTCCCCTTGGGACCACTAGCCACAGTAAAGCTCTGAAATCATTCTGATCGATTGAATGCTTGTATATTTTGAAGGGATTTAGGATCCAGCAACTTTATATTATGGGTTTCCTTGACTATCTTTATGTTTTTCCTAAGATCTGACCGAGACTTTTTTGAAGCATTCTATATTTGGAATGAACTTAAGAAAAAAAAAAAAAAGTTCAGTTAGCTGCATGACAGTCCTTTCCTTTACTGCTTAATTATCTATCTGCTATATTCTGTTCTCATTATATAGTTTTATGCACTTTTTTCTTTATTTTTTTTAGGTGTTTGTCTTAAGAGGGGCTATGGCTGCTGTGTTCTTAGTTTCTTACTTTTTAGTGGATTCTTATAACCCCATTGGAGCTATCTGTGATTCTGACTGCTGGCCCTAGTAATGATCTCTCTTGCAAGATGAAGAGTACTTTCCCCCCATCTTTATCCTCCTCCAAATGCTGGTTTCCACCTATCTTTCCCTAACCATGGGCCTTAACCCTTTATTAGTTATGTCCCTTGTCTGAATCCTGCCTGCAGATTTTCCTTTAACTTACCACACCTTCAGTCAGTATCCACATAATTTTCCCATCCGGCCTGAAGTGCAGATCACAGACCTGGCCCCTCTGGCATCTTTGGACAAAGCAGTAGACATAGTTTATCACTGAAGGACCGAGAGTTGCCTGAAAATTTAGCACAGTGATTTGATTTGAATGCCCCTGAAACACACCCACCGAATCAATGCCTTGAACTGAAGCATGAACTCAAACACTGAATGAATTTCTGAAAGGCCATTGATTTATTTTTAGAAGTCCCTGAACGAATTTTATTTGTCGTAATGTAGAAAGAGAATAAAAATTGCAAACAATCAATACTAAGAAACACAGCAAGGTGTCATTTTTAATGGGTTTATGTTTGGAATAAATACAGAAATACCTTTGCCATTACTATTCTGACATCAAAAAGAGCAAGAGTTTGTAAAATGTCAGGGGAGGAATTAAGGTTAAGGCATGACATTGGTCAATTAAGAGTATTTTGGGGAGAGTTATCTTCTAAAAATATGAGCTAGTTAGCAAGTATTACAGGGAAAGACTTTTTTATTATTTACTACTTTTGAATAAACTAACCTACAATTTAGAGAATGTTTCCTGTCACTTTTTCTTACCTCCACTACCTCAACCCTGTCTCCTCAAAGTTTAGCCCCCAATTTTTTTCTCAGTTCAAGTTTAATAGAAACTATGAAAGATCAGAAGTGAACCCCCAATACTGTACATCAGTTGGTCTGTTCCACAGCAAACTTGGGCTATTTCCTCCAGAGAAGAGCTGGCCTCCCCAGACCTGCCAGAGGCCTGTTCTATACCACATCTGGGCTGAGCCTATCTTCTTGTGTTTTAAGCATGACAGTAGTAAAGAAAGTTTTTCCAATGGCCATCCACTGCCGCGTGACCCGAAAATGGCCCAGTTGTCACTTCCGCTTAGAGAAATATTCTTTGCTCTGGACATCAGGCGTGATGGTATCACTGCAGGCTCCGCCAGTGGGGCACACTGCCCATGCTTACCAGTGAGGAGCAATGCCTGGACTGTCATCATCTCACCCACCGAGCCGCCAGCAGGGCCCTCGTTCACGGTGAGCCTCCTGCTACAGATAGTCAGAGGGGCCAGCTGGCTGAATCACATCCAAGGATCTGTGTTCTATTTTTTGTTTGCATCCCACCTCCCTCTCCAACTTTCCCTTTTACTCTATAACTGACTAATCTTAACCTGGTCCACTGATCAATCTTGAACGTGTAATTAATTAACTACTTGCAAGTTTATAGGATTTAGTCAAAGTGGCTGTTGAGTGTAAGTATCATGTTTATGGTATTCTAATGATTTCTCATAATCCCTCTTTTGTTAAATAAAATTCTGGAAGTCAGGCAGAGACTGTTGTGCCTGGAGTGCTTTTGTTTCATAGCTGTTTATGAATGGCAATGGCAAGCCAACTTTAAAGTAGAATACAATGTGGGTATTCATTTTAGAACAAGACTGTTGGGGGGAAAATAAAATTTTAAGGATAGTAGTGCTGGGCCAGTCCTTCATAACTGTATAGACATTTGTATTTGCCCTGTGTTGATTACCTACTGCGTTTCAGGCTCCATGCTTCATGTTTTGAATGCACTGCCATTTTCCACATCGCAGCTAGTGACCTCTTCCTATAAAAATAAACAGCGTGGCTCAGTCTTTAGAGCATTAGCTGACATGTACCTGGGTTGTAGGTTCAATCCCCAGCCCTGGTTAGGGCACATGTGGGAGGCAACCAATCTATGTCTGTCTCTGCCTCTGTCTCTGTCTGTCTTTCTCTATTCCTCCCTCCCTACCTCTCTCAAAAAATAAATGAGAATATGTCAATTCCAAACTTAAAATATGATAGTTTTCAAATTTGTGTTATATTAATGAAACCACTCCAGTTTTATTTTGATTAATGATAGCATAGTTTATCTTTTTTGTATTTTTCCTCCTAACATACTCTTGTTACAGGCAGCATATTAGTTGAGTCTTTTTTTTTTTTTTTTTAAATCCAATATCATCTTTGCCTCTTAACTGGAGTGTTTTGGCCATTTTCTTTTTTAAAAAAAATATATATATTTTATTGATTTTTTACAGAGAGGAAGGGAGAGGGATAGAGAGTTAGAAACATCAATGAGAGAGAAACATCGATCAGCTGCCTCCTGCACACCCCCTACTGGGGATGTGCCCACAACCCAGGTACATGCCCTTGACCAGAATCGAACCTGGGACCCCTCATTCCGCAGGCCGACACTCTATCCACTGAGCCAAACTGGTTAGGGCGGCCATTTTCTTTTTAATGTGGTTATTCATATGGTGGGGTTTGAATCCTGTTGGTGTAACTTCTTTATTTTGTGGCATTGTGTTCTAAGAACTCTACCTGCTTTGGCATTTCCAGACTCCCACCACCCTTTCCTCATCTCATGGAGACCTCCTTGCTCCTCCTGGCTTTCTTCTTCAGGGGCTGCAGTTAGGAAATTCCAGACAGTAAGCTGGGGGGCAGTTGCAGGGCTCACCTTGCTTTGTCCCCCTTTCTCAGGCACCACTGTCCCCCACCAGTTGGGTCCAAAGTCTGAAAACTAATTTCAGGCAGAGGGGACAGTTCCAGTCCCATTGCATCCATGGCCAGAAGGGGAATTTTCCTTAAGACCTTCTAATGGTTTTCAATTTAATTATAATTTGTGAGATGATCTAATCTCTTTATCTTCAACCTCATATTTTACCACTGTGTTCCTTGTCCACTATGTTCAGCCATGTTCATTTTTTGTTCCCACCTCAGATTTGCCATTACTCTGGCCAGTTCCTTTGCTTTAGCCCAAATGCCACTTTGTCATGGAAGTGCTCATCATGATGGTGTCCCCTCATCACTCTCTAACTACATGACCCTGCTTACTCATAGCACTTACTGTCATCTGTTCTATTGTTTCTCTGTCTCTTCCCATTCTCTATCTGCTTGTTTTACAGTATACTCCATTTGAAGCTGCTTCTTGTCTCCTTATTTCAATACTAGAGGCCTGGTGCATGAAATTTATACATGGTCGGGGAGGGATCCCCTCAGCCCAGCCTGCAACATCTCCAATCTGGGAACCCTCAGGGGATGTCTGATTGCCAGATTAGGCTTGATCCTGGGGTTCAGACCTAAACCGGCAGTCGGACATCCCTCTCACAATCCAGGACCGCTGGCTCCTAAATGCTCACCTGCCTGCCTGCCTGATCGCCCCTAACTGGCCCCGCTGCCAGCCTGATCACCCCAAACTGCCCCCCCCCTGCCAGCCTGGTTGCTCCCAACTGCTGCCTCTGCCAACCAGGTCGCCCCTCAACTGCCTCCCCCACTGGCCAGGTTGCCCCTAACTACCCCTCCCCCCCTGCCAGCCTGGTCGCCCCTTACTGCCCCCCTTGCCAGTCTGATTGCCCCTCACTGCCCCCCTCTGCCAGCCTGGTTGCCCCTAACTGCCCCCTACTGCTGACCGGGTTGCCCCTCACTGCCCCCTTCCCCTTCCGCCAGCCTGGTCGCCCCAGGCAGCCTGCTGCTCGGTCGTTTGGTAACCCCTCACTAAATGCCCTGCCGGCCTGGTCGCCCCACGCAGCCTGCTGTTCATTCGTTTGCTTTTCCCTCACTAAGCCCCCTGCCGGCCTGGTTGCCCCACTCAGCCTGTTTGGTCATCTGTTTGGTTGTTTTGGATGTGACAGCCCCTGGCTCTTTATATATATAGATGAATCTCCATGGCCTAGAACAATGTTTGGCACATAATAAGTGTTTTATACATAAAGGGCTATTTATATTTATTTGCATATAACCCTAAATATAGATATGACCATTTCATAGATGAGACAACTTGTTCCCTCAGTCGGTGAGTACTGTAGTTAGATGTGAATCACAGTTTTGTGTCCTTTAGTTCATTTTGTGTCTTTCATGTCACTTCTCATGGTGGCAGTCACTCTGGTGTTTGTTGGCTGTGGGCGCCTACTTTACTCAAAGTTGCTTTTAGCAGTATTCTGTATGCTTCGGAATAATTTATTTTAATATTGAAAAATAAACTTTGAGTTATTACATACAAATTACTTAGAATATGTATGAGGGAACTTGAATTGTTGAACTTAAAATTAAGCTTTTGGAAAGTTTGTTAGTTTCTAGTTTTTTCTCATTGGGATTTTAAATCTTCTACACAAACAACTAAAAAGTGGGATATTTAAGTTCAGAATAGAAATTGGAGGGGAGGGGGTTGTTGTTTTGGTATGAAAACATGCTTTTTAGTCAGACTGTCTATGTAGTATTGGAATTTTATGGCATAATCTGCTAAATTTGTTTCATTTGCGAAAACAAAACAAAACATCATTACAGTCACATACTAATTACTAGCCATGCATCATTCATTTGAAATAGAGCCTAAAGCATTTTGTAGTTATAAGCAAAAAGGTCTCTTATGATTCATCACTTTGCAAACAGCATTGTTTTAAGGTTGCTTTTTAGATCCGAGTTTAATCTAGTGCACAGGAAGCATTTTCTGTATTCTGCAAATCTCATTAAATAGGCCTACATGCTCTCTTCTAAGACTGATTTTGAAACATGTTGGAAAAGGGGAAACTAGACTTATGGAACTAAGTTACTATAGTGTTAGGCAATTTTATCCCACTTGTGGCTTAAGGTGTAATTGTTGTATATAGTCTGGGTTATTTTATCTTTCATTTGTGAAGACATCAGTAAAGGGTCTGTAAAGTACATTCTTAATAAAGTTGAGTAAAATACTATAATAGGTAGAATTCTACTCAATTGGTTGTCCCCATCTATATATATATAAAAGCCTAATATGCAAAGTGTCCCTTGGCAGTTCAACTGGGAGTTTGACCAGGAGACAGGGAGTTTGATCACTTGCTATGTTGTGCACTGACCACCATGGGGCAGCATGGATCGAAGGAAGGGAGGCCCCAGCTGGCAGCCAGAAGGAAGGACCTGGCCAGCAGCCAGAAGGCTCTGATTGGCCCTGATCACTGGCCAGGCCTAGGGAACCTACCCGTGCATGAATTTTGTGCACCGGGCCTCTAGTTAACATATAAGTGAATATTTGATGAAAATAGATTATATACATACTGTTTACATGGTCTTGAAGCATCTCCCTATAAATTACTTACTTATTATAAAGGAAATGTTAAGTTACTTTTCATTGGAAAAACTGATAGGTAACACCTTAACCAAATATGTATGTGTAATATGTATATATCTATTCCTTTATAACATGTATTATATAATATCCATGTTATGTGGAAAAGAAGAGGGAATATGATAAAGCAAATGGGGCAAAATGGGAACAGTTGGTTAATCTGGGTAAAGAGTAGTTTTTGTATTCTTAAAGCTAAAATTGTAATAAAGTTTCAAAATTTTCATTTAAAGCAACATAAATAAATTAGGCTTAAATTTAGCAAAAGCTGTGTGAACCACAAACAATGATAAAACTTGACAAACTATGGAAGATTTCTGTCTTAAAACATTTAAGAAAAACTGCAAACTTCCTAAACTTCATGAATTACCAGCTTTAGGCCTGGTGAAAATTTTCAGTGATAGTAGAGAGAACTGTAGTTCAAGTAGGGGGTGTGGTTTTCTCAGAGCTGAGGAGGCAGCTGAAACAGCTGGAGTCTTCAGGGCAGGGTGTGAAGTTGAAGGGATTGTGCAGAAAGGGATGCCAGTCGTCCATGTGGAGATCTCTCATGAGTCTAGAGCAGGGGTGGGCAAACTTTTTGACTCGAGGGCCACAATGGGTTCTTAAACTGGACCGGTGGGCCGGAACAAAAGCATGGATGGAGTGTTTGTGTGAACTAATATAAATTCAAAGTAAACATCATTACATAAAAGGGTGCGGTTTTTTTTTTTTTTTTTTAGTTTTATTCATTTCAAACGGGCCGGATCCGGCCCGCAGGCCGTAGTTTGCCCACGGCTGGTACAGGTTGGGCTGTTTGCCTGCTGAACAAGATTTATCACATAGCACCTGCTACATGGCTAGAGTGGAACAGAGATAGTAAATAGAGGTCCAGCATTACTAGGAAGTGTTGGATTTCTGACCCTGCTAGAATAGAAAAATCTTAACACCTTAGTAACTCAGCATTTACTAAAATAAAACAGCTGGAAAGGTTGTATGTGCTGTAGGAACGAGGACCGTACCCTAAGAGAGTTCCTACTTTAGACCCAATCCAACAAAACCTAGAATCAAGTCTTGCAAAAACCCCTCTGGGAAGAAAGTGGAGGAGCTTGGCAACACCTCTCCTTCCCACAGAGCTACATTAACTAAGGTCAAGCTCAAGCCTGTACACTTTAAGTGACTGATTTGCCTGCTAAAACAAGAGTAAATGTTCTGCAAAAGGAATATTACAGCTCAACAGTTGTTAAATTATAATATTTATTTAAAAAGTAAAAAACAATAAATGGGATGTGTTGTCCAAAAAAAAAAAAAAAAAGTCAAACCAGACCCAAAACGGCCCAGATTTTGGGTTTTACTTGCAGAAATTTTAATGCAGATATTATTAATATGCTCAAAGAACTAAAGAAAATTTTCTTCAAGGAATTAAAGGAAAGCATGATCTTAATTAAGGAATGTTTGCAGGAAAATTCCTGGAAACTAAAAATTTACCATATGAAAGTTCTCAAACTGAAAATTTTAATAACTGAATGGAAATATTAGTGTCGGGTTTTAAAAGTATATTGCAGATAGCAGAAGAATCAATGAATTTGAAGGCAGATCTATAGAAATTAGTTTCTTAACCGTTTGAGTCCCAAGCGATTGCGCTGCTTGGTATTTCTCGACATAAAATAAAACAAGCGCTATCATGCTGTTTGGGTCTTTTCGTACTCATTTAGAGAAAGCGCGGTTGCGCTGTTTGGGATTCTTCGACAGTGTTTTTTCAATACCCCCTGGGACTCAAACGAATCGTATGTTTTCTCGACATAAAATCTCAGCAGCGCGATCGCACCGCTTGGGACTCAAACGGTTAAGAATGTAGGAACAAAATATTATATTATGTACAGAATCTCAGGTACTGTTGGGTAAATACCAGTCTGTCCAAAACACCTGTTACTGGAATCCCAAAAGAAGGAGAGAGTGGGATTGTGGCTGATAAAATATTTGACAAAATAATGGCTAAGAAATTCCAAATTGAGTGAAGAACATCAACTTGTCATTCAAGAAGCTCAGCAGATCCAGCCAGAGTAAATATAAAAAGAAAGACACGTTGGCACATCCTGGTCAAATTGTTGAAAGCCAAAGATGAAGAGAGAATCATAAAAGTAACCGGAGAGAGAGAAGTGGAGAACATTACATATAGGACAACAAGAATGAGAGCTCTTGCTGGCTTTGCAGAGATCATGGTAAGCAGGCATTAAGTGTTGAAATAACAAACATCTTATAAACTCAAAACATTTTATTTATTTAGATACCCTTTCAAAAATAGAGTAAAATATACTTTTAAGTGATGTGAAACCTGTGAGTTTGGGGCCATCGGACCTACCCTTTGTGCAAAGCTAAAGGATGTCCTGAATTCAGGTCAAAGGAAAATGATCCCTTATGGAAACTCAGATCCATAAATAGAAAATTGATGATTAAAAAATAAAAATGCAGGATGGGATTTATAGTGTATGTGAAGTACAGGACATGATAGTAATTGCACAAATGATGGGGTACAACAATTGGAATTGTGCTGTTGTGGCTTTACACACATGAAATGAATCAGAAGGTGTGAAATGTTGGAAGGGCGAGGCAGAAAATAAAAACCATGAACCGGTACAATATGGCAGAATTAAGTGTAAAAATAGATAACTTATCAATCATAATGAGATTTCAAATGCTTCTTTTCCAGTAAATTCTAGAGAAAGTGACCCCCCAAAAATTAGTAAATATTTTGAATTAGTAAATATTCTACCAACCAACTTAGAATTGATATTTGTAGAACATTTTCCATAAAAGCTGCATAATATACTTTCTTTCCAAATATACATGGAATGTTTGCTATGGTAGACCATATAGGAACATAAAATAAATCTCAGTAATTTTGAAAAGATTGAAATTCAGAGTAAGTTTTCTGTCTAAAAAAATTAAATTGAGCAGTAATAGAACATGTCCTTGATTGAAAATTATGTAACATGCTTTTAAGTTACTTGAGGGTCAATGAAGAAATTATTTTGAACTAAATAAAAAGGAAAACATTGAAAAAGAAAACCAAATTCTTAAATTACCAATATCAGAAATCAAAGAAGAAAATTTACTACAGAAAATTAGAAACTCATATTATACATAAACATGTAAGTTAAAAAATTGTCAACAAAATATTTTTATATCAAATATTGCAACTCATTAAAAAAGTATATCATGACCAAGTGGCACAAGGTTTTTTCACCTTGAAAAATGTAGTTAAGCATATTACCAGAAAAAATGGAGAAAAGTCATATCTAGATAGATGCAAAATAAAAAGGATTTGATAGAATTTTACTTCATGATAAATAAAATCTTTTAGCGACTAGAAATGGAAAAAAATGTCTTCACCCTAATAAAGGACATCTATGGGAAACCAGGAGCCATCCTCATACTTAATGGGAAAAATGAAATGCTTTGTCATTTAAGATTGGAAACCAGCCAAAGATATCTACTCTCTCCCTCTTTCTTTTTTTCTTTTTCTTTTTTTAACTAAAAACCAGAAATTTATTTCTCAAAGTTTTGGGGTCTGAAAAGTCCAAGGTCAAGATGCTGGCTGATTCGGTTTCTGGTGAAGGCCTGTTTTATGGATAGCTGTCTTCTTTCTCTGTCTTCACCTACTAGAAGACCAGGATATCTAGTCTTATTACTTCTTTTCAGCATTATAATGCGTATTCTAACCTGTGTAATAAGAAAAAGAAACAAAAGGCCTGTACACTGTAAATCAGAAAGTAAACCTTTTTTTAATGACCCTATTGTCTATGTGAATGTATAAGGAGTTTACAATAAACTTTATTGAAGTAACCAGTGAATTTAACAGGGTCACAGGATAGTCAGTATACCAGAATGAGTTCTCTTTTTTTAGTAATGACATATATTGGAAAACAAAATAAAATAAAATAGTACTATTTACAGTAGCATCAAAAAACTTAAAATACTTAGGGATACATTTCAGTAAACATGCTGATTTTCTACACTTAAAACCACAAGATATTGCTGAGAGAAATTATAGTTGTAAATGAGGTATTTACCATGCTCATAGAGTGGAAGACTCAGTATTGTGAAGATTTTATTTTTCCCTCAAATGATCTGTAGACTCCTAATAGATATATGATACACATTCCCAATCAAAGTCCCAGCAGGTTTTATTATAGCAATTGACAAAAGTTACAAAAATTCATATGGCATTTGGAAGACCTAGAGTAGACAAAATCAATTTGGAAAATAACAAACTTGGAGGACTTAGACTATTGATTTGATATCAAGGCAGTAAGGTTTGGCTTAGATATAAAAATAAACTTTTTCTGGAAAGTTGAGAAGTAAACCCACAAGGATACCAACAAATGATTCGCAAGAAAGACATCAAGGCTAGTGCATGGGAAAAAGAACTTCTTTGTGTCAAATGGTGCTGCCAAACTTGGATATCCTATGGGCTAAAATGAATCTCAACTCCTGCATCACACCCCACAGAATAACTGATGAGGGATGGAGTGTAGACCTAAACATGCAAAGATAAAATATAAAGCTTCCTAAATAAATCATAGCTTTAGTAAAGAGGGTATAAAATGGCATCAACCACTTTAGAAAACAGCTTGCCAATTTCTTATGAAGTTATATATGTATTTACACTATATCTTTTTAGGTATTTAATAAAAATGAAAAGACTAATATAATAATATTGATAATATCCTGTATTAGTTTTCACACACGACCATAATATATGTCCACAATCTTGGTGGTTTAAAACATCAGGAATGTATTTTCCTGCCTTTTCTGGAGGCAGAAGTCCTAAATGGATGTTTTGGCAGGACTGATTCCTTCTGTAGGCTCTGGGCAAGAATCTGTTGCAGGCTTGTCTCCTATCTTCGGTAGCTGCTTGCAGTTCTCGGCATTTCTTGGCTTGTAACATTACTTCAGTCTTAACCTCTTCCTTCACATCGCTGCCTTCTGTTTGTTTCTCTCTCTACTATTTTTATTAAAGTGACATCAGTCATTGGATTTAGGGCTTGCCCTAAATTTAGCATGATCTCTTCTGGTGATCCTTAACTTCATTTCATCTGCAAAGACCCCATTTTCAAATAAGTTCATATTAGCAAGTACCTAAGGTTAGGGCTTAACACAGCATTTTTGGAGTCCTTCTTCAACTCAACCCACTACATAGCCTCAAAGTAAAAAAGAAACACCCAAAAAAACTATCAACAGGAAAGTAGATAAAGAAATTTTGGTGTGTTCTTACAATGAAATATTATGAAATGAAAAAAGAACAAAGTATTGAATCACTCTCTGTGTGTATGAATCTCAAAGTCATTTTGTTGAGTGAAAGAAGCCAGATACAAAAAGTGTTTACTGTAAGTTTCATTAATATAAATTTCAAGAACGAGCAAAACGAAGTTAACGACAGAAAAAACACACAACATTGGTTTCCTATGGTTGGGTGGGGACTGTCTGGAAACAGACATGAATGAATTTAAAACACCAGAATGGTTCTGAGTTTTATGCCAGCTTTTTAATTGATCAGATATGAAACTCTTCTTTAGGAGTGCTAGCTAAGACTGCCAAATTAGTCTCCTGCTCTCGAGCTTTACCACTTGCAGATCCTGAGTATCTGCAGAACTCACCTGGACCTCCTGTGAAATCCTTAGTGGTCCAGAATTGATAAGCATTTGTAAACAAAAACAAAGCCATAGCTGATATCTATTGCCAATTGTCTATCCCTTGGCTAGCTGGAGGTATATACATTTATACCCTGTTATTTTATTTATTATTATTGTTTTTTGTATAATTCTTGGATTTACCTTGCTCCAATGCAAACCTGTAAAAAATATACCATATGTACTTTGCTATTGTATAGTTTTTTAAAATAATTTCAGCTTAGGACTTTAATATCATAAGGCCACACTTACTTTAAAAACATTTTTTATATCCTTAGCACTACCCAGCCATAATGCACTTGAATAGCTATGTTTTTTGATGCCTCTCTTGAAGTAAAATGAATGTTTCTTTTGTCTGAGAATTCTGGAGATCATAAAAATATTGGCTAGCTAATGGTAATGGTTAAATATTTTTCACCTAGTTTAATTTAAAAAATCAAGTTCAAAACTTTTTCCTAAGTGTCTTAATTCTATTATTAAATCCTGTTTATTTCTCAGATGTCACTCTCCTCTCTCAACCCCTTATCATTTTCTCTAGTCCTGTCTTTCACAAAGATATGCATTTGTTTTTTTCACATTCTCCCTGCTTATAATATGTCTCCCAATGAGAGTGAAGAATTAGCTAATATGGAAATCTAAGTGGAGAGCACAGTGTGGAGGGGATGCCAAAAGTGTATCTGGAAAAAAAATATTAAAAATTCAGCAGAGCTCTAGCTGGTTTGGCCCAGTGGATAGAGTGTTGGCCTGCAGACTGAAGGGTCCCAGGTTCGATTCTGGTCAAGGGCACATGCCTGGGTTGCGGGCTCAATCCCCAGTGAGGGGAATGCAGGAGGCAGCCAATTGATGTTTCTCTCTCTCTCTCCCCCTCTCCCTTCCTTTCTGAAATCAATAAAAATATATTAAAAAATATTCAGCAGAACAGGAGGTAGTTGGATATACTAAGGAGAAAGGAAATAAATACGAAGTAATAGGATGCTGAGTGCTCAGCTGGGTCATCTCCATAGTGTTTTATCTGATAACTGAGGTGGGGAAATTAAAGTCCATTCTTACTTATTGGAAAACACAGTAGAAGTAGTTTGAGTATCAGATGGTTTTTATAGATTTTAGAGAGAGAGGAAGAGAGAGAGAAATGTCTATGAGAGAGAAACATCTATTGGCTGCTTCCTGCACTCCCTGCACTGGGGATTGAGCCAGCAATCTGGGCTTGTGCTTGACCTGTAACCTTTAATCAAATCTGTAACCTTTTGGTGCATGGGACAATGGTCAAGCGACTGAGCCACACTGGCCAGGTCATCAGATGGTTTTTAAGTTGTGGTTATTAATTTCTATGTTGTGATGTTCTAGTGGAACTGTACAGTTGATTGGCTGCATGCGACCTGGAAGCAGTCATTTAACCTTTCTGAAGTGCTATTCCATTATTCCTTATAATTACATATTCACAAAATATATGAAGTAAAGGTTTTGTCAGTCAATTAAGACTGAAGTGATTAGCTTTTTAATCAGTAGGTTACTTGTAGTGGCTGAAAGTGAAGTGAATGGTTAAGTAGTTTTATAACGACTTCAGGGAAGAGTAATGAAGAGATGGAGCATATACTAAACTTGATTTTGAGGTGAGCCTAAATAATTCTGCAGGCAGGAAGGTGGAAAAATACAGCAAGTTTTGAATAAATTGGTTCCTGAAAATCTGGTCTTTATAAAAAAAAAACTGCATAAAGAGAACCAGATATGGCATTAAACATTATTGGTATAAAAATGCCAAAATGATTTTTTTCATAGAAAAATGGGTAAAATAAAATTACATGTGAAAAACATGAGATCGTGAAAATTACATCTCCCTGGGGACTTCCTACTTTTTACCCTTCAAGACAGATGGAAAGAGTTAGATGAAATGGGCTGTAAGGGCAGTAACCATGACCCCTGTGCCTCTTGTAGCACCAAGTGGGCACCCAGTCAATACTTGTAAGTTCATTGATTGTTTAAAGGTCTTTTCATCTTATTTTGTTCCTGCTCCAATGACACATGTTGCCAACAAACAAAATTTTGAAATAAAAATTACCCTTAGGATTTTGTATTTGCTTGTTCTTTGATTTTTAGTGGTCAGTTTTTAAGGTTGTTTCATCTGGCATATGTCCCTTCTGGCACTGGGTGAGAAATTGCAGGAGGGCTGTGCCTTGCCTTCAAACAATACTAGGGAAATATATATATATGTATATATTACTTTTTTATGCCTTTAGATGGATATTCAGATTGTAGCTCATTATTGTTGGGTTTTGGTGCTGTGGGTTTAAGTTTGCTAAGATCCCACAGTATGATTCAAAGAAAACCAAAAAACCTGCACTTGTTGCCAAGTCTTTCATTTTATTAGATGTGAAACCTTGGGATGATGAGACAGATATGGAAAAACTAGAGGAATGTGTCAAGAGCATTCAAGCAAACGACTTGGTCTGGGGCTCTTCTAAACTGGTTCCAGTCGGGTAAGGAATTAAAAAGCTTCAAATACTGTGCGTAGTGGAAGACGATAAAGTTGGAACAGACATTCTGGAGGAGCAGATTACTGCTTTTGAGGACTATGTACAGTCCCTGGACGGGCTGCTTTCAACAAGATCTAAAATCCATCCTGAGTCCGTGCCCTTAAATAAAAGTTTGAAAGAGAAAAAAAAAAAAGATTGCTAAGATCCTATATATAACCATAAATTTAAAGGATACCTCTGTATAAATGCATTTATAATTTTCTCTAACACTCTCATTATAAATATCTTAAAGTCTTTTTTAATATAACCTTTCCTTTTTTTTTTTTATATATACTTTTTACTGATTTCAGAAGAGGAAGGAAGAGGGAGAGATAGATAGAAACATCCATGATGCGAGAGAATCATTGATCAGCTGCCTTCTGCTGGCCCCCTACTGGGGATTGAGCCTGCAACCCCTGCATGTGCCCTTGACCGGAATTGAACCTGGGACCCTTCAGTCTGCAGGCAGACACTCTATCCACTGAGCCAAATCAGCTAGGGCCCTCCCTTCCTTCCTTCCTTCCTTCCTTCCTTCCTTCCTTCCTTCCTTCCTTCCTTCCTTCCTTCCTTCCTCCCCCCTTCCCTTCCATTACCATTGAGAGTATTATTTATATGCTATAGCTATCCACTTTTGCATTCAGCTTAGTCTCTGTCAGCCAAAACACAGTTTTAGGTTCCTTAGCAAGCAAACAAAATGCAAACCCCCAGTGTTGATAGAATATATGAAGTGATGATGAAACATTCTTCAGGGTTTTTAAAAAAGTATTTTCCCATTTTTAAATGTATTTTTTAAAATTTCATCTGAAGAAACAAACTTTGATTTGATTAATAAGAAAAAGCCCTGCTATTATTATCATAGAACTCAAGATTTAGATCTTAGAACATTAGCTTTTATTGAGTTTGTTTTAAACAATAGGGGCAAGCATTTGGCCTATGGGGTCAAAGTAAGCTAAATAGTGGACTAAAGTCAGTCAGGAGCACCAGGTGATCTCTCACATTCATTTCCAGCTCAGTAATTTCATTCACTGAAATACATTTATTTCATATCAGTCAAATACTAACTTTTCTAAATTTGGAAGAAAGAGCAATATGGAAAGGACATCTAATTTGCGAGGCTGTGGGTCAAAGACCTGTTGTTTGGTTACCTTTCCTGACTTCGCTTTGTCAGGGTTTTTCATGAACACATAGCACATTGTTCTGCATTTCATCGTAGACTTCCTCTATCTTTTCAAGGTACCTGTCCCTAGTGCCAGGTAGACTCATTACTCATACAAATCTAGGTTATATTTTTTCTAGGAAAATTAATTACTTTATCCTGGCTGCATATGGTTAGCTTGTCAGCAGGAAAGCTTTAACATATTTTGGGCCATTTAAGCAGTCTTTTTTTCTCTTTCTGCACAAAGTAGTACACTAATGTAGGTTAAAATTAATGTATTTTGTAATACCAATGGTTTGCATAGGAGACTGGAGAATTCCTTCTCATGCTTATTGTGAAGTGCTAAATACTTAAGTTCATGATCATGAGTAAGGGCACAGATTGAAAGCAGATGCCGTGGGCTCAGTGTCCACCGTGGAAGACCACAAGTGTATGTACTCATGTGAGTGTTCTTTGCACATCTTATTATTCTAAAGGATATACTAAATGGAATAAAGTATCATGTGCAATTGCTCCAATATAATAGGAATATCTACCATTTGCAATGTTTAAGTAAAAATAAAAAATTCAAGGAAGTAAGTCTATTTGAGAGCATTTTAAGACATGAAATGACTTTATGAGAAGTAATAATTGCTTAAGTCTACTTTGTGTGCTAGACATCCAATATCCAAACATATGCTAATAGGACCTCTAAAATTGTCTTCTACAATTTTATATGACTTGTTTATTCTATAAAACCATGATTGGTAATGTTTCTTTTTACTTTAAAAAATGTCTTTTTTGAGCTTACAGTTTTTTACTTTCTTCTAGGGAAAAATATTATTTTCTCTAGACAGGAATTTGAAGACATTCTTTGAAGTCAAGAAATTTTAAGACATTTCTTTATACATACTTTGTAGCAGGGACTTATTATTAACTACATTAGTTGAGTTCTTGGAATCTTGCCTGTATACATATAAACAAACATTTCACATGTCAGGTGCCTGGGGAAAGTACTGTTATAAAGTAGACATTTATATTATTTGCTATAAAACTTTTCAGTCATTGTAAGGATTTGGTCCATTTGAAGATATATTTACAGAGTTATTTACTGAGAGCTACCTCTTTAATTGCTCAGTTCTTTTTAGATGAGTGTGCTGAATTATGTTGTTACATCATTAAAGCAGTATCTGTATTATCCTATTGCATCTAATAAGTTTAGGCTTTTGTATGGCATATCTTATTTTAAATAACAAGCACTTATATTATTGGCAGATAGCTGTCTGTCTCCTTAACAGACATCCTGTGCACCTCACGAGGCATTGTTTTTTAGCCTTTCCTTTGGATCTGTGAATGGCCAACCTAGACCCTGTTTTAACTCTGTCAGTTTCGGTCATTGTTTTTTTCCTGACCTTGCCTCAAACTGCTCTTGATGCTTATGATAGTAGTTGAAGTGCAAGAGTTATAACTATCACTGCCCCATCCATCTGTTCTAAGTCTGAAACTCCTAATACATTTGGCCAAGGAGTTCATATATACCTTAAATGTCTTCAGCCTTCAGGTAAGTGGCTCTTCCCTTCACGTGTTGTTAGAACATGGGGAGTAGTGTAAGGCAAGAACTTGCTGACCCTCTTGCCCTTTTTGCATTTTTGTTTGTTTGTTTGTTTGTTGACACTTTCAACCCCCTACATTTCCAACATAGCAACCCTGAGTCCCAGATAGACCTGTGGCTTTGCACTGTTTTTGTCTCCTGTTATGCCCATGTTTCCTAACCCTAACGCTGCTAATTTAGGATATGTCAGGAATGATTCTACTTTCTTGTGTTGCTGAAGAAAGTCAATTTAGTACAAATTGGGACCTATTTACTCTCCCTCTCTAACAAGTATTGTTAGTCAGCAGTGCTTCAGAGGACAACAATTGCTATTTGAAAAAAAAATAAACTTCTTTTATACCTTTCTGAATATGTTTTAAACATGACTCAGCATGTTTCAATTTTGAACAAAAAATTAATGATATGAATGCTTTGTAATTTGTTGCCTCTATATCCTTATTTTATTTTATTTCATTTTTTGTTAATCCTCACCTGAGGATATTTTTTCCATTGACTTTTAGAGAGAGTGGAAGGGAGGGGGAGAGATAGAGAGAGTGCGAAACATTGATGTAAGAGAGACACATCAATGGGTTGCTTTCTGCACTCATCCCAACGAGGGCCGGGATCAAGCCTGCAACCGAGGTATGTTCTCTTGACTGGAATCGAACCTGAGACCCTTCAGTATGCGGACCGACGCTCCAACCACTGAGACAAACCGGCTAGGGCTGTTTCCTCTTTTTGAAATTTAGTTGTAAAAAATGAATGTACTTTATTACTTATTTAAGCTTTGTCATTTAATTAAAGCTTTCTTTTCATTGAGCATCTAAATCTGTGTTGTGTCTTTTTTTTTTTTTTTTTGAGGGACAATTCTGGATTCCTACGAAAAACAAACAGGGCTTTTCTCTTTTCATGCTATCAGTTTTAGGGGACATATTGCTTCTTTGGTACTGTCATACCAATAAATCATCCTAGATTACTTGCACTCTTACAGTACTAAAGTATACCATGCATTTTAAAGGAAATCTGCTATTTTCTTTTCAATCAGATGAGCAATGTGAAGAGACTGCGGCCGCGGCTCAGTGCTATTCTCTTTAAGCTTCAGTTTGAAGAGCAGGTGAATAACATCAAACCTGACATCATGGCTGTCAGCACTGCCTGCGAAGAGATAAAGAAGAGCAAAAGCTTTAGCAAGTTGTTGGAACTTGTATTGCTAATGGGAAACTACATGAATGCCGGCTCCCGGAATGCTCAAACCTTTGGATTTAACCTTAGCTCTCTCTGTAAAGTGAGTTGTTTTTTTTTCCTACTTTTTAAGCACATATTTGCCTGCACACTTAGTCATAGAATGTCAGCCCTGATTACATTATTTAAATCTTTTTGTTTTGGTGTGCTCATTATCAAGAACTTGAACTGAACCATGAACCCAAACCCAGAGTGAACTAAGCTAATTTACTCAACCTCTGAACTAAATCCAAATATTAATTTTCTGTGATCTGCAAATCCAACTGAAGGATTTTGTTTAATAACAAAATTATGTTGTAAACCTATGCTTTCTCAAAGTAATGAAATGGAACATCACAATATTATTTAAACCTAGTTGTCATGCAATTCAGTTACCTCTATATATGAAGGTATGTATATATGTTGAGACTTGCTTAGGATTTCCACTAAAATTTTTACCTTTATTTAATTTTTTCTTTGCATTTATATTTTTGCAAGCAAACTAAAGGGAGAGAAAAGTGAGATTGTTTTATGTAAGGAGGAAATTATTATTCTATAAAGGGGAGTAAACATAACTCAGATTTTGAAATGTTTCTATCTAAATATAATTTTAGAAGATATGGAAATTGAGTAAGTTTAGAGAGTTTTTTTCTGCTGGGTTCAATGTTTTATGTAACAGAGCTCTTTCCTAAATAATGGGCCACTGTAATAGTGCTTTATTGATCTGCTTATAACAAATTCTTCTCAGTTACACATCACAAGAAAAGCTTTCTCTTGTTCTTGACCTGGTAACATCTACCCTCCCTGACTAAGGAATTTGATTATTGCTTTTGCCAGTTAGGAAGGGAAGGTGAAAAATAAGTTCGGCTTTAGCTGTGGGTTTGCTGAATAGTTAATCTCTTGGTACTTTTGTGACTTTGCTTACATGAGTTCCCCGACGTAAACCTCCCACTAGTATCAGCGCCTTTTTATTTTCCTCTCCTTGCTTTCTTAGCCTTACATCTTCTGTGCAGATCTGTAACATGGATGATGTAATTCGTAACACATGTATTGAAGACTGCACATTTATAGAGTGCCAAGTGCTTGACCTGATCATCTCATTTAGTGTTTGTGATTAATACTTACTTAGCATGTGTGGAAGTTATATTTTTCATATTTAACCCATTAAGTGTGATTAAATATTTTAATGGAGCTTATATACAAGAAAGTTAAGGCAGCAGAGTTGAGAGCCTAGCTCTGCTAAGGCAGACCAGATAAACATTCAGAGAGGGATACTAGTAGGAATCTGAACTGTTTCTGGAAGAGTGAGTGGATGTTCCCTAAGAGGAAAAAGCATTCTAAGCAAGAATCAGCAGTTTGTATAAAAGCCTCTTTCATGGCATGTGTTAGTACATGGAGTGATCCTGTACACCTGGAGCCTAAATGGGAGAGGAGTGGAGAAAATGGAAATTAGATAGTAAATTTGCCTAGATGGTGAAAAGCCTGAATGCCACACCTTATGGTGAAGTTTTGATGGAGACATTATTTCTATAAGGCAGTGATGTTATCAGTTATCTTATAGGAAAATAATTTTAATAGCCATATGAAAAAAGTACTGTCAGTGCAGTCACTGTTTGCCAAACATGTCTATTTAAATTTAAATTAAGCCCGGTTGGTGTGGCTCAGTTAAGTGTCCAGCCCTTAAACCAAGAGTTGCTAGTTCCATTCAGGTCAAGGCACATGCCTGAGTTGCCAGTTTGAACCTCAGTAGGAAGCAGCCACTCCATGCTTCTCTCATCAATGTTTCTATTTCTGTCCCCCTTTCCCTTCTCTCTCTAAAATCATTAAATTTAAATTAATTAAAATTCAAATAAAATTAAAAATTTAATTCCTTGGTCACACTTGCCATGTTTCAAGTGAATCAGTATCCATACATGCTGGCAGTGAAAATACAGCACATTTCTACCATTGCGGAAAGTTCTACTGGACAGCACTGGTTAGAGCAGTGGTTCTCAACCTTCTGGCCCTTTAAATACAGTTCCTCATGTTGTGACCCAACCATAAAATTATTTTCGTTGCTACTTCATAACTGTAACATTGCTACTGTTATGAATCGTAATGTAAATATCCTAATATGCAGGATGGTCTTAGGCGACCCCTGTGAAAGGGTCGTTCAACCGCCAAGGGGGTCGCGACCCACAGGTTGAGAACCGCTGGGTTAGAGGGTGACTGGGAGACTAGGTCGTTGACAGCATGTGATCTAGGAGCATGTCAGAGAAAATGTAGCTGAGCAGATAGAGAGGCAGGGCATTGTGAGATGAAGGGAAAAAGGGGAGGGTCAAAGATACTCCAAAGATACTGATATGTTTGAAGTGGTTGCTCAAAAAAGAATGAGGTTGCTTTTGGTGTTTCCTTCCCCTTGTTTACCTCAGTATCTTAAAGGGCATCTGATTGATGTGCCTTATTCAGTTATGTAGCAAATGTTTAGTGTCCAGTGCATAATAGTCATTGTGCTTTGAGATGATGGTGGACCCAGCTAAAGTAGTAATAGAGAGTTTTTAGGTAGGATGGGGCAAAGGGTGGAGGGGGAGTGTACACATTTAAGGAACATCTAGGGAATTGTCAGGGAGTGGGGATTATGAATTTGGAGGCTAAAGGACCAAGAGGGAAGCTATACTGCCAGTTTCTGGGGAAGCAAAGAAGAAAAAACAGGATGCAGATCAAGGTGGGGGAGAAGTTCACAACTACAGAGATTGTTTCATGGTGCTAAGTGTCTGTTGCTCTTCAGATTTTGCATCTCAAAACTATAGCCAACTCACAGAGTTGACCACATACCCTCCCTTCCTGCTTCCTCAAAAGACAGTTGTCCAGGAGAGCTTAGGTCTGATTAATGAGGTGGAATAGCCTAATACAGTGCTTGGTACATAGTAAATATTCAATAAATAGTGGTTGAATGAATGACACTACAGTAGACACAGTCTTGTGTCTTAGTTATTATGTAGTTGAAAATAGACATCTCATATTCAGATATAGTCATTGATGCCTAGTAATTTTAAAATCTTTTACAAATGCAATGCATGCTGTTACTATTTTACTACAGTCATTCTACAAACTGGCTAATCTGTCTCTAGATAATAGAGTTGACTGTATTTTTAGGCAGTGAGATTGGATATTTTAATCATCCCTCTTAGGAGACTTCTGTAGTGTAAGAAACAAAATAAATACTAGAACTTCATACTTTTTATTAGCCTACACATCAAATTGAAAGCATATATTGAACAAGATGATATCACATCATGTTGTGTGTGTGTGTGTTTTTATCAGAAGTAGCAGCTTGATCTTTGGCAATTATTGAATTTTCACACTGACTATAAAGCATTTGATTTGATCATAAGCCCCTGCACAAGGAATTCCAAATTTACTTGACAGTTGAAAGACAGGATTATATTTTAATCTGTTAAAACATGCTGGGTGATCCTGTGACATATAATATTCTATATCCAAAATTTTTACTTATAAATGTCCTTTGTACATTTAGCTCACATCTGAAAAGTGCATGAAATTTTGTATTAAATTATTAAGTTTGCACAGGTTAGAATAATTACATGAATTTTGAAATCTATATGCATTGTATTTTATTTTGAGTGCTATATTATATCTTTGTATACACTTGTAATTGAGATGGCTAACTAAAATAACTCGAGTTCAGAGAGAGAAAAGGGTTTGTCTACTTCCACCCCAAAGATTAGATATGGCTATGATAAATAAATATAAAAGTGAAAAATTAGACATAAGGTAAACATAAACTAGAATCTGTTATTAAGATGTAAATGAAAATTCAGGTAGATGCATGGGTTTGAGGCTTTCTTTTAGTAAAAATGAAGTGCAAACATGGTGATGAAATGTTTCATGATCTAAAAATAGTAAATAGTGGTTTCTCTGATTAGCCAAAGCTGAACTAGATAGGAAATTTTGCATGTGTATTGTTTTAAAAGAAAAATATGGTGTGGAGCTATGTTCTTATAAATTATAAGTGAAAAAAATCCATTACAACTATCTCCCTACCGTCTCTCCCCCTTTCTAATCCTCTACAAATATGTATAAAGGGCCTGTTATGGTTGACACTCCAAGAGAACCCTCATAGTAAATGAGATACAAATGTGGTCTTTAATTGCAGTAATTCTACTTTTAGTTTAAGTAAAATGGAATAAGTACCTTGCTTTCTGATGGCACAGCTTTTCAAATAGATTAACCTTAGACTTGTATTTTAGGACAATGAATGGACTACTTCTCATTCATGAAAGTCCTTGAAAGCTACGACTAGACCTTAGATAAAAACTGGATAATAGATAAAATGAGGTTATATAATTTTTTTAGGAGCTTTATTGATTAAAAGCAAATATGTATTTTTAGAAATTTCATCAGCAAATGGCAGGTGCTTGGTAACCAAGGTGCCTACCTTAAAAAATGTTATATGTGGTTTGTGTTGAAGTTTGTTCTCTAAAAAACCTGTTGGTAGGGCCAAGGTCTTTTCCCCCCCAAGTAGATCTAGCAAAAGAATAAGTTGACCCAACCATCAAAGTTGAACACCTTATTAAAATATACTGTATGAGATGATTTTAACTTGTAAATATAAAAACTAATGTTATCAACCCACATGCAATAACTATAACATGAGTTTAGTAATGTTTACTAATGTCTAATGAGGGGTGTGATTTCTAAATAACAAATAATCTCAGAAAATACAGCTGAATTATCCTATATAATAAAGAGCTAATATGCAAATGGTCATCACACCCTCGTGCTGGGGCCGGGGAACCTGAGGCTGCACCCCATCCCCCTTTACGGGGCTTGACAGGGATAGGCCCAGCCAGGTCTGAGTCTCACGAGATTTTGAGACCACGCGCGGGTGGGCGGGACTTGACTGGTCCCGGGGCACGCCCCAGACTCTGACAGGAGGGTGATTTTCATATACATTTTACTAATTTTCTTTCATCTCTGACACTTCTATTATAGAGAAAGGGCAAATAGCAATATTAAAATATTTTCTCTAATTAAATTCCTTTACTGTGCACGAATTTTGTGCACCAGGCCACTAGTGTAGTTATATAAGGTAGCACTTTGTTCTACGTAATTATACTTACTTCCTACATTAGAATAATAGATATAAATTTTGGAAGAGTGTACCAACTGTAATAACTAATTTTTATCAGTATTTGTGCTGTTATTTACAGAGAAAATTGTAGAAACAAGTAACGATTGATTCTGCTATAAATTTATCCATAGTATCACTTAGAAGAGAATTCCTATCCTCTGTGGGACTAGAACATGTGGTAAGTTCATCTCAGAGAGAACTCATCAAAGGGTGCACAGTTTGGGCTGTAGGGTAGGAGTTAGGTGCTTAACAGGTATGTGTGTGTGGCTTGGAAGACTGATTTTTGTCTTTTGTTTAATTTTCTCTTTTCTAGTGTATACAGATTTTATCTGATCTTCTATATATTCCTTTTACAAGTACAGGTCACAATTGAATAACTTTACCAAACTTCGGACGGGGAACTCTTTTTCCCCCTTTTTTTATTGTTTCCACCAACTCTAGTGATTTCTTGAAGTTGTGAACAGCTCCTCTTTTAGGACCCTGACTCTGAACCCAGAGTGCCCTTTAAGAAATACTCATATATCAGACCCACATCAGATTAGCATGTATTGATGTGCATCTGGCACTTTTTAAAAAAAGGTCCGCAGGTGATTTTAATGCAGAGACTGAACTGAGAATCACTTTATGTGTCTTCTGCCCTACTTACTTTTCCCAGCATACAAGACCCTTGATTGGTTGTCTGGAACCAACCAACAAACATAAACAAGTAAAACCTAACCAACACAAAAACAAAACAAAAAAGAAACAACTCTACTTCTTCACTTTAGGATGAGTGGTGAAAATATTTCCAAAAACTGCTGCTTCTCTTTATTGCCAAGCTGAGTACTATCATGAGGCCGGAGGAGCGAAAGTAATATGAATTTCAGGCACACAGTGGAACTGAAATAAGTTGATGGTCAGTGTCCTGAGTTACTTTGCAGGGTTCTGCCTTGTACAGGTGAAGTTTCATCAAAGGATGCACAGTCCTGGGGTTGTGGGACAAATACAGGAGACAAATACATTTACCAGTTATAGGCAGTTTGTATTTTGCCTACCTGTACAGTCACACGGGTTAATATTGTGAATCATTTTTTGTGAAATTTTGATTCTTGTATGTCACCTTTTCCTTTACTCTATGAAATTAGTTTTAAGAAAGTTCTCTGCCAAACAAATCCATTGTTCCATCTGCAGTCAATGTTTTAGAAGAACTTGAGAAAATTTTTTATTCTTTATCAAATTGGCAAAATCACACTAGTAAATTTTGGCACCCTTTGAATGTAAAGCAGTTTTTGGCCAAAGACTTGCAGATAACAAATGCCATTCTTATTTTACATTCAGCCAATTAAATCACTGAAATACTGACTTCCAAAGCAATGTGAAACTATTTAGAATTCTTAAACCCTTTGACTCATTCATTAACACATGTAAAGTATGGCATTTTCCAAGAAACATTTAATTGGCTTTAGTAACTAGTGCTTTTGTGTATGTATATATATATATTGATTTCAGAGAGGAAGGGAGAAAGAGATAGAAGTATCAATGATGAGAGAGAATAATTGGTCGGCTTCCTCCTACATGCCCCTCGCTGGGGGTGGAGCCAGCAACCTGGGCATGTGTCTTGGCCTGAATCAAACCATGACCTCCTGGTTCATAGGTTGATGCTCAACCACTTAACCACACCATCAGGCCTAACTGGTGTTTTTGATAAATTTTATTCACATTACCTCCGTTTGGTTTTTCAATTGCTATTAAACATTGTAAATTAGAATTATTCTTTTAATGGAATTACAAAAGACAGAGTGGCTTTGCTTACAGTCAGTGAAGCCACTTGTGTGCTATAGCTAGTGGCTCTTATTACAAGCATTGCTAATCTGTTACACTTCCTTTCTCCCAAACACACAGCCATAGAGCTCCCCTCAACACCTCACTTAATAACAGCTCCACAAATGAAAGGTAAGATATGTCTTACCTTTCACCCCTGATTTTTGTGTTTTACAAATGAAAAATCCAAAATTAAATGGCTTGTTCCATTTTTTATACTCTAAGAAGCTTCATATCTAGGTCTCTTTATCAAGGATCTGAATTTTTTCTAGATTTTGTGCATCACAGGCAAAACATGTAACATGGTCTACACTTACAAATGGTATTTATAAATATTTATTCTTAGATGGTGGGGAAGAACATGGTGATGAAATAGATGTATACCGAAACCATACAAAGGCATTACAATACGAGGCAACTTTAGCTTAATAGCATTTGTAAACATAGGTGCAAAAATTATCAACATATTACAAAGCAAAAATAACTATATTTAAAAAGTATAGCCCATGACTAAATGGGAAGTATTTCGGGTATGAATGGCTAGTTCATCATTTGAAGATCAGTAATGCAATCCATCATCACATCAACAGGTTAAAAAGGAAAAATCATTTGAATATATCAAATATGAAGAAAAGTTATCTGATAAATTCTATTATCTGTTCATATAAACTCTCAACAAACTGGAAATAGAGGGGAAGTTTCTCAGGTTGATGAAGAATACCTACAAAAACTACAGCTGGCATCATATTTAACAGTAAAGAACAATGTTTTCCCCCTAAGATAGGGAACAAGGGAAGGGTCTCTCCTCTCACCATTCTTGATCAACATTTTACTGGAAATACTAGCTAATGCAGTAAGGCTAGAAATAAAAGATATATGGACTTAGAAGAAATAAATAAAACTATCTTTGTTTATAGGATAAATAATTGGTTATGTAACCCTCACCCCCCCCCCCCCCCCCCCACACACACACACACACACACCCACATACAACCAGAAAACTACTTTCTGGAACTAAAGAGCAGTTATAGCAAAGTTTTAGGATATGAAGTGGACATATAAAGTTAGTTGCTTTCCTAATACTCGCAGTGAACAGTTCTGATTTGAAATTAAATATCTTTATGTTAGCACAAGAAAATTAATACTTAGGTTTTAATATAACCAAGTATGGTATAAGATTCGTGTGAGGAAAACTACAAAACTTTTATGAAAAAATTAAAGTAGATTTAGTAAAAATATATATGTATATATTTTAGGTTCATGGAAAGGACTATTCAATATTGTTAAGATACCAGGCTTTTCCAACTTGATCAATAGGTTCAATGCAATCCCAGTCCAAATTCTAGAAGGTTATTTTATGGATGTTGGCAAACTGATTATAAAGTTTATATGGTCAGCTAAAAGATCCATAATATGAGAAGACTGACATTATCCAACTTCAACACTTACTATAAAGCTCCAATAATCAAAGCATTGTACTAATGCGGGGGAAAAAGACAAATAGATTAATGGAGCAGATTAGAGAGCCCAGAAGTAGACCCACACAGATATAATGAACTAATCTTGACAAAGGGCCAAAGACAATTCAATTAAGAAAGACTTGTCTTTTAAACAAATGGTGCTGGTGAGTCTGGATACATACATACATGCTAAAAAATGTATCAGACCAGACCTCATACTATTCCAAAAATTAACTTAAAGTTGATCATAGACCTAAATGTAAAATGCAAAACTAAACAATTAATAGAAGATAACCTAAGAGAATATCTAGATGATCTCAGGTGTGGTGAGAGCTTTTTAGGTTGCACATTAAAAGCATGATCCATGAAAGAAAAGTTGGACTTCATAAATTAAAAACTGGTCTATGGAAGACACTGTTAAGAGGGTCAAAAGATAAACCACATACTTGCAAAAAAATATCTGATAAAGGGCTATATATGAAAAGGGTATATGACAAACTCTTAAAACTGAACTGTAAGAAACCCAATTATAAACAACCTAATTAAAAAATGGTCAAAATACCTTAGTGGATACCTCACCAAAAAGGATTTACAAGTGGCAAATAAATGTCTGAAAAGATACTCAACATCATACTGTCAGAGTAGGCAGTTGGTGGGTTATTAAGAAAAGATAAGGGAGCAAACTAAGCCTGATTAAATTGGGAAACAGCAGTCACAGTCAGCTGCGGGTAACTGGCATGTTCTGGACAGCATGTGCTTAGTCCACGAAGCAGGAAAGACAGCCGTACAGTCATCCCACATGGTGGGGGGTGGTAACCAACGTTGTTCCACTGGATTAATTGGGGAAGGGGAAAATGGCAAGGGGGAATTCCTATCCATGGATTTGCTTCCACTTAGAATATCTTCAGTTTCTTTCTTCAGTGTTTTATAATTTTTCAAACATAGGTCTTTTACATCCTTGGTTAAATTTATTCCTAGGTTTTTGGTGTGCGTTTTTGAAGTAATTATGAATGGGATTGTTTTCCTAGTTTCCCTTTCTAGGAGTTCATTTTTGGTATATAAAAATGCAACTATTTTCTGTATATTTATTTTGTATCCTGACACTTTAATGAACTCATTTATGAGTTTTTCATTTATAGTAGGTTTTTGATGAAATCTTCAGAGTTTCTCTATATACAGCATCATGTCATATGCAAATAATGACAGTTCTACTTCTTTCTTTCCAATTTGTATGCCTTTTATTTCTTCTTCTTATGTGAACAGTCCACCCAGGAAAGATGCTTTTTGACGTGTAGGAGAATGGCTCAGCACAGGGTTCCTGGGGGATGTCCCTTCAGCTCTCTACCCAGAGCCACAATCTCCAGACTCTCCTCATGAGACTGTAATTTGCTTCACCTCTCTCCCATGTAGCCCAGGATGAGAGGCTGCAAAGGACATTTTGTCTGTTGGCCCTTTAAGAGGACAGCTGTATCTCTAACAAACTAATGTCTCCCTGGCAGACAGAATCCCTGCTAATTTTCACATGCAGATGTTATGTGGCACCTCTTCCTGGCTCTCCAGCTCTGGGTTGGAGAGCCTGACTTTGGGTTGAGACCTCACACTTCTCAGGAGGAGCCCCCCACAGCCAAGGTATCCCTCTGGAACAGTGGTTCTCAACCTTCCTAATGCTGCGACCCTTTAGTACAGTTCCTCATGTTGTGGTGACCCCCCAACCATAAAATTATTTTCGTTGCTACTTCATAAGTGTAATTTTGCTACTGTTATGAATCGTAATGTAAATATCTGATATGCAGGATGTATTTTCATTGTTACAAATTGAACATAATTAAAACATAGTGATTAATCACAAAACATTATGTAATTATATATATGTTTTCTGATGGTCTTAGGCGACCCCTGTGAAAGGGTCATTTGACCCCCAAAGGGGTCGCGACCCACAGGTTGAGAACCGCTGCTCTGGAACCTCAGCCAGTGCCCAAGGAGTGGGGCCAGCCCTTTTGGCATCTCTGCCCTTCCTACCAATCTCAATGTGGCTTCTGTAAATCCTTGGTTATAAGACTTCCCTTCAGCTAGTCTTCATTTGGTTATTCAGGTTCTTGCTTTATAATTCAATTGTAATTCCAATTGGTTCTGGGAGGAGATGGGTGTAGCTTTCACCTACTCTGCCACCATCTTGGATCCCAATATTAGTCTTAATTAAAATAATTAGAAGTTAAAAAAAAAACTTCTACATTTCACCCATTTATATTAACTAATTGATATTGAGCTATTTTAAATCTCTTTTGGAATAAGGGAATAGAATAAATAAACAGAACATTGAACAATACAGCTAAAATTTTAGTAAAACACAAAAGTGCTTTTTATATTATAGTTTTTGTGCTGACTAAAAGCCAAAAGAAATATGTTAAAAATATAATTTAGAGAAAGTATATCTGGTAGGATATGGTATGAACCAGTTTAATTTTATTATATGGGTCTATATTATTTATATAATTTTCTTGTTTATTTAATTTTTCTACCCTCATTCTCATTTTAATGTGAAAATTAAGTAAAAATGTTAAAATTTTTTTATATATGAATGCTGTAAATTTATCTAATTATCTATTTTACCTAGTATTAATTGACTTCTATCCATCTTTGAAATCATTATAAAAGTTGCATTAATATATTAAAATTGTGTGGCAATGCCAGCATAGCATCTTTTGTTCATATTAACATTTTTAATTCCATTCTTTTTGGAGATATACATTCTCTTTTTGAAAAAAATTAGGGAGTGTTTATTTTTAGTATATTTATATATCAGAAAATATTATTTATTCTATAATTGTGGGTTGGTTTCTTTAGTGAAATTGACTTTTTGAACTGAGCAAATAGCCTTTTTTAAAAAAATAAATATTTGTATTGATTTTAGAGAGGAAGGGAGGGGGAGAGAAATAGAAACATCAATGATAAGAGAGAATCATTAATTGGCTGCTTCCTGCACGCCCCCTACTGGGGATAAGCCCACAGCCTGGGCATGTGACCTTGGCTGGAATCGAACACAGGACCCTGTAGTCCGTAGGCTGATGCTCTATCCACTGAGCCAAACTAGCTAGGGCTGAGCAAATAGTCTTTGTACGTTTGTATTTACACATCCATTTTTGTGGGGATACCTTTAACTTATATTTGAAGATGTTATTTTATATATTTACAAATCACTTTATTCTACAAGGGACTTAAGATGAAATATAATGTTATTCTGTATACTTGTTTAAGCCTGTTGAAGGTCATACTTTACAGGTATGTTTTCATCCAATCATACTCATATTTTGCCAGGACTAACTCATTAGCAATATGGAAAGACTTGCTGTTTGAACTGTAGGATTCAGGTGGCATTTTATGAATTTAATAGATAAAAGAATAGAAAAAATCATGCTCTCAGAATTAGAAATGACCTGAGGGTAGAGGGTAGAGGGTGTTCATTGTCAGAGGCTTCACGGCTAGACTTACAGGTTATAGAGCTTCAGTATTTTAAATTCTAATAATGCTCTTTTGTCTTATTACTATTTGTGTCCACTGTGTTTTTGAGAATTTTATTTCTTTGGATGCCTAATAATAAGACCCATTAGAAAAAGACTTTTTTTAGAGGAACTATATTTATAGTGGTTTAGAACTTTGAATTCACACAAACATGGGTGCAAATCTTGGCTCTACCATCTATCTGATGCGGTTCACTACATGATCTTACAAATAAATATCTTTTGTTCCTTCTTTAATAATGGGTATAATGATAGTTCTTTTTTCACAGGGATGTTGTGTGTTTTAAGCAGAATACTTTTATACTGTCTTATAGTAAGTGCCACAAAAATACCTGCTGCTGTCATCCTTAGCATTAATACTATTCACAAGCTAGGGATTTGTAGGAAGTGCATGGGACCATCACAGATGCTCATAATTTTGTCATCTTTTCTAGTGGTTGGTCAGCAATGTCTACAACATCTAAAATAGTGCTGTTTGTATACATATTTAGATTACAGGATAATGGGAAGAGAATTACTAATTTAACAATATTCTTAAGATATGTTTAATTATAGAGAGAAAAGGGTTACAGTCTTTGGATTACAAAAATCAGCAAGAATATTCTAAGGTTTATTTTAAGAATGTTTTTTATTGTGACTACACAATAGAATATTCTTTAAATGTCATCCAAATTTGTGCTGAATACCTTAGAAATATTCCCAAACCTTGCATTGTAGCAACAAAGAACTTGTACTCCAGACTGACAACTAGGCCATGATTTATTACAGGATCTGCTTTTAACGTTATTTTGTCTGGAATGAACAGAGCAGTTGAAGAAAGTCCATCCATCTCTTTGTTTATTTGACATCTGCGCCACATTAAATGTACCTTAAAGAAACAATATATAAATAAGAAATTCTACTTAACAGTGATGATTACTCATCAGGAAGATAAATCTCTTGACAATAATACACAAGGAATCCTGTCAAGCAATGTCTGTTAAATTTAAATGAAGCATATTTTAAAACCGGAATGAATTTTCAAAGCAAATATTGTAGTTTCAGTTTCTTTCCAAAGTTAGCATTACAGAATGTGTTCATGTTGTTCTTTCTCTTTAGCAAAATTGTCACTATCTCCCAAGCTTTCCCCTTCTAGCTCAATCACTGATTATGTTTGATATGAGAAATTAGTAGAAATAGAATGTGCCCTCTGTACTGTTAATGTTTATCAAGAAGGTTTAAAAAATTGAGCAGCAAGTAGATAAAGATTGTGACAAATACATTTTGTTGTGTTTTCATGCTGTTAGAAGGAGTCTGTTATTTTTTATTTTAATTATTTGGGGAAGGAGGGAGGGAATAGAGTATTTGAGGCAAGAAGAATGCCTTGGCAATATTACGCAGTTTTTTTCTGAAAATGTTAGGACCTGAATAAAAAATGTCTGGCCTACAATTTAGAGCCACATAGTTTTTAAATGAGACACCAGGCATTATCAACAAATGGTCTCTATTGATGTTTCTTATCTGAACTTTTTACTAAATTAGGTTTAATTTCAGATTTATTCATTAGAAATTTGCAGGATTTTTGTGTGTGCGTGTGTGTCACAATTGTTAAATATAGATTTTGGAAGGATAGGAGAATACTTCCTTTTACTAGTCAGAGTATACTTTTTAATATTAAGATGTTACCAATTGCAACTTGCTAGTCAATTGATGTTTTCAATAATAAACCAAGATAACCACCCTCCTCCATAAATTAGTGTTTAGCTTTATGGTTGTCTCTAAGTTCTTGAATGTATTTGACCTATGCACTTAATTTTTATTAAACTTGTAGGTGCTACAAAAACTATAGTATTTCCAGAATTCTAAATTCTGAATTCTTATTGCTCATAAATAAAGATTAAGGTTGATCCAGTTGGTCGTTGTTGGATCCCAGAGATTTCTTGACATATTAATCCTAGTAGTTGCTGGCTGATTAGCTATATTAAAAATAGTACTGGAATACTCTTTCCACACTCTACAAAGTACAGAAGTAGATGGTGCTTGTCTTAGCATTCCACACAGGCTGTGTCGAGTTTCACATGAAAGGAGCATGATAAGGAAGGGTGTAAGCTGAGGACAGTCAGCAGCTGTGTGACCACAGAAGGGACAGGATCCCCCAGCTAGTCACTGCTGTAAAGGGGATGGGTGGGTGGGGGCAGGGAATAAAGAGCTTTGCTGCTAGGATGTTTAAAAAGAAAAAAGAGGCAACTTTTATGCTAACTATTGTACAAGAGAAAACTATTATATTTTGCTATAATAGTTTCCTATTTGTAATCTGGCCTTATCCATTTAAAATGATAGCATGAATGCAATTATATGGTAAAAGGTAACTTTTAGAAATTGGATTAACATTCTCAGCATATGTACAAACTGAACCTCATAAAATATTCTAACTGGCCCAAGCATGCAAAAATAATTTCTGAACTGAGATTATAATTAGGCTTCTTCATTTTTATCCAAAGTATTGTTTTAAATTAGACTTTGATATGCCTACTGACATCAAGTTTACTAGAATGTATATTTAATTATTTTGGAGTAGAAAAAAGAGTTCTCTTTCTCTGTCTAGTTCATATTTTTATTCCGCTTATGTAAAAATCTAAGGTCCAGTAACTTGCCCAAGGCTAAGTAACTAGTTAAGAGTGTGTTTTAACATTATCAGGTCACCCCATGCATGTTATTGACCATTAATCTAGCTAGTATTTGGGTCACTTTTGGAGTATACTCCTTCAAAACACTCAGGTGGATGTTGGGATCTCTGTTCCTTTTAAAAGGCATGAAATAGTGGATTAATGTTTATATCAGTTTTTAAAGTGCCAGGAACCATTCTTTATTTTCTTTTTATGTAAGTGTTGTTGGCATACAATATTATATTACTTTCAGGTGTACAATATAGTGAATCAACATTGGTTTGTGTGTTGTACAGGTCAGTGTAGCATTTGTACCTATTACATCGGTAATGTGAAAGTCAGACTGTCTAGAAGGGTAGCTGTATGTTCCCAAGAGTCTGCTAGTTTTTGCATTAATAAGTTGTGGTGTGTGTTAATATTTATGGTTGTACAGTATCGCTCTCATTCTTCTATTGTGTAGTAACTTATACAATAGGCTTATTATCTTCTTCTGATAGTAATATAGTATTTAGTGATGGTGGAATTTGTAAAAATATCACATATGGAGATATATTTATATATTTATATATATACTCACACATGCATATTTTAAAGTGGGAAATTGTCAGAAAAGAGCAAGTAAATAGGGCTGTTCCCAGTTAGGTAGTCCAAGAGTTTCCAGCTCTAAATTAAATCCTGGTATGCAAAGAGGGATGTTTTTCCACTCTCATATGTGTATCTGCTCTAAAGGATTACTCAGTTGTAAGGCACACCACCAGATTTCCTATTTGTCCTGTCTTCACACCCAGTGACTACACAAAACCCAAGCTAACTCCCTATTTATTGTTTAGATTTTAGCTTGACCTCATCTCTTTTCTGATTGCATTCCTTGCCCATTTCCGGTTAGGATGGGTCCATCCTGGTCTTCAAGCCACTGTTCTTCCTTCCCATTCTTTATACCTTTTTGAGTTTATTTGATCAAATTTTTAGCTTTAGGGGCTACCAGCTCACAAACTGGTGCTTAGACCAATTCACTCCCCTTAAGTCCCAACCCCCTGAAGGATTCCTAACAGTTTGTCACCTTCGAGGGGATAAAAATGTTTTCTTCGTGAGCAAAAATGTCTTACTGTTGTTATATGTAAAGCACAGATATACATACAGTGCATAAACAGATGTACAATGTACCTATGGTTTTTAAATTTTGTAACAATTAGGGGAAAAAATGCTTTAAAAGCACCTTAGCTAGTAGTAATGAGAAAAGGTTGAGGACCACTCTTCTACACCTATCCTTTTTGGACATTTCCAGTTTGATATTATTTAAAACCTTCAAACTCAACTTGTTCATAACTGAAATGATTTTTTTTTCATTGCCCAGCCCACCCAAATCGGTTGTTATTTTTTTTTGTCTTGTCTCAATTAATGGCATTGCTTGAATTTCCATGTCCACTCTGTCTCATTACTCTATTCCCAAAGCATCCCCTCAGCTCAGGCTATCTGTCGTCTTTCCCTGTCTGCATTATTGCTACAGCTCTTTAAATTACTCTTCCTGCTTCTGTTATCACCCTTGCTCTAATCTTTTATCCACGCTGCCCTACAGGGAGATTTCTAAAATGTACATCTGGTCATCTCTCATCTGTTTAAAAACTCCAAATTCTCAGGGATCAAAATCCTATTTCCATTGCATGACCTACCTTTCCTTTTATTTTCCTGTCTTTTCAGATTCATAGTTTTTACTCAACCCTCTTGCCCTCCCCAACACACACTTGTATTTTGGAGTCATTCAGGTTCCTCACATGTGCCATTTCCGTCCTCGTCTATGGCCTTTAGCAAAAGCTGCTCCTTCTGCAATGATACTGAGCTTTGGATTTCTTCTTCTCTTCCCTACCCCATACAACTTCCTCTCTACCAATGCTCAATTTAGATGTCTTGTCCTCCTAAATGTACTTTGTGATCAGTTTTACTGTACTATTTGTCACACCAGGGTAAATACGTATTTTCTGTTTCTTTGTTTTCACTAAACAGCCTGTTGAGGAATTACTGTCCTCTGTGTATTTCTGACTCCTGCATTATCCAGCAGGCATTCTATCAGCATGCGCCAAATGAGAACATGCTCAAATGTGGGGGTAGTTTTAGGTACCACTATTGTATTGACTTTCCTAGGAATTTACCATATATTTTCCCCTATAAAATGTCACATACTAGATTGGATTATACTTATTCCTTCTTTTCAATTAATGTTATTGACTTTAATCGAACAACATGTTAAGAGTAGCTTTTCAAGTATTTAAATATTTGCTTTTCAAAAATAGAATTAACTAATTTTACAAGTCATTCATTCTTATCTCCAGAATACTATATTACCATTTTAATAGACAGATTTTCAAAATATGTTTGACCCTGTTTTTCTCTCTCTCTTGTCCTATTTAGCTAAAGGACACGAAATCAGCAGATCAGAAAACAACACTACTTCATTTTCTAGTGGAAATATGTGAAGAAAAGTACCCTGATATCCTAAGTTTTGTGGAGGATTTGCAACATTTGGACAAAGCTAGTAAAGGTTCGTGCTTTTATAGAAAACATTTCATTGCTCTGGGTCTTCAGTTTTTAAAGACAGAAAGTAATGCCTTTTATTTAAGCATGCTTGCTACTTTGTCACAGTGTTTTCATGCTGAATACCTCTCTTTAAAAATTGAAGTTGTAGAACATTTGTTTTCTACAACTCAACACAAATAGTACATATAGTCCACAATTTTCTGATTGATCGTTACTGTTGTTATGATTTAATTTGATTAGATAATGAGCCCTATATTAAAAAATGCCTGGCAGCCGCACCTCTGCTGCTGTGCCTGCTCCACTGGTGGCCGCTGTTACACTCCGTGACTCAATGTCATTCACAAGCACTTGGTACTGTTATGTGTCTAGTAATCAGTGTCCCCTGTTTGTCTGAGTCCTAAGTCTATCTCCACCCACCTTGCAGGTGGAGCCCGCTTTCTCTGTCCTGGTAGACACTGAATTTCCAGAGATTCGGTTTGCTCCTTCCTAATGCTAACCTTTGTAACCTGCTTCTGGCCCCTGCTCTGGTTAGATCAGGTTATAAGGGTCATAGAAAGGATAAGGCCATTATTAATACTTGGATATAAAATGATCAAATGCAATTTTTTGACCACCTGAAGAATCCAGTTTTTATTTATATATCACATTGATCCTATGCGGGGAAAAACAACAACAAAGCATTAATTGGCTTCCAATAGCTAATTTATGAATACTCATTTTTATGAATATATACGAATGTATTGCTATATAGTTTGGAAGCAACTCACATGAAATGGTGGACTATATGTACTATTTGTGTTGAACACTGGCCATTAGTAATGTCAAAGTATTTTGTAATCTGTTTATTTCCTTCTTAAAATTCAAGTTTGTCAACTTGAGAATACTTAATTTTTTCCATATTATTGTGAATACTCCTTCTTAAAGAAAAAAAAACATCACTTTTATCATTCCCTGCCTTCTTTAAATGTTTTTCCTTCTATAAAATAGGGATTGTAGCTAAAAGGCATGTGATTAGATAAGATGTTCTTTGACACTCATTCCTGAGATGTATGTTTCTTTGAAGTGTACACCTCATACAACCTGGGGGGCAAGGGAGTGTCATGGTGCTGGAAATATTGGTCTGGATTTTTAAGATTAAAACTAAACTTTTAACTTTATTTTTTACTCCTGCCTCCCAATGCTCTAATGATGTTGAATTGCTTACTTTACCTTAAAATGTCCTTGGTAAGAAGAGAGAGAGAGAGAGAGAGAGAGAGAGAGAGAGAGAGAGAGAGAATATGAATGTGTGTGAAATGAAAATAATTCAAACTATTTCCTTATATGAAATAATGTGAGATAGGGCCAACGAGCATAGAGAAGAAAACATTAAAAATAGCTCAGTGATACTTAAAATAGTTTTTAAATGACTGGCTTTTTAACTTAGGGAAGGCGACATTTCTGAAATGAGATTTCTGATATTTTGGAATACAATTTGAATTAATGGCTTGAAAAAGAATTGAAAATGGGTGTTTTTGATGAACATTAAACTTGGTAAGTAATAGAGTGGTAGAGGAAAAAGTGGTCCAAAATGCCTTGAAATATAGAGGAAATTTTGTGTGTTTTTCTAGTGAAAAAGTAGTTGAGTAGTTAACAGCTTATGTAAACATTAGGTTATTTAGCAAGAATTAAAGCAGTGCAAACATTTTCTGCCTGATAGCAGTTTCTATTTCCAATCAGTTCACCATCTTTCCTACTAGTTCTGAAGCTGAGCAGTAAGCCTGAACATACTTCTCTTTCAGATGCATTTCTCATCGTGGAATTTACTTTCTAGCAGTTTTGCTTGTAAATTAAGGTTTTGAAATATCATTTATCTATCATGACTCATTTGATTGTACTTAAAATTCTGTATGAATATTACGATGTTTTGCTTTTTAAAAATATTTAACTTTCATAAGGGCTTGCAGAGTTGTAACTTTGTAATTAGATTTTTCTGTTTGTTTTCTTTCCTGATGTTTCTATGGGGCAGTGGGGGCCTGAAGGGGTTTAGTTTCCATCTGGTTACCAGAGGAACACATATGTGGATGGGTCAGCAGATACCGTTAATGTGTTTCACAGGGAGCAGCCAACTTCATATTTGAAATGAGATAGCCATTACTAAGATAATTTATACTGTAGGTGATTGTTGAGCATAAGTTCTTTGTATGCTTCTATTACCCTATTAATGAAGGAGATTTTTAGAGGAATGATTGTGATGTTTTGGATGAAATAAGTCGGTTTGCTATGGAGAATTTCAGTGCTCTCATATATCATTATTTAAAAGTTTTCAGATTTGAAATCTCCTCAGTGAGCTATCACATGAATTAAATAGTACCTTTGTTTTTGAGATAAAACAAATCTTGGCCATTAGGTACTCCTGGATCAGCAGGGGGAACTTGCATTGCAACTAATGAGCTTACCCGTATGACAATTTTCGAAAATCTACTTCATTAGGGCGGCTTCTTTCCTAAGAGATAATAGCTTACGGCTTATCTGTTGTATTTCAGTGAAAGTATTTTGGCTCATTATTGTATTTCTCTACACCATTGTGAGAGTTCTTTCCTTTTCCGACTTCTCAGGGTTGAATGCATTTTCCTGTGTCTAAACAAGTGGAATTAGTAAACTCTGAAATACGAAGGTTTTATAGATTATTTCACATAACTTCTTTCATTATTAAATTGGAATGATATTTTATTAATGAGTAGGAAATAAGACAAAACTGTGGGATTTCTTGGGATGTATTAAAATAAAACAAAGGTAAGTTTACAGTGTCACCTTGTTCAGCTCTGTCTTTTTCAGGGTTATCAAAGCTCTGGCATATATTTCCATTATCCTAGATAGTGAACTCTGAATTCCAGAAAGACCGTGCTACTTCACTCTGTAACTATTCGCTCATTCATACAACAAACATAGTTGTGTGATTAGTTTGTGCTAGAAACTGTTCTTGTCTTGCTGCTGATCCATGGCATAGTTTCTGTGTCTTGGTGCAATGAAGGCTCCCTCACTCATACCTGGTTTCTTCCCAACTGGTTCTGCCCTCTTATTCTCAGTATCCTTTACCTCCCCCTCTTCTTCTATGCAGCCTCTAAGTATTGCTGTTATTAGCCTAATAGTGAATTCTTCTCTTCTTCCCTCCTCCCTACCCCCCACCCCCCCCCCCCCCCCCCCCCACCCATGGCTTCTCCTCAGTTGATCTCTCTAGTTCCCAAGGGCTTAAATACCATCAAAACATTAATGACACAAATTTATATCTGACACTTCCCTTCTGAGCTCCACACTTGTATATCTACAAGTTTACTTGCCTTCTCCAGCCACATCTCAATGTGTAAATCACAATGTGCAATAAAATGTGGCTCTTGATTCCTGTACCCTTAACCTCTCCTCCCCATTTAAGTATGTGAAAAAATCCTCCTTAGTCCCTTTCCTTCTATTCCCTTTTCTTATTTGCCGTATCATTTTATAGCCTTTCAGTATCTCAACTGAGAGCTGTGTGGTAGATTTTAAGGTAAATTTGTAGCAAGTGGCAGCTATGACCAAAATGCTGTCTCCTTCATCAAGTAACAAAGTCAATATCACCTTCTCTTTTGTGCTTTTTCGTTATTGGAGACCTCACCTAGCTTTTTATGTATTCTACTTTGTCCTTAAAAAAATAAATTTATAGTTTTTTCAGAAAATCTTAGACCACTATTTAAGAACTTCTGGTCTTAAATACTATATACTAGAGACCATTCCTGGAACTGCTGGGAATGTAGTTAGCTTCTAGAGAAAAGACAATATTCAGTGTACTATCAGAGTGGATTTAATGATCATCCATTTTTATTGTTACTTTTTTCTGTTTCCACATTTTTAGCTTTCAGGAGTATTCTTTGATATATATATTCTTCTATTTTATAGACTCTCTGCTTTTAAGGCTTTATTTGTTTGCTTTTAGCTAGTAATTTCTTGGTTTTACCCAAATAGTTGTCTACTCAAATACATCTCTTGGTTTTCAATTCCTCGTGACTTTCCAACATTTTATGATAAATGCCTTACTAAATACCAAATGTTTATCTTTTATGCATCTACTGTGAACACTTAGAACACTTAATTTCCAGGTGGCTGCCACCTGGAAACTGCATAGTGTTTGAAAATTTCAAATTCATCTGCTATAACAAATAGAAGGCATTTCAAAGCCTTTCATTAACCTCCTATGCTATTGACTTCCAAAAAGCCAATTAAAATTTGTTAGTGAATTTGATATAATTATTTTGCATATTCAGTATTATTAATTCAATTGCATTTTATATTTTAAATATATATTGTCAGTGCATTAAAATATTTATTGTGCAACAAATTTACAACATAAATAGCATTGTGTTAGAACCATTATGTCATGAAGGTTATTGCCTCATAATTTTGTGAGACAAATAATTCATGTTTCATATCAATTGTAGGATATAGAAGTTTTTGAAAATATACATTAGGATACATTTCTCCCAATATAGTGAAGTAGTTTGATAGATACATATTACTGGTGGAGAACATTTATATTAAAATAATTTTGTTAGAGGAGACAATCATATAGGATATTGCTTTAATTGAATACATACACACACACACACACACACACACACACACACACACACACACATATATATACTGTTTTGGGCTGAATTCTATCCAAATACATTGAAGCCCCAAGCTTCATAACGTGACTATATAGTTGGAGATAGGGCTTATAGGGGTGATTAAGTTAAAGGAGGCCTTTAGGGTGGGCCCTAATTCAACCTATCTAGTCACCTTATAAGAAGAGGAAATCTTGACTTACAGAGAGACCCCCAAGATGTGTATGCACAGAAGACAGATTGTGTGAGGACAGCAAGAAGATGGCCATTTGGAAACCAAGGACAGAGGCCTCAGAACAAACCAAACCTACTGACACCTTATATTGGACTCTAGAACTTTGAGAAAATAGATTTTTGTTGTTTAACCCACCCAGTCTGTGGTATTTTGTGATGGTAGTCCTAGCAAACTAATACACTAACTTCCCTTGCTTGTTTTTTTGGCTATAGAATAGAGTAGTCATTACTGAATGATTATTTTACTTTATCAGACCAGTTGAATACACAGTCATAGACCTGCTGTGCTGAATGTTCATTCACTAGTAATCAATAAAGTAATATCAAAGGTTCTTGTACAAACCACAAATTATCACATGCTTTTAAATAGTTACAGGTGTGCCTCAATTCCTTTTTTGAATAGACCTGACATATCCGTATATTAGGACATGTATAAGGAAACACTGAGGTATTCTAACCCTGAAATTAAAAGTAAATAATTCATGAATATATTTTATTTTAGAATGCATTCATTTTTAATGGGATACACTAAGTTTTCCCTTTTCTTTTACTTATTATATCCCAATGTTTAATTTATTTGCCACTTACTCTTGTTTGGCTAATATAAAGTTCTTATTTTATTATAAGCAAGTAGTTGATAAAGACTAGTTACACTGAATCATCTTTTGACACTTTTCTAAAAGAGTAGAAATGGAAAAATGGTTTAGCCTATTTTTTTTCCATTACCCTATGGAAATAGTGTAAACATTTGGTGTCCACTAATGGTGTAGCACTGGTTTCACAGGTAGATGGTAGAGTAACAAGCCATGTCTGTAAAGCTAGTCTATGACTTCTGTGTAGTCAGGCCTCCGTGATCTAACCTGATTATCTGTAATCACCTAATAACTAGACCTAGGAATCATAAAATAATTTTAATGTTATTACAAGCCAAATATTAAAAAGGTAAACTTATTATAAAAATGTGATCCACATAGTTTTGCATTCATTTACTAAAAGGATGGTATTTGTAAATTAGCACTTTAACATAAAATGTTATTATGAAATATAACCAGGCCATTCACAAGGCAATTACAGGACATATGGAAAATACTTACAGCGCCCCTTGAGCACTAAGAAGCCACAAGGTCCAGGTTGTCTTCTGAGCAGCATTTTGTTTTAAAATCCTTCCAGTTTATTTTCAGGGGATATCTATATAGGGTTGGCATCAGAAGTTTAAATTGGAGACTTTTATGAGATAATTTTATAGTGCAAATATAAACTGTTTTGGAAAGCAGCAGAATGGAATACAGAAAGAACATGACCAAAATCCCTGGAAGGATTCGTGATTCTATGGCCTGACATTGAAGAACGCTGAGCAGGGAGGAACTACTTCTTCTAAAGTTGTTTTTTTTTGTAATACTGAGCCAGGAACGTTTCCTGAGTCGGCTACTGCTTGGGTTGATGGATGATGATGAAGAAGGAAACCACATCAGGAAGACCTCTATATCTTTTTGGAGGTTAGCAGATGGAAAGTGGCATCAATATAGCATTAATCTTTTCGAGAAACTAACAGTTTACAGTGTTTGCAGATTTTGGCCAGCTACAGATTTGAAATAGCTACTCACACAGTTCTATCAGTGTCACTCACGAGCCATAGTGAACATCAGGTAGCAGGGCAGGATCGACAGTGACAGCCAAGGTCTTGGAGCTCTTAGACTGCTGCCATAAAGCAGTATTTACTGCACCTCCCTCTTGCAACATAAAGTGGAAGATTACAAACAAGGTTGATGAAAGAAAATTTCAGAATGAGAGCATTCTGAAGGATAGCTTAACATAGCAAATCCATATACCATAGAGAAATCTAACAGTGGGCGGAACAAACACATTTATGGCAGTCTGTAGCATCTTGTTGCTCACCAGGTTGACATGGGACTGAAGGGTTGAAGAGGCGTTGACCAGATGCAGCAGGTACTGTGTTTATGCAGCATACAAAATGTTGAATGAGTAGTTATATTAACTTTGTAGGGCTACCATAACTAATTACCACACACTTCGTTGCTTTAACCAACAAACATATTCTCTAACTGTTGAGGAATACAGGAGTCTGAAATCAAGGTGTGGGTAGAAGTGGTTCCCTCTGGAGGCTCTCAGGGAGGAACCACCCAATGCCTTTTTTTTTTAGCTTCGAGTGGCTGCCAGCACCCCTGAGTGTTTTTCTGCCTCCATTTCATATTGCCTTCTTTGTGTCTCTGTGTCCTCACCTCTCCTCATAAGGACACTGGTCATTTGATTTAGGGCCCACCCTAAGTCCAGAATGACATCTCGAGATCCTTAACAGATTCCCTCTGCACAGATCTTATTTCCAAACAAGTCATGTTCTGTGCTGCTTGTAGCCATGGATTTTGGGACAATCTTCAACCCAGTACTGCCATCCTTGTCATCGGTCCCATAACTGAAGGTAGATTATAGACTTTGAGTATTAAGAAACAGCTAAGGGAAATGACACTAATAGGCATGTATATATGGGAATCATCTATCATTATGTTGTGAAACAGTTGGGTATTTAATGGTTGTTGGTGAGTTTATGGAACACCCTTTTCTTACATTATATGCAAATGCCAAAGCAGTTAAAACCAAAATTTATAGTATGCCTCCGAATTTAAGGAGTTTTTATTTATAGACAGTGACAATTCCAGTAATTCCAGTAAATGACATTAGTGGGCAAAATAAAACGTGGCTCCAGTTAGATTGCAGAGGCAATGTATTATTATTTTGAAGCTAGACAATTGAGAATCAAACCCACATCTACCTGTTGATAGAGGTGTAACCTTAGGTGACTGGGTTACAGATTTGAAATAGCTACTCAAACAAACTAAGTCCCAGAGAATAAGGAAAATTTTCTGGGACTTTGTTTTTTGGTTTGTTTGTTTTAACCTATATAATGGGGATTAAATAATTGTGCTTAAGTCAGAGATTTGTAGTAAGGATTAAATAAGTTAATATGTAAATACTATAAGCCTGTTACACGAAGATTCGTGTAATAGGCCTTCCTTCCATCTGGCTGCTGGTACCGGTTTTCCTCCAGCACCCGGGACCCAGGCCTTTGGTCCAGCCGCAGCGAGACTTGGCTTTTCCCCTCCAGCCGTAACAAGGCCTCTTCAGTCTTCACTCTGCGCTTTCATATGCAAATTAACCGCCATCTTTGTTGGGTTAATTTGCATAGTCACCCTGATTGGCTGGTGGGCGTAGTGGAGTGACACCAATTTGCATGTTTTCCTTTTATTAGTGTAGATTCTTAAAGCTTGAATAGCACCTAGTAAGAACTATATACATATTCCTACATTTGTTGTTGTTGTTATTTTTCAGTAATTATTTCCTGTTATCATAGATCTGCATATGTTGTCAATAAATGTGCAAGTAATCATGAGTCTCTGTGAATAATATAGAATTTTAATATATATTCTCAGAAGTTATTGCAGCACATTACAACTGTGTCTTACCTGAGACTTATGCAAGCTTTAGAATATAAGGCCAAAAACTTTATAGATTTATGTTACTGGAAAATTTTGACACTTTTCTAAAAATTAGAGAAAAATATCCTTGTTGGAAATTGCACAAATCATAAGTTCAATGAATTTTCACCAATTGCACATTCTAGATTAGGGAATGGAATTTGGAAAATGAGTTCTCTTTGCCTACTTGTGCTCCAGCCTGTCACTTTATTTTTATTTCATAGTTTGAGCTTTGATACAAGATTTCTTTTTTAAAAGGGTTCTACTACTACATAACCTTTAAAAGCAATTAGTCTTCCAACAACTCTTCAGCAACTTTGAGGTTATTTTTTTTTTTATGGAAGTGTTTGAATTTTACTTAAAAAACAAATTTATCAGCCCAGAATTATAAGGAGTGCCATAAGGAAATCGGAACTAACACTTTTAAGGTAAATGATATAAGTGAGAGAAGCCTCTAAAAAGATGTTTAGTAGTACTCAACCTTCAGAGGAAAACCTAAAGAAAATGTTTTGCTCCTCTCAGAAAAGGTCATCTTTAAGTATAGATTTAAAATTGATCAGTAGGGAGCCCCTTTTGTTATGCAATTGTCACTGTGATGGCAATTTGTCAGCAGCTATTTGTCAAACTACATTTTTTAAGGAAGAAAGAACTAGTGCTCATTTACAGTTTTTGATATCTTCTGACCCTATAAGGAAAGAATCTTTCCAAAAAAACTTATCAAGCCCTTGCTGCATAGTAGACACTGTCCTAGGCACTAGTATTAACAAGGATTAGACTTGACTTTGAGTGACAGGAAAAAAATAGCAGTGGCTTAAATAAGATATTTTATTCATTACCTCATTGTTTATTTAATGCCTCTTCTGTCTCAGGCACCAGTATTTGCAGTACTGGATAGAGTACATGATCACAAAGAAAAGTCTCTGCTCTCCTGCAGGTTACTTATTAGGTGTGGATACAGAACATAAATGGAAGAAAGCAGCCAATGTATATTATGTCAGACAGTTGGCTTTGGAATTCCAGGGCATGGTTTTTAGAGTTCATGTTGAGTGGTCAGGGGGGCCTGTAGAGAAGGTGGCCTTTGTGCAAAATTTGAAGGTGTGAGGTGCCAGCATATGAGTATTTGGAGAAGCACTATAGGCAGAGGGGAGAGCAAGTGCACAGGCCCCACAGTATGGAAGTGAGGCTGAAACAGAGGGCGGAAGGGGAGTGTAATAGGAGGTAAGGTCAGAAAGGTAATATCCTATAGGACAGGGGTGGGCAACCCCTGGCACATGTGCCAAACATGGCACGCCAGTAACTTTTGCTGGCACGCGAAACCCTCTCTTATAATCTTCCATTTACAATTTTTTTCTTAATATTGACTTTTTTATTTTTCAGGTAAATTCAGGGTAGGTGCATCTTAGACAAATAAATAATTTTACATAACAAGTTATCTTAAAGACCATAGACATGGATTGACGAGAGAGGGGAAGAGCAATTTCTATGCCTCTGCCTTAACTCTCCCTGCCTTCCTAGATCTGACCAGTGTTTTGGTTTCATCCACATACACTTGTGAATCTGTTCTCAGTGATGATTTTGTTAAGTCTCGTAATAGGAGTAGCCTGACGGATGAAAGTAGTAGCTCGTGCATATCTCTGAAGGTCACGAAATATAAACCTGATGTAAAATCTCTGTCATCAGTGATGCAGCAGCAAAAGTCCCACTGATAATATCAAACGGAGTCGTAAAGTTTTCTGTCGGACTATCAGTGTACATGTATACATTAAAAAATAAATGTATTTTTCATCATCATATACTGTGTTTTTGTCGCTCGAATGAATTTTATTATTTCTTCAAGTTTCTTCACATATGTACACCTTAAGAGATATCAAGTAGGTGTAACATGTTCTCAAAAAATTAGGGTTGGCACGCAGAAGAATTTTGAGTCAGAGATTTTGCTGGTCTTGGCATGCACTCACAAAAAGGTTGCCCACCCCTGCTATAGCACGTGATTGGCCGTTGTGTACGGATTTGCCTGTACTCTGAGATGGGAACCTTTGGAAGGGTTTTGAGTAGAAGAATTGTGACAGGCATCCCACAGATACCAGGAAAGGTGTATGGGACAGCCCCCTGAGTTGAAGGGAGAGGGCGCTCCCCTCCTCCTCTTCTTGGAAAGACTTCAAATGAGTCACCCTGAACAATTGCATTGTAGTAAAGTCAATTTTTAAAGAAGTGAAGTTAGTAAATTTATTAAAGAAAAAAAAAAGCAAGGCAAACAAATCTATCAAAAGACAACTGGCCTATAAGGCCCAGGCAGACTTCCCAAGTAATTTGGTAAGTGAGTGCACTGGGGGTGGCTCAAGGGGTTATATACCCTTCTGTCTATTGGTATTAAAATTCCTCTGCCGGGTATCTTGGTACAGATTAACTCTCAAGGTTCCCTTTTTCCTTTGTTATGGCTTTGCCAAAATTCATGAGAAGCACCTGGCAATTTTATCTTGCCAAGCCCTGAGACTGCTGGCTTCTTACTTTAAAGCTGCCCCCCAACCCCCCTTTTCCTGCATTCTTTAGTTAGAGATGCTTTTAACCATTTGCTCTCAAGTGTCCTTGGTTTGGGAAAGATAATGGATTGTTATTTGCTAGCTAGCTGCAATCTGTTTGGCCTTGTTTAATTTTCTTGTCTCAGTTTCTCTATTTTCCTAGCTTCTCACTATCCTGTAACAAAATGCTATCTGGCTGGTATTTTTAAAGGATTGCTTTGGCTATTGTGGAGGTGGGGGGAAATGTAGAGGAACAATGGTAGAAGAAGTGAAACTGTCAGGATGCTATAATAATAATGCAGGGGAGATATAATGTTGGCCAGGAGGAGGTAGCGAGTGTGGTAAGAAGGATTTAGACAATGAGTTTACATTGAAGGTAGAACCAACAGGATTTCCAATATGATTGGTGTGTGGGGTATGAGAAAAAGAGAGGAGTCATAACACCAGTCATCGACTGAGATGTAGGAGTACAGATCTAGACAGGAGAACAATTTTGGAATTTTTCAGGTCCAGAGATGTGCAGCTCAGGACTTGTTAGGCTGCATGGTCTCCAGTAGCCATTTATGAAAACTCACCTCAGAATTTGCAAATCTGTCATTTTATGCTTAATATTTACTATGGACCACATTAAAACCTCCCTGGCATACACATGCACACAAAACCATTTTCCTGAGGGAACATTTTGAATGCTGTTACAAACCCCCATATTATGGACTTTTGTTTAACACAGGGGTCCTCAAACTTTTTAAACAGGGGGCCAGTTCACTGTCCCTCAGACCGTTGGAGGGCCGGACTATAGTTTAAAAAAAAACTATGAACAAATTCCTATGCACACTGCACATATCTTATTTTGAAGTAAAAAAACAAAACGGGAACAAATACAATATTTATATTTGCATGTGGCCCACGGGCCGTAGTTTGAGGACTCCTGGTTTAACATTTATTTACCACTAGAGACATGGTGCATGAATTTGTGCACAGGTGGGGTCCAGCTGGCTCGCCTCGATGGGGGGCGGGATCGGGGAGGGGCCAGCTGGGGGAGGGGCTGTAGGAGATTGGCTGGCCGCCCCCCCCCCCCCCGATTGGGCCAGTTGGCCTGCCTGAGTGTGCGTCATAGCAACCGGTCATTCTGGTGTCACTTGGCTTTTATAAATATACATGTTCTTTTTTAAAAATCTTTATATATTTTTTAATTGATTTCAGAGAAGAAGGTAGAGGGAGAGAGAGAAAGATACATCAATGATGAGAGAGAATCATTGATTGGCTGCCTCTTGCATGCCCCACCTGCAACCTGAGAATGTACCCTGATCGAGAATAGAACTGTGACCTCCTGATTCATAGGTCGATGCAAAACCACTGAGCCACGGTGGCTGGGCTATTTACCATGTTCTTAAACATCTTATTTATAACAAGGAATTCTCAAATAATTATAGGAAAGCATGATTTTCTATTAGATAGGCTTCTCCCACTAATATTGTTTTTTCTTCTAAAAAGCTATTTTGCCTTCAAACCTCTGCATAGTTGAGGAAGACAAGGCTGCTTATTTCTCCCCAGCGTGAGTGAAATGGGACAACAGAAATGGCTGGCGCCCTTTCATTGGCTGTGCCCATCATTTCCTCTGCTTGCCTTCTCCCTTTTTCTCTCCAGGTTCCCACCAAATATAGGCAGTTCTCTTGCAGTGTGATGTTAGCAATAACAGCAAACCCCTCACTGTACAGAGTATAGTAAATTCACTGGGCAAGGCAATAATCAGGACAATGGGAAGAAAGAAAAGCTGAGCAGAGGAGGGTGGGCCACTTGGTGAGGATAACTGTCTACTCGCTCAGCATTGCTTCTTTCAATTTACGTTTTTCTGTTATGAACTAAGCTGCAATTTATTTTGAGTTTGTGCTTTTTTACCATCTTGTTTCAATTTATATATTTTCAAAATAGTAGTAGGTTTTATAATGGTATTCTAGAACTTAGATTTTGTTATAGGCCTACTTAATAAGAAGAATTTTTTAATGCTATCTGACGTTTTTGTGCATCTAATTCATTATTTATAACTGGCATTTATAAAATATTCTTAATCTAATCTAATAACAGACAAACAGAGTAATTGACCATACCTTCGCTACGCCTCCCATTGGCTAATCAGCACAATATGCAAATTAACCGCCAACAAAGATGGCGGTTAATTTGCATACGCAGGCTCCAAGCGGTGGAGCGAAGACTGAAGGCGAGCCGGAACCGAGAAGACAGAAGATGGAAGGCGGCTCCGGCTGGGGCCACGAAGACTGAGGATGGAAGGCAGCTCCGGCCGGAGTGATGGCCTGGGTCCCGGGTGCCGGAGGAAAACCGGTGCCGGCAGCCAGGAGAGGGGAAGGCCTATTGCATGAATCTCTTCGTGCAACAGGCCTCTAGTAGTTTTATAAAATACCTTTATTATTAACATCATATAGGAAATATTATTTTGTTGGGAGCCTGAAATACTATAGCCTCTAGTTTCCTTTACAAAACAATTGTGTTGGTGAGTATAGGAAGGTTAATTTAGGTTGAATGAATAAATTATTTTATGGTAATGCTATCAGAGGAGTACACAAGTGGGATTCCTCCATTGTTAGCGGGGTTCTTGAGGTAACACTGAAATAAGCACTTTCAGAAGCCCTTATGGGAGAAGAAGATGTGGTAGAAGACTATTTGTGTGGAGTATAGTCCTCAGTTTCCAGTGTCCCATTTCCTTTAAGTCAATCCTGAAAGAGGCCAGTGTGTAGGCCAGTGATGGCGAACCTATGACACACATGTCAGAGGTGACACTCGAACTCATTTTTTTGGTTGATTTTTCTTTGTTAAATGGTATTTAAATATAAAAAATAAATATCAAAAATATAAGTCTTTGTTTTACTATGGTTGCAAATATCAAAAAATTTCTATATGTGACACGGCACCAGAGTTAAGTTAGGGTTTTTCAAAATGCTGACACGCTGAGCTCAAAAGGTTCGCCATCGCTGGTCTAGAGCTTCCATTCCATGTTTCAGCCTGGCTAGTTCAGCATCAGGTTGAATTAAAGTCCATTACACCATTGTGTGGGTTCCAAATGGCCACGGCTCAGGTGGGTGTAGGGGAGCATGACACCCCCCACAACAGGAGTCCTAAGAGGGCCAGAGGGTCAAAGGTCAAGAGAGTGCACTCTTTTGTCTAGGAGCTTAAATATTCAGGTTTGGCACCCTTGCAGTGGCCATTCTGACCACTGACTTGCTCCCAGGTGTGATTGACAGATAGGTAAGCACCTTCTCACATCACTCAGAACTTACTGGGCATGTATCCAGACTGCCTTTGTCCAGTCCCTTCCCCCATCGATCAGCTGGGAAAAGACTTGGAGAATGTTGCAGCTTTCTGACAGAGCTGTATAAATGGCATCCTATATCATCTAGTCTTCTTTCATTCCTTTCCGGTTAAACAATAACCAGATTATTTCAGTGGTATCAGTAATAAGTTGTTTAAGCATTCTTTAAAGAAAGCAACTTCTCTGGAATATGTCATGATACCTAACAGTGAATGACATTCTTTGTAAGCTTGGTATGAAATAATAACCAACTACTCCAGGACATATTCACAGATGATTATTATTTAATTACAAAGATTACTTAAATGTGTGTAATAATCTCTACTCTCTCTTGTTATTTGAAATTTTAACCTGGTAAATCATTGAAGCCATCATATTACAGAAAGCTTATATTCATGATTGCTTTAAACTTAAATATTTATAGTTGTGATTTTAATTTTTATTCAAAGCTTAACACCTCTAATGTATAATTATCATAATTACAAGGAGACAAGTCTTGTCTTAGATTTTAAGTTTCTAGATATTTAATCTGTTGTATTTCCCCATTTCATTTTTTTTAATCTTTATTGTTGAAAGTATTACATATATCCCCCTTTTTCCCCCCAATTGACCCCTTCTAACTCACCCCTGCACCCCTCCCCAGGCTTTCACCACACTATTGATGAATAAAATATGGTGTCTTCCCTTAAGAAATTCCTGGTCAATTGGGAGAGGAAGGCACATGAAAAAAATAAAATAGAGTGAGGTAATTGCAAAGATGATATAATCATCAGGTATGAAGGTAGGGAGAGCAGCTCACCAGGGGGCTGGCTGGAGTGTTTGACTCTTGCTATAAAATATGAAAAGGAGTGACTCTGGCGGAGCCGACAGGCTAATAGACATTATTTCTAGCTTCATGTACAGAATGGATGAAGAGGAACAGGGTAGGGAATGCAGAAGCAGAATGCTGTTTTAGAAGTAAACTGGGCTGAATCTGGATTTGAGTCAAGACACATTGTCAATATAAGCAGTTTACTGGCTGGTTTTAAGCAGGAAAGGGATGTGTTTAAGTTAATGTTGTCAAGTAAAATGCCAGGGGTGTCATGATCGTTTGGATCTAAGGGTTGCAGGAGAGAGAAGGGTCAAGACTACTAGGTTTCTAGCACAGGAAAAGAATCCATGGTTCTGCCTACTGAGGTGTGGCGATTAGAGAAGGGCAGTGTGTTGGGGCAGAGACACAGATGCGTGAGGTGACAGAGACATCACCTCTGTCTGAACATTAACTGAGTGCAATGCAAAAGTTGAAATTGCCTTAAAATAATCTAACTCTGTTTGATGATGACTATTTTTTGTTACTTCTAAATCATGAAAAGGAATAAAAACTAAGATTAATTTTTTGGTAAAAAAATGTGACAAAGTTGAAAGATAAAATTCATGCACAGGTCGTGACACCAGTAAATTAACACTTCTCTGATGTGGACAATTTAAAACTCTCCTGTAGTTCGGATTCCAATATAAAAAAATATAGTCACTGACCTCAAAGAATATGACACGTGTGAAAAATGTGGTTAAATTATGTTTGAAGATGCATAAAGGAGCTACTTCTAAAAATATTGCTGAAAAAGAAAAACATTAAGGAAATGCTTAAGTATTCTTTAGTTTTACCCATCAGATGACCCCAAACACTATACTATGTTTTTTTAATATTATTTAATGTAAATTGCTTTATTTAAATCTCTGCAGAGAAAATTTACTAGAATATATACATTAAAACATTACACTCAATATTGATCATATGCATAAAATCAAAATATTTATGAAATCATTTATCTTGATGCTTTATAATTTCAGGTGTACATGCACACACTTTATCAATTTTGCAACATGTTTCCAAATATATGAAAGCTGCATGATAAGATATAATATGAAATATTTTACAGATCCCAGGTATAGATAATTAGTAATAATGAAAGAGGTAAACTTACCATTCTTAGTAATAGCAGACCTTCATTGTCTACCCCTTCTGCCCTAAGCAACACCTAAATATGCTGTTGTTTACAGATATAATAATTTTCACCTGTGCTGGTTTCATTCAAAACAATTTTGGGTGTGTTATCCACCATGCCGATTCCTACATTTCCACGTTCAGTGAAGGAAAATGAATCTTTGGAGAAAGCAGTAGATTATATTTTACTAGGGGCCCAGTGCACAAATTCATGCACCTTGAAAGGAACTGTGGGCTGTGAGACTGCAGTGGGAACAGGGGTGGATCTTGGCCCATACTCCATGCCCCCTCCCGGCTCCTTGCACCATGCCCGCGGTCCCCTGTCTGCCAGCAGCCCCTCCCGCCGCTGCCGTCCCATGCGCTGACTGCGCTGGTTGCTTGCTCACGCTGACGATGCAGAGCAATTCGGGCTGGCGCCAGCAGCGGCTATGAGTGGCTGCTGCCCTGATAGCCCCTCAGGAGGAGGGAGAGGTGGAGAAGCCCTCAGGTGGCGATTGGGGCCAGCAGCCACTGCTCGCACCCACTGATGGTGCCAAGCGATTGGGACTGGCACCGGGCGCCGACAGCATGTGCAAGTGGGGCTGGCAGTGGATGTGAGCGGTGGCTCCAGCGACGGCTGCAGGTGCGAGTGGGGCCATTGCTGGCAGCGGGTATGAGAGGCAGCTGCTGGCCCTGATTGCCCCTCAGGAACAGGAGATAGTGGGGAAGCCCTGAGGGGCAATCGGGCTGGCAGCCACCACTCGCACCCACGATCAGGGCCAGCGCCAGCAGTGGGTACTTGTGGGACTGGCACCAGCAGCAGGTGTGAATGCCAGGCAGGACCACAGTGCGCGGGAGCAAAGAATTTTCAGTAGCCATCTGATGCTTTCCCTGATGACAGTAACCGGTGCCCTGCCTTGGTCTGGTGCCCCCGCTCACCTGCTCCACCATCCTGCTGCGGCTGACTGCCCGCAATGTTCCACGTGAGCCCCCTGGTGGTTAGCACACGTCATAGTGACTGGTTGTCTGGTTGTTCGGTTGTTCGTTGTTCGGTTTTATATATATAGATTAGCCTAGAATTTGCACCTGCATTTCTCTCTTCCAGTTGTCCTTTGGTCTTTATTTAAAAACCAACAGTGAAAAGTTGATCAATTGGGCTAAGTCCTCTTAACTATAATGTACAGGCAATGTCCTTGGAGACTGCTGATGAAGCGTGAGTCATAGCTTCGTGGGGTTTCCATCTGTAGAGTAGCCACAGAACCATTTCTTTCAGGCGGTGTACTTTTTATGATGTTAACCTTAAATGTTTATGCCACAGACATTCCTAATATTTTACTCTTGAAATTAGCAACTTTTCTTTTTGGCCTAACTTCCATAACACTGTTCCCCCTGCATGATGATGGTGATTTACTCTCACTTTGATTCTAATATTAATGACTTCAATTGTTAAGCTCTTCATTTCTTACTGAGTTGTAAGAATGAGTAACACTGCCTAGTGAAAAAAAATTCTTCATCCTATGTTATAGCCTTTGATCTTTTATCAAATATCTGTGAGGTAAAAACATGAGATGGGATTCCTCCCATTTCACTGATGTGGAAACTGAGTCATCAAGAAGGTGCTTCAAATCACAATGATAGGACAAAGTTGCTGACCCACAGGCTACCAAGGAGTTGGAAAAGGCACAAAAGATCACCTAAGAAGCCTTTCATGTGAACCTTAAGTCTTTCTTCTCTCATCCCACTGAGAAGCGCTCACTCACTGGAATGGCTCCATGTTCAGTTGCAAGCAGCTGGCCTCCTCTGAGGGCAGCGCGGGCCTTAGACCGCTCTGAGGATGACCACTCATGAATCAGAAATGTACTTCTTTTACACCTTCTCACAGCTACTGGAGTTCTGCCCTCTGACCAGGCACTTCTCCATCCATGTAGTATGGTCTTTTTCCTGGTTTCTGACATAGAGCTCCTAAAACCTTTGAAGTTTCTTAAGCAATTGTGTATTTTCTTTGCAATGAGATTATTCCCCTACAGATGGTGGGAAGGGGAACCAGGATGTTTCATGATTGGGGGTTGGGGGTGCTGGTGGCCAGAGCTACCAACCATGTGGTTAGAAGGTTAGAATTATCAGTCCACTCTCTGATCTCCAGGGAGGGGAGAGGGGCTGGAGACTGAGCTTAATCACTAACGAACAATGATTTAATCAGCCATGCCTACATATTGAGGCTTTAATAAGAATTCTGAAACTACCAGGCTAAGGGAGCTTCTGTTTGGTGTACACATTGATGTACTGGGAGGGCGGTGCACCTGGAGCAGGATGAAAACTCTGTACCATCTGTGCCCTGCTCCCCTTTCCTTGCTCTATGCATGGTTTTAATTTGGCCATTCCCAAGTTGTATTCTTTACTTCCTGAGTTCTGTTGAGTCATCCTACCACAGGAACCTCTGGATTTATAGCTAGTCTGTCAGAAGTGTGGGTAGTCCTTGGGACTGGGGACTATCCTGTGAAGTGAGGGCAGTTTTGTGGAATGAGTTCTTAAACCTCTGGGGTCTGTGCTAACTCCAGGTAGTGTCTGAATTGAGTTGAATTGGAAGATACTCAGTTGGTGTTAGAGAATTGGTAAGTATTGGAATAGTGTATTTTGTGTCAGAAATAAACAGACCCACTATGTTCCCTCCCAATGTTTGCTTTGTACTTTTTGTTATATGGGAATCCCTCAGACTTTTATGAGGCCTTCCTCTAGATCTTTCCCAGATTTGATATGTGTGCATAATTAAATTGGATCAGTAGAGTAAACCATCATATTTTAAGTATGTGGTTTTGTTCAATGGTTGTAATCACATTATATTTAAACTAGAGGCCTGGTGCACAAGTTCGTGCACCAGTGGGGTCCCTCGGCCTGGCCTGCAGGATTAGGTTGACACCAGCTCTCTGACATCCTCTAAGGGGTCCTGGATTTTAAGAGGGCGCAGGCCAGGCCGAGGGACTCCACTGGTGCATGATTTGGGGCCAGGGAGGGAGCTGGGAGAGCTGCAAGGCATGTCTGGCCCATCTCACTCAGTCCCGATTGGCTGGACCCCAGCAGCAACCTAACCCTCGCGGTTGGAACGTCTGCCCCCTGGTGATCAGTGCATGTCATAGCGAGCAGTTGAGTGGTCTTAGCATATCATTAGCATATTACACTTAGACTGGTTGAACGGATGATCGGACACTTAACATAATAGGCTTTTATTATATAGGATGTTCATTTAAAAACATATAGCAGCATATTTATCTGTCATCCAGAATGCTTGGGTGTTTTCTCCTCCATTTAGTCATAGGTGCATTACTTAGTATTGCACTAGGCAAGAATTTACAAAAATAGTCATTATGTGAAAACTATACCTGTACTTAAATGTGTTACAGATAGGTGGATGGGGATTGTAAAAATAAAATAATGTCTGTAATTAATAATTTCTGTACAGCTAAATGGTTAAAAATAAAGTCTGGCATTAAACTGCCTGAGTTCAAATTCTGGTTTTGCCACTTTTCAGTTGTTCAACTTTTACTTCACCCACTTTACTCTAATTTTGTCAACTGTAAAGTGAGGATAATAATAATATCTATATCATAATGTTTTGGTGAGGATTAAAAAAAATAATGCAGAACACTTAAGACAATACCTGCCTCAGTAAATTTTAGCAGCTATTACTATCATTATCACTGCTATGACCATTACAACTATTATTATTATGCTACTAATACACTTCTTTTAATCTAATTCATAACATAACATGGTCATATGGCTTATAAACTCTTCTAATCACATACTTACTTACAGCAAGCTATATCGGGGACGTGTGTTTAATCGATTGTGTTAATACACTAAACATTGTCATGATAAAAGAATTTTATGTACTCTCTTCTTAATTTTCTCAATTTTAAGGATCACAGGAAGGAGAAAATATGTACCACTCCTTGCAGACAGCACCCACTGCTTTTCACAGCTAGATGTTATGTGGTTACCCTCCTCCGATTTTCTGCTCTCTGCTAGGGAGCCCAGTTTTGGGATTAGATCTCAGAGTTCTGAGTAGCACCTTCCCCCCACAGCTGAGATATCTCTCTGGGATTTCAGTTGCTGTCTGTGGGTGCCTGGCCTGTCCTTTCGCGCCTCTGCCCCTCCTACCAGTTTCTCTGCGGTCTCCACCTTCAGTCTTCCGGTACCAGGGTTCTCTCCTGTGAGTTTTCCGTTGATTATTCCTGAATCCTTTCTATATTTCAGTTGTAATTCCAGCTTGTTCCTGGGAGCATGTCTCGTGCAGCATCTACCTTCTCTGCCGCCATTTTTAATCTCAAGAAATCTAATTTTAAACACAACATTTCCTAAATATGGTTTGTTCATGAGGTTTGCTGTAAATTTCATCTAATGTCTTTGAAACTTAATAATCCAGGACTTAAAAATTGAAAGTTTTAACAAGTTTACTGAAATTTACCTTCCCTTTATTATAATAAATTTTTTACTTTCTTATTGTAAGGTTTTTCACAAATATTTTGTTTCTAGAGTGTTTTACCTTTTATATATTATAATTTTGTCCTTTCAAGGCGTTTAATATACTCTTTTTCAGTCTCTGTAGAAATGCTGGAAAAGAATCTGAAGCAGATGGGAAGGCAGCTTCAACAGCTTGAGAGAGATTTGGAAACCTTTCCCCCTCCTGAGGACGTGCGTGATAAGTTTGTGACAAAGATGTCCATATCCTTTTGATATCTAAATAAATTACTAGTCAACTAGAATTACAAATTATTTAACATTTGAAATACATTTGCATAACCAGAGATCATTCTGTAGTACCACATTATAGGCTTAATCTTTACCTACTTGCAGGGAAATTTATCAGTGTTTATCATGAACAATACCGAAATGTATTCTATTGATTTCCATTTTTTCCCTTTTTATCAACTTGAATAATATTTTTTCTCATCTTTTCCCTTCTACATGTCCTTTTTCCTTTTGAAGTTCATCGTAGATTAACAGGATATGAAAACTCAAATTGAGGAAATTTGAATCTAACATGATGTGATTTAGATATTTTGAAATGTTTCAGGATAAAGACTATAAACTGGTGTGAGTAGTCAGCTTAATTTCAAGGTTTGGCCTATACTAAAAATTAACTTGTGTTCCAGAAACTTTACTATTTCCTTTAGAAATACTACATAGTTTTATAATCAAAATTGAGTTTGTCACAATCACTATTTGTGCAGATATTCTCCAAACCTAAAATAAAATTGACATACATACATACATATATATATATATGTGTGTGTGTGTGTGTGTGTACATACTTATAGAAAATTAATAGCATGAGGCTTGTATCCTGCTTAATTTAAGGTTTCTTTTGAATTCAATTATCTTTGGTTTTGCTAACTCTGTGGCTTAGTCTCTAATGAGTAATTGAAGTAATAAACTTTATTTCTTGAAAGTAATGTTGAGTTGCTTTGCAAACCATTCTGTTAAATTAGAGACTGATATCTTCTATGTTATAATAAAGTATTACTACTATGCATTATTAAAATTCCATATGGACTTCAGAATTCTACATGAAAGGATAACCCACTTTTAAAATGAGCTCTTATAAATAGACACTCCTGATATTTATTTTAAACTGAGTTACTTGAACTAAAATAACTACTTTTCCTCTTTCTATCTCTCCTGAGATTTGGCATATCACAAAATTATTATTTGGCTTGTCGTAGATTTTCTTGTATATACTTTCAGCTTAATTGTGAATTACTTCAATTTTAGCTATCTTTACTGGGGAAATATCATAAAAATGCACTCAGCAACAATCAGTTCTGACTAATGTATTTATTTCCTTTCCAACCTTTCCTACCTATCCAGTTTCTTTTTTTTTATAAGGCAGGGCACCATTATCACTCCACTAGATATGGTTGTCTTTTTAAAACTAAAAATGAAATATATATTTATCAAAAGTATATTTTGCAGTACCTTCTCATTTGGCAACATATGGTTTTCAAAACTAAATTTGTAAATTTTTTTATAGCACAGTTATATTAGTTTTACCGTTCTTAGCTTTTTTTCTCAATCATTTTTAACATATTAAAATATTCATATATGCCAGTTTATTGTAATCATTAAGTACTATTAAGGGAAGTGCTTATTATTGTTCTTTATAGATAGAAAGCATTTTAGAAAAGTTTTTGCTTGTATAGAGTCTTTGGTAATCCATTGTGAGTGTACTAATTATGAAGGTTGGATTTCTAGGACATATAACTGAAGATGAATTCCTGAGCTTAGAGTCAGTGTAGCAGAGTCATGCTCAGCAGATGATCTCTGGACCTATTAATACTTGTATTCGTATGGTACAAGAAGCTGACTGATGTCGCCTTCTTGAAAGGTATGCAACTCATAAAAAGTAACTAGCTGGAAATCAGAAACAGGAAGGATGATGCTTTGTTGGAAACAATTTTTTATTCTGAGTACAATTATACTCCATAGACATGAAAGCTACTATATCCTGTTGCTAAATATCACAACCTAAAAGCCTCTAATGAACTGATTAGCATTCATGTATCTCTTTGGAAGTTAGATATATGAACAGTTGGTGCACTTTGCTATTGACAAAGCTTATGATCATAAATACTCTTTGCTGAGATTAGATTGTACTCGTTTGCTTTTCCTCTTAGACATACTAGTTTCGAGGTAATTAAATTCATTCATTGTGAAGCTTTGTTTACTTTAATTAGGACTGACAACAAATCAGATCTTGAATATTAAATGCATTTATACAGATCTTACTAAAATGGCAAATTGTGAGCTGCTTAGATCTTAGAAAATGGAAGAATATGGAAATTAAAATGCACAATGAATAAAAATATATTTAAAATTTGGGTTATTAATGCTCAAACTTTGTTTTAAATTTTAGTGCTTATTAGTTGAAGCACATATCAAATGTGTGATTCCTCAACCAGTTCTGGAAGAACATGTGTATTATCCAAATTGTTAAGAATGCATTATTACATTTAATGTAAAAAAATAATATTTAATGTAAAAAAATAATAATTTAGTGAACTATTAAATAATCTGTTAATCAAATAGTCTTAAATTATGATATAATTTTGTTATAATAGGAAATTTTACTAATAGTGTTCAATTATAGTATACTTGAGGCCTGGTGCATGAAATTCGTGCACTCGTGGGTGGGGGGAAGTCCCTCAGCCCGGCCTGCATCCTCTTGTAGTCCGGGAGCCCTCAGGGGATGTCCAACTGATGGCTTAGGGGGGAGCAGGCCTAAGCCAACAGTCGGACATCCTTAGTGCTGCCACGGAGGCAGGAGAGGCTTCCGCCCCTGCGCTCGTCAGCCATGAGCCCAGCTCAGGGCTTCTGGCTGAGCAGCGCTCCCCCTGTGGGAGTGCACTGAACACCAGGGGGCAGCTCCTGCGTTGAATGTCTGCCCCTTGGTGGTCAGTGCATGTCATAGCTACCGGTCTGTTCGCTGTTTGGTCGATTTGCATATTAGCTTTTTGTTATATAAGATTGTAGTTTTATTTTTCCAGTACATGCTCTTTCTTTACATATACTACTTAATATAATATAAAAAAAACTGTTAATTTAGTACATTCTTTAAAGGCTTGCACAATTATTTTAGAGATAGCACATTGACTTTTTTTTTTTTAAAGAGAAAATTTAATGTTTTTTTATTGATTTTTTTAGAGAGAGAGGAAGGGAAAGGGATAGAGAGATAGAAGCATCAATGAGAGAGAAACAGCATCTATCTGCTGCCTCCTGCATGCCCTCTACTGGAGGTTGAGTGCTGTTATGTGCCCTGCCTGGGAATCGAACCAGTGAGTTCCTGGTTCCTGGGTCGATGCTCAACCACTGATCAACACTGTCCAGGGCACATTGACTTTTAATAATAATGATGTTACTTTCCAATTGCTAAGCCTGCTCAGAAATATAATTAGAGTTGAATAGTACTAGTGTAAATATTTGCTTGAAAAATATGTAACACACGTTCGAGGTGGGGGTCATTAATATTGTTATATACAAACTATCCTACCTAATAAAAGGATAATATGCAAATTTACTGTCACTCCATCACAAAGATGGCGGTACCCAGTCCTCTCAGCCTCACTGGAGTCCCCCAGTCCCTGGGGGGCAGCCGCTGAGAGCAGGCAGCGTGAGTGGCCTGGTGGAATGTCGCGGCGACGAGGCAAGCATTCCACCCCAGCTGTGGAGGGCCTCTGGGCAGCGTGCACAGAGCGGCCGGGGGTGAGGGGAAATACTTGCGTTGTCACCCCAGCGACAAGGCAAGTGTTCCGTGCCTGGCCTCGGATGGGCCTCTGGGCAGCGGGCACAGAGCGGCCAGGCCCCGCAGAGAGCTACTAGCGCATGGATTCGTGCGCAGGGCTACTAGTTATATTTGAGATAATATTAAATTTTGTATAACAAGTTACTTGACTCTTTCCTATGTTCTATTCTTTAAATTTATTGCAATCCTTTTATTTTGAACTTTCTTTTTATTGTTCTGCTATAGAGTGATATTTTAATCCCTTCTGATACTTCTATGAAGATGCTAAAACTATCTCAATAAATTCCTTGAGAGAAAGACATCTTATCTATATCTAACATTACATAAAGTACAGCATTTTTCAGGTAAAAGAATTCCGTACATTTTAATTTAATTGAACTATAGTTAGGAAGTAAAACAGAAGAGTGGAATGGATGAAAAGTAAATTTGTATAATACACAGTTCATTCGCAGGAGTGAAAAGTTGGGTAATTGTGTGATTTGTAAGAGCAGATTTTTCTTTACTTAAATTAGTCTGCTCTCTCTTTCCTTCTTTCTCATTTGTCATATCTTTTATTTAATCCATTCTTAATAAACTTGTAAGACTTGGGTTAAAATACCCTGCTCCTCATCCTCTGTAAATCTTCAAATATATATGCATCTTTTTCTTCTCTGCAGTCTTATTAAACTCACAAAGGTTATTACACAACTTAGCACTCACTGCTGCTTTACAGTCATGCCTCAGTTACTTCAGTCAATGTCACCTTCTTAGCCTGGACTTCCGTGGCTGCCCAACGTAAATTAGCCTGTGTCACTCTGTATAACATCACAAAACTTTTTCTTCATCATACTTATCACTGTCTGAATATCTCATTTATTTAGTTTTTTTATTATCTATCACTAGATTTCACAAAAGGAGGGACTTTGCTTATCTTGTTAACTACTGTTTTCCCTAGTGCCCAAAAGAGGGGAATACAGTGGAGTTCAGTGAATACTTAGAGATTGGCTGGCTGGCTGCCTGGGTACTTAAGAAGATGTATAAAAGGTATCGGACATATATGACTGATTGAAGCTGATCCTTATCAAATGTGTTAGTGGAAGTAATAGACAACTTTTGTGGGAAAGTACAATAATGAGGGCAAAGCATATACATAACCTCTGGACATAGGCAGTAGTGCAGTGAAGGCCTGGGATTTGGGAGCAGGGTGAAAAAATCAATGGGGTAAAAAAGAGGACTTCTGTAATACTTTCAACAATACAGATAAATTTTAAATAAATAAATAAAAATACACCTGTAGAATATATTAGTGCCAGGTAGTTTGGTAATGAGCTGTATTTGTTGACCAGGAGTTGAATCCTAAATCGTTGTCTTACTACTTAGTTGGCCAACACTATGTATTTGCTAGTCAGCACATGTGAACACAGATTTGCTTGTCAATGAACCTTTCAAATGGGACGATTACAGTCTTTCATATAGAAATTAATGAGAATTTGGCCTTTGTTCTAGTAAAGGAATAGAAAACAGATTTTACAAAAATAACAAGTGACTGAGTAAATATCAATATTTTTTAATGAATTTTATCAAATATTTATTTTGTCAAGAAGCTCACCTATTTCTCTAAAGCTCTATATAAGGAGCTGGGGGGAAAATAAAGCCTTACTACTACTAAGATGGGCATTACTTTTCTCTGCAGTTTAACAGTTGGCACAAGAACATCTACATTTGTTTTCTCTTTTGGCTGATGATAATGATGTGCTTTTGTTTTTTTTCCTGTCTGAATATTCCACCATCTCTTAATGAGTAGCCATCAGTGATGATGTAGAGACCCCATTAATGTAACCATTTATTCCATCCTATCAGACAATCATTTTAAACTTCTAAGAATTTGGCTCTTTCCAAAATTGTTTCAGTTTAATCACAATTTTATCATTCTCATTGGTAATTCCAATTATTCAAAGCTCTACTCCTTTGGGAGCAAATTGTTTTATCGATAACAATGATAAGATAATCCTATATAATAAAAGCCCGATATGCTAAGTGTCTGGTTTTCTGTTCAGCCAATCAAAACGTAATATGCTAATGATATGCTAAGACTGCTCAACCGCTCGCTATGACATGCCCTGACCATCAGGGTAGACGCTCCGACTGGTAGGTTAGCTTGCTGCTGGGGTCCGGCTGATCAGGACTGAGCGAGATGGGCTGAACATGCCCTGGAGCCCTCCCACGGTCCCTCCCCATATGGCAAACCTCCTGCATACCTCCCAGGCCCTGATCGTGCACCGGTGTGGTCCCCGGCCTGGCATGTGCCCTCTCACAATCCAGAACCTTTTGGGGGATGTCGGACAGCCAGTTTTGGCCTGATCCCGCAGGCCAGGCTGAGGGACCCCATTGGTACATGAATTCGTGCACTGAGCCTCTAGTTAACTTATAAAGCTCCCAAGTTTTAGAACAAGAGCATGTAATTTTAATGATTTTGACTCTTGGTCTTCTTTTCCATCACATTTTTAAATAGATTTATACTGTTTTGATTAAGTATGTCTAGGCATATTCCAAATATTTTATTAACTTTTGATTTGTCTCTGAAAATTTAAAAAAATGTTATTGGATAATACTTATAGCTGTAATTTAATCTGTTTACCAAATTGATTCTTGAGACTAGACATATTCCCAGGTTTTAGAATAAAATTACTAGGATTTGTGAAGTGCCTGTTTTAAAGCTCAAAGCCTTATAAGCAGTGATAGGGGCAGAAAAGTAGTAACCCTACAGTTAGAAACACCCATTGTAACAGGATAACCTGTTGTCCAGGTCAACAGCTGTTCAAGGACTCTCTTAGCTCTTAATTACATTGAGATTGTGTGTGTAAGAATGCATATATGTGCAGTCTTTCATCAGAATTGTGAGAAGGCCTGTTACCCTTCCCATTTAAGTTAAAAAAGGATGACACTAGGGTGAAATAAGTAACTGGCACCAGTGATGTTGTAGATGGTTAGACTTAATACAACTAAGAAGGTGGGGCACAGCATTAGAGAAGGAGCTGACAGAGGTGACCACACCCCAGAAATGGGGTAAGAACCAAGCACTACTAGGGAATGGGATTAGAAAGGAAAATTCACAACTTCATTACTTATGAGTACAATGGACTACAAATACTGTATGTATTCAGTGGAAAAATTATCGCTCATAGATGTAGAGAAGAAAGCTTCATGGAAGCTTAGTGAAGCCTTGAATGGTAGGTTTGGACCTGAAAAAGTAGATAGGAATTAAGAATACTATATAAATAATCCATGTGGATGCAGTGTCTATCTAGAACATAAATAATTTTAGGTGAGAGTTTATAGATTTAATAAACCAGTGTTGATTTCTGAACTTGTTAGTTTAAAGAAATTATTTCACTTTACAAATAAATCACCATATGTTCCATCTAATAGTTTCTGTATGTATGTTAAATGTAGTTTTTATTTACATCTGTTCATTTTACCTACAACATTTTATGGAATATGGATATTTCACAAGACAAAATATATGGAAACCTGTTCTGTGTGACTATATTGTTATAATTCCTTGTGATTTTACTAATTATAAGAAATTTTTGTTGCCAAAACCGGTTTGGCTCAGTGGATAGAGCGTCAGCCTGCAGACCGAAAGGTCCCAGGTTCGATTCCGGTCAAGGGCATGTACCTGGGTTGTGGGCACATCCCCAGTAGGAGATGTGCAGGAGGCAGGTGATCGATGTTTCTCTCTCTCGTCGATGTTTCTAACTCTCTATCTTTCTCCCTTCCTCTCTGTAAAAAATCAATAAAATATATATATTTTTTAAAACAAATTTTTGTTGCTCATCTAAGAATTAATAAAAGATACCACATATAAATGCATCATTCACTGGTAGTGTTATGATCTACATTCTAGAAAGTATAAAGGAGGCTTTTTTGCTATTCAGTTGAATATAAACTGAGCCACAAAAAGATCTATAGATTTTTTTAAGGCCATTAAAATAAATCAGCTCTTGCATTTTATTCAGACCCCATATATCCTATATAATAAAAGGCTAATATGCAAATTGTCCCTTCGACCAGGGGGCGGTGCCAGACCGCCAAATGCCAATAGCCCCTCCCCTAATCAGCCCCCTCCACCTTTATCGGGGATAGGGCTGGCTGGCCATCCAGCCAACCTCCCACATCTGCTCCCCCCGGCCAGCCTGGCCTGATCGGCCCTGATTGGGGTGGGCCAGCCAGACCCCACCTGTGCACGAATTCATGCATCAGGCCTCTAGTTGTAAAATACATGGAGCATAGTATGGAAAAAAAAAAAAAAACAGACATAGAAGAGCAATAGGCAACATGCGGACGTGGGTACTGAGTTGCCATAGTACCTTGTTGGGAGGTTGAGTTCTAATTACTAAAATTCTTCAGTGCCCCCTGGATTCACCAACTATCTGACTGTAGTGCTTCCTCTTTCTCCTTGGTCATATTCATTCATTCATTCATCTATCTCAAAGGGAAGGGCCTGGATCTGTTGCTTTATTTTATCCTCTACCAGGGGAATGCTCTGACCACAGGAAACATACCATTTTTGAAGTTGTGGAAAGTTTTTCATTTTTAGATATAAACCTTCCATTTTTGTTTTGCAATATAGAGGGAACTGACAGAGGTGACCGCACCCTAGAAATTCTTTGTTTCAATCTAGTTATTCTTATTAACTGGCTATATTTTAAAATTAAGTGCGCTGATGTCTGTTTATCCTTTTGTGTTAGAGACAGTAAGATGACTTCAGTAAGTTTGATTCTGTATGTTCCATTTATTTAAATGCCACAGTTTAAAGGAACCATATGTAATTATGATTGATGCGCTAAGAGAGTCACTTTTTTAGACAGTGATTTTGCTGCCTCAGCAATGTTTCATGCCACAAAGGAATTCTATGCTTTGTTTAGAAAATGTATTCTGATGCCACTGCTACACTCACATTTAGTCTTCTCTGTCTCATTGTGCTTTGAACTAAGTTGTCATAAATAAGTGAGAGAATAACATCTCTGTGTGTATGTATAATCATAGTTTGAACCAGGTAATACATAGGAGAAAGTATCAATTTTCCCAAGGATAAGTTGAAACATGAGTTTAATTTCATAAAATAACAAATTTTAAGTGTAATTCTTAAAAATTTATTTTTGATTGTCTTTGCAACACTAAGTAAAGCTTAAAATGAATAACCAGGCAATAAAATACCAAGTATTTGTATATATTCTAGATGCCATTCATTTTTCTAAGGACTTTGTGTGTTTAACTCATTCCTCACAACAGCCACATTAAGATAGTTGATATTACTATTATTCTCATTTTACAGGTGAGGACATTTTGGCACATAGAGATGAGGCATTTGTCCACAGGCATGGAAGTACCAAGTTTAGGAGTTAGAAATTGACCCCAGTTTGTCCAGTTGAACGGCTGTGCTTAATGCCTATGTTATTGATTTCACTACCATTAAATGTACTGTTACAACTGCTGAACTAGAATTTTAAATCATATCGCATGATCTGTATTATTTAGATGGCAAATTGGAAGAAAAATTTCCTTGAATTCAATTGTGAAAGAAATATTAAATGTATAAATATTTAACTATTCTAATAATTTTGCTTGATTTAATTAGAAATTGAATTTAAGATTTCATCACTGTACAGTGTAGATTGAATTGTAAGAATGGTTAACTTTTAGAGGTGATTTGGCATTTTGGAGATGTGTAATAGTAGCTAACAATTACATCAAAACATTGGACTTAGAGTTGTGTGTTTTTCTAAAACATTACTTTGAAATTTCAGAATTCTTTAACTATAATATACAGCTTTGTTATCAGTACAAAGGAACAGTATGAGAATCTTTCAAAGTTACATGAAAACATGGAAAAGCTATACCAGAGCATAATGGAATACTATGCTGTTGATGTGAAGAAGGTGTCCGTGGAAGACTTTTTGACTGACTTAAATAACTTCAGAGCCACATTCATGGTATGATAAAAATTTTAATTTGTTTTTTAAAAAGTATTTGTATCTATACTACCTCATCTATTAATACGTTTACTTCATCACTTCATTCCAATCCTGTTGTCTAGTAAAATCTACCTTTCCTGATGTTGAAAGTTAGCTTTAAAATTTCATATTTTAAATCTATTGAAAAAATGTGTGGTTTGTTCCCTTTTTGGCCTTCCCAACATTAAACTGTAATCAGAATTTTGATTAAAACTGTGACAAATTCTGAAGTTTTTCATAGAGACTCCCCTCCTGGCTGATTACAGAGCACTTTTGTAGTAAGTTTTTGGCTATGAATTTGTTTCTTTATACTTATGATCAATTTGTATTTTTGTGGTATAATTTTACCCAATTCCTTGCAGCTCTTATGAAGCTTTTTCCTCCTTTTCTTTTCTTAATGCATTGTACAATAAGCTACCTGCAGTTTGCTTTGAATGGATTTTATATTCTAGGGTTTTCTTTAGATACTTTAATAGGGAGGTCAGGTCTTTGATGTGCAATCCTTTCATTTAGGCATTAAAAAGATCTTTTGAAAAGTATTAGCTGATTAGATGGGGGAAAAGAACCACACATATTAAAATGAGAAGGCATTGTTGCCTCCCTAGGGAACTGGGGATACATTTCTGCAAAGAAAAAAATATGTTATTCTTAATAGATAGGTAAGTCATTTCTGTATTTCAGCAAATGTTGGTGGGGATTAAAAAGTTCTTGAAGTATAAAGAAAAAAACTGGATTTAAAGAATTAGGTCTTTTTTTTTTAAATCTCAGGACAACTATTACTGAATTTATTGGATTTGGTTATAACCACTGGGTTATGATTAGATAGCCTTTTAATAAAAATATTTTCAAGGAAAACTAGTCTCTCTGCATTAAATACACATTTTGCTTCTAGCTCTTATTTACTTCCTCCACAAATTCAAAGTGATTAAATTATTTTTTCATACCAGAAGGGAATTTGATTATTAAACATATTATGTGCCTATATATGTGCTGTATTATACTAATTTTTACAATGTTTTGTGAGGCAAATTGGCTTAGTGGAATTAGCAAAGGCTTTGCAGTCTGAAAGAGCTAGGTTTGGGTTGCGGACTAGTTACGTGACTATGAACACTAACCTTCCTGAGACTCAGTTTTCATATTTATAAAAGGGAATGTCAATTTCTTTCTCAAAAGGGTGTTTAAATATTAAACAGGATAATATATGTTAAATGTTTATCATAGCTTTTGGCACATGGTAGTTGATCAATAAATTGTTATTGAGTAAAGGATTAACTCAGCAAGCTTGAGGTACTCAAACCCTGAGCATTCCAAAGAAAGCTCTAGTCCAACGGTTCTCATCCTGTGGGTTGCGACCCCTTTGGGGGTCGATCGACCCTTTCACAGGGTAGCCTAAATACATCCTGCATATCAGATATTTACATTACAATTCATAACAGTAGCAAAATTACAGTTATGAAGTAGCAATGAAAATAATATTATGGTTGGGGGTCACCACAACATGAGGAACTGTATGAAAGGGTCGCAGCATTAGGAAGGTTGAGAACCACTGCTCTAGTCCTTGCCTGACTCCTGGGAGGTCACCTTGAAGCCCTTGGGATATCCTACCTGACAAGGGGTCTTTGTACCTAGGACCAAGCTAGATATTTTATGCTAAAAATGTGATTTATGGTGAATACCATATGTTTTTGTTTGTTTGGTTTTGGTTTTTTTGTTTGTTTTTAATCCTCACCTGAGGATATTTTTCCATTAATTTTCAGAGAGAGTGAAAGGGAGAGAGATAGAGTGAAACATCAATGTGAGAGAGAAACATAGATTGGTTGCCTTCACACTTACCCCATTCAGGGCTGGGGATCAGGTCTGAAACCAAGGAACATGCCGTTGACCAGAATTGAACCTGGGACCCTTCAACTACAAACCAAAGCTCTTTCCACTGAGCCAAACCAGCGAGGGCGTGAATACCTATTTTTGTTCACCTGAGGCACTGGGCCACAGTGTATCAGATGGTCTTCTATGGGCACTGGAGACTGAGTAGCTAAGGTCACTCATGCAGGAGGTGCATGCCTACTGGACTGTCCTCCCCAATAAACACTCAACACAAAGCTAGGGTGAGCTGCCCTGGTTGGCAATGTGCTTCATGTGTTGTCACACATCATTCCTATAAATATCAAACTCCATAGGGAGAGGACAGTGTGATTTTAATCTGTATCCTTTTGGTGTAAACAATAACAGTGGCTAGAACAACGTTTCTGAATTCTGTGAACCCTTCCAAAAAATGATCAAACTCAAGGCTTATCTTGGAGATCCCTGACACAATTATGTATAAAATTATGAAATGAATATATGAAATAATATCCATTATAAATATATAGATATATATTAGAGGCCCAGTGCACAAATTCATGCACCAGTTGGGTCCCTCGGCCTGGCCTGCGGGATCGGCCTAAAGTAGCTCTCCGACATCCCCCGAGGGGTCCCAGATTGTGAGAGGGTGCAGGCTAGGCTGAGGGACCCACCCATTGGTGCTGGGGAGGGACGCAGGAGGTTTGCCAGCTGGGGAGGGACTGCGGGAGGGCTCCAGGTTGTGTCCGCCCATCTCTATCAGTTGGAGCATCTGCCCCCTGGTGGTCAGTACACGTCATAGCATTATCGTGAGCGGTTGAGCAGCCTTAGCATATCATTAGCATATTACACTTTGATTGGTTGAACGGCCAACCGGTCACCCGGACATTTAGCATTTAAGCTTTTACTATATAGGATTTTTATGAGCCAGACATTTTCCCATTTGTCTTACTTACATATATTATCTCAGCCAATATTTATAATAACTATCCATCTCTTCACTGTTACCACCTCTTTGTGGCAAATGAAGAAACTGAGGCACAGAAACTGAACATAGCTAGCTCAGTGTGACATAGGTATAAAATGCCAGAACTAGAATTTAAACTCATGCAGTCTTCCTCCACATCCCCTGCTCTTAAATGCTATGTCATGCTGTCTCCTATGTTCTATAGCTTGTGTTTTGTTTTACAAATAAGAACATTTGCATTTGGAGGGAGACCAAGTCCTTATTGTAAGTAGTGGGAATTGGGATTTGAATCAAGGTATAATTCCAGTCATCCTGAAAACTGGTAGGATTACAGAGTTTTGGTGTTCTGTGGGTAACTTGGCATTTCTGTCATTAAGTGGTGGGCAGAGGGAGAAAGTAAATGTATGAATGAACAAGGGTTCAAAAAAAGAGGGTAATTGAGTGACAACTATACTTTACTGTTTCAAAATTCAGAGGGTCCTAGAGGTAGCTGCTATCAGACAATACACACTCCTATACACACTGTAAATTTAAAAAATTAGAGCTAAATATTTTTTAAAACATTTTTTATCTAAATGAATAATTTAGAGAATAAATTTTTCTTTAGAATGAAAATAAGCATAAGGAAGACTGGAAAGGAAGTACAATTTTTCACCCATTTTATTCTTCCTTTCTTTTTGGTTTATACAGTTATACTGCTGGAATTTTAGACACTGTGTCTTTAAAAATACCGCAGTGTCCATATTAACAGAAAATTTTCACAAATAAATAAATTTTCAAAATTTCTGATGTCTTATGTTGCTACTTAATTTTATACTATTCAACTTTGTAAACCAAGTTAACTTTAGTGAGCCACCGTGAAAATATTAGATCTGGAACTTTAATGTGTTGAAGGTCTTTCTGGAAAGCCACATTAATATAATGGGCAAAAAGTATATTTTCTTTTTGGGGTTTCTCAACTGGAAATTTATTTGCCATCATCATTGTTTCAACAATCTATTCTATGCAGTATGATCATAGGGAATGATTTTTATTTAGAACTATTGATCAACTTTCAACAATAGGAAATAAATTTACATTGTAATTTTACTTCACTTTTTTACTATCATCTTCAATAGGACAAAACCAAAACCAGTGGCTAGCGATTGAGTGTTTGTTTGCTTCTTGCTAGAGCTGGTGCTAGTGCTTTACATGTCTCTCACTTGGTCTTCACGCAGTTCATGAGAAGTACAGAATTTACCCTTGAGGTTAACTTAATTGCAGGGCAGAGAACCTGTGTGTTTGCATAGGCCCTACAGAATTGGTGGAGGCTAGGGGAGGCCTGCCTGGCTGCAAAGCTTGGGCATTTTTTCCTTTAAACATTCATAATACATTGCTGCTCAGAGCATTTGTAAGTAAAGTCAAAATGTGATTTTTAAAGTGTTTTTTAATAACTTACTAGAGGGAATCAGCACAAGGCATACATTATTTCCTCTTCTTTTTAAATAACTTTCTGTATACATTGATGGATTCATAATAGAAGAATGCTTGCCAGTCTGCTTTTATTTCAAAGCCTAAAATGTTCTCTTTTAAAATTAGAGGCCAATTAATGGCGGGAGTGAGGGTTAAGGTGAGGGCTAAAGAGTGGGCATCATTCTGTAATAGATTCTTTTTCCTTTAGGACTCATGTGAAGCATAAAGTTCAATTGGAGGTAATAGGTTGAAATACTTCACCTCACTGTATAGGCTGAGTAAACGTGTGACCTACCAGGCATCCAGCTTCACCAAATAAAGTTCATGCCATTAGTTGTACAATGTTGCATAACAATAATAATCATTTTCAACTTGTGACTGGGTTTAGACTCATTATTACATGCCATTACCAGTGTGCCTGTTATTAATAGGGATATCATTCTTCTACAGGGTGAATTGAACTCACTCAGAAATTTTTGTTGGATCTTGCTAGATACCCCTTCTCTTTATTGTATCCAACAGCTACAGCATGTGGATGTTTGTCCTTTGAGTATAAACCTAATTTTGTGTCTTTCATTGATCACTGTGGCCTTGAAGCATAATGCATGTCCAGACCCCTCTTTCCCATTCATATTCATGTTAGAGAATTTTGCTTAAACTGCTCCTACACATAGGCCTGAATTGCATGGTTTCTTCTTTAACACTCTTGTTTCTAGTCCTGATGATGCTTCCTTTATTGTCATTGAAAGTTCTTTTGCTATAACCAGAGTTGTTAACACAGTGCAACAGCACTCTTAACTCCTTAAGCAAATGTCATCTGGCACCTTATTTATTTTGCTTAACGATCTCATTTTAGAGAAATACTTAGGTATGCTTTCACCTCTTAGGACTCCTTTGTTATCTGTCCCCTTTAGATAACATGTTTGAAAACAGTTTCTCTACCAAATTATATACATTAAAAATATACCATTTTTCTGTTTTAATTAGACATGTAACTGCTATGTAGACCCTCAGAGTTTTTAATTGCATACATCCCCAAATAGAATTGATGTGATTACACGAAAGAAGTCAGACTTTCTAGTTCATGTAACTTTTTTCCCCCCTGAGCACATGAAACTTTTCTGTTTTAAAAATACTAAGAAGGATTATGAGACATCTTTATAGTTTCTAAGACCCTGTATATCTGGTACCCCACTTTAGGTTTAGGTTTTCAATGGCAACAGAAAGCAAACCCTGCTTAAGAGGGATTACTATTGTACATACAAAGTGGGAGCCTTATATAGTCTTTTTTTTCTTTTTTGCCCCCTAGGTTTAGATATATAAAAGTGCTAAAAACTTTGCAGTTACTTTCTAGTTCAAGAAGTCCAATCTGTCCCTCCCTGTGATTCCCACATATATGCCTCCATCTGAACTATGTGTAATGATAAAGAAAGAATTCTGATTTCTTCCCATCTTAAGTGACTTATGAATTCCAACTAGAAGCCTCATCCTCTCTGTTTTTGGTAGTGATGTGTTGCTCTCTACCTCATTATTGGATAGACAGCAGTGGCTGAGGGAACAGGCTCTGGCATCAGAACACCCTGGGTGATATGACTGGGGACAAGTTACTTTACCTTGCTCTGCCTCAGTTTCCTATTAAAAACAGCATGTGTTTCTTAGGGATGTTACATTTTGAAGATCAAATGATATTATGTACATACTAGAGGCCCAGTGTATGAATTCGTGCACCAGTGGGGTCCCCTCGGCCTGGCCTGCGGGATTGGGCTGAATGTCTCTCTGACATCCCCTGAGGGGTTCTGGATTGCAAAAGGGTGCAGACCAGGCCGAGGGACCCCACTGGTGCACAATTGGGGCCAGGGAGGAACGCGGGAGGTTGGCCAGCCAGGGAAAGACTGCAGGAGGTCTCCAGAGCATGTCCAGCCCAACTCAGCCTGACCCCACCAGCAAGCTAACCTACCGGTTGGAGCGTCTGCCCCCTGGTGGTCAGTATACGTCATAGCAGGTGGTTTAGTGGCCTTAGCATGTCATTAGCATATTATGTTTTGATTGGTCTAACAGCCGACCGGTCGACCGGAAACTTAGCATATTAGGCTTTTATTATATAGGATACTCTCAAAATTAGCTCCCTACACAAAATAGAAGTATAGTGATTTTCACCTTTCCCAATCCTATCTATAGGGAATATGCTAATTGACCCTCACACTATGGCAAAAATGGTGGCGCCCACAGCCAATAAGGAAGGAATATGCTAATTGATTGCCCTTCCCTCAAAGATGGTGGCATCCACAGCCAATAAGGAGGGAATATGCTGATTGACTGCCACACCCTCAAAGATGTCGGTGCCCGCAGCCACAGATGGCGGTGCCCAGTCCCCTCAGCCCCACCAGGGAGGCAGGTTCGTGGCAAGCTCTGCCTCCAGAGTCCCCCAGTCCCCTCATCCCCCCATCCGCCCAGGGCCTGCTTGAGGTACAGACAAGCCTCAGATGGCGGCTTCCCAGCCACCCAGGCCACCCCAAGGCTCAGGTAACCAGGGCCGGCCGAGGCTTGTGCTGCCGGCAGTGGCAGCAGCAGATGTATGATGGGGAGTTGCCTTCCCCTGATCACTGGGTCACCTCCCACCCCTGAGGGCTCCCGGACTGTGAGAGGGGGCAGGCCAGGCTGAGCCACTCCCCCCCCCCTCGTGAATGAATTTTCATGCACCGGGCCTCTAGTCTATAATAATAAAAGCATAATATGCTAATTAGACCAGATGTCCTTCTGGATGACCTTTCAGACAAAGCTGGGGCTGCGAGGGAAGCCCTGGTCCCGGCAGTGGGTGGAAGGAAGGCCTACTCTTGAATGAATTTTGTGCATCTGGCCTCTAGTTCATTATAACAAGGAAATATTTAAACTATGTTATACTTTTTTTAATTTTATGCTTTTCTATAGAATACTTTGAGTTAAATAAATAGCTACCTATTTGTAATCAGTAGTTCTGTCTTTAGGTTACTTCTCTGAAATCGTTAGAGTTATGTTTTATCTAGTTAGATTTGTTGTTCATGCTATTTGCAAACTTTAAGTTGATTTTTGGTTCATACAATTGAAATAATGCTGTGTAGTGAACAAATGTAAAATCAATTATAACTCATTTAATCTTGTTTCGTGTTGATCAAATACAATTTATTCTTCTTCTGAATATTCAAATTAAAGTGGTGATTTGCTAAACAAAAATGAATTTATTCACTGAGAGGATATTTTTAGGGTTTTTTTGTTGTTGTTTTTTTATAAAGAGGACAGCCAGAACAAAACTCATTTTGCCAAATCATTTTAATGTAGAAATTTGATGCTTGTCAATTCTAAATGTAATTTTTAAGGACTACTATTTAGACCAACTAGGCGAATAACAGGAACTCCAAAGCACTAGCATTTTCTGTGTATTCCTTATTTCTTGGAAAATTATGTAAAAGTCCTGTGGTTGGATGTTGAGTCAACTTATGTAATTACTAGAGGTCCAATGCACGAAATTTGTGCTCTTGTGGGGGTCCCTCAGCCCAGCCTGCACCCTCTCACAGTCTGGGAGCCCTTGGGGGATGTCTAAGCTGGCAGTCGGACATCGTTAGTGCCACCGTGGAGGGGGGACAGGCTCCCACCACCGCCACTGCACTTGCCAGCCGTGAGCCCAGCTCAGGGCTTCTGGCTGAGCGTCACTCCCGCTGTGGGAGCGCACGGACCACCACGGGGCAGCTCCTGCATTGAACATCTGCCACCTGGTGGTTAGTGCACGTCATAGTGACCGGTTGTTCCGCCGTTCGGTCGATTTGCATATTAGTCTTTTATTATATAGGACTAGAGGCCTGATGCATGAAAATTCTTGCACTGGAAGGGGATCCCTCAGCCCGGCCTGCCCCCTCTCACAGTCCGGGAGCCCTCAGGGACGAAAGGCAACCCAACAATCAGGGGAAGGCAATACCCCATCACACCTCTGCTGCTGCCACTACCGGCAACGCAAACCTCGGCCAGCCCTGGTTACCTGTGCCTCGGGCGGCCCTGTGCAGCTGGGCAGCTGCCATCCAAGGCTTGCCTGTGCCTTGGGCCGACTCTGGGCAGCTGGGGGGCTGAGGGGACTGGGGTACTCCGGAGGTAGGTGCATGGAGCAGCCAGGCCCGCCTGGATGCGGGCCTGTCCTTGCCATGTGCCTGCCTCCCTGGCAGGGCTGAGGAGACTGGGCACTGCCATCTTGTGGCTGTGGGCACCGCCATCTTTGAGGTCGTTGCAGTCAATTAGCATATTCCCTCCTTATTGGTTGTGGGCACCGCCATCTTTGCCATGGCTTGAGGGTCAATTAGCATATTCTGTCATTATTAGATAGGATAATAGAACATATTTTCTATACTTGCTTATTCTAGTGAGCTTATGACTTCGAAGTTGTCTTCATTGTTATTCTGAGATCATACTTGGAGGTACAAAGCTCCAAACTAGAGTAAAATACATATTCTAAATATAGGATCTTTTTTCTTCTGATCTTTGGTATCTGTTTATTTAAGGAATTGATCAATGCCTGGTGGTGAATATATGCAGCCTTGAAAATTAATTGCTAGGTTCTTCTAATCTTTATTCTTTAGACTTGTCACAATAAAAACACACCTAGACTAATTGGCTTAATTTTTCTCTCTAGTGATAAGATATATATTTGCTATACATTGCTCAATGGGATAATAGATGCATTTGACTGACAGGTTCTATATTACTAAATGACTGATAATTTGTATTTTCCTTTTACATTTTAAGTATTTTGTTTGTTCCCTGAAATGATATAGGAAAAGGTAAAACTGGATTATTCTAATACAATAATGAGGGCAATGATTGATACCAAAGAGAATTCAACTGAATAACTGATGCATAATCATAAGTAGATTAATCCATGTTATTGAGAAAATAACAGTAAACTTAGATGCCACAAGCAAGAATGAATAAAACGACATATTCTTTGCATATGAGATATACTGGCCTTCATTTCCACATTGCAAATGAGAGAGAGAGAGAGAGAGAGAGAGAGAGAGAGAGAGAGAAAAAGGAAACACTGTTGTTTTAAGGCTTGTCATGTTTTAAACATTACCAGGTTCTCATGGAATATTTTAGGGCTTTGGTTGCATATTTTCTTTGAACAGGTGATTAGCAGTAGCTAAAAAAGTGCTGCCCTATCACCAAGCCTACATTAAAGCACTGTTCTTTATGCCTGCCATCTTGTGCCTACCTGTGCCTCACATTTGAGAGTAAAGATAATATTTTTATAGTATATCACTTCAGAACACAATGGAAAAGAATACATTTAATAGGAAATGAAGTTACACTTTGGAAAAACTTTAGTTGTGAAATTTCATACTTTATTAAAGAAGTTATTGACTAGGTTGAAATATTTCATTTATTTGAGAATTTTACAAAGTGTTTGAAGGAATTGCAAACAAACATAATATAGTGATGAAAGGTTGGTAATGTTAAGTCCCTAATAGGCTAATAAGTAATTTGTTGGTTCATCTGAAACTGACTTTACAATAAAGAGCAATTTGAAGCTGAAACAGTTTAACCATCAGCATCTGCACATCCTTTGGGACATTCTTAAAGGGTTGTATTCCATTTTCATAAGTTTCACGGTCATCAAATGTTTAACTTATAGCTCCTTGTATTGAATGTTAAGATGATGAATTGTTTGTGCCAGTGTATAGTATATCGTGTTCTCCAGTTCTCACTGATAGCATTTTTTATTGAATTTGGCAATACCAGAGAGATTAATTTGATTAATTTGTATGTCATCTAGATTTCTTAAGTCTCTACCTTCTTATTATTGCAAATAGGGGTTTCTAAGAATAAACTTATTTTCCATTGTTTATAATCCAATTTTTGCACGTGGAGAGAAACTTTATATTTAGTTACAAAAGAAAATACTTTTAATGGAAAACAGATGAGTAGATCTCATATTTTTTATTTTTTTAAAGATTTTTTTTACTGGTATTAATTATTTAAAAATATTTTTTTTATGTTCCAGTATAGGTATATGTATAAGAATACAGGCGTACATTTTTAAGGTTTATAAAAAGTATCTTCTGTTTTTTCCTAAAAATGTTGTCATCAGGAATTTTTAGAAAGCATTAGTATGGTTGAGCATTGTCTCTTATCAAGGTGAAGACAACTCCTAACAAACCATTTAGTGGGAATGTGTTGGATTCTAATGTAGCTGTTTAATTTGAGAAAATTAGCCAGTGTCTTCATATTACCTAACATCCATCCATCTGGAAAGCGTGTGGATTTAAATTTGCTTTGTAATGTTATTTTAGAGACTTGAGACAAAATTGAAAACTTAGGCAAGAAGAAAAGATTTTTGAGTTTAGTGAAAACTGTACTAAAGAGATTCCTGGCTTACATAGCTTAACTATCCATAAATGTTTAAAGAAATATGTCTCTGAACAAGAAGACATTTATAGCCCTGGCCGGTTTGGCTCAGTGGATGGAAGGTCAGCCTGCGGACTCAAGGGTCCCAGGTTCGATTCCAGTCAAGGGCATGTACCTTGGTTGTGGGCACATCCCCAGTAGGAAGTGTGCAGGAGGTAGCTGATCGATGTTTCTCTCTCATCGATGTTTCTAACTCTCTATCCTTCTCCCTTCCTCTCTGTAAAAAATCAATAAAAAATGGTGTGTTTTTTTTTAAAGACATTTATAAGCTATCAACATTTTTTATACAATGCACTAGATTTCTAAGTTATAGAAATATACAGGATATTATCATATGTTAAAAAATGTTGAGTAGGATAGTTGCTGTTTAAGTAGTCTAAGACCCAGTGATAGAAATGATGTATGATCAAAAAGTCAGTATCAATGGAAATACTTTCATTTTTATATTTTATTACTATGTTATAAAGTAAACTAATGTGCTCTTCAAGTAGGCATATTTGAAATATAGACTATTATGTTTTTGTTTTTTTTAGGGGAGGGCAATGTGCACACTTAATTTTTTATATTTTAAACTTTTTGGGGAAAATAAAACAACCATTAATTGTATTATTGGGCAATGTTTCAAGTTAATTTATCAGGAATGTTTAATTTTAAATGCAAGCAATACTTTGGGGGAAGTGAACACAGGAAACTAAACTAATTCTTTTTTAGAATAAAATTTCACAAAGCATATTAGATTTAAAAGTATCCTAAACAATGCTTCTATAGATATATGTAAATTAAATCTTTAGAGGTATGAAGCTAGACTTGAGGTCAAGAGTACATCTTGCCTTCCATATTTAATTCACCTCTGTACCTTCCCTGCCAATTAATCCAGCAGTATTGGGTGAATGCTTTCACAACAGCACTACTTTATTAAATCAATGTAAAACCGTATTCCAACATCTTGGAATGGAAAACATTGATATTCTTATAGGAACTATGAAAATCGGCCCTTCCCCAATATAATAGACATATGTATGATTGGTGCATGTTAGAAAGTGGCTTTCCTTGATGTATTTCCCAATATATAATTATATGTTTAAGACATTGATTAATGATATCATAGTAATAATGAAAAACATATAAATTAGTAATAATATAATAGCATTAATATACATTGATTAATGATATCATAGTAATAATGAAAAACATATAAATTAGTAATAATATAATAGCATTTAAAATAATAATTGTTAACATTTATACGGGGCTTACTATGTGTCAACAGTTCTGTAAGTCATTTAGCTGTATTAATTCACTTAATTCTTATAATATCCTCATAAAATAGATACTATTTTGTCCATTTTACAGAAGAGTAAACTGAGACACAACTCACACAGGTATTTAGTACCCAGTGAAGATTCAAACAAAGATAACATGTCTCCAGCTTTCCTCCTCCTAAATAGTATACTTTCTAATATGCAGTGATTAGCTCATATAGATTTTTTAAAATATCTGGAAGTAGTGAAATATCATACTTACTGTATTTTTTAAGACATTCTTGATTGTCAGTTTAACAAACTTTTTTTCAGTGCTTGTCCAGGACTGATCTTATATGTCTGTCCAATGTTAAACTGTTTACTTTTGGATCCTAAAACACATATAAGACACCCAGGAAAATATATAGTGCACAGAACTGTCTCATTATACAAAAGTGTTTAAGCATTAAAGATCTACATGTTGGCTGACTTTCAAGAGAGCACCCTTTTAGGACTGCTTAACATGATATGGTGATAGAGACTCTTTTAAAGATCCATCCTGAAATAGTACAACAAACTATTTAAAACATGGCTGTCTTGTGAGAAGGTCAGGGAAATTCCCAGGGCAAACTGGGTTTAAGAGAAAAAGAACAGAGCTGAGACTTGATTGTTGAGCATAGGTACACAAAGGAGAAAGCCAGGTTTGCCCTGGGATGCCAAGATCAAGAACAGGGTGAGGACACTGATAAGACAAATGTGAGACAAAAGGAAACTAAACTTATCCAGGTTAGAAATGACCCTTCATTACTTTCAGAAGCAAATTCAAAGCTTTATGCAGGAGGCAATTACAATTTAGGTTCTCAAGATTTTCAAAAATTACGCTTAATCAAATAACAGCACTTAACCCCAATCAACAAACATACAGAGAAACAAGGGGCTGAATGGTGAAATGACCAAGACAAAAAAAACAAAGCAAAACAATAGATAGAAACCCACATGACTCCAGATATGGAATAAGATGTGAAATGTTTGACAGATGAAATTAAAGAGAGAGAAATAAAGAAGAAACTACCAAAGATGACTAAGCATGTTTGACAAAGAACCTAATAGAACTTAAGGAAATGAAAGCACGATACTTGAAATTAAACAATGATTATACTCAACCAAAGGGAAAAAAATGGTGAATTGAACAATAGATCTAAAGAAATTGTTCAGAATGCAGTCCAGGGAGACAACACAATTGGCAGTGTAAAAGATTTGTTAAGAAATATAGAGTATGAGATGGGAAGACCCACCACTTGTATAATGAAAGTCTCAGAAGGATAAGCTCAAAAGAATGAATGAAAGATATTATGAAAACTGATGGCTGTGAATTTTCCAGATGAAAAGTCTGGAAGTACAACTTTTATCAAGAGAGATAAATAAAATTCACTTGAAAAAATATTGTAGTGAAACTGTGACTACTAATGCAAGTGATTTCTCATAAAAAATGGAAGCCAAAAGAGAGATATCTTCAAGTGTTGAGAAAAAAACTTGTTCCAATTTGGGATACTCAGCAAAACCACTTTATGGAACAAGTGAAAAATTAAACTATTTTTGAATAAACAGAAGAGGGCATTTTCCACAAATATCCTTACCTTACTGCAGTGGTTCTCAACCCTCTGGCCCTTTAAATACAGTTCCTCATGTTGTGACCCAACCATAAAATTATTTTCGTTGCTACTTCATAACTGTAATGTTGCTACTGTTATGAATCGTACTGTAAATATTTGATAAGCAGGATGGTCTTAGGCGACCCCTGTGAAAGGGTTGTTCGACCGCCAAAGGGGTTGCGACCCACAGGTTGAGAACTGCTGCCTTAAAGTATCTTCTAAAGCAGGAATTGGCAAACTCTTTAAAGGGCCAGCTAGTAAAAATTTTAGCTTTGCAGGCCACACAGTCTTTTACAACTACTCAGCTGTACTGTAGCAGTGCAAAAGCAGCCATAAGCAGTATGTAAATGAGCGTGTGTGGCTATGTTCCAAGAATACTCTATTTACCATAACAGGTTGGCCCACCAAGGACTATAGTTTGCTGACCCCTAGTCTGAAGGATATATGTAAAGAAGCAGCAATTCCCTTGCCCCTGCCTTCAAAGAAAGGTTTGAGAGACAACAAGACATATGCACCATGAAACTTAATGTAAAGAATAAAGTATAAAATGAAACAATGTGTAGCTTGTTTTGTAGAAATAGGAGACGGCTTAACTATTGGACAACTTAGTTAAATAAATTGAAAGAGATTTTTGAAGGTCAGGTCTTTTATGTTCTCTGTACATACAAGAGGAGGAAAGCAGGTAAAGATATAATATTTAGGCCTCATTAAGTTGTTAATTTATGTGATAAAATTACAAGGATGCCTAGTAAGAGGATAGACATATCCAGTAAAAATTCCAGTCTTTAAGGGGAGAAATAGAGCAAGAAAGACATGTAACTAAATAAAAACAGGAGAAAATAAAAGGAGCATACGGTAGATAAAACGGCAAATAGAAAGAATGATGTAAGGTGGTGGGAACAATCCAAATAATAAAAGGCTAATATGCAAATTGTCCCCTCGACTGGGAGTTAGACCAGGAGGTGGGGCCAGCCTGCCAACCCCCCGCGGTCCCTTCCCCCTGCCAGCCCCACACTCGATCGGCCCCCCACATCCCGATCAGGAGCGGGGCCAGCTGGGCAACTTCCTGCATCCCCTCCCCGCAGCTGGCCCGGCCCAATCATCTCTGATCAGGCTGGGCTGGCTGGACCACACCCGTGCACGAATTCGTGCACTAGGCCTCTAGTATTTTATAAATCACAATGTAATTTTTAAAAATATTTTATTGATTTTTTGCAGAGAGGAAGGGAGAGGGATAGAGAGTTAGAAACATCGATGAGAGAGAAACATCGATCAGCTGCCTCCTGCACACCCCCTACTGGGGATGTGCCTGCAACCAAGGTACATGCCCTTGACTGGAATCGAACCTGGGACCCTTCAGTCCGCAGGCCGATGCTCTATCCACTGAGCCAAACCAGTCAGGGCAACAATATAATTTTTTAAAGACTATAACATTGGACAAAAAGCAAAGTCTAGCTTTATGCTTTTTGATGCCTACCTATAAATTCAAGAATACAGAATAGTTTGCAGTGACAGAACAGTTAATGAAATACAAGGAAAAAATTAATCAATAGAAAAAGGGAAACTATGTTAAAAACAAGTAAAGTAGACTTAAGACAAGGAACTATTACTTCAAGATGATAGAAAATGTAATTCACCAGAAAGGTACAATTTTAAAGTTTGCATGTGCATAATAACATAGCACCAAATAATCATGTAAAAATGATAAACTCTAGAAATAAATTGACAGAGTCAGCATTATATTGGGAAACTTCAACAAAGTCCTCTAACTTATTGGTAAGTTAGAAAAATATTAAAGACATGGGAGCTGTAAACAATTAAATTAACTGACTTAATTTTATTAACATACAGAACAGCACTCTGCAATTAAAAAACATATTCTTCTCAGTCACAAGTGGAACTTTTGTTAGATTAATCATATACTACAGATCATGAAAGAGATCTTGATAACATGAAAGAGATCTTGATAACTAAATATCAGCTTCATGCATTGACCACAATAATAACATGAAGTTAGAAAGAAATCAAACAAGGATGAAATTTAAACTTCTATTTTGAACATTTTGAAAAACACATTAGGGCCCTGCCGGTGTGGCTTGGTGGTTGAGCATTGACCTATGAACAAGGGGGTCATGGTTGATTCCTGGTCAGGGCACATTCCCTGGGTTGTGGACTGGGTCCCTAGTGTGGGATGTACAGGAGGCTGCTGATCAATGTTTCTCTCATCATTGATGTTTCCATCTCCCTCTCCCTTCCTCTTTGAAATAAAAAAAAAGATTATCAAAAAAAGACACATATTAGGTGTCAAGGTAGAAATCATAGAAAAAATATAGACCTGAACAATATTGAAAATACTCCACACCAAAATTTGTGGGATGAAATAATAGTGGTATAAAGAAATTTATATCCTAAGTGCTTATACTAAAAAATCAGAAAGGATGAGAATTAACAAGGTAAGCATCTGACTTTAGAAATTAAAAAGGAATTATATAACTCTAGAGAATAAAAGGAGGAAATGAAGAAGAAACTGACTTAAGAGGGAAGTTTTTAAAAGCCAAAATGTGGTTGGTTTGAAAGGACAAGTTAATTGGATAAACTTCTGAAAAAAATCAAGAAAAAATAAATAATATTGAGAATGTAAAAGGAATATGAAGACAGATACAGAAGATAGTAAAGAGATAAGAGCATACTACAAAAATTTGTAGGCCAGAATTGGAAAAGTTGATGAAATAGGTAAGTTCCTAGAGAGAAAAAAAAAATTACATATTGAAATTGACTTTAAAAGAACTGGAAAGCTTGAATAAGCCTACAGCTAATTTTTAATTTGATGACATTTCAAATCTGGCAAACTAAATACTTGGCCCAGAAAGTTTTACTGTTGTTTTACTACATTTTAATGAAGTGATTATTACAAACTAATAGAGTGTATAAAAAATACATTATGACCAAATGTTCAAAAAGATAAATTCTTCAGTTACAAGTTGAGTTTATCCCAGAAACGAAAGTTTGGTTTTATATTAGAACTAGAGAACTAGTGCATGGATTGGTGCACTGGTGGGGGGCATGGCCTCTGGGGATCAGCCCACTGTGGGAGCGCCTCTCATCCTGGTCAGCTAAGCGGCCTTGGACCCGCCCTCTGAGCGGCTACTGAATGAGGAGATTAGTCTGAGCTGATATTTTGGGGTAATGTCTTGGGTAAAGGCGTGTTCTGTGTCCTGGAGGAACCTGGCAAAGAGCTTTGCACCCCAAAGCCACTCGGTGAATGTCCTTGATGTGTGATGCCAGGTTGGTGGCACCATCAGGGATGTTCAAGGCAGCCATGCTCCAGGATCCTCAGCCATCAGGACAGCCTCCCCGGAGGGTCCTCAGTCACGTCCCCTCTTGCCATCCGCCTATACCAGCTCCCCGCTCTCTTTCTAGAACACACCTTAGAGTGCCTTCATTAGTTAGTGGCCAGAGTCTGGATTGTCTCAGTTATTTGATAGGTGCAGAGACTCAACCTCACCCTGGGCCTCTCATCCTGGTCAGCCAAGTGGCACTCCCACTGTGGGAGCTCACTGACCATCAGGGGGCAGCTCCTGCGTTGAGTGTCTGACCCCTGGTGGTCAGTGCACGTCATAGCGACTGGTCAACCAGTCGTTCTGGTTTTTCCACCATTCGGTCACTGGGCTTTTATATATACAGATATTTATAAACATAACTTACCACATTAAGAGTTACAGTAGATTGAGAAAAACATTCTATAAAATTCAGTCCCTGTTCAGGTTTTAAAACAAGATGACAAACTTAAATAAACTACTTGAACATTTCTACCTGTAAATAGGAAACTAGGGACAAAGTGGAAACCCCCAACCTAATCATGGGATTTAGCTTCTAGCTAGGACAGTTTGATGAGACAAGAAAGAAAAAGTATAAAAATTGAAAATGAAGAAATTAACTTCATTATGATTGCCTATGAATAATACAAAAAGGAGTCTATAGGAAAATTATTAGAAACAAGGACTTTTATCAATGGAATATTTAAATATATATTAGTTACTAACTATTAAAAATGCTTTTTAAAAGTCAATTTAACAAGAGCAATTGAGAAGACACAGAGAATAAATGTAACATAAAATGTCTAAAACATGAATGGAAAAAAAGTATGCACTTTTTTCAAAAGACTTAAAAAGACCTAAGTTAATGGAGAGCCACATGACATTCATAAATAGAAAGACTCAATATTGTAAAAATATCAATTCTCTGTAATCTACAAAATCAGAGCAATTCTATTCAAAATCCTAATAGGCCTTTTCAAAAGCCTTAGTAAGTACATTTTGAAATATAGATGACAGAGCAAAGGCCCAAGAATAGTGAAGATTTTTTAAAGAAAAAAGATAAGGCAGAAACCATGATAATTAAGACAGAGTATTACCAGTACAAACATGGTTATCTTGACCAAATGGACTAAAACAACCCTAAAACTTCAGCACATATTATGGCTGCTTGGAATTTAGAAGAAGTGGCTTTGAAGATCAATCTGCAGTGATAAGCTAGTAGGGAAATGTCTATGGGTCAGCTAGTTTTCAATGTGAAAAAAAGTAAATTGTATCCCCACTTCATACTATTCAAAAGCATTGATTCCAGATAAAGTACATACTGAAATGTGAAGAGAACAGCATCATTAAAACTTTAGAAGGAAATATAGGAGAATAGTTTTGTCTTTGAATTAGGGAAGGATTTCTTAAATAAGGTATAAGAGGTACCAGCAACATGAAAAAGATTTTTGACTACATAAATTTAAGAACTTCCATTTACTGAAAGTATGTAAATATTTAAGTAGTACAAATCATTAAGAACATGATGAACAACCTAATGGAAAAGTGAGTAAAAGATCTGAATGGCATTTCACAGAATAGGAAATATAAATTATAAGCATGATTGGATACCATTATATCCCTGCCAAATAGAAGACTGACAATGACAGTTTGGTGGTATGTGTGCTATGATCCCAAAGGGATATCCATTGACACAACCACTTTGAAAATACATTGACATCATCTAGTAAGATTGAAGATGAATATCTCCTTATAATCATCAACTTTACTCCTATCAGAGAGACCAGTGATTTTCAAACTTTTGACCATAACTCACATTGTAGAATTTTGCAATGGGACTCAGATCTTTTATGTATGTGTATTTTTAGAACAGAAAATCATCAGCAAACACCCATTTAAAGAATGGCTGCCACCAGTTTCTAAACAAATTTAAGAACCAACTAATGGGATGTACCATTAAAAAACTCATATGTATACATAGGTAGACATGTACAAAACTGTTTGTATCTGTACTGTATATGATAGCCCCAAATCGGAAACAACCCAGGTCCCACTGATAGGAGAGTAAATAATTAAACATAATTTAATATTATAAGCAATGAAAATGAGGCATAATTTATACATTAAAATATGGGTAAATCTTAGAAACATAATGTTGAGTGAAAAAAGCAAGTCCCAGCCTGGTGTGGCTCAGTGGTTGAGATTCGACCTATGAACCAGGAGGTCAGGGTTCGATTCCGGTCAGGGGCACATGCCTGGGTTGTGGGCTCAATCCCCAGTGGGGGCCATGCAGGAGGCAGCTGATCAATGATTTCCTCTCATCATTGATGTTTCTATCTATCTCCCTCTCCCTTCCTCTCTAAGATCAATAAAAAAAACTTTTTTTTAAAAAAGTCCTCACATCTTAATCAAAGAGAGGAAGCTAAATATGAATCTTTAAAAAAAGCAAGTCACATTTATAAGGATGATGCGATTTAAAAAAAAGCAACTAAACGATAATGTTTATGATAATAACCACAACCTAGTGAGGATTAACTACACTCTCCTAGACTTAAATATTTCACACATGCACACACACACTTAAATTACTGGCTGTGGATTATGGTTTCTCTGAGAGAAAATATGTTACATGATGCTATAATGTATATTTTAACTAGATGTGGTATATTCTTGTCATATTAGTTATGTAGAAAAAATAAACTATAGGTGGAAAATAATTCTGAGTTCATATGTTTTATTTCTAGAATACCCCCCCCCACATTTGTTAACATCTCTATATATTGTTATATACACATATTTATTAACATACCCATGTATTTTTAATATGTTCTAGAATCAGCTATCACCATAAAAAGCATTGAGCCTTAGGAAGTCAGATAAATGACTTTGAAATGAATAGTATGCCTTTGAAATGAATAGTATGCCTTTGAAATGAATAGTCAAAATGGAGTAAAGTTTTAGAACCCTCTGGTCATTGCTATAGAGCATTATTTTCAACCTTTTTCATCTCGTGGCATACATAAACTACTAAAATTCTGGGGCACACCAAAAAATATGTATTTTGCCGATTCATCTGCACCTATTGTGTTGGTTGTCATTTTTTTTGTTTGAAAAGAGGTCTTTGCTCCTGACTAAATAGTCAGGTATTGCATGCAGACTGGTAAACTCACAGAGCTTTCAGACAAGAGCCTGTGGCAGACTCTGTCTGGGAAGTTGTGCAAGCACTCAAATAATTTCCTGTGGTACTACATAGCCAAAAATAGTTGGTAGCAGTGCAATTTATTTGCCAATTGAGTAAATAGTAAACCAGGTCAAGAATAAGATGATTTTAAAAAATCAATGTCTTATAGCTAATTATCTTTATGTATGGCTCAACCTTAACTTTTCTTTCTGGCTTTGAATTTAAAATTAAAGTAACTAAGAGGCAATTGTTTTTTTTTTTCAATAATGTGGTTTTAAAACTATTCAGCTTTTCTACTTTAGGCTACTTTTGCTTTTCAACATTTAGAATAAAAGAAAATTCCAAATTACCATTAGAACTGGAATATTAGTTTTAGACTAAATACCTATTTCTATGCTGTCTGTTGGTATTTTTCCAGCTAAATTCTTCTCCTAATAGGTATAATGTCAGAATAAGATATGTTTTAAATGAGATAGGCTCTTAAATGAAAATCAATAGTGCATTTTCCATAAAGCAAAATACCTTTAAGAATTACTTCAGACCTTATTTCTAAATATAAACATTATTTTTAAAGGTCCTGGCAAGTAATTTTGACTTTTTATTGCCCAGTGGAATACTAAAAAGGTGTGGCAGTTATATCTGGTATAGGTACTCTATTAAATGTTCTCATTCAAATGCATCCAGTCATTAAAGTGGAAAATTTGCATCAGAAAATTTTGTACTTTAATAAGTTTTATAAATAAGCAACATGATATATATTTTTCTAATCTATCGCCATTTCCTTTTATTCACTTTATTCAAGCAAGAAATACTGTTTTGATTTCTGAATATTTGCTTATCTTTTCCTCCACCACAATCCATTCTTCCTACACCATCTCCCCTACACATACATACATGGGTGCACATGCACACACAAACACAGATGTACACACTTGTCTCTGAAATCATGCTTTTTAAAAAAAGGTTGCTTCTCCTGTGTTCCTAACTTATGTTGATTTTTATAGCATTTGTTGTTTTATAGCTGACAGTTAACATATGCTAACATAGCATGAAGCAACATGTTAGAAAAAAACATAGGTTACAGCTAATCTTGCCTCTGCCTCTTTCTACTCTTATTATAGTGAACAAATACTTAACCATTCTGTACCATAATGGAGACTACAGAATCCATTTTGTAGATTGGAAGGTTTGCACATTAAAGCATTCACTATTGCAGCTGGTATTCCATAGCTTAGCAAAAATAATGTGTTAATACATCATGAACTGTGAAGAGTATGGGAATTTACCTTGTTAGCATTCCATGGATGTTGGCAGAAGACACAAGACTGTGGGGTCAGAGACAAAGAACAGTTTGTTACATCAATAGCAATAGCCAGAGTAACAATTTTGTAGATTCCTGAGCCTGAATTCTCATAGGGCAATGTTAAGAGGGTCTAATACCTGCATGCTTAGTAGTTTGTCTTACTAGAGAAAAATTTAAACTTAGGAAACACAATCTTTTTATTTTTTAAAATATATTTTATTGATCTTTTTACAGAGACGAAGGGAGAGGGATAGAGAGTTAGAAACATCGATGAGAGGGAAACCTTGACCAGCTGCCTCCTGCACACTCCCTACTGGTTATGTGCTCACAAACAGGTTTCATGCCCTTAACTGGAATTAAACCTGGGACCCTTGAGTCCGCAGGCCGACGCCCTATCCACTGAGCCAAACCGGTTAGGGCGGGAACACAATCTTTTTAAAGAGTTAATAAGACTAACTTACCCACCTTTTCCCGTCTACTATACTGTACAGCAAATAAATCCATTTGCTTAATAGGTAGACATTACCTCCATCTCCCAAGACACTGCATTATACAAATACCTTTGAAAAGATACTTTGAAACAAAGGTGGTTGATTAGTACTTGTGTCTTAGAGTGCATAGTTTTACATTCTGGCCTAGGATCATAAATACTAAATGATCAGGCCTCAGACCTCCTGACCTCACCTTACACCTCTATACTGGTTGCCTTTCTCTCCAACCTGCCAATAGCCTTTGCATTTATTCTTCCTCCCAGATCATCACCTAGCTAACTCCTTGCCATTCAAATTCAGCTTGAATCAAATCAGTGAGTGAGGCCTTACTGACAACCAAATATAAAGTAGCTCCCCAGGCATTCCATCACATCACTCTGTTTTTTGAATAGTACTATATTTATCAAATTTATTGCTTATTGCCTATCTTTGCCTTCTGCCCCACCCTATCACACAGAATGTAAGCATGTTTTAGAGCTATAAATATATCTCGTCTTTAAATAGTATCATGTGCTACTCGGTATCTCAGTAAGTATTTATTGGATGGATGGATTTAATTAGTATTCTCTCTATGCTTTTTGTTCCCTTTTTCACCTTGTACTTTTCCTTTTCCTTTTATTGTTTTGATAAATAATATTAAACTTTATTATTTGATTTCTAATGAAAATCTTACAGTATTTCTAGGGTTAAAAAATATTACAGTAAAGGAGGAATTAACACCTTCCCCAAAACAAGTTGAACCACCTACTTGTTAAGTTTAATTATACACTTTTCATTCAATATTATTATTGATAAACCAGCAATTAGATAACCTGTTTGGTTTAATTGGTACTGAGAATACAAACTCCATGCTGTTTGTTGGAACTTAGAAAAATCCATGTTTACCTGCTAATTCCCACTCTTGCAACATGAGAGGCATTTCTTGATTTGTATAGTACTTAGAAAATAAGAACTTAACTGGTCATATATCTATAGAGATCTTTTTATAGCTTCCATGTTATTTGTTTTGATGGACAAAGAGCTTTCATTTAAAATGCCAAGTGTTTATTTAGTCATCCTTATGACACTTCTGCCTATATGAAAAAAATTGTTAAATGATTGTAGTGTAAAGGAGCTATTACATATTTTCAGCTCATTTTTATTATTTCCTCAACTACTTTACTTGTATTCAATAGTTTACTTTGCAGAGGAGGTATAGACTTTAATACATCCACTAGATATTCTTTTGGAAATATATATAGAAAAACAGTTTTGATTTGTAATTTAAATGGTTTTTATTTTTAGTTTCTGTCTCCCTTCTCTTAGTTGATTTCACTAAGATGCAGGTGCTTTAAACATAACAGTTGTATTTATAGATACATGACATGATACATGACATATTTAATAAGGGTTCGCATGCTAATCTTTCAAAAGACTGGGTTACTAATATAATAAGTAACCATTATTTAAAAGATATTTAATCACAGTTCTACAGATTAATAATTCTCCATTTTTTGGTGTGGAATCACTGTGGTTAAAATTGATCATTTTTCAAAATTAATTTGTTTTATAGCAAGCATTAAAGGAAAATGTCAAAAAAAGAGAAGCAGAGGAAAAACAAAAACGTGTCAGAATAGCCCAAGAATTGGCAGAGAAAGAAAGGCTTGAACGCCAACAAAAGAAAAAGCGCTTATTGGAAATGAAGACTGGTGAGTACTATCAAATTTTCTATTTATACTCTGTACAAGTAAGATTTATACTGGTTACTTTATTGGTAGTTGAATATACTTAAGTGAAAAAGGGAGATATGATTACTTATTTGTGTTGGTAAATCGTAAAGCTGTCCATTTTTTATGGGCTTTCCCCCTTTTTGTTTACTAACTCATAGTGTTTTCATTCTAACTTTGGTTGTAGGTGACTTTGGTTCCAGATATTCACATTTCTTTGACAACTATTTCAACAAACAATCTCTAATAATTTATGTCAGTTAATGTGGGAAACTGGAAAACTCTATAGGCCTGTTTCTTCAATAAAATACTTTACCGAGGGAGAAAAAAAGTGATGAAGGGAAAACTAACTGATTAAAAGAGACTAAAAAGACATATCAATCCATTGCAGTAAACAGAATTTAAGTATAGGGCGAGGCAAAAGTAGGTTTATAGTTGTCATATGGAAAATAATACAATAATCTACAATAATAAAAGGGTAATATGCTAATTAGTCCGGACTTCCTTCCTGATGAAGCTGGGCCAAAGCGAAGCTGCCCCGGTCCCGGTGCCTGCCAGCGGCCAGAGGGAAGCAGCCCCGGTCCCAGGTGCCAGAGGGAAGCCGGTGCCCGCAGCTGGGGGAAAGAAGGCCTACTCTTTATTTTTATTTTTATTTTTATATATTTTATTGATTTATTACAGAGAGGAGGGGAGAGGGATAGAGAGTTAGAAACATCAGTGAGAGAGAAACATCGATCAGCTGCCTCCTGCACACTCCCTACTGGGGATGTGCCTGCAACCAAGGTACATGCCCTTGACTAGAATCGAACCTGGGACCCTTGAGTCCGCAGGCTGACGCTCTATCCACTGAGCCAAACTAGTTTAGGGCGGAAGGCCTGCTCTTGCACGAATTTTCGTGCTTTGGGGCCTCTAGTTAATAAATAATGATCCAAGAATGAACTGTGTTTTGCTTACTCAAAACTGTAAACCTACTTTTGTCCTACTCCGTATACTCCAATCCAAACAAATGTAGGAAAAAACAGTCTGAAATTTTTCAATTTCAGTATCTTTAAGAGACTGAAATTTTATAGATGAAAAGAAACTATGTTTGGAATTTCAGTCAAAATAGTCTAGTATGACTGTAAAGTATGTGGGGTAAAGATGAAACAAGATTGGCTATAAGTAACAATTACTAAAGTTGGGTGATGCGTACTTGAAAGGAAGGATTTGTTCACTACATTATTTTCTCTACTTTGGGATATTTTACAGTTTGACTTTGGGTGGTGGACACACAATGCACTGTACAGATCGTATATCATAGAAATGTACACTTGAAACCCATATCTAATTAACCAATGTCACCCCAATAAATTTAATTTTTAAAAATAGCTCTTGGAAAAAGGTTAAAAAGAAAAAATTAGCAAAATTACAGCTTTAGACAGCTATATATGTATATTTTCCGAAGCTAAAAGATACCACAAAGTTAGGAGCAAAAGAATTAAGTAAATTGTAGTTATATTTCACCCCCTGAAAATTCTGGCTCTTCTACCTCCAAGCCACTAAGGACTGCAGAAGCCTTTAATTAAAATCCATCAACTTCACTGCTAAATTACCATAGTTTACAATTCAGGGCTGCAAATTCACCTAAGGTTTCCCTGGGGGAACACAGAGATGCCTTCTTGCCTTCTCTCCTTTCATTTTTACAGACATATTTTATCTTTAATAAAGCAAACTGAGTACCTTAATGTATCGCACACGCTTCTTCCACGGGGAAAAATTCATCTAAACACAATTTCTATAAGAGTACACTTGAAATTCAAGAAGAGTTCTCTTGTTAAGGTGTAAACAAAAATGGAGATCAGGAAGGTTTAGCATTGATTTTTAAAATATGCTTCTGAAAGTCATTTTAAAATAATCTATTACTGCCTAGTTTATCAAACATTCTGGTATTTGAACATTAGCTCATTTAGTTTTGGTTAAAGAGTCATCCAGATAGTTCCTCATGGCAGATTGCTGTATTGTTTGCTGTGGGTTTTGCCTGAGGATCTGTCATACAGAGCTTCTCAATAATTCTCTTAAGTTAAAACATTTTAATGAAACTTCAAATCCAATATAATCTTAATAATGATTTTATTTAAACTTATATTTCTCCTGATGAAAACTTCCAATGTTATGAATAGTGGTTTTTTTTTTTCCAATTTTAATATAATACTTTTGTATTCTAGAAAACACCAAAAAAGTAGTAGGTCTTAAGACCATGATCTATAATCCTCCTATCCAAAGAATTACTATTAATATTTTGGTACATTTTTCTTATAGTTTTAAATTTTTCTGCCTTTTAATAACAGCTATATGATCCTAGTGAATATGCACTTTACGGTCTTGCTTTATCTTGCTAAACTTTCTGAATGTTTTATTTTATTCTTAATTATGATTTTTAATATCTATGTCATTGCATCCACTTGATATGTGATTTCACACTGAACTTGCATTTGTCAGTAATGAGGTTAGAGACAATACTTATTTCCATCTATTCACTGCAATAAATACAGTTATGCATAAATAATTTTAAAATATAATTATTAGGATATGCAATCAAAAGGGTAGATATCTTTAAGACTTTGGATACATATTGCCAATTGATATTCAAAAGTAGTCTAATTTCGTCAACTTTTAACATTAATTTATAAATTTGCTTTGGTATTCTCATTCTTTAAAGATTTTTGTTAATATAATAGATTAAAAAGTTTGTTTTTTTCTCTTCTGTTTCTTTACTACTGAGGTTGGACAGTTTCCAAGTATTTATAGTCTATTTGTATTTATTCGTTTTGAATTGTGCTTTTTTTAGTCTTCTTCTTATTGATTTACCCAAGTTAGCTCATTATATATTAACTAGAGGCCCGGTGTACGAAATTCGTGCACTGTGTGTGGGGGGGTGTCCCTCAGCCCGGCCTGCACTCTCCCAATCCAGGACCCCTTGGGGGATGTCTGACTGCCAGTTTAGGCCTGATCCTGCAGTTGGACATCCCTCTCGCAATCTGGGACCACTGGCTCCTAACCACTCGCCTGCCTGCCTGATCGCCCCTAACCACTCTGCCTGCCTGCCTGATTGCCCCTAACCGCCTTTGCCTGCCGGCCTGATCGCTCCTAATCGCCTTCGCCTGCAGGCCTGATCGCCCCCACCTGCCCCCCCTGCTGACCTGATCTCCCCCAACTGCCCCCCCTGCCAGCCTGATTGCCCCCAACTGCCCTCCCCTGCCGGCCTGATCCCCCTAACTGCTCTACCCTGATGGCTTGGTCGCCCCAAACTGCCTCTGCCTCGGCCCTGCCACCATGGCTTTGTCTGGAAGGACATCCGGAAGGTCTCCAGAAAGTCTCCTGGTCTAATTCGCATATTAATATTTTATTAGTATAGATATTTACCTTTTAAGTTTGTTTTCTCAATTTGGCTTTTTATTTTTCTATCTTGACCTAAAAAAGTTTCATTTTTGTTATGTTTCATTATAATCTTTTTGATTTTTTTATCATCTTAAAATTTAGAAAGTCATTCTTTCAACAATTTTAAATCCACTTCAAGTCTTTTCTAGTTTCAATTTTTTATGATACTATCCTATCTAATAAAAAGGGAATATGTTAATTGACCCTCATGCCATCACAAAGATGGCGGTGCCCACAGCCAATAAGGAGGGAATATGCAAATTGACTTCCCCACCCTCAAAGATGGTGGCACCCACAGCCAATAAGGAGGGAATATGCTAATAGACTGCCCCGCTCTCAAAGATGGTGGCACCCACAGTCACAAGATGGCGACGCCAAGTCCCCTCAGCCTCGCTGGGGCGCCTGCCTCCGGATTCCCCCAGTCCCCTCAGCCGCCCAGCCACCCAGCCACCCAGCGCCGACCCAAGGTGCAGGCAAGTCTTGGATGTCGGCTGCCCAGCCTCCCAAGGCTGGCCCAGGACACAGGCAAGCCTCAGATGGCAGCTGCCCAGCTGCCCAGGGCCACCTGAGGCTCAGGTAACCAGGGCTGGCCGAGGCTTGCGCTGCCAGCAGTGGCAGTAGCAGAGGTGTGATGGGGCATTGCCTTCCCCTGATCGCTGGGTTGCCTCCCACCCCTGAGGGCTCCCGGACTGTGAGAGGGGGCAGGCCAGGCTGAGGGGACCCCCCCCCCCCCCCCAGTGCATGAATTTTCATGCACCGGGCCTCTAGTTTTATTATAACTCTTTATTTATCATTAATATATTTAACACATGGATTTTAATATAGTAGCATTTATTTCTGAATTTTACCAAAACTTTTCTAATATTTAACCATCAATTATAGTTAATAATTGGCTTATGTTGGTTTCAAATAGGTAATTTTATGTCCAGGATGTTACTTTTCTATTCTTAATTATTAAAGTATATTTGAATATTTTTATTTTTAAAATAAATTTAAGGAAACGTTTCTGTTGTGTAATTTGTTAATCATAGGACTCATCTTATTTGACCTATTGGATTATTTTATAAAACTTTTTCTATACTCTCTCTTTCCAAACATGGCCTGCAAATTATTATAGATGCATCTCAAATAAATGTAAGTCTCTCAGTTGAGAGGAGTTTCCAATACCTTTAATATGCTGAGTTTTTATATATGCCAAACATTTTTATATTCTCTGGAAGAATATTCTTCAATTGATAGTCTGGTTAACATTGATTTATATTAATTATATTCAATGAATACTTCAAAATAATGTCTTTAAAATAGTGTATATTATGTGGGAATATTTAAACAGATTTAATCAAAATCACTTGATGCAAAATAAGACATTTGATACAACGGAAAGCTATGCGGTAGTAAGCTATTTTGAAACATTTTCTCTCTTTTAAAAAACATTTGAAAAGCCCTGTTCAAGTAGTTCAGTGGTTGAAGCACTATCTCATACACAAAAAGATGGCAGGTTTGATTTCTGGTCAGAGCACATACTTACGTTGTGGGTTTGATGCCCAGTCAGGGCATGTACGGGAGGCAACCGATTGATATTTATCTCTCACATTGATGTAAGAGTTTATATGTGTGTGTGTGTCTCTCCCTTCCTCCCTCTAAAATCATTTAAAACATATCCTTGGGTAGGGATTAAAAATTTTAAAAAACAACACTTAAACATCTTGGAAATTAACTTTGATTTTTTTTTACACTGGAATTTTAAAGAATCTAGGGATATCTTCCAAATTTCATAGTACCAAACATGCAATTTTCTCACCGAAGTGAAAAATTTAGATCCCGTCTAAAGTTTCAATAAATGATGATTATTCTGAATAGTCTTTATTTTTCATTTAAATATTATACAATTATTAATATAAAAGAAGTATTTAGTCTCTTAATATTAATGTAGCTGCTACATTATAAGTCAAATATATTATTATTTGTTGATAACCTTTTTTCATATTTAAAAATAGTACAAATATGCAGTCACCTTTTTCTTTCCATGTTAGATGTAGAATATGCTTTATGCCAAATCATGATTTTAATAACATTTGGAGGTTTTATGAAGTAGAAGTTACAAAGAAGTGTGTCTAATTAGTATTCCCTAGTGAAAATATTCTTAGGCAAAATATCAGTTTTTGACACTTCAAAAAAATTTGTTTTGTTGTTGAGAGTATTACAGATGTCCCCCATTTTCCCTACTTTGCCTTCCTCCACTCATCTCCCACCCCATCCCAGGCCTATCCTCACCTGTCTATTGCCTTTGTCCATGGGTTATGAATAATTGGTACTTCTAAATTCCTTCACTTTTTTCATCCATCCCCTGACCTTTTTCCCATCTGGCAACCATCAAAATATTCTTTGTATCTATGACTCTGTTTCTATTCTGTTTGTTCATTTATTTTTATTTTTAGATTTAATTGGTGATAGATATGTATTTGTTGCGATTTTATTGTTCCTATTTTTTATCTTTTTTACTTCTTTTCTTCTTCTTAAAGAAAACCCTTTAACATTTCATGTAATTCTGGTTTCATGGTGATGAATCCTTTAGCTTTTCCTTACCTGGAAAGCTTTTTATCTGACCTTCAAATTTAAATGATAGCTTTGCTTGGTAGAGTAATCTTTGTTGTAGGTCCTTGCTTTTCATCACTTTGAATATTTCTTGTCATTCCCTCTGGCCTGCAAAGTTCCTTTTGGGAAATCAGCTGACAGTTGTATGGGTGCTCCCTTGCAGGTAACAAACTGCTTTTCTTTTGCTGCTTTAAGATTCTCTCTTTTTCTTTAACCTTTGCCATTTTAATTATGATGTGTCTTGGTGTGGGCCTCTTTGGGTTCCTCTTGTTTGGGACTCTTTATGCTTCCAGGACTTGTATGTTTATTTCTTTCACCAGTTAAGGGAAGTTTTCTGTCATTATTTTTTCAAATAAGTTTTCAATTTCTTGGTTCCTCTCTTCTCCTTCTGCCAACCCCATGATGCAAATATTGGTATGCTTGAAGTTGTCCAAGAGGCTCCTTATACTATCTTCATATTTTTGGATTATTTTATTTTATTTTTTGCTGTTCTGATTGGGTCTTTTTTGCTTTTTTATATTCCAAATTCTTGATTTGATTCTCAGCATCCTCTACTGTTGAATCCCTGTAAATTATTCTTTATTTCATTTAGTGTATGCTTAATTTCTGACTGGGCCTTTTTTATTTTACTGATGTTCTCACTAAGTTCCTTAAGTTCTCAGTAAATTCTTTGAGCATCCTTAAAAATCATTGTTTTAAACTCTGTGTCTGGTAGTTTCCTTGCTTCCATTTTATTTAGTTATTTTTCTGGAGATTTCTCCTGTTCTTCATTTGTGACATGTTTCTTCATCTCTGCATTTTGGCTGCTTCCTTGTCTTTGTTTCTATGTATTAGGTAGGGCTGCTATGTCTCCTGGAATTGGTAGAGTGGCCTTGTGTAGTGGCCCAGTGACAGCCTCCCCAGGCACCTGAGCTGGAAAATCCAAGAGTGCCTGTGTGTGAGCTGTGTGTACTGCCCTATTGTAGTTGAGCCTTGGTTGATGTTGGCATTACTGGGAGGGAATGACCCCAACGCCAATTGGTTGTGAGGACCAGTTTCAACTATAGCAGGAGAGCAGCTGTGTAGAAGCCTACCCTGTGGAGCAGGACTTACTTTAGTGGGGCTTTGGTGCTCACTGAGTCCACCCCTTAAGTGTGTCACTTGTGGTGGTGGTGGGGTTGTAATCCAGTGTGGTCAAAGCTGACTGCTGGGTGCTCTGGAGCCTCCTTGGAGGTGCAAATTCAACCACTTCCTGTGCCCTGCCTGGGGCCACACAGAATGAGCTACAAAGCAATCTGCAGATGGCTGCTATTTGTGTTGGGCTTGAAGATGCCCAAGAGAGGCCAAGCTCTGAACCTGGGGCCACTTATTGAGAGGTATGGGGCACACTGCTGCTGCTTGTTTGAGAGATTTTAGGAAAGTCTGAAGCATAAAGCAAGAGAGTCCAGTTATATGGAAAAGCCAAGGGGAATTATTTGGATTAGCCTGCACGTAGGGAGGGGAGTGATCTCAGGGAATCACCAGAGTGGGGCGAAAAGTGTTAGCTAACTTGATGGATAATCAGATATGGTGCCTGCCTGCCAGCTCTGTGGCAGGCAGGGCTCAGCAAAGGAACAATGGCCTCTGCTAGCACTTCTCTCTGGGAGAAAAGTGCTTTCCCTCCAGCTCTCGCCCTGATTCCAGACAAGTTAGTTCCTCTCTGAGTGTCTCAGGTTCCTTTAAAGCTGCTGCTCCAGAGCTGGAGCTCAGAGGGAATCAGAGTAAGACCATGCACTGGCCCTTTAAAAAGAACTGTCTGAGGCCAGCAGCCTCCTGGTCACTCAGCCATAACCCCTGCTGGTTTTTACAGCCACTATTGTGGGGACTTCTCTTCCTGCTACTAGAACCCTGGTTTGGGTGCCTGGTGTGGGACAGGGGCCCCTCACTCCTCAGGGAAACTTCCACAGCTAAGATATCCCTCCTGATTTTAAACCATCTCATGTGTATGTGGGACCAGCCAGTTCTTCGATACCACCCAGCATCTTTGTCCCTCCTACCAATCTCAATGTGCTTCTTCTTCAATTCCTTAGTTGTAGGACTTCCATTCAGCTAGATTTCAGGTTATTCTGAATGATGGTTTCTCTGTATTTTAGTTGTAGTTTTGATGTGGCTGTGCAAGGTGGTGAGTACAGGGGTTTACCTACGCCGCCATCTTGACTGGAACCTCAGAGGTTTTGTTGTTTTTCTTTAATCCTCACTGAGGATTCTTTTTCCACTGCTTTTCAGAAAGAGTGGGAGGGAGGGAGTAAGGGAGGGGGAGAGAGAGTAAGGGAGAGAGAGAGACATTGATGTGAGAGAGACATATCGACTGGCTGCCTCCTGCACTTGCCCCAACAGAGGGCAGGGAGTGAACTCACAACCCAGGTACTTGCCCTTGATCAGGAATTGAACCCACGACCTTTTGGTATGAGGGCCAATACTCTTTCCACTGAACCACATTAGTCAGGGCCACCAGAACCTGTTTTTGTTGTTGTTGTTGTTTTAATATATTTTTATTGGTTTCAGAGAGGAAGGAAGAGAGAGAGATAAAAACACCAATGATGGGAGAGAATCATTGATTAGCTGCCTCCCACACACACCCCCCACTGGGGATCGAGCCCGCAACCCGGGCATGTGCCCCCGACCGGAATTGAACCTGGGACCCCTCAGTCCTCAGGTCAACACTCTATCCACTGAGCCAAACTAGCCAGGGCCAGAACCTCAGTTTTTGACATTTTTAACAGATCACTGAGTTTGATGCATTTCTGAAATTTGTGTCTTCACACATTGTATTTTTATGAAAAATATAAGTGCTGTGGTCTTCCAGTATTATTTTATTGATATAGGAAAGAAATATAATACCTCAATCACTTTTGTTTCTTTTTTTCATCAACAAATAGGTTTTTTTCTGAATGCTCGAGTATAGTAATAAGTAAGGGTAAATAAGATCCCTGCTACAATGAAGTTATAAATTCTAATAAATGAATCAGACAAACAACTTGTATAATACAGATTATAAAAAGTTATATGGTATTTATCCTTCTCTGACTGGCTTATTTCACTTAGCATAATGCTCTCCAGTTCCATCCATGCTGTTGCAAATGGTAAGAACTCCTTTTTACTGCAGCGTAGTATTCCATTGTGTAGATGTACCACAGTTTTTTAATCCACTCATCTACTGATGGGCACTTAGGCTGTTTCCAAATCTTAGCTATGGTGAATTGTGCTGCTATGAACATAGGGGTGTATATATCCTTTCTAATTGGTGTTTCTAGTTTCTTGGGGTATATTCCTAGAAGTGGGTTCACTGGGCCAAATGGGAGTTTCATTTTTAGTTTTTTGAGGAAACTCCATACCACATGATCTCACTCATTTGTGGAATATCATGAACAACATAAACTGATGAACAAGGACAGATCCAGAGACAGAGAGGCATTGATTGGACTGTCAGGCCTCGGAGGGAAGGTAGGGGAGGGTGGGGGTAAAGGGGAGAGATCAACCAAAGGACTTATATGCAAGCATATAGGCCTAACCAATGGACATGGACAACAGGGAGTGAGGGCATGAGTGGGGGGGATAGGGGGGTAACGTGGGGATAAGGACACATATGTAATAACTTAATCAATAAAAAAAATTTTTTAAAGTTATACGAAATTAAATAAGACAGGATAATAAGATGGAGATGGAGACTACCTGGAATGGCAACTGGTGGCAACAAAATTTGGTCTTAGAGAACTAAGGAGAATATTAATATATACCAAACATACTAATTTAAAATATTGGTAATATAAAACTACTTAAAAATTGACAGGAAAACCAGTCATTTTTGTATAGATCATGGTACAGTTGACCCCTGAACAACACTGGGATTAAGGCCCTGATCCCCATGCTGTCAAAATTCCCCATGTAATTTTTGACTCCTCATTAACTTATTTGTCTCTCAGTATCTGCAGGGGCTTGATTTCAGGACCTCCGCAGATACCAATGTTCATGGATGCTGACATCCCCTATAAAAAATGGAGTAGATCAATGCATACAGTTGGCTCTTTGCTGCCATGCATTCCCAACTGCTGATTGCAAACAGTACAGTATTTACTGGGGGGGGAAAAAATCCACCGATAAGTGGACCCACACAGTTCAAACCTGTTGTTGTTCAAGGTCAGTTCTTCCACTCTTACCTTTCTAGAAGCTGTCAGCCTAGCTTTCCTGTTCTTAAAAAAATGTAAAAGGCAAATTGTTGAATTTACAATATTTTGTCACTTTCTGGACCAGGGACTTTTTGCTCCACCTTATTTTTGCATGTAGGACATGCATCCCTAAATGAGGAAAGGAAACATTTTCATATAATCCTGCCATAACCCCACAGGGAGCTTCCTTCTATATATTTTTATATATTTCAGAGAGAAAGGGAGAGGGAAAGAGAGATAGAAACATCAGTGATGAGAGAGAATTATTGATTGGCTGCCTCCTGAAGACCCCCCCACTGGGGATTGAGCCAGCAACCCAGCCATATGCCCCTGACTGGAATCGAACCCGGGATCCTTCAGTCTACAGGCCAACACTCTATCCACTGAGCCAAACCAGTTAGGGAGGGAGCTTCCTTCTATATATTTTCATGACATTAGTATTTTTATCATACAAATTGAGCTGCATTTTTTCACAGATGTTCACATTCTTCTCTCACTACCTGAGGTAGTAAACAAAATCCTTGCTCATTCTTATCCATCATCAATCATTTCTTGTCTTTGGCAAGGAAGCAGGCAACTATTTTCAAGTCTAATATTTTTTTATCGCTATTATTTCAGAATGTGATTTTTGTTAATAAAGTGAAAATAAAAGAATAGTGGGCTAAATTTTCCTAAGAAGCAAAATGAAGCATTGAAAATCCTTTTGAGCAGAAAAGCTAAGAAAGCACAGAAACTCGTGTTATCATGTTATAGCATTAAAAGGGCATTTCTCTCATTTTTGTTTTCTCTAAAAATGATGAGCCTGGAGGTTTCTTAAATATGTACATATACAATTTTGGCTACTTATGTTGAATAATTTGATATTATATTAAATAGACAAGCAAATTAACTATATTTTCATGATGTCTTTATTTAATCGGTATGTGAATTTTGAATACATTTTCTGAGGTTGATGTTTAAATTAGAATTATTTTAATTTATAAGACATCCAAAGTGTTAAATATCTGATGTAGAAACCAGTAAGTATAGACACTAGTATTTATTTATTTAAAGTGCCTAGCTATCCTTATGTTTAATCATTTCTAGTAAGACAAATAGTAATAGTGGTTTTATGTGATCATGTACAAGGTTTTCGAAACTGCATTTCGGTTTCTTAATCATGGAAGTGAATAGGGCATTTGATAATACAATTCAAATATTATGCTTCAAGACTTCCTGAGTATGTAAGTTGATTCACATAATTTTTAAATAGCACATCAGAATGGCCTTGAAATGGACCCAGTGTTGTATAATTATGTTTTGTGGGGAAGTAAATAAGAGCTTATTTAATGGAGCAATAAAAACTATATGAGTAGCTCCTATATTTTAGTCTTTAGGTTACAATTTGTGTATTATTTATTAGATTTAAATGTCTCATTTGGTACAACTTCAGTCTATTAAATAAAAAGATAATTAGCTTTTAGAAATCTGTTGTTTACCCACATGGCCTAAACTGCTCCTTTGTTTTCCATTCTGCAATTTAGGATAACTAAGCAATTAGGCCTCCATTTTAGAGGAAATGCATATTACATAAATACTACTTGGGAATGTCTGCCAGTCTCAACAGATAGCAATTAATGTGTATACTTGCTTTCATAAAGGCTTTGACAATTACCCTGTCCTCTTCAGATAACATAAAACTTAGATTATTTCCCATAATTGTGTATATTCTAGTTTTATGCAGTAATGCTTTCAGTTTTCTAGCATTATTGGGAATTGATGCACATATATATAGGCCAGTGGTTTTAATCATTTCTCTATTTAGGAGAATATAAAAAATTAAATTGCTTTGGCTTTGATATATTTCTTTTTTCTTACCCCACCTTTTTTGGAATAGTACTACTACTATTAGCAACACCATCTCATACTATTACTGCTACACTACCATTGATCACATATTATTTGCCAAGCTGTATATGTGTCCATTATTGCATGTAATGCTTACAACAAACTTAGACTATTCTTATCAAAGACTACTTTAATTTCTTTGTACATGGTCACAGATTTAGCTAGCAAATAAGCCAGTACTCAAGTTTTCTGAACAAAGGTAATATTTTTAACTATTGTGCTGTTATTACTTACTATTGATGATTTAACCATAGTGAAGGGGGAAAGGACCAAAACTAATTTTAGTAATTGGTAACTAACACTAGACTATACTATGTATGGAGGTTGAGAATTATCTCCCCTGGTAACCTTTGAGAGGGACAACTATCTCTTTGGTACTATATTCAGTGCTAAACTAGATAGCTTCTTCCTTTGGGACGTCTGGGAGAATTGCTAAGTTAGGAAGCCTTCCCTACTCTGGTTCAGGTTCCATTTTGATTCTTTTGCTTATTCAAAGATTTAGTTATCCCAGTGCCCAAAACTAGGGGGTTAATATCCGTACCACCCTTCCTCTCTTGAAAGAGGGGTTTCTCAATGGTCTGAGTGGTTCTGGGCCCAACACAGTTCAACAGTTCTGAAGAGGGTGGAAACGTCTTCAGTACTTTTATCGTTTGACGCAGGTTTGAAGTTAAGGAACCACGGAATTTAGAATATACTAGTTTGGGCAGGGGCACAAACACCTTACTGTGTTGTATTCAGGAACAAGTACCCACAGACACTCCCCCACCATCACCAGATCCACCATGTAACAATTTTTTTTAATTTAAATTTTAAAAAAAATCTTCATTGTTGAAAGTATTACATATGTCCCTTTTTCCCCCCATTGACTCCTTACAGCCCACCCTTGCCCTAGGCCTCCACCACCCTATTGCCTGTGTCCATGGGTTATGCACATATGCATACAATTTTCAGTTACAGTTTACTTTCAATAATATTTTATGTTGGTTTCAACATTACAGCATAGTGGTTAGACAACCTTATACTTTATAAAGTGTTTCCCCTGATATTTCCACCACCCACCATACATAGTTATTGCAATATTGTACTCTTAATCCCTTCACTTCTTTCTCCCAGGCCCCCAATTCTCCTCCCCTCTAGCAGCCACCAGTCTACTCTCTGTTTCTCTGAGAAACAGAATATTTGTTTGCTTATTTATTTATTACTTTTTTATGTTTTTTATTGTTGACTGTATTACTCTATATAGAGATGAATTCATATGGTATTTGTCTTTCTCTGACTGACTTATTTCACTGGGTATAATACCCTCTAGGTCCATCCATGCTGTCACAAATGGTAAGATTTCATTCTTTTGTATGGCCAAGTATTATTCCATTGTATATATGTACCATAGCCTTTTTATCCACTTGTCTATTGATGGGTGTTTGGGTTGCTTCTATAGCTCAGCTATTGTAAATAATGCTGCAGTAAACATAGGGGTTGCATATATTGATTCAAATTAGTGTTTTGGGTTATAAATTATTTTATGTTAGTAAGAGATTAAGATTCCATGAACCAATAGTAGGGCTGACTGTTAAGAAATTTTTCCAAAAGTCTCACTAATAGTTATACAGCTATTTATTTGTGTGCAGCAATCTCTTTTATTAGAATAACACAGCTTCAATTATGAAAACTCATTCATTATCCATCCATCGTGTGAGTTAATACTTGTCCTCTGTGTGTAGCTGTGCAAGGTTCACACATCATCCTTTGTCTTCTTTCAAAAGCCCAGAAAAGGGAAGTTAGGGGATGAGGGTCTCAGACTTTTCCAGCACAATACATATTGAAACTCTGATTATTGTGATTTTTTTTTTACTTTGTTGAGTTATGTATTTCACTCTTATTTAAACAACTTCGTGATACTTCCACATACTCACTAGTTACTGTTTAATCAATATTTAAAAGTCATTTTTAAAATGTTTTTTCATTGCCTTTCTTATGAGTATCCTATCTAATAAAGAGGGAATAATCTAATTGACCCTCACACCATCACAAAGATGGCGGAACCCACAGCCAATAAGGAGGGAGTATGCTAATTGACTGCCCCACCCTCAAAGATGGTGGCACCCACAGCCAATAAGGAGGGAATATGCTAATTGACTGCCCCACCCTCAAAGATGGCGGTGCCCACAGCCAATAAGGAGGGAGTATGCTAATTGACTGCCCCACCCTCAAGATGGTGGCACCCACAGCCAATAAGGAGGGAATATGCTAATTGACTGCCCCACCCTCAAAGATGGCGGTGCCCACAGCCAATAAGGAGGGAATATGCTAATTGACTGTCACACCCTTAAAGATGGTGGCCCCCACAGCCACAAGATGGTGACGCCCAGTCCCCTCATCCCTGCTGAGGCGGCAGGCGTGTGGCAAAGCCAGGCCCTCCCGCCTCCTGAGTCCCCCAGCCCCCTCAGCCCTCCAGCCACCCAAGGCTGGCCCAGGACACAGGCAAGCCTCAGATGGCAGCTGCCCAGCCGCCCAGGACCGCCTGAGGCTCAGGTAACCAGGGCCAGCCGAGGCTTGCGCTGCCGGCAGTGGCAGCAGCAGAGGTGTGATGGGGGCGTTGCCTTCCCCTGATCTCTGGGTCACTTCCCACCTGTGAGGGCTCCCGGACTGTGAGAGGGGGCAGGCCAGGCTGAGGGACCCCCCCTCCAGTGCATGAATTTTCATGGACCGGGCCTCTAGTTATATAGTATTATCTATATGATGAGTAGAAAACAGACTCCAATTTTTGTTTAAATTTGTTTTGGAATGAAAGATTAAATGCTAATTATCATAAATTTTATTTGATACAAAATAATTTAAACCTTTATGGTGTAACATGGATTCCTTCAAAGGAACTTACCAAAGAAATCTCTGTATTAACATCATTTATTTATAACTTTTGTTACCAAGCACAATTCACCCTGTTCACATTTGGGGCAGAAATGAGACCATTCAGTTCTTTTGATGTTATTGCAATGTGAAGAATGCTATAACTTTGATAACATCAGCTACATTTATTGTATTATACTTGAGAACTCAATTACAGTGGCATCTTCTTTGTGTATAGCATTGACTAGTATTCCTCAGGTAACTTGGCCTCCCTAATCGGAAGTTATTTGCATAGTGCATGCTTTCAAACCTTCCATGCCAGATTGCCAGTTCTGAGTGGAATTACTTGTATTTGATGGGAAGTTATTTTATTTTTGGAGATAGGCAATGAGCATTGTCTTATTTTCAAGCATAATAATAAATCTAACTTTTAAGAAACTTACCACATTTCTTTTATCTAATGCAGTCTTTAAATATTATGAACATCTTTTTAGCATTTACTCTGAGTAACAGAGGCCTCTAGAGACCTGCAATTGTTTTAGAGCTAAAGAAAGATACACTTTTGAACCTTCTTGGTACATTCATAGAGTCTTGTCCAGCACTTTTAAAAAGAAAAAATATATATGACAGTTAAAAAAAAAAAAGGTGAAATTTTTTACTACCCCTAAAGCCCATTACTTATTGGTGCCAGTCAAAAATTGTAACGAACAAGCAGACAAAATTGCAACAAACACAGAATTGCTTAGTGCCTCATGGCAGCTAAAAACACTTTATGTGTAAACCCCTTTTGCAATTCAAAAATGCAAATTCTCTGAAAACCAGAATTTTTTAAGTAAGTTTAGTGCCCAAACGCATTTGATGTCAAACCTGACCTGAACTGATAGGAGGTCCTGTCAAATGTGAATATTAATGCTGCAGAAATAATAATAAGTCTAATTAGAGGATGGTGCCCCAGATTGCTCTGGGTGTGTTAAGATTTTACTGCTTATACACTCTTTTAATTTCCTACAGTCTGAAAACCTGATTCTGAAATATCTGACTTCAGAGGTTATGGATAAGAGACCATGAACTTGTACTTCTTAGTGCCTGCTCTCTTCTTTTGAACTGAGCCATCCACTACCTCAGTCATAGTCATTCCTACTTCTCTGCATTTATTTCTGGTGTTCTCTTTGTCATAAATACCTTTTCTCTCATTTGTAACTGTATAACAAAATATGATTTAGTTCAATTCTTGAATTCTTCAAAATAATCTTCTAAATATTTGTCCTTGATAATAGACAGTCCCCTTTTTTTATAGGCCATTATAGTCTTGTCATATAACTTATGTAAGAAATATTTCATTAATATTCATTTCAATTGTTCTAGTCTTATGATTCTAATAGATTGTGTATATTTTTCAAGAACATGGCTTGATGCCTTTTTTCCTTATAGGATCTAGTGTTCTGTGTACACATAGTAGATAATACATAAGCCACTCAAGATTTGTTAAACAATTGGTAAAAATGTAACTGGTCAAATAACGTCTTTTCTATTTTGAGTTTAGTTTGCAATATTGTTATTTATGTGTAAAGAAAAATATAGATCACACTACAGCCTTGAGCCAAGTTAGCCTGCACCTGCTCTTGTAAATAACCTTACATTGGAAAATAGCAGCACCCATTTCTTTACATCTATTGTCTGTGGCTGCCTTGGCACTACAAGTGCAGAGATGAGTAATTGGGACACTGACCACATAATCCACAAGGCCTACCTAAAGTAGTTGCTATCTGGTCCTTTACAGAAAGTTCGTCAACTCCTGATGTGGGTCAATAATTTATAGAGACTAGTCTTTGATTTTTATGACACAATTTAAAAACAACAACAAACCTGTTGTGTTTAATTTTTTCTTGTCTTCCTGTAGCCAAAGCACATATTTGCTAAATGGCTGATCTGTGTTAGAAAATGAGCATCTGATAGTTAAATGAGTAAAAATATTGATTAAAGGTAATGGTAATTGTTAGGGAAAACAGTCTTTCAGCACATTTCTAACAGCAGAGAATATCTGATTTTAAGATTCTATTAATATAAAAGGGAAAGTTGTGCAGTTGAACTTTTGAAATGCTAGCAAGCGCCTGGGCTGCCGATTGTGGCAGTGACCAATCAGTAGCCAACCACTGTGCTCCTTCCTTTTATCCCAGTTTATAGTTCCCAGTGTTTCTGTACTATTGTTTGTATATCTTTTGAGATGAAAATATCAATGTGTCAAAAGGTCATAGGGGGAGCCAGATTTTTATTTTTTTTATTAATAGGCTGTCTCTTTTCTCTTCCTATTTCTGGTCACTTTGACATTAAATCCTTAAAGCTGAAGGAAATCCATTCAGTGCTGCTGAACTTGGTCATGAAGGTTGCTCAAAGTATAAAGTGATTATCTTGCCTAGTGAAAAAGGAACTCGGTACTATTTGGCTTTTGATGATGAATAAATATACCCTAGGGCAGACAGGGAAAATTAAGCAGAGAAATTGCATATTTATGTGTTACTTGAAAATTGCATAAATGGCCATTTGTGTTCAGATGAAATTAGACATTATTTTGTAATAGGATTTTAAAATATTGTTTCCTGGATAGCTTCCTTCCTCGATATCCAATGTTCTTCAAGAAAATTAGAAGCAGCACAGTATTAACAGAGTTAACATTGAGGGCAGCCTTAACACAGGCTAGATGCCCCAAGGCAGGAAGAATTTGATGACTAGTGTAATAACAGAAAACAGATGACTGTTTTTGAAATGAGCAATTCGCAAGAGACCATTGCCTGGCTAGAGTGAACTGTCACAATAAAATTTCCACCAATAATTATCATTAATAGGTAGAATTGACAGTAATTTTAATTCAATATAATCCTTTGAGTGTTTATTTTTAAACTGTTAGTGATATTCAGGCAAGAACTCTTGCAAAGTAGAAACATTTTTGTCAAATTATTGTTGAATCAGAGGCTCCACCACTGACTCCCAGGAGTATTGTATAAAGCATAACTGCATTAGGAAGCTGGATAGTCTCCCCCAGTCATTCCAACTTAGAGCCTCTGACATGCTATTAGCTCTAAAGATTTTAAATGTTTGCAGTTCCTCTTTTTAACCTAACTGCAAAGTAGCCTTCAAATGTCAGAAAGTCAAGGAAACTGTTTGGTGCACAAAAGGGACTATCTTAACTCAGAAGCCAAGAAAGGCGATCTTTCCATTGCACTTCACATATCTTTTAGATGTATTGATTCTATTGGTATTGAATTGCAATTATGATCTCATTTCCAGTGGATATTATTTTTTAAAATATATTTTCATTGATTTCAGAGAGAAAGGGAGAGGGAGAGATCGAAACATCAATGATGAGAGAGAATCATTGATTGTCTGCCTCCTGCACACCCCACATTGGGAATCGAGCCCACAACCCCGGGCATGTGACCTGAATGGGAATTGAACCAGGACCTCCTGGTTCATAGGGAGATGCTCAATCACTGAGCACGCTGGCCGGGCCGAACTGCTGTTCTTAATACTGTACTTTTCCTCAGCAGGTGTTCAATAAGCACTTATAAAACATTTATGGTATTCATGTCTGTGGGACAAAAATTCCTCAATTTGTACATATTCTATTTGAGTAGACTTACTGAAAGCTAAATTGGCCCAATCCTAGGACAAGATATGACATCTGTCAAATTTGTTTTATATGCTCTTATGATATCAGTAACAAATAGGTATTTCACAGTCAGGACAACAAACTCAGGTGTGCAAAGATGTAACTATTTCTAAAAATACAATTTAATTTTTGACTCTGAGCCACCAACTGGAATAATGTTAAACAACTTAGCCAATTTCCTCCCCTTCTCCCTCTGATTTAACTCAGTAATTTCAGTGTAGAATTCAGTTATTTATATTTGAAATTCCCTTCCACTTTCTCTTCTTATTTTCTCTGTCCCTATAGTGGACTCCACACTTGAAAGCCTGCTTGGGTTCACTCCTATGGGTGTTCACTCTTGTAGCTTTACTTCTCTCTGGGCCTGAAACAGCCTCCCAGCTTTGCCATAATTCCTTTTGTTTGCTTTTGTAAAGATGATGTCTATTTTGCTCTTGTAACCTGGGAACTCTGTTGGATTTCTCTTAGATCCCATCTGTCTCTGACATTGATGAGCCTCAAAAATATATACATGTTCTTCTCTTGAATTTGCACTTTCTCTCTGCAAACTTCTTATCCCCAGCCAGTGCCCTAGAAAGTTACTCGGCTCAGCTCCTAGATGAGTGTGTTTGTGTGTTGCGGGGGCGGGGGGGGGAGATGTGGGGGGTTACAGCCTACTTATGCGTAGATTGGTTCCCTGGCACCTTTCAGTTTCATGTGGTACGTCTGCATGGTGCATCATCGGTGGATCTGCCACTCTCCCAATTCTGTATGTTGGATACAAGATACTTCCACTCTTGGATTCCACTCCCTGTGACTCCATGGGAAATTTCACCCTGTAAGTCCCATTTCCCCCCTGGAATGAGGAGCTGTGTGGATGGAATCTCCTCCTTTCCCACTCTCTCTGCCACCAGGCACTTTTCCACCTACAGTCTAAGAATGGATTGTGCATTCTCTCCTATGTGGATAGTTTCCATATTGCGAATGGTCCTTTGGTCTTTCACTAGGGTGTAGGAAGGGAGGGTGAGTTGGCACCTGAGCAATAGGGCTCAGACTTCTACTGGTCCTTTGAAATGCAGAATCTTTTTTTTCTTTATTGATTAAGGTATTACATATGTGTCCTTATCCCTCCATTGCCCCACCCCCCACCCCACCCCCACTCATGTCCTCACCACCCTGGTGTCTGTGTCCATTGGTTAGGCTTATATGCATGCATATAAGTCCTTTGGTTGATCTCTCCCCCTTACCCCCACCCTCCCCTACCTTCTCTCTGAGGTTCGACGGTCTGATCCATGCTTCTCTGTCTCTGGATCTGTTTTTGTTCATCAGTTTATGTTGTTCATTATATTCCACAAATGAGTGAGATCATGTGATATTTATCTTTCTCGGACTGGCTTATTTTGCTTAGCATCATGAAATGCAGAATCTTGAATTAGGTGGATACCAATTGAATACAGGTAAATGAGCCAGGGCTTCCACACCTGGAAATCCACTGGGATGAGTAAGTTAAGACACAGAGGCATGAAACGGACAGCAACAAATAGCACAGTATGCCTGGAGTGATCTTTGGGTAGAGCTGTGGGAAGAGATGAGGCTATATTGGAAGTCAGGTGAGTGCTGTGCTTAGGATTTTGGCTTCATGCTGGAGGCACACTCCAAGGGCAAGCAGCAGAGTGATGATCGGGTCTTTGAGAGAAATGACTGAGGGCAAAACTGCAGGTTGATTAGAAGTGGGGAGAGCAGAAAGAGCGAGAACAATTAGGGACTTTAATTTTGCAGGATATAAATGCCAAAGGCCTGAATAAGGATGTACTGAGAAGGAGATGACAGGATAGATTTGAAAGGCAGTTTTGAAGTAGTCCCCATGGGCTTTGTAGCTGATTGGATGTGGGGAGAATGGGAGATACTTCTATCAGCTTTAGGACACATTGATTTTGCATCTTCAGGTTTGCATCTGGGACATAATTGATCTTCTGAAAGGGATTAGCATAGGACATGAAACACAACTTGCACTTAGCTTTTTTCTTAAAGGAAAAAATCTTTCTTGTTAACAAAGACATTTTAGGCATTCTTTTGTAACTGGACTAACCAAGAACATTTGGAACTAAATCACGTTAGCTCATGAGGGTAAGCTGGAGTTGGCCCTCTTCTGGGCAGTCTGAGGCTTGGGATACCAATATGGTGACAGAGAATGTGTCCCATTACCCCACTGGGGGAAAACCTTCCACTGGAGGTGAAATCAGCCCAGTATTTGGGCTCTGGGTTTTCATTATTGAACTTTGCTTTTATGTTGTTTCCCTGGCATATGTGATGTTGTTTTAGTCAGTACTTTGTTATTTTTTAAGCATTAATCCTGTCTTATCTAGTATTCCAAAAGAATTTCCAAGGCTCTCTGTTATTTGCTCTTGCGATTTTAAATTCCTAAAAAAATGTTTATGACATTTTTCATGGAAAACATTCTTTTTTTGAAAAATATTTTTATTGGTTTTAGAGAGAGGAAGGGAAAGGGAGAGAAAGAGAGAAACATCAATGTGAGAGAGAAACATCAATCGAAACATCGATTGGCTGCCTCCTACATACCCCCTATCAGGAATTGAGCCCCAACCTGGGCCTATACCCCGACCGGGAATCAAACCGACAATCTTTCGGTGCAAGGGACAGCACCCAACCAAATGAGCCACACTGGCCAGGGCAGAAAACCTCATTTATTAATGGAATTATTATGGTAATGGTGAAAAAAATATTTTCTATCAAAATGTTTCCTTCGTTGAACAAGTATCTATTGAGCACTGTGCCTCTGGATATAGCAGGAAACAACACAGACATCCCTGCCCTTGTGGGCCAGTATCTGGTGGAGAAGACAAAGAACACTTAAGATAATATATAGCGCTAGAATTTAGTAAGTTCTAAGGGGAATAAAATAAAGTAAAGGTGGGAGGATAGGCAGTGTGTGAAGAGGAGTGACATTTTAGATGATTTAGTTTTATTCATCTGCGAAAATTCTTTGTGTTACAGACAGTGTTGTTATTCTCTTGGAACGCAAGCAGTGCCACGTAGTGTTGAGTGCTGTTAAGTAAAAAGCATCATGTCGTAGAGCCTAAGCCGTCAAAATTGGTTTAGGTCCTCATTCACTCATTCTACAGCACTGTCCTGTATTAAAATAAAGACTGAGATACTTTTCATTTCCCACTAAATATGAGTCTCTGTCCATGTGCAATATGTTTTTTTTTTTTTGTTTTTGCTTTCCCTTTGATTATAGGACGCATTTATTTGAAAGTTAACCTGCTTAGAATGTTTTCTCCACATTTTTGATCAGTAAAAGAGAGAAATGGGTTTAGAAAAAGTTTATGATATGGGGAGGGGGGGCTTAGGGAAATACATATATATGCAGGTATGTATTTATGTAGGTATGTATATGAACACACCTTTTCATTAATGACTTGTCTCATGTCAATTACTCGCTTACTGCCTATGCTTCTTAACTTTTTTGAATGGAATATGTTTAGTATGCATGTAGAACAGAAATAAGAATGTCGTGTATTACAGAATTAGTTGAACTTTTTACATATTGACAAATTCTCATTTTCTCTGACAAATACCCAATCAGTACTTCAATCTATTAGGAGTAGGGCTCATTAACATGCATAAACTAGCGGCCTGATCTATTTATAATGAATTTTTAATGTGTGATATAGTGTAGCTCCTTAGTTTTGTAATAAAAGTTAGAGTAGCCTCCAGTGATCAACCAGGTTCTGAGACCAATATAACCTGGATAAGACCTTTATCCATAACAACTGTCATTAGGAATGACTAGCATTTCACTAATTAGCTCATCATTTATAACCCATAAGCTTTTCACAGATGGTAAATGTTTATAAACACCCGCAGATGTGTGCACAGCTGACTCTCAGTTATCCGCAGAAGTAAGGGACATAGATAATTTAGATTCACACACAATATGAACTCCTCATTTTAGCTAGTTTCAATCTTTTTTTCTCTTTGGACTTTTTACCACAGCTGTTAATTTAATAGCAAATTAATCCAATTCCAACTTGTCCTCTTAGTGATGCACATGCCCGTGGTGAAAACACTAATATGTACAAATGTGGTCACAAGATGGCTGGCAAGAGGTTGAAAATGGGAAACACAAACTGAGATAACTATATTGAGCAATAGAGAATTGTTCATATCCGTTTGTAGCTACATGTTGAATAAGTTTCAACTTTTAAAACCACAGCAAGTCACCCACTTCAACAATGTTGTACCTAAACTCGCTGGGGCAGAAAGGAAAATGTCCTTATATTTGAGAGAAAGGAAAGGACACCATTTCTGTGGCAGTCTGGTCCTGTTAACAATCATTTCTTTTCAGATAATTATTTGTATAATTTAGGGTCAATTTTTCATTGTAATTTCAGCTACCTACTGAATCAAATTGAGATGTAAATATAATAACCCACGTGTCATGAAGTTATGTCTTTGCCTTATTTCCTTTAGCCTATTGAATCTTGGGTCTTGCTCTTGTCTTGTGATTTCTTAATCCTAAACTTTCATTCATTCCCCTTTGTGCACTGAGCTGTATTTCACTGATCTAGCCAAATTTAAAGGCAGTGTTTGATAGAGTGCACCCAGAGCCAGGAGCCCAGTGGAGATAACTGAGGTCCACAGACCATTTATAGAATGAACTTTTAAGGATAACCAATGCTCCCCCAGGCCCTAGCAATCAGGCATTCAATCAAAGTGATGGTTCCTCATATACCTTAATTCATGTTTAGATTTTTGTTCTTTTCCTCATGCAATCCTTTTTTTCTAAATAAAATTATTCTCAAACTCAGTTTTTATTTGAGGATTCTGTATTCATTTTGTCAGCTTTTTGTAGTTGAGAGTAAAATCTATTTTTCTCTTGAGAGAGTTCAGCATATTTTTGCCTTCAGTTTCTTTGCAATTGCTAATGAGTTCGTGGAAAGTTCAGTTGTCTCTCATTTTCATTTCTTTTCTGTGTTATTTGCTTTCTCTGGAAGCATATGTCAATTCCTTTTCAAACTTTCTGCTCATTCAGATTTGCCTTGTTATAGTTGCTGACTTCCTTTCTTTCACAAAGGTGCTGTTACTCTAAGATTTTTAAATTTCTTCAGTTTGTAATATTAATGCCACAATTTCTATGTCTCATTGGGGAAAGGATGGATAGGGGATGCCATATTTGTGCAGAATAAATCTGCATTTTTCCCTTTAAATGAACAGAAAAAAATAATGAATACTTAATACTTTGAACCACACATTCATATTGAATCTGGTAAAATTACTTTGTGCAGGGTAGGCAGCAGCGAGGTGGTGCTTAACTAAGCACATTCTTGGTACCCAAAGTGCTAATACACAAATTTCCACTGTTTTACTGTATTAAGTATAGGGTTCTATGTTTTAAAATGCAAATAAAACATTTCAGAAATATAAGTGCAAATACAGGTATCAAAAAATTATCACTGGGTAGCCATATTTTGAATGAGCCTACTCTGCCTCTTCATTAGGAAATTTCATAGCATTGTGCTCTCTTTTTTTGGAACATTCATCATGCAGGTCACCATAAATCACCCTTGGACTGTAAGTCCCCTGAGAAAAAGAGCTGGGTCTGGTTTCAGTGCCTGACATATATTCCTAGTGCATTCTTATAGGATTGAATAGAATTATAGACTTTATAGTTCCATATTCCCAACTCCTTGGACAAAACCATTTGACTATTCTGCTAGCACCTCAAAATCAATTCATCTAACACTTAACATCATGTCCACATAAAACCTAATTTTCATGTTCTTATTTTGGGTTAATGATACAGCTATTTTCCCAGTCACCCAGGGTTGACACCTTCACACTATGCCAGCTTTAATAATAGTGAAGTACAATTTTGATTATTTCACACCTTTCAAATACATTCTATGGCAGTTTTTCAGCCTTGAATCCAAGCTCCCTCAGCCCCTGTTCCTGACCTTTTTTCCCCTTCTTCCCGCGTGTGCCATATGCTGCTGTCAGAGCTTGAGTGTCGGGGGCCCGTGGGCCCCTGTCAGTGCTCCAGGTGCCACTCATGGGGAGTGGCACGTCACCGCCTCTAGTCCATTTATCCCAACTGCTCCTGACAGAAAATTCCCGTGAAGTCGCTTACCCTCCCTGTTTTGGATTCTTGGTATTGAATTAAGCATTTTCATTTTCTGTATCTGAAATAATTTTATTCTTTTTTGAAAACTTTATGAGAAACAAATGCATTGAAAAGTCTTTTTTCAAAATTCTTCACCAATATATGAACATACTAAAACAAATCTAAAACATCCTATTATATGTTCAACCGGAAGTAAGCGATTGCCAAGCTTCAGCACTGTCAGGCTTATTTCTCAGAGTGAAGTGCAATTCTTGTGGGGACAAGTCAGAGTCTGCTGGGAAGTGGGGGTTTGCTGTGTAATTAACCTTTTCCTCTCTAAATTACTCTTTGATTAAAGGGTTATGAGTGTTCACTGTGTGAGAGTCACATCTTGTTAAATGTCATCGTTTCACATCTACATATATATTTAAACAGATATATCATTTTTTCCCCTAACCTTCTGTGCTTTTGCAATTGAAGGCATCTGTTCAGCAACCCAGACCTTATATAACACACAGGAACAACTTTGGCAACATTCTTTTTGCCAGTAAGTCAACACTGGTTTTTAAATGTGGCTTTCATTAGAATAGGTCACTGTGAACAAGCCAATCAGATGCAGGCACTTAAATACTTACATGGGAGACATTTTGACAACATTTAACACAGAAAGAATTTAATAAGTAATGCCTCTCTTCAGTGCCATGGGGTGGAGTAATTGCTAACTAAGCAGGAAGTCAGAAAAAATATCCTCTGCTTTGTAGCTAATAGTTGTGAGTGGTCATAGAAAGCTCTGTATCCAGTGCCCCCACTGATAAAATAAATGCTTAGCTGTTTTCACTCACTATGTTTTGGAGACGGTCCATATCAACAAATTAAATATGCTTCATTATTTTTTCACATTTAACATATTTCAGTATATGAATGTCAGAGTTTATTTGGTCTGTCTCTTGCAGATGTGCATTTAGGTTAAGTCTCCTGTTACTATGAACAACATTGTAATGAATATCCTTCTATGTATGCCCTTGCATACATGTGAGTTATAAGTAGGATCATTTTCTTAGAAAAAAAATATTTCATCAAATGGTATGTGCAGTTTTATTTCGGATATAGATTACCAGATTGCATTCCAAAGAGGTTGCATCTGTTTTATATGTCCATCAACAATGTGTTGAGTGACCTGTTTTCTAACATTTACCATTGTTCTAAATTTTTATTATTGTGCTGGTAGGTGAAAAAGGATCTTCCATTGATGTATTTGGAATATTTTTAATTATGAGTAAGGTTGAGGATTATACTCTGTAAAAGTCTCATTTATTTTTATGCTGGGTTTCTTGAACATAACATTTCTCTGGTTTTATGTTGTTTTGTTGTTGTTATTTTGAATTTGTTGGTCTTCATACTGAGCTATAATGTTCTTTATTTAAATAAAAAATCAGTCTTAGGGAATACCTGTGTGTCAAATATTTTTTTCTCCTTTCTCCTTTCATTGTTTATGTGTACACTTTGTTCTTACTATTCTTTTGACTTGTAGATATTTATTATGATGAAATCTACATGGCATTTGGGTATTTATTTAGACTTTTCTTAGGAAGATCTTTTTATTCCACAACTAATGAAAAATATACCTTTCTATGTTGTCTGCTATACTTTTGCAATTTCATATTTTGTTGAAATGTTTGATCCAGTTGAAATTTATTTTGGTGTAAATGGCAGAGTGGGATTCAAATAAATTACCATCACCACAGTAGTTACTGTATATTTTCTTATACTCTACTGATTTGAAATGCCACATTTATTATGTATCATGAATTAAGTTTTCATGTGTATTTGATATTAATTATCAAGAGCGGCATATAATGTGCATTATTTTCCAAGCTTATTTATCACAGAACCACCCCCGCTTGCCCCACAAAACACAGTTACACACACACACACACACACACACACACACACATCCCTTCTCATGGGACTAGCATTCTGTATATACACTTTGGGAAATTCTGTTTGTCTTATTGAAGTTTTGTTTTTTAAATATGGGATGTCTATTGATTACAATCTAAGTTTTTGCTATACTGTTTTGTAATAGCAAGCTAATTCATTGATTATATGGTTACTTTTAAATCTTGTGCCTTACATATGTTTTCATGCTTTTTTTTGATAGAAGTAAATGAGCAAATAACTTATATTTCTAGTATTTTGCCTATTGTTTACATTAGTTTAGAAATGAAAGAACTTCAATAAAAGATTACAGATGAAGGAAAATTAGAGACCTTCATGAGTTAAACTAAATGAGAATGATGCCAAAATCATTTTCTTACAACAGAATTAAAAACATAATTTGAAAATTAAAAATTAATAACAATACTGAATGATTTTTAAAGTATATTTATATCACCATTTTTCCTGATTGTTTATATAATTAAAATAGTACAGTGCTTTGTATATCACAGCCAATAATGGATTTTTTAAAAATCCTCACTGGAAGATATTTTTTCTATTGATTTTTCTGTTGATTTTTAGAGTTGAAGGGAGAGAGGCAAGGGGTGGGGGGGAGAAACCTGGATAAGAGAGAGACACATCAATTGGTTGCCTCCCTTGATCAAGAATAGAACCAGAGACCCTTCAGTGTGCAGGCCCATGCTCTAACCACTGAACCACATCCACATAGCCAGGGCTAATGGATTTTTTTAAGACTAGAGAATTCAACCCTGGCTTATGTGGTTCAGTGATTGGAGTGTCCATTCCTGGGTTGCAGATTTGATCCCTGGCCCTAGTCACAGGGGGTGTGGTAGGTGGCCAATAGATTTGTCTTACATTGATGTTTCTCTCTCTCTCTCTCTCTCTCTCTCTCTCCCTCCCTCCCTCTCCCTCTCCCTCTTCCTGTCCGTCTCCCTCTTCCTTGCCCTCTCTCTGTCCTTCCCTTCCTCCCCCCTTTCATTCTCTTTAAAAATCAATGGAAAAAATATCCTCCAGTGAGGATTAACAACAACAAAAAGACGAGAGAATTCATCTAAGAATTAAATCTCACTCTTACTCTTTCTTTTACTCTCTCTATAACTGTTCACTATAAGTCATGAAATTATATTCTAACTTATATACAATATAACAAATAGTATAATTATGATTTTACATTCAAACATATCTGTAAAATATTTTTCCACTCAAGCTTTGAAAATATAGCCTTATATAGCAACTAAAAGAATGATCCCGTTGTCTATGCTCGGAGTTCAAAGATAATTGCCACAGTTCCAAGCATATTCAAGGTAGCAGGAAGCGGGTAGCAATGTGTGATGGCTGTCTCAGCTCTTGCAGATGTTCAAGATAAGAAAAGGGAGAGAGGTTATCAATCTATGCCTCTTCTATTCCTAGAAACACCACAGCAGATGTCCACCTATGCTTTACTGGTCAGAAATGCATGACATGCTCCCCACCTCTCACCTACCTTCCATGCAAGTGAACCTCACAATGAGGTTTTAACTTTTCCAGCCTCTGTAGTGGAAGCAGACAAGAGAGTGAATGTGTTACATTGGCCAGGCATATTAGTGCCATATTAGTGCAAAAGAATGGTTATCATAATATTAAAATAATAGCTCATAGTTGTTTGGCCTTACCATGTGTAAGGCACTATTCTAAGCTCTCCACATATATTATCTTACTTAATCTTCACCACAGCCCTTGGAGGTAGATACTGTTATTACATCCATATTATAGTTAAGGAAGTGGCACATAGCTGGTAAGAGTAAGAGTGAGATTTAAGCCCAGCACTTTGATTCTTTGATTTTGCTTTCACTTGTTCTATTCTAGGGGTGGGGAGGACTGCCTTCTTTGTAAAATATTCTAATTGTTTTCCTTCTAACTTATAACAGGAAATATACTTAATTCAAGCTATGCAAATAGTGAAGAATAGTGGAGGAAAAAAACAAATATTAAAATATTGCTTCTAATATAAAATTCCACTATGGTTGAGCGAGTTATTTCATTAAAAGAGAGCTGTTCTAGTTATCATTTTATCAGTTAAATCCCAATGAATATTAGCTTTCTAACTCCTCTGACTCAAATTTTTATTTTCATATCTAAATTAAGACAAGTCCAAAGACTTTGCTCTCTGGTTTAAGTGGTATTTTGAGCTTTGTTCTGGAAGTTTAAAGGTTGAACAAGGTTACCAAACAAAGCAAATGCAATCAGGTTCCCAGAAGGTCAATAATCAGCAGCATAGAGTAAGAATTTATATAATTTTGTTAGGGCAACTGTCTCATTTCTTCCAGAAGGAGTTGAATTGTGTGCAGCAGCTGCACACTTCAGTAACTGGAGAAATGGAGCATTTCTTCCCTGTGTCCACTCCAAATTCCAGGTAGTTATCCTTATGTCTCTTACTACCACTGAAATCACATAAAAAGTGGTGAGACATATTAAGACAAGTGAAATAAGTAAGACAATGAAAGACAGATACTGTATGATTTCACTTAACTTGTGTAATCTAAAGAAAAGAAAAACAAACATTACAAATAAAAACAAACCAAAGTCATCCATACAGAGAACAGATTGGTGATTGCCAGAGGGGAGGCAAGTGGGCAAAATGGGTGAAAGGATCAAGAGGCACCGACTTCCAGGTACAAAACAAATCAGGCATGCTCTATAATGTACAGGATGGTGACCATACGCAATAATATTATATTGGAAAATTTAAGTTGCTAAAGAAAGCAAATCTTAAAAGTTCTCATCACAAGAAAAGATACTTTTTATAATTTTGCATGTTTACAAATAGTAACTAACCTTATTGTGGTGATCATTTGGCAATATATATAAATACAGCATTATGTTGTACACCTGAAACTAATAAAATATACTTGAATAAAAAAAATTTTGAAGTGCTGAGACTTAATGAAGGTGGTATGTCAGGAGACAAAGGGAGTAAAACAGGAGCTGCGAAACCACATGCAAAATTTACACAATGGAAAAGGTCACAGGTTGAATACAGTCATTTCTTCCTAAAATCCATTTTACATATTAGTTGCCTTATGGCTTAACTTTAGCTCTCTTTTCTAATCACTGTACACACACTTCTTAAGAGAGCTCACACTCTACCATAATATCATAACTATCACAACAAAGATGAACTTATACTCAGTTCTTACTATGTGCCAGGCACCCTTAAGCATTGCACATGATTTTACCCCCTTTAGTCCTCCCAATAAAGTTGTAAAGTAGGTCTAATTATTACTCACACATTAAAGCTGAGGAAAAAATTAGGGGTAGTAAGGTTAAATAATTTGCCCAAAGTCACAATAATTGTAAATTGAAAAGCCAATATTTAAATGCAGGTTGTTTGAATTCAAAACTTGTAACCATTTCATATGCTTACACTCTTTTGTGTAGCAGCAAGTATGAGCAATATGCCCCCAAGTTAAGCCTGTCAGTATAACTAGTTCCTCTCCCCCAAATGTTAAATCTATGAATCCATCAGCCTTCTAGACACCTTTAATTACCTGCAGCTGGATACCTTGTGAACATTTCGATTTAACATATCCAAAACCAAATTTCTCTCTAGGCAGGCTCAGCCCCATTCTATTGCCAAACAAAAACGATTCAGCACTTGGTGAATAATCTTATATAATAAAAGGCTAATATGCAAATCGACTGAACGGCGGAACAACAGTCACTATGATGCACACTGACCACCAGGGGGCAGACGCGTAACACAGGAGCTGCCCCCTGGTGGTCAGTGTGCTCTCACGGGGGGGGGGGGGGCACCACTCAGCCAGAAGGCCAGACTCACAACTGGCAAGCACAGCGGTGGTGGCGGGAGCCTCTCCTGCCTCCGCTGCAGCGCTAAGGTTGTCTGACTGCCGGCTTAGGCCCACTCCCCATGGGACATCCCCCGAGGGCTCCAGACTGCGAGAGGATGCAGGCCAGCCTGAGGGACAGCCCCACCCCACCCCCAAGTCCACTAATTTTGTGCACCGGACCTCTAGTATAATTATATGTCCAGGTGGCCAAGCCAGATACCTGGAAATTAGCCTCAACTTCATTGTTTAATACATCCATGTAGACCAAGAGTTTTCTGTTCTTCCTCCTTTGTCTTTTTCATTTTCACCACTTCTATTCCTCACCTAACACCTGTGATCACAGTTTGTCTAGACTTAAATCACTAAACCTGATGTCTCCTTATTTTCCTTGCCCTCTGTCTTGTCTCTTCTCATATGACCTTTCTAAAGTAGAAATTTGACCATATTTCTTTCTAGCTTAGAACGAGTTCATGGCTCCCTTAAAGCCAAAAGCCAAACTCCATAGCCTGCCTCCTCAGCATTACCTCTCAGCACTCCCCTGACTGGTACCCCGCTCTCCATTCCTACAGACATTTGAGTTCTCCCTAGTATTTCACATCCCTCTGTGAGCTCAGCAGGACTTTCCCTCCTCAAGAAGCTCCGTCAAACCTAAAGCTCTTCTTTAAGTCATCCAGGAGGCCTGTGACTGCAGTCCCTTCTCCCTTTGCCCCATACCAGGTGTCCTTTCTGACCTGGAGATCGCCACCATAATACCCATGCTGTTGTATTATTCCATTTGTTACCTTTCGTCCCCTTATCAGAGGCAAGCAGTTTAGGTCAAGAATCAACCTCTTCCTTTATTTCCTACTCCCTTTCCTCCACTTCTTCCCTTTCCTTAAGCCCCTCCTCCATCTTCCTCTCCCTCCTCTTCCTCCTCCTCCTCCTCCTCCTCTGCCTTCTCCTCCTTTTTCTCCTCCTCCTCTTCTGCCTTCTCCTCTTCTTTTTCCTCCCCTCCTCCTCCACTTCCTCCATTGTCTTTCCTCTCAGGAATATTTTTAAGTTACTTTGTATTAACATAATGTTTGCAAATTCCTAAATGAAGTATAATAGGCTGATAGCATAGTAAAATTTCTCTCAACTTCCTCCCACTTCCCAGAAGCAAACACTTTTAATTCTTAAGGTTTTTCCCCTAGTATTTACCTCTTCCCTATTTCCAGATAATATGCTTAGGTTATTATTTGTCCATTTTAGACATTACCAAGTTCCTGAGAAGTGGTTGAAGACTTAGCTCCCTTATGCCCTCTCCCCACTTGTTCTCTCCTCATATACCCCTTCTCCTTTACCCCTGCTGACTTGATACTGTAATTGTATCACATTTTATGTTCAAAAGAATAGCCAGTATTTATAGTGTTGCAGGTGTGTAAATATTCCTCAGCCCTCCAGTTAGTATTCCATGATTGTTTCCTATTGGACAAGAATGTTATTTCTAGGTTTTATTAATTTGCTTTGTATTTCTGTATACCTGTCACTCTTTTCTCCAAACGCTCTGACAGATCTGTGGGATAAGCAGCATTATTTTTGCAAATGGTCCAACATAGCACATTTGCTTTCAGTTCCTTGGCCACAGTTCTCTCCTCTAGCCCAATTTTCTCCCATTCTATCTGAACTGGCCGCTCTGGGCCTAGGACACAAGTTCCATGCTGAGATTTTGCCACTGTGCTGTTTCATCCCTCCCTTTTTCTGATTTCCTTGTTTATCTTTTTCTTTCTTATTTTGCAAAGGTTACACCTTCCCGTAGCTATCTAAGAATGAGTGCATATAGAACCTTTTAGGATCTTCTCTGTATCCATAGTTATCTGCAATTTCAGTGTTGTACCTTGGCTTGGGGAAAATGTAATAAAAAAGAAAATATTCTGTACCATATCACTCCCTTATCTCCTGCTTAATGTATTTAGGTGGTTCTCAAGATGCTATCTCTCTGGATGCAGTCATTTGTCCTTCCAGAGTTTTTCTTGCACCTATGAAACAAAGGGAAAGTCTTGCCACTATTTCCAAGGCCTTTCTCAGGGTCTGGTCCATCATTCTGAATGAGTATTTTTTGTAATATCAAAATGATTCCTTGGCATAATACTATCCCAGTCCCTCCATGTTGTCTCAAAGGGTAAGAAATCCTTCTTTTTTACAGCTACATAGTATTCCATTGTATAAATATACCACATCTGATGAGCACTTGGGCTGTTTCCAGAACTTAGCTATTGTAAATAATTCTGCTATGACCATAGGGGTGCATATATTCTTTCTGATTGGTGTTTCAGGATTCTTGGAATATATTCCAAGAAGTGGGATCACTAGGTCAAATGGCAGTTCCATTTTTAATTTTTTGAGGAAACTCCACACTGTTTTCCATAGTGGTTGCACTAGTCTGCATTCCCACCAACAGTGCAAGAGGGTTCCTTTTTCTCCACATCCTCGACAGTACTTGCTGTTTGTTGATTTATTGATGGTAGCCATTCTGGCAGGTGTGAGGTGGTACCTCATTGTTTTAATTTGCATCTCTCTGGTGATTAGTGACATTGAACATCCTATACTAATAAAAGACAAACATGCAAATTGACCATACTTGCGCTATGCCTTAAGCCACGCCCACCAGCCAATCAGAGCAACTGTATGCAAATTAACCCAACCAAGATGACGGCCGGCAGCCAGGGAGCTGGAGCAAGCAGGAGGCTTGCTTGCTCCAGTGATGGAGGAAGCCAAGGTTCCCCGCCTGCCGCGGCCCGGCTCTGAGCTCCACTGAAAGCAACAAAGTTTCAATTATAGAAGGTAAATAAACCCCAGATACCTGCTTTCAGCCAGCGTGGCAACGGAGCTGGAGCGAGCAGGAGTGGGTTGCCCCTGGCGATGGAGGAAGCCAAGCTTTCCGCAGGCCTCCGCTAAAGGCAATAAAATTTCAATTATAGAAGGTAAATAAATCCCAGAATAAAAAAAGAAAAAGAAAAGGAGAGGCTGGGAGCTTACATCACCAGGGTGCTTGGCCAGCCTGAAAACGGCCCTCAGCCCCTCACCCAGACTGGCCAGGCACCCCAGTGGGGACCCCCCACCCTAAAGGGGGTGTAGCCAGCCTGAAAACAGCCATCAGCCCCTCACCCAGGCTGGCCAAACCTCCATGGGGTGAGGGTCCCCACTGGGGTGGACATCCTCCGAGGGGTCCCACACTGCAAGAGGGCATAGGCCAGACTGAGGGACCCCCCAAGTGCACAGATTTTTGTGCACCGGGCCTCTAGTTTTTCATATCTCTCTTGGCCATTTGTATGTCCTCTTTGGAGAAGTGTCTATTTAGGTCCTCTGTGCATTTTTAAATTGGATTATTTGTATAAATACTGTATATATTTTGTTAATTAACCCTTTTTCAGATGTATCATTGGGAAAAATGTTCCCCCAGTGGGCTCCCTTTTCATTTTGATGCTGGTTTCTTTTTCTGTGCAGACACTTTTTACTTTGATATAGTCCCATTTGTTAAATTGTTTTGTTTCGTTTGTCATAGGCGTTGTGTCAGTAAAAATTCTGCTAAGTGAAATAAGCCAGTCAGAGAAAGATAAATATCATATGATCTCACTTACATGTGGAATCTGATGGAACAAAATAAACTGATGAACAAAATAGATCCTGAGACATGGAAGCATGCAACAGATTGACAATTCTTAGAGGGAAAGTTGGGGCGGGGGGGGGGGGGGGGGAGATTAACCAAAGAATTTATATGCATAACCCATGTACACAGATAATAGTGTAGTGAAGGCCTGGGGAGAGGGCTGGAGTGACAAGGAGGGAGTCAATGGTGGGAAGGGATAAGGGGGATATCTATAATACTTTCAACAATAAAGATAATTTAAAGAAAAAGAAAAGAACTTCCAAAAATACTGCCCAATTTTTTGTCTGAATTTGAGACCAGAATTTTCAGTTTACTTCCAGAAGTTATCTGGAGGTACCTGTTAGCACCTTGCACTCACATGTCCAAAAGGAAACTCATTATCTTCCCCAACATTATCCCCCATCAAACTCAATATTATTTTTTAAGGTTTTATATTTTCTTTCTCCAGTCATAGGCCCCAAGGACCTCAAATGTGTCTGACTGACTCCTTCACTTCCTGTCTGTCCCCTCATCCCATTGATTCAGCTTGAGAAATATCCTCAGCTCTTACCTTCTCCATTTCACTGCGACTTCTAAAAATACTGTTTACGAATTAAAGCAGGTGCTGCGTTATTCAGACATAGCAAAGCTTTGACTATTGCAGTTAGTCTATTTATTTAAAACAGTTTCACAGCAGGAGAGAGGCTATAAATATTTTTAACATAAATTGACTTGCAGTTAGAGAAATTGAATTCTAGTCTATAATAAAAATGGCTAATTTTCATTTCTCTGGTTTGTATTAGAATAATGCAAATATGAATCATTTAAATGCTCTACTATACCTCACTTTTGTTTTTACTCACATAGTTGCCTTTGTACCAGCCCTTCTTTCTGCCAGGTATGCTGTTCGCTCCCGAGTCCCTGCAGTGCTCCCTCCTGCCTGTGTGTCAGGTCATCACTCAACAGGAAGCCTCACATCCCCTTGGTTCTTGTAGATCCCTCCCATGTGTGTCACACTTCTTGCTCCTTTTGAACAGAACACATTTGTTAACTCTTGGTGTCTAGATATCCTTAGTGCTTAGTAGTCCTGGTATATAGTAGGTGTTCAGTAAACATGTGTGGAATGAATATTCCAAATGCATTTTTAACATTTGGAAAAATCCTGTCATTATGTCTCTTCACTTTACACACTGGATTATGTTAAGGCTCTATTTGTACTTTCAGTTAGAATTTCCCTTAGAAATTGTGTTATATATTACTAGAAGCCTGTTGCAGGAGGGTTCCTGCAAGTCCCAGCTGGGTGCGGGGCTTAGGCGGCCTGCCACCCAGGGCCGCACACAGGGGTCCCGGCTGGGGGCGGGGCTTAGGTGTCCCGTTTGCGCCGCCAAGCCCCACTGCCGCCCAGGGCCGCCCACGGGGGTCCCAGCTGGGTGCGGGGCTTAGGCGGCCCGCCACCCAGGGCCACACACGGGGGTCCCAGCTGGGGGTGGGGCTTAGGCGGCACACGGGGACCCGGATGGCGGCTCGCACTGGCCTGCCGTACCTGCAGTATGCAAATTAGCTGCCATCTTTGTTGGTGGTTAATTTGCATATCGCGCTGATTAGCCAATGGGAGGTGTAGCAAAGGTAAGGTCAATTACCATGTTTATCTATTATTAGATAGGATGTCCTTTAGTAAGGTCATAATCAAGTACACTATAGAAGATTTATTTAATTTATAATGTGTCTAAGGCAGTGCTTGAAAGATAATAAGCGGGCATTCATAAACTTCGGAAAGCACTATGACATTCATTTATGAATTTATTTCTCTACATTTTTATATCACCTAGCAATTTACCATGTGCTTTTATTTCTATTACCTCGTGTGATCCTCTTATTAATGCTAAGACAAGTATGGTCTCTTACACATATCAGGAATGGTTATGACACTAGGCTGGTGTCACGCAGATAGTTAGTTGAGAGCTCAGACTAGAATTAGCAGCTGTCCTTAGGTATTGTATTCTTTCCATTATGCATGTGGTCGTGAAGGCCAAGAAAGGCCATCAGCTCTGGAGGCAAGAGCAGAGGTAGAGGTTCAGGTGGAGAGTGATGGACAGGCTAGAGGATGTTTGGGGAGAGTCACAGGCAGTTGTCTTTAAAACTGAATAATAGGTTGGAAGTAAGAGATAAGATTAGAAGAGCAATTAGAATCAGTGTCGGGAGCAAGTGAAAGAGATGGGACTTTATATTGTGGGATGTGAGAGATATTAAAAATGTGTGACTGGATGATTGAAGATTATAACTCTCCTTTAGGTCTTATCAGTACTGTATGAGATTCATTAAAATGAGGGAGAAACTAGAAGAAGTGTGACTCTGGGCAACTCATGTGGTATTTCAGGTAAAACATAACTCAGTTCTCGACCACCAACACAAAAAGTTTACTCAGAAAAAGCAATGGATCAATTCATGAGATACTTGGGAATGTGCATTAACAAAGTTTGTCAGCTGAATGGATGTCTGCGACAGAGAAAAGGAAGAAACAAAGCTGTGTGTTGCTTACAAGGTGGTGGGAATGGGCCCCTACTATGTCCCTGCCCCATCTTCATCTATGACCTTCATTCTCCTGCGCAATTATTCCCCCTGGCTGACTATATTGTGCCACATTTGTTAGTATAGCCAACATGTCTTAATGAACACTTTCTGTAATACTAGCCTTGTGGTAGGCATTAAATGTAAGTGAACAGCACAATTCCTGCTCGGGAACTCAACATCTGGGGGTAGACACTGTTAAGTAAACAAAATTGTAAAGGATCTATTGTTCTGTGTACCACATGCCATCAGGACACACAGGGCCACCCAGTTCATCCTGCATAGGTCAGGAAAGGACTCTCAGTTATCCGTCTTGAAGGAGAAGAATGAGAGAGCTTGGTGAAGAAAGTGAGAAGGATGCTTTGTGTAGAGAGGACAGCATATTCAAAGGTGTAAACTAGGGAGCATAGAACTGTGTTGTAAGCTGTTGATGTGCCTGAAAGTGTCAGCATCTACCTCCTAAGAGCAGTGGGATGCCCCTGCCTGTCCATGATGTAATTATCACACTCAGGTATCTCAACATTGGTACAGTTTAATTCTTTAATATCGAGTGCACTGTAAAATTTCTCCAGTTATCTTAATAATGTCATTATAACCTTTTCACTTTTCAAGAGCTCATCAAAGATTGTGTGATACATTTACTTGTCATGTCTCTTTAATCTTCAATCTAGAACAGTGCCCTAACCTCTTTCTTTTCATTTTTCTCTTGGCCATTCATGATATTGATGATTTTTAAGAACCAATGTGATTTCAGTTATGTGGAATATAGAGAACAAACGAACAAAAAAAAAGTTGTAACAGATTCAGACACAGACACTGGACTGGTGGTTGCCAGAGTGGGGGAGGGTTGGGGAATTGGGTGAAAGAGGTGAAGGAATTAAGAAGTACAAATTGGTAGTTACAGAATAGTCATGGGATGTAAAGTACAGCATAGGGAATATACTCAATAATCCTATATAATAAAGAACTAATATGCAAATGGCCATCACGCCCTCGTGCCCTGGCGCTGGGGCTGGGAGAACTGAGGCTGGGCTGGGGGACCTGAGGCCGCGCCCCCTGCGCCAGGGACGGAGGACCGGAGGCTGGGCTGGGGGACCTGAGGTTGCGTTCCCCGCCCGGTGAGGCTTGACAAGGGACCTGAGGCTGTGCCCTCTGCCCTGCAGGGCTTGACGCGGGGGGGCGACCGGTGGGTCTGGGTCTCGCGTGATTTCGAGGCGCACGTGGGTGGGTGGGGACTTGACTCTGGGTCCTGCGGCACGCCTCAGGCTCTGACAGGAGAGAGATTTTCATATACATTTTACTAATTTTCTTTCAGCTCTGAGACTTCTATTATAGAGAAAGGGCAAATAGCAATATTAAAATATTTCCTCTAATTAATTCCCTTTTAATGTGCACAAATTTTGTGCACTGGGCCACTAATCTATATAATAAAAGCCTAAGCAACCGTTATAGTAGAACAACCAGAATGACCAGTCACTATGATGCACACTGACCACCAGGGGGCAGACGGTCAATGCAGGAGCTGCCCCCTGGTAGTCATTGCACTCCCATAGGGGGAGCACCACTCAGCCAGAAGCCAGGCTCACGGCTGGTGAGCGCAGTGGTGGTGGCAGGTAGCGGGACTAAGTTGTCAGTTGGATATCCCCCAAGGGGTCCTGTACTCTCCCCTCCCCTCCCCAGTGCATGAATTTTGTGCACCAGGCTTCTAGTGTTGTTATAACTATGTATGTTGCCAGGGGGGTATCAGTAATATCGAGGGGAACATTTCGTAAAGTGTTCTAACCACTATGCTGTATGTTTGAAACCAATACAAAATAATGCTGAAAGTATGCTGTAATTGAAAAAATAAGTAAATTGAAAATGTTAAAAAAATAAAAGAGCCTAGGTCAGGTATTTCACAGAATGTTTCTCAGGATTTGTCTGATTGTTTCTTCCCATTTAGATTCAGGTTAAGTACAATTGTGCAAACTATTACATATGTTATGTTGTGTCTGCCTCAGTGCATCACTTCAGAAGGCAGTTGTCAGCATATACCATTGTTGTGATGTCAGATTTGATTATTTGGGTAAGGTGATATCTGCCAGATTTCTCCATGTCCTATTCCCCCTCAGCCTTATAGAGATTGGGGTTTTGTTGTTGTTTTAAATTTTTCCTTTATTGATTTTTAGAGAGAGAGGAAGGGAGAAGGCTAGAGAGATAGAATGAGAGAAACATCATCCATAGGCTGCCTCCGCCATGCTCCCTACTGGGGATTGAGTGACCTGGAATTGAGCTGGTGACCTCTTGGTTCCAGGATTGATGCTCAACTGCTGAGCCACACCTGCTGGGCAAGATTGGTTTTTGTAACCATTGATGATTTCTGGCAGAATCTGTTTTTACTGTGAGCTGTAATGTGGTGGTTTTCCTATTTCACTCATATCTGTCCCTTGTATTAATGGAGCTCAGCCCTCTTTATATCTATGAATCTACTAGTTCCCAGTCTTCTTTAAAGGAGAGTTTTCTCTTGCTCCACGTTTATTATTTATTATTTTAGTGTCAATATAGATGCATGCTTGTGTTCTTCTTTCCAGTGTGTAATAATCCATTATTACTTATCCAGTGCTCAAAGTGTCCTTTATTTATCTAATTCTGTCTGGCTCTTCTGCCCTTTGGCACATGCCTATCTGTCCTTGAGCACTTGTTTTCTGGCAGAACAGTATGTTCCTGACTCATTTCACAATATCTTCTTCTCAGCACTAAAATCAGTCATTTTCCTAAGTATTCTGGTTCCTGTTAGCAAGTAATGAGACTTAGACACCAAGTTCCAAGGGGTAGGTGTGCACGTTGCTTATGCATTATCATTACTTTTGGGCTCTTTGGGGCCACAAAGTAAGGAAAACTATTTTTTAAAACCTTGAGCATATATGGTACATTTAAGTCTAATCTATCACTTCATAGCTCTTCCTCTCCTTCTACCATTTTATGTTTGAATTCCCTTTCCCTCAGTGAGCACCCCTGTTGCCACCAACATTTTTACCCATCTGTTCCATCTTACCATATACACATAAGAATTTCAGAATGACTATATCAATGCCACTACCAATAGCAAACTTACTAAGGAAAACTCACATTTTCTTTGTAGTTCTTTTTTCCCCTTAAAATGCATGCCATTTATCTCATATTTGCTTTTTAGATTTTTAAAATGTTTCCTTTTACTAATGAAATATATTCAAAACCTTAAATAGTTGGCATTACCTATAGTTCTTTCTAGGAAAAATATACTTGAGTTTGAGTATAAATATTAAAAAATAGGTAGGTAGTTACTAATTGAAGTGTCTGAACTATTTAATGTGTTTTAATTAAAATAGCCATAAAGCCACTTGAGAATTAAAATCACATGTAAATTAATAATCTCCAAATGCTCTATTTATCACCCATTTTTTTATTACACCTACAAAGTTTAGTACTTTTCTAAGAATATAAATTAGAACCAGATGGAAAAGCGGTTGATGCACATTTATATATCTGTTTGTAAATTGTGTTTTATTTGTATTCTGTATTCATTTGTCATCTCACCTGTCCTCTATCAAGAGATAGCATCTCAAAAAAAGAAAAAAAGAAAAGAAATAAAAATTCCAGAGGAAAATAGTTTTCTATTACTTTAGACATCACTATGTACCAGCCATACAAATTCACAGAAAATGCTTGCTAGTAAACTCTAAGGCACCAAAAGAGTTGGTATTTCAGTTGGGCAAGTAGTATTGTTGAAGCTTTTTTTCTGCTTTCTTTAAATAATATTTAACATGGACAACTAGAAGTAGCTATGGTTTCAAGAAAATTTGATATTAATAGAGAGAAATGGCCCTACAATTGCATCATTAATCATATACAGAATATCAACTTAAACTAATCATAATGTGATTCAGTCCTTTAGATTTTGAAATCCTCCATTTGTTTTTTATTATAGAAGACAGACTTTCCATACATTCTGTAAAAATTTATAGTGATTGTTGTATGTCACTAAAGTTAGAGGATAATTATCCTCTGATATTAACAATCAGTTGTTGGAATCATGTTCTCAAAAGTTAGCGTGGAAATACAATTTTGTGCAATAGGTTTAGACAGCAGAATATCAATAACACCAACAAAAGCACTCCCACACCTGGTCGATTTTAGAACTAAAGCTGATGCTTTGAAAATAACCCATTTCTACAAGGGAAATGTTATTTATCATAACCCAAGACACAGATATGATGAGAACCACATTCTCTTTGAAGTTATCGTGCCACGGGCCTATAAAAGCAGTGCTCCGAAGTGAATCAATGGGACTCAGTCCTCTGTGGTGGACAGTAGCACAGGCACTAATGAGACAGATTTCATTAAAAGCTATTTGATTTATGAGAGAGGTAAAGTCCTATCATATTTTGAAATTGCTGGCTTAGTCCTAGCATCTGATCTTATTTCCCCTACCATCACCATCACGGTTTCTGTGTATGCTTGACATTGCTATGGTAACCCCTGCATCTCTTCTCACAGAGGGTGATGAGACAGGAGTGATGGATAGTCTGCTGGAGGCCTTGCAGTCGGGGGCTGCCTTCCGCGATCGAAGAAAAAGGACACCGAAGCCAAAAGGTGAACGTTATTCTTGTTTCATGTTACTTTCTAGGGAACTACCACAAAGAACAACCCTTTTATATTTTTTAATTCTTTTAAAGTCATGTGTCAAGAATGTAGTGCCGTGGGCAACCACTCCTCAGAAGTTTCATAAGTTTTCTTAATCCTTCCCTTGCGATGACAAATGTCAGAGAGAAAAGCATTCCAGTTGGCCGGTGTCAGTAGCACATTACAAATCAATGCACTGAACCTAGGAAATCCTGATTAGTGTGACAAGTCTCAGCTGAAGAACCATATGTACTTCATCCCAGTGGAGTTCACAGTAGTATAATTAAATGCGAAGTAAAAGTCATAACATTATTGCTTTGCTTCTAGATATACTTAAACTTGGAAAATATACCGTTACACTTCTTGAGATGAACAGACCTCTATATTAAACTTCTTTTATATTTTTGTTTTAACAGATATTCGGCAGAGTCTCAGTCCCATGTCTCAGAGGCCTGTTCTGAAAGTTTGTAACCATGGTAATAAACAGTATTCATAAATTGCACATTCTTCTTATCTGCTTTTATCCCATTGATCTGTGATTTCAGTAGACTGCTGTGAAGTTCTCAAGTTTCAATATAACTATAATAGTAAAAACGTGTGGATCTACACATTTGTTATAGATTGTATACTCAGATTCTGCCGTATGACAGTATTGCCTGAGCTAGCGTCTAGAGTTCTTCTTTCAGGTCTTGAGTGAATTTTTTTATTATTTGAAATTACCTCACACATTTCTGATCAGTGTTGTCCAGTGTATTCTTTCAAAAGCATTGTGCTTTCATACTATTTTGAGTAGTGGATTTACTTTACATGGAGATGCAATTTGAAATGTTGAATTGTTACCTATTTTACTCTATGACATTTGCCAGTAGAGTTTGAAATACTATGACCAGCATTTTGACAAAATCATTAATGCAGATGAGCTTCATGTGATATTATTATGGATGGATGTGCTAGAATACTGAAAAGAAGGTGAGTTAACTTAGTCTCGTATTTATGAGATTGAATTCTTTCAGAAATCTCTACCCAACTACTGCACACCAGTAGTTGGTGCCGGTTTGTGTTGATTGGATTTTATTTACTTTATTTCCCTTTTTCTCACTGTTATGTATTACGGGGTTCTGCTGACCTTCCTTAGTCAAAACGTAATTCACCCATTGTGATTGCCATTTCCTCAGGGTGAGAGTGTCACCAACTTCACCAGATTTATAAATGAAAAAATATTTGACATATTGCGTTCAAGGGTGCTTTGGGGTGCAGATGAGTTAAGTAGTTACGTTTTAGCACTAATGTATAATGCATGAGTAAAGAAACGTGTCAAATTTTTAAGAGAGTCTGATATAATTATGAGGTAAGTAGTAAAAGACATGGTTATAATGATCTCTTAATAGCTGTATAGATCCCTACTGCTCAAGGTAAAGTACATATAATAGATGCTTAGTAAAGAAGAAAGGTGAAACCCTGCAGCAAAATTTTACATAGATCTTTTGACATTTTTCAACAGTAAGTTTTTGTTGTTGTTTTGCCTTCTCTTTCTCTAATAGTAAAAAAGAATTGTAAGAAATCAGATAAATTTATTGTGGATCATTAATTCCTAATTGGGGTTTACGGTTTGGAGTTATTGTGACATTCGAAATAATGGCGAACAGTGTAGAGGACAGTGTTTCCCTGGACCTCATAGATAATGTGTTTCATAGATGAACACATGGAAACTCAGGCTAAAAACTTCTCAAAACTGTACAGCTAGTTATAGACACAACTATGGCCATGATACAGTTCCGATTTCCACCGCATTTCTCTTTTGATTATATATAGATACTTTGGTTATTTTTTATTAGTAGTAAAATAAACAATGCAGCCCACATTGTAAGTCATTAAAGCAGCATAGGCAATACAATGGTCATAATAAGATTATAATGGCATATTTGAACCCCTGTCATGCTTAATTTTAAATAAGTATTTTAGGTGTAATGTAGGGGGAAGTTATTTAAGGTAAATTTGTGCACTGGCCTCAGGGACCCAGTCCTTCTGTGACTGTCATGCTAGGAAAGTGTCCAGACTCCTGTAAATTACATATAAATTTTGATGTTTCAATCCATTTTGTAAAAGCAAATGAACATTGCATTTTCATCTTTACTAAACCTGATATGTACTATCTGAAGTCCTAAGGCTATTGTGATAATTAAGCTAGTAGGTTGTAGAGCCAGCCAAAGGAGATATAACACAAATATCAAATTCTCTGTTGTAATATAAATGTAGTGAGTTGACATGTTTTTGAAACTTAATTTTTTATTTATATTTCTGCTGTGTTTTTGCTTCACATTTTAAACAAGTGAGAACAAATCCAAATTACCAAATTAATCTTTAAGAACAGTATGTATAAAGGTACATTTATTAGACTGGATGTTGAAAAATGAAGAATATGGTAAGGAATATTGCAACAAGGATCATGATTATTTTTATAAAAAGATGAAATTTCAAGCCTATTTGTAATCTATTTCTAAAAATTACGTATTTTCATTGAAAACTGAACAATGTGATTGAAATGTAACACATAACCCCTTTTACTTTTTAATTTGTTTTCATATACTTACACTTTCTACAAATATATAGTAGTTGATAGTATGTTGTAAACTGTTATTAAAAGATTATAAGGCCCTAACTGGTTTGGCTCAATGGATAGAGCATCAGCCTGCGGACTAAAAGGTCCCAGGTTCGATTCCGGTCAAGGGCGTGTACTTTGGTTGCAGGCACATCCCCAGTGAGGGGTGTGCAGGAGGCAGCTGATCGATGTTTCTCTCTCATCAATGTTTCTAACTCTCTATCTCTCTCCCTTCCTCTCTGTAAAAAATCAATAAAATATATTTTTTAAAAAAAAAGATTATAAAGCCCTAGCCAGTTTGGCTCAGTGGATAGAGCGTCGGCCTGCGGACTCAGGGGTCCCGGGTTCGATTCTGGTCAAGGGCATGTACCTTGGTTGCGGGCACATCCCCAGTGGGGGGTGTGCAGGAGGCAGCTAATCGATGTTTCTCTCTCATCGATGTTTCTAACTCTCTATCCCTCACCCTTCCTCTCTGTAAAAAAATCAATAAAATATATATTAAAAAAAAAAAAAAGATTATAAAATTTTCTGCAGGGTTATTACATGCCAAGCACTATGCCGAATGTTTTATACACATCCCATTTAAGCTTTTCAGTACTCCTATTAAATAGTCACTACTTTAGTCTCCATTTTATAGTTGAAAATAACCAAGGATTAAACAGGTCTGATAGTTTGCTTAAGGTCCTGCAGTCAAATTTCGGCCCTGGGCCTGTCTGGTTCTTAATCTCTCTGCCATGGCGTGCTCTGAATGCAGCTTTTGAATCATACCTGTTGTTCTCATCCTTGAGCCGATGCATATGTGTACATTTTTTTCTCACGATATAAGGTTGAACTATTGATAAACCTCTCTGAGGTTTCCGGCCGCTGGTATGTCTAGTCTCTTATTCCCAGATTGAACCACTAGGTAGTACTCTTTTCCTCATCTGAGGCTGGAAGAGGAAAAGAGTACCACCTCCTGGAATTAAGAACACTTTTTATTCCTTCAATAAACTCTATATCCAAGCATCTATATTAATTAAAATAAATGCATACTCTGTTAGAAAGATCATAGATGGTTTACATTATATATATATGGCATATTTATTTTGGTTTACATTTTATATATATATATATATATATATATATATATATATATATATATAGCATATTTATTTTACAATTAGAAAATCCTGGCAAAGTATCCTCTGAGACCTTGGTATGTATATATATATATATATATATATATATATATATATATACATATATATATATATATATACACACATATATACACACAAAAGATGGCCTCAAGCATTCTAACTTCTGCCAATTTCAAAAGCACAGAATATACACACGAGTAACCCAGCCCTTGTGCTGTGATCTAAACCTCTAGCAAAAATACTATGGTTAAAGCCTTTACCTGTTTTATCTTTTGTTTTACCTGTTAATGTCTGGGCAGAAATAAAGTGTTTGATATTTTTCCTTGCTAAATCTTCATTCATTAACTTAGCAAATTTATTAAACACTTGCTAGGCATTTAAGATATAGAGATACTGTCTAAGAATTCACCATCCAGTGGGAAGATAGATAAGTAATAATTCTCATACCCAGGGGTGGGCAAACTTTTTGACTCGAGGACCACAATGGGTTCTTAAACTGGACCGGAGGGCCGGAACAAAAGCATGGATGGAGTGTTTGTGTGAACTAATATAAATTCAAAGTAAACATCATTACATAAAAGGGTATGGTCTTTTTTTTTTTTTTTTTTTTTTTTTTAGTTTTATTCATTTCAAACGGGCCGTAGTTTGCCCACGGCTGCTCATACCTGTATACTTGCTGTATATTTGCTTAATGCTGAGTTAGGGGTAACACACAGAGTGTGAGCGAGTATCAAGAAGTCTGAAAGACCAATCTAGACCTGGCTTCTAGAAGACCTGAAATCCAAGCTGAGTTTTGAGAAATGAGTAGAAATAAGGCCAAAAAACCCGAGGACAAGGGTGAGCCAAGAAAGCAGCCGTACGTACTTTCTCAAGAGGTCCTTTCCTTTACAGGGCCATTCTGGTCCCTGTAAAACCATGTGCTCTTATTCTCACAGATTATTAGATAACATAATAATAATACTCATATTAGCACCCTAACCTTTCCCATTTTATAATATTCATTTCCCTAAAAATGTTCTTATTCAATGTCTGTCACATTGCTCATGAGCTCCTTCAGGGAGCATGCAAGGCAATGAAGGAGGGTGTCTGTCTGGTCTACTGATGTGACCCCCAGTACTTAGCTGGGTTAATACCTGATACATGGATTTTTAGTAAAAATGTACTGAATGAACAGTCATTTTTAGGTTTAGGCTTGAATTGGACAATTAATGTATATTGAGCAAAATCAGATCTCTCAGTATTACCCAAATACTTGGGATTAATATGCAATTACTGAAGCTTAGGCTGTGAACACAATTAATCCCTCTCATCTCCCTAATATGGTATCTGAAGGAGGTCCTTGATCATCACCGGTCTAGGCTTCAAAAGGTTGTTAGATCAAATGTGGAAGGTGTGGTTTAATCTTGATTGGATTATTCACTCCTGAGAAATGGAGGTTTACTTATGAGTTAAGTTTAACAACAGTAAATAAAAGAAAGCATCTGTTAACGAGTACAGGGCATTATCTCATTTCTTTACTCAATACAGTGCATTCCAGACTTAAAGATTTTTCTATAGTCTGTAGAAAATAATAAAATTTCCTTTTAAGTCAAGATAATCTAAGTATTAATGCATTTATAAAGTTCATACCTTATTTGGATGTTGCTGAATCGGCTGGCCTAATTGAATATAAGGACCAGATAGGAGGAAAGTATATCAAGAGTCTGATGCCAGACCAAGAATTTGAACTGTTGAGATTTCTGAGCAAGAAAATGAAAGGTCTGTTCTGACCAGAGTGGCTCAGTTGGTTGGTCGTTATCCGGTGCATCAAATGGTTTTGGTTCCATTTTCAGTCAGGGCACATGACTGAGTAGTGGGCTCAATCCCCAGTAGAGGGCATGCAGGAGGCAGCTGATCAATGTTTTGCTCTCACATCAACCTTTTCTCTCTGTTTCCTCCTCCTCCTCCTCCTCCTCCTCCTCCTCCTCCTCCTCCTCCTCCTCCTCCTTCTTCTCCTCCTCCTTCTCCTTCTCCTTCTCCTCCTCCTCCTCCTCCTCCTCCTCCTCCTCCTCCTCCTCCTCCTCCTTCTCCCCCTCTTCTCCCTCCTCCTCCTCCCCTTCCTCCTCTCCCTTCCTGTCTCTCTAAAAATCAATAAAACATCTTAAGAAACAAAAAAGAAAATGGCAGGTCTGAGCAGTTTGTATGGAACTGAAGAGACAACCTTCTGAGAGGAAAGACCTGAAAAGACTATAGGTACCTTGATGCTGACATGGGTTGGCTGCAGGGGGATTAGGAAAGAGTCAAAGAGTGTTTTACGGATTGAGGAAGGAAGCCAGGGCTAGAGCTCTGGGCTGAGACCCTCACAGAGAGTTGCTAAGGCTGCATAAGCAAATGAGTTATCTAAAGGAAAATATTCAAACTTAGAGAATGGTAAACCAAGGACTAAAACCTTAGGATTGAACCTAGGTGAATGGTGAAGTGAGTGAGAGGCAGAAAATGATGAAGAAATGGAGGGAGATTATATAATAATGGAGCCTACATTATGGTTGAAAGAAGCCTTTCAAGGAATTGATTTTTCTCCTTCTTTTCCTTCTGTTGTTTGTTTCTTTCTTTCTCTGTACAGCTCAGTGCTATACCACTGAGTGACTAGTGTTCCTCTCTTCTACTCTCTTCAGGACATCTCTTCGCCTGTGTGCTAGATAGACTGCAAACATCTGTGACAAAGATGTCTCACCTCATGCTGCTTCTCCCTGAATCTGATTACATCCTTGTTAGATGGTTTCTTTATATTAAGTAGTACAGTGGAATATTTTTTCTCAGTGAGATGGATATAGAGTAATCAGAAAAATATATATAAACCATATGCAATTAAAATCCCTAATGATAAAACTGTTTAACTGCAACAAAATAAGATAAAACATAATCAAAATTTTAGGCAAACAAGTATTACACATTTTTAGTGAATATCCATAACCTAAACAAAATCTTGCTATATTATCTTCACATTAAATCAATTCTTAATAGCCTTAATTTGGATCTGATTATCTATTTTTACTCTCCCACTTATATATGGAGCTTTGAGAGATTTTTATAGAAATAAGATTGTATTGCTTTCAGGCACAGCTGCTCTGCCACTCTAAGATTTGAAGTCAGAATTAAATGTGAAGCTAGTTAGATATTTTTGAATTAGCTTATTTCTTCACAAAATAACTCTGAGAGGCACACAAAAAAGGCTTTGTTGTTGATGTATCAAAACTTCACACATAACCCTCCCTTCCTTAAACCACTCAGTTGTGGTTCCCTTATTTCTTGACCTACCTTTTCCCCAAACAGCAAGAATTTGTCCTAAGGCAGAATTATGAAATTTGTAAGGTTTTCAATCATGTCTGCCTTAAGGCTTCTTTAAAAAGAGTGACCACAATGTGAATCCAGTTCTTGGCTAGAAAAACCTTATCTATCAAAGTAGTAAATTTTGACAACCACCATTGCCATTTCTTTAAACTGTATCCTATTTTAAAGTAGACAGAGCATAGGAATAATATAGTCAAATTATATGGTAATTTTTACTATAAGTCATTGGCTTATTTTTTTGAGAATATTTTTTTTTGTTCTCTTTCTGATAAACTTGTGCCTGCCAAGTAACCTAAGAAAGAGAGTTATTAAAACACTAATTATTTTTGGCACCCTTACATTTGGGCTTTCAAGCAGAATCAAATGCTACCTGTAACTGTCAAAAGACTTAAATATTTTTAAGAAGACTTTTCTGGGCCAGGAATGTAAAGCAGTTTGGTTGATTTTACATTTTATTCAAACATCAGTCTCTCCTATTTACTGTGTAGTCAAGCAAAAGGAAGAAAGTACTCAGCGGGGCTCCTGCCTAGGTAACGATGCCCTGTGGGTAGAAGGGAAAGGCCTGGCTAATTTATACTCAGGTCAGGACAACCTTCTGGCTCAGTCACATCATACAGACTCTTAAGCATGAACAGGTTAGAAAATTCTCAAGTAGTGAGGACTTCAAGTTGTTTTAAAAGGATATTTATGCAAGAAATAGCAAATGCCTTTTATTTAATGAGCATTCACAAATCTATGCTGAAGACTGGGACCAAATTGAGTGATAAGGAGATAAAGAACTATTATGTAAGGAAAGTAATATCCTCCACTTCCCTGAAGTAGTTGTTACGATTAATATGTCTCTTGTTCTATAGTGAACTAATTATTATGATCTTTTAAAATTTTTGGCTCATTCTAAATTTCTCCCTTTGCTTGTAGAGGGCAAATAAAGTAAAAGTCCGAGTTGCTTCCTAGATTCTGCGACAAAGGGCAGTTGGCTCCCCAATAGCACAGATACCAAAATTCGTGTCCAAATGTAGCCATAGTGCTCAGTTTGGCAGAAGGCAGACGGAGTGAGCTGTAGAGCACCCACCAAGCAGAGTCAGCCCATTTTTAGAGGCTATTTCATGTTTTAAAATAGTATAGTAGTTAATCAGGGAAACAGTGGGTCCTCTGTTGGCACACCTTGTTTGAGCAATGAGTGTGTTACATGCGAGGAAGGCGCATGGAAGGAAGGGTAGGTGACCCTGATGTAGCTGGTGTTTTTCCCAGTGTGTGCCAGCTATGTCCGGTGACAGATATTTTTCCATAAAACAACACTTGGTGCTAACCTCAGTATTTCCAAGGTGCCATTAGATTTATTTTTATATTTTTACTTTATTTGCCCTCACTAAAGGTCAGTTTGGAGTAGCCACAGATACAGAAACTATTTTTTAAGATTGTTGTCAGTATTAAAAATTTTTGCAGAGTGCCTGACTGGCACATAATAGTTACTTTAAAAACACCATCGGTAGTACTTATTCACTGGTAATTTGTGAAAGCCTATGACTAGCCAGATGGTTGAATCCTGTTGATAGTAGCCTTGAGTGACCTGGCCAAGCAGTCTGACCTTGAAAACAGTGTGGAGTCACTTCTTGCTTTTTCACTTGGTTTGACTTCTTGACTTACTAATAGGGTGACCCTAGCAAGTTATTTCACCTTTGAATTTCCTTTTCCTCAGCTGTAAAAAAAGAAATTACACTATGTGCTTCATAGACTATTTGTAAGATTAAATGAAAATATGTAAGAGTATGCTATTAAAATACCTAGAATTGAGTAGATATTCAATAAATTCAATATATGTTAGTTTTTCCTCATTCTTTTTTCTTTTCTACCATCCTTCCATGGTGCGTTTGTCAATAGAAAATATAAATTCTCCAACAAAGTTACAGTGGTGGGCAGAATGGGTGCGGTAATGAGAGAGGTTAAAATTGATTTTCTTACGTTGAATGCTCTGTAAACTGCACTTAAAGTGCAGTAAGTGGCATGAACTAATTTAGAATAGAAAAATATGAAAAATTAAAATACTATAGATATTTTGGGTTTTAAAATACAATAATAAAGATTTGTATCCCCCTTTTTACCACAAAGCCCAAAAGAGGAGTAACAAAGACCAATTTCAACTTCTATGAAATCAAAACATCTTTAACCTGGGACATCTTTAACTCTATAAAAACAGAATAGAGAAAGTGATGCAGGAAGGAGAAAACTGGAGTGCAGGTGAATTCATTTCCATAACAGGCCACCACAAACTAGGGGCCTTAAACAACAGAAAAGTATTCCTCACAGTTCTGGGGACTGGACATCTGAAATCAAGGTGTTGACAGGGTCAGTTCTTTCCTGGTGGGAGAGTCTGTCCCTTTTTCCTGTCTCCCAGTGGCCACCGGGCCGTGCTGTTCCCTGACTTGCAGCTGCACATGGCATTCTTCCTTGTGTCTCTCCTCTTGGCCTCCTTATGGGGACACCAGTCATTTGATTAGGGCTCACCCTATTCTAGTGTGTCCCCCATCTTAACTTGGTTACATTTGCAAAGACCCTATTTCTAAATACATTCACAACAATCGGGGGTGAGGATTTCAACATGTTGTGGGGACACAGTTCAACCCACAACAGCAGGTGACTCCAGTGAGAAACAGACTGAGTTACTCCTCACAGGACACATGAGGGCTGAGGAATGGCAGGTCCCAGGAGCAGCGGGCAGAAGGATTGGGGCACAGAGCTGAAAGTGGAGGGGTAGTAAAGGAGCAATTCGACCTCCATCTGGCCGTGTGGCTCCAAACTCCAGACTTATAGCCATAATGCTGCTTTCCCTTTCCTCTTCCCAACCCGTAGAGGAGAGGTATATCGTCTAGAAAAATTGTGATGCTCTAGAGTGGCAATACAGCCAGGGTTGAGGTATGCCACTGAAAATGGATTCTGTCAACACAGTGGAAGGCCTTCCTGGCCCCCTCCAACTACTTAGTCCTTAGACCATAGGAGCCAAGCTTATACTCCAAGCAGATCACGAAATATTCTTCTGAAGGTAATGAACAGTTTAGAGAAAAGGTCTTCAGATACTGGTATTGGAACCTCTGCCCTCCAAAAATGCCTGGATCCCACAGAGAGGCCCACAAGTTAACAAACCTAGTCACTCACACATAATTGCTCTTAGATATGAATTTGAACGAGGTTCATCAGCTGACAGAAAAAAAGAAAGAAAAACAGATCAACCAAGGGAACTCTTAGTAAACAGAAAATGTGAATTACCACCATAATTAATAAGTGCAACAATATAAAAGATTTCAGTGATGAAAATAGGATTAGATAGTACCAATAGCTTACAAAAATTATAGTTTAGAAATATTAAAGGTTTTAATTGGCAACAGGCAGGCACTCATGATAGGAAGACATCTCCAAGAATAGCTTAGTTTATCTCTATTAAGACAGAACCAGAAGTCAGTTCCACTCATTAGCTGCCTCCTTCTCTCCTAAAACATACTTATAATACCATACCTTCATTTTTTTTTCATTTTCTCTCTCTCAGTACTGTATATGAACCTAAAGGGGACTTCTCTATTTTAGCTCTCAGCTTATTGTTATGTGATCTAGAAACTAAAGCGCTCTTTAGTGTGCCTTCCTTCAGACTGGTAGGCAATGAGTCAGTAATGGTGGTGCCTCTAGCTCAGAATAATAGATGTGCTTTTTCAAACACAGTGGATGTGTCCAACCTTTTTGTGTGTTCTGTAAATAATATTGGTCAGTGATTTTGCAGCACATATCAGTATTTTCTTCCCTTATTAGTCTTAATGTGAGAGAAAATAATGACGGAAATGAGTAATAGAGAAAATCAAGTTCCACTCTTTTGTGTGTGTGTGTGTGTCTTTTAGAGGAAACGTAGCCTTTCAGTGCTGAATAAGAAGTTGATGACTAAACTGAATCCTTAGAAAAACAAGAGAATGGGATGAAATTAGCATTTTGAAACATTAAAATTATAATCAGTGGCTCTTTTGTAAGTAAGTGTCTTAATACATTACACTGGCCTCGAGAGCCAAGGCCTTAGCTAGTATAGGTGGACTATTTGTGACTTGGAGGGGAACAGTGGCCCCTTGTTATATGTAATTGAGGTAAGGAGTTAAATATTAAATATTTCTCTACTGTAAAAGGGTCTATAAATTGGTTGAAGAAAGCACTGACATGCATTAAGAAAGCTGAATGTCCCATTGACTCCCAAGTAAATTAGAAATTATTAGTGTTAGCCATGATGACATTGTTGTGATAGGACAGCATTTGGCTTAAATACTTTCACCATTTATTAACAGTGATATTAGAATAAATGGTAATGATCATTAGGTGCTATGTACATTATCATTTAACTAATTATGCTTGCAATCTCCTTCTATTAGTCAAACCTCTTTTGGTTAATTAGTCAAAGGAGCTGTCTCCGAATTCTAAAGGAATAATGAAATAAAGAAACACTGAAATATCCTAAAGAAAATGGCAATGTATCCGTGTTACCTCATATGTCAATTTTATTTACCCTTTCCTGGTCCATCATAGCAGCCTCAAAAGATTCTGGCAGGTTGTTTTTTATTGTAAAATATGATGATTAGGCTTATTAAATTATATGTGAATACTTTACCCATTAAGTACTTAATACAGCAGAAAAGTGCTAATGTAATAGGCAAAGAAAAACAAAATCCTTATTTACCAACTTTTCCATATTGAAAGATGAACCAGGAAATACTGTTTAGATGTTAATACCATCTTGTATTTTTTAAAATATTTTAAAAACATATTTTTTAAAATATTTCCTCAGAGAGAGGAAACGAGAGGGAGAAAGGGATAGAAAAATCAATGATGAGAGAAAATCATTGATTGGCTTCCTCCTGCATGTCCTCTACTGGGGATCGAGCCTGTAATCTCATGCATGTGGTCTCACCAGGAATCCAAACCATGAGCTTCTGTTTCATGGCTTGATTCGACGCTCAACCGCAGAGCTACACCGGCTAGAGTCCTCTTCTTATATTTTATTTTTAAAAAAATTATTGATTTCAGAGAGGGAGAGGGAGAGGGAGAGGGAGAGGGGAGAGAGAGAGAGAGAGAGAGAGAGAGAGAGAGAGAGAGAGAGAGAGAAACATCAATGATGAGAGAGAAACATTGATTGGCCACCTCATGCATGCCCCACTCTAGGGATCAAACCCACAATCTGGGCATATGCCCTGACCGGGAATCAAAACCACAAGCTCCTGGTTCATGGCTCGACGCTCAACCACTGAGCCATGCCAGTCAGGCATAGTTCTGACAAGTCAGTAACTCAAAATCCATAGAACTTCAAAACTACAAATATAAGACACAACTCAGGCAATTTTACCAGGTCTTCTACTACTTACTTCTTATTAATGTGGTTAGCCTGAGGAGTTCTTAAACTGATATTTGGTAAACCACGAACAGGGTTTTATTTGTAATCCAAAGTATATTTTATCACTGGATGTAAAGCATGTTTTCATATGTTTTTCTTAGTCTTCCCCATTTGCCAAAGGAGGGGAGAAAATAGAGAAAACAATCTTTCAAAATTCACTGTGACCTGTCATCAGACTTCTCACATGATGACAGTGATGCTCTATTGCAGGGGTCCTCAAATTACGGCCCGCAGGCCACATGCAAATACAAATATTGTATTTGTTACCGTTTTGGTTTTTTACTTCAAAATAAGATATGTGCAGTGTGCATAGGAATTTGTTCATAGTATTTTTTTTAAACCAGTGATTCCCAAAGTGGGCGCTACCGCCCCCTGGTGGGCACTGCAGCGATCCAGGGGGGGCGGTAATGGCCACAGGTGCATTTGTTTTAACTTTTTTTGTATTACCTTTCTATTCTGAGTTCAATAAATAGTTTCATAATTTCAAACTTCAATGTTCCTAATTTACACCTTTCTTTATATTTTACGAAAAAGGTAGAAACATTAATACATATATCTTTCTGTTTAATTGCTATTAAAATTTTAAAAAAATTAATTTCCAGGGGGCGCTGAGTAATATTTTTTCTGTAAAGGGGACGGTAGGCCAAATAAGTTTGGGAACCACTGTTTTAAGCTATAGTCCAGCCCTCCAACGGTCTGAGGGACAGTGAACTGGCCCCCTGTTTAAAAAGTTTGAGGACCCTGCTCTATTGTGACTGTGCAGCAGAAATAAATGAAGAGCTACCCAGGACAGTCTTGCAGGACAGAGAGAAGCTCTGCCCAGGAGGTTCTCCTGGGATCTGGGATGCACTTGCAGCCTTTGGCAACAGAGCCCTCTCCAATAAGCCTCAAGGCCTTCATCACTTCTTAAACACCCGTCTCTCTGTTTTCTGTTTACTTGCTGGAAACCACATGGCCTGTTACTCTCCATTCTATTAACCTTCTTTCTCTTCATTTGCTGATCTCCATTCCCTTTCTTCACCTAAACATAAAAGTACATGATCTGTTCAGGGTAAGAAATAAATATATATAAAGTAACTAGAGGCCCAACGCACGAAGTTCATGCAAGAGTAGGCCTTCCTTCTGCTGGTTGTCAGCACCGGCCTCCCTCTGGTACCCGGGACCCCGGCTTCCCTCTCAGCCCAGGCTTTGTCTGGAAGGTCATCCAGAAGGACGTCCAGTCTAATTAGCATATTACTCATTTATTTTTGTAGATGGAATGAAGTAAGGAAAATTAGTAACTCCACGTACTGTGTTTTAGAAACTGATAACATTTCCTAGAAATTAATTCTTATTGCTGCAAGATGTTTATTTAAAGACAGTTGAGCTTTGTATACCTTCCTGGTATACTTTCCTTGCTCCTCTGTTTTAAGAAATGTAATCTGTTTTTTCTCATATTAGTCACATATTTCTTTAGTAAACAGATCTTTAATCCTAGCTAGAATCCTCTTACAGTTTTGCACTAAGATCATCTTTAAAACTGTTACTGTTCTTTTTCAAGAGATACCAAACACTCTTTTTACTTTATAATTGGAAATAAAAGACTATCAATAAACAAATTATTGTGCTGCTCTCTCTCTCTGTTTCACTAAATTACTTGGCCCTATGTATTGCACCGAAAGGTTTTGTTTTGTTTAAACTGTCCTTATACTTGTTTCGCTTCTTCCCTTATTTTAAAAGTAAACTATAGCCCTAGCTGGTTTGGCTCAGTGAATAGATCATCAGCCTGCTGACTAAAGGGTCCTGGGTTCGATTCTAGTCAAGGGCACATGCCCGGGTTGTGGGCTCCATCCCGAGTGGGGGGCATGTAAGAGGCAGCCGATTAGTGATTCTCTCTCATCATTGATGTTTCTATCATTCTGTCTCTTCCTTCTTCTCTAAATTCAATAAAAACATATTGTTAAAAAAAATGTAAACTTTATACTGACGAATCACATAAATCTAGAAAAGTACACAGTTCCTAAGTATGTGGCTTAATGAATGCTCATAGAATGAATTTAACTATGTAACCAGTACGCAGGCCAAAAACAGTATTAGAAGTACAGAAGCCCCTTCCAGCTCCTCCCATTCATAACCTCAGGTCCTAACTGTGAGAACATAAGCTAATCTTACTTGTCCTTTTTAAAAATGGAGTCATACACTTTGTATCCATTTTGTTGTGTAAAGTTTTAGTTTGTTCATCCTTATTGTTATTTAGTATTTCACTCTGTAAATATATCAATATTTTTTTTTTATTTTGTTGGTGGGTACTTATTTTGCCTCTAGACTTGGGCTATTACAAATAATATTTGTGATTCTTATGCATGTCTTTTGGTTCTGTCAGGTAAGGACCTAGAACAGGGGTGGGCAAACTTTTTGACTCAAGGGCCACAATGGGATCTTAAACTGGACCGGAGGGCTGGAACAAAAGCATGGATGGAGTGTTTGTGTGAACTAATATAAATTCAAAGTAAACATCATTACATAAAAGGGTACGGTCTTTTTTTTTTTTAGTTTTATTCATTTCAAACGGGCCAGATCCGGCCCGCGGGCCGTAGTTTGCCCACGGCTGACCTAGAATGTAATTGTTGTTTCATTGGGTTTGCATATGTTCAGTTTTAGTAGATATGCCACCCAACAGTTTTCCAAAATGATTATACCCATTTATACATCCATCAGCAATGTATGAGAGTTTCATTTTAACAGTTCTGGTAGGATAGCTCATTGCGGTTTTGATTTGCATTTTTCTTATGAGTAACTTGAGTACATTTTCATAAGTTTCTTGACTTTTTGGATATCCTGTTATGTGAGATGCCTGTTCAAGTCTTTTGCCTATTTTTTTATGGCTCTTAGATGATTTTTTTTACAGAGAGGAAGGGAGAGAGATAGAGAGTTATAAACATCGATGAGAGAGAAACATCGATCAGCTGCCTCCTGCACATCTCCTACTGGGGATGTGTCCGCAACCCAGGTACATGCCCTTGACTGGAATCGAACCTGGGACCTTTCAGTCCGCAGGCCGACGCTCTATCCACTGAGCCAAACCGGTTTCGGCAGGAAATATTTTTTGAGTGTGGAAAATTATTGTCATAAAATGTTGTGCTCAACTTGTAGTTTATAAATATGAATTAGGTAAGCTTTCAAGGTAAAAAACTTATAACACATTTAGACTTAGTTTTATGATAAAACTAGAGGCCCGGTGCACAAGATTTGTGCACTGGGGGGCGGGGGGATGCGGAGGGTCCCTCAGCCTGGCCTGCGCCCTCTTGCAGTCCGGTAGCCCTTGGGGGATGTTCTGCTGATGGCTTAGGCCCGTTCCCCATGAGCCCGGCTACTGGCTGAGCCCTGTTTCCCCTATGGGAGCACACTGACCACCAGGGGGCAGCTCCTGCATTGAGCGTCTGCCCCCTGGTGGTCAGTGTGCATCATAGCGACCAGTCATTCTGCCATTTGGTTGATTTGCATATTAGCCCTTTATTATATAGGATTTGAGTGGCTTCTTTATAAACTACTTCTAAATACATAGTCTATTACCAAAGAAAAAGATTCTTCATGTTTAAAATACCCCATGCACATGATTCTATTGTTGATGAGTGAGATCCATATTAAGTGATTAAATGTATGTTTCTCCTAAAAGATGACTTTCATTTATTTATCTCAAAAAAATCTATGGTGTTTTCCAATGTCCATTTTGCAACATATTAACCCTTTGCACTCCGAACCATTCTGGACATTGGCTACCAGCTACTCGACGCTACTTTGTGGCGGAAACATGCATTTACAGACCCTCGTATTATTTAGTATAATTTTGGAACCAAGTAACGTATTATAATGATATTGGACTTATATGAATTGGGTGACATCGAGGAATGTATATTTGCAAAAAAAAACAATATTTTATTGTTTATAATTTTTTACAGTATGATAAGTTTTGTAACACTCCCCAATATGCATTGCAGGCTGATTAGTGCATGTTTGACAGTAATAAGTGGTTTGACGCCTGCCACCAGGTGTTTTCCTGTTAGAACACACAATGCAGTCCCGTTTTCTTTGTCCCACATCGGGAATATGTAGTTTATTGTTTAATCTGACACAAAACCCGCTGACATTTCTTGTCTATATCTTAGTAATTTTATGATATTTTGATTTAATTTCTTGTGCCATTTCAAGATAAAACTTAGGGAAACATGCATGTCTCAAAAAGTTGCGTTGAAATAACTCAATTCCCCGTAATCACTAATAAACTGCAATGTCCCCTGAGAGGGGACATCCGAGTGATATGCTAGAATTCCGATGTCACCTGAGAGGGGACAGCGGAGTGCAAAGGGTTAATTAAGTTAGTTTTAAGTTTATAAAGTGTTAATATGAAGTAGAAGCTTCTGATTTTTAAAATGTTGATTCTATTCTATGGAATTAGTATGTGTTCTTATGTTTATCACTTACCATGTTTCTTCATCTATGAAATGCAGTAATAGATGGTTTTTATTGTTTTATGAGTTAAACCTCCCTCTCTTTTTTTTTTATACTGAATATTTTGATTAACATTTATTGTCACAACCTAAAATATGACAGTTAATATCTAGTCTATTTTGACTGCTATACTTGAACCAATTGAGCTGCATTTGGGATCAAATATACACATTAAAAATAAAGTAAACACTAAGTTTGTTTAAAACCTATGTCTTTGAGTTTTCTGATGCAAACATCTATTAAGAGTTTAATATTTTAAAAATATAGAAAAGTATAAAGGAGAAAAATAAAGTTTATCCATAGCTTATATAAACATTGTTGGCATTGATTTTCTAATTTTTAACGTACATTAATACTTTTTAAAATTCAGACGTGCTGTGCATAGTAACTTTGTTATGAGTATTTTCCATATAATATGAATTCCTCTTAACAATGTTGTAATTGTTATACAGTATTCTTAGTGAAGTTGGGCCATGCCTTATTTAAGAAGCTTCCCCAGGGTTTGACCTTTAGATGCTGTTAAATTTTTTACTATTATGATAAACTAGAGGCCCGGTGCATGAAATTCATGCACTCAGGGGGGGTCCCTCAGCCCAGCCTGCGCCCTCTCACAGTCTGGAAGCCCTCAGGGGATGTCTGACTGCCAGCTTAGGCCTGCTCCCCGTGGGCCTTAGTGCTGCCGTAGAGGCGGAAGAGGCTCCTGCCACCGCTACTCCACTCGCCAGCCGTGAGCCTGGCTCAGAGCTTCTGGCTGAGTGGCACTCCCCCTGTGGGAGCTCAGTGACCACCAGGGAGCAGCTCCTGCATTGAGTGTCTGCTCCCTGGTGGTCAGTGCACATCATAGCGACCTGTCATTTAACCATTCAGTTGATTTGCATATTAGCCTTTTATTATATAGGATAGCAATATTTCTTCAGAGTAAGGTAACAGATATGAATTGTTTTGAGGCTTTTTATACCTACTGTCACACTGATTGGGTATGGTGAAGTGATCCCTTCATTATGCTAAATTATACTCCTACTGGCTACCAATGGCAGTGTCCATCTCTCAAACCCTCCACTGCACTAGATGTTTTAAAAATGTTACCAATCAGACAAAATAGTCTCATTGTCATTTTCTATTTTTAAGTAATGTGAAATTGTATCTTTTTTTAAGTCTTTATTATAACTGACAAAATATGAAGGGCAAGTAGAACAGAAATGGGGGGCGGGTAGAGAAACTTTCTTAGTATTTCTTATCAAACTATGTCATCAATTAAGGAAAAATCAACTTCAATGTTATTTCCTTTATCTTATGTCTTCAATAGGAGCAATTGTTATCGCTGTTTGTGATGATTTTTCAATGCTTTCTGCCCTGGAGTCAGTTTATTTATACATTTTGGCTATTAATAATAGAACATAAAATCAACTCTTGAGTTACTGGAGTAATGAGATGGAGAAAGGGGGATGGAAGTCAGAGCCAGGCCTGAATCTTGCGGCACATGACTGGTTCGGAAGGTTGGAATCACAGTGGACTTGCACCTCCTTCCCCAGGGGTTGTGGGTCATTAGGCAGCTGCTTACTAGATTTGTAAGACGCTTGTGACTAAATGCAGTCTCCTGGATGCCAGCAGAGCCAGGTGAAAGGTAAACTGAGCCCACCAACTGGCTTTTCTTCTAGATGGTTTTTAACATCAATTGTAATCGATTTATTTTCACTGTATTCACCACATGAGTTCATTTAAAATAAGAGGTATCTCAACAGCGAAGGTACTTGTACATTGTGATCACTTTTCTAAATGTGATTTTTTTATTTATAGTTTATATAACTACATAATTTACATAATTTATATGGCTTACAAAAGAAGGTATATAATAACCATGTAAAATTATAAGAGAAAACAGATGCTACAAGAAAGCAAAAGTAATTTGGCTCTTTAAGCTTAGAGCCTGGGTTCTCAATTTAACATCTATCAGAATCACTCTGGGGGGCTTGTCAAAACACAGGCTGCTAGGCCCAGCCTGGAGCTAGTGAGTGATTCAGTAAGTTTGTGGGGGCATGAAAATGTGCATTTCTCATAAATGCATAGTTGCTACTCATCTAGGAACCACACTTTGAGAACCACTGATCTAGATCATCCTGTTTCTTTGATATTTAGAATCATGATATGATTGCTGGTTCTGAACCTTGGCCACATTAGACACACCTAGAGAGTTTTTAAATGGCATCAGTATGGAGCCTTATTCCACATATTCTAATTTAACAGGTCCATAATGGGTCCTAGACACTATATATTTTTAAAACTCCCTTTGTGATTCCAATGTTCAGCTAGATTTGTAAGCCACCGACAGGTAGAGAGAAAATAACTCATGTTACCAATAGATAATTGGGTGTTTTAGTTGTGGCTTGGGTTTCTTTTTCCTTTCCATTCCCCCACACAACCCCATCAATGTGTCTAGGTACTCATTCTATTTTTTTATGTGCAGAATATGTTTTTGGTTCTTAAATTATGTCATTTTGTTCTCTTAATTAGACTTCATCTATTTTTGATTAACCATTTCTCTAATTTAGCAAGGTCATTTTAAATTCTTTTTTTCCCCTAAAGTGTTTAACCCCTGCTCAAATAAATATCATCTGCACTTTGTGAGCAGATTTTCAGTTTCTTAAATGAGACTGTGCTCCTTAAGTATCAATATTTTATAATTTTATTGCAAATTATTTCTATCATGTAGGTGACGCTACCTTGACTTTGTCCTGGTCATGCACATTTTCTTCGTATCAGTTAACATTTATTTAGTGCTTAGATGTTACCTGTATTGAATCAAGTTCTATGCCTTCTACATAGTTGAAAGTAAGTGCTGGATCTGACTCCATGTAGTTTTAACTCTAAGGAGAATATGTGTATAATATGAACACAGAATATAGAAGCATTTAAACAAAAATTGAACACTGAAAATGTAGGTTTTATAGGTGGATGTAATGTAATGATCTGTTGCTTCTACAGAATAGAGATAAGAGTACCAGCTGCTACTTATTAGCTGTGTGACCTTGAGCAAGTTCCTTGATCCTTGTGCCTCGGTTTTGTTATCCATAACATGAGATCTTAATCTTTCCTGCCTTGGTGTATTATAAGGATTTCAATGAGATAGCACATAGAAAATTCTAAACAGAGCCTAACAAATAGCAACAATTCAAATAAATAAATAGTAGTAATTGAGTCTCCTGAGGAGTTGATGGAAGATGTGTTAGGTTTGGTTTGACAGGACTGATAACTAATAATCCAAGTGGCACAGGATGATTGGTCTGGGATCTGTCTTTATTAACCACTGAGGGATCTGGAACCTACGCTTTTACAAGTTGAAGTATATTTCTCTGTAAGCAAACAATTTAGATTTTCATTCTCAGTGTGCTATATTTAGTATTGGAAATTGTCCTTTTGCAGATAACTACAGCTACTAAGTGACAGCCAGAATTCAAACTCGGGACTTCTGCTTTCAAGTTGATCATTGCTAACTGGTAGAAACAGAGAGAATAAATTGCCCCAGACATAAGGAATGAGGGAGAGGGAACCTTTTTTAGAAAAATAAGATTCCAAAAAGAATATAGTAGCCAGTATTTGGCCACTTGTGAGGCATTATTGAGTGCATTATTTACATAGTCTCAAACTAACTTAGAAGGTTAAGTAACTTGCCCAAAATCATAAAGCTGATAAAACACAGAGTCAGAATTGAATCCAGATCTGTGACAGCAAACTCCATTCTATAAATCACTTCAGTGCATTTCCTGTCTTTGAATGGAATCAAGAAATTACTTTTTCTGGAATGGAAGATGCACTAAAAAATACCGGAATTAGAGTGCAGAAAGATAAGGTGGAGACAGGAGTTGCGTTTAACTTCCTGTTTTGTGACAGAATAAATGGGAAAATCAGCTGAGGGATTTTTTTCTTGAGTTAGCATGTATTTAAATTTGTTTAAATAGTTAAAAAGAAGATGTTTCAGAAGAAAGAGCTATAAATAGACTAGAGGGGGGTTTTAGAAATAGAGGTAGATTGGAAGGGATGAGTTAGAAGGGTAGGCAATTTATATACTTTATCTTCTTTTTTTTTTTTTTTTTTATCAGTTTAAAGTAAGTAAACATCAAGGGTGATCTCTTTGAGCCCATAAAAACTAACACATTTTTGGTGAAACAATGTATGGCACTTAACAGTTTTCGGAGTGCTTTCTTGTTTGATCTTAACATATTGGTGGGCACTTTTACAATTTGCTTCTTTGCAAATACCTTAATAGCATACTTTATTTCACTTAAAATGACAAGCTTAATTATGATTAAATTATAATGTAGATATTATGTGGAAAATACTGGCCATCAGGCAGTGTCATGGGGGATTTTTGCTTTTCTTCCCTCTCATTTTACACCTTTGTTTTCTATCTTAAAGAAAGAAAGAAATATATCACTACTGCCATTGCTCAAACATGTTCAGAATGGAAGATGCACTGAAAAATACCGGAATTAGAGAGTGCAGAAAGATAAGGTGGAGACAGGAGTTGTGTTTAACTTCCTGTTTTGTGACAGAATAAATGGGAAAATCAGCTGAGGGATTTTTTTCTTGAGTTAGCATGTATTTAAATTTGTTTAAATAGTTAAAAAGAAGATGTTTCAGAAGAAAGAGCTATAAATAGACTAGAAGGGGGGGTTTAGAAATAGAGATAGATTGGAAGGGATGAAGTAATTTTACCCATGTTCAGAATGAAGTAATTTTACCCATGTAATGCAGTTTTGAGTCCCAAGCTATCAATTTGATAAAATACTTTATTTTGCAGGCTTGCATTACTATAGCATTTGGAGTCATGAAAAAACTTCGTACTGCGTTTTGTCTGAAGTTTTCCACTTTACAAAAACTCTTGTTTTCAGAAATTAGAATTACGTAAATATTTAGTCATTTATTAGAGTAAAAACCTCAGATATTGAAATTCCTGGAAAGTCTTGTAATATGTGCCCTTTACCATTAGATTGGACTAAAATTAGACTTACTCAAGTTTGTTTGTCTATTTATAAAAACATTGTTTAACTCCAAAATTATTTCTGTTTTGGTTCTCTGACCTGGCTTGCCTGGCATTAACCAACTGTGGTTGATGGGAACTATGCAGACAGCATTTTAAAGACTGTAAAGCAGAATTATTTCAGCCAGGCAGGAAAGTCGTCTCACCTTTTATAAATGGCTACTTACTACTAAAAAAGTGTTTCCTTTTTAAAATATCTTACAAAATGAAAGTAAATATTCAAATAAGTTAAGGGATACAATTTCTGGTCAGACTTTTTATTTGTATGCTTGTACCAAAAGCAGTCCTAGCTAATATGCTCAATGAGAGTTCTGTTCTTTCTCTACCCACCCTTCACTCCCCCACATCTCCAGATAATTATTTACAAAATATGATCAAATTAAGCATTATTATGCCAATCATATATACTACTACTTTTTTATTTAGACTTTTTATTATAGAATTTGTACTTAACTGTTATTCTGAAAAGAGACCAAAAGCTTTAAAATTGCTACATTATTACTCGTTGTGGTGTAACACCTACAATATGCTGAAGGAAAGACAATGCTATAGGATGGACTCAGTTTTGAATTCCAACTTTACTGCTTATATGCCAGGAGTTACTGAATCTCTTGGCACTTTGGTTTCATCATCTGTCAATGGGCAGAAATCGTGCCCACTGCATAGGGTATTTGTGTGAACTGAATTAAACAAACTATGCAAAGCATTATGTGTCCAATAAATGTTAACAGTTATAATGAACTAGAGGCCCGGTGCATGAAACTTGTGCATGGGGCAGGTATCCATCAGCCCAGCCTGCACCCTCTCCAATCTGAGACCCTTCGAGGGATGTCCCACTAGGATCAGGCCTAAATGGGCAGTTGGACATCCCTCTCACAATCTAGGACTGCTGGCTCCCAACCACTTGCCTGCCTGATTGCCTCTAACCGCTTCTGCCTGCCAGCCTGATCACCCCCTAACCACTCCCCTGCCAGCCTGATCGACGCCTAACTGCTCTCCTGTCGGCCCAACTTCCCCTAACTATCCTCCCCTGATGGCCCAGTCACCCCTAACTGCTCTCCCCTGCTGGCCTGGTCACCCACAACTGCCCTCCCCTGCAGGCCTGGTCACTCCCAACTGTTCTCCCCTGCAGGCCTGGTCACCCACAACTGCCCTTCCCTGCTGGTCATCTTGTGTCCACTTGGGGGTGGCCATCTTGTGTGTTGGTGTGATGGTCAATTTGCATATTACCACTTTATTATATAGGATGATACTATCTGGTCCTGTGCTAACAAGGAAGTTGGCTGGGAAGGAGACTACAGTACTCTAGAAGTATTTACATTTTGAAAATTTTAGAAAAGATGATCATCAACTGCCAAATTATACTAGCGAGCTTCCTTGTCTTGTGCTGCAGGAGCATAGCCCCTTCTTGGCACTAGGAAGTGCTTCTGGATCAGCTGCAGGAGTGGTTTACATGCCTGTGAGCTGCCCTGACCCAGCTCTGCAGCCTGACTGCAGAGCCATTTCATGGCAGCCAAGGCAGCTCATTCTTATGTCATTTAGACTAGCTTTTCCATTTTACTTGTACTACTACTAAATCAATTTCAAAAATTTTAAAAATTTACTTCAAAAACAGTGTGATAAATATGCTCCTGCTTGATTTCAAGTGATTTAGGAGACCTGCAAGGTTGTACTTCTTGATATAAATTGCTTAGACACTATTGCTCCTTCCTTCATACAATTATAAAACATCAGAGCTTGGGTGAATATCCAGGTGTAAGGAGCACAGGCTGATTTTCACAGGTTATATACATTTATATCATAGCAACTGATTGAGGGGAAAAATGGATTTGGAAATAACAGTTGTAGCAATAAAAGTAAGAGCTGCCTCTTAAGGTAGAGAATAGGAAAATCAAGTTAAGAGGAATCTAATCACTCATTGTTTTACTGGAATTTTAAAAGAATGGATCAATAATGTTATTTTGTTTCAGACTATTAATTAACAGCCAGAATCTTGCCTCACAAAATTAAGAAATCAGTTCTTGTTAATTAAATGTAAATATAATGGCAGAGATCTTTGTGCCATGAATTGAGAGCCTGCTCTCTGGCTATTTTGCTCCATTCTTGGTATAATATAGTACACTGTTCTCAGCCAAAGCCCTATGTTGTCCGGGCAACTCCTGTTGCCATAGCAATGAAATTCTTTTGCGGGAGCAGGGCGAATGCTAATTGTAGCCATTTGTTGTTCCTTCTGTGGATCCCTTAACTAGCACAGTTGTAGAGCAGCCAGAGACTCTGGGTGAGCAGTACGGAGTGCCCCCAAAAGCATTGTGGCTGAAGGCATCCGCCTGCACTGCTAAAAAATCATTTGAGAGTGCTGACAGTGCCACAATGTGGGCAGGAGCACAGCTTGACTCAGACCCTGACAACTGTTGGTCTGGGACTTAGAGGGAAAGAGAAGACTGTTTAAAACCTGTTGAGAAGGTGCTGATGACACGGAGATTAATTTGACACCAGTCCCTCAGAGGTAGGTGCTAGGCATATCATAACAACTGTTTATCCAGGCTAAACTCAATACGAGAATGCCCAGAGGCTGTGGGAGACAAATCAATGATTCTTTTATTTCCATTGGAAACTACATTGCTGTGGCCTAAGGTAAAAATATTCATTTGATCGGAACCAGCCTATTGTAATTCACGTAGGTATTAGATTCAGTTTGTACTAGTAACTCCTTTCACTCTTTATAATCCCTTATTTTTAGAGACTTATGATTTAACTGCCAGAAATGAGTTGAAACCGAAAATCAACCCAATGTAAATGAGAGCAGACCCCTTTTGAGAACTAAATGACAAAGTGGTGTTTACCGACTGTATGGTCTTTTATGTTCATTTAATTTGAGAAAATGTTCTTAAACCTGACAAGTAGTAATTCATTATAAAACCTAATTGCTATAGGTACTTGGGGAAGAAAAAATGAATGGTAAGAAAAATTATAATGGTAAGAGAAAACATAGGAGCTACTATTATATTTTACCTTTAAAAGTGTATTCACCCATAAAAGTGGTCAAGTTCATGAGGTTTTTAAAATCAGCTACTATATGAACATACTAATAAATTTCAAGGTAGTTTTTTAGGTATAAATTCAATATATATGCCTCTTAATTGAATAGGCTGAAGGTGCTTCCTGGCTGAAATGTTCTCAAAATTTAGAGGAACTAATATCTTAAGCTTGTTATATTAAGCTACTCCTCACTCTAGCTTTATGCTTGTTTGTATTGAAATAGTCACAATTGGCATAAAGATAGCCCAGTCACAGCTACAGATTCCTCTTTTTTCCTGGAGAGCAGGTTGAAAGAAGGACTTTCAATTCAATGTGATTTCTTTCTCTTTGATAGAATTCCATGTGTATATAGTGCTTATGTCACTTGTCCTTTCTAGGGCGACAGCTACCCAAGTATCATTCAGTGCCCTGAAAGAAATTAGCCTCTGATGTCATGATTATAAGTCATTTGAATGCTTCAAACACTAAACAAATTAGTCCCATCTCACTGATTAAAGTAGATATGCAGTCCATGAATTCCAAGGAGAAAAGAACTGAAATTTATTTGTTGAAATTTTGTAAGACCTACTGTTTTCATATTTTTAATCAAAACAAAAAATACTTATGAATTATATGTGTAACAAATACTATTTCCTATTATACACATTTTATTTATGAATTTTACATGCAAAGTATCTCAGATATTTCTTAATAAGCCCTGTGGCATGTTTTAAAAGGTTATTTTCATTAAATCCTTAACTTTAATACATTTGGCTGCACTTCTAAGACACTGTATTCCCAGTATAGTAAATGAGAAAAGTGTAGTAAAAGGTAAGAAATAATTCCTCAGTCAACAGAGGTCAAGTTACTGTCAAGCTAACCACTAATCATGGCTTCTAGTCCCCTCAAATGATTAGGTCTCCCACAGGGTTCTGAAAACAAACGAGGTTTAAAATATCCTTACCATGAGAATGAATATCCACTTTTCCTTGGGAGAGAGAATTTGTGTTAACACAAAATTTAGCTATGGGCTGGAGGATAATTGGCAGGATGGATTTCCATAATTATCACACCACATAGTGGCCCTCTGAGAAATAAGAGTAGACAGTCCATCCTCACTCTGCCAAAGTGTTTCTCCTTAATGACCAAAGAGATGGAAGGCCTAAAACCTGAATTTGGGATGAGGAGTGCTCTAATATCAAGGAAGGTTCTGAAAACCCATAATATCAATATCAGACCTCATAGGAAAGCCAGCTCTTTGTGGTAAGTACCTAGTACCCCCACCAACTTTCTTCTGGGAACAGAATAATAACCATTGCTGACTGTGTTCCATAACCTTCCAATGTAAACATCTACAGCCCAGTTTCTTTATTTTTTTTATTTTTAAAAATATATTTTTATTAATTTCAGAGAGGAAGGGAGAGGGAGAGAGAAATAGAAAAATCAATGATGAGACAGAATTATTGATTGGCTGCCTCCTGCATGTCCCCTGCTGGGGATCGAACCATGACCTCCTGATTCATAGGTCAATGTTCAACCACTGAGCCATGCCAGCTGGGCCTAGTTTGTCTTATTGGATGCTTTGTAAGCCTTAGCTTTTAGTGATGCAACATGCTCAACATCTGGCTAGCTAAGCTCATTTGGGCCAAGACAAGCTAAAGTGTTCCCAAATAATGTCTAGTGGAATGTGACAGTCCACAGGCTTTTAGAATCAAGTCCTTGATTGGAGTGGGACTTATACAAGGACTGGCACTTGGAAAGGAGGAGTTGACTATGAGGAAAGGAATCTGTGGGACAAACTGGTTGCCCTACCAAGTCTGGTTTGGATGGCAGCATAATCACTCCTAAAATAAAATTAAAAAATAAGTCATATTTCATTTAAATATGAGATAGTTGTTCATTGAGGAGAAAGGATACCCACCGAAGGGTGTAACTCATACAATCCAAGAAGCTGTGTTGTGTGAATGCTTGTGAAGTTAGATGGCCCTCTCAGCTTCCAATTTCTTATGAGCCAGACCCACTGGGAAAACCAGAGAATGGGTGAACTTAATTTTAAAATTCTATTTTAACCCCTGTTCAGATCACTCACTCCTTGTCCCTACTTTTAAATAAAGGAAGCTTGAAGGAGCTATGGCCTACTATGGTCTTCCTCCATCCTCCCAGGAGGGTTGGTAAACCATTTTAACAATGCATAGATGGAAGCTGGTTGATTTAAAAATCTACTGAAAAATCTGTACCTCATGTGGATATTAATTAGAAGATCCAGTCACTCTTGATCTATGTTAGATTCCCCAGAAAGTTGCATGGAAATCTCTCCCTAAGCATGTATGCCTCAACAACAATTCATGGTGGTGATTTCTTTTCCACATACTGGTAGTTGGTAATATGGGTCAACTTTGCCACCTTTTAAGTATTTTTTAGTATTTCTGTGTTTCACAGTTTGATTCACTTTTATGGGTATTTTTTTCAGATATTTTCAGCCAAATTTGTCATCTTCACAGTTTTGTAATGTTATCTGATTTATTTTTAATTGTACCCAGCATTAAGTGATGAGCTCCTAAGAAAACTCATCAAAAACTAATGTTTCCAACTACTGATTTTATATTCATAAATTTTGCATCTAGGCATGATTTGGGGTATGATAGCTTGAGTTTTTAATTTTCAAAATTTAAACTCATTTTTTTCTTTGTCAGTCACTGCATGAAAATGATTAGTCAAGCCAGTAACTGGCTTGTTTAAATTATAAATTATGTGTAATGAGAAAAACTCTATCAGTGGTTCCCAACCTTGCTGTTTGTCATAATTAACCAGGCCTCATTCCAGACCTACTGAATCAAAACTTTTGGGGGTAGGTGTCCCTGATTGGAGAAGGAGCATTTTGGAAACAATGATCTGGAGTAGTATTTCCTACTTTTTAATATCATGTTTCAATGTGAAAACAAGGCTTGAGATCTTGATGTCAATTTCAGGAATATTCAAAACTAATCGGTTTATATAGGGTGTCCCCCCAAAAATGCATACTCACACTTTCAATAATTATAAAGGCAGTGTTTATTAAAATACATTTCATTTAAAGTGTGTATACAGTTTTGGGACACCCTGTAATTTATTGTTTTGGTCATTTTTTATGTTTGTTTTTCTGTAAAAGGAAAATATTTCAAATATTTGATTTGAAAGAAAATAAAAATGATATAATATATTATTGGCTGAAAATAAGTTTAAAGTAATATAGAACATGGACAGAATTGCTGTTTTTCAGGTATAAAAATTTGTTTAAAAACATTCAAAGAGTACAAAAACAAATTGTTTCTTCATCAATCAGTGATTAGAAAGATGCATTTATTTTCCTTATATCCTTTCAGACTGTTTATTTAAAGCTTAAAACATAACATTCAACATTAGTGAAAACTGCCAAACAAAAAAAATGGACATAAATGGCTGAACCTTAATCAGAACATTTATTTGTTAGAAAAATAACTTTTAAGAGAGCCCTCAAGTATGCAAAGATTGTATGCACTCATTTTTAATCAGTTCGCTAGTGACAGTTTCCCTAGAACTGAGGAAAACACTTCTAGGTCCAGCCTGCTGTTCCCTAGCTAATAGCAACTCATTGTTTCAGCAAAATCTGGCCTGCTGGTTAATGGGATTATAATGAATGACAACTTCGTTTACCCTACATTTAAATGTGCAACTTGTTTTACTTCATATATTACATACACTTGGGAACTGGTAAGCATTGGCTTACAGGGAATTCTCAGTTGAGCAAGGAATATCTTTACTGCTCACACCAACCAGTGAAGCTGTTCCTCTCTCTAACCACTGAAATCATGAGACACCTGGAGCCCCTTGTCTGCAATGCCTCTCCCACTAGTCTGTCCCCTGCTACTGGAAGTATCACTCTCCATTTCTACCAAAAGAAATTGCTAGAACCTTTGGCATTCTGTTTTTAAAAGATCATTGACCCCTACGGCAGCAATATTCACACCTGAAATAGTATTAGCCCTGTCATGTTGAGTTTTGGTCCCATCTCCCTTCCCTTCTATTTTGCCTTCTCTCATTTCCTTGCTTTGTTCTTGTTAAACATGCTTACAAACTTTAGGCTGGGTGTTAAAGCTGAAGAAAAAAGAAAAACAAAACAGTAACTAAGTTTTAAAACACTTCCTTCCGGCAGGCTAATGTCAGTTCTTATGAAAGCAACTACAGCAAGAAACCGTCCCTGAACAAAAAGGCTCAGAGCCTCACAAGTTGCCCATAAACTCCGCTTTAGTCATTCTTATCTAAGTGCCTTAGTCTCTCACTTCGTGGGTCATTCCCTCTGAGATTCTTCTTCTCCTTTGTCCAGGCACACTCAGCTTCAGAGTCCTCTTTCAGATGCCGCCTTCCAGCCACTGCTGTTCCACTCCTGTTCCAAGAAAAATAATCCCTGCTGCTCATGCTGCTATAATAGAATGTTCTTCCTCTGTTATTACTCAGTTAGCTGTTGACGTGGTTGTCTCTCTTACCGGAATATGAACTCCTGGAGCACAGGGACCCTCTCCTTCATCTTGGATTCCCTAATGCCTGGCAGAGTGCCTGGCTGATAGTATGTGTCAAGTGAGCTTAGTAATAAACATTATTTCTGCCCAGAATGTCATCTGTCCCTAAATGATATTTTTTAATCAACCGGTATCATTAGTCCAAATATTGGATTTTATATCTTTGTCTGGCACCAGACTTATTTTTTTTAAGTTGGGGTTTATATTGTTGTTTTTGCTATTTTTTATTTTACTGATTTATTACATTCATGCAGAAAATGCACACATTTTAAGAGCAAATATAATTCAATGTATTTTCTCAAAATTGACTCCATATAACCAGCATTCATGGTGTTTCGGGTTTTGTTTTTTGTGGGGTTTTTTTGTTGGGGGGGAGGCGGTTAGCAATATAAACATTTACTGGAGAAAATAGAGAATTGATCCTAACATAAACTGAGTATAGGAAACAGCATGCTCTGCCACACTTTTACTTGAGTGAGTGAGTGTGTGTGTGTGTTCAGACACGGAAATGACAGTGACACCTGTGGTGTGTAGACTTTTTTCCTCTGTTAAAGTGCTCTTTTATTCTCCCTGTTGCAGTCCCTTGGCAATTTCAAAGGAAATTGAATTTAAATGTGCTTTTCTAGCTGCATTTAAATGTATATAAGTGGATTGTAAATACAAACTTTAAAGGAAATGAAAATGCTTTACAAATATCCCATTAATCCCCAAGCATCTCTCTAGGACTCTGGAAAAGACAGTTGTCAAGGAATCAAAAGGCTAGAGGAGACCTGGCAGTAGATCTGTGAACAGCCATTACAAAAATATAATTGGCCACTTTTTCTTTAAAATGTTCAGAAAAGAAAACTTCATACTTTTTTGTGGCAATCCTCAGTTTGGGCTGCCACGCAGACCTATGAGGGGGAAAGGCAAGGATGGGAGCATTCTCTCTCTGGGTACTCATCCCTCGGGTACCTCAAATCCCACCTCCTAACTCCAACCCACCTACTCTTTATTCCCTTCCCCACACTGGAAATGTTATCACCACCACCACCACACACACCACATTCATCACCAAGTACAATTTACCCCATCTCCATAGGATTGCTCACATCTGGCCTTCCTCCCTTTGAATGCCACTGCCTTCTTGCAGTCCACTGTCATCTTTACACTTATTGCAATTCCTTCCATCCCTCTCATTCCTTCATACTACTACAAAAGAGCTCATCCAGAAATACAAATACTTTCATACCTTGTGTAAATTTCAGTGGGTTAGAGTGCAAACTCCCACATGGTCCTGTATGTACCTCCAAGGCTCATCTACCTCCCAGACTTCCAGGTGCAGTCTGCCACCAGATTCCAGCACTTTCTTGTCTCATCAGTGGCTGTACTTGAGCCATGCTCAATTCCCGGCATGCCCCACACTTTTCAACTTATACTAGTCTTTCATCTAGGAATGTTGCCTCTTTATCCAACATTTCATTAAGATTTAAAATGTAGCCCTGGCCGGTGTTGCTCAGTTGGTTGGAGCATCATCCTGGGCACCAGAAGGTCCTGGTTTCCATTCCTAGTCAGGGCACATGTCTCATGCCTAGGTTGTAGGTTTGATCCATTAGGGCAGATATGGGAGGCAGCTGGTCCATGTTTCTCTCCCCCTCTCCCTCTCTCTCCCCCTCTCCCTCTCTCTCTCCCTCTCCCTCTCCCTCTCCCTCTCCCCTCTCCCTTCTCCCTCTCTCCCTCCCCTTCCTCTCTCCCTCCCTTTCTTAAATTTCAAAAAAAAGATTAAAAATGTAAATGCCCTCTCTGAAAAGGCCATCTCAAAAATCTACCATTTTTTCAATTCTGATAAATCCTGTTACCCTTGATAAAGGGTGAATATTCAGAGCCACTTAAATACAAACACAAAGCATGACAGAATAAAATAACCTGACCTACTATGTAGAGTAGAAATTTCTTAATCTGTTCTTTGTATACATTCTTCTTCTGTTTTTTTGTCCCCCCTTTTAGCAGCATCTATACTTAGTTCACATGTTGGTAAGATTACTATTCATTTGTGGATTGCTGAAAATAGTAGGGGGAAGAATTGAAGTGCGTGGGTAGTGAGAGTGAGTTTGTATAATCTCAAGTGGAGATTTGAGTCTTCAAATATTTTCTTTTCATTGCCCTGGGTTTTCTCTTACTTTTTAGTGTCCGTAGTTGTGGCACTTCAGACACAGGGTTTTTATAATGGAACCTAGTGGTCTCACTTCTTTACTTGTGGCTGTCACCCTGGGCTATGAGGGCGATGTGTTATCACTCTCTCTCTCTTCAGCCCCACATTCTGTACTATACTGCAGTGTGTGAGTCTGTCTCTTCCCTGCCCCCACCACTTCTTTAATTAAATACCTTTTCTGACTCTCAAACCTTCTTTTAGAAAATCTATGTTTTCTGAATTTCTAATATTTCTGCTGGAAATCTGCAAGGGTATATGCCAGCAATTAGTATCTTTCACTTCAGTGTTTTGCAGATATGCCTTTTAGTGTGTTTGATCCTTTCCAGTTTTCATTTAAAATCGTGGTCTTTTGTTTTCATTTCATTATTTTTCTGGTTTTAGGTTTAATAGTTCTGTTTGTTATTTTACTTTTGAAACCTTAATGAAATACTACATACATGCGGAAAAACACACAAATCAATAGTACAGTTGAACAACGTGGGGGTTTGGTGTGCTGACCCCACCCTCCACACACACTGGTGAAAACTCACGTATGACTTTTGACTCCCCAAAAACTTAATTGCTAACAGCCTACTGTTGACTGGAAGCTGTACTGGTAACATAGTTGATTAACACATATTTTGCATGTTACATGTATTATCTATTGTATTCTTATAATAAATTTAGCTGGAGAAAAGAAAATGTTAAGGAAATGATAAGGAAGAGAAAATACATTTATGGTACTGTATATATTTATTGATACTGTATGTTTATATCATCTGGTTTAGATTACACAGATTTTCTACCAGTTTTTTTCCTTCAAATTATCAATTGAAAAAAAGTTGTATATAAGTGGACCTAGCCTTTTCAAACCCATATTGTTCAAGTGTGTATAGTTCAATGTATTTTCTCAAAATGAACACATCATGTAACTCCACACATACCAAGGAATAGGACATCACTATTATGCCCAGAAGCCCGATTTCTGTCCCCTTCCAAGCACTAACTCCTCTCCTTGCCTCTTCCCCCACTTCCCAAGGATAACCACCCTGTGCCTCTAACACTATCAGTTACTTTTGCTTGTTTTGAACTTTATATATATGGAATATCACTATCTGTGCTTTTTGGAATTTGCTTTCTATCAATCAACATGCCTGTTACATCCTATCATGATGTTATACATGACAATTGTTTGCTAATTTTTACTGCTCTATAATATTCCATTATTTGAATAGTGTATAACTTATCCAATCTGCTTTTGAAAGATAATTTGGTTAATTCCAAGTTTGAAGCTATTCTGAATAGTGTTACTTATGAATATTCTCAAACATGTCTTTTGGTATACATATGTATGCATTTCTGTCCAGTATACACCTAGGAGTGGAAGTGTATACTTATGTTTGGTTTACATGAATTCTCTCAGAAGATTCTACAAAGAAATCTTACCAATTTCTTTGATGAATGAAATTACAGTTGCTTTATATCTTCGAAACTTGGTATTATCAGTCTTTTAAAATTCTTTTTTATTTTAATCATTCTGCTGGTGTGTATTGGTATTACAGTGGGGCTTTGATTTGTATTTTATTTAATGTGTAACCTCTTTTATGAAGTGCCTGATGAAGTCTTTTCTCCATTTTCTCTTGGGTTGTCTTTTTCTAACTTAGGAGTTCTTGATATATTCTGGATCCAAGTTATTTGGTGGGCATATGTAACACAAATATCTTCTCCCACTCTATAGCTTGCCTTTTCCCTTTTTCAGTGGTGTTTATATTAATAAAAGACCTTAATTTTAATATGGTCTAATTAAGTAGCCTTTTCCTTTATGGTTAACACTTTTAGTGTCCTCTTTAAGAAAACTTGGATGTCCTCAAGATTATGAATATATTCTGTTTTCTTTTAAAAGTGTTTTTAATCATCCTTATTTAGTGCTATCATCTTGAATATGGAGTTTTTAATATACTTATACTTCTTAATTTTTTTTATTTTTTAATATATTGCTATTGATTTCAGAGAGGAAGGAAGAGGGAGAGAGAGAGAGAGAGAGAGAAACATCAATGATGAGAGAAAATCATTGATTCGCTGCCTCCAGCATGCCCCCAACTGGGGATCGAGCCTGCAACCCAGGCATGTGCCCTGACTGGGAATCAAACCATGACCTCCTGGTTTATAGGTCCATCTCAACCACTGAGGCACACTAGTTGGGCTATACTTTTCATTTACAATTTTATCCTTTATTTTCCATCCTTTTTCTTATATATTTACATTTTTTTACCATGCTAATATATCCATAACATAAAATTTGCCATTATAACCATTTTTAACTGTACAGTTGTATGGCATTAAATACGTTCAAATTGTGTACAACCATCACTAGTATATAGTATCCACCTCCAGACTTTTTTATTTCCCCAAATAAAACTTTGTATTCATTAAATACCAACTGCCCATCATAAGGTGTATATTTTTAAAGAATAATACTTTCTACCTTTCTTGTCACAAAGTTAATAATACATGATCCACATACAAAAACATTTTAAGTCCTTAAATTCTAATTTTTACAATACTTGATTCCTAACTTTAAATATAAACTGCCCAAAAAGAATATAACCTGAGTATTTGAAAATGTTTTATTCTTTGTTTTCTATATTTTTAATCTACTTTACATAATTCAACACTATTATGTTGAAACAAGGTAGAGAAGGCAGAAAAATACTTTGTCAATTTGAGGCAATACTCATGATAAAAAATAAAATAAGAAACCATGAATGTGATTAGGATACAAGTAATTTCCATAGACTTCTTTTTTCCTATTTCAAAATCATGTTAATGCTGAATAATAGTTAACTAGCCCAAATTCTGGAACTTAAGTGACTTTATAAACTTTCACTATTGATATGTTAGCTATATTTGAATTGGACTGTAGATTTTATTTTTGCTTGAAATCTTTATCAGTCTACCTAATCATTTTTAATTTATTTAAGATTATATAAACAATTTGGCATTATAGAGCGCAATGTATCTCTTAAAAAGTAGTATTTTGAATCCACTCAGTGCTAGCAGAACTTACAGCTGTGTCATTCATTAGCATTTTTGTCTCTGAAGTACACTGAAGTCTATAATATTTTTATTATTTAGATAGGAGAAGAAATTCAAATAAGTAGTACAATAACATAAGTGCTCAGAATGTTCCTTTCATTTAGGGATATTTACTCACATTTCCTCTTTGTATACTATTTGTGTCTCATGCACCCAAACCCCAAAATTATCCTTATGATGAGAGGAAATTTAAGAAAAAAAAGAAAAACTTCCCTGTATTTCTTCTCTCCTAACTTGTACCATCCTTTCTTTTAAATTGCACCTGCTTAATTTTAAAGTTTCTTTTAAGTTGACCATGTTCTCTTGTCAGCTGTTTAAACTGTACAAATGACTTCTGAATGGCCAATGGGCTCAGGAAATAACCAGTTGCCTTCTTTCCTCATTCCAGTCACCACTTAGCCTCACCTCTGTTTGCTCACCGTCCCCATTGTCCCCTTCCCTTCCTAGCCCTGGGTATGGATTCCTTGAGCTATTCCCACTATTCACCAACTCTGAGGAAATGTCCTTCATGCTTTGGGCTGCATCTTCTCTGTCATCTTTTTATTCTGTCATGCTCTACTCCTCATACCCTTATTATAGGGTGAAAAATTAGGGGGGAGAGAGTAAATATACTATATCTCTAATATACTTCAAATTAGTCTAGGTTGTAAAAGGAAATTAGACAAGTTATCTAATTCTAGTTTGTTATAAGTTTCTTGACCCTTTATGTATAATTTGATGAAGTTTTTCCCAAGATACCTAAGCTAGAATTTAACTTGCTTTTACTTTTTTTCCATGGCATTTTATGTACTGCTTAAATATCCTTTTTTGCTAATTTTACAAATTATAGATGGCTTTGGTACATGGTGTTAGACTTAGCATATGGGAAATCCCAGCACACAGGCTAATTAAATGTCATTAGTACTATCACTGTAATTAATATTAGCAGATACCATTTACTGAGTGCTATCTATGTGGCAGGCACTGTGTATGTATCTTCACTCTTACAACCGTCCTGTGAAGCAAGGCCGACTGTTCCCATTTCCAAGGTATGGAGAGGTGAAATCATTTGTATGTGGTCTCATATGTAGAGTGTGATAAGCTCAGCTTTTTCTTACTTCAAAATAGGTATCTCTTAAGTTTTATGCTTAAAATGTCTTTTAATTATTTTTAGACAAGAGTGTATTTCCTAAGGAAAGAATATTCTGAAATGATTTTGTAGTCTACCCTTAAGTAGGTAAAATGAGTGATGGTATGGCATCGAAAATATGAATGGTGCATCCTGCTAAAGTCAGTATATATTTTCTGGTGTCCTCCACTGCATTTTTGGAGTGCTTAACAGGACTCATCACAGCACTGTGGTAAGACAGCATGCACTAGGATAAGCAGACCTGGGTTCAAATCCTAGCTTTGATATTTCCGTATTTTTTTAAACCTTTCTGTTTTTTCTTAAAATCCATAAAAGAAACATACTTTGCAAATTGTGTCAGGTACTAAATAAGTTTTGTATTTAAAAGTTTTTCTGAGTGCTTGGCCCAGAGTAATACTTGTAGACATGAAAGACCATAGGAGCTATTATCCTTCTGATGTTCCCCAGTATTGTCCATACTGACACTGGTCCTCAGAATAGCACAGAATAGCACATGTTGATATTAGTATTCCTCATAACCAAGAAACTGGGTACTCAAGAGTAGCTAACTGGCCTTTGCTGCATACAGAGTAAAGAATTTCTAATTCTCATATCTGATATGGTTTTTCTACTTTATCATGCAGCCTCCAACAGTTCAGTATTAGAATGCTAAATGCATTCAAGAGCCAAATTAAAATTCAGTAGATGAAATGCGATTCTTTTGTACAGCACGTTATTCTAGAGGATCACATTCTTAACGAAATGCAAATTCAAAACTTCAAATCCCTTTACTAATCCCTCTCTACTAACAGTGGTTAATTTTGATCATTTGGACCTAAGCATAAGGGATAGATCCTTACAACATGGTCAGGAGAGACGAGAGGCCAGTAGGGAGAGAGTTTAAACTTTTACCCCTGAAATGTTCTTAATACATTAAATTGTATTGCTTCTCTGCTGTTTAAAAAAAAAATTTAGAAGCTTCCAGAAGTGAGAAAACCATTGTTTTAAACACAGCCAAGTTTTGTGGACAGATAGTATGTTGATGAAAATATTTCAGTACACAGAGGCATGTAGCTAATATGTACAGTGGTCAAACTATCCAAAATTTATGAACATAGATACATTTCAAATCAATCTGTAACGGCTGTTGGAACAGATGCAGAACGGATTTGATCTACAGATTTCCTTTATGGGAACTGCAAGCTATTTTATGAAGGAGTAGATTTTTTAAAGTGGTGCCCTCAAAATATTTTCATGGATTAATGGGATTATAGCATTTAATCACAAAATGTTGAGGAATATATTTTCTAGTGCTTATTTTCTTCTTAGTAGTCTTAGTATTTGACAGTAGGTCAAATCTGTCAGCTGGAGCCAGCCTATCGTAACAGCCCCTTCCCTCCCCAGCACAGGAGGGAGGAAGCCTGCTAAAGGGAATGTGACAGTTCTTAAGCAGTTTAGGTATGCTTTGGAAGTCAGCAGGCTCCTGGTCTCGCCAGTCTCTCTGGAGCTTCCTCTGCTATGCCCTTTCTACTCCTTCAGCTGTCCACTCCAGATCTCCCCACCACATCCACCCACACCCTCTTCACTGCTGTGGTCCCCTCTGGCAGGCCACCTTCTTGACCAGAATCTTTATTTAATTGACCCCAGGTCATTGTTACCATAGGTACCAGTGCTGCCCAAGGAATTCTATCAATCAAATCATTTTACATTTTAAATGAGGGAGATAGGTTTTGTATATCTCAGGATGGTAATGGAACTTGGAAGGCTTTTGAAGATAAGAATCTGTGTGAAGTGTTTTCTTGTATAGATTCATTCATTTTGAACTCATGCTCACCATTTTGAGATAAATTGATTCTGGATAATATAAAGACGAGGTTGGCCCTGGCCATGCAGCTGAGTTGGTTAGAGCCATCGTCCTGATTTGCCAAGGTTGTGGGTTCAATCCTTGGTCAGACCACATACAAGAATCAACCAATGAATGCACAAATAAGTGGAACAGCAAATCTCTCTCTGTAAAATTCAAGAAATAAAAAGGCAAGGTTAAGAGACTATTAGGTCATACAGCTAGTTAGCTGGCCTGAGATTTATGTCAAGCTTTGTGAGCACACACATGTGGGATTTGGAGCTGGTAGAACCGTTATTCACTGGGATATTCTCTTGTTTTTCATAGTTACTACCACCTCCTTGGTTTTGTGTCTGTTTTGTTTGTTGTAGTGCCAGTGCCAGCATTTCATTCATTTTTTACATGTCTGATGCTTAGTTTAGCTTAGAACATATAGTAGATCAGTCTTTTTTTGACATTAAAAATTGTGTAGTGAGGTGTTAAAAATTCTGCGAGTGTTTTCCAAATTCTGCAAATTAGGTTAGTGTTGTTTTCTTTCACAGAATATATAAGTGCACTATAATAACTTTTTCAGAAAATTATATATATGCATATATGTGTGTGTGTGTGTGTGTGTGTGTGTGTCTGTGTGTGTTTTATTGATTTTAGAGAGAGAGGAAGGGAGAGGGATAGAGAGATAGAAACATCGATAAGAGAGAAACATCAATTGGCTGCCTCCTGCATGCCCCTTACTGGGGATTGAGCCCACAACCTGGGCATGTGCCCTGACTGGGAATCGAACCAGTGACTTCTTGGTTCATGGCTCAACGCTCAACCACTGAGCCATACTGACCAGGCTTTATAATTTTTTGTGTGCAAATTACAGTCTTCTGCACACAGTTAATATTCACTGCTTTTTGATTAATATTTGTTTATAACATAGCATTAAATTTTTGCAGTGACATTGCTGAGTAGTAAAAATTTTATTTTCAGACGTTTTGTTGAAATATCTTTGATCAAAACAATTAAAAGCATGACACTTATCTGAAATAATCAGAAAAAAATGATGTTTTTCTCTACTAAGTATAAATTTGTAGAATTTCAGAGTATAAAATTTTCTCTTTCAAAGTCTTAGTGTCATTTTAGTCATTCACTTTAGAAATCGAGCATGTTGTGGTGTTAAATTATGAGATTACATGTAATATTAGACACTTCAAGAAATAATCTTTTGGCATTAATCTTGCTTAATAATTATATTTTTAAATTTGAAAATAAAATGCGGCCAGGTGGACTAGAGCGTCTCCAGCCCCTTTCCGGGTGGTGGAATTGCTATTGATTTATGACAAATGCTGGGAAGAGCGGCAGGGACTGGTTTGATGCTTCAGATGCGAACTGAAAGCAAACAGGTTTTGTTATCAATCACTGGGTGTCGGTGTAAGACAGCAGTGGTGTTATAATTGATTTGATGGCTCCAAGAGACTCGAGCTTCAGTGGCCAAAGTAGACGGTGGCGACTCAGCCATGCAAGACGTGGACATGAAGAGGAAGTGAAAGGACTCCTCAGAGCAAAGTCAGGTGATTTAAAAGGGCACATTTAGTCACCAATTCAATAATTCATAAACATTAACTTTTAATACAAGATGATGTTGATGAGCAAAAAGAGAAAATTAGGTTTTTGTTTTTAACCGTTAGGCTTTGTGGTGCCTTTTGTTGGATTAGACTAGCTTTCCATTTTTTTCCCCCCCTCAAGACTCTATCAGGCATTAAATAATACTTAAGATATTTAGTTTAATGCAGAAGATCACATATTACGTATCATTTTCATTGCTGAGCCACTTGATGGGAATGTGTAAGAGGGGGCAAAGAAAGGGAATTTTTAAAAAGCAGATGTCTAATATACCTTCATTTATGACCTTGATTCCTGAGTTTGAAGAATATGCATAAGTTGAATTTCATTAAATCAAGCAACTTCACAAACTAAACATAGCAAAAGGTTAGAGTTACTAATTATATCATGCCTCATTGTTATCTAAATCAAACCAGATTTCTGAATGTATGTGTCAGTCAGTTGGACAAACATACAGGCGTGTGTGTGTGTGTGTGTGTGTGTGTGTGTGTGTAATGGCAACTTGGTTTCCATGCCAAAGTTTTCTGACATAAATGGGTTCTGATCTGGGCCAGATAAGGAAAATGTTTCCTCTCAACAGCATATTGACTGGCACTTGCTTTCTGGAAGGCTCAATTGAAAAGAGCATTGTGCTCATTGAGTAAGGTCTGTGATGGGTACTGAATAGGGAAGTGACATATATCACACATTTGCCCTCCGAACAGTACTTTAACCTGTTGCAGTTGATAGTGGAAAAAAATTGGGGTGAATATGTGCTTGGATTTTCCTTTTCTTAAACAAACATATTGGAAAACTAAAGGCCATGATACTGAAGGTACAGAAGACTTAAATATAATTAAAACCTCATATCTCCAGTATTACATTTTATTTGTAATGAATTCATCAAAGGCTATATATTTATCTTTTATAAAGACTCTTCCAGAAGTCATCCAGGATATTTTTATTTCAAACATTAGAATAGGATATGGATAGACCAGCTACACAATAGGAGACTATATTATTATCTTCTCAGTAATTACACTTAACTTACGGTGATTTAAATTGAAAATTTTTGTGGAAAGTAAGTTCTGGCTTTGTTGTTTGTTTTGGGAAAAAGAAATTGCCAAAGAAAAACCAAAACATTTCTTCCAAGTTTTACTCAGTAATGAACATTTTCTTACTCATTAATGTGCTTTTCTATTAAAATTTTCGTACTAGTCTCCTTTGGATAAAATTGCATATAATTCACTAATAGTTCTTAATGAACGATGATATAAGTAGAAAGGTTAACATCTGAGTGTCTTAGACATTACATAATTTATATCTTGAGGCAACTGAATGATCTTCTATCCCCAGTGGTTTTCAAACTTCTTTGACTTCAACCAGCATTTAGAAAAACTTATTATACCAAGACCCACCACATATATCTGCACACATACCTACCTAAAACCTGGAAACAAAATTTTAAAACTTTTACCTTTGCTTCATGTAATGTAGCCTATTTTCTTTAGTAATGCAATCTGTTCTAATCTATATTCCATTTAAAAGAATATATGATGCCAGTTTTAAGGGATAGAAACCTGATGTTTAGAAAATACTATTCTAGTCTAATTTTCTCATTTTATTGATTAATAAATGAAAACCAAGACTGAGAGGTACCCTTTATAAAAAAATTTTTTTTAATGCAACTACCACAGTCTCTTATTAAGAAGTAATAGAAATTAAGCTCCAGGCCTTCTGGGGATTTATAGACTGAAATATAAACAGGACAAATACAATTAAATATATTACATCATTAACAACAACCTCATTAAGACCAACTTATAACAAATAGAGTTGCATATAAATACTTAGATTACACTAATGAGAAGAATATGGATAGACTAAAAAGAGGTATAAATATTATTTGAACTATATTCTGAAGAGGTAGAGAAAAGTAAACTAAATCTTTTTTTTTTTCCAGGAAAGGACCTTTTGGAAAGGTGTTTTATAATAGCATTCTATACAGTAAATAAATCATGGCAATTCAAATTTTTCAGAACAATGAGGATCAAAGTTGGAGTTTGTTAATTCACTTTGGCTCTATAAAGTACATTATGCTCTTATTGTTCTAAATCTAATATCCCACGAAGATTCAACATAGTTTAGCACAGTAGATCAGTTCTCATAGTGGGGACAGACTTTTAAATATTTCCAGTGACATAGACACCAGCGTGTTTTAGAAATTACATAAGACGCTCACATGATCAGTAGAGACCATGTAGATGTTAAAAATCTTTAAATTCAAGTGAAACCAGCAGAAATAAGCTAGAAATCTTTCTAAATTTAGGTATAAGCATTTTCATTTCAGCTACAAAAACCTAAACAGCCTGACTTTTTGGTCCTTCTTGCTGTTTTTCCTTTTTAAAATAACTATATTAGCCTATACATAACAAGCAGCCTCGTATGATCTTTGAATATGGCAATTATACCTTTCGTATTGATTTACTGGCTCATTCTCTTTCTAAGCTTTTTAGCTGTGGTGATTGGGGTAATTACAGAGCTGCCTCTCCTGTGTGAAGGCACAATTTGCAGGTCAGAAATGTTATACAGAAGTAGGTATGGTAGCTGTCTAATGAGATTGCTTAATATTTATTAAAGTGGCATTCTTTTTTGTTGTTGTACTGTTGCGTGTCTCAGTGTTCCGAATATTCTTTCTTAACATAATTATACGATTGGATTTTCTTTTGAACTTTATGAGACATTAATCAGAGTTAGACATTTAAGCTTGAAATATGACTTGCTGTTGTACATGAAATCTGTGTTTTGTAGATTAATGCTGAGACTTTCAGTAGCTGTGTCCTTTGCAGCTCCTAGGAGCATGTTTTTGATGCTGGGGCTCTAGCTGTACCTGCCATTGTGGACCTTACAAGGCCCACATTCTCTTGTAACAGCAAGTAAATAAATACATGAAGTGACAGCTTGTTATAAATGCTGTGAAGGAAATAACTGAGAAGATGTGATAATTGGCAGAAGCCTTTTTTAGAAAGTAACATTTGAGCTGCAGATTGAAGGGCAGCCCTGGAAGGTCCCAACTAGTTAAAGACCTAGGAATAAGCAGTAGTGAATACACGGGGTCAGGAAAGATCTGGGCTTGTTGGAAGAATTAACAGACGAGTGATGTTGATGAGAAGGTGATGAATGAAGGGCGAAGAAGAATGAATGGAGAAGTTAGAGAGTTAGACAGGTCTTTAAAAAAAAAAGGAGTTTGGATTTTATGCTGAAAGCAGTAACACTATCACATTTATTATTGAGCACCTACTAGGTGCCAGGTACTATGCTAAGTGTTTCATGTGTGTATCTCATTTGGTCATTACGACATCTTTGTGAAGTAGATGGTAATAGTTCTGCTTTATAGATGGCAATGTAAGATTAAAGAGATTATATAACTTACCAGTGTAACAAGAGCTAATATGAGGAGAAATCACTTCAAATCAAATTCTATTTAAGTTCTTTTTTATATATTTCATATCTCTTTATTCATTTTTAGTGTATTATTTGGTCTTTTTCTTAATTATTTCTAGGAATTCTTTATGTATTAGTTCATAAAGATGTCATTTATAGTAAAATTACCTACAGAATTTTTCTTAGAAATAAACAAGCTAACTCAAATAGTAAAACAAACATGCAAAAACTAGAAAAAGTATTAAAATATAAAAATAACCAGTGGGATTCTGGCCTTACCAGGTATTAAAATATGAAGCAACAAATGATACACTAAAATATATTTTGACTCACAAGAATTAATTTCTCTCCTATTTGTTTTTTGATGCCCAAATTGTCAGTCTTACTGAGTAAGAACCCTGTTCAAGTTTCTGTGTCCTTTAGAACCACCCAGGCATTTTTTAATATGTCTTTACGAATTGGCGACAAGATGCCTCAGGCTCATTGTGACTTTTTTTCCACTGCTGCATAACTTAGAATCAATTACTCCTCACAGACACTCATTTTCTTTAATGGAGAAGTATTGGAGACCAAAATTTGGGCATTAGGGCTGCGCGTCAAATCATATGTGTGGTGGTAGGCCGGCTGCTTAAGGCCACACCAGGCCTCTTTAATAACAAACTATACAGGAAATGCCTTTTTTAAGTTTATAAATTCACGATGGTTTCTTTTTTCTACATCACATCTTTCTAACAATAGAAATAATAGTCAACATTTATGTAGCTCCTACTATAGCTAGGCAGTCTTTTGTTCTTACACACACACACACACACACACACACACACACACACACACAAATGAAGAACTTCAAGCACAGAAAGGTTAAAGAACTTGCTCAAGATTAAATCTGTATTAAATGCCAGCGACAGGATTCAGTTTCGTGCATTTGTCCATACTCTTTACTTGAGCAGATGGATGGATGATGAGAAGGACTCCTATGGAAAAGAGTTTCCAAATTTCTGGTTCATTTTAGACAGACGTTTGGGAAGGAGGCAGACTGACCAGCCCAGACAAGTTCTAACAGTCCTCTTCCCTGGGTATCACATAATTGTTTACTGTGCTCTATGTATCCGATAATTATCCCAGCTTCCTAAACAGCAACCTGTAACCCTAAGGAACTATATTCTGGATTTGACCACCCGCTGTTGCCAGAGGAGAATAAAAACCTACTGATTGCTGCATGCAGGTCACAGTGACCTTGCAAGAAATCCACAGAGGTTTGCTTTGTTTTTGAAGAGGTTTCTTCAGATAGAACTAATTCACTGTCTCCATTGAGAGACATGACAAGGAATGAAACAGAGAGAGAGAGAGGTCTTTAATCTTTTATACAAAAGACTAGAGGCCCAGTGCACCGGTGGGGTCCTTCGGCCTGGCCTGCAGGGATCAGGCGGAAACTGGCTCTCCAACATCCCCTGAGGGGTCCCAAATTGTGAGAGGGCAGTTCTCAGGTGACACACCCCAGAATTGGGCTTCCTCCTCTCTGGTTCCGGGTGCATCACCCGAGAACTGCAGCTGCCAACTCACCGCAGCTCAGCAGCTCCTGCATTGAGCATCTGCCCTCTGGTAGTCAGTGCACATCATAGCTACAGGTCAAACAGTCAGACAGTCGCTTAGGCTTTGATAGATAGATAGATAGATAGATAGATAGATAGATAGATAGATAGATAGATAGATGATAGATAGATAATTTGTATGAAAAGCCCTTATCAATTGAAAACATTTTATTATCATCATTGACTCTAACTCTAATCTCTACTACATTCACCAGGTGCCCTTAGCCAACAGTCCTACACACTGTCATTTTTAATGTGTTTGTACTTACTTACTTTGTGCCTGAGGCCAATTTTCCCATTATTGTTGTATTGCATTTTAACACCCACTGCCTGTTTTTCTCGAATGTCTAGTGAAGACAGTTTAACCATTAGTTAAAAACTGAAGTAGTGAGATAGGAAGAGTCCAACAGATCACCGCTCTTTATGTGAGGGGCCCCCTCGGTCAGCCATCTGGAGACACCCAGGCTGGATCTGTAAGTAAGTGAAAGAAGTATGTGAATGGGTGGGGATGTCTGAATTGGTTTACTGGACCGGGAGGCCCAGTTATCTTGTGAGGTCCAGAAGCAGTAACATCCAGAAGCCATCCACATAGCACAGAGCCCAGCTATGGAAAAGTCAGAGCGCTGAGAGCATGCAGGGGCACCCAGCCACTGATGGGGGCTGAGGATTACCCTGTCCCCAGGTGTTATGTGTAGATTATCTAGTTCTATCAGTGAACAACATATTCACACAAATTCAGAACTATTGACTCCTGGTTTGTGTGAGCATGCTGGAGAAAACCTCAGTTCTATATTAAGAATTACATATGTGTATACATATGTAGGTCTATATACACACACATTATTTTTATAGAAATGAAAGTATCTGGTTTTGTACAAACGGCTTTCTATAAATTTGGTTAAATGAAATAATATATGTCAGTCTATATATATTTAATTCTAGAATAATACACTTGTAAAGTGAAGTTCTAATTTATATAATAGAATAGGCTTTACAATTTTTAAATATGGCAGCTATGTTTAAAAAAATACTTCCTCATCAAATTAAGGATCAGGTTTGAGTTTAATTAGTAATCACCAATTTTAGCAGAGAAAAGGCATTGGTCATCAAAGCATGTGATTTTATATGTTTTTCTATCTTTTGCTTTTGTAATAAGGCTTTTTCCATGTTGCCCTCTGCCGTTAAAAGTGGTCACATTTGGGTTCTAGCAATAATTGTAGAGGTTTGAGTTATAAACTTTGAATATCAATTCCTCCCCTTCTGTGACAGTTCTACCACTAGGGAAGTCAGCCTTGCACGGTCTAATTACTGCAGCGTTTTGATATCCTCAGCTATAATATTGGCAGGAATTTAAGCCATGGTAGAACTCATTGGTGACACTGTTGTAACTAAAAAGCACAGAATCTGTTTTCAAGCTTGTTTGGGATGGAATCAAGTATTGGACGATGTCAAATAGTCTTGCTGTAAGTTCAGACGTGCCTTGGATGATTCTAATATGAAATGCTAATTATTTGCAATAGAATGTAAATAAGGTGGCACTAAGTCTTATTTGCAGTGACTAATGAAAGCTGTTGTACTGTAATCAGCGAGATACAGAGCAACAGGGCAATTCATTAGAAAAACCACAGTTGACAAGCAGTTAATGCCTGCCATTCTGGACCTTTCCTCTTCTATTATTTTTTCTGGTTGATAATAATGTCTCATATGGAAACCGTGTAACAAGGATAAGAAGAAACTAGCCGCTAAATTTTGGCAAGCTATGCCAAATATCTGCAGACTGTGAGTCTTCCTTAGCTTTCCTTTGCCTGCGAAAAACAGCTGCCATATTAGGCTGATTGAAAAAATAGTGATTTTCTAGTCAGCAAATTGGTAGTCTGAGAATTATTCATATTATCTCTCCAGACTTGAGCAAAACTTAACTATGCTGCAAATTATTTTATTTTCCAGATATATATTACATTTCAAAACTTAGCCACATTTTTCACTTCTCATCCTTTAGCAGTAGAACACTTTTAACAAAAACACTGACTTGCTCGGTACTGCTCTCTCCTCGCGTACAGAGTGGGGCCCATGCATCTCTGCAGCAGCAGTGCAGGACAGCACACTGTTTTTAAACTTGTGCAGTGGAATTTCTAACTTACAGAATTGTTCAGGTAAACACAGTAATTGTGTTTTATTCCCCACAGATGGAAAAATTAAGGTGACTTCTATGGTGTGTAAGCTTTAGAACTGTTTCTTCCATGACCACCATGGACGAAAGCCAGCTCATTTGATTCCAGTATTTTTTAGCCATCTCTTACTGGAAAGATTTCAGGTGGCTTGTGCATTTAATGGATGAAAAGTCAAGACTGTGATTTATTTTTGAGCTTTCTAACAGCCAGGGGTATGAAAGGAAGCCGAGCTGGTTATAGAGTGAGAAAACTTGGGCTGAGTGAGAACGTACTTGGATCTGGGTTCAAGAAAACAAAACGCAGGACATTTGAGTCTAAGGCAATTAAGAGTTTCATTGACTCTTTATTCCCCATTATTTAAAACTAGAGGCCTAATGCACGAAATTCCCAGCCTGCACCCTTTCCAATCTGGGACTCCTTGGGGTATGTCTGACTGCCAGTTTAGGCACAATAAACCAGCAGTCAGACATCCCTCTCACAATCCTGGACCACTGGCTCCTAATCACTCACTTGCCTGGGTGCCCCTAACTGCCCCCCCTTGCCAGCCTGATCACCCCTCACTGTTTCTGTGTGCTGCCTGATCGCCCCTAACTGCCCCCCTGCTGGCCTGGTCGCCCCATGCAGCCTGCTGTTCAGTCATTTGGTTGTCCCTCACTAACCCCCTGCCAACCTGGTCGTAGGCAGCCATCTTGTGAGGGCATGAGAGTTAATTTGCATATTACCTCCTTATTATATAGGATGCCATGAGTGACCCACACTTAGCTCTTTCCTTCTGGTGAAGGTGAGTGTCTCAGATCCCCAGACAGGGTCAGGCCTCAGTGGTAGGATGTGCAAAGCTCTTTCCACAACTAGAACTGCCAGATAAAACAGGATGGTCAGTTAAATCAGATTTACAGGTAAGCAATCAATACTTAATGTCAGTAAGTGTCATAGATACTTTTAAAATATAAATGTGTTCCAAATATTGCATAGGCCATTCATCTTAATTCGAGTTTAACTAAGTATCCTCATTTTCCATTTTGTTTTGCTGAGTCTGGCAACCTCACCCACAGTCTGCAGCTAAGCCTCGTGAACTGTAATAGGGGACTGTCCTTTTATTATGGAAACTGGAGGAGGACAGTGTCAGCAACCATTGTCTTCTTTTTCCTTCTAACTTTGAGAGATTGATAGGATAGACCATGATTTTCAGGCAAAGAGAGACTTAAAAGAATCTCTAGACAGTATATAATACATCCCCTCCCCCGCAAAAGAAACTTTTTTCAAGAGACTTTTATATTTCAAGTAAGCTATGGATTGGTAGGAAAAGAAGCCCCCCCCCCAAACACACACACACACACACACACACACACACACACACTATAGTTAAATAAAGCTTCCAATTGAAATAGCCAGTGATATAGGATTGTGTGGTAAGTCAAATGGCTGCATCTCACGAGTGGGTGTAGCTATCTCAGAACTGCATTGCCTGTAGGAACTAATGGGGGCCTGCAGCTGCCAGGACCCATTCCCAGAAAGTAGGGTCTCTCAGACTTTGAGAAGCTTAGTTCTTACTGTACTTACTGTTCTTTTATACTTGCAGTTTTAAATCGTGGGTACTATTCTGGAAGTACTTATACTAACAATCTGGAAACTTGAGTCAAGGGAATATTTGAAACATTGCCCTTTCCTGGTCCTTGAACGGGTCTCAGTGTCACCGACACCAATCTGCATCATGAGTGAGGGAAAGCAGAGTTTAGCAGCCAGTCATCCCTGAACATGGTTTTGGAGCGTGGAAACCCCTGTTGACCTAGGCCCTGCACTGTCCTTCTCCATTACAGATTTGAGAGCCATTTATTACCAAGGGTATGTATGCATGGGCATCCGTATAGGTCAGGGTTTAGCTGCAAACACCAGAATCAAGTTTAAGCAGAAGGGTATTTATAACGTGGGTTACAGTATTATGGGGAAGACAGAAGAAACCATCTAGATTGAACTTCAATGAACAACATCGAAAACCATGACGCAGGCCAGCACGGCTCTTGTTTTCTCCTCTGTGGTACAGAAACTGCCCGCTGGATGGGGAAGCTTCTGCTTCAGCTGCCCGAGAGGAAGGCCCCGTGATCAGGAAGCTGCCACCATCACTGCTGCTACAGAACTGGGCATGCCTGTTATGGTCTACGCCCACAAACAGGCACCCCTCCTTTTGCCTCCCAGCACCCATAAAGCTAGTGACCAGATATTGGGAAGTCTGCTGATGGAATAAGAGAAAGCCAAATGCTTCCAACGTCACTCTTGTGAGCAAAACCAATAGAAAACAGGGTCTCTATTTCACACCCAACTCCCTAACTGTGAGCAACTTCGTGACTTGCCAAATCAAATCACATCTAAATTACAGGAAGGTTTTGACATTTAGCTTTCCAGCTAGTGCAGTTCTCTAGTAAATGTTTAAAGTGGTCGCTGACTGTCAGTCCATTATTACCAGGACACACAATCTGATTTACAAGTAATAGTCACATCTTGTTAATTCTTCTGCCCCATACAAAATGGAAAAATCAATAAAGAGTATGTCATAAATATCTCAGATACCTTCTGGAAAATATTTCTGAGCACCTTCTTTAAGTTAGATCATTATTATTTCCATCTATAAAGTCATACAATTTTTGAGCAATGGCAAGACTTTTTTTCTGGTCTTGAATTCCTAAGGGCTTTGAACACAGACATTTTGACAGGTATATGTAGATGTCTTATGGACATTGTTTTTGACAAGTTTTTAGCAAATGTTAAAGCTATTTATATAGTTATATCTTTTGCCAAAGGAGCTTTTGCCTTGATTTTGCTGTTAAGTGGAAACCAGCTCCTGAAATGTTATAGGTAGCCAGTACCATTCTGGCCATTCCTTTTTTTTCTTAATCTTTATTGTTGAAAATATTACAGATACCTCCCGCCCCCCCACCCCCCGCAATTGACCTCCTCTACCCCCCTCAGGCCTTCGCCACACTATTGTCTATGTCCATGGGTTATGCATATATGCATATAAGTTCTTTGGTTAATATCTTCCCATTACCCACCCCCCTTCCCTCTGAAATTGTCAGTCTGTTACATGCTTCAGTGTCTCTGGATCTATATTTGTTGTCAGTTTATTTTGTTCATTAGATTCCACATATAAGTGAGACCATGTGATATTTGTCTTTCTTTGACTGTCATATTTCACATAGCATAATACTTTCCAGGTCCCTTCAGGCTCTCTCAAAGGGTAAAATATCCTTCTTTTTTTGCAGCTACATAGTATTCCATTGTGTAAATGTACCACAGCTTTTTTATCTGTTCATCTACTGATGGGCACTTGGGTTGTTTCCAGATATTAGCTATGGTAAATTGTGCTGCTATGAACATAGGGCTGCATATATTCTTTCTGATTGTTGTTTTGGGTTTCTTGGGATATAGTCCAAGAAGTGGGATCACTGGGTCAAATGGCAGTTCCATTTTTAATTTTTTGAGGAAACTCCACACTGTTTTTCATAGTGACTGCACCAGTCTGCATTCCCACCAGCAATGTACTGGGGTTCCTTTTTCTCTACATCCTCCCTATCACTTGTTGTTTGTTGATTTGTTGATGGTAGCCATTCTAGCAGTGTGGGGTAATACCTCATTTTAATTTGCATCTCTGATGATCATTTTTCATATGTTTTTGGCCATCTGTGTGTCCTCTTTTTTTAATTTTTAATGTTGAAAATATTACATAGGTCTCCTTTTTTCCCCATTGACCCCTTCTAGCTCGCCCCCACCCCAGGCCTTTACTACACTATTGTCTGTGTCCATGTTTATGTTCTCTTTAGAGAAGTGTCTATTTAGGTCCTTTTCCCATTTTTTAATTGGGTTGCTTATCTTCCTTTTGCTAAGTTGTATGGCTTCTTTACATATTTTGGAAATTAACCCCTTATCAGATGTTTACCATTGGCAAATATGTTCTCCCATACATTGGGATCTATTTTCATTTTGTTGGTGGTTTCTTTTGCTGTGCAGAAGTTTTTTATTTTTATGTAGCCTCATTTCAGAAAACCACATGACACTGAAAAAAGAAATAAAGGAAGATAAAAACAAATGGAAAACCATGCCGTGTTCATGAATTGGAAAAATGAACATCGTTAAAATGTCCATACCACCCAAGGCAATCTATAGATTCAATGCAATTCCTATTAAAATACCAATGGCATATTTCATAGATCTAGAACAAATTCTCTAAAAATTTATATGGAACTAAATAGCCTCAGCAACCTTGAGAAAGAAGAACAAAGTAGGAGGGATCACAACACCAAACATCAAGTTATACTACAAAGCCATTATAATAAAAACAGCCTGGTCCTGGCACAAGAACAGGCACATAGATCAATGGAACAAAACAGAGAACCCAGAAACTTACCCAAGCCATTACACTCAATATTTGACAGAGGAGGCAAGAGCATACAATGGAGTAAAAACAGTCTCTTTAATAAATGGTATCGGTAAAATTGGACAGATACATGCAAAAATGAAACTAGACCACCAACTTATACCATACACAAGAAAAACTCAAATGGATAAAAGACTTAAGTAAGTCGTGAAACCTTAAAAATCCTGGAAGAAACCATAGGCAGCAAAATCTCAGACATCTCTCATAGCGGTATGTTTGCTGATACATTTCCTAGGGCAAGGGAAACAAAAGAAAACATAAACAAATGGGACTACATCAAAATAAAAGGCTCTGGCCATTACTTTGATGGTGCTCAGAAACTGGTTTCTGATCCACCTTGATTGATTCTGCTTTCCAAGTAACCTGATGGAACTAGAATTTCGTCCCTCTTTCACCTGCTGTTATGGCTTGATTAATGCACTTGGGGCATGCTCAAATCACCCAAGTTTTGTTTTCTTTATGGTACAGGCATCTTTCATTGCCATTTTGTCAGATTGGTGCAAAGTGAAAGGTTTATAAGGTAATGGTGAGAGGCAAATAGGGTAGAATTAGTAATAGAACAGACACATTTATAGGGCTATTACACCCATTTTGTTTTTCTTGAGACTTTCATATTATAGGACATAGAGAAACTCACATCATCAAAACATCTCTAGTTCTTACACAGGTGTGAAAATGTTGACAAATAACTTTAAAAGAAACGTGAGTTAACAGCTTGAGTACTGAACTGTGGTTCACCGTTTTATGTTACTTGAGAAGCCATAGTTGCATAAAAGTCATAGTGCAACAAATACAATAAAAATCATCTTAATCAAAATAACATTTGTTACCAAGGCATGAAAAATGAAACTGACAAAGTAAGTTACACATTCCTGTCAAATCTTTTAAAAGTTTCATGGATGTACTCAGAAAAAAAAAAAAAAAAAAAAAGAAAGAAAAAAAGGCCTTACATACTTGCAAATTCTATTTCAGCTATTCTAATTATATTTTCATATATGCTAGTTATAATTATTAACAGTCCCTTTTGGGAAGATGAGTGATTTTTTTCAGTAGAACAACACAACAAAAAAAGATGTGTCATAGTATAAATGTCAGATTTTTCTGTATGAAAATTTAGCCAAGTGCACATTTAGAAAGTTGTATTATTTTGGATTGCTTTAATAAATTAAAATATTGAAAAATAAAAATAATGGGAATTAAGGCTAAGTTCCTACTCTACTTTAATAGCAGTTTGATGCCCCACATAAATACCTTCTTAACTTTCACTTGAGATTATTATATACTAGAGGCCCGGTGCACAAAACTTTGTGCACTGGGAGTGGGGGGGGTGTCCCTCAGCCTGGTCTGTGCCCTTTTGCAGTCTGGGACCCCTCGGGGGATGACCACCTGCTGGCTTAGTCCCGCTCCCCAGGGGATTGGGCCTAAGCTGGCAATCAGACATCCCTCTGGCAGCCTGGCAGCCATCGGGGGATGTCCACTTGCCAGCGGGGAGCAGGCCTAAGCTGCAGTTGGACATCCTTAGTGCTGCTGAGGAGGCGGGAGAGGCTCCCACCACCACCGCTGTACTGGCAGCCATCAGCCTGGCTTGTGGCTAAGCAGAGCTCCCCCTGTGGGAGCACACTGACCACCAGGGGGCAGCTCCTGCATTGAGTGTCTGCCCCCTGGTGGTCAGTGTGTGTCATAGTGACCAGTCATTCCCAGTCATTCTGCTGTTAGGGCCAATTTGCATATTACCCTTTTATTATATAGGATAGAGGCCTGGTGCAAGGGTGGGGGCCGGCTGGTTTTCCCTGAAGGGTGTCCCGGATCAGGGCGGGGGTCCCGCTGGTGTGCCTGGCCAGCCTGGATGAGGGGCTGATGGGTGTTTGCAGGCTGGTCACACTCCCTTTAGGGTGGGGTTCCCCACTGGGGTGCTTGGCCAACCTGGGTGAGGGGCTGATGGCTGTTTGAAGATAGTCACACCCCCTTCAGGGTGGTGGTCCCTACTGTGGTGCCTAGCCAGCCTGGGTGAGTGGCTGATGGCTGTTTTCAGGCTGGTCACACCCCCTTCAGAGTGGGGTCCCCACTGGGTTGCCCGACCAGCCTGGGTCAGGGGCTGATGGCTGTTTGCACGCTGGTCAAGCCCCCCCCCCCCCCCCCCCCGTTGGGGACCCTCACCCCATGGAGGTTTGGCCAGCCTGTGTGAGGGGCTGATGGCTGTTTTCAGGCTGGCCACACCCCCTTTAGAGTAGGGGGTCCCCACTGGGGTGCCTGGCCAGTCTGGATGAGGGGCTGAGGGCAGTTTTCAGGCTGGCCACACCCCCTTTAGAGTAGGGGGTCCCCACTGGGGTGCCTGGCCAGTCTGGATGAGGGGCTGAGGGCAGTTTTCAGGCTGGCCAAGCCCGCCAGCGGCGGAAGCTCCAAACCTCTCCTTTTTTTCTTTTTTCTTTTTTTATTCTGGGATTTATTTACCTTCTATAATTGACACTTTGTTGCCTTCAGTGGAGCTCAGAGCCCCGTGGCAGGTGGGAAGCTTGGCTTCTTGCTCGCTCCAGCTCCATGGCTACCGCCGGCTGGAAGCAGGTATCTCGGGTTTATCTTCTACAATTGAAACTTTGTTGCCTTCAGTGGAGCTCAGAGTCGGCCGGGAAGCTTGACTTCCTCCATCACTGGAGCAACCAAGCCTCCTGTTCGCTCCAGCTCTGTGGCTGCCAGCCGCCATCTTGGTTGGGTTAATTTGCATATAGTCACTCTGATTGGCTGGTAGGCGTGGCTTAAGGTGTAGCGAAGGTATGGTCAATTTGCATGTTTGTCTTTTATTAGATTAGATGTTAGTTAGTGAATTCTTGCAGAGGAAAATGAGTTATTGGGGTAGATAAATAAATGGGCTTATAAAGTTTGCTTACTAGCTTAAATAACTACTTATAACTGTTTTTTCCTAAGCTTTTACTCAAAAATTATAATCTTTTCCCTTTGTGTTTGCCTAAAATCTGCCTGATACATTTAGATTTATAGATAGCTGTCAGGCACACACAGAGGCAAGCACTTGCAATGGTGATGAACTTTATGGCATTTTATTTGTTCAACCAGCATTTTCAAGCACCAGCCACGTGAGAATCCCAGCCTAGCTGCTGTCGTTACAAAAGTGAACACGAGGTTCCTGTCCTGATGTACTTCAAAGCTTTTCAAAAGAAACCATGAGTTTTATATCACATTGCCCATGTCTATTAAAATATGTATAGGTTTTTATAAACGTTTTTATAGAATAAACTTAAATGTTTTCATAAACAATAATAATTACCAGTGATTCAGACATGGTATTTTATTATTTTTTAGTATTTTCAAACTAACTTTAATTTTGACTAAGTAATACTTGCACTTGGCTCAAATTGATACTACATTTGATCTTAGCCAAAGGGCCAAGAAGCAATCACATGACTCAAATTGAGATTTTCAAAAGAAAGTACAATGAAAAATCTCTCTCTTCCCCATAATAGCCAGTCCTCCAAATAGCCAGTTTTTCCTCCTCAGGGGTTTGGGGTGGAGAAAGCATATTGGTTAGGATTAAATTCGAGTACATATAAGAGAAAACTAAAATATCATTGACTTAAATACTTCACTTAAACAGAGAACTTCAAAAGCATCAGTGTGATGCTTGAACAGAAGTTCCACAGTGTTATCAGGGACTTGGACTCCTGTTGTTTTTGTTTGCAGTTTTATAACTTTATTAGAGTTCCAGTGCATGGATTTGTGCACTGGTGGGGTCTCTAAGCCTGGCCTGCATCCCCTCACAATCCGGGACCCTTGAGGCCTGTAGTAGTGCGTGAAGCAGCAGGCAGCTGGGGAGGAGCCCAGCCAGGTGCCTTTCATCCCAGCCCTGCTGCACCTGCAGCCGCTGCTGCTCGGCAGCACTGCTGCGGGACCACAACTGCTCTCACCAGCCATGAGCCATTGGTCAGCTGAGCGGTGCTCCCACTGTGGGAGCGCACTGACCACCAGAGGGCAGCTCCTGCGTTGAGCATCTGGCCCCTGGTGGTCAGTGCGCATCACAGCAAATGGTCAAATGGTTGACCGGTCTCTTAGGATTTTATATATATAGATTTGACAGTCAGCAATTCTTTCTCATTCTCATCGACAGTAGATTTTTTTAAGCTAGTAGCAGGTACATAGTTAAACACCATATAGAGCTCATTCAGTGAATCTTCATCCCATTGCATTTTCTGGGCAACCACACATGGTCATAGTATAGGACAGTGGTTGGCAAACTGCAGCTCGCGAGCCACATGAGGCTCTTTGGCCCCTTGAGTGTGGCTCTTCCACAAAATACCGACTTCTGCGCATGGGCCACGAAGTTTCAATCGCACTGTACATGCGCGCCTGCACGTGGTATTTTGTGGAATAGCCACACTCAAGGGGCCAAAGAGCCGCATGTGGCTCGCGAGCCACAGTTTACCGGCCACTGGTATAGGACATCCCTATTCCTTTGTCCAGGCAGCTTTGTTGAGGCTGGTGTCAGTGTGCACATCTGGAATTTCCATCTCCTTCATGGTAACTTTTTAATCTAAGTGCCTGAGGGGCATGAAGCTCACTTCTTGAAGCCCTCTCCAAAGACATGTTTGTGAGTGTTAATGCTTTATCCTCTGTCCTCACCTCATTGGTGGCATCCATTCTTCTCTCCACCCTTTTTTGTGGGAGCCATTCTGCTGGGCCCAGTTTGGAAAGAATGAATAGGACGGTGTGTCTCCTTCTGTCCTTATATTTACCATCTTTATCCTTTAGCTTCTAATCTCAAGGCTGCCTGTTGGTCCATCTGGCTACTAAAGCACCATTTGTCATTTCCAGGGAGAAGAAAAACTCAATGTGAGCCGAAAGGCATGGCTCTATAAAGAAGTTTTCCCAACACCAGGAAGAGGATATATAGACAGATATTAAACTTTACCTTTTGAATTTGGAAACTTGCTTATGGTGACCTCCTTTCTGCCTAGTATCATCTTAACAGGCATATCACATTAAGCTCATTTGTTAAGTACTTCATATTTAGTAGCTATGAGTAGGATTAGGTTGTCTGTTTTATTTAGGCCAGTAGTAACACTTTGGTATTTACAATTTGTAATGCTTCTTCTTGAATAAAACACTATTACTATTTCTGAAAATTTGAAAGGATTGTCAGTTATTATTTTATTTTCTTCTTGAGCTATTTAAATAGAGTTCAGAACAAAAGAAACTTAGCTTTGCAATTATAAGGACGCTCCATGGTACCTTCTCTAAAGGTTTAGGACATTATTAGGGTGGTTTATGTTCTGTGATATTTTTTTTCAAGGGAGGAAAGTTCGGGTGAGTTTTTTTCCTCACCATGGGTAGCATGGTGTCAAGAAGGTGACCAACAGCATAACCTTGGCCTTTAAGTCTACTTCCTGACTGTAAAATTGGAATAATAATTCCAATCTTGAGAAGCTGTTATGAGTCTGAAAATGAATTTATATAAAAGGACTTGGCTTAGTGCCTGGTATATACTATTGATTTCTCTTTTTATTGCTAAAAATCCATGTCCTGTGTTTAGTGCTCCGTGGAGGTAATTAGAGATGAAAAGTTCACTATGATTAGTGACATACAGGATTGTTTATTTTAATAAATGTCTTGAGGTTTACATGAATGATTGGGTTTCATGTCTATCTAGTAAGGACCCTCAAAGCTCAAAATTATACCTACGAGTGATTATGTTTCCTGTCTCCTCTAAGCCAGTGGTCAGCAAACTGCGGCTCACAAGCCACATGCGGCTCTTTGGCCCCTTGAGTGTGGCCACGAAGTTTCAATCTCACTGTATGTGTGCACGCGCATGTGGTATTTTGTGGAAGAGTGACACTCAAGGGGCCGCAGTTTGCCGACCACTGCTCTAAGCTGATGCCATATCCAGAAGGGTTTTATCTTTATAACGTTTCTTTAGAACCCGCAAAAATATAATGCTATAGAACAAAGGCATTAAACAAATATTTGATCACCTACCATGTTTGGGGAGCTTTGCTAAGCTGATAATGAGTGACTTCTTGAGGTAAATACTGAATAATTCTTTGAGGGAAGAGAAAATGATGTGCTCTCATTAACATCTAGATAACAGATGGTTATATACTAAACTAGTGGCCCGGTGCATGTGTTCGTGCACATTGAAAGGGAATCTGGTGTGGATGAACCAGATTCAGTGAGTGAGGATGTGGTATTTTATTAGAGAAAGGAGGACAAGGAAAAGTAAATATTGAAAAAACTGTTTCAGCCCTGGCTGGTGTGGCTCAGTTGGTTGGAGTGTCATTCCATACACCAAAAGGTGGTGGGTTCAATTCCTGGTCAGGACACACCCAGGTTGTGGGTTTGATTCCCCCATCAGTGCATGTGGAGAAGTAACAGATCGATGTTTCTCTCTCTCTCTCTCTCTCTTTCTCAAAATATCAATTGAAAAATGTTTCAGATCTTAAAATTTGTTTTCTTCTAAGTAAAACTTATTTTCTGTTTTTATTCAAGGAGCAACAATGTCATCAAAGACTTGGACTCTGTAACCTTCCTATTTGCTCTCTGTGACTGTTGTTCTTGGGCTCATTAACTCACGAAAGATAACTGGCATCACATCCACACACAGCCATGTCCAAAGGCATCTGGTTCTGGGGATGGGCTCTCTTCTCTTGAGTCTGTTTGCAGGAAGGGTAATCTTTTTTAAAATATATTTTTATTGATTTCAGACAGGAAGGGGGAGAGATAAAGAGAGAGAGATATCAATGATAAGAGAGAATCATTGATCAGCTGCCTCATGCACGACCCCTACTGGGGATCAAGCCCACAACCCAGGCATGTGCCCTTGACCCCAGGACCCTTCAGTCCACAGGCTGATGCTCTATCCACTGAGCCAAACCAGGTAGTGCAGGAAATCATTTTCAGAAGTCCTTTAACAGACTTTTTAAAGACGTAGTGGCTAGAACTAGGTTACATGACCATGTGGACTTCTGTCTCCACCATCAAAAAAGCCTCCCCAATGGCTCGTCCTTCTTCAAGGCTTAACCCACTTTAGTTCATCCACTGCCTCCAAGTTTTTCTACCCAAAACACAGAATTGATCAGATCATTCCACTGCTTAAAGATTACTAGTGACTTCTCTTTGCATACAACATGGAATCTACTCCCCATCTCTTCCCCATCCCAGATCCTTCTCTACAGTACATGCACAATGCCAGTCCTTGGGAGGTGGGCTGGATTCTAGTTGGCTGTTTGTTTGTTTTTAAGAGAGAGGGAGAGAGAGAGAGAAGCATTGATCAGTAGCCTCCCCTATGTGCTCCAATGCCCTGACCTGGAATCGAACTTGTCACCTTCTGGTGTACAGGACAGTGCTCCAACCAATGGAGCCACACTGGCCGGGGCTGTATTATACTTCTATTAATTTGTAACTGCATTTCGGATCATATATTGAGGTTTTCTTCAGTTTAAAAAAACTCTTCAAGGTACTGCAGATAATGTGTTATGTGAAGAAATAGTCAACAGTATTTATTAAGCAAATATTTATTGCACATTTATGGGTGAGGCACTGTACTTGCAGTCTGGGATTAAAAAAACAAACAAACACAGTATTGTCTTCAATGAGCCTATAGTCTAAAAACAGAGATTTTTTATAAACAAGTAATTGTTCATTGTGGTAAGTTTTAAGAAAGTAGGGAGTGACAAAAGACCCAGTGACAACTGGATCAATCTTACTCTGAAGGTGAGCTTCCCCAAAGAAGTGATGTTTTAAGAGCTGAATAAATGCTAGCGAGGTACAGAAGGAGTGCATGGGAGCCAGCTCTATAGAGAATGGATTAGAAGAGGCAAAGCTAGAATGGGTGCAGACCAGTTATGAGGAAATTGCAGTGATCCTTTTGTTGGCTTGGGCCAGAACTGAAGCAAAGAGGATAGACAGCCTAGAACATGGCAAAGAATTGCATGTGGGGAATAAATATCTGATTCTGGAAATAATTGACTTGAGCAATTGGCTGAGACTGTTGTTTCCTGAGAAAAGGATCACTGCTTGGTTAGAGAACAAGGAGCCAGAAAAGGTTTGAAAGAGCATGTCAACATCAACCACTTGGAGAACTAGAACACTGTTCAGGACTTTGCCACTGCCCCAAGGGCGATGTGCCGGTCTTCCTTGTTGTATTTGGGGGGAGGGGGAGTTGATTGGAGTTATTTTTATTTTGGATGCATAGACTACTTATTTGTGTTCCTCTGTCTGTCACCAGCTGCTTCTATTGTAATTGCCAGCAGGTACAGTGCTTTTACCATTTTGGCTTGTGTTCACACTGGTTTTCTTGATCCAATGGTTCTAACCCATTGCCTTCTCTCTCGTCATTGATTTTAGTGTTTCTTTAATATTTGTGCTCTTCTCTATATGTTTCATTGCCCCACAAGAGGAATTTACAAGGTGACTTAAATGAATCATGTATAGAATGCCTCACAGGGCAGCATCTCCTGACAGTTGTCCAGTGAGCTGTCACCATTACCATATGACCCCAAAATATGGCAACTTTTACTTAATCTATTTATTCAACACAATTTTTTAGCATTAACTCTGTGTCAAATGATACACTAGACCATGGAAAGAAAACATGCCTGTGGTTATTAAAACTTAGATCTAAATTCTGGCTTTTTCATTAATCAAATATATGCACATAGGTCAAAAACTATTAAGTTCTCTATGCCTGGATTTCTTCGTCTATAAAATAGATGCACTATATCTTAAGTTGTTCTGAGGATTAAATGAAAGGAATCAGTGTATTCATATTTATAATTAGTGGTGGTGATTAGAGGGCTAGTGGTGGTTATGGTGGTGGCTGTAAGAGCAATAGAAGGAATCACTGAGGCCATGGGAAGAATGTGGTGGGAATGGTAGAGTTTTGATCTTGTCAGTTGTAAGGGTGGTGACAGTAGGTTATATGCACATAAAAACTACCCTTGGCTGCTTTGCTCAGAAGGGCTGTGTATAAGAAAGGCACTCACTTCAAGGACTGTCCAGTGCAAAGGAGTTTTTAAATTTAGCTGGACTCTATTATTGGGAAACAAATCACTATACTCACTTAAACCTAGACCTGAGAGAGCATATTTTATGAGTTCAACATGAATTACTTTCCCAGTTCAAGAACACTGACAAAGTGACTTAAAAGTGTACAAAAATTATCTAACTATTTCAGAGAGTCAATTTAGGAGTGGAAAGTCTGTATTAAAATGTAGAGAACAATGTTCACTTGCATGGACTTTAAAGAGCGAGCTGAGGCCTCGCTTCTTGGCCAGGGAGCATTATCATCATTCAATTACATCCTCTGAGCTTTTTTGTCTTTTTGACAGAACAGACTGATTTCAAAGTATAGCATTATACTCTGTAATAAACTATGTTGTTTTAAAACTTTCAGGCAGAATTCAGAGCTCAGTGTGAAAATTCTCTTTGGTTTAATTATTTTTCTTATTTGTTCATTTGAATAGCTTTGGTAAAAAAAAATGTCTTAGAGAAAAAGAGGAGGTAGTAAACAAGTTTGAGAAATTGAATATAATGATATATTGAATAGAAAAGCTAGCATTTGTTAAGCCCTTAGTTTATAGATTGTACACTACTCTTTATTATATTATCTATATAATAAAGAGGTAATATGCAAATTAACCCTCATGCCCTCGCAAGATGGCTGCCTATGACCAGGCCGGCAGGGGTTTAGTGAGGGACGACCAAACGACTGAGCAGCAGGCTGCGTGGGGTGACGGCGGGGGGGGGGGGGGGGGGGGGGGGCGGGCAGTGAGGGGCGATCAAAGGACCGAACAGCAGTCTGCATGAGGCGACCAGGCTGGCAAGGGGAGCAGTTAGGGGCAACCAGGCTAGCAGAGGGGGGCAGTTAGGGGTGACCATGCCAGCAGGGGGGGCAGTTAAGGGCGATCAGGCAGACAGGCAGGTGAGCAATTAGGAGCCAGTGGTTCAGGATTATGAGAGGGATGTCTGGGATTGGGCCTAAACCAGCCATCAGACATCCCCCAAGGGGTCCCAGATTGGAGAGGGTACAGGCTGGGCTGAGAGGACCCTCCCACCCGTGCAGGAATTTTGTGCACCAAGCCTCTAGTTTTGATATATTACCTCACTCAGTAATCACAATAATCATGAGAAGGGAGCCAGTATTATCTTCATTTTACAGATAAACTAAAACTCAGAAGAGGTAAAGCTAGCATTCACAGCACCCCTTTTAACCACATTTTTAATTGAGCAAGATCTCTATTATTTCTTTCTTAATTGTTTAGCAGCAATTGGGTAACAATTGAGTTCAGATTCAATGGAAGTTGCATTGTATGCATTTTGGAGAGTTGAATCATCTTATTAAGATTCCTAATCTCCTCCCATATTTTAAATTGCATGCCTTTCTCACATTTCAGTTTGATTAGCATTTGTTGTCAATTTTAACTACCTTTAAATGTAGAAAGTACAATTGAAATAACAATAACTATGTTCCTTTACCTGAAGTCTGTTATAAAAGGTTTTCAGATACACCATAATATCTTTTTAATACAACTTTTCCTCCTTAATTGTCATCAATCCGTTACTTTTCAGAAAGACCAACTTAATAAAAGTAAATGTTAAACTAGTGAGTCTATAAAATTATAGGCTCACTTAGAAATAAAAGGTATTCATAAAAATATGAGAGGGTACAAAAGATATATGCCCATTTAAAAACTTTTTATAGATATTTATTGGTTTCACATGAGTATGTTCATTTATTCATAGATTTTAATGAATTTTTATGTGCCTGAATATATATGCTATATAGAATATATGGTTATGGGAGATCAGATGATTTTTAAGTTTCTCTTTTTTATATCCTTCATACCTAGTAATTAAGAAAAATCATACATGTCAATAAAGGTGTTTTGAATAAATGTAGTTTTAAATAGTCTTTTGTTTTAATCCCGAAGAAGAACAGTGTTTTTGTGTTTCTTTTTTTTTTTTTGGAGGGGCGGGGGGGGGGGGAGGTATAATAATACATCTTATCTAAAATATTCAGAAAATGCATTCCAGAAACAAGTCAGAGATATAAATTTTGGAATTATTAGTAGGAAAATTACATCTGAACAAAGACTGGAGTAGATTACTTTGGAAATAAGTGTGAACAGAAACGAGATAATGTTCAAGGACAGGCCCTGGGACTTGCTAACATTTAGGGTTCAGGATAATGAGGAGACATGTCAGAACTGAGAGGGAACATCAAGCAGCTGGCGTCCTGGAGGTTGAGGAAGGCACTTTCAGGAAGGACAGTGGCAGCTGTGCCCAGTACTCCTTGAAGGTCAAGCAAGGTGAGAACTGAGAAATGACTGTTGGATTTATCAATGTGCAGGTGATGGTGACCTTGAGAAGACACATATTTTGGGTGCAGTGGGTAGGACCATTATGTGATTGAAATGGGTTCCAAAGGGACTAAGAGAAATTAGAAACTGAGATTATACATAACTAGAGGCCTGGTGCATGAATTTGTGATGGGTGGGGTCCAGCCTGCCCTGCCCCTGATTGGGGGTGGGGCCAGCTGGGAGAAGGGGACGTGGGAGGTTGGCTGGCCCACCCCCAATCAGGATGAGGGGCCTGTCTGGGGGAGGGGCCGGCCCCAACCCCTGGTCGAACTCCCAGTTGAGGGGACAGTTTGCATATTAGCCTTTTATTATATAGGACTAGAGGCCTGGTGCACAAAAATTTGTGCACTCGCGGGGGGGAGGGGGTCCCTCAGCCCATCCTGTGCCCTCTCGCAGTCTGGGACCCCTCAGGAGATAACGACCTGCTGGCTTAGGCCTGCTCCTGGGTGGCAGAGGGCACACCCAATCCCTAGGTGCAGCCCCTGGTCGGGCTCAGAGCAGGGCCGATTGGGGAGTTGGGGCGCTGCCCCCTGTCATGCACAGAGCAGGGCAGATCAGGGGCTTGAGGAGCTCCCCCCTGTCACTCACAGAGCGGGGCCGATCAGGGGGTTGAGGAGCTCCCCCCTGTCACTCGCAGAGTAGGGCCGATAGGGGAGTTGGGGCACCGCCCCCTGTCACCCACAGAGCAGGGCGGATCAGGGTGTTGGGGTGCTGCACCCTGTCACACTCAGGGCAGGGCCAATGGGGAGGTTATGGCTCTACCCTGTCACACACAGAGCAGGGCCCATGGGGGGGTTTGGGGCGCCGCACCCTGTCACACACAGAGCCACAGGGCGATCAGGGGTTTGGGGAGCTCCCCCCTATCAGGCACAGAGCAGGGCTGATCAGGGGGTTGGGGCGCCTTCTCTTGTCACGAACAGAGCAGGGCGGATGGGAAGGTTGTGGCCCCGCCCCCTGTCACACACAGAGCCGCAGGGTGATCAGGGGGTTTGGGTGCTGCCCCCTGTCACGCTGATCCCGGTGCCGAGAGGCATATTACCCTTTTACTATATAGAATAGAGGCCTGGTGCACGGGTGGGGGCCGGCTGGTTTGCCCTGAAGGGTGTCCTGGATTAGGGTGGGGGTCCCCACTGGGGTGCCTGGCCAGTCTGGGTGAGGGGATAAAGCTCCCAACTGCTCCTTTTTTTCTTTTTTTTTTTATTCTGGGCCAGCTTTAGCTCTGAGGCCTCGGCTGCTGAAAGCCGGTTTCTGGCCTTTATTTTTCCTTCTGTATTTGATACAGTGTTGCGTTCCGGCTGGCTGAAGCCCACTGACTGAAAGGTGGTTTCTGGGGTTTTGTTTAGCTTCTATATTTGCAACATAGTTGCTTAGAGTTGCAGCTGAGAGGCTGGCAGCGGCAGGCGGGGAACGTTGGAGTCCGCAGTTACTGGAGCAAGCAAGCCTCCCTGCTCGCTTCAGTGCATGGCTGCCGGCCGCCATCTTGGCTGACAGTTAATTTGCATAAGGACATGCTGATTAGCCAATGGGAAGGGTAGCGGTCGTACGCTAATTACCATGTTTCTCTTTTATTAGTGTAGATGCTTTCAAGGAAGTTGGCTATAAAAGGAGAGAAATTGATTAGTAGTTTGAGGAAGAATTGGATTCAAGGAAAAGGGCATTTGTTTGTAAGATGAGAGAACTAGTAGCATGTTTGTTTGCTAAAGAGAACAGTTTAATGACATATGGGAAATTGGTGCTATTAGGAAAAGATAGTGGATTGCCGGAGCCTTGTCCTGGAGTGAGAGACTGTGAAGTCTGGGGGGCAACTAGAGGAGCTGACCTGTCAGAGCTTAGATAGTTAGTTCATAAGTAGTAAAGGGAGGGAAGAAAGAGCACCTGGACCTCTCACGGAGGTGAAGGATGCCGGTGAAGGGAGTTTGTGGAAGTTCTTGCCTCAATGGTTTAGTAATTAATTTTCATTTCTTTGCTTCTAGTTTAAGAATTTTATAAAAAGCTTCTTTCGAACTGTACTTTTTATTTAAACCACCTTCACAGAAATATTAAACCTCGATATGAAATGTGTCATCAGCTCTTCTAAGAAATACCAGGTTTTCTACTTGAATCCCTTTGAATCCAATTGCTTTAGTATGTTCACCCAATCTTAACTTTCTAAAGCCTCATTCTGCAGTTTTCTTCCTGATATGTGGTGACTGTGAGGAGGTCCATTTTATTCTCTGAGCTTTCACATTTAACATGAGGAAGCCCTGTTCTCCACATATTTAATCAGTTTCTAAATTAGTTAACCAGGTGCCAGCGCATTGCATTTACTGTACCAAGTAATGATTACTGATTGCTGGTCAATCCATATTTTAATTGCTTTTCCCCTCAAGGTATTGTTCTCTTCAGGGAAATTTTCAACAGTTCAGTGTTTGAGACCAGGAACATTTTTAAATGCATTAAAACTTAAACTTGGAGCTTGGAAGAAACACATTTAACTGGCTTTACTACTAGGTTCTAATCACTTCTTTCGTGTAATGAATATGACTTCATTTTGTGTTAAAGTCTATTTTCTCAGACAGATGGATATAACTGTTTTCCAAAATTATTGCAACAATGACTGATAATATATAATCATAATTACTTCCTTGCATTTATATGTGTGTCAATTCTATTAACTCAAAATATTGCTATAAAAATATGTGTTGTTACTATTAAATATTAACACATTTTTTGGTAATTTCAAGTTGAAGAAATCAATTTCACTGTCTTTACTGTCTAAAATGCTAATATAACTAAATTATCAATAGTAATCTGAAAATGACTAACAGGAGGAAAAGGAGAAGGAAAAAAGGGGTGACCTCTCAGGGGCTCCTTTATTTCTTATTACTAACAGGTCTTTCACAGTTACATTTTATTTTATTCAGGAATCTAGATAACAAAAGAAATGGCCTCCTAAAGTGGTGGTTTATGGCTTATGCATACTTCTGAGTATTTATCTTGGATCTTCTGTATGTTTGTAAATGAAGATATCACAACATTTTACAAAGTAAATTAAGAAATATATTAGATTGAGTTAATCACCATTATTTGCAGCCAACTTTTGGTTTTGTAGTTTATATTTTATTTATATTCTTAGTGTTTCTCTTGTATTTCTTCCCTGTTTGACCTAGTAACTCCTTAACTGAAAATGGGAAAATGTGGCTTTTCCCTTTACTGCTGTTGATTCTTATTTATTCTAAAGTTTAAGTTTGAGGGTGATTCTGGATTGTAAGCTGTAAAAAATGTAGACATCGTGTATCTTCTTAAGTGGATCACAACAGTATCTGAGGAAAACTTTGGTACATTATGAACTCAGTTCAGTAATAGGAAACAGAACTCTTTGTTATTAAAGACCTGCCTATTAATGTTAGTACAGGAAAGTGCTGCATTCTAAACTGTGAAATGCAGGCTTTGTGAAATCTAAATAATTACTTTTGCCATAATAATTCCCAAGAACTTCTCTGTATTCTTAATATTCTAGTTTTTTTTCAAGTCTCACCTTTCTATGGGCATTGTATACTCTGAAAATTACTTTTTTAACCATAAGACTAAAGTAATGAAACAGAACACTAACATACTTATTTCAACAATATTTCACTCAGAAACTTTTCAGTTTCTTGAACTTGCCCTCAGAGCCAGCTTACACACCACACAAGAAATGGAGTCCCGTTGACTTCAGCCTTCCCTCATTGATCGGAATTGATTTTATGAGTTTCTTTTTTAATCAAACGTCACTCCAAAGGGCTTCTGATTGTTTTCAAAAATCAAATCTACTTTCAATGGGAATTGTTTTATTTTTTGTTTGCAACTTGAAAGCAGAAATGCTGCGGGCCCTGAAGGCAGTTATAGAAAACAGGGCAGCTAGTCCTGAGCAGAGTAAGGAGGCGACAAGGGAGTAAGAATGTAACTTCCCCAGAAGCTTTTCAAGGGGTTGTTATTAGTTAGGGTTCTCAAATGTTTAAATCTATTGTTGCTCTCTTGTCATGAGGCAGGAAAGTACTTTTTTATCTCTGTTTTTTACTAGTCTGTGTTTTGGGGATAGGGAATATGTTGTATTCATTTTTGAATGCCCAATTCTTAAGATACTGTTTAGCACATATAAAGGGGCCAGTAAATGGTGGTTAAATATCTATTTCTTAGGTAGACAAATCAGTTTACCTTTACTTAAGAACCACTTTTATTTAGGGGTATTTTTCTTACCAAAGCATTGGTTATAAATTTATTTTTTTTATTCTTTTCACATTTTTTGAGAACTGAGTGTGCAGATATGAAAAAAATAGACAAAACCCCTAGCCTTCCTGAAGGATACATTTTACCTAAGAAAGAAGATGATAAACTAAGTGAATAAGAAGCTGTCAGAGCACGCAGCAGGAGCCTGCACAAGCTCTGGCGCACTGAGTTGTTCTGAGTGGCTGTGAGTCCATGTATTCTTCTAAATTCTCCTATCCGACTATGCCAGGGCCGGTTCTTCTCGAACCCTGACCACTGTAGTAACTGTTGGGAACTTAGTCCAAGTTCCTCCTTTATACGCTGCAGCACAGAAGAGTCTTCTTCTGCTCACTAGTAGCAGGTGTTGGGTCTGAGCCCCTCTGCCTGGGGCTGGACTTTCTAGGACGCCATGTCTTAGATGGAGAAGCCATGAGAGGTTGTGGGTATATAAGAATAAATCTTGATTACAGAAGCCAGTGGCCACACAGCCATCAGACAAGAACAGTCCTCACAACAAAGTCCATACAGGCAGGCAGCTGGACACCAGCTGGTGAACATATATCTTTCCCATAAAGCAGCATCAGCCTCTGTACCCACAGCTATTAACTGAGCAGCCGCACGCTGCCTCCTAGACTCACCGCCTCTCATCATAGTGCTACCTGAGTTCTCAGGCTCAGGAGCTTCTCCTGTCTCCCCTGCCCTGCTGTTCTCTCTCTAGCAGCTATCTTCATACTCCATCCTTAGCTGACTCCAGCAGACTTCTCACTCCAGCCTACTCCAGCCCACTAGCTGGTCAGCAACCTACTTTTATACCATTTAGACAAAGATGGCTTTGTGCCAATAGTTACATCAATCATATTGGCTACTGAAGGGCACAGTGTACTTGCACCTGCTCGTGGTATCTTGGCCTGATTAGGATTCCCAGGCTCAGAGTCCTTGAACATCCCGTTTAGGCACATGCCCAGAGCAGCCTTTGGTCATTCTGGTGTATTGATAGCAAGGCCTCTGTGACTATCCGGGGATCTGGCATGGTTCCCACAGATGTGGGACGTGTTCCATGAGAAATAACAAAGCACTCTTGTGCTTCTGGGTTGGGGTGGAGCTGGTGGCAGATCAACATCCCTGCCCGCAGTAACTAGAATGCCAGTTAAAACACACAGTCACCCAAGAGCTGTGGAAACACCAGTCATCCCCAGGAAGTGGCATTTTAGAGAGAAGTCTGTCTGTCACTGATTCCTGCAGCTGCGAGGTGTGCCTGCACCTGTGAGATACACCTGCAGCTGCTAAGACTGGAGGCTGGGGGTTGGCCCCACACAGAGGGTAGGTAAAACCAGCCAAGTTTTGGCAGTCATGTGGGGCTAGAGAGGCAGAACAGGAGACTGGCAGGGTCTCAGCACAGAGGCTCTTTCCCCTGTATAGTGTTTATTGTGTTGTGAAGCTGTGGGCGATGAGGAGTTGACAAGACTAAAAGTCTAAGCAAAGAACATCTTGTTGAGGAAATAACTTGCCAGGCAATCACTGGGGCAAATCAGAGTACTAGGTGTAGTGGTTAATATTGCGGATTTTTTTCAATAGATGGAGTTACACATATGTTGATATATATGTGATTTGGTATGTATGCTATTTTGTTGTGTTGACAACAAGCTTCAAAATTTCATATGTCAAATTTTCTGAAGGTGTTAACATCATAGATATTTTTACACTTAAAAATGTCGAATTTTGTGCCAAAAGAAAAGAACTTTTGCAGGAAGTTTTAATTCATTACTTTATTTTGAAGTGCTGCTGAAAGCTTCAGGAAGCTTATGGTGAACATGCTCCATCTCAAGATACTTGTGAACGCTGCTTTAAACGCTTTAAAAGTGATGATTTTGATGTGAACGACAAAGAACATCCAAGTCAACCAAAAAAGTTTGAAGACCAACAATTACAAGCATTATTGGATGAAGATGTATATCAAACTCAAAAACAACTTGCAGAAAGATTAAACATTGCTCAGCAAACAATTTCTGATGGTTTACAAGCAATGGGAAAGATTTTAAAAGAAGGAGAATGGGTGCCACATCAACTGAACGAAAGACAAATGGAAAACCGAAAAGTCATCAGTAAAATGTTGCTTCAACAGCACAAAAAAACAAGTCTTTTTTTCATCGAATTGTGACTGGCGATGAAAAGTGGATTTATTTTGAGATTCCCAAATGCACAAAATCATGGTTGATCCAGGTCAACCATCAACATCGACTGCAAGGCCAAATCGCTTCGGAAAGAAGACAATGCTCTGCATTTGGTGGGATCAGGAAGGTGTGATGTTTTATGGGCTTCTAAAACCAGGTGAAACCGTTAATACTGATCGCTACCAACAATAAATAATCAATTTGAATCGCTTTGATTGTGAAGCGACCAGAATGTGCCAGAAGACACAGCAAAGTAATTTTGCTTCATGATGATGCACCATCACCCACTTCAAAACCAGTTAAAGACACATTTAAAGTTCTTGCCTGGGAAGTATTAACCCACCCGCTGTATTCACCAGTCCTTGCTCCTTCAGATTACCACTTGTTCCGTTCGATGGCACACGCACTTTCTGAGCAGCACTTCAAAACGTACAAAAAAGTGGAAAATTGGCTCTCTGAATGATTTGCCTCAAAACAAGAAAAGTTCTATTGGGACGGTATCCACAAATTACCTGAAAGATGGAGGAAATGTGTAGCTAGCGATGGACATTCCTTTAAATAAAGCCTTTCTAATGTTTCTCTTGAAATTATCATGTTTTCTTTGATTACAAAATCCACATTATTAACTGGTACACCTAGTAGCCGTACTCTTTCTAGAAGTAAAACTTAGCTCAGGGTCAGCTTAGTACCTGCTAATAAAGGTACTCACTCTTCCTAGGAGAGGAAAGTGTGAACGCTCAATATTATCTAGGGCATCCTATGTTTTTTGTTTTGTCTTGTTGTTGTTGTTCTTTTTAGTATATACATAATGTCCAGATTTCAATAAAACATTTCTAGGCATGTCAAGAGATAGGACATATGAACACACACATACACACATACATGCACACACACGCACACACAAGAAATGAATACACCAGACATTAAGAGTTATAGGACAGGGACTTTGAGATTAAAATTTTCAAGAAAATACAGGAAAAGGAAAATAGCATAATGAGAAGATGGAGTATTTTACTGGAGAAATTAGAATTTATAAAAAGAATCAAATGGAAAATTTAAAATTGAAAAATAAAAATATGAAATTAAATTGATAGGTAAAATGTCAATTTAGAAAAACAGAAAACAGGATTGATGAACTGGAAGAATATGTCCAATCAGAAGCACAGAGAAAGGGAAAAAAAGAAACCAAAAAGTTTAATAGACATGAGATACCTAAAAAGGTTTCCGAGTGCTGTCTAGTAGACATATGATGGCAGGACACATAGGGTAAATATTTGAAATTAAATTTAATAATTTAAATTAACTCAATGTATTCAAAGTCATTAATGTGACAATATTATTTATCAGATACTTTTCTTTTATTCGTATAAAGTCTTTTAAATCATTGTGTGTTTTCCAATTCACCATATGTTTATGTGGACTCCATTTAAAGTGGTCCTTAGTCAAGTGGCCATGCTACCATATTGACAGCTCTAATTCACATGTATGTAATGGGAATCCCAGAAGGAAGAGAGGAAAGGGGACAGAGAATTCTACAGATAGGTAGCGGGACATGAGAAGGTGCACAGTGGTAAATAAAGAAGTGATGGAAGGCCTGACCACAGGACAGCATTTGAGGATAGACATGAAGGAGATGGCAGTAAGTGAGCCTTGCAGATAGGTGAGGGAAGAAGGTTGAAGACCGAGTCCTGAGGCAGGTGTTTTTTTTTTTTCATTCAATTTATTGTGGTGATATTTAATAAGATTATGTAGGTTTCAAGTGTACATTTCTATGATACATAATCTGTATATTGCATTATGTGCCTATTACCCAAGTAAAATCATCCATCACCATATATTTGGTCCCCTTTAACCTTTACTACCTCCCTACCCCCTTCTCTCTGGTAACCATCATACTGTTGTCTGTGTCTATGAGTTTCAGTTTTATATCCCACATATGAGTGAAATCATATGGTTCTTAGCTGTTTTTGACTGACTTATTTCACTTAGCATAATATTCTCAAGGTCCATCCATGTTGTTGCAAATGGCAGTACTTTGACTTTTCTTATGGCTGAGTGGTATTCGTTGTATATACATACAACATCTTTGTTATCTAATCCTCTATCCAAAGACACTTTGGTTGGTTACATGTCTTGGTTACTGTGAATAATGCTGCAGTGAACATAGGGATGCACATATTCTTGCGAATAAATGTTTTCAAGGGTTGCTGGGTCATATGCTAACTCTAGTCTTAATTTTTTGAGGAACTTACATACTGTTTTCCATAGTGGCTGTACCAGTTTACCTTCCCACCAGCAGAGAATGAGGGTACCTTTTTTCTCCACAACCTCTCCAACATTTGTTATTACTTATCTTATTGATAATAGCCATTCTAACAGGTGTGAGGTGGTGTCTCATTGTAGTTTTTATTTGCATTTCCCTAATAGATAATGAAGCTGGGCATCTTTATATATCTTCTGGCCATTTGTACATCTTCTTGGGAGAAGTCCTGTTGAGATCCTATGCCCATTTTTAATTGGATTTCTTGCTTGTTTGGTGTTGAGTTGTATGAGTTCTTTATATATTTTGAATATTAACATCTTGTTGGAGCTGCTGTTTGAAAATTACAGACTAATATCTCTGACGACAACAAAAACAAAAATCCTAAACAAAATACTAGCAAATCGAATACAACAGTACATTAAAAAAAATAACACATCACAATCAAGTGAGGTTCATTCCAGGGACACAAAGATAGTTCAACCTACAGAAATCAATCAATGTAATATACCACATTAACAAAATAAAGGAGAAAAGTAATGTGTTCTTATCAATAGATGCAAAAAATCATTTGATAAGATACAACTTCCATTTATGATTAAAACACTCAGTTAAGTAGAAGGAAAGTACCTTAACATAATAAAGGCCATGTATGACAAACTCTCAACTAATATCATACTGAGTGGTGAAAAACTGAAAACTTTTCCTCTCAGATCAGGAATAAGACAAGGATGTCCACTCTCACCACTGGTATTCAACATAGTACTGGAAGTCCTGGTCAGAACAATTAGGCAAGAGAAAGAAATAAAAGTCATCCAAATTGGAAATGAAGAAGTAAAAGTATCACATTTTACAGGTGACATCATCCTAAAGACTCCACCAAAAAACTATTAGAAACAATAAACAAAATACAATGAAGTTGCAGGATTCAAAATCTATGCTGATATTTTTAAAAAACATTGAAACTGGTGTGTTGGAGGGATTACTTGGGAGACTAGAAGGAGATTGATTCAGAGAAGCAAACAGAGACCATATCATGAAAATTCTTGATATACTTCTTGAAATTTATCTAGAAATAAAGAATATATATATTTTCATATTTTGTATACTCACTTCATATTAGGAAGAAAATCTTCAGGGCTTAAAAATTAACTTTAGTTTTGCTGCTGTTGTTAATTTAAAAAAAAAAAAAACGTTTTAAGAGCGTTCTAAGAGTGAAGTCGTGTCCTGCCTTGTTATAAATGTGCCACTAAATATGTAGTGTGAAGAGTCAGGGAAGGGGTGTGTGTGTTTTGAGGTTGGTTTTCAGCCTCTCGAGTATGATCAGCTCTATTGGCATACATTTTTTAAACAGCTTTTCCACATCTAGCAAGAAAACCAATGCAGTTATTCATTTTCAGATATCTTACATTTTGTTTTCTGCTTCAAAGATTTAAAATAACCACAATTAATGAGTTAAGCAAGGATTTTTAAAATATATATGAATAGTTCATTCTTTAGTGTATTGTGTTAGGTGACAGGAAGCTATCTAGTTAGAAGGATAAGGCATCTTCTCATCTGACAAATGAAGATTTTAAAGCTAAGAATGCCTGAAGGTTATCTATTGTCTTTCTTCTTCAAGGTATGTAAAAATGTAACTGCTATAGCCAAAAGAGAAAATAAATATGAGTCTTCATTTTCTAAGATTAGATGAAAGGATTAATTATGGTAAAAGATCTTAGGAAAGGAAAACAAACAGTTATAAGAAAAGGTTGAAAAGTTTAAGGGCTAGGTTTCTTCAGAGATTGATATTAGCTCTAGGCTTACTTAACACTTTTACAAATAACCTGGAGAAGGCCAGAACTTGCTCAAATATCAGGATTTAGAGAATGCAAAGCTTTCTAGTAGGAAAGAGTCAATAAATTGGTGAGTGTCCTCAGGAAAGATGCATGCAGCTCTGTGGTGGGCAGTTGAGTGTTGAAATGGGCAAATGCAATGACATATCGCTGGTATATTTGAAAATTTTGTGTGTGTGTTCAAATAAGTGATTTTTCTTTTTTTGAAGGGCACCTGGTTTCTTTGAAAATCTGATTAAAATTATGAAACTTTCCCTAGGGTAAAGCTCATAATCCCCTCAATAAGAAGTAATATTTCAAGGTAGTGGTCTTGAATTTGTTTTTAAAAGTTCAGAAATAATTTTCCTTAATCCACCCATTCCGTGAGTGAACAGTTATAAACTTGGTCCTATATTAAGTACTGGAAACACATAGAGACCAGGACAAACATGGCCTCACTCAGGTTACAATTTGCGGAGTGAGGTAGATAACCAAGCATTTGTGCTGTAATGGGCTAACTGTCCACCCTCATGCTGCCATGCTGTGGGAGACTGGAGGGCCCCTAATTCAGACTGTGGGAGACAGGGATTTCAGAGATGACTCTGAGGACAATCTAGTTGTTGCCTTCAGTGGTTACCTTCAGTCAAAATTTTACCCAAAAAAAGTCCAGACACAAAACGTTACTATATGTCTATTGCAAACATTTAGTATCGTAGATCTGATACACTTAATGATAAGTACAGTGGAATGAAGCAACTGATAAAAACAGAAGGACAAGAACATTTTTCAAAGGTATGCTTTTTTTTTACTAGAAAACAAAAGCTGAGAGCAATATGAGATAGACATGTATATATGTACACATATGAGTACACATAAATATAAATTACATATATATTCTTTGACAGAATCAATATTATATTAAAAGACTTACCAAATCCTCCAATATTAGAATAGCAGATATATATTCTTGAAACTTGGTTTAGGTAACTTCCTTTACTAAGAAATAAATGTTTGTACTCATTATCCTCAAGATGGTGCTAGAAGGAAATACTAATGGAAATTAAGGTTTTTACAAATTTTAGAATGACAGAAGTAGTAAGATAATCTGTTTCACATTTAAGATAGATTTAACCAGGATAACCACGCAATCTTTATTACTCAGGATAATGAAGACTTACTGTCACATCAGACAAACCCTGGAATCTCATTGACTTAGTAGAGGGGTTTTTCTCTCCCACATGAGGTCTAGTGTGGGACAGTCAGCCTCTCACCAGCATGTAGCTACATCCTCTGCAAGACCAGTCCCTGCTGAAGGAAAGGGGGATGGAGGAGACATTTTGTCTCTAACTGCCTCATTTCAACTCGGACATCAACTCGCACTGAGGCCAGAGCCACTCACATGGCTCCAACCTAATTGCAGAGCAGTCTGGGAAAATGTAGGAAGCCACATGGAATCTTTGGTGAGCATTGTGTCTGCCTCAGCCTCCAGCATCACATTCTTTGGGGTACTTGTCAGCAAAAATATTGCGCGGCCTAACAGAAGTTTGTTTGTGCCTATGTGCGCTCTTTTCCAGGGTTCTCCACGAGCTCCCACCACAGAAATATCTGGCTACTGTCCCAAAGATTTCTGGCTGAGTGATTGCTGGATAAAAGGTAGAGAGATGTGCTCTAATGAGAACTGCTATTTTCTCACCTGTCCTTCCAGAGAATAGAAATAATGAACTAAGTGGGAAATGCTGGTACCACTTACACAAAATAGAGAATGTAAGGAAGAAGAGCAGGTTTTTCTTTCTAGGAGAAAATCAGTTTGCATTTAGACATCAGCAAGTAGAAGGGGGAGAAGGAGTGGCGGGGGGGGGCGGGGGGGGAGGAAGAGAAGGAAGAGGAAATAAGAAGGCAGCAACATTCTATAGACAGATAGAAACTGGTGTGCAGCTGAGGAAAGGGTTTAGCATACAGGTGTAATGTTTGCAGCCAAAGCCTAAGGTTGAAGCCATAGAGATGGGTGAGCTCTTTAGAGGAAGGAGCCTACTTTAACGTTGACCCAGATAGTGTGTGAGCTTGGAGGAGGAGGATTACAGGGTAAACAAAGCAAAGGAACAGTATGTCTTTAGGAGTAGCAAAGATATACCGAGAAGTTTGGAAGAAAAAAGAAGGGAAAACAGCTCTTTCCACCCACTTTAGAGATTAGAAAATCCAACTGAGGCCATCATTCTAATTCTGCTCCAACCGCCTGAGCCAGGTCACTCACTGCAGCCTTTTCCCAGGGGGCTTTGCTTCCAAACACCAAACTGTTCACAGCCCCTGAGCCATAAGGAAGTCCTGGGGAAAATCGAGCTACAAATTAAGATGGAGTGAAGGACTGAAGTCACTTTCTAAGAAAAACCTGTAATTAAGATGAGTCTCTACATAACAGCATTTTTGAAAAAAGTGGGACACCAGGAAATAAATTAGAAAGTCAATATTGAAATGATTGCTATTGAATGGACATCTCATGTTTTCCCTGGATCTCTAGGAAAGGGAATCTAGTTCCATCCTCTCTGACGAGGGTTATGGGAACCACCTCTTAACTGCCCTCTTTGCTCCACCCTGTCCTCTTCTGGTCTGCTCTGAATGTGGCAGCAGGTGGGTGAGCTTGCTCAAGTGTAGGTCAGAGTAGATTATGCTTCTTCTCAAAACCATCAGGGGGATAAGGGCCCAACAGGGTCAAGCCATCTGTGCACCTCAGCTCTCTGATGTATTTCTGCTGCTCCTACCCTGGCTTACTCCTCCCCAGCTGTCCCAGGTACCTCGCTATTCCTAGAACACGTTAGTGTCTCCTTGCTGTTTCTTCTTCCTGGAACATTTTCCTTCCAAATGTAGGCATGCTCACTCCATGTATTCCTACAGACCTCTCTGCTCCATTTTCACTTTATAAGAGAGGCTTATTCTGTATTCCGACCATCCTTTGTTAAAATAGCAACCCCAACCCTCAGTTCATTATCCCGCCTCTTTTCTCCAATATTCTGACCACCCTCTGACATGTGATGTGTTTACTTGTTTATTTCTTGTGAGCGGCCTCCTGCCTTATTCCCTGGAGGCCAGGGACCTCACCAACTGTGCTGTGGGCTCTTCCTAGAACAGAGCTCCACCCATAAGAGGAGTTCAGTGACTCCTTGTTGAACAACTGTGTGTAAAAGATGATCCTTTGCAGTCACCTATATTTTATTTTTAATAAGAATATTTTAACATAAAAAAGAAGACATAATGTTCATTTTAAATTTGTATAAATTTAGCTTCAGGAATTATTTATATTTCATTTTGCCTCAGTGAACACTCGCCAGCAGCTGTGGGAAACCACTATACCATGCCATCCTAATTCTCTTAGCTCTATTAATCCTCGCCTTGTAGTACTTATGTTGTCGTAGGAAATAAACCACTTCCAGCTGATTTATGAAATAAGAATATTGCTTACTTCCTGTGCTTTAAGAAGGCAGGAATATGATTTATTATGCTATTTCTTTTGTCAAGATATGCAATTACAATACTTTTTCATGCACTAATTTAGCAACACTTGTGTTTTGCACATTTGCTCCATATGTTTGTACAACAGAGATTTTTAAAAGATGGATGAAAGAAATATTTGCTGGTGCTTTGTTACCTTTAGTGTCATTAAATATTATTTTCATATTCAAGTTGCTTCAGCAACTGCTGTGTTCTGAAGTTCTGATTTCCAGATATAGCAGGTTGTCATATAAGGTTTATTGTTAATTCTTTTGTTTTCCTCCTTTGTATTTGTTTTGAGGCAGTAAAATAGTTTTGTGTTTCTTCATTAGAAAAAACATCATTTTAAGTTATTTTAAGTCCTTGAAAAGACCAATTTACCACAGGGAATCGGAGACAGCAGACGGGAAAAGACTTTAAAACTCCACATTAAGCTCAGAGTGAAATTGTAATCAGACAACCAATTATTCAATTTTCTTAACCATGCACTTTATAAATGTCAGTGCAATAATTTGTCATAGGGAGAAAAATAATAAGAGCATGAAATATATTGATAGGTATAAAAAGGAAGACATCTTTGAGAGGACGTTGCTACTATTTCAGTAGTTATAAAATAATTATTCTTTGGTTTATGCACATTTGGGCATATATATTGATTTAACTTTCCTGAGTGATTAATTCTTGCCAGAACATAACAGAGGGTTTTTGTGGGTTCTTTTTTCTTTGACTACCAGAATTTAAAGTATTAGTAATATAGAAAAAAGCCAGGAGGATTATTTCCTACAAACAAAATTTTATGAGAAGCAACCATTGTTTGCAAGCACAATTAACATCTTAGAATGAAAGCTTAATTATTCACTGTTTCTAACCCCTTTCTTGGAAAAATAAAACCATTAGCACAATAAGCAAGTAGTTGATAATTAGTTAGATTATTTTAAAGTTGTTTTTAAACATCATGAACATGAGTTGTTTTTTTTGCTTTTATCAATAGCTGGTCTTTATTCATAGCTTGTGTAGGTGTAAAAACCAGCTTACAGTCCTCAGATTCCAAGTTGCTCCAAGTATCGAACATGTCACATCCACTGATGGGAGGAATGATTCATAGATATGTCACACATTTACAGTCATACATGTGTCACACCAAAGAGGCAACACAGTCTCCTGGCAGCTATGGGTTACTAATGGCCATTCACATGTTGTCTGTTGGCAGTGATATTTAAATAAAATATACCGGCATATGACATATATAATACATAACAATAATAATAACAGAGGTTGCTACAAGAGCCTCAATTCCTTCTTTGAAAACCCCTTCTGCCCTCTTACCTATGTTATTGTCAGCATGTGGAGTATAGTATGTAGAGCATGTAGAGAAGGTACTATTTATTAATATTTCATATTGATGTATCTGAATTTTTACAACTATCTTTAGGTTATACAGCCCTCAATATACCATATGCTGGTCAAGTTCCTAGTCAAGTTAAATGATTTGGAGGTTTGGAATGAGAGAAACCATATCTCTTGGGAATGTGATTCCTTAATTCATTTGAAATACAATTCAAAGTTGATTTTATAAGTAACGAGGATAGAATTACAAGTTTACTTCAACTTACTTTCTGAAAGCAAATCAAATACATCTCAATTAATAAAATGAGAAGATGTTTTTGGTTTCTTTATTAATCATTTACATAAAATCAGGAGCCTACTTATCACATACAAGTAGAGAAAGCACAAAGCACTGTAGAAAATCCATTCAGGGTAACGGGGTTACTGCATCACAGCTGCTCTGTGTCAGTGCTAGTATAGGAAAGCACTCCTAACAGTGCATCAATTTTCACAGCCATTTAGTAGATTAGAAAGCAATTGTAAATAGCGTAAAACCCACATTAACTCCTGTCAACATCCTGCCTTTTGCTCAGTTATGGATTTGTTTGAAATAACAGTGAGATCTAAAATGATTGCATCGCCACCCCAGATTGTGCTATAAATATGAATGAGCCCGTTGTAATGGAATGCATGGCACTCTATGGCAGGCGTTTGTCCTCCCATCATGGTAGCAGGCTCGTGACATACGGCATCATGGCATTGCCTCTACGAAATAACTCCACATGACCTCAAGTAGAAATTGTATCAACTGACAGGTGTTCAAGTTGCCCTAAATTTTATATTCTAATATTTCATTATTAACAGCCACCAGTTGTTTAAATTCGAAAATCAATCCAGATGATATGAAATCCATTAAGCTATTTCTAAAAAGGATTGTTAATTTAGATAATATGTCGTTTTGATTTTCAGTGGACTACTTGATTGATCTCCGCCCAAAAGTATAAGGTCAAGTGACCATGTCATCCGAATGGGAACTAGTTGAAGGGATTGGACCACTTACACTCGGAGTTATTTTGAATGGCAGACAGGAGCTGCAGCCTTGTCTTTCAAGCCTCTGCAGTAAGGATGTCATCTTCAGTATATTTTAATTTCTGGTTTTGCTTGATTTTAATGATAACCACGTTGAGAGGTTTCGGTGGTAGAACAAAGAATTTCTTTTAAAGACTTTTTTTTCATATTATTAGATTAGCAGAAAGGGTACCAGTGCATATCTTTTTAATTGCTTGATTCAGCTTGACTTGTCACTCTTTTTTAGATAAGGGTCATTTTATTCCACTACTTAATGTCCTTTTGTTGGAACACTTCTTATTCTGGTTAAAAATGTCAGACTAACTTCTAAAGTACATCTTTAGTCTTCAGAAGAATAAGTGCACATTTCAGTGTCAAAACTGTGCCTCCAACTGGGTTATGTATTGACAATTCACTTATTAGCAGATAATTTACCTGATTGTTGACTTCTCTTCTTTGTTCGGAACTTTGCTGTTGTTAGTTTCGTGATGCTTAGGAGAAGGGGCAAATGGCCAGTTGATGAAACTATTTGTTTAGTGACTTTTACATGTGGAGTGCTGGACTTTGTGCTGTACACACATTGTACTATCTCACTTAATACAGTCTCCCTTCAACTTGTCAATATTTGAAGAGGGGGAATCACCTGGATGTATCACAGGAATGGTCACTTTCGAAAACACCATTTACTTGGGAAAGCAAGTTCCAGGAAAGAGAATGTAGGTTTAGAATTATTCCATCTGGATTTACTTATTCCTGCTGTAGCCATCACCCGAGTGTCAGTATCAGAGATGAGAAGCCATCATGGTGCAGTTCTCTCAGGGAAGACATTTATGCTTGTCTTCAAATAAGTATCAGCTACACCCAGGAATATTTACTCTCACCCTCTTTTCCCTCTAAAGGGGATGCTTAATGGGACCAGCCACCTTATATCTATGGGAAGCCTGGGTTTCAAGTCGAGACAACAGGTACGATGAAGCCCAACTAGTAACCTACAAAATGTATACACTGCAATCTGTGGCGGTGGCTCAAAGTTAGAAAGATGATTAGTATGCTATATTTATTTTTATCAACTATGGCACTTTATGATGCTCATGGAAATATTCTTGGTAAATTATTCAATCAAATACATTTTACATGAGGGTTTTACTAACAAGTTAAAAATTATTTTCAACTACATTCAGTCAGTCAGACAGATTTTGTTCTCCAGGTGGTTGTGTGTTCTTTGCTTCATAACCTGTTTGGCAGCACTATTTGGAACCTGTGAATATTTATATTTCAGGGCCCTCTCAATAATTAAGAAATCCACATTCAGTACCAGACATTTCAAATGTCTAAACCAGTGGTTCTCAACCTTCCTAATGCCGCGACCCTTTAATACAGTTCCTCATGTTGTGGTGACCCCCAACCATAAAATTATTTTCGTTGCTACTTCATAACTGTAATTTTGCTACTGTTATGAATCGTAATGTAAATATCTGATATGCAGAATGTATTTTCATTGTTACAAATTGAACATAATTAAAGCATAGTGATTAATCACAAAAATAATATGTAATTATATATGTGTTTTCTGATGGTCTTAGGCGACCCCTGTGAAAGGGTCATTCGACCCCCAAAGGGTTCGCGACCCACAGGTTGAGAACCGCTTGTCTAAACTGTATTTCATTCTAGAACTATAACATGTTGTTACTCTGTTTTCGTTTCTAATAACATTTTCCCAACAATCAGGAACAAAGCAAGTATTCACTAAAGTCTTATGTTCACCAAGAAGGTGTATTTTTCTTTATGATGAAGTTAGCATGTGTGTACTAAACAGAATATTTTATAATTTATTCCATGAACTATGTCCTTGAAAACTCACTTTTGGCATTACTTTTAAAATGAGGATTATAAAGATCTTTCAAAACTCAGAATAGAAAGTATAATTTTCAATATAAATTATGACTTCAAATTCATCGTTCAAGTAAGAAACTCAAATTTGTCATGTAACTTTGTAACAATTTTCACTATTTTGGAGTTCTCACATGCCTCATGAGTTTTATACAAGCTTTGTTATTTTTTTCTAAATTGGGGTAGTATGCTATCTTCTGCAATTTGTTTTCATGTTAGATTGCAATACTAGGGTTCTGTATAGTCTATGATACCACTTTACCCCATAAAGACTATCAAAAGAACATTTGCTTTCATTGTTTTTGCAAATAGGAGAGAAAGATTTGCATTGATAAAACTCTTAATTCTTTGGACTAATGACATTCTTTTTAAAAAGCTGAGTTATATAACAAGGATCATCAGATGCATATCTGGTCAGACCACGCTCCTGCCTAATATCTTTTAGTGCCTTTCCTGGGCTCCTGGAATAAAATTTCGCCCCTCTTCAGTCTCAGTTGAGTCACTCTTCCTTTGGTCACTGCGTTCCAACCACAGAGCCTTCCACCCAGGGCTTCATGCTAGTCCCTCTACCTGGGATGCTATTCTCCCACCAAAGCTATCTTGCTGTAATAACTCTTTATCTCTCTGTTTTCAAATGTTATTTTCTCATAGAAGCTTTTCTACAACTGTCTTTCCTCTAAGCTTTAAATCAGGTCCCCCGTTATACTTCATAATTGCATCCTTTACTTTTCCTTCATTGTATTTACAAGTTATAATTACATATTTGTTTGGTTATTTGTTTAATGCCTGCCTTTCTCAGTAGTGTGTAACCTGTATGATTAAAGAAAGAGTTGGAGTTAGAGGGAAGACAATTTTATCATAATCAGTATTTCACATTTTTGACAGGTAAATTCAACCAAAACAATTCCCAGGGAGTAACAGAGAGCTTGAAAACTGGGAAATCAAGGCAAGGCTATGGTGTGTGATGCAGGAGGTGCATGGAATGATTTCCACAAGCCTCACAGAGCATAAGGGTGGTGATGGGGGGAGGTAGGTGGTACATGGACAGAGTGTACAGTCACACTTCATCTAGGGCAGTGGTCAGCAAACTCATTAGTCAACAGAGCCAAATATCAACAGTACAACGATTGAAATTTCTTTTAAGAGCCAAATATTTTAAACTTTAACTATATAGGTAGGTACATTGTTATTAACTTAATGAGGGTACTCCTAAGGCTTAGGAAGAGCCACACTCAAGGGGCCAAAGAGCCACATGTGGCTCGCGAGCCGCAGTTTGCCGACCACGGATCTAGGGCAGTGGTTCTCAACCTTCTGGCCCTTTAAATACAGTTCCTCATGTTGTGACCCAACCATAAAATTATTTTCGTTGCTACTTCATAACTGTAATGTTGCTACTGTTATGAATCATAATGTAAATATCTGATATGCAGGATGGTCTTAGGCGACCCCTGTGAAAGGGTCGTTCGACCGCCAAAGTGGTCGTGACCCACAGGTTGAGAACCGCTGATCTAGGGCATGTTTTCTAACATCTCTGGGCCTCAGTTCTAGTATTACAATATTGTCAACCTGAAGCAGATTAGAGGGAGGCCTGAGCTCCAGTAGTCTTTGGTTTCCAGAAGATGGGCTGTGGTCATGAGCCATGCCAAGAATTTCAGACACAGGCAAGAATGTAGACCTGAGGTGAGGAAGAGCGTGTGGAAGGACTGGAGGAGGGGTACTACTAACAGGGATGGTGAACCTTTTGAGCTCGGCGTGTCAGCATTTTGAAAAGCCCTAACTTAACTCTGGTGCCATGTCACATATAGAAATTTTTTGATATTTGCAACCATAGTAAAACAAAGATTTATATTTTTTATATTTATTTTATATATTTAAATGCCATTTAACAAAGAAAAATCAACCAAAAAAATGAGTTCGCGTGTCACCTCTGACACACGTGTCATAGGTTCGCCATCACTGGACTAGAAACTACCTAAGTGACCTTTTGGCTCCAAATTCACAATTAGTTACTTACCATTTGTACTCTCTTTTTAGTCCCCTAGTCCTAAACCTCAGTCCTCCTTTTTCCCACCCAATTTCATGGACAAAGTCTCAGGATTCAGGAAAATAGCTAAGACTTCAAGTATAAAAGCCGATATTCTTTTCTTAAAAAAAAAAAAAAAAAGGAAAAGAAAGAAAGAACCAACTAATAATTTATCAAAGCTATGAGGAATCTATACTAAGTAAGATTGGGGAGAAAAGTTTCATTCTATTTTTAGTTATCAAAAGCATAGAACAGAGAATACCATCGACTACAGCTACAGTGTTCTACATTCTAAATTCTATACTTGGCTTTTAAACCCTTTTACCTTTTCTTAGGCTAAATGGGGTATTTTAGTCCCAGTGTGTACATTGCATAAGCTTTACACTGAAGGGTCAGGATTATTTTTAACTAATGTTTACAAAGGATCAGTGGACTGGATCTTTTTGTTTATGTTACACATGAAAAAATACAGTTTACTTAGTTCTAAACACCCTCAGTCAGCCATCTGCAAATAGGTGGTATCCTGGAATATAGAAAAGTTCCCCTAAATTTAAAATGTACTTGAGCTGAAACATTCCTTCTTCCTTTTCTTCCTTCTCTCCTCTAGCCTTGCTCTGTATTTTGCTAATGCTACTACTTCAACATGCATTAATTAAAATTCATCTGTATACAGGCTGAAATGTCAGATGAACTTTTATTCTGAATTTTATCCTGAATCATGTGTTTACAGTGAGGTGGTTTCTTATATTAAAATGATGATAATTTAACAGGAGCAGCATAAGGAAACAGTTGAAATGTGCCAGTTTTTATTTTGTGCTGATCCTTTACCGTAACCACTAAAACAGTAATTACCATGAGGCAGACTTTTATAAGCTTAGATTTTATATAGGTCAGCCAAAATTGGTGTAGGTTGATGATACGACACATGGAGATTAAAACAACACTAATGAAATGAGTAAGCAGCAATTCCCATCTTGCATATGGGACAGGGTCTATATATTTTCTTGATCAAGTCATCCTTTGGACATCTAAGAAGATAAGATGCTTTGAGATGCTCCAATATGGACCGCTTTTGCTTATGCACTATTTTAATCCTGTCCTCATTAGTTCTTTCTCCAGCAATTGCTTCCATTTTTTATGATTGAAAAGCATCTGAAGGTTCATTGCCCAAGTCCCTCCCCCAGTATTCCTGCTGTTATTTCCTCAAACACATGAGACCCTTTCGCATCCTGGTGTTTTGTGCCTGCTTGTCCTCCTACCTGGGATGCCTCCTCCCATTCCTGGCTTGACAGGCTTGTACTAATTTGTCAACTCAACCAGTCTTTGGAGGCTAGTTCCTCTGTCCTTTGCTCCTGCAGCATTTCTCCTCCCACCCCCAACCTACCCGCCCCCCCCCCCCCCCCATAGTTCTGTTTTAGCACTTATTTATAATTTATTTGTTTTAATAATAGGCTTATCCTCCTCGATCTGAATGCCTCAGGGTCTAAGACCTTCTTCATCGTTGCACCCCCAGCCACAGCACAATGGCTGGTGGGCACATAGTAGGCAGTCCATTATTGTTGCTTCTGTGCTGGAATTAAGTAACCAATTAGATGAAATGTCTGACAGACAATCTTCTACTTTGAAACTAGTTGTATTCCCAAAGTTAATTTTTAAATCAGTTGTTTTGAAGCTCAAAGCAGTTTCCCACAGAAACAATGTTATGAATGTTATAAATGGTGGTTAAGTTACCAGCTAGCCCTCAAGAGTCTATTTAACCCATAATGTAGCTTAAACACTATGCAATTGTAATGAAAAATAGCAGAAAGCAACACTGTTACAAATGTGCAGTGTTTTCATTACATTAAGTACATACAATTCCTCTTTCGTGTAGAAACTGCATTCCAGGGCACATTGTGCCAGTGGGCAGGCATAACATGACCTGGCCAAGCCCTTACACTGGCTTGCCTTATAAATCGTTTAACTTTACTGTGGCTGAGCTTCTACAAATGCCCCTCCCCGCAAATGTGGTCTTTCTTGCCTACTCCCTCTGAAGGAAAAGCAAGGTGATATATATAAGTACACATTGAAACAGAGCACAATGTGTATCATGGTATAAAGTACCCACAGAAAAATGAAATTAAAGTGAATTATGAACATTTAATGGAGTGGAAAATCAGTAGCAGAGTTGGGGTTTACCCCTCAGCTGGCCTAACCCCAAGCCTGGGCTCTGGACAACCACCATGTCACCCTTCCTCATAATGAGCAGCTCTGGGTGTGAATTGATCTTTCTGGGCTTAGTTCCCTCTCGGGCACAGTGACATTTAGATTAGATGACCTTCCCATTCTTTTAATCTGAATGTCAGTACTTAACATTATTTGGACAGAGTGGTAACTTTGGTGGGATCAAAAATGTCCTGGAAGGGTAATAAATATGGTCTAAATGTATTCCGTTTTCTCTTCTATAAATAGTTTCCTTCAAGCACCACTTGCATGCTTATATCTTCCCTAGAGGCTTAGTGCATAAAATCATGCACAGGTACGGTCCCCAGGCCTAGCCTGCTATCAGGGCCATCTTCCCCGGCTGCTGGAAGCTGGCCCCGCCCCCCACCATCACCCACCCCAGTTCCCCATTTCCCATCCGGCAATGGGAGCCTGACGGCCGGAGGAGGGACTGAGTGGTGATCAGTGCACCTCATAGTGACTGGTCGAGCGGTCGTTCTGGTCGTTCTGGTCATTCTGCCGTTGTGGTCGCTGGGCTTTTATTATATAGGATTGCTTGATAAGATTTTTTTCCTTAGTCTGCTGAATATGCCCACCTTAAAACCAACTTGTTTCCAGCATCAGAGTCTACATGGAAACTAACTTCTGTAACAGTGTCTTCATCCAAACTTGCAGAAAAGCAGCCTTCTTGTTCCTTACTCCAAATTCTGGTTTCTCCCATGAAGAGGGCAGTGTCCTAGGAATTTCTCAGTTGATTCTGGTGCAGTAGGTATGAGCTCCAGCTAACTTCCTAATCAGATTTGCTTCTCTATTAAGAGCCATGTTTTCCAGTGACTACGTTCTTATTGTTGTTTTTTTCAATAGTAAAATATCAAGATTTGGTTTATTTGTTTTTATGCGTGAGAGTGTAAATAAGTTCCATAAACCAACGTACAAATGTTTATGAGACACTAATTTTAAAAAGACAACAAAAAGAAAGCTGCATGGATCCTAAATGGATATGTAAATAAATGCACTCTAGGCCAGAGATATTACAAGAAGTCTTACATTCTTCATAACAAGGGTTAGCATGGAAATCGGGGGCTGAACAGCAGTGATGCCAGCAGGTGGTACTTGGTCAACATTATTCCATGGCCTTTAGCTCTCTCTTCCACTGCTTGACTTCCTGCTTCGCTTTCATGGGTGGCCCCTCTAAAGTCTTCTTGCCCATTGCTTTACTGGCCTCTTCCCTGGCATGCTGCTCTGAAAACTTCGTGAACATGTTGACTTTAGTGCAACTTATTTTAGTTCATCTTCTTGTACCACACCACCTGCACTTCCCAGTTCCCTAGCTCCTTCCATCCCTTCCTTCCTTTTGTGTGGGAGGGTTAGCATGTGGTCAGCAGGAGTCTGCTGTCCTAGCAAAATGCCTGACAGACTAGAATACCTCCCTCTTCAGGCTCCACGCCCTCTTTATTTTCAGCCCTATAGTTAAACTTCCCCAGAAAATCTGTGGCCTTTGAGGAATCTTTTCTGGAGGAAAGAAAAGAAGTTGGTAAGTTCTTGGGACTTCTAACTTGCTGTAACTAGATTCCCATTTATCTCTCCCTCAATCATTGCTTTTCTTATGTGCTTGAGGGTCAACTAGTACAGAATAAACATGTAACTCCTACTAGAGAAACGATTGCTATTGGTTCAAACTCCATTACAAAAACATTTTCTATGTGAAATTTCAACACATCTTGAAGCTAAAAATATTAGTATCAGATGACCTATGTTATGTGTTTTCTTTATATGTTCATCTGCATAACTGTCACTTGTCCTGAATCACATCTACAGGGTGGGACCTTTTAGCATTTTTAGATTTTTTCTTAGGTAGGGTTTCTTGGAAATTGTGAATTATCTCAAATCCTGTTGTTACTACAAAGCTCAACTGAGACTGTGCCATTGTGAAGCCTGCCTTCACTTCAACTATTTCTAGGTGGACTTTCTATTGCTTTTTGTTATTATTGTTGTTCTCATCTGAGGATACTGTTTTCTATTTTTAGAGAGAGTGAAAGGGAGAGATGTGGGGAGAGAAACATCAATGTGAGAGAAACATATCGATTGGTTGCCTTACCCCCTGCATGCACCCTCACCAGGGTGTGGAATGAACTGCAACCCAGATACCTGCCCTTGACCATGAATTGAACCTATGACCCTTTGGAGCAATACTGGCCAGGGCACTATTGCATTTATAGTGTGCACAACTCATTTAGCACCTCAGTAACACTAAAAATGAGCCAACATAAGCTCTTCTTTTGTTCATGGTCCCTTTCAGACCAGCAAGAGTACCTTAAACTTATTGGTATGTAGCTCTGCCGCTTATACATATAGTTGCTCAATAAACATTAATTGATACATTATTCAGTTACATATTAAGTTGAAGTTTTCAACTGATTTATTTTTTTCCTTTTCAGTTAAATTTTGTGAGTGGCTTTGATTACCCAGTTGCATTTTTACCATCAATAGGTTATGTCTATAAAGAGAAGTCTACAGACATTTTTAATGTGTTTGAGGAAATAAATTGAATTTAAAAGTTCAGATTTTAAAATCACAGATGAATATTGTGTTAGCGATTAACTGTAGCAAACATATTTTCAAACAGTTTATCTAGCTGAGAATAAGGCAACAATAGAGCCATCCCTTGTGGCCAGAGTTTCAATGGCTTCCTTCAAATCGGCATTTTAAAGTTTTTGTTTTCTTCTTTCTTTAATCTCTCATGTTATGAATAATATTTAGTTGAACTCCCAGAGCAACTGGGGAAAGAAAATCTTTGGTGTTGATTTTGGATAAAATATGAGACATTTACTTTTGTGAATTTTAATCTCGGAAGAATTTAATACAATCTTTTGTTCTTTAGGCTCATGTGTCATTCAAATATTTAAATTTAAACACCAGTATGTTTTTGGCCACAAGAAATCCCACAGAAACACCTAAGTATGAAAGTTTTCATTATGAATATCTATAGAATGTCATTATTTTAATTGCCATTTCAGCAATTCTCTGGTGGTACTAATGCACTTGGTGGCCCTGCTTGTCCTTCATGGGCACTTCATAGACTAGTCATCCTAATGTCACACTGCTTTGTAGTTCTTTATTTCTCTGAGCTTTTGAATTTACCTATATTTGCTTAGCAACCAAGTTAATTGTTTAAAAATTATTATTTTGCTTTAGCCCTTTTGGTCAGTGGTTAGTTTGTCAGCCCAAGGGCTGAAGGGTCAAAGGGTTTGATTCTAGTCAAGGGCATGTACCTTGGTTGCAAGCTTGATCCTGGCCCCAGTGGAGGCACATGCAGGAGGCAACCAATCACTGTGTCTCTCTCGCATCATTGTTTCTCTCTCTCTTCCTCTCCCTCTCTTCCACTCTCTCTAAAAATCAGTGGAAAAATATATCCTCAGGTGAGTATTAGCAAAAAAAATTGGTTTACTTATTTAATCTCTGAATCTTTTAGATATATTATTTCAAAGCACTAAGAGATGTCAGATTTTGTGCTAAATTTTTGTCAAGTCAGACCTCTATTTTCTATATTTTGATTTAATAAAATTTGACCTCTTTCTAGAAATTTCAAAACTTGATTGATTACAAGGTGCATAAATAGATCAGAAAACTCCTGTGTTCTTCAAAAAAAATGTATTTATTGAGCACAAATTCTTACATTAGATCTCAAGTTGTGTGAAATATAATTCGTTTTTTTTCAAGTCCAAACTAAGTTATTTCTCTCTGGTTTAAACATGTTGGTTGATTTTTAGACTTGGCTGGGTTTCACTGTAAGTTGCAGTTGGATGTGACTCGAGCACCCAGGAGCTGTCAGGATGGCTCAGTGATCTAACACCGGTGTCCTGCAGCTCTGACTGCAATCAGCAGATGCTGTGGTATTACCATAAATGTTCTAACTGCTTCTGTCAAAAAGAGAAAATTCGCCTGCACTGAGTCTGCTGCTTCTGATTAAATCCAGTTTGCCTTCTTTTGCATAATTAATGTCCCATGATGATCTCTAACCTTTTGTTTTTAATATTGCCTCTTGGTCTAGGCTCGCTCTTTATGGGGAGGCTCAAGTAAGAGCAGACAAAGAGAAGTGGATGGTGCTTTTGCATGAACCGCCCCCACCCCCCCACCCCCGCCCCCCCTCGCTACCTCTGGCTCTGAAGTTGATACTGTTATTTACCACCATTTGTCAAGATCATGAGAGGTTCTGGTCTCTGCAATGTTTGCATTGTTGTGCCCCTGCTCTGTTCTCCTGAAGGAGTTTCTGCAATGCTTTGGTGCACATGGTGTTGCCTCAGGATGTGTGATGACAGGATCTGCTGTAGGATGCACTTACTCTGGTGTGTAAACTGATAAATCTCTGGCACAAACCAGGTAAAAGGCTTCTTAGTTTCTGCAAAACTTTCTGTACCTCTGCCCTGGCCGATATGGCTCAGTTGGAATGTCGTCCTGTATACCGAAAGGTTGCAGGTTCGGTTATTGCTCAGAGCACATGCCCAAGTTGTGGGTTCGATACCCAGTTCAGGTGTATACAGGAGGCAACCCATCGATGTTCTCATGTCGATGTCTCTGTCTCTCTCTCTCTCTCTCTCTCTCTCTCTCTCTCTCTCTCCTTCTATCTCTAAAATCAATAAATCATATTTAAAAAACAAACAAACATCTATACCTCTAGCCCAAAGTAAAGCAGACACTGTGTTTGCCACCACAAAGTCAATGTATACAGAGCAGAAGTACAGCAGGTCCTAGAATAATTCATTTTGTTCAACATTCTTTTGTTACAATATTGATGAGGGAAAAGTCGATTTTCTGTTGAGGGCACTGTCTGTGGAGTTTGCACGTTCTCCCATCTAAATGGGTTTTCTACGGGTTCTCTGATTTCCTCCCACATCACAAAGGTGTGCACTCCAGGTGAATGGGTGTGTCTGTGTTGTCCCAGTGGGAGTGAGTGTGGGTGGCTGTGGGTTCGCCCTGCGTCCTGTCAGAGTGGGCGCCCAGCTCATGCACTGAGCCCCCAGATGAGGCTCTGGCCTACCCGGCTCTTGAACTGGAATAAATGGGCTGCAAAATCACAATCGTGTTTTTATTCATCTTTTTAAAATGTATGTATAGCTCACAAATATAGTGATTTGTTTCCCAATAATAGAGTCCAGCTAAATTTAAAAACTCCTTTGTACTGGACAGTCCTTGAAGTGAGTGCCTTTCATTGTTAATATTAGAAGTGTTTGTGGACTTTATTTAGCAGTTTGGTGATGTTTTTGTGGTCAGAAATATGCCATAAGGACTTAACTCTTGCTTATATCAATTTGCTTATGGTAAAATTGGTTTCTTTCTATGTCGTTTCTCTTAAAGTCACAGCTTCCAATAAACTGTGGATGATGTTAAGTGAGGGTGTACTGTATGTTAATGACGAATACCCTGTTTTGTCAGTGAAAACATTTTTTACATCATCTCAATGGGAAAAGACCCTGAAGGGCCACAAGTGCTTCTTCATTTTCCTTCATTTTATCCTGTCAGAACCTGTGAGTCCTCCCTGGTAACCACCTGTGAGTTGAATTTTTTGTTTCTTTTTCAAGTGGAACATTGATGTGAATAGATATCCTTTGTGACATTATTCTTGCAGTATAAGGTTAAAAAGTATACGTGATATCTCTAAGGCACTAAATCAGCCAGTAGTGAGGGCACATTTACTGCTTAGAGCTGCTCTATAATCACAGTATCTGAAATAGGGTTTTCACCTGCTCCCTTGGTTTCAGAAGAAAGGATGAATGGCCGAGTTTCACAATTTCTGCGGCTTATCTGCTTTGTTCTCCTTTGGGAGATTCTGCTAGCAAATATTTATCAGATTATTTTTAGTTTTATATTTTCTTCATAGAATCAAAGAACTTTCTAATAGAAAAGGACCTCAGAAAAGGGTTCATTTTGTGACTGACCAAACTGAGCCTAAGTGACTGATGGGCAGCTATGGGCAGTGGCACATTCGGGTGGGAGATTTGCAGCTTTTAAAAAAAAAAAAAAAAAAATATATATATATATATATATATATATATATACACACATATATATATATTATTAATTTCAGAGAAGAAGGGAAAGGCGGGGAGAGAGAGAGAGAGAGAGAGAGAGAGAAAGAGAGAGAGAGAAAGAAACAATGATGAGAGAGAATCATTGATCGGGTGCCTCTTGCACACAGGGATGGAGCCTGCATCCCGGGCATGTGCCCTGACTGGAATCAAACCATGACCTCCTGGTTCGTAGGTCAACGTTCAGCCACTGAGCCAAGCCAGCTGGGTGGATTTGCAGCTCTTAAGGACTGAAATTTCAATGTAGATTTTTGTTTATCTCATATTAAAACCAAATAAAGGAGAAACATGAAAATTTCAACATAAATGTATCAGTCCCCAAATAGATTCCACATTGTTATTACAAACCCTTTAAGCTTATAGCTGCTTAGATCTTCTGCAGCCCTAATATGGTGTTTTTCTATATAACCACCAGCAATACTACTTTTCCATCTCCGTTCATCTCTTCCTATTAGCCAAATTGTTCTACCTCCGAGAGCACTCCCTGCAGCAGAGCAGCTGATGCGTGACCCAGAGACAGTGGCATGTGCCACAGGACAGGGGGACTTCCAGGTTTCCCTTCTGCATCTGCCTTTTCTTAGGTGTCATGGGGGGAAATCCCCATAACCTCTGAGCTCAGTTTCCTGGTCAGTGGATGGAGATAAGCAGTGGCCACCTCACAGGGGGCGGAAGTGGGTCCACACACCTGCTCTGAGATGTGTGTTGACAGCCACGGAGGAGGAGGAAGACATGGGAAAGGCAAGAATACGGGAACAGGAGGCTTCTATATATTTCATTACACCAGAAATTTCAATGGTTCCTCCTAGTCTGTTTCCTCATTCCCAGGGTATTCATGAGCATAATGTGTTAGTTACTACTCAAAAAATTCACAGATGTGTCTTTTAAGATATTGGAAAGTGAGAATGGAAGGAAGTCACTTAGAAAAGCACCAACATTTTAGGAAAATGTGAAATGTTTCTCTGGCTCTCAGAATCTAAAAATCTCTTTCCCACCCTACCCTCTGGAAAAAAAAAAAAAAGCTTTTCACAATTTTTTTCTTTATAATTCTAGATGCCCTGAAATCCTCAAGTTTGATTTTAAATATATTGCTGTTATCACACTGTAAGAGGAAGCTGTCAGTTTATTTTAAATGGCAAAGACCTGAATTCATAAACATTACAGCTGCCATTCTCATCAGATATATTCAGAATTTGGATATCCACCCACCTTATCCCCAGCAAATTAAAAAATAAATACACATCGCTGGATTTATCACTTTAACTGTGAATTTAATACCTACATGTAAACGTAAGTTAGTTGGCTAATGGGATAGATTACATTGGAAGTAATAGAAATGAAGTTTTTTCTTTCAGTTTTTTAACATGTATGGCTCTGTTTTCACTCAGAGTTATATGATTTTAGGAGTGTCTGTTACTAATCTGCCTGCTGTGACCATTGGAAAAGAAACCCAAACACAGCCACTTTCGAGACTTGTGAGGAGAGACGTATGCCTTACCTTTGTATGGGGATCTGCACTCATCAAAGAGCTGTCCTATATATTGTTTTTGTCATAAAATCCTTTGTGGTTTGGCTTATTTAATCATCTCCAGTAAACAAAGAAAAGTGCGGAAGTCTATAGAGATTAAGAGAGAATCATTCCAGGACATAATATGTGAATGATAGAGCTAAAAAGACTCCCTTACAATTTTTCCCTTTCAGATCCAAGCTAGCCCATGATAGAGCACCCTCTGATCTAAGTAGTCACAAATGTAGAGTTTGCAACTAACCAGATGAGTCAGGGAAAATTGCTTTTGATCCTCTTTCATGTAAATCCAAAGAACAAACAAATCAATGAGCATACAGCTTGATAAACAAAAAGGTGATTCTGTGGCAATAAGCTCAGTTAAAACCAAATCTGTAGAGACAGCAGGGAGGGGAGTAAAGCTAAACTGGCCTCCCCCCAAAGGGCCTTTACTTTGCCTGAAGAGATCATGATAGGCCTCTCCAGGAGCCACAGCAGCAAAACCGAGGGTATTGCTACAGCCTGACCGAGTAGCTGGCCTTGGTAGTTTCCCTGTATAGTGGGGATGTTAACAACAGCTTCATAGAATTAATCAGGGAAATCTTTTTAAAGCTCCTCTTCATGCCTGGCATTATCATCATAATCACCATTTGGATAAAGCCAGTGAAAGATTTCTTTAGTAGTAGAATGTAGTAGAGGCGACAGATATTAAATATATAATGACCCAAGCACATTATGCCTATGGAAGGTGTAACGAAGGGGAAAAACAGGGTGCTATATGAGAATGCATGACAGGAATATAGGGGTGGGGGTTAAGGACGGTTCCCTGGAATTGATTTCTTGTGCCAAAGCACTTTGACCTGGTTTTAGAATGATCATGAAAACTGGAACACCAGTCTCTTAAGAGAGGCCCATATAGAATGATGAATTCAGACCATTGTTCTCCCTGTAATAGAACATTGACAACAAGAATAATAGGCCACTAACCACAGTGAAAGAACAGTGGAGACAGCCACTCTTCTCAACAATATCTGGAGCAAAAGCATCTACAAATCCATTTGCTTCTTCCTGTGTTATTCTTCAAAACCTGCCTAATTCATCCTTTATGAACTATATCTGTGGCCAACTTCATACCTGCATTTCTATTTAGTTCTCTCCGTCTGCCACCTTTCCGCCAGTCCTCCTATAGCAGTGATGGCAAACCTTTTGAGCTTGGCGTGTCAGCATTTTGAAAAACCCTAACTTAACTCTGGTGCCGTGTCACATATAAAAATTTTTTGATATTTATATCCATAGTAAAACAAATATTTATATTTTTGATATTTATTTTACATATTTAAATGTCATTTAACAAAGAAAAATCAACCAAAAAAATGAGTTCGCGTGTCATAGGTTCGCCATCACTGTCCTATAGCCTAGTGCCATGGTCGGCAAACTGCGGCTCGCAAGCCACATGCGGCTCTTTGGCCCCTTGAGTGTGGCTCTTCCTAAGCCTTAGGAGTACCCTCATTAAGTTAATAACAATGTACCTACCTATATAGTTTAAGTTTAAAAAATTTGGCTCTCAAAAGAAATTTCAATCATTGTGCTGTTGATATTTGGCTCTGTTGACTAATGAGTTTGCCGACCACTGGCCTAGTGCATTAGTTCTCCTTAGAAGATATCCTAGATAGGCCCTTCACAGTCAACATTACTTGTATTCCCTTCCATGATCTACTGCTGCAGATGACACCCCTCCAGTCTTAAACATTTTTTAAACCTAACACACCCACAGGACTTAAATATTTCTGTTTATTATTTAAGAGACATGGATCCTAATTTTGCTAAAAGCCATAATAGATACCAGATCCAATAATGCATTTAAAAATGATAGGCATAATTGACTACTCAAAACACTTTGAGCGGTCTTGCCATTTCTCCTTGTTATGTAGGGAAGATAATAAGCAAATATCTCTGTAGATGTTGATACAGTGATGTGATTAGACTGTAAGCCTCCCGAAGTCAGGAACCCAGTCTGCTCATTCTCTGCAATCCCTGACGCTTACTACAGCATGGTCACTGTGCATACTCAGCATTTCATGCTAAGTGAATGAAAGAGTGTTTTCCATTGTGTATCTACAGTATGCCCAAAAATGGTTAAATATAGTCCCTGCCCTCTTGATTGTAGACTTTTATGATAACACTAGTGGCCTGGTGCACAAAATTCGTGCATGGGGGAGGGGGTGTTCCTCAGCTCGGCCTGCACCCTCTCCAATCTGGGACCCCTCAAAGGATGTCCTACTGCCGGTTTACAGGGATTGGGCCTAAACCGGCAGTCAGATATCCCTCTCGCAATCTGGGACTGCTGGCTCCTAACCACTCACCTGCCTGCCTGCCTGCCTGATTGCCCCTAACCACTCTGCCTGCCAGCCTGCTTACCCCCAAATGCCCCCCCGCCAGCCTGATCACCCCCAACTGCCCCCTGTGCCAGTGTGCTCGCCCCCAACTGCCCCCCCCTACTGGCCTGCTCGCCCCCACCTTCCCTCCCCACTGGCCTGCTCGCCCCCAACTGGCCCCCCTGCTGGTCTTCTTACCCCCAACAGCCCCGCCCCCCACCAGCCTGATCACCCACAACTGCCCTCCCCTCTTGGCCTCTAATTGCCTCTACCTCGGCCCTGTCACCATGGCTTTGTCCAGAAGGTCTCCTGGAAGGTATCCCATCTAATTAGCATATTACCCTTTTATTAGTATAGATATCTACATGTAAAGTACTGATTTACCTCCATAAGAGATGAGAATACAGATCCTACTCTAAGGAATTCATGGGTCTTGTCACTCAACTCTAGCATGTAGCAGGGACAAAAATACCATTAACACTAAGTGTTCCAGGATGCACAATATATGAAAGAAGTACAATGGAAGTTCAAGGGCAAGTGTCATCACAATCTTTTGAGAACTTGGTAGCATTTGATGAGATTTGAGGGATCATAGATTATAGGAGACAATGATTACTACAGAGGAATAGAAAGGAGGTAGTATTATATATAGAGTTCACTGCATAAGTAAAACTAAAAAAGTTGAAACATACATCTTAGTCTTAGAAATTGCTCCATTTCCTTTTAAAAAAATAGTACTTTCCTCAAGCTTGGATTACTAGTGAGAGAAATGTATTCAAAATTTTTAAAATTTAGCCCTGTGGCTCAGTTGGTTGGAATGTCATCCTGGAAACCAAAAAGTCGCTGGTTTGATTCTAGGTCAGGTCACATACTTAGGTTGCGGGTTGGATCCCAGGTCAAGGCACCTATGGGAGGCAAACAGTCCATGTTTGTCTCTCTCACGTTGATGTTTCCCTCCCTCCCTCCTCCCTCCCTCCCTATCTCCCCCTACATCAAACATATTTTTAAAAAATTTAAACTTGATAGAGGCATTTGTGGTTAGCTCATTTTATTTACAAAAACACAGAACATTTTTTAACTCTAGACTTTCTACTTGGTACAAATTGTATAGTGTTAACTAAAACGTAGAAGTTTTATGTAATGTCAAAATACAGTAGTTGCCCCTTGTCCACAGATTTGCTTTCCATGGTTTCAGTTACCCATGGTCTCAGTTACCTATGGTCAACTGCAGTTGGAAAATATTAAATGGAAAATTCCAAAAATAATTTTTAAGTTTTAAATTACATGCCGCTCTAGCAGTGTGATGAAATCTTGCACCATCCGCTCTGCCCGTGAGTCATTCCTTTGCCCCGCATGTCCACACTGTATATGCTACCAGCCCATCAGTCACTTAGTAGCCATCTCAGTTATCAGACCCTCTCTCTTGGTATCACAGTGCTTGTGTTCAAGTAATCTTATTTTACTTAATAATGGCCCCAAAGCCATCCATAACTTATAGTATATTATAATTGTTCTACTTTACTATCATTGTTGTTAATCTTTAACTGTGCCTAACTTATCAATTGAACTTTATCATAGGCATGTATGTAGGGGAAACCATAGTATATTCAGGATTCTGGACTATCTGTGGTTTCAGGAATCTTGGAACCTTTCCCATGTGTAAGGGGGGGACCATCATAAACTAGTTTTTTTGTATTGTCTTGCTTCTTGCATAAGCTGTTGATTTTTTCATCTGTTTCTTCTTGCTCCTTGAATAAGCTGTTGACTTTTTCCTCTGTCCGGTGTATGCACTCTAGGACCCTTATTCTGAATTATTTTTCTGTCATGCTGCATGCCTCTGTCTCACTTAGCTGCTTTTCTGGCGAGTCCTCCTTTTCCTTCCTTTGGGGGTTTCTTTGCCTACCCATGTTTGATCTCGCTGACATATGTAGATGTTGAGTTGTTCAGTGGCTGCTCCCTGGGTGGCAGGGGCTCCTTGGGTTGTGGTTGCTGCTCAGACGGTTCGGTAGCAGCTGCTTCCCAGTTGGCAGCAGCTCCTCTGGTGGGTGCTGTTCACAGCTGTGTTGGCTCTTCTGGCTGGTGGGAGTAGGCTTCACGTACAGCTGCTGTTCCTCAGACAGAGGGTGTGGTGATCAGGAGGCTGCGGTGATCAGGGGGCTGCTGTTGCTTGGATCGGTCTGGGAAACGCTCCTCTCTTACCAGCACTGCATGATCTGGGAAACGCTCCTCTCTTATGGGCACTGCATGGTCTGGTCAGTTCCTCAGGATGCCCCCTTTAGTCTCAGTTCTCCGCAAGAACAAAATCCAAATCTCAAATCTCCCGGCGCCAGCAAACGCGCAGAACTCCTCCCCCCGGTCAGGGTCTGTGTCTGTGGCTGTCCCAAGAGACGCGGCTGTCTGCCATGCGGTCTCCCTCTGACTCTCTGGGCTCAGGTCTGGCAAACTTTCCTGCCCAGATCCCTGGTTTTTAACCTTTCCAGGGGAGCTCTGCCCTTCCCGGCTGCAAACCGTCTCACCAGCTGAGTAAATTCGCCAATTCGGGGTGGGTGTTATTAGTTTCAGCTGCTTACTCCATTTGCTCTGGGACAAGACCTGGGACGCGTCTGCCTATATCGCCGCCATCTTGCTTCCTCTGTATTGTCTAATGTATAATGAATCTGGGTAATAGATTTTGGTAACTAGCTCTGTTGCATTTTAAGCATAGGCAGTACTTTATACAATACAACCAAAACCCTGCAAAATATATCCCTGGTTCTTTTTAACTAGAGATCTCAATCGATTTTTAAGGTATTTGTCAGAAGTGATATCAAAAAATAAAGTGTCTTCTAGTTCCCCTTGGTTCCTTGTGCTAACATAGGAATACTGTCTGCTGCTTTTTCAGCTTTTATCGTTTATTTGTTAAGTCAGATAACTGTGGTATACTTTGGACTCCAGAACTGAATTAGGGGACTTGGACACTAATTCAAACTTCACCATAATTTACCTCCTAATGTAGGGCAAGTTCCTTAACTCCTCAAAGCCTCCTCCGTTCCTCATCGGTGAAATAGATAAAAGTCATACTCCTTTAGGCTGTATGACAATTCATGTAAAAGGCACATAATAAGTGCTCAAACACATTAGTATTATTTTTATTATTAGTCTTTTGTAAAACAAAATATGAAATGGGAAAAAACTAACAATTATGTTATTAATTGTAAATTTATTCATTATAATAAGATAGTAAATAATGCTATTTTTTGTTAGAACTAAATCTGAATTCCATCTTTGCAGATTGTGTTGTAGTTGAAAAAAAATTTTTTTAACAAATTATTTTTGGTTTGTCACATAGTAAACCTCATTGGACAGATAAGGCAACCAGTCGATGTTTCTCTCTCACACATCAGTGTTAATTATAATTATTTTTTACTGTGATAAGTTGAGTTATAAACATGTAAGATGATAAGATTTGTGTAATGCAAGAGAAAATAGAAGGTAATTCTATTGAGAAATAAAATGATTCCTATTGGAAGGTCTGTGAATATGAGAGTTTAAATGGACGTGGGAAAGCTGCAGAACACATCACTTTGTTCTACTCCAGAAGAAGCCTTACATGTCATGGGAGTCCATTCATTGTGACGGTTTCTAGAGTCCATTCATGACAATGATTACTTTCCTCTGTCAATTAAATAAGTGCCAGTATAGAAAGGTAGTAGCTTTGCAAAAATCTAAGCTTTAGAAATAGAATAATTAATTAGCAAACATATTATTATACTGTAATAGTTGTAAAAGAATGTTTATGTTCCATATTTTTAAGTAACCAGAAGTTATCAGGGTACTCTAATGTCCACTTAAATTTAATGATTGGTGACAGGTGTAACTGACCTCTAGTGGCTACAGTTTAGACACTACAAAGACTTAGATACAAATAGATTTAGACACTATATTTTATATGATTTCCAAATTGCAAAAGACTAAGAATATTTATATTATCTTAAAATTGAGTAATAGAAAAAAGAGAACACTCTGTCATGTGATAGTAATAGTTTCCTTTGTTTTTAGCAAAGACCATACTGGAATATTTGATTAATTTTTTCTTAATTAATTTTATATCTCAATTAGCTGAGAACTTTCATCTCGGTAATCTAATGAACCATAAATTGCTGGACATTTACAATTAATGTGGATCCCTGGTAATTTTCTTTTTTTTTATTTCAAGTACCATGTGGATTATAAAGTTCCATGCATGTTAAGGCTTCTTCTGAGCTAACACTGTAATTCCTCAGGAGAATATACAGGAAATGAGCAGCTGACATTTGCACCATCTTGTCCTCTGTCCATTTTCCTGCAGTCAGCACCTAATTTCTTTCTTTTCTGCCTGCTGTCTGGTACATTTCTAGTGCTTTGTGTTTCATGTTACCATAGAGACAGGAGGTACTCCAAAGCCCTGGGAAGATGAGTAGAAGTTGGTCTTTGAGGAAACAGTTCCCGCTGGCAAGATAGAGAAGCCCGAGGCAGGAATCTATAGCGGTAAATGGGAAGAGGGAATTGTGTGTTCCGATCCAACTATGTGTCCAGAGAGTCTCAGGAAGCACAGGCCCAGTCTGTGCTGCATTAAAAATGAATTGTTTACTGAAGCCAAGTGTTCAGAGATCTCAGTGCAGCCCGGAACCAAACTTAGTGTTTTATTTGCAATAAAGTAACAGAAGTAACATTGACCTATTCCTTTTACAGTTTCCTCATTAGAAGGGTGCTAGCAGCTTCTAAGAAGGGTCCTCTTTGCCTGACTTCGTTTGCCGATCAAAAATCTCACCTTAGGAATGTGGATCAATATTCTTTGACTCAGTCGAAACCATCAAAAGTCATATTACAGTTTGAGTACAAAGGGCTCTACAATTAGCACCCAAATCATTGATCCAAATACACTAGTTCTAGAAATGAGTGGTTTATACATGGGTGGGCAAAGTATGTTTACAGTTATGAGTGTTCAAAACACAGAGTTTATTCTTGTATTAGTATTTATTAATGTGTATTTTTCCATGTAAACAACTGTAAACCTACTTTTGACCACCCCGTGTTTACCTTAAGTTCTCATATACTCTTTTCATATTTTAGATATATAAGTTAAAGCTTTTCAACATTTATCATATTTAATGAATTGTTATACTCCTACAATATTATTCTAACTCATACTTAATATTTTGTATTTAGGAGAAAGCTGTTTAAAATATTTAATCATAGATTTTTTTTCTCTCGCTTGTTCCTTACAGATATTCTGTGATAAGACTTTGTAGGGAAAGGGGGGGAGAGAAAAATGAAAATCTTAACAAAATAATGTGCAAAGGAATTTTAAAAGAACAAATGTTATTTTGTACATTTAAAACCATTCTTTTTTTTTTTTTTTCTTGAGTGGGTAAAATGCATACCCAAGGTGTTTGCTAGATTTTTGTCACACATCTAGTAGTCTAAGCAGGGAAAGAGTTCAGGGAAACTCGGAAAACATCAACATATCTTCCTAGGTTACAATCCCAGGGCATAGTATGCAAAATTGTACTTCAGAGGAAGAAGGCCAGTAATCTGTATATAGAGTAAGGTTGAGTAAGGTCCTTTGAGGCACTCACTTTCCTCAAACTGACAGTAGGAGGCAGTAGGATATTAGTCTGAGCTGCTGTCTTTAAGGTAATGGCTATGACTCAAGGCAGATCTTTTTTCTTCTTCTTCTTTTTTCTTTTTTACTCGTTTTCTAGAAATACATGAAACCAAAATCTTAGAAGTAGTTTCAGATTTCATAATGAAACTTGGTACCATCAATCCAGTACAAGATAATGTCGCTGGGCTATGAATAGATCAATCAGAAAAGGCAAGTCTGTTAGCTTCTAACAGTGGCAACTCTGTGCACCTCGGTTCCAATTTGAATAGGAGAATGGCAAGAAATAAAGGGCAATCTCATTTTGGAAAGGAGAGTTACATTTAGTGTTAGATCCTCCTAATTTTCACTGACTTACTAAAATGTGTCTAGAACTATGAGGTAAAGTACGAGAGTCTCTGAATGGTAGTCTGGTCTTCCTGTACTTCCGTCGCTGGATAAGCATGTCAACAGAGAGAGTAGCACCAGTCGGCATGTAATTGTTACCATTCACCTTTCATGACTGCATTTTGAACTTTAGCCATTGTCTATTTCACCACTCACAAAAGCTACATAAATCCAAATTACCTAGGAATGTCCAACTGTTCCTCTTTATATAAGACAAAATCACAATGAAATGCTAAATTTTGGGACATTGCATTCTTTCATTTATTTTTATGTAGCTAAAAAAGTAATAATGTTTAAAAAAAGTATTTTCCTTCTATAATAACTGATTTTGTTAATAGTTTAGCTTTCATATATTGACCTAATTTTAATAAGGTCTGTATTTTGGAATTACCTCAGTTTTAGCAATGTATTTATAACTGCAATTATTTCCTTATGTAATTCAAACAGCACATATTTATTTGATAACTAACCATCAGTAGTGTACAATCGGTGACCAGAGAACAAAACCCAGTTTACTAGTCCAAACTACATAGGGAAATAAATTTATTTCTAATATTGAGGAAAAGATTCCAAAATACATACCCATACAAGGGTGGGTTTTGTGATCTTGATTCTATCACTTTTTCTCTAGACAAGTGAACTACACATCCCTGTATAGGGACTTAAATAAATTATAGAAGTACTTTTAGTAAATATGGGTAAATGAACAATATTAATTTCCATTAGGATATGGGTTATTCCAGTTTGAACTTTAACTTTTAACTAAAGTTTAAAAATTGTTTTATAATTTCTAATTTTTTAAATAATAATTACTAGGTTTTCAATAGTACAAAATTCAATGTGGAATGAAGTTACTCATCACTTAAATTTTCTATAAAGATATCCAACTCAAAAATGTTACAAGTAATTGCCCTGGTAGAAACTGCAGTTGGATCTGTGTTGTCAGTATTGTAGCCAGTGGCCATATGTGGCTCCTGAGCTTTGGAATGGGGCTGGTCTGAAATGAGACTATAGGTACTGAAAGCTTAACATACGTATTTGGTTTCAAAGACTAATGTCTCTCCCTCCCGCCTCCGCCCCCCCCCCCCCAAAAAAAAAAAGAAAGTTAAAGATTCTATTAATATGTTTTACTTTGCTTACATGTTGAAATTATGATAGTTGACATTTGGTTAAGAAAAATACATTTTTTAAATCAATTTTACTGATTTTCCCAATATTTAATGTGGCTTCTAGAAAATTTTAAGTTGCATATATGGCCCAATTTTGTGACTCTCATAACATTTCTATTGGACAGCACTGTCCTGAACTCAGTGCTGTGACCTCGCGAGACCAGAATGCACAAAATTATGCATTAATCAAAAGTGATATGTCATCAGTTTGTTCCTTAGGTAATGTTATTCCAAAGTGTTTTTTTAAAGGATATATATGAAATATTAAGTGAAACAGGTGGTAAAATTATGCTATGCTTAGGTTCAGTCACTTAAGAAATAATGTATTAAGCACTCATTAAGAGGCAGGCACTATTATTCTAAGTACAGGAAGTCCTCAAGTAACACTTTTAATTAATGTTGTTTTATTATACTATTGATGAGAAAATAAAAATCAACTTCCATTGGGGGCCACTGTCTGTGTGGAGTTTGCATGTTCTCCCCATGTGTGGGTTTTCTCTGGATAATCCGGTTTCCACCCACATCCCAAAGATGTGCACGTTAGGTGAATGGGTGTGTCTGCATTGTCCCAGTGGGAGGGAGTGTGGGTGAGTGTGAGTGGCCTTGTCCAGGATGGGTGCTTGCCTTGTGCCTTGAACTGCCAGGATGAGCTCTGGCGAGCACAACCCTGAACTGGAATAAGTGGTTGGAAAACAATTATCTTCTTTGCTTTAATTAATCTTTCTTAAATGTGTGTATAGCTAACAGTTTTTCAGTGTTCAATATTAGAAGTGTTTTGGGTCTTTAGAAATTTGGTGTTGTTTTTGTGACCAGATATATGCAGAGTAGCCTGAGACAGCTGTCAGTAATCAATAGCAGGACAGGTGAACAGATACTATGGTTGGTTTAAGTATGAAGGGAAAACTGCTTTGGTCTCAAAAGTTTCATGTTTTAAATGTGTTGTTTGAAGAGATCCTGGTGATACAGATGCATCAGGAGGCTGAGGCGGGCGCAGAGTGAAGCTCTCCTGTTAGGGCTGGAGGTGCAGGTGTTACGTCTCCTTTCAAGAGGAGAAAAGGGTAAAGGGGCAGAAAAGTGGGCCAAGGATGAAATAGCCACACAGAGAGAGGTATTGTCATGTGTGGGAGGGGTTTGGGAGGTAGAATAAATTATCAATGATGGCTAAAAGTGAATCATCAAAACATAGAAGAGTAAGCATGTGAGAGAGCATTCTAATGAGCAGCCCAGGGGCTTGAGTGTTGTCTCCGGCTCTGCCTGAAAGTTGTGTCTACTGCGTAAACTTTATGTAAAACAAGGTAAATGTACCACGTCATCTCTCTCACAGGATTGCTATAAGAATCAAATGAGTGGATGTTTGAAGAAAGTGTTTGCAAAATATAGCGTAGCCATATATAAAGGTAATATGAATATGAATAACATTCTGTAATTACTTATGACACCAGCTGTCCAGAGTTAGGCCAAATTTCACAGCACTCTAAAAGACTGCCCTTACTTCAACACCAGCTGCAAGATTGGGGGTTCCCAATGTTGACCAGCTGGCTGCAACTGGGTGTGTTTTACTAGCCCCTCAGGTTTGATAATCCACTAAGTGACTCCTAGAGTTCAGGAAGTGCTATACTTACTGTTACAGCCTTTTTATAGTAAAACTAGAGGCCCAGTGCACAAAAATGTGTGCACTCGGGGGGGGGGGGGGGTCCCTCAGCCCGGCCTATGCCCTCTCACAGTCTGGGACCCCTTGGAGGATGTCCACATGCTGGCTTAGGCCCGCTCCCTGGGGAATCAGGCCCAAGCTGACAGTCAGACATCCCTCTGGCAGCCCGGCAGCTCTCGGGGGATGTCCACTTGCCAGCGGGGAGCAGGCCTAAGCTGCAGTCGGACATCCTTAGCACTGCTGAGGAGGTGGGAGAGGCTCCCACCACCACTGCTGTACTGGCAGCCATCAGCCTGCCTTGTGGCTGAGCAGAGCTCCCCCTGTGGGAGCACACTGATCACCAGGGGCAGCTCCTGCATTGAGCGTCTACCCCCTGGTGGTCAGTGTGTGTCATAGTGACCAGTCATTCCCAGTCGTTCTGCTGTTAGGGTCAATTTGCATATTGCCCTTTTATTACATAGGATAGAGGCCTGGTGCACGTGTGGGGGCCGACTGGTTTTCCCTGAAGGGTGTCCTGGATCAGGGTGGGGGTCCCGCTGGGGTGCCTGGCCAGCCTGGGTCAGGGGCTGATGGCTGTTTTCAGACTGATCAAGACCCCCTGGCGACTGAAGCTCCCAGCCTTTCCTTTTTTTGTTTTATTTTTATTCGCTCCAGCTCCATGGCCATGGTGACTGGAAGCAGGTATCTGGGGTTTATTTACCTTCTATAATTGAAACTTTGTTGCCTTGAGAGGAGGCAGCAGCCGCCGGGAAGCTTGGCTTCTTCCATCGCAGGGGCAAGCAAGCCTCCTGCTCGCTCCAGCTCCATGGCCACGGCCTGCTTAAAGCAGGTATCTGGGGTTTATTTACCTTCTATAATTGAAACTTTGTTGTTTTGAGTGGAGCTCAGAGCCGGCAGCAGGCTGGCTTCCTCCATCACTGGAGCAAGCAAGCCTCCTGCCTGCTCCAGCTCCGTGGCTGCTGGCCGCCATCTTGGTTGGGTTAATTTGCATATAGTTGCTCTGATTGGCTGGTGGGCATGGCTTAAGGCATAGTGAAAGTATGGTCAATTTGCATGTTTGTCTATTATTAGGTAAGATGACACAAGTCAGAACTAGCCAGATAGAGACCACACATAGTGTGGGGCCTTGGAACCTCCCAAACATGAAGCTTCTGTTGTCCTCGGGGATGCATTCCCCCCCACCCAGAACATCAGTGTGTGACAATATGTATTACCAACCAGGAGAACTCACCTGTACTCAGTTTCCAGAGTTTGTGTTGAGGCTTCGTTCCTTTGACCTGATTTATAGGTAACATGATAGAGCTCAGTCTCCACCTTCCAACCCTCTAACCTCCATCGGTCTTTCTGATGTGCCCAACCACATCCTCAATCACTTATTACCGTAAACTGGCTAGGGGCCCACCATGAACAGTAAAGGCACTCCTATCACTGTTAATTCCAAGGGTTTAGTGGCAACCTCCCAGAAACTTGTAAAAAGACCAACTAAAATTTTATTACATACCTTCTAGAAAGTGTTGCAAGTGTAAGAAAATGAAGCATGAGAAAATTCCATTTGAGTTTAGGGTTTTTGAGGTGTCTGGTAAGTTTGTAGGGAGCAGTTTCAATACAGAAGTATGAAGGAAAGCCAAATTAGAATTTGCTAATAATTGGTTAGAAACTTGAGAGAGAAGAAAGCAAATATAGAAAGGAGCATTGAACAAAAGTATTATATTACAAATCAGAAAGGTAAGTAGTTGAATGGAAGGATTTACATGGCTATTCTCTTCAAAGGAAACAGGCTGGACTCTCCCTGGACGTTCTTTGCTCAGAGCTGCACCCTCTGAGCTCCTTCTAGCCAGTGGTCAGTGAGGGAGGTCCAGCATAGGGAATTGGAAAATGGCAGTGCTGGCTTTGAAGTTTATTTAAAAGGGCAGTGATATAGAACAAGACTGAATGGAAGTGCATATATGATGGGTTTCTGGAAATTTTTTTTTTAAAAAAGTTCTAGATTAATTGTCATGTATCTCCTTTATTCAGAGAGATATCTTTTATTTATCATCCTCTGCTTTGTCTAATTTGTTCGAAGTGGGGAAGTATTGTTTTGTTGTTTTTACATATGGTTTCAATAAGGGTTTCTTGGCACTCCTAAAAGACTTTATATACAAAGAGCCCCTTTGCTCTTTTTATCATTTTTATACATTTTCAATATAAAAGGTAAAATAAACAGCAAAATGAAGCTAAGGGAAGACAATTATTTATAACATCAGTAAATCAACTGTAAGAAAAGCCACAGGGATATGGGCTGCTGGCGGCCAGCACTAACTTCCGTTATTGCATAGATTAAAAACATATATTTGTCACACTTCACTATCATGTAGACCCAGTAGTGCTTTAAAAATTGTATTTATGGGTCACTTTTTTCCCCCTCACGAAAGTAAAGTCATTGCTGAGGTGAAACAAACAGCTACTTAGTAGGTCAAAGTAATAGTTAAGAGCAAAAGGTGAAGGATTTCAAGGAGAGACCAAACTTCAGGAAGACTGAATAAATGCAGTCAGTTTAGGACACCAGAGTTCTACATCCTTTCTCCTGTCAAAGCTGCCACAGGCTCACCGTTGACCACAAAAGGCAGGAGCTCGATTTTATATTTCATCTGAGTGTTGGCACTTCTAAGAAGCTCATACCCATTAGAACCACAATGTGATGGGGGATCAATACTGACTTAGAGGGAATAATGCCTCTTTCTGAACCATAACTGATATTTCCTGCAGCTGAGAGGTTTCCCAAGGACTGTCAGCCAGGGTGTTAGCTGGCCTCTCAGCTCAAGAAGCGTGCCCGTTGGCCGAGATATTTCCTCATTTGATGCCATCCTGCATATATTTATATTTACTTCTTTTGTCAGCAATTTTCCTGGTTTTCTCTGTCTTTTGTGTTACTCAAAAAACAATGGAAATGTTAGGATGGTGCAGTTTTTGTTTCTGGGTTTTTTTTTTAGCTTTTTTTGTCATCCAAAAGGCCATGTGGGATCCAACATTGATGTTGGTTAAGGCTTTTATGTTTAAGTCTAGTGAGAGTCTCTGTGTTTAAGAGCCATTCAACTTTTCAACAATTTTCAACTTTTTATTCACTTTCAGAAAAAAAAAAGGCTGTGGTGGGACTCCAGATTCAGTTCTTATAGTAAGAATCATAGGACAAAATAGATAGAAATAAGTGAGTTGTCCTGTGTTAAAGGAAAAGAGCATATATTCTCACCCTGTTTGTTTCTACAGAAGCGTAAATACAAGATATGTGGATTGGATTCCCTTACTGACCTGGTGCCGATCACCAGTGACCCTGGATACTGGCAGTGGTCCTAGACCATACTTCCCTCCAGACATCAAGTGTAACATATTAGAGGGGGAGATAGCAGCCTTGGATTCAATTCATAAACTAATAGCACAGACTTTTTCTCTTTGGAGAGTTATACAGTCATTCTAGTTTGCCTCAGTATTTTTCATTTCCATTTTAAAAACTGTATTGATAAGGATTTGAGTTGATGGGAAATAGAAAATGCTTCTCTTTTTATTGATACCCCAGTCCTGTCTTTGATTGAAAGAGTTCATGTGTCCAAGGTATGCCATTTTGTATGCAACTATCTAATTCATTATGAGAAGGACAAACCCACTGGCCTGAAATTACAATTTATTTCATGCCTCTGAACACCTATATGGAGTTCACTCCAACGTACAGGGTTGTGGCATCTACTGAAGGTTTGAACTGAGCCTTCTAGAAATTAAGTGCATGTTTTCATTGCAGTAAGTACATGGAATTTGGATCTCTGGTTCAGCCCAGATGAAGTCACCAACAGGAGGCTTTTAAAATAATAGTAATAGCAAGAGACACCTGGCCTTGAACCAGTGTTACCATAACATGTTTGTATAACAGTGAACTTCCATTTGGGGACTTCCTCTAATGGTGAACATTTTCTCTAGGTGCAGTAGATGGAAGAGTCCTCCAACCCAACTTCATTTATCTACTTTGCAGTGTAAAACTCCACTCCCTCTGTTCTACCTTTTGGATCTCCCATGACTGGGGACTGGATAGAAGCTGTGGGATGCTGAGAGAGAAATGTGAGGGCTGGAGAAATTTCTCACAGAGCTGTAAGCTCATTGTTAACAAAGCCCTGTGTACGTTCTTTTTATTTTCTTCAGCAGTCTCAGGAATAGCCTCTTTTTATCTCGCCCTGTCTGTTGCTGCTCATGAAAGATTCTCTACCTGAAACCACAGAGGAGTTAAATACCAGCTTGGTTTTTCTCTTATCATTTTGTCCCTAAAGCATGCTCACAGCTATTGTGGAGTTTTCTCAAAAGGACAGAAATGCTCTTGCCTGCATTGGCCCGCCCATTGTTATCCATCTTAGCCTTAGAAGAAGTTCAAAGAACAAACTCGAAAAGGAAACCCAGGCTCTGCTGGGCATTTCATCCTTAGATCGGGCAAAGGTCAAGTAAAGGAAGACCAAAATATCCAAGTGGATATATACAGTCCTTGTTTTTAGCACCTCGCAGTTTATTAGTGACCTTGTTAGGAGCTGTTTCAGAAGAGCAGAAGGTCAAAAGCATCATTGGAGTGACTTCAAGAGAAACATGGGAAGAGAGGAGCTGAGACAGCAAGTAAGGGCAATTCCAAGAGGTTTTGCTGTGCAGACAGTCAACAAGTTTGATTTTTGAGGTAGTAGAGCAGGATGTGGAGTCAAAGAATTTTTTTTTTCCGAAAGGTTAGGGTTATCACAACATACTTGTATACTGAAGAGAACGGGCACATGAAGAAGGAAACCTTTATGAAGTGGTAGTGACGACACAGCAGTCAGAGGCATGTCCTTGAATAGACAAGCAGTAGTAGTATGTGGTGCTACCTTAAGGGGCTGTCCTCAGGTAGCAGAGCAGATCCTAACAGGAGGGAAGGCGTGTGTGTGCATTCAATGTGGAGACAGTAAGTTTGGGGGGCAAGAAGAGCTTGTGGGGGTTGGTTCTCTCCTGATTGCTTCTATGAATGAGTTAAATAAGAGTGAAGGAGATCATGCTGGATGTTTGAAAAGAGAGAAGATGTGAAATAGTTGTCTAGGAGAAGGGAGGCGTGCATGGAGTAGGCAATTGTCATGGGATGATGGTTGTACTTGAAGTTTATAGTCATGAATTTAAGTGACGCCAGGAAAAGAAAGTACTGTGTGCTATGGTAGTTTGCATAGGTATACTATCTGCTCTTCAAAGTTATTGGGAGAATTAGATGTGTTAGAAAGCATTTTGAAAATCACTTCTCAGCCTTTTGGCTAAGATCAAGCGTCGAGAAACCATTTTGAAGAATTAAGTACAGGACATTGTTATTATGAAACTTAGCCTTGAATTACTTAGCACTTTTCCTTGGCAAAAAGCTTTTCAAATTTCTTTTTTTTTTTTTAATTAAATCTTTATTGTTCAGATTATTACATTAGTTACTCTTTTTTCCCACCATAACTCCCCTCCACCCAGTTCCAACCCCACCCTCTGCCCTCACTCCCCACCCACTGTCCTCATCCATAGGTGCACGATTGTTGTCTAATCTCTTCACTCACCCCCACACCCCTTTCTCCCCCCGCCCCCAAGAATAGTCAGTCCATTCCCTTTCTATGTCCCTGATTCTATTATAATCACCAGTTCATCAGATTATTTATTCACTTGATTTTTAGATTCACTTGTTGATAGATGTGTATTTGTTGTTCATAATTTGTATCTTTACCTTTTTCTTCTTCTTCCTCTTCTTACAGGATACCTTTCAGCATTTCATATAATACTGGTTTGGTGGTGATGAACTCCTTTAGCTTTTCCTTATCTGTGAAGCTCTTTATCTGGCCTTCACTTCTGAATGATAGCTTTGCTGGATAAAGTAGTCTTGGTTGTAGGTTCTTGGTATTCATCACTTTGAATATTTCTTGCCATTCCCTTCTGGCCTGCAAAGTTTCTGTTGAGAAATCAGCTGACAGTCGTATGGGTACTCCCTTGTAGGTAACTGATTTTCTTTCTCTTGCTGCTTTTAGGATTCTCTCTTTGTCTTTTGCTCTTGGCATTTTAATTATGATGTGTCTTGGTGTGGTCCTCTTTGGATTCCTTTTGTTTGGGGTTCTCTGCGCTTCCTGGACTTGGAAGTCTATTCCTTTCACCAGGTAGGGGAAGTTTTCTGTCATTATTTCTTCAAATAGGTTTTCAATATCTTGCTCTCTCTCATCTTCTGGCACCCCTATAATTCTGATGTTGGTACGCTTGAAGCTGTCCCAGAGGCTCCTTACACTATCTTCATATTTTCGGATTCTTTTTTCATTTTGCTTTTCCGGTTGGGTGTTTTTTGCTTCTTCGTATTTCAAATCTTTGACTTGATCCTTGCGACCCTCTGGTCTGCTATTGGGAGTCTGTATAATATTCTTTATTTCAGTCAGTGTATGCTTAATTTCTAGTTGGTCCTTTATCACAACATCGAGGGTCTCATTAGATTTCTTGAGGATCTCACTACATTTATCGGCGGTCTTACCAGTCTTTTCGAGGGCTTCTAAACAGTTCTTTAAAGACCTTAAAAGTGTGGTTTTGAACTCTATATCCAACAGTTTGCTTTCCTCCAATTCTGTCGTTTGTGTCCTGTTTCTTTGTCTCGGCATTTTTTTATGCTTCGCTGTGTCGATAGAGTGCCTTTCTGTGCTAAGTGTCCCAATTACCTAAGGTAGACACTCTTGGTGCACCCCCTTGTGGGCTTTGTGCACAGTCTTGTTGTGGTTAAGCCTTGATTGTTGTAGTTATCACTGTGAGGAATTGACCTCCAGGTCAATTGGCTGTGAGAATCAGCTGTGTCTGCGGTGGGAGAACTTCTGTGCTGGAGACACCCCTCTGGGGCTAGACTTGCTTCGATGGGGCTTTGGTGCTCACTGAGTCTGCCTCCTGAGTGTGTCTTTTATGGTTCCACGGAGCTTAAAGCTGGATGGTCCCACTCTGACCTCTGGGCTTCCTGGCTCCTGGATCTCTAGGGAGGTGCTAATCTAGCCTTTGCCTGAGGCTATTCAGCAAAAGCCTCCCTGCAGGGCTTGGGCGGGGCGGGTCCCACGGGATCAACAGGGCGGGGTTAGCAATTATGGCTGCTCTCAGTCTTGCCCTCAGAGGCTCTGCTTCTCAGTGTCCCAGTAGTCGCTGCAAGCCCCACGGAGAGAAAGCTGCCCTAGGGTTCTGAGCGATGCCAGACAGTCCCGCTTCTCCCGTATGAGTCTGGGTCCTTAGAGACTCGCCCAGAACTGGAGCTCAGAGCCTGAGACTCCCTCCCGATTGAAAACAACCGCGCCCTCAGCCTCCAGCCCGCTCCACATGCACTCCGAACCTTAGTATTTTACTTCAGCACTGCGCCTCCTCTGAGCCTCGGTATGCTTTTCTCTTTCCTCCTAGTTGTAGAACATCCACTCAGCCAGCTTTCCTGTGGTTCTGGATGATGTCCGTTCCGTCTTTTAGTTGTATTTTTGAAGTGGTTGTTCGAGGCAGCAAACTCCCGTGTTTACCTATGCCGCCATCTTGGTTTCTCCCCTTTTCAAATTTCTTTAAGACAGCCTTAGTATCTCTAGAGACAGCATTTGGCTTCTGCCGCTGATTTACTTGGTAACTAAGTCTAAGCGATGACTTAACCTCCTTCTGCTTTCATCTCTCAATCTACAAAATGAGGCTGGTAATGTTTAAAGTACAACAACTACTTTATAAATAAAGGTGCTATATATGTATAAGTACAAGCTATTAATAAAATGGTGTTTCAGCCCTGACTGTCATGGTCACCAGAAAGTCAGGGAGGTCAGAGCATCTGAAAAAGTCCCGAGTCTTGGGTGGTAGACGCCTCCCTTGGAGAGCTTGGGAAGGAGGAAGGAAAGACAAGTGTCTTAAAGTAGGTATCACCCACAGTATTTCCTTTAATTCTCATCAGTACTCTCTGAGGCTAATTAATAGAAACCTGAAATCCAAAAGAGATTAAGTAACCTGTGAAAGCCACATTGTAGACCTTAGATTTCAACCCAGACTGACCTTAAAATCCCATTTTCTTCTCACTTTGCCTCATGTGGAATTGGGCATGACGCATGATAGCCATAGAAGGTACAGAACAATATATGTATATATGTATCCTATATAATAACAGGCTAATATGCAACTGGAACAACCGGCTGCTATGACACGCGCTGACCACCAGGGGACAAAACTGCCCCCTGGTGGTCAGTGCGCTCCCACAGGGGGAGCGCTGCTCAGCCAGAAGCCGGGCTTACGGCTGGGGAGCGCAGCGGCGGTGGGGTGGCGGGAGCCTCTCCCACCTCCACTGCAGTGCTAAGGACACCCTCAGGGGATGTCTGCCTACCGGCTTAGGCCCTAGAGGGCACAGACCAGGCTGAGGGATACCCCCGCCCCACCACCCCCCCCCCCCCCCCCAGTGCATGAATGTTGTGCATTGGGCCTCTAGTACATATATAATAGACCTATATTTTAGCCCAATCTCTTCACTGCCATCAGATATTCGACTGGAGTTGCCCAGTAGCAGAATAAACTACTTTGTTGCAGATATCATCATGATAAAGTCGTTTACAAGAAATCAAATGACAAGAAAAGACAGGAACATCAGGGTGAAGGAGTAGTAAGCTGACTAAATATTTGCACTTAGCGACAAATGCAGTTTTCAAACACATTTTAGGACAGAAGGGTGGATGCTAGAAAATAAATGTGTGTGGTCGCGGGAACTGCAGGAATACCATGTGCACTGTGCCCTTTACTGCAAATGCAATATGTATCTTAGAAACTATAGAGCACAAACTGCTCTAAGAGAAAATCACTGCTCTGGTAGATTTTGATTTTTGAGTAACAATTACCCACCTGATAGAGAAGGTGATAGGAAAAGTATATTTATTTTCTTCCAACAGCTAAAAGGTGATCATACTTCTAAAATTTGTTGAGAATGTCCAAGAAAGTGTGTAAAATACTCATCCATCACTGGAAAGCCCCTGGTCAGGAAATGACAGTGCAGTAAATATCTTCAGCGGCCACCTTTTAATGCACAAGCTGTTCTCGGTTGGAACTTTCAGCACTCACATAAAACACACTGTCATGAGTGACTGCTTGTGCTCCAAAGTCATTACTATTGGGATAATGGAGCATCTCTCAGCGAATAACCAAAAACTTTAAATGTCACGTCACTTCAGGCCATTTCAAGCCCCATTCAAGGTTACATGGATATTGAGGCTGTCTGTTTTTTCATAGTTGGAGGTCTGTGAGAGCGATCATTCCTATGGTTGTGCAATGTGAGAGTCAGTTAATTAAAAGGAAATCCGGTATTCTTTGGGAAAGTTAATCATTAGCTATTGCACCTCTCTCCTTAGAGCCTTGATAAGTCAGCATCACTGTCACTTACCAATAAAGGAAATTATGTGTGTATGTGTACCTGTCAGTATGTGTATGTGTGTATATATTTGACAATTAAATTATAACCTAATTCTGTTTTGCTAGCATGTTTTAATAATTTGCCTGTCAATTTCATTGTTTCTTTTAGGGGAAATCATTGACTTTTGAAATTCCAATAGAAACTTTTCTCTTTTGTTTTGTTCAAAAAGGAAATTATTATTCAAACTAATGCTTATGTTGGGTCATAGAGTGTGGAAGTCATTTCTTTGCCCAGTGTATGTTTATTGAACACCTACTTTGCTCCAGGGCCATTTCAGCCACCAAAGTTGCAGCATATTTAAAGCAATGTTCCTGATATCTCGGGGCTCACATTCTAATGAAGAGATAGACATTGGACAAGTAAACAAGTAAAGGATGTGTCCAGTGGCTATGAGTTCTATGCAGGGAAAGATGAGGGGATCAGGAGATACTGTGATGCAAAGAGTAAGTGTCATTTTAGATGGATGGTCAGAGAAGTCCTCTCTTTAGATGGCATTTGAGCAGAGACCTGGATGAAATATAGAACCAAGCTTTGATGATAACTGAGTGATAGGCATGTCAGGCATAAAAGAAGGAAATAACATAAGTACTAATGAAATTATTGTCTGTTTTTATTTCAGTTTACAACCTCTGCATGTTTATTTTAAATCTGTTGATTTTTAGTTTAATATATCTAAGAGGACCTGTTTATTGAGAATAATTATTTTAAAATTTTATGATCTGCACAGTCCTAGCTCATCACAGTGATAAATTTTATGTTTCTTCCTTCTTGTAGAAAATCAGAAAGTGCAGTTGACAGAAGGGTCACATCTACGCTACAATATCAATTGCAACTCAACAAGGACTCCAGTCGCCACGGAGCTTAATTCTAACCGAGGCACTCACACTCACACGTCCACAGGGAGGGTCCAGGCAGCTGAGAAGGATGCCTGCCATGTAGAAAGCAGCAGAAAAAGGGAAATGGAACTCCTTGGCTCGGTTTCTAAAAATGAATCCCTTCCTGAAGTTGAAGCCCTGCTGGCAAGATTACGAGCTTTATAAATTAAACCGGCAAAAAAATAAAATGAGTAAGCCAAATATAAAGCCACGCTCTGAGCTATAACACTTGAAAAAATTACTTTCTTTGTAAGTTACTTTATATAATTTTAAATTATGATGTCTATTAGAAAAGTAAAGCTAAATACATGACTGCAATGCTTTTCCTATGTACTTGAGGCGGTGACTCATTTGGGATTGTAACAGTCTTTAACGTTTTCTGCATTTGGTGGTCAGGTTATACACAGTGTTTTAGAGACAGTAGGTAGCCACGCGTTCAGCAATATATCCTTAAGAAAATACCATCTTTCTAAGTCAACTGTAATTTCTACTTTATTATTTTCAACATTAACGACCCTTAAATCTTCAACCTCAAGTCTTGCTACCTATGTATGTGTTGTTTATATAGGTCCAGATTTCTCCCGAATTGGGATCTGCCTGCTGTTAGCATAGTATCAAAAATATAAAACTGAAGATAACAGAGCTATGAGGAAATGATTGGTAAGCTCCTTACCATCATTGAATTCATGTTAATTAGACCTGTAGGAAACTATAAGACCATTGAGCACATTTCCAAAAATGATGTAATCGGAATGTATGCACTCTGTAAAATGCATAAGCTTTTGTATGAAGCTGGACATATATGGTATTACAATGCTGCTGAAACTCTTAGCACACCCCACCCTCTCCCTGTCCCACCCCTCTTCCCCGTAATTATGACTCTGGGATAGAATTTCCATTTTGAAACTTGCCAAGTAACAAATGTCTTTATTTCTGTGAAAAAAAAACTTGGAATTGCAGTATGTTTGATCTGACAATCAATAACTTTAACAAAGATCTAAAAAAATGTTTCAGCTAAAGTTTTCTTATGCAAATGTTACACATGTACTTCACTTGGGGCATCAAATTAACGTTGATAATTCCATATCAAAGAAAATAAACTTGTACTTGCACTAAATGAGAGAAATCATCTTTTCTTTTTTGTAGTTAGCATATTCTGTGGCTGAGCTGGAAATAGACTGTGCTATGCAGTCTCTCTAAGCATCTATTTTACTTTATTACCTGCAATAAGTAAGTGACTGCTCTTTTACCTACAGTTAAAAAGCAGTTATATGGAACTAGTCTGCGAGGTCCGCTGCTTTTTATTTCCTTGTTTAAGTTGCCACCTCCTTTCAGTTCCAACTTAATAAAGTTAATTAATTAGAACTATGAACCAGGCCCTGTTTATAGACATTGGGGAACAGAGTGTTATCCGTAGCCAGTGTGGCAATAAATTGTTCTTGTGTGTATTGCTGAAATGTGCAATTTGCCCTTCAGTGCAATTCCTATTTTCCTGAACACAAATCCTAAAAATCAAAAAAGTGAAGGATATTTACACATTTAAGCAGACAAGAACCCTAACAGGAAGGAGAGAAGTTCAATGGAAGAATTCTAATTATAGGATCTTAACATGATTTTGCAAAGACTTGGGCTTTTCAGAAACACAACTGAAATTCAACCAGGTGGTTTGGATACACCAGGCTGAAGGTAAATACTCTGAAAACTTGGAGCTAAGGATCAACCAACAGAGAGAAGCAGCCGGGAGAATAAAGGGAAGTAAAAATGACACAAACTCCTGGGGACAGAGAGGGCATCACCAGATCCAGCAGTCAGCTTCCAGAGCATCTGTCTGCCAGAGCCTGAGGCTAGCACAGCGACTGCAGTGGCCCACATCCCCTCTCCCAGACTCACTGACAGAAGCCTGTTCTGAGTAGGCCTGATAGGAAGACCATAGCTGTGAAGACGAAAACACAAGAGTTGACAGAGGTGCCAACCAAGAAGCCAATCACTTTGTTATTTTCTTGATAGCTGTCTGTTCAACAAGGGGCTAGAATGAATAGAATTAGGGTTTATTTTTTTTGTTTTTGTTAACTGATGATTAACGAGGACATTTTCCATTGATTTTTAGAAAGAATGAAAGGGAGGGGGAGAGGGGCCGGGGAGCGAGCCTGCAACCGAAGTACGTACTCCCGACTGCTATCGAACCCGGGACCCTTCCGTCCGTGGGCCAACATTCCATCCACTGAGCAACACCAGCTAGGGCTAGAATTAAGGTTTTAAAATTCTCAATATTCCTTCAGCCAACTGGAAATGAAAACTATACTAATGACCTTTAACTGGAGGGTGGGTAGTGAGGTACAATTTTGCATTTCTGAGCAGTTTGTTCAATTGAATGAGCAGTTAAAAGGCCCACCCGAAACCACCTGACAGAGCTCAGTGCCCTTGATGAGGATGTTCTGTCTGGGCTGATGACAAACCCCAAACAGATTCCCCTCCTCTTTCCCTCAGGCCAGTGTAGAGAATGTAGCAAGAACACAGACAAGTAAGTGATCACTGAGTTGTCCAAGAGCAAAGACCTGCAGCTAACAAGTTTTCCCAATCAGTGTAATTTTTAAAATAAGGGAAGCAGAGAGTCCTGCTGAAGATGCCCAAGTAGGTAAACGCTGAACTCACCTCTTCTCACAACCGTATCAAAATTACAGAACAATCATTGAAGACCACCTGAACACTAGCTGAACAGAATTCCTATTACTAAGTAGAATATTAAGAAGTCATACGGAGACTGATAGGAGGGATGGAGTCAAGAATTAGGCTGGTCCCACACCCTCAGTGTGACGATTAAGAATCAGGTGGAGCCCTAATCGGTTTGGCTCAGTGGATAGAGCGTCGGCCTGAGGACTGAAGGGTCCCAGGTTTGATTCCGGCCAAGGGCATATACCTTGGTTGCGGGCACATCCCCTGTAGGGGGTGTGCAGGAGGCAGCTGATTGATGTTTCTCTCTCATCGGTGTTCCTAACTAACTATCCCTCTCCCTTCCTCTCTGTAAAAAAAAAAAAAAAAAAAAAAAATCAATAAAAATTTTTTTTTTTTTAAAAAGAAGAATCAGGTGGAGGTTCCATCTAAGGAACAAGGGGTCCCAGCCTCAAACCGGGCTCCCCAGACTGGGGCACCAGCTCTAGGAAGAAGAGCCCCTGTAACATCTGGCTATAAAAACCAGCTGGGATTGTGTCCAAGCAAGACAATGTGCTATGAGAGCCCTAGGCACTGCAGGGCTTAAAGGGCCCAAGCACAGACTCACAAGCACAGACACTCAGCTCCAGCGCAGGGGCTGCATCTTGAAAAGCACCAGTGACATACTGGCAGGAACTAAATTGCCTAGCTTCAGGGTGAGGGTTGGAGGTCAGGGCTTGGGTCAACTCACCAGGATGGAACTGATGGCAGACACCACAGTTCCTCTGGCTCCCCTTGTGCAGCTGGCAGGCACAGCTGGCACCAAATCTGAACACACCATTAACACTGTGCCCACCATGGTGATCCTGAGACCCTACCCCACCCAACTTGCCCACCTAGCCCAGACTTCTTCTAGTGAATTTTCCACACATGTGGCCTGCCTCAGGTGATGCTGCAGACTTTCCTAAATGTCTCAAAGATCCACAAATCCCAAACAAGCAGTGGCCAGCCTTAGCATGCTTTGTACCACCTTCTAAGTCAGCGGTTCTCAACCTGTGGGTCGTGACTCCTTTGGCGGTCGAATGACCCTTTCACAGGGGTCGCCTAAGACCATCCTGCATATCAGATATTTACATTACAATTCATAACAGTAGCAACATTACAGTTATGAAGTAGCAACGAAAATAATTTTATGGTTGGGTCACAACATGAGGAACTGTATTTAAAGGGCCAGAAAGTTAAGAATCTAAGTGGTCCCAAGCCTGTGACTAGTGTAGCCAGCCTAGGTTTGCAGCATAGCCTTGTAGCAGCTACTAAGTGATTGTCTTTGGCTGCCACCTGTACTGCTGCAAGGTGGTCCTGGGCCAGGCAGTGCAGCAGCTGAGCATGGCCTGCAAAGGAGCCCTCCTAAGAAGCGCCAGAAGCAGCATAGTCAGTGGTCAGCTTCAGACCACATCAGAGCAACACCCAACTAGCGCCACAAACACACCCAAGGGCAGACTTGGCAGGCTCCAGAGCCTTGTTAAAGCAATCCCACTCCTTGGGATGAGTCCCACACAACAGCTTATCCGCTGTAGTCACAGCCAGTCCTTACAGCCTGATGGTAATCCCATCCACTGTAATGCCAACAGCAGTCAAGGCTCTACAACAGGAGAACACCTGGCTCAGGTGACCATGAAGACTGTACCACTGAGCCCCACAGGACAACTTCTACATAAGGCCACTCTGCCAAGACTGGAAGGCATAAATAATCTACCTAATACATAGAAGCAAACACCGGGAGTAATCCAAAATGAGAAGATAAACATGTCCCAAATGAAAAAATAGAAACAAAAATCTGAAAAATGAACTAAACCAAGTGGAGACAAGTATTCTACCAGATATAGAGTTCAAAACACTGGTTATAAGGATGTACAATGAACTTAGGAGAAAAATAGAGAACTTCAATAGAGATAGAAAGCATAAAAAAGAACCTGTCAGAAATGAAAAATATAATAACAAATTAAGAATATATCACAAGGAATCAATAACAGATTAGATGAAGCAGAGAATCAAACTGGCAATCTGGGAGGCAAGATAGTGGTAAATACCCAATCAGAACAGCAAAAGGACTAAAAAAGAAAATGAAGAGAATTCAAAGGACCTCTGGGACAACATCAAACATAAGAACATTTATATTATGGTAGTACAAGAAGGAGAAAAAGAAAACAAGGGATTGAAAACCTATTTGAAAAAATAATGGCTAAAAACTTCCCCTACCTGGTGAAAAAAATAGACTTACAAGTCCAGGAAGTACAGAGAGTCCCAAACAAGATAAAGCCAAAGAGGTCTGCACCAATACACACCATAATTAAGGTTATTACTTGCCAAAGGTTAAAGACAAAGAGAGATTCTTAAAGGTAGCAAGAGAAAAGCAATTAATTACCTATAAGGGAGCTGCCATAACTGTCAACTCATTTATCAACAGAAACTTTGCAGTCCAGAAGGGATTGGCAAGACATATTCAGGTGATAAAAAGCAAGGCCCTATGACCAAGATTGCTCTCCCCAGCAAGGCTATCCTATGGAATTGAAGGAGATATAAAAAGAATTTTCCAGGCAAGAAATACCTAAAGGAATTCATCATCATAAAACCAGTATTATAAGACATGTTAAAGGGACTTCATTAAGAAGAAGAAAATTAAAAAATAGGAATAATAAAATGGCAATAACTACATACCTATCAATTACCTTAAATGTAAATAAATTAAGTGCTCCAACCAAAAGACTAGGGTAGCTAAATAGATAAGAACACAAGAATGATACAAATTCTACCTGCAAGAAAACGATTTCAGATCAAGACACACAGCCTGAAAGTAAAGGATTAAAAAAGATGTTTCATGCAAATAGAAATGACAAAAAAAAAAAAAAAAAAATGCTGGGGAGCAATCCTTCTATCAGGGAAAACATCCTTTAAAACAAAGGTTATAACATGAGACAAAGGCATTTTATAATGATAAAAGGATCAATCCAAAAAGAAATTATGCTTGTAAACATTTACCCACCCAGTGAAGGAGCACTTAAATACATAAATCAATTATTGATGGACACAAAGGAGAAATCAACAGTAAAAGTCATAGTAGGGGACTTTAACACCCCATTGACATCAATGGATAGATCATCTGGACAAAAAATCAAAAGGGGATACAGCAGCCTTAAATAAGAATTAGATCAGATGGGTTTAATTGATATTTTTAGAACATTTTACCCCAAAGCAGCAGAATATACATCCTTTTCAAGTGCACATGGAACACTTTCCAGAATAGATCACATGTTAGGCCACAAAACAACTCTTAATAACTTTAAAAATACTGATATCAAGCATCTTCTCCAATCACAATGGTATGAAGCTAGAAATACATTAGAAGAAAACTGAAAAATACAAAAACACATGAACACATGAAGGCTAATAACATGCTACTAAACAATGAATGGGATAACAAAGAGATCAAGGATGAAATCAAAAGACACCTTGAGAAAAATGAAAATGAAAACACAGCAACCCAAAATTTATTGGACACAGTGAAAGCCATCCTAAGAGGGAAATTTATAGTAATACAGACCTTCCTTGAGAAAGAAGAAAAATCTCAACCTGTCTAATCTTACACCTAAAGGAACGAAAAAAGAACAATAAACAAAGCCCAAATTGAGTAGAAGGAAGAAAATAAGAAATATCAGAGTGGAAATAAATGAAATAGTCCTTAATAAAAAAGAACAATAGAAAAGATTAATGAAACCAAGAGCTGCTTCTTTGAAAAGACAAACAAATTGATAAACCTTTAGCCAGACTCATCAAGGAAAAAAAAAGAAAGGACCCAAATAAATAAAATCAGAAATGAAAGAGAAGTCACAACCAGCTCCATAGAAATACAAAGAATTATAAAAAGTACTAAAAACAAGTTATGCCAACAAATTGGACAACCTGAAAGAAGTGGATAAATTCCTGAAAACCTACACTCTTCCCAGACTGAATCAGGAAAGAACAGAAAATCTAAACAGTCCAAGAAGTATTATTAAAATCAAATCAGATTTTTATTTTTGTAATAAAAAACTCCCAACAAACAAAGTACTGGAGCAAATGGCTTCACAGGTAAATTTTACCAAACATTCAAAGAAGAATACCAACCCTTCTCAAAGTATTCTAAAAAATTGAAGAGGAAGGAAGGCTCCCCAACTTTTTATGAGGCCAGCATTACCCTGATACCAAAATCAAACAAAGACACTACAAAAGAAGAAAATTACTGGTGAATATCCCTGATGAACATAAATGCAAAAATTCTCAGCAAAATATTAGAAAACCAAATTTAGCAATACATTAAAAAGATCATATACCAAGATCAAGTGGAATTTATTCCTGGTATGCAAAGTTTGTTCACTATCCACAAATCAACATGGTATACCCCATAAAATGAAGGATAAAAACCATATGATCGTATCAATAGTTGCAGAAAAAGATTTTGACAAATCCAGCATTCATTTATGATAAAAACTCAGCAAAGTGTGTTTAGAGAGAACATTTTCTAATGTAATAAAAGCCATATATGACAAACCCACAGCTAACATACTCAATGGTAAAAAAATTAAAAGCTTTTTTATAAAAAAAAAAAGTAACAATCATGGATGTCCACTTTCCACTTTTTTTAAATTTGGTATTAGAAGTCCTAGACACAGCAATCAGACAAAAAGAAATAAAAGGCATCCAAATTGGGAAGGAAAAAGTAAACTTCATTATTTGAGGATGACATGATACCCTACAGAGAGAGCCCTAAAGATTGCACCAAAAATTTTTGTAGTTAATGAGTTCAGTAAAGTAGTGGCATACAAAATTAATATTCAGAAATTAGTTCCATTTTTATACACCAATAACAAACTATCAGAGAAATTATAAAAACAATCCCACTTACAATTGCATTTAAAAAAGAATAAAATACCTAGAAATACCTTTTACCAAGTAGATAAAAGACCTGTACTGGAAAACTATAAAACTATAAGAAGAAAGAAGTTGAAGAAGATACAGATATGAAAGCATTTAATGTGCTCATGGATAGGAAGACTTAACCTCATTGAAATCTTCATACTACTCAAAGAAATCTATAGAATAAATGCAATCCCTATCAATATACAAATTTCACAGAACAAAAATAAATAATCCTAAAATTTATATGGTACCACAAAAGATCCCAAAGAGCCAAAGTAATCTTGAGAAAGAAGAACAAATTGGAGGTATTATGCTACCTGATATCAAACTATACTACCAGGCTATCTATAATAATAAAAGTATAACATGCTAATTAAACTGGACATCCTTCCGGAGGACCTTCCAGACAAAGCTGGGGCTGCGATGGAATCCCGGGTCCCAGGTGCCTGCCAGTGGTCGAGGGAAGCCCGGGTCCCAGGTGTCAGAGGGAAGCCAGTGCCGGCAGCCAGGGGAAGGGAGGCCTACTCTTGCATGAACTTCGTGCATCGGGCCTCTAGTAGTAATTCAAATAGCATAGTACTGGAATAAAAACAGACATATAGACCAAATGGAACAAAATAGCCCAGAAATAAATCCACACCTATATAGTCAATTAATGTATGACAAAGGAGGAAAAATATATGGGGTAAAGACAGTCTCTCCAATAAATGATGTTGGGAAAATTGGACAGATACATGTAAAAGAATGAAACTAGACCACTTTCTTGCATCATATACAAGAATAAAGTAAAAATGGATTAAAGACTTAATATAACACCTGAAACCATAAAACACCTAGAAGGAAACATAGGCAGTCAAATCTCACATTTCTCTTAGCAATATTTTTTTCTGCTATATCTCATTGGACAAAGGAAACAAAAGAAAAAATAAATTTGACTACATCAAACTAAAATGTTTTTGCACAGCAAAGGAAACCTACAGATTGGAAGAAGATGTTCACCAGTGATACATCTGAAAAGAGGTTAATATTTAACTTATATAAGGAACTCATACAATTTAGTACTGAAAAACGATTCAATTAAAATTTGGGCAGAGGACTTTGAATAGACACTTCTCCAAAGAGGATATACAGATGGCCAATAGAGATATGAAAAGATGCTCAACATCACCATAAGGGAAATTGAAATTGAAAACACAGTATCTCTTCACATCTGTTAGAATGGCTATCATCAATAAATCAACAAACAAGTGTTGGTAAGGATGTGGAGAAAAGGGAACCCTCATGCACTGTTGGTGGGATTGCAAATTGGTGCAGCCACAATGGACAACAGTATAGAGGTTCCTCAAAAAATTAAACGTGACCCAGCAATTACACTTCTGGGTATTTATCCATAGAAATACAAAACACTAATTCAAAAAGATATATTTACAGCAGCCAAAATATGGCAGCAACCTAAGTGTCATCGATAGATGGATAAAAAGAGATGTGGTGCATATATGCAATGTAATATTACTCAGCCAGAAAAAAAAAGGACGACTTGCCATTTGTGACAGGATGGAACTAGAGGGTATTATTTTAAGTGAAATAAGCCAGGCAGAGAAAGACAAATACCATATGATTTCACTTATATTTGGAATGAAAAAAATAAAATAAACAAACAAACAAACTCATAGACACAGAAAATAAATTGATGGTTTCCAGATAGAAAGGTGGGTTGGGAAGATGGGGAAAAGGGTGAAGGGTTAAGAAGTCCAAATTGGTAGTTACCAAGCATTCATGGAGATACAAAGTACAGCATAGGAAATATAGTCAATACTATTGTAATAACCATATCTGGTGCCAGGTGGGTACTAAACTTATCAGGGTTAACACTTCATAAGTTATATACATTTCCAATCACTGTGTTGTACACCTGAAACTAAAATAATGTTGTATGTCAACTGTAATTGAAAAAAAATAGGAAAAGGTAAAAAATAAATAAAACATTCTTCTTCTGAAAAAAAAATTTAAGCAATTTAATCATATATATATATTTATATACTAGAGGCCTGGTGCACAAAAATTTGTGCAATGGGGGGGGGGGGGGGTGAAGGTCCCTCAGCCCGGCCTGTGCCCTCTCACAGTCTAGGACCCCTCGGGGGATGACCATCTGCTGGCTGAGGCCTGCTCCCCAGGGGATTGGGCCTAAGCTGCCAATCAGACATCCCTCTGGCAGCCCGGCAGCCATCGGGGGATGTCCACTTGCCAGCGGGGAGCAGGCCTAAGCTGCAATCGGACATCCTTAGTGCTGCTGAGTAGGTGGGAGAGGTTCCCACCACCACCACTGTGCTGGCAGCCGTCAGCCTGGCTTGTGGCTGAGCAGAGCTCCTCCATGTGGGAGCGCACTGACCACCAGAGGGCAGCTCCTGCATTGAGCGTCCTACCCCCTGGTGGTCAGTGTGTGTCATAGTGACCAGTCATTCCCAGTGATTCTGCTGTTAGGGTCAGTTTGCATATTACCCTTTTATTATATAGGATAGAGGCCTGGTGAATGGGTGGGGGCCAGCTGGTTTGCCCTGAATGTTGTCCCGGATCAGGGTGGGGGTCCCGCTTGGGTGCCTGGCCAGCCTGGATGAGGGGCTGATAGCTGTTTTCAGGCTGCCTGCACCCCCTTCAGGGTGGGGGTCCCCACTGGGGTGCCTGGCCAGCCTGGATGAGGGGATTATGGCTGTTTTCAGGCTGCCCGCACCCCCTTCAGGGTGAGAGTCCCCACTGGGGTGCCTGGCCAGCCTGGATGAGGGGCTGAGGGCTGTTTTCAGGCGGGCCAAGCCTGCAACTGAAGCTCCCAGTCTCTCCTTTTTTTCTTTTTTTTTATTCTGGGATTGATTTACCTTCTGTAATTGAAACATTGTTGTGGCTCCAGCTCTGATGCCGGCTGGCTGAAAGCAGGTACCAGGGGTTTGTTTAGCTTCTATAATTACAACATTGTTGCTTAGAGTGCAGCTCAGAGCTGGGTTGCGGCAGGTGCAGAACCTTGGCTTCCTCCATCACTGGAGCAAGCAAGCCTCCTATTCACTTCAGCTGCCTGGCTGCCGGCTGCCATCTTGGTTGGCAGTTAATTTGCATATCGCCCTGATTAGCCAATGGGAAGCGTAGTGGAGGTATGGTTAATTACCATGTTTGTCTATTATTAGATAGGATATATATATATATCCTTTGTTAACATATGAATGTTCAAACAAATAATCAACAACACCCAGTGTTTAAATGAGGTGGTAGAAATTTCAATAATTCATATTAAAATTTTCTGGTAAATCTAGAAAATGCAATTATGTATCCAAATTACCATACTATTTATTCAAAAACAGGAATTACTAGTGACTTTAGTTTAGCCACAAAAGATTATAGTCAAACCTCAGTTCTCAAATGTCTCCCATTTCTAACAATTTGGTTCTCAACCAAGTTGTTCACAGAAAAATGCCTCGGTTGTTGAATAAACTTTGGTTCTTGACCCAACAACCTTTTCATGCTGATACTTATATGATCAGTCATGTGTCTCTCAGGTGACAAAGGAGAAAAATGGGAGAGTATGAGTCAATTTACCACTAAACCTCACATTGTTAACATCTCAGGAAATTGTGCTGTGAATATTTTTGTGGGTTTTTGGTTTTTATTGCCTTTGTTGCTGCTCATTATTATTATTAAATATGTACATTAAGTCATCATGGGTCCTAAGAAGATTAGCAATAGCAGCAAAGTGAAAAGGAAAGCTGTGAGAACAATGATAGAGCTTTAAAGAGAAATAACTGCAAAGTATGATAGAAGTGTCAAATCTGGCTACTGAGAATAGCATGGCAAAATCAAACATTAGCACAATTTTAAAACATAAAGAAGCCATCAAGAGTGCTGATGTTGCTAAGGGTGTGAAAGTGCTCGCTAAACAAGGATCACAGGTAACTGAGAAAGGTTAAAACAGGGAATTATTATTTCTAATGGGAAAAATAATTGTGTTTTCAAACAAATTGCTTCTTGAACAGCCTTCCCAGAATATATTAAGTTTAAGAACTGAGGTTCCACAGTATTTCCTGGGTTGATTCATTCTTATATTAAAATATCAGAATCCAATGTAGATCTAAGCTGACCAGAAGCTATATCGTTCAGGCCTATATATATATATATATGTATATATATATATATATATATATATATATAAATACTAGAGGCCCGGTGCACAAAAATTTGTGCACTCGGGTGGGGGGGGGGGGGGGGTCCCTCAGCCCGGCCTGTGCCCTCTCACAGTCTGGGACCCCTCGGGAGATAACGACCTGCTGGCTTAGGCCTCCTCCCGGGTGGCAGAGGGCAGGCCCAATCCCTAGGTGCAGCCCCTGGTCAGGCTCAGAGCAGGGCCGATTGGGGAGTTGGGGCACCGTCCCCTGTCATGCACAGAGCAGGGCGGATCAGGGGGTTGGGGCGCCACGCTCTATCACCCACAGAGCAGGGTCGATCAGGGGGTTGGGGCGCCGCCACTGTCACACTCAGGGCAGGGCCAATGGGGAGGTTATGGCTCTACCCCCGTCACACACAGAGCAGGGCCCGTGTGTGTGTGTGTGTGTGGGGGGGGGGGGGGGGTTGGGGCGCCGCCCCCTGTCACACACAGAGCCGCAGGGCAATCAGGGGGTTTGGGCACTGCCCCCTGTCACGCTGATCCCGGTGCTGGGAGGCATATTACCCTTTTACTATATAGGATAGAGGCCTGGTGCATGGGTAGGGGCTGGCTGGTTTGCCCTGAAGGGTGTCCTGGATCAGGTTGGGGGTCCCGCTTGGGTGCCTGGCCAGCCTGGATGAGGGGATGATGGCTGTTTGCAGCTGGTCACACACCCTTCAGGATGGGGGTCCCCACTGGGGTGCCTGGTCAGTCTGGGTGAGGGGCTGAGAGCTGTCTTCAGGCTGGTGGGTGACTGAAGCTCCCAACTGCTCCTTTTTTTCTTTTCTTTTTTTATTCTGGGCCAAGGCCTCTGCTGCTGAAAGCAAGTATCTGGTTTGTTTCGGTTCTATAATCGAAACACTGTATCATCTCCAGCTCTGAGATCCCGGCCGGCTGAAAGCTGGTTTCTGGGGTTTTGTTTAGCTTCTATATTTGTTACAATGTTTCAAACTGCCAGCTCAGAGGCCGGCAAGGCAGGCGGAGGAACGTTGGAGTCCTCCTTCACTGAAGCAAGCAAGCCTCATGTTCGCTTCCAGCTGCCTGGCTGCCGGCTGCCATCTTGGCTGGCAGTTAATTTGCATATCACACTGATTAGCCAATGGGAAGGGTAGTGGTCGTACGCTAATTACCATGTTTCTCTTTTATTAGATAGGATATATATATATATATATACACACACACACACACACATATATATATATATCTGTGCTATATTTCATCACATTAATTTATCTCTCTTTTGTAGGTAAGCACATGTGTACTGGGAACACATTTGGTGATTACTTTTGTGGCAACCTTTTGTACAGACTGTAACTTTTGGAAAGTAATATAGCCTAATATGTAAACTGCTAGTTTGATTGAAAATAAAAGTGGCATTTATATATTTTTTCATATTAATTATTAAAAATTTTGAGATCCAGGAATGGTATCTGGCAGTGACTCAGTTCTCAATTTTGTCTGGTGAATTATTCAAAGGAAGCTGTTACATGCCCTTACCAGGCATGAGTGTTCTTAAAATATGTCCTAGGGCCTAATTGTTAAACCATTTTGCTCTAAGAGCTATTGTTTAGTTAAACATATGGCCTTGCCAAAAAAAACAGACTGATGGCATTTCAGAACTGAACCCAAATCTCTTCATAAAATGAAAATAATGGAACCTTAAACCATAAAAATTCAATATTCCTCAACAGAACTGTGTCTTTTAAAATGGGCATAAGGCAAGGGTTTCAAGTAGGGTGGGCAATGGAGTTCGAGGTAGAATGAAAGGAAGCTGTTTCCTCTAATTAGGGTTTGACTATAGAGGCTCGTTGTCTCCTAGTCACCTAATTAGATTTGGGCATCATATTTGACTCCAACAACTTCTTCCTTTCAGGTATCTCCAAGAGACAAGAACTTAAAAGGAATCTTGTTTTTTGCAGGAAACCTTAAAATAATGCTTTCTCTTCCTCTCCCACTCCCCCCACCCTCACCACTCCCCCCACCCCCCCCCCCCACCCCCGAATCCATTTTAAAACTCTAGCTACTGGACAAAAATATTTTAAAAGCTCCAGATAATGCCTCCTTACAATTATCATCAATATTCTCCATGTTCTCACAGATCTACATTATTATACATTTCATATTTAAAATCTATTTTTTAAGCATTAAGCATTTATGTGTTGTTTTTAATTGATTTCAGAAAGAGTAAGGGAGAGGGAGAGAGAGACACAAACATCAATGATGAGAGAGAATCGTCAATTGGCTGCCTCTTGCACAGCCCCAGCTGGGGATCGATCTCACAACCCAAGCATGTGCCCTGCCTGGGAATCGAGCCCCAACCTCCTGGTTCATGGGTCGACACTCAACCCCTGAGCCTCACTGGCTGGACTGAAATCTAATTTTTAAGAAGTATTTTGATAATAGAATTGGAAGCCAAATTTCTGGGTTATATCTTCAGGGCAACCTATTTGTTTTAATTTTTTATAACAGCCTTCTGAATTCTTTCTTTCCCTTGTATCAGACACAAATACTTGACCCTCTCAATACAGAACCAAATAGTTACCTAATAAAGTAAACAGGTGCCTCTCCAGTCAGAAAAAAATGGCATTTTCTTTGGAGGGTCTCATCATGCCTTCTCTCCTTTCCTTAATGACCTAACAAGAGCCATCTGATGATGGTGAGTGCTGTGACTGACTCCCCACACCTGTGGCCTGCCCAGAGCATGAGGCCAATTTGGTTGTGATAATAAATAAAAACTTGTCATACTGTTATAGGATGTTTGGCAAGGATAAGAATTAAGGCACCTTTATAACTCCTGAAGGAATCTGGTGGTATTTCTAACATGACCTCACACATCATTCTGTCCTGCCTGACCTTCCTTGTACCCCCTCCTGAATTATAGCCTCATCCGTTACCCACTCCTCCTCCCACTGCCTCTCCCCAAAATAAAAAATTGCTGACCTAAAGAAAACAAATCTGATTTTTTAAACTCTTTATAAGAATGTCAGTTAAAATGTCCTGGGAGTCACTTCATAAGTTTTCTGCAGAACAGTTACTGCCTCCATTGATTAAATGGTATGTCTCAGTTTATGAAATGAATACTGAAGGTCTCTTCGAGATGAAAGGACTCATCATGAAGTGTCCAGCTTCCTTCCTCAATAACTTCTGGGGTCCCTAGATGTTGTAGGAAACACGCATGTACCATGTTCACCAATTTAGCACCCACTTTCTCAATGATTAGTTCCTTCATCCTGCCAGTCCCTGGGGAGTTGCCTCTCAGGCACTTCCTCATGAATCACCCAGAAAGGGAGTTTTTTAATATGTTATAATAGCTTTTCTTACACTCTCCAGAAAAGCTTACCAGTTTCTGTCTGATGAGCCACAGAACATACATAAGGACAGGCCTACTCCAAAGACCAGTTAAGCACGAAGATATCAGTGGCACATGGGAATGGCAGCAATGCCTGTGGAGACCAGATGCCCAGTTCACATAGGATCACTACATCTAGGATTACCATCCTTTGGCCATGCCCGACACAGCGCGAGGAGGGCAAAGTTTGATTTTGATCAGACACACTGTTCCTGAGAAGCTGGGCTTTTGCTTTCCTTGTGTTTTCTCTTCCTCTATACCTGAGCCTCCCCTGCATTCTTTACACTTGGAGTGCGGGTGAATTTCCCGCCAAAATATAAGATGGCTCTGTCTTTTGGTTTTGTTCCATCCACCAAAAGGGTGGATTACAAACAAATATTTGGTAATACGCAGTTACAATCGGCCCGAGTTTACACGTTTCCCGCACTCCACCGCAAATCTATATGAACCGAGTTAAGACCGCTCCCGCGGAGTACGCGCAATTCACGCGAGCCGACTTAACTCGTTTCCTGCACTCCAAGTGTTTAAATGGCTGGCAGCAGCAAGGGTTATCTCCAGAAGGATCTGCATTTTCACTTACATCTGACCTATAAGGGTTGAAGGTCTATAAGTGAAAATTGAGAAGCAACAAACTGAGGGAATCTATGCCCAATTATTCAACTGAACCCTGAATCACACCTTCCCCTTGTTCCTTTAGTCTGAACACCAAGCACTCTGTCTTCAAGCAGAGCTACTTTGCCCTTTAAAGCTGAGGTCAAAGCATGGACCAAAGTCCCTTTCTTCCTTCTTCCCTTGTGGAGTTGAGACAAGATGGGACTTCCAAAAGATCTTAAAAAGTTTTGAGTACAAAATGAAGGGAAAGATAGAGGCAGCAAGAAATATGAAGGCACCTAAGCTCATACACAACAGTTCTCATCCTCCACAGGCAACATGCCCCTCACATTCTAAGGAGGAGCTGGTAGGACAGCAGAGGATAAAGGGTCTAACGGCCCATTCCCGAGGAGCAGCCAGGCCCTCTCACAGCTTCCGGCATCCTACAGAGTAGAGCAGCAGCCATTGAGAGTCCCAGAATTCAATCTCACTTTTCCATGAAGATTATCTGGGCTGCTTTCCCAAACCTCAGAAACCAGCCACCAGGCCTCACCTGAACTCTGTACTGTTGTCAGAAAACACCGGATGAGAGTCAGTTGGACCCTGGGTTTGATGTCCTTAGTGACTTCGGTAAGTGGTTCCTTAACTGTAAGCTGCACAATGCTGAACAGCAACCACCTTCAGAAGTCACCTCCCCAGTGGCTCAGTGCGCCGACTGAGGGTGTTGGTCGGGGCAGAGACCACAGGCAGCACAGGGAGTTAGGTGAAGGCAGAATAAGGAACATTTGCTGGAAGAGAGGCCCCGATGGTGAGGGCTGGCAGCAATACAGATGCACAGCACCTCCGACTACGCTGAGGGAAGGAGGGAGAGAGGGAGGACTTAAAAGATTTATATGAAAAAGACATTGAGCTTATTCTCCAGAGGACAGATGCAGGGCTAACAGTATATATGGGAAAGCACTTTAACTTCAGAGCTAGCTGCCCAGTGATGAGAGACTCTTCCTCAAAGTTATGAAGTCATGAGTCTTAGAATCTGAGCAAGCTCTTATGAAGGACATGCAAAGTCATCGAACTCAAGTCCCTTATTCTCCATCGGAGGGGTGATGCAACTCCCCTCCCCCACGGGGGCCCATGCTCCCGGGCCCTTTGGCCTCCCTCCCTCATCACACAGCCTCTCTCACCACGTTGCCTTAGCGAGCAGAGGCCAGTCTCTGTTTGATCAGGAGATGATGAAGAAATCTATTCCCCTGGTAGAAGGTTGGCATATGTGAGCGCTGAAGGACTTTATCACTCTTAGAATCCGTGCTCTGTGATTTTATGGAAACATATGTGGGCACCTCACCTTGGGGATTATCACCTTCAAGCCATCACATACTCTACTTGCTTATCTTGTTGATGGACATCATAACTTCCTTGGTTTTTTCATGTACCTGCACCAGGTCTTGCAACTGAAATAAATCGGCCCTATTCTGGAAGGATGTGGTCTGGAAAGGCTGAAGCCCAGTGGGAAGAACACCTGCTAGGGATCTGGTGTGTTCCCTCAGTCTGAGAGAGAGCAGCTCCTGGCCAGCATGTGGAAATCAGTAATGAAAACACTCACTGACGTGGGTTACACACGTACACACCAGGCACCATTCTCAGGACGTTTGTGTCTTATTTCACTTTGTGTGTATAACAACCCCGTGAAGGGGGATTGCTATTGGAGTCATTTTACCAGAAAAGACACCAGTGAGTGCATAAGTGAAATCATTCACCCATGGGCACACAGCCAGCAAGGAGTGACCTCGGGATTAAAATGCAGGCGTTCCAAAACTCTAGACCAGGGATCTTACACTTCGCTGTCTCCCTGCACAGTTCTAAACTGCCTCCTGGAAAGCACGGGGGTGAGGATCAAGCACTTTGCCGGCCCCCTGCTTTTGCAGGCAGTTTCATAGTTGCCTTTATAGATGACCCACCTCTGAGCTGCATTAGTTTATTACAAAATGTTATGATTACCCCGAATCCCCAATACCAAGATGTAAATGGACACATTTTATAAAATATTTTAATTGGAATTGCTGTCATCACTGCTTCTCTTTGAGTACGGTATTGTCAAGTAATCACGCATGTAAAGTTAAGGTGAATAAATTTAAACATGAACATTTGAGAGTTGGTCAAAATGACCCACAGTTGACAGGACTGAGGGCCCTGTGAGACTGGCCATCCTTCCATGCCCTGCTCCCACGAGCAACGCTCCTCCTGCACAGATGAACAGCTTGTCAAGGCCTCTGTGTTTTGAAGGCCCAGGGGGTTTCTGTAAGTATGGTGTGTACAAGAGTTGAGTTCTTCCCAAGCCATTAGCCTCTCTGCAAAATAACAATGTTTATCTTTTTTTCCCCCTTGGCTTTCTTTTCTCTCCCCTTTCCTTCTTTCAGAATTTAGGCAGAAACAGAAGCACATACACAAGTTGTAACTTTGAGAAGATTTATTTTTTTTGCCAAAACAATCACTTTGTTTAAAATAGACCTTTGAAATATCTAGAAATTTGAATGCATTTGAAGTGTGTGTATGTGTTCAACAAATTCAGAACGTGTGAGTTTTTGACTAGTTCATTCATCAAGGTCACACCTTTGATTAGTAGTAAGCTGTGCATCTTGAAATGACATATTTGGAGGAATTTCTGAATTTCATCATTTGGATAAGAGGCAATTAATGTTCCAAATATAGAAACTAAGAGACTTATTGTGGATAAATTGAACTTGATATTGGCCTCCCAGGGGTATGCTTTTCCCATTCCACAACTAGCAGTACTGACCAATAAATAATTAAATTTTTAAGACAAATATACAGCAAATCTGTCTGTTGCTCCATTCCAGTGTGAGGTTTCTCTCTGTCCATCCTTTTTGTTCCCACAGTTTAATTCTTCTAAAGCTAAATGTTGCTGACGTTATCCTTAGCACATGTATCCATTATCTAATTTGCTATTATTTACAAAGAAAAAGGACAATGTTTTGTTAACTATATCAGTGTCCTGTATGATGCATAGTATAAAGCTCAATAAAACGTACTATGTTGAAAATAATTAATGAAAAATCTGTTCAGTGAACAAAGCCCAAAGAATCCATTAGAGAATGATCTAAGTTTATTCTTGGACAACTCTTAGCCTTTCACATAAGTCCATATAATGTATATAAAATAGTGATTATATGCAAGATCCTGTCATAAGCTGTTCAGATGTCAATCCTTAACATAAACCCATTCATTCAATAATGCCAGGGACTATGCGAAACACCGGGGATCTAAAGCTCAGCAAATATAGTCCCTGCCCTTGAAGGTTATAATCCACCAGGGAAGATAAGCACAGAATAAGTGTGCGTGGTGTGTAGGAAGTACAGGTTTTAGGAGGACAACAGAATGGCATGGTTAGGGAAGCTCTCCTGGATAGAACTTAAGCTGAAGCAGAGAGGATGGGCAAGAATAGGCAGGCAGAGAAAGTGCCAGGTAGAGAGAACAACAGGTACAGAGGCTTTGAAGAGGGTATCAGCATGAAATTTTCATTTGGAGGAACAACACAGGACTGAGGTTGAGAGGAAGCTAATCAAGCTAGCATACTGCTTCCTCTGCAACACACAGACTCATATTTTTCTCAAACTGTTGGAAATCTTTTTAAAATTTGACAAGTTGTATAAATTTTGTTGAGCCAACTACAAAAGGCAAATAATGGAAAACTTCTCATGGTATCATACATCCTTAAGTTTTGTTTCATCTTCAGAAAAAAAATATATAATTAAATTATTAATATAATTTTTTAGTTTTACATGCATCCAGATTTCTCTATTTAAGATATTCTAAGGTAAACATCTGTTATTATGCTAATTATGGCAAAAATTAGTCTGCACTAAAGTATCTTGCTACTTAAGGCAAGCACATCACTTGACATATTTTCATTATGTGTGTTCATGTGATTATTTTAGAAAATAACCACAGAGTTTGAGATTCCGTCTGTCACTAATTCTTAACTTTACTGGTACAAAATGCCAATAGATCACCCACATCACTGTGGGGCATACATTCTTTAGAAATGATGCAGCGGGGGGGGGGGGGGGGGGGGGGGGGGGGAAGAATATGTAAAAATTACAATAGTGTCTGATTTTTCAGAGAACTCTTTGTGTTTTTTTTCCATGCATACTTTTCTGACAAATAGTAAGAGTGGTGTTTTGTCTAGGATCCATGCAGGCAAATTTGTATTCACTAGGGAGCTTCTCAGAGTCAGTAATTTTCAAACAAAAGAGCAAAAATGCATAGATCAGGCAACTAATTTATGCTACATCAATTTTACACACCAAGCATACATGAAACTTTAATATGATCTCACCAAAGTCAAATAAGCCTAAGAGAGGCTACCAAAACAGGCCTGGCCCTTTTATCTTTACAAACTATGTCACGCTGCCTTTGCAAACACAGTGTATTCTGAAAGGGCAGGGCAGCCCTGCTTCTAAATGCATGTCCTACCAGACAGCAAAGAGCCACAAAAGACGCTCAGAGCAAAGCGTCTGGGAAACCAAGTTGATTAATGTGTAGCCTTATTTCACTTCAGGGGTAAAGGACTGGAGGGAAAAAAAAGACCATAAGCTCATTTGACAACTATAAAGGTCACAAAGGAAATGATGGTAGATAACCTGTAGTTGCCAGGGGGTCAGAGACCCAGTACTCAGGAATCTGCGACAGAAGCCACGGGAATGAGGTGCCAGGTAGGCTGCCAACCATCTGAGGGTTCAGGCCACGTGAAAAGGGCAGTGAAAACATTAGCTCCTAGAACCCCAAGTTCTGGTTCAGGGCCCTCTTCTCCAATCAGTGAAATGAGCATGTTCCCTGGCAGAGGAACCTGGGCTCCTGGCTCAGAGGACTCTAGGTCTCAATATGTCCAAGGTAGTGCACGTGCCTGACCTTAAGCTTCTGATTGCCAAGGCATCCACATCAAAGACATCCATTCCAAATAAACAGATTGCCTGTTTCGCAATTAGATAAAAAAGCCAGGCAGCCCCACCCATGAAGTTCCCTTTTAGAAAGCCCTGGGTAACCTTGATAACTGACAACTTGGGTGATCCCATTTCTCTCTACACCTTAATTCCCACTCACATGCTTTAAATGTTCCAAAAAACAGGGTGAACCCATGAAATCCTAGACACCCCACCCTCAGATGCTAATAAAAGCAGAGCCCCAGGTCATGTTCCCTCCCTCTCTCCACCTATGACTTCATTTCGTGGCCCTCTGGTCCAGTCGGCTTTGGATATTGTTCCTCAAAATTCCCTGACAGCTTTTGTTCATTTTTTTGCTGATGTGCATCCTGCAACCACAAGGGCCAGCCTCCCACAATGTTGGCCCCAGTGGCAGATGGTGGGGAATGTCCGTGGGTGCTCGCTTGAAGTTACAGGGCAGTGTATCAGGCCATTTCTAGTTTTAAAAAATATATATCACTACCATTAGGCTGGGGCTGAACAGGACAGTCAGATATCTCCTATTCTTCTGTTCTCACTGGCTCAGAAGTCACCCTAGTACAGGCCCGTAGGTCCAATGGGATGTAGACATTACAGTGCTAGGCCATCACCATCATTTCTTATTGTAGAGCAAGGATGTGGGCAGAACCACAGACATTGAAGACTTGGGCAGGTGCTCCTATTGGTTTGCTTCAGGGAAAACTCCAGGCAAAGGACCTGTCTTTAAAGATCATAGGAAGGACATGTAAGGCTTACAGAACTCCTTTTTTATAAACGCTGTCGCATTAGAGTTCTGATTCAGATGGAAATAAAGTGAACAATTTTCAACCACTTACGTCAATGAACTGGAGCATTAGTCTCCCAAAACTGATAGCTCAGAATTACAATGGATACTGGTAGAGATCAAAGCCTCGCCCTCAATTGGTGGGCTCTACCTTTCCCTAAAACCTCTGCAATTCATTCATTCAGTTAAGGGCTATAGGGCTATGGGGCTGTTGGATAACTAACAGCTTCTTCCTAAAAAGTGGAAAGAGCAGAGAGAAGAATTGTGTGATCAGTACAATCACAGGATTGCACTGTGGGACGTGGTGGAGATGGATGGGTGAAGAGGCATCGTCCTGTGTGCACCAGGTATGAAGGCCTGCAGTACTCCTCCCAGGAAGCCTTGAGGAAATAGCCACATTATTTCTCAAGGCTCCTGGAGTCAGATCTGTGGGATGCATATAAACCGCTCACCTATACTCAGGTAACATCTCAGACTCAAGAAGATCAATCATAACAGCAAGCTTGTTCTAGAAGGAGACAACCCTTCTGAAATGTCTGCAGCCTATTCCTGAACAGCACATGTTACACCTCTCGTCTTAAACCTTTTGTTTCCTCTAAATAGGAGACTTGTTGCTGCTGTTTTTATACTTTTAAAATTGCAGTTTCAGCTTCCAGATCACATTCCCACCTGCAATTGTAACAAACCGAATGGTTCTGGTGGAAAATGCTGCTCTGCTTAACTTCTGGCATCCGAGGCACACCCCACTGAGTGTGCTCTGTGTCACACTGAGCGCAAAGACGAACAGTTTCACACCCAGGAGATCAAATTAACTAATGAGGTAAATCTGACATTCATGGGTGAAACACCACAGTGTTTATGGATTCATCTGAAAAGGGCTTTAGAAAAAGTGATGTGAGGGGAAAATGTCCATTCGCAAATCATTATGAACATCTCTTGAGAAATGGCCACTATGTTAGAGAAGACAAGACAATGGAAGCAAATAGACCCAAAGACCCCCGGCTCAACACGAGAGCAGTTAACTCCAGCTCCCCACATCAATCATCTGGAGTGCTCTGAGGTTGGCGTGGGTATAATGCTCCACGCTGCCATTCTCAGCCCAGCCAGGGGGGCGGGGGTGGGGGTGGGGGGTAGCTTTACCAGTTCAGCTGTGGCTTCGTGGTTGCCCTGGGTGGGGAGGTGGGAAGAGTGAAGGGCAGGAAGCCTGAAGGAAAAGAGAGGTGGGGGAAAGATTTTCCTGACCAGGCCTTGGAGTAGCAGCCACCATTTGTGCTCAAGTTCCACTGATGAGAACTGAATCACGTCACTAGGAGGAAAGCTGAGAGCTTTGTCTAGCTGTGTGCCCAAAGGAGGGGCCAACAACAGACAAGCTGACCATCTTCACCACAGCCACTTCTCTGATCCTTTCATATATATTTTCTGCCTTTAAGAATATTATTTACTGGAGACATGCTTTTAAATTTAATATTGTACAGTTAGTTATATGCATGAAGGATGGGTGTGTGTGTGGGGGGAGGGAGGGATGACTCCTGGTCCAGGAAATTGAATAATGATGGTGCCATTGATGAAAATAAAAGAACTGGGAAGTGTGTACAGATGTGTGAGTGCTTTGGGAGGGAGGGATGAGAAAGGTGGAGGGTAGAGCAGTTTTGGCAATGAGGAGAAAATAACAAATAGGCTAGTAGCTAGAAGAGACAACAGTATATAGGTAGATAAATAGATATGTATATAGATATAATCTACATTCATTAATTACAGGAAGCCTGAAATACAGGGGTCCTCTATTATTAAGGTGACAGAGAATTATGTGACAACATGAATTACAGATGTATTTTTATTAAAATAATGTCATGAAGGAAGAATGATTACTAAATACTGACATGTAGGAAAATACTAGTAAGGATAGCATCGATGGGGCTTTATGGTTTATAAAGCAAAACCTACCTTTGGAAATTCAGTTAAAACATTAGAAACCATCAAAAATATTTTCAGGGCAACTTCTAGGGAAATACAAATGTTGGCCTTTTCAGGTCACAGAAAACTCCCTTTGTTATGTCCTGCAGTCAGATAGAATTAATTTTATGTCTATCCTATTTTTTTAAGGCGCATGTCATAAATACAATATAAAGAAACTGAAAAAATACCTGAAATTTCACTAAAGATCCCTACTAAGATTTTGGGAATGAAATGGGGTTTTTTTCTTATTGTTAGACAAAGGACTATCCCGCTCCTTTACTTCTCTCAGCCAGCTGTTGTGATATGCGGTAACACCTCTCAGACCAGCGGAACTTCCTTCACAGTCACACCTGGGGACTTCCTCTGCTATCGGTGGGGAGTGCTCCTTGCCCCCACTGGCTGCCCGTGGAAGTGGGCTTCTTGCAATGTCCAGAGAAAAAGAATTTTCTGAGATTCGCCTGGGAGGATAGATGTGGTAGAAAGTTTTATTTCTATGGAATTACACCCCTGAGTTTTCAAGGTCTCATTCCCCTCTGACCCACCATGGAAGACGTCCAGCTGTAACTTCAATAGGCCTGGAATCAAAGCTGTTGCTCTGAGTGTTTGCTCCATGCTAGGGCACAGTCCAGTCCAGCTTCAGGCTAGCTTAGCTGTGTTTCCTGCCGCAGTCCATCAGCCCATTGCATGTGGGGTCTGCAGAGCCACAGGGCTATTGGGGGAACATGGGCAAATGCAAGGAAGCAGGAGCCAAACCAAAAGAACCTGAGAGCCAAGAGTGCCAAGTGGATGAGCTCCTTTGTCGAGGGGGTTATGTGTACCCAATTTTTTTGTGGGCTTGCATTGGCCCTGCCCCCTCTGGCCAATGATCTCTGTTCCCAGGTTTGACTGACAGGCGTCTTCCCTATGTCATCCTGACTTTACTGCACAGGCATCTATCTCCCCTTTGTTGGGCCCTCTTCCCCCAGTGATCTGTGGGGAATGGGCTGATGGTGCCCCGGGGAGTGTAAAACTGCAGCTTCCTGGTGAAGGTGCCAAAATGGCCATGTTTATCATGTCTGGCCTTCCTTTTGCTCCTTTCCTATTAATAATAACTAGCCCATTAAAATGGCATCACTCTCACTTCTCCATGAAAACATACAAGATGCCCAAACCAAGCAGCCTCACTTGGTGTCCAGCCTCCACAGGCTCTCTGAGTTTTGTGCTCACTCTCCCCTCACTTTTCTTTGTGTTTTTCATATATATGAATATAGGCAACACTTAAACAATCTATATGTAACACTTAAACAATGCATTTTAGTCTTACTTCACCCCCACCTTTTCTCATTTATTTATTTTTTCTATAGGTTTAGAGGTTATACTCTATTCTTTTAGTAGTTTCCCCAGCTGTTTTGATAGTTTAACTTTAAAAGTATAAAAATTTAATTACTTTTATTATTCTTTGTAATTAAAAATCTTTTTTTTTTCCTTCCCATGTAGGGAAAAACCTAGGTCTTGCCTACTATTTTTTTCCTGTGTGTCTCCTTCACTGACACAGAACACTTCACTTGTGACACTCCTGGTCATGCAATGTGTGGTGTTTTCCCCACAACAACAATCAAGTCACAGACATCCGCTGGGTGTCCTACAATGTAACTCAATTCTAGCACTACTTATCCACAGATAGTGTCAGACCTCACAGGTTAAGGGCTCAGTCCCACAAGACTGCTCTCCCACTCCCAACATGCACACACACACACACACACACACACACACACACACACACACACTTTAGATGCCATCTGCAAGACCAGGTTATCACTTTGCTTCTGACCTGCTATAAATCAGATGTTTAAAGGGCCCCTCCTCTGTGTTTGATTAATTTGCTAGAGCAGCTCACAGAACTCAGGGAAACACTTACTTGAGTTAACCATGTAGTAAAGGATACGGTAAAGGATACAGATGAAGAGACACACAGACAGGGCAAGATCTGAGAGGTCCTGAGCACAGGACCTGCTTGTTCCCATGAGTTGGGGAACATCACTCTCCTGGTGTGAATTGTGTGAGCCACCTGAAGGCTCTTCAAAACCCCAACTACTAGGATTTCATATGGAGGTTTCCTCACATAGGAATGATCAGCCATTCACTTCATTTCCAGCCTCTCTTTCTCCTCTCTCTGGAGATAGGCGATTGGGGCTGAATATTCCAAACTTCTAGTCATGGCTTGGTCTTTCTGGCCATTAGTCCCCATTCAGGAGTCATCCAGAAGTCTACCCAGAGTCAACTCATTAAACAAAGGATGCTTCTAGTGCTCTTACCACTTAGGAATTTACAAGCGTTTTAGAAGCTGCCCTATGTCAGGGACAGGGTCAAAACCAAATAGTAGGACAAGAAATGTTCCTAGTGCTTTTAACAAGGGTTAAAAGAAATTATAAGATTTGGGAGCTCTATTCCAGAAATCAGAGGCAAAGACATATATATATATATATATATATATATTTCTATTATTTCACACTCTTCTAAATAACTAGAGGCCCAGTGCATGAAATTCATACATGGGGGGGTGGGGGGGGGGGGGGATCCCTCATCCCAGCCTGCATCCTCTTGCAATCCGGGACCACTGGCTCTTAACCACTCACCTGCCTGCCTGATTGTCCCTAACCACCACTGCCTGCCTGCCTAATCACCCCTAACCACTCACCTGCCTGCCTGATCACCCCTGACTACCTCTGCCTCAGCCCCCGCCGCGGCAGCTTCATCAGGAGGATGACAGAAATGACATTCGGAAGGTTGTTCGGCTGTCTGGTCTAATTAGCATGTAACGCTTTTATTATTATAGATAGATGCTCCTTAAATACTTTAATATCAAGATCCTTAAAAACTACATGCTTAAGTTGTCCAATATTTTACATCAATTTTTTTAACTCCATGAAATACACATTATTGTCACTGTTTTATGCCACTTTTCCTTTCTATTTATCCTATATTGACCAGTATCTTTGCTAATCATTTATTTCAAACCCTCCTGAAATCATTTTGTATCTATCTTCAGAATTTCCTTTAGTAAGAGTCTATTGGTGGTGAACTCTTTCGATTTTTGTTTAATTGTTCTCTTTATTGAACTCTTATTCTTGAAAGATATATTTTATGTTTGCATGCGCAATGATGACGATATTTCACAAGTTACATTGCTGTCATTGGGACATCAATTTTCAGTCCAACAGCTGTGGGGTTTTTGTTTTTTTTTTAGAGGTAATCTCACTTTTCTTATTGACTGCTTTTAAATTTCTTTAACTTTGGGGTTTTGCAGTTTCACTATGAGCTCTCTAGGCATGACTTTGTTTTCATTTTATTTTTTTAAGATTCATTGAATTTCCTGAACTTGAGCTTTGGTGTCTCTTCACAGTTCTGGAAAATTCTGGCCATTTTCTCACTGAGTATTGTTTCTTTTCTGTTTTATATTTTTTGGAACTCCTATTAGATATGTACAAGACTTTGTCTGTCTTCTATGTCTCTTAACTGTGCTTTTTAAAATTCTATTTAACACTCTACATGATACTCTGGATAATTTCTTCCAATCTATTTTCCAGGATACTAATTTCTCTCCAGCTGTGTCTAATCTTCCATTTACCCCACCCACTGAGTTTTTAATATTAACAATTATATGGTTCATTTTAGAAATCCATTTGCTTCTTTTCCAAGTCGGCTTGGTCGTTTCTGATAGTCTCTTATTTCTTTCTCATATTTCTAAGCATCCCTTGTATTTAGCTACATATCTTAAGTATGTTATTTTATAGTTTGAATCTGATAATTCTGATATCTAAACACTTGGCCAGTTTGTATCTGCTGGCTCTTGCTTCTGGAGTCTTGTTTCCTTTATATTTTACTACGAGCTTATTTTCTTTGGAACTAAGTTACTTGAGGCCTGCTGTTTCCTTCGGGGAACCTGCATGCCCTCTGAGAGGATCTGCACTTGCTTCTGCCAGTTGCCCAGGGCCACTGCCAGACCTGCCGTTTCTTGGTCTAACTACACCAGATAATGAGAACTCTGGCTGCTGAGCCCCACGATGGTTGGCAAAACCTCAGGGAAGGGTATTTCCATTCAGTGGAAATGGATCTGTTCATTCATTGCTAAGGTGGCCACAGGCAATTTTCCTTGCTCTCCATACAAAGGGGCTTAGTGCTTATTCACCCCTACAGTAAAGGTGCAGTCTTCGGGGGCCTACTGCAGGCCCTACTGCAGGCCCTTGTTTCATCGTGTCCCCTCTCCCCCGCACAGCCATGGGGAAAAGATGTGTGTCACCGGGATTGGCTAACACTCGCAGAGGGAAAGTTGTTTCAATTGTCGCTGATCTCACAGGATGCTACTTCAAGTTCACTTTAGACCTCTGCAAACTCCTTAATTTTTCATCCCAGCTTAGCAATACATATAAAGAGCTTTAGAATATTTTATTCAGGATTTTTAGTTGTTTTCAGCAGGAAAAAATGTCAGACTGACTACTCCACAATATTGTCAATAACAAAAGTTTTGTTAGTATTACTTCCTCATATGTCCTCTTTTCTAAAGTATAATTTTGTACTTACATAATAATTAATAATGCATCCTGTATTAGTTTATATTTTTTGACATACTTAGAAAGACCCATACACTTGTTCCAGGATTATAAAAATATTTAAGAATTCATTCTAATATTTTTAACGTCTGACCCCCCCCCCCCCCCGCCCCAATTAAAATCTTTGATTCCTCCATAATGTGTTGTGATGTGAACAATGTGGTTGGGAATCTACCCTTTTTATTTCTTACAAATAGCTGGTCAGTTACCCTAACACCTTTTATTAAAATAATCATTATTTTTTCCTAGTGATTAGAAATTCTACCATTTTCACAAACCAAATTCCTGATTAGTGTTTTCATATCTCCTTGTGGATCTCTGGGCTCCCTATTCTCTTTAACTGGTCTGTCTTCTTTCCTTACACCATTGTCAGTGTGTTTCAATTAGTAAAGTTTGATAATCAATAAAGTTTGTAACATCTGATGACTTGAGAGCTCTTTCATCACTCTTACTTTTATTTTTTCCCCCAAAAAATTTCCTGACTATATTCTTGAATATTTTTCTTTCCAAGGAAATTTAGAAATATTCTACCAAGTTTTCCAATATGCCTGCTGAATTCTTGACACATGGTTATTATCATACCACCCTTTATATAGTTTACAAATGCTACCATTAAAATACGTCTGCGAGTTCCTTCAGGAAGCAGTCAGGAAACAGATGGCACCCTTAAAGGGTTTCACTGAAGAGAGGTTAATAAAGCAACTACGTCAGATACTGTTATAATTAACCTAGTTATTAATAACAGGAAAGGAACACAGAGAAGGCCAACTCTTACAGGCATGTCATTTGGGCATGTTTGCCAGGAAGCTACAACTTTATACGCCCCCAGGGAACTGGGCCAAAGGAAGACAGACACATGGCCAGTAAAGCTGGGGGGACTAGCCAAGGTGCTTGCTGTCAGTCACACCTGGGAACTGGTTATTGGCCAGAATAGGCATGGCCACTGCAAGGGAGTGAAATTGGGGATATTTAATCCCCTGAGCGAAGAAACTTGCTCGCTTGGGCTCTTGTGCAGGTGGTGCTCTTGCTGCAGGGAGAGCACTCCCTTGGCTCCTCTACATTCTCCCACGTGGCCCACACCCATGAGGACCCCACACACAATGGACGAATGGCTGCTGCTAGCCTGATGCTACACTGGACCCGGCTCCAACATGGAACGGAAACTCTGAGACTGGCTTTGCGTCTAGCTCTACGGAAACCCCAGCCACACTTCTGACTGCAATGGAGCTTTAACAACACAGAGATGTAATTCCACGCAAATAAAGTCACTCATACTCCTGTGCAAGCCTCAAAAAATTCGTTTTCTCTAGTCATCGTAAGGACTCCGCCCACCGCACTCCGTGGAGGAAAGGATACCTCAGTTTCCCCATAACAGTCCCAGAGGTGTGAGGGAACCAACAGGGGATGCAGAAACACCCAAGACAAACAGTGGGAAGCCATTAGCGCCCCTGAACCGGCAGGGGCAAAGGGAGAGACCCTGTGCCTGGAGCCCACAGAGGAGCCATGTTGCAGAACACAGCTGCTGCCCAATCCTGGCAGAAGGTACCGGGGAAATGCCAGTATGTCCCCTGACCGCTCACATCCTGTCCTCCGATCCACTGGGGCTTCTTATTAGATGAGTCCAATCTGAGGCCAGAAAACAAACAAACAAAAAACTTCCTAAAGTGCAGCCTCCTGCTGCACAGAGAAAGGCAGAAAATGGATCTGGAGGGGCACGCAGGGAATAAGGAGCGCAGCTCATCTGTGGCCTGGCAGCTTTTGTACGTGCAACACCATAGTGTTGTGAAAATCTGAAATGTATTCACAGAGAAACTCCACTGAAAGTCATTCTAGAGATGTAACAGACTCATTACCCTGTAGCCAGGCGACTTTATGAGAAACGGATGCCCGTTACCTGGGCGGGTAGCAGTGGTTCTTCACTCAGGGTCTGACACGGCCTCGGCTGCAACCCTCCTTGTCAGATGGCAGAGCTGACCTGTTCCCAGCGACAGAGAACAGCAGCGGGCAGATGGCTTGTTCCTTCCCCCTTCCCTCCGCAGGCGCAGCCTCACAGCCCATCTATTACAGGATCATCTCTCATTAGCTCCAACTCTGAGACGCAATTTTCTCCTTCCTGATTGTAACATCCCCAAAGGCCTCAAAGTTTTTATTTTTGCTTCCAAGAAATGCAGAACGGTAAATCTTCCCACAAGGAGCATCCACAGAAACGAACACACAGTCGTTCAAGAGCAGCCGAGAGGGTGCGGAACTCAGCGGGGGTGGACAGACGGACAGACAGGGCCCTTCCGGGAAAGGTGATTGGGGATCGCCACGCTCTCCCTTCCTCCAGTTCCTCCGCTGGGCCAACCACAGGGCTCTGCGGGCAAATACCCCCGACTCAGATAGTGGGAAGTAAAAAACCCCAATGAAATCAGCCGCTGTCCGCCCTCTGCTGAGGGGCATTTTTCCTCGGATTTTATCTAAGGCCAAGAAGAAGAAAGAACAATTAACCTTAACAAAAAAACACACAAAGTGCATATGTACTTAGTTGCCATTCTTTCCACATTATAAACACTACTTAGTTATCAGGGTAACCTTTACAAAATAAAGCATTTTGCAAATACCTTTATATTAAATATGATTGAAGTATATTTAACTTTCCCCAAACATTAACACATTTTATCCTGATAATGGCATTTCTATAAAAAAATAAATTTAACAGTATGTGATGGCTTATTTAAAGACACTTTTATTTTATCAGCAAATTAAAGTCTCTATTTTACTCCCCCCCGCTCCCCCCCCCCACTCCCCCACCAAAAAAAAGAGAAGAAGGATTCCGGGCCTTTGTTCTGAAGGACAGATACAACCCACGCCTCCTGGGATCGAGGGCAGCTAGGAATGCAGAGTGAACACACAGCCTTCAACCCAGCGACAGCCTCGTGCTGCGCGGAACTCAGCCCTTCGCATTATCCATAGTCATCTCGGGTATTATACGCCAACGGGGCGGGATTAACCACAAGCCACTGTTTTCCATAGAAATAACTGGCCTTCAGTCCTGATAATGTGCTTTGGCATCAGGGCATCAAAGCAAATGCAGAGGATGCCCTGCGCTGGCCCTGGCTGCTCTGATAAATCACCCATCAACAGAGCCTCAGAGAGAGGCTGGAGCAAATGAAGAGATTATTGAATTTTTCAGGTCATTTGAAATATGCGGGCCTGCCTAGGAGAGCGAAAGCAAAGAGGCCCTTTTTCTGTCCCGCTCTTGGCGATGCAGCTTCTTGAACAGAACAGGACGGCGCCAACCCCAAGGCCAGGCTCACTCTGGCTGATTTAGTTAATGCACCATGTTGTGGATGTATTTTTAAAAAATAACTCCAGAAACATTTGCTTTTGGTTTGCTGTCAGGAAATGGATTTGTTGGAGCCCGATTTCGCCTTTCCTTCCTGAACTCGGCCTCCTGTGGTCTCTGCTGCCCTGGTCACGTGCAGATGGTCCCTTCTTCCACTTGCTCACTGTCTAATGAAGATGGCCCCAAGGTTTGTTCTCGGGCACCATGCCTTCCCTCTCCACTCCCTCAGCCTTCCACTCTGCATCCACAACACAAATCCTTCTTTTGAACCCCAATTTTTCTCCTGTCTTTTGGACACCCCACTCTATGTCCTCCTGATTCCTTGAACTGCACATGTGGCAATTCATTTGACCATTTACCTTAACATCAAAGCTACTCCTCCTCCTAACATCCCATTTCTCCTTTACTAGCTCTACAGAATTTTCTAGTACCCAGATAAAAACAACAGAGCTATCTTCAAAATCTGCTCATCTCTTCACTTTCAATCTTTTCAGGTGAGACTCTTGTCTCTTACCTAGACTATTACAATAGGCTCCTCATGATCCTCTCCATGCCTCAATCTCTTCTGACTTAGTTCTTCAGAGGGTGCTGCCAGGTTAGTCATACTAAAAACATCACTTTAATCAATACCTTCTTTTTCCAGTACCTTGCGTGACTCCCTATTACTCCTCTAGGAAGTTATCAACTCCACAGCTTAGCCTTAAGGGTGAGGCATCAATTAATTCTAGTCTTCTCATTATTCCCTGGGCCAGGACCAGGTACCTACAACCCCTGATTTAAATTCGGGCCATCACCTGTTTTTGTAAATGAAGTTTTGTGAGAACACAACCATACCCACTTGTTCGCATATTGTCTGTCAGCTTTCACACTACAGTGGCAAGGCTCAGTAGTTACAACAGAGACCACATGGCCCACAAAGCCTAAAACATTTATTATTCAGCCCTGCATGGGAAAAGTTGACTGATCCTGCCCTAGACACATTCTTATTGTGTTAAAACTAAACTCTATTACTTGCCACTTTCCCAACAGTAAGCCCCAAACTTCACACTTATATATTCTTCACTCTCCTGAAATGATTTTCCTGCCTCATGTCTATAATTCCTTCAAAAGTCCGCTTCCTCAGGAAAACTTTGATCCAATTGCTTTCATTCCTTCATCATTGATTGAACATCTCTAATCCAGGCTCTATGATAGGCCATGTGGGCATTGTGAGAAGTAATGGCCCTAATGAAGCTTGCCATCAAATGGCAAAGATCCACATGGAATAAATAACCACACTCCCAGGTGTGTGTGTGCAAATTGTAATAAATGTGGGATGAAGAAAAGTAAAGGTGCTGCAGGAGAATATGAAAAGGGCATATTTAAGTGAGAGAATCAGGAGAGGCCTCTTTGAGACAGAGACTTAAATGATGAGCAAAGAATTGGGGTCAGAGCATTCCAGGCTCAGAGAATAACTGGCGAGATGGCCTGGGGTAGAACAGAGCTCGGCGTGACTGAGGAATTGAATGTGGGCTAATGTGGCTGGTGCCTGTACAGAACACACAGCGGCTCGAGTATATGGCATGGGTGAGAGGCAGGCCTGGGCCTGATCAGGAGGTGCTTTGAAGACCATACTAGGAGTTGAATTTTTTTCCCTTTTTCATGAAAAACTATTGTATAGTTTTCTGAGCATGGGAGAATATGCTCAGATTTTTCTTTAACTCATTTTGGCTGCTGCGTAGACAAGACTGGAGAGAATGACAAAGTATACCCTGTGTCATATAACTCCCGCTGCATTTTGTTAATCCTCTTTTATGACCTCCATTGCATTTTACTTTGTATTATGCTTATTTGCATAATACAGTGCATGGTAGTTCTGTGTGAACATGTCTTGTTGCCCTTCTAGGTGGTAATGTATGGACTCTCTTATTCATCTTAGAATCTTCTGCACTATCCACTACACAGCACATGACACAGTAAAGAATTAATGAATTAAGTTGAATTACTAGTCCAAATGGCTCTGAATTCACAAACTTCCACATTTCTCTGGCCCATAATGTTTAGGCTCAGCTCTTTTCATTAGTCTCATTGGAGAGGAATTGACTTTCCCCTAGGTATCTCCTTAGGCAGAAGCAGGGCTGATGGGGAAAGTTATAGGGAGCTGATTTGGGCAGAATATTGTGCAACATAAGACTATCTTTTATGAAATTAGAGTTTAGGCAAAATGGAATCACCCTGTGAAGGAGGAGTTGCTAATCATTACAAGAGTGATCTGTGATCATACGCTGTTGTCCACAGACACCATGGATGATGTAGTGGGTTGAAGGGTGGCTCCCTCCCAAAAAAATGTCCAGGTCCTAAACTCAAGAACCTGTGAGTCTGACCTCATCTAGAAAAATGGATCTCAAGATAAGATCATCTTGTATTACCTGCATGAGCCCTAAATTTAATGAGAACTGCCATTCTAAAGATGAAGAATTAAAAGACACCAATGCAGTGGAGAAGGCCATTTGAAGACCGAGCAGAGATTGGAACTATGCTGCCAAAAACCCAGGAATCCCCAGAGCCACTAAAGATGCCAGGAAGCATTCTCCCAGAGACTGTGGAGGGAGTCTGACCCTGCAGACACCTTAATTTTGGACTTCTGGCTCCAGAACTATCAGAAAATAAATTTCTGTGGTCTTCAAGTTTGTGATAATTTGTTATAGCAGCAATAGGAAACTGATACAGATGGGATTCCAGTATGTGAAAATTAGTTTGCCTAGATTCATGATTTTCAATAATATTTTTTCAAGTTTTAGATTCTTTAGTTCAAATGGAATAATACTGGTAAAACAAGAGGTTAAACACATAGGAATTACCTCTGCTTTGGTGGAAAGAAATGGCTGGAGTCCTACCTTCTTGCCTTTTCTTCACCCTGAAGGTCTGTACAAAGCTAGATGACTTAGAAGTTCTAATTCAACTCTAATTTGGTAGCTTGACATTTTATATGACAAGGGAAGACAGAAGTCCAGAAAATATGGATGTGTTAGGTTGGGATCCCTGGAAGTGGACTCTAAGCAGGGAGTGGAGAAGTGAGACAGGGAATTGGAGAAAACCAATATAGGGTGCATCAGTGGGCAGGTGACTTTTGTGGGTGACTTGGTTAAATCCTGTAAGGGCCTCTGGGAGATGGTATAGAATGTGCCTCTGAAATGTTCTTGCTGAGAGGCAAGGAAGGTGGAATACCAATCCACTCATTTCAATTCATCACTGGTTAGGGCTGCTCTAGGGCTGGACATTCCTCAGTGTTTCTGACCTACTCTCAGAGCATGCACACAGCCAGCTGAAACTCTCAGACAGGGAGCCCTGGGTGCTGGCAGCATGACGCCATTGGCATCCTCTGGAATGGGGTGAAGTGAGAGGATGTGACCGGTGCTCTGTGGCCAGTCTGGGAAACACTCCAGTTGGCTTCAGATACCCTGTGTAAGAACCAACACCATGTAAGACCATCTACACTGTTCAGAAGGGAACCGCAGAATAAAACCCATTGTTAATCTTATTCCTGGAATGGAAACTTTGCACAGAAATGTGCTTCGGTGTAGCTGGTCAATTGACTACTTGCGTACATAAGTCATAGAACAACTGAGTGTTTGAAACACATTAATGGAACACACACCATATGAGCATAGGAAGGAAAGGAATAGACAGTATTAATTACCCAAATAAATTGACTATCTTTGTTTTTAATAAGTCCCCAGGATGAAGAACTAGGAGCAAAATCTATAATATTTTTATTGAAGGGTATGAGGATAAGAAACCCTTAAACTAAAAGAGATGTGAGCATGCTTATCAGGCTCCAGGGTGAAAATCTAAAGAAAGATGCAAACAGCAGACAACACTAAGCATATCGCTGCTGGCAGGGCAGTTTCTGGTTGGCAGGGTCTGCGTACCCCAGGACGCCTGGCGAACTCACTCAGCCCAGGATGGCAGAGGGAGCAGAGTGGTGGTTAACAGCAGGCAGTTAAATCCTGTCAGACCTGGGACTGAATCCCAGGCCCGCCACTTACTGGCTGTGTGGCCTTGAGCAAATTATCCTTTCTCTGTGTAACGTGGGGCAGCCTCATTCTAATGAGGCCACAAGAGTGATGCAGAGAGACTAATGCCTACACATAGCAGGTGCTCAAAACATTATTTTATTTACCTATGTTGCTTGTCAGACGCTCAAGCCATTTGTTTCTGTATCACTCAGGAACACACAACCAGGGAAACAGGAAGAGCGAGTGAAATTTGGGCCTCCCACTCCTGCGAGGGCACAGGGAAGGGGTAAGATTGTCAGAGACTGTAAGTTTCTATCAAGATACTCAATCCTGGGGCATAACAGTTGGTTGAGAGTGTGTCAAGCAGAGCCTTAAGAGCCAAGATAAAACCTAAGTCTACAGGAGAAGGGAGTTACCTCTGTGCCCAGAAACATGACTTCCTGAAAGGCCTGGAATTCCCTGGTCTGAGGAGAAATGTGTGCTTTTGGGGGGTCAGGCTCCTGTGGGGAGCTTCTGGCTTACTACGCATTCACGCTGCGGCTCTCCAACCGGTGAGCCCGCCTGCCTTCCCCCAGAGCATCCCCATTTCCCACTAATTGCAAAAGTGCCCTCCCTCTGAACCCTCCCTCTCCAACCCCCAGAGTTAGATGACAAATTCATAAGTATTTTAAGCAGATGTTGTGGAATTTAAAGGGAAATCTATTTATAGGATTCTTCCTTTAGGAGCTTGGAAATAAATGTGAGCGATGCCGAAGTCCTCCTGGAGCCATTTCTGTACCTGCAGAAAGGTAGATTAGAAAGATGACTATCGGTTGGCGCCTGGTGCAAATCGTCTTCAGGCCGAGATCCTGGAGGTTGGTGCATCTGTGCTGCCAGCCCACCGGCAGGCCAAGGCAGCCTGCTGGCACTCGCCCTGCCTCAGTTTTCCCACATGCAAAGTGGAGATAAAAATACACCTCCCCACCAGGGACGTTCTGGGGGCTGAGGCAACATTGTCAGTGAAGCTGCTTGTGGTGCACCAGCCCCAAAAGGTAATACCGTTATGAACATGCACAAGGCAAGGCTCTATTTTTTATTTTGTGACTTTGATGGCATGAGCCAACTTCTCCCTCCAGCTTTTTAATATGATTATAAGTCCTTTACAAGAATACAGCTTTCACGCCGCACAGCAGGATACATAATATTTCTTATAAATTTAATTTAGGAAACGGCAGGAAAATAATGTTAAGGATTTGCCTTAAACCTACTAAAGCAAGGCAATTCCATTAATACTGCCACTCCATCTTCAACTCGACACGTTGTGCTTTAAGATGACAGCCTCCTCTATCCCTGCTATTCTTTGCAACAATAAAGGTAAACTTGAGATATGGGACACATTCAGTCTCCGAATTCCTTTTCCCTAACACTGCCTAGTCAGATCCCTGGCAAACCCCTTGACGTTTATCCCTGCTTTTGAAGCAGTGGTCTGAAAAGTTCTGAGATAAGTTTCACGGTGACTTTCAACCACCGATGCTGTTTTCCTCAGCATCCCGCTGCCCACCTAGAACTTCTGAACGCCTGCAGGCTCTGGGGATCTGGGTATGCCACCGTGGGGTGTGGAATTGGGAAGCTTTTAGTTTTGGGTTAAAACAACACACATTTATTATCTTACAGTTCTGTGGAAGGCAAGTCCGACATGGGTCTCTAGGGGAGAATCTGTCCTTGACTTTCCTATAGTCTGCATTTCTTGCCTGTGGTCCCCTCCCTCCACCTTCAAAGGCAGCATTACTGGGTGAAATTCTTCTTATGCTGTCACTCTGACCTTCTCTTCTCCTTGTACCGATCTATGTGATTGCGTTTGGTCCACCAGGGAAATTCAGGGTAATCTTGCCCCTTTCCAGGTGAGCTGATCACGATCTAAATGCCATCTACAACCTTATTTCCCCTTATCCTGTCATTGAACACAGTCATAGTTTCCAGGAATTGGGATGCGGACATATTTGGGGGTAGGAGGTGATATTTTGCCTACCACAAGACCCAAATATATTCCCCAACATTTGCTATAATGGACAGCATGGGTGCCCTGAACTCCAGGGATAGTACAATGGGATGTTGTTCTTGTTATTGGAAGATCTGCTGGACCACTGACCTTTCCTACCCCTGAAGTTTCTCACTCTCTGGGCAATACCTTCTTCCTTATTAGGTCTTGTACCCCAAATGCCAGTCTCTACTCACCTCATGGATGATAAGTTCATCTAATCCACCTGAGCACCTCATGTAGATAATTGTTATCATTCTACAGTAATCTGACTGTATTTTGAGTGTTCTGATTATTGACCACTAAGGTTAATCTTCATTTTAGAACTCTGCCCTACATTTCTTGAAACAGCAACTGATGTATGTTTTTGTGTTCCAGACTGAAGCCATGTCTGGCCAAGGTTAAGTTCAACAATGAGTGGTGTTTGTCTCCATTACAACACATCTATGTGGCATGTAGGCATTATGGTAAACCCTCTGCATACGAATATCATTCCATCTCTTGGATGTATATATATCCTCAGAGAGGTAAAATGTCTTCCCGAGGTCACATAGCTTCACCATCTTGAACAAACCCAGATCACTGTGAATCTAGAATGATGTGGTGCCCTTACTTGGGCCCCCACTCCTTGCAGGCACCCAGTGCCCTCCTACATCTGGGACACTCAATCCCTCCCTTAGTCCCTTTCCCATTATCCTTGGATGGAATCTGTTTTAGGGCAGACCCCCTGGCCAGAGGTAAGTGGTTAATCATTCTATGAATTTCCTATCCTTGCAAAGAAGCCCTAAGGAGCAATGGAAAGGGAGTGGGGTGAGAGCCCATGCCCAGACACTCAGATAAGAAAGCACCTGTGGTCATCAGGAGTCTTCACATCATCTCAGAGGGCAGCTGTCTGCATTTCAGCCACAGCTCATCCCATACGGAAGCAAATGAAGCCAAAAGCATCCGCCCTGTGAGATTCTACAGTGTTCGAGGAAGGAAGTGAGTTAGACTGACTGGCAACCAAAGATTAATTGGGTCTGTGAGAGTAAGTGGTTGATGGGACAAGGTCAGCCTCTGCTCCATGTCAGCTTGAAAGAGGATGTTGGGAGTGGAGTCAGGAGGCTGTGAAGGGCGGCCTCAGGGTCAGAATGACAGCAGCTCCGGGAGGGCTCTGGGCTGTGAAGTAAAACAACCACGAGTGTAAATGACCTGGGGCTCTGATGATGTGCAGCAGAGATGTCCGGGCTTTTAGACTGACATTCAAATGACTGAAATATCACTCGCCTGGGCAGCTGATCTACACTAAGGGAAGTGAACTCAGCTCATCAACCAGGGGATTACCATTTACTCAACAGAGTGTTAAAAGGTTTCTCAGCCCCTAAGGTTTGAAGTCTTTGTAATAATGTCACAATAAGGGGCAGTTAATGCAACGCATGGGTGGCCCATTTAAAATATTTACCTCCAAATGAGCCTATTAAATTTCTAAAAATATTAAGTCTCTAGCAGATATAGTTTTTTCCCCAAAGATAGATTAAAAGGAAAATATCAAATGCATAGGCAGTGTCACTCCTCATCCGTTTGAAGCCCAGCACTATAAAGCAGCCCTAGCTAGTTCTTATTCTATGTGGATATCCATCTTTAAGAGAAGATTTCAGGGAGGGAGGTAGTGAAAAATAGGAAACATTAAGTACACAAGTGATTGGATTCAAAACACACGCTGCCATGTGGCACACATGCAAACTGATGTCGGGGGCAGGCGTAGGTCACTCTCCCAAGGGTGGGTCTCCTTGAGGCACGGCTGGAACTTCATTCACCCTGGGCGGCCCCACATCTTGGTATTTAGTTTTTTCCAGAGATGAGTAAGTTCAGGGGACAAACTCAAGCCGACCAAACTCAAAAGAGACTAAATGTAAATGTTAATATTCACTGGGAAATGTGCCTTTATTGGCAGCCAGGATATTAATAAATCAGGTATGTGGGAAGTCAAGTTAATAATCAGAGTTTCTTGATTTGCAGAGAATCATAATACAAGAAGGTAGAAGCTGTTGAGGCATAGTTCACCCAGGTCATGAGGTCATATTAGAATTACCAAGCACACCTAATAATATTATCCTATATAATAAAAGGCTAATATGCAAATAGACCAAACTGTGGAACAACCGAACAACTGAACAACAGGTCGCTATGATGTGTGCTGACCACCAGGGGGCACGCGTGGAACAGGGCAGGCATCAGCAGCAGGTAGCAGAGTGCAGAACATGGTGGGCGTCGGCCACAGTGGGATGATGGATCAGGTGAGTGGGGGCACCAGACCAAGGCAGGGTGCCAGTCGCTGTCATTGGGGTGAGCCTCTGGTGGTTACTGAAAATTCTTTGCTCCCGTGCACCATGGTCCTGCCTGGTGCTTGCACCTGCTGCCAGCACCAGCCCTGCTCGCACCCACTGTTGGTGGCTGCTGGCCCCGATCGCCCCTCAGGGCTTCTCCACCTCCCCCTGCTCCTGAGGGGCGATCGGGCCGGCAGCCACTGCTCACACCAGCTGACGGCACTGGCCCCAATTGCTCCACACTGTCAGCAGGTGTGAGTGGGGCCTGCACCATCAGCACATGGGAGTGCAGTGGCAGGAGTGGAGCAGCCAGCAGACAGGGGATCAAGGGCCGCAGTGGGAGGGGCTGGGCAGGGGCACGAAGGATGGGCTGAGACCTGCCCCTCTGCCCACTGCAGCCTTGCGGCCCACAGTTCCTTTCAAGGTGCACAAATTCATGCATTGGGCCCCTAGTAATATTATAATATTATAATAAAACTAATATTTACTTATGACTCATACATCATGGGCAGAGAATTAAGCAGTTTATGCACTTGCAATTATTATTCCTACTTTATGGAAGAGGAAATTGTGGCTTAGAATTGCTAACTTGTACTAGATCACATAAACTATAGAGTGATAGATTTGGGGTTAAACCCAGGTCTGTCTGACTCCAAGCCCAGACTCTTAACCACCATTATATACCTCCTCTGCTCTCCCTGGGAGCTCAGATTCTCAGATTTACTGCCTCTTCCCTGACAGTGTTGGAAAAACACTGCCAAATCCCTGCTTTCTGACTCCCCTTTGTTTAAACTGCCACACTGACCATTCCTTCTGTTAACATCATTTTCCTTCTGTCTTCTCTCTTCTCATTCATTCCTTACACTGCAGCCATAGTGATCTTTCTAAAACTGATCTGATCGGACACTCCCCTTAATTGGCTTCCATAGGATACAGCATGAACTCCTTTGCTTGGATTCCAGTCCTGATGATCTGTCTGGGGCTGCCTTTCCATCCTCATGTCACCTTCCTTTTCCCCATCCTACTTTCTACTCCTGCCATATTTAACTGTTTTCTGTGCTTGGACTCTCAACCTCAGAGTAGTTAAATTCTCTCACCGTCTCTCTGGCTCTCACTCTTCCTGCTCTGCCAATGTCTCTCCACATCTTTCCATCTCCCCTTTCCTCCTCACCTCCTCTCCCTCCATCTCCTTATCCCCTGCTCCTTTTCTAACTAACATTCACCCATTCATTCCTCAGATAATTATTGATCATTCAATTCGAATCAGGCACTGTTCTAGACCTTACACTTTTGGCACAGACTAGGTAGATGTGGTGCTTGGTTCTAGAGGTGATAGACAAGCCAATAAAGAGGGAACCCCGAGATGTGAGGGTTAAAGTGGGGCTTATATGAGGGGAGGGAAGAAATCAGGAAGATGTTGAGGCTGGGACCCCATGCTCTGATCTGAATGATGAGTGAAGACTACAAAGACCAGGCTGTACAAGAGCTTAACATTGGGAAGAAGTTGGTGAATACGAGACACAGAAAGGCCAGTGTGGCTGAGGGTGGGCTGGAATAGTAGGAGCTGGCTTGGAGGGAAAGAGAGGAACTGGATCGTATGTGCTTTTAGAGCCCAGGAGAAGAAGTTTGGATATTATTCCATGTGGAAGGGGAAGATCCTTTACATGAGTTCACAGCACAACCTGGCTTTCAGTTCACTCTAGTTACTGAATGTGGAATGGATGGAGAGTGTGGGGCTGGGAGGGCAGAGTGGAAGCGGGGTGATAATGAAGGCTCCATTGCCGGGCCAAGGGAGAGGCGATGGCCTGGACGGGGACAGTACCCGTGACCCTGGAAGAAAAGGTGGATTCAGGGTGTGTTTTGAAGTTGGCAAAATGTGTTTCTAGATTGTGTGATTGGGGATGAGAGGGTGGAGGAAGTTTAAAGTCGAAGGAAAGAGAAGAATTGAAGATGACCTCTACCATTTGGTGAAGGCAGCTGAATGGAGGTGGTGATATTTTCACAGCTGGGAAAAACTGAGGAGGAAACTGGCAAAGAAGTGCCGTCAGTTCTGTGAGGACAGGGAAAGGTACGCAAACAACGAATATCTGATATATGAGTAAATTAATAATTCATTATTTCAACTTGTCTGTTCACTGTGTTTTGACTCAATACAAGTATGATCGTTTTAATCTCTTGGTCATGAGATCAGCCATTTCTTTAACTAATCTCCGCTCCTGGATTTTGATTCTGATTTTGCTCTTCGCAGCTGCTGAAGGTCCTGTGGAGGGCAGGACGTGTTTTGTTTTATCACCAGCACCTACGGCAGTATCTAGCATGCAGCAGACGTTCAGTAATAATTTATTAAATGAATACATTGGCCAGTGGCTCAAAAATACCTGGAGGCAGGCTTCAGCTTTATCAGATAGTTTATAACAATTGGGGCTTTGGGGATGCCAATCTGTCACCTCCCAAATCTCAGTTTTTCACAGTAGAGATGGTGAGGTGAGGTGACATCTGTGCTCATAAGAGGAATATTATTTAAAGGGATGCATTATTTACAACAAAACAAAATGCAGTTTCAAACAACCCGATGACTCTATTTTTCATCATTTCTTTCAAAGGGAAAACCACTTAGAAACTCCTCAGGCTGAGGCGGCCTCGATGACAGAAGGATGTTCCGGACGCCCTGTGCTTAGCCTTCCAAACCGATCACGTCGGTGACGCACTCAGGTGATACAGCGAGTACTTCAGATGTAGCTATCATTTCTGAGGTTTTTGTTTGTTTCCTGTCCTTTGAGTTAGAGAAGTGATACCAAGACAGACTAACTGGGTGATGGGGGAATTCTTTTCTTGCAGCAAAGGGAGAAAAACAAATAAACAGAAAAACAAAAAGCAGGAGTTAACTTGCTTTCCCATACAGGGACACAAACGAACTCCTTCCGCGTAGCTAAGTCTTGATAATTTTGTCTTCCAGCAAACCCCCAAACAGAGATCAAGTGCTTCAAGTGCCAATTTGAATTTGGCAGGCAAGTGGGCTGCAAATGATCTAATTTATCTCAATTCAAATCAGCTTAGCAAATGTGGAAGATGCTACGTGAAAATAGGTAACATGGGAGTCACAAACACATGAATTTTAAGGTCTTTAAGCAAAAATGATTTCCTAGGACAAACTACTTCCTAGGATACTTTCAGTAAACAGTACATGTGGAAACCGCATGGGGGACAGGCCAGGCCACTGGGTAAAAAGTCTTGTCTATTTAAATACTTGGCTCAAAAATAAGAATTACAAACCACCTGCCTTCTTTCCAGAAGGAAAGAAACTTTCAAAATGCAACCATGTAGTTGAAAACCTAGGAAGAAGTGGGAGTACAAAGAGAGGCCACAGTGGGAAAACACAGTAATTATTCAATAATTATTGGCAGTGAATAGAATGCCTGAAGTGCAGGTGTAAATTATAATGCAAGAACGCCATCATATTTGAATGGCAGTGCCTGCTCAGTCCAGGAAAGGGCACCCCTATGGATTCCTTTTCCAAACCCTTTACTTTGCTTATGGGAGCTTTAGAAAGAGCAGCAGACTGTAGGGTTATAAAAGTCATAGCAAATTGAGTAAGAGGATTGGGGCTCAGGTTGCCTAAGAATTTTGGAACTTCCCTTTCCCTTTCCTGAGCTTGGCATTTTTAGTGTAACACATAAACAATAAATGGGTGATTTAGTTTCTTAACCTAAAAACAATAACAAAAAGACAGGAGCACACACACACACCAACAGAACAGAAAAATGAGGCTTTTAGGCACGGGCAAAACTATTGTTATTTTTACCGCAATCAGGGCGACTGAAACAAAGGATTAGTGTTATACAATGCCCTATGTTGGTATATTGCTTTATGGTGTGCAAAGTGCTTTTATATCCATTTTCTATGTGGCTCTCACTGCAACCTTGTTGTAGGCAGGAATTATTAAATGGAGTGAGCATATAGGTTGTCTGGCGTATGCTTGATAGAGCTGGCACTTTACAAGTGAGAACACTGGGGTGCAGAGCGTTTCAGTGAGGACCCAAGGTCACAAGTCCTGTCTGTGCCAAAACCACCTCAAATGCAGGTCTTCAGATTCCCAGTGCAAACCACTTTCCACCACCTCATACCGACTTGCTTGTTCTCAGGGCACAGAAAGAGACAACCTGAAAAGATCCCCTTATGCAATGATTTCCATTACTTCCCTCCACAGAAGCTGTTAATTGGTTGTAATGTCAAATGATTTACGTATCACGTCCTTATTTAATTTCTTTGTCCTCTTCTAGAGGTGATGATGGGTAGAAAAATGAGCCATCAAAGGGGAACGGGAATTTCAACCCCCACTCATTAATCAGCCCTGCTCTCCTGAAAAATTACAGAAGATTCAAGACTTTTTCATGCATTCATTTCCTGGTTATACAACCTTAGGCAAGTAGTGCATTTATCTGATCTGTGCATGGTGATTTTCTGTCTCATACTCTTCAGAATCTCAGTGCCCACACAGCATAAAATGAGGACGGGGTTGGAAAAATATGGGATTGATTTTATTAATATACTAGAGGCCTGGGGCACAAAATTCATGCACAGGTAGGGTCCCTAGGCCTGGCTGCTGATGAGGGCCGACTGGGGCCTTCCTTCATTCCACACCACCTCCTGGAGGTCAGTGCATGCCATAGTGAAGGATCAAACTCCCGGTCTCCCAGTCGAACTCCCGAGGGGACACTTTGCATATTAGCCTTTTATATATATAGATAAACCTGGAAACCTCTGGACTCAGGCAGTTTCTGTATCTGAATCTCTCTGCTTGCCCTTAAATATTCCCAGGGATATAGTTTGCAAATGGAGCCTGGGCAAGACTTCACTTTATCCCCTGCCCAGTCACAATGCCTTCATCTATATGTCCCATCCAGACATCTGAGCCCCATATTCCAATCCTGGTCATCTCTATTTGGATGGCTCACAGACACTTCAAAGTAAGCATTATCAATAAAATTCATCATATTTCCCTCAAAAATAGCTCTCCCTCATCACTTGTGTCTTGGAGGATGACCGCACCATTTACCTATTATTCTAGCTGAAACCCAAGAGGCTACAGCAAAGTCTGCGTGGGCCCACAGACATCCAAATGCCACAGAGGAGAGTACCCAGCCCTCATTCATTCCACAGGCAGAATAACATGAACTGCCAGTGAGCATACTATTACCAACACCCCTCCAACCTGCAATGGGCAGCTCTGGACCTCCAGCTGCCACCAGGTCTAAGTATCCCTGAAACTGCCTGGATTACAGTCCCAGAATTTATCAGCCATATCCATTTCCTTATGCATTGTCTATGGCAGTGGTCGGCAAACTCATTAGTCAACAGAGCCAAATATCAACAGTACAACGATTGAAATTTCTTTTGAGAGCCAAATTTTTTAAAAATTAAGCTATATAGGTAGGTACATTGTTATTAACTTAATTAGGGTACTCGTAAGGCAGTGATGGCGAACCTATGACATGCGTGTCAGAGGTGACATGTGAACTCATTTTTTTGGTTGATTTTCCTTTGTTAAATGGCATTTAAATATATAAAATAAATATTAAAAATATAAATCTTTGTTTTACTATGGTTGCAAATATCAAAAAATGTCTATATGTGACATGGCACCAGAGTTAAGTTAGGGTTTTTCAAAATGCTGACACGCTGAGCTCAAAAGGTTCGCCATCACTGTCCTAAGGCTTAGGAAGAGCCACACTGAAGGGGCCAAAGAGCCGCATGTGGCTCGAGAGCCGCAGTTTGCCGACCGCGGGTCTATGGCATGGACTAGAAGGGCATTGCCTAGAAATTGCGTCTTAAACCCATTTGTTTTTCTTCCTCACTAGAATATAAGCTTACTAAGGTCCAGTGAATTGTGTTTAATTCACTGCTTTATCCTTGGGGCCCAGAAGCATTCTTGGTTCTTAGTAGGCTCTCAATCAGAATTTAACGAATGAGTGAGTTTTTAAATTTTTTCTCCTTCTCCTCAATATTAAATACAATCTGCAAATCCTATAGATGATCTTCCTTTGCATGTTAATTCTTCCCACTTCCCTCCATCTCCCCTGCTCTTGCCTTAGTTCGGGGCCCTGATCCTCTCATGCTGAGATGACTGGAGTATTCTCCTTCAACACACTGACGCTAGAAGGGCTTTCTCAGTCTGATCTTATTAACCTCCCCTCTCTCTAAGACTCCTTCAATGGCTTCCCCACTGCCCATAGGATGGAGTCCTTACCATTTGATATGGCATCAGTGATTGTCATATCCTGCCCTGGTCCTGCAGCCTTATGCTGTGCCTTCCTTCTCAATCTTCATAAGCCTGGGATGCTCTAAGACAGGTTCCTGCTTATGTCCCCGTGCCATTGCTTAGACTTCTTCCTTATCTGCTTATCTGCCGCTATGTAAGAAACCACCCCGAAATGTGTAGCTTAAAACAACAACAATCAATTGCTACTATTATCTTTCATGTTGGTAGAAGCTGATGGGTTCAGCTCAATTCTTGCTTGTGTTCCCTCACAAGGTTGCAGTCAAATGGTGGCTGGAGCTGGAGCCATCTCAAAAGTTTCATGTTTGACAATTAACAGTTACTAGGAATTTAGCCAGAGCTGAGAGCTGGGGGCCCTTGGTTTCTCCTCACCTGGGCTTCTCTGTGTGGCCTGGGTTTTCTCACAACAGGTGGGAAATGGTGCCAAGAGCAAGCATTCTGAACAGAGTCGATAGAAGTGGCCTGGCCTTGCCCTGACTTGTTTGGCTCAGTGGATAGAGTGTTGGCCTGTGGACTGAAGGGTTCCAGGTTTGATTCCAGTCAAGGGCATGTACTTTGGTTGGGGGCACATCCCCAGTGCAGGTTGTGCAGGAGGCAGCTGATCAATGTTTTTCTCTCATCGATGTTTCTAACTCTCTATTGCTCTCCCTTCCTCTCTGTAAAAAATCAATAAAATATATTAAAAACGGAAGAAGTGGCCTGGCATTTCTATCCAAACTCTGGAAGTCACACAGTATACTCCTGTCACATTTGTGCATTAGAAGGAGTTGCTAAGATCAGCCCATATTCAAGGACAGGGAATTCAATCCCACATTTGATTCGAGAAGCATCATATACATACAAGAAGGAAGCAATTGATGGTGTCTGTCTTTGGAGACTAGCTACCATAGTCTGAAACATTTTTCACCCCACTTCTATAAGCAAACATATTACATTTACCTTTCAAGATCCACTGTATGCCTGACTCCCACACCTAGGGCAGAAATAAGCCCACCCCGCCTCTGTAGGCCTTTCCTTCCCCTCATGAAAAGGTGATATAAGTGGAGTCACTTTAAAATGCAGTCAGAACAGCCATGAACAGAATTGCTTGCATGTATTACACCTTGAACCTTTGAAATATTTAAACTGGACAAAATAACCTTTGGACTGGGCCAAAGCAACCTTGTCTTCCAAACAGCTGTTTGTAAAGCTAACAGGAAAGCAGACATCTTGACCATAAGAACTGGTAATTATGGACATTCCTTAGAAACAGTAAACAGGCCTATATAGCTAAACAAAACAAAACAAAACAAAACACAACAAAAGTTCTTAACACCAATAGAAATCACTTTTCATTTCAATTTATATAATTATTTCCCTTCCTTTTTCTCATAAAATACAATCAAACAAATAAAACAAAACCCTTGTCCTCACCCTGAAATTGGGACACGATTTGAATTTCTGCCCGAATCTGTGACTCAGATTGCAATTCTGTGATCTCAAATAAACGCTTGTTGCCTCTCCATTTGGCCTTTTATTTTTAGTTTAACACCTTTGTGGGCTTCTTGCTTGGTGTCTACAACATATTATTTAAATTATTCATTTACACTTTTGCCTCACCTAAATATGTCAGGACCTGAGTCTGTGTTTTATTATCTGTGCCTAGGAAAGTGCCAAATACAAAATAGGCCCTTACAAAATATTTGTTGAATGAAAAAAAAATCTGTTTGTTTTTGAGCATTAAAATAAGCAGAAATATGCTCTACACAATTTGTAATTGAGAGAAAGAAGTTCAAATGGAGATACTGACAGGTGAGTCTTAGGAGGCTCACACCTGAAACATACACACCTGAGTCTTTCTGCATTTTGGAGAAATTTCATTGAATTCTGGGCATATTCAAGACAAAAGAGAAAAAACATTACCAGAGGGTCAGGGGGTACTTTAAACTTATTTAAGAGATCAAGGTCACAGCTGTAATGGACCATTGTGCTGAAGGAATGGGGGATTATGAATGTCCCTGAGCATTTCAAGTGTTCTTGCTGGAAATGCCTTTGGAGGAAAGAAGAAGAAGAAGAAGAAGAAGAGGAAGAGGAAGAGGGAGAAGGAGAAGGAGAAGGAGAAGGAGAAGGAGAAGGAGAAGGAGAAGGAGAAGGAGAAGGAGAAGGAGAAGGAGAAGGAGAAGGAGGAGAAGGAGAAGGAGAAGGAGAAGGAGAAGGAGAAGGAGAAGGAGAAGGAGAAGGAGAAGGAGAAGGAGAAGGAGAAGGAGAAGGAGAAGGAGAAGGAGAAGGAGAAGGAGAAGGAGAAGGAGAAGAAGAAGAAGAAGAAGAAGAAGAAGAAGAAGAAGAAGAAGAAGAAGAAGAAGAAGGAGAAGAAGAAGTTGTTGTTGTTTTAGTGGTTTTTCCCCCTCAGTGGACTTCGGCTGTTGTGGTGAATGCCCACAGGGTGCCAGGGCACCTATAGAGACAATGGGCAGCTCTGGAGCTCCAGCTGCCACTAGGATTAAGAACTATTTCCAAAGTTTACCAACTGATCAAGTACATATTAAGTAAAAAAATACACATACAACATTTAGCCAGGAATGATAAGAAAATCTAAACTACTTCTCTGTTCAGATTTAATTTTCCAAGCAATAAAGTTTCTAATATTAACAAAGATGGTGGAACTCCTAACTTATTTTTTAAAATCTTTTAAAATTTCTTTGCATATCTCATCCCAATGACTAATCAGGAGAGGACACAGAAATAGCAGGTGACTTAAATTGATACATCAACACCTCAAAGCTAACATTTTAGAGATCCAATCCTTTTGGATCTAATTTCCTAATTAGATTTTAAAAGGTGCTGCCTTTCTTTTTTAAAAAAAATTTTAAAATTGAATTTATTGGGGTGACATTAGTTAATAAATTATATAGGTTTCAGGTATACAATTCTATAATACATCATCTGTCTACTAGAGTCCCAGTGCACAAAATTCATGCAGGGGTGGGGGGCGGTGTGTCCCTCAGCCCAGCTTGCACCCTCTCCAATCAGGGACTCCTCAAGGGATGTCTGACTGCCCGTTAAGGATCGGGCCTAAACAGGCAGTCGGACATCCCTCTCACAATCCAGGACTGCTGGCTCCCAAACACTCGCCTGCCTGCCTGCCTGATCACCCCTTAACCACTCCCCTGCAAGCCTGATCAATGCCTAACAGCTCCCATGCCAGATTAACAAAAATGATGGAACTCCTAACTGCCCTCCCCTGCAGGCCTGGTTGCCCCTAACTGACCCCCCTGCTGGCCTGGTTCCCCTCAACTGCCCTCCCCTGCAGGCCTGGTTCCCCCCGACTGCCCTCCCTTGCAAGTCTGGTCTCTCCCAACTGCCCTCCCCTGCTGGCTATCTTGTGTCCACATGGAGGTGGCCATCTTGTGTGTTGAAGTGATGGTCAATTTGCATACCACCTCTTTATTAGATAGGACTAGAGGCCCGGTGCACAAAAATTTGTGCACTCGGAGGGGTCCCTCAGCCCGGCCTGTGCCCTCTCGCAGTCTGGGACCCGTCTTAGGCCTGCTCCCAGGTGGCAGAGGGCAGGCCCAATCCTTAGGTACAGCTCCTGGTCGGGCTCAGAGCAAGGCCGATTGGGGAGTTGGGGTGCAGCCCCTTGTCATGCACAGAGCAGGGCAGATCAGGAGGTTGTGATGCCACCCCTAGTCACGCTCAGGGTAGGGCCGATTGGGGAGTTGGGGCACCGCCCCCTGTCACACTCAAGGCAGGGTCGATAGGGAGGTTGTGGCGCCACACCCTGTCACGCACAGAGCAGGGCCGATCAGGGGGTTGGGGTGCCACCCCCTGTCATGCACAGAGCAGGGCCGATCAGGGGGTTGGGGCGCTGCTCCCTGTCACACACAGAGCAGGGCCCATCGGGGGGTTGGGGCTCCATACCCTGTCACACACAGAGCAGGGTCAATCAGGTGGTGGGGGAGCTCCCCCCTGTCACGCACAGGGCAGGGCCAATCAGGGGGTTGAGGAGCTCCCCCCTGTCACTCACAGAGTAGGGCTGATAGGGGAGTTGGGGCACCGCCCCCTGTCACCCACAGAGCAGGGTCCATCAGGGGGTTGAGGAGCTCCCCCCTGTCACGCACAGAGTAGGGCCAATAGGGGAGTTGGGGCGCCGCCACTGTCACACTCAGGGCAGGGCCAATGGGGAGGTTATGGCTCTACCCCGTCACACACAGAGCAGGGCCCGTGGGGGGGGGGGGGGCGGTTGGGGCGCCGCACCCTGTCACACACAGAGCCGCAGGGCGATCAGGGGGTTGGGGAGCTCCCTTCTATCAGGCACAGAGCAGAGCCGATCAGGGGGTTGGGGCTCCTTCCCCTGTCATGAACAGAGCAGGGCGGATAGGGAGGTTGTGGCCCCACCCCCTGTCACACACAGAGCTGCAGGGTGATCAGGGGGTTTGGTTGCTGCCCACTGTCACACTGATCCCAGTGTCCGGAGGCATATTACCCTTTTAATATTTTTTTTTCTTTTCTTTATTTTTATTTTTTTAATTAAATCTTTATTGTTCAGATTATTACATTTGTTCCTCTTTTTTCCACCCATAACTCCCCTCCTCTCAGTTCCCACCCCACCCTCTGTCCTCATTCCCCACCCACTGTCCTCATCCATAGGTGCATGATTTTTGTCCAGTCTCTTCCCGCATTACCCACACCCCTTCCCCCCCAAGAATAGTCAGTCCATTCCCTTTCTATGTCCCTGATTCTATTATAATCACCAGTTCATTCTGTTCATCAGATTATTTATTCACTTGATTCTTAGATTCACTTGTTGTTAGATGCATATTTGTTGTTCATAATTTGTATCTTTACATTTTTCTTCTTCTTCCTCTTCTTAAAGGATACCTTTCAGCATTTCATATAATACTGGTTTGGTGGTGATGAACTCCTTTAGCTTTTCCTTATCTGTGAAGCTCTTTATCTGACCTTCAATTCTGAATGATAGCTTTGCTGGATAAAGTAATCTTGGTTGTAGGTTCTTGGCATTCATCACTTTGAATATTTCTTGCCACTCCCTTCTGGCAAAGTTTCTGTTGAGAAATCAGCTGACAGTCGTATGGGTATTCCCTTGTAGGTAACTGAGTTACTTTCTCTTGCTGCTTTTAAGATTCTCTCTTTGTCTTTGGCTCTTGGCATTTTAATTATGATGTGTCTTGGTGTGGTCCTCTTTGGATTCCTTTTGTTTGGGGTTCTCTGCGCTTCCTGGACTTGGAAGTCTATTTCTTTCACCAGGTAGGGGAAGTTTTCTGTCATTATTTCTTCAAATAGGTTTTCAATATCTTGCTCTCTCTCAACTTCTGGCACCCCTATAATTCTGATGTTGGTACGCTTGAAGCTGTCCCAGAGGCTCCTTACACTATCTTCGTATTTTTGGATTCTTTTTTCATTTTGCTTTTCCGGTTGGGTGTTTTTTGCTTCTTCGCATTTCAAATCTTTGACTTGATTCTTGTGCTCCTCTGGTCTGCTGTTGGGAGTCTGTATAATATTCTTTATTTCAGTCAGTGTATGCTTAATTTCTAGTTGGTTCTTTATCACAACATCGAGGGTCTCATTAGATTTCTTGAGGATCTCCCTATATTTATTGGCGGTCTCACCAGTCTTTTCGAGGGCCTTACTAAATTTATCGGCGGCTTCTAGACAGTTCTTGAGAGACCTTTAAAGTGTGGTTTTGAACTCAATATTCTCCATTTCTGACATTTATTTCCTGTTTCTTTGTCTCCACATTTTTTATGCTTCCTTGGTGCACCCCCTAGTGGTCTTTGTGCGTAGTCTTGTTGTAGTTAAGCCTTGATTGTTGTATGTAATACTGGGAGGGATTTGACCTCCAGGCCAACTGGCTGTGAGCCCTTTTACTATTTAGGATAGAGGCCTGGTGCACAGGTGGGGGCTGGCTGGTTTGCCCTGAAGGGTGTCCTGGATCAGGGTTGGGGTCCCCACTGGGGTGCCTGGCCAGCCTGGATGAGAGGATGATGGCTGTTTGCAGCTGGTCACACCCCATTCAGGGTGGGAGTCCCCACTGGAGTGCCTGGCCAGCCTGGATGAGGGGATGATGGCTGTTTGCAGCTGGTCACACCCCCTTCAGGGTGGGGGTCCCCACTGGGGTGCCTGGCTAGCCTGGGTGAATGGGCTGAGGGCCATTTTCAGGCTGGCAGGTGACTGAAGCTCCCAACCTGTCCTTTTTTTTCTTTTCTTTTTTTATTCTGGGCCAGCTTTAGCTCTGAGGCTCAGCTCCAGCTCTGAGGCCTCAGCTGCTAAAAGCAGGTATCTGGTTTGTTTGGGTTCTATAATTGTAACACTGTTGCAGTCCTGCTCACTCCAGCTCTGAGATCCCGGCTGGCTGACAGCAGGGATCTGCCTTTGTTCTATAATTGAAACAATGTTGCGGTCCTGCTGGCTGAAGCCCAGCTGGCTGAAAGCAGGTTTCTGGGGTTTTGTTTAGCTTCTATATTTGTAACAATGTTTCTTAAACTGCAAGCTCAGAGGCCGGCAGCAGCAGGTGGGGAACGTTGGCTTCCTCTGTCACTGAAGCAAGCAAACCTCCTGCTCGCTTCAAGCTGCCTGGCTGCTGGCCGCCATCGTGGTTGGCAGTTAATTTGCATATCGCCCTGATTAGCCAATGGGAAGGGTAGCAGAGGCATGGCTACTTACCATGTTTCTCTATTATTAGATAGGATTATTATATAGGATTCTATTCTGTGCTCACCACTCCAAGTTAAGTCTCCTTCCATCACCATTTATCCCCCCCTATATCCTCTTCTACCTCCCCCAACCCCATCCCCTCTGGCAGTCACTATGCTGTTGTCTGTGTCTGTGAGTCAGAATGGCTATTATCAATAAATCAAAAAACACGAAGTGTTGGCAAGGATGTGCAGAAAGGAGAACCCTAGTACACTGTGGAAATGTAGTCTGGTGCAGCCACTGTGGAAAGCAATATGGAGTTACCTCAAAAAACTAAAAATGGTCCCTAGCTGGTTTTGTTCAATGGTTAGAGCATCATTCCCAGACTGAAGGGTCTCAGTCAAGGGCATGTACCTCAGTTGCAGACTAGATCCCTGGCCCAGGTCAGGGTATGTGAAGGAGGCAACCAGTCAATGTGTCTTTCTCACATCGATGTTTCTTTCTTTCTGCCTCTCCCTCTCCCTTCCACTCTCTCTAAAAATCCATGGGAAAAATATCCTCAAGTGAGAATTAAAAAACTACTACTACAACAACAACAACAACAACACATACACACACACACACACTATTAAAAATGAAACTTCCTTATGACTCAGTGATTCCACTTCTGGGAATTTTTCTGAGGAAACCTTAAACACTAATTTGAAAGAATATATGCATTAGTTACAATAGCCAAGACTTGGAAGCAGCACATGTGTCCATCAGTATATGAGTGGATAAAAAAGCTGTGGTACATTTACTCGGCCATAAAAAAAAGAAAGAAATCTCATTGTGACAGCATAGATGCACCTCCTAACTTTTTAAAAAATCTCTTTAAAATTTTTTAAAATCTTTTAAAATTTTATGCTAAGTGAAATAAGCCAGCCAGAGAAAGATAAGTAACCATATGATTTCATTCATATGTGTAATCTCATGAACATAATAAACTAACAAACAAAATAGAAACAGACTCAGATATAGAGAACAGACTGACAGCTGTCAGAGGGAAGGGGAGGTTGCTGGGCTGGATAAAAAGAGGTGAAGGGATTAAAAACAAAAAGCTGTTGCCTTTCTGAAATTCAAGTGTTTAAAACTCCTCTGCCAACCTGAAAACTTAATTTCAAAATCAAACAAAGCAATCTGTAGAGAGTATCTAAATAATATCTAATAAAATCTGCTCATAGATTAACCAAACTAGGATTTATGGCAAATCTTGCTATGATCTGCTCCTTTTTAAAATTCAACACTTTGTGGGCATAGTGCCTTCATAAACCCTATAGGCTTATTTCATGCCGTTGGCAGGTGCAAATCAGCAATTTTATGTATATGTCTGATATTCTTTCAGCTGGGGGACGACATCAGGCTAACAAGAGGTGCTTATTTTTTCTAGCGATGGTTAGAGAAGCAGGGGAGAGTTATGAATGGAGAAGGGCAGGCTGAAGGACATAATGCCTCTTGTATTCTTTGAGAATCATGTCTATCTAGCACACAGTTTTATTATTTAATTTGACTCACCAAATTTTACATATTTAGAAAGCTCTCCAAATACAGATTTCAGAGAATGTAAAAATGTACACTCGTGTTTTCTTCTGTTTTATTTATTTACATTTTTATTGAGCTAAAATTTACATAATTAAATTAACCATTTCAAAGTGACATTTAGTATAGTTACAGTGCTGTCTGACCATCACCTCTATCTATAGTTCCAAAACATCTGATCACTCCCAAAGGAGATCCCAAACCCATTAAGCAGTCACTTCTCATTTCCTACTTCCTCCAGCCCCAGAAACCACTAGTCTGCCTTTTGCCTCTAGGGATTTACTTATTCCGAATATTTTTGTATAAATGAAACCACACAATATGTGACCTTTTTTGTGTGGTTTCTTTCACTTAGTATAATGTTTTTGAGGGTCATCCACCTTGGAACATGTATAACTATTTTAACCCCTTACATAAATAATATTTCATTGTATGATGTATTATATTTTGTTTATTCATTTAGGCACATTTGTGTTATTTTCACTTTTTGGCTTTTGTGAATAGTTCTGTTATGAACATTTGTATGTAAGTATTTGTTTGAATGCCTGCTTTTAATTATTTTGTTTACTTTAGAGTGTAGTGTCTGGGTCTTAAGATAATTCTACTTTAACTTTTTGAGAAACATTTACATTTTTATGTTTTATTTTTAAAATATATCTGTAAAGTTAGATTCTAAATGGGTTATTTGTAAATTTCCAGTTTTACCAAATCATTTATTGAGTAATATATTCCTTATCCTATAAATTTGCAGTTCTATTGTTTTGCATGACTCTTCTTCCAAAATCAGATACTTAAAAAATTACTGTAGCTCTGAAGATTTTAAATATCTGTTAAAGAAAGACCTCCTTGATTATTCATCTTTTTCAAGATTTTCGTGGCTAGTCTTGCCTTTCATTTTTTCAGATTAAATTTAGGATTACTTCTTCATTGTTATTTTAATTGAAATTGTATTCAAGCTATATATGTTATTTTGGAAGAAATTGAGATTGTATTCTGTTTAGTAAGCATCTTCATTTAGTCATATTTCCTTTAGGATCCTTCTGTAAACTTTATAGATTCATTTTTTAGGGGGGAAAAAACTTCCTTTACCCTCCTAGGTTCAATGGCTGGACCCCTCGAATCACACAGATAAAAAAGATAAAAGACAGATTGAGAAGAGAAAAAAACAATTTTAGTTACCTATGGTGACTGATGAGCAAATGAGATTTGGGAATGGGCTCTATGACTGAGGTTTATAGACTATTTTATGTTAAACAGAGAAAAGGGATGTGGGGTTTCTGGATGGGGGAGGCAAGTTATAGGAAGGTAAGAGGAGGAAATGGATGCAAAAAAGGGTTGGCTTATGCAGATGAGTGTCAGGTGTTATCTTGGGAGAAGCTCTCTCATAGCTCTGGAGATAACTTTACAAATGGGAATGTCCTTTATAAAAAGGAACATTTATACTCTGCCTTTAGGTAGGTAGGGATAGGTAAATGGCTTCTTCTGCCTTTACTAGCTCTCAATAGTCTGTAGCTCAAAATACTCCATACGCCCAAAAGGCATATAGCTATTTTACCTTTTTGTTACTTTAGGACTAGCATTCCCTCCGGTATTAATTTGGAGACATTTATGTGTTTAATCTCACTAGTTAATTCTAGTACATTTTCAGTCGATCTCGTATTTTCTACATAATCTACTATCTGCATAAACTTACATGATTTGTAAGTAACAATTTTCTTTCTATTTTACAAAAACTGTATTTTTATATTTTCTTGTTTGGTGAGAACTTTCAAGACAATAGACTTAGTTTAGTTTATTTTTATACCCCCAGTGCCTAGAAAAAAAATATATGAACTTAATATGTATTTTTAAATGAAGAAATAGATTATGTGTAATAATTATAGTAGGCATTCTTTCCTAATTCAGATTTTAATAAAAAAGCTTATAGTTTGTTTTTTTTTTACCAGTGAGTATATTACCTTTTGGGTTGAAATAGGTGCTCATCACTATAGAAAAATAGTCTTCTATTTCTAATTTTTAGAGACCTTAAAACTAAGAATCAGAGTGCATTTTTATCAAATGTCTACTCAGAAAGTACTGAGATTATCCTATAATATTTCCTACTTTTTTGACTTTTAAGTGGTACATTAACAAATTTCCTGTACAAATTATGCTTGATGATGGTGGATTATTATGTTAATGTACTGTTGAATCTAATTCACTAGTACTTTATTTGTTTATAAATTTTCAAAATCTTTTGGAGGGCGTGAAATTCAAACACCTCAGAGCTCTTTCTGCCTCACTTCCCTACTGGGTGTGGCCCATGTGTTTCTGCAAGGAATGGAACTGGTACCCGAAAGGATAGTATTAGCACAGCCCCTAAGGAAATGGGGCCCTGGTATTTCTTTCACAGTGGAAATCAATTCTCATTTCAACTCGGAAGCCATGAACTGCCATCAGCTACAATGATGTCCGATACCTATTGTTAGGTCAAAGCACTCCCACCAATCCCTAATTGCCTGCAGATTTTCCTTCTCGTTTCCATGGTCATTTCCTTGAAGGATACTCAAGCTATCGTAAAAGTTATATTTTCCCCATTTCAAAGAATGGTTTTATTCTCGTTTATGTGAGACAGGTCCAGCACTGTTATCTGCAGGCATTTTGTTGGGCAGTAGGAGTCAAAACTCACTCATCAGAAGTCAGAGTAACTGGTAGAAAGAGGAGTAAACAATTCATATGCAGAGCACAACTACACAGGCTAACCTGAGAAGAGTGCTACCTGGCTGACTGTTGACCCTCTGATATCCTAAGCACAGCACAGAGCCAAGAATTCATAGTGCAGTCTACCTTGCAAGTCTGGCTGCCTCTGAGTCCAGGATAGTGCTCAGGACATGGGAAAATTATCTAGTAACTTTCAAAAGGTGATTCTACTACAGGCTGAATGTTTGTGTTACCTCCACTCCAGACCCCAAAATGAAATCCTATGTTAAAATGCAAAATGGGATGGTATTAGGATGTGAAACCTTTGCAAGGTACTTAAGTCATGAAGGTAGAACTCTCATGAAGGAAATTAGTGCTCATAAAAGAGAACTTATGTAGCTCCCGCTCTCTTTCCACCATTTGAGGACTAAAATCTTTTCAGACACAGTTTTGTGACTAATCATTGCTACTTGTGACAGCATTAAATTGAATATGCATGGTTCAGAACACACCCTAAAGACCACCAGAAAATATTATTTTTAAAAATATGCCGATGTGAGTTATAGAAATAGTACTTCTTTGTAGAGGATGTAAGGTTGACTATAAACTATATCCATTTTTGTATGTTCACAGTGGATTTGGAAGATGCTAAAATAATGTTTGGGTTGCTAAACTTTATCTTTTCAGCCATACTGTGGATGGGTAGTGGAAACATTTCTGATATTCTCAGGCTGTTAGGATCTGTCTAAGCAAATTGACTTGAGCAAAAGCTAATGCCACATTCACTAGCTATGGTATGCATGGTACCTGGCACATTCTAGCTCTTCAATAAATATTTGTGAACTAAACAGATGAATGGATATTTCTTGTACCAAAATATGCAACTGATTATGTTTAAATAAATATAAAGAAAGTGACCAATATTTTCTATTTGTGTAAATGTGTAATCTTTCAAATAAAGAGCTGAGAAAAAAATCATGGAGCACTGATTTCTATGAAGTTATTTAAAATAAAATATTGTGACCAAAAACACTGTTAGAAATAGCCCCAAAAGTTATGCATTCAAGGATTATGTTAGCACATTCCCTTCCTCTCATATTCTCTTATTAACTGAGATGAGAACATGAGTAGGGTGAGGGTGGAGTGGAAATTCAAAATGAGCTTCAGGGAAGAGCAATAAAAATGATGAGCAGGTCGGATATATGATTATGAGGAAAGGCTAAGGGAATCAGGACTTTAGATAGGTGAAAAGAAAATGAGGAAAATTTAATTTTTTTCTTCAAGGATGAGAAAGGTTATTATGAGGAAGGTGCTGACCAGCTGTTTCCTACTGTCACAGAGGACAGAACCAATAAAAAGAAAGATGCTTTATGGAGAAGTAATAGAACTTCACGGGGAGGCCTATTAAAATACTCAGCTCTTTTACCAAAAAAAAAAAAAAATTTGGACAGGATGGGATATCTCAGTGGCTCTTAAGTGTTGCTAATGAGCCAGTGCCATTAGCATCACCTGCAAACTTGTTAGTAATGACAATTCTTGAAACCTGCCCAGACCTACTGAATCAGAAACTCTGGGGTTGGGGCTCATCAATAGGTGTTTTAACAAGTCCTTCAGGTGGTTCTGATGGACGTTAGGTTTGAGAATCATTGGGATAAATTCTCATCAATGCTCAGTTTCCAGAACACTTCAAAAGCAAAGGTCTTAAAGAAATAAAGACTTAAACCTCTTCCAGCTTAATATTGTCTGTCCTTTGTCAAATGGACACCCCCATCAATGCAGTTTATATCCATCAGTGCTATAAACCTCAAGAAATAAAATTCATCTACCTTGAAAGATAAAGCTGGTGGCTATATTGAGATATAGCTTGTAATCAGCAATAGTGAAACTGCTCCAAAGTAAAAGAAAATTCCTTTTGTTTCAGAAGTTATTGAAGATAGTCCACAAAGAGTGCCACCTAACCAATAAAAACAAAAATAAAAAATAAACCAACAGCCCAATGTCAAAATTTTTAGGATCTGGCGAGAGATGGGTACACACAGAGTGATGGTTATAGTTAGGGATGCTCTTATGAATCAGAGTAATGAAGAAATGGGTACAAGAGTCATCTGTATCATGGAAGAGGCCATAAAATAAGCTATCTCATACTCTGCTAGAAAAATTGAAAAGGACTACAACCACAGTCTTTCTGGAGGAAAGTTTGGCAATATGTGTGAAGAATCTTAAAATTGTTCCACCTTCTTAATTGACTAATTTAACTTTTAGGAATTTAACCTAAGGAAACAATCAGAGGTATAGTCTAAAATGTTTGTTGCAATCTTATTTGTAGCAGTGAAAAAATTTTAAAGCAATCCTTAACTGCCTTCAGACTTTTTCCTCTAAATATAGTAAAAAAAATAAAAGTGTCCAGTATATAAAGGTTATATGTAAATGGATAAGTATTCATATATTGCTTGTAGTAAAAAAAAAATAAAATAAAATCTTAGAAATAATGTGAATGCTCATCATTAGGGAACAGTTTAACTCTGATAATCTATACAATGGAATATTATGCTGACATTTAAAAAAAATAAAATTTAAATCATTGGCTTGGAGAAATTTCCATGATGCATTGTTACATGTTAAAAGCAAGATGAAGGGAAGAATATATAATATGTTTTTATTTTAAAAGGTGACAATTCCCTCTTCATGTATATATGTTTGTTTATGATAATATTAGAATGTGAATGTGGAAGCCAATGAAAAATTGTGTTAAAAATATGGCTACAATACAGCTAACATGTATAATAAAGTCCTGTTTATGTAAAATTACACAAATGTATGTATTAGTAAGATATTTTATTTGTAGTAAGATATTTAAGAGTTAATTTGCTAACCATGGTTTTCTGGGTTGTAGGATTCAAGGTGATTTTTACTTTATTTCTTACAAGAGGACCAGTGCATGAAATTCGTGCATGGGGGCGGGGGTTGTCTCTCAGCCCAGCCTGCACTCTCTCCAATCTGGGACCCTTCAGGGGATGTCCAACTGCCAGTTTAGTCGGACATCCCTCTCACAATCCAGGACCGCTGGCTCCTAACCGCTCGCCTGCCAGCCTGTCTGATTGCCCCTAACTGCCTCTGCCTGCCGGCCTGATTGCCCCCTAAGTGCTCCCCTGCTGGCCTGATTGCTGCCTAACTGTCCTCCCCTGCCAGCCTGATCGCCCCCAACTGCCCCCCCCCCCCCCCCTGCTGCCAGCCTGGTCATCCCACGCAGCCTGCTGTCAGTCATTACTGTTACTGTGACGGCATCCTGGACAATTTGCATATTCCTCTATTATTAGTATAGATTTGACAGATTGTTTGACTTCTTTGTATACTGAGCATGCAAAACAAAACATATAATCTTTTTTATTGCCAAAAAAAAGCCCCATCACTAAAATTATAACAATGAAAGAAGCTACAAGTTGTCATCATTTAGGAATTAGGAAGCAGACAAAAAGTTGTGTTGGAACGTGTGTAAGACCAGATAGATACCACTTTTCTAGAGAAGTTTCAGATCAGGCTAAATAAAAAAGAAGCAGATGTTTAGAAGAGATGGAGGAGATGCAACAGTTAGAACAGTTTAAAGTTGGTGAGTGGGAGGAAATGGGCTCTCCGAGTCTAGCTCTGTGTGTACTCTGAGAAGAAGGAATCCAGGTGTCTGAGCCCCACTGAGACACCATACTAGCTCTGCTGGTTGGTAACTGGGGAAGTATGAGTTTGGGTGTTTTCAGGGACCTTTTCTATTGAATCCTGTCACTAAAGTCACCTGTCCCCTCTGACTCACTTTGATGATTCCTCCTCTCTACACCTCCCTAATCATTCTCTTCTCTGTCCTACATACACTTTTGGGCACCTGAGGCAGAAAGATGGAGAGGAAAAAGCAAGAAAAGTGATCCCTGGCTTCTGAATCTCCCACTTTCCTCCAGCCTTAGAGCCCTGATGAGGAAACTGGTTTCCTTTCTCATTTGCTCTCAGAACACCCTATAATGGGCTTCCTTTCTAACACTTCACATGGTTTCTAGTTCCTTATTTGTTGTTGCTACATTGTCTACAATTGATACCATTGTAATGAGCTAGTTATTAATAATAGAAAAGGAACAAAGGGAAGGCCAGACATTATAGGCATGTCATTGGGCAGCTTCACCAGGAAGCTGCAGTTTCACACTTCCCAGGGACACTGCCCTATTCCTTGCAGATCATTGGAGGCGTGAGGGGGTGGGTAGGAAGGGGTCCAACAAAGTAAAGATAGACACATGTCCATTAAAGTTGGGGGGACTTGGGAAGGTGCTTGTTGTCAGTCAAACCTGGGGGCAGAGATTGTTGGCTAGAATGGGCATGGCCACTGCAAGCACGGGAACATTTGTGGATACATAATCCCTTAAACAAAGAATTTTGCTCTCTTATTAGTCATCTCTCTTGGCTCTTGTCACTCTTGTTGCTCAGGGCACACTCTCTTGGTTCTCTTGCATTCACCCCTATGGCCTATGGCCACATGGACCCCCATACCCAATGGACTAATAGATTGCAGTGGGGAGACACAAGCTAAGCTAGCCTGGTGCTGGACTGGGGTCAGCTCCAACATGGAAGGGAAACTCTGGACTCTGACTCTAATGTTAGCTCTACTGAAGCCCCAGCTACCCTTCTGTGCTGGACTAAGGGAAAAGGGTCTTTGGAAACCCAGGGATATAATTCCATGGAAATGAAGCTTTCTACCATATCTCACCCTCCCGTGGGGACCTTCAGAAATGCTTATTCTAGCAGCACCCCAAGAACCCCACTTCCACCAGCAACCAGGGAAGATAAGCCCCTCTCCTGTCCTGTAACACAATTATCTTTAAAGTTATTTAGCATTACAATATAATATTATAGAATGTAAACTTAGGGTAAGCCAATACTCAGGGATTAATTTAAAAAGTACAATCAAGAAGTGGTCAGCTAGTATGCTAATTAAGTACAGCTGAGGAGTCAGAAAGCATTCTGTCAGAGAGACCACACTCCAGAGTGGCTCTCACAGGCCCTCCTGTTAGCCACATCTCCATCAACAGCAGATTGTTTCTAATTAGCATATTTTATTAGAAATAGGTTTCTGTTTGCATAAAATGTAGCCTATTGCTTAATGTAGGGAATATTAGAAATGGGATGTCACTGGTGAAATTAAAGTACTTAGAATACTGTAGAAATTCTACACAGTCTGTGAATGTTTGATAAATGGCATAAATCTACACTAATAAAAGAGAAACATGAAAATTGGTGTCACTCTGCTACTCCCATCAGCCAATCAGAGTGACTATGCAAATTAACTCAACAAAGATGGTGGTTAATTTACATATGCAGGTGCAGAGCGAAGACTGAAGACTGAAGACTGAAGACTGAAGACTGAAGAGGTTTGGCTTCTCTGCTGTGGCTGGACCAAAGGCCTGGGTCCTGGGTGCTGGAGGAAAACCGGTGCCAGCAGCCAGGGGAAGGAAGGCCTATTGCACAAATCTTCGTGCAACAGGCTTCTAGTAGGGTATAAAAATCCAGCAAGCCTTGTGACTGTACCCTTAGGGATTTGGAATTGTGAGACAGAAAGAGCCCCTGCCCGAATGCAGGGGCGGGTGGCATGGAGTGGAAAAAAAATAAAATAAAGATCTGGTTTGTAGCTATGAAGGTTAGCTTCGGTCAGGCCACCAAGGTGACAGAATCCTGCCTCTGGAAACTTGGCATTGCCCTAGAATGAGCCTTTCATGCAAAACTAGTGGTTAAAGGATCTGAAAGGAAAGAGAATAGAGGCCTTCTCCAATCTACAGAAATCATATGAATTCTTTTTTAATACTTGCTTTGCTAATAAAATTTTATCTAATAAACATCTATTTGGTCTTATACTTGCTTTTAATATAATGTGTTGTAAGCAAACAGCTCACTCCACTTCAAACTTCTTTGGTGGCTACTACAATCAATAAAAGACCCTATGGATTATGCATATGGTCAATAGGTCGATTTGCAATAGTTGACATTCCTGTTTATTGTCCTCTTCCTTCCTTAGACTGTAAACTCCTCCACTGGTTTGTACATTGGCACCTAGCACAGGCACTGCTCTGGCCGATGTGTGGAAATAATTAGATGCATGTTGTGAATCTGTTGGCAGAACTCCCCATGCTCTTTTCTAGTCTTCTGCTCTCTTCCTGCTGAAAGTAACCAAAGCAACAGGACCCGTGGAAGCTGTCCAGAGCACATGCCAAAGCTTCAATGGGTTCTGACAGGGAAGAGGGCTCATTCCAGGCTGAGTTAAAAATGTTATTCTGGGCCCTTGGGACAGAGTGCCCCTTGGCCACATGTTTGCCTGAACTTTTCAGGAGTGGTTGTGGCAGATTGTACAAGTGACAATAGAATAGTGCAGTGATCAACAGAGTGGCCCTAGAATCAGTCGGCCTAATTAGACTGGTGTCCTCTACTTAAGTGTTACAACTATGGGCAAGCCTCAGTTTCATCATGAAAACAGTACAGACTTCAGGTATGTTGGGAAGATTAAAGGCGATAATCCAGGTAAAATACTTAGAAATCTGCCAGGTCTCAGGTGAGCTCTAGGTGATAATTAGCATTTCTTAGTACTATCATTATTTATACCAGGAAACACAGAGTTGTGAATAAAGTGTTTGGGTACCAGGTGCTCATTTCTCTAAGTAAGTGTTTTCAAACTGGGAACAACATTGAATCATCTGGGGTACCTGTTAAATATTTGGATTTTCAGCCCCTACTTCTGGAGAGGAATTCTACAAAGTCTGTGATCTGTAGCCAGAGAATCCCCCCAGGTGATCCTTATGATAAGCCAAGTTGGAGAAAGACTGCTTTAAGTGAATAAGAAACTGAATTTCTAAGCACCTGCAATCATCTAGTTTAAAGTTGGTTTCTGATTAAGAAACTTGCCTACAGCAGTCTTTGGTGCCTCAGGGCACCTTTTGGTAGAGAAATCTAATTTTTTTTTCCCCTTGGACTTTGAACTCTAAAACATTTGGATTGAATCTGGAGTGTGACCTCCAGCCTTTCTCAACTCCCATTTCCTTAACTGTAAAATGTAAATAACAACAGTTCCTTCCTACTGGGATTCTTGTAGGATTAAATGAGATAATCTATTTTCTTTAAAGGGCACAGTTCCTGTGCAGAGCAAAGGCTCAGTAAGTAATTACAAATCATAATTAGGATTAGTCATAATCAGACTTTTCCTCCCATTATGGCTGAGTAGCTCCTACTGGACCTCACCTCCTGCTGATAACAACTCTATGTTCTGAAAAACAAATGACCTAAAGGCGCTGAAGTGAACAAAAGCAGGCAGATCCTGGAGAGGAGTTGACACTTAAAAAAGGAAACCATATGGACGAATCACTTGATTTTCAATAGTATTCAGTCTGAGGACAGGCCAAAAATGGCCCCAAGATGTCACTAAAACGCTAAAAGAAAATTTTCTGGCCTAAAGAACCAAAGGACAGAGTTAGGGGCAGCCATGGCTATTGGCAAATGTAGGGAAAATCCCAGAGAGTTTGAGAGGGAGAGCTCCAGGTTCTATTATAAACTCTGCCCACATCTCTGGCTCACTGACGAACCATGCACAGCTGGGACAGACTCCAGCGAAAGATTAAAAAACTAAGCTGAACTTTAAGGTGTTGCCCAAGAGGCAGTGTCTCCAGTTTGAGTCCAACAAAATTTAAGGAACTAAACTGAACTGTAAGGTGTTGCTCAAGAGACAGTGTTTTCAGCTTGAGTCCAACAAAATAATTGCTTTCTAAAGTCAAAAAACCTACACTCCTCAGAGGATTATAAAAAACAACAACAACACTCTCTAAAACGTAACATTCACAATGTTGAGGAAACAATCCCAAATAACTTGAAATTCAAAGACCCAGAAAAAGATAGCTGATTCTCAAGAGTAAAGATAAACTCTGAGGAGAGCAAGATGTTAGAATGAGCAGACAGAGCCGGGTGGAGTGGCTCAGGTGTTTGAGCCTTGTTCTGTGCACTAAAGGTTGCAGGTTCAATCCCTGGTGGCATGGAAGTCAAGTGACTGATATTTCTCTCTCATATCAATGTTTCTTTCTCCCTTCCTCTCTCTAAGCATGATCTCAGGTGAGGAATAAACAAATAATAATAAAATAATTAGAAGACAGAGATTTGAAGCAACTGTTTAACTATACTTAAGGACGCAGGAAAATATGTTGGCGATAAGTGAAAATATAGGAAATCTCAGCAGAGATAATGAAGAACCATTTGGATATTCTAGAACTGAAAATACAATATCTGAAGTTTTTTAAAAAATCACTGATTGCGCTTAACAGTAGAATGTAAAGGACAGAGGAAAGTTAGTAAACTTGAAGATATATTAATAAATAATTATTCAATCTGAACAGAAAAAAATTTAAAAACTGAATGGATCCTCAAAAACCTATGGAATGATATAAGAAGAACTAACATGTAAAATTGGACTCTTGGAAATAGAGGAGAGAAGGGAATAAATCCTCATTCTAATCCTCATGTGAGTAAATAGAGATGGGGTAAAGATGTAGGAGAAGGCATAATGAAATTTAACAGAACTTCATCCGACGCAGGGAACATTCTTTTAGATTTCTTCCTGTATCATCTATTAAAGTCTTAAGTTTCAAAGTGTAAATAGCATCTCTTATTTGAAGTATTGATTCTTTTTTAAGACCTTCCTTCTTCCTTTCTTTCTCTTCCTTCTTCTTCTATCTATCTATCTATCTAACTATCTATCTATCTATCATCTATCTATCTATCTATCTATCTATCATCTCCCTGTCAGCAAATGTTTATTGAGTCACTACTATATTTTCTGGAAAACAAGAACTTTAGTTCCTATTGCTAACCTCCCACTAGAAAACACCTATAAAGTTCTTCACTTGGTTGTAAGTACTCAATACATGTTTAGGTTGAATTGGTGAATTCGGCTTCAGCAATAATTTTCTCTTGTCTGAAAGACTTGACTGAGATCTTAAAGGTCAAAGGCGAAGGGCCACCACTGGAGATTCACTCCAGCGCCAGATTCTCTGTGCCACTTCCATCTACTCAGAACTGCTCGGGAGCCTGGGCTTCAGGGCATCAGGGATGCAGATGCTGCTTTGGTTTGCATAGCACTGCTGGGAGGTTTGCAGCTGCCCTAACAGCTACTTACATCATTTCTGGTTTTACCAATAGAAGTTTTCTTTCTTGTTTTCCTTACTCTTTGGCAATGTATCCCTTAAATATCTCCTTTACTGAGCAACTCAAGCATCTTTTTTTTTTCCAAATCTTAACACTGTTTTAAAAATTTCAGTGGCTCATAGTAGCTGCCCAGCAGAGTCTAGGCACCTTATTTTGAGATTCAAGCTCCTTGTGATTTCCAGGATTATCTTAAGCTCTCATCATCTAATTCAGAAGCCAGTGTGCCCTGTTGCTTCCTGTTGCATATTTTCCCCTCCCTATCTGCCTGATGGATTCCTATGCAGCATAAAATCACAAACACACACAAAACATGTTCAGGTATGACCTTCTCTGAGAATCAACCCAGATTATCCCAGAGAAAATTAACCATTCTTTCCTTCACACTACCATATTAAATCAAATCTGAAGCACACTATTTCCCCTCTACATCTTATTTCTGAAATCAAGATGTCCCTATCGTGGCTGGTATCTTATGATCACTAGTGGCCAGGCAGCAGCCATAACACGGTTGCTATGTTATGGACACACTCTGTTATTAGTTATGGAAGCATGACTGAATAACTGCAAACCCTCATTATCAGCAGACTCTTTAAGGGAGGCTTTCAAAGGAGGGTCATGAGTCTTAATTGTTGGAAATTTTTGTTGACAACCTCTCCGTAAGGTCACAAAAGGGTTATTATCAAAAGTTGAAGATACTTGCAGAAAAAGTATCAACAACTTGAAAGAAAATCGTAAGCTATATTGAAATACATAGACATAAAAATCTCTGACTCAAAGAGTAATATTAAAAAGACAAACTCTGAATTGGGTGAAGTTTCAGGAACACCTTAATCAATTTGTTTTACTTACATTTTCCTTTTAATATGTATACTATCTGATAAAATACTATATCTAACTAAGTTTAAAAGGTTCTTTCAATAAGTATAAAATAAAGATTCTAAGTGATAAGAAACCATTGTGTTATTATTTAAGTGGTAGTAGTGTCTCTTAATGGTACATAAAATAATGGTGCACTTTACTATCCAGGGTATCTTAGCTTTGATAAAAATAAAGTATTTCTGTATATTCTATTATTGTACCTTCAGTATTTCATTTATTTGTTTGAAATATATTGAAATCTATTAGCTCGAGCTTCTTAAAAGCCAACTAATAATATATGTTTTTATAGAAATATATAACCTCCCTGCATGAAGCACAGTGTGTCTGGAATATACAAGATTTTTAAAATATTTCTTAAAGTAAGCCAAACAAAATTTATAAGGAACAAATGGGTCAGAAGCAGTCCTAGGTCAAATGCACTCCAGGCACAAAACCTCTCTGACTAACCCCTCCCATTCATCCTTTGTTTAGATTGGCATTGGAAGTCCACTGTCTCCACAACCACAACTGACTCTAAGACTGGTTCTGCTAAGGGTGGAGTAGTAACTTTGACAGAAGTGCAAATAGGAGAGGGGTGTGAACCCTAGGAATCCAGTGAGAGTGGCTATGTCACCATGTGGTGGTTATAGATGATCACCATCCACAGTGGTCTGGGACAGCAGGAGAAAGGGCAGTTCTGAGAGATGCTGGACTGCGGAAAGCCAGTCCATCCTTGCTGCTTGACACAGTCGCTGAAGGAAAGAAACATTTGCACAGCATATGTTTCAAGGGACCTGGCATATAAGCATACTGTTCTTAATATGTTTGCTCCCCTTAGAGCTATGTGTTTTAACCAAGGTCACCTCTCTGAGAAAGGTTGTTTCCCCAGGTAGGGATTTTTCCCTGAAGTTAGGGAGGGGATACAACCCCTTAACTAAGTGCCAGGCAGGTAGTTAATCACTTTAACTACAAACAATTACGCTTAAGCTACATAATCTTTACTCCCTGGAATGGAGATAAGAAATGCCCTAACCTTTGCAATAGAAATTGACAGGATTGAAATCAACTGGTATAAATACAGATGTAACAAGACAATAAACACCAGAACTTCGCTGGAGATCCTGACCAGAACTTGGCTGGAGATCCTGGCTAGAGATCCTGGCTAGGCTGCTGATCAACTGAATGCTGTCTCTGTGTCATTCCTTCATCGCCGACTCCGTCCACACCTTTGGGGATCCCTGGACCTGCTGGGGTTGGACCCCAACACTGGACTTACGTATATGGTCTGCAAGCATTTTTTTTTTTGCCTATTTGCCCTCCCACACATTTTTAAATTGACCTCCAAGATTTTTCATCATAAATCTAAATAACTGCAAAAGATACAATTTCTAGCATTTTGTAAATACTAGCATTTAAATGTAAAACTGGTATATCATTATTTTAAATATATCCAATGGGATCCAAATAACATAATAATTTAATATCCACGATCATCCAATTTAATATACAGTGGGGCCTTGACTTACGAGTTTAATTCATTCCGTGACGGGAGCTCAGAACTCAAATTATTCGTATGTCAAATCAATTTTCACCATTACAATGACACGTGATGCTGGGCTGATGTTGTGGCATTCACTGTGACGTTCGCTGCGCCAACTAGTGGTGGGGTATCTGAAGCTGGCTCATAACCCGAATTTTAGCTCACAACTCAAAGCAAAAACTCAGCCAAGAGATGGCTTGTATCTCGAAAAACTCATTAGTCAGGACACTCGTAAGTCAAGGCCCCACTGTATATGATTAAGCTCTCTGTTAAATTTGAAAACTTTTATAATTTCCCCTTGTCTCTGAACTAGAGTTTCCAATTTCAGGAAAGTACAGTATACTGAAAAGGCTTTATCAGATTTGTTGAATGAGACTTAATTTATCTATTAACTTTAAATGTATAAGTACAGTTTTCTCAAACCTAATATACATTTAGAAAGAAGAGGGAAAATAAATATATTGTTAATTTTATTACACTTTTGCCAGTAATATATGTTTGATAAAATACTTTTATCGTGTGGCTTAAATACTTTTTCATTTAAAGCTTAGAGTAGAAAATTTAGCTCATTGATGATCAACAAAGTTTACTTAGAAAGCAAGGAAACATTGTCAAACAAACCAACCAAATCAGACTTACTTATTTTGAGATCATTATAGATTCACAGAAAATTGCAAAACCAGTAGAGAGAGATGTCATGTGCCTTTCACCTAGTTCTCCCAATGGCTACATCTTACATAACAAAACCAGGATCTGACCTTGTTACAACCTGGGTATATAGTTTCATGCCTCTCCGACACCTTCTTAAATATATTTTGGAATTCCATTTTGATTTATCTATGGTGCTTTAGAGTGTATATCTTTGTGTAGATTTTTTTTCAGTGTACTCTAGATAGTACATTGTATGTACATAACTTTATACAGTCTACTAGTATTGACATTTGATCAATTTGAGTGAAAGAGAATCTTTCTTCCCCTTAACCCTTCTCCATTTGTATTATAATGAACTTAAATATTTCCTCTACATTCATTGATAACTACATGAGAGAATATTATAATTTTTGCTCCAACCATCAAACATAATTTTTAGAAAACTCAAGAGAGCAGGAAAGTTTATTATATTTACTCATCTTCTTTTCCTTTCCATTGTTCTTTCTTCTTTAATAATTATCCAATATTTCTTTTTTTTCCCCATTTCCTTTATGTTTCAAAAAATCTCTTTAGCTATTCTTTTAGGGTAGGTTTACAGGTGACAATATTCTCTTAGTTTTCCTTCTTCAGGAAATGTCTTGATTTTCCCTTCATTCCTGAAGGATACTTTTGCTGTATATAAAATTCTGGTTTGACAATTATTTTTTTCAGTTCTTAAAAAATGTTTCATTTCTTTCCAATCTCCATGTTTGTTTGTTTTTTATGGGAACTCTATCATTAGACCCCCACTCCCACCCCTACCAGCCTTATAGGTAAGGTGTGTTTCTTGCTGTGTTCAAATTTTTTCCTTTAAGTTTTCAGAAGTTTGATTATGTTGTATCTTAGTCTGAATGTCTTCTGGTTTATTCTATTTGGGGTTTGATCAGTTTGTGTGTGTGTGTGTGTGTGTGTGTGTGTGTGTGTGTGTGTAGATATATATCTTTCATCAAATTTGGAAGATTTTGAGTATTATTTAATAAGACTCCTAATTTTATTTAGATCCTTTATTTTAGTAGACCTCTTCTGACACCATGTTGGTGGAAGAAGGTAAACACCACCAGATGCTGTCAGGTGGGGTTAGATGTCCAGGTTTCATTAACACTCTGGGAGAGGGTGCCTCATTACTACTGGGCAAGGATGGACGTCTAGGATCCCCATGTGGCCTCCATAGGCAACATGGAAGTAGCTCTCCCTACCACTGGGTGGTGGTGAAAGTCCTCACTCCTTTCTTGGCTGTCTCTGACGCCACCCTGGCAGTAGGGAGGTACAACTTATTATGGCCCGATGAGATGTCAGTGTAACTTCCCTGCTTGGCCTTTGCTGATTGGGGTGTGACCTCATATTTTTGCATGTGATGTGGCTAGAGTAGGGCAGTTATTGTCTGAAAGTTTTCTCTCTTGCTAGGCAGCCCTTTCCTGCTCCTTTGGTTAGAAAAAGCAAGCTTTTCCCTTACACTTGTTGGTGTTACTGGATTGCTGGTTTCTCTAATATCTAGTCCAGGGTACATAAGGCAAACAGAACACCAGGAATTTCATTGCTATGATATTCTATATGTCTCAAGTTTCTTCACTGGTCTGCCTTCTTCGCTCCACATTTGAGTTTTCTTTCATTTTTTTATATAATGTCCAGAGTTTCTACTTGCACATAGTAGAACCAGTATAGAAAAGTGTTTTTTTTTCATCTTATCCTAGAATTACAATCTTTCTGACTTTATTTTAAATTAAATAAGTAGGTTTTTAGGTATACAACTCAATCAGCCTGGCAGCTAGCATACTTTTATATTTTATTAATAAGGAGTGGATATATTAAACTTTAAATAAAATTAAGTTTAGAATAAATATTTTAAGGGATGATTAGATAAAATAGTTTTAACTAACTTATTTAATAACACACACCAAATCCAGAAAGAAATCATACAGGAGTTTATCTGTGGATTTTATCTAATTTACCTTCCAAAACCTTCCTCTTACATATAAAAAATGTGCGTCACTAACCCATACTCTTTTGGCTGATGGAAGGCCCTTTATTTTTGGCTGATGGAAGTTGCTTCCGTCTCTGCCCCCCCCCACCCCCCGCCCCGATAATAACATGTCTTATGGTGAGCATTGAAAAGAAGTGCTTACATTTAAATACTTAAAAAGGGACCATTTTTAGTGTTCAATATTTTCCACAGATGCTCTTTTTGCCTTGTTTGCAAGATTCTCCTTCATGAATAATGAATTATTTGATAGTAGTCAGGGGATAGAGAAGTAAGTCATTAAACAAAAGTTATCATTACTTCTATTTTATTTCATTTTTATCTTTATTACCATTGGCCCCACTTTATTGTATATCTGCATTTAGAACATCCATACAGGGACCCACATTTTTCATTTTTAATGCTCACCTTGATTTTATCAGGAGTATATAAAATAGAAAGAATGACTGGAAGCCCTAAGAACTTATAGTGTCTTGAGTAGTCATAAAAGGAAGTACTCTCACCTCTTTTTATTTTTTATATTTTGGCACCCTGACAATTTTTATATTGGGGCTGGGGAATGAGACCAAGATTAATTTTTAGTGAAGCAAGAAAGAGGCTATTGATGAACTCAAGTGCAAGCTCAGAAAAAATCCTTTATAGTAAAACTTATGAATGGAGTTTGAAAACCTGTAAATTGATTTTCTTAAAACTATGGGGGGTTCGATTCAAGATGGTGACATAAGAGTATCCTGCTCTCACTTCCTCCCACAAACACACTGAATCTGCAGCTACATGTGCAACAACTTCCACTAAGAAAAAACCTAAAAACTGGCTGAGTGATCCCTGTGCATTGGATGAATGAGAGAAAAACCCCACTGAAGTGGGCAGGAGAGGCAGACACAATGTAGCCATAAACCCCATCCCAGCACAGTGACTATAATCAATAATACTGTATGCAGCATGGTGACTGTACTCAATAATATTATAGTGCATATTTGAAAGTTGCCAAGAGAGGAAATCTTAAAAATTCTCATCACAAGAAAAAATTTTTTGTAACTTAGTATGGTGATGGGTGGTAACTAGACTTATTGTGGTGATTATTTTGCAATGTATACAAGTATCAAATCATTATGTCATATACCTAAAACTAATATAATGTTATATGACAATTATATCTCAATAAAAAATAATGCTATATTAATACTTTAAAATAGCTGGGAGGGTAAATCTTAAAAATTCTCATCATAAGAAAAAAATTTTTTTTGTAACTTTGCATGGTAATGAATGGTAACTGGACTATATTTTGAAATATAGATACACAATTACTGGATCATTACATTATGTACCTGAAACTAATATAATGTCATGTCAATTATATTTTAATTTTTAAAAATGCTAAAGAAAAGAAAACAAAACTATAGAAATCCCCATACTCTTTGAAAGCCTTTATGTATTCCTAAGACTGACTATCCCTACACAGATCACTGTTCTGGCATATAGACCTTGGGATGTGAGAGGGAACAAGAGAACTGAGGTGATATTAAAAACCTAGGAAGAGTGCCTCCTGCAGTAACTGTTAGATTGTCCAATGTATTTGGTGAAAATTTAACCCAGAACTTATGATAGATACCAGAACAGATGCTCAGTTTGAAAACTCAGTATTGCCATTTTTCATGTTTGTTAGAATAACCATATAGTCCCTTTATGAGCACTCTTATTTCTGAAACTTTGACTCTCTACACTAAAATTAAATGGGGTAATCATCCATTGATAGTGATTTGAAATTAGCTGAAAGGATACAAAGGTCACTAGTTGAGTGGATTAATTAAATCAAATGATGAGGCTCTCTCAGGGCTAAAAATACTGCACTATGCTCCCTTCCTCATGCGAGGAGCTGGACTTTTGTTGATAGCATTGGCATTTGTGTGGAAAGGAGACTAAAGGACTTGCAGGTTGCTTGTCTAGCAGTTTAGGAAATCCTTAGGGTTTTTGCAGCAGGAATTAAGATCTATTGAGTAAGGATCATTAAAATTGTAAATATCAGAGACTGGAAGCTGATGATATAGAACATCCTTGAGTAGGAAAGAATGAATGGACAACATCATTGTTTCTGAAAACCCAGAGTAAAAAGTCTATATGTCAGAACCTACAGGCAGGCATTTTATCAGCCTCCTCCCCTCTCCCATGAACCCCACTGAAGCAAGAAATAAGTTAGAGTACTTAATGCTCTTATTTAAAACATGCCCAAGCCTATATTTATAATTTGGTTAAATTTCTTTTGAATAAATGATAATGAATTTATGCTAGAGGAATAAGACAAGAGCTGTTGTACTTCTTTCCACATGCGATGAGGGAGTGAATTGATTCTAATCAGTAAGTCTGTACATTTGAGTTTTATTTTTGTGCTCTTCTCAGTAAGCCCATAGTAGAGATGAGTTTGGGGTGTAGGATTTATAGAGATATCTTTTAATGAACTTGTGGTAAAGCACCAAGAAAGTTTGTAATAATTTTCACTGATAATAAGGAGGCAGAGGAACAGAATAGAAGACAGTTGACTAAACTAGTGTATAGTTTCTTAGTGTTTAGAGACCTTGAATTTATAGTTTCCTTTGCAAAGTCTATTAGTCACCCCTGACAAGAAGCCTACAATTTCATGTGCTTGTAGTTGCTTGACCCTTCCAGGTTGCTTTCTGTATGCTCTTTATCGGCCTGGTTGCTGGAGGCTCTTGCTGTTTTATATTCATTATTTGATTAAAGATTCAAAAATGTTATTAAGAAGGTAATTTTTTCGTTTTGCAGCTGTTAAGTATGAGGTTCAGAGAGGCTTTACCCATGGGCCACAGCCATAGTCATTGTCAGAATTGGGATTGAACCCAGGTCTGCTCAATTCAGCGGGACATGCTCTTTCTGCCACATTAATCCACCCACACCATCCACGGAAGCAAGGGACAGAATGGACCCAAAGGAAGGTTCTCAGGAGTTAGCTGCCCCTTTGAGTCAGACAGAGCTGGCAGTAGGCCAAGCTCCTCCAGAAACATCCTCCACCCTCACTGAGCAGCCAGTCCCAACTGGTTCCTACAGTCCTGGTGTGTAGAAGGGGTTTGAACACTAAATTAGGATTCACAGTCCTAGCTCCATGCCTCCTACCCATCCTTTAGAGGCCAGCTTAGACTTGATTCCCTCAAGAAAACCTCTGACACTCCTCTCCAATGGGTTTCCAGATCGCAATGCTTATCAAATCATGTTTACTCATCTGTGTTACACATTAGGCTATAAGATTTGTGAATTCTTTGTTTACTGTTTTTTTTTTTCAGTACCTAACAAAAAGTTTGTAATTTAATTATTTGTTGAATAAATGAAAAATGGCATTAGCACTTTGACTTGGGAAAGATGTATATGTCCAGTCGCAGTTTTCCCTAATGACAAATGGGGAGGTTTTTCTATGACTCTAAGATCACTAGGATGTAGTAATTCATGATACTAACTGCAAGTTTTACATTCTACTAGCTAGAAGATATTTAAATTCTTTGACATAAATTCCAGGAGCATTTCCTGCTAATTTTTGCAGGGAGAGGAAGGGACTTTGTCTTGCTTCCATTGTTTTTCAGGACCTATGGTACATGCTCAATATATATCCACTGAATGGATAGATCTTTAGTTCCCAATATCCAATGTACAAAGACAACAAAATCTATTTTATCAGCATGACCATGTGGCCTTGCACGGGCAGGATTCTACATCTGGCTCTGAGACAAAGGCCACAAAACACTCCGTAGCTGCCTTCACTGGAAGATTCCTAGTTAGAATTGGTGGGTAAATGCTCAGTTTCACATGAAGCAATAAAAACGTAGGCTTCTAGTGACTTTCAATATTCAATTAACATTTTACAGCTGAGGAAATCTGAGATCCTTAGAACTAGAGTGATTTTTCCAGGGCCTCCTAGGCAGGGAGTGGTAGAGCTGAAAATGACCTTCTGAAAGTCTTCCACATTTTAAACCCCTCATGTTCCTTACAATAAGTAAATTCTCTTGGCTCACTGGGACTAGCATCCTGAATATGTATGTCACTGATCACACACAAGAATGATTTATTGCAAACGTATCACCATGCCTGGAAACACTCGCAGACATATATCCTGCCCCTTACAAGGATATCATCCTGATGACATTCAGAAAGGAATGTGCTCACGGAGACTCACTGTTTATAAACCACTCTTCTTTGACACTATTGAAATTCCTACTGGGAACCCGGAATTTCCTGCCTCTCCTTACTTCCTTTTGGAGGAACACTAAATCAGTGTGCTCTTTCAGTCAACATATCATGCATTTTCTCTCTATAGACTGTCAGATTCTTAAGGGCAGTGACCATGAGTATTCTCTTTGCAAATCCATGCCCATCACAATAACTATCACACCGAGACACTCAATCCATAGATACCGAATGAATGGAAGAGCCTAGGGAACTGAAGTGACTTGCCTAGATTGAATTTGCAGCGAGGAAGCTAAATAAATATTGTATTATTGAAACAAAATGAAAACTTAAATAACTCTGCTTATTTAAGAAATGCCAGGTTCCTTCACTGTGAGGAGCCACCTCCCGCTTGCTGAATTTGATTCCCTGAAACTGCAGTTTCATCTGCTGCAATTCTGTGGCTCCAGCCTTTCCTGCTTCCTCAATTGTCAAGCTGCTTCTCTTTTAATGCAGCATAACAAACTATTTTAATAATGCATTTGTTGTACAATGAGGTCCTCTTAAATCTGATTCTGATGGCTGTTTGGAAGTACAATATGCTTATATTCTCAAATTTTACTGTTGAAGAAAACTGAAATCTGAATATTTCTCTATCGCTCTGATAAATTCCCATCATGGATCCTCATGTGAATAGTACACTTTAGCCAATGGCCTCTTATAGATAATAGACCAATACATCAGAATTAAACAGAGCTGAGTCCATGCATCTTTTAAAATCATCAAATACAAAGTCCTCCTGGTCACATAAATATAAATGAAGGCTTGATTGTATCACAGTCTGCAGGAGTACGGCGTGTGTGATGGTAGCCGGCATGCCAGCAAAAGCTATTGATTATTAAAGTCAGATATGAATTTACCAGCAGTGTCTCCAGAGTTTAAACTCTTCAGTTTTCTCTTGGGAACCACATTTTGTAAAATCCGTATTTCCTCACCTCTGCACGCAGGAGGGAGGGCTCTTTCTTAGGAGACCAGGACAGTGCTTTTGGTGCGGGCCCAAGGTGTAGCGTGAGGAAAATGTGTTCTCCCCTCGCCCTGCCACGCGCTGACACCGGGCCCTGGGTTGGGTGGTCCTGGGAAGCTAGAGGAGGAATCCACATCACTGCACTGATTCTGACACAAGCTAGACTGTAGGTGGCTTTAAAAAAATATTTTCCAAGAAAACCCCTAAGTTTTTCTGAATTCCTTATCATTGCTCTTCCAACCCAACACCACCTTCACAGGAGGAACTGGGGATGCACAGGCGGGGGGACAACAAGTGACACCGGTGGAAAGAGTGGCTTAGAATGCTTCTCTCTCCTATTATTCCAGGAAGAGACACATTCTAGACATTAGTGGCTCTGGAATTTCTACATACGAAATGGAAGCATGTGAAATTGCTGACATTCACCCACAGAAAAAGGGTTCAATAGAAGGGGCTTAGGAAGAATGAGATGTTTGGGGATGGGGCTGTGGGAGACTTGTAATTGGGCTTGCAAAAGAAAATCAAGGGTTTTACTTCTCTTTTCCTTGTACTTTTATATAGATTGCTTGAAGGAAGCATTAATAGAGATTATTAGGGAGTGGGGTGGAGTTGAAACCCTCTCAGTAGCCACCTGTTGATACCACCACTTATTCTGAGCTTGATGGAGAGAAGGCAGGTAAGTGCAGGACCCAGATATAACCACCAGTAGTTAACATTAGTGCAGGCTACTTTCATGCACACACTTTTTCTTTCCTTTTCCTTTTTGGTTCTTTCTATTTTTCATTTGCTATTGACCTGAAGAAGAGAGAAAAAAGGAACTCACTAGGAATTAAAATATTCCCCAAATATATCTGCTATAAATAGAGTCAAACTTCAATGAAGCAGAATCAGGTATATGAATTATAAGCTCTTTTTTTACTAGTGTAAGCAGTTTGAGGAGCAATTTTCAATATGAAAGAATGTATTTTGGAAATCAAAGAAAACATACTTTAGGCACTCAGTGGCTGAGTGTGTGCATTTGATGTGTGAGAATCCTGGAAAAACAGACTGTATGTGCATAGCACTGGTAGGGCACTGGTGTGTGTGTGTGCGTGTGTGTGTGTGTGTGTGTGTGTGTGTGAGAGAGAGAGAGAGAGAGAGAGAGAGAGAGACTTAGGAGACTACAAGGACATTTATATAAATACTAAAGGCCTGGTGCATGAAAATTCATGCACTGGAGGGGGCATCCCTCAGTCCGGCCTGCCCCCTCTCACAGTCCAGAAGCCCTCAGGGGCAGAAGGCGACCTGGTGATCAGGGGAAGGCGACGCCCCCATCACACCTCTGCTGCTGCCACTGTGGGCAGCACAAGCTTCTGGCGGCCCTGGGTGGCTGGGGGGCTGAGGGGACTGGGTGCCGCTATCTTGTGGCTGTGGGCACCGCCATCTTTGAGGGAGTGGAAGTCAATTAGCATATTCCCTCCTTATTGGCTGTGGGCACCGCCATCTTTCCAATGGCGTGAGGGTCAATTAGCATATTCCCTCTTTATTAGATAGGACTAGAGCAGGGGTGGGCAAACTTTTTGACTCGAGGGCCACAATGGGTTCTTAAACTGGACTGGAGGGCAGGAACAAAAGCATGGATGGAGTGTTTGTGTGAACTAATATAAATTCAAAGTAAACATCATTACATAAAAGGGTACAGTCTTTTTTTTTTTAGTTTTATTCATTTCAAACGGGCCGGATCCAGCCCCGGGGGCCGTAGTTTGTCCACGGCTGGACTAGAGGCACAGTGAATGAAATTTGTGCATGGGGGTCGTCCCTCAGCCTGGCCTGCACCCTCTCCAATCCAGGACCCTTTGGGGGATGTCTGACTGCCTCTCGCAATCTGGGACCGCTGGCTCCTAACCGCTTGCTTGCCTGCCTGCCTGATCGCCCCTAACCACCTCTGCCTGCCTGCCTGATTGCCCCTAACTGCTCCCCTACCAGCCTGATTGCCTCTAACTGCTCCCCTGCTGGCCTGATCGCCCCTAACCGCCTCTGCCTTATCCCACACCCAGGACCTAGGATTCCCTCCTCCAGCTGGTCCCAGGCACCCAGGACCCGGGCTTCCCTCCCTCTAGCTAGTTGCAGGCTCCCAGGACCCAGGCTGGATTAACCTGGGCCAGCCGCAGCCACAGGGGACTGTGCGTGGATGGCTTTTCCCGGGCCACAGCTGCAGGTGCCTGGGACCATGAGGTGGGTGGCTTCTCCCTCTCCCAGTCTGCAGCCACAGGTGCTGGCACCCAGGACTGCGGGGCATGTGGCTTGTCCCTCTCCTGAGCTGCAGGCGCAGGTGCAGCTGGCTGCTGGTGCCCAGGACCGTGAGGCGGGCAGCTTGTCCCTCTCCCAGGCCACAGCCTGGCTGGTCCCCATTCCTCTCTCACGAGCTCATTTGTGCCTGGCTGGTCCCCATTCCTCTCTCATGAGCTCATTTGTGCCTGGCTGGTCCCCATTCCTCTCTTCCCAGTGTTGAGTGTCTGAGCCATGACAGTGTGAGGGCGTGATAACCATTTGCATATTAGCTCTTTATTATATAGGATTAGAGGCCTGGTGCACAAAATTCGTGCACAGGTAGGGTCCCTAGGCCTGGCCGGTGATCAGGGCTGATTGCGGCTTTCCGGCTGCCGGCTGGGGTCTTCCTTCCCCAGCTGCTGGCTGCTGGTCAGGGACTTCCTTCATTCCTCACTACCCTCTGGTGGTCAGCGCATGTCGTAGCGAGTAATTGAACTACCGGACTCCTGGTCGAACTTCCAAGGGGACACTTTGCATATTAGCCTTTTATATATATAGATGAGTCCTTTTCTTTACTCCACCTCCCAAATATTTTTGCTTCTTGGCTTTAGCCTTGGTTGCCACTTAGAAGAAGGAAAAGGTCCTGGTGCTGGGTCCACAGTACAAGACCACCCAAAGCCCTGAGTGGGGTGGCCCCAGGATGTTAAAGCTGTGCATTCTATATTTGATTTCTCATAAAACCTAAGTATCTCTAGGAAGGATGGTACATTGGCCTTTTCATTTCCATCACCTCTAATCTCCACTCCATTACTAAGCCCTGCTGTGGTTTTTTTTTGTGTTTTTTTTTTTTTATTTCTTACATGTTTTTATAGTCTTTTTGTCTTCTTGCCATGTCTACTATCACTGCCTTACTTCAGTTTCTATAACCTCTGTCCTGGACTTGTGCAACCACCGCCCCATGGTGTTTCTGCCTCCAAATACACAACATCTGTTCTTTTCAAATGCACTGCCCACGCTTTGGCCAGGGTGATCTTCAATATTCAAAGCTGACCAGTTACTCTACTGTTCAAAACCCTTTCTCCTAGGGTGAAATCTAAGTGCCAAACATTATATACAACAGCCCTCTCCCACCCCCCATGGAATGATCCATCTCTTCATTGCCCCATACAGCAGGATACTTCACACCCCTTCCCTTTGCTCAGGCCATCTTTTCTGCCCAGAGTGGCTTTCTCCAAACTTGGGCCCATGGTAGTTTTACATAGCACAGCCATGAAGAGTTGTGCCTGCATTTGTTCACTCATTTCTTCATTCATTCTTTCTTTTCCTGCTCTGTTGTAAAGGATAGAATGTTAAAAACAAAACCAAAACGCAGGTGGTACTGACTTCACTTCAACTTTAGGGTGAATATATTTCAACAAGGTAGGATTTGGTGCAGAACAAAAGCAAGAGGGTAATTTGATTCGGAATAATTGTCTAATATTATTCCCTAGAAATGGATTCTTGACTTGGGATCATGGACTTGGTGTGCCAATGTGTTTCTTTCTGAGGAGAAAGTAATGGCTTTATTTAGATTCTTAAAGGGATCCAAGACCCAAACAGATTAAAATTCATGACCCCAGAGAAAATGTGTGTGTATTTTCCAACTACTCTGTATTCTCAGAAAATTTCCTAGCATTTTAGACCATTTCCACTCACGTGCTATTTGCAATAAATGGTTTTTTCTTTTTCCATTCCCATTTATGACTCAATTGAAAAATCCTCACTGAAATTTTAAGCCATTCTTTGTCTTTTCCATAAAACCATATTATTAGTAAGAACAGGTGTTTGACAGTTCAATAGAGAACATTTAAGCCTGGGCTTCAAAGCTTTTGAAAGATGTCAGATTACAGAAATAATGATTATTTTTTATCATAGATCTATTACTAAAGATCAAAGTCAGAAAATAAAAAACTTCAACACAACTTAGAAAAGGATAAAACAATAACACAACAGCAAAGATATAAAAATATTTAAAGGGGTTAAGAGCACTATTTTAAAAAATATATACTTAAATCTAACATGAGAAAACAAACATAGTATGCAGACAGATTAAAAGCCTACCAAATGTTTGGTTAAAACACAATTTTCTAATAAGACTATGAATATAAAAGAAGGTTTTATTTTGAAAAATATGATCTTAGATAGAGATTTTAACTTTGAAAATTTATAAAGATTGCATGAAGGAATTTGCAAACATATCCCCTGATTAGAAGGAATCAAAGTTTGCACTTTAGACAAATGAGGAAGATTGATGCCTTTATGCTTGAAGAATAATTTAATGTAATAGTCTCAAGATTTTTTCTTTATTTCTGTATGTGCTAAATTTTCTATGACAGTATGCTCAAGGGTTGATGGGACAAAAGTTGCTCTGGGAAATTTCAGTAGAGACTGGGCTTCTCCCCATTTATGATGAAGAGTGTGCAAAGTGAAAAAGAAGAAAAAAATTAGGAGAAAAGAGACAAAGAAGAAAATAGAGAGAAGAAAGAAAGAACGACAAAAGAATAAAAAAGGCTAAGAGAAGAAAGAGAGGAGTAAGGCAGATCTAGCAAGGAAGAAGGAAGGGAGGAAGTGGTAGGAGAGAAAGGAGATTAGAGTCTGTCAAAATCTGGCCTATCAGAACTGTGATGGTGGGCTAGTGTGAGTTCTTTGTGATTGCTATGTGATTCTGAGAAATCTTGGGAGTTATTTTCTCTGATTCCCTAAACTGACTGGAAAAGGGTAAAGAAAGAATTACATGGAGGCAAGATCCCAATGGCTACCCACTAAGAAACGTAGGATTGACTTTTCATGAAGTCTGAGGTAGGGTCAGAATTTACAGAAGGAAGAATTTATTTCAGAGCAAAAGACATGAGCCAATGTGATCATGCTGTGGGATCCATTGGTTCTGTAGTAGCTGTTAGGCACAAGCAGAGTAGGAACAATAGGCTACCTACTAGAGGTCACCAGGTTGGAAAGCCCTACAAGTGTGGGCAAAACTAGGGTGGGACTTTACCCCCTGGGTAACTTTTCCTCCTCTAACATATTGCTGGTCAAGTGGTTTAGACACCCCGACTTTTCAAATTGCTGGTCATGTGGTTCGGACCCTCCTCTGACCCTTCTTCTAGCACATCAATAGTCATGTGGTAAATACTCTTAGAGGAGGAACAAGTTGACCAGAGAATAACTTCATAGGATTCGCATACAATCACTCCCTTAAGCATTAGGCCCTCAAGACAAGGAGGTCCTGGCACGCATCAAATAATCTTAACAAAGCCTTGGATTTGTTGACCACAGAGACAGAGTTTGGTCAAAACAGAGAACATCTAAACTTCAGTTGTATTTCAGCTCCAGGCCCAGAAAAGCAAGGACCAGGTGAGACAACACCATGACTGATTCCGGACCAGCTGTGATTACTAATGACCCCCTGCCCTGGCACTGACCAATCAGTAGAGACCATGACCCAGAAAAGACTCACCTGGAAAGTTGATGAATATTCCATTGAGATCATCCCTTGAGACCTCCCTGAAAATCCTGCCTTTGGAAACAGGTAAAATCCCTTAAGATGAAGAACTCAGTTCTCTCTCTCTCTCTCTCTCTCCTGTACATTTCCTCACTCTTTCTTCCCTCAAGGTGCTTGCCTTTGCTTTCTTTATCCTAAACGCAAGGGCCCCTTTCTGCCTCTGTAACGTATTTCCTGAGTCCATGTAGTCCAGCTGGCTCACTTCTTGCACAGCTCACTTGTTCTACCCCTGTGACTTTCTAAATAAACTTTCCCTTGTATCTGACACTTGGCTCTGAATTTCTTCTTAGGCAAAACTCAAGGACCAGGGTCTAACATCTGGTGTTGTTCGCTGTTAACAGTTCCACTGTGTGCCTTGCCACCCAGAAGCAGGTGGCCTGATATCTCAGTGGAATGGCCCACTGAGACTCGCTGCCAGCTCTGTTGGGTAACTGCTCCTTGTGCAGCCTGTGCGCTATTCTACAGAGCGTTGGTTTGACCAAACCTGTGGCCAGTATCTGGTGCTGTTTCCCCAAAGCCAGAAAACAGGGGTCCTGGAATCAAGGGGTGGGAGTGGGCATGGCACATCTCACTATTATAACAAATAACTTCAACAGCCTTTATTTTCTCTCGTTGTATCTTTGTATTCTCCTAGTTTAAGGGTGCTAGAAACCAAGAGAGAAATGTTTTCATTGTTAAGAGATGCAACAGTGTTGGGAGCTGAGATTGCTACCAGGCCATCTAGCATTTCTCTTGTTTCTGGAAAACAGGGAAAAATAAAGGCCCCATGTTAACTGAGGTGGTCGATTCTTGTTATTAATGGAAAATAAGGTTGCTTGCTATTAGTGACAGGGAGGATTCTACACGGAACCGAGGGAATTCTCTGTGATGTTGCTTAGTTTTCCCTTATCCATTGATAAAGATAAAAAAACTGCAGTGACTCTCTACAGGCAAGATTATCAAGGGCTTATCTATTTTGGGAATAAAATTTGGGTTTTCCCAAATAGGCAAAGAATACTCATCTACTGAGATCCTGGCTGATGACAATGAGAATGTGAAATGTGTAGAAGAAAAAGAAAATAAAAAATACTACTATTGCCTTGTGACCTGTTTTCACAAGGTCACAATGGGAACATGAAACGTGTAGAAGAAGAAAATAAAAAATATTACTCTAACCTTGTGTTGTATTTACTCATTTTTTTCCTTGCTGTTTGGTGCATATACTTGTACATTTTATTTAACGTTTCTTTCTCTACTATAGCCTTCAGATTTCATTTACAAAATAGTGTATAGGTTAAAGACAGTCCAGGCATAATTGTGAAAGATGTGGAGGAAGAAGCAAACTGACTTACAGACCTTGCATTTGGACCTGAAGGCAGTAGCAGTTCAGATTTTGTCGCTCTTTTGGCAGATGGCTCATATGAGATATCTATTAGGTGGCAATATTTTGGGTTCCATAGTTGCTAAATCTGTTTCTAATTAATCTTAAATTTGAAAAATAGTGTGCTTATGTTAATGTTTGGGAGCTAAACCCTGTAGAGATGCTGCCATTCACACATCTGCCAGAAAGAAACTCAACGTGACCACAAGGCTGTTGAAGTTATTTGTCATGGTTTTGGGATGCCCAGCATCTCTGGAACCCCTTCCTGTTTGATGTAATATTCAGCCTCAGGAGTCCTGCCACCCCAGTTTAGAAGTCATGACACCCCTCTTCCCAGCTGCCCACAGGCAGTGACCAGGCCCTGCCCATCAGACACGTGAGACTGATTTAGAACAGAAATGCGTGAGGAGGCAGGCCATGAGTGGAATCCATTTGACAGGAGAATATGACTGTCCAGGTACTTGGCTATCGCTATCAGCAGGGCTGCATGGTCAATTTGTGGCAGAAAAGGGGTGACAGTGCCAATGGCAGCCATGGTTGTGGTCACGTTGAGTTTCTTTCTGGCAGATGTGTGAATGGCAGCATCTCTACATGGCAGAGACTTTGCTGTTGATGGTGATGGTGACCATTTCCATGGTGAACTGTAGTTTTTTGAGCATTGCTCCTGGAAGCTTAACCTTAAGCCCATATTTTTCTGTCCTTTTTCTCTCTCCACCCCCCCCCCCCAATTGTATTGAGATATAATTGACATAGAACAGTGTATAAGTTTAAGTTATTATTATACATAATAATTTATACATTATTATGTATAAATTATGAAATGGTTACCACACTAAATCTAGTGAACATCTATCACCTCTCATAGCTACAAATATTTTTTTGCTTTTAATGAGAACTTATAAGGTCTACTCTCTTAGCACCTTTGAAATATACCATACAGTACATATTGTAAACTATAGTCACCATGATGTACATTACATTCCCCAGAACTTATTCATCTTATATCTGAAAATTTCTACCCAATCCCCTTCACCCATTTCCCCTGGCTCCTCCCTTTGCTAACTACCAATCTGCTGTTTTACAGGAGAATTTATTCTTAGAGGTCACCAGGAACATGGCTCACAGATCTTTTCCATGCTTTCCCAGATGAATGAATGGAGTCTTTTCTGCTCATCTTTTCCAAGACTCAAAGGAGATGTTCTGGAAATCATGAGAGTTCCTTCTTGCTGGTAACACATTCCCAGGGGCCTTTGTTGGAGCTACTCAGCCCCTAGTCCCTGCTTTTCCTGCTCTTTGGTCACTGATGTGCTAATGTTTTCTCTTAAACCACCCGAGTCTTTCTCCTCTTCCCCACAGAATGGTAAGAGTTTGGAAGAATGTTTTTTGCACCTATTGCTTAGAACTAATAGTTTTTGTGGCTGGGAAGAAAAGTATACTGATATTGATGAACTAATGCCATACTCAATTTCATTATTTCTGACTTCATTTCCATTAGAGTTGGGAGAAAAAGGCATGGAATTTCTTCTCTCCTTAAGGCAGTGTCTTCATATTTACCCTAAACTAGGTCTTCTAGGGGGCATGGTAGCTTTATATCATATCACAAAACATGCTTGCAGATGTTTTCTATCTTTCCTGCTTTTTCCCCCTTGTATATTTAAACATCACAGGTTTATTTTTCACTATGTTGTCTCAACTGGTATTAGCAACAGCTCTTAATTTAGCATTATCTGTAAACTTCATTTAAGCACCACTTGCTGTCTCTGCAAGATCACTAATAAAAATGTCAACCATAGCATCCTGGAAAGTTGCTAAAACACTTCTTCATGTGCAGGACAAAGTAAGACGTGGAGAAACTATGAAGACGCTCTCCTTGTTTGCTTAACGGCGGAGGCCCTTCCTCCCCAGTGTCTGCCGCGAGGCAGCCTGTGCCTGGGCAGAGACCTGGTTGCATGCTGCTTTTTGTCGTGTTTTCACTGTGTTAAAATGAGTTTTCTTAAATTTAAAAAAAAAAAAAATCCCTGGCTTGTGTTAAATTGACAGGAAAAATGTCAAATATTTCTAAAAATTTGAAATGTTGATGTTTGGGAAGTCAGGCAAAGAACTGAGGAATAAGATTTGATTCTCAAAAAACTGCCTTAGAGAGAGAGTTTTATTCTCTCAGAAGGTGGGTGTGGGTAGACAGCTGCCTAAAGAAAGGGGCCCATTTACTTGCCCTAGTTGTGATTTGGGTGGAATTTATATTTTTCCTTTTTTTTCTTCTTATCTGTTCTGCTCAGGGCTTCCTACACTGTTCCACATCCATTTGCTGGCCTAGGTTTGGGTAATAAATAAATTCCCGCCAAGCTTTATACAGCCTCTAGATTCTTTACTTTTAAACCATGGGCAACCTTTGTAGGTACTACAGTAAAATAAATAAGCTTTTTCTCTTTCACATTTTTTTCTTGACACTCTCCTTTCTTTATCTTTGAGAAACTCAGACACAGATACAGGTTATTAGATGCAGGTCAGCTAACCTTTTCACTCCCCAAAATCTGACCAAAACTAGGAACCAAGCAGAAAAGAAAGCTCTGTGAATGCAAAAGAGATAGTTCATGTAGTAAAATACATGGTTCTGTTTTACAGAATTCCAGCCAGCTGGAGGCAGGATAATTCCTACAGGTGATTAGTTGTGTTTTGTTGGCTGTATTTCCCCCTCTTCTTCCATGTTAAGCAGGTGGGAAATTTGCAGGGGAGCAAGCAGAAACCTGAGCAATGGAAAAGCTCTTTTTGTCCTTTGTCATGTTAGTCTGGACTTCGGGCTTTCCCAGTATTTTCCTGAACGTTACTGAGGGAGGGAAGAAAGGTTTACACAGGACTGGCAAGGTCAACACAGATCTGGAGGCCCTGCCTGTAGGGACTGTGGGACCTGCTCCTGGTAGTACCAGGGTGGGGGAGGAAATTGGTGGTAGAGAGAACCCAGAGGTAAGGCCTGTGTCCTGCATCTGTGGTCTCAGAAATACTCCTGTGCTCGATGCAGTCGGGCACTTGGAGGAATACACACCTCGTGTGCACTGACAGCTGCTGGGTGCTCTTAGAAGACGCTGACACACCCAGGGAGGAAAGTCCAGTAATACCCAAGGGTGAATGTCTTGCCAGCCAGGTGGCATGGGGGTTGGAGTTAGATTTAAATAGATTGAAGTTAATAGGTGAATATGGTTACTTTTCCCCACCGGCCTGTGGTCTGGGATTTATACTAGCCATCTCTGGTTATCTAGTAGCTCTATTAACAGTAAATGTAAGTGTCCCGATGGGTAACTTGCATTGTGGACAGGAAACCACTGTCAGGACAGAATATGGAGAGACAGATGGTTTCCTACAGGCAAAGGTGTCAGCAAGGGTGCATTTTACTCCCTATTTGTTTAATCTGTATGCAGAACGTATCCTACAAAAAGCTAGACTGGACTCGGAAGAAGGAGGAGTGAAAATTGGTGGAAGAAATATCAGCAGCTTAAGATATGTAGATGACACTATCTTATGAACTGAATGCACCAATCATTTGAAATGACTCCTGATGGAAATCAAAGAAAAACATGCCAAAGCGGAACTGCACTTCAACACAAGAAGACAAAATCATGAGTACAGAAGCAATACACAACTTTCATATAGACAATGAAGAGACTAAAATTGTTAAAGATTTTTCATCAGTCATCAATTCAGATGGAGACAACAGCCACAAAGTCAAGAGAAGGCTGATACTTGAAAGGACAGCAATGGAAGAATTAAGGAAGTTTGGTAAAGCAATGACATGTCATTTAAGACCAATGCTAATTCCCAATTACTATATACAAATATGAAAAGTGGACAGTGAAGAGGCTAATCATTAAAAAATTGATTCATTTGAAATATGGTGTTAGGAGAGAGCTCTATAAATACCCTGGACCACCAGAAAGATGAAGGCGTGGGTCCCAGAGCAATTAAACCTGAAACAACGCTGAAGGTAAGTATGACAAAACTGAAGTTTTCCTACTAAGGCACATCATGAGAAGGCCAGGTTCTTTGGAAAGACAATAATGCCGGGAAAAATAAAAGGCAGCAGAAGAGAAGCCCAAGTGCAAGATGGATTGTCTCCATAAAGGAAGCCACAGGCATGAGTCTACAGGAGCTGAGTAGGGCTGTTGAGGGCAGGACACTGTGGACATCACTCATTCACAGGGTTACCAGGAGCCCACTCAAGGGCATGTAGCCCACACACAAAGCAGGTGACTGGTTTACTGACAGTCACAGAGTTTCCATACTGACATACAAAAAACGTTACACTTTTGGGGAACAGTTAATAAAGGACTCCTGAGGACCTACTCCGTTCTAGCAGATTTGGAAGAAATTATTGTCCCCAAGTATCTCTTCTCTCCTTCCTTTAAGTCATAGAGCACAGCCCCTCCCAATCTGCTCCCTAGATTCCCTTATAGCTGGCTGTGAGCATGTGACCAAATTTTGGCTAATGGAATATGAACAGAGGTGATGTGAGCGACATTTGCTTCACATCCTTAAAAAGAAGTTGCTTGAAGTTGTTGTTCTCTTTCCCCATAGAACAGGAGCAGAGCATCACCTCAGGCTTGATTATGCAGGGGAAAATAACTTAGAGGAAGATGGAGAACCTAAATCAAAGAAACAGGATTCCCTGCATGACCTTGCAAAGTGAAGCTCCTCAACAAGTCTACACCAGCCAGAGGATTGCATAGAAGAGAAATAAGTTTCTGTGTTATTGAAGCAATTGCATTTTTGGCATCGTTTTGTTACAGCAACTTAGCATTTACCTTAACATATATAGCAGATGTGAATATTTGCTCACTATAATAAATCTCTGTCAAAATGTAAATAGTAATGTTAATATCCTCTGTTTAAGAAGTAGAGATTGAATTATAAACATTTTGAAAGAAAGATTTGACATGTAAGTTTTAGGCAATGCCATATACATAAATGTTAACATTGAGGTCACTGGTTTGATTTCCGGTCAGGGCACATGTCCGGGTTGCTGGCTTTATCCCCAGTAGGGGGCGTGCAAGAAGCAGCTGATAGATGATGTTTCTCTCTCATTGATGTTTCTATCTCTCTATCCCTCTCCCTTCCTCTCTGTAAAAAATCAATAAAAAATATTAAAAAAACAACACCTAAAACATTAATCTTGTCTTGGAATTTTACATTTAATATACAATGAGCTGCTCTACCTCCCTCCTCCCATGTCACTAAATATTATTTGAAAACATTATTTCTAATGACATGACACCTGGATATATATAATTTATTAATGAACCTCATGCTGTTAGGTGTTTAAATTATTTCCAGGTGTTTGTGTTATCTGTAGTGCTGCCATGAATATATTGGTTCATACATCTTGGTCTTCATCTTTTGTTGTTGTTGTTAATCTTCATCTGAGTATATTTTCCCCATTAATTTTTAGAGAGAGTGGAAGGAACAGAAGGAGGGGGGGAGAGAAGGGGGAGAGCAAGAAACATGGATGTGAAAGAGACACATCTACTTGTTGCCTTCCGCATGTGCCCCAATCAGGACCTGGGATTAAACCTGCAACCAAGGTATGTGTCCTGACCTAGAATCAACCTGAGACTCTTCTGTACATGGGCCAATGGTCTAACCACTTAGAAACACTGGCCAGGGCAGTCTTCATCTTTTATAATTTCCCTCAGAAGTAGAATATGCTATATCACCTCTTCTCTGTTTTTCCAACCCTGGACCACCCAATACCCACTTTCAAACAGCTCCAATACCAAAATGTATCTCTATATGTACCTCAAATAAAAAATATTTTAAAACCAAGTCTTAGCCAAATTTTCCTCTAGTACCAAATCCATTCTCTATAATACAGACTGCAGGACCTCCTCAATCTTTTATTGCACCTACTAGTGGCCCAGTGCACAGAATTCGTGCACATTAAAAGGGAATTAATTAGAGGAAATATTTTAATATTGCTATTTGCCCTTTCTCTATAATAGAAGTGTCAGAGATGAAAGAAAATATATATGAAAATATTTCTCCTGTCAGAGTCTGGGGCATGCCATGGGCCCCAGAGTCAAGTCCCTGCTCACCCATGTGCACCTAGAAATCACGAAAGACCCAGACCCAGCTGGCCCCACCCCCATTGTGCAAGATCCAGACCTGGCTGGTCCCACCCCTGTCAAGCTCCACCGGGTGGAGGGCACAGCCTCAGGTCCCCCATCAAGCCCCGCTGGGCCAGAGGCACAACCTCAGGTCCCCCAGCCCAGCACCATGCAGCCTCATGTCCCTGCTGATCACTTGTTATGGCTTGTTATGGGAACTCTGTCTCCGCTGTGGGCGCAGCCATCTTGTGATAGAGTGACAAAGTGAGGGTCAATTTGCATATTACCTCTTTATTATATAAGATACTAGAGGCCTGGTGCACGAAATTTGTGCACTCAGGTGGGGGGGGGGGGGCGTGTCCCTCAGCCCAGCCTGTGCCCTCTTACAGTCCGGGAGCCCTCGGGGGATGTCTGACTGCCACGGAGGTGGGAGAGGCTACGGCCACTGCCTCTGTGCCCACCAGCCATGAGTCCAGCTTCAGGCTGAGCAGCATTCCCCCTGTGGGAGCGCAATGACCACCAGGGGCAGCTCCTTCACTGAGCGTCTGCCCCCTGATGGTCAGTGTGCATCATAGCAACTGGTCGTTCCACTGTTCAGTTGATTTGCATATTAGCCTTTTATTATATAGGACTAGAGGCCCGGTGCACAAAAATTTGTGCACTCGGGGGAGGGAGGGGGGTCCCTCAGCCCGGCCTGGGACCCCTTCGGAGATAACGACCTGCTGGCTTAGGCCTGCTCCCGGGTGGCAGAGGGCACGCCCAATCCCTAGGTGCAGCCCCTGGTCAGGCTCAGAGCAGGGACGATTGGGGAGTTGGGGCGCCGCCCCCTGTCATGCACAGAGCAGGGCGGATTGGGAGGTTGAGATGCCACCCTCAGTCACGCTCAGGGTAGGGCCAATTGGGGGGTTGGGGCACCGCCCCCTGTCACACTCAAGGCAGGGTCGATGGGGAGGTTGCAGCGCCACCCCCTGTCACTCACAGAGCAGGGCCCATCAGGGGGGTTGGGGCTCCGTACACTGTCACACACAGAGCAGGGTCGATCAGGGGGTTGGGGAGCTCCCCCCTGTCACGCAAAGAGCAGGGCCCATCAGGGGGTTGAGGAGTTCCCCCCTGTCATGCACAGGGCAGGGCTGATCAGGGGGTTGAGGAGCTCCCCCCTGTCACTCACAGAGCAGGGCCGATAGGGGAGTTGAGGCGCTGCACCCTGTCACACTCAGGGCAGGGCCAATGGGGAGGTTATGGCTCTACCCCGTTACACACAAAGCAAGGCCCGTGGGGGGGAGGGGGTTGGGGCACCGCACCCTGTCACACACAGAGCCGCAGGGCGATCAGGGGATTGGGGAGCTCCCCCCTATCAGGCACAGAGCAGGGCTGATCAGGGGGTTGGGGCGCCTTCCCCTGTCATGAACAGAGCAGGGAGGATGGGGAGTTTGTGGCCCCGCCCCCTGTCACACACAGAGCCGCAGGGCGATCAGGGGGTTTGGGCGCTGCCCCCTGTCATGCTGATCCCGGTGCCGGGAGCCTCGCTGCTCCACTGATCCCAGTGCTGGGAGGCATATTACCCTTTTACTATATAGAATAGAGACCTGGTGCATGGGTGGGGGCCAGCTGGTTTGCCCTGAAGGGTGTCCTGGATCAGGGTGGGGGTCCCCACTGCGGTGCCTGGCCAGTCTGACTAAGGGGCTGAGGGCTGTTTTCAGGCTGGCGGGTGACTGAAGCTCCCAACTGCTCCTTTTTTTCTTTCTTTTTTTTTTTTTTATTCTGGGCCAGCTTTAGCTCTGAGGCCTCGCTGCTGAAAGCAGGTTTCTGGCCTTTACCTTCTGTATTTGATACAATGTTGCAGTCCGGCTGGCTGAAGCCCGGCTGACTGAAAGCCGGTTTCTGGGGTTTTGTTTAGCTGCTATATTTGCAACATAGTTGCTTAGAGTTGCAGCTGAGAGGCCGGCAAGTCAGGCGGAGAACACTGGAGTCTGCCATCACTGGATCAAGCAAGCCTCCCTGTTTGCTTCAGTGCATGGCTGCTGACTGCCATCTTGGCTGACAGTTAATTTGCATAAGGATATGCTGATTAGCCAATGGGAAGGCTAGTGGTCGTACGCTAATTACCATGTTTCTCTTTTATTAGTGCAGATAGGAACACTCTGCTCTAGTTCAAGTACTCTAGTCCTTGGATGCACCTTAATGTTTCCTACCTTTTGCCTGAATGAAACACCCTTTTATCTTCTTTCCACATAACCACACCCTACCCATTCTTTAAGGTATCACTTCACATTCACCTCCTCTATGCAGAGTTCCTGGAGCTTTAGTCCATAGGAATGTCTGCCACCATGGAACTGATGGAGCACTTCTGTTTTTCCTACATATTTGGCACACACCTCACATGACACCTCTAGCCTTGCATGGTTCTTAAACTTTAAACATGCATGTATGTGTATAAAGGCTATGTTTGGAGGAACTTACTTTCTTACAGCCCTAAAAGGTCAGCTCTAGACTCCAGGTGCTCACAAACCTCCAGCCAAACTTATTAATAGCAGATGAATTTCTGAGCGAAAGGCAACTATTACAGATGGATGATAATGGTAAGGAAGATGCTTGCTACCTGACAGGAAAGAGACACAAAGTAGTGGACCCTAGCGTTAAGAGTCAGGCTGGCTCTGACAGGTGTAGCTCAGCTTGTTGGGGGCCATCCTGTTCGATTCCTGGCCAGGGCACATGCCAGGTTGTGGCTCAATCCCCAGCAGGGGGTGTGCAGGAGGCAGCCAATTGATGTTTCCCTCTCCTCCTCTCCTTTCTTTTCTCTCTAAAAATCAATAAAAAAAAATCTTTTTTTTTTTTAAAGAGTCAGGCTGTATTGGGCCCTATTCAGATATGCAAGCAGAACAAACCAGGTAAGACAGAAAGGAATTCAGAGCAAAGAAAAAAGGTAAGATTAGAGAACTTGATATCATGAGAGGGAGAGATTAAGTGCCTGTCTCAATTCCTAACACCATGTCACTTTCCAATTCTAGTTTACATGAGACTCATCCATATTTCCTTTTCTTCTTTGAGATAGCCTGACAATAAATCACCCTTTTATTTGACTTATCTTGAATGGATTTCTGTTTCATGTGATTTAAAGAACCTTGAATAGGACAAGTCCAACAAAGGGTTCAAGTTCTTTAATGGTAGGAAGAATGTGGTATAATTTGTTGCCTCTCCTGCAGCATTGTTCCATGAATTTCTTTAATATATTTTTTGTCTCTTTACAGACTCTTGTCTTTTTTCTATTACAAATGATATCCCCTCCAAAAAATGTACCATATCATCTATCTATTCTTACAACTTCAATATTTGTATGGGTCTGATTGGATTTGAGTCCCAGTTCTATCATTTACTAGCTGTAAAATCTCCCTATAAAGGGAGGATTAATTCCAGAAGACTGCCAGAAAGACTTTTTTTTTTTTTACCATTGGGATTAGAAACCATGATTAACCACCAGGAGAAGAAATTTGAGTTAGTGGCCTAACAATTTCATTCATAATTTTCCCACTAGGAAGTGCCATGCAGGGAATATAAATGTAGAATTTTTTAATAAAAGCTAAGTTCATCAATAGGGCATATGAAAATATTACTGTATTTAGGGTTGGAAGAGGTAGCACTATACTCAGATAGTGTGTGTTTATGTAAAATATAATTTAAAGGAAAATGAATAGATGTAAAATTGGAAAGTAATTGAGACAATGCTGCTGGATAAAATAAAATCTAAGACAGATAATGAGATCTTTTATGTAATGCATTACCCAGTTTGTTAGAAATGTTTATATTTGATATATATCTTTACTTGGGGATAATAATAACTGGAGCTCACATTTATTGGGTTCTTACTACATGCTCAGCATTATACTTACTTATTACATGTATTATATAAATTAACCCTCAAGCAGTCTTACGGTGTCAATTCTGCAATAATTTTCATTTTACAAAAGAGAAAATGGAGGTCTAGGGAATAAAATTAAAATTATCTTTTCAAAGATTTGAACACAAATAATCTTTTTTGACTTATATTTGTGCCAAACTATATCACTTCACTTACAGCTTCCTTTCGACAGGTAAGAACGAAGAGCAAGATATATATATATATATCTTGGTGTTTCTTGCTTATGCCTGCTAGTGTGGGACCTCTAGAGCCTTGTAAAGTTCAACCTAGTTATTCCTAGCAGTATCCAGAGGTGTTTTGTTTGTGTTAATGACCAATTCAGATTGGCCACCATGGGGTACAGCAATTACCCAGGGTCAGATAATTGAAAGGACTGGCAGGACTCTCACAAGGTATACTCAGTAAGATTTATTATAAGGGGGAGATATACAGCGCCAAGAGCAAGAAAGCGCAAAGCAACATTACAGAGGCCTAGAACACCTTGGCACAGCTTCCAGGGTTCTCTCTCAGTTGCACAGAATATGCTTCCTCTCGGGCTCAGGGCCCATCAACATGAAAACAAGATATGATATCTGTCTCAGGGAAGATGAGGCACAAGCCTGCTTGGAGGTCTTTTATGCCTCACTGATCACAGAGCCAACACCAGGCTGAGTGACCGGGCACACCAGGTGGCAGCTATCATCTGTACATTTTCACTAAACAATGCAGACAAGCGGGCACCCGGTGTCTCCAGGAAACTTTTGGGTTTTAAGCAGCACATTATAAATCATTAGGTAGCATATTTCATTCCTATCTGGGCCACAGTTCCGTAGCATGGCTCCAGGCCTCCCTGGAGATGCCTGCAAACAAGCGGTAACTTAATCTCATTCTCACATTTGTTGTCATTTCAGCAATTTGTTGTCTTCCCTTGCTCTAGCCCAGCACTGTCCAACGAACTTGCCATAAAGGTAGAAATGATCTTGATCTGAAATGTCCAACATAGTTGCAACTAGTGCCTGTTGCACACTCGAAATATGGCTACTGCGATTGAGAAACTGAATTTTAAATTTTATTTCATTGTAATTTCAAGAGTCACCTGTGGATAATGGTGACCACATGGAACAGTGTAGTTGTCTCTCCCTGTGCTGGACTCAAAAAGTCTGTTGGGCACCATCGTGTCCACCGGGCACCAGTGAGGCTTCCATTGAATACCACCTTTCCTTGTGGTCAGTGCTGCCCCTCGGGCCTGAAATGGCTCTGGCCACCGAGCATGATGTGCTCTCTGGCGGATGCTCTGAGGCACACAGGTGAGTGGTAAGCACTGCTGATTGCCTGCCCAACAGCCAGGACAAGCCCCCACTTGCTTGCTGGCAGAAACCACCTTCCTCTCTGGAGCCTGAAAATTCCAGATTCTCAATTTTCGATCCCTTGTGCACTTACAGAATGAGCATGGGACCCAGCCCGGGTGACTGTAACCTGACGATGTCTGCCTTAGTTACAAGGAAGAATTTCCTCTGAAATAAAACAGAGGTGCATGGGAGGAAACAGCTCTTTTCTTCAAGCAGATACTGGGATTGTGGCAATCCCCATGGGTGTGCACAGGGGCAGATCTGAGGACCGAGTCAGTGCTCTCAGGATGCCAGTACAGAAGGGCTCTGGCTCCCGATGGCATTGCTACTTCCCCATTTCTTGCTTTGCGTAATGATAAAAATGGTGCTGCAAATCTCACAGTGCTTTATAGCTCCCCCTCTCAAAGACATGACTGCATGGTGGGCTGAAGTAGGAAACAATTTTAATTTATAACATCATATTTTACTCAGAATTACTCCTACTGAAGCTTTGTTACCAAAAACAAAACTTTAAAAGAAAAAGTAGATGGGAGGTAAGAAAATGGAGACCTCGTGTATAACAAATATTCGAACCCTCTCAGGAAGGTTGACCAAGTAGGACTATAACTGGGGGGAGATATAATCACCCCAAGAACATGTTGAAATACTGAGGGAAAAAATGAAACAAATACAACACACAAACAACAGAAGCAAAGCAAAACAGAGAGAAGTGAAAGAAAGCCTATAAGCAGGGAGCAAGTGTTGTCGGAAAGTGGGACAGATCTCTGATTTTAAAGTTAGTATTGCTCATCGTGTTTATCCTTGTCTTTCTTTCATCTTTAACTTCTTTCTGCTTTGTCTAACTGTACCAGTTCTCCTCATTTACCCAGGAGAATTTTAGATTCATTCTTTAATATATATAAACTTTTCATGTTTTTAAATTTTTTATAAGTCTACCATATTCTGTATCTCTTACTGCAATTTTCTTTCTTTTCCTTTTTTTTTTTTTTGCTCAGCATAATTATTGAGCTTTATCCATCTTAAAGCATAAAAGCTTCATCTGATTAAGAGCTACACAAAATCAATTTGTTAAATATGCCATTTGGTTATTTTCCTGTTGATGGAAAGCTATTCATTATTCTTAAAAGTTAAGTTATTTTATTTTTTTAAACTTTGTTTTTATTGTTGACATTATTACAGATGCCTTCCATTTACCCTGCTTTGCCCACCTCCACCCAGCCCCAGACCCAGCTTCCCCTGGACATAACCCACTATTGTCTGTGTCTATGGGTTATGCATATATATTCTTGGGCTAATCCCTTCAACTTCTTTCATCCAGTCCCACCCCCCAACCCCCACCCCCCGGCACCTCTTTAACAGCTGTCACAGATGTCAGCCTGTTCCATGTATTCATGCCTGTTTCTATTTGTTTGTCAGTTTATTTTGTTCATTAAATTCCACATATGAATGAGATCATCTGGTATTTGTCTTTCTCTGACTGGCTTTTTTCACTTAGCACAATAATCTCCAGGTCCATCCATGCTGTTGTAAAAAGTAGTTCTTTTTTTTACAGCTGCATAGTGTTCCATTGTGTAGATGTACCACAGCTTTTTTGAAATCAGCTCATCTGCTGATGGGCATTGGGCTGTTTCCAGATCTTGGCTATTTTAAATAATGCTGCTATGAACATAGGGGTGCATATATTCTTTCAAATTGGTGTTTCAGGTTTCTTAGGATATATTCCTGGAAGTGATTATCACTGAGTCAAAAGGCAGTTCCATTTTTCACTTTTTGAGGAAACTCCATACTATTTTCCACAGTGGCTGCACCAGCCTGCACTCCCACCAACAGTGCACTAGGGTTCACTTTTTTCCACATGCTCGCCAGCACTTGTTTGTTGATGGTAGTCATTCTGACAGGTGTGAGGTGATATCTCATTGTGGTTTTAATTTTCATTTCTCTGATAATCAGTGACTTTGAGCATTTTTCATATGTCTATTGGCCATCTGTTGGTCCTCTTTGAAGAAGTGTCTATTCAGGTCCTTTGCCTTTTTCTTCTTCTTTTTTCTTTTAGAGAGAGAGAGAGGAAGGGAGAGCGAGTGAGATAGAGAAACATCCATGTGAAAGTGAAATATCAATTTGTTGTCTCCTTCATGGCACCTACCGGGAATTGATGCTATAACCAAGGCATATGCTCTGACGGGGAATCAAACTGGCAACATTTCAGTGCTTGGGACTATGCCCAACCAACTGAGCCAACTGGCCAAGGCCTTTGTCCATTTTTTAATTGGATTGTTTGTCTTCCTCGTGTTGAGTTGTATAAGTTCTTTCTTTCTTTTTTCTTCTTATTTTTTTTTTAATTTCAGAGAGGGAGGGAGGGGAGAAACACCAATGATGAGAATCATTTGATTGGCTGCCTCCTCCAAGCCCCCTACTGGGGTTTGAGCCTACAACTCAGGCATGTGCACTGACTGGGAATTGAAGAATGATCTCCTGGTTCATAGGTCGATCCTCAGCCACTGAGCTATACCAGCTGGGCTATAATTTTTTTACATATTTTGGAAATTAACCCCTTATCAGATATATCATTGGCAAATATATTCTCCCATACAATGGGCTCCCTTTTCATTTTGTTGATGGCTTCTTTTGCTGTGCAGAAGCTTTTTATTTTGATGTAGTCCCATTTGTTTATTTTTTCCTTTGTTTCCCTTGCTCAAGGAGATGTTTCAGCAAAAATATTGCTATGAGAGATGTGTATGTTTTGTTCTAGGATTTTTATGGTTTTGCAACTTACATTTAAGTCTTTTATCCATTTTGAGTTTATTGTTTTGTTGTAAGTTGGTGGTCTAGTTTCATAATTTTCACATGTACCTGTCATATTTTCCCAATGTGCCTGTTTTAAAAACTGTCTCCCAGCCATCACCTAAGTCTGGTGCTCAAATCTAGAAACGATCTGTCCTACACCTCATCTTCTGCACATAAGAGGCAAGGGTGATTGCTCCGTTGCACAAATGGAGAATGTGATCTGGGAGGGCACTCTATGCTGAACTGGTGGATGGTAACTCAGCTCCAATACACCTTCTGTTCCTCCTGCCCCCATGACTCTTCTAAGCTCTTGCTTGTATTGCAGGAGCTGGAAGCCCAGAAACTAAATTCCTAATTACTTTCTGGTCAAGTTCTGGATTCAAGTCTTGTAATGAGAGACATGCCTACAAGATTTGAAAAAAAGTAGAAACCATATTATGGCCCTTTGGCAGCTGTGGGTAATTTTGTGTATTTCCGCAAATAAGAGATTTTATGGCAGCCTCAGAGTATTTCCTTGCAAATCACCTGCTATGAGGTTTCAGATAGCTCTGATCATCTTTGGAAGTTTCCTGAAGTGTTTGCAGTTTCTTGATTCTCAAAAACCTCAGAAGTATCTATGGCTTTCTCTGATCTGCACTTCTCCTCTTGTTCCTTCAACAGTTTTATAAGCAGCTAATTCTCTGTATTGAATCCCTTCTAACTAGTACAGAGTTTAAATGCACTTTGAATGAACTTTCCACCAGTCCTTCTGTTTTTAGCCTCACCTTTACCCTACTTCTAGATGTAATTTGGTAAATTGGGCAACTTCTTAGCTTTCCCCACTTTAAATGTTCCCAGATTTGTTAAATCACTTACCACTTGCTCACATGCTTTGAAGACTCAAAAGTTTTGATACCAAGACCTCCTCTGCATCACCCTCTATTCTTGGGGGTTTATGCCTTGTATAAAATAATTATTTTCTGTGTGTCATTTTATAATGGGCTTGGAAAAGAAGCAGAGCAATTCAATCCTATGTTCAATCCACCACTATCCTATATTAACTCCCCATTCACTCCTCAACTGCTCCAATCTGGTCACTGGCCTTCTCTCCAGCTTAATCATGTAACCCGTTATCCTTTACTCATTACCCTGACCTTGGTGATAGTCCTAGGACCCACCAAGATCTTTTTTGCCTGAGAATAGTTTGCATATGCTGTTACTTTTGTCTGGTTCATCATCCCCCTCCTCTACAAGCCTAACCTTGCATTAATTCTTTACTTCTCTCAGACAGGCTGTCCCTGACCATATATATATATAAATTACTAGAGGCCCGGTGCACAAAAATTTGTGCACTCGGGGGGGGGGAGGAGAGGGGGGTCCCCCAGCCCGGCCTGTGCCCTCTCGCAGTCTGGGACCCCTCGGGAGATAACGACCTGCTGGCTTAGGCCTGCTCCTGGATGGCAAAGGGCAGGCCCAATCCCTAGGTGCAGCCCCTGGTCAGGCTCAGAGCAGGGCTGATTGGGGAGTTGGGGCGCTGCCCCCTGTCATGCACAGAGCAGGGCGGATCAGGAGGTTGCGATGCCACCCTCAGTCACGCTCAGGGTAGGGCCGATTGGGGGGTTGGGGCACCGCCCCCTGTCACACTCAAGGCAGGGTCTATGGGGAGGTTGCGGCGCCACCCCCTGTCATGCACAGAACAGGGCCAATCAGGGGGTTGGGGCGCTGCTCCCTGTCACTCACAGAGCAGGGCCAATCAGGGGTTTGAGGAGCTCCCCCCTGTCACGCACAGAGTAGGGTCGATAGGGGAGTTAGGACACCACCCTCTATCACTCACAGAGCAGGGCGGATCAGGGGGTTGGGACGCCACCACTGTCACACTCAGGGCAGGGCCAATGGGGAGGTTATGGCTCTACCTTGTCACACACAGAGCAGGGCCCGTGGAGGGGGGGGGGGGGTTGGGGCGCCGCCCTCTATCACCCACAGAGCAGGGCCGATCAGGGGGCTGGGGCGCAGCCACTGTCATGCACAGAGCCACAGGGCGATCAGGGGGTTTGGGTGCTGCCCCCTGTCACGCTGATCCGGTGCCAGGAGGCCTCGCGGCTCCACTGATCCCGGTGCTGGGAGGCATATTACCCTTTTACTATATAGGATAGAGGCCTGGGGGCCGGCTGGTTTGCCCTGAAGGGTGTCCTGGATCAGGGTGGGGGTCCCCACTGGGGTGCCTGGCCAGCCTGGATGAGGGGATAATGGCTGTTTGCAGCTGGTCACACACCCTTCAGGGTGGGGGTCCCCACTGGGGTGCCTGGCCAGTCTGGGTGAGGGGCTGAGGGCTGCTTTCAGGCTGGCGGTTGTTGATTGAAGCTCCCAACCACTCCTTTTTTTAATTTTATTCTGGGCCAGCTTTAGCTCTGGCTCTAGCTCTGAGAGCAGGTATCTGGTTTGTTTTGGTTCTAAAATCGAAACAATGTATAATTCCAGCTCTGAGATCCCGGCCTATATTTGTTAGAATGTTTCAAACTGCCAGCTCAGAGGCCAGCAAGTCAGGCGGAGAAAGTTGGAGTTTGCAGTCCCTGGAGCAAGCAAGCCTCATGTTCGCTTCCAGCTGCCTGGCTGCTGGCCGCCATCTTGGCTGACAGCTAATTTGCATATACTCACTGATTAGCCAATGGGAAGGGTAGCGGTCATACGCTAATTACCATGTTTCTCTTTTATTAGTGTAGATTCCCTTTTTTCTCTCATAGAACACATTTTTTTCATATATTGCATTTATATTTTACATTCATGTTTATTTGCTAATTTAATGTCTATCTCTCCTATAAGAGTATAAATTTTATACCCAGTATACATAAAATCTCCAATCTATAATAATAAAAGCATAATATGCAAATCGACTGAATAACTGAACAGCAGAATGACTGTCCGGACTACCTTCCAGATGACCATGCTATGACACCCACTGGCGCCAGGCCAGCCAAGGCAGGTGCGAAGCGATTGGTCGGGGACCCAGCCGTCACCCCATGATTGCCCTGCAGAGGGAGGCCCAGGCCACCGACTGGCGGGCTGCGGTGGATGGGCAGGGCCTCCCTCTGTGGGGGCAATCCATCCCAGAGCCCTGGTCAGGTGGTCAGGGCCTACCTCTTTGGGGCAATTGATTGCAGGGCTCCTGGACTGTGAAAGGGCACAGGCTGGGCTGACAGAACCCCTGCTCCCCAGTGCACAAATTTGTGCACCAGACCTCTAGTAATTAAATAAATATAGAAAAATTATTTTTAAGAAAACTTAGAAAAAGGGATCTTTATGTGTTGCCTGGTCTCATGGTTGGAATATCAGCAAGATCATTCAAATAGAAGGGACATTACAAAAGGTCAATTTTTAAAAAAAGACTCACCCTCCAATATAAATTTCCTCATCTTGTTTTAATTCCACAAACTATCATAAAAAAAAGATCAAGGGCACATGTCCAGGTTCCAGGATTGATCTCCAGTAGGGGAACGTGCAGGAGGCAACTAATCAATGATTCTCTCTCATCATTGATGTCTCCATCTCTCTCTCCTTCTCCCTTCCTATCTGAAATCAATAAAAATATATTTAAAAACAAACAAACAAAAATGTTTAGCCCTAGCCAGTTTTGCTCAGTGGATAGAGCGTCGGCCTGCAGACCAAAGGGTCATGGGTTTGATTCCAGTCAAGGGCATGTACCTTGGTTGTAGGCTCCTCTCCTGCCCAGGCCCTGGTTGGGGTGTGTGCAGAAGACAACCAATGGATGTGTCTCTCTCACATCGATATTTCTCTCTGTCTTTCCCGTTCTTCCACTCTCCCTGAAAATCAATGGGAAAATATCTTCAAGTGAGGATTACCAAAAAAGAGAAAAGAAAAAGAAAAAAAAAAAAAGAAAAAAGAGAGCAGGACCAATTAACAAGCTATGTGGCTTAATATCCACATAAGTTCTTTATTTCTTCCTTTTCTTTTTTTATCCCCTTAGGCTTGAGCCTGTAGAAAAAAACTTCCTTAATAGTGTTCAAATGAAAAAAAAAAAAAGGAAAAGTGATGAGAAAATTAATATAATGAAATAATCAATGCAAATGACATTCCATTGTCCAGAAAAAAACCCTCAATCAACTCTCTTAGAATTACTGAATCTGATGAGTAATTGTGGCTTACTCTCTAATTGTAAGATCAAGGCTGCCGTCAGAAGTACTGCCAACATTAAGTAGACATTTTATGGTGCTCATTTTAAGGTGGAACTTTAAAGAAATTGAAACCATTAATCAAAAACATAAATCATCCACACCAAGTATTAACTGAAATCCCTAAATCTGGTGAAACTAAAATTTATATTCATCATCAAATAATACTTATCAATGCTTTATTTTTCTAGAATCTTCAAGAGTAGGATAAATTTGGTAAAAAATTTTATAATCATTTCAAACTGCATCCTCATCAGATGACTAGTTTGAAGTATTTCCACACAGCAAAAGAATCAGAGTTTTTTAAGTGGGGGGGAGGGGAATTTATTTATAGTACTTGTTCTATGAAAATATATAACAATGTATCCATTGTTTAAATACTCCTTCCATGTTGTTTTGGGAAAACAATTTAACGTTTTATGTATGCATAGGCGTAGCTGTTTACAGTTTATAAAATGTTTTCCCGTGTATGACTCATTTTACAAGAATTTTTTATAATGATTTCTTAACCTAATTAGACCTTATAAAATGATGTGACTGGGTTAAGCAATCATTAAGGTTCTTTCCAGCTTTGATTCTATTACGTTTTCAAAGAGTGGTTCTGCCTAATCACAGGCACAGCTCAGTAAATTCCTCTCCTCTGTGTGTTTCTGTTTGTCTCCGTCACTTTGGTGTTCTCCCAGCAGACACATCGAAGGGCATGCTGATTAAATTAGTCAAATTAACTCTTTGCCTGACTCCGTCCTCATTAGGCTAATGAGCAGACTCGGGAGTACATCTGTGTGTCTCAGTTGTCTTAGGTCAGAAGTACTGTCACTAGGCGCACCAGTGAAAAGTTGTAATTGTGATGCTCTTTAGAAATTTGTTGCTGGCAGCTCATTTTCCAGCCTTTCTCAAGAGGGAGCATGAGGCTCCGCTGAACAGAAGCTGTAATGGGCTGGGCAATCTCATTTTCTCTGCTGGGTCATTGTAAAAGAAGGTGTAATGTTGTTTCCTCCCCCGGGAAAGAGTTTCTTGGGTAGGCAGGTGTGAGAGTTGTTGAACAAGCATTAATCAAAGGGAGGGGATCCTATTATAACCATAAGGTACTGTGAAGTGATAGATCTTAATGATGGAGTAGCCATGCAAGTAGCTGCTCTACAGATTTGCTTTGATTAAGTATGTGTATGCATGTAGGGGATGAGAGAAGGTGACTTGGAAATGGATTTGGGGAAAGACAGATGAGGAAGGGAGACATAACAACTAGTTTCAAAGGTTGAGTGCCTTCTGATTCTGAAAGGCATATTTCCCCTGTCCAAAGTACACTACAGAGGATTTATTGGACTAAGTGACATTTCATATACATATTAAGGATGGATCTAACATTTTTATGCTGACCAGATGATTTTCAGGGCTTGGGCGCATTTATAAAACTGAAAGCATGAGGGTTGATGGCAAAGTGGTCAGCACATGGTAGGTGCCAACACATGTTTTTGAATGGACAGAAGGACACTGTGAGCAACAGTTGTGTTTAGATATCATGGCCGGCTGAGTCCCAGTGGGAGCTGGCAATGACATACCTACACAATAGCTTCCTCTGGATGAGGAAATATATATGAAGATATACTATTATAGTATACTAGTGGCCTGGTGCACAAATTCATGCACATTGAAAGGAAATTAATTAGAAAAAATATTTTAATATCGCTGTTTGCCCTTTCTCTATAATAGAAGTATCAACCAAATTCACAATCGACAATGACAGATCGAAATGCACGCATTCGATTGGCACCAGCGAGAGCTTTATATGTATCTCACATGCGCAAGTCAACTTAGTCTTTTATATATAGAATAAACTTGCTTAATTAGACCTGCTTTCTGATGTAGCTAAACTTTTTCCAGCCCAGTGAAGCACCCCAACTTCTCTTTCAGGTAATTGTCAGCAACACAGCAGTGAATCTCAACACGAGGCAGATTATTATTGTAGATCACACAGGGAGAACAAATGTAAAATATTTAACTCAGGAGTGTTTGACTATATTCTGCACAGTGAGAAAAGCTGAAGTCATATTCAAGGTCCACCATTTATTACTTCTTTCCAGTCAGTCATGTTTCTAAGCTTTCTAAATCTCTGTTTTCTGGCTAATGAAAAGAAAATAGGATTCCACCGAGTCTCCTAACTATTTACTCCAGGATTTCTGTGAGGATCAAATGAGATGAGGCACGGGAAAACACTTTATAAACATTTGGTTAAAGTGTAAAATGTTTCCACCTGGCTATAAAGCAAGTCGTGTTTCTGTGCTGAAGAAACTGCAAGGAGGCTAGTCGCTAGGAGAGGAAGCCGGGCGTTGCAACATGATGTCATTACCCAGTGCCCACAGTGACCGTTTCCGGGCAGGGCTGGGCTGTGGGCTGCATTTTGTGCCATGGGGTCTCAGCAGTGTCGGCTGTGATTTGATGCGGTGTTGTTCTGGGGTGATGGCAGGATCTGTGTCCCACTTGGGAGAAGCCGAGTGTTGCTTTGTGGGTGCCAGGTCCTTGGCGCCATTTCTCTGTAAATGGCAAGTGCTCGTCATGGCAGCTCCTGCATTGAGCACCTGCCCCCTGGTGGTCAGTGCACATCATAGCAACCGGTTGGAGAGACACTTAGCATATTAGCCTTATATATATAGATTAATGAGGTTACAGTAATACATTTGGGGATTGTGGTCCATTTATGATGGAAACGCTTTGTTGCGTTTCTAGAGGTGAAAAATGGCTATGTCTAACCCTATGAGCACTAGGAGGTAGGAGGCAGAGGCAGGACTTTTCCCCCTTGGGGCTCTCAGGGGTACAGTTATATCACGGGATAGGCCTGTACCTATCTGGTGATAAAACTGTAAAAAATGTGCATACACACAATCAGCAAATGTCTAATATACTGGAAATGATGAGAAAACTAGAGTTTTTAAAATTATTAGACAATTGTTTAGAATTATGTCTTTGAGGGCCACAAACACCTCTTTTTAGTTTAAATCTTAATATTTCCCAGTTGTGTGACATTCACCTGGACAGCTCAGAGCATTGACCAGTGGACCCTAAGCTGTGTGTGCGGCTCTGTGGCAGCTGAGAAAGTCGCCTGTCAGGAACCACACTGATCTGAGGAGCACCTGGCACAATTCTTTTATCAACAAAGTCTAAGCTTGTATGATTCCTGACTTTCATTTGCCCAGATCTTGATTAGCAATTTTGGAACACCTAGATCCATCTTGTAGACATACTATAGTGACAAGTACCATGGGAAATACAAAAGCTTTTAATACTGGTATACTCCGTTGTCACCAGTTTCATATTTCACCACCAGGTTTACTAGTATGTCCTGCCTCTGCCTCCTATCTCCTATTTTGCTTTAGTCTCCCTGTCAATAAAATGGGGATAATTAAGCTACTTACATAATAAGGTCACTGTGAGAATTAAATAATTCATGCAAAATGAGTAATACTCTGCCTAGAATTTATTATCACCTAAGGTTAGCTGCAATTATAAATGTAACCCACTGGGGTTGTGCCTTGAATCTCAAAGTATTACAGTGATTTAGCAACGAAACTTTTTTATTGGATAAAATGTATATATATATGTTGTTTGATGAAATAAAATACTAAATGTATCCCACAGTGCTTGGTGACTTGACCACAGCAGCCAGTTAGTACTGACCAAGAGGAGGTTCTATAGCTACTATGGACCTATGGTACTAGAATGGTGCCTTAAAAATTGATCTCTACGTTGTCACTCTTGCAAAATGAGGAGGATGCTCTTTCCTCATTTTTCTCCACTGGAGGGAAATGCTATGCCAGCAAAGTGACTTAAGCCCTACAGTGTAACTGAGCGTGGTGATGAAGCACTTTTAGTGAACACTAGTCTGTCCCTACTCAGTAGGCACCAGAGAACAGACTTGTAAAGTGGTACTGAAAGTTTCAAAGGAGTTCACTGGGTGTGGTGAACATTCCAGACCAAATCATGCTCAAAGACCCAGGAGTTTGAATGTAGAACAAGCTCAGGAAAATGTGAGAAAGAATTGTTGGTGATATGCTATCTGGGGCCACAGTGAGGAACCGCCCAAGAACCTGAAAAGGTCACCCTCCTAGTGTTTCTATGAAACAAACATTTAGTATATCAGAGCAAAAATGTATGATTAGCTTAATGAGGCAGAATGCCTCCTCGGCTAAAGTGAAAGGAAAATTGTTTTTATGGCAAAAGAAAAAAAAAAGTCTTCATCTGAAAGCTGATTGGTCAATAATAGGATGGGTCAAAGGGGCAAAGATGAACTTTGCAAGTCCAGCCCTGTCCAGAAGACTGGGTTTCCTGAACCTGAGCCCAGGACCTGGCCTGCAGCACAGGATCCCATGGAATTCAGCTGACTTGACCACAGCAGCCATTTAGTTTAAGCAATAACCTCTGATTCCATATCCATCAAGCAACCTTCTGATGAGCATTGTCCTACCTAGATCTGTCCATCTGTCCATGGAGAATGATAGTTTTGATTGTAAAAGAATAAATTTGCACTCTGAATTCAAATATATATATATATATATATATATATATATATATATATATATATATATATTTCAGAGATGGAGAGGGAGAGAGAGATAGAAACATCAATGAATGATGAGAGAGAATCACTGATAGGCTGCCTCCTGCAAGCCCCACACTGGGGATTGAGCCCACAATCCGGGCATGTGCCCTTGATTGGAATAGAACCCAAGACCCTTCAGTCCCCAGGTGGATGCTCTATTCACTGAGCCAAACCAGCCAGGGCTGCACTCTTAATTCTTAATATCAGACTTGTGAGCTGGGTTGGTTTGAGTTACACCCCTGAGCCTGATTACCTCTGGTGTATTGACCACTAAATTTCCAACCTCCCTTGGGGCCAAGGCTCTTCCTCTCTGTGTGAATCTGTCTGAAGCCAGTTGGCTTTTCCCAGGAAGTAATGCTCTATCTTTTTCGAACTGCAGCATGCATTTGACATAACCATAAGGGAAATCAAGGCCTTTATCCATCCAATTAGTGTTAATATTGTTGCTATCACGTTGAAATGTTTAAGAAGGGGGTTTAAAACTTGCCTCTGTAAAAATAGAAGTCTTTATAGTAGGGCTTTTCCATTTAGAGCAAAATAAGAACAAAAGACAAAAGTTTCCACAGAAACCATCTCAGCAATTATTTTTTAAGTAGGAATGTGTTAAGATGAAGTTTGGAAAACAATAAAATTAGTATCTATGGCTTTAAATTGCTATGAAATCGGAGCCCTGAGCAGATGCAAGAATGCTATCTGGCACCATTGATCAATAAATACTATCAATGTCTTATGTTTGTAAGCGCTTGAAATCTTTTCTAACATTCTTTTACCTCTTGCATATTATTTGAGATTCATAACAACCCAGTGGGGTAGTAGATAAATTAATATTGTTATTCCTATTTGAAAGCTGAAGAAACTAAGGAATAGGGAATGGGGCTTCTCTATATAGCACAGTGGCCAGGGAGAAGTGAATGGTGGGAAAAGGAGATATCTGTAATACTTTAATCAATAAAGAATAAAAAATAAACAAATAAAATAAGATGGCTGGTTACTGGAAGAGCTAAGAAGCAGGTAAAGCCTCACCTCTATGCCCCAGTGCACCATGCTATTTGCTTATGTTCACTCTGGCTGTTGACAATAGTAATCATTGCTGCAGAATTGATTGCAGAACCATCTCCACAGATGGTAACAATGAATAGGCTGTGTGCCCTAATCTGCTCATTTCATGTCTATAGATGGTCATAGCCTAGAGATCTTCATTCATTCGGATTAGTCTGTAGGAACTGTTCTTAATCACCCCGACTCTTTATTACGCACTGGAGGCCTGGTGCACGACATTCGTGCACTGCGGGGGTGGGGGGGGGGGGGGGTCCCTTGCCTCAGCCAAGCATGTGCTCTCTCGCAGTCTGGGACCCCTCAGGGGATGTCCGCCTGCCGGCAGTCAGACATCCTCCGAGGGGTCCTTAGTGCTGCTGCAGAGGTGGGAGAGGCTCCTGCCAATGCCGTTCGTTGCACTCACTAGCTGTGAGCTCGGCTTCTGGCTGAGCGGCGCTCCCCCTGTGGGAGCACACTGACCACCAGGGGGCAGCTCTTGCATTGAGTGTCTGCTCCCTGGTGGTCAGTGCGCGTCATAGTGACCAGCCGTTCCGACATTTGGTATATTTGCATATTGGTCTTTTATTATATAGGATTGTTTTCCCCCAAATTGTGACATAATAAACTCTATATATCAGTTCCATTCTTTTCAAAATGTTTCGACAGGCGTGGAAGTCTAGCTTGTTGTCATAGAAAAGTTTGATTCCCATGGAGGTATCAAGTCTGTAATTCTGTTCTTTGCATTATAGTCTCAGATAAAAAAATATCACCTTATCCTTTCCAACACAACTCTTAAAATGATCATGTATTATTTTTATACAACCTTTTTACTTTGTTGCAGTTTCCTTCTGAGATTTCCTGTTTTTCAATGATTCCACTCTGGTCAGTTGAAGATGCTAAAACATTTTTCATTTTCATCAGAACTTTTCTCTTCAAATCCCTCTGCTGCCTTTCCAAACCATATTTAAACTCTGGGGGATTTTTTTTTTCTTTAAGATCCCGATCAAACTGAAATTTAAAACCAATCAAAAGAAAAATAACTATAATACAACACCTCAATTTTTAGCAATAAATAATGCTGGCAATGAGAAGGAAAAGAAAATTAGACTACTGAATGCATTTCCATACCATGCTGAGAAGAATAACTATAAGAAATTATTAGATTCTCCTCTGTAAATGTCTTAGTTTAGAACCTGGCACTTTGTAGTTTTATTCTCCCCAAAGGGTGTAAATTACCTCTCCAAAATTGTCTATAAAGGTAAATTTGAAGCAGATAGTTATAAATAGAATGAGAAAGGGAGCCAGGGAGGGAAGGGGGGAGAGACTGATTGAGATTGATTGGAGAATAGAAATCAGTGCTTAGCACAGGCTTTTGTTATGCAACTGTCTGACTTGATACTGCCTAGTAGAGGGATCAGGCGGGATTTTTCTTCATCCACAGAAGCAGAAACTTACCAGCTTCTTCAGAACTTGTGATTGACCTGACTCCTGCAGTTCCTGTGTTTGTCCCAAGGACTAGAAACTGGTGTGAAATAAATAACCATAGAACAGTTTACTGGAGACTTATAATCAAATAAAAAATACAAAAGAACTTTCATGCTTCCCCTATTTGGGAAATGCAGGCCTGTTGGACAAAATGATCGAGGCACTCTACAACGCAGTATAAATGTTCCTACAAGCAGTTGTAAAGGACATTGCCTCTGGGACAAATGTTTGGCGTGTTTTCTGCAAATACGGTTCCAGTCAAGACCTGTCAATCTTGGTTCACTGATATTTTGAGCCATGTTACTGGAAGTCTGGGGCAGGTGGGGGCTGACTTAGTAAACATCAATACCTTCTGGATTTGTTGTTGTTGTTTGTTTGTTTTGCTTTTGTTAACCCTCACCTGAGGATATTTTTCCATTGATTTTTAGGGAGAGTGGAAGAGCGAGGGAAAGACAGAGAGAAACATTGCTGTGAGAGAAACACATCGATTGGTTGCCTCCTCCAGGAGCCCGACCAGGGCCTGGGCTGGGGAGGAATCAGCAAACAAGGTACATGCCCTTGAGCAGAATCAAACCCGGGACCCTTTGGTCCGCAGGCAGATGCTCTATCCACTGAGCAAAACCGGCTAGGCCATCAGTCCCTTCTGTACCAACAGGAATACTGAACCTGATATTCAAATATTCAGTACAGAATGTTATTTAAATCATATCAATCTCCCATTAGCAGGAATGGGATAAAATAAGCTTCAAGATTTCAGAATTACTTTATGGAAAATGACATAAAGCAGAAATTAAATTTAAGATACAGTATAATTTTGACAAAAGTCCATTGCACTTAGCCTTTACTGTACTGACTGGTCTGTAACAGCACATTTACCGGTGCCATCGAAATGCACCTGCTCTTTTGCAACTGCTTACTGAGGTGAAAGTCCATGAGTTTTCCATACTGAGTGTTTTGCCTTAAATCCTTTTGTTTCACATTAGCAAATAGAAATAATAAGCTTTCCTTCTAATAAATACAGACCAGACAGGATCAATAGAATGGCAGTAATATGTTTTTCAAGATTAATAGATGTTAATAAAATGAGGTAATGAAATTGCTAATTAGATTCAGAAGGTAGAACTGTGGCAAGGAATATTTTTTCGAGGGTTTAAAAATTTACTCTTTTTATTAGAAGGAAGTACATTAGAGCTCAGCCTTGGTGTTGGGATCTAGAATGGCCTCTTTTTTTTTTTTTTTTTTTATTTGGGAAGTCTCCACTTGCTGGTTTATTGAACCCTGTATTCATAACTTCCCTGGAGCTGGGTGCTCAGTCTTCTTAGTTATTCTTCTCAAAATTACTTGATTTCAATTTATACTGTTTTCTCTGGAAAGCTGCAAAAGGCAGCAGCAGCCATTACTTATACATTTACTATTTCCATATTAGTGCCCATATACCTTCCAATTGGAACTGCTACAAGTAAACATTTCATATCTGCCAACATTTACAATGATGTATTGGAAATATTAACTGCTGCTACATATATATATATATATATAATCTTTTCAGATTATCCTGGAAAAGAACATTCTAGGTACAGTTTGGAAGAATTTTAATTTAAAAAATGGGTATAACTTTGATGTTAAGATAGAATGCATGGAAATACATTTTCAGCTTTATATCAATTGTAAAAATAATTTGAGGCCTAAAAAATGATAAGCCTTTTGTTACTGCACTTATATGCTAAATTCTTCTCCAAATATTTATTAGACTAAAAATTCCTGTCAACGAATGAGTCTTATCTGCTACAGCATCTAGTAAGAGTTGTGAGAACTTTACCTGGTTATCTGTAATCTTCTTGCTTCAAAAAAGTATTTCAGATAGGTTATCACTGAAGACACATGTAGAGTAGAATTGCTAAAGATAAAAGTGAAGAATTAAAATTGGATAAGTGAGAAGAGAATTATACCCCAAATCTAGGCCAACATTGAAATTGCAATTTTAGCTCTATGCTTCCTGTTAAGACAAGAAAATATGATGGATAAATATTTCTCATGATTGAATGCAAGAAAGCACATCATTTTGACAAGAGCAACAAGCTTTTACTGATAAAAAAAGAAAAAAATGAATTCATCATATAGCTTAATATAGGGAAAATATTGGACTGCATGAAGTCTATCCTGAAGATAAATTTTTTTAAAAAGGCGAAATGCTCTTGGTATGATTATTTCTTACTACAGGCCCGATGAATGAAATTCGTGCAAGAGTAGGCCTTCCTTCCCCCGGCTGCCTGCACCGGCTTCCCTCTGTCACCCGGGCTTCCCTCCAGCTCCAGCTTTGTCTGGAAGGACGTCCAGAATGATGTCCGGTCTAATTAGCATATTACCCTTTTAATATTATATATATTGACAACTGGGGGAAAAAAACACACACACACACAATTTGCTGGCCCATCATTACCATGTAGCCCAGCAGTCATAATGAACAGAAATGTTGTGAGGGAAGTTTGCCATACCTAGGAAGTAAATGGTTGTCTCAAGAGTTAAATAAACAAAAAAGAGCTGGGAAGAGTTCAGCACAGTAACAGCAGCAACAAAAATAAGCGCAGGCAAAAGCTTCACTAAACAAAAGCCTCACCCAGGCAAGCAGCCAAGGGAAGTCACTCAGATTGGTCAGTACCCTTCCTTAGAAACCTCTCTGCTTCCTTGTTGGGAAGGATTTCCTGCCAAATGCTAAGTTTTTCTGGTCATTTTATCTTGGAATCCTGCACAGAGCTACTTTGTTAGTCTCTGCACCACTCACCTTACCTTGATTTAGACCACAAGGGAAACAGCTCTCTCTTACCTCGGTGCCATGGCACAGACAATACCCTCTGTTAAAAATCTCCGCTTCCAGCCACCCTTAAACTCCCCCTTCTTCCCCAACCCCCATGATGCCCCACACTGGGCCAAAACCTACTTTACCAGTCCAGGAGTAGTCTTTGCTGAAGTGCCACTGCCTTCACAAACTCTCTCCTGACTGCCCAAATCCAAGTTAGGAGTTCCCCAGATCAGCGATTCTTATCTCTGGCTACATGTTGGAATCACCTGGTATGCGTTTGAAACATGCCAGTCTCCACTTTCAGAGGTCAAAGCGAGAAGTTTCTGCTATAATTGGTCTGGGTGGGGTACAGGCCTACAGAGTTTATAAAGTTCCCCCAGGTGATACTAGTCAGCAGTTAATGTGAGGAACCTCTGTTCCATATGATCTATTAGATCTCTGAACTTCCCTATCATGACACTTACTCATTCAATTTAATGCAATACTAATTTATTAAGCATTTCCTATATATATAGGATAATATGGTGAATAATTAGTGAGTAAGTCAGGCAAGATCTCTGCCTTTATGGAACTTACAGAAGAGTAGGGAGACAAATGGTGAATAAGGAATTTATAAGCTTGATGAGTGATTAAAGAGGAATAGCAGTAGAGCGTATGATAGTCACCTGTAACAAAAAACTAATCTAGAAGACTGAATGATATTTTGCAGTTCTTGACACCCATCTATATATATATGGCTAATATGCAAAGTGTCCCCTCGGGAGTTTGACCAGGAGACTGGGAGTTTGATCACTTGCATGACGTGCGCTGACCACCAGGGGGTGGCACAGAACATGGCAGGTGACCAGCAGTGGTGGTAGGGTGCTGATGGAGTGAGAGAAGTAGGAGGCGGGGAGGTAGAGAGGTGGGGGGGAACTGCACAGTGGTGGCGCGTGAGTGGGCGGCAAGGGAAGGAGGAGGCGAGGAGGTGGGGAGGCAGGGAACCTGATTGGCCCTGATCGCTGGCCAGGCCTAGGAACCATACCCATGCGCGATATCGTGCACTAGGCCTCTAGTCTTATAAGTCTACATCTGCACCTCACTCTGTAACTTTGCAGTGACTTCCCACAATGCCCACTTTCCTGCTGCATTGATGCTGAGCCTGGTTGGATGACTTGCTTTGGTCAATAAAAAGTTAATGTATATTATGGAGCAGAGGATTTAGTGTATTTGATATTTTGTATGCTCGTGATCCACCATGAGGAGAGCATGATCTGAAAAGCCTGTGCCCTAGAATGAGTACAAGGGTCTTATAGTGAGGAGACAGGCTTAGCCAAATTCAACCTGAAGCAGCACCTCCTACAGGCACCCATCCTGCATCAAGCAAACTATAGAGAATCTGCAGACCTGTGGGCAGGAGAATACATGCCTGTTTTTGTAAGCTGTTGAGTTGTGGGATGGCTTGTTATACAACATTACTGTGGCCACAGCTATCTAATATACCAATCTGGGGTTCCGACCACACTGTATTCACCTAAATAAATCATGTTTACCTTGCTAATAATTATATTTCCTGTTCCTATTATGCTGTGTAATATGTAGCAGGTGCTAAAAAATATGTGATGAAGGAATGAAAATACAATTTCTGACCTCAGTGATCTCATAGGCTAGTGCGTGAGACAGTTCTGTGAACAAATAGTTACAATGTCAAGGGATAAATGCAGTAATAGAAGGGTGGTGGCAAGCCTTCAAGCATGGTGTATCTACACCAAGGAAAAGTGTCAAAAACCAAGCACTCAGATTTGAATATGCTAAAAACCACTTACTCTATCATCAGAAGCTTTCATTAAGCTCACTGGTGATAGCTGGGCTACTTTCAAAGTCACATAAATAGACTTTTAGTTACTGCCAAGACAAAAAATTAAATGTTTAAAGATTTTCAATATATGTCTGAATATATTATGAAATACTAGAAGCCCAGTGCACAAAATCCGTGTATGGGTGGGGGTCCCTCAGCCCGGCCTGCACCCTCTTGCAATCTGGGACCTTTCAGGGGAGGTCGGACTGCTGGTTTAAGCCTGATCCCATGATCCTTGTCAATTGGGCCTAAACTGGCAGTCGGACATCCCTCTTGCAATCCGGGACTGCTGGCTCCTAATTGCACGCCTGCCTGCCTCATCACCCCTAACCACTCTGCTTGCCTGCCTGATTGCCCCTAACCACTCGGCTGCCTGCCTGATTGCCCCTTACCACTTGCCTGCCTAACTAATTGCCCCTAACCACTCTGCCTGCCTGCCTGATCACCCCTAACCGCTCCGTGGGGGACAAGGCCAGCCAGGGTGAGGGGCTGTGGTCCTTCTGTTCTCTGGTCCTTCCACAGTTTTGGTCGCTGTGCTTTTATTATATAGGATATTCTACATTGCATGCACAAGGAAGGGCAGTGGGCTTAGAGGTGGGAGACTAGTGAAATGGAATATCAGAGAGTAATAGACTGGAATAAGTGTTTAAATACCCTAAAAGGCAACTTGTAGCTTTGTGACTCAAAATGAGAACTCATGAGAAACTTGACATGGGAAGTGAGAATTAGTGGAGGAGGGAAAGATCACAATACAGGATGTGCCTACTCTTTATTTCCTACTTCACATTAAAGGGTCCTCCCCAAATAAGCAGTGCCAACCAGTATATTCTCTCTTCTGACCTAGCACTCTCTGCAAGTGGCTCTTTAAGAGCTTAAGAATTTGTAACTTAATCAAGGTTAGAAATGTATTGTCATTCTTGATTGGGAGAGAGAGAGAGAGAGAGAGAGAGAGAGAGAGAGAGAGAGAGAGAGAGAGAGAGAGAAAGGTTTAAGAAAGTTTACCTACAGGGAAGAAATAGCAAGATATTTCCAAGGGTGGAGCTCTCAGCTTTGTCAGGGTCAATTGGTTGGCTTCTCATTGGAACCTTCTCTATAGACCTCAGGCCATTTTTAATTTTTGGTCTTCTAGACCAGTTAATCTACTTTATCCTCTTTCTAGCTTCCAAAAAATGTATTTAAATCTTTAATTTTCTGAGGTCTCCTCTTGCACTCTCTTTTTCCTTTTGGATTAATGCCCTTTTACTGATATTTTAATAGGATTTGGGGAAGCAGAGGTCTTAAGGGCTAATCTGACATTTTTTTAAACCCAAATCCACAACATTATTCATTGTGACAAAAAATTGGTAAACAACCTACATTTCCCAAACCAGGAATAAATCAGGTGTATGCCATGATAATACGTAGGCACTAAAAATCATGGTTTTGAAGAATATTTAATGACAAGGAACACTGCTCAAAATAAAAAATGATTATAAAGGTCAGAATATAGAATTATTTTATATTCTGACCCCAATTCTCTCATTTGCATATCAAAATAATAATAGTTTTAATATAATTGGGTGACCAGATTGTAGCAAATTTATTTATATTCTTTTTACAACTTAACATATTAATTTTTTTAATGTGTTGCTTTTATAATCAGAAAAATAATTTTTAAAAACTGTTTCTTCATATCTAATTTTTAGAGGCAAATTTCTCCAGTCTTGATTATAGATACTTTTATCTTTTAGTGAATAAATCAATAGCAATTTGATTATTTTACCATCCAATTTCCAGAATGATTGGTCACATTTTTTTCAAGGCTTTAAGTCCCAAAAATTCAGATGCTTAAAAGTCTCCAGAATACCATTGCTTCTGGGACATTTTGCTGCTTCCTACCACTTTCTAGATAAATGTGGTAGAGTTATGGAGAGAAAGGTCTTCAAAATTAAACATTATAAACACAAACTTTTTCAGTCACCTGCCCTTTTGCATTCGGTTTTGCACAACTGTGTATGAAAAACATTCACATTTCATCTATATTAAATGTTGTCAAATATATTATATTCTCAAAAGCCCCTGATGTGTACCTCACAGTCACACTAATAGTTTCCAACAGCATGACCAAAGCAGGAAGTTGCATCCCTAAATAAGACAGGAGGTTCTGCTTAAAGCCCTCACCACGAGACATCTAATTTATTTTGAATCTGTGTGTAATGGTTTGTTTATTTCTGGGCTTTCAGATTGCAAATAAATCTACTACATTATAAAGGTCAGAGTACTAACATTTTCATCCAGGTGGTTACATTTTTAGCTCAAGTGAGAGGGTACATCTATAGTCAATTACCTTAAATGTCCGGCATTTGAGGAGTTAACAATTGACCCAAGGAGAAAATATTTCACAAGATCAAGGACCTTGTGAGGTCAAGGGGGCTGAGGCTGGCAGGAAGGCCTGGAGGCTTAGCCCCCAAGGAGGAGTAATTGGTAGCTTTGTGCTTCAATGGAGTGAAATGGGTAAAAGCCAAATTAGAGAAGGTCAAAGAGAGAATTAAAGGAAAGAAATTTAGGGGAACAGGTGCACACTTTTGACCAAGAAGAGTTACTTAACCAAAAGAACTGGTGGTGGTGTGGCAACTAATCAGTGTTTCTCTCTCTCTCTCTTTCTATCTCTAACTCTATCTCTATCTCAAAAAAAGATATCCTTGGGTGAAGATAAAAAATAATAACAATTTTTGCATATATATATATATGTATATATATATATAAAAACATCATATTGGTTGAGCTTTATAAGAACCAGGTTATAGGAGAAGTATCAAAGCCTAAGAAGTCAGCAGGGAATACTGTACGCCCTCGGGACAGAGTGCAGAATCTGGGAAAGATGAGCATAAGGGGGATGGCAGTACAACCAGATGAGGGGTTGAAAAATAAAGGTCACAAGCAAAACTGCTCAATAGGAAACAGAGTTGGGAAACTCTGACCTGCAGAACTCGAGCCCACAGTGTATTATGAAGGGCACTTAAACCCATATGTCAGAGCGGTTAATGGATTAGAAGCTGTGAAAAGTACGGTGAGACAAGGATAAAAGAGGAGAGTGCTACTAAAGAAAAAGGAGCTGAGAGAGGCTTCCAGGAAGTAATATTTTATGTTAAAAACAGTGGCTAAGCCAACAAAAGGAGCTCAGCACAACGTTCTTTTATATAGTTGCCTGTGAAATATGTTATTAAAAAAGATTTAATAATAAAATATTTGCTTCATAAAATAGTACATTTAATATACATATAAAATATAAAAGCAGTACTCATAAAGATGCCACCCTACCTAAGAACAAGATTATTATTAAGACCCCTAAGTCCCTGCACAGAGATCCTGTGAAGTCATACGTGTGTGGCTTATCCTTTACTTTTTAAAAATAGTTTTTCCAGCCCTGGCTGGGTGGCTCAATTGATTATAGCATCGTCGCATACATCACAAGGTTGTAAGTTTGGTTTCTGGTCAGGGCACATACCTGGGTTGCAGGTTTAATCCCTGGTGGTGGTGTGGCAACCAATCAGTGTTTCTCTCTCTTTCTCTCTCTCTCTCTCTCTCTCTCTCTCTCTCTCTCTCTCTCTTTCTTTCTATCTCTATCTCTATCTCTATCTCAAAAAAAGATATCCTTGGGTGAAGATAAAAAATAATAACAATTTTTGCATATATATATATATATATATATATATATCCCTAAACATCATATTGGTTGAGCTTTATAAATATGGTACTTCAGTACTACTGCATTGAGTTTCATATGCTTTTAGCACTGGTGTTTATCTTTTGTATTAGTCAAGATTTCCCACAGATGCAGATACAATAGGAGATTTATATACAGGATTGATCCATGATAGTGGGGACTGGCAAGTCTAGAATCTGTAGGCCAGGCTGGTAGGCTGGAAATGAAAACTCAGACAGGATTTCTATGTTGTAGTCTCAGAATTCCTTCTTCAAGAAACCTCAACCGTTGTTCTTCAGTCCTTCAACTCATTAGGTGATGTTCACCCACATTATGGAGGGTAATCTGCTTTCCTTAAAGTCTACTGATTATAAATCTTAAGTCACATCTAAAAAGTATCTCCACAGAAACCTCTAGACCAAACAGCTAGGCACTACAGCTTAGTCGTTGACATGTAATATTAACCATCAGCCTTGTTGTTGGATATAGCTTTAATTAATTTCAGCTCACTGATCATTTCATTATTTCCATGTTCTCTTATCAATTGATACTTAGATGTTTCCATTTCTCAGGTGTTATTTTTTAAAAAGCTGCAATAAACATTTTTGTGCGTCCCTTTGTGTACAAGAATTCCTCAAGAGTATAAGAATAAAATTGCTGGGTTGTAGACTGTGTTCATTAAACTTTAAAGGACGGTGCTAAACTGTTTGCTAAGATAATTGTATTAATTTACATTTCTTTCAAATCATTTAAATAGGTAGAGTTGTGGTTTTCAATATTCGAGTTCCAAAAAAATCATAAAAAGAGTCAAATTCATTTGAAAATTTGATCCTTATCCACCTTATCTTCCATTATGTCTGTATGCTTACCCCTAGATGATGATTATTATTTTTTTAAATCTTTATTGTTGAAAATATTACATATGTCCCCTTTTTCCCTCCATTGACCCCTTTCTAGCCTGCCCCCATCCCCACCCCAAGTCTTCACCACCCTATTGTCTGTGTCCATGGGTTATACATATATGCATACAAGTACTTTTGTTGATCACTTCCAACCCATCCACACTCCCTCACCTTCCCTCTGAGATTCCATGTTCTATTCTCTGCTTCTATGTCTCCAGATCTATTTTGTTCATCAGTTTATTTTGTTCATGAGATTCCACATATGAGTGAAATCATGTGATACTTATCTTTCTCTGACTGATTTCACTTAGCATAAAACAGTACTCTCCATGTTCCTCCATGCTGTCTCAAAGGGTAAGAGATCATTCTTTTTTACTGTTGCATAGTATTCCATGGTATAAATGTACTACAGCTTTTTTATTCACTCATCTACTAATGGGCACTTGGGCTGTTTCCAGATCTTAGCTATTGTAAATTGTGCTGCTCTGAACATAGGGGTGCATATTTTCTTTCTGATTGGTGTTTCAGGTTTCTTAGGATATATTCCTAGAAGTGGGATCGCTGGGTCAAATTACTCCTAGATTACTTAGGAGCTAAGTGAGAAGTGAAGCAAGCTTTGTGAAGTTCTTTTAAAAAAGACATTGTACACCAGTCCTTCATGCAGCACGTATTTTTTGAGCTTCTGCTATGTCCCCAGCTTTGTGCTGGGCACTGGGCAAAGTATATAGTGATGGATGAAGCCCTATCCATGCCTTCTTAATAATGAGACTTGAAGGGAGAGAGAGGTATACATAGGTAAGTATAACAGTCCTAAAGTTATGTCAACATACAGTTGGGGGCACTTATTTATAGTCTTGAGGATTGGAGGACTTTTTATAGGATAATTTAAACATTATGGTAACTATAATATACAGGCATTGGTAGACATTGGTTAGATATATGTATGCTTCGGTACTATCTCTAACGAACATTTGCAATGCTATGCAGTGTCCACTGGAGTTTGTACTAAGCCTGCCTCCTGAGGTTGTATATCATAAAACTTTGCACATGTACAGAGAAGTTCAGTGAAGCAGAAATTCAGTTATCATAGCAAGAAATCACCACCCGTAAGGTGGAAGAGACATATAAGAATCCCAAACCCTCCAGATCATTCCAAAGCTATTTTTGAATTTGCCTTCTCGGTGCTTCTCCTGATCTCTGTGAAAAAGGTACCAAGAAAGCTGTGAATGTGAGTTTCTTCTTGACCCTGACATGATTTTTACTTGGACCAAGACTTTAGGAAGAGGGCAGAGAGACTCTTCCTTCCCTCCCAGTAGTGGCGCAAGGTAAAGACCTCATGGTCTAAACATTTTTCTTTGGCTAGAATTGCAGGATGTCACTCACATAGGTTTACCAAATGATACGGTTTATTTCTTCAGATAATAAGCAGGCATTTCTTGGGTAGCGGCTCTTAGCCTCTTGTTTCCTTGCTGCATATTTGTTAACAAGTATATTTATTAAGATTGCAAGATCTTTACTTTGCATAATTCATTTTCTACAGCTACTCTTCATAATCATGCCTCTGCAGTCTGTAATAAATGTCTTTATAGGAATGCATGACTATAAAAATGGGCTAAAATCCAATGCACAGACACAGTGAGCTTCAAACCAGCTAGCAGGAAAATTTATTTTAGCAATATAGCTCTAAGGAGACTGCTGCCTGGTACTTTTTATCCAGCTTACAACATTTTATCTCCTTTTTTGGCCAGAGTTAGTCCTAAGAGTAGGATTCATCTTTAGGAAACCTTACATGTCAATAAACTACACTGGTCTTGCAGAAGGCTCCAATCCCATGGACACCATCCGAGTAACACATAGTTCCTTCAGGCTATACTGCCCCTTCTGTCAATTTGTCTGTTTCCCCTCTCCTAGTAAACCATGTATCATAGTACTTGCAGTGGGTACCACAGCAGGCAGGAGGGGCAGGTAGGTAGGGCACAGAACTGAGAGGAGGGCCATTAAAATGTACTAATTTCTGGAATCTTCAACAGTTTTCCCCTGCCTAATTTTCTAGAATGCTAACAGCCAGTTGTATGATGCCTCTTCACCAAATTCCCTGAGAAGAGATCTCCAGATACTGACACATCTCTCACCAAAAGCCTTGTTTAGTTCAGAGCTAAACATCACCCTTATGTCATAGGTCAACAGGTCATGCCCATTTACACCACACTTCCACTGGTGGAAGGTCACACCCATAAAACCTGAGCAACTAATCAGCAACTTTGGAATTGCCAGCCTTAAATGTGAATGTTCAGCCAAGGATCACTATATATTTGAGGAATTCATTCAACATTAAAGAGAAAAACAAACAAATAATAATAAAGGACCCATAAAAAAAGAGACAATGCAAAAGAAAACAAACAAAAATCTATATTTAATATCTTCAGAGCCATAAAAGATACTACATCCATAAAACAAACACAGAGGCTATAAAAAAGCAAGGGATTAGAAAGAACCCTTAGAATTAGAAATATGATAGTAGAACACAAAATCTAATAAAAGGATTGGAAGAAAAAGTTTAGGAACTCTTAGAAAGTAGAAAAAAATAGTATAAAAGGAGGCAGGATATGGAAGAAAGAAAAGGAAATTAGGTCCATCCGGAAAGTCTAATATCAAACTAATAAGAGACACATGAAAAATAAAGATGAGAAAATTATAAGAGAAATAATAAAAGATTTTCTAGACATGCAAATGCTTAACAAAAAAAAGGATCTTTCTTATTTTTCTTCCTGGAAGACTGCTTTGATTTCAGCTGTGCTAAAGCCACAGCTACATTTGTTCTGTGGTGGGATGAAGGGAGAGGGGACCTGGAAAACTCAGGTTTTTAATTAGACAGAAATAAAGCTTTCTACAGTATCTGATTATCCCATGTGAGTCTCAGAAAATTTCTTTTCTTGGGATATGGAAAGAAGCCCACTCCCACTAGCAACAAATGGAGATGTGAAGCTCTCAACACCTGCAACAAGATGAATATATTATGTCTAAAATTGATGAATCAAGAAGTAGCAGGATAAGCACAGTATTTGAAAATATAAAGTTATGTAAACTATAATTGAAAAATAAAAAATAAAAATATGCAGTTACACATCAGAAAAAACCTATCAAAGAGGCAAGAGGTGAAATCTAAGGAATAGGCTTAGAGAATGCTGGGTCAGGGGCAGCTGTATTCACCATAAGCCTTATAACCTACTTCATGTTTAGTATACATATACATATACATATGTTCCATTTATAAAAATAAAAATTCACTTTAAAAACAATGTGATACAGGTTCTTTTATATAGCTTACTGTGCAGTGAGCTAATTTTTTCCTTAGGATTTTGAGCGCTGGAAATGAAATGTAAAATGTAAAACTATTTATAAACTAGTTTTTAAAATTACTTTAAACTTTATATTTTATTAATGATTGGTAGTACCTTAGACAAACAATATCTATACTAATAAAAGCCTAGGTGGCCCTTGCACCCTCGCACCCTCACATCATCAAAAGAAGGCCGCCCCACGTCATCGCAAGATGGCCACCTCCATGTTGTCACAAGATGGCCACCCCCATGTCATCACAAGATGGCCACCACAAGATAACTGCCACAAGATGGCCACCACAAGATGGCCAGCAGGGGAGGGCAGTTGTGGGTGACCAAGCCTGCAGGGGAGGACATTTAGGGGTGACCAAGCTGGCAGGGGAGGGCAGTTGAGGGCAACCAAGCCAACAGGGGGGCACAGTTTGGGGTGCGATCAGGCCAGCAGGGGAGGGCAGTTAGGGGCATCAGGCCAGCAGGCAGAAGTGGTTAGGGGTGGTCAGGCAGGCAGGCAGGCAAGCAATTAGAAGCCAGCGGTCCCAGATTGTGAGAGGGATGTCTGACTGCCGGTTTAGGCCCAATCCCGCTCCAACAGTCAGACATTCCCTGAGGAGTCCCGGATTGTAGAGGGTGCAGGCCGGGCTGAGGGCCTCCCCCCCTCCCCCCCACCCATGCATGAATTTTATGCACTGGGCCTCTAGTACTAATATATCTATGGTAGATGATTTAAGCCTTATGTAAGCACAAAGATTAAAACATGAAGGTAACCTTTCAACTCTTTCTATTCTCCACTCCCCTTCCCAGGAATGACCAGGATTAATAGGTTTTAGTTATATATATATATAATTTTATATAAAGGAAATCATACAATTCACATTGTTATGCAAATTGTTTTCTACACCTAAGAATAGATCTGAAAATCTCCCCAGGTCAAGTTTTTAAAACAATTTTGCTCTTATGTATTTTAAACATTGTGTTGTGGTTGATCCATGGAGGTGGGGTACTCCCACCTCGTTTTTGGTTATGATGACATTACACATGAGGGTGTGAAAAGGTTTATTGCTCACATAATGAGGCTTTCTAGGGGGTGAGGGGGTGGTGGGGAAAGTAGGCTCCAAACTGGTTTGAAAATGGCTTGAGAAAGCAAAGAAAGATTTTATGTTGGTTAAGGGGCTGTGGTCAAGGTAAAATTTTTTAGGCAGGGACTGTGGCTTTTGCTTGGTTTGACCTTGCTGTCAGTGCCAAAAGAGGAAGCATGGAGTTTACTTTTTAGCTTGCTCAGATGTGGGGCAGGGAAGGGGTAGTCGTGGGCTATGAAAGCTGTTGATGTCAAACATCAAATGGAATCAAAATTCTTTATTACACAACTAGAGCCTGTTGCATGAAGAGATTTGTGCAATAGGCCTTCCCTTCCCCTGGCTGCAGGCACCGGTTTTCCTCCGGCACCCAGGACCCAGGCCTTCGCTCCGGACGGAGCCTTCAGTCTTCGCCCAGCCGCTTCACCCCTACGTATGCAAATTAACTGCCATCTTTGTTGGGTTAATTTGCATACTCTCCTGATAGGCTGGTGAGCGTAGTGGAGGGACTGTCAATTTACATGTTTGTCTATTATTAGGTAAGATGTTTGCTATTCTTTGAGAACTTAGTTACACAGATTCTCTTTACTCTTGGAAAATAATTCTTCTGATTTCAAAAAACGTAGATAGAGCTAAGTGCAGACTATGAGTTTGTGTGTTTGTTCGGTTAGTAACCTCCCATACAAGACAGCCGCACTCCAATGGCAAAGGAATGGCAGTGGCATGCCGCCGTCAAGCCTGCGCGCATAGCAGCATACAGCACCGTCGTGACTCTCCACCCAGAAGGGCAGATGCCCTTGTGCTCCTCTGGCTCCGGTCTCATTTTACTGCTTTGTACCAACCAACCCACCTCATTCTTGAGTGTCCTGGTTGCCAGATTGGCTGTGCCCAGCTTTCTAATGTGGCCTGGTGTTGCTCAGGCCTGTTTTCCATATGCCTCTGAAGGACTTTCCCTATCTCTTTTATGCAAGTGAGTTGTATCCTACTTTGGTCTCAGGAGGAAGACTCATCATTGGTGTTCCTCCCTCAGAGCTCTGTGGGCACAGAGATTAAAGTTGAAAGGAGGCCTGGTATTTTTCCAATCTCAGAACCACAGGATTGACTATTGTCTACTCAGCAAGTGTGAAGGGCTAAGTGGGAGTTGCCAGAAGGCATGCCGACTGAGGTCTAATCACTGAATTTTGGGTCTAAGCTTGAAAATGGCCTGTTGATTGTGCATAATAGCAGAGCAATTATTCTCTCCCTTGAAAAGAATTCTAATTAATGTGGAAACAGGAAAGAAAATGCTGAGTTGAGAACAGAAGGTCTAAGGCATGAAGAGCTTGGCTCTCCCAGCAGCACTTAGAGCACTAGGAAGTGTTTAGGCCCAATTTGACATTTCAGATCAAGCAGATTAAAGTCCATGGTTTTTCCCACCTGGCATAATCCTGGCCTGTGGAAGCCACAGTTAATAACTATTTCCCTGAACCTAGAGAGAGTTCTACAATAGAATCTCTTCTCCTGGCAAACTAAGGCCGTGCTGTGGCCAGCATTTTCAAAGCTGGCAGACAAAGATCTGGCTGCTCTGCGTGAAATGTCTTTAGCAGGACAAGTGCTGTTTCTCCCTTGTCCTCTACCACTTTCCAACACCTCTGCTTCAGTGATCTCTCAATTTCACGTGTGCTCTTTGTACTTCTGGGTGACTTTGTACTTGGAGGGACTCCTGGGCATGAGAAGGAAAAGGGAAGAGCTTTTATGGCTGTACATGTTAAGTATACATCAGCCAAAAGTCCACAGTGAGTCTTGTTCAGTTAAGCACTTTGGACACTTGAATTGCTGACAAATTGAAGGGTAAAAATTTGGTCACTCACAAATGTCAAAAATGCAGAGTCACTTAGGATGCAAGGAGTTATAATCCAAGGCAAACCAACACATGAAAAGGGCGATGTGCCAGTTATTAGGGGACACGCAAAGCCAAGTTGATGAAATGGCAGATAATCTTCCTAGAGGAAGAAGCTATAAGTCAGAGTTTCTGCTGTTGAATCACTGTTATCAAGCCGCAGGCTTTTCCTTGTCATCCATAAGTGGTGTATGTTTTCTCAGTTACTTTTCCTAGAGGTAAATGTTTAGAGACAGTTACTAACTATTAAAGTGTTTTCCTGGAGATGTAAAATCACAGAAACCATCAAATAAGAGAATATGTATGAATCATAGCACTATGCCGGGCAGACAATGCTCACTATTATCATCTACTGAAAGGTACATGTCCTATCCCTTGTCTTTGATACATTTACCTCTTCCTTTCTCACTCATATCTCTCCTGCATTCCCTTCTTCTCCCTTCCCCTCTCATTGACTTATCTTGATATTATTGTCTTTATCTCTCTACACAGATGCTCCCTCTCCTTCATTGGGTTAGAAGCTTTGTTTCTGGGTTTTCTCTGTACCCTCATTGACTAGCACAGTATCTCATTGGTAGATTGACTTAGACACACCAGAAGGTGACCTGTAAATATATCTTACCCCAAGAGGGGGTTACCTCTCAAGGAAGTTGCCTACCCCATTATATGTCCATAACACTGAGTCCAGAGCCCCCTTTTAAGGCAGGGCAAGCAAGACACTGAGCCCAGAGCCCCTAAATGTCAACATAATCACCTTGCTCAGCATATTTAAATTATGAAGGTGGAAAAAGGGGAGAGATGCAGAGGTGTTGCTATGTAGTAGCTGAAGTACTTTTCCTCTATTTTGTGGACTTCAAACTGACCACGGCCCTCTTGAAGAAGCTCTATAGCAAAAGCATGGGAGGAGGATGGCTTGTTTGGGAGCTTTCCCCTGCTGTCCGAACTGAGAAGATTTTCTAAAACCATGAACTTTCTGGCTAAGGAATTGACGACCCACAGGTAATACATGTCCAGAAAGAGTGCTTAAGCAAGAATGCTTCAGATGAATGCAGACATCTTCTTGTCTTTTCTATGTAAGAAAGGATGAAAAAGGAAAGTGCTGCATGGGGATATAATTTTTCTCCAAAGAAGGAAATACTGGTTATTGGTCATTATTCGTGGGTTCTAGTGTATGGGTACCAAGGCCTTTTATCAGAGTCTCTTCCTTTTCATTTCCCAATCCTTATGGTCACTCACTGCTTCCCCTCTGAAGCTGTGTAGTATTCAGATCTTCAGATGTCAGGTACCCACAGGTTCCCCAATGTCTTCTCCCTCTCCCACTGCATCCGTTTCCTCCATCAAATACTGTATTACCTGTTTGTTGTCCCACTCATTCAGGCCCTGACTGCTGACGTGAAATCCATGCAAAGTATTACTTGGTCCATTTCAGGTTACAGCCTCTGCTGTTTAATACATTATTCGCATTTTAACAGAACCCAACAGTTTGAATCCAAGGAATAACCTTCTAATAGTGAGGTTTTCAGGCATAAAGCCAGACTAGCCAGTTTATCTGGGTGGGGAAGGAGGTAAAGCTTGAGCTTTAGGTGTTCTATTTCTCAGGTAGGAGCCAAGTTTCAGGCTTGACTTTAACACTCAGGTATAATTGCTGAGATGTGCTCTATCTAGTACATGTGGAAACTATTTCCTGGCTTGGGTGTCAGGAGACCTGAGTTACAGTTACAGTCTGCTGCTATATCGCTGTGATATTCAAACAAACAACCAAACAAACAAACAACCGTAAAAAAACCTGGGTCTGAGTTTCTCATGTGTAAAATGAATGTGAGGGATTAGGTAATCTACAAAGTTCCTATCTGCTGTGACGCTATGATTTTCTGACATGGGGCTGCGTAGAACATGATTTAAACATGGAGATAATCATATGGTATTTAGAGGGGATGGCTGAGCGAATATGAAATTGACCGGGTAAATCCAGTAGTTTTGTCAGCTCTATGTAAAAGGCAACTATGGAGGCAGTCCTTCCCTAAACTGCTCTAATTGTTGGGAACTTCTATTGCTACAGTAGAAAAACCCAGTGCTAACACTTTCAATGAACGTAAATGACTTCATGTTCAGTTAAGTTCAGGTTGGCTGGAAACTTCATGACTTTTTCCTGACTTCATTACAATAATGCCTAGCACTAGGTTCGAGTGGGCGATGTCTACTCGATGGTATTTTCATAATTGTAAAGCTATCATCAAATTATGTTGATTCATGGCTGGAAAAAATGACAGTGAATAGCACAATTGTGAAATTTCACAAAGCACTGGCATTTGTGTTTAAAGCACAGAAAAATTCAGCAAGAATGACTACTACAATGGAAGTGCAATTGCAAAGACTTCATCGAAAAGTTCACAGATTCAAATGTAAATAAGCATGAATTAAACATGATGAGCTACAGGGCTAATTCTAGCACTGCCGAAGCTACATTATGGAAATCTGTTTCAGAAATACAACCAACTCTTTTTTAACATATGTCAGATACCTAACATATGGTCTCCTAAGGCCCCCAGCATACCTTGGGTGATTCAGGGCAGTCAACGTATGTTTGGCACTGTTGAAAGTCTAGCTTATTGAGCCAAGAAGCTAGGAAACATAATGGGAAATCAACTCATGCTTGTCAGAATCTCACTTCTCCTTTAGAACAAGTATTATAAATTCAAAGAAAAATCTGAGCCTTTGTAGAATATAGTGCTGTGTTCTGACTTTTTATGCTGGTGCAATGAACAACAAATCATGAATGTAGGCTAATATCTATTTACAATTAATTTATGGGGGTGAAAATCAAGTAAAGATATAAATCATATAAATCACACACACAAAGAAAATAAATTGTCTGACAGCTCTATACTTTGCATATTTTGAGGGACACAGATAACCTGGAAAACAGCTTCCTAAAATTCTGTTTTTTATTCCCACACCTCCCTTGCAGCCCTGTCCTCCAACCACCTCTTTTCCTCAAACTCAAAAAGAAAGAGTAAACAGCTAGGAGTCTGAAAGTCAGAATTGTAGGCTCACATCTTCCATTGGGTGTGGTGGTATTGATCTGCTTCTTTTAGTGTCTGCTTCCTTATATGCAAAATTAGGGTAATTATATTACCTTCCCTACCTCACAGAGCTCCTAAGTAAATGTGATGCTGTGATAAATGCAAAAAGTCCTTCATTGATATCTATCTATAGCTCTATCACCTAAATTGAAAATATACTTAACGGTTGGCTGTGTTTTCTGGTTATATCCTCAATGGACAGGGGAAGATGGTGATCAAAATGATGATAATAATAACATCAGTTATGACCATTGATTATATTTACTCTGTGCCAGGCTTCTAGCCTACTATACTAAACACCTTTTATTTGTTTTATGTGTTTAGGTAGATTATTAATTGTATGACATGACCCTTCCTGAATCCTAAAATGGGAAAGAGTAAGAAGACTGAAAATGTCTAAAATATAACAGCTTATTTCTCTTCGTAAAATGTCATTTTCTGGCCATAATTACTGAAGTAAAATATGTTTCTTCATTATTGGCAGTGGTTTGCGGTCTTTGTGTTGAATGTCATGGCTGTATCCTGCCTCAGTGAAAGATTTTGAGGAACATTAAGTATCTTGACATTGTATCTCATAGTTGTTCAAAGGGAGTTTCCTCAATTCAGTCCAGGTTCACCAGAGTTAAAAGAGATAAGTTTGCAACATGAGACGCTCATTGCCCACAAATGGTGCAGGAGCCTACTAACATAAAGAGCTTGAGGCCTGGTTTAGATAAGTAACAATGACCGATCATTAATGGAAGTTCAGGCATGTCCTGGAGTTTGATGTGGAAGAGCACAAAGATGTCCTTTTGCAGAAGAAGTTCAGTGCTGCTTCAGAGACAGGATCTACCACCTATGAGATTTTCATGTAAAACCTTTCGTAAGGTTATAAGCCTCAGGAGCCTCATTTGACAAGCTTATGTAATTTTGGGGGTAAAGGGGTAGAAGGACCTATGTTGATTAGCATCTTCATTGTCATTATTTGACCATCTTCTCGTCATTAGTTACCCAGAGAACATCAGTTATAACTTGAGTTTCTACTATGTGCAATACAGTCCATACTCTGTAGGTATCTATACTCAAAGATTTCAAACAAGTGAAAAAGCAGAGAAGAGCATGCAAATGAGTATTTCCTAACAGAAATAAAAATAAGAAACAAATAAAAAGATCTCACAGTTAATGTGCTTTTTATCCTAAATTGCTCTGCCTACCCAGATGTGGGTTGCAAATACCAGGAATGTGGTCTTTGAACCGTTGAGGGCTCTAACTGGCATCATATTAGCAGTTCCTTTCCCATTAGCCTGGAATCTGAAGCCTACTGTGCCATACTAAGTTTTCTGTGTCCCTGCATAACACTGGCATGCAAAGCACTAAATCTTCTGCTGAGAATCTCAGTTTTTATTCTTTATTTGTTGAACATTTAATAAATTCTTACTAGGATACTATCTATTTTTTGAGCACTCTCTTTGTATAAGATAATCTTCTAAACATTTTATAAGCATTAACTCAATTATGCCTCCCCAAGAACTTATGCAGTAGACATTATTAATATGCAAATAATATACTTATTATTCAGGAAAGTAATCGTGTTCTTTAGATTGTGAATCATTTGTGTGACATGCTAGGAAGTTGTGTTATTTTTCCTATAGTATGTCTTTAAATGAATAAAAGCAGAGAAGAACTCCGGAGGATATATTTAAGGGGGAGCAGAGTAGAGACAATGAGATAAATTAAGAGTCCAGTGCTACATTTCAGGAAAGAAACAATAAAAACCTAACTATAGTAGTAAAAGTGGAGATGAGTAGAACTGAGAGTATTATGCTAAGCAAAATAAGTCAGTCAGAGAAAGATAAATATCACATGATCTCACTCATATGTGAAATCTAATGAACAAAATAAACTGATGAACAAGATAGATCCAGAGACATAGAAGGATGGAACAGGTTGAATAATCTCAGAGGGAAGGTGGAGTGGGTGTGGGGTTGTGGGAGAGATTAACTGGGGAATTTATATGCATATATGCATAGCCCATGGACACAGAGGATAGTGTGGCAGACCTGGGAGAGATGGGTGGAAGGTGGAGGGGGTCAGTGGCGGGAGGGATGTAGGGGGGCATCTGTAATACTTTCAACAAAGAGATAAACTTAAAAAATAAAGAAATGAGAGAAATATTTAAGATGGACAATCACTAGTATTTGGTGACTAATTGGGTATAAGGGCAGAAGATAGACAAGAATTTGGATGGATTCTCAGGCTCCTGGTTTAGGTTACCAGGGGCGAACTGAGAAGCTATCAGGGACAAGATGAATAAAACAGAACTTTTTGTGAGGAAGCACATTGATTTGAGTTGGGATGTGATCAGTTAGAAATAGTTCTGGGGTTTTCAAATAGAAACTCTTAGTAGACTCTTGGACAGAGTAGTCTGGAACTGAGGAGCTCAGAGTTGCTATTTGAAAGTTTTCTGTTTATAAGTGGTTGGCAATGGTTGATGTGAATGAGATTTTATAAGTAATACTAGAGGCCTGGTGCACAAATTCATGCATGGATGTGGTCTGGCCTGCCCGCCCCAATCTGGGATGATCTGGGTGGGCGACCGGGGGAAGAGACACAGGAGGTTGGCCAGCCATCCCACCCCCTGGTTGAACTCCCGGTCAAACTCCTGGTCAAGGGGACAATTTGCATATTAGCCTTTTATTATATATGATGTGTCTATATGAAGAGAAATGGAGTAGAAGAAGAGAAATCAGCAAAAGAGACTGCAAATGAATGGAAAGAGGAGAGATTGGTGTCACAAAAGCCAGCTTGGAAAAGAGAAAGTGGACATGAGTGTCAAACACAGTGAGTGAAATACAGTAAAGTGTCCATTGGGTTGTTGTTAATTTGGTGAGAGCTGATTTAGTTGTGCCAGATGAGGAGAAGGTGACAAAATAGAAATCTTTGAGTATTAAAAAACCATTTAAGTCACCTGTGAAAGTAGGGAAAGAGAGAGTTAAAGTGAGAATTTAATTATTTTAAACAAGGAGGGACTTACCTGCTAAAGATAAGTAGCAAGGGAGAAGTTGAAGGTAGAAGAAAGGAAGAGAGGATGTAATTGACTGAGCAAGTCCTCTGAAGACTGGATAGAATGTGATCTTTAGTGCCAGTGGAGGGTTTAGCCTTAAGGAGCAGAAGAGCCACCACTTCTTTTGAGGTAGGAAGGAACAAAAACAAAGACTCAGTTCCTGTGTTAGTGGTTGGAGGTTGAGGTATTTATTGCTCAATGGCTTTTATTTTCTCTATAAAATAGAAAAAGCAGTTGGCTGAGAATCAAGGTGGGGATGGGACTTGATGGGAGAGGTGACAGTTCAAAAGAGCCAACTCAGATGTTAACATTTTTGAATGGGATCTTTGGAAAGGTGACTGGGAACATCAGGATCTCAGATGTGTGTGTGTGGGGGGGGTGTCATTAATTAATAATCATGCTATTCTGCACAGTTACGAGAATTTCATCCTGAGATATATCCTGAGTAGTCTGGAACTGAGGAGCTCAGAGTTGCTATTTGAAAGTTTTCTGTTTATAAGTGGTTGGCAATGGTTGATGTGAATGAGATTTTATAAGTAATACTAGAGGCCTGGTGCACAAATTTATATACCAGATAAGGTATATAAATGGAAAGGTAGGTGGTTGAATTGATGCAGGGTTGGGGGTTTTTCAAGGGAAAAAGATCAGAAAATTACTAATTAAGAGACTGAAGATAGAATCTCAGTAAGATTCAGGAACAATTGATTGTGATAAGGGAGGGAGAGAGTTATCCTGTTTGGCTTTCTATCCTCCTTATTTCTCAAATGCTCTCCTCCTTCTATTCATAAACCATTTGTTTGATTCTACCTGCCTGGTTTCCACTGTCCCTTTCCTTAGCACTGGACCTGCTTCCTACATCTTTCATAGTCCATGCCTTAGGCACCACATGATGCCTAGAACTTCTGCCACTTGGAAATCCATCATGGTGCTCAGCCAAGCCCTGGGACCAGATCCCTGCATATTGCCCCATTCCAGAGCAGGCAAGCATTCACTGCACACTCTGGGCCCAGTGTTTGGCCTCTTGACTCCTTCTTTGGAATGGTGTGTGTCTCCTCCCCAGGTGGGTCACCCTCCTGCCTCCACCATGTGGTTAAGATGTGATATTTTTGTGGGAGCTAGAAAAGAAGGGGTCAGAAAGCATTACCCTTTTATTTAGCTCACTAAAATATGTCACCTGGAAATGTCAGAAAAAAGAAAAATCAATGTTGAGACATTTAGTCTCTGGCTCTTTGAGCTTGAAAAGATGATAGTGTACAATCAGGTAATATAGAGTGGCTGATAAATGGCCATATATTCAAATTTTCTGTAATAATTCCAATAAATTAGCATATCCCTTCTCTACATCTGTACCTATTTTACTTGACCTAAGAGGGTCAAAGCCAGAGCTAGTTTTGTATTTTATGGATGTCAACTGGCTGCTGTCTCTTGTCCTGAGTATTCTGCTCTCTGCTTTGTATGCAGGACATATCTGAGAGCCATTCTGTGAGGCGGCTGCAGGGTTTCCATCTGTCTTGAGCTCAGCAGAACTTAAGGGATCACACTAGGAGATTCACATGTACTGACAAGATTTTTATTCCACTTGCTGTTGATGGTTGATAAAGAAGACAAAAGTAAAAATTCCATATATCCAGGCTATTTCTTTTCTTTTACTTTAAAAAAGCATTTATTTTTAAGTTATTATTTATTGATTTGAGAGAGAGAGAGAGAGAGAGAGAGAGAAATATTTGTTGTTCCACTTATTTATACATTCATTGGTTGATTCTTTTTTTTCCCCAATGGTTGATTCTTGTATGTACCTTAATAGAGATCGAACCTGCAACCTTGGTGTATCAGGATGATGCTTTGACCAACTGAGCTACCTGGCAGGGACCAAGCTATTTCATTTTTGTCCACTATTCATTATTAATCACCTAAGTGCCAGGCATTTATTTACTTGGTGCTAAGGATACTCAAATAGGCATAATTCTTTATAGTCCAGTGGGAGTAGAAATAGAGTAATCAAATTATTTTCCAAATAAATGTAAAAATTAAACTATGATCAGCGCTATGAAAAAAAAGTCTATTGTATTTTGAGAATAGATAAGCCTTATTATGTTGGGGTTAGGGAGGATTCCTTAGAGGAAGTGACTTTTGAGTACAGATATAAATGATCGGTAGGAATTAACCAGGTGTAGAATGAGAGGGATGGGCAAAAGCAGAAAGGAAACATTCCAGGAACCAAAGATTGGTTATAGGCCTGAGTTCAAAGTGAGGTGAAGTGTAGGGCAAGATAAGTCCCCCAAAGGGACAAATGCAGTATAATCTTTTAACCGCACAAAAAATGGGAAGCATTTAACATTCTTTAAAAAAGGAGTAACATGGTCAGTTTATATTTGTCAATGATCACTCATTTTGGCTGCAGTACAAAGAGTGGATTCAAGGTGGGGAAATGGATATTAGGAGAACAGTTAAGGGACAACTGCAGTGGTCCCGATAATTGATGACAGTGGGCTGGAGTAGGATTGCTACAGCAGAGACTAGAAATGTAGAAGAATTTATGCTGCATTTTGGAGATACAACTTACAGGACTTATTGATGGATTCATGAGCCTTAGCACAGAGAGAAAGTGAGGAATGATAGATGATTTCAAGGCTCTGGTTTGTGTATCTCTGTGGAAGATGATGACAGTTTTCAATTGGAAAACCAGGAAAGAAGCAACTTTGGTTAGTTATGTCCTAAAATTAATATAACACAATAATGTGGATTTTTCCATTTCATGTAAAATTTAAAACTCCTAAATTATTATTTTTAGAATTTGGAAACAAGTTATTATGAAAAGTGTATTTGTGGGTCATTTGTTACTGTCATTGGAAATACTTGTAGTCAAAGATAGAACTGCCTTTGCTGCAAGAGACATAATGCAGGGGTGGGTAAAAGTATGTTTACAGTTGTGAATACACAAAACACAGTGTTTATTCTTGTGGTATTATTTATTAATTATTGTATTATTTTCCACATGAACAACTATAAACTTACTTTTTCCAACCCTGTATTTATATAGAAAAGTGTAGAACAAAAACTCAAAAGGAAGTGGGAATTTAACACTCCCAATAATGGAGGGGTGTGTGCGTGTGTGTGTTTTGGCTGTATGTAGGAATATATGTGGGCAGCATATAGTCAATAGATGAGCTTATTTTCTTACTACCACACTCATAAATTTGCTAAAGTCTCCTCCCAGTCAGTGTGTCATGAGTATAATAGACCTTATCCTCCTCTGTAATGATAAATTGGCACAGATTTTCTCCTTACTGGTTTTATGGGTATTTCTTCTCCCTAAAAATCTGGAATAGTTTTTTCTTTAAATTACTGTAAATAACCATTCAACTTCAGTGTTGAGTATTCCAGCTCTTCTCCCTAGTTCATTGCTATTGCTCTTTCATGTTAGATGGGGCACTGGGTCCAATTATAGCTTTGCATTTAATTACAAACTTTGCATATGTGTGCATTAATTAGAAGATTTTATTGCTTTGTATTTTATGGCTGGAGGTTGTGAACTATAGCAATTCAATATACCTCTTAAGGGAATAATACAAATTTAAAATAATAAAAAGAAATTTATAATGATCATCTCAGGCATCCAAAGTATTGTATAGAAAAATAATAAAGCATAAATACAATATACACAAGAGTCAAGCCCATTTTCCTTTTTTTAATTAAGAGGTTTAATCTTGTAGAGAGGACATTTAAAGATCTGGCACGATATATATTTGACACATTTAGGCTAAGGATCTAAAAGTAGAACTTTAAAAGTATATTTGTATGTGACTACCCTCTAGAAAAAAAAGATTATGATGTTAAAATCCAATGTTGCATATGGATAAAGTAGTCCCACGACTACGAGGAGAGTCATAGGCCACTTGATGAAGCCTTCAGAATTAAGAATCCCATTGTTAAAAAAAAGTGAACCTAAGTAAATTTGTAAAACGGTATTTTGACTGAATACTATAAGACTAAAGACAAAAATAACTATACAAATGCTGTAATCTAGTTAGTAAATGTGTGTCTCATAGGGGCAAGAGTTAGAAATCTTGAAACACTTCATAAATATATATAGTATAGTTGAACAGAGGAGATCATTTATTCACTTAATTAATAAATATAATTAATAATAAAGTAAGTAAGAAGCTAGGTTTCACACTATTGGAGAAATACATTACAAATAAGGACAAAGGGAAGGCTAACATGAAACCTGTGGTGTTGGCCTGATATCAGAGGTATCAGTATACACTCATGGGCTTTGATATACATACAGATAAATAGATATAATAATATCGATTTTTGTATGTATATATGGCTTTGTATACACATAGGTATTTCCTAGTTCTATCTGCTGAGAGGGTCTAGAAGCATGTCACTGCAATAGCAATGAGTATACCTGGTGTCCAGATCTTGGGTTTTTAAACACCATTCTTTAATAAAATTAAACCAGGCCTTCATAAAGAGGTGATTGATTCCTGGGGTATGGCAGGAGAAATACAAGGTTAACCTGGATCATCTTGGGGTATAAGAAAGTGCTCAAAAAAGGAGTGGTACGTGCTACAGGCATCAACCTGAAAAAACTCTTAATGGCCAGAGATGAAATAATTTGAGTAAGAAAATAATGAAAACATTGGATTATAATTAGGGGTTCCTCAGAGAGTGCCTATAAAGGGTCATGCTCCTGGAGATCATAAGGAATTCCAAGAAGGAGCTTGGGGATCCAATAGAGGAAACTGGGCAGAAGTTGCCTTTGGTTATGCTGAGAAGTGGGGAGGGGAGTAGTCCCCTGAAGGAGCAGAACCTGGGAGGGACAGTGATGGCAATGGTTAAATGGGGTAATGGCCAAGTGGAGTAAGAGACTCTCGAGCTCTGAGATAAGCCCAGCATAATTCAGGCAGAATAGCTTCAAATGGGAAGAAGATTCTGGAGCTTGGGTTAGTTGAGGTCATAGTGACTGTAGTAGGATCGTCCCACTCTAATGATTAAGGATGGAGACACCAAATCATTCCCTTCTTTTCTTCCCAAAGACAAAGAAAGATCATTTGGAGTGAGAGTGGGATGGGGTTTACAGAATTGCATAAACTGGTACCTGGTCTGTACCCCTTAGCAGTAAATGCATTGACTCCTCTATGAGAGAGGGGTCTCCAAAAGCAGGTATGAGAGATCTGGTGTTCTCCTGGGGCTCTCAAGAACTCTGAGAGTAGCACATGATGAGAAATATTATAAATTATGCTACAGAAGTCCTATGTTAATTATGAGGAATATGGTCACCTACTGCTTTCCTCCAAGCTCTGCTCAGCCTCTCCCAGGTGGGTGGTCTGAATAGACAGACATCAACTTAATGGCTTTCCTTTTATTGCTTCAACTCATTGCTTTAGAATATTCTGATTATTTACAGGATAACCCCTCCCCCCTGTCTTATTATTTTGTGAACTTTAGGTAAATTTCTTTCTCAGAATTATGAGGAAAATTATATAAAGTATTACAAATATAGGAATAGCAAAGGATTAAGTAAAGTCACTGGACTTGATAGCATCAGTATCCTTTCCTTCTACCTGAAATGATGGTAGATGATAGGATGAATGGAACTGTGAAGACAAGTTTCTACAAGTCTGATCCTTGGCCCAAGACTCATTGGAAGATTACCCGAGACAAGTAAAGCTCTCTAAGATTCGGTAACACAAAATCTCTGTCTTCTTAAAGTTATCCCAGACCAATACTGGTGATGGTGATGGTGGGAAATAGGATTAAGAAGGAAGATGTTGGTTGCCTATCCAGTGGTTGGTAAACTCATTAGTCAACAGAGCCAAATATCAACAGTACAACGATTGAAATTTCTTTTGAGAGCCAAATTTTTTAAACGTAAACTATATAGGTAGGTACATTGTTATTAACTTAATTAGGGTACTCCTAAGGCTTAGGAAGAGCCACACTCAAGGGGCCAAAGAGCCTCATGTGGCTCTTGAGCCGCAGTTTGCCAACCACGGGCCTATACAATATTTACTTCCCCCATCTACTCTTAATAGACGCTCAGTTTTGTTCGGTAACCCACCCTTCCCACTGCAGCCCTATAGAGAAGGGGATCTTACCTCTAGCTCCAAGGGCCTGATTGGTTCAAGAGCCCTTGTTCATTTATTTAGTAAACATTGAGAGACTCTATTATGTGCCAGGCATTGTCTTCGACAAATAAAAAAGTTCCAAATCCCTAACACAATAAGTTGACATTCTAGTACACCTGGAAAGAAAATGTACAAATAATAAGGCAAAACGTATGGTGATAAGAGCCAAGAAGGAAAACAAGTCTGTGGGTGGGGTAGGGTAGGGGGAGGAAGGAAATGCTGGAAGACAGTGTTGGGGAACAGTCGCTATTTTAACAGAGTGATCAAGGAAGAGCTTGATGAAGTGACATATTCGCCTTCCCTTGTTTTGTTTTAAAATTAGGTCAGTCCTGTCAATGAAACCAGAGGAGATGTCTGATGGAGAACTTGCAGGAAAACATTTCCTCACAACAAAGATAGAGACACAGGAAGAGACAATCTCTCTTTTCCCTCTGGATGTTGTTGTAATTGGATGTGATGCCGGGAAGACGCCTTTCTACCTGCTTGATGACAGCAAGCATGGCAGGGTGAGAGAGAAAGAACAAACTTTGGACCTTGATTATTTTTCTGAGCCACAGAATTAACTAACCCTGAAGTCTGATCTGTGTCTGTGCTTTCCATAATGTGAAATAGTAATTTTTCATATTGTGTATGCCAGTTTAAATCAGGGTTCCTTTAACTTGCAGCCGAAGCCATCCTAACTGATATAAAATGGGTCCTGGTAGCTTTAATAGACTGCAATAAACAAGTTTGCAAAATTCTAAGTAGATAGGGGTAGGAACTTATAACATTACTGATAATACTGGCATTTTTTTTTCTGAACACAATCTTAGGTGTAAGCTGAGCAACTTCTTTAAACTGGAAGTAGTTGAGATAGAAAAACAACTACCTGTTAGAGTTCATTTGCCCAAAACCATGACAAAAGGGACTCCAGACACCATTCTTGAAAACCTTATATTCAGAGAATCACAGTCCACAAACCCTGATTTACAACTAAGTATGGAGAAGAGCTGTGTAGATGGAGGGGTACATATAGATATGAGTGAAGATTCAATAAATAAAGGCAGTGATTCCAGACAATGTAGAAAGTGGCTGTGATGGTGGTTGTGATGGGGAGTTGGCCACACTGTGAATGTGAGGTTAGCCTTCCAAAAATTTCTCCTTATATCTAAGAGCTGCTAAAAACTGTAGTCTCTGATTTCATCAGTATAAGCTGCCAACTGTGGTAGGCAGAATAATAGGATCCCCTTTGCCCCTAAATGTATGCATCCTAGTTCCCAGAACCTGTAGATATGCTATGTTATTATGTCAAATGGGACTTTGCAGACATGATAAAGGTCATGGACCTTGAGATGGGGAGATTACCTTGGATTATCAGTGTGGGTCCAATCTAATCAGATGCACCCCTAAGAGCAGGACATTTCCCCCACTGCAGTCTGAGAAATGTGACAGATGAAGATGCAGGAGAGATCCTAAGTACAAACTGATTCACCTTTGCTGATGGTGAAGGTGCAGGAAGGGAACCATGAGCTAAGACATGTGGGTGGTCTATAGAAGCTGAGGATGACCCTTAGCTGACAGCCAGCGAGGAAACAGAAATGTCAGACCTATAGCAGCAAGGACCTGAATTCTGCCAACAAGATGAATGAGTAAGGAAACATTCTCCCCTAGAGGGTCCTTTAATAAAGGCATGCAGCGCTGCCAAAACCTTATTCACACAGCCCTGCCCACACCTTAATGCTAACCTGGAGACTCATGTCAAACTTCTAACCACAGAAGAGTGAGATAATGTGTGTGTGTTGGTGTGAGCTGCTCAGTTTGTGGTAATTTGTTATCACAGAAATAGAAAATGAACACACCCACCTAGTAACTGTGTCCTGGGTGGATAAAACACTGGACTGAACTACTGGAGGGTGCGAAGAGGGTAGGAAAGGCTTACAAAATGGAGTGTGGCTTTGAAGTGGCCCAGTAAGCAAGAGAGAAAGGGGTCAGACTGAGTGTTGGGTGGAGAAGACATGGAAAGTGGTTAGGAGGTATAGCAGTTATTGATTGTGTGCAACAAATGACCCCAAAACTTTGTGGCTTAAAACAACAACAATTTTCCGTGAGTCTGCAATTTGGACCGTGTTAGCTCTTTGGTTCTTCTGTTGAGCTTAGTGGGGTTTTCTCATACATGTGTGATCAGCTGCCAGTCAGCAAGGCAACTGCCTCTGGGTTCAACTGGTGCTAAGATGACTGACCATGTGTTTAGCCCAGACTTGTTCCCAACATTGTTAACAAGGGTCTCAAGAGAAGCAAGAGACACTTTTCAAATCTCTGCTTGTGTCATATTTGGTATTTCTCCATTGGCCAAAACAAGTCACATATTTGGCCCGGTGTATTAGTTTGCTAGGCTGCCTTAATAAAGCATCATAGATGGGTGGATTAAGCAACAGAAATGTATTTTCTCACAGTTCTGGGGGCTGGAAGTTCAATACCAAGGTGTTGGCAGGTTTAGTTTCTTCTGAGGCCTCTGTCTTTGCTTGCAAATGGCCTCCCTGGTGCTGCCTCTTCACCTGGTCTTTCCTCTATGCACACACCCTGGTGTCTCTTCCTCTTCTAATAAGGACACCAGTCATATTGGATCAGAGCTCCACCCCAACGGTCTCAGTTTAATGTAAAGACCTTATCTCTAAATATGGCTGCATTCTGAGGTACTGGGAGCTGGGACTTTAACATATGAATTTCAAAGGCACTCAATTCAGCATTCAAGAGTCAGTATGGGAGGAAACTACCCACAGGCATGGATCGTGAAAGGCATGAGAAAATGAGGTGGGGTGGAGGGGCACATTACTCTAACAATCTACCAACAGAAGGTTATCAAAATGTAGGAAAAGAACTGAAAATGCACAGTAATTCCAAAGTATTTGTTCAAGATATAGTATCTTAGAGAAGGAGTCTGCAAACTATGGCTATGGGCTAAATTTGGCCCCCGCCCACTTTTGTAAGTAAAGATTTATTGAAACCCAGCCTCCCATTTATTTGTGTATTGCCCATCGCTGGATTCCTGCTACAATAGTGCAGTTAAGTAGTTGTTACAGAGACTGTAAGCCTTGTAAACTTTTAACCTATTTACTATCTAGACTTTTACAGAAAATTTTTGCTGACCTGACCCTAATGTTAGACAATTATAAGAAAGTCATGAATCAGGTGGAGAAAGGGTAAGAAACTAGACAAACATACTGTCCGGGGGAGGGAAGGAAGGTGCAGGCACAATTTGTCTTGGTCACTTCAGGTAACAAAGAACCAGATGAACAACAGCTCTGGGATTGTTACAAGGATTAGTCCTAATGTGTGTATGAAGTTCACTGAAACTCTAGAGTTTCACACAGCCTTGGTCACCACCCATCTGCTACCCACACAACTTGTTCCTTTCAAGTATTATCCAGGAATAGGCAGTTGTCATACACAGTGAACAAAGCAAGAGTCAAGCTTTGCGAGGGACTCCCCTCCTACAATCTTTCATACTAAGCCTCATTCATACCCAATATGAAGGCAGTGCTACTTCTCTTTCTTTTTATTTTTAATTACTCACCAAAGGATATGCTTTGTATTGATGAGAGAGAGAGAGAGAGAGAGAGAGAGAGAGAGAGAGAAAGGGAGAGAGAAACACCCATCAATTGCCCCCATATGTGCCCTGTCTAGGGATTGAACCCACAACCTAGGTATGTGGCCTTACCAGAAATCGGACCCCCAACCTTTTGATGCATAGGATGATAGAGCCACCCAGCCAGGGCAGCAGTGCTGCTTTTAAAACCCATTTCACATTTTAAAACCAATTCTGCTAAGCGTGATTTCAGCTGTCACTTCTTGTTATTTTGGGAGAAGCTTGATGCTCACAGGTTTGAAACATCCCATCCATTTGTTCAATGGGCTTCTGATAACTATCCCTGCCCATTGGGTATGAAGTCGACACCAATTATGCAGGTGACTGCCTTAATGATAGAGTGTTTAGAACAGACCGCAGTGCCTTGTGGTTCTTGCCATGTCTGCACGTGTGCCACTGAAAAGTCTCTAAAACTGGTGCAATTTTACCATTGGTGGAAGTGGAGAGTTCAGGGAGAATTGGGGAATGAACAGAAGTTGATAGCAGGCTCAGGGCTGTCTGCACTGCAGACGTGGTCTGTAACCCCACTGGAATCCAGGGAAGCAGGCTTTTCAAACCCTTGCTACATAAGCCTCGTTATCGCTGAAACAGACCACTTGAGATGGAAGTACAGACGGATTTGCTGCTGCTGACAGCTCACCAGGACCAGCTCTCCATTCAGGTACATTGATATGCATATTCACTCTACTGGAAAAAAATCATCTCCTCTTCTACCCTGGGACACTGCTTCTGTGGGCTCGGAATCTGCTATTTTATACCCACCTGCTGGCACAATATAAGCAGCCTCAATAGGCATCCAGCTATGAAAAGCTCTGAGGAGCACTATTGCAGTACGGATTGCTTCCTTGCTCTGTACTGTGCGGTGATTGTAAGATGGATTGCCAGATTAGCACAGGCACACAGTGTTTGCGTAAGAAACAGGAAGGGTGATTTTTCCCCCTGCTTCTCCTACCAGCGATTTCTCACCAGTCCCTTTGCTTCCTATAAAAGTGAGGTATTTGTTAATGTCATTCTGAGTGGAAATTCAAAGGGCAGAATCACTGACTCAAGCCCAAAGTGAAACTACTGTTTCTTTCTGCCCTCATACTGCCAGAGAAGAGCCTCTGATGCTACTTGCCCAAGAGGCCACTGGCCTCTGCCACAGCCGGCTGGCTTGGCTGGCTCCTGGGGGCTTGCAGCACAGCGGTTTGCTCGTCTTGGATGTTTTATATCAGGAACTAACTAAATGAACATAGTCACCATTCCCAAATCAGAAAGTTGTTTCCAAAACACAAACAAGTTAACAAAACAGGTAGAATCCGGGCAGCTTGGAGGCACGAGGCTGCCTCCTTCTTTGGGAGACGGTGCAGCCTGTGTGGCTAATGTATGTTAACATCTTGTCTTCAAGACATTGACCTCGCTTTGATTCAGACATTCTAGAAAAGCATTCATTTCTTCTCCATTTCAAAGCTGTTGATTTGGCTTAGGAAAGAGCCGCTTTAAACAGAAGCCTTTACACTTGTCTGGGTATATTCTGTTCCAATTTTTGTTTTGGCCACAAGTCAAAGATAACAGCTGTGCGCTTGTGGGTTCACTGAACTCTACGTGCTTGTTGGCTGCACTGCCAACCAGAGGGAATAACCAATAATTAGAACATTTCGGGTCATCTTGGGAAGAACAGAGTTTGCTCATGTTTGGAAAGGTGATGTGACCTCCCTCTGATTTTCCCAAATGTGGATCTGCCGTGATTGCAAGCCTGGACTCACGGCCCCGGTGTCCTCCCTTCTCCAAAATATAGCCTGATAAATGATGGCTTAAAACTATGTTTAATGTTATTCAGCTTAACTCTAGTTCTGCAGCAGGCCTGAGCCACGATAACAAGCAAAGTACTTGTGTATTCTTAACACATCAGCATTTCTGATCATAATGATTTGTGACTCAGACCTTGAAAGCTGTGGGGTTTCCTCCTAGTTGAATCAATACAAGTTTACATAAATATATGTTTCTGTTTTCCTTTTGTTCTTGCTTCAGCATTTATGTTTACTTGCTGGCAGCAACGGACTATGGGTGGGTGGGGAAAAAGAGAAATGGAGCAGATAAAGAGAAAATCCCAATAAATTATTTGGGTGGGTTTTAATTTCTTCCCTGATTAGTACCTTTTTGTTTGGTTTGTTTATGAAGGGTAATGTGTTGGAATTTTCATTTGACATGGTAAAATTTATCCTATGTACTTAAAATATATAACCAATCACACATTACTTTTTTTATTTTTATTTATTTCAGAGAGGAAGGGAGAGGGATAGAGAGATAGAAACATCAATGATGAGAGAGAATCATTGATCAGCTGCCTCCTGCAGGCCTCACACTAGGGATCGAGCCCGCAACCCGGGCACCATGTGCCCTGACCGGGAATCGAACCGTGACCTCCTGGTTCATAGGTCGATGCTCGCCGGCTGGGCTATACATCACATTTGTTATGAACTAAAGCCATTCCTGTAAAGTATAATGAATATAACCATCCATATGTTACATTGAATTATAAACTATAGTCATGTCTACATGGACTGTGCGTGTATCAGGGTATTTGAGATGCTAGAGCTGTTCAGATCAGTGATTAAGATCCTAAAGCATTCTCTCAACATGAAGTAGAGGTTGGTTTGCTACCGATGCCAGGACTATGGGAGCATTCCCTCTGCATGCAAATCCCCCTCAGTCAAGGAGACAAGGTTGGCAAGAAATAAGGGAATTATTTTTTTGCTTGATTTTATGCCATGGATAGAAGAACCTTTTACTTCCACTTGAATAACCACAAGGATGAGGCAGGGACCACCTTTTTAAAGATTCACTTGTAAGACAGTCCCTGTTAACAAGCAACAACCCAACACTGATGCCTCATTTCATTCTCCTGGGGACTGTGTCGGGGGCACAAGGGCTGGGCTGTTTGTGACACACACAGCACCCAGGGGAGGTCACAGGCAGGGCATGAATTCAGATGCTCCTGCTCAGCAAATGCTGGGCCCCAGGGCTGCATCCGCTCAGGACTGAGACTTTCCATTTTCCACACTGGCCAGTCGCGGCTCTGAACATGTTTGTGTTTTTTGGTGTCCATTTGAATCCCAAACCCTCTACTTTAATCATCCCTGGCCTCCCTAGCCTGAAATCTATCTCAATAAGAAAGTAAGTGAGTGATTGTTATTATTGGATAATACAGATACATTTTTTTTTCTGTCTGGATTCATTTAGGTCAGCGGTTCTCAACCTGTGGGTCGTGACCCTTTGGGGGTCAAATGACCTTTTCACAGGGGTCGCCTAAGACCATCCTGCATATCAGATATTTACATTATGATTCATAACAGTAGCAACATTACAGTTATGAAGTAGCAACGAAAATAATTTTATGGTTGGGTTACAACATGAAGAACTGTATTTAAAGGGCCAGAAGGTTGAGAACCACTGATTTAGGTGAAGTCCAATTACGTGTAGATATGTGTGTGGAATATCCATGGATTTCCCATTTATTTCCCTAAGAATGCTTTCAATGACATTTTATACTGAACAGGAAAAATTAGAGCTAATTCAAAGGCCATGTGCATATGTCATATTCACTCTGTTAACCAGCATGTGATCACTGAGGTAGATTCTTGAATTATAACCTAGATTAGGATGGATAAGCTGGTTAGTAACAAGGAATTCTACCTGAAAAGCCATGATAGGAAAATATCAGTGGCATAGCTGAATCCCTGAAGATATATACGCAGAGCACAGCACGCTGTGTTGAGAGCTGTTTCCTACACTGGTCCTGAGAACAAAGGGCTCCAAATAAGCCAGGGCTGTTTAAACCTCTCTTGGAAGATGGAATGTGTGAGCTCAACCAGAGGAGCCTGAGAGACACTCATCTTCCTGAAACAAGCCACAAATATGCCGCCACACTCCTGGGCCACATTTCCTGTCTGCTTGGAGCATCCCTCTAGGATTGAAGGAACAAAGGCAGGTAGTAGGGAAAATTCAGCGAATCCCCGAGATGGCTGTGCTTGCAAATTATTTCTGTGTGAAGATTTAGAATCGGGGAAATACAGGAAAGTGTGCAGCAGGGATATTTTCCCCATCCTCAGCACTTCTAGCAATGGACTGATTGGTGTGAGAAATTAGCTGTCCTGCGGAGAGTTAGGTGTAGCATCATAAACGAACTCCAAGGAAGCCTGTGCTTCTAGTATATCGGTCTTTAAACCCTGGGCCCGCTCCAGTAGTTTCCCTCATTAGCTTCATCATGTTGTCACCCAGGGGGTGCAGCAAACAAATTGCAGGGCTCTATCCACTAATACATTTAATCTGATTAATTTTTAGGCTAGTGCTTTTTCTCTTTCATACCTCAGAGTGCCTTTATCTTCTCTACTTTGGGTAACACCACATAGGTGCTCATTTAACAATGAAAATGCACCTCCAGAATGCCTCCTTGTGCTGTGTGAGCTAAAATGAACTTAATGCCACAGCAGAGCAAATCTGTGCACAACATGCAGGAATAAATGATGATTTACTAATAGTTTTCTAGGGACCAAAAGAGAAAGCCAGAGATGTTCCTATTGAACAAAAGCAAATTTTCTTATATTTCTGATATCATTAATGATTATTAATGATTAATATATGTAATGATTAATATATGTAATTATCTTTACATTTCATTAATGATTATTACTATTCTTATTCTTATTTTATTTCCTATATTAAAATCATTCTTTCAGATCTATCTACATTATGAAAAACAAACATTTGTGGAAAAAAGATAAATCAATAGATATGGTATAGGCAGCAGTGTCTTAAGGATAGAGCCAGTTCTCTGCTTCTCATTAAGCTTTTTACCTTACATTATTAGCCCCTTAACAGTTTTAGTGAGTGCTGTCTTTAGCTTAAGAAAAGAAGATAGTACATATATATTTTTTAAGTAACCTAAAATGTGTCGGGCATTGTGCTGGCTGCTTTTCATTTGTTATCTTATTTAATACTCATAGCAATCCTGTGAGGTGGATGGTATTCTTATTTTACAAACAAGCAAACTGAGAAAAATCGAAATAAATGGGGACAGGCAGAAGAAAGGGGACCTGGGGTTGTCAATCAGCTGGATTCTGACTTGTTAGGCTTCCTGATCTTGGAACCACAGTGACCCCCTTGTGGCATTTGGAAGAGAGCAGAGTTTTTGTGGCACAGTCAGGAGTTCCCTCTGGGAGGCCGAAGTTGTCCTGTTGGAACCTTCTGGAATGAGTTATTTCAGAGCCCCGGCAGGAGAATCTGCTGGTGCAAGCATAGGTCTGAGTTCTGTTGCTTTGGGCCTATGATGACACAGCTCCACCCAACTCCAGAGCTCTCAGATATTGTATAAATAACAAGGACTGACACTTACTAAACACATACTATGGGCCAGAGAGTGTTCTAATGGCTTAATTTAATCCTCAGACCCCAGAAAGGTAGATGCTAATATTTTTTTTTCTATTTTACAGAAGAGAATTCTGAGGTAGCCATTGAGTAGCATGGAGGTGAAATCACTTGTCCATGTGACAAAACTAGTAAGTAGTGGAATTGGGCTTTGATCTGAGGTAGGCGGGAGTCAGAGTCACCACCCTCAACCACTTTTGCTCATTGCCCATCACCCAGGCCCTTCAGAGTTATCCTTTGTGAAGCTGAATTGTTTGGGATGAGGCTCATGTCCCTCAGACTCCTCTTATCACCTCCTCCTTCCCAGTCACTTTCCTCCGACTTCCATTCTGGGGAAATCCCTCCTTCTCTCTTAGAGGGACTTCAACTCTCCTGAAACCCTGTTTTCCTTTTGTGCATACATCGTGGATGGTGCATTAGTGGGTTCAGCACCCTTGGAACCCAAATTTTTAGCAACTGATAAACTAGTTTCCCTTTCTTGGGGGGCAAGGAGGTGTCAATCTTCAAATTTCCTAGGAGGTGGGTAAAAATGTTGGCCTTCCATCCTTTTGATGTAACAAAGAGAAAGAAGACAACAAAACAGAGTAATTTAGACATGTCACTGCATACTCGCCACAGAGAAAATCAGAGACTGCTTCACAGTCTGCCTGGGTTTACATCTGCGCTCTTCTAGGTAACTAGCTGGCTGAATATAAAACCACTTCGAATCCTTGGCTTGCCAACTATAAAACAGGTTTAATTTCTAGTTCATGGCATGACTGTGAGAATCAATGGTGATGGTGTGTGTAAAATGCTTGTCACAGTGCCTGGCAATGGTAAGCTTATAATAAAAATCATTTTTATTAATTATGATTGGTAAAGCTCTGGATGCATGAAAACCTGGGTTTTGACTCTACAAATGCCTTGAGGACATTCACTGTGACTTAGAGTATCTCCATCAGTCTGGGACCGCTCCAAGCTGTCTTAGTGCACACTTAGGTGCCTACACCAGAAGTACTGGGCAGAGTGCTTTCCACACCTTCTCATCTTCAGAAACAGCTAATGGGACATGGGCATCTCTAGCCTCGCATCACTCTGGGCTTACATGCTTTTTCCAAAGGGCCACATCTGGGAAGGAGTAGAGGTGGGATTTGAATCCAGCCTTCAGATCTTGACCTTTATATTTTGCTTGTGGCCAGAAACAGAAGCCAGATGACTCAGTTACTGGAATCCAGGTTTTGAACACAGGCAGTTTGGATTTAATTTTCTGATAGCAAAGTGAACTTAACTCGTCTGGAGCTCTCGGAGTCTCAGTTTCTCCAATTAGAAAATGGTGATAAGATGACCAGTCCTGCAGGGCTTTTTATCAAGAAACATATGAAGTGATGACCAGGGTCTGGTATGGATGTTACATAGATAGGCCTGGTGTTGTAAAGACCCTATTTTCTAGACCAGTGGTTGGCAAACTGGCCCCTTGAGTGTGGCTCTTCCAGAAAATACCACGTGCAGGCGCGCACGTACAGTGAGATTGAAACTTCGTGGCCCATGCCATGGGGCCAAAGAGCCGCATGTGGCTTGCGAGCCACCTTTTGCCGACCACTGTTCTGGAGTATGAAACACTTGAAGTCAGAATGGGTTGGGGTATTTGTTGTCCCTCCACATCAGGGAAACTGAGCAATGGGTTCACTTGGTATAATAAAGCTACGAAGGCAGTCAAACCCATTTTTCAAAATGCAGGATATGACTAAGGAAATACTGTAAATATAGATGACATGACCATCAATGACAAACTATGTCTTTCAATGGTAAACCTGATTCTTTTATGATGTGAAACTAAATTAACTACTTCTAATTCAGCAGTTAGAATAATGTGGTCATGAAACCAAGGATGAGCTAAGTCCTGGAGGTGTGAGTCCATTGTTAAAAGAAGTCAGTTTAGGACAAGTGAAAACATGGACAAATTTGTAAAATATTGCCCAAAGACCTGAGTTTTCTACTTGTTCAGCCTTTTGATGCTACTAGATGCATCATTTTGACAACAGGCTTAAAAGGGTGATGTGAGTAGGGGAAAAATTTCCTTCTTTGCAAGTAATTTTACTGGTTGGATTTCAAATATCTAGGGGAGGCTTAGTCATAAAATATTTAAAATAAAAATTTTAAATGTGACTAAGGTGGTAAATGAAAAAAAAAAATCACAATTCTTTAAATGTCACTTCATTCCACCGTGCACATTGTCTGCGTTTCTCCTCAGCAAGTGGGGAAATGAAAAATGTCATGTACACGCAAGGTTGACAAATTGATTTCTCTTTGTGAGTACACATCGTTGCATTAAGAATCAGAAAAAAATATTTGTACTTTGTAGGTTTAAATGCTGAATTTATACTATTTGGCCCATTAAAAAACTGCTAAGAAGAACATAGAGGTAAAAACATCAATATTTCTGTGATGTTTTGATATTTACTGGTAATGCTTTCTTAAGTATCACCTGCTCCACTGAAGCTGAATTCAGAAGTTAAATCATAATTTTCTGGCATTATTATTTATTTTCAGCCTTTCCAGATGGAAAACATGAAATGTTAAAAATACCTCAAAAATGACTAGATATGTAATTTTTGCTCTTCAAAAGTTGCTTGAAATGTAATTTTTGTTCTTCACTCAGAATTCCTGATCCACATATGATTTTTAAATTTTTATTTTAAAGGTTTTTTTTAAAAAATTGAGAGAGAGAGGAAGGGAGAGGGAGAAAGAAACATCAATGTGAGAGCAAAACATTGATCAGCTGCCTCTTTCGTGTCCCCTCCCTGGGTTTGAGCCTATCACTCACGCATGTGCCCCAGCAGGAATCAAACCAGCAACCATTCGGTGCAAGGAATGATGCCCAACCAACTGAGCCACACCAGCCAGGGTCATCCACATAGGACATTTGCTCTCAACTCTGCTCCTGTGAGCATCCACAGCCCTCAAAATAAATATAAAATATATAATTTTCCAGCTGAGGTCATCTGGAAGATGATTTCCCAAAAGAAAAACAACAGCAAAAAATGCTCCTGAAACAAAGGATAAACATGGAGTTTTGAAAACCGATTAAACTCCTTTGAAAGTTTTAAGCCAAGGCAAAAGGGGACAAGTGAGACTGTAATAGAATTCATCTTGCCAGCAGCATCATAGAGCATTTGCTCTCCTGAACACTAACTTCAGCGGTGATTTATTAGGGGACCAAGTTCATGTCATTGCACCCTGATCTTCAGAGACCTGGCTTCAAATCCCGATTTTACTCACAATTGAAAATGAAGCTGGTGGTCAGGTCCCAGCCCCATTTGACATGATTGTCAGCCTGTACTCAGGAGAACGGCTGTCTGGGAAAACAGGGAGCGTTAACTTGCAGGTCAGGGACTCAAGTACATATCAGTGGAATTTTTATCTGCAGTGAGGCTGAGAGGGACTGCCAGCTCCTGACCCTCTCAGTGGGACACTTATTAAGCTGCCTGACAAAGTAGGGTAATATAATCCTAATGTCCTTCTAAGGAAGCTTTTGTCCTTTACTTTTTTCTTTCTTCTTCTTTTTTTTTTTTTTGGTCACAGCTTAAGGAAACAACTAATTATTAAAACGTTGGAGAAGAAATGCCTCTGGGACTTGGAGTGTCTGTGTAAAATCTTAAAGGCAGCCAATTGTGCTTCCTGGCTTTTGCTTGCCCTGTGCAGCTTATGAATTGTTTCCATGTGGCTGCTGCTTCAGTACAGACCTCTGATAAGAGGTTGGGGAAATTAGCTTTATAGAAGTCTGCCAGTTCTGGGGTAATGTGTATGCCTAAGTGCAATTCCTTTGTTAAATAAATGGCCGACAAAAGGACGGTTGTTTGCTAACTATTGTGGAGAACAATAGAGAAAGCAGATTTATGAACATCAATTCTATAATCAGAAATAGGACAAAAAAAGCCAATCAATGTAATTAAATTCAACAATGAATTCCAGGGAAGAGATAGATATATAAAAGGATATGACTAGAGTTTAGTGTTAATTTGTTATCAGATATTGGAACCTCTATTCCCTTAATATGAGGTTGCCTCTTACTTTTGATTGACTATTACATTAAATAATTTATTAATCAATTAATTTTTAAAGATAGTTTATTCTCTAGAGGGTCTCAAAAAGTTCATTGTCACCTCTCCAATATCACTGCAGATAAATTTGAATTTGTATAGATAGTAAGTTGTACGTTTCAGTTGCAACTAATTTTATTTTTAAATTTTTCTCTAATTTATTTGGGTGACATTGGATAATAAAGGTATATAGGTTTCATATATATAATTCTATGATATATTATTTACATAATATATTCTGTGTTTATTACCTCATCAAGTCTCCTTCCATTACCATTTATCCCCCATTACCTTATTCTCTCTCCTCCATCCTGCTCTCTTTCTGGTAATCACCATACTATTGTCTGTGTCTATGAGTGTTGTTTTTTTTTTTTGCTTTGCTTAATCCCTTCACTTTTTTCACCAAGCCCCCCAAAAGGCCTCCCCTCTGACAGCTGTAAGTCTGTTCTCTGTATATATGAATCTTTCTATTTTGTTTGTAGTTTATTTTGTTCATTAGATTCCACATATAAGTAAAATTGGTTTGTTTCACTTAGCATAATAATTTCCAGGTCCATCCATGCTGTCGCAAAAGGTAAGATTTCCTTCTTTTTTACAGCTGATTTTTGGATATTTATTTTGTATTCTGCTACTTTACTGAATGCATTTATCAGTCCTAGTAGATATTTTGTGGAATCTTTAGTATTCTCCATATATAATATCATGTTATCTGTAAATAACCAGTTTTACTTCTTCCTTTCTAATTTGGATGCCTTTTATTTCTTCTTTTTGTCAATTGCTGTGGTTAGAACTTCCAGTACTATACTGAATAAGAGTGGTGAAAGCAGACATCACTGTCTTTTTCCAGATTTTAAAGGAAACAATTTTAGATTTTGCCCATTGAGTATGGGTGTTGATTGTGGGTTTGTCATATATGGTCTTTATTAAATTGAGGTATATTCCCTCTATTCCCCCCTTTGCTGAAATTTTTTATCATAAATTGGTGCTAGATTTTATCAAATGCTTTTGCCACATCTATTGATATGATCATGTGATTTATCTTTCATTTTGTTTATGTGGTTTATCGCATTTATTGATTTGCAGATTTTGTACCAACCTTGCATCCCCAGAATAAATCCTTCCTGATCATGGTGTGTGCTCTTTTGAATATATTGTTGGATCCGGTTTCATATATTTTGTTGAGGATTTTAGTATCTATGTTTATCAGGGATATTGGCCTATAATTTTCTTTCTTTGTAATGTCTTTATCTATATTTGGAATTAGGATAATGCAGGCCTCATAATATGAGTTTGGGAGTCTTCTCTCCTCTTTAATTTTTTGGAATAGTTTGAGAAGGATAGGTGTTAATTTTTCTTTGACAATTTGGTAAAATTCGCCTGTGAAGTAGTCTAAGACTTTTGTTTGTTGGGAGGTTTTTGATCACTGCTTCAGTTTCACAGTTGTTATCTATCTATTTAGATTCTCTGATTGTCCTGATTCACTTTTGGAAGATTGTGTGTTTCTAGGAATTTATCTATTTTGCCCAGGTTGTCCAATTTGTTGGTATATAGTTGTTTGTAATATTTTCTTACAATCCTTTTTAATTTTTTTGGTGTTAGTTGTTACTTTTCTTCCTTTATTTCTGATTTTATTTATTTGGAGACCCTTTTTTTCTTGATGAGTCTGGTTAAAGGTTTATCAATCTTGTTTATCTTTTCAATGAACCAGCTCTTGGTTTCATTGTTATTTTGTATTGTTTTTTAGATTGGGCTAGTGGATCTCCCATGAGGGGGAGTGCTGGTCAAGCTTGGGTGAAGGTGGGGGGAGGGGTCCAGAGCCACACAACTCAGTCTGTCCTGGATTCTGCACAGATCTTGGAAGGGTGGAGCCACCAGGAATTGGGAGTTTGGAGCCTCCAGAATTCTGGGGAATGGGGCTAGGGGATCTCCCATGAGGGGAAGGTGCCAGCCAGATTCACAGGAAAGTGGGGAGAATGGCCCCCACACCATAGCCAGACCACTCAGTCATTAATACCTCCTTCATCTGCCCAGCCCAGCAGCTGACTCCTCAACAGGGCACAGGTCCACAGGATGTGGCGAGAGGGAATCCAGAGGGTGGAATTATTTCTTTCCCAGGCTGATGCCATATGGAGAGGAGTGCTCCACCCAAGAAAGATTGTGTCTGTGGTGTGGGAGACAGACTGCAAATGAGATTGTGTCTGTGGTGTGGGAGAGTGACTGCAAATGAGATTGTGTCTGTGGTGTGGGAGACTGACTGCAAATGAGATTGTGTCTGTGGTGTGACTCTAGTCTGCTCTGCCCTGCCTCTGCCAGAACCCAGGGTGAGTGACTGCAAATGAGATTTTGTGCATTGGCCCTTTAAGAGGGCGCCTGTGTCTCTCACCAACTTTTGTCTCTCCCTGACAGACAGAATCCCTGCTGGTTTTCGCAGCCAGATGTAATGTGGGTGCCTCTTCCCGGCTCTGGTGCTCTGGGTTTGGGAGCTGGGCTTGTGGTTGAGGCCCTACGCTTCTCAGAGGGAAGCCCTGCAGGTGAGATAGATATACTAGTGCTGTGGTGGGCAAACTCATTAGTCAACAGAGCCAAATATCAACAGTACAACGATTGAAATTTCTTTTGAGAGCCAAATTTTTTAAATGTAAACTATATAGGTAGGTACATTGTTATTAACTTAATTAGGGTATTCCTAAGGCTTAGGAAGAGCCACACTCAAGGGGCCAAAGAGCCGCATGTGGCTCGTGAGCGGCAGTTTGCAGACTACTGTGTAACTAGTACATCCAGAACCTCAGCCACAGCCCATGAGAGCAGGGCCAGACCTTTTCATGTCTCTGCCCTTCCTACAAATCTCGATGTGATTTCATTAGTAAGTCCTTGGTTATAAGACTTCTCTTCAGCTAGTTGGTTCAGTTGGTTACTTAGGTTGATTGCTTTATACTTTAGTTGCAATTGGTCCTGGGAGGTGAGTGTAGCTTCTACGTACTCCACCACCATCTAGGAACTCCTGAATATCTACTTCATACAAGAGGGGAGATGATGGGCCTCACTATGGCAAGAGTCTCTGGGTGAGCTGTCCCTACTCATTATGCCATAACTGAGGGAAAGGGGACATGGAGTTATTCTATTTGAATACAATCTGAGTGAACTATTTTTGTAAAGAGGGAGGCTGCTTCATTCCAATAAATTTTCCCATAGAAAGTTTATATCATCTTAGAAAAAGCAGATAATACCTGGAATAGATTATGGTTCATGACCCTATCTTGGTAAACCTTGAGTAGGGGTCCTCATAATATTGACTTTTATTTAACATAGTTCTTTCAAAGCCCTTACTGGGGGCTGGCACTATTCTAAAGACTACAAATACTAATTCAATTAATCCTTATAACAATCCTGTGAAGTAGGTGCTAATATTTATCCCCATTTTCCAGATGAGTAAACTGGCATAGAGAGAAGTTGAGCTGAAGGTTAAATCTCCCTCCCTTCCTCCCCCCCCTTCTCTCTTGTTAATCCTCACCCAAGAATATGTTTTTATTAATTTTTAGAAAGAAAAGAAGGGAGAAAGATAGAGATAGATGATAGATAGATAGATAGATAGATAAACAATGTGAAAGAGAAACATCTATCAGTTGCTTCCCATATGCACCCTGACCAGGGATCGAACCCACAACCTCGGTATGTGTCCTGACTGGGATTCAAACATGCAACCTTTTGGTATATGGGATAACACTCTAACCAACTGAGCCACCAGGCCAGGATAAGTTCAACTATCTCTTAATTGGGAGAGCAGAATTCAAAACCCAGGCAGTCCCGCTCTGGAGTCCTTGCTCATTCTAAGCTGCTTGATGGTGGTATACCCCTAGCCAACTGGCCTTTCCAACAAACCAATCACAGACTTCCTACCACATACTTGGTACACAAGAACTTTCTATGGATGTCACAGGGGTCATCCTGATTATAGGCTTTACCCCTTTTTGAATTTGGCATGTGGTGCCAGGGTAACTCATTTTGTGCATGTCTATGATGGTTCAACTTTAAATTCCTTAGTCAGGCTCTCATAGCTGGCTAACTCTGCCTGAGCATTTATTTCCAGGCAGAATGGGCTTCTAAGAACAACTAACTTTTGGAGGGATTTCCCCCCAGTAGTTGTTCCTGTTATATTGATAAGCCTGTATTGTAATTACCCTTTCCTTGATTGTGTCCCTCATAATTTGTAATCTTTGTGAGACAGGGTTTTATTTGTCTTCTTGAAGCCTCTGCCTAGCAAAGTGCCTAATCTGTGGTAGGTCGTCAAACGAAAGAGATTTGTTGACTGCATCGAACCAGGTGGTGAACTTTGCTGCCTGGTTTCCATGGACTCCCAGGCTGTGCCAACAAACAAGGATGGTCTCCTCTCTACCCCAGGGAATAGGGTTGTGAATGTTTTTACTAAGTTAGGAAGTAGCTTTACTTGTCAAACAAAATTTAATGATTATTAGAGATCTTAAAATAGAAATGGGGGAAAATGGAATTTTTATTTGGAGAAACTCCCCACATAGTTATTAAACACTGATTTCACAGAAGAAACTAGAAAGATCTTAATTGCCTCTGGACCTACTTTGCCAACTCTAAGGTGCCTTAAAAAATTAAAATAGGACCCAATAAGAGGTTATTATGAAAGTAGGAAAAGTCATTTAAAAGTAGAAAAGCTCCCCTCGTATTTGTCCTGTTTGTGATTACAATTTTAAATTATAGGACGTGGCATAGCAACAAACCTCCCTTGACTTAATGTCCAACATTTTCTAAATTACCTAAGTGTTCTAACCTCTTTGCCTTCACCTGACACACCTGCTCACTCTAATTGTCTCTGCTCCCTGAAGTCTTCCACGTCCTGTCTCCCTCACTGCTACCTGAGGTAATTTTCTATTTTTATGTGGTTGTTTCTGTCTTTCTCCCGTATGACTGTGTGCACGCACACACCCACACAGACACACACACAAGCGATTTTATCTTCTTTCAGCTCTTCCTCTACTCTCCACAGTTTTATAGTAAAGATCAGAAGATAGCAAGGCTGTGGAAAGAGGAGATAATTGAGGATTAAAATTGGCTACTGCTCACCTTCTAGATGTCTGGCATTTTTTTTTTTATCTGCTTGTAGGAGAGGGTTAAGGTTTACTCAGCTAGTAAGGAGTTATTTTCAGAAGACCAGAGGATTTTACAATAGGAGTGGGTTGGACTGTTTGCTGAAGCAGTGGGGATTACAAGCGGCCTAGGGAGGGTATTTATAGCGCTGATCTCCAGGCAGGGATGTGTGGCCTTGCTTTAAGGCTTCTAAGGCTATGCTATTTGTACATCTGGTGGGTACATAACTATTTAAAAAATAACCTAAAAATTTGGGAAAAACTGCATCCTTGACAAGATATATCCTTTTCTGAAGAGGAATGCTGCAGCTGTCTAACAATGAATTATAACACTCCACAGCTGTCTGGGCAGGAAATGAAGAAAATTATCCTGGCTATCTCAAAATGGGTGTTTGGGGAATGAGAGAGGATGTCAGAGTTGCTGTAGACTATTCTGGAATTAGGGCTTTGAGCCTGCCTGATTAATATTATCTTATATCACAAGGTCATTGGCTATCAGATTTCAGATAGCATTAAAAAATTGGAACCACCTAAAAATCAAATAGCATGATTACACAGATTCCAGATAGTGAATTAAAGTAAAAAAAAAAAAAATCTCTCTTTTTGGCAGCAACCAGGCTTCCCTTCTTTTTCTTCCCATCCAAGGAATACATGGCATCACGAAATTAATATCCAAATTACCTGAAAGTCAAATGTGATAGAGCTATCGCTACAGGGGTATCATTTAATAATCACCATTCCAGAAAACAGCTGTTCATATTTTCATAAAGAACGCAGACACTGAACAACTGCTCATCAACCAAACGGCTGTTTTGTATGCCCTCCACACTGCTTCACGAAGTAGCATTTCCCCAGCACAGCTAAAATCAGGTTTTTCCTCTCCGCTAGAAACCCTCAGTGGCTCCATTGTCCTCAGGAGTATTTCTCAAACCACAAGGAGTGTATGAATCACCTGAGGATCTTGTGAAAATGAAGATTCTGATATGGTGGGTTGGCTTCTGCAAGTCTAGCAAGTTTCCAGGTGTCCCTCAGGCTCCTCTTCCTTTGTCCGCACGTTGAGCAGCAAAGGTCTGTAGGATGCACACTTAGCTCCCAACCATCTTCCCAGGCTGATTGCCCTTTGTATTCTCTCTCTTTCTCTATTTTTTTAAAAATATGTCTTATTGATTTTTCACAGAGAGGAAGGGAGAGGGATAGAGAGTTAGAAACATCGATGAGAGAGAAACATCAATCAGCTGCATCCTGCACACCCCCTACTGGGGATGTGCCCGCAACCAAGGTACATGCCCTTGACCGGAATTGAACCCGGGACCCTTCAGTCCCCAGGCCGATGCTCTAACCACTGAGCAAAACAGGTTAGGGTTGTATTCTCTTTTTTTCTTTTTTATTGATTTCAGAAAGAAAGGGAGAAAGAGAGAGATATAGAAACAACAATGACGAGAGTGAATCTTTGATCGGCTGCTTCCTGCATGCCCTGCTCTGGGGATCGAGCCTGCAACCCGGGCATGTGCCCTGACCCAGAATCAAACTGGCAACCTCCTGGTTCATGGGTCAATGCTCAACCACCGAGCCACGCCGGCTGGGCACCCTTTATATTCTCGATGCTCCACATGCACTTTACTCTTTGGCCTTCCCAGGTTATTGTTTTCCTACCTAGATACATACACACCCTCTTTTTCTATGCTTTTGGGAACTAGTCCCTATCAATGTCTTACTGGTCTTTGTTTACCCAAAGAGCCAACATTCTCCACAAGCCTTTCTCAGAATTGTCTCTACCCCACCCACCCATTAGAATCACACTTCCCCTCTCCTGCTCTCCTCTTGCATTTTGGTTGGAAGTCAATTTTGCAGCTTGCCACTGTCTGCCAGACTATACATATTGAGGGTGTTTGTCCCAATGAACTGTGAACCTCAGTGTACAGCAATCTCACTGTACACCTCTGCTTCTTCTTCAGCTTATTGCACAACTCCAGCCTAGAACAGGTGCCAATAAAAGTTTGCTGGAATTTAATACAATTCACAAATTGTGTAAAATCATTTCTCTAGATGGCTTTCCCTTGAAGAACTGAAAGTCACTGGCATGCAGATAAACCTCTTCAGTATTCTTTCCTGGGAGGGTATGTCTTACACCTTGGTAGTTAGGGATTGCTCCTGGGTATTCTTTGAAAAGGTTTTGATTTAGAGGATCTATGAATGTGACTATATGGGCTAAGCTTCTTAAAGGGGCAACCCAGCTGAGAATCACAAAAGAAGCAGAGGCTGCTTCCTTTGCCAAACCTACAAGCTGGTTTTTCATTGCTGCTAATGAAAGTCACTTGTGTTGACTTCTAACAGGAAGTACCTTAATCCTTTCTCATTAGACTTCTAAAATTAGCTTTATTTTTCCCTGCCTGAAGAATCATGAGGTGTGCTAACCTTTTCAGTTTCAGGTGGGATGATAGAAGAATTGAAGGACATTCCTTGCTGGGCAATATTAGTGAATAGGCTTTTTGAACGAGAGTGACCTGGGCTCTGATTTTGGTACTGAAATGTCTTAGCTTTGTTATCCTGAGCATATTATTTAGCCAATTTGAGCCTCAGTGTTCTCATCCCATAATGGGTTAAATCATACCCACCAGAAGGATTATTAATATTAAATGGAAGAATGTGTAATGTGGCACTTAGGCGTGCAACAAGTAGTAGGTGATGTTAGAATGTCAAGTCCTTCATCTATGTTCACTGATCACATCTCAACTCATAAAAGTTGGGAATGAGAGAGGAGCTCTGGATTTAAGCACTCAAATTCTGCTTCATTTTTACAGAGCTCTGGCCACTCTGTTGTGCCCAGTCACTGGCCCCTACTAGTGGCAGAAGCAATAACATCATTGGGAACTTGATTGTGATGGGATTCAAGTCAGGCTGTCCAAAACATGCCACTTTGGCATATTGATTACTTTGAATTAGTCAATATTCCAAAAAAATAGCTAGTGCTGAAAGGACACTCTGACCTTCCCTGCCCAGATAGCAGGAAATAACTCTCCCATATGAAAAGTCCTGCCTACCAGGAGGTAAAGGGGTACCTTCATCATCAGACCAAGACGACTGTAAACAAACTCCGCTTAGATTCTTCACTAAGTACCCAAGCCTAAGTCATTTTGTCCTGTCAGTTCTGCACAAACTTATTGTTTCTTTGTTTAAAAACTATAAAAACTGTTGGTTTTAGATGCTTCTTAGGTCTCATACCTATGAGACCTCTGTATGTACAAAATTAAACTTGATTTTCTGCTGTTAATCTGTCTCGTGTCAATTTAATTTTTAAACTAGATAGAAAAACTAGAAAGGGGACATTTTCCCCTCCCCAACAACTACATTGCAAGTCCATCTACAGTTGGACTTTTTAATCTCCTCTGGATCACGGACTCATTTAGAAATCTCATGAAAGCTATTAACCTCACATAGGAGAGAGAGAGAGAAAAAAAGCATGTATTCATCAATTTTGCTTTTATCAGGATAAAAATTCCACTGGTTCCCAAATCTTCTTATAAACTCCTAGTTCTTCATGAGGCAAGAAGCCAAGAATAACACAACAAAGTTGAGTTGGTACAATAGAAGACCAGGAAGATTTGTGAAAGAATGGAAGAAATTGCTAAACCCTCCCTCAGTTCATTTTCCCTGCTTAGGAAATCTTAAAGCAAAGATAGATGCTTGACGGAGGAGGGGAGAGTGGTTTGAATACCCTTCCTATTAAATCTTGTGCTGGGAATTATTGTTATTCAAACATATTTGGGTTTCTTTTTTATTTTTTTATTGATTTCAGAGAGTAAGGGAGAGGGAGAGAGAGATAGAAACATCAATGATGAAGAGAATCATTGATCAGCTGCCTCCTGCACATCCCCTACTGTGGATTGAGCCAGCAACCCAGGCATGTGCCCTTGACCGGAATAGAACCCAGGACCCTTCAGTCCGCAGCCGACACTCTATCCACTGAGCCAAACTGGCTAGGGCAATATCTGGGTTTCTGGTATAAAATGGTTTCCACTGTAAGTGATGATATCAATAAGGTTTGCAGTGAAAGTAAATAATATCTCAGGTTAGGAAACTTCTGTTTTAGATGTGGAAGGGAAGTTGCCCAAGCAGCAAAGTATGCTGTTCACCATTTATCTTGGTCCCGGTGGTAGATCTGTGTGCAGTGCTGACTTGCATTAATAACCATGAACACAATGGACGTGAAAACATGTCCAGGCCTTGCTCGTCAGCTCCCATTTTCATACTTCCTGAGTAGGCTGGGAAACGGGGAAGGACAGCATGAATTCAATTTAACAGTCCAGTAAGTGCCAAAGAAATGATCACAAATCTGAAACTAAGTGTTTTAAACAAGATTTTTCAGATGGTAAAGAAAAGACAAATCCCTTGTTTAGTAAACAGCAAACACATTATACATTAATCATCCACCAGACATTCAGTGTAATCAAAGGTTCCGTTTTAGTTCAAACACAACTTATGTTCCCCAATTAATTACTTATAGGACTATGTAGTTTGCATTTTTAAATGAATTTTCTGCTTCCCAGATGTCTTCTTACAGGAATGTTTGACCCTTTGTAGAGAGGCTGGTTCTCTTATCACAGTGTTTTCAAGGCCTCTTGGGGTGTGAAACCCTCCCCCCCTCCCCCCCACACACACACAAAACAGTTTAAGTACCACCTGCCATGTTGGACCCAATAAGGAGTTTGTGAAGTTGGAATGCAGTTCACATACTTAAGTAGGTTATATTCTTGGCAAAGAGGCTGTGAGTTGAGATGACGTAATTCAAATTTGATTTTTTCCAGAGAAACATTATTCTAATGGAGTTATCTTCCTGACCAAGGGTCAAGACTTAGTGGATTCACAAAATCAGGCTATCATACTAGTAAGGAGCCTCAAAGGTCATCTGGGTCAGTCCTCTTTCTTGAATCAGAAATGTTGTTCTCTCTTTTCAGATGAGACAAGATAAATTTATTTAAAGGCTAATGTTCTGCTAATATTCGAACCAGGGATGGGCGTTTGGGGAGTGAGAGGAGAATCTAGAATATCACTGTCTGATAGAACTTCATGCAATGATAAAAATGCCCTACATCTTCACTGTGCAGTACAGTAGCCACTAGCCACATGTAGCTTTTGAGCACTCACAATGTAGCTAGTGCGACTGGGACACTGAATTTTCAATGTTATATAATTTTAATTAATTTAAATGTAAATATAAGTAGCCACATGTAGATAGCAAAGGTAAATTGAACCTAACCTCAGGCAGTTTGAAAGGCAAGGGCTAGGCAACAAAGTGAAAAGTATAGCTAAGAGAATAAAATCTGATGAGATAACCTTGCTAACTAAATTGGTTATTTCATAATGAAGTTTAAGGATCATCAATCTGCTGGTCAATACCAAGGACGTATGCTGTTATAGCATGATAAAGTCTAAGAGCCAGTTGAAAAAATTTATAGTACAGGGAAAAAATGCACACAGAGATTCTTAAGGGCACAGACAAGTACCAAATAAAACATTCAGATGTAGCATAATAAAGTTAGGATAAATTTAAAGAAAAAACACCCTAAGGATAATGGAGGGAGTTACTATGGAAAATTGTAAAATATATTTTAAAAAACAAAACCAAAGATGGCCATATTTCTAGTAGCAAAATTATATCCTTTATAATAAAAGCCTAATATGCTAAGTGTCCGGTCATCTGGTGACTGGTCAACTGTTCAACCAATCAAAGCATAATATGCTAATGATATGCTAAGGCTGCTCAACAGCTCGCTATGATGTGCACTGACCACCAGGGGGCATACAGCCAACCAGTCCTTATGATGTGCACTGACCACCAGGGGGCAGATGCTCCAAATGAGGGGGTTAGCTTGCTGCTGGGGTCCAGCCAATTAGGACTGATTGTGATGGGCCGGACAAACCCTGGAGCCCTCCTGTGGTCCCTTCCCTGCCCCGATTGTACACTGATGTGGTCCCTGAACCCTCTTGCAATCCAGAACCCCCTGGGGGATGTCGGAGAGCGGGTTTCAGCCCGATCCCGCAAGCCATGGGGATGGCACCAGACGTAGAGCTCACACTGCTGTTGTGGCAGTGCAAGCCTCTCCTGATTGATTGGGACTGATTGGGCACAAGCCTGAAGCAGGTGCAGTGGGGCCAGGATGAGCGGGAGCGGCAGGTAGGAGATACAGGCAGTGTTGGACTGTGGGTTTCAGCCCAATTACTGCTGGCCACCCTGAGGGAACCCACTTGTGCACAAATTTGTGCACCAGGCCTCTAGTATTTTATAATTCCTTCCTAACATTGTTTTGTTTTCAATTTTAACATATGTCCTTTTTTGTGAAGTTGTCAGAAAAAGCACATGAGACCTAACCTTTTAACAAATTGTTTAAGTGTACATTACATTATTGGTAACTATAAGCACAACATTGTATGGCAGAGCACTCCAACCTTTTCACCTTGCATGGCTGAAAGTTTATACTCATTAAACTGCAACTCCCAATTTTCCACTCCCACCAGCCCTAGCAACCTCCATTTACTTTCTGTTTTGATGAGTTTAACTGCTTTACATACCTCATATAAATGGAATTATGCAGTATTTATCCTCTAGAACTTGATTATTTCAACTAGCATAATGTCTTCAAGGTTCACCCATGTTGTAGCAAATACCAGAATTTCCTTACTTTTTAAAGGCTGAATAATATTCCATTGCCTGTATATGTTACATTATGTAGACCCGTTAATTCGTCAGTGGGCATTTAGGTTGTTTCCAACTCTAGGCTTTTGTAAACAATGCTGTACTGAACAGGAAGTGCATGTAACTCTTGGAGATTCTGTTTTGAATTGTTTTGGGTAAATATCCAGAAGTGGCATTGCTGCATCATATACTAGTTCCATTTTTAATGCTTTTAAGAATCTCCATAGTGGCTGCACCATTTTACATTCCTACTAACATTGCCTAAGGGTTCTAATTTCTCCATATTCTAATTAACACCTGTTACTTTCTATTGTGTTTTATCTATCTATCTATCTATCTATCTACCTACGTAGCTATATTTATTTTTATAATGGCCATCCTAATAGGTATGAGGTGATACCTCATTGTGGTTTTGATTTGCATTTCTATGGTGATTAGTGATGTTGAGCATCTTTTCATATACCTATTGGTGACTTGTATGTCTTCTTTGCAGAAATGTCTATTTATGTCTTTTGCCTATTTTAAAATCAGGTTATTATTATTATTATTATTATTTGCTACTGAGTTGTAGGAGTTCTTAAAATATTTTGGATACTAATCTCTCTTATAAGATATACAGTTTGCAAATATTTTCTCCCATTCCATAAGCTTCCTTTCTTACTCTGTTGTTTTCTTCACTGTGAAGAGCTTTCATTTGACATAGTTTCACTTCTTTATTTTTTCGTTGGTTGTCTGTGCTTTTGGTGTCATATCCTATAAATCATTGCCCAGACCAATGTAATGAAGCTTTTCCCCTGTGTTTTATTCTAGGGCTTAAATTTAAGTCTTTAATTCATTTTGAGTTTCTTCTTACATATGGTATAATATAAGGGTCCAATTTCATTCTTTTGCATCTGGTTATCCAGTTTCCTCAACACCATTTATTGATGAGATTAATGCATTTTCCAGTGTGTGTTCTCAGCATCCTTGTCAAAGATCAGTTGACCTCATATGCATGAGTTTATTTCTGGGCTCTATTTTGTTCCATTTGTCTGTATGTCTGTCTTATGCTAGTACCATACTGTTTTAATCACTGTAGCTTTTTATTTTTTCCACTTTACAATTTTGACTTAAAGTTTATTTTGTCTGATATAAGTATGGCCACTTTTGCTTTCCTTTGGTTACCATTAAATAGAATATGTTTTTCTATTCTTTCATTTTCAGCCTATGTGTGTCTCTAAATCTAAAATGAGTCTTATAGACAACACTTAGTTAGATTTTTGTTTTTGTTTTTTACTCTTTTAGCCCTTCTATGTCTTTTAATTGGGGAGTTTAATCCATTTACATTTAAAGTAATTATTGATACGGAAGGAATTACTATTGCCATTTTATTAATTGTTTTCTGTCTTGTAGCTCTTTTGTCCCTTATCTTAATCTAACCAGACTACTATAACAAACTGCCACAGACTGGGTGGCTTATAAACAACAGGAATTTATTTCTCACAGTTTTGAAGGTTGGGAAGCCTAAGATCAAGCTGCCAGCAGATCAAATCTCTATGTTGCTGTTGTCACTCTTCTATATATCTGCTTTTGATTGTGTTTAGTTCACTTTTTTAAGATAAATGATTGTTAAACACTGTATTCAAAATCTACAAATGATTTCTTATCATACTTATATCAGTGAACATTCTCTAGAGAAACAGATCCAACAAGAAGACCGATCTATCTATCTATCTATCTATCTATCATCTACCATGTGTGTATGTATTTTTTCTCTTAAGAAACTGCCTTCCAAAATTGTGGGGCTGACAAGTCTAATATATAAGGCCAGCTGTTATACTGGGAACTTAGGTAAGAATTGATTTTTCAGTCCCAAGTCAGAATTCAGTAGGGTAGACTAGAAGGCTGGAAACTGGGAAGGGTTTCTATGCTACAGTCTTGAGGCAAAATTACTTTTCCCTATGAAAGTTGTTTTTTCTTGTAAGGCTTTAAACTGGTTCAATAAAGCCCACCTACATTATTGAGAATAATCTCCTGTAATTAAAGTTAACTGACTGTAAATGTTAATCACATCTAAAAAAATAAATTCACTGCATCATCTGAACAAATGCTGGCCAAACAATTGGAAACCCAGCCAAGTTGACACATAAAGTTAACCATCACAATACTCTATATTATATAAATTGATGAATTGAAGGTCAGAGAGAATCAAAGATTGTAGAAACGAATAGGGAGAGCATACAGCAAACATTTTTATTTTATAGATGAGGAGACTGATTTACAGAAAGGCAAAGTGACTTAGTGGACGCAATGTAAATTAGTGGATAGGACTTTGGAATGAAAAAAATATATAAATATGATAGTTAGGTTTATCTTTTATTAACTGTTTATCCTTAGACAAGATATTAATCCCTCTCTGCCTCAGTTTCAACATCTGTAAGGTAAGAATTATCATTTTACAGCAACATTTTGTAAGAACAGTCTGTGGCAGAGAGTAATTTCTCAATAAATGGGAATTAATTATCACTTTTGATATCATTGGCACTCAAAAAGTAGCTCTTAATTTACTCAAAAAAGCTGGGAAGTGATGAAGAGTGTCAGTCACCATCCTGGTTCTTCGTTCTCTACTATAATGGTGCTGTCGCTAATAATGTAAAACTATGTTAAATGTGATAGATTATCCAGTCAACTGTTTATACTTTTTAAATCCATGTATTTTTCACTTGTTTCTACTGAAATGAAATCAGGGGATATTCTGTCAGTTGCTGATTCTTATCTGGGTTAGGAGATTCAGGAAGGTATTCCCAGGTAGATTTAAAAAAGTATGTTAAGAGCAGTTCCAGTGGGGAGACCTGGGCCCACGTTGGATGAATTTCTGAGGTGTTGATCCAGGGCTGTTTGTTTTGTGGCTCTCATTTTCTCATCTTGAATGCACTTTTGCAAGCATGAGCCTTGGAGATTATTGTTCTGTCCTCTCTGCTTGGAATCAGAATGTCTGTTTTTGCTGCCTTGAGCTGCTGGCTCACCACTTTAGCAGCTTTCCTGTGCTTGTGGATGTTATCCAGAGAATATCTATGTTGGCAGAGCCTGAACTAGCCCTTATTTGTGGAGAATTCTTCATCCTTTGATCTTTTACCATGTTGTTGCTTTACAATGTCAAGAGCCTAAAAGCTTTGGTTTGAATGGTGACAAAATGCATAGGCATTCAGGAATGAGTTTGATCTTTAATCCACAAAATCAAAGGTTCTTCTCTCTCAGCCACAGGTCCTGCTTGTTGCCTTACAAAATTGGATTACGGCTGTCACTAGACAACTGTATTTTCTCTTTATCAGTCATTCTTAAAGCTTGACTATAGGTGTGCCAATAAAATAATAAGACAGCTCCCACTCCCCACAAACATAGCAGGAAAACTGCCAACTGAATTTGTCTTTGGAAGTCATTTTTTTCATGTTTGAAACTCACTTCTTAGAATTGTTTTTTTAAAATTTATCTTTATTGTTGAAAGTATTACAGATGTCCCTCCCCCCACCACCAATTGGCTCCCTCACCCCACTTCCTTTCCCTCTCCAGGCTTTCCCCTCACTGCTGACTGCCCATGGCTATGCATATATGCAAATAAATTCATTGGTTAATCTCTTCCCGATTTCTACCCCACCCTTCCCTCTGAAATTTGTCTGCCTGTTGCATGCTTCAATGTCTCTGGATTTTTTTTGTTCATCAGTTTATTTGGTTCATTAGATTCCACATATCAGTGAGATCATGTGATACTTGTCTTTCTCTAACTGGCTTATTTTGCTTAGCATAATATTCCCCAGGTCCTTTGCTGTCTCAAAGTGTAAAAGATACTTCTTTTTTATAGCTGCATAGTATTCCATGGTGTTTTTTAAATGCCTCCTAGTGACATTTTTTAACAAAAGAAAAACAGTAGTGTTGTTATGTTAAAGTCATAGGATATTTTTCTAGGCCTTACTGTATTTTTCCCCTTCATTTTTTTCTCTTTCCTCCATTTCTTCAAGGAGAATAGGAAGTGGGGGAAAAATGGGGGAGTGAAGGCTAAGGCATCATAGAGAAGCTGGGACACCTGGGTAGGGGTTATTCCAGGAGAATTACACAGGGTAATGCTTCTCAAACTATAATGTGCATTAAAATCTTTGGTGATCATATCAAAACTGATTCAGTAGGACTTGGGTGGGGCCTGAGGGTCTACATTTGTAACATGTTTCCGGGTAATGCTGCTGCTGCTGGTCCATGCACCATAATTTGATTAATAAGGACACAGAGAGAGGAGAAAGCCTTGGTACCTGGAGCACTCTGGACCAGACATTTTACAAGTTCACTCAGTCACTCCTCACATCAGCCCTATAAGGTCACTCTTCCCTCGTTACAAATAAGGTTTCAGACTCAAAGAGGTTGGGTAATTTAACAGGCCTGAGGTCTGAATGCGGTTCTGGGTGACATCAAGGATCACAGATGGCCTCCTCCCAGCGCCACCTCTCATTGTTAGGATGTGTGCTGCCCTCTTCCGACTGACTCTCAGTCCCCAGCAAGGTGCATACATTATGTTCTGTGGAAGTTCATCACATCAGCTACTCTCACTAATTCAGGAGTGTTGGCTTGACAATGGCCCTCTTCCCAGCTTCCCATTTCCTTTTCTCCTCCAAGCACCCTAGGCAGTGCTGCTTTTTAAAGTGCAGTTCTAATCAAATGGCCTCCTGCTCCAAAGCCTTGTGAGTAACTGGTATATGACATGTTATTTGGCTTGACATTCAAGGCTTTCCATGATATCCTCTCCCCTTCCCAGATCTCTCCTGTTTATGTGCTGGGCTGCAAACAAATGGGGCTACTCCTATTTGCTTTAATAAACCCTGAATTTCCCTGTTTCTGGAACTTTGCTTATTTGATTTTTCTTTTGAAAATTCCCAAGCCTCCATATAAGCACATTAATGTCCTTTCCATGCTTCGTCTGTCCCCCTCAGTCCCATTCCAGGGCTCCTTTCTTTGGAAATTCCCAGAGCCCTGCCCTGACAGCATCTTTCTTATTTCATCTCATGTGCTATCAGCACATTTATTTGTACAAACTCACTCTACAGCAGGATGTGAGGCAGTCTTCACAGGCATTATCATCCGTTATTGCATAACCTTTTGTCACCCTGCATAGCAAGGGCCAAGAGAATACAACAAGCACTAAACAATATTTCATGATTAAGTTGTGTGATACTATAAGGCTGAGAATCATGAATGGGATTGGATGGTGAATGAATTATCTATATATATAAAAGCCTAAGTGACCGAACAACTGAAGGACAGGTCGACTGGTTGCTATGATGCACACTGACCACCAGGGGGCAGACACTCAATGCAGGAGCTGACCCCTGGTGGTCAGTGGGCTCCCACAGCCAACCTCCCATGGCTGGCCAACCTCCCATAGTCCCTCTCCCCCAGCTGGCCGGCTAACTTCCTGAGGTCCCCCTCCCTGGCTGGCTGGGCCTCCCCATTTGTCCCAATCTGAGTGGGGGAGCTGGCCAGCCAACCTCCCATGGTCCCTCCCCCGGCCAGCCCGTTCTCCCCCCCCCCCCCCCCCCCAATCAGCCCTGAAGCCCCAATCGCCGGCCAGGCCAAGGGACACCACCTATGCACAAATTCATGCACTGGGATATATATATATATATTAAAAAACTAATAAAGGCCAGAATAAAACCTATGCATTAAAACAGTATGTAATGGGTTCAGTGGTCATTCTCAATATTATCTGTAAACTGAAGAAAGTAAACTCCTGCTTCCTAGGATGACAGGAGGATGTTCAATGGTGGTGAAACAACTAGAACAGTGCCTGGCATATAGGAGAGGCTCACCAAATGTTGCTTTCCATCATTTTTCTCCCTAGCTGAATTGTATAGGGCTGCTGAAGAAATTTCTTTGATCTAGAAAGCTTGCACAGCAGTGAGAAGGAAGCATTTGGTTTTCAGCACTTTATTTAACTGCCAGGTGTAGAAACATCTTGCGAAGTAGAAAGTGGGAAGTAACATCTCCCTGGAAACCTTTCTGGTATTCTTAGACAAATCAGAAAAGCAATAAATAGCCACTGATAATAATAATAACTCACTAGGCTCCTTGCTTCTGTGTCTTGGCAGAATGTTTTAGAATGATTGCCAGTCTTGATAGTTACCCCATAAAGCAATCCTCCTGCTATGATTCAGTTTTGGGAACAACTCACACTTCTTTATCTATGATGGGGACTCAGAAGGAAGACAAAATACAGGGCAAGTGTCAACTTAGTAAGGAACCTTTCAAATCACTACTCTCCTTTTCTGTGTTCCAAGAACTGACCCTCACGTCACTAGCAGTGATGTCAAAATAGAAAATATTGTTCCCCTTATGTACTGACAACAGAGATCCTTAAATAAAAATGTGCATAAGAAGCACATGGGAAACTTGTTAAAAATGTACATCTCTGATAAATTCTCATTCAGTGGACAGGGTAGGACATAAGACTCTGATGCAAGTGGCACTTAGATTACTTATAGCTCCCATATACAGTTGAGGAAATTGAGGGTCAGACATATCAACTGATTTTCCCAGGGTCACATAGGTAGAAATGTAGCAGATCCAGGATTTCAGCCCAGGTCTTTTGATGCCAATCCATGATAATTTCCTCTAACTCACAGTTGCCTTTAATTATCTAGAGACATGCATCTAAAAAATTAATGTACATATGAGTCAACTGGGAAACTTGTCAATATGCAGATTCTGACATACTAGGTCTGAGAGGGCTAGAGATACTGCCTTTCTAACAGACTCCTGAGTGTTGCTGCTGCCGCCAAGTCTGTGGACCACACCTTGAATAGTCAGGATCTAGGACATCACTGGGTATGGATTGAAGCATTTAAGAAAATGAGAGTGAAACATGAGCTAAAATAAATTGGCCCAATAAATTGGCTCTATTGTGGATAGCATAGAACTGAGCAAATGGAAGGCCACTAGATAAATAAGGATGAAATTTAATTGTTGAAAGGCCTAGGGGTATCAGTAAGGTGGTGGCCCCAAGTAACTCCTGCCTTGCTTTTTTTCCTCTTTGATCTAGTTTTCATGGTGATCTGTTTCCCTGGGAAGCTAATGAAGGCAGATGCTTGTTTCTCGAGATATGTACGAAGTACCAGGAAATGGAGACAGTGCGTGGGAAGAAATAGAAAAGAAAGCATGGCTGGGGTTAATCTGGATTCCTTAGGTTATGAAATGATCTACAAACAAAAATGAAATAAAACACATTTATGCATGTTCGTAAGTATAGAAGACAGGTTTTCAAAAAATATTATAAAATTAGCTTATGAACTTGAGATTATCAACCAGGAAATGAAAAACAGATACAGAAAGTTACCTACTACTTTTTCTGAAGTTTTCAAGACTAGCATTTCATACTCTTCAGAGAAGAAGAAATTTGTAACCGGGAACTTATATGCATATATGCATAGCCCAGGGACATAGACAATAGAGTGGTGAAGGCCTGGGAGGGGTGGGTGCAGGATGGAGGGGGTCAATGGGAAAAAACAAACAAACAAACAAACAAACAAACAAAGGGATATCTGTAATACTTTCAACAATAAAAAAAAGAAATTCCCTTCCCTGCTTGTTTCTGATTAAGGTACATCACAGGAGGCATTTTTGCACAAGCTTTGGGGTACAACTGTAATAGCTACAGCTGAATAGTTGTTATTGTTTTTTTTTTGTTGTTGTTCTTATTGCTATTTCCCCCCCACCCCCACCCCCCCAAGCTGTATTGTTTTATAAGTTCAGAAGGCCAAGGCAGGGTCAGCAGGTGCTTTTGTAGCTCATATATGTTGGTGGTCATCTATTCATCCACCTCGTTGGTCTGGGTAGCAGTTCCTCCTTCCCCTGCATCCTCTGCCCACATCTCCAACTCCTGGGCCATTGGGCCAAGGGTATGCTTATCTTTGTGAAAAGGATCCACTGTTTCCTGCAGGAGACAGGGGGAGACTCTACAAGGGTTCTAGCTTGTCCTGCATCCCCACTTTACATCCACCTTTCCTTCCTGGGGTGCCTGCCCTGCAGATATCAAGCTCCTGCATCAGATACAAATACCTAAGTCTTGCAGCATCTATGTACCCACTTCCTCACGTTTGTATGTCTAATCTGTACAACAAAATGCTTTTCTGATTGGATCCTCATAGATTCAGGCACCCAGGGCCTCATAGTTTAGTCCCAAGGTGTCTGTAAGAACATTGCTCCCTGTCTAGGAATGAGACAGCTGTATTTTAAACATCCTTACACCTGAGGTTCTTGAACATACAGGTGAAGTGCCAAATGGTGTTTTATGTGAATTTACCTTTTGTGGTTTTTCAGCTTCCAGTGAATTCAGTGGCTCAGCATAAAGATCTCCCATTTTCTCTCTTCACGTCTGTGACACTTCTTCTTGCTCTGTGTCCACAGAAAAGGAAAATTACAGTCAGCTCCTACTGCTCCCTGCTTCTATACCTGCAGGGAGCAGTAGGCTCCAGGGTTCATGTTCTGTTTCACAAAGACTTTTTCAGCCATCACTGGGATAGTAGACCTTGGCCTGACTGTCAGCATGGAGTGTGGCTGTCTGCAGCTGGAGCCTCAGAGGAGAGCCCCTGACTCCACAGTGACAACCCTACCCTTCAACCTTGTACTAGACAATGCAATCTGAGACATCCGCGCTGATGGGAAGAAGATGAATCACCGTGATAATGGGCGCTGAGTGTTTTTTTAAGCTCTCATTTACTTTGTGCGTGAAAGCTGGACTTGACATTTGCAGCTGGCTCTACCAGGCAGTTATCCTCGTGCCAGCACTGACTGCACTCCCACAATATGGCCCACAATGAAAGCTTCGTGCAATTACAAGGCAGTTCCTGTAGTCAGAATGAATGGCTCCATTCACTACAAACACAGAACTTGCTATGGGTGTTCAATTATATTAGGTGCCTCCTGGACTGTGTAGAAGGGGAGGTGAAATGGTGATGTCAGAATAAGCAGAAGGAGCCTTGCTGTTCTCAGTGCTAGTCAGCATGACAGTAGAATGGTGTCTGCAACCTGGTACTCTGCTCTGAATAGATTTCGGAAACAGCCCTTACTCACCATTTTTAGGGAAGTTTCCATAGGTTCTCTTGGCTCATAGGGCTAATTCCCACTTCATTAACCTGGCATACAGGCTCTTCCCAACCCAGCCCCAACTTGGTGTCTCTAAATCATTGACCATCCCTTTAGAATGCCACTTGCCTGTATATTTCTGTGGCTTTACTTACCCTATTCTTTCTGCCAGAACCTTTCTTGCTCTTTCCTACTTTGGGAACTCCTAGATTTTAAGAACTAGCTCATACATTACTGCATTTGACAAAATTAAGAGGTGTTTATTTTCCTACTGTGCTCCCACAGCATCTTTTATGAACTTCTATTATAATTCACAGTATATATCATGTAATTGTTGACTTACTTCTCAGACTGAAAATTTGACTTTCGTGTGGACTTCACTCATCAGAACATATAGCACTTCCTGGAACTAATGTAGCTTTTCTTTTTGAAGAGAATGCAATAGTATTGGGAAGAGAGCAATTGACTTGGCCAAAGAGCTTCAATTCGTGATTTGGGCTCCTGGGTTCTGATTCCAAATTTGTCCATCTCTATCTGGCCTTTTAATGACTGATCAGAATTGAGTAACACTAATAAGTATAACTCTCAATTTCTTCTTGCCTAAATTTCTTTATTTGTTAACTGGTAAATATGATACCCACCCTTGCTAGCTCATAGCTGTGTCCTGAAAGTAAAATCAAATAAAAAATACAAACATTGGTGGGAGGAGGCCCAGTGAAAGCTTCTGAGTTTAGGAAAATAAACTTTGCTGTGTGGCTTGTTTGTTGTGGGCTTTTCTGCTTCTTTTCCAGGCTTCTAACATGTGCAAGACACTTGGTAGAAATAGTTGTGATCAAGAGCAAGCCATGAGTTTGAAATCCCATCAGTTAATAAATTGAACTCTCCAAGAATAGTCATTCAATCAATGAACTTTTCTTGGGAGGCTCTGAAGAGTTACTGAGGGACAATGTGGCTCTTCAGCTGTCTTTCGGGGGGAAGAGATTCTTATTCTTACTGGTCCAGAATGGCCCAGGCCTCCTCATATTTGAGGCTGACTGCTGGTTGCTCCTCAGGTATGAGCTGGCATAAGCATTTTCTTTGGCAATTGGCTTTACTATTTCCCAGGCAAAACTAAAAAGGAGTTAAAAATGGCCTCTGGTGTCTTCACATCCCCTTTATATTCTGTCTCCAACATTTTTCTTGCCCTTACCTACTGGTATGCAGGGGCCTCATTTTGCCTCTTCACTGTCCAAATATCACTGCTCCCAAACAGTATAAAATTAATTAGTAGCTTATTGTTTTAATTATGAAAAATGGTCACTCCTTTATGGATAAATATATTTTTTCTTCTGTGTGTCTCCAGGCTTTTATTGGGGCATTATAGTATAATTTTAAAACAGACTATAGTTTTAAACTACAGAGAAATGTTTTTGTTTGGTAAACATTTTTCTTTGATAATTTCAATACCTTTGCTAATTGATAGTTGTGGACATCTGCCCATTTGATTTTAATGTGTATTGTCAGAGTTTTAGTAATTTCTTTTGTGTCGATAGTGAAAAGTGAGCTTCAAGCACACTCAAAATGGGGATTCTCAAAATTAAGAGGTATTCTGAATACCTCTTAGGCAAATCAAAATAAGATGATCACTGGATTTGGGAGGGGAGTATAAAGAAACCAAAAGAAACAGATTTTGTTTTGTTTTTGTATAAATGACACAGATGGTCACACTACTGAAGATAATCACATCTTAATCAATTATAGTTACACTAGAGCAGCAAAGAAAGCAAGAATGAATACAAAGCAAAGGCATCTCTCTTCTTCATAAAGTTCAGTTATAAGAGCTGCCATTATTATAATGCATTTTCAACCAGTCAGGTAAAAATATAATTTTCTAATGAGGTATGGCAACCTTAAATAAGGCACAAGGAGTGAATTTATATTCAGTTGGCCCTCATCCATGGATTCCACTGACAGTGGATCAAAAATATTTTTAAAAAATTCCAGAAAGTTGATCCCTAAACAATCTACACTAATAAAAGAGAAACATGCAAATTAACCATCACTCTGCCACTCTGCTATACCCACCAGCCAATCAGAGCGACTATGCAAATTAACCCAACAAAGATGGCAGTTAATTTGCATATGAAGGCTCGGAACGAAGACTGAATTAGACTGAAGATGGCGGCGGCCATGGAGCTGGAGAGAGCAGGAGGCTTGGGTTGCTTCCGGCGATGGAGGAAGCCAAGCTTCCCACCGGCCAGGGGCGATCCAGGCTTCCAGCCAGCCCTGGGCTCTGCTCAAGGAGGGGCTGGGTGCCTGGGTCGCAGGGGGCCTGGGTCACTGGGGGAAACCCAGGCTTCCAGTCCACCCTGGGCTCTGCTGGAGGAGCTGGAAAAAAAAAAAAAAGGAGGGGCTGGGAGCAGCAGGAGAGGAGAAGCCAATCCTCACTGCTGTGGCTGGACCAAAGGTCTGGGTCCCGGAGGAAAACTGGTGCCAGCAGCCAGGGGAAGGAAGGCCTATTGTGCAAATCTTAGTACAACGGGCCACTAGTACAGTATAATCTACACTAATAAAAGAGAAAGATGCAAATTGACCTCAGCTTTGAAACACCCACCAGCCAATCAGGAGTGTGTATGCAAATTAACCCAACAAAGATGGTGGGTTAATTTGTATACTAAGGCGCTGAGTGGCCGGGGGTGGGGCCGGACACTTGTGTCGTCACCATGGTGACGACGCAGGCGTTCCACACTGCTCCAGCCGCTCCGGGCCTCTGGGCAGTGTGGGAAGGTGGAAAGGCAGCTCCGGGATGAAGTGAAGGCAGTGCCAGCAGCCAGGGGAAGGAAGGCCCATTGTTGCAAGAACCTTCATGCATCAGGCCTCTAATATATATATATGCCATTTACATTGTATTAGGTATTATAAGTAATTCATAGATGATTTAAGTAAATTAGATAAGGTAGGATGTGCATAGATTATATACAAATACTACACCATTTTATATAAGGAACTTGAGCATCCTCGGGTTTTAGTATCCATGGGGGTGTCCTGGAACCAATTTCCCATGGATACTGAGGGATAACCATATTAGGTACAAAAAAAAAAAAAAGACTTTTCTAGTTATAAAATATTTGTACCTCATTAGCAAAAAATAAAACTTACTAATAGGTGACAACCTTGTTATATCAGTGACATTGAGGGGGCCTTAATTCTCATAAATCTATAGAAGTGCTCCACTTACTGGGACTAGACAAAATAGTGCCAACCCCTCCCGAAAATGACAGCCCTTTAAGTACTCATCAGGTCATCTGGGACCTTTATTTAACCCCTCAGATTCACATTCTGAAGCATTCCATCATTCCTTACATGACAAAGTTCAGGGTCTCTTCACCATTCCAACCATTTTCTTTTGCTTGTCCACATGCTTCTCAAATGAGGTATTAAAAACAGAATGCAACACTCTAGCTGTGATCCAATGAAGCAGATTAATTTTACTTAATCTACATTAAATGAATCTACATCTATATGCTGCTTGAATTCACATGAACCCTTTCAAGGCCATAAGGGACTTTGATTAGAATCAGTGGATGGAATCGTATAGTCACTAAACAACGTCTTCACTACATCCTGTCCTGGTGCCATTGTTTACATGGATCCACATATCAGACCTTTTATTCATTCCTACTAAACTTCATTTTAGATTTGATTCATTATTCCCACCTGGCACATGTTCTAAAAGAACTTTTGGAGTCTGAGAGAAACTTAGAGATTATCTAATCTAATCTCATCCAAAGATGTAGAGTTGTTGACGCCAATGAGTGTCAGAGTCAGAGCGCCTGAGGTTTCATGGCATCCTCTTCCCTCTCTTGGTCCTTCATCTCTTGTAATAACCAGTTCTTCTCAGCAATATTACCTTTTCCCTTTGGGTTGTGGAATGATTGATTTTGTTTAAGAGCCACCAACTTTAGCTTGGATAGCTTGGATAATAAACTTGGATAAAGCATTATTATGAAAGATACCTTCCCTTTTCCCTTACAGAAGAAATCCCAAAATGATATCCGTTCCCTGTCTAAGATCTGGTCTACCCCTGACAAAGTTAATGATTATGCTGATGGGTCAGCACTTACCTCAAACTGCATTTACCTTTATAATAATAACAATAAAAAATGAACCTCCTTGCAGTGTTGAGATTCAGGAAAGTTTAGTTCTAAAGCTAGCAACATCTCTCTGGGTAAGTGAGTTAATCTTTTTGTGTCTCAGTTGCTGAAATGAAAAGAAACTGGTTGCATTTTGTGGCCTCATGATCAGTGCTTTGGCTATTTATAGAAATGTCACCGTTTTCTTATGAGGAAAACAGGTTTAAAATTTCATCATTAGAAATCAAGTCCTCTGTGCTAAGACAAGAATTTATCATTCAAATCCATGGGAAAGTTAAATGCATCAAAATTAGTTGCTAATACTTTACAGTCCTCATTTTATAAGGTTGCCAATAGGACAGTTAGCTGAAGGAAGCTCTGAATTGGATGAGATACACAGTAGGAAGATATAGGTAAGAGAAAGAGAAGAAATCCCACACTCGGGAGCTGCCTGGAATCAGAGGGCCTAGTGCTATATGGGGGTATCTTGGTAGCTGGAGGTGGACTTAGAAGCTGTGAGCCCAAGTGCGGAAGGAAAGTGACACATTGTTGTAGGAAGTGGAAGGGAATTAGGAAACCATCCAATTCAATTCCCTCATTTCACAGATGAGGAGACTGAGCCTTAAATGCCTTGCCCGAGGTCACGCAGCTGGTTAGTGGTGGGGTCAGATCCCTGATACCAGTGCAGGGCTTCTCCGCTATATCATGAAGACAAACTACACAGTTTTGTTTAAAGTGGCATGCTCCCAGGTTCCCACACCATGCAAAGTGAGCGAGATTGATGAGGTGGTTGAAGCAGTCTATTTGGGAGTAGAAAATACCTCTCCCTGAGGCTGCACAGTCATCCTCTCAGAAATGTTTGGGTAAATGCATCACTGTGATCACTGTGGACTCTGTAGAAAGTGGCAGAGACCCCAAAGTAGTCCTCTTATACTGTTTTGTGGAGACAGACTGTACTGATTAATTGGACTCAAAGTCCTGATTGAGGACATTCACAGAATGATTTTGCTGCTGAACATGTAGTCCCAGATGAAGACTAATTTCACCAGTCAAATAGATCCTAGATGAGTGGTGACTGTTCCTTAAATGATGTGTGAAAGCTGTGGAGTCTTTAGGGGGGTAGCCAACCACATCTTCTTTGTTCTCTGCTAGGGCATATTAGCATTATGTATTAGCATTTTTAGGATTCATTCCCAAAGGATCACTTATTTAGGATTTCTCTTGAAGCATCAAGCTTGTTTGTTGTGGCTGAAAAACTATTGGCCATCTCCTACTGCCTTGTTCCATTTTAAAGGAAGGCCTTTAAAAACAACCCTCTTACAGACCTTGCTCTGCTTAAGCTGGAGTTAACAGTAGCCTTGTTTCTTGAGTAGTCTAGCAGGTGCTTCTCAAACTCTAAGGTGCATATGCATCACTTGGGCATTGTGTTATAATTCAGATTCTAATTCAGTGGTCTGGGATGGGGCCAAAGATACTGCCTTGTAAATAAGCTCCCAGTAGGTGCCAATGCTGCTGGTCTACAAACCAGACTTTGAGTAGCAAGGCAAAGTTTCAGAGTAGCCTCCGCTTGACTTGGTTAGAGGCTTGTGAGGTCTGCTTTGGCACACTTTTCTCCACTCCATTCCCAGAGGAGTGTTTAACCAGGACCTTCCTGGGCCCAAGGGAAAATTATTGAGCCCATTAGGCACTAGAAGTGAACATGGATCTTTGCACCTAAGCCTTCTTAATCAAACCTGCAGTATTTGTGGGTGGGACTGTTTGCTTGCACAAACACTCTACACTTGCCCACAGTAATTAGGTAATTGAATTGCAAACAGTAATTAGCTGCCTAACTGCCTGCTTGTTCATGCAGGTATCCAATTTGCTTTTGAAATGTGGGCTTATACTGGTGAAAATGGGAGCTTCCGTTAAAGACTGCAGACACAATTAAGAAGGCCCATTGAAAACCTGGTCCTGAGTGAGCAGCTGTTGCATACTTCTACCTTAATTTTTTTCTCCTGATTTCAGTTACTCTGATTACATTTTTTTCTGGAACTCAGAGAATCTGTTCCATTGTGTTACTTAAGAGAAATGAGAGGTGCTATTGGATGCCTGTTTTCATGTCTGTGGGATAAAATTAAAAACTAAGTGTTGTGCAATAGAGTGACAGGTGGTCTGCTGCTTTCTTCGGGAACTGACAAGCTTGTTTACTTCCCGAGAGCTTGTCTCTGTGCAGCCCATCATGACAACAGGTGAGGCTTCTGATGCCATCTCTCCCACATTAGGGGGATACGTGCTCCAAACCGTGGCCCAACAAACAGTTCTCTTTTAACCCTTAATAATTTTCATAACAGAACAGCATCTAGAAATAGGAAACATCTGCTTCTCTGACAAAGTGAGTTTGTGTCCAAGATTCCCAAGAAACCTCAGCGAGGATATTAGGCAATTCCTGCTCTCCTCCCCCAACCCTTTCAAGATGGTTCATTCTTTTAAAACAAGTCTCACACTGCTCTTCCACTACCTCTAAGGTCTAAGGTTCTGGACGCTCCTGTAACCCAACTGTGGGTACTGAGCACCAGCAGGCCGAGCTCTGCTGAAGCCACTGCGGTTGTCTCATTCACATCACGCCCGGGGCTCTCTGAAGCTGCTGCTGAGGGATGACCCTGCACCTGCTGACCTTCAAAACAGTGTTCCGCGGAGACCGCCCATCTTTCCTAACAAGTGAAAGGCTTCAGAACACACAATAAGCCCAAGTTTAGAGCAGTGCACAATGTTCGTTAGCCTCGTGCAATCTGTACATTGTATTATGACAGCATTCATTTATTAATGCTTCATGCTGAGTCATGGGTCTTTTCTGTTCTTTCATGCAACAGTAGTTTCAACTAGATTTAAGCATAAGGGCTAAATTTTTTAGGGAGAAAATATCTTGCAAAATATCCCCTCCCCTTTTTTATAATTGGTACAAAGACTGTTGTGTGGTCTCCAGCATTAAAAGATGACTATAATGTCTTCATACTGTCACCAGAATTATTTCTTTGAGACTAGATTGTTTAAATCCATTTAGTTTTAATTCCATTATGAAGTGTACTAAAGGGCTGGTGGTCAAGGCTGTTACTGGAGCTTTCAGAGGTGAAAATCTAGGACATCATTAGAAAAAAATGAAAATGAACAAAAATCAAGGGCATTTTTATATTCAGCAAAGAAGAATAAATTAGGATACAGAAAACTATGGCTTTTAGAAATAATAAGGAAGCAACTTACATGTTAAGATGAGTAATGACTATTGCTCCTATAAGATAAAGAAGGTGTATAATTTTAAGACTCCCCACCCTTCTTCATAGTATTCTTCAACTAGCACGCTAAGTCTCTCTAGTATTGTTCCCTTTTATTAGGGGCTGCAAAAAGCCCAAGAAGGATTCCTCAGGGAGTTTGCTTTGGCCTGTTTCTTTGAAGAGAAGGAGTAAATTTTCCCAGTGTATAAATCTGACCATAATATTGAATCTGGTTCTCCTCCATCCCTCCTGGAGTTGCCTTAGTTTGGCCTTCATCATTTCTCTGCTGAACCATGGCAATTTCGCCAAATTAGTTGCCTCCTCATCTTTTTTTAAAAAAATATATTTTTATTGATTTCAGGGAGAGGTAGATGAGAAACATTAATGATGAGAGAGAATCATTGATCAGCTGCCTCCTGCACACCCCGTGCATGTGCCCTGACTAGGAATTGAACTATGACCTTCTGGGTCTTAGGTCCCCTCTCAACCACTGAGCAGCAGTGGTCAGGCAGCCGCCTCATCTTTTTTTTTTCTTTCTTTTCTTGTGTGCACTGTTCATTACTGTCACCAGAATTATTTAAAAAAAAATCATCGCATTACTACAAAGGCTTCCTGACAGAGAGAAAATTCATACCATAGCCTATAAGGCAGCGGTTCTCAACCTGTGGGTCGCAATCTCTTTGGGGGTCAAACGACCCTTTCACAGGGGTAGCCTAAGACCATCGGAAAACACATATATAATTACATATTTTTTGTGATTAATCACTATGCTTTAATTATATTCAATTTGTAACAATGAAATTGGGGGTCACTACAACATGAGGAACTGTATTAAAGGGTCTCGGCATTAGGAAGGTTGAGAACCACTGCTAAGGCCATTTCAACCTGGCTCCTATCTCTTTAGGAGATCTCTCAGCAGCCTCCTGTCTGGCCATGCACCCAGCACCCTTGTCATATTAAGGTTCTCAACATCCCCTGAATGTCGTATTATCTCATTATACTCGGCCACTTTCCAGTGGACAGAGAATCAAACTGGAGTATGAACAGGGACCAATTGTAGGGTATGTTCAAAACTCAGATGGGAAGGGGGAGAACTTATGGGCAGGTAATTGGGAGTGATTGTACTTTAATCCTTTCAAAGGTTTATTGAGTAGAAAGAACACTTGTCTAAATAAGCTCAGTGCATAGCAGTTATCCATATCACATTGCTTTATAACTAACATTCAAGGAATTATATTAGCCTCTTGGCTACAGAGCATATGGAAGTCCAGATGGGTATAGGTTTTTTTCCTTTGCATTTTGTTCAACTTGTGCTGACGGTATCAGATTTTCCATCTCCAGAGTCAGAGCTTGTACTTATAAACATCGTGAGTTCGGTGGAAGAGTAGGGGAAAAGGCCAAAAAAAGAGTGTTTTATGAGGAGAGGACAGAGTTCACCTTCCCTCTTAATGTCTAGTAAAGCACAGTTATCCGTGAAGAGCAGCTCCTTTGTAGCAGGGAAATTCAAGGTTTGCTGCTCTTTAGGAAAGTGTCAGTTTATAATAACATCTGCAGTTTCATGGAGCTGAACGAATTTTTTGGTTGAGTTAAAATTTCCCTTTAGATAGTCTGCAGTCTGAGAGCAAGAGTGAAACTTCTGGGAACAGCATTCAGTCTTCCATTTGGCTGCTTATTCTGCCTTCTCTACCCTGCTAGCCCACAGGTCAGGGCCCTCGGTCTTCCAGCAAAAAGGAGTGACCTTTATTTTCAGGAATCAGGAGAGGAGAGGAAGGGGGAGCAGTGCTGATACTGAGATTCCTCTCGTGGTTGGGAGATGTTTCTACCTCTTGCCCCACACTTCTTTCCCTGAGAACCTTGACAAATGAGGGGAGCAGAGGAGTCTTTCCACTAGGAAATCGGACCCTGCAGATATGAAGACCTTATAAAAACTCTTCTTATAGACCACAATAAAAATGCACGTGGACACAGTCTCCAGACTTTCAGTCACACAATGTAAGTGAGCACATGTTCCCCCACCAAGTAGGAGGGCACTTTGTGTTTGGGTCACTTTACCAAGAAATTCAATGAAATGGACAATATCAGATTTTTTTCTATCACCCATTCACTCACCCCACTCTCCCCTTTGGCAACTATCAGCTTATTCTCTGTGTCTTCGAGTCTGATTCAGTTTTATTTGTTTATTTGTTTTGTTCTTTAGATTCCTCATATAAGTGAAATCCCATTGTATTTGTCTGACATTTCACTTAGCATAAAACCCTATAAGTCTATCCATCTTGTTACAAATAGCAAGACTTCGTTCCTTTTTATTGCTGAGTATTACTCCATTGCATGTGTATATATATATATGTATATGACACAAATGTATATATGTGTATATATGTATATGACACATTTTCTTTATCCATGTATCTATAGACACCTAGGTTGCTCCCATATCTTGGCTCTTATAAATGAACATAGGGATGCAAATATGTTTTCAAATAGTGTTTATGTTTGCTTCAGATAACTATCCAAAAGTTGCATTGCTAGGTCATATGATAGCTCTATTTTTTAAAAATATATTTTATTGATTTTCTACAGAGAGGAAGGGAGAGGGATAGAGAGTTAGAAACATTGATGAGAGAGAAACATCGATCAGCTGCCTCCTGCACACCCCCTACTGGGGATGTGCCCGCAACCAAGGTACATACCCTTGACCGGAATCAAACCTGGGACCTTTCAGTCCACAGGCTGACGCTCTATCCACTGAGCCAAACCGGTTAGGGCTGATAGCTCTATTTTTAATTTTTTGATGAATCTTCATACTTTTTTCTATAGTGGCTACACCAAATTATAATTTAATTAGAGGGAACAAAAATTACCCTGTACCATGTGAAATATAAAAAGCACATGTGCTATGACAGCCAGCTACCCTCTTGTGCAGACCCTTCCCTGACTGGGAGTCAGATTACTCAAAGGAGAGGCCAGTTGAATCAATGGAAAGCCAATCATATGTAGAGTTGTCTCCTTAACTAAACTGTATAGAACAATGGAAACAAAACAAAAGAGCGACAGACCCATGATTTACAATAAGATCAAATGCCTTACTCCTAGCTAAAAGGGGCAGAAAATCTGAATCATATTACTCAGAAAAGCCAAAGGCAGTCATTTTGGAAGCACACAACTTTCCTCACCTATGACTGTGCTAGTTCTAGAGTTTCCTCTAAAGAAAAAACTATTTTCATTTACTCAACAGGTTCTAATTACTATGTATCTGGTCCCATGCTGGAAACCAGAGAAATCTAGTACACATGCTAAATCTCTGCTCTTATAGAGGTTGCTGTCTGGTGAGAGATACAAGCAAGGAGTATGATAACTGCCAACCTACTTAAAAATACTTTTTTTTTTTTCAGACAGCTCTGAATTATACAAGACACTGCTAGGCAAGACCTTGAAATCTACCAGCAGATCCCATATGCTAGTTTGGGGTTTCTAAAGCATTGACTCTCATAATTCACACTGCATTGTTTATATAACCATTTCCTATTTCTTTCAAGAGCAAAAGGGAGAGGCTGGCAATGCTGCCTTTGTTGTCCATGTTTTGCTAATTCTCCCTCCATTCAGGCAGATCACAGAGATGCAACTTGTACAGTTGATTAAAATGGCATCTACATCCCAAGAAATCAGAAACACCAATCATAAAAAACATATGCACCCCTATGTTCATAGCAGCACAATTTACAATAACTAAGATTTGGAAACAGCCTAAGTGCCCATCAGCAGATGAGTGGATTAAAAAACTATGGTATATTCTACACAATGGAATACTACACTGTTGTGCAAAGAAAGAACTCTTACCATTTGCAACAGCATGGATGGACATGGAGAGCATTATGCTAAGCGAAATAAGTCAGTCCTAGAAAGACAAATATCACATGACCTCACTCATTTGTGGAATGTAATGAACAACATAAACTGATGAACAAAATAGATCTAGAGACAGAGAAGCATCAAACAGACCATCAAACTTCAAAGGGAAGGCAGGGGAGGGTGGGAGTAAGAGATCAACCAAAGAACTTATATGCATGCATATAAGCCTAACCCATGGACACAGACACTAGGAGGGGTGAGGGCATGTTTGGGGGCAGGAGCGGGGAGAGGTCAATGGGGGAAAATGAGACATATGTAATATTTTATGTAATACTTTAAACAATAAAGAATTAAAAAAAACACACATAAAAATGGCATCTACATTTATCCTTCAAGCAGGAGAAATCAAAGAATTTCACAAACAGGGGAATTATGATCACTGAGCTTAACAGATGATTCCCACCTTGCTCACCGTTATGGGCTGAACTGTGTACCTTCATCATTTTTATGTAAAGGTCCTACCACCCAGGGTCTCGGAATGTGACTGTATTTGGAGGAAGAGCCTTTAAAGAGGTGATTAAGTGAAAATGAGGGTGTTGGGGTGCGCCCTATTCAGTGTTATTGAAGTCCTCATAAGAAGAAGAGATTAGATCACAGAGAGGGACACCAGCCAGGGGTGTGCTCGCAGGAAGGAAAGACCATGTGAGGACACAGCGAGAAGGTGGCCATATAGAAGCCCCAGGAAAAGGTCATTCCCTTATGACCTTCAGGGGAAACTGACTCTGCCATCACCTTGATCTTGGACTTTCAGTTTCCGGAACTGTGGGAATAATTTTTGCTGTTTAAGCCACACATTCTATGGTCCTTTGTGATGGCAGTGCTAGCGAACTGATATACATGCCTCTGTATCTTTTGAATATTCTGTGGTCCAGAACTTGATGGACTAATCTTTCAAAAGAAAGGAACCTTACTCCTCCCCCGTTTTCATTCAGACAAGGAAAGGTGCCTGAATTAGTCTTCCAGCACTTTACATGGCCACCAAACTGGACACATCATGAATACTATGTTTACTATCGCTAATCTGCCAAGTCTAAGGAGGCACTATAACTTTGTCTCACATGGATTAACTTCTTCAAGAATCGAAGCAGAAAAGTCTCCCAATATTTGACATTTTAATATTGACATGCTTCAAGAGAGAGCTCAGAGATAAATGACCACTTCAGATCTGTTCTGGCTCAGTGCTCCACAAGCATCCCTTGAAAGGACTTTGATCTCCAAGGCTTTATATAATTCAAACCAGTTAGTATTTCTAAAATATCATCTGCAATTAAATTTTCTTCTGTTGGATGAGGTTGAAAATCAAATAAATATTATTTAATAATCAGGAGATTGATATGTAAATCACTATTGTTTGAAAAAGCTCACTGATGCAAAAATGTAATTTTCTCTCTTTTCCCCAAACCAGTAAGAAAGCAAATAACAACCTCCTTGTCGTCCTGTGGTTAAGCGATGGAAGATTTGTGTAGGGAGATATTAGAAATGCTTTTATTCTGGAGCCTGCTCATCGATAAAGTGTTAGATAACACAGGGTTTTTACTGAAATTCATTTCCTCTGCTTAATGACTAATTGCGGTGAAATAGATATGGCTTCAAAATCATGTCTTTCCTATTTGCATTTTTTCCCCCTTCTCATTCTTCGACTTAAAATTCCAGTTGTGCTAGAAATCCTGATATGTCTAACACTTTAAAAAATTATATAGATCAAAAGAGAAAGCATAAAAAGCTTTGATAGTCTCCTTCTAATAAATGCCTTTTTAGGCATTTTTAATTTATACAGAAAAGTAATGTTCAGTTGGGAAATGCTCAGATATTGTGCTTTAAAGCCTTAATTTACATGATCAGCTTGATCCGCATGGTGCACATTAGCCCTAACTTGTTGGCAGAGAGAAAAATTTAGCTTGATAATATCCTCTACCCTTTGTGAAAAGAAAATATGCTTATTAAGGAACGAGGGAGGCAATGCTGGCTGCTCCCTGCACAGGCACCAGCCCAGTGTGTGCAGAGCTGCCACAGGTGGGCCAAGGAGACCTTTGCCTGTCCAATTTTCTGCTGCTCTGGTCGCTGAGAGATCACCAATTCCTTTCTTATGCTATAGCCAAACCCAATAGCAACAGAAGACATCTGTGTTCAATAGGTGTATTTTGCCAGCTCACATTAAATAATTCATTATGAAGTTTGTAGGGCTGAAATTATTAGCCTTTATTAAATATAGAAGCAGAAGCATCACCATTCCCTGATGAGAGCAATCAACCCTTTAATGATTCTGCTCTCCAAGTGGTATGGCTGGGACTTTTAATTGTTTTAAAAGCAATTCTTACTCACCTACTCCTATGGGTTGAATTGTTGAATTGTGCTCCCCCACCCCCACCCAGCAAAGGTGTTGAAGTCCTAAACCCCAGAATGTGACCTTATATGGAAATAGGGTTTTTATGATGACCTAGTTAAGATGAGGTAGGTCATTAAGGTGGGCCCTAATCCAATATGACTGGTGTCCTTATTAAAAAAAATGAGAGATTTGGACACAGAGACAGACATGCACAGAGGGAAGATGATGTAGGTAGTGAAACACGGAGAATACTACCTACAAGCCAAAGGACTTCTGAGGCGGCCCGAAGCCTGGAGAGAGGCACTGGACAGGTTCTCTCCCACAGCTCTCAGAGGGGGCAGCCCTGTGGACACTTTGATTTCACGCCTCTAGACTTCAGAAGTTTAAACACTAAATTTCTGTTTTTCAAGTTGCCCCATTTGTTGCATTTTGTTACAGTAGCCCCAGGAACCTAATACATTAACAGGTCTGCTCTACACCGTTAGGATATTTCTACTGGTTTGGAGTCTCTGCATGGATTGCTTGTGCTCCCATATGAAATCACCTCATTTAAAATTGCACCCCAGACATTTCTCATCTTCCTTTGTTTAATTTTTCCCCTAGCACTTATTATTTAACACACAATATATTTTATTTGTTCATCCTTTTGTCATCTTTTGTCTCACTAGAATGTTAGCTCCATGAGGGCAGGGAGTATTGAATATTTGGCTGAACAATATCCCCAGCGATGTACAAAGGAGATACTCAAATATTAGTGAAATGAATGATTGAAAGAATTAATTGCTTTCTTATCTCACTCCATTCCATATAAACCTCAATACCAATCTAACTCTGAACATAACCCATCCACAGAGATCACCGCCAGGGAAAAGAATAAAAAAGAAAAGGAGGAATAAAAGGTATGTATTAGTTGCTTGGAAATTTGCCTAATCTAGGATGTACTTCATTTGAAGTTATAAGTAGTAGGAGAGATGATTATTCTTCAAGACAGATCTTTTTTATCTTTCATTTATATTCATACCTATATGTTGGTGGTGTTAACCCACTTCATATCCAGGAAATTTCACTAAGTTTTTCATAAGTAGCATTTATTTCCTAAAGGACAGCACAGCAATTTTGAATGTCCATGTTTTACTTGAGATTTCTGTTTTTGGATTAACTGCCTTTAAAGGAAAAATCATGGATTTACAACCTGCTTTGGTTCAGATTTTGATTGTGTACACATCAATGAGCACTATGTGTGAGCAGACAAATCATCAAGCCCTATTTTAAGGTTCTGAAATTACTGTCTCATGAGAGAGTGAGCAGAGCCCCATAACTGGTCCCTTGGGGCAGGCTATTCCGTTATTTGGAGAAGATTATGGTATCTCAGGCTGAGGTCTTTCTTATCTTCTTCTAACCTAGAATAGTATGTTCTGGGCTGCCAAGGGTTTTGTTTAATTTCTCCAGCGTTAGCCTAATACAGCTATACCTAGGTGATCACCATATTTTTATGTGGCTTAAATTGAAATTCATAATTCACTTGTGGGTTATATTTCTATCCCAGAACAGAGAAGAGCAATGGTCTGGGATCAAAAAGTCTTACCACTTGCTGTACCTGTGACCTTGGGCAAATTATTTAGTCTTTTGAAGTCTATGAAAAATAAATAACAATAGCTAATCCTAGAGAATTATTGTTTAGAGAAAATAATGTATATAAGGCTCTGGAACATAATAGGTGTCCCAGGATTGGTAGAGATTGCCATTCCCCCTGTCCGCTGGCAATTTTGATAATGGATTCACCTAACCTCCAGGCTCTAGGCTGCTCAGCCTTCTGCAGAAATATTAACAACGGAGCCTTTCCTCGCAGGCGTGGGCAGTGCGGGACGCCTCTGATCCAATTAGACTCTCCACGTTATAGATGTGAATGTGATTCTGTGCAGGAAGTTTAAGCTGCAGGTGCCAAGCGGGGGAGGGTGTGAATGCCCAGAAAGAGGCTCAAGGACTCTCTGATAGAGTCTTCCACAAAACCCCACTTGGAAAACTCCCCAGTGACTTAAGAAACTTGCTTCCATAGTTGCTGGGCGGTCCCAGACCCACCAGGGGCTTTGGCGTCCACGGCTGTGTTGCCTGAGCAGAAACACTTAGGACGTCCTTGGGCAACAACCTCACCTGTTTTTCACAAATAACACTACCTCCCAATTCCACCGAGGAGGTGGTGATGCTCAGTACAGCGTTTCACCGGCATGCAGGGAAAAAGGAAACCAACTTGAAAGATAATTTACGAGCAACCTTTCTCGGTGTTTGAATGCATGCCAGCACCTCCAGCAGAAGCCACTCAGGTTTTTATGGAGTTTTTGTTAGTGTTGTTTGTCATTTTGGTATGATAACCACCTGTAGTCATTAACTCTCCCTATTTCTAGCACACGGCCTCGAACATCTGCCGCTGCACCCCAGAAGTCCCTCAACAGACTTAAGCTTTATGTCCCTGGAATGGGAATTGCCTCTCCCGTTGTTGGGATTACGCATATGTCTTCCTTAGCCTGCCTTCTGGTGGCTCTCAACCCGCTCTGCCTTCCCAGCGCGGTGTGCGGCAGCACCCTGTCAGCCTCGGAGCTGTGCTGCTCTTTCAGATATTCCCACGTGAGTCTCTGCCCTCTTGCTGGACTGCAGGCTTACTGCGGGCACATAGGACGTTTCCTGCAATGTTATGTCTCATTTTTGTACCCAGCAGAGTGAGCCCTCAGTAAATGCTTATTGAAAATATTTTGCCTGCAGTGTCTGCACAGTCAACGCAGGAAGGGGAAGGAGGGAAATGAAAAGAATCCACTCCCGTTTTTTCTTTCAATAAAACCATTTCATAGAGTCATGCATTGCTGAAGATCCTAAATCGTCGTAGCAGCTTGAATTATCTCTACTTAAAATAAAGGGTGAAAACGCCATGTTGACATATGTTGGAGGTTTTTTTCTTCCACCTTAAACCGAGGTTCTCCAAAGAAAGAAGGCTAGGTTGAATTGTCCCTGCAAATGGTTTCTTCTGGAAATCCATTTCTCTGAAGCAAAACTCTGGGTATTTACAGCTGCTGCAGTGCCTCACTCTCACCTCAGTAAATTATCCCAAGATCACAACATTGAGTCTCCGAGGTTTTAACGATATTAACATTCTAGCATGATGCTTTTTTTTATTTTACTGGAAAGAAAATGATGTAATTTGACCTTAAAATACGAAAATGTAATCTTCCATCAGAAGAGAGACTCTGTATCTCATGGACCACATTTCCTGTAAGTGCCCTATGTGTGTTCTAAAGAATGTGTTTTTCATGGTCCCTAAGTGAAACTTAAATTGTGTGTGCTCAAAAATGTTTTGCTTACCAGAATTTCCTGAAGGCTTATAAAATGTTACAAGTGTGAACCACAATATGAATATAATTTACCATCTAGATGGCAGTTTTTTTTTGACTAAAGAATAAATGTTTTTATTTTGTTTAGCTACAGAAATATTCTTATAAATGATGAATTGTCCTTATGTGCTCATTATACAAGGACATGTCAAAAATTAGACATAAAGGAAATTCCATTATTTAGTCCTACGTATATGCTCAGTGGGATCCCTTGGCAGGCTAGAGTCACTGTCTCAATTTGTACACTGGCTTTGTCCAGGCTTCACACAGACAATTTTAAGTAGGAAATGAAATGAAGCTGAGGAAGCCAAAGTGTATTGTTTTTTTCTTAATTTGAGACATAAGTGACCAGGACATGGTCTGCAGTAGCTGACAACAGTGCCCCCAAAGGCCCTTTTTAGGCCTTTCAAGATAGTCTCCCTGGCACGCTTATTGGCCTCAGAAAAGACCCAAATTAATCTGGAGAACAAAAAGTCTTTTTAATACCCGGCCATTAGAAATAGCAGATTAGGAGATTTGCAACATTCTTTTGCTGCAGGCTCAGGATTCCTACAGTGTCCAGTATGTGTTCAGAGAGGCGGAAAATAAATGATGTAAAGAGGTCTTAGTGAGCATTGCCTTTTCAAGTTCATTTACCTCATGACAGAAGCCAGGGAATGAATGTGAGGATGTGTGTGGGTGTGTCAGTGTGTATGTGCTGTGAATGTGTGTGTGTGGTAGTGGTTTATGTATGGTATGTGTACATGTATGTGTATGTGTAGGCATGCTGTTGGTGTGTGCATTGTGTGGTATGTGTGAATGTATATGTACACATGTGTACATGTGGTATGTGTGTGTCGAGTATGATGTGTGTGGTATAAGTGTGAGTGTATATGTGCGGTATACATGTGTGTGCCTGTGATATATATATGCATGTACAAATATGTGTTTGATGTATATGTGTTTGTGGTATTTGTTTATATGTTTGTGAGGTATATATATATATTCATGTGTGTGTTTAAGGTATGTGATGTATGTGTACTTGCATGTAGTATACGTGTGTGAGTTTTGTGGGTGGTATGGTGTATGTATGTATGTGGAGGGTTACTAATAAATATACTTTTATTTTTTTAAAAAGTGACTTCAATTTTTATTCCTTACAATCCATGCTCTTTTTTGCTCTAAGGTTATCGTTCTAAAGCCAAAACTGAGCTTAGCTTATCCCTGCTCACGAAAAAAATAAGGAAACAATACCAGTTGTCTGGCCTTGCCTACCCACTACATTTCATGTGCAGCTCTCGGGAGGCAGGCGAGTGCAGGGGTTAGGAGAACGTAGGAGCAGAGGGTTCAGCTTGGGTCGTCCTCTCTTCCATTTACTAGCTTTGTGTTTGGACAAGTTACTTGATTTCTCTAAGCCTAGTTTCCTCATTTATACAGAGGGAATGATAATAGTAACTCTTGTCCTGGGAGAATGAAGATAACTTTGTTAGTTTGTGAGTTTGAAATGAGTTAATATATAGGACACACTTAGAATAGTGCCCGGCACCAAGTGAGTGCTGTGTAAGTCTTAGCTATTATTTGCGTCATCCCTGGGACTCAGGCACTGGCCTTCGTGTATTCTTTTGTTCCTACAAATGCTAAAATCTTAACTGGTCCAGCTAAGATGTCATCATTAAAGCCAACTATAATACTTGAACCAAGGAAGGAGGCATTATAGGTCAGTGGTTTAGTGCTGGGTTAGTGATCAGAGAGGTCTGGGGTCAAATCTAGCCTCTGTTCTATATCAGTACCTTGTTAAAGTGTCGCTTTCTCATCAGTGAACCGATGTATCACTAGGCCTTGCCTTTCTGGGTGTTGTTAATGATAAATGAGCTAAAGTATGGGAAGAGTGTATGGATTTCCCTGGCATTTCTTTCCTTCTGGATACATACACCCAATTATCTGCCTTGTGGTATACTTACCTTGTGAATGTCTAGGTTCTATCAATTATGCCCCTCCCCCCCCCATTGCCTACTACAGTGCTATGTTCATGATATGCTCTCGAAAACATTTGTGTAATAAATAAATAATAAGAATGAAAGAGGAATCAGAGAGTGAATTGTGAACTTCTAGGGTCAACCTAAAAGCCATTACTTTGAAATATATAATGATATTGGTAAACATTCAAAGAGATGCCTTTAAAAGTGTCAGAGCTCAAAATACCCTGAAATCTTTGGAAGGCAAAAAAGACTTTTAAGAATCCACTTTAATTTGTTTTCACCCCCTATTTCTTTAGCTGTTATGTGGTGAGTAAGGCTGATTCTCAGGGTCACTGCAAATTGATTTTGTGCTGTGCATTTAAAAGAACTGAAGTAGGTTCTTAGAGTTTTGTTCACTATTACTGTTCCTAAGGATTTTCATTCTGATCATTGATTTAATTTTTTTCTTTGGTAATAGCTTTCTGAACTACAACAAAAAAATACTTTAGCAAAAATATTAGCTCTGTGGATAATTGCTATGGGATTTTTTTTTGGTGTTATAAATATATGTGAAGAAATACTGTAACTTATATGATTCTCAAAAACCAAATTTGTTGAGTGCAACAGATGCAATATATTTCTGGTAGTTATGTTTTAAAATGCCTTTAAAGGTCTTTGTATAATTTTTTAAGGAAATTTTCATGACCTGTAGTAGTCAAAATGTGGAAGGTAAGAAGTAATATGTATAGTATATTATATTTTACCCTTTTATTATTTGTATACTTTAAAAAGAGTGTTTAAAAAACTGATTAAAAAAAACATTTCTCATTGTACTTGAAAAGGGCTTTCAGGTTGTCTGTTCTAACAGTTTAGAGCAGAATCCAACAATTGCCTTTGTAAATATCAGAACTGGTGCCTAAACCCCAGAGGGACCCAATCTTTAGCAGCCTGAGTTGGTCACTGGGAAAGAGAATTTATGAATTGGTGTTCAAAGTGTTCCTTGCCCTGATAAAATGCTGCCTCTTCCTCCACCTGAATAGAGTTCTGTAATCCACCATTTTCTCAGATTGTTCAGCTGCTTTTTCAGATAATATTCTTCTGGGGAACTGTGTCCAGCCATCCTACAAAACAGTAATAAATGGAACCCCTTTGCTGTGGTTTTAGTCAGCACTTTGGAGAGCAGAAGTTAAACCCTAAAAAAGGAAGTGATAGAAAATAAAAAGGGAAATTTCACAAGATGATAAAAAATATTCCAATTATAAGTGGGAGATGTATACACTGATGTATACAAATGATCCACTGATGAAATGGCTTTCCTCACTGTGTGAAAATTAAAGAATCCCTGGACCCAAACCCCTTTTATACCCCCAAACAAGACTCCTTTCATGGCAGGAAGTCAACTGTCTCCATGGCAACCAAAACAAATAGTGAATATTGCCTTAGAAAACAAGATGGATAAAAGGTGCATCTAAAATTAATTTATGTCTTGGGATCAGACACTTGAGATGAGAGAACTGGTCCATAAAGTACCCAAGAGGAGCTATTAAAAAGCAAACAAAATAAAGCCCTTGTTGAGTTCCCAAGGGATCTGTGGTTAAAGCATATGCATCCTTTTTGGCTCTGCCTTTAATGGGGAAGTTGTCAACATGTCCCCATTTACACGGACACTTTAATGATGGCCCCTATAAATCCCAAGCCTGCCAAAGAATGTTTATTAAAAACTGCCTTCAAGAGTGATCTCTTAATCCATCCAATTGTGCAGCTGGTGATTTTTAAATTATTATTATATACATCAATTCTGAGATGCAGACATGCCCCCTCCCCAAATTAAGATTCCGAAGATTTTGAGTTTATAAAAATCTTGTTTAAAAAAATAGGAAGAAAGAAAGAACATTCTTACAAGCATATGGAATCCTCAGAAGCGACCGTGGAGCTGTAAACTTTTCATTAAGTATAGAAATTAAAAACACTAATTAAACCACTCTTTGGAAAATAGCTCCAAATATTAAAAGGGACTTTTCAGGAGGGAAAAGTGTCTCTGCTTTTCTGTGGCTGGAGCTGTGGCTTTGAAGTCAGGGAGACTCGGGCAGGGTGCCTGCTTCGTGGGGAGACCATTTCTTACCCTAAGTAGGTGGATGGCAGGACACCAAGGCTGAGCAGGATGCCAACACTAACTGCTCCCTGTTAGGGCAGAATCACATTTAATGCTTAACCTGACTCAGGCTTCCTCTTTGTAGAAGATGCTATCCTGCCCCTCCCTACCCCACTTCTCTAAGATCAGTTTCTTCTTTCACACTCACCTTTCAATCAGTTCCACAGTCCAGCTGTTTCTTCCCCAGATCTCTTGCCAATTTCTCTTCCTTCCTATCCACCTTTATTATTGCACAACTGGATGATTATAATAGCTCCCTAATTTATCTGGCAATCTTATTGTCCTCCTCACTTTTATCTTTTCTACATGACTCATTAAAAAAATATAAATATAAATATATATTTTTAATGACACACACACACACACACACACACACATTGTTGACAGTATTACAGATTTCTCCCATTTCCCCTTCTTTACTCCTCTCCACCAAGCCCCTCCTCCCCATGTCTTCACTACCCTATTGCCCATGTCCATGGGCTATTAATATAAGTTCTTTGGTTTATCTCTCCTCATCCCCCCATCCCCACATTGAGGTATGTCAGTCTGTTCTATGCCTCCATGCTTCAGGTCTTATTTCTACATGACTCATTGGATTTCTTTTTCTGGAAGATCATTGTATTTTTCACTTCTTTACTAAAAAATAATAATGACTTCCTGTTGCCAGTAGAATAAAACCCAAATTCCTCTATGGGCATTTATGGTTCCCCACAAGCTGACCTTAATCTGTACTCTAACATATCTCCCTATCAATTGTTCCACGAATCCATCATTCTAATCATTATCATTTACCACAAATGCCTTATACTTTCCCCTGGGTCCTTACTTGTACAATTCTTGTTATTTACTGGAATAGCAACCCTGATGGGCATTTAGTCCTTCCTCCCCAACACAGAGAGCACCTCTTATGCATCTCCTAAAAGCCAACTCTTATTTTACAACCCCGAACACTTTCTAACCTCCCAGCCTTCAAGATCTCATTTTTCTCTAAACTCCAATAGTACTTAATATCTGTGGTAGGCAAAATAACCTATAAAGATGTCTGTGCCTAATCCCTCCCTGGAATCTGTGATGTGTTGCAGGACCGGGTAAGAGGAAGTTGGCAGGTGTAATTAAAGTTGTCGACCTTAAAATAGGGAGGTTATCTCAGATCTTCCTGTTGGTCTCAATCTAATCACATGAGTCCTTAAAAGCAGAGAACTTTCTCTGGCTGCAGTCAGAAAGAAGTGGCTGAAGAGAAGGCAGTTGAGGTGTGACAGGAGGGAAAGTTAGCTTCCAAGTCTGAGAAAGATTTGGCACACTGTTGCTGGCTTTGCCACGTAGGGGCCTACATGCAAGAACTGGAGAGGTTTCCAGGAGCTAAGGGTGGTCCCCAGCTGCCAGCAAACAAGAGAATGGGACCTCAGTCCTTCAATTGCAAGGAACTGAATTCTGCTGACAACCTGATGAACTAGGAAGCTGATTCTTCTCAGAACTTCCCAACAAAAGGCCAGCCTTGATTTTGGCTTTGTGAAACCTGAAGCAGTTACAGCCAAGCCAACTCAAGCTTCTGACCTACAGTACTGAGATAATAGATCAGTGTTTTTTTTAAGCCTCTGAGTTTGTGGCAATGCATTATGACAGCAATAGAAAACTAGTACAATATCCTTTCTGTGCACTTCACAAAATGTGGAGTTCAAGAAACTGAGATTTAGAATTCAACTGCTTGGGCCTGAATTCTGCTTCAATACCCTCCAACTGTAGGGAAATTACCCTTTATGCACAATAACTGGACCATCTCTAATAAGAAAACCTATTATCACTCCTGATAATTCACAGGATTATAATAAATATAAAGTTACATGTTACATATAAAAGCATTAGAAACAGGACTGTACATACTAGCATTCAATAATATTTCTGATGTATTTCTACAATTATATACTAAGCTCCTGAGATACGGAGAAATTATAGTTTAAAAATAGTCACAAACTCTTCATAGCTCTTCCCATGAAGAGACAAAGGCCCCTTTTCTCCATCATTTGCATCTGGGCTGACCTTTGACTTTTGTTGTCCCAAATAATGTGGTGGACTTGTCACTGTGGGAGTCTCAAGGGGACTTGTTTTTGCTTTTGCTTCTTTGGAATGCTTCTGCCATCATGTGAAGAAGCCCAACATGAGAGACCAAGTGTCTCTTCAAACATTGCCATCGAGGCCCCAGACCAACAGAGCGCCCAGCACAAGCCAACCCACCAGCATCTTGAAGCCACAGAGTCCAGCAGCAAAGACAGAGCTGACAGTACAGATTATTTTAAGTTTCTTTGCATTTTTCAAGTAATCTCCTAAGAACTTAGTCAAGAGTCTCATACACATTTGCAAACCAATTTCATAATGTGGGTAAAAATGGACATTCTTAAATTGTGTCGTTGAGATAAAGCAAGCAAAAAAGCTATCACTCACTACAAAAACTAGGTAAATGTATGAGTAATATACCTCAGACTTTGTGCTGACTTTGTGCAAGTCATATAGCTTCCGTAGGTCTTGGTTAACTCATCTGTAAGTTGGAAAGCCTCTGGTAGAGACATATGAAGATAGCTGTGGCCATGGGGCCAGGAAGTACTGAGTTTAAAGCAGTTGTCAAAGAGGAGATATGGCTGCTTTCTTAGTAGAAGACTAGACCCAGTGGTCACTGGTTTATGTGATTCTGTTTGATGATATGTTTTGTCACTTGTTGGGCTTTGCTTCCTCTGTCCATATCATAAAGTACATTACAATTGGCAGGTGGCTGGCAGCCTCAGTAGGAAGACAAGAACATGGAAATGTTTTAAGAAGAAATGGGCCTCTTATACTAGTACCTTGTCTAATGACAGCTTCTTTCACATTTGTGTTCCAATGAACATATGTTGCAGTAATACTAGAAGATGTTAAAGCTTATTATCCTATGTTTGGCCAGTAAGGGGAAGTAAGAAGATAGTTTTCTTAATCAAAACTAATCTGTCTTATTCCTCTAGGGAGATAGTTTATGAATATAATTATGTTTGTTATACTATTACTGCTCTCTTAGTATATGTGTGCTGTTGAACACAACAGAATGAAAATGACTTTTCCCTCTGGACAATGTGTCTCAGTGCCCACTAATGGAGCGTCAGTAGTTGTTGGGATACAAGGGTGTTCAGTCCTCTCACAGATCTGAGTATATACAAAACTGCTGCCTCTGGCCTCTTGCTCTCTACTCCAGACCCTCTTACTGTGGCTGGTTTTTCTGGTCTCCATTCCGTTGCCATGAACATGAACCTTCATTCTTCATTTTCGTCATTCCCACCCCATCTCCTGATCTAGCCAGTGACCTGCAGTCAGAACAAATGACCTTTCAACTCTGAACCTAGTCCATGCTCCTGGAACTTATACCTTACTTCTGGACTGAGAAGTAAGTAAAGGTAAACCATCTTTCAAAGTTTATGTAGCAATAGAGAAAAAAATAAACTGAATTTCTTAAAAGTTCTCCATATCGCTAATCTCTCTCATGAAAATAGAATATACCTCCACAAATCATTGAGATGGAAATCATTTCATTGTCATTCAAGAAACCCAGCAATTTCTGTTATCTTTCATCATAAGTCATGTTACAGACTGTCATGTGTCACATACTTGCACACTATATATAACTTCAGTGTACTTCCCATGGTAATCTTAGAAGCAACTACCAAATACATTTAGATTTAAATAAGTAAGCATAGCCCTGCCAGTGTGGCTCAGTTGGTTGGAGCATCATCCCATGCATCGAGAGGTGGTGGGCTCAATTCCTGATCAGGACACATACCCAGGTTGTGAGTTCGATCCACAGCTGGGCATGTGTGGGAGGCAACCAAATGATGTCTCCCACATTGATGTTTCTCTCTCTTCTCTCTCCCTTCCCCTCTCTAAGATCAATAAAAAAATAAGCATAATAAAAATAAGCGGTCACCAGGCCATATGCAAAATATTAATATATAATATATGTTAAGGATTATAATACTTTTAGAAAAATTTTGATAACCTTCTCTTCCAAACAAATATAATTTGAAGTATATCAAGAAGCTTGTCATAGTCACCAAATGCTAAAAATACAAAAACTAGAGATAGAAATACATTTCATAACTCTTACAAGTAGTTCTAGTTCCAGCAATAATGGAACATAGGGACTAGAATTATCCTCCCTCCTTAAAAATAAATCTAAAAAGCTAGGTAAAACATATAAAAAATGATGTTCAATCATTGGACCATGGGTAGAACATGACAGTGATTCCTGAGCGAAGGAAAACAAATGAGGTGTTTTCTATAATTGTGCTAGTTTACTGACTTCAAAGAATTTCCAAGGTATAGAGCAGGAAGGGAGAACAAAAATAGGCCTCTAGTCCTCCTGACTTTAGGAGATAGAGTTCAGAATTTAGGAAGGACAGGATCAGAGCAAGGACTAGGGGAGAAAAGTAAGCCAGATGCCTTACTTTTTTTTTCTTTTACAAAATTTAGAGAATTGCAAAAAACTGGATAGTCAAGATAAATAATATTTTAATCCAATATTAAAAAGTAAAATTAATGTAAGAAATCACAATTGATAAAATACAGTATCAAACTTTTAAATAAAGACAGAATCTGACACTGAACTTGCCTGATTTGGCTTTGCTTGCCTCACCCTATTCCCAGCCTTGTCAAAGATTTTTTTAAAATTTTAATCAATTCAAATTTATCAATTTTTTTCATTGTTAGTGCCTTTTTAATGCTATTTAAGAAATCTTTGCCTATATCAAGTTTACAAAAATGTATCCTGTATTTTCTTCCAGGAGTTTTATATTTTTTCACTCAAAAAAATAAAAAAGCCCATCTCAAATTAATTTTTGTTTATGGTGTGAGACTGGTGTCAGCACCATTTGGTGAAATGAATGTTTCTTTCCTTTCCTCCCTTCCCTTCCCTTGTCTAGTTTTCTATTTTTTTTTTTTTTAAGGAGGGAGGGTAATTCTGATCCCTATGCTCCATTATTGCTAGAACTAGAAGTACTTTCAGAGTTATGAAATGTATTTCCATCTCTAGTTTTTGTATTTTTAAAATTACTTTCTTTTTCTTCTTCCCTTCCTTCCTTTTTTCCTTTTGTTCTTTCTTCTATGTATATCTATCATCTACTTATCATTTTCCAATTTAATACTTAAGACTTCTGGAGCTCTGTTCAGTTTTCTTTAATATTTTCTCTGCTTTTCAGATTGGATGATTTCTCTTCATATATCTTGAAGACCACCAATTCTTTCTTTCTCCATCTCTAATATGCTGTTATCCTCATTTTGCTTATTTTACTTTCGGTCATGCAATTTACATTTTGTTTTTATCTCTTTGCTGAGATTTACTACCTATTCACTTTTTAACACCAACTATACTTTCATTTACATTTCTGAACATGTATTTCCTTAGCTCTTTGAAAATATTTATGGTAGTTGCTTTAAAATCTTTGTTTGCTAAGTCTGATATATGAGTCATCTTTGGAATGGCTCCTTTTGATAACTTCTTTACTGAACATGATTCACATGTTCTTGTTTCTTAATGGATTTTATTGTGTGCCAGTTATTTTGATAGTATATTATAGAGCTTCAAGGATTTTGATTTTGTTTTAGTAGGAAGTTCAATTATTAGTTGATCACCTTGCATTTTGTAACCTTGGCCTTATTTATATGCAAATTTCTGCAGATTTTGTCAGGGTTTTGTTTTAGGTTTTGTTTGGGTAGGTAAGGAGTAGCTTTTGGTTGTCTCTGGAGGATATTCAAGGTGTTAATCACATTCTAACAAGTGCTGCATGAACCCTATAGAAGTCACTGTTTGGTAAACCTGGTATGATTTCAGTCTGACCATGCACAGCATAGTCCTTGGCCAAGGACTCATGAGGAAGCCCATCTCAAACTTATAGAGTCTCCCGTCTGTGCAGATTGCACCTCGGGGTCCTAGCTATATAGATTCCAGCTGCTGCAGCTGCCCTGACTCTGATATCTGCCTCCTCAGCTCAGATGGACTGCCATGATCTGGATGGATTTCAGCTCACTGCATGTACTCAGGAATTTGCCCGCAGTTAACTGGGAAATATGAGACTGACATCATGAGTTCATTTTCTTAGGTATCACAAACTCACACTGTGTGGCCCAATGCCTGAACACATTGCTATTGAGATGCCTCATATCTGACCCATTAGTATGCTTGTTTATGATAGAAGTGCTATTTTGGTATTAGTTACTCCACTATTGTCAGGACTCATGATAATCTTCATATAATATTAATGAAAAAGATATCTTACATTTATTTGATATATTAAAATCATGCATGATGCCTGTGAATACATGAAAAACAAAATTATAGGTGGAATGAATTGAGTAAGTTATGCCTAAAATTTCAAATCCTTTTGAATTACTTCAACTCGAAGTTGTTGGTGCTTATTTTACTCCATACAATAGAGCTCTCTGTGCCACTGAGATCGCTGTTGATGTGGCAGTCCTCAAATGACTGATCTATTGATTCTGTGATTCTCTTCCAAGTTGCTGTCACTTCAGGATTTTGATGTTGGTACATTTAAGGAGTATAAATGTGCAGGCAGCATCACGGTGTTATGACTGCCACCTGGTCCACTGTAATTGTAAGATGTCATGGACAGTAAGAAGGCTTCCAGATTTCAAAGATACTAAAATGTGGGAAAATGTGCAGACGACAGGCATACCCTTGGAGATATTGTGGGTTAGGTTCCAGGCCACCGCCAAAAAGGGATTATTGCAATAAAGCATGCCATAATCTTTTTGCTGGTGGAGGGCCTTGCCTTCAATTTGTAAAAATCATACCATCTATGAAGTGCAATCAAATGAAATGTGATAAAGTCTGCCTATGTTAGAATCAGTGCAATACAGCCTTTGACTTTTAGACTATATGCATCTTAATTGTGAAGCAAAGGAAAACAAATACTAAAAAATATTTTTCTTTAGATCATGGAGACTACATTTAGCGTGACTCTAGAGTTGATCACCAGTCTTTGCTATTGTGACAAACACTGGGTATATAATTTAATACACTAGTAATTTTTATAAATGCAGTTAAGTAGAGGATAAAAGTTAATTTTGAATGCTAATATAAAAAAAATGTGTAGAAGAAAGAATAATATCTACCAACGAGTATCTATCTCCTGACGAGAAGTCAGGAGAAATAAGTTCTACACTGTATATTAACAGGTAACATGGACAGTAAAACCTCGATATAATGGACTAATTTGGGCAAGAGGGTGTCTGTTAAATCCAAAAGTCCATTATATGGTAAAGTAGGTTTTCTGAATGCATATGCTAAAAATTTGACAAATTAGCTAGTTTACCTGTTTTTACTTATGTAGAAACATTTGTGTAATTAAAATTAAGTATGTTTGAAAAGTTAAATTTCACAGAAAAGCTTTCTATATGTATTACTATAGTTTTAAATTTATACTGAATAGGTCTAGTAAATGTGTGCACTCACCAGTCACCTCAAGTAAACAAATGCCCATGGCTGAGGTGTGGCTTATGGCACATGGGAACATGGCCAGCAAGCCTTAAAACGGCTGCAGAAAGTCATGCCATGAGACAGCAGAACCAATTACCGAGCACGATGCCGTGTGATCACGTGCTAATCATTTGCTGAACATCGTTTCTGAGGGAGTGGTGACTCTTGGATTTCAATATGTAGACTATAGTTGTAGATATGTAATATTTATTTATGTTGGCAAAATTACTATGGTGTTTTTTCTAGCATGTGGCTAGAATTCGCTAAAATTTGTTTAAAATAACAGTGAATTAATAACAAACAATAACCTGTTAATTTAATTATAAGCAAATCTTGGTTAAAAGTATTTTAAAATTAACAGTGTGTTAATTTTCTTTTTATTTTTTCCACCACCATTTATCCTCTTTATACCATCTTCCACCTCCAACCCTCCCTCATCCCTCCTCCCTGCTCCCCCCACCCGCTCCCTGCCATCACCAACAGGGTGTTAATTTTGACATATGACGTGCGGTATGGAAATATTTTCTTTTAAATCCAAAGTCCATTAAATGGAGGTCCGCCAAATCGAGGGTTTACTGTATTGGCACTGGTCTGTGAGCTTTCAGTAGAAGCTTCCTGAACCACCGGAGTGGAGAGATTACTTAGCTTTCTCTAATCCATCTGTAAAGAACATTGACCTACGCACATCTCCAGGAAGCCCATCACCATTGCTCCTCTAAGTCAAGGTGCATGTTGTCAAGAATCTGAGATGTTTGGACCTAAATCTGATTACACCCAGTTGCACTTGTTAAAACCATTACATATTTTAATTAAATATAATACAATTCAGTAAAATAGGAATCCCAATAGATAAAAAAAGGTTATTTTTATAAAACTAACTTGAATGCATTGGAAGGATTCAATCAATATGATTTTTTTAAAAAATATGTCTGTTGATTAGGTACAGGTAAGACATTCACAACAAATTTAGAAACTGCAAAAACTGAGAAAACTTTGGTGTTTGGATTGACTCAGAGTGTCTTTAAATTTTTTGCCTTACTTTACAGGAATGGAATCTTTGTGGATCACTGGAAACCCAATTGGAGGACCCATAGACAAAGAAAAGACCTGAGCCCTACATGAAAGATGGGTATATGTTTCAGGTTAGAAGTATATAATTTAACAAGTCACTACTTCCACTGACCTCTATTACATTGAATAAGAGTGTCCCACTCTCCTATTATTATGTCTGTTTTACAGACTAAAAAAAGTCAAAACCAAGAGAGATTAAGAAACATACAATGTCACATAGCCACTACGTGGTGGAGATTTTTGCGCCCCCTCCCCGCCCCCCAAGGCAGGACAGTTCCAAAGCCCTCCACCTTCAAGCTTAACAGCCTCCCGCTGCCTTTCAGTGTGAACTTAGAAAAAGCATTCAGCTTCTCCAAATTTGATTCTTTTCATCTGTACTATTAAAATAAGGGAGTTGTATCAGATATCGCAGGTCCCTTTTTAATTGTAAAAGAATTAACTTCTTTGACGTAAGTCTCTACCACTTAAGTGTTGCTGTGATACTTCTGTTCTTGATGAGTACTTTTACTGGATAGGTACGTCCAAACAAAGAGCAGGGGAGAAAAAATACCTTCAGCCTTTATTTGAATTACCAGCACCTCGTACCGATAACAGCATGGCTAAACCGTAACAACCCACTAAGAGATTCTGAGCTTTTCTTTAATGATTTTACATTTATTCCCAGTTTCAAAATCTTTTCTTAAGAACTCAAAAAGCAAGACAGTGATGGGGTACATGAGCTGGGAGCTCACTGATGCTGGGTTTGAGATACAAATCTCAAGGCAGAAAAATTGACTCCTGCCCAGGCTGGCCAGTATTAATCTTTGGCCTGTCCTTAGGATCTCTCTCATACCAAGGCGTGCTTTAAAATTTCTTTTGTCAGATGTTCTATAATTAATGCCATTCAAGTTTTGATAACTAAATTCAAATGTCCTTTTAAAATAATTGTCACACCCTGTTGCTTTTATGGCCTTTTCGATCTTTCTTGGCCTTGAATAATGAATGGCCTTTGATGGAAATCTAAGACCTGAGTAGTTTGATAGCACAGCACTTGTTCTGGAACCTTCCAAAAAAATCTCCCTGCATTGGCATTATCACCCACTTTAAACGTAACACAAAAAATTGCCATTATTTGGTTAACTTCTCAAAAGACTTGGCATTGTCAGTCCCTACAGGGCAGTATATCAAAGACTGGATTTTTTCATAAAAAACTGTGTATGTTTGAAATCCTTTGTGTCCTTATAAGTAAAATTTAACTAAAAATATACTTAAAATACTGTTGATTAGAATAGAATGCCATTAAGAATGTATATAACACTACGTAATAAAATAGATATCACCAGAAAAGTATAGTTTTGTAATGTATGAAAAAAAATTATTTTCACATAACTTATTTGATTTAGGTCAGAGAATTTTCTAATTAATTCCCAGTCTATTTTTGGCAAAGTTTGTTGCTCCTACTTCCAGAAGATAAAGTGCATAGCAAAAATAAGCTATTTCTGATTTTTTCCCCATGCTCTTGTATTCTATTACTTCAGCCCTGCATTTATCTTAGGTGTTCATGTATAATCATCTAGATGAAATTTTTGAGATGAATATTAGTTTTTCACAACATACTAACATCTGTTCTCAATCGTGGTAATAGGGTTATAGTCAACAGGATATCAACAACTCATGGAAACAGTCATGTTGAGAATGAACCTTTTGGGAAAAGTGAGACTTATATTTGTCTCCCAGGTGAGTGCCTTCCATTCGAGGCTGGGGAGGCATTAAGACCAGAAGACCACACACATTAGAGCTGATATGAAGATGAGTCAGACGAATCGCAGGCACAACCTATGATCAGCCTCCCACAGAGTGCTGCTTGCTTTTACAAAAGACTGTCAGAGATGGCATTCCTTATGTGAAAAGCACAATAAATGGAAAGACAGCGGACAAGGGTGACTGTTCACAGTTAAGCCTGAAAAATGTACTAAACATTGTTTTATCTTAATCATTTCACTAGGAAGAATAAATGTAACGTAGACTTAATATCGGGGCGGGGGGGGGGGGGGGGGAGACAGGAAACGAAACAAGTATTATCTCAGAATATTTATATACATTTTTTAGTTATTTTTAAAAAGACTTTCTTTTGATTCATGAAATTTTCAGGTTTGAGGAACAAAGGATAAATTACTAGCAAAGGGAACAAAAGTAATGATACCCCTTTTTGCCTTTGCGTATTTACTAAGCTTGTTTCATTCTACTCTAAAGCACTTTTGTGTCACATAGCATGTAGTTAATTATTTTTAATGTCAAACCTAAGTGAGGGTGAGGCAACGTGTTCCAGGATGCTCTGGTCTCAGGCATTGTTTTCCTCATGCTCTGAGACAAGCACCCTGTTCCCTTTACCTCTCACTTTCTAACAGAGACCGCAAAGGATGCCTGAGGCCCTCACATGTCCTTGTCCACGTCTTGGTGAGTTTTCTTTGTCACAGCTGTTCCAACAGTGTGGCCAGCTCATTTTCCTCATTATGTGAAAGAAAATATGTTTAGTCTATACTCCTAGAAGCATGCACAGCCTCTGGGAATGTTTTTGAATAAGCACCGGTTTTACTAAAATGACATCTCTCCCTGTAGTTTTTGTCATTTTAGAGGGTTGATATCCTAAAGGTTTGGCTTTGAGGCTTTTCTGTGCCAATCATGCAAACAATGCCACCCGACTTACTGGTAGGTGATCCTACCAGGAAGAGTGACTTTTTTCTCAGGTAAAGTTCCTAAGCTGCTTATTTGAGATCTGCCAACCTAGACACCGCTGAGAATGTCTGCTTCTGCTTCAACATATACAAGTCTGTGGAAAATAAGCCCCCCTCCTTTCTGCCTTTGGCCATTCCTGTCTACACCGATCCTAAGTGAACATAATCTGTAGTTCTGAGCCAACACTTGCTGAGCTGTTTACCTTTCTGTCTTCTCCCTCCCTCAAACAAGAACGCCCTTTCTGGAGCTCGGGTTGTCCATAACCAGAAACCTCAACAGTGAACTCTGCCTGAAAAAGGTGTATGTGTGTGTACATGGCTGAGGATGAAAGGAAAACAACACTTTAAAAGGATTTCTTACACTAAAGTGTTAATTAGAAAATTTCAGAGTTCACTTAGGGGTTAGGGGTAGTACATGGACAAAAGCAGGCCCCAAATAGTTGGATGACCTAAATTATTCTTAGGGTTTCATCAAATGGTTTTATCCTCTAATTATAAGAACACTTTTTGAACATGGGGTAAATGCTGGAAGTGCCATTTAGTTCACTGTAACAGTAATTTCAAAATGTCACTCTGCTGACTTGACAAATTTTATGCCATTTTCGAAAAGTGCTAAGTTTATATTCAGACATCAAAAAAATCTGGAATATGATCTGCATATACCTTAATAAGCTACTCTTTCCCAAAGAGATTACAATTACCAATGCCCTACAGAATCAGGGTTCCTGAGGGTGTTGTCAGTGCCACCTCACAGCTCTCCGGGTAATAATCTGAGTTTGCCTTCTAATTATTGTGCCTTTGCTCTGGGTTTCACCTCCACCATGCGGCTTCGCTGCCGAGCTCTTGTCTCGGCGGAGAGAGCCAGTGCCACTGCGCTCACCAGCACTCTGAGAGGGCGGAGGAAAGAACTCTGAGTTCAGGCCAGAAGTGTCAGGATTCAGAGACCTTAACACTGCACTCAAGCCTGACATCTGGTCTGAACATGACAAGACAAAACGATGCAGTGATGAAATATCCTCGCCTACAAAATCACTGTTATTCAAAAAGCCTTTTGGAGACCATATTGGCATAACGTGGGATAGGAAAATGTCAAGTTTAGGGAGAAAGTATAGAGAGAATGACTGTTGCATTGTCAAAATTATTGGCTTGAGTTTTAAATAACTTAAAGTTGTAAGTTCTAATCCTGATGCCAGCAACACCTGACAACACACAAGAAAGGATTAGAGATCAAGACGAAAAAATTTTACGAAGCACAGTGTATTTAATAAAGCAAATGTATGTGCTGAAAAATGAGGACGGGTGACCAAAGAGAACGAGATGCCCCCATGGGGTCTGGGTGGAAGGTTTTTATTAAACACTAGAGGCCTGGTGCACAAAATTCATGCTCGGGAGAGGAGAGGGGGAAGGGTTCCCTCAGCCTAGCCTACACCCACTCCAATTGGGGACCTCTTGGGGGATGTCCAACTGCTGGTTTAGGCAGTCAGACACCCCTCTCACAATCTGGGGTCACTGGCTCCTAACCACTCACCTGCCTGCCTGCCTGACTGCCCTTAACCCCTCTGCCTGTCTGCCTGATCACCCCTAATCTCTCTGCCTATCTGCCTGATCACCCCTAACTGCCCTACCCTGCCAGCCTGATCTCGCCCCCAACTGCCCTCCTCTGCTGGCCAATTTGGTTCTGATTGGTCAGTATCTATGCCAGTCAGCATTAAAAGCTCTGCCTCCTAGGCACCATTGGCTCCTCACAGTTGACCCAGATTTTGTTCTGATTGGTCAGTTTCTATGCCAGTCAGTGTCTCTGGGCCTGATTAGAAAGGCAGGACTGATCAGCAGCCCGGGTGGAGGCCTGGAGAGAAATGGAAGTGCGGGTATTGGCCAGGCTGGGAGAAAAAGAGAGGCAAGTTCTGATCAGTGGCTGCCACAGAGGCTATGGATCAGACCCTGCCTCTCTCTCTGCAGGCCTCTCTCATGATGTTTCTGCACTTTCATTTATGGTATAATTTGAGCACGGGACAGCCTCCATCCAAATCCCTGTAACTAAGAGCTTGGTGATGAAATCTCTGAAGGGAACTGGTTTTGGCTGGAGCTTTTCATGGCTGGTCCATACTGACTGGACCTGCCTTCTCCCTAGAAAATACAACAATTACTTAGGATGAATTTTGAGCGTTAGGTGTATTGAGCAGGGTAACTCTTTGTTGTGGGGAGCTGTCCTGTGTTTCAAAGAACATTTAGCAGATCCCTGGCCTCCCTCCTATAAATGCCAGTAGTACCTCTCCCTGCTGCTAGCTGTGATGATAAAAAATGTCTCAAACTATGCTAACTGTTCCTTGGGGGTGGGAGGGCAAAGTCACTCCCTGACTCACCCCACATTAACCTGAAAACCAATGAGTTAAAGGACTATTCTACATCATCCTGCTGTTAGTACTTGGAATTTCAACCTCATCTGAGTTAACACCTTAGTTATAAATTGCATTTATAATTTGCAAAGTGCTTTTCACATTGAGTGCTATATTTAACTCTCCCAACAGCCCTCAGACACATTTGTTGATATTCTTCCTTTAAAGACATAGAGGCTGGCTCAGGGTTGTTAGGTGACAAACTCTTAAAGTGACAGGTGACAAAACACTTCAGGTGAGATTTCTGGGACACTCTCACCTTAGCCTGCAGTCCCACCTTCCTGTTGTTTAGTTTGTCTGATATGACTGTGTATTAGACTGTCTTATTAATTTCTCTTATGTTAGGGCTGAAAGAGATCTTAATGGTTTTTCTGGCCTGTCTATTTCATTTTAGAAAAGGGAAAACTTGATTGCAGAGAAATTAGGTTACTTCCCCAGGTAAGAGATGTGGCAAAATCAGGATTTAAACCCAATTCTCCAAACTTCCTAACCAGGGTCCTTTTCATTAAGTGCTGCTCAATCAATATTACAGGATACAAATAAATACATTTGGTGAGCATGTCTGTGTGTGTGTTGCAGGGAGTGCATTAGGGGAAGAGAGGATTGAGAGCAAAAGATATTCTCAGAATAATCAGAGAGCAATACCAGTGGGCCAGATACTCAGGAAAGAAACAGTATCAGTTTGAGAGAATTCCTCAAAAACTTCTCACTTGCTCAATGTTAATGTTATCAAACTAAAGGGGTCTGCTTGCCTGTGCGCATCAAAGTCTGATCTGACACAAACAAGAGCTTGCAGCAAGAATAATAAGGGTTTATTTTTAGGATGTGGCCCACACCCAGAGTCGTAGGAGAGATGGTGCTCAAAGGCTTGGCTCCCCCTGGCTTCCAGGGGATGGGTTATATGGGGGGAAAGCCATTAATCATGGTGACTAGGGGAGTTAGGGTATGGTCAGGGTAGTGACTGGTCATCACTAGGGTAGGGGGCCATTGATCAGTGCATCTGGTTCTGAGTCAACCATGGAATCGCTTTGTCTGGTTTCCCTGATTTTCTGGGATTGGAGCTAAAACACAACTGGGTACTAGATGTTATCTCTAGTGGAGCTCTGTCTCTGTGGTCAACAGACTCCAGGCCTTGTTCCTAAGATTATTTGATGCTGATCAGAACCTCATTGTCCTGAAGGCTTAATGATTAAGGGAGTGGTCCTGCAAGGAAGAAGGAGGTGAGTCTGGGTGTTGGATGAGGCCAATTTGAATTAAAAGGAAGAAAGAAAAAAGAAAGAAATGGAAGTGCGGGTATTGGCCAGGAAAGAAAGAAAGAAAGAAAGAAAGAAAGAAAGAAAGAAAGAAAGGAAGAAAGAAAATGTCATATCCTGTATAATAAAAGCACAGTATGCAAATTGTCCCTTTGACCAGGAGGTCGTCCGGGAGTTCGACCAGGGGACAGGGCTGGCCTGGAAGAAGGGAGGGAAGCCCTGGCCGGCAGCTAGCAGCCTCTAGGGACCCTACCAGTGCACAGATTTCATGTACTGAGCCTCTAGTTAAAGAAATGAAGTTTCTGTGTAGTTACACTAATATAACTGAAGTTACTAAGGGGAGAAGGTGGGAAGAAGGAGGGAGTGATGGGAGTCTGTGCAGAGTAAAAAACATGGCCAAAGCATGATAGTTGGCTGGGGTTAATATGGCTCTGTCTAGCCCGATTTGGCTGTAAGGATGCTCAACCTGGTTTATCTCCTAGAGGTCCTTCACTCCTGGCTTAGACATCTCATTCTCTGAGATGCTGTCTCTCACCACCCAACTAGTTGCTGGCTTAGTTGCTCCTTTATTTTCCCAGTGTTCCATTGCCACACTCGACTGGGAAGGGCCCTGGTGTTATTCAATTTTAGAACAGAAAGCATCAACTGTGAATGAACATAGAAGAGCAGCTCATTCAGCTAACAGATAAGCCCCTTGAGGACATCCAGTGACACCATTTGTTCTGGTTCAGTGCTTACCCAGTGACCACAGGCTCTTCAACGTGGACTCCTGAGTGTAGTTTCTGTTGATGGTGGAGTTAGATGGCAGCCCTTGAGTTCAGCTAAGAAAGAATTCAGAGCAAAGAACTCTGGCATAAGAAATTTATTTAGAAAGTCACAGGGGTAGAAGAACTGAGGCAGCTAGACTGTGTGGGCTAAGGAAACAAGTTACAGAGGCAAAAGAAGGGCCATTGGAACTTAGGAGAAAGAATGCAAGGGTACATGCTTTGAGGGAAAGACTGAGGAAAGAAAGGCTCAAGATACCAAGAGAACATGCACTGGGTCCCTCTTTTTTAAAAAATATATATTTTATTGATTTTTTACAGAGAGGAAGGGAGAGGGATAGAGTGTTAGAAACATCGATGAGAGAGAAACATCGATCAGCTGCTTCCTACACACCCCCCACTGGGGATGTGCCCGCAACCAAGGCACATGCCCTTGACCAGAATCAAACCTGGGACCCTTCAGTCTGCAGGCCGACGCTTTATCTACTGAGCCAAACCGGTTAGGGCTGGGTCTCTCTTTTTAATAGGTTTTAACTATTGTATATAAGCAGGGATTTTAGGGATGGCCTCAGGGGAGACTCTCAATAGAATATTCATCAGATTTCCAGGTGTATCCTTTCAGAGTTGTGGTCTTTATTGATTAGTTGGTCCAGGGCAGGGGGCCATTAGTCATTGCCTCTGGTCCTGATGTCAGCCATTGGGCCTGGTTTTGCTGCTATTCTGGGCCTGGAGCTGAAATACAACTGAAACCTAGATATTCTCTCTAGTTTGACCCAAACTGTTTCCCTGCTCAAGAGACTTGAAACTTTATTCCTGATTATTGGGTGTGGGTCAGAACCTCAGGACTTAGTATTTAAGAGAGTGGCCATGCAAGGGCATGGATAGTAGTTCTGAACCACATGACCAGTGATATCAAAGGTCAGGGGTGTCTAAGCTGCATGACCAGTGATATGCTACTGGTGCCATTGTAATAACCTGGTTATTATTTAACAGGAAAGTAGTGAAATAGGAGACTAGATAATATAGGTATGCCATTACACAGCTTTACTAATTTAAGACTCTCCAAGTCTGGCCCTTGCAGATTGATGGGGGAAGAAACTGGACAAAGCCCGTTGAGATGCATGCCCAGTAAAGTCTGAGTGATGTGGGAAGGTGCCTACCTGCCTGTCGGGCAATCACACCTGGGCATAGGTAATTGGCCAGGATGGGCGTGGCCACTGCAAACACTGGAAACCTGATTATAGAAACTTGTAGACAAAGGAGCCACTATCTCTTGGCTCCAGGGCTCCTGGCTCCCGTGCTCCTGTTGCAGTGTTGCAGATACGCTGCCAGGTGGCATGGGAGAATGAACAGCCGGGCACTCAGAGGATTCAGAAAGAACACCTTTATCTGCAGATGCACTAGTGCGGTGACTGAGGGGAGTCAGTCTCCAAAGCCTGAGCACCAAATGCATGGGGTGGGGGGGGGGGAGGAGGGGTTTCCTTTTATCCCCTTAGTTTCTTTGTCTCTCAAATATGGTCAAGGTTTCCAGACTTTTCTCGGGCTTTGCAGCCCCTGTGGGTTGGAATTAGGGAAGTGGGATTACACACAAAGGCCTGGCCTGGCTGGCACCAGCACTGCCAACCCCCTCCGGAGGTTGTGTATGGTTCATGGTTTATGGCAGTGGTTCTCAACCTTCCTAATGCCGAGACCCTTTAATACAGTTCCTCATGTTGTGGTGACCCCCAACCATAAAATTATTTTCGTTGCTACTTCGTAACTGTAATGTTGCTACTGTTATGGATCATAATGTAAATATCTGATATGCAGGATGTACTTAGGCGACCCCTGTGAAAGGGTCGTTCGACCCACAAAGGTGTCGTGACCCACAGGTTGAGAACCACTGGTTTATGGCCTCTGTAAAATGGAAGTATTCAGGGAAACAGGTTTTGCATGGCTAGCTAGGACACAAGCAGAAAGGGGGTTGGGGCTAGCAAGCACATGCATTGGAATGCAGGTTGTGGGGGCTCAGGCTGCCTTCCCAGTAGGGGCATGCTCCCCTGTGCCCACGTGGCTCAGGGCCATGTGGGGCTCCACACATGGACTAATGGTCTTTAATTAGCTTGGATGCTGAACTTCACCTGGCTGCAACATGGAACAGAGGCTCTGGACACTGGTTTTTTTTCTGGCTCTGCTCCAACCCACCTGAACCTTTCTCAGGACTGGCGTAAGGGGCAGGAGACTTTGGAACCCGAGAAATGTAACTCCACACCAATCTTCCACATCCCATCCTCCCATGGGGGGTTATGAAAATGCTTATTTCAGCGGCACCCCAAGAACCCAACAAACAAAGAAGGGCTCCCACGCGTGTCCTCTGGTAGCACCTGGGGGGTGAGGTCTCACCCTACAATACTTATTTTCTCAGTTTTGCCCATTGCTAGGCACCTGGAGCTTTGCGCCCTGATGCCCTCTGTACCTGGCCTATCAGTCCTAATCTCTTCATGTGAGTCTGCCTACCATATCAGTTTCCTCTATAGGACAGTGAGAGGCAGAATCACCAGTTCTGTGTAGCTCAGTTAGGTTCATTGCCCATGATAAGTTCATCAAGAGCAATTGGGTAATTGGCTATAACAGCCATTTAGAAGAGGACTGGAGGTGATGAAAAATGAAAAGTTCAACTAGTTTTATAAATTCCCAAAGGCCAATTCAGGGGCTTGAGACCAAAGTGCTTTTGTTGATAAAATTAGGGAGATCTTAAGGGGCCCAGGAAGTTTCAGTAAGACAAAAAGTTACAGTGGTAGTGCTTTCATCTGAGTTCTCCAGTTTTCAAAGTGCTTATGGCTGGGCTCTCCCAATATATCAAGCAGGATATTCCTGCCTTAGAATGAATATCAGATGGGGAAAAAAATGGTGGTGGGAGGAGGGAAGCTATTTAAGAAAAGACTAATTATTGTGCTTAAGAAGACAACCTTTCTAGTAAACCTCTCCTTATATTGTAGATGAGAAATTGTCAAATCCTATAAACTCCATGTGGGTGGTAAAGGTGCGGGATGCTTTGCTGGGCTGTACTGTCTGGAAATCCGAATGCTCTATGCTAATCGCACTCTTGTTATGCACAGTGATCCTTTGTTTCTGTGCTCCCAAAGTCTTTGCTATGCAAATCAAACCACAGGGGTACTTTAGCATGTAAATCACATAATCTCCCTCACGTGGGTTGAATTGATAGGATTTTAAACTCCTTGACTGTTGGGAGGTAATGAGCAGTACTTATTTAACTGGCATTATTGCACTGGGCACATCTCCTACACTGGGCTTTACTCAGTGGTGCACCCGTGCCAAGGGAGAGCTGTCAAGAGAAGGAGAGGGCCTCACACCTCAGAAACACTGATCCCCTTTGAGGAGGAAAGTGAGTCACTTCTTAGAAATTGCGCTGAGTTCTGTGTTCCCCTTGAGGGTGGGTTTTTCTTTGATCAATAAATAAATCTTCCTGGGAAAGGCTGTTTTCAGCCTGCTTCACAGGTAAAAGATCCAAAGAGTCTTACAGCGACATTTCAGGCTGCCGGGAGGGATTCCTGGCAGGGATGGGAGCCAAATTCATCCAAAGGCCGTGGAAGGCCCCGCTTTCACCAGCTGCTTGCTTCCGACCTGGTCCCTGGTTTGGGGCTAAGTCACTGCCAGCTTCCTTTCCAGTTAAACAGGGATAATGCTGGGGAGAGAGGGAGCTGTGACCCGATCCTGCTTGTAATGACAGCTGAGCTGCTTAGGCTAGATGTGCTGGCTTGTTCCAGGAATGAAGTGTGATTCCTTTAAGATGTGTGATCTCTTGAGCCAGCCTATCTTGTCTTGGAGTGTGTGGTACTGTTGGTGGCCAAATGGCACCAGGTGTTAGACTGGACCTTGGTCAGACTGGATCTTGGTTCAGCAAACTCAGTACTTGAGTTCTGGCTAAGAAAAAAATCAGAGTCAAGATTCAAAACATAAGAGAAAGTTTATTTAGAAAGTCACAGAGGTAGAAGGAGTGAGCTGTAGAAGAAATGGGCTCAGGAAACAAGTGACAGGCAAAAGAAGGGCCCTTGAAGCTTAGGAGAAAGAGAGAGGCAAGGAAAATGCATCTAGGGGAAGGGGGTGGAAAAAGGTTGGAGTGAAACAAAAATGTGGTGGTGGGGGTCAGGTCTGAGTTCGTTGTCTCCCAAAACCGAAGAATGGATTCAAGAATGGATAAAAACAGTTGTGGAGGCAAAATCTATTGAGGGATAGACAGACTTCCTGCTGCAGGGGGGAGCAGGAAGTGGCCCAAAGCGGGTTACTGCTCAAGCTTCTTTGGGGGTTGGTATGTGTTCTGCTGGCTTTTGATTGGCTCTTTCAAAGAATTCTGTGCCATATTCAATCATTTCAAAGCCAGGGAGGACCTGATTGAGGACTGTCAATTCAGGTTTGAGGTGATGACATCACTGTTTCCGCCTAGCTGGGTCTAATTCTAGGTCCTCTTGTTTGTCTTCTGTGATGCAGTCAGCAGACTGTATTCCCCTACTCCCCCACCCCGCTTCCCTGACTGCCTAGCCCTCGTTTTCTATCTCCTCAGGTGCATACTCAAGAGAGAATATTTATCTGGAGGACTCAGGAGGGAGTCCCAGTAGAATATTGGTCTCTACTGATTGGTCTGCTCCGGGGCAGGGGATCATTAATCATTGCATCTGGTCCTGAGGTCAGTCATGATGTCACTTGTCTGGTTTTGGCTGCTTTTTTCTGAGCCTGCAGCTGAAATAGAACTGAGGCCTAGATGTATTTGATGTGGGTCAGAGTCTTATTGTTCTGGGGGCTTAATGCTTAAGGGCTTTTCTCCCACACCTTTGTTTATTCCCCTTCTAAGGGGAGGTCTAACCCTCATGACTAGCGACCTGCCAGAGGAGAAAATATCCGGGGAGTATCCAAACCACATTACCAGTGATATGAAAAGTCAGGGGGTCTAAACTGTATGTCCCTGAGATGCTGGTGAAAGGAGTTTATAAGGGTGAAATAGGCAGGTTTAGGAAATTTTAGGAATTAAGGGGTTCATGGAAAAAGCATAGGTCTGCAGAGCTGCAAAAGGTACATTTCCATAAGAAAAGGGAGCTGGGAGTAGCAAAAGGTACACATTTACAGAATAAAGGGAAGGAAGCCCCTCATTCAAAGAGGGGGGAAGAAAGCCCAGGGAGAATAGGAGAGCAATAAGGGAGAAGAAGGAGGAAACCTCCCTTAGTTCACATGAGACTTGAGCTCAGGAGTTGCTATAGTGACCAAATCAAAGGGGGATAGTGACCAATCAGAGGGGATATTGAAGAACAAAAAACTGCAGCCTTTATAAGCCATGGAAAAAGGGACTTGGCAGGACTGTGTCCCCTCCCCACATGGGAGTCTGTGCTCGTTTCTCAATAAATGTCCACCTTTGCTATACCATCCTCCGTCCGTGGTTTCATTCTTTGACTCCAACTGACAAAGAGCCCGGGGAACCATCCTGTCCAGGGGAACACCGCGCATATCCTGTCCAAATTTCCCGTGTCACTAGCAGAGGAGAGGTCACCCTGGGGTGGGATCCTTGTTTTCTCAGTTTTGCCCCTTGCTAGGTACCTGGGCCTTTCTGTTCCGGTGACCTTCTGTACCTGGCCCACCGTGCTTGCTCTGCTTAGTCATGTCTAACTGCCTGCCACAGTGCTAGATTTATTTTTTAAGAACAATTTGATGAAAACAATCCTTTGGCCCTCCAATCCTTTGTGCTAGGCATGGTTAAAAGGCAGCTTTGACTTTTACTGGGCTGGTGCCCTCCCTATGTGTGTTTGAAGGGTTTGATGATTGTAACGTGCTCATTACAGCCATTACCTGTGTGGCAGTCTCCACCTGGGCACTGTTCCAAGACTCCTTTTGAGTGTGTACTTGGAACTCAATATACATTTTCCCATAGAAACAATGGCTGTAAGGCTTCTTGGATAATTGGCAAAAAATTGATTGGATCTGAATGTAGCTGAAATACTGTGCATTTGAAATTAAAAACAAGCAAGAGAAATTAGAAGCATGTATTAGAAATTCACTTAAAAAAAGCACACAATATAGTTAAACCTACCAAAGCACTCCAAAACTTAAATCCATAAGACCCTGGCCTTAGTTGCCTGCCTCAGTCTGACACCTGGAGAAACAGAAGAGAAGTCCCCTTGGAGAATTCATACCAGAATTTAGGAGAGAGGAGGAATGAAAGGGGGGGCCGGTGCTGACCAAATAGGAGACTGGAGAAAAGGTGGTCAAATAACCCTAAGGCAGACTCTCTCCATTTTGGGGGCTGCTCTTCACATAGTTGGGTGAGAGAGTGTGGTGGATGCTGTGGGGCACCATCCACATCCCCTTTTCAGTTTGAGGCACCCTACCCCAGATTTTGGGAGTGTTGCTACTGAGGGCTCCAAACGGAGCCCCTTACCAGGAATTGCCATCTGCCTATGGGAGCTGCCTTAATCAAGGTCATAACTGTCTCCTGAACCATCTGTCACCTAATAACCTGTCAATCTGGGAATATAAAGCCCTGGTCCCTCTGCCTTAATTTAGGGCAACTCTGAAGGACCATAGTAGCTTCAGAGTTGCCTGTAGGGTCCGCCTGTGTGACTACATCCCAGTTGCACTTTTTCCTCTAGCCCAAATCTGTTTCCTTCACTTTCTTGCACACATTGGTCCTAACTGCTATCCCCAATAAAACTGCACACAAATCTCTGCCTCAGAGTCTTTTTCCAGTGAACACGACTTAAGACAGACAAACAGACAGGTAAAAGTAGGAATACTGTGGTGATCAGTAGCTCTGACTATTAATGGTGGTGGAGGGGTAGACAGCTGATCTAGAGGAAGAGGAGTGGCTAGCAGAAAGAATACCGCTCTAGAGGTGATAATAACCGTTTTGGTGGATAGGCATTTAATATTATTTCTATATAAAGTGGATCCAATGACATGGCTAAAGCCACCGAAGGAGTCCAATCTTTACACAAATAATGGTAAAGAATTCAAGCAATCTGGTCGGTTAGGCCTATGCTACCTGATCTTCCTTTGAAGTTGCAGCTCGGTTGAATGACATGACTCTGTCTCTGAAACAATTTGAAAGTCTCCTTGTTTTCTTGCAAAGACTCTCTTGTTGAGTTCCAAGACTGGCATTTATGAATAATCTTCTCAAAGATTGTTGATCACAGAAACACCGCTCCTCCAAATGACTTCTTGCTGCCAGCTGCAATCAGTAATGGCATAAGGTGGGGTGGGGTTTGCTCACCTTCAATCTGAGCTTGGGTTATGGTGTTACTCATTCTATAGGTGTGGTTCTTAGTTTTATCACACTGAGATTTTCCCTATGCACTAGATACACCAGTGCACATCAGTGTGTTAAAGAAATGAACAGAATGAAAAAGTATTTTAAAGATTTTGGAGAGCTAACCACCTTCCCCAAATGCTGAGACAGGTATGTCCAGCAGCAGTAGACTCCCAACAGTTGTGAGTTCAGAGTGTTGTGGGAGGACTTTGGAGGTGGAGCAAGGGTCCTGGGGTCAGAATGTAACGATATCCCATGCTTGGGTAGCTGGAAGGGCATACCTAAAATACTGGCTGTCAGGGTCCATCAACTCTTGTTTTCAACATCTGTTTTCCTGAACACCAGATGTGGTGCAGAGATATTACAGGAGTTCAAAAGCAATCTGAAGGCCTCCCCCCGCTCCCCCCCCAGCCCCCCGACACACACACCGCTTCCCCAAAGGAGAATTTAACCTGACATGCTCTGTAGACCCCTGAACAATCTATCATTTCATGTTCTGGAGTCTAGCTATTGTTTTCCAGAAGGATGAAAAATGTAAAACTGCTGCAGTGATTCTCATCCAAGGATCAGCCGCTTGCAGGAGGTGCAAGAGTGTACAGAATAGTTCTGGAGGCCAGAGCGATTGGCTTAAACTTGATCTTTATAAATCCAGCACCCTGTTAGCTGGTCTGTTGATTCAAGGGCTGAGCTTTAGGAGGCAACCTGAATATAAACCTGAATTTTAGGGCAGAGCTACATGGATCACTTTAGAAAAATGCTTTCTTACGGTGTCAGTTATAAATCATTTTAAAAAACACCAAAAACCAAAAAAGCACTCTGATCTGGAATCAGGTACATTGTTGTAGTAAGATGAGGATCATGATATCCTCAGAAAAATCCTAAGCCTATTATTCATTAAACAAATGTCACTGAGGGCCAACCAGGTGGTGCCGAGAAAATGTTTGAAAAGCTGCAACAGTGGAAATTTCCTTCCAGATAGTTTTAACAAATAACTTAGCTTTTACTATCCTGGGAACATTGCAACATTTTTCATGGATCCCAGGGTAAAATCCAAATCCTTGTATAGGTTTATGAAAAACCTATTGTAACTCTGCCCCTAATAATCTTTTCAGGTACTGCGCCCTCACACTCCCTGACCCACTCAGTGTGAAAGCCTCTAGTTCTTTTTCACATCTGCTCTTCTCTTTGCCTGGGAAACAGTTTCCACTCAGCACCTTCCCTGGGCCCTCTACTAACTCTCCTTTTGACTCTTATTCTTTGGATATAATATTACATTTTATTTTCTCTTTGGAGGACTTCTATGAACCTAAGATTGGAGTGGGTGCTCCTATTAGCCTTCTAAGGCTGCCGTAATGAAATACCACAGACTCGGTGGCTTAAAGAACAGAAATGTATTTTCTCACAGTTCTGGAGCCTGGAAGTTCAGTACCAAAGTTGTTGCTGTGTCCTCACAGCAGAGAGAGAGAGAGAGTTCTCTCCAGGCATGTCTCTTCAAATGAGGACACTGACCCTATTGGATTAAGGCCCCACCCTTATCAGCTCATTTAACTTCTATTACTTTCATGAAGGCCCTATCTCTAAATACAGTCACATTAGAGGCTGGGGTTGCACATATGAATTTTGGGGGAGATACAGACATTCAGTCCCTAATAGCCATTATCATTTGCACCGGAGCCCCCCTCACATTGCAGCTTGTGGAAATGTTCTTCAGGGGTGCCGATTACCTAGACTCCAGTGTGAGTGGTAGCTTCTAAGATCTTTCATCCTACTGTAGGGGTCCTCAAACTTTTTAAACAGGGGGCCAGTTCACTGTCCCTCAGACCGTTGGAGGGCCAGACTATAGTTTTAAAAAAAAAAACTATGAACAAATTCCTATGCACACTGCACATATCTTATTTTGAAGTAAAAAAACCAAAACGGGAACAAATACAATATTTGTATTTGCATGTGACCCACGGACCGTAGTTTGAGGACCCCTGTCGTACTGCATTGCAATTGGTTATTTATTTGTTTTTTATCCTTCACTAGAACATCAGCTTCATGAAGGCAGATTCATGGTTATATTTTTTTATTGCTATCTACTCAATACTGACCACGGTGTTTTATAAACATGGACACTCAATGAAACTTTATGAATAAATGACTTTAACCTTAAAACACAGCTGGATCATGCCCTAACCAGTTTGGCTCAGTGGATAGAGCATCGGTCTGCGGACTGAAGGGTCCCAGGTTCGATTCCGGTCAAGGGCATGTGCCTTGGTTGCGGGCACATCCCCAGTAGGAGGTGTGCAGGAGGCAGCTAATCGATGTTTCTCTCTCATCGATGTTTCTAACTCTCTATCTCTCTCCCTTCTTCTCTGTAAGAAAAATCAATAAAAAATATTTTTTAAAAATTAATAAAAAAACACACACAGCTGGATCAAACCTGTTTATTACATTTGTTCTATTCACTTGAGGACGGTTTCTTTGGTTGGCTCATGGGTTCTGGTGCAAAGCTCCATTAGCTATTTCTTCCTGTCTTACTGGTTTTCTCAAATGGATGTCTTCATCAATTGCACTTTTTCAAGAATATACTTTAACTATCGTCTTTCTGACATGTGATTTCCTTCCCAATGTTATCGTTTTGTACCAGTCTACTTTTTCCGTCTGTGCCTCACAGGTTCTGATTACGTTGATCCATTCAAATATTTTTGTGAAAGTATTTATAGGTAGAAACACACACAGAGAGGTTTAGACTTTCTTAAAGCCATTGATACAAAGCAGAGCTAAAGCTAGAAGCGGGAAGAGAGTTTTGAGCATTGCAGTTTAGAGGTGTTCCCAACCCTTCAGGGAGATTTCCAGGCCTATTTCTCTACGGTACACCAAGGGGTAGGCTGAGTAGTGTAGGAAGCAGGGAACAGGGAGAGCAGTGTTGTGTCCTGGGAAGACCACTGAGCTGACTGGGGAGGGGGCGGTATTTGAATAATCACTGCACACGAAACACCAAACTGGGTGAAGTGTAGCTACAAAAAAGCATAAACCAAGATTCATGGACATTATAACCATTTGGAAGATATACATTTATAGGAAGTTAATCCTCAGTACAAGATAGAATGTGGGAAGATTGAATGATTATCCAGAGAGTGCATGTTAGGAATTAAGAGGAAGAAGGTCGTTCTGGACAAGGGTAGTCCAGGAAAGAGTCATGTGGCAGGAGGGGATAGAACTTTTCCTAAAAGGATGGCTTTTGATAGGTTGACTTCTAAATATCTTTTAAATTCATCCTTTCTATTCAAGGCCACAGACATAGGTCATGTGGTCCTAATTTCTTAAATGTTCTTTCTTTAATTATACAACAATTCTTACTTTAAAAAATTCCAACAGAATGTGTATATATTAAAGTGTGAAATGACACAGGCCCATAAATAATAAAAAATTAAAAAAAAATAAAAGATCAGATTATGCAAATTATTTTGCAACTTGGTTTATCCATAAAAAATATTTCTCTAAGGCTTTTTTATTCTGGATATACAGCTCATTTTTTTTTGTCTTCCCTTCTTGTTTAGACTTTGGAAAAAGACTACATTCTACTGACTTCTAGTCTTTTCCAGTACATCTTCTTTACCCTTACTACCAGCATATTTTTCTAAAATGTATATACAATTATGCTGCTTCTTTTCTTAAAGTCTTTCATTGGCACCTGTATCAGCTACAAATCTTTTGGTTGAAAGTAAAAGGAAGCAAAACTCAAACTGGCTTAAATAATAAAGAGAAGTTAATGGGTTCACATCACTGAAGGTTCCGAAGGAGGTGGACTTCAGAAAAGGCTGGACCCAGGGCATCAACATGGTCGTCGGAGCCTAGTTTCCTCCTGTTCCCCCCTCCTGCTGGCCAGGCTGTTGGCCTTCTCCCTCTTAGCCACAGTGCATCCTGCACCGTCATGTCAGCATTGTCAGTAACATGTTCCAGTTTTATTCTGTTTGGAAAATCCCTAGAACTACCCCCATGGAAGTAGGGGCTGTTGGGAAGTGGAGAAGGTATGCTAACACAGCAACCACATATTTACACTAAAGCGCTTTGTTGTTTTGAGCATAAAGTACAAATTACTTGGCATGGTTTACAAAGCCCCTCACCATATGGTCTCTTTTTTCAGTTTTATTTTTCTGTTATATACACATATCATCTACTATGGCAAGGATGATCTTACAATTCAGTTTTCATTTCATATAATCGCATGCCCCTTTTATGTTTTCTGGGATGACCTAGATTAAATATCAACTCCATGAAGAATTTATGAACCATTTTCTGCTACCACTAAGATTGCTGTGTATGGCTTCTCAGGTGGTACATTACATACTTTGGGGGTATCATCACTCACACATACTGTGACATGAATGTTGTCCCCTAGATTGTGCAGTGTGAATCCTTCACAACTGTGCCTGGTGGCCCTAGATTTCTTTCCTCAATACCACACTACATTCTAATGCTTTATTTAAATGTCTGCCATCCTTCAGGTCTGTGAGCTTCTTGAGGGCTGGCACTGTCCTATATAATAAAAGCCTAATATGCTAAGTATCCAGTTGACAGGTCAGTCGTTCAACCAATCAAAGCATAATATGCTAATGATATGCTAAAGTTGCTCAACCACTTGCTATGACATGCACTGACCACCAGGGGGCAGACACTCCGACCAGTAGGTTAGCTTGCTGCTGGGGTCTGGCTGATTGGGACTGAGTGAGACAGACTGGACATGCTCTGGAGCCCTCCCGTCATCTCTCTCTGGCTGGCCAAACTCCCGTGTCCCTCCCCAGCTTCAATGGTGCACTGGTGAGGTCCCTCGGCCTGGCTTATGCCCTCTCACAATCTGGGACCCCTCAGGGGATGTCGGAGAGCTGGTTTTGGCCCGTTCCCGCAGGCCAGGCTGAGGGGCCCCACTGGTGCATGAATTCGGACACTGGGCCTCTAGCCTATATAATAAAAGCCTAAGCGACCGTTACAGTGGAACAATTGGAACAATGGGTTGCTATCATGTGCACTGACCACTAGGGGGCAGACGCTAAATGCAGGAGCTTCCCCCTGGTGGTCAATGTGCTCCCACAGGGGGAGTGCTGCTCAGCCAGAAGATGGCTCATGGCTGGCGAGCACAGCTGCCATGGCAGGAGTCTCTCCTGACTCTGCAGCAGCAGGCGCAGCAGGCCGGAATGAGTGTGAGTGGTTCCCGGCCCCGATTCAGGCTCCTTCCTGGCCTCCTGCTGCTTGGCACACTGCTATATCCCCTGAGGGGTCCCAGACTGTGAGAGGGCGCAGGCCAGGCTGAAGGACATCCCCTCCAGTGCACGAATTCATGCACCGGGCCTCTAGTATTTTAATAGAACACTTATGTTACCTGACTCCTCTAGATCTGTATCTTTCTTATCAACTGCTAAAACCATAAATATTTGTGAATGAATAGCTATCATTTTTTAAGTGTTATTTCTTATAATTTGTTTAACTATCAAATTATTCTTAAGAGGTTGATATCATTTACCTTATTTCCCAGCTGAGGAAACTGAGGCTTAGAGAAATTTTGTCATTTGTTCAGGGTCACACAGCTAGTAAGTGACAGAACTGAGTCTCTCTCTGACTTTGTCTCTCACTCTCTGTCCAAGCTTTTTAGTTCTGATAAACAGTGGACGTAAAGTTTCAGCACTGAAAATGATCATATCTTGTTCAGTTGCTTGACTACATAATGCAAAGATTAACCACACAATTTACTTCACAGAGTTCCCAGGATTAAGTGCGATTATGTTTGTGACTATGCTTTGAAGCACAGAGGTATATAGCACCATGCAAATAGAAGAGATTATTTTATAATGATAGCTTGGTATTAATAGCTTCCAACTTCATAATTAGCTTAGGATGCCTTTTTTGAAGAGATACATGTTTTAATATTTTTATGGATGCCAAACTGGAATCTTGAAATATATTTGTAAATCTTAAAATATATTTGTAAATATATTTGCAAATTAGTGCTCTGGCCCCAAAGGGAAGCCAGGTGGCTTCATTTTATGGATCATGTACAGGACCAAGACCACTCAGCCTCGCAAGAAGTTTCCCTTTTGCTGTTAGTTCTAATTAGCAGAATTCAAACTCCAGTGGCGATAATGCACAATTCTTCAGCTACATATAGATTCTGCCTCTATAAAAAGAAAAAGAAATCTATAAATGTAATCATCTCTACCTTGTCAGCTAATGTAACACAGTAGTAACTCTAGAACAGTTTTTTTTAGGTGCTTTGTACGATTTATTCCTCCTGGCATGCATCGGGGATATGAGCAGCATTTTGTTTCAATAGAGCTTTTTTTTTTGTAGCTTTTAACCAGTTACAAAGGGTATCTATCTATACCTGGACAGAATCCTACAATAGAAATGAAATAGGCTTTTAAGCCTAGAAAGAAACGAATATAGAAGGCCAGTGGCAAATTGTCATTTCGTCATTTTATGGGGCAAAAATTATATATCTGGGAAAAAGGTTTTTTTAAAGTATATGATTTAGGACTGTCTAAAGGTGTTTTGTTAGGTCAATCGTGTATCAGCAATTGAAAAGGAAGCACCTATAGCTGTTTAAATGCTCCGCAGAAAAGGTGAGCCGCATCTAGTGTAAATTATACTTCCCACTCCCTGATCGGGGAGAAAGGCTTTCTGTCTCTCTCTTCAGTATTTAAAATCTGAAATAATACAGACCCGACTGCCCAGGGGTCTGCCTCTTGCCCTGGTGCTCTGTCATCACAACGGAGACGGGCAGGTTGGAAGCTGCAGCTCCTCACCCCGCGTTATTCAGGAGAGCCAGAGGCAGCGCTGTCTCTGTTTTTCCCAGAGTTTGGCAGGAACTACACTCCCCTTGAGTTTCTGCCAAAGCACGTCACTAAATAAGGAGGTAAAGTAAGGATACGATCTAACTGCTTCTTTCCAAGCAAGCTTGGGATCTAGACGGTCTCACCGCTATTTTTAAAGTAGGAGGCAGATTTTATTTGTTTGGGCGCACACTCCGGGAAATGAATAAGTGAAGTATCAGCTGACATGTTCGGTAGACTGAAAACAGGTCCCAGGACACGATTTCTTTTTTATTTACCAGCCAGATGTACTTGTTTCAGGTCTCCTCAGACTCCTCAATTGGGAGAATCAGAGATAGGAATAGCTAGCAGGCACAGGTCTCTTTTAGTTTGTTTGGGGGTTAGCTCTCAAACTTATTTTGAAAAATTGTAAACCTACAGAATAGTTGAGAGAGTAATATGAATATTTTGCACAGTTGCTTTCTCTCTTTCTTTGAAAGGAAGTTTCATATAGGATCCTAAGAGTTCATCTCTACATACTTCAGCATATATCTTCTAAGAACATGATCATATCCACAGACCTTAACATGGATGCAGTAATATATTGTAACATACAGTGCACATGCAAATTCTCCCGAATTGTCCCAATAATGTCCTTTTAGCTATTCTTCTCGTTGAATTTGAAATCCAAAGAAGAATTGCATATCATATTTAGTTACCTTGTCTCTTTCATCTCTACTCACCTAGAACAGCCCCATCCTGCCTATTTTGTTAATTGAAGCATGAGTATTTTTTAAGATTGAAGGACAGGTACCCTAGAGAAAGTCCCACACTTTTCATTTTCCTGATAAGCTCCCACCAAGTGTGTGGTCAGACTACTGTATGCAAAACCTTCTTCTTTTCTGTGTGGTTATATCATCCAATTGATACGTGGTTAGGTTCATTTGTTTCTATTTGTATTCAATTTTAGAGTTTGATTTTGGTAAATCCCTTTTAATTTAAATTTTGAATATATAAGACATTTACATTGCTCAAAATGCAAAACAACATGAAAAATTTTTACTCTGAGAACTCTTGTTTTTATTTCTTTCTCCCAATTCCCATCCACTCCTTATGGGTAACCACTTTCATTAGTTTCTGGTTTATTATCATATATTTCATTTTGCAAATAAGTTACTAATAAATGTATATGTGTATGGGTATATAATCTTTGTATATACTCTATGTACATGTATGTGTATCTATATATGTGTAAATAGATATATATGTATTTCTGATAAAGGTTTTATATATGTATAATATTATATTGCATTTTTTAACTTAGTATATATCATAGAAAATCCTTCATATCAATTTATGAACCTGCTTTTTTAAAAATATATTTTTATTGTTGATAGTATCACAGATATCTCCCAGCCCTTACCCACCCCTTTGTCCCTCTCTTCCCAGGCCCTTCTTACCCCCAGGACTTCATTACCCTATTACCCCTGTTCATGGGCTATACATATCCTATATAATAAAAGGCTAATATGCAAATAGATCAAACAGTGGAACAGCTGAACAAACAGTTGCTATGACATGTGATGACCACCAGGGGGCACGTGCGGAAACATGGCAGGCATCAGCAGCAGATGGCAGAGCGTGGAAAATGGCGGGCGTCAGTCATGGGGATGGTGGAGCAGGTGAGTGGGGGCACCAGACCAAGGTGGAATGCTGGTCGCTGTCATTGGGGCTCTAACCTCTGGTGGTTACTGAAAATTCTTTTCTCCCTCACACCTTGGTCCTGCCCTGAGCTCACACCTGCTGCTGGCGCTGGAGTCATAGCTCACACCCGCTATTGGCACCCAGCCCTGATTGCTCAGCATTGTCAGCAGGTGCAAGCGGCAGCTGGGGGCCCTGATCACCCCTCAGGGCTTCTCCACCTCCCCCTCTTATGGCCCTGCTAGCACCCACAGCTGGTGCCGGCCCTGCTTGCACCCACAGCTGGCGCCAGAACTGCCACTTGCACTTGCTGCCAGTGCCTAGCTCTGGCCCCACTTGCATCTGCTGCTGATGCTGGTCCCAATTGCTCCACACCATCAGGGGGTGTGAATGAGGCCGGCGCTGTCAGCATGTGGGAGCAGTGGTGGTGGGAGCAGGGTTGTCAGCAGACAGGGGATCGGACCGGGGCCGCAGCAGGAGGGGTGGGCGGGGGTGCAGAGGATGGGCTGAGACCCATCCCTGTGTCCACTGCAGCCTCTTGGCCCACAGTTCCTTTCAAAGTGCATGAATTTGTGCACTGGACCCCTAGTAAGTATATAAGTTCTTTGGTTTACCTCTTCTCATCCTCCCAATCCCATGTTGAGATATGTCAGTCTATCCCATGCCTCCATGCATTGGGTCTTATTTTGTATGGAGATACTTGTCATTCTTTTCATGATAGTACAATGCTGGGCCAAAAGGTAAATGAAAAGGTAATTTTGTTCACCCTCCATAGAGTTGTATCATTCTCACCTCCACACATCATATGTGAACATATCTGGCATAGATATGAACACTTTGCATTATCTCACTGAATTCTCACAACAACCTTTTCAGGAAGATACCTTTATTACCCCCATTTTATACTGAAGAGGACAAGACTCAGAGATCTTGACAAACGTTTCCAGGGTCACACAGCTAATAAATGGCACAGCCAGGATTGAACCCAGACTCATGCAAGTCACCACCTCACTGTACCACGAGTTACCAGCATTAAGCTACGTGAATCTTATTTTGCCATCCTGATAAGATTAATGGGAAATCATTTGTTTGTAGAAATGATGTTCTTATAATGTATCAAGGAATACTGGGGAGTCAAGAGAGCTTACAGTCTCGGGGATGTTGATGGAGTGAGTGAACCATCTTCATATGCAGCCTCTTTTTTTTTTTTTTTTAAATTAAATTTTTATTGTTCAGATTACATTTGTTCCTCTTCCCCCACCCCCCATAACTCCCCTCCTTCCAGTTCCCGCCCCACCCTCCGCCCTCACTCCCCACCCACTGTCCTCATCCATAGGTGCACGATTTTTGTCCAGTCTCTTCCCGAATCTCCCATTCCCCTTTCCCCCCCAAGAATAGTCAGTCCATTCCCTTTCTATGTCCCTGATTCATTATAATCACCAGTTCATTCTGTACATCAGATTATTTATTCACTTGATTCTTAGATTCACTTGTTGATAGATGCATGTTTGTTGTTCACAATTTGTATCTTTACCTTTTTCTTCTTTCTCTTCTTAAAGGATACCTTTCAGTCTTTCGTGTAATACTGGTTTAGTGGTGATGAACTCCTTTAGCTTTTCCTTATCTGTGAAGCTCTTTATCTGACCTTCAATTCTGAATGATAGCTTTGCTGGATAAAGTAATCTTGGTTGTAGGTTCTTGGTATTCAGCACTTTGAATATTTCTTGCCATTCCTTTCTGGCCTGCAAAGTTTCTGTTGAGAAATCAGCTGACAGTCGTATGGGTATTCCCTTGTAGGTAATTGAGTCTCTTTCTCTTGCTGCTTTTAAGATTCTCTCTTTGTCTTTTGCTCTTGGCATTTTAATTATGATATGTCTTGGTGTGGTCCTCTTTGGATTCCTTTTATTTGGGGTTCTCTGCGCTTCTTGGACCTGTAAGTCCATTTCTTTCACCAGGTCAGGGAAGTTTTCTGCCATTATTTCTTGAAATAGGTTTTCAATACCTTGCTGTCTCTCATCTTCTGGCACCCCTATTATTCTGATATTAGTGCGCTTGAAGCTGTCCCAGAGGCTCCTTACACTATCTTCACACTTTCGGATTCTTTTTTCATTTTGCTTTTCCAGTTGGGTGTTTTTTGTCAAATCTTTGGTTTGATTCTTGTGCTCCTCTGGTCTGCTATTGGGTATAATATTCTTTATTCAGTCCGTGTATGCTTACTTTCTAATTTCTTTATCGTAGCATCGAGGGTCTCATTAGTTTTCGTGAGGCTCTGCTCAAGTTTATAGCAAGCCCTCAAAATTGCGATTTTTAGCTCCATATCCTCCATTTCTGTCATGTTTTTTTGTCTCCGCATCTTTTATGCTTTCTTGGTGCACCCCCTTGTGGTCTTTGTGCGCAGTTTTGTTCTAGCCAAGCCTTAATTGTTGTAGTTAACACCAGAGGGATTTGACCACCAGGCTGACTGGCTGTAGGAATCAGCTGTGTGGAAAACGTCTGTCCTCTGGGGAGGCGCTAATCCAGCCTTTGCCTGAGGCGATCGGCAAATGGCTCTGCGCAGGGCTTGGGCGGGGCGGGCTCAACAGGGCGGGGGGAGGGAGCAGCTATGGCTGCTCTCAGTCCATCCCCAGGGGCTCTGCCTCTCTGTCCCAGCAACCGCTGCAAACCTCGGAGGGACCGTAGCCAGACAGTCCCGCCTCTCCCGTTTGAGTCTGGGTCCCTAGAGACTCTCCCGGATCTGTAGCCCGGAGTCTGAGACTCCCTCCTGATTGAAAACGACAACCGCGCCCTCAGCCACCAGCCCGCTTTGCGCGCGCACCACCGCACCACCGTACCTTTAAATTTTCCACACTGTGCCTCCTCTGAGCCTCGTAATGCTGTTGTTTTTCCTTCTAGTTGAAGAGTCTCTCCTCAGCCAGCCTTCCTGTGGTTCTGGTTGATGTCCGTTCCGTCTTTTAGTTGTATTTTTGAAGTGGTTGTTTACGGCGGCAGTCTCCGGTGTTTACCTATGCCGCCATCTTCGATTCCCCGGCCTGCAGCCTCTTTCTTAAGGAGGTCAGTGTCCAATCACAGTTCTGAGGTCTGAGTCAAAGATTCTGATTTGGTGAGTGCAGCAGTGATACAAATAACCTCTGAAAGGTGAGGTGTTTTAGGCAGGCTGCAGTCCTGCAGCGACCAGGACAACAGACCAAGGTCCTGGAGAACTCTAAGGACCAGACTTAGTCAGGATGGGGGAGAAAGCATTTGCCCAAGGACTCATCCTCTGGCAGACAACAGCAAGTAAATATATAATGTCAGATACAGACAGATGCTATGTTCCAGGGCAATGAAGTAGAGAGTAGTTAGGGTGTTTAGAGAAGACCTCTCTGAGGAGGTGGTGTTTGCGGTGAGACATTGATGAGGAGAAAGAGCTGGCCATTCAAAGAGTTGGGGGAACACCTTTCTGGCAGAGGGAACAGCAAATTCAAGGGCTCTGAGAAATGAGGCTTGCAAGTCATGTAACCTAAAGATTGGTATGGCTGGGCTGGAATATTAAATAGAAGGAGTACTAATTGATGGGAATGGGGGAACAGGGGACAGATTGGAAAGAACCTTGTTGATCCGGGTAAAAGAGTTTAGGCTTTATTCGAAGTGCAGCTGGACATGCTTGGTACCAATGGACTTCTGGAATGAGTTGCATTGTAGTCATCAGAGAATGTATTTAAATTCAATTGAAGGAGTTGTAAACAGAAGTAGATGCTATTGTTTACCATATATTTATTCATTTTTCAGGGAGAGTTATTTTTCTTAGGGCAGCCTAGAAAATGAGGCTGAACATGAAGTCTGGCCAGCAAGAGTTAAGGACATTTATACAAAAATAAATACATTGCTACTTACATTTACCGCCTCCAGATGATTCATCAATAGAAGCATGTTCTTCATATTCAAGTATGAATAAACTACTTGTTTCAGTGACATATGAAGAGCAACATTTTTTATTTCATTTCATGGAAAGGAATAAGAATTTAAAAATATCTTGAAAGGTGTCACATATAAAGCTCAGAGTGTGTGCCACTAATGAATCTAAAGAGGCAGTACTACCCTCCCACCTTCATCAAATCTTCATTATGTGTGTGAAATCAGATAACAGAAACTTTCTTTTGATTATATCTCTCCTTTTCACTCTGTATTTTTATAGATTTCTGAAATCAGAGAAGTTTGTAACATTAAGTAAGAAATCAATCCAAGTTAAAGACATAAATCCTTGTGAAATGAAGAGAGTGACAAAGTTGAAATATGCTACATCCTAATCATGAAACAGCTGAATAGAGTAAATGGCAAGAGCTTAACCGAGAAGAAACATTGAAAAGAAATGAATGCCAGTAAATATGTTTAAAAAGTCATGACAGACACATCAAAAATAAGGATGATTTAGTTCCAAGTCAACTTATAAGAAAAACCTAAACATAATATTTAACATTAAAGCAAAATTATAATTAGCCAAATAAAAAGTCAATAGGAACACTAGAAATATGTAAAAATGTTTACACATCATAAATTGTTTTTCTTAGGTTGATTTATAAAACATGTAAGTGATCCAGGCATTTAAAAATATCTAGGTATTTAAAATGTCTATGTAGATTAAAAATGCAGACATTTGATTGAACTTTCCATTTTTAGCTGGGTATTTAGAATCATATAGAAATAGCATGAACCATCTCTTTAAATTCTATAAATTAGGCATAGATAATTTTCCTAGTAGGTGACATATCTATAATGGTAAAAGCATAATATGCTAATTAGACCAGACGTTCTTCCAGATGTCCTTCCTTCCAGACAAAGCCACAATGGGTGGGGACCAAGGCAGAGGCAGCAGAGGCCCCCAGCCATGGCGGTGGCAGGTGGGGGCTGTGGCCAAGGCCCTTGCACAAATTTTGTGCATCGGGCCTCTAGTAATGTAATAAAATTAGAAGAGTGACCATACAATCAACTAATGTTTATAGTTGTTTGATTAGGGAATATAGCCATCATAGATTTATGAAGTAAGCATATTAAAAAAAGTGTTTTGTGGTAATCTATCTGGTGAATATGTGTGGTTGATGGAAATGCCAATTGAGACAGAGAAAGTATTCAAACTCCTGTAATGTAGGTAAGGGATAAAACTTACTGTGGTTAACTGAATTTTTTTGGGGGGAGGAGAGGGGTGATCACTAAATATCAATATCTGTAGGTATTTTATTCAGGTACCAAAATTCAAATTTACAGAAAAATTTTAAGAATAGGGCAATCTACCTAATTTTTCCCCCTGTACAATCTGAGAGTAATTGGCTGACATGATACTTTTCTATATATAACAACATTGTATTCATCACAATCAGGAAATTAACATTTCTACCATTTAATCCTCAAACCCCAGTTAAGTGTTCCCATAAATGTCCATTATAGGAAGAATCCAGGCCAGAATCATGTGTTGCTTTTTGTTGTCTTATCTTTTAGTCTCCTTCAGTCTAAGAAAGCTCCTCAGTTCTTCCTCAACTTTTATGATCTTAACATTTTTGAATGTCAGTTATTTTGTAGAATTTTCTTCAATTTTGTGTTTTACTGATGCTTCCCCAGGATTATTTCAATGTTAGGAATCTTCAGCAGGAATAGCACAGTGGTTAATCTTCTTGTTGCATCCTATCAGGTGGTGCCTCACAGTTTGGTGTGTTCCATTATTAGTGATACTAAGTTTGGTCAGTTGAGTAAGTTTGTGTCTGCCAGGTTTCTTCACAGTAAAGTTACTTTTCCCCCCTTTGTAATTAAGAAGTATTTTGTGGGGGAGGTATTTCAATATTTTGTAAATATATTGTTTTTCATTAATTTCTATTTTGTTCAATGTTTATAATTTGTTACTATATTTTTTCTTTTGATGCTTTAGCTGTTCCAAATTTGATCTGTAGGAGCCCTTTAAAGATATTCTTTGCATCCTTTTAATACCCCCCTCACCCCATCATTCCTTGAACACTTTTTTCATCCTGGCTCATCTTGAAGTTTCCCAGCCTTGACTCTGGAATCAGCTCTGGTTCCTTTTAGCAACAAATACTATCTAGAGACCATGCTCTACATGCTAGATATGTGCTATTCAACTTCCAACATGTCATTCTAGGCCTTCAAACCTCACATCCTCAACTTGTCTCATCCTACTTAGTTTCTGCTACCCTATGTACTGCTGCTTTGCCTCCCCTCATTCCCCATGCAAAGCTACCTCTCTGGTTTGGTCCCAGATACTAGCACGAAGTCATTTCTTCAAGAAGGGGAGAGAGTAGGAAGACCTAAGGCCCATATACTAAAGGAAACCCTCAGAGAAATGGATAAACTTTTTCAAGTTGGAGTGAGAAGGCAGAACTTCTGTTGAGCTCCACAATTACTTCAACGCAAAGAACATTCTCCTATATAACAAAAGGCTAATATGAAAATTGTCCCTTCTACCAGGAGTTCAACTGGGAGTTCAACCAGGAGTTTGACCAAGGGGTGAGGTCAGCCAGCCAACCACCTGCAGCCCCTCTTCCCAACCAGCCCTGCACCCAATCGCGCCCCCGCCCCCGGCCCTGCACCCAATCGCGCCCCCCCCCCCCCCCCCCCGCTCCCAATCAGGGGTGGGGCTGGCTGGCCAACCACCCATGGCCCCTACCCTCGGCTGGCCTGGCCCAATCGACCCCGATTAGGGTGGGATGATTGAGGCCTGCCGGGTAGGGGGAGGGACGGGGCGTGGGAGGTTGGCTGCCAGCCACAAGGAGGGAGCCAGCCCTCTGCCCCCCTGGAAAAGGGGCCATGTCTGCCGCCACCCACCCCCAGTTCCCCATCCCAGCCTGGGGCCCGGCCCAGATTGGGTGGGAAGTTGGCCAGCCGGGGGAGGTTGGCTGTGGGAGCGCACTGACAAGCAGGGGGCAGCTCCTGTGTTGAGCATCTGCCCGCTGGTGGTCAGTGCACATCATAGCGACTGGTCGTTCTGGTCGTCCTCTCATAATGGTTATATATATATATATATATATCTCCTATCTAATAAAGAGGGAATTTGCTAATTTACTGCCATGCCCTCAAAGATGGTGGTGCCCACAGCCACAAGATGGCGGTGCCCAGTCCCCTCAGCCCCCCAGCTACCCAGGGCCTGCCCGAGGCGCAGGCAAGCCTCAGAAGGCAGCTGCCCAGCCACCCAGGGCCAGCCTGAGGTGCAGGCAAGCCTTGGATGGCAGCTGCCCAGCCGCCCAGGGCCACCTGAGGCTCAGGTAACCAGGGAACCTCAACTTCTCTTTCAGATAATTGTCAGCAACACAGCAGTAAATATCAACATGAAGCAGATTATTATTGTAGATCATGCAAGGAGAACAAAGGGTGAAACATTTAACTGCAGCAGTGTTTGACTTTTTCTGTGCAGTGAGAAAACCTGAAGTCATTTTCAAGTTCCACCATTTCTTTTTTCAGTCGGGTCAAGTTTCTAAACTTTTTAAATCTCCATTTTTCTGGCGAATGAAAAGAAAATAGGATTCTACCAAGTTTTCTATCTACCTACTCCAGGACTTCTGAGAATCAAAAGAGATGAGGCACATGAAAATGCTTCACAGACATTTGGTTAAAGTGTAAAATGTTTGCACCTGGCTATAAAGCAAGTCATGTTTCTGGGCTGAAGAAATTGCAAGAAGGCTAGTGGCTAGGGAAAGGAAGCCAGGCATTGCTATGTGATATCATTACTCAATGCCTATAGCGACCGTTTCTGGGCTGGGCTGGGCTGTAAGTTGAATTTTGCGCCGTGGGGTCTCAGCAGCGTTGGTTGCGATTGTGTGGGCATGGGGTCTCAGCAGCGTTGGTTGTGATTGTGTCACTCTGGAGTGGTGGTGGGGCCTGTGACCCATTTGGGGGAAGCCAAGTGTTGCTTTGTGGGCACCAGATCCATGGTGCCATTTCTTTGTAAACGGCCAATGGGCACCATGGCAGCTCCTGCATTAAGCGTCTGCCCTCTGCTGGTCAGTGAGCATCATAGTGACAGGTTGGATGGTCGGAGAGATACTTAGCATATTAGCCACATATATATGGCTAATATATATATGAAATTATTGCACTGGTGGGGGTTGTCCCTCAGCCCAGCCTGCACCCTCTTCAATCTGGGACTCCTTGGGGGATGTCCAACAGGTATCGAGCCTAAACTGGCAGTTGGACATCCCTCTCACAATCTGGGACTGCTGGCTCCCAAAAGAATACATATTACATATGTATTGCTTGCCTGCCTTCCTGATCACCCCCTAACCACTCCCTTGCCAGCCTGATCGACACCTAACTGCTCCCCTACAGGCCTGGTTGCCCCCAACTGCTCTCCCCTGCTAACCTGGTCACCCCTGACTGCCCTCCCCTGCTGCCCTGATTGCCCACAACTGCCGGCCATCTTGTGGTGGCCATCTTTTGACCACATGGGGGCAGCCATCTTGTGTGAGGTCATGATGGTCAATTTGCATATCAGCTCTTTATTATATAGGATATATAGGTATAATAATATAATAATAATAGCTTATAATACCCTATGTTTTGAATACTTGCTATAGGGTTGTAATATTTTAGACAAATTTGTTAATCTTTAAAGCAACTCTTTAAGGCCAGCATTGTTAATGTACAAGGAAACTAATGCTTTGAGAGGATTGGCAACTTGCTCAAGGTTGCACTACTGGGAAGTATTCTGTTGGTTATAATTCGAGACAGGATAGCTCCAGAGCTCACCTTCACAGTCATTTTCTCTGTTTGCTAAAGCAGAGCCATTGGAGCTTTCCCACAAACAATAGAAAGAAGATCTCCGAGGAGGAGCCATAAAATGTTCCCCTGATCAATCATCTAGTGAAGAAACATAGATCTAGTGATGAGAGAAGCTAGGAGTTAGACAGGAGATCCATAAACGCAAGCAATCAGCCTTAGGTTCTAAATTGGAACCCTGGTGTAAAATTTTACCCTGTAGAAACCTATTGAGTTCAAAGCATTAGTGCCTTCTGTGGCACCCATTCCCAGCTTCCGGGAACTGCTAATGAGAGAACCCCAGCAAGTACAACAGGAAACTAGAGGCTGGCAAAAGATCATTTGCTGTTCTAAGATTCTGAACTGAGAGCTGATATGTACAACCCATATCCTTGGGATCTTGCTCTCACTTTTCAGTTGTAAAAAAATTACCATGCTTGTCCCTTTGATCCAGATTCTGACAGATGACAAAATAGAAATTCTTCAATCATTAAGACTCTTATTTGCAACATAGAGAAATACTTCTTGTCTTTCCACCCCCCCCCCAAATCTAACATAAAAGATGAGTATTAATGTTAAAGGCAATCTTAGTTTAATTATGAGTGAAAGTGATTGAAATCCATCTGAAGATGCTTTAGAATAACTTTTATTGCACATTTAAATGTCTTTAAGAAATTAACAAACTGTCCTTGGAATTTAGGTGCAGTATGGTGTGAATATGTTTTTGGTTGAGACTAGGCCACTTCCTATTTTAACTAGGAAACTTTTGTTTCAGCTTTAATGTATTTTTAAATGCTAAGTGGATGGAGTTTGAGGAATTGGGTGAAAAAGGTGAAGAGATTAAGAGTACAAATTGGTAGTTATAAAATAGTCACAGGGATAAAGTTCAGTATAGGGAATATAGTCAATAAATTGCAGTAACTATGTATGGTGCCAGATAGATCTAGAAATATCGGGGAAGGGGGAACACTTTGTAAAATATATGATTGCCTAACCACTATGCTGCACACCTGAAACTAATACAAAATAATATTGAATGCAAATTGTAATTGAAAAAAATACAATTGTTTAGAGGCATTATTTATACTTGTGTTTAGAAAAATGAGTAGAGCTATGAATCTGATTAATGTGGATCTGAATTAAAGAGGTTTAGAAGTTTATTAGTCCAAAACTAGAGAAATCATTCAACAAGGTGAACTAGACAAAAATTACCAGGGAGTCATGAGGAAAAAGGAAACTTGAGAGAGCAATAGTGGCCTGATGTTAAAAAGCTATTACTAACATCCACATCACTGTTCACAAGACTTTTCGCACTCTAAAGACACTGTGGACAAAAGGGACCACGTGCTAACCTGACTAGCTTAGGGTAGGTTGTGTGGAGGCCTTGTGGAGACTTAAAGTAACCACAAAGGATGGTCTGAAATGAAAACTTTTTAAATTAAAAATCAGTTTATAGTGAGTAGTCATGTTCCAGGCTGGTATTTTCCTTGACAAAGGTCAATTTTTACCCTGAGCCTGTCTATGGTCTTTTTGCATCTGCAATAACATATCATTGGAATGTCAAAGTAATTTTCTATTTTTTGGCCTTTCAAAACACAGGCACTGCTCTGTGGAGTTCACAAATCCCCTCATTGTTATTGAGTTAATTGTTGACTATTAACTGTCCTGCATCCACCTAAGTAAAAGAAGTATGTGTCTATCATTTTACTTTTTACCCAGTCCCAGAGGTTTCCCTGGTTTGCTTTCTCCAGTTTCCCTAATCTGTCACCAATGAGTTTCATGTAACCCACTTATATCTAGTCTCCTCTTTTGATTGTAATGTAAAACCAGGTGCACAACTACCATTCTCTGGAGCTTTATCTCAATCCATCGAGATTCTGTTTCCTGGCATTTGCCGACAGTTTGGTTGAAATAAAGTCACCAAAATTCTTCACAGGTTGGAATGTTTCTTATGTTGACAATACCAAGAATTAACTCATTTTTCAGGGCCTGGGCTGAACTGATGAATAAGTCATTTAGCTTCGGTCAGAACTGGGACCCAAATGGATTAGGAAGACATCTTTTGGTTGTACTCCATCCCAACCACGTGTTTTATAAGAAAAAAGTCAAACTAGTTTACTTTTTTTTTTTTTTTCTTGTGGAGGACAGACACATTTTGGAAGAGCAGATTCTGGCTTTACGGAGACATATACTCCGCTAATCCAGGTGAGTAAAGACTAAAACATCTCTGTTTCCCTCTAAAGATTTTGAGTTTATCTTAGTTCTTGTTTGTTTATTTGTTTTTTCTCTGTGCAAGGAAACTTTCAAATAGTAACTGCCAAAATCCCAACAAATTAAAGATGTAATTTAAAAAAAATAAAAATGTTTTCATCGGGAATCTTTAGATTTCATGGTGAATAAATTGGCAGATAATTGGTGGAACCCTAGGGCCAAAACCTGAGCTTATTTTGTTTTTGTTTTCCTTTCCTTGTTCTCCCTTGTCAGTTGAATAACATCTCTGCTGATTTTCTGGAGACTCAAGCTTCCTGAGGGCCATTTGTCACTCCCTCAGCTTCCATGGCTGCTGGCTATGGGTACTAAAGCAGCACCAAGGTGAAGTAAAAAACCAGGAGATAACGTTTGCTGAATGTTCTCTTCTGGAATTTCAACTAAATTTGGAAATTGAAGCAGGTGGCAAAATACAGATTTTTCTTTCCATGGATCTTCTAATTGCCCCCAAAAGACAACCCTTGGGAGCATTGAGGGTTTTAAGCATTCAAGGTGTTTTGACTGCAGGCTGGTCGTCATGAGGTGGATAGATGGCAGGGAATCTGCTGGAAGGCTGCTTTTCACTGGAGCCAAATAAGGCTGACTGCACAGTAGTTAAGTGGGGTAGCTGTCAGGGAAAGAGATGCTTTCCTCCCCTGTAGGGATAGTTGAACCACACACTTCGCTCCTCCTCTGGTTCCCAGTTGCCCTGGGCATTTTTCTCTGTTACAGCATTTCACTCCTGAAATGAATGGCACTTAGCAGGGAAGGTGTCTTTGGTAAGTATTTTACAACAGTGCAGGAGTTACCGGTTTCTTTTTTCATTAAAAGTGAGTTTTGGGTGGCTTTGTGACTGGCAGTCTGGAAACTTCTTACTTCCCTTTGATACAGTGATCTCATAAAGAGTCTCCTTTTCTTAGACATCTGCAAAGGGGAGGTTATGCTCTGCTCCTCCCTTCCTTTGGCTTTGTTCCCTGCCTCCCTTCCTTCCAGGAGTCATAAGGGAGATTTTTGCAAATCCCTGTGACTATGGAGCAGCGATAGATGCCAGGTAACACTAAAACAGCACCACCAAATGATTTATTTACTAAGGTGTGTGAGTGTATGTGTGTATGGAGTAGAGTTCCCCAAAAAGCTTGGATGACATGGGAGGTAATTAAAGCTCATTAAAAGGGAGAGCATAAAAGAAAGAAGAGAAAAGGCAGTCACTTTACTACATCAGCGGACACACCAACTGTAGTTTTTTAAAATGTAGATCTGCTGCTGTTAATATTCCACTTACAGCCAATTAAATACTGGCAAGGTAATTCTCCTGCAAGGGGAATAATGTAGTGTTCCCAAGTCAGAATGTGGCCTCCCTCAGGACAGGCATTATATCACACTTGTTACTGCTGCCCAGAGCTTACCACGGGGCTTGGCACAAAGAAAACACTAGATAAAGATTTGCTAACTCGAAGTGAAAACAACTTAGTAGATCACTACATCATGAACTCTGCAAAAGTATTTATGAGAATTAGGGTAGTGATAATATGTAAGTGGAAGCTGATTTATCTGTTATTCTTCTGACCTACACTTCATTAGCACAATCTCTCTTCTGCAGGATGATGCACCCGAGACATTACAAGGGCTTAAAGTATCATTGGAAGCATCCAAGAAAAATTGATTATATTCTGTGTAATTTTAGTACTTTTAATTTTAAGACTCTTTTACTGGACTTTAATTCTTTGAAAATTAGCAACCCATTAATGATCTGTAAGATAACTTGCTATAACCAAACTCTATAATTAACCAAAACGCCAAATGTGTTAAGATTGTAAAATGTTTTTAGATGGACAGAGCTGGGGAATGTTGCTGACTTGGTTGTTGCTAGCTTTGTGGTATTGGGCAGGTCCCTTAACCTCTATAAACCTTGGATTCCTAGTCTCTGTGAAATGGGAAGAATAATATCTCCTCCCTCAAGTTGGAATAGGAATAGCAGCCACCCTCATGTCTATCCTGTGCTCCCCTGGTGTGTCCTGTGATTACTATGTGGAGGAGGTACTGGGAGAGAGGAAACCCTGGGTGTGTGGCATTGGGCATCCTAGATTTCTGCTCAGGGGTTTGGAGCCATATACTAAGAAGGAAAATAATAGGTACTGGAGAGGCTTTTTCAGTGTTTGACACATGTTATTAGTATTATGGGTAGAATTAGTCTAGATGTATATTTTTCCAAATGTAATTTGTTACTTTCTAAGGTGGATATGTACACATACCTGTGTTTTTTCCTTCGGTCCCACAGGCAATGTGAGATCAGTTCACTAAAAATGCCATCTGTTCTTTGTAGTCAGAAATAAAAAGAAATTGAGTTTTCAGCATTACTGTGAGATTTGCATTTGAATAATAGGTGTCAGAAACATTGATACCCATTTCTTTTAAGTGTGAAGTTAAATGCTTGTGACTTTACTAAGTGCTGGGAAGCAAGACATTACTATTGTAATTATCTTTTTTCTTAATGAGATAATGTTAAGAAGCAAATTTAATAAAATTTACTGAATAAGAAGCTGAGAATGAACGAAAGATGAATTGGCTGGCTTTCCTTTCTCTCTCGGTGGGGCACAGATTGGATAGGTGGAGACTGCTTAAAAGCTCGGGCTACCCTTCTTGGATGATCAGGCCCCTTTCAGTGAGCTGGATTAGCTCTGAAAGTCGGAAGAGACTGTCTTCTGACAACCATTGGCTTTGTAGGGATAGAAAACCACTGAAGAATTTTAGACAATTACAGATTTTGCCCTTTCCTCCACTGCTCTCTACCTGCAATTTCAAAAGTCCCTAAGATCACCCTCACTTCTGACACTAACTGCAAGTTTGCAGGTCCTCAAGATTATCCTTGAGTTCAATAATTCACTAGAGCAGCGGTTCTCAACCTGTGGGTCGAGACCCCTTTCACAGGGGTCGCCTATATACATCCTGCATATCAGATATTTACATTATGATTCATAACAGTAGCAAAATAACAGTTATGAAGTATCAACGAAAATAATTTTATGGTTGGGGGTCACCACAACATGAGGAACTGTATTAAATGGTCGCGGCATTAGGAAGGTTGAGAACCACTGCACTAGATGGATCCACAGAACTCAGAAAAGCTGTTCTACTCATGGTCAGGGTTTATTACAGTGAAAGGATGCAGATAAAATCAGCAGAGGTAAGAGTGGCATAGGACAGGGTCCGAGAGACAGGACATGGAACTTCCAGTTGTTCTCTCCTAGTGGACAGTCCCTATTTCTCTCAACAATGATGTGTGGCAATACACATGCAGTGTTGCCAACCAGAGGAGTTTATCCGATCCTTTGTGTTCAGAGTTTGTTTTTTGCTCGGTCATGCAGGCATGGTTGACTGTCCACGTGGCTGACCTTAGGTTGACCTGATACCCTTCTGTAGATTGAACTGATACCACCAAGGCTCCCACCATAAGTCACTTTGTTGCCATGGACTATCTAGTGTGGCTCAAATCTCCTTCTGTGGGCGCGCACAGACAGTGCGATTGAAAATTCGTGGCCCATGCGCAGAAGTTGGTATTTTGTGGAAGAGCCACATTCAAGGGGCCAAAGAGCCACATGTGGCTCGCGAGCCGTGGTTTGCCGAGCCGCATTTGCCGACCACTGTTAGATGAACAGACACTCTTCTTGAGAAAGGACATTCCAAGGGCTCAGAGGTTACCTCCCACGTTCTGAGGAAAGGCCAAAACTCAATTTGGGCAAGGGTAATCTTTTATTGCCCACTACTCATCTCTTTTCCAAACTAGACACATAATTGAAGATGCTGATACACAGTTCAAGTGAGATGGCTACATAGAACATGTAAAAAAAAAAGAAATTTATCTAGTCCAGACATTTCTTAGGTAGGCAGGATCCTGCCAAAATTGAGGACATTGACAAATTCTTATAATCCCACCACCTTTTATACTCAGGCATTACCTCACCACACCATAAAAGAAAGTGTATATAATCTATGCAAAGGATTATTTATAAATATTATTTTCCTGATTCTTGAGCCAAATGTAGCACTGGAAAGCAACATCCTCATATTTGGGAGAAAGTGCATATCTCTACTAATGTCTATGAAAGAAGAGAATTCTTCTAAGCACACAGGCTCACTCATCCCAAGCACTGCAGAAGGCTCTCTCGAGAATTAAAAAAAATAGAATGGGTTCCTTCCTTTTGTTCATCTTATCTATTCACCCATATGAGGAAGTGTGGGAGAGGGCACCTTAATCAAAGTTTGCATTTTCTCACTACATTTCAAATAAGCCTATTGTTAGGATGTATTGAAATATCATCAAAAGTTTATTTCCTTCCATATCTCACCTCCCACTTGGGTCCAACTTTACATTCAACTTAGAAATTATAAATCAAGTGTCGATGGAACTAGGTGAGTAATATAAATGTGTGAATTGGAACAAATATATAACAGCAGATATTACTGGAGAGTATAGCAAAGTGGAGATTGTCAGTCTACTAGAGAATTTATATTCAGATTTAAAAAATATTTTACAGGCAAATAAACACATATTTTGACAGATATGGCCCATGAACCATCACTTTGGGACTCCTAAGGGATAAAGGAGCCAATGCTCAAATGCTAGAAGGATAGGAGATAGAGCTTAACCTTTGGCTCAGCATTCCAAATATTTTCAGATTATGCAGTCTGGCTTGATGTTGACTATAAAAATTCAGTTTTCCAATTTTCCTAAGAAATTTAAAATAAAAGGTAAGCAAATATACTAAATATTAGATGGAGACATCAAGCAAAAAAAGAATTACCTTCACTATACATCTTTTAGTCTTTATAATATGGGCTTGTAATGCTGGTGGTTGTACTTGACTTGAAAGGGAGAATCAGTGAAAACTTTTGATTTACAAGCAGTATGGTGACTGCCAGGGGTGGTGGTGGTGGTGGCGGTGGTTGGTGGGGAAGTGGAGGAGGGTATGTGTGATGTGCGGGATAAATGGTGATGGATGAAGACTTGATTAGGGGCAAAAAAGACACAATACAATGTACAGATGATGTGTTGTAGAATTGTGCACCTAAAACCTGTATAATTTTGTTAACCAGATTCACCCTAATAGATTCAATAAAAAGGGGGAAAAGAACCTAAGCTGCTCTATGATGGGAATATAGCAATACATATTTTAAGGTAACAGGAAGTAAATAGCAATATCTAATCTTTAAAATAAATTCTAGACAGTGAAACAAGAGTGATAGGGAGACCTATACAATAAAATTTTTGACATTTCCAATCTAGTTGAAGGCCACAGAAAGTATACAGTCAATACAATATATTTATGGAAAGTAAATCTATAGCTATTTGGTGGAGATTGAAACAAAGTATAGCTTCCTGTTTTTTCAGCACATAGCAGGCATTCAATAAATCTTTACCGGATAAATAAAAAATGCCTGCCTGGCCCTAAACGGTTTGGCTCAGTGGATAGAGCATCGGCCTTCAGGCTGAAGGGTCCCAGGTTCAACTCCAGTCAAGGGCATGTACCGTGGTTGCAGGCACATCCCCAGTAGGGTGTGTGCAGGAGGCAGCTGATCGATGTTTCTCTCTCATCGATGTTTTTAACTCTCTATCCCTCTCCCTTCCTCTTTATAAAAAAAGTCAATAAAATATATTTTTAAAAAATGCCTGCCTGAGTCCTTTCTCATTGTTGAGCATACTGGATTTTCTAATCATGTGTAGCCCATGTGAAATGAAGGAACATAATGTATACACAGGAAATAGTGGCTAACTTCACCTAACCCAAAATAAGAAGCAGAAAGGCCAATGCTTGAAGGGAAATCATTCGCTTGATAAAATTCCAAGTACTTGAACTTTAATAAGGCAGACCTTCCCAATACGATTTTAGATCCAAAGACTTTCAATAAAAAATTGATGTAAGATATCCAAAGTTTGGATGCTTATCCAAACTGAAATTAATCTCTGAACCTTTTGAAGTTTTCTGAGTTCTAAAGAAAGCTGAGAAAGCCAATAAGGGCAGAGAAATCTCAGAGAAAATCTAAAGGGGGGGATCATAGGAAAAGCTACAGAGGCCAGAAAGATCACACAGGTGGTGGCGGGGAGCAGAGGAGGGCATGGAAGGGTTACCAAAACAGAAGAGAAAATAACAGAGGAACAGAAGTAGCTTGGAGATAGTCAAGGAGGCCAGAGCAATCACAGAAGAGATGTCAAGGGCAGGGAGAGCACTAAGAAAACAACGCTGAGTGGAGAGATTATGGAGGAGCAGGGAGGACAGAGCAATCAGTATGGAGGAGGAGGGGCAAGACACATGCTCTCAAGAAGGGCTGGCCTCCAGCTCTGAAAAGTATTTTTCTAAGGTTTTTCATTTTGATTGTGATAGTTTGAGACCTGGGAGAGATTTTCCTCTCCTCTCCTTCCTTCTTTGTTCTTTTCCCCTCCCCTTGTTTCATCTCCTATATCAGAAGAGCTAGGAGGGTAAAGAACAGAGGTGACGATTTTTCAGTTTGATTCCCAATCTGTCATGCCAAATGAATGTGAGACTTAAAAGATGAAAGCTACGTGACAGAATGTGAGCTATCTTTCTTCCTTCTGAAAATTCAGTGTGAAGAAAGTACTGTATTTGATAAGAGAAAAGCATGCTTTTTAATAAACAAAATGCTAGTAATGATACTGCAAAATAAGTATTTGAGTGTTTAAATATTAAATGATAGTCTTGTTTACTGGACAGACTCCTTTTATTCCATGCTGAAACAACAGCTTGAGTGAATCACATCAAGTGTACTATAATGTGTTGCAGGCCACTTACACACAGTGCTTGGAATCACAGAGTTTTCACTGATCTCTGGAGTTTACTCTTTCCAATTCGACCCCATCTTTTACAGATGAATAAACAGACATCCAGAGAAATTGGCATACTGTCTTAAAGCCATACATTGCTGAACAGTAAGATTTAAAAGTTTATCTGTACAAAACAAATGCCTCACAAGATGTGTAACTTTTCCCATGTTCTCAGGTTCAGAATCATAATTTATCTGTAGGCTATGTTGAGGTAAACTGTCACATGTAATTAAAATTAAAAGCAGAAAAGCAGCTATTTTAGTCTAACCCTTTAGGGTATTTCAAGGGTATTTTTTGTGGGATGTCTGTCTGGTTCTGTTGTAATATGTTGATAAGAGCCAGCTCTCTTTCTTTTCTCCAGTTAACTCCCACATGTATGGCTTAACCCAGACACTGGGGTCTGTTTTGTTCTGTTATTGTAAATGACAGGCTTGATGCATGAAATTCGTGCAAGGGGCTCGGCCCCTACCACTGCGGCTTCATCCGGAAGGTTGTCTAGAAGGACGTTCGGAAGGACGTCCAGTCTAATTAGCATATTATGCTTTTATTATTATAGATGTTTCTTGTTTATTGGAGAGTAGGGTAGGAAGGAGAGGTCAAGTAAGAGAGTACATGAATAAGCCATATCTATCACCAGTATAAAAACATGCCACTTAGATCATAACAGGTAAAGGCAGTTGCCTTCATATTTGAAACACAGTAAAAACTTTCCTTTTCTTTCACCTGCCTCACTGCTGAACAAGAAACCAAGAGTTCAAGGTCCTTACTTTTTCTAACTTCCCAGATTTGCTGGGTAAGAACATGCTACTCCCAAACTCCATCACCACTTTTCATTTCAGATCTTGGTCCTGTTTTAATACAATGGAAAGTTTTAAAATGACTTCTCACAGCAACAACTAGATTACAGTAGGTCCTCAAGCCACAGCATTAGTCTAAGTCCTCTTTGTCCATTTCAAGAACCTTCATTATGCTAGCTATTTTTTTCTCAATAATAATTGTATTAATTTGTTTAACAATACTCACACGATGGTCATCTATTGGAATGGGAAGGTTCAAAGAATTAGAAGTTATTTATTGAGACCTGGAAGAGATATATTGACAAGTGCATCTCTCTCTTCATCAGAGTGTAAACTCTTTAAGGTTATATAATTTGGTTTCTCCTCCTTATGCACCTCTTGGCCTGGAACACAATAATTATTATTTTTTTGGTTAAGAGGCCTCCTTCAACCTCCCAAGGATCTTAGCAGTAGTAAGCAGTATATCTTACTTGTTCAACAGTTGGTATGGGCAAGCCAGCTTGACTTTCTTTAGCCACTGCTTCCATTATTTTTCACGCTTCCACTTGTAGTTTTCAGAATTTATGCTATTGACTATTATCTTTGATTTTCCCATATCCAGTTCTTTGCTCTTTCATGTTGAGAAAATGACACCTATACTACTTCATGAACTTGTAGCAAAGACCAAATGAGATGCTGTACACTTTTGGAATGTAGGTATGGAAAGCTTTATAGGTAGATATTATTTTTATAAGAGTTGGTTCCATTAGTGTGAAAGTAGAGAATATAGGCAATTTACTTGTGAAAGAGGGTATAAATAGATTATTCATAGATTTGAGACAGAAATATGTTAGCAATCCTATTTAATAACAATTAAAAATTTTTATCAAGTCAATTATCAGTAGTAGTAACCATGAAAAATAACAGGTAATAGAAAGGCAATTTTGTTTCACTGTTCAGTGGACCAGAGATATGCAATTAGATGCAAGCACCACGTAAATGTGCATGATGTACCATCATATGCACACTCAGTTATCCTCACAGTCTTGGTGAATATTGTCAGGCAGGAGTGTGCACTCTGGAGCATCATATGCACACTCAGTTATCCTCAAAGTCTTGGTGAATATTGTCAGGCAGGAGTGTGCACTCTGGAGCAAGATAGCTGAGGTCAGAATCTGGCTCTTGTATTTAGTAGCTGAGAGATCTCTCTGGCCCCTTGCCCCCATCTATAGGATGGGGGTGATGGAAGTAAGAATACCTAACATTTTGGGTTGTAATGATTATATGAGCCATTAACTACAAAGTGCTTTGAAAAGTGCCCGGCACATAGAAAACACTATATCATTGTTAGCTGACATTATTCTATCAAAACCTCTAACAGAATATGAGAAGAATAGCCAACCATTCTGGGTTTTGTTTTCCAGGACATTTAACGTCAGGTTATTTGTGACCATATCGACGGTAGGTGTTGTCTCACTCCCACCCAGGTTGAGCTTTCCTGGTGAAGATCTCCAATTTGGCTGAATGAGGAGGGTGAGGAGCAGCAGAGACTACCAGGGGTGGGCAAACTTTTTGACTCGAGGGCCACAATGGGTTCTTAAACTGGACCGGAGGGCCGGAACAAAAGCATGGATGGAGTGTTTGTGTGAACTAATATAAATTCAAAGTAAACATCATTACATAAAAGGGTACGGTCTTTTCTTTTTTTTTTTTTAGTTTTATTCATTTCAAACAGGCCGGATCCGGCCCGCGGGCCGTAGTTTGCCCACGGCTGGACTAGACTGATTCATTAAGTGAAGGTCGTACAGGATGAAATCAAACGGCATAACTTGCCATTGCCAAATGGTCAGGAACACGGACACTGGAGCCACTCCCGAGTCCTTAGCCCAGCTCCGCCCTTGGCCAGCTGTGTGGGGACCCCCCCCCCCCGGCGCCCCCCCCCCCCCCCTCGGGAGGCTGCATTGTGTGGCACTGCACTGAGCACCCAGCCTGGATGGTGCGCGTGCTGGGGGGGAAGTTACTTTCTCTTCAATGTGGATGACTATCCATGGTTCTGTTTTGTTTCAACTCTCCAGCTTTGCTTTAACAACTTGGGAGAAACAGCAGATTTCTATTACTTTTTGCAAATATTTCAGCACTTAAAGATTGTCATTTGCACAGTTGTTACACTGGTAACAAAACAAGCCTGAGTCCTGCTTGAGCAGGGTCTGTTCCTGAAAAATAGCCTGCCTGTTTCTTCTCCGCCTCATCTGCCATATATATTTCAGTTGTTAATTGGAGATGGAAACGTTTCCAAGTTTTCTTCCTCTCTGGGTATTGATCTTTTGGGTGAACATAAAATCTTAACCCTTCAAGCTTAATACCATGCTTTCTCTACCTTATCAATTTAAATGGATTTAGCATGTATTATCAGTATTTAGATCTTGGCTTTCTTTTTACTTCTTTTTCCTTTAAAGCAATCTGTCTAGTTGCAAAGCTCTTGTTAGAAGAGATTACATGCTTGTTTTTGGTTTTATAATCTGTTTGAAGAAGTGGCTGCCTACTTGAGGATTTAAAATGATGCCTCAACAGGAAACAGCTTCTCTGTTGAAAACCTGATCTCTCACAGAGCTGCCTTTTCTTTCTTTATAGCAAAAATTTCAGACTTGATCACATAGCTACCAGGTTGTTTTGTTTTGTCTAAATGCAACAACACAAACATCACTAAGCTGGTTTTCCCAAATTCATTTGCGCACTCCCTGTCAGCAATGATTTTATCAGCCATCAAAATCTAATTGAAATGGCCGTGCTGCATGTAGCCATCCAATAATTATAAAATAAACAGACTGAAAATTCAAATGCATTTTGAACAAAAGCCATCAAAGTAACATAAACAGGAGAAAAGGTAATTAAAGAGCTTTCTCTTTTCGGTTTTCAACATTACAGGTTTATTTAAATGCAGCTCTAGCAGGAGATCGGAAGTAGATTGATCGGCCGAATTTGTTGGCTGATGCTGTTTTGTAATGTGTCCCATTAAAAACACAGTAAGGAAATTTAAAATGCATGATAATCATGGCATCTGAAAAGCACGCTTTACTTTCTCCTCTGAGAACTTCTGTGATAATGCGCACATGTGACAGTTAATAATAGATGACAAAAAGGCACTGCCCTTTATCATCAAAACACCAGATCTTCAGAGGCTTGAGCAAATACAACAGTCTGGTCATTGACTATAAAATTGTGACGTCAAAGGTTGCTCAGCACAGGCTGCAAACCTCCCCTTGGGTTGTTCAGCTGCGGGAGAAAAGGAGACTGATTAACAGAGTCTGTAATGCACGGATGCAAGCAGTTTAGCAATAAGGGATTCAAACTTCTGAAAGGGAGGTAACAAAGCCCTAAGAATAAGCCCTGGTCATGAATGTATATATAGTCCTGGGGCTGGTTGGCATAGCAACTATTGCTGAGAACCCTGATGCTGCTTAAGTAAACAGCTGAAGCACAGAGCGTGCCTCAGCTAAGCTGGGTCCATCTGTAGTATCAGCATGTGAGGATCAGAACAGGAACATTTTCTCCAGCGAATCAATGATATTTTGGTATCTCCTCTTAATATCTCTATTGTTCTCAGCACTCCATGGCAAGCTCCTAGTTCTCTCTGTTTTTCCGTATGGCCATTTTGTTGAATAATCTCAGCATCGGTGAATCTGACAGAGTTGGATTTGGGATAACTGACCAGGGTCCAAGCTCAGTATCTTTCCTCTGTTATTTGCCAAGAACATCCAAGAAAAATGGATTGGTGATTCAATAGCAACTTGTTGACATAATAGCGCCTGACATTTTTACTTCAAAGATCAGCACACAGGGTAATTGCAAGCATTTTGGAATCAGACAAACCTACTACAGTTTCTGGCTCCACTATGAAAAGTGGTGTGACATTGGGCTATTGCTGATCTACTGGGCATTTAATGATCCTTTTTGCAACTGGTTTCTCAATGTGTAAAATGAGGATAGTAAGAAATACCTCTTGGATATTTGAGCATTGAACAAGATAGTGTATTAAATGCTTAGTGCAGTGCTCAAGATATGGCAGTGCTAACAGACCCTGCTGGGTTCCTACCCACTGGTATTTAAGAACTTGATGTGGTCAGTGCCTGACTTTTTCCACATGATTCTGCAACAAATCCTGATTTGTCTAGGGCAGTGGTCGGCAAACTCAGTCAACAGAGCCAAATATCAACAGTACAACGATTGAAATTTCTTTTGAGAGCCAAATTTTTTAAACTTAAACTATATAGGTAGGTACATTGTTATTAACTTAATTAGGGTACTCCTAAGGCTTAGGAAGAGCCCCACTCAAGGGGCCAAAGAGCCGCATGTGGCTCGAGAGCCACAGTTTGCCGACCACAGGCTAGGGCAAGGGTTGTGGTTAAATTTTTCTCACCAGTGGCTGATTTTTGGTGGATGTGTGACATAGTTTTGGCCACTGATACAGGAAGAGAGTTCTTCTAGACCAGCCGTGGGCAAACTATGGCCCGCGGGCCAGATCCGGCCCGTTTGAAATGAATAAAACTAAAAAAAAAAAAAAAAAAAAGACCGTACCCTTTTATGTAATGATGTTTACTTTGAATTTATATTAGTTCACACAAACACTCCATCCATGCTTTTGTTCCAGCCCTCCGGTCCAGTTTAAGAACCCATTGTGACCCTCGAGTCAAAAAGTTTGCCCACCCCTGTTAGACAGATTAGTGGTAAGAGATAGATGCCCTGGGGTAAGGTAGTAAGAGGCTCCCAGGCGTTTTAAGGATACCCAACAAACAAGAAAACGATATTTGGGATTTGTGAGTAACAATTGGAAATTTCTGTTTGGAACTGGACTGTTCAAGCCATTGTTTCATAAGCACTTTAAAAGCACAGTACACACTACAATGCTTTGAAAGAAATATGTAGCTGAATTATTCACCAGTGTTCTTGTTTCTGCGGAGAAATGATACACAAAAAGAATTCTAGCTCTTGGAAATTTTTGAGTTCTTCCTGATAGAATGTAAGTAAGGGTTATAATCGATAGGTCTTTTCCTTCCTTGGGGTTCTGCTCTATGACTCATTTCTGATGAGGAAAGAGAGGGAGAGAATCAATGGTGAGGCCAACTTGAGTTTCTTTTATTGATATTAAAAGAACTGTGCTTCCTGAGAAAAATGACTGAGAATCGTTGAGAAGTTCTGACTGTCTGGAAGAGAGTTCTGAATGTTTTATACTCAGACTCCCATTTCTTGATCCCCCCTCATAAATCATTGCCCCCAAAGTAGTCCTTCTAAGTCCAGAATGATTTATTTTTACCTTGGCTTACCCCTGATAAATTTAAAGTTTTATGTTTCTAAAAATTTGAAGTGTTTTCATGAATCATATATTTTTTTATTATTATAAGTTAAGATTTTTCTTACTCTATAAAACTCAGGACTCTACAAAAAAAAAATGAGATAACAAAGGATGAAACCTAACATCTGTCTGTGAGCTGCGAATTCCTCTCCTTGCGAGTTTCACTGAATAATCTGCCACTAATGTGATGCATGATATTGTCTTGGCAGTTTATTCTTTTGAGGCAATAGGACACAACACATTGGAAGGAGCTTTCTTGATCTATTATATCAAGACTCCACAATTTATAGCTCTGTCTGTTTGGTAAGGAAAAGACACTCCCTGAGAGCTAGGCTTGGGTGAATATGTGGTGATAAGAATATGGTTCTAAAAAATATTTTGATATGATTACATTTGTATGGTACCTGTGATTAAGGTAAAAATCCATTTGTTTATATCTTATATAAACATATGAACTATGTGTATTTGTTAGATGTCTGTTATTACATTTAATCTCCACAGTAATCTTGTGAGGTAAGTTATATCATTTCTCCATGCATGGATGAAGAGCCTGAGGTATGCAGGAAGTTATATAACTTACCTAAAATGACATAGCAAATGAGTGGCAGAGGGACTCAACCCCAGATCTTTTGATTCTTAATGGTATTGTTTCATTTCCTTTCCCACAGCTCCTTCTATGAGTGTCTGAGATTTGGCATTGGGCTAACACTATTTATTCATAAGTCCTTGCATTGACATTTTTTGGAGATGCTGTCTTCACCTAGTTTTATAGCCATGGCTACAGGCTCATCAGTTCTCTTTCTCAGAACAACTGGTTAGGTCCACAGCTCAACCAATGACCATATGGAGCTCCCACATCCAGGGCTACTGTCGACTCACCCTAATTGCCTCAAGGCCAGATACCAGGCAACTAGGGCAGCCCCAAGCCTGTAAACAGGAATTATTCAAATTAACCAATTTATCAGAAACCCCAAACCCCGGCTAACTCTACCCTACTTGCTATACTTAAGCCACCTCCTTCATCTCTAGCCTGTTCTTCCTCTTCCTTGTCTAATCCCCCGTGTGGCCCCGTCTCAACTGGAGTTGAAGTAACAGTTTTGCCTTTCATTTCTCCATGTTTCATTTGTTGTGTCTCACTCTCTAAAGAGTCTTTAAATCTTATACAACATCACTTTGCAGTTTAAATTTATCTCTAAACTTTTTAGTTGAACTGTGGTATAACTGGAAAAGTTTCAGCTGGAGAGACAAGTGACCTGACTTCTACTAGGCTTTGCATGGCCTTGAGCAGGTTTATTTAACCACTCTGAACACCAGCTTTCTCACCTATAAAATGAGCAATAACCCTCAATGCAATGGTTCCTATAATGGATGGGAATTCTATCATCTTGTGGTGTAAATTGGTAGTGCCAAAGTACAAGGCTATCTGAGGACAAATTGAAATAAGAATATTTAAATGGAAGGCAGTGCACATCTTTCAGTATGGTTTATCCACATTTAAGTCATGATAACATGATCGAGGTATCATGAAGAAATCCTTTTGTCAAAATGATTGAGTAGCACACAAAACTGGACTGCAGCTAATAAAACAATAATGACCAGTATCTATCTAGGCTGTTTGGTAACCCATCATTATAGCACCAGAAACTTGCTTGTTAGAGGGTTCTGAAAGTCTCCTTTGCAGAATGTAACCTATGAATTCTCAGACCATTTGTTAAAGTTCCTTGGAGATTGTGTGTTTTTTCACTCAATCTCTTTTTTTTATTTTTTTCTAGCCAGGAACTTCAGAAGCTGCTGAAGTGCAGATTTTGGTGTCATTGACCTGCCTTCCTTCTTTGTCTGGCGGTTGATGAATCCTTGGGGAGAAGTGTCTGCAACCCTGATGGAGAGCCAGAAAATAGAGCTTCTGTGAGCGGCAGCCCCTGGACGCCTGATTTTTCTGAAAGATAGGCTCTTGATCAGGCAAGCAGGGACTTAATGATTTATGCCTTTATCCTCAACGTCAGATAAACTTAGACTATATCCTAAAGCATATATACGAGGAAAACCTATTACAGCACTTTGCTAGTCGGTGATAAATTCTAAAAATAAAAAAGAGAAAGATATTAAATAGCTTGTATTTGACACGGTTTCCAAATTTCAGCAACCTGGGAGTACTGATGAAAAATAGAAGGGGGAGTCTTAAAATACTTGGGTGGGCTTCATCCTTTTCCACCAGGCTTTCTTTTTATTCAAGATAGAAGCTCAGGGTTTTATGCTATATTTGTATTTTAGAACCAGAATGGATGAAAAATAGCATTGCTAAGGTTTGGAAGACACATGAGATTTTTTAACCTCTCCTTACTTCTTTTCTAAAGACAAATAATTGTGTTTTAATAACCCAAATAAGAGATGGATTCAAGCCCTAACCAGTTTGGCGCAGTGGATAGAGCATCAGCCTGCAGACTCAAGGGTCCCAGGTTCGATTCTGGTCAAGGGCATGTACCTTGGTTGCGGGCACATCCCCAGTAGGGGGTGTGCAGGAGGCAGCTGACTGATGTTTCTAACTCTCTATCCTTCTCCCTTCCTCTCTGTAAAAAATCAATAAAATATATATTTTAAAAAAAGAGATGGATTCAAGATCCCTCCTTGGGTTTAGAAATAAAATTAATAGGCTAAGTTAAATATCAAATCATTCTAGAGTGCCTGAGAGGTTCTGCTAATTTTTAAATTTGTTAGTCATCTCATTTAGATTCTGTAAAATACTTTTACCTTCATTTCTATTCCAATTCTAAGTATCCTGTAAGGTCCAGTACAGGCAAAGAACCATCTCCTTGAAGGGAACTTTCCCTAATAGAGCAGAGCTTGGACTCCATGCTGATGCCCTCAATCTCTTCACCATTTCTGTGTGTTTTAGCTTGGTTTCAGTGTGCTTTTCCTTCAGACCACAGACACCTGCAGCTTTTTTTGGAGGACTTTCCTCAGGCTACTGCAGCCACTTGGTCTGCATGTTCAAGAAGCTCTGCAGAGAGCTGGAGTGCCTGCCTGGGAGCTTACCTGTCCTTCAGAGGCCCTTGGCCATTGAGTGACTGGTGTAGAAGTATGGAAGCTCATCACCTCTTTCTTGAAAAAGTTCTGAAGCATTAATTTACATTCCAGATGTTCCAGGAAGAATCTTCTGTGAGAATTTAAAATATTACACTAGTTTGGCTTCTTCCCCTTTCCTGTCCTTTCATTCCCTTAGCAGTTTGTTTTGAGAGCACTTTCATAATGCAAATCTTATGTTAAGGCCTGATTCTGGGGAACTTGCTCTAAAACACAAATTTGACCTTTTCTTTGAATTCTAATAGCAACCTCTTTGTGGTTGAAAACTTGTAATTATGTTGTACTGGAGAAACCACTTCCAAACTCATTCATATGGTTGCTGGCAGGCCTCAATTCCTACTAACCAGAGGCCTTCCCTCTTCACTACATGTGTTCTTCATGGGCAGTCTGAATGTCCTCATGACAGAGCAGCTGCCTGCCTCCCGCTCTTCACCCACCAGGTGACTGATCTGAGAGAGAAAAAAAGCCAAGACAGAAGATGAAGTCTTTTATAATGTACTCTGAAAATGATAAACCATCATCTGTGCTTTATGTCATTGTATCACAGACCAAGCACAATGTAAGGTAAGAGGAGACTACACAGTGTGTGAATGCCAGATGGTGGAAACTATAGAGGCCATCTTGGAGGAAGATGACCACAGAAGTGTGTCACATATACATACTTCTCCTGAAAACTGATAAGGGTAAAAAGAAAATAGTTCAAAGAAGAACCATGTGTGTACACATTTTTGTATTCTCCATGTACTTGTCATATAAAGGGTTCTCAATTAATATTTATGGTATAAAGGGTTCTCAATGAATATTTATGGATATTCAAAATCTACTAGTCTTACAGGATGTCTTGTTCATAAAAAAGAGTAAATAAACTACAACTATTTATTGTCTAACACATTCCTTGAGTACCTACTATATGCCACAATGATGGAAGATGAGGTACTCTGTACTAGATACTACATTGGATGCTGATTCAGGTATTTATAAGTCTCACTCCTTTCAAAAAGTGTTGTAAGCATGTTACTTCCTTTATATTTCTAATGTTAGCTGTCTAAAGAAATTGCTTGGATTTCGTCAGCAGCTTCTCAATGTACCTTCCTTTGTCTAAATTCTCTTCATCCATATCACACTTTCATCATGTCATTATTGCTTAATGACTCATCACTAATAGAATAAAGTCTAATCTCCTTGACTTCTTAAAAGCAGAATTCATCTATCCAAGTCTCTATTTCAGTGCTTCCATCATGAGCCCTTTACTTCAGCTTGGAAGTATTCTCACTGTATTGCAGATATCCATGCTAAGTTTTTACTCGTAGCTTGTTCTTGTTGCTGTTTCACCTACTGGAAACTTCTTCAGTATCCTGTTACTCAGTATCTCCAAGTTCTTGTTGAATCAGCTTCCTCAGCATTTCCTTATCTTCACCTCTGCCTTAGTTTAAGGTATCAATATTTCTTATATAGATTATTATCATGACTGCTTTTTTAAATTTCTAGGTTCTTTCTGCTCCAATCCATCTTCCACATCACTCCATTGTTTTTACAACATGTCACACTGATTATATCATTATCTTGCTTAAACTGAATACATTTTGAGGGCTTAGCACTTAGAAGGTACTCAGTATTACTAATGCCATGAACAAAAGGTCCAGGTCAAGTCCCACTCTATTTTCATAAAGTCTTGCCTCTTACTTTGATCTTCTTTTGAAGTCCAGTGATTGTCCATAGCACTCATTCTGATATTTTGTAATGTTCCTCCTATTATCACTTAACTCTTTCTTTCATTTATTCATCATTTATTTATCATCCAACACATTCCTTGAGTACCTACTATATGCCACATACTAGCTATGCTAAGTCTGGGGGATACAATGATTAGAAAAACCAGACAGCCTTTCTGCTGTCATGGCCCTTAGAATCTATTTGTAAATAGGAACAGAGTTGAATAATCACATCAAGAAGGATATAATAAAAAATTCCTACAAATGAAGGGCACACAGACTAGACTCAGATTTCAGAGAGGCTCCTCAAAGGAAGTAGCTTTTGAGTTGAGATTTAAACAATGAATAGAAACCACATAGCAAAGAGGCATGGGGGGAGAGTGAAGGTAAGAGAATGTGTTGAGCAATGCAATGGAATGCATAATGACTGCCTGATGGGATAAAAACTAACAGGCCAGGATGATTGGATCTGGAAATAGAAAAAGCACACTAATAAAAAAAACTGGTGGAATCGAAATATTGTATGGAGTTTAGTTAATATTAATGTACCAATGTTGGTTTCTAAGTTTTGACAAGTATGTCACAGTAATGAGAGATGGTAACGTTAGGGTGAACTGAAACTGGGTGAGCAGTATGTGAGAATTCTCTACTATCTATGCAACTTTTCTACAGATATGAGATTATTCCAAATTACAAGTTTATTAAAAAATATAATAAGGCCAGAATGGAAGCAGCTCAGTGCATAGTGGAAGAATGGTGCAAGATAAGCCTGAAAATTAAGACCAGGCCAAGACTTCCCAGGACCTTGTGCAACATTTAAAAATGTTGGTTTCTATCTTGCAGTAAGGAAAGGGTGTGATGGTTTTAAATAATGGATGTCATAAGAGAGAGCTGCATTTGGAAATACCACTAGCTTGGTGGCAGTGATTAGAGGGTTACTTGGGTGGGTAAAGGAGGCCAGAGGGATCACTCTTGCAGACAAGAAATGAGTTAGGTCAAAGTGGGGCAGACTCGCCTTAGGAAGATTCATGTTTTGGACCGCACTTATCTTTTATTTCTCTTTAGTGTCTATCACAGGGTTCTGCACATAATATTTACATGACATATATTTCTTGAACAAATAAATGAATAGATAAATAGATGAGTTAATGAAAAGGGATCAGATCAGGTGAAGCAGCTCCTGAAGTCAGCAGCCCCTTGGCGGTGTCATGGTGACCCTGTCTGAAACCCTCGAACTCCGACTGATGGTTTCTGACAGAATCAAGAGACTTTGCCTCATAGTTTTTCCTCTTACTTTCAAGGACCCTTACTCCAGAAACAAGTGATTCCTTGTCTTACATTTGGAATGCCCAGTGTTTGCACAAAGGTTCAGGGAGCAATACTGAGTGGAAAAGCTCAGGCTCAAGATACACTTTGAAAGGAAACTTGAAAGTGTTTGATTCCTGGAAATGCAAGAAACAAAGTCAAGGTGCAGCGAGCCATCTGCACAGTGGCTTCCTCTTTTGAGAAAATTCATTTTGCATGTAATTTGTATTTTGCCCTTTTGGCAATGGAAGTAATCTTAGCTTTCTTAGAGTCATCCGTAATTAGTTCTCCACCACCTGGAAAGTTTCGAATTTCCCGATGGGTACAGGGAGCCTGGGGAGGGGCTGTAGAGTGTGCAGGAGGAAGGCACCAGACCGAGTTCTGTTTGCTCACTTCTGTTGAGATCCAGCAGTTTAGGCAGCGGCAGGTCTGAGTTTTCTGAAAGCCTTTCTCATTTGGAAAGACAGTGCACATTTTTAAAGAACCATCTCTTAAGCTAATGAGTTTGAAGATCAGGAGGAGACTGCTGGGTTTCTTTCAGCCTAGAGGAAGAAAAAAATAAGAATGATTAACATTCCAAGTTGATTTCAGCAGGTAACCCTGAAGCTCCAGTTTCTGTACTAGAATCTTTGTTCTAACATTTGTGCTCAGTGCTTAGAGAGGGCTATTGCTACCCAAGTTTGTTTTCTAACACATGACCAATTTTAGCCAATGGAGTTTATATCATGAATCTCAGAGGTTGATCTTTTTCTCTTTCTGGTCTTCTCTCCTTCCCAGACATGCATTCATTTGACTGGCAGCCTGGAAAATTGAAAAATGCCACAGGGGTTATTAAGGTAGAAATCGCTTCTGCACTTTGAAGCTCTGCAAGCTAGTTATTGCTGCACCTATAATATCCAGGCATCGAATAGCACGGATTGTTCTTAGCTTGCCTGACACAGGCCAGTATCAGCTGTAACACCCAGGTAGACTGAAGGTGTCTCAGAATGTCATTTCTCCCACTCTGAAATATATCCCCTTTGTCAATTAAAACAGAGTCCCTGAAGTTATTAGAATGTATTCTGTGTCTTTGTGCACACACATTTGATTTACTTTTGTTTTTATTAAAAGGGTAAGCCTAGAGAAAAGGACTAACGAGAATCTTCCAAATCCATATTTTAATAATTGCCTGAGCACACATTCACTCTACAGAGACTTTCTTGTTTCTGTAACTATTTACTTGGCTCTTTTATGAAATGCGAATTACTTACTGGGCCTGGTAGGCCATGACACAGCTTCTGGCCTATCATGTAACCCTGAAGTTGGCTCCCGTAAGCTATTATGGCTTGTTGAGTTTGTCTGTAGGATGAAGATATTATTTTAATGTACTTTTCACAATAATGGTTCCATAGTGTATAAATTGTATTGAGCCATTATAATGTTAATATATAAATATTAAGAAAACCATTGGGAAAAATTACTGTGTAATTGAGATAGCCTATTTTCCAATGTTAATAACTTCATTATTTTTTTTCCATAAAAATATTGAGGCAGTTTAATCTACATTAAAACTTATAAACATTTATTTTAAAAAACCCTCTCATACCCCACCTCAGTCACGGGAAACAATACCACCCTTCCACTGGAAAACTTTCATTTGTCATTTAAACAAAGAACAGAAAGAAAAACACCCCAAAGTCAAAGTACCCTATGGTAACAAGAAACTTCAGACAGCCCTGGCTGGGTAGCTCAGTTGGTTAGAGAGTCATCCCAATAGGCCAAGGTTGTGGGTTTGACCCTGGGTCAGGGCACATACAAGAATCAACCAATGAATAATAAATAAGTGGGGCAGTAAGTCAACATTTCTCTCCTCCTTGCCCCCCCCGCCACACACACTTCCCTCACCTCTCTCAAATCAATAAATAAAAATTTAAAAAAGAGAAACTTCAAAGAGATTCTTCAGGAGAGTTTGTTTCTATTTAGCTTCAGGGCAATAATATTTTTTTACCATGTTGCTCCAGGCAAACCATTCAATGTTAGCAGTAATGACTGCTTATAATTAAGGATGGGAGAATGGAAAATAATCTACAATAACAAAAACCCTAATCATAAAAGTGAACTTAAAATTCATGTTCTTCAAAAAGTCCATGCATGTAGTTGGCCTACTGCTATATTGGTCTACCTATCAGGGTCCCTGCAGGAAACAGATTTCACTCCAGATGGTTCAAATGAGAAGACTTTCAAAAAGGCTAACTTACAGGGACATGGGAGCTGCAATCAAATGGGAATGCATGAAGGATGGTGAGGTGCTCCACTAGGGACTAAAAGCAGCACCATTATGACCACACCCAGGGCTGAGGGGCTGAGGGGAGGAAATGGTGTAACTGAAACCCGGTGAGCACTGGAACTGTTGTCATAGTGGATGGGCAGAGTTGCCACCATAGATGTGGTATGGAAATGGAATGAGTAGGGAAGAAATATCCCAACCTCTTTCCTTTTGCCAACCATCTTCTGCTGGTACCTCTGTTGGCCAACCGCACCCAGAGGCAGCCAGCAGGAGCTTAGGAGATGTGGTCTGTAGGAGTCACCTGCCAGACATCAAAGTAGTGCAGCAGAAGGAATGACCGGGTGGAAAATGGAAAATACCCAGAACAGTTGGTTTCTGGATCACTAAAGATTTAGAGTTATTGATGTCTAAAGAACTTAGTTACTATTGAGAGATTATACTTTTCACCCTTCGTGTGAAAGAAGCTAGAAGTTTCATTGTTTTCTTTTACTAATATATGAGATGAGAATTTCATGATGATCACTGGCAGATTTTTTACTTGCTTTGCAAAAATATTCAAATATGTTTACCTAATAGCCTAATATCCAAATAGGAAATTACAATTTTCAAAGATACTTTTTGCACACAGTATCTCATTTAACTCAAACTAAAGTCCTAAGAGGAGGTATTATTTAATTCATTGTATAGATAGAGGAGACTGGAGCTCAGAGCATAAAAATGAATTTCCTTACATCCTCAGTCAGAAATAGAAGCGTCAAGATGCAAACTTCAGCGCCTCACTCCAGGTTCTTGGTATGACACCACTCTGCCTTTTTCCAAATAAGAATGTCACAAACTTGTGATGGCAGGTATGCTGAAAAAAGAATAGAACTGTCTGTACTCTGCAGAAAATTGCATTTGCAGGAGAACTAGAGTCTTCACATCAAGCAAGCTCAATTTCAGGAAGTAAAAGACAATCCAAAGCATCAAGTCCAGTGGAAGGCAATATGCAGGGAGAGATGCAAGGAGAAGATCTGTGAGACAGAGACTGGAAAGATACTCCAAGGAAATGGTAAGAATGAAGGAGTTTGTGAGCAGTGTGTATTCCTGAGAGTAGTTGGGAAGAGAGTAGTAAGGAAAGCAAGGTTTCTCAAGTGTTAAGCAGAAGGCTGCAACATTCCTCAAAGTATTGTTCATAGACTTAGATTAGAATCACCTGGTGACTTATTACAAAGGTCTACTCTGGATCCCGCTCTGACTTACAGAGTCAGAATCTATTTGAGGGGAACTTGGCATTTTGACATATCCTCTCCATTATTTCTCTCCAACGCCCTGCCCCCCCCCCCCCCCCCCCCCGCCACCGCCTATACCCATACAAAGTTTGTGACCTATTGATAGAGAGCAAATGTAAGCAGCTTGACTAAAAAGAGCTCTGTAACATAACTATAAATATTTGGTTACAGCTCAGTTTTCTGGCATGGCTGAACATAAATCATCTGATTACCTATCTATCATTTGAACTTCTGTTTCTTTGCTTCAATCATACCTTTGAATAAGCTTTTGACAATGTATTTTCAAATTTTATGCTTTAGTAAACAAGGTATATTAAGCCCAAATTGACTTTTCAGACTCTTACAGCGACTTGAATAAAATATTTTAAACATCAATTATGGTAAACATTAAAGATGCAAATGTAGTAAATTGAGAAGTTGGGTTGAAACTGTATGGATTCTAAGACTGCTTTCAAAAAGGAATCCCTAATACCAACTTATGTCCTTGTTATTTTATCATATTTTCATAAAATTAATGTGAAGATTGAACAACTACAAGACTACAAAGATGAGATAATATGGCTGCCTTTTTTTGGGTGCAAAATTATAAAAAAAACTGAAGTTTTCTGTAAGATGTTTTCTAATCAACAATAAAAGCCTCCTTTCTATTTTTATCATCACCTTTTTGAAGCATTCAAAACATTATAATTGTTTTAATATCAATAACATTTCAGCTTTTTGCAAACTTGTTTTAAGATTCAAGTTCTGGCGTTGGGTAGGTAGCTCAGTTGATTAGAGCATCATCCTGATATGTCAACGTTGCAGGTTCAATCCTTGATCAGGTCACATGCAAGAAATAACCAATGAATGCATAAAGAAATGGAACAACAATGTTTCTCTCTCTCTCTCTCTCTCTCTCTCTCTCGCACACACACACACACACACACACACATCTCTCTCATTTTCTCCCTTCCCCCTTCTCTCTAAAAGCAATAAATACAAACTTTAAAAAGACTCAAGTTTTTAGGTGCCAGATATCTGGCATTATAGTATTTATGATATGGAATAGAATATTGATAGAATATTGATTTTCATTATTTGCTAATTTGGAACTTTATTCTGTACAATATGGTTGTTCCACCTTCCTATCCTATTATAAATTTGTTTCTAGTTGGAACCCTACAATCTGAGTCATCTCTCAAACAAATTGTATTTCAAACCTTGTTTTAGTAACAGTTTAAAAATAGGGACCCAGGCTGGCTATAACTGGATTGTGACTCTATAGGCCATGTCTACAGATTGGCTTTGCTAATTTATAGAGAGGTACAGATATCTTGTAACTAGAAATCTTAGGTTGAGTTTGAGCCAATTGCAGAATTTTCCTTTGTTTATTGAAATGGCACACATATTCTCCCCCCACCCCCAAATGAAGGTAGCATTATTCTAAGATCAGATACGATAGGGCGTGTTCAGGGTGTTATGGACTTAGACATGAAGATAGCATTATTGACGAACCACAAAAACAAGACATGTGGTTGATTCCCTTCCTCCTTCCCTCATTAATGGGTCATATTTTAGGGAGTGTCTACATACTCTTGAGTTGTTTTTCCAGAAATGGTCATGGATTTGAGTTGATCCATTTAACTAGAGAGCAGTCAATCTTGGATTAACATCTGTGGTTTTGATTTGGCTGGCCTGAGTTGAAACTTTAATCTATAGTCATGGAACCAAACCAAAATAAACAGCTTATTACAGAATTAGTTCAAGAGTTTGACCTCATTTGCAACATGCTCTACACCAACATTTATTGGTTTTAATCTAATGGCTATTTTTAAAATTAAAGTCCTTATCTTTTTGGGACTTTTCCAGAAAATCCAGCAATTACTTTTTCAAATACCTATTATTTCTTCAGGGACACATTTGATAAGAGGCAGAAGAAAATATAAGCACTATATATTTTGGTGTAATGATAACATAACAATCTCTGTAGTAATTTCCTACAAGTTCTTATCAAAGCAATTTAAAGCAAACAATTGGAAAGTGAAAATTAAATGTGATCACCTTTTTGGGTATGTGTGTTAACAATGCCAAATAATCAATTCTATTGATTTTCCATTATTCAGAGCTGACCAGTTTTTTTGTTTTCCAATACTATAGTGTCACCTCAGCATGTACTCAAAAAACTTCTATAAACTGAAAGATCTTGACAGGTGTAACCAGTGGGCCAGGTCATTATATTTAAGATAATACTTTTATAAGACCTGACACTGACTTGAGTGTTATTAATTCTTGGACTGATATAAAAAAAAAATCACTCAGCTATTCTTCTAGGGTTTAATTACTTATATGCATGAGTGTATGTCATTTTTCACACCCAATTTTCTTTGCCTTCTGTTACACTATTAGTGGATAGCAGATGTTTATTATAAATTAAATTTCTTTAATATGTGAGTAAGTAAAGATATGGGGTTGAATTATTTATTTTTTGAACTCCTGCCTAAAACATTAAACTGCACTCATATCAACTCTGCAGAATCTGCTTAATAATAGGAGCAGTATTTTGTGACTGAATGCTAAAGCTTTCATACTGAAAGAAAGCCGTAGGAACAATTGAAAGAGTCCAAATGCATCATGTCTAAAAAAAGCCAAAAGACAAGCTAAGGCTATAAAGACTTCTTGTCATATCCATTTCTTCTTTCTATCCATATAGTAACGATATTGTAAGCCTATTGAGTTCTTTCAAAACTTGTGGCTGCAAATTTGTTTTCAAACTATTATGAACTTCTCTATTTTGTAAATGGAGACTCTTTATTCTTGAGTTGGTCATATTCTGAAATTAAATAAAATTAAAGCTCAAGACTTTCCCCCAAAGTTGTCTTGACTTTTATTATTGCACAGAAAAGCAAAAGCAAAGAACTGATGATTCCCATCCCCTCAAGTTGACAGTTATTGCTATTTGTTCCTTTTCTGTTTACCATTTGAAATTTTGGCATTTCCCCTCAATATTGACATGAAACAGAAAAGCTTGACATGACAAGAAATTGAAACTATTTGTGTAGTTCTTTCCTTGTGGTTTAAAACATACATAGGCCTCTGCATTCAAGCAGTGGTTTTCAACCAAGATGGATTTTGCCATGCATCCAACTCTCCCAAGGACATTTGGCAATATCTGAAGACTTTTTGATTGTCATGACTTGGGGGCAGAGGGGGCTACTGGCATCCAGTGAGTAGAGGCCAGGGATGCTGCTAAAAATTCTACAATGCACAGGATACCCCCTACGACAACAACAAAAATTATCTAGTCCAAAACATCAATAGTGATGAGGTTGAGACACCCTTTTCTAGAGCAACTTCCTCTAAACAATCTCCTCCAAAACCTTGCTTGAGCCTTGTATCCATTCTAAACCTAGCTCATCCCAGGCTTTCCACTACCAAGCTTTCACCGCTTAGTCACTCATTTCCTAGTTACCACTGGCAATTCCACTCCACCCCACTATTGACAATAGCATAATTTTGTGATAATCAAAGGCTTTTTTTTTATAAAGCCTCACTGTCTTTAATTGTGAAACATTTGATCCTTCAAGCACATCTTGTGTATTTTTTTTATTTTTCTGACTTTCTTCATACCTCCTGACCATCCTGTTTTTATGTTCTTTTGGACCTCCCTTTCATCTTTATATCCTTTAAACAATTCTAATCATTATCCTCTCTCCACTGCATTCCTGTGTGCTCAAGTGCTCCTGAGACCATATAAATGTGCTTTTCATTAGGAAGCACTGAGCTCTGGTTGCCCTGTTCTGAGCTGGCAGGCCCTGGAAAACTGTCCTGCTGATTTCCTTTTCCCTTAACCTACTTTGAAAGTCCTGGGCCCATGTAACATCATCATAGTGAGACTGTGGTGCTAACAGAGGGCTCACACCATAGTGTTTGCTCTCCTACAGCACGAGCCACATGCTCCAGCCACAGTACGAGGTGCTTTTTCACACATTATCTCGACTGGATAGACATTTTGAACCTTACTGTACACAAGAGGGAAAGCAGGCTCAGAGCAGTTACCAACCAGCTGAGGACATCTGTTTGCAGCAGATGGAACTAGGCATTGCCCTCAGCACTCTTCAGTTTAAAGCCCTCACTCTTTCCACAGGACCCTCTTACCTTCATGTCCTCCACACAGGTAGGGCCCTGCCCACACACCTAGGATGACCAAGGTAGTCACTTTCCCTGAATCATGGAAAGACTTTCCAGTGATCAGAGGTTTGAACCAAACTGAACTGGTGCCCTTAAAGCTAGAAAATATGTCATTGGCTTTTACTCTCCTACCTGAGGCTAGAGTAGACTTGGTTTTATTCACTTATTCAACATTTAACACAATTCAGCACTTATACTAGTTGCTAGAGTTCTTGGCTGGCCCCTTAGAATTCTGGAGTCAGAGTGGTGCCCACAAAGAACCATGGGCTCTGCAGGTGGATGGGCTGGGTTTGCTGCCAGGCTGCTCCTACATGAGGTGCTCCGTCTCAATCATCTAACTTTATTTCTGTAACCTTCAGAACGCTCCCTTTCAGGATGTAACACTTCAAATCACAGGGTTGCAGGGAGCTCAAAGAGACCCAATGCAAAAGACTTCACTGCTATGGAGTAACCAGAGAGTAGAACCTTTTCATTTCCCCCCTCATTCCAGGTAACAGGACATGGGTTCCCAGCTGAGTGTGTCTGCGGATGAATAAAACATCCACAAACAAGACAAAGTGCCTTGGTGCTACATAAAACAGATGTCACTTGTTTGATCACAGACCAGAGAAGAGCTGGGGTGAAATGTGGAACTTCACTTGGAGATTCTCTAAGTAAATATATTCTATTCTTATAACCCATTTTTGTAGTTTTGCTCTGGTGAAAGTGGTTTCTCTTTCCTTGCTTAACCTGTCAGAGAATTCCTTTATGCAGCATGGCAAATTACTGCCAAATCCTGTTTCAGAGATTGCTGCTCTTCTTTCACGGGTGGAGATTTTAAAGCGCAAAAAAGTGTGAAAGTGTATTATAAAGGCGTGAAATTTTTTTGTAAACAAGATATACTAGATGTTATTTCTCCCCACAATTTACATTTGTGTCCATGTGTGTGTTTCTTAAAATACCATCCAAACAGTTTCAGTATTTTCTCTCGTTTGTACATCCCATTGTGGCAGGCACTGCCCCTTGGTAGATTAGCAGGCATTTCCAATCTCTTTCTGCCAGTCATTCTGGAGATGAGAAAAACTCAAGGCTCACTTTATCAGATTCCTTGTGTAGCCATGATAAACAATTTTGGCCGTTGAGATGCAAGTAGTAGCCTGCAGGGAGAATGAGGGCTTAGGGAAGGCTTTTACTATTCCTACAAAAGTAGCATGTACTACATATGCCATGAGTCCTACTCATTCCTCCTTTTCTTCTCCACTCTCATCTTCTATCCTCCCTTTATTCTTTCTTTGCCTCTCTCTCTCTCTCTCTCTCTCTCTCTCTCTCTCTCTCTCTCTCTCTCTCTCATGAAGTTATGGTAACTGGTGCTACAGCAGCCACTTTGTCATCAAGAAGGAGGGCCATGAAAATCACAAAAAATTTCAGCTCTTTTCTTTTGAACTGTAGAACTGATTACATTCTGATTTGGTGTCTTTGAGCAACACATTCCATTCACCTGTAAATTCTCATACATCTTTTCCATCAATTCCTTGTCTGCTATAAACTCCCCTTTTTCAGAAAGGCATAAATAGTTGAATCCATGTCCTCATCATAAGTATATTCTCTTTATATCATAGTACTTTTTGAACACTTTCATTAGGCACCCCTTTACTTCTTGACTTTGCACTATTAATACATTGCACTTTGCGATATTAATACCTTCTATTTGTTGCTAAGTTACCTTGTAGAGATAATATTCTTTTTATGTTTTGCTTTTTGTCTTTGAGGCATAAAGACTAGTTTTTAAAAACATTTTTCTTAAGATGCGTGATTCAGAGCTCTCTTCTTTTCAGACATTTCAGTAGGTATTTTTGATGGATGGACATACCACACATTGAATTCTGCCAGCTGCTACTAGGCAACCAGAAAGGGTGTCAGTGTGTGGTGGTATTCACACGCAGAGAGAGGCCTAGACGTACTTTCATAGTGTCACTTACTTCAACGGGAAAGAGCCAGACTTATAACTAGCTTTGCACCCCCCTCCTTTTCTTTTGCTCAGAACTGCTTTTCTTAATATTTCCCCACTGCAGGATTCCTTTCAGAGCCCAAGCCCTGAACATTTATGTGGCACATACATTAAGAGACTTTTTTTTTTTCAAAGTGCAGATCTTTCTTAGTGATTTGGCATCTCACTGTGGATATTTCTATTATTAAACATCAATGATTCATATTACATAACAGTAGTTATTTGGAATGAGAAGGTATAATATAATAAGGCACCTTCAACTACGCATTGCTTTCTGCTACCTGGATGGTTTAATATTTTTTCATATTTTATTTCTAGCTGTCCCTGTCATTTCTACTGAATTGCACACACAGTATTTCCTTTACATACAATTTTGTCTTTTTTTCTTAAAGGTAAACATTGAAAAGGGCAATAGATTCCAACCCTTTGAAAGACTACTTGTTTTCTTTAATCAAATACTTGAAAAACCTTCATTAATTGGAAAGAACACAGCACCTCCTACATTCATTTTGCTTCTCTGTGTCATATTTGACAGTTATTCGAGACAAATATGTTTCCCCTCATCACTGGCACTGTTCAAGCAGTAAAGCTCAAAGAGAAGAAAATATGAACAAATATAAGGACACAGGAAATCAGTTAAATATGGGCATTGGCTAACACGTGCAATGATTCAATTCTAAACAGAGACAGAAAATGCCCACCATCACTCATTTTCCCACATCATCAAGGATTTGAAGTCTTAAATAGCTTCCCTGTGTCACTTCTTCGGGAACTGATTCAATCCTTGTTTCTGATTTGAAGGTGATAAGAGAAAGACAGAACCTGCATTTCTTCTTTTATTTTTAAATTCAAAAGAAATGAAAGCTGATAAAGACTAGTTGATTTGACTGAATTGTTCAAGCACACGATGAAGACTGCTAACACATCTTCATGCCCTCAGCACAGGGCTATCCTGCTCTGTCCTACTGGTGTATATGAACATTTAAATTCCTGATACTTCCCTTTTTAAAAAGTTCCAGCTAGATTCCAGCTTGAAAGGCAAGAAAGCTGCTGGCAAATGCATTTGATGCACAAGTGTACTATGAGATGAAAGTGTTATGGATATAGAACTGTTATCACACCCATCACAGTCTCATTTTCACTTGCACCTCAGCTATATACTCATGGCTTCCCGACAATCCACTCGATTACAGTGTGGAAATGTTTAGGTTCAAAGTCAGGCTTATGTCCTGATCTGCTTATGGAGACAGTTTTTTTCCCCTCTCTTTATACTGCTTTGTTTTGACCTCTTTTAATTAAAGAAACAGAATCTTTTGACTTCTGAATCCTGTATCCACTCACTTCTGCTGTTGATAAATGGAAATGTCACAGCAAGGCTGCCTGGAAATGTGTTGCTGAAGAGAAAGTACTGCTGGCTGGAAGACATCTAGACATGTCTGCCTCAGACATCTGTCTAGAGATCAAAGTACAGCAACCCATAGCTGCCAAGCCAGAAGCTGCCACCATCGCCTGTTACTGCTTTGCAACCAATCCTCCCGCTGCTGTGTTCATCTTCCTACACTCAAACATCTCCATCTTTGTAAACATTATAGGGCCACAAGTTATGGGCACTGAGGCCTCCTGGACTGTTTGCCTCACTTGTAGCTCTCAAGGGGGATCTTTCCTGAGAAAATGGAATGTTCTTTGGAGAGAGCAGGTGTGTTCTACTGTGGGAGAAGACAATTGAGAAGTCACTAATAAAAACAGCTGTTGTTAACATCTGGAAGCTCTTTACAATTACAGAGAACCATTTCATACCGCATCTCATTTGATGGTTACACAATTCCTCCCAGGACATGTTATTAAGGTGGTGTTATTATCCCCACTTTAAAAATGAGAAGACACCTTTAGAGAAATCACACAACTAGTGAAGTCAGAACTGGAATTCAAGTCTGTGCTGCTACATGCTCTCAACCATGCCACCCCACCTCATTTAGAACAGTGATTAATAACCTTTTTTTGAGGCCAACAATGCCTTTAAAACTCTGATAAAAATGGTAAACATTTTGGAATAAATGTACCCAGATGCTTTTACACACATTTTTTTATACAAGATTAAGGGTTTTATGTAACTGCACCTTAGTTATAGGCTCTGATCTGGAGACAAGCAGCCACATTTTGAGGTAGGGAGGTGGAAATAGGGATGGGTCAATTCAGGCCACCACGCAAGCCTATCCTATATAATAAAAGCCCAGGTGGAGTTGCGTGACATCGTCACAAAATGGCCGCCACAAGATGGCAACCCTCATGTCTTCACAAGATGGCCACCATAAGATGGCCACCACAAGATGGCCAGCAGGGGAGGGCAGGTGTTGGTGATCAAGCCAGAAGGGGAGGGCACTTGGGGGCAACCAAGCCTGCAGGGAGGGCAGTTGGGGGTGACCAGGCCTGTAGGGCAGGACAGTTGGGGGTGATCAGGCCAGCAGGGTAGGGCAGTTTGGAGCAATCAGGTTGGCAGGGATGGGCAGTTGGGGGTGATTGGGGTGGTAGGGGAGGGCAGTTGGGGGCAATCAGGTTGGCAGGGGAGCAGTTAGGCATTAGTCAGGTTGGCAGGGGAGTGGTTAGGGGGTGATCAGGCTGGCAGGCAGAAGCGGTTAGGGTCAATCAGGCAGGCAGGTAGGCAAGCGGTTAGGAGCCAGCAGTCCTGGATTCTGAGAGGGATGTCTGATTGCCAGTTTAGAGCCTAAACTGGTAGTCGGGCATCCCTCAAGGGGTCCCAAATTGGAGAGGGTGCAGGCCAGGTTGAGGGACAACCCCCCCATGCACAAATTTTGTGCACTGAGCCTTTAGTCAATACATAAGCAGTTGGCTTATCCCAAAATAAGCCAAGCCAAGTGCTTATGCATTTCAAGAATTATCATGTAACTATTATTTTCATTGAGCACTTATTTGTGTCAGATGTTCTGCTAAGTACTTTGCAGGGATTGTTTCATCTTGGGCTCATCACAACTCTGTAAATTAGGTACCTTTATTGGCCCATTTTTTCAAAGAGGAACTGAGATTTAAGCCATATATCCCTCCACTGTCATCAGATCATCAGGCTTGTTGGTGATTGAGCTGGGATTTGAACCCAGGCCATTTACCTGCAGATCTTGCCTCTTTGTCTACTATATAAACCTTCTCTTTGCCAGTACTTGTTTGTTGACTTAATCAACCTAAGCTATTACGCTCAATTAATATTTGACAATGGTTGCAGGTAGGGAGCCAACTGAATGGGTTTTGCTGAGTTTTATTTTCATTATGACTTAAATGTAGGGTTGCTAGGCAGTGAGTTCACTACCAGCCTTTTACAGACAGTACCTTTATTGAGCGCTCTGTGCTCTCTGCCTAAGAACTCCTTGAAATATTGTAATATTTTATTCTTTAGCATTTTTAAAAATTTTATTTCAGTGCTATCCTCCATTTGCATTGATATTATTTTTATGGTGTTAGTCCACTATAATTTATAAACGGGGTAATTTTTTCTAAAACTTAAGTTGTAAGTTGCTTGGGTGAGAAGCACATCTTTGTACTCACCATATTTTCTAGAGTAGTGCTTCTCAAACTTTGCCAGGCACATAGTCACATGTGGGGTCTTGATAAAATGTAAATTCTGATTTAGTAGGTTGCGGCTGAAACCTGGGATACTGCATTTCTAATAGGCTTTCTGTTAATGCTGATCCTGCTGGCCCACAAATCACAATTTGTGTAGCAATGTTCCAGAGCCTACAATACTCAATGTCTATCTCTCCTTTCTCTCATATATGTGTGTGTGTGTGTGTGTATATATATATATATATCCTATATAATAAAAGGGTAATATGCAAATTGACCCTAACAGCAGAACGACTGGGAATGACTGGTCACTATGACACACACTGACCACCAGGGGCCAGACGCTCAATGCAGGAGCTGCCCCCTGGTGGTCAGTGCACTCCCACAGGGGGAGCTCTGCTCAGCCACAAGCCAGGCTGAAGGCTGCCAGTACAGTGGTGGTGATGGGAGCCTCTCCCGCCTCCTCAGCAGCACTAAGGATGTCCGACTGCAGCTTAGACCTGCTCCCCGCTGGCAAGTGGACATCCCCCGAGGGCTCCCAGGCTGCCAGAGGGATGTTTGACTGCCAGCTTAGGCCCAATCCCCCGGGGAGTGGGCCTAAGCCAGCAGGTGGTCACCTCCAAAGGGGTCCCAGACTGTGAGAGGGCACAGGCCGGGCTGAGGGACCCCCCTGAGTGCACAAATTTCTGTGCACTGGGCCTCTAGTATATATATAAAAACACAGGAGATAGGGACTACCTATATGCCAGGACCAGGCTTATTTATTCAACAAACATTTATTACTCTCCTAATGTTTGCTGGATACAGAAAATAATAGATTTTAATTCTTTTTCTCTCATTATCTTAATTCAAGGATTACAGAATTATTAATCTTACTTCTAATCATGTCTAGCATGAGGAGACTTCTGTCAATGATGGACCACATACATGAAGGTGACCCCATAAAATTATAATAGGGAGCTGAAAAATTCCTGTTGTCTAGTGACTTCATAGCCATCATAGATGCCAAAATGTAGCCGTGGTAACATGCTGTAGTAACATAACATGGTTATAACTCAACACATTAATGCTTCATGCTGTCTCATCCTATCCATAGTAATGCTGTTGGCTAGAAACGCCTGGGGGCACTTACCCGGCCCAGTGAGCTTTCTGCAGACATCTCCCCAATTCTAAACCAGTGTTTCAACTGAACTGTCCCTCTGGTTCTTATGATCACTGCAAGACGTTCTTTAGTGATAACCATTAGGAAACCTTGCAAAAAAGAAGAGTCTATTACTTGCAGGCCTGGAGCATACAAGGCACACTCGGAGGCACACTGCAAGGTTACAGGTAGGGAAGGAGAAACAGCATGGGGCTCTTCTGCTTTTGTTGGGGTCCAGGATGGGAACCTAGGGGTTAGCAGCCTACTTTTTGTTGGTGAATTGAAAATATAAGAGCAGGAATTTAAAGCACGGGAAAAGAAAAAAACCAAGTAGCCCAAATGGTCAGTTATCAAAATCAACTGAGATCTAAAACAAAGGAGCCTCGGTGGGGGCAGGCCGGCTTCACTCTTTTTTAAAATATCTTTATTGTTGAGAATATTACAGACGTCCTCCTTTTGGCTCCACCCTCATTGACCTTTCTCCACCCTGCTCCCAACCCCTCCCCAGGCCTTCCCTGAACTATTGTTTGTCCATGGATGAGCTATGCATATATGCATATAAGTTCTTGGTTAAGCTCTTGCTGCCCATCTCCTCCACACACACACACACTTCCCTCTGAAATAGATCAGCCTGTTGCATGTTTCAATGCCTCTGGATCTCTCTTGTTCATCAGTTTATTTTGTTCATTAGATTTCACATATAAGTGAGATCCTGTAATACTTGTCTTTCCCTTACTGGCTTATTTCACTTAGCATAATACTCTCCAGGTCTTTCCATGCTGTCTTAAAGGGTAAGAGATCCTTCTTTTTTTACTGCTGCATAGTATTCTATTGTGTCAATGTACCACAGTTTTTTAATTCATTATCTACTGATGGGCACATGGGTTATTTCCAGATCTTAGCTACCTTGAACAATGCTGTTATGAACATAGGGGTGCATATATTCTTTCTGATTGGTGTTTCAGGCTTCTTAGGATATATTCCCAGAAGTAGGATCATTGGGTCAAATGGAAATTCCATTTTTAATTTTTTGAGGAAACTCCACACTGTTTTCCATAGTGGTTGTGCCAGTCTGTATTCCCATCAGCACTATACTAGTATTCCTTTTTCTCCGCATCCTTGCCAGTACTTGTTTGTTGATTTAATCAACCTTAGCTATTATGCTCAATTAATATTTGACAAAGTAAGCAAGGGCATACAATGGAGTAAAATGTCTCTTCAATAAATGGTGATGGGAAAATTGGACAGATACATGCAAAAACACGAAACTAGACCACCAACTTATATCATACACAAGAATAAATTAAAAATGAATAACAGACCTAAATGTAAGTTGTGAAACCATAAAAATCCTAGAAGAAAACGTAGGAAGCAAAATATCAGACATCTCATGAAACAGAATTTTCATGGATATATCACCTAGGGCAAGAGAAACAAAGGAAAAAATAACAAACGGGACTATATCAAACTAAAAAGCTTCTGCACAGCAAAGAAACCAGTGTAAAATTGAAAAGGGAACCCACTCTATGGGAGAAAATACTTGCCAAAGACACATATAAGGAGTTAATTTCCAAAATATATAAAGTACTTATACGACTCAATAAAAGGAAGACAAACAACCCAATCAAAAAATGGGCAGAGGACCTATATAGACACTTTTCCAAAGAGGACATGCAAATGGCCGAGGGACATATGTAAAATGCTCAAGGTCACTAATTATAGGAGAGATGCAAATTAAAACAACAATGAGTACTACCTCACACCTGCCAGAATGGCTACCATCAATAAATCAACAATTGTCTTCACACTATATCTGGTCCTGTGGCTGCTAATGTGTTTATTCAGCTAGCCTTCCTTGAAGTAGATGCCTCTTTGAGGCAATCAAAGCCTAAGTGAGGCAATAAAATTGTCAAATACTATTAGCATTTGTTTGTGGTGATGCCGGAATGAACAAATCTACTGCACTGCCAGTCTTATAAAAATGTAGCTCATACAATTACAGTAGGTGGTGGGCTATACCACCTACGTTTGTGTAAGTACACTCTACAGCAAGCATGTCAAACTCAAAGGCTAACATAGGCCAAATAAACCAGGATTAAGTTTATGTGGGCTGCAAAAAAGCAAAAGCTTCAATTTTCATAGAAACGTAGGTTTATTGCGATAGAGACATGCTGAATACAAAGGGCTGAAATAAATGAGTAATCATTAACATAAAATGATAGAACATTTTAATAAAAATTAATATTTTTTCTTGAACATTAACTTACTAGACACTGAATAACTGCACAAATTAATAAGCGTAATGCAAATAACCTATTTTTCTTGTTCTCCAAAAGCGTAATATTTTGTTGCGCACACCAAACAAGTCAGTACAAGACTAATGACATGGCAATCGCTGCTAAAATATTCGCTGCTAGTATTAGTGGAGAGAAATGTTGTGCCTGAGCTAAGGTGCGTAAGGGAAATGAATGCAACACGATTATAGTAATCAGTCATTAGTGAACGTTGTCATTCATTACTAATAATTATGTATAACAGGATATTGTAAGAATTGTTACAAAATTTTTATTAAAATGTTTCTTACATACTGTTATATTGGCTGGGCCTTAAAAATATTCATCGTGGGATGCATGCGGCCCTCCGTCCGCGGGTTTGACATGCTTGCTCTACAGTGTTTGCACAACAAAATCATCTAATACAGCATTTTTCAGAATGTATCCACCTCATTAATCAGTGCATGACTGTACTTTATAGGTGGAGTAAAGACATTTATTCATAATTAGCTGGGAGCCAGTACAGTACATTAGAAAAATGGTTGGAAGTCAGACATAATTTAATCCTTCCACTGCCCATCATTTTATAACCAAATAACATTTATTAATTCTTGAGTGAGTCAACAAACCTTTTTTGAACAATTGGATACATAGGGAGTAAAAGAGGCTTGTGGCTTATTCTAGACACCAGAGGAACAAAAATCAGGTAAATTAAGCAATGCAGATGGCTTGATAAGTGCTGTTATAGAGGAGCAGGGAGGCTGTTTAGGGAGAATAGGGAACAGCATCTAAATCAAATTATGGAGTGAGAAAAACTTTGATTGAACTATCAGTTAGCTAAAAAGATGGAGGGCATGACATGGTTGATGAAACAGACTTTGCATGCAAGTTTCAGGGCTTTGGCCTCCAATTTAACTTATGACTGAATTGTTGGGTAAATTATTTAACTTTTTAAGCCTCAGTTTCCTTATGTGTAAAATAGTATCCATCACTGTAGCTTTTTTATGGGAGTTTTATATGAGCTTCACATTGAGCAGTTGCCACAATGCCTAGCATATGTGAGAACTCATCAAGTTTAGGCTCTGGTAGAAACATGTAGGCATGAAAGAGCATGTTGCAGTGCAGATCTGAAATTGGCTGTGATAACAAGTGAGAGCAGAGAAGTGGCAGGTGGTGATCAGAAGGAATGAGCTTAGAAGTCCTTTTGTACTAAGATAAGTTGTTTGAGCAGAAATGTACAAAGATGGGAGTGATGATGGGGCTGCTAGTAGGTGATATGGAGGCTGATGGGGAAATAAGCAAGACTGTATGTGGTTTTGGTCAGCTCTAGTTCCCCATCTGTGACGTGGAGTTCCCCTGAATTTAGATTGAGTGCTTCTGTGCCGGGCTAGGCAGACCCAGTGGCCTGAGGGCCCAGGTGCTCAAATTGGCTTCCTTCCCAGGCCCCAGATTTCTTCTCCTTGTTCTCTTTACCCCGATTTTCTAATTCCTGTTGCCTGATTCCCGGATGTGACACTTTTGGCCCCCTGTACAAAGTTATCGGTGCACTCACTGAAAGCAGAGTTTGCACTTAGAATATTTTAGGTGCTCACTAAATATTTAGAAATATTCAATGGACGAAGAGTGGATATTTAATGCATTCTTGCTGAACACTTTGCCTTCAATTTGTCTTGGCAGATTTTCCTAAATTTGACCACTACTTGATTTATGCTTATTGTATTATCTCTAATTCAACTAGACTCACATATAATCCTATTCTGAAAGCTTTCCCCCCTATTCTAGCATGAAACGTGTGTGTGTGTGTGTGTGTGTGTGTGTGTGTGTGTGTGTGTATTTGGTCCTAAATGGGGTATATTCTTATTTAATAATTAGGAAGTACTTGAACATTACAAAGGATAAAAGAAATGTTTAACTTTTTTGGGTTCTCTGTGGGTTTGCTATAGTCCCATGTGTCTGTGTGTGGTGTTTGGGTAGAGTCCAGTATGCTTCCACAAAAACAAAACCATATTTAGTTGAACTTGGTCTCAATGCAACGTGAAGCGTTGCTTTTGTTCTCTCCAGGTTTTCAAAGTGACCTGCTGCCAAGGTCTCAGCTTTCTGCTCGTGAAGATTTACTGTCAACTCCGTTCGTTTAAATTGTGACAATAGACTTCCCTGCAGAAGGAAGTCGGAGATGAAGTTGGACGCAGAGAGTAGTTTATGTCAAGTGAGAAACCCCGGAGAAAGGAAGTCATTCTTATTTTTAGTTTATCCTTTCTGCTTGTTTGGCTGATGGCTGCTCCTGGGACCATTTTGCTTCCCACACTTCTGTTGCTTGTATCCTCTGCACATCCCTCCAATTATGGAAAAGAAATATCTATATTTTAGGTTTTGTTGTCTCTTCTAACTGAACAGACCGGGTTTTCTTCTTCCCAACTTTCTCTACAAAAAAAAAAAAAAAAAAATCAGGTATAAAAGCTACTCTTCCTAGCTGGCTGCTGAAATGTTAGATGGAATTATGCCTGCCATCGAGTTTCAAACTGGGTGTGTGAATGGAAAAAGAAAGGAGGGTATAGGCAAGTATAAGAACACTAAAATTAGGCCGTGATGTGGAAAATATTTTAGTGATTGGATACCCAGAGTCTGTGGTAAATGAGGGTTTCTAACAGTGTCCTGTCAGTGATGTAGTGTTCTTACAAACATTAAGTGAGAAATTGGGACTGTTAAGGTGACAGATTCAGCTCTGGTTATTCATATTTTTAACTTTGCCTTATTATTTTTTAGTCTAAGATATGTTAACAGCTTCTAAAACATACATGTAAGACAACTTTATGATTAACGGAGTGAAATAATTCTACATGCCACCTTTAGAGAAATGCTGTCATAGCTTTTTTATTTTCTACTCTTCAATTTATTCTTTTCCATATGTCATTCTTTAAGTTAATGTTCTTTATTAGATAGAAAAATAATAATTTAAATTTCTATTATTTTAAAATTCCATACAAAATTTATGTGAAAGATAAGTTGTTTATAAGAAATAAGTATAGATTTTTTTCTATGCTAACTAGCTTTTTTATTTTTTCTAGACACAAGACCTGCTTATATGTCAGTACCTGAGTGCCCACTGAGAGTGCCCTGGTGTGTGTGTGTGTGTGTGTGTGTGTGTGTGTTATAAGATATTGAATTTTAATTCATTCTAGAAAAATAAAGATTCTCAACCCAAAATCAACCTAAACTTTTTATGTTTAAATTATTATATATAGTTGAACCAAACCATTAAATCATTATATGAAATTACTTTGATTTTTTTTTTTTTGTGTGGCAAACCTCTGGGCTGGGGTTGGGGGGCTTATAATTTGTTAATTTAGTATACATAGATGCAAGAAACAAAGGTAAAAAGACTGTGTGATATACAATTGATCTCACTCTGCCCTGAAATGAAAGTCATATTTCTTCTGCATCTACATGGTCACTATTTGAATGGATAAATATATATGTGTTGATTGGTGAAGATAGAGGGAAGAATCGTGTATAATTTTAATGCTGTTCCTACATTTACCAAACTGTGTTTAAAATAGTTTTAGAAAATGCATTCACTTTTCGTAATTGTAATTACCAGTGCTTATGCAAATATTGGCTGAAACTTAATTTCTTTGAATACTTTCACATCTGGTCTTTGCTCTGCCTTTTATTATTTTACTTCAAAAGGCTAAACCTCACTACAAACAATATTCTCCCCAAAATTGCTATGCTGTGGTAGACTGATTATCACTGCATAAATATCATCTCCAGATAAGATTTATTGACTGCCCATCCGTGGAAGGCACTGAACTAGGTATTTCAATAAATGTTATTGAATAGCTTCCACCTCCGTTCATAAGAGCTGTGCTGCTCAAAAGCAAGGCACAAATGATCTCATATCCTATTTCCCCTGCTGTACTCTGAATATAGATTTATAGTTGGATTTCTTCTTTCTACTTTGTGATCTGGAAACTCTCATTATGAAGTCGTTGTTCTTTCCATAAACTTTTTAGATCTCTGTGAGCTCTCTTTTATTACTTTTTCATGCCGATATGCTCTGGCATCAAGGAGTCCTTATGAGGGATATCTATAGGCCTATTCCTTGGTCATTAGAGAAAACAAGACTTTTTTTCCCCATAAGATAAGAATTTGGTGTAAATGTGAATCATATGCTAAAGTAAAGGAACTTAATTTTACTTAATAGAAAGTATATCACTATCTATCTATTTGGTAATGTTTCATGTATATTTGATTTAAAAAATGTGGCTACATAATTAGATTTTTAAAACAGTAAAATAAATTGGGTTTAAAAGAAAAAAATTAGAGACAGGTTTGATAACATTAAATATTTGCTTGAGTTTAGCATCATTTAGAAAATATGTTAAATGATTTGTCTGAGAACATTTTGGGTGTGGGTAAGTAATAACTATACTAGAAATCTGTGTGACAGTATCTGTTTGCTCTTTTGTTTTTAGAGAGTTTTGCACTCAGTATCACACTCAGGGTGTGGCCCTGAACAGACTGGTTCAGATCATGGCTTTGTCGTGCTTTATTGTATGGCTTTGAACAACTCAAATTTTCTGGCCCTCAGTTTCCTTACCTATAAAATTGTAGCAGTGGTTACTTATTTAGTAGGAGAGTTGTTATGAATATTATAGGTAATTTAATGTAACACATCTTAGACATAGTATTAGATATATGGTAACTATTAGTATAGCTTTTCGCAGGTCTTGCAAATATGTTTAAAAATAATTTAGTCCTCCAAAATTATATTTGATCTGTAAATTTTATTAAACCTACCATGTTTAGAGTGATTGCCTTCCTGCTTCTCTCTTAGTTTTCTTATTGCTTTATGTTGCTGTCCTTAACCAAGTAGTTTATAGAACATATGCAATATATAATCACAAATGAATTTTTTAAAAGCCTGCATTGTAGGACTTAAACATCCAAATGAATCCTTTAGAGTGTTTCCATAGGGGAGCTCTGTATTATACCAACATTACTGCCATTGTTTAAGATCATTTTAGAGCTTCCTTTTGAAAATTGGCTTCAAAGTCAATAAGCAAGCCATCCAAGAAAATTGATTACATTGCTTAAAGTTACTCCTATATGCATTGAAAAGAAAAAGTGTCACCAAATTTGACTCTTTCTTTATTAAGATAACTAGAGGCCCAGTGCACGAATTCGTGCATGGGTGGGGTCCGGCCAGCCGGCCCCAATTGGCAGATCGGGGCTGGGCCTGTTGGGAGGAGGAGATAGAGAGGGGGTTGGCTGGCTGGCCTGCCCTGATCGGGCCTGATCAGGGCTGGGCCAGCTGGGAAAAGGGGCTGCAGGCTATTGGCCTGCGGGCCCTGCCCCTGATTGGGGTGGAGGGGCCGATTGGGGATGGGGACAGCCATGGGGAGGGGTTGTGGGTGGTGGGCTGGCTGCCCCCCCTCCCACGAATGGGGCCAGGGGAGGGGCCATGGTTGGTTGGCTATTGGGCCCTGTCCCTGATTGGAGTGTGGGAGCCGATCAGGGGTGGAATTGGCTGCTGGGGGGGTGGGGGGGGGGGTTGGCCGGTTGCACTGGCCGCAGTGGGCATCATAGTAACCAGTTGTTCTCGTCATTATGGCATTATGGTTGCTGGCTTTTTATATATATAGATATTTACCCTGAATTTAGTCCTCCCTATTTTTCTTTTTTTCTTCTCTTCTCTTCTCTTCTCTTCTCTTCTCTTCTCTTCTCTTCTCTTCTCTTCTCTTCTCTTCTCTTCTCTTCTCTTCTCTTCTCTTTCCTTCCTTCCTTCCTTCCTTCCTTCCTTCCTTCCTTCCTTCCTTCCTTCCTTCCTTCCTTCCTTCCTTTACTTCTTTGCCTACCCAATTCAATTTGTTCAAAAAATTTTTATTAAGCACTGACTATATGTAGCATTTTTGAACAAAAAAGATAAAGATTTATGCCCCCATGGAGGGTTCAGTCTAGCATTTATTTCCCTTTTTTCCTGAGAGCACTCTGATTCCCCTTGGGGAATTTCCTCTTCATCTTTTGACAACTTAGCTGGAAGGTATGACCATGTGCTTGCTTTCTCTCTAGAGAATTCAAAATAACCTTGTAGGCTCCTTACTCTAGTTCTTTCTTCTTCTTTCCAGTATTTTTAAGTGCAGTTTGCTCAGTGTAACATTTTATTCCAGGAAAAGTGAGCCTTGAATGGGATGATGAAAGAAGAAACTGATTCATTCTACTCATAGCAGTGCCAAGGTGAAACTTCTGATTTGGAAAAATGTCCACAAAATAAAGTTACCCCAGAAAGAAAAGAATACTAAACTAGAGAAAAAACATGATCTCAAATTTGCTTTTAAAAATCTGTTTATATACATGCACACACACACAAAAAAACCTGGAAAGGATTCACTAAAATATGTACTTTTGGTAGTGAATCTTTGGGAAATTTTTTTCTTTTTTTCCGAAAGGATGGGAGAGGGAGAGAGAGATAGAAACATCAGTGATGAGAGAGAATCATTAACCAGCTGCCTCCTGCATGCCCCCTACTGGGGATGGAGCCTGCAACCGGGGCATGTGCCCTTGACTGGAATCGAATCTGGGACCCTTCAGTCCACAGGCCAATGCTCCATCCACTGAGCCCAACTGGCCATGGCCACTTTTTACTTTTTTGAAACATTTTGATATTTTCCCAACTTTAGAAAAAAAATAAATTGTAAAATGGGCAAGAATTTTATTTAAGAAGGAGAAAAATAATATTCATAGTTAAAATTTTGGAAATAAATTAATAATAAAATATTTAAATGGGTTAGGCAAGAAATGACATATTAATTACATTATTTAACAGGTTATCTTTCTTTATATCTCATGTTCTACTTTCCTACGCTTAAATAACTCTTAGTTGTTATTTTTTTCTGTGATAATCTTTTTTCCTCTAAAGATAAAACTCAGAAGGATATGAAGAATCACCCAGTGAATTAAACTAATATAGAAAGCTTGGCTGCAAATTTCAGCTGCTCAAACTGATTTTCTATTTTCATGTCACGACTCTACCTTATTTAACTTCCAAACAGCCTCATAAATAATCCATTATCAAATCCACCTAAATACATTATACTTACGGAAGCAACTAAAAATTTCAGATGCCTTAAATCCTTAAAAGAAAAACACAATGAAACTCCACTTGTCATATTAAGAGTTGATCATAAATTAGAAATAGCTTCAATTCAACAGAGCTCAGTATTACTTGTGCACAATATTTTGAAAGTTTTAATCAGCACAGTTTTATATGTTTCCCCCAATTTTTCTTAATATTTTAAACTTTTTGATTTCTATTCAGATATGGTAATGGACTAGAAAAAGATGAATGCAGTTTCCTTGACACCTCCAAATGTACATTCTTTCCTTTGTTTGGACAGTACCTGCTGTGGCCTTGATAGTGGCATATGGTATATACTGGCAACTCCACTACTCCCTAATGGGCAGCATCCTGTCTTATACTAGTATACATTGGATTGGATTCTTGTATTCATTGTGTTGAACAGTTAAAACCACCACAGCCATGATAAAAGGTACCAAGTACCTTAATAAGATGGGCCTCCAAACATATTCTAAGTAACTTGACATGCAATACAAAATGCCAAGACTTCCAAAATTACTCACAATTAAACCACAGCACCCTGGGCACGAATAATGCCAAGAGATATCTGGAAATCTAGGCTTTGAAATTTAACTAGCAACTTAATTTCTCTGGTCTTCTCAGAAATATGCTTGACTAGACAGTAGACATCCAATCGCTTCATCTTTCATCAGAGCAAGCTATTGAATATGAGTTTGGTGATGCCCTTGGGGGTGGTTTTGTGTGTAGAAAGACCATTCAGTAGTTAACTTGCTTTTAAAAAACAATAGCCAATTGATTAAAATTAGAGATTTAAAAACATCATTCTTCCTTAAGCTTTTTGGTTCATTTTTCAAAACTTACTATACGTTTATAAGTCTAAATAACTTTTAAAGACATTTGCTTTCTGTCTTTATGGATTTGGCTATTCAGGATATGACATATAAATGGAATAAATATTACATATGTTGTGTCTGACTTTTTTCATTTTTGATAAAATTGTCAAGGTTCATTAATGTCATAGCATACCAGTATATCAAAACTCCATGCCTTTTTATGGGCAAATCATATTTCATTGTATGTAAACACCACAATGTATTTATTCACTTATCCATTGATTGACTCTTGCATGTATTTTTGTAATAAATGTCCTACTGGTCTCTCTACTTTTATTTTTGACCTCCTATAGTTCTTTCTCAACACAATAACTAAAAGAGAAGCTTTTAAAACATGGCAGGTTATGTCTCTCATCTGCTCAAATCCTTTCGTTTCACTATATCACTTAGGCTAACATCCAAAGTCTTTATAAGACCTTATAAAATCTTTAAAACCTCCCTACAACTGTTGTCTCTCTTGTATCCCTTTTTCTACTTTACGCACTCTATTAACACTCCTTCATACATTCCATTCACTCACTCCATTACAATCACAGTGGTGTCCTTTCATGTTCTGCATACACCAGTCTTACTCCTGCTTTAGGACCTCTGCATTAGCTTTCCCCGAATACACCCATGGTTTATCTCTTTATCTCCTTCAAGTCTGTGTTCAAATGCCTTTCACTACCTTGCCCTTCACCTTCTAATTCAGATCCTTCTTAATGTGCTGGGTATTTCTTCATAGCATGTATCACCTTTTAACATACTATATAATGTAGGAATTATCTAGAAGTAGACAAGTTCTCCTGGAATCAGCTCATGAGACAAAATTTGAGTACAAGTAGTTTATTTTGGAAGAGACCCCAAGAAAAACAGGTCAGTGAGTGAGGTAGTGAGTCAGGGAGAGGTACCTTATTACCCATACTTTCTCTGTGGACAACCGAGGCTCAATTGCTTCCCACCAAGAGGTGAGGAAGCTGGAGTAGGCACCTATCTGCACCTCTTCTGTCATTGGTTGAGGACTATTTTCAGGACTTTGGCACTCATTCTGTCTCTCATTGGGTGTGGGAAGAGTGTGCTACACATGTCCTGGCAGAGTGGCAGTTGTTTACAGTTAATAGCTTTCAACCAATAAGTGTGGAGGAAATGTAAACAGGCTACTAGAATCACCAGCTCTACTCATTTATTTGTTATTATATTTATCCCTTGATTAAAATACAAAGTTTACAAAAGTAGAGACATTTTCTGTTCTGCTCACTGGTGTATACACAGTGTCCAGAACAGTACCTGGAACCTAGCATATAACCAATAGATACTTTTGAATGAATGAATGAATGAATGAATGCCTGAAATATTCTATACTCAGTTCTAAATCTGCATAGCTTAAACAATGTTTTCTTTGGGGGATGCAATTTTATTGCCTCTGACAATTTTTAAGGTGGCTTTCTCAAGAGTGATGTTTTTGGTTGCTTTTTCAGTTGGCTGACGTAATTAGTGATCAGAAGTTCTGGTCAGGAAGCAACTGATATGGATAGGATGTACTGACCTGTAAATTATATGTGCCAGGGACTTCTTAATTTAAAGCCACAGCTAATCATATATTCCACAAGTCAGATTATTCTATAGTTCTCTCTTAAATGGCTACACTCTTGATAGTATTTTGTATCTCTTCAACTCTTAAAATATGCAGAATGGTTTTCCCCTAATGTTAAAGACCCCTGATCTTAATCATTTTTTCATATACTTTTATCTTTTTGTATCTCAACTCTTAAGATATTTTAAACTTGTGTTTGATTTTTAAGTGTTGCAAATAGCTCCCGTGGTTATTTTACTAAAATAAATGTTTTATCAAATAAAATTTTATTTGAGAGCCCAGTGCACCAAACAAAGAAATTCTAAGACCCTTTGATGGAAGAAGTGTGGGATTTGGGACTCTGTCCTCTTGAAACCACCCCATCACTAGAGAAGTCTTAGAGGCACGAAGTAGGTCCACAGGGATGGAAGGTTGGCAGAGGCCCTTCCAACCCCAACTTTCAGATTTTCTGTGCAAGAACCCACTGCCTTCTTTTGGATTCTTCTTTAACTTTAACTAGATTAAAAACATAATCTTAAAAATTACCATTCATTGCATATCTCCTCTGTGCAAGATACCTTAGTAATTTGATTTGATCTCTAACCTTCATAGTCATTCTGAAACATTACTAATGTTATCCCCATTAAACATGCAGAAATAGGTGCAGAGTTAAGTTGTCAATTTATACAGCTAGGAAGTGGCAGAGCCAATATTTAAACCAATCCTGTCCTAGATCTTCCTAGGTGTGAACAATGTTTGTCAATTAGTGAATTTTCAATGAAGAGCGGTGAAGAACCAGTGTCTTATATAAACAGTGTTACTATTTTTTTTTTTTTGAAAAGGCTCAGGATCTAGAATCCAGAAAAATCACTCTATTTTTGACTCTAGTGTTATATTCTCAAATTCCTCAGTATTATATATATATAAGAATTAAAAATGGTATTAGACAAAAAAACTTTTATCTCCAGCATAGGAGTTTTAATGAGAATGTTTATTGAGTAGAAAGGGATGATCACTTATGTATGCAATTTTATACACAGGGGCAGATTAATGAAACCCATTGTGAAAGAATATAATGTTGTCCCAAAAAATCCTTAGGTAGTGGCAAAAAACACACAAACAGAATAATGGCACAGGTAGGAAACATCCCCAGTAGAACTGGTGTTATTGTATACATGTTCAAATAGGTAATGGAGGTAAAAGTTGAAAGAGGAAGTCCTATATAAACTATAGGATCATTATTTTGGTCAGAAATAAAATGCTTTCAGTGAGACAAGAGAGAGGAGAGAGAGAGAGAGAGAGAGAGAGAGAGAATATTGAAATATCTGAAAGCTATAAGAGCAAGAACAATTAGTTATAATCTTTGGATTTTTATAAGAAGCAGTATGAATGCAATACTTGTTTTGCAGCTAGACATTCTTATATCATGAATACATCTTTGATAATGTTTCTGAATTTTGTGTGCTTATACTAAAAGTGATACCATTTAGGTAATTGTCATAATCATGACCATGTCCTAGATTGCTTTCCTATTCCCTTTTCTAACTGCCTGTTCTTTCAACGAGACCCAAGAGATACAAAATTTGGGGATATGATTATGTAGCCAGCTGCCTCTATTAATGAAATTAATCTATATTATACAGAAATTAAATATTAAATTAACCTATATTATACAGAAATTAAATATTCCCTTAGAAGTTCCCTAGTGTGATGTTTCCAATGCAGTGCTATGATTTATATAAAATCATATGCTATAAAAGAGTTTAGGAGGATTTAATGTAATACTCTATATTCAGAAAAAAAAATCACAAAATCATCACAATAGATGAAAATCTAAACTATTTAGAATTTTAGGAAGTCTCTGGAGATAATATTTTTTAGCCTTTCACAATATGTGTTCTAGTGTTAATGTTATTCATTAAACCTAAAATTTTCCTTCTTCCAAATTTTTCTCCTTCTGCATCAAAAGATTAGTTCTTTTCTCACCAATTGTAGTTATAGTGATACTTAAGCTGTCATCCTAGCACACCTTACTTAGTTCCTGTCAGCTTTGTGGTGTATTTCCAGGTAACTGAGGGTTGGAATAAGCCTACTATGCCCTGCAGCTAGACTAGGGGGTTCAAAATCCTAACCGTGGTACCTTGTGGGTAAAATGATAACCGCGCCATGTTTCTGTCATTCTATAGTTATTAAGAGAAAAAGAGAGCAAGGGAGTCAGAAATTGTTGAGCATATTCGTCTGGAAAACAGAGGCCTGTTTGCATCACCAGGCAGCTACAGCTTCACATTCCATAGCATTGTCCCTCCAAGAGGATTAACACCCCTTCCTTCCCTACTCCAATATCCGACTGTGCCTGTGTGGGAGGGAGGAGCTGGGGGAGAGAAAGATGTGCTCAATAAAGCCAAAATGGCACAGGGGGAGGTGCTCCAACGTAGAGGCCTGTCAGTCTAACCTGGAAAAGGGATTATTCATCAGGGCGTGGATCCCAGTGCAAGCCCACAAAAACTTGGGAAGCTAATTGATTATTTTGAAAAAGCTCCTGGTGAAAACCCAAGGAGAAAAAAACCTCTCTCTCTCTCTCTCTCTCCCCACTCTTGCCTGAGCTGGCCTGTTCTCACTCCATAGCCTTGTGGTATTAGCAATCAAAGGCCATGGGGGACTCCAAACAGGCTCCAGGTGAGAGCCTGAGTACAGCAGCAAAGCAATGGATTGCACCTGGGAGCACAAGCAAAGCTAGCTGAATGCTGCATTGGACGAAACTTTAATATGACACAGGATCTCTGGACATTGACGCTATTACTGGACCTGATTTTCCATGGCTGGGCAGGTAGAGATAGGACACTGGGAACATTGGAGAACTCCTTTAATTTTGCTTCTGGAATAAACATTTCCACCAGACCTCATCCTCTCTTGTGGGTCCCTGGAAATGCTTTTCCTCGTGACACTGCAAAACCCCACTTCCATCTGCGACACCTATACCTCACTTTCTCATTTGTAATAATAATAGCATATGGCTCTCATGATTGCTTGTATACTGGGATTCTATAAGTAAAAAATACAAGACAGTATCAGTTATATAGCAAGTTATCAATAACATTAGCTAATTTTCCATTTTTATTCTGAGATATTTCTTTTTGACAAAGTAGAGTCTTGGAGTCTATAACTTTAAGCTAAATTTCCCCAGCTGTTCTGTTTAATTTTGCTCTGTTGCCTATATAATATGACATAATCTAGCTAGATGTCATATTATATAGGCAACAGAACAACTATAAGTGTTTGAAGGTGTCTTCAGCCATGTACTAGTACTTACTAATCCAAATCATGTTTGAAAGGCTAAGTATACTGATATATATTTTAAAAATATGTTTTTATTGATTTTTTTTGAGAGAGAGGAATAGAGAGGGATAGAGAGATAGAAACATTGATGAGAGAGAAGCATCATAGGTTGACTGCCTCCTGCACACCCCCCACCAGGTATTAAGCCCAACACCTGGGAATGTGCCCTAACTGGGAATTGAACTGGTGACCTCCTGGTTCCTGGGTTGACACTCAACAGCTGAGCCACACCTGCCAGGCTACTGATATATTGATCCAATGGCTGGGATCCCAGACATATCATTGAATCATTGCAAGCCAGTCTATAAAAAGATTTTCCTTTCTTTTTAATGTAAACCATTGTCTGAAACAACTGGAATCATTTGTTGTTGGTTCTATCACAGCCTAATAAAAGCAACTTGTCCCTATTTTCTTTTTAGATTTTTTCCTTTTATGCATTTGGCTTTACAGTAATTATATTATCCCTTAGTTGGCTTTGCTTTTGACTGAACATAAATTTAGTTCTAATCCCTGAAAGCAAGTCTGGTTTTCTAAACCTTGTATTTGATATCTATCTACCTACCTATCTCCAACTATATTAATTAACTAATCTTTCTTTGTGTTTTTGTTTGTTTTGTTTTGTTTTCTAGTGAAATGATACAACATTTTGTGCAATGATTGTGCCCCAAAGTAGAGGTGCTTTTCTAATTTTGTCCTAACCAATAGTATTGAGAATGGCCACTGCTGAAAAATTACCTCGCTTGTTTTACATGATATGTCTATTAATACAATCCGATATAGCATTTGCCTTTTGGTGACAGTGTTACATTGCTGAATTATATTCAATTTTTCATCCATTATTTCTTCCCCAGTGAATCAAAGAACATTTGTCTTTATAAGCTCTCACAGTATTGATTTCCGCCTTTTCTTTCTATTGATATCAAACCACATTTTAATCACATCCTCCAAACATAGATTTGTATATCTTAACATACCAAAATGGTAAAAAAAAAATGAATAAATTTAAGCAAGCTATGTTCTGTTGCATTACACTGTGAAGTACAATGTATAAAGAATCTTGGGGAACAGTAAGATGAGCTCAATAAATGATTGACACTTTTTTCCTTGAAGTGGGCTTCATGATACAAATTCTTAGGTCAATTGGCTTATGCTATTTTACCATGGAAAACTAAATCAGAATTTCACAGAACTTCATGTTTACAAAGTCTATAGAATGGGCAGAATCATGCTTCTCATCAGCCAACATTTATTGTCTACTATATTCAGGGCTCTATCCTAGAAGTGATGTTGAGTAGCATAGGTTTTCTTTTCTTTTCTTTTGTTTTTAATATGATGACTTCAAAACATACTCCCAGATTATATGAGCATAGTGGGGCCAATTTTATATTTATTTTGAGGAAATTAAATGCTTTTATAACTATGCAATAATTACAGAATGTAAAGTTTTATCAAAATGTAAATACAATAATATATTACATACTCCAAATCATTTTCCTTCAGTGTCTATATTGCAGAAGAGAATTCCTTTCCTAGTTTTTATGAAATAGCTAGCTATTTATAACTTAGCCATTAAAAACTTTCAAAGGTGTAATCTTGTATGAAAAAACTTCATTTAAAAATTAATATATTATTAAATAACCGAGTAGGCTCTAAATTACCAGCTAACAGTTTACATCTCAATAGAAACAAAACATTAGAAAGTTTTATGACAGAATTACTACAAAGAATGATTAATCGGATTAGGTTTCTTTGACATATGACTTTGCTCTCTTTACAACTTTGATTATTTGTGGCCTCTAAAGAGATCTTTGAGTCATGGTAGCTATAGGCAATTCATTATTCCTTTTAAGAAAAAAAATATCAAAATGACAACCCTTTATTTTCAAACGATCAACTGCATTGTCCTTGCTGTTTTTAATGATAGCTATTTGTTGAAAGTGACTTTAAAAGCTGGCATAACCTAAAAGAATATTGGTTCTATCTATTCCAGCTGTGAAGATTTTCATCTAGAAAAAGCCTAATTTTATTTGGTTCTCCATTTTTGGTATTAACATTCACAGAACTCCACAATAGTCTCGGGTAGGCCCCATCAAGGTGCACAAGCTCGCTGCATGGCTGTGAAAATCTGTTAGCATCTCACAGGGCGGCTGCAGTGCCACGGTTTGCGCTTTCCAGACAGAAAACATGAGGCAAAATTCCTGTCTGATTCTTTGGAGTATGATTTACTGTGCAGCTTAAACTCTGGACCTGTTTAATGGTCCTAGCAGCAGAGTTTCTAGGCCAACGACTAAATCAGCTGTAGTGCTCTGCATTTGCAGACAAGGCTTGTGATTTACAAAATTTAATAAGCTGGGTTCTCATGACACTTCCCCCAAGATGCTGCTTTTATAATCGCTGCCAAGAAGGTTGTCAAAGGAGCATATACCCATTGGTATAATGAAACCTTCTTTTTTTTTTGCACAAAAGAATATAAATATACTCCTACTATTGGTAATTCATTAGCAATGAATAAATTCTAGTGCTTTCCCCTTGCCGGATACAGTTATACATTAGTGACTTTTTTGTATTGCTTTATGAGAGTGATATTTCTTGGGTAGTATTTTTGTGAGTGTCTGCCAGATAGAATACAGATGAAGGTCAGATGACATAACAGTTTCTCATCTGCACACTGATGCTTTAAGTCAAGGTTTGTGTAAGTCAAAGTCCTGTGTCACAACTTGAAAGTTTATCTTTTGTATTGAGGAATATACATTGTTTTGTTTTGATTTCTTTATCTTTCTTTTCTTTAGCAGGTACAACTATTAGCAGCTTTGCCTAAGAGGTTTCTATTATATCAGCCTGGATCGTGTTGCTTTCTTATGTCAAGATGGCTCTTTGGGGGTCAACTTTGGTTTTCAAATAGAAAAAAAGGCATTGGATGATTCGGTTTCATTAAAATAGTCACTACTGTCACCAATCATGTTTGGCTGGGCCTGGGGGCCCTGGTTTGCCCGTTGTGTGATATTGCTAAGTGAAAAGACTGGAAACATCACCACCAGATCAATGTAGAATATCTTGGTTTGGTTAATAGCCTCTTGGTAACAGGCACACCTGGTCATATTATTTACTATTAAATAAAATTAGACTTTGCATCGGATTTGAATTAGAAGTAGCCCTGAGGTTACCCTTTTGAAGAAATGTTGTTCCTGTTGAGATTGTGTATAAAATACAATGCATCTCCCATTGTTTTAGGCTTATTCACCCTTCCTTTTAAAGATAGATTTCCTGATACCAAAATAGCCACACACTCCCAATCTTTAAATTGGTTTGTCTTCTGTGTCCTGTTTCCTGTCCTCCATTGTTCTTGTCTCTTTTATTTCTCCCAACCAACGTCTTGTTTTCTGTTACATGACTCATGGACATGTAGATTAGTTCAGAAGTTTTTCCCCACATTCAACTTAGTCCTGGAGGAATTGTATCCCTATTACAAATGTATACATTTTATACTGTTTGGGAAGATTGGCTTAAATAAAATGATGAATGCGAGGAAAAATAGATATATTCTATTATTATAACCTGCCTGCTCTATTTTCTTTCCACTATAGGGAATTTTCATGGGTGGATGGCAAAACAAATTGCAATCACCTGGGTGTTTTCCACTCTAGTTCTGTCAACTTGAATGATAAATGCATTTATTCTTTAGCTGAGAATTAATATATCTATACATCCATCTGTTTCTGTATACAAACATATCTATTTTCTATACCCATGGGCAGATGGTAAGCAACAACTAAAGAGAACAGGTTGAGAATAATTTTTTTTTCTGGGATCAAAGAAAAAATGTTTTATGTTCACATTTAAATGTTTAAGGCCTGGGGTAAGACAGCTTTTAAGGTCAACCAGAAAGGAAGATTTTCCTCTCCCAAGCATCTATCAACAGTGCTTGGAAGAGCAGTCAGCACCAGCCTAATTTAACACCGCGCCTTGTCTGTGAAAAGAATGCCTCTTTGACATCATGTCACAACTTGCGCTTCAACTGAAGATTTTCAGTTGGTCTGTCTTTTGCTGTGTTGTTTTCCTTTTATCATTTTAGTCACAACCAATTTCAAATCCTTTTTTTCCCCCCATGTGTGTGATAGAAACAAGGACAATAAAGAAATGTGATATAGATATAGATAGGTGTGATACAGATATACAGATATAGATAATTGAAGTGTTTTTTGGGGGGAAGGAAAATACCACTTACTTGGAGTCTGGCTCACCACTGAAGCTTTACTAGTATTTAGTGGAGGCTGTTTGAAATGCTGTTGGGCTTTTGCTTTGCTAAGTAGGGAATATCAGCTAACAGATTTTGAATGTGTCAGTTAGGATGGGGAGGGGAAATAGAGCTAGCAGGGATTGATGGGACTGTAAGGATAATTTTTTTCCCTGTAATATAACTTCTGTTTTCTGATGAAAATTTGATTAAAATCTCCATTTTGAGTTTGAAAAAGAAGGCGTAAAAATTATGCATTCCTCTCATACTCTTTCCATGCTGAAGGGGACAGTTGGTCCCTGCAGATGGTAGGTAGCCCCAGTCTAGGGTCTGCTGATCCTTCAGGCCACTTGTGGTTAGACAGTGGCATGGTTTGTTGGAAATTAATCACCTGTCTTGACAAGCACAGCTATGAAGAGACAGAAAAATTGGATGATGTCTTTTACCAGCAGGGGCTGCTGCAAAGCAATAATAGTTGGGGACATTTTGCTGGTTAATCCAAAAGAAAACATGTGAGAATATTCATTCTGTTGGGGCAGGAGATGTGGGAGACAGAAAAGAACAGGAGATAATGAATACAATTGAAATTAATCAGGGAAATAAAATGGCGCGCACACACACATACGTGTGTGTCTGTGTGTGTGTGTGTGTGTGTGTGTGTGTGTACAGCAACATATAATTCTTGGGAAAAGAAAAATGGAGCAATATCAGGAGAATTCAAAATTAATACATGGCAGAGTCAACTTTAAAAAATTGAGACTCATAAGTATTTTTGCAAATACATCTAGAATGCCAGTTTAGGATTGCAGAAAAATGATTCTACCCTCATCCTCACTCTTATTTCCCAAAGGTAAACCACACATCTTGAAGACATTGCAGTGTATTTCCTTCTGGGGAAGTGCCTACTCAGAGAAATAAATCAAACATTTGTATACTTTCCTATAATTTGTTTCTTTAAGACAATTTTCTGTGAATTGTGGTGCTTTAAAAAATACATGGCAGTTGCACAGATGGGTAACACAAGTTATGTGTTTACTATAGAAAGTTATCTGGGATATGTGGACTTATGCTGGTATGTCATGTTTGTTAGGAAAAAAATCAGCTATAGTTCCTTAGAGTGGGATTTTCCTTAGTGTTTGAAATACTGATAATTGTAAATGTAATAATATGTTCCTTGAATATTATTTTCCCCACCAAATTTCAGAACTGAGCGAAGATATAGGAAAGAAAACACCAGCATACTATCTATTGACCACACATTACACAATACTGGGGAGAGCTGGGCCTTAAATTTTTATTCCGCATGCAATCCAGAGGAACCTTATTTATTTGAGTAGATCCAGTCTTTATGGCACTCACAGTAAATTCTTTAATAAAGAATTCTAGTTCCAGTAATTGAGCAAGTAGGGAAAGTGTACATAGAATGAAGAAGCTTAAACACCTGTTGGTAGAATCTCATGAGGGAATACTGGCTCTAATAGAAATGCATTTGCTTTACCCAGCAGTTCAGGAATATCAGGTAAAATGTCATGCTAAATGAAGGAAAGGAAATGGAAAAAACTGTTGAGCTTAGCTTTATATAAATACTGCCAACACTTATGTATGCATTGGATTTTTTGATATCTAATTTAAACTAGTATTGATCAGAATTTGTTAAAAATGACATTTGGTACCTTGAAAGTGGTCCAGAAAGTCTTTATGAAATATGTTATCATCAGTTCCAGGTATGAACAGGGATTAGCTGAAAAACTGGCTGAAAGCTAATGCATGAGTGAATCAGGTTATAAAATTGATATCATCTATGAAAGTCTTCAAGAATTCAGTTGACTTCAACAAAAACTTATTTAGCATCTACTAAATGCCAGATACTATGTTAGAATTAGCAATCATTAGAAAAATAAGACAGTTTTACTGACCTAATGGACCTTAAAGATTGGTGGAAAGACGTGAAATTTCAAAATAATAAGAAATGTGCTTTGAAAGAGATAATTTTACAGTGCTAGAGAAGTTCAGGGTGTGGTGTTTGTATCTGTGTTGGGGGGTGTGGTAAATACTTCACCCCACTGTGAGTCAAGACAGGCTTCTGGAGATGATACCGAAGTTGATTTCAAGAATTAATAGCAATTAACTAGGGACATAGGTCTTGAAGTTATTTTTAAGGAATCATTTGTGTGTTTTACTATTTTAAGTCTTAAAAACCATTTAATATATGTGACTCTATCTTATTTTCTAGAACCTTTAACTTAAATTCCTCTATGGCTAGTCTGACAGTTCAGAGAATAGGAATCAATCATTCAAAATAAATAGTTCATTAATTTAACTTATTTAAATATGAGAGATAAGCATTTTATTCATTTACAAACAATTAGTTTGCATCTACACATGCCAGGCACTGCTTTATACACTGGGGTTAGATCTCTGCCTTCATGAATCTTATAACACACTAGAGGCCCAGTGCACGATTTCATGCATGGGTGGAGTCCCTGGGCCTGGTCAGTGATCAGGGCCAATCGGGGCTATCTAGCCCAGTCCTGATGGGGGGGGGGGGGGGGGCGGCCAGTTGGGGGGAGGGACTGCTAGAGGTTGGCTATGGGAGCACACTGACCAAAAGGGGGCAGCTCCTGCATTGAACATCTACCTCCTGGTGGTCAGTACACGTTGTAGCTGCCTGACAGTTGCCTGGTCATCTGGTCGTCCAGTCATAAGTATTGCTTAGGCTTTTATATATATAGATTACATAGCCTTAAACAAAATCTATGAACAACAGCTATTAAAATGTATAAAACACTTTCCCATGCATACTTTATTTTTGACAACAGTTCTGTGTGATGGCAGGGTATCTGCCTTTGTTCCTTTCCTTTGAGGCAGACTGTCTCACTTGCACATCTGTGAAGCATTACATGTGTGCTACCAGGACTACCTCTTCTGTAGTTTGACCTCAACAGGATCCTGAACTTTGACTTTTAAACTTTAAACTTAAGCCTGTTTATAGCTTCTTGGTTAAATTTAACATATTGAATTTAATAAATATTTGTGTTTGCCACGGACCAAATCCTGTGTAGTATTGGCAATACCATCTTAGGGAGCTTATAGTATAGTAAGAGAGAAAAATTGTCATATAAACTCAAATACATGTATAATGATAAAACTGTAAAGGAAAGAAAGGCACATTGTGCTACAAGAAGCTATAATGGGGTGGGGAAATAGGCAAAAGGAGAATAAGTTAGTGAAGGTTTCCAGTAAGAATTTGTTCGTGTGGGTGGTTAGTAAGAGTGTGTTAGAGTCAACTAAGAGAAATTGTGTTTGAGTGTGAGTTAGTGGGATAGAGAGAGAGAGAGAAAGGAGGAGGAGGAGAGAGAGAGAAATGCCAGGATGAGGAAAGATTGTAAGGAAAAGCAGGCAGTAGTCTGTGCTGAGAAATCAAAGGGAGAGTGTCTGAGATGAGGTTGGAGAGGTCGGCATGTTCCAGGACATGCACAGCCTTGTAAGAGGTTAAGAGCTTTAGAACATACTAAAGAATTTTAAGTTAGAGGGTGACAAGATCATATTTTAAATATCGTGTTGATTACATTATAGAGAACCAGTTGGCAAGATTCAAGAGTAGATGTAGGCAAACAGTTAAGTATGAATTACAGCAGTACAGGGGAAAGATGATAATCGTTTGTTCTGGGATGATTGTTGCAGGAATAAAGAGAAATAGATGAATTTCAGAGATATTCAGATAAACTATCAGGGCTTACAGATGAATTAGATACAGAGCTTTAAATATGACCCATACATACTGGATTGTACAAATGACATTTACTGGAAGAAGGAACACTGTAAGAAAGTCAGGGAGAAGATCTTGAATTGATTTGGGGCATGATGAGCTTGGAGAGTCTTTATACTAATAGAGGTGTTAAGTAGAAAGTTGGTTTCTAGGACTAGAGGCCAGATGAGAGAACTGGATCCAATATATACAATGGTGGTCAATAATACATGTATAGATAGTCATTTAATTTACAGTCATGAAAAAGATCACTTGGAGAGAGAGAGAAAAGGGCTTGGAAATGATGCTATCAGTGACCAAATTCTAATAGCCAAGGTAAGGACGATGGATCAGGAAAGACGATTAAGAAAAAATAAACAAAATAAGATAAGACAAAACAGAGAATGTGGGTCCTGTTATTCAGACCAGGGAAAGAGAGTTTCTAGAATGAGGGAGGGACTGATGATATTGATCATTCCTAAGGAATCAATTAGGATAAAAAATGAAAACACCAATTGAATAAGGCTTAAGGTAGGTTGATCATAATGAGAACCAAGGGGTTCTTCAGTGGGGTGATAGGCTGGGAGCCAGTTGGAAAGGTTAGAGAGGCTGATGGCAGTATCAGACCAATGAAGCCAGACCTCTCTACTAAGAAATCAGGCTTTGAAAGGAAGGTGAGAGTTACCTGTTAACCTGAGGGAGTGGCCTACAGATGCAAGAGAAGCTTGGCAGTTTTAAGAATAAAAAGAATCCAGTTGAGAGGGAGGAGATGAAGATATAAGAAAAAGAGGAATAATCAACAAATTATGGTAGAAGAAAGAGCAATGTACATAGGCAGACAGGAAAGATAAAATTCAAATTGTGACTAAATGGATTGACCTAAAACAGGAAAAGGAGCATTCTGTTAGTAAGAGGAGAGGAATGGGGAGGAGGATGGGTGGGGCTCAGGCAGTTTTAAAGGTCTGGCAACGGGAAATGATGGCATTCCCATGTGGTGCTTTCTATTTCCTCTGTTAAATGGGGCCATTAGATAAAAATTGAGATGTTGGAATATGGCCTCTATGTTGTTGGAATCTTAGTTTTCCCTGTGGAGTGTGACTTGGTTTGTCTTTTTTGCTCTAGACATCAGGTGCTGATTTAAAGGTAGCCTTAGAAGTTTGGTGGCTATGTTGGCTAAGGAATCAGTAATATGTGAATTCTATTTCAGACCAAAGTGAATGTTCCCAATGTGGGAGGTATGTTAGTAAAGAAGTAATGGAAAGGAAGGAAAATGATGTAATATTTTCTAACTGGACCTGGGCCAGACCTCCACTTTGAAGCATTCTGTGAGGCAGGACTGGCACACATGACCCAGAGGTATAAAGCCCTGCCATTTTCAGCTCTCCTTTCCCCATCATCTAAACAAACCCCGATACATTTAATTGAGAAAAAAATAAAGATGACTGATGTGAAATAATTAAAGAAAAAAAGAATAAAGGAAAGAAAAAAAAACCAAAATAATAACCACCCAAGCAGCAAACTTGAATTTCAAATCTTCCCTCATGTAAAGAGGAGGGCTATATGAGAGCACACGTGTCCTCAGTTCCTTGGATAAGGTGACCCCAGTCCTAACCAAGGGCCAGCTTAGCTGATGGAGGAAGAAGAACATGAGCTCTTTTTTCCAAGATGCCTCCTTTGTCAGGGGCAGTGTTCAGGGAATGGAGCCCTGGTCAGCAGTTCTGTAGGGGTCTCACAGTCTTTTATATCTGGGGCATATGCCATGACCTTTTCCCAGCAAACGAAGTATACTCCTCTCAATCACATAGACAAAAACTGTCCATGGAGCTTAAGTTTGGTGGCCATTTCTGAGTTTCGGTAAATTGTTCCATAGTTAAAATAAATTATGCTTTCCTACTTACTTAGTGTTAGCCCAATACTTCAATGATAATATCAATTAAAATGTCTTCCATTGATCTTGTTGATTTAGATGCTGCTACTGTTTCTTCCTTTCTTTCTTAGTCAGACTCCTTATATCTGTGTTCATCATTTTCTCACTAACTTTATCAATTCCCTATTGTCTGCCTTCTCCCCAGATAATAGTCTCAGAATTCACCACTAACTTTTCAGTCATTGGATCCAATTTTTTTCTTAGTGCTTATTACCCTGGATGATTATAGAATTGCTTCTGTGGCAGTTTATCTTCCTGGTTCTGCTTCTGTCTAAATACTGTACTGCTCAGTCATGTCAACCTGTTCCTTCCTTCTCCCATTCTACCTCTGTGGATATTTATTAAAGCTCTGCCCTCAGCCTCTATTCCTTTCCCCCTTCATTTCTTCCTGGAAGTCCTTTCATGATTCCAATGATCACCTCCATGCAGATAAATCCAAAATTTATTCCTCTATTTCTGACATTTCTTCACAGCTCTGCTCTCATCTCCAGCTAAATTATGCAGAGATTCTACTGAGTGAGGGCACTCACTGTCACTGTCGCACATATAATCGGTCTAATGCTGAATTAATCATCCCTTGGACTTAGTCTCTTTTTCAGTATGACTAGAAGGTCATCTGGATGATGCAGAGGTTCCCAAACCTGACTGATCTTCAGAATTATTCTGGTGTAGAATGCTGGGTTCGGTATTCTCAAAAGCTCTGCAGGTGTTTTCAGTGATCAGCCAAGTTGGAGGCACTGTTCTAGGGAGAGGATCATCGTAGTAATTGATCTTACTCCCTAGGATGTCATAAATTTGTTCTTTTCTCTCTCTTCCTTCAGATTAGCACTGATATTTAATAGCTGCTTTATTTTCTTGAGTCTCAATCCTCTCATCTGTGAAGTGAATGTCAAAATATCTCTGGCAGGTTATTTTCATGATAAGTGAGGTTAGATGTGTAAAATATGCAGTTTAGCGACTTGTACACATCAGGAGCTTTCTAATTTGCTTGCCTCCACCTCTTTCCTTCCTAGTCCATTCTCTACCCCACTAACAAATTGAGTTCCTGTGTCACTTTCGTTTTGTCACTCTTCCTCATGACCTCAGTGGTTTCCCATTCCTTTGATCAGTGATATTTAGACCCCTTCTCCAAAGGCAAATATCTTTGAATTTCTGATTTTCCATCCATGTAATTCAAAATTTAGAAACAAATTGCTTTTCTGAAAAAGCAATGGATGTTAATAGGTCACATGCCCCTCACTGAACAAAGTTAAAACGAATGATCATCTTGAAACGTTAGTCCACAGAAATGCAATTGATCCTTTGTAGCAGGAAACCATATACTTCTAATAATTTTATTTAAAACTAGAGGCCTGGTGCACAAAATTTTGTGCACTCGGCGGGGGGGTGTCCCTCAGCCCGGACTGTGACCTCTCGCAGTCTGGGACCCCTCAGGAGATAATGACCTGTCGGCTTAGGCCTGCTCCCGGGTGGCAGAGGGCAGGCCCAATCCCTAGGTGCAGCCCCTGGTCATGCACAGAACAGGGCGGATCGGGAGGTTGCGATGCCACCCTCAGTCACGCTCAGGGTGGGGCCGATTGGGGGGTTGGGGCACCGCCCCGTCACACTCAAGGCAGGGTCAATGGGGAGGTTGCGGCCCCACCCCCTGTCACACACAGAGCAGGGCCAATCAGGGGGTTGGGGTGCTGCCCCATCTCGCACAGAGCAGGGACCATCAGGGGAGTTGGGGCTCCGTACCCTGTCACGCACAGAGCAGGGCCAATCAGCGGGTTGGGGAGCTCCCCCCTGTCATGCACAGAGCAGGGCCCATGAGGGGGTTGGGGAGCTCCCCTCAGTCACGCACAGAGTAGGGCCGATAGGGGAGTTAAGGCACCGCCCCCTGTCATACACAGAGCAGGGCAGATCAGGGGGTTGGGGTGCCGCCACTGTCACACTCAGGGCAGGGCCAATGGGAAGGTTATGGCTCTACCCCGTCACACACAGAACAGGGCCCGTGGGGGGGGGGGCGGGGGTTGGGGTGCGGCCCTTTATCACCCACAGAGCAGGGCCGATCAAGGGGTTGGGGCTCAGCCACTGTCACACTCAGGGCAAGGCCGATGGGGAGGTTATGGCTCTACCCTGTCACACACAGAGCAGGGCCTGGGGGGAGGGGAAGGTTGGGGCGCCTTCCCCTGTCACACACAGAGCAGGGCCGATCAGGGGGTTGGGGCACCGCACCCTGTCACGAACAGAGCAGGGCGGATAGGGAGGTTGTGGCCCCGCCCCCTGTCACACACAGAGCCGCAGGGCAATCAGGGGGTTTGGGCGCTGCCCCCTGTCACGCTGATTCGGTGCCAGGAGGCCTCGCGGCTCTGCTGATCCCGGTGCTGGGAGGCATATTACCCTTTTACTATATAGGATAGAGGCCTGGGGGCCAGCTGGTTTGCCCTGAAGGGTGTCCTGGATCAGGGTGGGGGTCCCCACTGGGGTGCCTGGCCAGTCTGGGTGAGGGGCTGAGGGCTGCTTTCAGGCTGGTGGTTGTTGACTGAAGCTCCCAACTGCTCCTTTTTTTTCTCTTTTTTTTATTTTATTCTGGGCCAGCTTTAGCTCTGGCTCTAGCTCTGAGGCTTCCGCTGCTGAGCGTTCTATAATAGAAACAATGTATAACTCCAGCTCTGAGATCCCAGCCCTCTATATTTGTTAGAATGTTTCAAACTGCCAGCTCAGAGGCCAGCAAGTCAGGCGGGGAATGTTGGAGTCTGCAGTCACTGAAGCAAGCAAGCCTCATGTTCGCTTCCAGCTGCCTGGCTGCCAGCCGCCATCTTGGCTGACAGTTAATTTGCATAAGGATATGCTGATTAGCCAATGGGAAGGGTAGCGGTCGTATGCTATTTACCATGTTTCTCTTTTATTAGTGTAGATAGTGGAAACAGCAGAAAGCAACCCCACCACACAAGTACATTAAATACTTTAGCTACACATATTTTTCTAGTCCAGGAACTTCTGGGAATAGGTCCCTGGGTGATTCAGCCAGATCTACTTTGGCTCTGAAATACAACCACTAAGCTGTAAATGATTGATTTCAGATCAGCCTTTGAGCTGATAGGAGGAAGGGAGAGAGCATGACAATTTGGGATGCCTGGATTGAATCAGAGACAGTAGCAAAAATAACTTGAATGTCTTACTAGCATGGCTTTTTCTGTTGGCCTCCTTCAATTCATGTGGGTCATTTACTTTTCATGTTGTCTAGTGCATTGTCACTTTACTTTTTCCAGTTCCTCTCCCTGATTAGAGTTGAAGAGTACTGTTGTTAACTATTTGGGTTACAAAGGCATGTCCCAGAACTTCCCAAATCCAAGTTACCTCCCAAACAGGCACCAATACCCTAATGGGCAAGGGATGTGAGGGAGCTGTTTCTAACATTCCTGCTCTAAGTCTACTTCCTTGTTTTTAATTGCTGTTCATTGTTCCAAGTTCTAGCTCTTCCATGATTTATTTAAGAACACTCCTATTGATGGGCATTTTGCCTCCCATTTAAAAATTATCAACAGTGCTATAAAAAACACCCATGTACATGGCAAACCTGTGTGCATTTCTTTAAAATTGATTACTAAAAATAGAGAAGGGATGCTCTTCTCTGGGTATGGATCTTCTCACTGTGTAGGAAAAATGCTAATGTTCCCCACATTCAACTTTAGAGAAAAGATGCAGGTGGTAGACTGGGAAAGAAATTGAAAGTGAGAATTTCCTTTTTCTTATATTTACGATTTAGTTCTGCAAAAGTTTCTTATTTTGAAAGTAGAAATTTACTATAATTTGAATTTCTCAATTAAAACGATCAGTATAGAAAGGTCCCCATGCCCTTTGACAGAAAGAAGAGAACACAGTGGCACTTGTGAGCTGTGTTTAGAATAGCCTCTCCCAGAACCAACAGGAAAGTTTCCTTCTCTCAGCATGAAAGACTGTGTATGCACACAGACACTGTGCTAAACACTAAATTTGCTTATAAAAGATGTATTCCTCCAAATTTTGCTTTTATTAAAAGTGATTAATGGGATCTCCTATTTTTCTTGCTACTCTTTAAGAGTCTCTTCCTCTGTTCCTCTCTCCCCTCAGCTCTTCCTCTCCCTCTCTTTCATCCTCCCCATCTCCCCCCACCCCCCTCCATCCACTTCACTTGTGGACCTGACATTGAGACCTGGAATGTTTCTGTGGATTTTCATTTCAGAGTTTAGGTTACTGTAGCTTTGTAATATATTTTGAAATGAGGAAATATGATATCTCCAGTTTTGTTCCCTTTTCTCGGCATAAATTTGGCTATTTCTGTGTTATTGTTTTGTTTTAATTTTGTAGCTCCATATGGATTATATTTTGTATTTCTGTAAAAGTGCCATTGTTATTTTGTGTAGTATAGGTATTGTAGCAATATTGTCTTCCAATTCCCCAAGATGGAATGTTTTTACATTTGTTTGTGTCTTCTTTAAGTTCTTTCAATAGTTCTCAATACACAAGTCTTTCATCTCTGGTGCAGCTTCTATGGAAAACATACTGGAAGTTTCTCAAAAAATTAAAAGTAGAACTGCCATATGACCTAGCAATTCTACTTCTGAGTATTTATCCCACTCTACTTCTGAGTAAGATCCTGAATTGAAATCAGGACCTGAAAGCTATATTAACACTCCCATGCTTATTATAGCACTATTCAAAATAGCCAAGATGTGCAAACAACCTAAATGTCCATTGACAGATGAATGGATAACGAAAATGAGGTATATTTGAGCCTTACAAAAGGAAATTCTGCAGTATGTGTCAACATGGATGAACCTTGAGAACATTATGCTATGAGAAATAATAAGCCAGTCACAGAAAGACAAGCACTGTATGATTCCAGTTACATGAGGTATATAGTATAGTCAAGCTCATTGAATCAGTTAATGGAAAGGTAGTTGCCAAGAGCTGGGAGGAATGGGAAATGAGGAGTTACTAATCAATGGGCATTAAGTTTAAGTTAAGTAAGATGAATAAGCTCTAGAGATCTGCCATACAGCCTTGTACTTACAGTTAACAATAATGTATTGTACATTTAACATTTGTCAAGAGGTAAATATCAGGTAAATTGTCCTTACCACAATAAAATAAAATTAAAAAATAAATAAAGCTGCTATAAAAAAGAACTTAGGTGAATAGAGAAAGCTGGCTAAGTAACCTGGCCTGCCATTTACGAATTATGCTGACCTGAGCAAAGAACTTAATTTTCCAGAGCCTCAACTTCCCTACCTGGAAAGTGGCAATGCAGGAATCCCCATCATACAGGGTTATTGGAACCATATGTAAGATTCTATGAGGTCATAATGCTATTTATCTGTTATCCAAAGCTCCTGCTAAGGTTCTTGGTGCATGTTTGGTACTGGGAACATATTTTGATGATTTTTATGTGCATTTTTTTGATGATTATTAGTATGTGCACAGGTCAATACCAAATTGCTTTCCCTTTTGGTATAACACATGCTATTGAAGAAGCAGACAAAGGAAGCAGAAGGAGATAGCAGCATTATTGATCATTTCTCCTTATTCTCTTAGGACTGCTTTTACTTTCTCCATTGTTTAGGGCTTTCTCTTACTTTTGACCTGCAGGAAAGATAAAAAACACACACCATTGTTTACAAGGTATTTGTGTTCCGCCACGCCCTTACAATGTTTTCTTTCATGTCGTCTCCCCCAGAAAGTCTATAACAATGTCCAAAGTGGCTTGCCCAAAAGGAGACTGTCAGTGGAGAAGCATATGGCCATTAACTCACCCAGAAAGGATTTATACTCGTTAAGACATTGTTTGATACGGAGGGCTGCTTATATGATTTGATCTATCTGTTATGAACATAAAATTATTCCTCCTAAAATGAAAATGTCTTCATTTTTTTCTGATTCACATGTACATGTTCTTGGAAAAAATAGAGAAATGAGGATAAAATTGAAAAAATTACAAAACTATCACCTAGAGATTCTTTTAATTAATGGAAATTATCTCACTCTATGAATATATCATAACACTTCTTACTAGGCTCCTATTGATAGATATTTAACTTGTTTACAGTTTTCAAGACAAAAATAATGCAGCAGGATGTATATTCATGTACATTATGTTTTGCTCATATACTCAAATATTTTATGTTAATAAATTCTTAGAGGTGTAATTTTTCAAAGAAAGTATGCATTTCTCAAATACTTTTAATACATATTTGTAACATGTATTAAATAAAGGCAGGTGCCAGATCACAAAAGACCTTGTAAGGCAGAGAAAGGCATTTTAGATTTAATGTAAGTACTAGGGCGAACCTTTTAATTATTTAAAGCAGGAATGTGACATGGTCAGACTTGAATTTTAGATAGCTGCATTGGTCAGGGTTCAGTAGCATACAACTGAACAATCTCTAGCCATTTTCAGCAGAAAAGGGATTTATTACAGGACTAGAGGCCTGGTGCACAAAAATTTGTGCAATCGGGGGGGAGGGGGGAACCTCAGCCTGTCCTGTGCCCTCTCGCAGTCTGGGACCCCTCAGGAGATAATAACCTGCTGGCTTAGGCTTGCTCCCGGGTGGCAGAGGGCAGGCCCAATCCCTAGGTGCAGCCCCTGGTCGAGCTCAGAGCAGGGCTGATTGGGGAGTTGGGGTGCTGCCTCCTGTCATGCACAGAGCAGGGCAGATCGGGAGGTTGCGATGCCACCCCTAGTCACGCTCAGGGTACAGCCGATTGGGAGGTTGGGGCACCGCCCCCTGTCACACTTAAGGCAGGGTCGATAGAGAAGTTGCGGCATCACCCCCTGTCATGCACAGAGTAGGGCCGATAGGGGAGTTGGGGCACCACCCCCTGTCACACACAGAGCAGGGCAGATCAGGGGGTTGGGGCGCCACCCTCTATCACCCACAGAGCAGGGCCGATCAGGGGGTTGGGGCGCTGCAACCTGTCACACACAGAGCAGGGCTGATCAGGGGATTGGGGCACCTTCCTCTGTCACGCTGATCCTGGTGCCAGGAGGCCTCGCGGCTCCTCTGATCCTGGTGCCAGGAGGCATATTACCCTTTTACTATATAGAATAGAGGCCTGGTACATGGGTGGGGGCCGGCTGGTTTACCCTGAAGGGTGTCCTGGATCAGGGTGGGGGTCCCCACTGGGGTGCCTGGCCAGCCTGGCTGAGGGGCTGAGGGCCGTTTTCAGACTGGTGGGTGACTGAAGCTCCCAACCGCTCCTTTTTTTCTTTTTTTTTTTTTTTTATTCTGGGCCAGCTTTAGCTCTGAGGCCTAGGCTGCTGAAAGCAGGTTTCTGGCCTTTGTTTACCTTCTATATTTGCTACAATGTTGTGGTCCAGCTGGCTGAAGCCTGGCTGACTAACGCAGGTTTCTGGGGTTTTGTTTAGCTTCTATATTTGCAACATAGTTGCTTAGAGTTGCAGCTGAAAGGCCGGCAAGTCAGGCGGGGAACGTTGGAGTCCGCAGTCACTGGAGAAAGCAAGCCTCCCTGTTCGCTTCAGTGCATGGCTGCCGGCCGCCATCTTGGCTGGCAGTTAGTTTGCATATCGCCCTGATTAGCCAATGGGAAGGGTAGCAGCCGTATGGCTAATTACCATGTTTCTCTTTTATTAGATAGGATATTAAGCAACTTAAGACTTATTGGAAGGTCTGGAGAAGCTGGGTGTAGTCTGAGCTTCCCAAACAATGACTGCACAAATCACATTGCCATGCTGGCTAGACAAGGAACTGCTGTGCTTGTGGTCATCACCCCCTACTCAAAAATCACACTGTTTTGGCCACACTCAGCAAAGCTACTGAAGTAGGAGCTACTGCTGTTACCAAGGCTTGGGCTTGGCAACTAGAAAGTTAGGGACCGAGTGAATATCAAACTAATTTTCCCCAAATCTGGCTGAACATCATAATCAGTTAGAGTGCTTTACAAGGTACTGATGCTTGGTCTGCATCTCCAGAGACTGTATTTAATTTACCTGAAGTGAAGGCCAGTCACAGTATTAAAATTAAAGCCAAAAAACCCTCTCCAGGTGGGGCTTAAACACAGCCAAAGTTAAGAGCCATTGCACAAAGATCTCCATGAAAGCTGCCATGGATAACCAATCTACTTCCCTGCTAGTGCTTTCAGAAGAGCTGTGTGATTGCCACTTTATCCTACTTACTTCAATTCTATAACCTGGCAGATAATTCTGCTTAGAAATTATGAATGAAAATTGGAAAGGATTGAAGGGAGACTGGGAAATGTAATCCTTAAAGATGTCAAGCTCTCTTTGGTGGAGGGTAAAGCAAACATCAGTTAGCATCAAAGAGAGACATTGGAAGGCCAATGGACTTTGATATTCAGCAGGGCTGTATCACAAGTTTTGCTTCTACTGTGGGCACAATGGCTCAAGGCACTTTCCTGACCTCATAATCTTTACATTGTTTACCAAACTTTACCTTTAATCTGCCTGTATGCATTGCTAAAGGGCAACTGTGTATTCAAGTAAATAAAAAGTGGACCGAGCCAGGACTCAGTGTGCCTCTTCAGAAAGAGGACTCAGTCTGACCTTCCAATGCCTTCTAAATTCATATTTCTTGTATAGCATTTTCATTTGTGTGTCGACCCCTCCTTCAGATCCTGAACCTCACAACGAAGGTTATGGCATCTCTTCATATCGACAGAAGGTGCTGAAGTCATGTTAAGGGAGCCACAATAATTCAGAGTAAAAATAATGGAGGGTGTTAATTCAGAGAATATAATGTTTGCTGTGAGGAGACCAGTGGGGAAGGAGTAGAGGCCTTTGTTTTTAGTTCAGGTAGTTAATGATCAGGGCTGACTTACAACACTGATAATGGGAAAAGATTGGAGGACCTTATTCAGAGAATTTAAGAGATGGACTAGGGTGGACTAAGACATTTTAGATGTGTGGGTTTATGGAAAGAGAAAAGGATAGTTAGAATTTTGGCTTGGGTAATTTTGTTGAATAGTTGGGCAATTCATCTTGGGAAGAATGGGTTGGAATTTATGTGGAGAACAATCAATTCAGGTTTAACTATGTTCAGTGTTAGACGTTTACAGAACATGAAGATGAAGATGTACAGTAAACAGTAGGATAGCCAAATCCTGACCTCAGGAGGGAGAACTGAACAGGTGGTTGAGATTTAGGCAGACTTGACCTTTAGATATCAATGAATGTCTGGGATGGATGACATCACCAGGCATAGGATCTGGAGCAGAATAATGAGAAACATCAATATTTAAAGTAAGCAAGACAGAGAAAAAAGATCCTACACAGGAGAAAAGCCAGTAGAGTATGATCATGTAAAAGTTAAGGGAAGAATAGATGTTTCTTCAAAGAAGATATACAAATGGCTAACAAGTACATGAAAAGATGTTCAACACCAGTAAATGCAAATACAAACAAACCACGATAAGATATCACTTAATACCAATTGGGATGGCTATAATTAAAAAGATGGACAATAGCTAATGTTGTCAAGGGTGTGGAGAAATTGGAATCCTCATACATTGCTGGTTGTAGCCACTTTGGAAAACAGTTTGGCAGTTTCTCAAAAAGTTGCATATAGAGTGACCACCTAACCTAACATGTACTGTGGTTATATATCCAAAGATAATTGCAAACATGTTCACATAAAAACTTGTGTATGAGTGTTCATAGCAGTTTTGTTCATAATAGCCAAAAATTGGAAACAACTCTGTATACATCAGTTGATTAATGAATAAACAATATGCGATATATCCAGGTAATGGGATATTACCCAGCCTTAAAAAGGAATTAAGTTTTGGTACTTGCTACAATATGGATAAAACTGCAAAATATGCTAAATGAAAGAAGCCTAACACAAAAGGCCACATGTATGATTCCATTTATATAAAATGAACTGAATATGTGAATCCAGAGACAGAAAGCAGGTTAATGCTTGCCAATGGAAGAGAGATTAGGGAGTGTTGGTTAATGGGTACAGGGTTTCTTTTTGGAGATGATAAAATATTCTGAAATTAGATGGTGGTGATTGATGCACAACTTTGTGAATATACTAAAAATCATTGAATTGTACTTTATAAGAGGATAAAGTTAATGGCATGTGAATTACCTATCAATAAAGCTGTTATTTAAAAATAACTCAAGGGAAGGAAGCATTCAAGAAAAATATCTAGAGGTCAAAATGTCAATTGCTGTGAAAATGTTAAGCTTCTATTGAAACAAATAGCACTGGCAAGAGCAGTTTCAATTGTCTGGTGAGAGTACAAATTATATTAAAGAGTAAATGGGAGGTGAGAAAATATAGATGTTGAGTTTAGACAACTCTTTCAAGAACTTTTTTATGGAAAAAGGAAAGAAATGGAGCAATAACTTGAAGAAGAAAGATGAAATTAACTTTGAGGTATAGTTTTGTTTTCATTGTTATCTTTATTTTGCCAGGGGAGACACATACATGATTCAATGCTGATAAAGAAAGCCAGTAGAGCAGGATAGCAGGAGTGAAAGGAAAACACCTAGATTTAAATCCCTCAGAAGTCAGGAAGTAAGTAAGGTTTGATGTTTGAGAAGGGTAGAAAGTGTTTGTAATAACTGCTTTGGAAAAGAGGAGAAAGATGAGTAAGAAATGTAACTTATTGGGTGACCTTGGGTCTCATAGAGGCTAGAGGTTTTAAATTTATGGTAGCATATATTTATTAATTAATTAACATTACAATTTTCTGAGTAGTTCCATGGTCTTAACAATAGCATGCTGAATGATATACTTTTTTTTGAGTGTCTGTGGGTTAATAAAAAATATTAGATGAAGTGACTAGAGGTCGCAATAAGATCAAACATCATAAAAAGAACTGTGATTGCATACTTCCTCAGTAGCATCTGCTAAATGTTATGGGCTATATTATCCTCTCAACAACAGCTATTATTTCTAAAAGAAAAAAAAAGCAGAAGTTTAGAGAGATTAAGAAACTTGCTCATGTTCTTTCATTTTGCACATGAAAGAATTGCTATTAAGCCTAGAGTCTCTGAATCCAGAGTATTTGCTATAACTATTGGGCCACTTTGCAGCTACAAGAATTGTATAAGTAGCTGAGTGAAAGGATAGGAGTTGTAGTTATTAGATTGTAATGTTTAAATTTAGGAAATCAAACACAAACATTTCAGTTGATGACAGAAGAATAAGGTCTGTCCGTGGGATGTGGGTAGCAGAACTAGAATGTGGGAAATAAAATAATGGAAATAAAGGAATGTTTGAGGCCCCCTTTTGAGTATATTGTCCACCTGTATGTTCAACTTTCTGGGAATAAGGGCAAAACTTGGAATGGAGAGGAAGACTGTGAATTAAGTCATGAAGTTTTTAGAAGATGAAAAATGTAAAAGGAAGTTGGTGGAGGACAGTGATGCTGAGCAGATAAACATGCTACAAGATGGTGGGTGAATAATGGTTCAGAAGAAGCAATTGGAACCGTATCCCAAAGTTGAGATTCCTGAAGTTTCAGAAAATTAATAGACTTTACTGGAAAGAGCAAGAGGGGAAGGGCTCTTTTCAGAGCAGAGGTAGGGTTCAGTTTTGTTACAGAATTTACCAAGTGAACGAGAAATACACAGGAGTACCAGTAACCAGGATAAACCCATTTATTTTCAGATGTTTCACATGTACTAGTACAGTGACTCAGGGGTCAGTTCTCCAAATCCTGAGCAAGCCAATATGGAGGAAGCTTTCTCTTCATACCCTTTGGTTTCTTTGTCCCCCAAATAAGGATCATACTTCAGAACCTTTCGCAGGCTTTGCAAAAAGCCCCATGTGTTGGGATGAGGGACGATCACACCTGAAGGCCTGGCCTGGTGCCAGCACTGATAACGCCCTCCAGGGGTTGTGTATTGTTCTTGGTTTATGGCCTCTGTAAAATGTGAGTATTTAGGTAAATAGTTCTTGCAAGACCAGATAATTAAGGAAGGGGCAGTGACTTGATTATAGACTAACACGAATGTGCATTAGGGATACTGACTAACTAGGTATAGAATCAGGCTGTTGGTCTCCCAAAAATATAGCTTATTTTCCTCATCAGTTTAAAGCAGTGGGCCTTGACTTTTTTTTTATTCCTTTGAAAGGTATTTGAGAATTTGATGAAAGCCACAGACTTGTTCCCAGAAAACTGCATATACTAGTAAACACACATATACACAAAAATTATATACAATGTATTCTATTGAATGGAAAATTGATCTCATTTTAGAGATATAATGTAAAATCAATTTCTACAAATAATTGCATCTTTCAATCTTGCTTTTTCATGAATACAACAAATGGTCATTTCCTTAAAAATTGACATCATACCAAATTGTGCAGATTTTAAAAGTAAATGTTAATGTGCTTTGAAGCAAACCTTAAGGAAAAAGCAAAGCTTATTCACAAAAAAAGAGAAAGAAAGAGGAAGGATGGGAGAAAGAGAGGCAGGGAAGACAGGCAGAGAGGCAGGGAAGAAAGGCAGAGAGGGAGGGAAGGAAGGAAGGAATATAATGGACTTTGTTGTGTAAAACACTTGTCCAAGGATTACTTAAACATTTATCTTCATTTTGATGTCAAGAAATATGGAACACCCTGATTTCAGAAAGTGGAATCCACTCTCTCATAATTCACTTTGTCACATGAAGATGGCTTTGTGTAAGGAATTGCATATACTATGGAATTCTCAATGTTGAGTAGTTAAATTCATGTAACATCATTTTGTGATTTTTAAACCAAAGAATCTAAAGTTGGGGACTATTACTCAGATGCTACCAATATCAGCAAGAAAATTATAATGAATTCATGTTTTGATTCTAAATTCACCTGAGTAGCAGTAATGTTTAAGAAAGACTTTTTTTTTAAATTTCCAGATAACTGCAGCTTTCTGCTTACAGAGACATTCAAGCATTGCCATTCTTAATTATAGACTGTAGAAACACTTCATTAACAATACCTTTTTAATTGGATTGATGAGAGAGAGAGAGAGAGAGAGAGAGAGAGAGAGAGAGAGAGAGAGAAATCCACTTATTTATGCATTCATTGGTTGATTCTTATATGTGCCCTGACTGGGGATAGAACCCACAACCTTGGCATATTGGTATGATGCTCTAACCAATGGAGTCACCTGGTCAGAGCTATTAACATTACATTTACATAGTGCTTTACATTCAACAGTCTCTTCAAAAATGAGCAGCCTGACCAGAAATGTACATACTCTTGTAGTGATGGACCTTGAGTTTGAGTAAAATAAAAAAGTATCACATTAATGTGGCCAAACATATCTTCCAAATATGGCAAATCATAAATAAACTCGGTTCTAAAAGTGTTCTTGGAGTTATCTTTTCTCTCTTTTTCTCAAAAAAATAAAAGGTGAAATATTTGTTCTAATGCAAATCAGGTGCTTCAAAACTTACCCTACAGAAAATCAGAAAACTCTGGTGCAAAACAAATAAATTTATATTCTGCTTTCATTTCTTGATGAAACCTCAGACCAAACAGGTTAACTATGTTTAATTTCTGATGAAGTTATGACTTACTCAGTGGAAAACAAGATTTGATGTCAATACATACTGATGGAGTAGCAATGAGTCACATAGATGTATGGAGCTTTTTTTTTCAATAAGCTATCAAAAATATCAAGCACCTTTCAGTATCATCTTTCTCACTTTCCTTCCTTTGCTTAGATCATTCGTTTTGTAGATATCTGTATAGAAAAATCACAACTTCCTTCAGATCACTGCTCAAATGTTATCTTCTTAGCAAGGCCCCCCCTTCTCTTTTTATAAAATCTCAGTGAGCCCTCCCTCAGTAGCTAACATCCCTACAATGTACTTTACTTTCTCCACTAGCATATGACAATTTATGCTTTTTTATTTATTGCTTCTCTTCCATAGGGCTCTATATTCTACAAGTCCTGATCTGTGGAAGTCTTGTTCACTTCTATTATCCCCAGGCCTGGAAGAGTGTTAGATAATGACAACATAAATGTGTTGGGCAAATGTTCCATCTACTAGTATGCAGATAACTGAATGTTGTCTAAGAATCTCTGGAAAAGGAAGGTTTCTGTTTTCCCCAGTTGTTGGACTTCACTTCTCCCTCCTAACTGCTGTTTGAGGCTTATCATGAAGACTGCTGGCTTTCCATCACTACTCTGCAAGCTGCTGTCTTCTCCCCAGATTACTTTGTCTCCAACATTAATAGGGCATATGTATCTCCTTTTCTAAGGCTATACTAATGTGCTTTACTAAATACGTGATGCTTTCACAAAAGGATTCATAAAAGTAGAAGAAGATGATTTTTGTAAGAGTAGAAAAAGAAAACTTGGCACACAGCTCATTTGTCATTATGTCTCAGGGGACTCTTGGCTGACTTCTTCCCTTGGCTCTAGCCTTCCCACAGGTTGGTACAATCTGTAATCTGTTCATCCTTGGATCAGAGCCTTTTCTTCTACCTCCTCTCTTTTCTGAGCCTCAACTATACCATGAATCCCAATATCAAAAAACAAAACAAAAGATAACTCATTTTTTCTGACTAGATCGGTGACAAGTTAACATCCCTTAGCATTAAAAAACACCAACTCGCCCTAATTGGTTTGGCTCAGTGGATAGAGCGTCAGCCTGGGGACTCAAGGGTCCCAGGTTCGATTCCGGTCAAGGGCATGTACCTTGGTTGCAGGCACATATCCAGTAGGGAGTGTGCAGGAGGCAGCTGATCGATGTTTCTCTCTCATGGATGTTTCTAACTCTCTGTCCCTCTCCATTCCTCTCTGTAAAAAATCAATAAAATATATTTTAAAAAAACAAAACAAAACAAAACAAAACACCAACTCAACTAACAGACTTCTTCATTACCTTACGTTACTTGTGATTACAGTACAAATTAACTCCAAATACTTTAGTCTTCCATAAACAAAGTGATTATTTGTTTTTTTCTCTACCTCGATACAGCTTTCCTTCAAACATATCTTTCTCCTAGAATTTCCAAATAGTTGTAGTTTCAAAAACAATCTCAGTGATTTGTCTCCCTCTTTTCTTGCAATATAGGGAGCACCCTGGCTGAGAGAAAAATTGAGGGTAGTGAGGAGTAACACCAAAGGCACAGAAAAGATTGAAGTAATTGCAGTAAAAGATGACATTGGCTTGGACAAGAGTAGTGGGTGTGGTTACAAAGAGAAGTGTGCAGGTTTGAGAAATATTTAAGGGGTTCAATTCATAGGAACTGGGAAGTAAATAGATGTAGAGTGAAGGCTGAAAGACATTGAGGAATCAAGGATGAGTCTTGATTTCTGCCTCATTAAATTTTTGGCAGTGTTCCAGTCTGTCCAATTCAAGTGTTTTCAAACACACACACACACACACACAGACAGAACAACAGTCTACAAATTCAAAGGAAACCTTATATTTTCAAGATTCATGCTTCCACTCATAGAAACCTTTCAACACATAAAAAGATTGTGGCTTCTGTGCCCCAGTTCAAAGATAAAAGTAAAACTAGATTATATGGAAGCATCCTTATAATTTATTTCCTTTGAAGTTTTCTGAAAATTTATGCTTAAAGTAAACAATGATAGTTATCTTTAATCAAAAGGCAAAGACATTAATTTAATTATTGTCAATAGGAAACAATTCTAGACATTGTAATATGTTTTTGATGATTTGATTGCACATTACTTGATCAGACACACAAGGCAACCTGGTTGTAAGAGATATCCTTATAATACAGCAACAATAGTTTTAACAAATACGTATTTTAAAATAACAGGAAGAATTTAAACATTAATCTTTTTAAGCATATCTTTGACCTCTTGAAATATAGTTTATAGACCTCATGTCAGAACCTCTAAGTTCTAACCATGTGGAAAATTGATTGTTCAGGAAGTGTTTGAAGATACAAGGGTTAATCAGAATGAAATTCCAGAGAACACAGTTGAAAGATTTGGGAGAAAAAGGAACAGTGGCCATGGGTTGTGGGGAACAAGTACCCAGCATATGGGGATCAGAGGACTGGATAAACAAAAAGGCTTAATTTGGTCACTAACAAAGATGACTTGATGGGGAAATGCATGCTTCACAGAAGATATCAAGGTCTCGGATTGGTTGCAGCTCCAACGAAACTCTAGTCTTTTGTGGATGGGAAACTTTGGCCCTGCAGGAGTAAGCAGGGTTCCATACTGATTACTTAGAGACTTGGGAGCAGCTAACACATCTTGGAATCATTTCAGAATTATTTGATGCTTATTTTTTTTAATGTTTCACTTTGACCTCAGTATCCTCTTACAAGGAAATTTAAAGAAAGCACACTGGTCCTTGTCTTCATTCATCTGGAAACAAGAAAGATGGGTAGCTGAAGAATTTCCCTTTCATATCTATTACCAAAGTGCCTTATTGGCTGCATGTCACTTTTTTTTTAAATTTTCTTTTCATCCAAGCTTCTGGAAGTGATTACACCTGGTTTGTCAAAAGGATCCAGGCATTTTCTTATCTCTTTTATATAGATGACAGACATTTCTTATGTTATTTCATATGACACTGAATTATTATGTTCTTCTCTTATGCTGTTGCTCCCTATTTCTTTCCTTATATACTTATCATAATTTAAGAAATTCACATTTGCAAATTTGATTATTATTTCTCAGTAAGTTATAGTTGTCAAGATAACAAGAATAATGCTGATTCTATTTCCTCTTCTATCTCTAGTACGTAAAACAGGACCCAGCATGGGTAATTGTACAATAAAATATTTTTGATTGATTAAATGTATGCTTAAATAAATGTTTTGCCATTTTTTTATATTTCTTTACATAATTTCTATGAAAAAATATTTTTTACCCAGCTGTTGTGGCTCAGTGGTTGAGTGTGGAACCATGAACCAGGAGGTCATGGTTCAATTCCTGGTTGGGGTACATGCCTGGGTTTCGGGCTAGTGGGGGCATACAGGAGGCAGCTGATCAATGAATCTCTCCCATCATTTATATTTCTATCCCTATCTCCATCTCCCTTCCTCTCTCTGAAATCAATAAAACATATTTAAAAAAATCTTTTCAATCTGTCTTTATGGAAGAACATTTTCTCATTTAACTGGGGAATCTGACCATGTCGACAAAGAACAAATTGTATAAGATGGTTAACAGTACATGTGTAAGTATTTTATAAATGAAAAATATCTTTGAGTGTTCATTATTCAAGTTGGATATTTACATTGTCTGATTCTTACTGATATCATGCAATTTTCTTTTTGGTGAAATAACTAAACTTCTGTCCTTTATTGCTGAAAAAAGTCAGGTGTCGTTAGATCTTGGTTTTATTTCTGGCTTTATATGTGACTTTGGGTAAGTCATAAGCTATGAGCCTAAGAAGCCTCATGAGCTGTAAAACAAAGAAAACTTACATGACTGTATTTTTCCCCCAACAGAATGTTATGAGGATGTGTGGTGGGCTGTTTCTGTTTCCCGAGACCCGCAAGGGAAAACGACAGGTTCTTGAGCGGAGGAGCTGGGGATTAAGAAATTAAAGAAAGACCAAGAGGCAGAAATAGATTTAAGCTGGGGCTAGGTGGGACCATCCTCTCTGAAGGAGAGGCGGCAAAGCGGCCTGAGCCACACAGCAGGTTTATTTTAGAGGCCTAGATTTACATATCCAGTTCCGCCCTTGCCTGATTAACATGTCCAGCCTTATTGGGGAAGCATGTTCCCAGGGCGTGGCTGCCTATGCTCTGAGTTCAACTGACAATAATTATAAGAAAATGCCTAGGTGCCTCCCAGGTGGCCCTCTACAAGGATGAAGTGAGATAAAACTATACTCAAAACTTTAATGTATAAAAACCATTTACATATAATTATATAAATATATACTTTATAAATTATATAATTATTTCACTTGATCTTACTGTGAATATAGTTAATATTTAAATGATAATGTATGACTATGTAAAAATGATAAAAATGGTGATAATAATTATTGGCATTTTAAAATGTACTAAACATTTGATTATGGTGGCTTTGTAGTATTACTTGAAATCTGGTATTGTGATTCCTCCAACTTTGTCCTTCTTTCTCAAGATTGCTGTGGCTATTCGGGGTCCTTTATGGTTCCATATAAATTTTTGGAGTATTTGGTCTACATCTGTGAAATATGCTGTTGGTATTTTAATAGGGATTGCATTGAATCTGTAGATTGCCTTAGGTACTATGGACATTCTAATGATGTTGATTATATCAATTCATGACACGGTATATTCTTCCATTTGTTTATATCTTATATTTCTCTTTTCAATGTCCTGTAGTTTCCTGGTACTAGCACAAGAACAGGCATATAGATCAATGGAACAGAACAGAGACCCCAGAAATGGACCCAGGCCATTATGCTCAATTAATATTTGACAAAGGAGGAAAGGACATACAATGGAGTGAAGACAGTCTCTTCAATAAATGTTGTTGGGAAAACTGGACAGATACATGCAAAAAAATGAAACTAGACTACCAATTTACACCATACATAAGAATAAACTCAAAATGGATAAAAGACTTAAATATAAGTCGTAAAACCATAAAAATCCTAGAAGAAACCATAAGCAGCAAAATCTCAGACATCTCTCTTAGCAAAATGTTTACAGCTACATCTCCTAGGGCAAAGAAAACTAAAGAGAAAATAAATAAATGGGACTACATCAAAATAAAAAGCTTTCACGCAGCAAAAGAAACCATCAACAAAACGAAAAGAGAGTCCAGTGTATGGGAGAACATATTTGGCAATAATACATCTAATAAGGGGTTAATATTTAAATATATAAGGAACTCATACAACTTAACAGAAGAAAGACAAACAATCCAATTTAAAAAATGGTCAAATATAGCTGTGGTATATTTATACCATGGAATACTATGCAGCAGTAAAACAGAAGAATCTCTTACCCTTTGAGACAGCATGGAGGGACCTGGAGAGTATAATGCTAAGTGAAATAAGTCAGTCAGACAAAGACAAGTATCACATGATCTCACTCATATGTGGAATCTAAGTAACAAAATAAACTGATGAACCGAGTGGATCCAGAGACATGGAAATATTGAAGTGTGTGGAATCTCAGAGGGAAGACAAGGGACAGTAGGTGGGTGGGAGATAATTAGTCAAGGACCTCGCATGCATGTATGCCTGGTCCATGAACACAGACAGTGGGGCAGTGAGGGCCTGAGGTGGGGGGCGGGTGCAGACTGGCAGGGGTCAATGGGGGAAAATAGGACACATGTAATACTTTCAATAATAAAGAATTATTTTAAAAAATAAAAAATAAAATATACTAAACATTGAGGTATATGCTTCCCATATATTTTCTTATTTAATTCTCACAAAAACTTGTTAATTATTTTTTCCCTTTCTACTCCCACTCTTATTCTCTCTTGAACTCACTCCCTGAAATAAGATGCTGCACCCTTCACTCTATTGAATCTTTTCTTCTCAGAGTCACCAATGGCCTCTACAAATCCTTCTGTAGCATACAGCAGTAAATCATCCCCTTTCTCCTGAAACACTTTATTTGCTTGACTCTAAGAAACTACACTCCCATAGTTTTTCTGCATTTTCCTCATCATCTTGACTTCTAAATATTAGAGACCCCAAGAAGTCAGACCCAGGACCACTTTTTGTTTTAATACTCCTATAGGAATCTTACTCAATCTTCATAGCTTAAGTATATTTATTCTCTGATAATATCTAAATTTTAAAATCCATCCTTGACTTCTTTCCTGAATGCATACATTTATATCCGATGGTCTATTGACTATTCCTACCATGAATGGCTAAAGATTAACTAAATTTTTATAGTTTCCCCCCTTCTTTTAATCCATTTCTTACTGTCTCCATTCACCAAGTTACTTCAACTCAAAACTTTGGAATCATTACTACTTTTCTTCTCACAATTCACATTTAATCTGTAAGAAGTTATATTGACTCTACTTACAAATGCCTGCATCTAACTACCTTTAGCTGCTACCAAGTGTCATCTTCCTATTTTAAGCCACCACTAGTTCTTGCCTGCATTATTGCAAATGCCTTTGCTTGGTTGTCCTGTATCTACTCCTGGTTCCCTTAAGTTATATGGCACATAAATTCCCCTATGGATTAATCCCTGGTTATCTTTTAAATTCAACTCATAAGTCACTGAGGACCAGGCTCACAGATCTTCCTGATTTTTCTTAAATTTATCAGAGTATCCCAGATTTGGATGTTTGCATTTGCTGTACTCTCTACTTAGAAAGTTCTCCCCCAAATATTCACGTGAATCACTGACTTATGTCCTTCAGGTCTCTGCTCAAATGCCATCTTCTCAGAGGACCTACCAGCTCCCAATCTTGTTTGTTCACTATTAGCTTATCCAGATTGTTTTCTTTGGAAAAATGATTGCTATATGAAATGACATTTTAACTATTTAATTATAAATTGCATGAGAGTAGTTCAGTGTAGTATCCTTACTGTTGAAAACAGTGGTTGGCATATTGTAAAATGAAATAAAATTTTTATTTTGGGTTAAGTTTTTAGTCAATCTGACTTTTGTTCTTCAGTAGAAAAGATAACTGAGACTTAGAGTACTCAAGTCATTGTCCAAATCACATAATTAGTAAATGATGCAGTTGGAATTTGAATACCAATCTGAGAGTAAATTCTGTGCTTTTCACCACTATGCCCTACAGCTTCCTTTTTTATACTATACTGTCTTCACTCAATTTATAATTATCTTAGAAATTCAGGATCCCCAAATTTCCATAAACATTTTGTTATCATTGTTAAAATATTTGTATGTGTGCTCACAATTCGGCATTTGTTGCTTTTCTAGGATTTAAGATCCACACACATTCACACTCAACAGCTTATGTTTCAGCTTCCCTGAAGGGAGATTTAAAGAGGAAAAAAACACCTTCCAAAACACATCGATGCAAAAGATTGTTAAAAACAATCAATGACACATTGGATGAATGTACAGATCCTAAGAATTTCAGACTATAAAGTGAAAGTGATATAGCCAGGTGACTTTTATCTCTTTGATCCCATGTTCAAGTTTCACACAGGCCTGAAGCAATACTTAAACCATAACACCGTTACAAGAGGAGCTATTGACTTCAGCATTAGAGAAGACCTAATGCCAGTTACTGAAGTCAGGTTTTACTGATTTTTAACATGAAAAAGATTTCTCAAAAAGGAAATCTGGTAGTTGTCTTTTAAAGATGCTTTTAAGAAATGCTAAATTTTCTCCTCTATTAACCATTACTCAGTTTCCATTTTGTTTACATTTACAGAAAAAACCTTGAATATAAAAGTCAAAGCATGCAACATTCTTAAATATGTGGATTTGTTTTTAGGTAGTGAGAGGCAGAGAGAGAGATTAATTTGTATTTTTCCACCTTTTCTTCACTGGAACCCTCTGCTGCAGTTTTCACTTTTGTGGCTCCATGATATTGTTATGTTATGGATTCTTCCCCTACCTCTGCTCAACTCCTTGCTGTTTCCATTCTTGGCTACTTTTCTCTTGATTTCAAATAATTATTGTGCCCCAGAGTTGGGCCCTCAGTTCACAACTTATTTCACTTTCTATATTACTTGAGTTATCCAGTCTTATGGTTTCAGATATGATGATTACCAGTGAATTCCTAGTCTAGGTATCTAATTCAGGTCTGTGCCCCACTCTGTTTAGCATCTTCTCCCTAAATTGGCTCTTATTTCTTAGTTAATGCAGCACCATCCACCCAGTTGCTCAAGGTAGAACTTGTGTATCATGTAGAATTTTGCAGTCTCTCATCTCCATGAAATGCCCAATCGATCACCAAGTTCTGGTAACTACTCCTAAACATAGTTTCAATTCATCATATTCGCGAATATTTACTGTCACTGCCATTATCTTTCATCAGAATTGCTGCCTTCACCTCCCAAAAGGTCATTAGGACAAAATAACTTATAAATTGTTAAAAATGACTCTGAGATGTCCTTGAAGTGCTCCTGCCTATCTCTGTCTCTGTTTCTCTTTGTTTTCATCACCTTGCATTGAACACTTATGCAACACAAAGCTGTTTGTGATTGTCTATAGCTAACAGATTGTTCACTCCTCTGCCTTTGCCCATCTGTCTCCTTTGTATGGAATGGCCTTTCTATGATTTCATTCAGAAAGTTTTTATTAAACCTTACTGTTTTCTCCCTAATGACCCCCTCCCACAATCCTCCAATGCAATTTTTCTGGTTGCTTTCTATAGTTACTCTTCTATATTGTTTATACTTATCAAATTCTCATCTTTACCTCTGTAGATCTTCTGTACACACACTGTAAACTCTTTTGTCAAAGACATAGTGAATACTCCATACATATTTGTTGAATGAATGACTGTGTTAGCTATCTCACTGAATTGGTAGCAATCTACTTTACTAAAAGGGATTTTTAAAATAATTATCTCTCAAAACAGTTAAATTTTTATGTGATTTACAAATGGGAGTTAACCTTGGGTGATGAGCTGTCAAATTATATGATGATATAAACTTCTTATGATTTAGGTAGCAATGTGTGGCCAATGGGATTAGATTCTGGGTAGGAAAGTGGGATGTTGGATCCCAGGCTAACACACTTGATCAAATCTCTTTGCTTCAACAGGTGCCCTTAAAGCTATACCTCTCAGTATTATTCCTGGGAAAGTGTGGTAAAAAAAATTTCCAACAACAAAAGCATATACATGCTTTAAATTTTTTACACTAAACCCACCATTTTAAAATCATAAAATCATAGGTGTAAAAAAAATAACGTTGCAAAACAGATACATAAAGAATAGTTTTTTATATTACAAACATTTCTAGTTTACTAAAAGGTTCATTAAAAAATTATTTAAGCAGTGAGGTCTCAGTGAATAAAAAACTATGAAATTAAGAAACTATTTATGCAACTTTTTAGGAACAGATGGGTAATTTTTGTTATGTTTTCTATATATACCAAATGTACAATAAGCAGACATTATGCCCGCCCCAAAGAAAAGATAAAAAGACAAAAAGAAACTGGGGGAAGGGGAGTATAACAGATAACCTGAGATAATGAGATAAATGCAGTAACTATTACCTATAATAATAAAAGCATAAAATGCTAATTAGACCGGACAGCCAAACAACCTTCCGGACGTCATTCTGGACATCCTTCCGGATGAAGCTGTGGTGGCAGGGGCTGAGACAGAGGTGGTTAGGGGCGATCAGGCAGGCAGGCGAGCAGTTAGGGGTGATCAAGCAGGTAGACGAGCAGTTAGGGGTGATCAGACAGGAAGGCAGAGTGGTTAGGGGTGATCAGGCAGGCAGGCAGGCAGAGGTGGTTAGGGGCAATCAGGCAGGCAGTCAGAGGTGGTTAGGGGTGATCAGGTAGGCTGGCAGGCCAGCGGTTAGGAATCAGTGTTCCGGAATTGCGAAAGGGTGCAGGCTGGGCTGAGGGCCCTCCCATGGACGAATTTCGTACACCGGGCCTCTAGTGTTATATATTTGTATGTATTATGTATTACGTTCATGTACAAAATAATAAGCCTTTTAAAATGTTATTGTTCTGGTATTTATAAAATGCTCTGTCAGTGTTAAAAACAACTTTAAATAATAGATGTATTGAGGCATATGCAACATGTGCAATACTTGTGTACATCATTAATGTGTATTATAAAATAAAGTTATTGGAATTTACAGTATGTTTTGTCATTGACCAGTTTTAACCCTAAACTCAAGAAGTTTCCTGATTATTTTCTTTGTCAAAAAAATCTCTCTCACTGTGCCTGAAGGACATCTATACAGTTGTAAATAGTGTCATAAGGATGTCACACTTGACTCGGGTGGATCAACAAGCCATTATTCCTCCCATTTGTACTCATTTTTAATGATAAGCAACTGGACCCGACAGTATTATTGTGACACTCAATCCGCAGACTGAGAGAGCTGCTGTTTATCCCTATCTCACTGGAGACATTAGCATTAATGAGCTGCCTCCTGCACTGCCTGGTGCCAGCTACAGGTCACATTGGTGTGAAGGCAGCGTCTCTTGGGTGGGCCATACCTTCTCTATTTCCCAGACAACAGCTGGCCCAGAGATCTCACACTATTAACATCAATGTGAACCGAATGCCAGCTACCTGTGCAACAACCTCAGGACTGGAAGCATGGCATTGCTAGCAGAACCCATGCATGTTTCCCATAAGGAGCTGAAGGAGTTGCATATGGCAGGGGAACAAAAGAAGCCATGAAACTTCCCCTTATCCATATCTTGTCAACTGACACTGCTGCCCCACTATTGCAAAGCAAGACGAACAAATTCCGGGCTACCAACACTGCTTTGGAGCATGGTTTTCTTTTCTAATAGTTATGTATCTGCTGCTGAGCAGCTAGAGGTTATTCCTTACAACAGTTACTTTGATTTTTCAATTATGTACATTCTTTGAGATTCACTAATATTAATATGTATGTGTTAAAGAGGGAGGAAAAGAAAACAGTGCTTTCTCTGTTCTTGGAAGAGAAGTTAAGCTCTCAGAGCAAATATAAGCCTGAAGAACAGCTCTTAACAGAAAAATGTATGATTGCATTACTGTATACTGACACTGTTAAAAAGTAGTTCTGATTGGTAGAGGTTTATATAATAAATGTTAAATAGTTTACTTTACTTTCTATGAATCTCCTGATCCTTTGCACTTTCAGTCTTAAATAAAGATAATATCTGACCAGTTTGTTAATTGTTGGCAGTCTAATACAGCTCCCAGTAAAATTTATTTCTGCTTTAAGCAAAGGATAAATACATTTGGAAAAGTAAGTAGCCTTTAAATTTGTGGCTACACAATAGCAGAACAAACAATTAAAAATTGCAAGCTGATAATTTGCCTTGTTTTAGCTAAAAAGAAAGACAAAGGGAAAAAAACCATTATTTGAACTTAGTTTTGAAAATGAACTTAATTAGTTACAAACTGAAGCAAGATTGGAAGTACCTATTTTGAGGAGACATTTTTCCTACTTCCTACCTCAGAAAAATAGCTGTATATTCATTTTTTCTGTTGCAAATAGATTAGTTCCTTTTGCTATTTTTCATCATTTGGAAATGAAACCATGAGAATCACTACCACTACCCTACCCCCAAAGGAAATAATAGTATTATCATTGAATTCTGGAAGTAGATAAGTGCTAAAAAAACAAAATGGGTTCCATTGTATATAAATAAGCTGATTTAAAGTAATTTAGTAGAGGAAAAGCCCTAGTGCTTTCTTAATTTTTTTTCTATACATGTGCCAGGCCTACATGTTTTAATGTTCTTCTTCTCTTTATGTCCCCTCTGGTGTTTCGGTCCAGTAAATTAAAAAATCACTGCCTTTTGGGGATTTATTGGTGCTTAAAAGCAGGTCCCAACATCGTACAAATTGTAGTTGTAGTCTGTGTAAGGTAATGGTCAATAAATAAGGGAGAATGAGAACACAAAAGCTAGATTGTGAGGAAAGAAAGAGAAAAAAGCTTACTACCTTCTTTCTAAACAAACAAAAAGGCATAATTGGAAAAATTCATTTTTATGTTTCCTTACATTAGATGAGACCACTGAGTGAAACATTCACTGATGAATTACTCCCGTAATCTGTGTAGGAAAAACAGCTACTGGCAAATTGAAGAGTCCTGGAATGGAGCCACGAGAACTAAATGGCTAAAAAACGAAAACAGGCAAGCATTTGAGAGTATTCTACAGAATACAGATCTTTCAACACCTCCCCCTTTACACTGGTTAATTCATCGTCATGGAAACAGAATTTATCAAAATGTTCTTCCTCACTCCTAGTGACCCAGTGAGTAGACTTACAGAGCTGGTGAAAGGTAACTCAGGCTGAAGCAATTTTTACAAATGATATGCTGCAGTCCATCAGTTGGTGAATTTTGAATGGTGCCATTGTGTGGGTTGAACAGGTTTCCAAGTCTCAAAGGATTCATTTTTTGTTTGTTTTTTTAAAAATCTACCAGAAAACAGAATCCTTTGCTAGTGACTGAGCATGGATGATTGACCCCATGGAAAGTGCCTGGGTTTTACATTTTAACTCACCTTTTCTCAATTTGTTTCACCCCCCTTGTCTAAAGGATGTTCAAATCCAGTATTTGGTAGCATTTCTTCGGTTCATTCATCTGCCTCAGCAGCTCTCTTAAGCTGTTGTGTAGCTCACAGATGCAAAAATCATCCACTCCTTATCAAAACCATCTCCTCTTATCTCTACCAGAAGCCAAGTGCTGGCAATCACAACCTGGGCAGCTTTAAGCTTCAGGCTGACACCTTTGTCAGACCAGGGTTAACTGCTCAATGGAGTGGCTTTTTGGTTTCAGGAAACTGACTTTAGAATTTCCCTAAGGAAAAGTGCCTTTTCACTATTAAAAAAAACGAGAGAGAGACATCATCCATTGTAGCTGCCAAATTTAGGGAAGGTTGATTTTTTATTTTATGTTTGCAATTAGTGACTTGTTGTCATGGAAACCATGCTTCAGATGATCCTTGAGCTTAAATGACTGGATGTGATCAGAAAGAGGCCCTCCCCCTTTTTAAGGCTCAATAATCAATGTCTCTCTCTTTGGTTATTCTGATAACAGAGTCACAAAACACATCTACAAACATGCAAAATAATAGCACGGGGCAACATCAATTAAAGCTAAATATTCAATAATTCATTCTTTAATTAAAGCTCTTTCCTTTTTTCCTGAAGCTGTAACCTTTCAAGTGTTAAAACAGACATAAGAACTAAATCATTTAGTAAAAGAAATCTTTTCTAATTAGAAGTTTGTGATACAGTAATGAAGAAAAACAATATTTGAAATTCCTTTTTGGTTTTTAATGTTTAATATAGGAAGCAAATTCAAAGGGCTTTACTTGGAAAGTCTATTCAATGTGAAATAGCTGTGGTTTGAGGCGCTAGCTTTTTATGTGTGTGTTTCTTTTGTCTCTGAGTGAGGGAGGGTTGGGGTTTACCATGAAATGAGCATAGCCCCCTCATGTTTCCTGGCCGTCAGAAAGAATGAATCTATTGAGACTGCAGGCATAGTGTCCATGTTTGCATATCTGACTGCTCTGTGTTGGAGCTGGGAAATGAACACCTCCAACCATCAGAGCAGCTCGTCTTTAAAAAGAAAATATCAAATGCTCAGGCACCCCGGGTTTGTTTGCTGACCTTTGTGGAATACAGAATTCACTGCTCTTCAGAGATACTATTATGCAGCATGTACACCGAGCTCTCTATATGTGCCTGGTTTTCTTTACTCTCCAGGTATGGGAAGTCCACTTCTCTCACACCTTCATTAATGCTTATTCATGGACAAGAGGCCCTTGGGAGAGAGAACAAAGCAAGCCTGGTCCATTTTCTTTTTTAATTTAATGAACAGACTAGTTTTTTTTATTTTTGATGGTGAAGAATAAAGTTGACTTTGAACATCTTTTCAATGAAAACTGAGTGTAAATTCACAGTAAATTTTATATCACCGAAGTAAAAACAAACAGTTGCATTATGTTACATGGGACATATGTTACACGAATTTGTGATATGCACATAAGTATATCAAGGATTCTGAAGTATGTTAATATTTGTAGCTATTGTGTGAAAATATGAGTAAAATTATTTCCCTGATCATCACTAAGCCAAATTTAAAAATGATCTCATTTTGCAATTATACTCTATTTCTTAGTTTAGATAAATAATGAAACCTCTCTGTGATTTCGTTTCTTCATCTTTAAAATGAAAAAAGTGCCCGACTATTTTAAGTTCCCACAGATATGTACAAAGGCCACTGGAGTCTTAAAGCACTTTATACAATTTGATGAATGAACAAATGACCTTGGTATTTTCTTCAAACTGAACAGTGACAATCGTGACAGTTTTGTTCTGTATTTTTTTTTTTTTAAAGAAAAAGGTATTATGGGAAAAAGTATTGAAAATACTTGCTTATTCTCCTCTAAAAAAACAATCCTAAGAAACAGATTAGGATAAGATGCATTTCGTATAACCTTGTATCAGTCAGATGATAGGGTATGAGGGACCAGAGAAGATTGGTAAAATGGCAACACTGTACTGCTGCACATTTTGTGTCTCTTTCTTAAATACAGATCTCTACTAGGAAAGCCAAAGGTGTCACTCTATTTCTTGCCAAGAAGCGGTATGCACAGAGGACAAAGATAATAGGAAAGATATGATGCATGACGGCACCTCTTTTGATTGTGGGGCCAGAGAGAATTAGTTACCAAGAACACGGTTCTAATCTTCTATCTTGTAGCCATTACGCAGAGCGCATACCAGCCCTTTATTTAAAGGGAGAGTAAAGCACTTGCTTCCTCCCGAGAAAGGTGCCCTGAAGGTCAAACACAGTCAAGAGCTAAAAAGAATGACGCTGGTGCTTGGTGCCTCTCCCTCACTGTTGTGTCACATGTGTACAGAGAAGTTAGTTGAATATGATTCTTTGAAAATTAGTGGAAAAAAAGCACATTCATATTTAACTTACGTTCAAGTGAAAAGTAGCACTCACAGAATACTGTGCTTTCTTTCTACATTGATTTTATTTGCTTCAGAAAATTAACAGCTTAAACTGAAACCAGGCAGATGAAAAATATATTTCTTCAAACCTATTGTGCTCTGGAGGGGGAAAATTGCATACACACACACACACACACACACACACACACATTTATGTTTTAGCATACAAATCTTTTCCTCTCTGCCTCTTTCAGCCACCTGTTTAGTAGATAACACTGGAAAATGTTTTGGGATAGGTGACACAGTGAAATAACTCAAAAAATGGGACCATCAAGGACATGTAGAGCTGTTCTTGAGGATGTCAGATCAATTTTTGTGTGGTCTTTGTAGCTGTCTGCTCTGTTCTCTTATGACAGTTCCTGGGCCAGGGGCAGCCTGGTGCTGGTTCTAATGACTCTCAGAGTTTACCTTGGACTGTCATCAGTAGAGTTACCTTTCATACTCCCAGTCACCTCATCAGTGGTGCTGGAGGGCTGGGGGAAGATGGTGGTATATAACATGGCAAAAACCATACATGAAACTAAAGGAGAAAGAGATATATTGAATCAAAGTTGTCATTTTCTTTGGGAAATTACCTTTCATTTTGCAACCTGCTATTAAAATGGCCAATAATTCAGATAAATTCACAACATACTGAGAGACTACCTGTCAACAGTCCTTTCCAAGCATGAACTAGCAAGCAGCATCCTGCTCTGAATTCATTTTCTCACAAGATATGCCTGCTTAGCTCAGAGATGATTAGAACAGGAATTGACACCTGAGCCAAATAAAGTCATCCTATAGATTGGCCAGCAGCCTGGCAGGTGGTTTGATGAAGGGATTTTGTCCAGTAGGGATGCTGATGCTGGAGGGTTATTAACCCAATCAAATTGTCTCTTATTGAGTAGAATAGGGACACAGAGAGGAGTGACACAGACAATGAATTGATCAAAAAGCTGAGAAAGAAAGCATCAGGCATCAGGTGGTAGATGCCATGTAAACAAAGGATTTTAGGTAAAGAAGAAGAAGAAGGAATGTTCTCAGAAAGCAGACCGACCTGTGAGAAGAGTAACTGCTAGTTTATGTTCTGTGACCAGTGGAGTTGCCACAGTGAACAAAAGGCATTCAAATCCTTCATGAAACTTTTCCCTTGTCAGCCAGAGATGGTTTCCTGTACTCCCTAATTTCCCCTTGTACCCTCACAACAAGTCTTCATAACTTGAAAATTCTCAGCCATTAATACTTCAAATATCTCTCCTGTTCCTTTCTCTCTACTTTTCCTGGTATTCCTATTATATGCATGTTATACCTTTGTATTTGTCCCATAGTTTTGGGATATTCTGTTCTATTTTTTTTTAAGTTTAAAAAAATCTCTTGCTTTTCAATTTGAGAAGTTTCTACTCACACATCTTCAAGTTCACTGATTCTTTCCTTGGCTACATCCAGTCTAATGATGAGCTCGACAAGGGCATTCTTCATTTCTGTTATAGTGTTTTCGATTTCTAGCATTTCCTTTTGATTCTGTCTTAGAGTTTCCACCCTCTGCTTACATTACTCACCTGTTCTTGTATGTTGTCCCTTTACCATTGAAGGCCTTAGCATATAGTTAAATTCCAGGTCTGATCATTTAAAATATCTGCCATATCTGAGTCTGGTTCTGATGCTTGCTCTCTTTCTTCAGACTGTGATTTTTGCCATATAGCATGCTTTATAATGTTTTGTGTCAGACATGATGTATTGGGTGAAAGAAACTGAGATAATGAGACCTTTAGTATGAGCTTTTATATTTATCTGGGTAGGGGTTAGGCTCTGTTTGCTGTGTACCCTAGCTGCAGATGTCAGAGGCTAATACTTCTTGCGGTGCCCTTGATTTTGTCTTTTCTACTCTCTTTGGGTTTTCCTGAAGGCAAGATGGTAAGATGTGATGGTAAGATATGCATGTGGGAGTAAGGAATCATTCTATTGTCCTGTGATTATTCTAAGTCTAACCTTTGTCCCCTCCATGCCCCCTGCTTCCCCTGCCCCCCCCCCCCGCCCCCGTAGGTGAGACAGGATGGCTAGAGGAAGCTGGAATAGGGTATTTCCCTCCCACCAGGTCTGTTAGACTCAGGAAAGATCTTAAATCAGTTAGGCTCTGGTAAAATAATTTTCCTTAAGAGCAATATTTGTGAAAGAATAAAATGCTCCATGCATATTTCAGAATGGTTACTTTCCCCCTTCCCTTTCAGAAATATGATTTCTCGGTAAGAACCTGGTGGCACCACTGGGCGTAAGACTTATGAAAGTGTGTGGGTATCCCTAAGGCTGGGTCTCCAGGAGGTTTTGTTTCTCCAAGTAGTCCATACTCACTCTTCAGCAATTAGCCAATTACCATTTAAGCCAGCGGTTCTCAACCTGTGGGTCGCGAACCCTTTGGGGGTCGAACAACCCTTTCACAGGGGTCACCTAAGACCATCGGAAAACACATATTGAATATATAATTACATATTGTTTTGTGATTAGTCACTATGCTTTAATTATGTTCAATTTGTAACAATGAAAATACATCCTGCATATCAGATATTTACATTACGGTTCATAACAGTAGCAAAATTACAGTTATGAAGTAGCAATGAAAATAATTTTATGGTTGGGGGTCACCACAACATGAGGAACTGTATTAAAGGGTCCCAGCATTAGGAAGGTTGAGAACCACTGATTTAAGCATTTCTAGTGGATGCTGCCTCTAACTGAGGTTTCTTCTCCCATTAAGCTGAGATTCCCTGTATTTTCTTGTCTCTCCAGATTTGGGGATGGTGTCTTGCTCTGTGACCTCAATTCCATGATGGATTGAAGAAGAGTTGTCGATTTTCAATTTGTTTAGCTTTTTTCTTGTTGTGGTAATGGGAGTGATAACTTCCAAGTTCTTTACATGTTGGATTAGAAACTAGAAATGATCCCTGTTACCTGAAGTAACTTAAATTCCCCTCTGTTCTTTGCAACCTATAAAGGATTGAAGTATAAAGAACAAAAATTGTTTAAGCCCTGCAAGGCCTGTTTTCTTTCTTTCTCTCTTCCTTTTTATAAAAGTTGGTCAATATGAGATCCCTCTTATCATATTTGAAAAGACTTATTAGATGTTCAAGAATCTGCCTTTATTCATTATGAGCTGAGGCAAGTTACTTGAGTCATTTCTTTCTCAATTTCCTTATTGGAAAGAAGGAGGGAGGGAGTGAGGGAGGGAGGGGGAGACAAAGAGAGAGAGAGAGAGAGAGAGAGAGAGAGAGAGAGAGAGAAAGAGAGAATATAACGTGGTAACCACAGAAGAATACTGCTAGAAATTCATGCATAGATGATGCTTGAAAAATATGGAGAGCTATATCAATCTAAATAATGTAACCTTGCATGCCCCCTTTGACTATATCAAAGCACCTAATGCAGAGTATTTAAAAAGCATTTTAAGGTGATGTATTTTGATGTCATTTTCTTACTTTAAATCCCTCTTCCCACCTCTCATTTTTAGACATGCCATTATTTCAGATAATTCTTCCATGTCTACAATTTTACAGGAATAATTTATGGGCAAGTGTACTCTTGAGAAAGTATTTTCTTATGATCAGTTTTGACAATAGATCTGTTATATAAAGGGAGTTTTAAAAGTAGAAGCTATAATATCAATCATCATTTTAACAATGCAATTTATATACTAGAATAGGAACTCAATCACTTTTTCTGCATTTTGGGTCGTTTTATACATTTTCAGCGCCTGTACTCTATTAACACCTCTCTCTTGTGTCAATGTAATGTTTTCATGAACTTATCAAATTTTATCTCTCTGTGCATTAAAAACATGCTGGGTGAAAAGGATCAACTTGTTGATTCAACTTGATAAAGAATGAAGCACTTGCCCTTGAATTTATATGATCATTAGTGCTCGTAGTTTCTTCAAAGAGAAAAGAAACAAGTCTTTAAGAATAGCAATGTTTCTGTTTTTCCTTTTATTTATTTAGCCAAAATGTAGCCTTGAAAGATCAGCTATCACCCAATCCTGGAGACACTATTTTCTTGTTCATTTTATACTATATGAGGGGGAAAAAGATGAGTGTAGAGAAAAATAATTAGGTAGGACAGGTTATTTCTAGTTTGCTAACACAAATTAACCTTCTTTTGAAACTGGCTGCATGTGAACACCTCATTTCACTGTGGCTGGACAATGCAGCTCCAGTTTCTGGGACTGTACTGAAGAATGTCAAGTTTGGAGGGAGGCAGTTGTGGAAAGCATGACACGTCTGCTCTATTCTGAGGGCTGTGAAGCTGTCCATGAACAATACGATGTTTGTGCTTGGTTTGGGATCTGTCTATTGATGTGTTCATCTCAGAGTCATCTCTACAGGATATGAGTGCTTTGGCATGAATACCGTTTTTCCTTTTTCATTTAATGGCTGAAGAGACTAATGCACAGTGAAATGATGTGGCTAAAGCGGGGCAGCGAAGGAGATCGGCACTCCCTGTGCTCGTGTTTGAATTCTGTTGTTTTACCATCAGCCATTGTCTTAGTCTGTTCCGACTGCTATAATAAAATATCACAGACTGGGTGACTTATAAACAACAAACTTTTACTGCTCACTCTTTTGGAGGCTGGAATGTTCAAGATCAAGGCGCCAGCATGGATGCCTTCTGGTGAGGGCCCTTTGTCTGGTTCATAGCCCCCTGCCTTCTTGCTCTGTCCTGACATAATAGAAGGGGCTAGGGATCTCTCCGGAGCCTTTTTACAAAACCTAATCCCATCTGTGAGGGCTTCACTCTCATGACCTAAGCATCTCCCAAGGGCACCAACTTCTAATCCCATCACATTGGGCATTAGGATTTCAACATAGGATTTCTTTTTGCAGGGGGTGGGGGCAGGCATAAGCATTCAAACTATAGGAGCCATTTTGCTTGTGGTGTTTTTGAGTTCAGAGTTAATTCCTTCTTTATCTAAACCTCCGGGGCTCTTTAGACCTCTCTCAAGACACATGCCACAGTAAAGATTATGTATTAAGTACTTATGTATGTCTTATCTTCTCTCCTAGTTTGGGGGGATTTTGAAGACCAAAGGAAACCTTTCTTACTCTTGTGTAGATAATGTCAACACCAATCCATAAGACTAATAAAAATGTCACCTTCCATATAATAGTTGTATGATTTAAGCAATTATTTATTATATGCCATATGAATGATAATTCCAAATGGTATCTCACTAACATATTCTAACATGTCTTATTTATATGTTTGTGTTTTAATAAGAAGGAAAAGTATAGTAAAGTGAAATGCAGTGAAGGACATGAGTAAATTATAGACAACACTCATTTTTTTTCTCCTTAGTCTGAAACAGGAAATTTCTGGGACCAGAAGAAAGACTTGTTCAAGATGAATGTAATTAAAAATTAATCTCTCATAGCATTTAGCAGAAGATAACATGAGTCCCAGAGCTTGCAGAGGGTTTATCTCAATTTCAAGCTTTGCCTGGCTACTACTTTCATAAACCTTTCTAGGCACATCTATCTCTATTATCAACAGCACTAACCTCACATAACCCAACTCTTATTTGCTTGTCCCATCCCAATTCATAGGTGAAAAACTGATGTCACCACTATTGTTATCATCAGCTTTCCTTTTTTTTTCCCCAGCATATCAGCATCTCATCTGACCTCTCCCCTCCCTGACAGCTTGGTTTGAGGAATTTGAAGTTTAAACTATTTTTTTTAAATCTCTGTACCTTCTTGATATTGGTAATAGAATAGGTTGGCTGGAAGACAGATTGTGAATGAGAAGCTATGCCTCTTCTAAACTGTGAAGCTGGCTTTATATTTTTAAAAATCTAGCCTGAAAAATAACTTCTGCTCTCCTGGCATAGGGTAACTGCAGTTCCTGACCATTTTCATTTTGTCTCTTTGACATAAGACCAGTTGTGGAAGTAGAGAAAAGTGGCAGAAGTGCCGTATGGAAGGTCTGCCCTTAGGTATCAAACCCTGAGACTAGTTTCAGATTAAATTTACAATGTCCTTGCTAATTGGCTAAATTTTAATTTTTTAATTCTAAAAATAATTATTTTAGGTTGCATTTACTTTGATTACAATTGCATCCTGTAGACTCAATATATTTGACCTTAGTGGGTAGGCAAGTGAGTTAAATAGCATAAGGGTAGTAAATATCTCACTGGTGACATCAAAGTTTGGTGAGTAGACTGTTTGACATAGGATAATGGGAGAATAGATCCAATTGAAGAGAAATAGACTTTTGTTTAGTGAAGAAATTTACAATAGTATTCTGTGTCAATATCATTTATGTCTGCTCATAAATCCAAAATCATAAGAGAAATTTACTGGAGTATGGATGAAAAGTGAAAGGACAGATATGATACTAATGTGAAGATGAAAATAAATAATTTATTTCTGATTTAGTTCATACAAGTTGCATGGTTATACTATGTAGTGAGAAGGGGGGTTTAAAAAATTGGGAGATAAATAATGGTACTCTCATTCAGCTAATAGTACACCATCTTGTTGATGATGACAAGTTATTTACTTGCTTTGTTTCAAAATATATTTCTCAGAGTTATTAAAAACATTTTGAAATAATGATTGCTATGGATCTGTATTTGAGCAACAAAGAGAACATTTTCGGCAACATAAAAGTTGTTATGAAACTAGGAGAACATGGCCATGTCCTTTCCAGGTATATGTAGCAAGGAAAGGAAAGAGTAGGTATAACTATACATATCCTTTGGAATCTGGGAAAGTAGTCTTTAACAAGTTTAGAAACATGGTCAGCATGATTTTGTGGCATGAAAATCTGGAAGGGCAGCTGTCTCAAGAATATTGTGATAATTGAAGATTTACCATTTAGAACAGGGATTGTATGTATTGAATATAGCTCTAAACATGAGAACTAGAATAGAGTATATGTAGACTAGAGAAAAACAGTTATTTTACCTCAATGTAAGAAAGAATATTCTAACTTTCAGAACTGTCCAAAAATAAAAATGGGCTGATGTGAGAAGTAGAGTTATTCATCACTTGATGTAGCCACACATAAGCTGGATGACTTCTTACCTAAATATCTAGAGAATAGATGAGCATCACATGGATAATTGGACTAGGTGATTTATGATTCTTTTCGATATTGAAATGTGCCAATTATTGACAAAAACACTTTCCATAGTACAGCTCAGTTATTTAAATCTGTAGTGGCTAACAATGCTCTGCATTTTTCCTCTTCAAAGTACACATATTTAGTTACTATTGATTCAACTATTCCCACACTTCATCTAATGGGCACAATGTTAAGATTGTTTTGGCTACTGATTTCACTATAGTCACTTAAACAAGATGGAAATTCTTCTCGCACACAAATCAAGACTAGAAACAGACACTGGTAGGATAGCTCCAGAAAATCATGAGAGATCCAGTTTCCTTATATCTTTCTGTTCACCAACCTTAAAATCACAAGATAACTCTTATAGCTCCAGCCATCATATCTTCATTCCAGGCAGGAATAAGGACAGGTGGCAAAACCATTTCCCTAGAGCTCACCTACATCTCAATGGCCACATCTGTTTACAGATGTGGTTGGGAAATATAGTTCTTTGGCTAGGCACACTTCCAGGGTTCTCTCTTATTAAGCATGAAAGGAAGAAAAGTGACTTCCTATCTTTGCAACAGGCACCTTATTTCACATTTTCATAGTTGGGCAAGCAATGAGTGCTTTTCTTAGTAGATATAATTTTCAGTGACATATAGTCAAGGTCAAACAGAGTTTCAGATTTACTTAGCAGATTTATAATTTGGCATCCTTTTAAGAATTATTATTCCTTATTCATTCAATAAGTATTTAGAAGAGATGCTGAGCCCTTAATGAAGAAGAGGGAGATAAAGAGAACAAACGGTAAGCAGGCCCTCAGCTTCCTTCTATAGATTTGAAAAAAATCAATGCTGTCCCCTAATTTGTTTACCCTTCTTATCAAGAGAGAAGACCTGTAAGTAATAGGTTTCTTAGTAGCTAAGCTTCTGATCTGCTCTTTTGAATATCAATGTATTCATTTATCCAGTGATTTAAAAACTCTATTGAACAGTTATTATATCTAGGCAGTGTTCTAGGCACTGAGGATATGGAAATGACTGAAATAGACAAAATTCCTTATTCTATTTGCACTTCCTGAGAGGCATTCTGGGAAACATTTTCTCCCTTTATATTCCATTTGATGTTTTAGCTGCCTACCATTACAGATTGACAGCTGTAGCAAGTCTTCCATTGGCCCATCCTTCTATCTAGCTCTCTGCTTGATGGTTGCCTCCACAAGAGAAATCAAAGTGATAATTCACACTCTTCATTTCCTTCATCCCTTTCTCCATGAGTCTGTATGAACCGCTCTGGCAGTTCCAAAACTCTATGTGCCACCACACCCTTCAGAATTATCTCACTCTTTCCCCTTCAAAAAAACAAAAACAAAACAACTCCCTTATAAATACTCATCTCTTGTCAGGTGTTAGGTAATTTAGTTGCAGGATTTTTTTAAAAGCTCATAGTTATTGATTGGTTACACCCTTGTGCTAAGAGCTCATAAGAAGTCTGTGTAATTGGTATTAACATTTGCATTTTAGCAATTAGGTAATTGAAACATAAAGAGGTTAAAAAATGTATTCAAAGTAATTTAGTGGTTTGCTAGACTCTAACTCAGGTCTACCTGGCTTCGAAACTCGGCTCTGAACCACTACACTCATACATTTCAATGTTTCAATGCCTGATGAGCTTAATTCCCTCAGAGAGAATTTGGATTATGTTTCTTTAAAAAGGTTGTCTATTAGCCTAAATACATAAGTGATTTGATGTGTATATAATACACCCTTTGCTTTCACCATCATATTGTTCTGCAGCATTCTATTCTCCAGGTGAAGACAAGTAATAGTTGGCATCTCTGTTCCTTACTCTTTAGAAAGGTAGATGTCAAAAGAAAAAATATCTAAACCTGGACAAATCTAGGCTAGAAGTACAGATTATTTCAGTTAGAAGGAAGAGTTGGTTTTAAATAGGGCAACTTTTGACATCAGGGACAGTGAGTTGAACTTAAAGGAGGGAGGAGGGGACAGTGGAAAGAGTGTGGATTTTGGAGATAGGCAGCTCAGAGTTTCTGCCTTGTCTTCACTACTTACTAGCTATGAAAACATAAGTTATTATGCCATTCCAAATATTGATTTTTCATATTTCAATGCCGAAAATACCTGTTTATTAGTCATATTATGTGAACGAGGGATAATTGTGTTTAGTAAATTAAATTTACTTGGTCTGTGGTGGGGCCTAGGTAGTAACATTTTTAAAAACTCCTCAGGTGGAATTCCAATTAATACATGTACAAGGAAATAAAGAAATAGAAACGTATTATCAGACAAACACCACGGTAACAATTGTTTTATACAAGACCTATTGATGGATGTTGAAGTTAGTGAGTAAAAGTTTGAAGAGAAATAGGATTTGCATAGTTTCAAAGTATTAAGATATTTATTAACTATTAAGAGAAAAATAATAACTATAGTAAAGACACCCAGAAGATTGGGCTTTAACCAAGTTATGAAAGTTACTATCACCAGGAATAAGACATTGATATTATGAACCTCTGGATAAAATGCATTGAAAAGAGTACATCACTTCTATAGTATTCTTACAAAAATGCATTGCTTTATTCTGATCACAAGAAAACATCAGACAAAACCAAATTGGAAGAATAATCTATAAAATAACTGATTAGTACTCTTCAAAGGATCAAGATTTTGAAAGACAAGGGAAGACTGAAGGAATATCATTGATCAGACAAGATCAAGAGGAAATACCAATAATTAAATGCAATTCTGAATTTAAAAAAAAAAAGAAGGACATGAACAATACAATTGGTAAGATTCTAATAGGGTCTGTAATTTAGTTAATAGTATTGTAGCATTGTTAATTTCCTAGTTTTGATAATTGTACTATGTAGGGGCTAATGTTATAGGAAGCAGGGGAGGGATATATGAGCACTCTCTACTATTTTTGCAACTGAGTCTAAAATTAATTCAAAATAAAAAGTTAAAAGAAAATGTCTCCAGTGGCTCTAATGTGTAAACAAGATTAAGAAGCTCTGTCTTAGAATGTAGTAAATTCTCAACAAATGATAGCTATTACCAAACCTGGCTAAATGTCATGCATGACCAATCAGTTTTGCTATTCGGGAAACATGGTTCATTTTTTATGTTTGTCTAACCTGAATTTGTCTTTTCAGATAGTGATAGTTGATTATATTCAAATAAAATGTAGTCTTGAAAAAAATGTAACTAGTCAAAGGGACTTCTGAATGATTCAACTTTAATAAATTTTTTTGTAGGTAGCAAGGAATAAGGGAACACTGCCCACTTCCTGTCATGCTTTAAGAATGTAAGTAACCTTCACCCCTACACAACCTTTGTCTTAAAGTCTGAATTCTCTCATTCCTTGCTAATTTTGTGATTTTTGATGAACAGGATGGGGTGCCGTATAGGAAAAACACACAATAGTATCTGTTAGTCATTGGATGTTTTCTAGGACAGAACAATTATCTTGGTTTGATTAATAAGGAAGGAAGGAAGAGGACTTAAGGAGGAAAACTTGTGTTTATTTTCCAGGCCCAAATTTAGAAGTTCACATTGTTTCTCTTGAGTAGAAAATGTTAGGTAAAGCATAAATATTTTCTTCAGCATGTATCATCCACAAGAGTTTTTTAAATAATTACTTGGATAGGCAAGACTGTTCAATTTGTAAAGTTAGATAATTTGGAATAATAATTTCACTCAGTTTTGTAACAGAGTTTGAAGTTCTTAATTCTTTCAAAAGGTTATCCAAATAATGGACAAATTGTTTTTCTGCTAAAATGAAAATCGGAAATTTTAAATATTTTCATGGAAAATATTATCTCCCCCTCCCCACCCCAAGTGATAAAGACTTAACTTGAAGAAGCAAAGGGCTCGAAAGCCAATAGTTTAGAATGTGGTCTGGTTATCTGCACAAGTTGCTTAATATCTTTGTATTCTTTTTCTTCACCTGCAAATGAGGCTAATAATAGTTATTTTCTCATAGTATTGATATAAAGGGCATTACGATAATTTTTTGAGAAAATGCCTAGCATAGTACTTGATACATGGTAAATACTAAATATATTTTACCATATTTTTGTTCTTTTCCTAAGAAGAATTTTTTTAAAAGGAAAAAAATGGGTTAAAGAAAAAATCTGCATCTAGTTCTGGTACAATCCCTAGATACTGGCCTACACCTATATCTTTCTATCTCAGCTGGATGTTTTTAACTAGTTATTGACATATGTTAGAATTTTGATGATTATTGCTGAATAAATTAATATAACCATGCTCTTGAAAATGCCTTTGACTCCTTTGGCTTTCTATTTCTCCTCCATCGGGACCCTGCAATAATCCATATATACTTGAGATCACATACCTAGGTTTTCCTTGGATATCCCTGAGCATTTTAATATTGCTCGAGCAAGTTACAGGGCTGGGCTTTAAATTACCACACACCTCAAATAGACCTTTAGCACTACTCAGAAATTCTTTCCTCAATAACTTTGCTTCCCAGCAAGATTTTAATGTCAAACTTTCTCTTTTCACACCTCCCACCCTCTCATTCTTAGCTGAATACCTCATTTCGTTTTTTCACTCAGAAATTAGAAAACATAGAATGAATACTCCATCTGCCCATAACTAAATCTAAAAACCTAAGTAATTTGCCTTCATCCCTGTTATGTTCCCACTTGTTACTGTGGAGGTCAGTCTCTCTACTAGTGCTCTGAATCCCATCCACTGACTCTCAACTCTCTTTGCTGATATACATTCATTTTCTGACATCCTCAGTGTTTCCCTCTCTCTTTGATTATTCCTATGCCTACGTCCCAAAACTTCCTGTGTTAAAATAGAGTCTTCCATTGATCTGGCATCACCATCAGCTATTGCTCCATGTATTCACTTCACTTTATGCCCAACTTTGAGAATTATCAAGTCTTATTTTTTTTAAGTCTTATTTTCTATCTCTACTTCTTCACTTTTTTTTTTTGGCCTTTTTAAAATTTTATTATTTTTTAATTTTAAAAAAATCTTTATTATAGAAAGTATTACATATGTCTCCCTTGTTCCCCCATTGACCCCTTCTAGCCTGCCCACGCCCCTGCCCCAGGCCTTCACCACCCTATTGTCTGTATCCATGGGTTATGCATATATGCATATAGGTCCTTTGATTGACCACTTCCCACCCACCCACCCCTACCTTCCCTCTGCAATTCCACAGTCTGTTTCATGCTTCTATCAGCTTTTCATCCCTCTTTACTTTGATTTCCACCTTCTCCATTCCCTTGAAGGTGGTAGCTTTGTAGCTTGGTGGGTTCAGTTCAGTTCAGAAGAACAGATGAATAAAATAGAAGCAGAGGCATGAAAAGATGGAACAGACTGAGGAATCTCAAAGCAGGGGGTGGATGGGAAGAGATTAACAAAAGAATTTATACACATATATGCATTGCCCGTGAACACAGACAGTAGGGTGGTGAAGGCCTGAGGCAGGACAGGAACTAGGTGGTGAGGGGAAAGGGGGAAAAAGGGGGACATCTGTAATATTCTCAACAATAAAGTTTTTTTAAAAGCCATTTGGCTGTAAATCCAAGCCACAGTTTCTGGTTTAAATCCATCAGTAAAAGACAATTTGATTTCTAGTTCAGATTCCCATTGAGATCTTGGGAGAGAAAGAAAAGAAGGTCATTTATTGACCCCTTCAAACCCCAGCATCTTTATTAATTGGCTATGAACATTGAAAAATAGACATGGACTAGAAATGGGGACTCAAAATAATATGCAGATAAGGTTTTATGAATGATTGTTTATTTGGCTTTAGTAAGTATGGGTCATGTTGATTTTGACCTTAGTTGGTCACAGCAGCTAAATATGGCTGATGTCTCAGAGCAAGGATAATGTTGGTTAGATGAGGGCCTTGGTAAACACAGGCTTTATGGACAGGCTAGGGCAGCAGATACTGACCTGAGCTTGGCAGGTGCAGCTTCTGCTTGAATGGCATAGTCAATGTGTGGATGAGATTATCTGGAAAATCATCTTTCACTTTAACAAATATTTGCCTCAAAACAAGCAGAGCTTTAACATATGGAGTGAGAGTAATTGGAGTTGAGGAATGCAAGAAGTTGACAGAGAATGTGTCAGATGACAGACAAAAATGGAGAATCAGACCCTGAGTCAAAATAACAGTTTGTAAATTTGGTTGGAATTTTCTATAGAAGAAGATCAAGCAATGTTTTGTAAAATTTTTGAATTACTTCCATGGAAAATATCAAGAATATGTTCAAAGAATTTTGGTGTTTAAAATATTTGGAAAATTTACTCAAATAAATTAGAGGAATCATCCCAATCTCAATGGATATCGTTGACTCAATCTCAAATCCATATCTTGAATAGAGTCACTTTGCACCATTACCCCTGCCTCCACCACAATCTCAGGCATCATCATCTTTACCTGGCACTGCAGTCATTTCCTGGTCTCCCTCCTAGGCTTGCCCCTCTGGAGTCCATTCCTTTACACAGCAGCCAGGATGACCTTTTACAAATGTAAATCAAATCATACCACTCTCCTGCTTAAAATCCTACAGTAGTTCCCATAGCAATTAAGTTAAAATCCCTATTACTCACCATGATTTACAAGGACCCTACATAATCCAGTCCCAGTCATCATTAGTATCTTACCTCCTTACAATTATGGTTCAGCTACAATTCCAGATCATTCTTCTTTCAGAGGAATGCCTATTTTATTCCTCTTTCTTCTCCCCCTCTCCATCATTCCATTCAAACTTTAGTTCAAATATCATCTCAGAAAGGCATTTTCTAACATAGTTATCTAAAGCAGTACCCAACCTTATCCTCTCACCTTGTCACCTTCTAAACCATGACTTTGTTTTCTTAATTCCATAACATTTATCACTCTCTGAAATTTTCTTGTTTATGTATCTGTTTACGGTATGCTTTGTCTCAGTAGAATAAAAGCTGTATGAAAATAGGGACTTTGGTTCATAGTTACAACCCTAATATGAAGGGCTGGTTATTAAGTTATTTGTCTCTCAACATCAAATTCATCTTTCCTTTTTGAAAATTTATTTTTATTAGATTTATTGGGGTGACATTGGTTAATAAAATTGTATAGGTCTCAAGTGTACAATTCTATGACACATCATCTGTATATTGCATTGTGTGTCCACCACCCAAAGTCAAATCTCTTTCTGTCACCATGCAGTTGATGCCCTTTACACCTCTTTACCCCTTTTTTTCTCTGGTAACCACCATACTGTTGTTTGCATCTATGAGTTTTTGTTTGATGGCTTGTCTTGTTTGTTCATCTGTTACTCTTGGTTTTATATTCCACATATGAGTGAAATCATATGGTTGTTGACTTTTCTGTCTGACTTATCTCACTTAGCATGATACTCTCAAGATCCATCCCTGTTGTTGCAAATGGCAGTATTTCATCTACCGCATTGGGCAATGCAGCTCTAAGTTTAATATTCCCAACATCTCCCATTGTTTTCCAGGCCCAGGGGAGGCAGGTGCTTTCTGCTGCTGCTACCTCCATGTTTTCAGTTTTGTAATACCTAATGAATAAGTCCTCTTTATTGAAATAACTGTTCTTCTTTCTATTTATTAATTGAATTATATCTAATACTTTTGTCCAATAAATAAATGGCACTACTGCCCTAACCTGTTTGGCTCAGTGGATAGAGCGTCAGCCTGTGGACTGAAGGGTCCCAGGTTTGATTCTGGTCAAGGGCATATACCTTGGTTGCAGGCACATCCCCAGTAGGGGTGTGCAGGAGGCAGCTGATAGTTGTTTCTCTTTCATTGATGTTTCTAACTCTCTATCGTTCTCCCTTCCTCTCTGTAAAAAATCAATAAAATATATTTTTTAAAAAAGTAAATGGCACTACTGGAAAGATGAGATGTTTATATCTTAAAATACTACACAGGCAATATGGTGTAATCATCCATTTGGAGGCTAAGAGAACTGAGTACTCCTGAAGAAACAGCACTGCAGTGTGGATATGTAATCTGACATCTGCTCATCCAGGAGCTGGGGAAGTTAGAGCAGTCTGATTTTGTCACTTTTCTCTCCACTCCCTATTATGCCTCACATCACAAAGAGATACAATTATTATCTGAGTAGAGGCCTGATGCACAAAATTCGTGCAAGGGGCTCGGCCCTCAAAGCTATGGTGGCTTGCCTTGGCCCTCGCTTCCCCAGTTGCGTCTGGAAGGTTGTTAGGCTGCCTGGTCTAATTAGCATATTATGCTTTTATTATTATAGATGGATCTGGGCCAAGGTTTTCACAAAACTGTGTAATGGCTTTGGAATTATCTATGTATAAAACCAAAATAACCTTTCCTCTAACAATTTAGATGAATTTTGAAATGTTTACTTACCTTTGTAGGCTCCATTGTCAGCTACATCAATGTAAAGCTTAGGTGATTTTAGTTTCAAAAAACAAACAGATAAACACAAAAAAGCCTAACCATTTGTTTGATTCTGGGAGTCTGAAAAACAATTTAATTTTATTCAACTTCTTAAATGAATTCTGCCAAATGACTTCTTTTTGTGTGTGCAAATACAGCTTTGTTAGTGTATATCATATTAGGAATTCTGAATGTGAGTAAAATATTTCTTTTTGCTATATGTCAAGAGGCTAGACTATATCTCCAGGGAGCTGAAAGGATGTGCTAGTTCTGATTTCATAAAATCAAGGTAACAATTCTCGCCTTTAAAATAAATTGGGAAGTACCATTTATGCTTTCATTGGTTGCCTCTTGTATGTGTCTTGACTGGAAATCATATCAAAACCTTGGGGCACCGGGACAATGCTCTAACCAACTGAGCTACTTGATGTTCTCTCTCTCTCTCTCTCTCTCTCTCTCTCTCTCTCTTTCTCCTCTCCTCTCCTTTCTCAAATCAATAAATAAAATAAATTGGGGACTAAAAGGACTCTCCTCTTAACTCCTGTTATAGATTCTAGGAATTTCATTCCCTATTGTTTTATCACCTCCTGGCTTCTCTCTTAACCTCTGTTCTTTGTCCATTTTTTTTACCCCCTCATTCCCTGGTATTCTACTGCTGTTTTCTATCTATTCTTCACTTGGAATTATCATTCTTTTGCTGCTGAAAGGATACGCTTCCCTTTAAGGGTTGAGGAGCATGCACAAGTCAACACAGATAGAGAAAGTTTTTTTGTGTGTATTTTTTTTGTTGTTGTTGTTAAACTTTCCTACTTCCTACCCTGTTGCATCTGATCTCTCATCTTTCCCGTAGACCTGCTTCAATTTATATTTCTCATTATAACTTTCAGTAACTTTTCATTCCTTTTGCCATTTTCCACTTTCCCCTCCCACTAATATAAATTTTCAGCACTTAAATCAAGACTTTTCTCTTCAAGGCAGTGTGTGAACTTTAGTTAATCCTCAGCGTACGCTCTTTTATTACCACTGCTATATAAGGCAAGAAGGAGATTGAGACTTTCCCAGCTCCCAGAGGGGTCAATTTGGTGTCTGAATTAGAAGTCTGATAGGACTTATGCTTAGTTCTTTATTAAGACTGGGAGATAAAGGCTCCGTCTCTCTCACACAGTAGTTCCCTGGGTTTAGACAGTGCCCTTTTCCTGAGGATCCAAAAGCATCTGACCATAATTTGCTGCAGCGGCCTCACATTGTCCAAGGACACTAATGCTTGCCAACACACCTGTTTGCTAAGTGGAATCAGAATACGTCAAATAGGATTTAGTCAATGGGACCAAAACAATATAATTGTCTCCCTCTTCCTTCCTTTCGTTTTTATTTGGACCTTGCAGGGAGTGTGTTTATAAGAGAACTCTGCATGTGTGCTTACTGCAGGCAGATGCTTTTTCCTTGGCAGAGCTTCATGGTATGCAAATCAGTAGCTCTGGGAGATACAAATCTCACAAGCTGAATGGAATTTTTGTGGGCCAAAGGGCATTTACAAATTAATTGCAAAGCTGCCCTGTGACACTGTTGTGAAGTAGGTTAGCAACTTGCCCAAAGTCACATTGCTTATGAATGCTGGGCCTGAGAGAAGAGTACCTTTTCAGGAAGCCCTCCCATCACTCCACACTTGGCCTCTGATTTCTCCCTACTGGTGAGTCACACAAACGGACATGCTACCAGAATTGTTCCAGTTGCAACTGGCAGCAGTAAATGCATTGAAAGGAATGCAGTCTCACCCATCACCTAAATCTGTTGTTGAGTGGGGCTAGGCTGTTCTGATTCCACAGAAGGCTAGATTTCCTTTGGTATGAGGGTACACGGGAGACTGACTGTTCAGCTATCTTCAGTTAAACAAGTTAAAGCTCTGCTTCTTTTATGAGGTTAGGTGCCCAAGGCTGTGAGCTCATTGTGCCGAACTGCTGAGTTGCAAAGTGAGTGATGAAAAATTTCTCTATCCCCTACTGTACCCCAGGCATCTTTATTAGCTTCCTGTGGCTGCTGTAGTAAGTCACTACGAACTTGGTGTCTTAAAACAAGAGAAATTTATTCTCTCACAATTCTGGAGACCAGAAGTCCAAAATCAGTATCACTGGGCTGAAATCAAGATGTTGGAAGGCCATTTCCTTCTGGAAGCTTTAGGGGAGAATCTGTTCCTTACCCCTTCCAGCTTCTGGTGACTCAGGGTTCCTTGGCTTGTAGCCACATCACTGCGTTCTGTGTCTCTGTGGTCACATCACATTTACCTCCTCTGCAGTAAATCTCTCTATATAAGGCCTCTTCTGATTGCATTTAGAACCCACTGTGATAACCCAGGATCAGATTCTCATCTCAAGATCTTTAAGTTAATCACATCTGCAAAGATGCTTTTTCCACATAAGGTAATGTTCACAGGGGTCCTTATTTGTTCAAGGTAGGGTGCTAGATCAGAGCAGGTAATTGCCTAATTTCTAACCTCTCTAAAAATTCTTCCTTTTTTATTTTAGTTTCATCTCAAAAATTTAAGGCAATTTCTTTCTTTAGGGATGTAGTGCCAATGAACACTAGCAGATTGATTTAAAATACCCCTTGTGTTTGTTCTGCAGCTTTGTTGTAATGGTTGGAGAATTTTCTGTTTTGGCCATATATATTCTGGGCTTTAGTCAAGGGCTGTAATGTTAGGATATTGTTTTTCCCAGATCAAACCCATCAACATGCATTTACTAGGTTTGTACTTTTGACCATTCAGAGATGGAACCATGAAAGAATAAAGTTCCCTTGAGTGTTATGTGGGTTAGTTTATTATGTGGGGTTTTATTTTTGAACAACCCCCTTGTCTCTTTTCCTTTCTTGTTACATATGCTATTTTTAGTACCCCCTGACATTCATATCTTCTCAGAAGTCTATGCTATTTTCACTTGGAGACTTATCAGTGTGGTATGTTTTGATTTTCACTGTTATACTCTCTGTTCAAGGCCCAAAGCCTTCTCTTTTTTGCTTCATGGTTGATATAGTAAGAAGCAGACTAGATGATACTTGGAACATTTTGAAATTTGCTTACATTTATCTTTGGCTGAGAAATATCTTAATAGGGAACTAACCTTTCTATATAAATTTCATGCAAATGTAATATGAATTTCAATCTATTCTCAGACTTTGGAAGATAAAATTCCAATAGCTTTGTTTGAATTGTGGGTTCACAGACAAAAGTCATGGGATGTAAACTCATATGAAATAATAATAATGAAAACTTCTGTTTTGAGCAGAAACAGGAACCTAAATTTATAAACACATCAGATTCACAGAGGCATTTATGGTTGGTTCATAAATTACTAGTAATTTATATGGGGAATAATTTCAGTGATTGTTCTAATCTTTTCTGGTATTTTAATTCAATATCTTGGGTATAATGTTTCATATTCAGCTTTCCTAGAGTAGTAAAAATTTATATTAATTGGACAGAAAGTTTCATTTCTCTCTACAAGTATTGTTAGCCCATCAATATAGATAACTAAGTGCAGCTCACACAGTTGCCTTGAGTGACTTCATAGGATGTTCAATTACCATCAGAGCTTAGGTTTCATAGATTATGTTTAAAAAAAACACACACACAAATGGCCCAGCAGGCATGGCTCAGTGGTTGAATGTTGACCTTTGAACCAGGAGGTCATGGTTTGATTCTTAGTCAGGAGATATGCCCCAGTTGGGGGTTCAATTCCCAGTGTGGGGTGTGCAAGAGGCAGCCTATCAATGATTCTCTCTTATCATTGATGTTTCTTTCTCTCTCTCCCTCTCTCTCTGTAATCAATAAAAAATACTTTAAAATTTTAAAAAACCCCACAAACAAACAAAAGAAACAACCAAAAAACAAACAAACCAATAAACAAAACATGGTACAAAGAGCCTGGAGAGGAATTTCTTTCTTTTTAAATTCCCACACCTACATATCAAATCCTGTTACAGCTTTTTCCTCCTTAATATCATTTCAGTTTATCCATCCCTTTTCACATCAGTACTACTCTCTTGAGTTAGGCCATCATCACTTTTTACCAAGGTTATTGGAACAATCTCCAGACTATCTCTAGTTTTGTCTTTTTCCACACTATTATCTTATGATATTTCTAAAACCCAACCTATATAATTAAAACTCTTCAGTAAATCCACAGTCTACAGGATAAAATCCAAACTTTCTAACTTGTCCTGTCAGACTTTTCATGATCTTACTGTTTATCTTTTCAGCCTCATCTCCTTACATTTCTTTCATCACAGTGAAAACACTGAAATGTTTGAAAACCGCTTCCAAATATGCATTTCCTTGCTTTTGCAGATGCTCTTCCTTCCAATGAGAAAAGCCTCTCTCTTTTCTCGGATTCCTTCCCCATTAATCTGCCATCCTCTTTTGCTAGTTTAACTCAGTTTAGCAGCGATCTCCAACTGGAAGTCCTCACTAAAGCCCTCTCTCTTAGATCAGATTATTTTTTTCTTTTTACCTGCTTCTTTAACTTGGCCCTTATCACACCTTGATATTATCATTGATTTTTACAAATTTAAAAAAATATATTTTTATTGATTTCAAAGAGGAAAGGAGAGGGAGAGATAGAAACATCAATTATGAAAAAGAATCATAGATTGGCCGCTTTCTGGAGCCTGCAACCTGGGCCTGTGCCCTGACTGGGAATCAAACAGTGACCTCCTGGTTCATAGGTTAACGCTCAACCCCTGAGCTATGCTGGCAAGGCTATTGTTGATTTTTAATCTGCCAGCTAAGCTTCAAGGCAAGGAATGCATTTTGTTAATTCTATGTTCATATATAAGCATGCAATAACAAAATATTGACTGAATGAAGAGTCCTAGTCAAATAGGTTTGTCATGAAAATGAGAACAAACAAGGAAAAGACAAAACAGATGCTGAGTGGAAATGCTATCAGCTACATTACACATTTGCCCTCACTGAGAAGAACCTTAATTTTTCTTTGCTCTGCCTTCTTCTCCAGAGAAACAAAGGGGCTAAAAGCAGAACTTTGCAGAATAAAACTTCATTTTCTTACAATTTACTTATATAGTATTCTAAATTACTCTTAATAAATAATTATCTGTTATCATCAAAGCTCTTCCAGCTTTTAACTTATTGAACTGTAATGGTTTTATTTTTTTAAAAGTATTTACGTATTCTTACGTATTTCCTTAAGAATTTTTGAATGGCCTTTGTCATCAAAGACATCAAAGAAAAAAGACTATAGTTGAATTTTTGGAATGTTGTATTTCATGATTGTCACCATAACCATGAAGTGAGGTTGCCTGGAGAGAAGGCAGCAACCAGAGAGCATATTGGAGGGACATTATACTCTTTCAGTGATAGAAAAGTATCAAATACTTTATAAATGTAGTTGAAATTGACCTTTCTTTATATAGTTGCACCTTTTAATTGAACACTTTTTCTGACTTGCATAACTTCACAGGCCTTAAGCCAAAGTAAAGAACTGTAAATATTTAATAAAACATGTCTTTTTCTAAAGGATTTGTTTTTGCTCTGTCTCCTAAAACTAAAGTATAATTTAGAATGAACCTCTAGGTATTTAATTGTTTCTGAAGGTCTAGTAAAACAAAGTAATTAGCAAGAAGACAGAGGAATAGATGCTCAACCTTTTGTTTACTCCACCCTGTAGACCAATTGGACATTTCTCAATGAATGTTTTGTTGAGAAACATAATACTGAACTTGGTTTTCTCTTTCTCTCTCTTTTCTTCCCTTCCTTCCTTCTTCTCTTTCTCTTTCTTTTTCCTTCCTTCCTTCCTTCCTTCCTTTCTTCCTTTCTTTCTTCCTTTCTTTCTTTCTTTCTTTCTTTCTTTCTTTCTTTCTTTCTTTCTTTCTTTCATTATCTTTGTTTTCTTTTCTTTTATCTTTGTTTCTTCATTTACTGAATCCTACTTCCAGACATGGTGACCCATGCCAACCCTTAAAGAACCTAGTGTTAATATGGGAAGAAAGAAAATAAATTACTATTAAAAAACAGTTTCATAAATGTGTGTTAGAGATATGCATGGGTGTTATGTGAAGAGTCTTATACTCAGTCTGGGACCATTAATGGGGTGAAAAGAAATGATTTTGATTAGGAAAGGCTATTTGGAGGAAGAAAGGCATAACCTGATATTTTGAAACATAGATAATATATAGGAAATATATCTAAGTGGAAAAGAGAAACAGAAAGAAGCAGGTAAAGACAGTGTACAAATATGAGGAGAAAGAGAAAAGAATACTCAAACACCTGCAAATAGTTTGGTATACCTAAAATTAGAACTTGAATGAGAGACAGAGATTGGTGGGGCTGTGACAGATGGGACACAAAGTTGGAAAAATAGGCAGGGTCAGATGTAGAAGAGTTTGTACAGGTCAAAATATATTTTTAAATACTTAGATTAATTGCTAGGCATTGTCAATACACAAATAAATTAGAAAAAGTCCCTGCAATAAAAGAACCCCAATTTAGTAGGATAGAAAGCTATGACAACAAAAAATTGCAATTAATTCAATACTGACAGTATTTGATCATTTGGATTTATCCTGCAGATGACTGGGAGCACATGGAGAAGAGAGTATGATTACATTGCATTTTAGTATCTCTCTGAATTGTAAAGAATGAAATGGAAGGTTGTAAACTCAGAGATTAAGCCATCATTTGGGATATTCTACTGCACTGGTCTAGAAGCGGTATGAAGAAAATACCATTGGGGATGGGCAAGTGGAGATAGAGTTGTATTGCTTTCAGTAGATAGAATTGAAAATTGATGGTTCTTGAGAATTGGTTGACTGTTAGGGGAGAAGGGAATATTGAAGAAGGTGACTCCCAAGGTTCTGACTTAGGATATAGAGGAAGTAGATTTCTGTTCTTTTTACTCTGGTAGAAGTTTGACTTTTGCAGGGGAATGGTGGAAAGGAAGCTCCTGCCTCTCTGTTTCCTTTGAGGAAGAGGATTCGTTGTTCAGCTTGATTAGAGCTTGATACTCATTGAGCAATGATATGTTATGGGGGGGAGTTACTATCTTCCAACTCAAGAAACAAGCAGAAGACTTTCCCTTTATGTCTGTTCTTACGGGGAGGGGTTCTGCTCTGTATTCTCATTCCATCTGAGTTGTGGAATTGCCCTTATTGCTGACCAGGAAGTTGACTCAGAGTTTGCCTTGTGGACATACCACTCAGTTTCTCATCTCACTCAGTGTACAATGCCCCAAAGCTTGCTTTTTGTTGTTACTCCTCACCAGTTATTAATCAAGTTGGTGTTTTGGCACCATTTGCCTCTAATCTTTTCTGAATTCTCTAAGGGCCAGAAACTTGGAGCAAAATCTTGGATGATTGAGTGCTCTTCAGCCAGATAGGAAAGCACAGAGTTAACAATTGTATCCCTCCCAGTCTTTTCTTCATCCCCCTTTTCCTTCCTCAGGTGATGGGGTAACATCTACCTTCACTCTGGCTCTAAAGCCTGATCATCACCTGTAATTTTTTCTTCTCTCTCATCACCAAGCTGCAGGAATTTCATCCCTGAAATGACACTTGAGTCCATCACTTCCTTTCTATTTCAGTTATCACAGTTGTAGTTCAGACTCCCATTATTTCTAACTCAGATGGCTGCAGAAGCTTTGTAACCAGTCTTTCTGTTTCCAGTTTTCTCTTACTGCTTTCAGAGTTTCCTTTAGTCTATATATCTCTTATCATATCACTCTGATGTTTAAATATTCAAACTCATTATTGCTTACAAGAGCCACTGTCTACAATGTGATGGCAAATCTACATATGGTGTGGTGCAAAGGAAACTGGTTTTGATGACAGAAGATTTGGGTTCAATTCTGGCTGGATTTAATCATCCTTGTGACCTTACAAGTTACTCTAGCTACTTTTTGTTTCTTCGTCTTTAAAACAGGGGAGTGGAATTTGATGTTTTTACAGGTCCTATCCAGGTGTACATTTCTTTGTTTGTGCTAGAAATAATAAGTGATTTTAATAAATTTGTAGTATCAAAAGTCAATATTTGAAGATTACTTATATTTTATATGTCATCATCTAGTTAGAATATTAATTTTTAAAAGGTTACCTTTAAAACAGCATTAAACAAGGAAATACCTAGAAACATATCTTTTTAAATGTGCAAAATCTCAAGGCACAAAATACAAAATATTTCTGGAGAATTAAAGAAAAGCTACATAAATGGAAAGACAGTCTATGTTTATAGACTAGAAAGCTCAATATTGTAAAAATGAGAAATTTCTTCAAAATTATTATGCTCTTAAACATCCACTCAGAATTCCACAATTGGGCAGGGCAACTTGACATGATAATTCAAAAGTATGCATGGACCTGAGAAAAAGTCAAAAGTAGTTAACAGACTCTTGGAAAGGACAAACAGAAAAGACTTGTTGCAGTTGCACATTTCTTGGTGGCCACTTTTCTACTTTCCTAGTCTCATATTTTATAAATAACTCTTGACTTACAACAGGATACCTGTAGTACCATAAGTACACTCCACATTTTCCTGTGTACTATGGCTTTGTTATCACATTTGTTTAACAAACCTTTTCTTTCCTATATTTCACTGATTTTCGCTGTTGAAGTCCTACTCATTTAAATGCTCAGGCCAAATTCAACTTTTACTACCAACTCTCTCATGATTCACTTCAGTTGGAATTAATCATTCCTTTGTAGGTATTCTCAGAGTACTCCGTTTATAAATCATTTAAAGTGTCCTGCAGTTGTCTAAGTATCTATTTCCCTCACCCCAAAAGACTTTAAACTCCTTAATGGGGAAGGTGTGCACATATTTTTATTTGTGTATCTTCATCCTAGGATGTTACACATGATAACGTCTCAGTTGATAAATGTTGCTTAATTGAGTGGACACGATAAACATGCTATTCACTAAGGAGTGCTGTTTTTCATTGTGATCACTTTGGGGGCTTTCATTCATTAGATTTGAATAACAAATTTCCACATGGATTTTGGAAGTTTTAAAAAATCACCTTCATCCTCAAGGGACAAATATTTAATAAGTGAATATATTCTCATCTTTAAATTAATGCTTAGATTAAATATAATCTTTCACAGTAAAACTATTGGACAACACCCTCTTGGCTGTATGTTTTTTTGCACTTGTCTTATGAAATCACTAACAATATGCTTGTACTTTATAACCCTCCAATGATGATTAAATAACTTTCTTGTTTTTACAAAATCATTTGTGCTAAAATAACCTATTCTCGTGGAGATAGAAAATTGCTTGGTCACTACACTTTGCCTAAGCTCTTTTTTGATGTTGAAGATGCTGGCCATGTTGATGATTCTTTACTCTAACTTTACTCATCATATTAGCGTACAAAGCTCTAATTTTCTTTGCAGGCAGAGGAGAGTGATTAATTGCTGCCTATTCAAAAAATCAGTTAATAGAAAGAAAAAGAAAGCAGGCCAGTGTGGGACTGTTTTCTCCTGTTTTTGGCCAGAGATGCTCATCAGGGCACTTGTCTTATTTAGGCTCTTCAGATGTGGAGATAAAAATCTCGGCTAATTGTATCTTTAGAACAGGATAAACACTTGGGCCTTTCTCTGAGTTTCAGCAGAGAGGTTCAGTGTCATCGACGATACTTGCTATCTGAAATTGTACTGTCACAATCAGAGTAATTTTTCCATTTAGGAGCCTCCTGCAGCAACTGAACTGGGGCAGAGCACTCCGGTCCTCTGGGCTCGATAGCATCGTGGCCTTTGTTACACGAGGTGAGGAAGAGGGTAGGAAAAAAATCTTCTTTTATCTTAACAACTAATTCATTTAGTAGAATTAATGACATTTAAAAAACATCCTTATTACTTGTCCCGTCTTGTCCTAAATCCATCTCAGACCACTATGACATGAAAATGCAGTTTCTCTCGGGAGCTACTTAAGTAATCCCGCAGTGTCTAATAATGTCCCGTGTTCAGTGTGTCTACCCAGAATGCTGCTTCTTCAGCTCTGTGACCTGATTTGAGCAAACGCTATGCTTTTTGATGTGTGGATGGTTAGAAAGAAGAAAGAAAGAAAGAAAGAAAGAAAGAAAGAAAGAAAGAAAGAAAGAAAGAAAGAAAGAAAGAAAGAAACATTAGGAAGGAGATTTTATTTTAAATGGGAGAAATGATGCAATATCAAGATTTCGATATGCAAATGAACCAAAACAAACTGCTGTAAGGTGCTTGTCAAGCACAGTGTTATTTAATGAGACACAGTTATCTTAATTATTTGCTTAGCAATCATTGTTAGCATCTGGTGAGAGTCTGCCAAGTTTTACAGCTAATCTTCACACACACAGGACTGCACATCAGTTACAAGACAGAATAGACGCACTTGCTCATTCCCTCAAATGGAGTTCTTTTTCCCTGTTCTGCATTAAATTAAATAAATGTTCAGTGGTCACTCCCTGATTCAGGAACTAGTGCTTTGTGCCAAAGCCTCTTTATTTAAAACCCTATATTTAAATATTGGGAAAAGGTTTATATAAGAACCCGAGAAAGCTGGCTTGAGAAGGAATTTTGTAAATGGTGTTTAGGTGAGAAAAATAAAATGGAATCAGTTTTATCTAGTGAGATGAGAAGGGGTTGCTGGGGGTTCTTGGAACAAACATTCCATGTACCAGACATCAGGTATCAGGATACAAATCACCATCCTGGCTGCACTGTGGGTAGAATAAGGTGCGGTTGTAGGGAGAGGATAAAATATTCTAGGATCCGAGCTCATAGAGGAGTCTACATCTAATCATTCATTCATATGGAAACACATTTCCAAGTTGATTTTTTTATAGTCACATTGTAGGTAGTTGCCACATTAATCTAAAAATATGAATTTCTACAAGTAGCCTAATGTCTTGGTTTTCTTTCCTATTTAAAGTAGTCAAATTTTTTCATCACTTTTCCAAGACAATTTCCCCTTTCCTGGAATATACAAAATGGTTTGGTAGCCCTCCCCCAAGTGCAGTTTGTTTGGAAATAACACTCCTTGTCCTGTTGGTTGGCCTTAATATTTTTTTTTTCCTTTGGGAGATCAGAGGATTTGGCTGGGTTTTTTTGTTTGTTTTGTTTTGTTTTGTTTTGTTTGTTTGTTTTTCTAATTAAGGATAAAGTAGCAACTTTCAAATGCCCAGGAAAATAAATGTGATCCTGACTAGTTGTCCAATAGAATAATGTAGCTGAAATTATTTTTAATGGTTATTAATACTGAATTATGCTGGTAAAATAGTCTAAGATTCTATGATGAGAGGAGCTGTATAAATATGAAGTCACAGTGTTAAACAACAGCTGCATCCTCAAAGGATATTGGAAATTTACTTATCTAGATTTTAAATATGAGAAAGAGCATGAAATGTGTTAGCTTTTGAGATAGGGATGTGGATAAATGTGCAGGTTCATATATAGTGATTATTTGAACTCTATTCTGATGTATCCAGCTGGCTCTTCCCTACTGGATTGATAGTAGATTTTAATATACTGCATTTCTTTCAAGTTTCAGCCTCCCATAGGACGTACACCATTAGGGAGCAGGACACAGGGTGTGCTCTGGTGCCTGCTGACCTTCAGTAACCAGGGAGCATCGTCTTTGTTCTAAATAAAGAATAATACAAGTGGCAGGCTTCATGCGCTGTTCTAAGTCCTTTATATTTAAAATAGGAATTTTAAAGCATTTAATTAGGAATATTTCTTTCACCTTTCATCTTTCCTTTTTCTTAAACTCCTATTGGGGAGAATGGTGTAGACTATTTGTTTATCAGGCCCTATAGATGCCATATCAGAGACCCCACAGGGATGTTCAGTGCTGTGAAATGGTGGGGGTATATTCCTAGGGACCATCCCTGAGGGTGCCTCCTTTATTTCTCATGCCTATGGAATCATTTTTATATCACCTTTTTAATTTTTACAGTTTTATTGAGATGTAATTGACATATAGCATTGTATAAGTTTAAGGTGAAAAACACAATGATTTTAGTGATATAAATGATTTACACAATGAGTTTAATTAACATCCATTAACTCACACAATTATAATTTTTTCCTTGTGATGAGAACTTTTAAGATCTACACCCTTATCAACTTTTCCATATTATTAACAATAGCCATCATGTTGTACATCACATCTCCAAAAGTTATTTTTCTTATAACTAGAAGCTTGTACCTTTTGACCACCATCGCCCAATTTCCCTACTCCCACCCTGCCTCTGACAACCACAAATCTGAGAGCACCTTCTTGCCAGATCTAACCTCCTGTACTGCTTTTCTCTCCATTTCTTAAGCCATTGTGTAAAATTGTAAGGACATAGGGAATAATGGGGTGTATAGGGCAAAGCACAGAATAGGTATCTTAGGTGACTATCAGCTTATTTCAACTTTACATGTACCTTTCCAAACTCAATTAATGACATAGGAAACCTAGAATAAGTAACTTGGGAGAAGGAGGCTTTAAAGCCTTCCACTATTTCTGAGGCATATTCATAGAAGGTTTGTTTCTCTAAGCTTAGCCATTCCTACATTTCTGTTGATTTTCCAAATTCCTTTAGGGATAAGATTGTAAAATATAGCAAGTAAAAGTACAGGAAATAAAAATATTGCATAGGCATAGTTATCCTAAAAAACATTCATAGTTTATCTAAAATCCAAATTTAATTGGCCATCCTGTATGTTTTCTAGCAGCCCTATCTGGAAGACATTCCAGAGTTTTCCACTACCTCCAGTTTCCTCAGGTGGAGCTTGATGTGTTAACTCTCAGAAAACATTTTAATAACCGAAGGAGACCAGCTAGATCAGGGCAGAAATCCAAATTCATCTGGGTCATTGGCTATAGGCCTCACAATATTTTCCTCTCCCAAAATTGTTTTTGGTAAATATTTCATATACCTTTTGAACAGAACTGATGTCTATAATTAGGGTTTCCTCTCAAACACTCCCTAAGCCTCCTGAACTGTTTTACTTTCTTTGGGGGACCTTGGCTTTCGCTGCAGAGGGAGGTGGAGACCAGGAGGAGCCCTCACTGTTGCCTTTGCAGACTCCGCAGCCTAGGAGGCTTGCTGACAGAAGTCAGGAAGGGGCCGGGATGCTGGGGACAGTCACTTCTCTGCAGGCCCACACACAGCAGCAGGGTTCAGGAGAGTAGCTGTGCCTTAGGAATAACACTGCCCGTCTGCAATGTCCATGTTTTCATCACTAGGCGTCCAGAACTCTTCAACTTCTGAACCAGAGCCTACTTGCCTGAATGCGAGCCCACTCCTCAAGGAGAGAGCTCATAGCCATTAGATTGCTTGGAGCTATGAGAACCGATCTCATCACACCCTTCACTCTTGTTCAGGTCAGTTTCCCAAAGAATCCCAGGAATCCCAAATCCTTCTAGACTCTCCTTCCCTTTGCTTACTTTTTCTGAAACACAGGGTCAATTTGCAAAAACATCCCTATGTCCTCAACGTGTTCTGTGGAAGTTCCTTCCACTTTTCTTATCTAACTAAAGCTCTGCTTTCCTCTGATGGCATTACTCCCCTGGCAAGTCCCCCAAATACAGCAGTTTTCTCTCCCAAATTCCTTGTAGAAAGGTGGATGGGGCAGCTTCTTTGATCCTTTTGACAACTTCCAGATCATGCTTCTTACCCTCCTCTTTCCTAAAACCAATTATTTATTTATTCCTCTGTCATCAGGCTACATTACATCCATTACTAGTACATCTCTTGTTGTAACCACCTACTGCTCCATTCATCTCTTTGGGTACTCCATCTCATCCCTTGGAGATTTTAGCTTACTGCTCCTCACTCCAATACCACTCTTGGCAAATCTTAGTGATTTCAAAATCCATGCATATGAAACCGAATTTTCAGTTTCTTGGCCTTCACTGGACCTCAGCCATAATCTTGATTTTTTAATTACCCATATACACATCTATTGCTTCAATTTCAATCATCCCATTAACTGATTATCATGCATCCCTACTTTCCCAGCCTGCTCTCTCAATTATGTCAATTGCAAAAATTTTTCAATTACACCCCCACTTCCTACTTCTTTTTCCCTACCCCTAACCTCCTCTCCTAATGCCTTTTCAAGCATAAAATCTATAGTTAATTATTATAGTCTTTTCCTTGCAAATACTCTTAACTCCCTTATCCTTTTCCCCTTTGTGTATTTACTTGGCTAAATCAGATCCTTGGTTAAAAGTAGCTCTCTGAGTACTTCCATGATTGAACCCAGCAACTGAAATAAATGTGACAAAATGTACAATCAAGATAATTGGTTTCATTTAAAACACATGATCATTATTTTCAAGGCAGACCTTAATGCCGCCAGCCTGTTAATCTACACATTCTCAGTCTTCTACACTAGTGCTTTCCATCCTCTGAAACTTCCCCACCTTCTACCTGACAACCCCACTTTCTACCCTGGTAAAATAAAAGCAATCAGAGGAAGCTTTCACAAGTTCTCATTGCCTATCTTCATCATAACCCATATTTTCTACCTTTGCTTCTTTGACTCTAAATAAACTTGATATTCCTGGTGAAGGCCGAGTAACCCATGAGTGATTAGATCCCATCCTTCCGAGATAACATGTCAGCAATTCTCTCCTTTCTTTTGTTCTCACCAATTTCCCACTCTATTGGATTAGTCCAAATAATTTACAAACATAATTACAAATAATTTTTTCAATATTAAAAAATGCCCTCTCTTGACCTCACTTCCTCCTTTAGATATCATCCCATTTCTTCTTGAGTTATCTATGATTGCTGACTTCCTGTTTCCAATAACTCTTTTCCTTTTTCTTTTAACCCCCTCAAATCATCCTTCAGCCCCACTCTGTCACTGAAACCAGGCTTATCAGAGTCAGCTATGATTTCCTATTGCTAGGTCTAATGATTATTTCTCAGATCTCATCTTACTTGACCTATCAGAAGCACTTGCATAGAAAATCCCTGTTATTAAAATACTTTCTTCACTTGACTTACAAAACACCATGTTTACTTAACTTTCCTTTTACTCTTCTAGACACATCTTTACCAAGCTCTTTGTCCCTCCAGTTTCTAAATGTTGGAACGGGCCAGGGTGTACCTAAACTTTTTCTCATTTCTATTCATTCTTTCTCACCCTCAAGGGTATCTCATCCTGATCCATGATTTTAAATACCATCCTCATGCTTATGATGTTTTTATTTATGTCTCCTGTCTGAACTTCAATATTCAAACGCATGCAAATATTCCATATACGCAATGCTTACTTGATGTTCTATGGGGATGTCTAATATATATCACACAGTTAACGCTTCCCAAATAAATCTGCTGGTATGCCCCCTATTGCCAAATCTGTTCTTACAGCAATCTTTCATATTTTTATTAAAAGAAAATTTACCTAACCTACTCTCTCTAGCCAAAGTCTTGGTATTACCCTTAATCGTCCTCATTCCCTGACATTCTACATATGATTTGTCACAAATTCTACTAATTCTACCTTCCAAAATATATCCTAAATTTATCTCCTTCTAACCACTTCCATTACAACTCCTGAGTCACTTGTCTGGATTCAGACAATAGACTCCTAAAGGATCATTTTTCTTCTGCTCTTGCCCCTTTTGGACTATTTTAAACTAAGCAGCCACAGATCTTGTGAAGTTAGTGCTTGTCATTCTCTGCCCACATGGCTCTCCGTCTCCTACCAGGTTTTATATTATTATCCCAGGTACCTCTCCAACTTTACTTTTTATCTCTATTGTCTTCATTCATTCCATTCTGACCACATAGGTTTCTTTGTTGTTGCTTAAAACACACAGGCACAGCTTCACCTCGGGCCTTTGCACTTGCTCTTTCTTTATTGGGTGTGCCCGTTCCTCAAATATCCACATGGCTAGCGATTTTGCTTTATTTGATTTTCACTCAAGTCATTGTTTCAGGGAAGCCTCACAAAACCACGTTGTCTAAATTCCATTTCCTTGCCTCCATCCTGACATTTCTTCCCATCTTTACTTAAATTATATTTTTTAGACTATGTAACAACTCTATAAATTTCTTGGTTACTTTGTTTACTGTCTGTCTTTCCCACTAGAATCTAAACTCAACCAGGGCAAAATGTTAGTCTGCTTTATTCTCTGCTACATATTCTTAGTGTCTGGGCATATAGAAGGTGATTAAATAGTTATTGAAAAAAATGAATGAACATATGAATGCTCATCTGGAAGATGTTGCAGAATGTGTAAGTCATAAAAAAAAACAAAACAACAAGTAACATTGTGGATTTTACCACTTTATCTATTCCTTGGTATGTTAGAGATGCAAACATACTTTCCAGAAGACTAGGGAGAGAGTCCTAGGGAAATGTGTGTTAGGAATCATTGCTTGGTGGTACAAGATTATTTTAAGTGAATAAAGGTTGTTTTTACGGAGTCAGGGGCATTCTAGAAGATAGGACTATTGCAAAGAAAAGGCAGACCATTCTAGATGTGGTAGACACTTAAGTAATGTGGCAGAGAAAGGAGGGGGATTTATGAATAAAATGGGCCAGCTTGCTTAGCTATAGTAAATCGTCTTATATATTGAAAAGGACCAAGAATCAAAAGATGCCAGCATGTGAGCATCTGGCTTGATTTGAGGCTTGATTTTTCATTTTGCAAAAAAAGAAGATATTAAGATCTGCTCTACCCTGACTTCTGCAGTGAGCTTCTGTGGATATAAAAATATACTGCAGCTTCTGAAATGCTACACAAATGTAAGGGGTTATGTTAGGTCACTGCCCCCCAGAAATGATCGAGTGGAGAGAGTGAAGCAATCAACAGTCAACGGAATGAAAATTCTAATTTATCTAGTGGCATATGGTTAGCTAATAGGGAGGGGTAGAATGTGGTTAAACTGGCATGGTCTGATGGATTATTGTGGTCTGTGGTGCATAAGAGGTTAAGGCAACTGATTTGAAATCTAATGGAATTTCTGAGTGCAGTTTGGAGTCAGCTACCAGTAACTCCTTCTGGCTATAATGTGATTTGAAGTGGAGGAAGGAGTAAAGGCGTAAGTAGGTTTCAGGAATCTGTGTGCAAAGTAAGCAGCATCTGGCCAGTCACTTTTGGTGGGCATGAATTTCAGGGAAGGGGTCACCAGAGAGTGAATGATCAATGCCTTGGTAATGATAAAAGAGTGTGAAAGACAAAAGATGGTAGAGCAACACAACCAAAACAAAAGGTTGTGGGCTTAGAGGTTGAGCAGATTCCCGGTTTGGCTAATAGAAGTGACAAATCCTGGTAAAGCTCAGAAAATGTGGCAAATCGAAATATTCAGATTACGCCCCTTCCCGGATCTTACTACCTTTGTCTTTATGAAGTTTTTCCTCATTTCTAGCCTCCTGCAGCAATTTGCGCCTGTCTCCTCTTTTAGAGTGGCCATAAAATTATTCCGCCTCCTTTTCAAATACAGCTACTGCATTTGACTCTCTGATCTCCTGCAGCACGGAATTCCACTGTGTGCAGAAGTATTTCATTTTATTGGTTCTTAAATTTTCTTGCTGCGCCATTCATACGAGTACTTATTCTCATATTGTGCGCTGGCATTTTAAGCTGGGAATTGATCACTTTATTCCCCTGTACCTTTCCTAATCTTAAATGGTGCAATTAAGTTCCTTTCTAACTATGCTCATTGTCAGGCTGGAGAAACCAGGCTTTTAAAATCTTTCATTGCATGTCAGTCCTGCCAAACACCTAACCTGCCTCTCAGGCCTCATCTGGCCTTTCCACTGAGTACACTGCGACCTGCCCTATAATTACCACCAGGCAGCAATTGTGAGATGCTTTGAACATTGTGAGGTTATTACCTGACACAATCTTGCATTTAGGTAGTGCTTTTATCCACAAAGGTACCCGTTGTTCTTTGGCAGGACTCTCAACACATCCAGACAGAATCCGTCCTGTGAGGAGGCATATACATGTCAGTGTTGGTGTGTGGCTCCTTGAAAGGGGCTCACCCCATCTTTGTTTCCATAAAAAGGCTGGGGTATGGGGATCGATAGAATGGGCTCACAGGTCTTGTGGGAGGAAACAGTGTTTGCTGGCGCTGCAGGCTGGCAGTTTAGGGTGGCCAACCAAAAGCCAGGTAATAACGCCAAATAAAATAAAACGGAACATTGAGCAGTTGCTAGAGGCATTAAAAATGTCAGCCCAGGCTTCTGTTCCGGCTGTGCTTTAAGCATCAGTGCATGTAAAAAGCCCTGGACTGGCACTAGGATGATGCTGTGTAATCTGAAGCAGGCCGAAGCTCGGATGCTGGTTCTTATTAAATATCTGCGGTCTTAGCAGTTCTACACACCTTTTAGAAAAGAAGAAAAATCTCTCTGAAGGGATTCACCATTTGCTATTCACCTGATTCACACCTTGTTGATGTGTCCACGTGGCTCCTACCTCAGGGATGGTTTGACCAAATCTTATGAACCTTCCTGATGAAAGTAGGGGGTCTGTATTTTTGAGGACAACAAGACTGCTTTGATATTATTTAATGACAACTCTCCAGGGATCATGCAGAGCACACACTTTTCAAATGATAAGTGAAGCAATGGAGCATCAGCTAGAATTACATTTCAGATGTGCTAAGGGCCAGACATGCAGATGAATTTGGCAGAAGTCACACAAAGAGCCAGTGCTGGACTCTAAAATGCAGGGCCATGACTAGACCATTTTTTTTTTTTATCCTTATACACTTTGCTTTGGGTGCCAAATTTAAGGTGAAGCTAAAAAAACTCAGCAATCAGGATAAATAGTATTTCAATACAATATTTAACTAAAAATTAGCATGAAGAGTTTATGATGAACAGAACATTAACATTTTAAATAAAAACAGCACTAGGATAGTAACTGGTTGTTTTTTTTCTTTAAGTCAGGCTCTAATATAGGTTGGAATGATACTGTTGCAATGGTGCAGACCTCCTCATCCCCAACTCCTGGGACAGGAACACATCTAACTGCCCTTGGCTGTGTAGGGCTTGTTCCCTGGCACATTTGTAGGGATATATAAGGACTTTCATCGGTGTTTCCAAAAACTGCCATATGTCTGGAGTCCTGCTCTTGTTTCCATGTCATTGAAGACATTGCTCAATAGATTGAAAATGGTGATTCATGTGGTGCTTGTTCCCAAGCTTAGGTCACTGATAGATAGACTGATGATGCTTCTGTGTATTGCTTTATTGGATATATATACCAAAGGCCCAAAGACGAAGAAGAAAAAAATAACATGTGCTTTCTATGGAATTTTTATAGAATCACAATGAGATAAACATATAGAACCTGAGAATTAAGGGTCACTAATGTTTCTGATTTGACTCTGCACTGCTACACTGTGAGAAGCTGAGAATATCACTACTGGGGTAGCCTTGTCACTCACCCCTCTTCAAAGCTCTATCTAAATTCATAACAGTCACAGAGAGGGCAGAATGGGGATTAATGCAACTGCCCTATTCATGTTTAGCACAATTACAGAATGGGCTTGGCCTTGAGGTCAAAATGGGGCTTTGTCTTCCATCCTCACTCTCTTAAATTAATCTACCCAGTTACAGAAGCAGATAGAGGAGGCTAACTTAACTTATTTTTTTTTTCTTGGTAACCTGGAAGTTAACAGTAAATGTCCATCATTTTCAGGTAGACAGAACCAAGAGGCTGCGTCATGAATGAACAGCGACCCTCCCCATGTTGTCTCCACCAAATAGATAAGTGTGGCCAGTGCAAATCAGGCTCTTACCAGAATCAGTCACTGGAAGAGAAAGCCCAAAGGTGCAGTCTGGGAGATGTATTTCCTTAGAAGGCAGAGATAATTGATGAAAAAAACCAATTTTGTAAGCCTGGCTACTTTTCCTAAAAAGGAGCCATGTACTTGCTTGAGGCCACTGTCCAAATAACAAATTATCAGCAGTTTTAAGGGTCACGGTTATCACCACACTTCAGAAAATATTATTATGCTCAGCTCTTAAAGGTAAAACAAGCAAAGAGAATAAAACAAAAATTAACAGTGGCTTAGACAATACAAAAAACATATATATTTTTACACAAAGGTCTAGAAGCCCAGGGCTGGTATGGTGCCAGGATGTACGTTTCTACTATTTGTATCTTCCATTCTTATGGTCACCTTACAGTCTAGAATGGTTAGCCCAGCTCTGTCTTCACATCAGCATTCCAGAAGAACAAGCAAATGAAAACAAGGTAAAAGGTGGGGTTAGCTGGCTCATCTTTTACTTTTAATTGAATTTATTGGGGTGATGATGGTTATCAAAATTATACAGGTTTCAGGTATCCAATTCCACAACATATCATCAGCATATCTGATCTTTAAAAAAAAAACATTCAGAAACTGTCAGTTGACTTGTGTTTATTGTGTAAACTTAGGCCATAGTATACCTAACTATAAGGGAAGCTGGAAAGTTGAAGTATTCTGAATGAGAAGGTATCTAGAAAAAATCTGGAAGAAAGTAGAAGAGAACAGCTATTGGAATGCAACTAACAATCTTCAGGTGAGAACTATTATTGGTCTTCAAATTTTGGAAAATATGAAAAAATTACTATGGCATCAGCTGATAAGTCTTAATTTCTTGTTGAAGACTGAAACACCACTTTTGAAGGACTGGACTTTCAACAACAGCCCAATTATCCAATCATTAGGTATTTGAAAATTTAAATGCATTATTTTTGTGCCCTGACCTTTATTTTTATCTTCAATAAACCTGTTTTGATTATCCAATCACTTTATTAGTTGGTCAGAAGGTTGTGGATTATTGTTAAGCTGATCACTTTATTAACATGTTATTATGCTGGCCCTAACAGGTTTGGCTTAGTGGATAGAGCATCAGCTCAAGGACTGAAGGATCCCGGGTTTGATTCTGGTCAAGGGCATGTATCTTGGTTGTGGGCTTGATCCCCAGTAGGGGGTGTGCAGGAGGCACCTGATCGGTGTTTCTCACTGATGTTTCTAACTCTGTAACCCTCTCCTTTTCTCTCTGTAAAATCAATACAATATATTTTTAAAAAAATGTTATTATGCTAAAATTCTTGCTTCTTTTATATTTTTTAAAAAATATCCATTTGATTATTTTGTTTCCTTTAACTTCATCTCTGTAGGTAAAATTAGGTGTGACTGGATATTTTACTATATTCTAGTTCATGTAACATATAATAACTTATAGTTATGCACTTACTTTGAAGATTATTTTAAAAGTTTCCAGAGCATTGTATAAAAATACCACATGGATCTATATACATTCATATATTAAATATAGAGGGTTACACTTTGATATTCAATAGAAAACATAAAACTTTAATGGGAACCCATTAAACATAATATAAGGTTTAAGTTATTATTGCTTTAAAAATAAAAATCTATTTGCTTCTACAAAAATGAATATTAAGCTTAGGGCTTTTGCAATTGTTGGCATTAGCAACATTAGCATTTATAGCTCTGATATTCCTTGAAGTATCCAAATGTCCATAAATAGATGAGGAAAACATATATACTTCCTAAGGACATTAAATGATATTCCCCTTGAAAGCACTAATATGAATTAGAGTCAAATAGCTGCTAGATAGGAAATGGGATAAATTCAATTTACTGGTGAGGAAACCTAGCCAGCTGCCCGGCATCTGTACATCTGTATCTCCACTAATGGAGTTCATAATGTTGAGGCTGATAGAGTCCTGAGGATGTTTCCATGGAGAATGCCAAAGATGTACCGTACAGTATTATGTCAACTTCACGGAGGTCAAATGCCTGTGTAAGACAATATCTCTTCTAATTTAGGAACAGGAGAGTCATTTGTGTTGAAAGCTGGATAATGTTTATGACTCTTCCACTGTTTGATAGAAGGAATTATTTAGTTTCTCCTACCATTGTTAATATTTTGGCTTTATTTTTCCTTGTCTTTTTCCTTGAAAACATATTTTTTTACATAGTTGGGATCATACTGCATATACAGTTTTTATAATGATTTTTCATTTATAGTTATCAAAAATACTTTCTTACTTCATCAAAAATTCATTGCAAGCATAATTTTTTATATTTCATTACTAGAGGCCAGGTGCACAAAAATTTGTGCTCTCGGGGGGGAGAGGGGGTCCCTCAGCCCTGCCTGTGCCCTCTCGCAGTCTGGGACCCCTCAGGAGATAACGACCTGCTGGCTTAGGCCTGCTCCCAGGTGGCAGAGGGCAGGCCCAATCTCTAGGTGCAGCCCCTGGTCGGGCTCAGAGCAGGGCCGATTGGGGAGCTGGGGCACAGCCCCCTGTCATGCACAGAGCAGGGCGGATCAGGAGGTTGCAATGCCACCCCTAGTCACGCTCAGGGTAGGGCCGATTGGGGGGTTGGGGCACCGCCCTCTGTCACACTCAAGGCAGGGTCGATAGGGAAGTTGCGGCGCCACCCCCTGCCACGCACAGAGCAGGGCCGATCAGGGGGTTGGGGTGCTGCCCCCTGTCACACACAGAGCAGGGACCATCAGGGGGGTTGGGGCTCCATACTCTGTCACACACAGAGCAGGGCCCATCACGGGGGTTGGGGCTCCATACTCTGTCACACACAGAGCAGGGCCTATCAGGGGTTTGGGGAGCTCCCCCTTGTCATGCACAGAGCAGGGTCAATCAGGGGTTTTGGAAGCTCCCCCCTGTCACATACAGAGCAGGGCCCATCAGGGGGTTGGGGAGCTGCCCCCTGTCACGCACAGAGCAGGGCCGATCAGGGGGTTGAGGAGCTCCCCCTTGTCACGCACAGAGTAGGGCCAATAGAGGAGCTGGGGCACCGCCCCCTGTCACATACAGAGCAGGGCCCGTGGGGGGGGGGGGGTAGTTGAGGAGCCACACCCTGTCACACTCAGGGCAGGGCCGATGGGGAGGTATGGCTCTACCCCGTCTCACATAGAGCAGGGCCCGTGGGGGGGTTGGGGCGCCGCCACTGTCACACACAGAGCCGCAGGGCAATCAGGGGGTTGGGGCGCCGCCCTCTATCACCAACAGAGCAGGGCCGATCAGGGGGTTGGGGCGCTGCCCCCTGTCACACACAGAGCCGCAGAGCAATCAGGGCGTTTGGGCGTTGCCCCTTGTCACGCTGATCCCGGTGCCGGGAGGCCTCGAGGCTCCGCTGATCCCGCCCGGCAGGGTCACAGATCCTGGTCCCAGACCGCAGACAGCCTTGCCTGCTGCCGCCTGCCTTCAGTATGCAAATTAGCCGCCATCTTGTTGCTTCAGGGAGGGGGTCCCCACTGGGGTGCCTGGCCAGTCTGGGTGAGGGGCTGAGGGCTGTTTTCAGGCTGGCGGGTGACTGAAGCTCCAAACCTCTCCTTTTTTTCTTTTTTTTTTATTCTGGCATTTATTTACCTTCTATGGCTATCACTGGAGCTGAGAGCCGGCTTTCTCTCTGAGGCTCGGCTGAAAGCAGGTTTCTGGCCTTTGTTTTCTGTATTCAAAACAATGTTTCGACTCCAGCTCTGAGATCCTGGCTGACTGACAGGAGGTTTCTGGAGTTTTGTTTATCTTCTATAAATGTTACAATGTTTCCAACTGAAGCTCAGAGGCCGGCGGGGAACGTTGGAGTCCACAGCAAGCAAGCCTCCTGTTAGCTTCCAGCTGCCTGGCTGCCGGCCGCCATCTTGGCTGACAGTTAATTTGCATAAGGATATGCTGATTAGCCAATGGGAAGGGTAGCGGTCGTACGCTAATTACCATGTTTCTCTTTTATTAGTGTAGATGTGGATGCACCATGCTTATTTAACCCTTTCCCAACTATTGAGTGTTTAGGTTACTTCAGTGTTCACTTTTTAAAACTTAAAAACATTTTCAATTACAGTTTACAGTCAATATTATCCTGTATTAGTTTCAAATGTACAGCATAGTGGTTAGACCATCATGTACTTACTTTACAGAGTGGTGCCCCTCCCCCCCAATATTTCAAGTACCCACCTGGCCCCATGCATAGTTACTATGATATTATTGACTATATTTCTTATGCTGTAATTTGCATCTTTGTGACTATTCTGTAACTACCAATTTATACTTCTTAATCCTTTCCCCGGGCCCTGAAACCCCTCTCCCCTCTGTCCACTATCAGTCTGTTCTCTGTATCTATGAGTCTGTTTCTATTTTGTTTGTTTCTTTATTTTGTTCTTTAAATCCACATATAAGTGAATTCATATGGTATTTGACATTCTCTGTCTGACATTTCACTTAGCATAATAACCTTTAGGTTCATCCATGATGTTGCAAATGCTAATTTTTTTTTATGGCCAAGTAATAAGTATTCCATTGTGTATATGTACCATAGGATTTTTTATCCATGTCTATTGATGGACACTTGGGTTACTTCCATATATTGGCTATTGTAAATAATGCTGCAATGAAGATGGGGGTGCATCCATTCTTTCAAATTAGTGTTTGGGGTTTCTTCTGATATATTCCCAGAAGCGGATTTGCTGGATCATAAGGCAATTTCATTTTTAATATTTTAGGCGTCTTCATATTCTTCCATAGTGGTTACGCCAATCTGCATTCCCACCAGCAGTGCACGAAAGTTCCTTTTTCTCCACATACTCACCGACACTTGTTTGTTGATTTATTGATGATAGCAAATCTGACATTGTGGTTTTGATTTGCATTTCTGTGATATTTAGTGATGTTGAACAATTTCTCATGTGTCCATTGGCCATTTGTATGTCACTTCTCCTTTGACACTTCTTTGGAGAAGTGTCAATTCAGGTCTTCTGTCCACTATTTAATTGGGTTGCTTGTTTTTCTGGTGTTGAGTTGTCTGAGTTCTTTACACATTTTTTGGATATTAACCCCTTATCAGATGTATCATACGAGAATATTTTCTTCCCATTTAGTAGGTTGTCTTTTCTTTTTGTTGATGGTTTTCCTTACTGTCTGACTGCCACCCTTAGGCCTGCTCTTAAGCTGGCTCCCAGACTGCTAGAGGGTGCAGGCTAGACTGAGGGACCCTCCCCCTCCCCAAGTGCATGAATTTCGTGCACCAGGCCTCTAGTTTTTAATAATAGGGAAGGAGCAAAGGGAAGGCCAGGCATTATAAGCATGCTCCTGGCAAAACACTGGGGGAAGGGGACTGGACAAAGAGAAGATAGACGCATACCCAGTAAAGTTGGGATGACTAGGGAAGAGATCAGTGGACAAAATGGGCATGGCCACTGCAAGCATGTGGGAATTTGGGAAATATAATTCCATGAACAAAAAACTTGGCTGTCTTGGTTCCTCTTGATACACTTGGCTCATAGCTCATGCTCGGCTTTCTGGCATTCTCCTGTGTTTCCTATGGTCATGAAGAGCCCCACACACTAAGGGACTGCAACTAGCCTGATGCTGTACTGGACCTATCACCTACATGGAAAGGAAACTCTGGACACTGGCTTTCTTCTAGCTTTACTGAAATCTCAGTTACACTTGTGTGACTGGACTAAGGAAAATGGGACTTTAGCAACACAGAATTTAGTTCCACACAAATAAAAACCACTCATTCTTCTATGCAAGTCTCAGAAAATTATTTGTCTTGGGGTATCATAAGAAGTCCACTCCCAGCAGCACACAGTGGGGAAGAGGACCCCCTTCCTTACCCCCACACTCACTTCAGTTGGTATCAGCTCCATTGATCCATTTATCTGTTTTTATACCAGTACCATGCCATTTTGATGCTGATAGCATTATAGTATAGTTTGATATCAGGTAGTGTTATACCTCCCACTTTGTTCTTCTTTTTCAAGATTTTTTTTTTTTTGCTATTTGGGGTCTTTTGTGTTATCATAAAAATATTTGGATTATTTGTTCTAGTACTAGAAGGGCTTGTTAAACAACCAGATGAATAGAGAGAAAATTTCTCAAGTAAGTAAATGGAATAAATTCAGCAATTTTAGAATGGGGCAATATTACAACATGGTGTAAATATTCACTTATTAAATTCTAATGAGCTAATAGTTAATAACTTTGATAATACTCATTATTAAGGATATGATAGCAAATTTCTTCTTTTGACCTTTGGTGTAAATCATTATTTTGGTCACTGCTATGGCCAGAGTCTATTTTGTACTATTCTGTTCAGACTATTTCTGCATAATTAATGATAATTAGTAACTTTGCAGGAGATGGGGCAGTCAAATAGAATCGATTAATACTGAGAAGTGTTTTCCTATGGTGGATTTCCAGTTTCAGATGTACCAGCACTGCTGCCCCTTAACAACTTTACCTGGATGAAAGTCATGAATCTCTGTCAAGCCTTTGATCCTCTCACATGAATGGTTATTTTTATTTATATTTTTAAATTTAGGGCCCTCTGATACAGGAAGAATCTGTGCTTATTAAAGTTGTAGCTATAGGCTGTAAATGGTGACATTGCATTCAAGATTAATAAGGCGAGGCCAGAGAGATTTTTGTCTTGCATAAATAAAAATAATAGTCTCAATGTAATATTTTAAGAATAGTCCAGGAGGCTTAAGCAAGCTCCTTATATCATGTGGACCTTATTAATGTTCTCTTTGGTAATTGCTGTTACATAAGCTGAATTTATCTGCCAATAAGAAAAAACTAAATCAATACAATTGGCCCAAAGAAAGAAAGCATATGATGCTCTTGACGGTAGAATTCATTGCCTAAATTGATAACAAGTAAATAACATTGAAATACAGTCAACCTCACCACACACTAGGAAATAAAGAAAAGCAGAGAAAAGCCAAAAGATCTGAGCAAACTTTGCTGCTGTTATTTGTTGCTTTGCTCAGGACTAAGCTTGCAATGCCAGTCAAAGGACTTGGATGCTTAGATTAATTGTCAGAGAAAGACAAATAGCATATTATTTCACTTATATGTGGAATCTAAAGAACAATATAAATGAACAAACAAAACAAAAACAGATTCAGATACAGACAATAGACTAATTGTTGCCAGGGGATGGGGAGTTGGGGAACTGAGTGAAAAAGGTGAAGGGATTGAGACATTCAGATTGGTAGTTACAAAATAGTCATGGGGATGTAAAGTACAGCATAGAAAGTACCAATAATATTGTAATAGCTATGTATGGTGCAAAGTGGGTACTGGAAATATTGGGGGAACGCTTTGTTAAGTATATGATTGTCTAACCACTGTGGTGTACACCTAAAACTAATACAAAATAATATTAAATGTAAAATGTAATTGAAAAAAAAACACAACCTAAAAAACAAAAACAGCACCTACTAACATTTCTAGTAGTGCTAGCTTTGGTCCCAATTTGAACTTTCAGATATCTTGCTTCTTTCTACATTAAATGTTTGTAACCTTTTCCTTATCATAAAATTAATTGGCTTTGAATGTTGTTAAATAATGTTAATTTGTGGCTGTGTTTTACAATTTTTCTCTGTCAACATTTTGCTATTTGCAAAATAAACAAGGAATTTATAAAAGATGGGGCAGCATGCATTTTTGTTTTCCTTGAGTAAGAAAACCTTCATAATCTGAGATGGCCTCAAGCAGTATTTATGATAAGTCCTTGATAAAAGTGGTGTATCAACAATCTCAACACAAATCTTTCTTAAGGCTCCATGAATATGCAGGGTTAACATTTTTTTATTCTCTCCTTGCTTGAAAATTTCTAGTAGATCTTCCTCTCTGAACACTTTTCCATTGCTTGAGGGACTATATAGAAACATATCAGTATTTTTGGCTTTCAGAGTGTTCCTTTTCGAGAAGCATCTTGTCCTGAGGGAATGTTTGGAGATCCATGGTTGTGTTATAAAAAGAAGTGCTGTGCAGTGAAAACACACTTCATGATAACTTGTAGGCTGGCAATGCCAGGAAATGATTCTAAAAAAAATGAACATCCCTATTTTATTTTACTTAATGTTTCTTTGCCAGGGAACTACTGGCCAGTCACATGCATTCAAGCTGTATCATTAGGATTTACACACACACACACACACACACACACACACACACTCACATTTACACTCAAAGCTAATTGAAGATACAATCACAGTACGAAGTGTAATTTGTTATCCCCTTGCTAGTGTCTGTTAGTGGCCACTTTGTTACAGGCTATCATTTTTATTGGCAGTGGGATTCAGTGATAGGCACAGAATTGTTGCCTGATAATGACACCATTATTGCATGTCACTACTATATTTGGACTTGGAGCTTTTTGTAACTTGTTTGATTCCCAGCACATAGCTGTAACTGAACAGAATATTCTAAACGTGCACATTTGTTTTCCAGATACCATAGATCAGGGTCAGCTGGGAAGCAACAGACAATACGTTCAGGGCTGCCATAAACTCATGTTGAGTTATGTCTGTGTGCCCAACGCACCACCACTCACTCTTGGCATTTTCAGGGGGCACAGCCTCTGTACTGGTAATTTGTGCATAGTTGTGATTGAAAGTAGGTCCAGTAAGGGAAGCCATATGGTTTGCCGTTCAAGTCTGATGCATTTGTGAAGTAACAGATGCAAAATTGAGCACACCTGGAATTCAGAGACAGAAGTCCTGACAGAGCAATCTGTTGTGTAACACCGTATGTACTTGAGGGTTTGTGGGGATGAAGTCCCTACAGAAATAACCTGCCTTGATATAACCCACATCTTAATACATAATCTATACTGGCTGTTGGACATTTATTTTTCATGGTTGGCTACATTTATACTCACATTAGTTTTCTATGATGATTGAATAAATATGGAAGCAAACGTTTATTTGAAGGAATAAAAAAAGCAGGACATATCATTTAGAGATGCAAGGCTGTGTCTTAGCTATATTGTTTTGCAATGATTTAGTAGGGCCTTTGCGAATATAGAAAGTGTACATCTATAGGGTTGGTGGTATGTGTGGTCATTGCTGAGTTTTGTGTAACTAAATGTGATGGCTTCTTTTGCATACGTTTTGTGTTCTATTAGTTGTGAGACCACATCTCGTACAGAGATCAACTGCATTGCAGAATGTCACATGGATTTTACATACTAGGTTACTGAGGTCAAATATTATTGTATAAAGCTGGGCTAAAGGGGAAACTGCTCCGAGGCAAAATTCAGTGCTAGTGCATTTGGCAATGAAAATCCCATTTATTTCTCTATTATACACTAGTGCAGTAATCCTGAATGACTGATACTCAGAGAGCAGTGTGGGCACATAGAGACATAGATACTTCAGGATTTAGGGATACAGAAAAGACTCCTTTGGTTTGGGTGGTATGGTCATCACTTGAGCTGTTACCTGGGATACATGAACTCATCTGGGAAGAAACTTCAGGATTTTTTTTTTGTCTGTGGAAAACAGTATAACAAAGAAACAGAGAAAATCTATCTATAGTGGTGAAATGATGAGCTTCTGTGTCCAGCAATGCTGTTAGGTTAGAGCAATAGTCGGCAAACTGCGGCTCGTGAGCCACATGCAGCTCTCTGGCCCTTGAGTGTGGCTCTTCCACAAACTACTGACTTCTGCACATGGGCCACGAAGTTTCAATCGCACTGTGCTTGCGCGCCCGCACGTGGTATTTTGTGCAAGAGCCACACTCAAGGGGCCAAAGAGCCGCATGTGGCTCTCGAGCCGCAGTTTGCTGACCACTGGTTTAGAGGAATTCCACTGTGTAGATTTAGAAGCAATCGCAAGTTTTGACATTTCATATAGTATTATATGAGAATTAAAAGAGAGTATCATTATTTTACAAGAATAATATATTCTAGTAGCAGTTATACAAGGTGGAAAAGGTGAACCACACACTTTTTTAAAAGGTGAAACTCAACAATGGGCTTTGGTGTATGTGGGGAGGTGGTGAATAAGATTTTTAAAAAATTCTTAAAAGTAGAGAGATGGTGAGGAAGAAGTGTGGGTCAGAGGAACAAATCTGGGCAGGCCATCCGGAATTTATGGAATGCGAGGCAAGGTTAGGAGAGAAGTGGCCCAGCTGTACTATAACCCTAGTGTGAGGGCAGTCAATGATAAGAAAGACTGTAATACCTTAATCAATAAAGGAAAAAAAATTTAAAAAAAGAAAGACTGACCAAAGGAAGTTCAAGTTCCTGATTAATGTTGCCCCATTGATAAAAGATACCCCATTTCTGCTTGCCTTGGCAATATGATCTTTACCTTATTTTATTTGCATTGTAATATAATTATAAAACATACGCATTTTTAAAGAGGGGGCACCTAATTACCTGCACTTTGGGGAAAGTCTGGTGGTATTTTGGGAGGTTTTTGTCCCACAAAGTATGTAATTAATGGAAAGAATACTACTTTTATGTAAGTAGACTAACGAAGGCTCCCTGTTCTGCTGATCCATTGTTATTTCTACTCATTCTTACCATATCAATATTCTGTATCCACCTTATCTCCCTGGTACTCACTGTGACCACGAATGCTTGGGAAAAAAAGCCAAGAAATCCAATACCCTTGGCTGGGAAAAGCAGAAGCTCACACTCCTGGGGACCTGGGAAGGGTTTGCAAACAAGTAGTTACTGCTTTAGTTGCTCTTTCTTGACATCACAGCCATAAAACCCCCACTGCTCTATGTTAGCTTAGTTCATGCTCCTCCCCCTTCCCAGGGTTATGCATTTGGAATACAGTTACCAGGGCATATTTTTTCCCACTGGTAATTATGCCATGTAACATTACTACATCTTGAGCAGCTAAGAAAATGGTCCATGGTTTTCAAAGAAATCTGTGAATGGGTTTTGGGAATTGCACTGACAAGTCTGCCTATAGAGGTCTGCCTGTTCATTTTTTCGGAGCCGGGGGGAGGAGGGAGGGTTATGTCCTTTATTAGACTCCCGATGGCATCTGCAACTCACAATGGTGGTGGTGCTTCACATTGCTTAGCTTCCGTCATCATCTCTTCCTTTTAAGTTCAATCTTACACAAACAAGTTAAAATATTTACTGTGTATGCAGAATAAAAATTGCCAGAAATAGCAACAAGAAAATAGAGGTAAACCCTTTAAAAAAAACTGTCATCAGTGTAATGAGGGTAGAGAAACAGCCCCGGTCTGCAAAATATTAAGTATAGCTTCCAAATTCTTCATGCCTAGATTGAGGCAAGAGAGTTTGCTGGGACTTGACAAGTCTTCTACAATCAAGAGAAAAGTACATATTCCCTCAAAAGTGTCATAGTCCCGAACAGAAGTGGTAAACCAATAATTCCTGTGGTCATGGGATTTACATGATAGTGTGGGAAGACAGAAAACAAAATCCTGAACAAGGGAATTTCTGATCATGATAAATGCTCTAAAGAAAATAAAACAACGAGATATGTTGGGTATCTTGAGGATCAGTGATCAGGGCAGACTCTCTGAAGGATGACATTTGAACCTAAGATGCAACTGATAAAAAGATGCCGGCCTGGCAAATAGCTGGGGGCAGAATGTGCCAGGAAGAGGAAGAAGTAAGTAAAAGGAACCTAAGGCAGGAATGATCTTGGAGGGACAAGAAATGATAAGAAGATCATCATGGTTGGCTAGAGCCAGTGGGAGAGATGGTAGAAAAGTGTAAATGTTCTAAATCATAATTGAATACAATTTAAAAATATCAGGAGATGGAAAGAATTGGAAGTAGGCTAATTTCTTGGTCTTTTATAGGTGGGCATTGGTATATACTTCTAACACATGTTGCTAAGTAGAATAATGATTCCAACCTCTTAAAAATTTAGAACTAATTTATTAATATTTAAAAAATATATCATGGTAAAGAAAAATGTAAGTAGTTCAGCATTCCCTTTAGTTGCATTTTTTCCCAAAGAAAAAGCTAGTCAAAGCAAAGTTAATATTTGTTTGTTAAAGAAACATTGATATGGTTACACTTTTGTAAAATTATTCTCCCTTCCTTCCTTCCTTCCTTCCTTCCTACCTTCCTTCCTTCCTTCCTTTTTTCCTTCCTTCCTTCCTTCTTATCATGCAGATATGATATGCATAAGATGTCTAGAATATTGTTCATCTAATGTCAATAACATTATTTTTATTTGTTATCTATTTGTTTTATTTACAGTTTTACAATGGGCATGAAATGTCATTTAATTGTGTTAGTCACATTTATATTTTGTGGGGTGTTGCTAATAGTGCTTTTACCTTCTTTGGCCTAAGATATTAAGTGATTTTGTATGTGTGTTTCATTCTTTCTCAATTCATTTCTAGCATTTAAAATTTTTACCCAAGAAATTTAACCATCTTGTAAAAATTTCAGCTTTCTTTTTTTTTTCAGAGACACTGCAACAGGAATAACTTTATCAAGATATTTTCTAGCCTTTTTTTTGAGACAATTAATTTTTTAACAGTTATCTGTATATTGTATTGTATGTTCATCACCTGAAGTCAAGTCTTCTTCCGTCACCATGGAAGAAGCATCTTCTACCTTTAGCATCTTCTACCTTTCCCCCACCCATTTCCCTGTGGTAACCATACTGTTGTCTGCATCTATGATTATTTTTCTTTGCATAATCTCTTCACATTTTTTCACTCAGCCCCTCCCTCTGACAGCAGTCCATCTGTTCTAGGTATATATGGGCCTGTTTCTATTTTGGAAGGGAGGAGAAAGACAGCAAGAGAAAAAAGTCAATATGAGAGAGACAAATCAATGGTTGCCTCCCCCGGGCACTCTGACCATGGCCAGAGGTCAAGCCTGCATGCCCTTGACTGGAGTTGAACCCGGGACCCTTCAGTACACACTCTATCCACTGAGCCAAACTGGCCAGGGCTTAAGTCTAACATTTAATTATTTAATCCATTTTGGGTTTATTTTTATGTGTGGTGTTTGTTGGTTATAAGTCTCCTCTTCAGCTAGTCTTAAATTGATTATTTAGGTTAATTGCTCTATATTTTAGTTGTAATTTCTGTTTGGTCCTAAGAGATGTGAGTGTAACATCCACTTACTCTGCTGCCATTGTGAATCTCTTTAACTGTGTCTATCTTTGTGAACTTGAACACTTTGTTTCAGCCCATAATATAAACCAGAACCTTATTATGTTTGCATTGATCTTTAATATCTTTTTACTGGTGAGACAAATAAACCCAAATTAACACCTTAAACCCAAAAGAATCTAAGAAGAACCAGCCAAGATCAACCTAACTTTAGTGGACACAGAGACCCATGAAATAACAAACAGTCATTGCACTAAGCCACTGAAATATTGGAGTTGTTTTTGTGCATCATTAGTGCAGCGATAGATAATGAATCTGGTCATTTTCAAAACTAGATATCATTACTTACTTTCTGGTCCCATAAACACAATTTCTTAAAAACTATCTTCATTTATTATTAAACTGACTCAAGTTTGTGAGTATAGTTGTGGTTCTTCCACTTACTAGCTCTATGTCATTGAAAATTTTTCTTCCTCTAAGTGAGCCTAAGTTTTGTCTTTTGTAAAACTTGGATAGTAATATCTTCTATATAGCACTAAAGATATATGTGAAATAGTAACTTATTTAATAGTAACAATGGATTTATTCTTAATTTAGCATAATTGTAAAATGTATTATTTACCACTTTATAATATGTACTTACCTGGGCTTTTTGAAAATCAGTGCATACAACACTGTTCAAAACTGTAGAATATTAGGTGTCAGTGCCTTTATTCTGCTCACTGTGATACTGCAGAGAAATTATTCTTCATCACTGCTCAGCAAAATCATCATATATGCTTAATGTTTAATCATCACTTTTATTATTTTATTTTTTCCAGTTTCCTTGCATATTATAGTGCCTCTGTTACTGGTTTTTAAGAGCTTGTTTATGACTAAAGATGTTAACCATTTCTCATGCACTGCAAATGAAATACCATGTTTTTTGTTACTATTTTACTCTGGTGTTTTACTTTTTGGTTGTATTAAATATGTGTATTAAATATAATCATGTTCTATTTAGAAAAAAAGAAAATCAATGCAAATATCATTGTACAAGTAATTTTAAGTTGAATAAATGCAGACATTTAGAAATGCATCTTATTAAATAAAAAGTCAGGCTTATTTGGTCCTATGTTCTTTTTTTTAACACACCGTCAATAAGTATTTATAAAATATTCATAAGGCTTTTTTCAGGGTAGCAGGTCAGACAAAGAAATGCCAAAATACCTACCTTTTTAAAATAAGTGATGCGTCATTCAAAATGAGGCCACATGACGTTTGAGATCAATCCACAGCCAATGGAAAACAAAACTGGGAAAGGGGCACCATAGAGAAGAGAAATGGGTCATGGATTCATTAAATGAAAGATAAGTCTAAACCTAGATAACAAAATTATGCAAAGATAAGCATCAGTGACTACAAATAAACCATGTGCATGTGAGGTAGTTAGAAACAAGTTTCTGTGGAAAATGCCACATATTTTCTGTGTTGTTGAGAAAAAGAGATTAAACTGCTAAGAACTAATCAGTGATGCCCAGAGCGACTGCTACACTTGATTTCCAAGGCGATAAGTCATGTCTTGCATGTGTAGTGGGTGAGTCCTATGAATCAGGCGCTGTGTGTATCAGTCTAGGTGAACTGGTGAATAAGACAGATATGGCCCTGCCTCCAGGGATGGAGCCTGCAGTCTTGCAGGGAGACACAAAGGTTGTCTCTTAAAAGTTTCTCTTCGGTTTCTCAAACCCACATAGCTTCAGATTAGAACCCTTGCACATGCTTGCATTTGCTTTCACCTCTGCCTGGAAGGCTCTTCTCCTTTCTCTTGGCAACCACCATATGCAATTGCAAATTGTAAATTGTTATAAAGCAATGGAAATGAGTGTAACAATGCAGACGGGAAGGATTAGAAGGAGCAAGGCACGTGAGGAGGAGGGGAAGTAGGATGACATCTCAGAGAGAAAGGAGCTTTGCCCCTCCTGGAAGGGAAAGAAGGCCACCATGGGTGCATGGAGAGTGAAGTTGACCGAGAGCCAGGTCACGGGGCTTGTGGGTAATGTAGGTTACCTCAAAAAGTGTCGGGATTATATGTAAACTGTAGTGGGAAGCTCTGGAAGTTATTTTAAGGAAAAGGGAGGGCAAATAATTAGTTTCTTTAAAAATTTTACTTTGTTACATGGAGAATAGATTGGGTCGGGGGGTGGTAGAGAAATAGTGGGAGCAGAAGGGGGCTGTTGCAAAGTTGTGGTGTGAGGGGATCTGTGACCTGGAGGAGGAGGATCGTTATGAAAATAGAAGTGGGAAGCTTGAAGACATATTTTGGACATAGAAACAATAGAAGATGGTGATGGATTGGATATAAAGAGTGACTTAGAGGGAAAACTTTAAGATGACTTTAAATTTCTAGAAAGTTGAATAACAGTGGTCAAAGGAGATCACTGGCTAGATTTGTAGACGAGGCTGCTGGCTGGAGACACATATAAATGACTCTTCAGGAATAACATTGAATTAAAGAGGGGCTTTGATCATACAAGTACAGAGCACAGTGGCAGGTGGGACTCAGAGAACAGAGAGGCACAGACAGGCAAAAGTCTAGACAGGTCATGTTCACAGGCTATATTTAGTCTAGCCTAGACCTGGTCTCACCATCATGTTTCAAAACAGCACTAGGCAATCAAGGCAGAGGGGTGGGGGGAGCAGCATCAAGGGAGACAACATGAGAGAATGATAAGAGGTTTCAGAATCAAGCAGGTCTGAGAAATAATTACTGGTTGCATGATCTTGTGTGACTTGCTTGAATTACTTAACCTTTTAAAGCTTCAGATTCCTTATTTATAAAATATGATGAAAATATTTACCTTGTATGTTATGGAGATTAATTCAAGCAATATTTATGAAATACCTTGCATACAGTAGATGCTAAAAATGTAGTTCTCTTGGCATCCCTACTGTGTAAATTAATTCATATCATTTAGAGCTTTCACTCATTTGGCTACCTAACTAATCAAATCCTGACACTAAAGGACTTGGTTCTTGTCCAGCTCCCCTCAAGTTGTGTAATGGGGAGTGGGGAGATAGGAATAGTAAAGATGGAACTAACAATTATGATGTATTCTAAATCACATGGTAGAGTCTAATTCATACTACATTATATACCACTAGAAGCCCAGTGCACGGATTTGTGTACCCGTGGGGTCCTTCGGCCTGGCCGGCAGGGATCAGTGGACCTCAGTGCCACCGCAGCCTGGCCTTACTTGCCAGCTCATTGTGCTCCAGCCCGCTGTCCACGTGGATCCCACACAGCACGAAGTAGCGTGTGAAGCAGCAGGCAGCAGCAGGTGGTCAGGGAGGGGCCTGAGCCCTGGCTGGGCGCAGCACCTCTCCCACTCATCCTGGCCCTGCTGCACCTGCCACTGCCTCTCAGTGTGCAGTGGAAGTGTCCATGAGACAGGTTCGCACTGCCACAGCTGCGCTCACCAGCCGTGAGCTTGGAGCCTGGCGCCCATCTGTCAGCTGATCCATGCTCCCGCTGTGGAAGCGCACTGACCACCAGGGGGCAACTCCTTCATTAAGCGTCTGTTCCCGGTGGTCAGTGCATGTCATAGCTAGTGTCCAGTCATCCGATTGTCTGGTCGCTTAGGCTTTTATATATATAGATATTGCATGGTGTTAAATTCTTTATTTCTTATATCTTCACAGTAACTCTTGAGACTAGTATTGTTTGGTTTCTTTTATAAATAAGACACTTCAGCAGAGTTTTGGAGATCTGAGCAAGGTTATGGAGCACCTGCCAGAAATACCAGGATTGGGACATCGTGGGTATCATGCTGGTGCATTTTTTTCTTCTTCATGTGCAGCCTGTGCAAAAGGCAGGCTTTTATGAATTTTAGCTCCTGGGCCTTAAAACCAGTCTTGATTCCCAAGGGAGAAAATTGGCATCATCTACAAAATAACCTTTCCCCTGCCCTAAGAGGACTCTATTAGTTTGGGAGATATTATATCCCATGGTTTGGGAAGGAAATTGGTTGAGAGGATTTATCTCCTCTTTGAGTTTGGAAGAGCTGAGTCATTCACTCATGGAATTTATCATACTTCTTTATTTTAGAGATGATAGACTTCTGAGTCTCTGCAAGGTTGTTTGACACCTTGAGATCACTAAGTTAGCAGCATTTTAGTTATTTCAGTTCAATAGTCTTCAGTCAGTATTTTCATGGTGCCCCAGGCATCTCTTCCTCAGAATTTTTTAAATCCACGAGTCAATCCTTAGTAGTAGCAACAATGATTTTCCTTAGTAATATGACCAGTGAAAGGCACACACACACACACACACACACACACACACACACAATTTTCATCTCAATTTTGATATGACCAAAATAGAACTTTTAATTTTTCTGCCCTCAAATCTGCCAACCTTCCCCTACAGTCTTTCCCTTCGTAACAAATGGTACCATCAGGATATGAACTTTATCTATCCTTGCTTGAGTCTTCTTTCTCTTTTGGAATTGACATCCAGGTGTATGTCAATACTGTCTTTGAATTGTCACTCCCTTCAGTATCACCTCCTAAGAACATTTTTTACAAGGACTACCTCAATAATCTCCTATGTAGTCTCTTCCCTTATCTTCTGTTCCCATTATCTTCAGAGGAGCCAGAGTGGTCCATTCACAATGTAAGATCCTTTGCCCTGCTTGATCTGAACTCTTACATCTTGGCCAACTTTACTTTCACACCCACTTGGTTCTAGCCACACTGGCCACCTTTAATTCCTCAAACATGCTAACAAACTTTTATCTCAGGATTTTTGCACATGCTATTCTTTCTGCACAGAACTTTCTTCTCCCAAATAGGCAATAGATATTTCCATGCTTCCTTGACATTTCTGTAAAAATATCACCTTGTCAGAAAATCTTTCTTGACCACTCATTATAAAATGGCAACACTCTCCCCATACTTCAGCTCTCTTTTCTCCATAGCATTCATCCCCACTTAATATTGTATATATATATATATATATATATATATATATATATATATATAATTTTCTCACAACCCCTTCCATCTATCTTGGGTGTACAATACATGAGGTCAAGAGCTTTTTCTCAGATTTGTTTACACTTAGAATAATGCCTGATTTAAACTACAAATTCAATTTATATTTGTTAAATGAATAAATTGGTGTTAATATTTGTGATATAGCTTGTCATTCTTGTAGATTGGGTCAAAATTTTTTTTTCAAACAGAATTATATATATATTGATTTCAGAGAGGAAGTGAGAGCAAGAGAGAGATAGAAATATCAATGATGAGAGAGAATCATGATTGGCTGCCTCCTGCACACCTCCCCCGCCCCCCTGCTCCCCCGCCCCCACTAGAGATCAAGTCTGCAACCTAGGCATGTGCCCTTGACTGGAATTGAACCTGGGACACTTTAGTCCGCAGTCCACTCTATCTGCTGAGCCAAGCCAGCTAGGGTAGGCCAAAATTCTTACGTCTATTAATTTTATAACTGCTGACATCAGGCTTTCTTATAATTAACTCTAACTTTGATATGAAATATTCCCAATTTGGGGGGACAGCAATTTCTACAGTAAAATCTTACTATTGACTGGATAATATTATGACCAAGTCATATGTGGCAAAAATATTGTGAAATATTTTTTTTATGTAGAATTTTTCCTAATTCCTATGGAACACTAGATTCTGCTACATTTATTTTGTTTGCTTTAAAATGTAATGCTTATTATATTTGGGGGATTAAATAAAAATGAAAACCTTTTCCAGTGTTATCAACAGATATGTTATCAAGAGTTTTTATCTCTTTTTAGTAAGTTTTTACATGTAATAGAACAAGTAAGGATTCTTTTTTTTTCTGACTTAATTCCCATTGACCATCGTTTGTGCTGCAAAGATGAAGCTATGCACTTCATCTTATCTTTCACACAAACTAAGAGTGTCGTGTGTCGTATTGAATTTCAAAGCATGTGCACTTGAAATTGGAAGTCCACCGTCAGGGAGGAGAACCTGCCTTAGCCGCATCTTGCTTCCTCTCCTGTGATGTGATACAGCTAATCTCAGCTGAACTACTTGAGATGCTTGTTACTGCTACAATCTCAATGAATTTAGAGTGGTAATCAATTAACAGTAAATAGGTTTCTTTGTCAATTTGGAAACATCCCAATGAAGGTAAAGAGAGAGTGGAATAAGGTGATAAATAATGTATAGCTGGAGAGAATCCCTAATTCCTCCTGCCCACTTATAGTTCCTAAATTATTTTTTAGGGGAAACACGAGGCCAATAACCAGAAAGCTAGGGCACAAATTAACTCTATTTAAGAATGTTTTAAACTTAGAGCTGTGCCAGTTTTGCTGCTTAAACCTGGATTTTATACAAATGCAGCAGTTGCCAAAGGCCACTTGTCTGTGACCCTCCTGGGGAGCTCGTTGTTACTTATCCCCTGTAATGCTGCTTTTTCTCTTGCTCTCTCCTCCAAGTTACTTTCTGACTTGCTTGCATCTTCTTTTGTACCAGTGAAGAGTATGTGCTAGTGTACACACACTATTGCTGCTTTTATTCTCCTCTGGTAACTGTTTTTCTCATGCCTCACAGGGTCTCATCTTGGATGGGCTTTCCTTTTATTAGAGTCTTGACAGCTTAGAGATTGCTGATTGGAACGTCAAGAACTCTGAGGTGTGGATGCCAGCATGGATGTTCTTTTCCGCTCATTACCTGTCTTCCATTGGCTGTCCTGCCTATGTGTGGGTAGTAAAGGCCTATCTTCCTGTGCTCAGTTCCTAAGACAAGGGTAATGTGTGGTAATGTTTTAGCAGCTCCTTCCTCATCAGTGATATCTGGGGATAGTGAATTCACAATCTAGCTTGCCCATCCTCACTATGCACCAAGGAAATCAGTCTGATGACTAGGAGGTTTGGCTTCCTGGTGTTCTTCTCAAGCCTCTGTCACTGCCCTAAGTCTGGAGGCTGCCATAACTGTAGACCAGCACTCTGGGTTCCTTTTTTAGATCCAACCAGCTCCTTAACCTGGTTTGGATGCCTCTTTTGAGCTTTTTTGTTTTACATTGTTCCAAATGGACTTCACATTGAGAACTGCTCCCACCTTGAACTTCCTTTTCCTTTGACTTGGACCCTTATGGATTGATTCTGGCCCAAGTTGAGAAATGAGAGCTCCCTGGCCCCACTGAACTTGATAATCTTGTATACCAGGAGGGGCAGCTTTTCTGTTTTCAAAGGTCAACTCATTCTATGCGAGTTTTAGTTAGCTGAGAGCTTTTAGGATTTAGAAATTGGACTAGATCTCAATCAGTACCACCTCTATAAAGAGGTGGATTTATGTGAAGTTAAAGAGTCTTCATTTGCACGTGCCCCTTCTGATATCCTCACAGGGGCTCCGGCAATGTGTTTACATAGACATGATTTTGTAAATTTGCAAAAGTAAGATATTTTAATTGCAACCATTGAAAACCACTATGTTTTTTTACTCCAATTTCCACTCTGTCATATTTCTACTCATGTCTGGTGGCGTTAGTGGACCAGGGCATTTGTTCGATATGGCTAAGGAGAATGTTAGTGAGACATATTTTGTTTGAATATGTTAGAATGGAGTTATTGTGTTTAACAATCACTTCTATAAGGAAGCCATGGCTAGTGGGGCAACCTTGAAGGCTCAAAGCTCAGATCTCCCTTCAAGAGAACATGCTGGCATGCTTCCTCCAGGTGCCTCACCTTAAGATCCATCACAACATAATGCTAAGGCCGTGCTCTCCCTGGGCTGCTCTCAGCCAGCGACCGAGCTTGGCAAGAGTTCAGAGAAGGACCGTGCCTACCCGATGCAGAATGGGCAACCTTTGCCATGCAGCTGAGAATTTCTCAGAGTTGCACTGCAGTCTGAGGTTTCTCCCAATTATCTTTCCTTTCACAGGTATCAGATCTTCGTTATGTTTGAAAGGTTCTCCATACTTCTGTTCCCCCTCTTCTTTATTTTCCACAGATAGTCCCCTCTTACGTATCTAATTCCATTTTGGTGTTTGCCTCTCAGAGGACACGAACTGACAAGTTAAAGGTTTCACAAGTTAGCTTGTGTCAGACCTTTGTTTAAACTGAAGTTTGGCTGACAATGATGCTAATGATTTGCACACTATATTGCCTTTCTTCTGCCTAGTGGTTCATCAACCAACCTTTGATTCATTAACTCAAATTTGATCAACTATACCTCAGTCACTTGTCAGCATCTGACAATATTTCCCACCTCCCCTCCTGACTCAGAGCATTTTTCTAATGTTTTCATTCACTGTTGCCTGACCTATATAAAGTGGGGCCTTGACTTACGAGTGTCCCGACTAACGAGTTTTTCGAGATATGAGCGGTCTCTCGGCCAATTTTTTGCTTTGAGTTGCGAGCTAAAATTTGGGTTACGAGCCAGCTTCAGATACCCCACGGCTAGTTGGCGAACGTCACAGTGAATGCCACAACATCAGCCCAGCATCACGTGTCTCACTCGTTCACAATTGATTTGACATACGAGTAATTTGAGTTAGGAGCTCCGTCATGGAACGAATTAAACTCACAAGTCAAGGCCCCACTGTATTTTACTCTACCCAAACAAACTCTATGTCATTTCTGGAACAGACCTTTGCTTATGCTCTTTCTCTTGTCTGAAATACCTCCACCCAACTAGACCTGTGCATATTTATTATTAATTTCTTGCTGGTGTGACATGAAAATCTGACATTGACAATAGTAACAAACTCATAATATGGCATTACAATAAGGATGTTTGTGACAAACTGGTAAACAAGTGTCATCAATTCAAACAGTAATTGCAATTAATCATTATTCCAGAAAACTTGAAATGTACTATAATTTTATAGGCTCTTTATAAAAGAAATTTCATATTTTCTCAAATATGACAACAACTCTAAAATTTTACATATTACCAATAAGTTATGAAACTTATAGAAACATTTTTAAAATAGTAAAAAAATAATTTTTGAACAACCATACTAGAGAAAAAGACAATTATTTATCTGCTGTTGATTGAATTGTGTTTCCCCTCAAATTCATATGTTGTATCCCTAACCCTCAATGTGACTGTAGTTCGAGTTAGGGCCTACAAGAAGGTAATTAGAATAAAACGAGGTTATAAGAATGGGTTGAGCACTTCCCATTAAAATACCAACGGCATATTTCACAGACCTAGAACGAACTCTCCAAAAATTCATCTGGAATAAAAAATGACCCCAAATAGCTGCAGCGATCCTGAGAAAGAACAAAGTAGGTGGGATCTCAATACCAGATATCAAGCGGTATTACAAAGCCATTGTTCTCAAAACTGCCTGGTACTGGCACAAGAACAGACATATAGATCAATGGAATAGAATAGAGAGCCCAGAAATCAGCCCCAACCAATACGCTCAATTAATATTTGACAAAGGAGGCAAGAACATACAATGGAGTCAAGATAGTCTCTTCAATAAATGGTGTTGAGAAAATTGGACAGATACGTGCAAGAAAATGAAACTAGACCACCAACTTACACCATACACAAAAATAAACTCAAAATGGATAAAGGACTTAAATATAAGACGGGAAACCATAAAAATACTAGAAGAATCCAAAGGCAACAAAATCTCAGACATATGCCGAAGCAATTTCTTCACCGATACTGATCCTAGGGCATTGGAAACTAAAGAGAAAATAAACAAATGGGACTATATCAAAATAAAAAGTTTCTGCACAGCAAAAGAAACCATCAACAAAACAACAAGAAAGCCCACTACATGGGAAAACATATTTGCCAACATTATATCTGATAAGGGCCTAATCTCCAACATTTATAGGGAACTCATACAACTTAACAAAAGGAAGATAAACAATCCAATCAAAAAAGGGGCAAAGGACCTAAATAGACACCTTTCGAAAGAGGACATTCAGAAAGCCAAGAGACATATGAAAACATGCTCAAAGTCGCTAATCATCCGAGAGATGCAAATCAAAACAACAATGAGGTACCATCTTACACCTGTCAGACTGGCTATCATCAACAAATCAACAAACGACAAGTGCTGGAGAAGATATGGAGAAAAAGGAACACTTGTGCACTGCTGGTGGGAATGCAGACTGGTGCAGCCACTATGGAAGACAGTATGGAGTTTCCTCAAAAAACTGGAAATGGAACTCCCATTTGACCCTGTGATCCCACTTCTAGGAATATATCCCAAGAAACCAGAAACACCAATCAGAAAGGTTATATGCACCCCTATGTTCATAGCAGCACAATTCACCATAGCTAAGATATGGAAACAGCCTAAGTGCCCATCAGTAGATGAATGGATTAGAAAACTGTGGTACATCTACATGATGGAATACTATGCTGCTGTAAAAAAGAAGGAACTCTTACCATTTGCAACAGCATGGATGGAACTGGAGAGCATTATGCTAAGTGAAATAAGCCAGTCGATGAAGGAAAAATACCACATGATCTCACTCATTCATGGATAATAGAGTCCATTATAAACTTTTGAACAATAATAGATACAGATGCAGAGTTGCCTCGAACAGACTGTTAAACTATAGCAGGAAGGCCGGGGAGGGTGGGGGGGCAAGCGGGGGCGGGGGTAAGAGATCAACCAAAGGACTTGTATGCATGCATATAAGCATAACCAATGGACATAAGACACTGGGGGGTAGGGGAGGCCAGGGGATTATCAAGGGCAGGGGAAAAAAAAGGAGACATATGTAATACTCTTTGTAATAATTTAAGCAATAAAAAAAAAAAGAATGGGTTGACAGGTTAGTGTTCTCATAAGAGATGCTAGAGAGCTTGCTCCTTCATCCCCACGCCCTTGCAACATGAAGACACAGACACAGAACAGAATCTTTTCCAAACCTTGATCTTGGGCTTTCCAGCCTCCAGAATTGTGAGAAAATAACTTTCTCTTGTCTAAGCTAATGGGTCTATAGCATTTTGTTATGGCAGCCTGAGCAGACTAAGACACTACTTTCTATTCTTTCTACAGACAGTGGTTCTCAACTGGGTCTGATTCTCTCCTTCAAGGGAATATTTGACAATGTCTGGAGACATTTTTGATGGTCATAACTGGGGGGATGCAAGGGGCATCTGGTGAATAGAGCTCAGAGAGGCCATGGAAATTCTTAGAATGCATAGGACAGCCAGTTCCCTCCTACTTCCCCCCAAAATTACACCTCTCAAAATGTCAAAAGCGCCAACACTGCTAAACCTGAGAAACCCTGTAATAGAAAATGATATAAAATCTGTGATCAAAGAGCATATAGCCAATTATAAGGGAAATATTATAGGGATATGTTAAGCAAATAATTAATAAATATATTATTTTATATTTTCTGGGTTTCTGAGTTTGCTTGTGATATTTTTAAGAGTTGTAATTTATATTTTTCTATCCTAAATAAAATTTTATTTTTATACCAAATTTGATATTCTTTTTTTAAGACACCCCTCAAAATATCACGATGTTCAGTTCCCAAATCCTGAATTTATCATTTAGAATTATGATTAAACACATATACAACACTAGTAAATTTTGATTCCAGTGTGATTCTGGATCTCAGCATTATAATTTTATTTTTTGGTATAGTCTGACAATTTAAAAATGCTTAGTAAAGTTTAATTAAATAGAACATTTTAATAAATGGAATAAAATGCTCTTATTATTATACATGTAGGCAAGAGAGTTGGCCTTTCTCACTAAATCCTTTTTGACCTTTGTGGAAGATTTTCTTAAGCTGTTAAAATATAGAGCATTCACATAATGTATCCTGGCGTCTCTTCTTTAGTGATGTATAGTCACATGGGAGTCATCAATAACTTACCCACATTTTTCACCCCACTCTCATAGAACTAATTACCAAGTCATGCTAATTTCAAAATTTCTCAAATATTTTTCATCCTGCCATGACATTAATTAGGGCCTCCATGAGACAGCTGAACAGCTTCCTATTTTGATTGCCCACACTCCTACTTCATAGTTCACACAGCTAGCAAATGATCTGTCTCCAGCAAGTCCTCTATCCATCTGACCATGCCAGTGCATGTCAAAGCCATTCAATCAGTTTTCATTTCCATTTCCACGTTTAAGTGTTAGAACTTGTTCTTTAGAAGAGGCCTCATGTATAACATGGCTACAACTGAATCAGGGAAGAGGCCAGAGCCTCTACTCCTTAGACCGTCCAGTATCCCTTGACCTCCCCTGTGATCCCAGTCATGATATACAGGTATGACTAGACTGACTGAAATAATTTATCCATCAAACAAGGACATACCTGAGAGTAAATGGTGAAATGATTACTAATTATGCTGGGTTAATAAGTAAAAAGTGAGGCTATTCCAGGCATATTGGAATATGTAGGCACTTCATTGTTTCTTTTTTAAAAATCCTCACTTGAGGATATGTTTTTTATTGATTTGAGAGTGTGTGTGTGTGTGTGTGTGAGAGAGAGAGAGAGAGAGAGAGAGAAACATCGACGTGAGAGAGAAATATCCATCTATTGCTTCCCATATGCGCTCTGACTGGGGATCCAATCCACAACACGGGCATGTGCCCTGACAAGGAATCAAACTCACAGTCTTACTGTGCATGGGATGATGCTCCAACCCACTAAGCCACACTGGGCAGGGCTCCAGTGTTTCTTGAAGTGTAATTTGTAGACTCCAGCTCCAAATCAACCCTATCAACCTGGCTTGCAGATTTCCTGGCCACACACACTACATCTAGAGCATCACAACCTTGGGAACATGGGAGGAGAATGGGGTAGCTCTAGGAAGCAGCTACCACTGTTCTACAGGACTTTGAACTGATTCCCTAATCCTTTCCGTCTTTGCTCCTGACCATGTCTGGAGACTGTAAGCTGCTTTCAGTGTTCTCCAAACAACATGTTTACTTTTGAGACTGTGTTTTTATATATACTTTATATATTGCGGACCCTTTCAATTCCTGTGCACCTCAGCTAGAGCTGAGTGCATTTCTCCACGGTGGAACAGAACTCACTGCATTTTAGTGCTGAACTCATTATCTTAGTGGATTAGTGTTCCAGTATTTTAGGTATCCATTTTTCTTTATTATTAAATTAGGAGCTTCATGAGGGTAGGGACCATGTCTCACTGATTTTATAACATACCACATAATATTTAGTGCAGAGTAGTTAGTTGTTCAATAAAGGCTTAATGAATAAATAGCTTGGTAGATGAATGAATGAAGATAATGTTTATTATTGCTCCTAATTCTTTTGGCTCTCTAAATAACTATTCTAGGTTCAATCTCAAACTACCTGACTATTTTTACTGAGTGATTATATTATTATGTTTGGAAAATTAGCTAGATGAGTATGTGAATATTAAAGTTCTTAATATATACTTGAAAATCTATCATATGGCATTTTAGAATTTAAAAAAGCATAGAGACCCCTTAGATTTTTCTGTTTTACAGATGAGACTGAGGCTCAGAGCAATGCATCAGAAGTAGAATCTTGACTCATTTATCAGAAGATAAACTATCCCTGAGATGGCCCAAATATTAGGGCCAGGCACTGAATAGGTAACAGTATTATATCAGAATGTTATAGGTTGGGTTCCTTAGGAAGTGGAATCTGAGATGGAATTTAGCTGGAAGGATGTTTATTTAGGAGAACCTTGGGATAAACACCTGTGCAATGGAAGAAAAGAAAGCAGGATTTGGCTGAGAAAGAGGCTGAGCTACAATGCAGTCCCAATGGTTACCTTAGCTGATCCCAAAGGAACTCCAGGGCAAGAGCAGTCCTTCAGAGCTCTCCTGAGTTGGGTCCTGTTGGTCAACACTTTATACTCCTGCATTAAATGTGGGCCAACTCAGAAAAGGTGTGACATTGGTAAGGCAGTTCTCTGCCAGAGATAATCCCTAACTGGCTGAGAACTGAAGGCTGTCAGTTGATAGAACTCCTAGCATCTTGGTAAAATGTTCTTCCTTGAAGGGAGAATTTAGGCAGCAAACCACAGTATTACCACATAAGCTTTTATAAGGATAGATTTTTATATGAATACTAGAGGCCCGGTGCACAGATTCATGCACCGGTGGGGTCCCTCGGCCTGGCCTGCAGGGATCAGGCCAAAACCATTCTCTGACATACCCTGAGGGGTCCCGGATTATGAGAGGGCAATTTTCGGGTGACACAACCCAGAATCAGGCTCCCCCGCCTCTCTGGTTCCAGGTGTGTCACCCGAGAACCGCAGCTGCCAAGTCAGCACAGCTCGGCAGTTCCTGTAATGAGCGTCTGCCCCCTGGTAGCCAGTGTGCATCATAGGTACTGGTTGGGGCATCTTGCCCCTGCTGGTCATTGTGCATCATAGCTACCAGTTGGGTGGCCTAACAGTTGGATGGCCACTTAGCCTTTTCCTATATAATAAAAGGCAAATCGACCAAAGGGCACAATGACTGGTCACTATGACATGCACTGACCACCAGGGGGCAAACGCTCAATGCAGGAGCTGCCCCCTGGTGGTCAGTGCACTCCCACAGAGGGAGCGCCGCTCAGCCAGAAGCTGGGCTCACAGCTGATGAGCACAGGAGTGGTGGCGGGAGCCTCTCCCACCTCCATGGCAGTAAGACATCCCCTAAGGGCTCCCGGACTGTGAGAGGGCTCAGGCCAGGATGAGGGACCTCCACCCCCGAGTGCACAAATTTCATGTACCAGGCCTCTAGTATATATATATATAGATGGATGAGGATTTTGGTTTGAATCAAGTAACTTCAGCTGATGGAGGTGAAAGAATGTTTCTGCAAATGTCTTTTGGGTCTCAGTTTAAATGCAGCTATATATAGTGATATAATATAGCAAATTTGTATCAGAGTCCTCTAAAATTCTTGTTGTGATCTTTTGCAGACTTCTTGGATCTGGAAACATTTTTGGGGTGGGAGGAGTTTTTCTTACTGTTTGGGATATATATAGAATTTTCTAAAATTTCTTTTATTATGTATAGAGGTAACTTTTGATAACTTTCATTCTTTTCAATTATATGATGTCTCAACAGATTTTTAAATATAAAATAAGCTTTTAATTCATTACAAATCAAATTCTTGAAATAATGGTGAATAATTTTTGAAGTATAATGCTATGCTAGATTTCATAAGACTTAAAATTTTCATATGCGTATGTCCATGAGAAGTTGGCTTGAATTCCTATTTTGCCTATTTTTATATTTAGGTATTAAGATTATGCAAAATATTTAAAAATAAATTGGGAAACTAATCATGTATTTTTATTTTCCAAAAGGGTTTATATAGTATAAAATCTTGTTGTTTTAATTTGGCACAATTTTGCTGAGTGATTCATTAATTAACTTCTACTTTTTTTTTTTCATGATTTCTACCCCACAGAGTCAATTTTTAATCATATCTATTAGAGAAAAAAAGTGTTTCACTGATATTTTCAGAACGTTAGCATAAGTTTTAATACATGATATTATTTTTAATTATGTCTGTATTGCACTGTATAAAATTTCTCATTCTAAATCTGTGTGTTAGAATGTTTTTTGAGACATTATTTTTGGGTGATTTAGTTTTAAAGAACTATTTCTTAGATTAATTAATTCTACTTTTTAACCTTTCCCCTAAATTGCTTACTTCTGCATTTAAAAAAGAATTTGTTTCTTCTGCTTTTCATAAAATTCATTTGCTGTGCTTCCTTTCCAATTTTTGGAATTAAAGATTTGGTTAATATTTTTCTTTTTTTGTTTGTTTGTTAGTTTTTTGATAGCTAAACATTTTACATTGAGAACAATAGTGTTTTGAGTAACTTTGGCCACTTCCCAGGTGGTTGGTATGCAATTTTATCTCTGATAATACTTTATTTTTTATATAATTGTTATTTTTAATATATGCAATTTATGAAGATAACCAATTTTTCAAACAGTTAAAATTTTTGTTTAACATTTTAATATTAATTTGTAGGTTTTTAAATTTTTTTGTATTGGTTTCAAAGAATAGAATTTCTGGAGTTTTTGATTAAGTTTATACTTTTTGAAAATGGGCTGATATAAGAACTATGTTTTCAAAAGTTCTATGGATACTTGAGAAAAAAAGTGAATGTATTCTGTTTTCTATATGTAGTTCAATATAAATATGTCAACTAAATATTAATATTTAGAATTTTTATATCATTTTAATCTTATTTACTTATTAAAATACATTAATATTGCATTAAAATCTCCACCTCTTGCTGTGTTTCTGTTACTTTTCTCATTGTATTTTGATCAGTTTTTGCATCTTGTATTTAAAGTGTAATTATTTATGACTCCAGTATCATTATTAAAATTTAAGCTTCACACAGAAAGATTCTGCATTTTTAAATTTTTGTTGAAGTCTTCTTTTCTGTTATTAAAATAATCTGGCTTTTTCTTTTCCTTGGATTTAACTGCTGCATTTTCTAAATATTACTTTTAATATTTCTTTGTTATATTGTCTTAGGGAGGTCTATTATTGCCAAGTTTTGTTTTTTTTTTTGAAGATAGGTCTAAGAGTTATCTATAACAGAAGTCTTTATAATGATAAATGTTATGTTAGATTTTGTCATTATGTATGGAGATTTCTGTATTTTGTATTTTGTTGTTTGTATGTTTTGCTTCTTTTACAATTTTCTTTGCTCTTTTTGTCATGTGATGTGTTCATTTAAACTTGTTTTTGCTTAATGATTTGGGAGAAGAATATCCTGAAAGCAGTATTTTAGAAGTTAGTTTTAAAATAAATTTAAAAATGGCCATTTGAACATACATTTTGCTGATTATCACTGTCATTAATGAACCATAAACCATTGCCACCTTCCTGCTATACCAAGTGCCTGCTTTATTTACTACTTCTCTTTCATGGTGGTTTTCATGTGCTATGGGATTTCTGAATGAATGGCTATCATTAAATTAATGTATGTTAACCTTATGTAGTTATTCTTTCTAAATTACTTTTCATATTTCCTTTTGTTTTTACAATTATTATAACACTAGAGGCCTGGTGCACGAATTCGTGCATAGTGGGGTTCCTCAGTCTGGCCTGAGGGATTGGGCCAAAAACTGCTTTCTGACATCCCCTGAGGGGTCCTGGATTGTGAGAGGATGCAGGCCAGGCCAAGGGACCCCACTGGTGCACTATTGGGGCCGGGGAGGGGTGTGGGAGGTTGGCCAGCTGGGGAGGGACTGCAGGAGGGATCCAGGGCATGTCTGACCTGTCTTGCTCAGTCCTGATCGGCCAGACCCCAGCAGGAAGCTAACCACCAGTAGGAGTGTCTGCCCCTGGTGGTCAGTTCACATCTTGCAATTGGTTGACCGGTCAACTGTCTGCCCTGTGGTGGTCAGTGCATGTCATAGCAAGCAGTTGAGCATCCTTAGCATATCATTAGCATATTATGGTTTGATTGGCTGAATGGATGACTTGACAACTGGACACTTAGCATATTAGGCTTTTATTACCATATACTAGAGGCCCGGTGCACAAAAATTTGTGCACTGGTAGGGGAGGGGGAGTGGGGAGGTGTCCCTCAGCCCCACTTGTGCCCTCTCACAGTCTGGGACCCCTCGGGAGATAACCACCTGCTGGCTTAGGGCCTCTCCCTGGGTGGCAGATGGCAGGCCCAATCCCTTGGTGCCTGCCCCGCCTCCCTGGGTCATGCACATGGCAGGGCTGCTCCGGGGTTTGGGGCGCTACCCCGGGTCAGGTCGTACACGGGACGCCCGGGCGGGCCGGCAGATAGCTGTTGCGCCGCCCTGCCCTGCCCTCAGTATGCAAATTAGCTGCCATATTTGTTGGCAGTTAATTTGCATATCATGCTGATTAGCCAATGGGAGATGTAGCGAAGGTACGGTCACTTACCATGTTTGTCTATTATTAGATAGGATAGGATTAAAGCGAGTTCAGTGCCTCCTTTAATGCCACAGGCTCACTTCTTGGCTCTCTTTTTGATTCATATTTTGAATGGTTAATATTTGCAGGAAGAACTCTAGGAGATATCCTTGGTGAGCTTGTGCATTACTCAGAATAATCTTCTCTTGTACTATTGCTTGAATGATACCTTAGTAAAGCACAGGGTTTGGTGGCAATCCTTTTCTTTTTTCAAAGTATTTTAAAGTAGTTCTGGTGTATTTTAACATGGCTTTTAATCCTGTAGAGAAGGCCAGCTTCGGAGGTTTTCTTCTGAGAGAGGTGAGTCCTGTGTGTCCTGACCTTAGCCTCAGGGATGCACAATTTGCTCTTATTTGTTTTTCCTTGAAATTCACAACTTCACCAGAATGTGATAAAAAAAAAAAAAAGTCAGTCCTTTTGCTCTAAGACCCCAGGTCTTTCTTGAGATGGTACTTTATATAACTTAGGGGAAGACTAGGAATGTTTTACTCTATTGGAAAAGCATAACACTTTACTTCATTAGGAAATCTTTACTCTTTTATATACTTTACTAGAGGCCTAGTGCATGAAATTCATGCACGGGAGGTTGTCCCCTCAGCCCAACCTGCACACTCTCAAATCCAGGACCACTTGGAGGATGTCTGACTGCTGATCCCCAGGATCGGGCCTAAACCGGCAGTTGGACATCCCTCTCACAATCCAGGACCACTGGCTCCTAACTGCTCACCTGCCTGCCTGCCTAATTGCCCCTAAGTGGCCTGCCTGCCAGCCTGATCACCTCTAATCACCTCTGCTTGCTGACCTGATCGCCCCTAACTGCTCCCCTGGCTGGCCTGGTCGCCCCTTACTGCCCCCCTCTGCCAGCCTGGTTGCCCCTCACTGCCCCTCCTCCCAGCCTGGTTGCTGCCAACTGTGTCCCCTGCCAGCCTGGTTGCCCCTCTCTGCCCTCCTCTGCCAGCCTGGTCACCCCTCACTGCCCCCGCCCCCCCTCTCCCCCCACCAGCCTGGTTGCATCACACAGCTGCTGCTCAGTCGTTTGGGCATCCCTCACTAATCCCCTGCCGGCCTTGTTGCCCCACTCAGCCTGTTCGGTTGTCTGTTCGGTTGTTTCGGATGTGAAGGCCCCTAGCTCTTTATATACATAGATTATTTATTCTGTCATAATTGTTGTGTGTGTTTTTAAGGAAATCAATTATCCATTTCTTATATCTTTATTTTCTGTCCTCCATTCTACTTATATATTATTTCTATTCTTATCTTTCTGTTGTAGATGGCCATCAAGTGGACATGACCATCAGTTAACCAGAGAGCTAGATATGGGCCATGGAGGCTTCTGACCCCTCTCTCTTCCCACAGTGGGAGCCATTCTCAAGGAGGCAGCCTTGAGAGAGATGGTGTTGAGACCATCTGGACTGAATGTGTGACCTCACTCAGGTAAGGCCTCTACACATTTGTTAGACTCTGGTATGCTGGTGCAGTGATCTACTCATCCCGTGGTCACCCCAAACAAGCCTCATAAGTTCCCTTATTTATTAAAACTGCCTCCTACCGGTCCGGAATGGCCTGATTCTTCTTTTTTCATTCTTTTTTTGTTTTCTGGATATGGGACCAGTTTGTGAATCAGCACAGTCTGCATTCTTGAAGTGCTTCTTAACTTTGTTGCCCATTGGACTGATTTAATTTTCTATAATATTGCTTCTGATTTCTTGCTCCTCTTTTTATCCTGAGATTGCCTTGCTCCTAATAAAGACATATTAAATGAGTAATTTAATTGTATTGCAATTTTATATTATTACAGTCTTTTCTTTGTTTTAAAAACCTGCCTTCCTGATCCAGTCAGTTCCATTTCTATCTAAATGTTAACATTATCTTATTTCATAGAGTCCATGTTTTCTTCAATTTCCCTGGGAATAAAAATCAGATTCCTGTTAAAATGAATCTATTATTTTACTATTTCCTATAGTAGATCTCTTTTCAAAAGTATGCTTTTCTTTTATATTTTTAGTAGTTACATCCTTTCCCCTTTTAAAAGTGCAGACTATTTGCATAAGTACCATGCTTGCTTTAGTTTAGTTTTGTTACTTTCTTTTCCTGAATGAGCAGAGTGTGACCCACTATGATATTTGCCTGCAGACAGTGTTGGTGCTTTCTCCTGAGTTAACCTCGCTGTCCATTAGGCAGCTGTTGGAGCTATCTCAGATTTTAAACCAGAGGCAAGTGTTATTGGCGTTTAGAGTCACTAAAATTCCGAGTGTTCAGATGTCCTTGCTATGATATGGTTCAGCTGGTTTTGGAGGGATACATTTCCTGATGCAACTGCATTATATTACTGTGAGTTGGGGCTAGATTCCCGGGTAATTGAAGCTATCTTTAGTTCTTCCTTTGCCAAAGAGAGTGAATAAATAATCAACAACCTTCTCACTACTCACAGATCTTTAAACTTAGACCTTCTCTGCATCTGCATTAATGTTCCTGAGGCCAAACATTACATTTTTATGAACTTTTTCCGGCCACATTTTTTTGTATTTCTGTGACTTATCTCATAGTGGATAGAAAGAGTGGTACTATTTTCACATGGGCATTGATCATAGGAACATATGCAGATGTTGGCAACGTGACTCTGGGTACACCAGAAAGCACGCAGCAAACACTGGAGTCTTCCCTTATTGGTCAGGGATATCTCCAGTGAGGCAGAGACAAAGGTCAAGTACTAGTAGGGTTGCTACTGGCCTTAGCATGAGACTGAAGATGCTGATCCCTTAGTTTCTAATTCATGGGAGCCCTGGGAGATCCCGGGGGGTCTGAGACACTTGAAGGACTAGAGCAAGTGGCAGTTAACCTACCAGTTGATAATTATTTCAATATTTTATCAACTCCTATGGCCACACCAGTATAGGCATCTAAGTACCTCCTGCCCCCAACCTAGAATTTTTTTCCTCAGAAAAAATGCCTTGTTTAAGTTATAGTTGCTGTTCAAGCCATTAATTATTATTATTATTATTATTATTATTACTAGTTCCTAACGGGAATAAAACTTTGTACCACCTTTTGGATTTTCAAGAGTATTTCATTGTGGAATGTGATGAAGGAGATAAGTCATGAAGTGTTATAACTAATCTATTTCACGAAGGAAGAAATAGAAATTCAAGAACTTTGTCTAAATAAACACGGCTTACAACTAGGACCCTTATGTCATCTATTCTCCTGCCTCCTGCCACACTGAAATCGTATATCATATACTTCCTTGTATGCAGCTGATCCTATGAGAAATATAACTATTGCCCAAGAAACTTTAGTTAGGAGCTATAACCTCAACTTTGTTCATTAGTTGTCTGATCTTGCATGACTCACTTAACCTCTCTAAATTTGCTTTTGTTCACCTGTAAAATATGCTATCCAGAAGACATACTGGGATATATAATATCCAAAATGATAGAAGACTCACATAGAGTGATGAGCAAGATGGAAGAAGTTGAGGAGATGTCATTTCCTCATTGAATAGGTTGATTTTTTAAAAAGTCAACTCTGTGGAAGAGTCAACAAAGTCAACTAACCATGCTTAGATTCAACCAGTTATAGCATTTTGACATTCACATTTAGAAATAATTATTTTATCTTGCTATGAGAACACGAATCTAAGGTTTGAAATTTGGCTTGCCAAGTTTCTTTTTCAGAGGACACACTCATTCAAGAAATTTACATTAAAGTTTAGATATTTCATTTGTAAAAATATTAACTCATAACTTAGAGAACATGGCTTCATATTCAGAGATCTAATTTATAAAGCACTATTTGGCCACCTGCCTTTAGCTGTTTGCTAAATAGAATGATACTGTCCCCAATAACAGTTCTTGGAAATACATATCTCCATCCTAGTTTATTATTTAATATGCAGGCACTTTTACTGTTTAAATTGCCTCATGGTACTTTTGAAGAAAATCTTACCTGAAACTTAAGCAAAACACTAAACCGTTGCCCTCCATTTTTTAAAAATCAAATGCCCCTACCCCGTCTCTTCTTCCTTCCCCTCTACTCCACAAGGACCTTTATCTGGCAATAGAAAGAAAAATACAGCTTTTGAAAGTGTTGGAAAAGGATTCAATTCCCTACATCGGAGCTCCACTTCCCCTGGGGCCTCATTATTTCTTTGAGGTTCTTGCCCTGCAGATCAGGCGTGTCCTTCTGGCCCTCCTTCCTGCTTTTCCAGCCCTCTGCTTGCCCATCACATTCATCAAATAGGTGCTATGCACTGTTTTATCAGCACTGGCCGATTTCCCAAGAATGCAATTGTATTGCTAATGTTCAAAACAACATGTTAAAATGTTTGAGATTTTTTAACATACAAATAAAACACTATGAAGGCAAGAGGAGTTTGGAGTTTAAATTTTTTCTTAAGACAAAAAGATCAAGGGGATAGGATACATGGGTTTGGAAAAGTTCGATTTTTCTGTGAAGTGCAAAACAAACAAGGCAGGGAAAATAAGCAGGGGGCTGGGGGGTTCCTGACAAATGTTGCCCTCAGCCTGAAACCAAAGAACACACTTAAAAATCCTGTCGGCTCAGGTGAGAACTTGACAGGTGGCAGGCACCCTGAAGGCAGCTTGGACTTGTTCAATCTGCCCTACCCTGTGGCTCCTGATGTTCCCGCGTCTTTCTCCAGCAGCCAGACAGCTCAGGTGGTGTCTGGACATACCATGGGGCTGCTGTCCACTGTTTCTAGGACATTGGTACCTGGAGGCAATCAGGAGGTTTGTTCTCAGTGGAGGACATTTTTCCCTTCTTGTCACTGGTAGTGCAGAACCGTTTCTGCTCATCATTCTTTTTTAATCTGGCCCAGTGATGAAAAAGACCTACTGGGGCCCGCCTGGCAGGTGAAGCATCCAGATGCTAAGCTCCAGGATTAATTTTGCAAGGACTGGCATCTGGGAGTCAACTCCTTTTCCCTGGCTTGGCTGTCAGATTGGGTTAACCCCTTGCAGTCCAAAGGGTTCATTTGATGTGTCAAATTAGCAGGCCAATTCTCTTGTTAGGAAGAGCCACACTGAGGCTTTTTAAATGCGGGAATCTGTATTTAAACACCAGAGCCTTGAGGTTTATCAGAGCTTTTGTCCTGTGAGGGACAAAGAACAACAATCCCTGGAGATGATAAGGAGAGTGAGTCCCTTGCATGCTTTTCTAAGCGACACTTGCAGACTGTGGGACTGTATTTCGAACAAAGGAGGCTGTTGTCAGTGCCCATCAAAGGAAAGGAAAGGCAGACCTAGGAAAAATGCTCTGCTAAGTGGGAATGATAGTGGATCAAAATATGACTTCATAAGGCAATCAGATGCCCTCCTGACTCCTCCAACACACACACACACACACACACACACACACACACACACACACACCCATCCCATACTCACCACTCACCCTCTTTTCATTTGAATTTTGCTTTTGTTTGGTGAAATTGACTTTCTTGTCCCCAAAAGTCAAGAAGAAAATTTACAACTCGACTCTGCCTTTATGAAATCTTGCCTCTACCTATGTTTTTTGTTGTTGTTGTTGGAAAGTTTACGACGGAGTGTCTGCAAGCAACAGTACTTTTGAAAGGGGCTCTAAATATTAAACTCATTTCAAGTGTGACTTGAGACTCAGGCAGACTGCAGGAGTGGTGACAATTTATTGCTCTTCAGATGCCCTAAAGCAGAGTAAATATAGATTTAGCAGTGATAATCTGAGAACAACAGATCAATTTGATTTTAAGTAAATCCTTCCCCCTAAAAGCCAGAATTTGATTAATCCATGGAAGCTTGCTGGAGTCACTGGGAACTAATTGAAACATAGATTAGTTTCTGTTCTCACCACAGTTAAGTGTACCCGGCTGTAGAAAGCCACATTCAGAATTTTTTTCATTGGTGCTGATTGTCAGTTTTTTAGTAATTGCTTACCCCAAGTTTAAGTGTTATGTCTAGTTTCAAAACAGTGGGGAAGCCTGAGATAATTTATGTCTGTACGAAAAACATCCTTATCCAACAATCTCGTAATAGAATTCTGAGGCTATGTATCCAGCTTTGGGCCAGCTGTGTGCATAGATGGCTGTTTGGAACTGCTCTCAAGAACCCAGTAACCCATATCCAATTTATTCTGCTGTGTCCTAAGGATAGAAAAGACCTACAAATTCCAGAGAGATGGGGCAATACTTTAGTGTCATGAAAATCTTACTAGCACTTTGAATTTGCAGTCTGCTTTTTGCTCAGAGTCTCTTAGAGATCTTTTAAAACATCTATGTTTCACAGATATTGTTGGCTCAGTTTTATAGGCAGAAAGACAGGAAAAACAGAAGGTAGGTACATATCCAGCAGTACTAGGAAAGCCAATGTCCAGGTGGCCTAGAAGTACCTATCCATGGGGTCAACTATTGAGCCAACAGGAACTCAAGTTTGTACAGACGTTATAAAAGTGAGGTAATAGTAACCTCTTACATTTTACAGTTTACGGAGAATTTCTACATATATTCTTGAATTTAATGCTTGAACAGTTTTGGCATGAGATTTAAAGAATATATTTTTTTATTGACTTTAGAGAGAGAGAGGAAGTGAGAAAAAGAGAGAAACATCGATCGGTTGCCTCCCATACCCACCCCTACGGAGGATGGAACACTCAACCCAGGTTAGAATGAGATTTGATTCCAATTTTCAGGTGAAGACACTGAATAGGAAGTGACCACATGTCAACTAGTAAACTGGCGTATATAGTGTACCTTAGTCTGTGGTCAAGGTCTTTTGAATCATTGCCCAGTATTTATTCCACCAGTTTGGCCCATCTGTAAAACTGATGTGGAAAATTGAAAGGTTGCATTTGTCTCCTTTTGGAAAGTGGCTGCTGATTACAAGGACTTTTTTAGCCAGGAAACTTATGAAAAAATATTTAAACATTGAGACTTGAGCTACATTAAGTTCATGGGCTCACTCAGTTAATTTATTGTTTTTCCCAGGAAATGGCCATTATTCCATTTATTTTAAGTAATAATGATGGCAATGATATTAACTCCACTAAGTCAAAGGTTTGAAGAATGTCTATAAATGGCAAAGATCTCATATTTGGGCCTAATTTTTATTCTTTTATAGGGCTATTCTTGAGAGTTAAGTGGTATTTTCTGAAAGTACCAATCTGAAAAAAAAGAAATGATTTATGCACAATTGCATATAAATGATATATGTCCTATATCCCTGTGTATGCTGGAAGGTCTATTGCCTTTAATATTACTTAATAAAATTAAATGTGATTTTCTTAAAGGTCTTACTTTGTTTTGTGAAATAAATAATAGGTCCAGGTGGCTTTTGTGCTGCTATACATTCCATCTTGAATCTTCTCTGAATCATGATGTTACCCACTTTTTTAGGTGAGATATGGGATAAAGGATTAGCATTTCTTTGAATCATTCATCCCAGAATTTCTCAAGTGGGAAAAGTTTAACATGTTTTAAAGACAAATTTAATTTCCCTATTTGTTTTCATTTTAAAACTGAATACAGAGTCCTATGGGGGAATTGCTTAAGAATTGAAAATGTCCTCATCCATAGGTGCACGATTTTTGTCCAGTGAATAAAGTATTATGAAGTGTATTATTTCTTTTGTTGTAGAACTGTACTTTGACTACTACTAGGAAGGGAGTGTCAGGGAAAATGTTGACTAGTAATTTTTCCCAGTGAATTATGAGACATAATCAGGACTTATCAGTTTGCTGCTCCATCAAATTGAGTGAACTAACAATTTTCACCACTATTAATCCCTGATTGGAGTTCGGTGCTTTGGATTAAAGCTCTGACCCATATAGAAAAACAAAATATAGAAAGGTAGTCTACTTAGAGGAAGATTCTGACTCAAGATATTGACAAGGCTGAGCCTTCATAGGCCAACAATTCAGAAAGAGGTCTAGACCCTGAATTAATTTCCCATGACCCAGTATGCCTTGACATCCCTACTTCACTAAGATTTGTTAGAAGAACTAGTTGGGTTAAATTATGCTGCCTATGTGAGTGGGAGAAACAGGAGTAGATAAAACATAACCTGCCTCTTTTCCTCCTGCCAAGTCTCAGAGGGCATTGATGATGCACATCAGGAGGTCGAGGAGTCCTGTGATGGAGAGAAGAGCGCTGTCTTGCTAGATCAGGGCAAAAGGAAGAGGTGAGTGGATCTGCTTTGCTTATGTATATATTTTTTTCATTAGAAATAATTTTTTTAATTTTTATTTTCTTTATTGATTAAGGTATTACATATGTGTCCTTCTCCCCACCTTACCCCCATCCCCCCACTCATGCAGGTTCTGTGTATATTTCCTACCTGTATTTCAAGTCCCAGCTTAAATGTCTCTGCTCCATGGCCCTTCTTTGATTTCCTTAGTTGTTGTTTCTCATCCTTAAGATCTTACATAACATTTTATCTGTGTTTCTCTGATGCCATTATTTCGGCTTCCACTTTTTTATGATTATGCATTAAATTTTCTCTTTTCTATTTTTAGACCTGAAGGTAAGTTGTGTCTTATTTATTTTGAAAAACTAACAGCAGTGAATCCTGTACTTTACATATAATACGTTCTCATTATATATTTGTTAAATGATTCAATGGGTTTCTATGATAACTGAATTGTTACTGTTATCTGTTTTTCAAAATTAATTCCATGATCCTCAGGTGAGGATTAAAAAAAAAATGAATTCCATGAGATAAAACCAAAATTTAAAAATAATAATATACCAAATGAGATACAAATATAGACATGATATTTCCCTTTCTAATAAATACATTCTGGTAAAGTTTAACATGTTTTAAAGACAAATTTAATTTCCCTATTTGTTTTCATTTTAAAACTGAATACAGAGTCCTATGAGGGAAATTGCTTAAGAATTGAAAATGTGTGGTTGAATAAAGTATTATGAAGTATAATTATTTCTTTTGTTGCCATATCTTTATATTGCTTTATATTTTTTACTCATATTGTTACTGTTTTGGCAAGGTCTTCTTGCACAAAAGAAGTCTTAATATCATGCATTTGGCAGAAAAGAATAATTTTTTAGTGAAATAATAAAATGAACATTTTAAAATAAATATTGCACTAAAATTTGAATATTATACAGATTAGATTAGATGAGGGAAGATAAATCTGATTTCATAAGAGGAAAACTCATCCTTCATGGTGGCGAGGATGAGGTGAAAGGTAAATTATAAGTGCCTGCTTTCTTTGTTTTATTTCCCATAGCCTGACTTATATTTATAGGCTGTATAATTCAGCTTAGTCTAAGTTACTCTGTGTTTATTAACTACCTTAATATCTCAGTGGCTTACACAAATAACAGCTTACTCATGACATTTGTCCAATATGGTTTAACCATGGCTCTGCTCCACATTCTCTTCACAATTTTGGGGACCAAAATTGACAGAATACCCCCCTATATGGTCATTTTTAAAATTTATTTCATGTGTCAAAGGATAAGACCATCCCTCCATATCTGGAATAAATTCTTAACATTGAATTGGTTTCTTATTTAAGTGAGGAAAAGCTATGTGGATCTGTGAGGAAAAGCAAAGCAAGAGATTTTTTTAGAGCTTTTGGGAAGGACAGAATTTGGGGACTGGACTACTTTCAGCATGGGAGTGTGCTGAACACTGTGGGAGCATGGATACTATTGTGAGAGTGTTGTTGGCCAACTGACATTCAGAGAATGTTTCTTTTACAAATCCACTGCCTACTGGATATCTTTTAGAAAAAAAAGTCTGTCACTGATGGACTGGTGTTCCTGAATGGTTGCGATTATAACTATGCCTATAGAACTGCCATTTTCTGAAGTAGATTTAAAGAATTCTGGTTTATCTGTTTCCATGGCTTTGAATAGTTGTTTTCCTAGGAGTGTGGAAACTTTTATTATTTTCTTCTCCCTTGGAAGTAAGAAAATGGAAGATGCGGAGCTATGTGAAGGCTTGTAGAGTTTCTATTTGGAAGTGATATATGCCACATCCATTCACATTTTATTGGCCAAAGAAACTCACAAGAGACAAACTTACTAATTACAATCTCCAATAAATCCACAGGTAGGGACAGCAAATATTTTGAGCTATAATAGGATTACTATACAGGTAGAAGGTATGATAGAAGGCAAGTGCAGTGCATTTATATCAATTAAAAAAATTATGTTTCTTTGAAAACAGGGCCAAATATTATTACATGAAAAAAATGATTTCTGACATGTTTTAAAAACCATCTTCTTGTATGGGTCTTCATTTGTGGCACTAAAAGGCTGACTGATAGCCAGGAAGCTATGTTTATAACAGTTACAAGTTGTTTTTTAATGTATAATTTCTGCAGTAAATTATAAAAAAAAACATTCTATAGGGATTTATTTCTGACCTCTTCTGACTTGCAAGAAGAAAAACATGACTCAATAAAAATAATTCCATACATAGATGCAACAACAACCCATTGAAACACCACTTTGATAAACTCACTTGTTAAAATTTCTTCACTGGCTTTCCATGGGCTGGAGTGGAGAGTCCAGCTTTCTAGACTGGCATTTTTAGTTTTATTTGTTTTTTAACCTCATATTAAGATGATCTCTGACAATGAGTTTAATAATGGATTGTATTATTATTTTCTAGTTTTAATGAGTCTTAGAAAGAACTTTAACATGCAGTTACTCACTTGATATCATGTAAACCTTTGTGTATAGCTGATATGAAAATCAACCAGCCCATCAGGGCTCTGAAAAGTCCCGTGAACCTACTATAGGTCAAGGGGTGGAAGATGGGATTTGCTTCAGGTCTTGTGTGCTCTATGTTACCACCTGTTAAGCCAGAAAAAAAAAAAACAATGACTCATTTGTTACTGTCCCTCAATACCTTTGGTTTAGGGACTTTTTTGCCTTTAACATGCTATTCCATCTGTTATAGTGGGATTAAAATGGCCCATCAATGGATGAGACAATGCTCTTTGCTGCTTGACTAGATAAGGTTTATTAATACTGAATAGATTTCCTGTACTGTTTAATTGGCCATTTGATTAAGTTTGGACCCTGAGAGTATTGTTGAGAGTATTACAGATGCCCCACATTTTTTAGAGCAGTTTTGTGTTCCCAGAAAAATTGAACAGAATATACAGAAATATCTTTATACTCCCTGCTTTCACACATACATAGCTTCCCCCCTTACTGACATCTCTCACTAGAGGTCTGTTTGCTAAAACTGATGAACCAACATTGACACCCAGAGATCACAATCATACACGTTCACAGCCTTAAGGTTCACTCTTGGTGTCTTACATTCTAAGGGTTTAGACAAATATGTAATGACATATATTCATCATTATAATATCATACAGAATAGTTTTACTGCCATAAAAGTCTTCTGTGCTTTGCCCATTTATCCCTACTCCTCTCTCCCTGGCAACCACTAATCTTTTCCTGTCTCTATGATTTCGCTTTTTCCAGAGTGTCATATTGTAGTAGTTGAAATCATATAGTATGTAGCCTTTTCAGGTTGGCTTCTTTCACTGAGTAATACGCATTTAAGTCTCCTCCATGTCTTTTTCATGTATTGATAGCTCATTTCTTTTTTGTACTGAATAATATTCCATTGTTTGGATGTACAACAGTCTATTTATTCACCCACTGAAGGACATCTTGGTTGCTTTCAAATTTTGGCAATTGTGAACCTAGATATCCAGGCCTAGGTTTTTGTGAGAACATACATTTTTAAATCCTTTTGGTAAATACCAAGGAATACCACTGTCAGATCATATGGTAAAATTATGGTTAGTTTTGTAAGAAACTTACAAACTGTCTTCCAAAATGGGTGTAACTTTTTGCTTTCCCACCAGCAATGAATATTGCTCCACATCCTCACCAGCAGTTGGTGTTTTAAAGGAAAAATTCATATAATTTCCCCAAATTTCAAACCTACCTTAAGCTCATAAGCCCCTACGTTTATATATTAACCTATAGATGCTTTTAATTGTACTGGCATACACTGATAGCAAGTGTATGCATGTATATAATGGTAATAGTGATGATGATGATATCTGAAATTTATTGACCTCTTTTTCTGTGCCTTGAGCTGCATTTTGCACACGTTATCCTATTTAATGCTTGCCACTATAGTACATAGGAGATAAAAACTATATAATCTCTATTTTACACATAAAGTTTGCACAGCAGTAAATGGTAAACCGAGGGTTCAAATACAGGAAGTATAAATCCTGAGCCAACACTTTTAACCACAATGCATCCTGTTTTCATTGCCATAAATATGCATCTTTCTCTGTGTGTGTATGCCTTCACCTGCTGTTATAAGAGAGATGCGAAAATAGGAAGAATGAATCCAACAGAACGAATCCAACTGATCTCTTGGAAAGATCAGTTCTGTACATGTGGTTGCATGAGTATTTCCAGAGTTTGCCTGCAACTCTGCCATATAAACCAGTATTTAGCAAACAGAGTGCCGGGTTTCTTGGGTTTTATCAGTATCCTCTTAATGACAGCTATATTTGTCTGACACAAAGAAACTTCCCCGCACTTTCTGCTCTGGCCTCTTCCCTGAATTAAAGAAACTTCCCCGCACTTTCTGCTCTTGCCTCTTTCCCGAATTATTATGGACTGCTTCTCTCTGGTACACAAATTGTCGGACAACCTAGTCTTTGCACGGCGTGCTGCTAATATACTCCAGACACCACTATGCGAGTTTAAATTAGCCAGTGCCGATAAAATACTCGCTTTCCATGTCAAACCATGTGTGGAAGAACCGTGCTTCACTTCCACTTTACTGGTGGATGTGATGAAACGGCACGGTAAATGTAGTACTTAGCATGAAAAACGCAGTTTTCAGATAAACAGACTATTTCATTCTCTTCCTTTTTTCTTCCCTGAATAGTTTTTCTCAAAAGTGTATGAAATAGGTTCTGCAGTTGCCTTGCTTGGCACTTCTGGGTTGGTTTCTTTTAGGATGAGCCGGCTTTAGACTCCCAAGCAGAACGAAGAAAGGAAGACTGTGAAACCTGCCTCTTGCAACAGCCCAAGGGGATGGAATACAGTGAGCTGCCTGGTAGAGGCGGTCTTTAAGTAAAGGTCCAATAAAATTGTACTGGAAGCTCTGAGATTAGCTTCCAGGCTGGGGGTGGGGAAGGGTGGGGAACTGCCCTTTTGAGAACTGGAGAGAAAAAACTATATTCCCAAGCAAAGGCTTTTTGTTCCTTCGGATTCCTTGTCACATGTCTTCTTAATTCTAAGAAATAGAAAATGCTGGCTTGTTTGTGACTCTTTTCCTCTTCATGAGATTATACAAGGTGTGCACTAGAGTATTTATCATGAGAGAATTTGTAAACATGTGGAAGAAGGTGAAAGGTGGACCCTAAGGCTGCTATAGCAAATTATGACAAACTGGGTGACCTAAAACAACAGAAATTTATTGTCTCACAGTTCTGGAGGTGAGATACCAGTAATCAAGGTGTCAACTGCTCTTTCTGAAGGTCCAAAAGATGACGCTTTCTGGCAGCTTTTGGTGATGGTGGGGAATCCTTGGCGTTCCTAGTCTTGTAGATGCATCACTCCTTTCTCTTCCTTTGTTGTCACATGTCCCTGTGTGTCTCTTTGCAGCAATATTTTCCTCTTCTTGTAAGGATACCAGATTTTGGATTGGTGCCCACCCTTATCCAGTATGACCCCATCTTAACTGGTTACATCTGTAAAGATTGTATATCTAAATAAGGTCACATTTACAGGTCCCAGAGGTTAAGACACCAAACATATTTTTGGAGGACACAACATCACCCACTACAGGGGGAAAGGCTGTATAGTGAGAAGAGCACTAGGTTTACTGCAAAGACATTGCCAAGTGTTAGTCTGATGGGTGGAGCTGGTGGTTAGCTGTCTTCATAATTTTTACCAATTCCTCCACCCATGTTTACTAGTATAGTCGGACAGTTGAGGTTTTTGTTTTGTTTTGCTTTTAAATCTTATGTTAAGTGCTATGCAAATGCAGCTTTCAGAAAACTGCTAGTTCCTCCTCCCATTCTGATTGCCAATCTCAAACCCTTCAAGTGGAGTGTAGAAATTATGGAGCCATTCTCTTAAAATCAAATAACTTGGATTTGGTTACAAGATTGGCCACTTCCCAGCTGTGTGCCCTTAAGTTCTGGCCCTTAACGCTTCCAAAAGTCTATGTGATAAATAAAGATAAATTACAACTCTACCTACCCAATCAGATTAAATGGTATAATACAACTACAATAATAGGATGTGGAGTGGGAGTATTCCTTTTGCCTCAGAATTGGCAACTGTATCCTTCAGAATCCAAAGAATGCTGATGAAATACATTGTTTAAAACAAAACACAAAAATTGGGTTCACTTTCCACAAGCTCTGAATCTATGTCACTGTTCTCAATCATTGCCAACAAAGCATATCATAAACTCACTTCCCTGTCTCTACCCTCTCCTCGCCCCCATTGCGTGAGCAGAGGACTGGGGTAAAGAGTGGGAGTTGGGGAGTTGACTATGAGCTGTGTCCTTAGGCAAGGAAGGAGTGCTGTGACTTTTCTCTCTCTTCTGCCCTGAGATGCTCCACACCTAGCAGAAAGATGGCAGTTACACCAAGTTCCTCCCCATTTGTATCCATATCCATTGCCCTGTGACTTTTCAGATTCTTCTAACATGTGTGGAATCCTTTCCCCCTTCTCTTCTTTCTTTTTAAAATCGCGTTAAAATATCCTAAATAATAAAAGCGTAATATGCTAAGTGTCCAACCGATTGGTCGACTGCTTGACTAGTCGCTATGATGCACACTGACCACCAGGGGGCAGATGCTCCAACCTGTAGGCTAGCTTGCTGATGGGGTCCAGCCGATTGGGACTGGGCAAGAGGGCTGGACATGCCCTGGAGCCCTCCTGCAATCAGCCCTGATCAGGACTGGGTGAATGTTAGCCCCGAACACCGGCCAGGCCTAGGGACCCCACCCGTGCACTAATTTGTGCACAAGGCCTCTAGTATAACATAAAATTTACCACCTTAACCATCAATGATATAAGATACATTCATATTTCACCACCATTCATTGCCATAACTCTTTTCATCTTGTAAAACAAACTCTACCTATTAAACAACAGTACCCCATTTTCTGCTCCCCTCAGCCCCTGTCATCTGTCATTATACTTTCTTTCTTTATTATTTTGCCTACTCTAAGTACCTCATATAAATGGAATCATGCAGTTTTTGTATTTTGGTGACTGGCTTATATTACTTAGCATAATGTTCTCGAAGTTCATCCATGTTGTAGTATATTGCCAAATTTCCTTCCTTTTTAAGGATGAATAATATTTCATTGTGTGTATATACCACATTTTGCTTATCCATTCATCTATTGGTGGACATGTGGGTTACCTACATGTTTTAGTTACTGTGAATAATGCTGCTATGAACATGGCTTACAAATGTCTCTTCAAGACCCATATCTCTCCAAGACCCTGTTTTCATCTTGGCTGGTGTGGCTCGGTGGAGGGAGCATCGGCCCATGCACTGAAGTGTTGCAGGTTTAATTCCCCCTTAGGGCATGTACCTGGATTGCAGTTTGATCCCTGGCCCTTATTAGGCATTATGGGAGGCACAATTGATATGTCTCTCTCACATCAATTTCTCTCTCTCTCTCTCTCTCTCTCTCTCTCTCTCTATCTCTCTCTCTCTCTCTCTCATCTCCCTCCCTCCCTACCATTCTCCCTAAAAAAAAAAAAAAAAAAAATCAATGGAAAAATATCCTTAGGTGAGGATTAATAACAACAAAAAAGACCCCGCTTTCAATTACTTTGGGTATATACACAGAAGTGGAATTACTGGGCTACATGGTAATACTATTTTTAATTTTTTGAGAAACTGCCATATTGTTTTCCACAGCTACTGCACCATTTTGCATTCCCAGGTATAGTGCACAAGGGTTACATTTCTCCACATTCTCCCCAACATTTGCTTTCTCAACATCTGTTTTCTCTTTTATTATTATCCTATCTAATAATAGACAAACATGGTAATTGACTGTACCTTCGCTACGCCTCCCATGGGCTAATCAGCGTGATATGCAAATTAACCGCCAACAAAGATGGCGGCTAATTTGCATACTACAGGCAGGGCTGGACAGCACCATCTCGCCTGCCCTGCTGCCATCGGGGCCTGCTATCTGCGACCCGAGGCGGCGGGTGAGTCTGTGTGAGACCCGACCCAGGGTGGCCGGGCGGGGCAGCAGCAATCCGCCGGCCCACTCGGGCGTCCCGTGTACGACCCGACCCGGGGCGGCGCCCCAACCTCCGGATCGGCCCTGCTGTGTGCGTGACCTGAGGAGGTGGGGCAGGCACCGAGGGATCGGGCCTGCCATCTGCCACCCGGGAGCAGGCCTAAGCCAGCAGGTGGTTATCTCCCGAGGGGTCCCAGACTGTGAGAGGGCACAGTGGGGCTGAGGGACACCCCCCACTCCCCCTCCCCTGCCAGTGCACAAATTGTTGTGCACCGGGCCTCTAGTTTTTTTATAATTGCCATCCTAATGAGTACAAAGTCTTATCTCTTTGTAGTTTTGATTTGCATTTTTCTAATAATTAGTGATGTTGAGTGTCTTTTCATGTGCTTATTGGCCATTTGTATATCTCTTAGGAAAAATGTTGTTTGAAGTCACTTGCCCGTTTTTGAAGTGGATTGTTTTCCTTTGTTGAATTTTAGTTCTCTATATATTCTGGATATTAATCTCTTATTAGATACTAGAGGCCCAGTGCACAAAAATTTGTGCACTCAGGGGGGGAAGAGGGTTCCCCAGCCCGGCCTGTGCCCTCTCGCAGTCTGGGACCCCTCGGGAGATAATGACCTCCCAGCTTAGGCCTGCTCCCAGGTGGCAGAGGGCAGGCCCAATCCCTAGGTGCAGCCCCTGGTCAGGCTCAGAGCAGGGCCGATTGGGGAGGTGGGGCGCCGCCCCCTCATGCACAGAGCAGGGCAGATCAGGAGGTTGGGATGCCACCCTCAGTCACCCTCAGGGTAGGGCCGATTGGGGGGTTAGGACACTGCCCCCTGTCACACTCAAGGCAGGGTCGATGGGGAGGTTGCAACGCCACCCCCTGTCATGCACAGAGCAGGGCCGATCAGGGGGTTGGGGCGCTGTCCCCTGTCACTCACAGAGCAGGGCCAATCAGGGGGGCTGGGGCTCTGTACCCTGTCACTCACAGAGTAGGGCTGATAAGGGAGTTGGGGCACCACCCCCTGTCACACACAGAGCAGGGCAGATCAGGGGGTTGGGGCGCCCCCACTGTCACACTCAGGGCAGGGCCAATGGAGAGGTTATGGCTCTACCCTGTCACACACAGAGCAGGGCCCCTGGGGGTGGGGGGTTGGGGCACTGCACCCTGTCACACACAGAGCAGGGCCGATCAGGGGGTTGATGTGCCATACCCTGTCAAACACAGAGCCGCAGGGCAATCAGGGGATTGGGGAGCTCCCCCCTATCAGGCACAGAGCAGGGCTGATCAGGGGGTTGGGGCACCCTCCCCTGTCACGAACAGAGCAGGGCGGATAGGGAGGTTGTGACCCCGCCCCCTGTCACACACAGAGCCGCAGGGCGATCAGGGGGTTTGGGCGCTGCCCCCTGTCACGCTGATCCTGGTGCCGGGAGCCTCGCTGCTCCTCTGATCCCGGTGCTGGGAGGCATATTACCCTTTTACTATATAGAATAGAGGCCTGGTGCACGAGTGGGGGTCGGCTGGTTTGCCCTGAAGGGTGTCCTGGATCAGGGTGGGGGTCCCCACTGGGATGCCTGGCCAGTCTGGCTGAGGGGCTGAGGGCCGTTTTCAGGCTGGCGGGTGACTGAAGCTCCCAACTGCTCCTTTTTTTCTTTTGTTTTTTTCTATTCTGGGCCAGCTTTAGTTCTGAGGCCTCACTGCTGAAACCAGGTTTCTGGCCTTTACCTTCTGTATTTGATACAATGTTGCGGTCCGGCTTGCTGAAGCCAGGCTGACTGAAAGCCGGTTTCTAGGGTTTTGTTTAGCTTCTATATTTGCAACATAGTTACTTAGAGTTGCAGCTGAGAGGCCGGCAAGTCAGGCGGGGAACGTTGGAGTCTGCCATCACTGGAGCAAGCAAGCCTCCCTGTTCGCTTCAGTGCATGGCTGCCGGCCGCCATCTTGGCTGAAAGTTAATTTGCATAAGGATATGCTGATTAGCCAATGGGAAGGGTAGCGGTCGTACGCTAATTACCATTTTTCTCTTTTATTAGTGTAGATATGATTTGCAAATATTCTTTTTTCATTCTGTGGGTTGCATTTTTACTCTGTGGATAGTGTCTTTTGATGTACCAAATTTTAAAATTTGATTAAGTCCAATCAGTCTATTTTTTTTCTTTTGTTTCCTTGCCTTTGAGTCATATCTAAGAAATCATTGCCAAGGCCAGTGTTCTGAAACTTTTGTCCTCTGTTCTTTCCTAAGAGTTTTATTATTTTAGGTCTTACATTTAAGACCTTGATCAATTTTGAGCTAACTTTTATATATGATGTTAGTAAATAAAGGTCTAATTTCATTCTTTTGCAAATGGTTATCCAATATTCCCAGCACCATTTGTTGAAAGGATTGCTGTCCCCATTTAAAAGGTCTTGGCACACTTGTCAAAATCATTTGACTATACATGTTAGGGTGTCTTTTTCTGGGTTCTCTATTTTATTCCATTGGCCTTTATGCCAGTACCACACTGTTTTGATCACTGTAGCTTTGTAGTGAGTTTTAAAATCAGGACACTTGAGTCTTCCCATTTTATTTTGTGTTTTTTTTCAAGACCATTTTGGTCATTGAGATTCTATTTGAATTTTAGGATGGACTTTTCTATTTCTGCAAAAAATGCCATTGGACATTGTGGATAATACTGACATTTTAACAATATTAAAACTTTCAATTTAAAAACCTGAGATGTGTTTCCATTTATTTATCTCTTAATTTCTTTCTGTTTTTTTTTTGTTGTTGTTTGTTTGTTTTTTAGTTTTCATTTTATATGTCTTTTATCTGTTTGGTTAAGTTAATCCCTAAGTATTTTATTTTATGTGATACTATTATAAATGGAATTGTTTTTTTAATTTCCTTTTCACATTTCCCACCCTTGCTCCCACAAACTGGGCACAAGATGCTCCAGGAACATGTGAAGAGATATCTGCCACATGGCTGAGGTCGGGTGGGTAGCTACTAGTATCCTAAGAGCTGAAATTGACAAAAATTAACCACAGTTTACCCTTTTAGCCTTTCCCCTGAAGTTGAAAGCCTCAAACAGACCTCTGAGTTCCAGAATAATTATATCAGTCAGATTCTACCAGTACAATTGTTGTCTAGACAGATTCTTATCAGTTTTTACTCTGCCTTCTTCCCAGAACCTTTGATATCTACCCTACTCCCCGCTCCAATACCATCTCTTGTATATGGAATGCCTTTTTGATTCATTTTGGGCAATAAAATATAGCAGAAGTAAAGTGAGTTCTGAGCCTAGGCCTCAAGAGGCCTTGCACATTTCCATTCCCCTCTATAATGCAGCTGCCACCATGAGAACAAGCCCAAGTTGCCTCTCAAAGAATATGAAGGACATGGAGTGGAGGAGACTGAGTTGTCCTAGATGGGTTCATCTTAGATCAGTCAGTTTCCAGGCAACCCACCAGCTCACTGCAGATGCATGAGTGATTTCAGAGGAATTCAGCTGAGCCTACACCAGACTGGCAGAAATGCCAGCCATCCTTGGACTTGTGGAAGTAATGAATGGTTGCCGCTTTAAGTTACTAAATTTTGAGGTACTTTGCATGCAGCAATATGTGATATGGAAATTGATACTTAAAAACAGAGTGATGCCATAACAAAATCCCAAAATATGTTGTATTGATTTTGCAACAAGATGGTATGTGGAAGTTGGAAACAATTATGATCCTTGTTAGGCAGGAGCAAAATATTTGCTAAAATTGTGGCCTGTGGTAATTTGGAAGATAGACACTGCTCCTCCTGTACTTTGGACGCACTCAAGATGATTTTCAAGCAAATGTTGAAACTGTCATCTGGTTGCTCTTAGCTGCATATGACAAGCTAACCTAAAGAAAAAGATGAGCTAAAGAAAAATTAGCCAGTTGACACACAAAATTTAGAGGAAACATAAGAAGACTTTCTTGTTTAGAAATAATACTATTTCTTATCTCCAACCTCTTTTGCCAGTAACAGATTCTCAAATTAAATGAAGCCTGGAGGCACAGACCAAATCAGAGTAAGCCTCTGGGATCCTTACTGTTAAGGGTAACATTTTATATTCTCAATAATGTATTAATTTGTTCAATAAGTACTTATTGTTAGTTTATTACGTACTCTAAATATGCTGGAATCTAAGGACATAAAGATGAAAATGCATGTTCTTGCAAGTGGAAAAACAGACAAGTAAGTATAAATATAATACCACATGATGATGCTTGTAATTGGGCCATGAAAGATTATTGTATAGTGGAGAAATTGAAGGAACCTACACTTCTGTTAATTTTTTTCTTTTTTTAAAAATATATTTTATTGATTTTTTTTTTTTTTTTATAGAGAGGAAGGGAGAAGGATAGAGAGTTAGAAACATTAATGAGAGAGAAACATTGATCAGCTGCCTCCTGCACACCCCCTACTGGGGATGTGCCTGCAACCAAGGTACATGCCCTTGACCGGAATCGAACCTGGGACCCTTCAGTCTGCAGGCCAACGCTCTATCCACTGAGCCAAATCAGTTAGGGCTGTTAATTTTTTTTTATTTTTTTTTGCCCTTTGAAATACTGAAAATGTTATTTTTAGGAAGGGCGAAAGAAAATAAGGAGTAGAGGATAAAGGAGATAAAGAACAAAACAGAAAACGTTTACTCAAAGCATAAAGAAACCCAATATAATGAATATCTGCCTGGAACTGTATTAAGCTCTCTGACATATTTAATCATTAGAAAATATTATGTAATAACCAAGGTCATGCAGGCAATGTTGAGTTCATAGTATTGATAATAAGCAATATTATTGAGTCAAATACTAGCTAAAATGTATTATCTAACACATTTTTAAATTAAGAAAAACAAATCAAGTTCTTACCCCTTATCTACTTTGTATTTTAGACATAATAAATCAGCATTCCTGAAATATCAACAGCCTAAAGTCCATTTTGACACAATATGGTCTTAGTTATACGCAACAAGAAAAAGACAGATATATCTTAGAAAATACAAAAAACTTCCAGGAAAGCTTCATTTTGTGATGTTACTATTTTCAAACATTTTGAGAACTTCTGCATACTTATCAAAGCCATACCTAGTCTGCTTTAAGAGTTCAACCAGCCATTGATAATTGAATAATAAGCCAGATTTTTGCTAATAATACATCTTTGCTGTGCCTAAGTGTTCAGCTGCCACCAAAAGCAATCTGCGGAGGCTAGAAAACGTACAATGGATCTGAAATATAAAGATATCTACAGTAGCACTAGCTGGGTGGTTATGCTCACCTGCAAAATTATATATTAGATCTCTGTACCCTGTCAAATATTTAAGTAATGAGTCAAAGAAGAGAGTCTTTGTCAGGCTCTTGTTTGGAACCAGATGTACCCCACACTTCTGTAACCATCTGCATATTTAGTCTTGGCTAGGAAAACATCATATTAATTATAACTGCCCCATTAATTACATCAGATTGTTTAGGACAGGAGGTGGTGAATATATCTTTTCAGTAAGGTGGTACAATTCTTATTAAAACTATAATATTCATGGAGAGCTGGACAATTTATAATTCACCTTTAGTGAAATTCATTCCATCCAGAAAGTATGTAGATACTTCAATCATTAGAGAAATCACAGTCGCCTTCATTTGTAGTAATTTTTCTTTTTATAATAAAATTTTTTCTTATGGAAGAAAAACGACTTTGCTGTAATTGGTTTCTACTATACTTTATTCTTTTATGCATACACCTGTCTTCTTATCTGCATGTCCCTCAAATTTAAGGCTGCAGCGTTGACTCTGGCTCATGGTGGTATTTGTGATGTACTATGGATTGAATTGAAATCCTCTGAACTCATTTAGGCTGTGACATTTTATGGCCGATTAATTAAAATGATTCGTGGTTACTTTAGCCCCAGTGTGAAAGTGAACAGGTTTCTGATGTGATATCCTTTGTGCCTCCCTTGCTTCCTGACTGGTTACGTTTGCCATGCCTGCATTACCATATTTTCCTTTACAACTAATTTATCTTTGATATTTGGGTTATATACACAGGCAGTTGAGTGTTTATGGACAAAAAATCAAAATCCTTGTAACATGAGATATTTGTAACCCAGCATCTATCCTTGCATCAAGGGCAACTAACTTGCTGGAAATGGAACGCCACGCATGCTGGCCCAGGCTCTGTTGTTGTCATTTGTTCCAGCAATGCTTCAGCCCGACCTGCTGGAAAAGTGAAAAGTGGAGAATGCCTGATGCCACGGCACCCGGCTGCCAAGACACTGACTCCTAGGAACTGTTTCTCTCTAGACAACTCAGATTCCCAGCAGGCAATGTGGATGTTTTTAATGATTTTATTTCAGACTGGTGATCCCTTCATATAATATCAGAATCAGAAAGTGACATTTGCCTCCTGTCTCATTATCTGTGAACATTTTAGCTTCAACTGTAATCATTTTCAAAGGTTTTGTTTGTTTTAGGCAATCCAATAAGTATGTGAAATATATCTAATAGAATACTGTATTAACTAAGATGAAAAGAAAGTTAACTCTTGGTTACTTCTTTAGCTGACTTTTCAGTCTGTTTCTTTTACATTTTTACCCTCTTATTTCTCCCCCTTATAGATTTCTGCTCCCATTTGATTACATTACTTCTCATTAGTTCTGATAGAGAACTGAAATTAGACTATGCCCATACTTGTTAACGGTTCTAATAAAAGTTGTTTCAAGAGTGAAGGAAACAGAGAATTGCAAAATCTTAAGAACTGAAGGGAAATTTAGAAAACATATAATTTAATTCATTCATTTGGATAAGAAATTTTAGATTTCAATTTTAGATGAGTACCCAAAAATATTGTGAAAGAGATGACCCTGGCAAAAACTTTTAATGAGTAAAATAATATTTTGGTGTTATATGGAATTTTCATTTTTAATATTTCTACCAAGAATTGAAAGTTGAATAGTGAACTTAGAAAGTCTAATAATATTATGAATGATAAAATAACATGTCTTATTTGTTTCAATGGCCTGTTTTTTGTTGAGTACTGCAATAATTACTACTCTTAATTCACGAATATAAAATTATAGTTCATCACGTTTATATTACCCAGTTTTAAAATATTTTGGTCAGTACTAAAATTCAAGTCTTGGGTTACAATTCAAAACTTATTTAATTTGTACCATGCTGCATTTAGGATAATTCAAAAATGAAAAGAATTATTAATGTGCACTTAGGAATTATATTTGCTTTGTCATAATTTGATTTTATGGCCCTTTCTTAAAAAGTAGACTATCATAAATAGATGTCTACAGTTGCCAATTGAATGCATTTTCATACCTTCTGGTAAATATTACTATTGTTCCATAACACTTTAGGACTTCTAGCTTAAATCAGTCAACTTCAGATATTAGGACACACACTCTAATTCGATGCCCTCTCCCCAGCAGTCAGAGCAGAGGTTCTATAAAACTCTGGAGAAGCTGATTTTAAACAGTTAAAAACCGGTGGCCTGGAGAGTGTCAGGCTTCTCTCAGCCACAAGCATTGTTAGTGGATGCAGGAGGGGATGTCATACAACTGTCCAACCAATGTGGCTATTGATCCTTTCTGGACTGTCGGCCTCCAAATGCTAGACCTTTCATTGGTTCATTTGGAGGTTTCTTGAGGACTTCGGTGGTTTAGTTCACTGTTCTGGTGACCTAGCTCAGTCAGATACAGTGTCTCCCTTTTTCTCCACAAATGGCTACACAAGGTGGGGCAAAAGTAGATTTATAGCTGTGAGTACAGAAAACACATAATTTACTGCTGTATTATTATTTATTAATTGTTGTATTATTTTCCATAGGAACAACTGTAAACCTACTTTTGCCCAAGTCTATATACTCTAAAACCTCTTGCTTCTAAGTATTATCATTCTATTTGGTGACTGGAAAGTTGATGCATTCCCAATTACCTAATGTGGCATCCCTTTGACTCATGTCAACTTTATGAATCCTCGAGGGCCAATTTCCGAGAATGTAAGCTATTCCCATGTAGCGTGTCTCTTAGTTTCACTCTCCTCGGATCATTTTCTGGCCACCTCGAGCACATTTGCTGCTTGATCACTTTACTACTTTCAGAAAGAAGGCAGGTACTAGTCTCCAGTTTGGGGGTTGATGGATGGAGACCATGATGGAAGAAAGTAAGTTAAATGTTCCATCACTACCAACCTCACCCTGAGGAGAAAAGGGGAAAGAAATAGTTATTTTATGACTTAACTTTCCCCAGGAGGATAGCCCTCCTTTCCTGGCAAAAGGTGACTTTTTGGAGACTTATTCAAACTGTAAGATTCTAGGACCATGAATCAAGCTCCTTTTAAACACAACTATCCAGAATTTAGCATCTTTTTATTTTAAACTGTGAGCCACTTAAACAGAGATCCTTGGACCAAATAGTAGCCCCTTCAGGAGCAGAAAAACATCTCATATGGTACTTTATATAGAAAAGATAGACCGCTATGCATTATGCACACATACAGGTTATCTATGATATAGTTTTTATAATAATGCCTAAATATAGTGATCATGTATAAATGATTCTTATGACATGTGATAACAGGTGTTTATCATTCAGGTATAGATCCTAAGAATATCTGATCTCTTTTCTTAGGACTGTCCTCAAAGCACTTAATAGAACGATCATCAAATTTGTGTGTGCTAAAAATGAAGATTCTAGGACCCCACCACTATTGAATCAGTTCAGGAAAAAGCATCCTAGAATCTTCATTTTAAACAAATATCAGACATGATCTTCATGGTCATGAAGTTTGAGAATCACTGTTGTAAGCAATGGGGAATTGTTGATGCATTTTGAATAAGAATGAAACAGGACAAAAGCAGTTTTTTTTTTAATATACTAAGTGGATATGGAAGACAGACTGGGGGAGGGAGAGAAGCTTGATAGTTGGATGGAAGACCCCAGGTAAGGAGCCTTGTAATTGTTCAAGTAAGAAGGTAGATTTGTTGGTGCCAGCATGAAAGGAAATGAAAAGACAAGCGCAAGAAACATGATGAGTGACAGAGAAATCACGGCACAGAGAGACGGTGTTAAAGGTGATTCTGAGCTCTTAGATGATGGGAACAGGGAGACTCCCCTCTTCGCTGTGAACATAACTGCAGAGGAGGATAATGGCAGCTGCTGCCGGCAAACCCATGCTGATCTGTAGGAGGTTTCATATCCCACACGTGTGAGTCACGCTCTGTTTTGGAGAACATGTACCCGTAACAAAGCCCAGCCTCCGCTCTGCAGTGGCATCTCCCCACTCGACTTGTGATTTAGAAGCAGAGTTAAAGAGGTGGGTAAATCTCGCTAATGCTGATCCTGCCACGTTTAGGCTCGTGTTGGGCTTAAGTCTCTCCTAGATTTTATCCTACAGGTAATTTCATTTCAAAGCAATTTTGAACTGTTCACAGTGTAATTTAAATCTTTCATATTTGTATAATGTTTTAAAAAATTCTGTCATGTGTGTCATTCTATCTACTCTTTAAAGCAGCATTGTGAACTAAACTCAATGGGAGTTATTCTTCTCATTATACCAACGAGGAAAGTCTATTCCTGCTGTTTCTTTATGTGGCATAGACCTCAATTCCCACCTCTCCTCTACCTGGCCTTCAAGGCCCCATTCACATAGTGCCTCTTTGGAAAGGTTACCCAGTTCTCTCTGACAATCTCTTTCTTTTATTTGAGTTGTTCTAGAACTTTCTACAAATTTGTATTGTTACTCTTATTTTATTGCCCTGTAGTTATTTATTACATACCCCCTCTCTCTTTCTCTGATCAGACTGTGGGCCAAGAAAGCACCTTTGAACCAAGGCTGCAATTACATTTGTCCTTAGCTAAGAAGAATAGGGGTGTCAGAGTTGAAAAAGTATCTATATACTTATCCCATTAAGTTCTGGTCAAAGAGCCAATGTATTCAGTGGCCATGATCAGGCTCCTGTCATATCATAGTAAGTCTTGAAGTCAGGGTGGGAATGAAGCCCAGACAGTAAATGAGTCAGGGAAGACTGCAATTAGGGAAGATGAGCAAACACAACCCAGGATTTCTTGATTCTTGGTCCTGCGGGCTTTTCCCTGAGCTCAGTCTTTTTTATTTTAGTCAAGAGATGATTGTTGCAGGGATCTCACCTAGGCTCCTTTTAGATTATCTATTGTATTTTAAAATCTGCCTAATTGCATTCCATGAAATGTGCTATTCACTAAGTATGTTATACACAATTCAGGTACTCTTTTTCCCTTTCATCAGTTCAGGAAATGCTGTGAATGAGCTTTATTAACTCTAGCATACCACAATGATTTCCATTGTCATTATCTTTGACATTTTACATTTTTTTTCAGGCCTTTTTAGAAAGCATTCACAGCTGAATCAGTTTTACCTACAGTTGAATTTAAAATTCACAGGGACTATTTTAAATGCATTGTGATAGTGCAAATGGCAACATTTACCTGATTCCCTTCATCCTCTAATGTTGTTACTCTGCTGAAAGAGCTATTGATTGTGTCAGGCATGATTTGCTCTTTATAAAACCATGCTGCTTATTGCACATGATTCCATCATCCTCCAGATTTTGATAAATTTCACTCGTTAGGCCTGTTTGATTATGTTACTGTTGATATTAGACTTACCAGGCCATCGTTTTCAGGTTCACTTCTCTCGCCTTTTGACAAATGTGTACTTAGCCTTATGTACTCTAAGTCTACCTCTCTTTACTGTACAGCAGTATACTACTATGACTGAAATTCACAAGTCAATACTTAGACAATATATTAAACATGAATATTACCAAAAACCCTCTTTTAGAATGTAAACACTGTGGGATGTGTGATGTTCCTTAATACTTTACCGACAATTGTTTTTAATCATCTTGTTTTATAACACAAACCTTCAGGAAGGGGAGAAGTGAAAGGGCGGGGGGAGGTATGGCAAGAGGAAACAAAGGACAAATGAAAGGTTGTCACCCTCACCCTCCACAAAATGACAAACATAAGGCTAGTCCAAGAATTAAACACAAAATTGTGATCTACATTACATTTAGAAAAGGGAACAGTACTTAATTCACAAATCAACTTGAGGGCAAGTGATACTGGAAAAATACATGTGATTTTAGAATGTCTGCTTTTTAGAAGAAGAGTATGGATTCTCTGTAATAATAATAGCTTGCATTTCCTGAACACACTGCACACATGTTCTTAAGTCTTCTGAGAAGCTGATGGGGTAGATGCTCTTATTATCCACCTATGAGAAAACTGAAGCACAGAGAGAGCACTTGTCCTTTGGAACAAAGGTAAAAGTGGGGATTCAGAGATAGGCAGTGCGGCCTCAAGGCCCACTGTCTTCAGCACTGTCCTCTGTGCTCAAGCTGAGGTGACAGACAGGGTTAATGGTCTCTTCTGTACTCTTCATTATCTGTTACAGCCTTGGAAGGATTCTGGCTTCAAACTTGTACTTACACTCTCTGGTTCTATTTTGTTTGATCTATTTGTTGTTTGTTAGCATAGCCTTTCAAACTGTAACATCTAAAACAAAGAAGGAAAAATGGACTTATACATAATGGAAGTGCTTTCTATGAAAGCCTATGGAAGATATGAATGATTCTTCCAGCCCGGTAGGCATTCATAACATGAAATAGAGAATGCAGTAAAACTTTACTAATTTAAAATGAACAAATGTAAATTATTTATGGTATTTTCAGGAGGAGAAGGAAATATTAGCTATGTTTTGTTGATAAACAAATCATTACTTAATAAGTGCCTAGAGTTTGTAAGTCACCATCTTTGGATATAGTTAGAGAGCTCCAGTAGTGGAAAAGCTAATATAACATTCTACTCAGTCTTGGTTAAGCATAGTTCCATTTTTATTTAGTTATTCAACCACCTATTCACTCATTCATTTCTTCATTGTTCGTTGGTTCATCCATTCATTTATTAATTTATTCATTCATTTGACAAATGCTCATGGGAACCTATGGGTACCAGTTAGCCACAGGATATCTACTTCCACATAATAAAAATAGAAAAAAAAGTTACATTTACCTCTGAAAGAGCCATAGTACATCTGGAACTGATAATGGAATAACTAGCCATTATATGGTCAATGAACATTGCTTGAACCTTATAAGAAATTTCTTGTTATGAATTCAAGTGTTTACTTTTACCGAATATATGTGTCATGTCATGAGGAGTTTTTGATCCCCATCAAAAATAGAAAATTTAGTGGTCAGTTATTGCTGAAGCATATTACTATTGCTGAACAATGAGGATGGTTTTATCAATAAAATAATTCACTATGTAAAAATATCAGAAATTGTTCCCAGCTATATTGGGAATAGAGATTAAATAACCTCCTATACAATTATATACCTAGCAAAATATCATGCTTTTCTTAGAAATATATGGTTGATTCCATTACTCAGGATTCAGAGTATGAATGAAGAGGCTAGTATCAACATGAAATAGGTTTATCATAATTTTCCACAACCTTATTTGTTATCTTTTGTATATATTTCAATTTGGCACTTTAAAGTTTGTCTAGAACACTGGGGGGAGGGAAATAGAATTATATAATTACTAGAGGCCTGGTGCACAAAAAATTGTGCACTCAGGGGCGTCCCTGAGCCCAGCCTGTGCCCTCTCTAGGTCTGGGGCCCCTCTGGGGATGTCCACCAGCTGGCTTAGGCCCAGGCCTAAGCTTGCAGTCAGACATCTCTCTGGCAGCCCAGGAGCCCTTGGGCGGTGTCCACTTGCCAGCGGGGAGCAGGCCTAAGCGGCAGTCGGACATCCTTAGTGCTGCTGAGCCTCTCCCACCACCACCACTGTGCTGGCAGCCATCAGCCTGGCTTGTGGCTGAGCAGAGCTCCCCCTGTGGGAGCACACTGACCACCAGGGGGCAGCTCCTGCATTGAGCGTCTGCCCCCTGGTGGTCAGTGTGTGTCATAGTGACCAGTCATTCCCAGTCGTTCTGCTGTTAGGATCAATTTGCATATTACCCTTTTATTATATAGGATAGATGCCTGGTGCATGGGTAGGGGCCGGCTGGTTTGCCCTGAAGTGTGTCCTGGATCAGGGTGGGGGTCCCTCTTGGGTGCCTGGCCAGCCTGGGTGAGGGGCTGAGGGCCGTTTTCAGGCTGGCCACACCCCCTTCAGGGGGGGGGGGTGTCCTGTTGGGTTGCCTGGCCAGCCTGGGTGAGGGGCTGATGGCTATTTGCAGCTGGTAACACCCCCTTCAGGGTGGGAGACCCCACTGGGGTGCCTAGCCAGCTTGGGTGATGGGCTGATGGCTGTTTGCAGGCTGGCCAAGCCCTCCAGCGGGGACCCTCACCTCATGAGGGTGTGGCCATCCTGGGTGAGGGGCTGATGGCTGTTTGCAGGCTGGCCACGGCCCCCAGCCACCCAAGCTCCCAGTGGAGGCTGGCTGGAAGCAGGTATCTGGGATTTATTTATATTCTATAATCGAAACTTTGTTGCCTTGAGCGGAGGCAACAGCTGGCCAGGGCAGGAGGGAAGCTTGGCTTCCTCCATTGCCGGGGCAACCGATCCTCCTGCTTGCTCAAGCTCCATGGCTGCTGGCCGCTATCTTGGTTGGGTTAATTTGCATATAGTTGCTCTGATTGGCTGGTGGGTGAGGCTTGGGGCATAGTGGAGGTTCAGTCAATTTGCATGTTTCTCTTTTATTAGATTAGATATGTAAACTTGATCCATTAAAATTGTGCCTAGAACTTTACTTAGGAACCTAAATATAATTTTCTAATGTGTGAGATTTTAGAAAATTATTGTTATTTTCATTTTTTTTCTCCACAGGACTAGATAGAATCCATTTGTATAATTATACTGGTCAAGATAATAAGTTATTTTTATGATTTTTATAATTTTCCATTATTTTGTTTACATGAATAAGCTTATTAAGACATTTTATTTGTAAGTACAAAGACTCCCATAAGCCACTCTTTACAGACTCCATCTTTTATTCCCTTTGTGAAAATATAAAGACCTTACAGCTGCTTTAGAGATATGAAAAGCTCTGATTTGTTTGAAAAAGCTTCAGTGCGCATAGGCAATGTTTAAAGAGGCTTTGGCAAAATAAAAAGTAGAAAGCTTTTAAACCAGATGTAGGGATTCTGTCAAATGTGAAGCAAGTCCAAGATGGCAGTGTACATTGGAAAACCATCCAACTTGAATTGTCACTTGCTTCTTGAGTTTGGTCAAACAGCTGGGATATTCTTGTTATTGACTAAGGGTTCTTGTTAACCAGGGGTAAATTCAGCCCTGTCTTCAGGGGCCTTCAGAAAGCTTTGCTAAATATTGCAATGGACCAAATTGTGGAAAAAGTCAATAACTATAACTGGTCTCTTATATATATTTTGCCAAGGCAATAAAAACTGATTTTAAGGCCTTTTCAGTAATCAAAGAGAATTAAAATTATGTTGTCATATTTTTTATTTCTGTTTTGAAAATACTCCTTTCACTTTGAACTATTATTTTAATCCTCTGAAAATATTATATTAAGCACACATAAGTGGTTTCAACTCACAATAAAAGAACTGATACTAGTTTTCCTTATTCCATATTTATGGAATGTTGATTTATGTTCTGTGCTAGATGTTGTGGAAGATATAAAAAGTTAATAGTCAAAATCTCTGCCTTCAGAGAGAGTATGCTCACTTTGGGGAAGAAAAGAAACATATACATGAATAATTACTAGTAAATAGTAATGGAAGGAATCTAAAAAAATATGGAGTTCTTTATGTTAGAAAGTGCAGATAACTACATACCAAAGTGATTTGCATAGGCACAATAATCTTAGAACATTATAGTAGGAGAAAGACATGGTTCAGAGAACTTTCAACTTTTGAAATAAAACCAATATTTTTTTTATCTTGCTATTTACAAGAGGACTTACTTTGATTTCCCTGAGGTAATTCCTACCTTACAGGGTCCTTTTAACTTTGAGAAAGTAAAGGCCAAGCATCAGGGCTTAATTCATTCGGCCTTGCCAATTTTACTTCCTTTTGTTTTTTTAAGTGAAACAATATGCACACATGTGGAAGATAGCTTGGGGGCTGTTTCTAATGGCCTTTCTCTGCCAAGAGCAGCCAAAGAGAAAAGAAAGCTGGGAGGGGTGGTCTAAAGGCAAGTATTGAAAAAGGATTAAGGAAGTGAGAAAGGATGGTCAGATGACAGTATATCTTCTAGTTTGCTGCTACTCAAAATGTGGTTGGTGGACTAGTGGTCGTTCCTGAACTACTTATACTGAAATTAGTACAGAAACTGAGAGTTAAGTGTTTAGAACTTTTTACAGCAATTTGATATAGTAATTCTATATGACTTAATAAAATATGGGGATTGTACTTTTTGTGTTCATGTTTTCTCTTTTCATTTTTCTGATAATTTATTTTTATTGAATTTACAGATGTATCAGTCTGCACTTGGTTCTTCAACTCAAGTAGTTTAAAAAGCCCTGCATTAATAAGCAATTCGAATTCCACTAATTGAAAGTTGATATTTAACACAGTGGTATTTTTTTAAACAAACTTCACAGTTTCTATTGTTTTCGACGAGATATACACAAAATTATTGTCAATGTGATGTTGGCAGTGGGGTTTTGAGAATTTTATGACACCGGCTTGTCTATGGCTGCTTGAATCAATGACTTCCAAGAAGCCAAGGAAATGCAGAGAATTTTTGCTAGTGTCATCGATAAGACGGAAAACTTGTAAACAAATCAATGAAGGTTTAATAATGAAAAAAAAACAAAAGGCATAGCAACAGTCCAATAGACAGCACTGAGACAAATGCTAGACCCTCTAGAATTTGTGCAGGAGCATGGAGACGCTGGTTCAGCCTGGCCTGTGCGACTCAGGTAAACAGCAGCAGTCAGAATTTCCTTCCCTGGTGACTTCAGTGACCCCGTCTTAGCATCTGGTAAATAACGTGGGGAAGTGAGGACCAAAGAAGAAATATCTGACATTGTAAGTAAGCCAGGTGGAAAGGGCAGGAAAGACATCTGCAAACAAGATTTCTCTGTTTCCTGCTCCCATTTCCTACTAACTTCTTGCTGCCTTTCTATTATTTGTTCCTGCGCATGCTTGTGTGCGTGTGCATGTGTGTGCATGTGTGTGTATGTGTGTGTGTTTGAGAGAGAGAGAAGCATCTAGGCAGAACTGAACTTTCACTCCTACTAGATTGTAGATGTCAGGAGAAAAGAATGAGCTATTTTTTTTATTCGGTTGCTGAAAATCAGGAAGGTCAGTACCAAACACTCAGTTCATTCTTCTTAATTGCTGAGTAGTTCTCCATGGTATGATGTTCCACAGCTTTTTTATATCACCTGCTGAAGGACATTTGGATTGTTTTCTTATGACCTATTCTTTATAATTCAAATACTCTCCTCCATTATCTTCTTTTAGAAATGTAGTATATACATTTACAAAGTGCTCATACATGTGCCAGGTGGGGGGCTAAACATCTTTCATGCACTTAACACATGAGACAACCAGGTTCAGGTAAGTTAAATAGCCTAGGACACTAGTGCAAGCAATCAGTAGAGCTGGTGTGTGAACTCAGTTAGTTTGATTCCAGCACCCAAGATTTGATTTTCTCTACTTCTCATAGTAACAAATTAAATGCAGTTATTTTTAATTGCCCTTAGTTTGCTCAATGTATAATTTTATCTATTTGAACATAATTTCTGAATATATAAGTAAATAATGAAAAGTGATATCAAAACATATCTGCTATAAATGGAAAAATATTTACTTATTATGTCTGTTTATGACTCATGAATCCTAATTTAATATTATCATCCCATGAAAAACTTAAACAAAGGAATTTGTAAATGTTCATCTATCAGACTATTCCTTGGGCTCCAGGGGTGAGTGGAAGATGGGTGGGAAAGGGGAGAAGTGTGTGGGGTCCAGGGAAAAGACCAAGTGTAGAATCCTGAGCTGATGAATTCACAGTCCCTCTGGGCATTGGCCCTTCATAGGGTCTCTATACTGTATTGGGCGATGTCTCCTATATTACGATGGAAGGTCAGATTGCTCTGGGAGACTTGGACTTCTCAGGATCTGAAGATTAATCTGCCTCTGAACCCAAAGTTTCCTTTTAGTAGTATCCCTAGCTTGAGGTACTAGGAGTGATCTTAATTCCTGGGGAGAGTAGCAACGTGTGGGCAGCAAGCAAAGTGGTTTCCTACCCTATGAATTGGCACTCATGAGGTTTAGGAAGCACATGGACAGATGCGGGAAGCCACTGCTTATCGATACTGTCACGAGAGTGCACGAAAGAACTCGGAAGACCAATGGAACTTGGGCGTTAGTAGGGCTGATGCTAAGCACCAAGTGTTGAGATAGTGGTGGCTCAAGGCAATTCCCTAACCTGATAATCCTTTTACTGTTTACCAAACTTTACCTTTAATATGCCTGTATGCATTGCTAAAGGGCAAATGTGTGTTCAAGTAAATAAAAAGCGAATGGTCAGAGGTTAGTGTGCTCTTCACAAAAGAGACACCACTTGGCCCCCACCCTTTAATAATTCATATTTCTTGTCTAGTGTTTTCATTTGTGTGCCAGCTCCTCCTTCAGATCCTGAACCCAGCCATGCACGTTGCAGCAGACAGACACTCTAAGAACTGCGTATTTACAGAAATGGCAGTAGGACCACTACTGGGAAGATGAGGTTTTTCATTTCTGTGGAGTAACTGGATATCTTTTATTTGACAATCCCAAAACACAGGGGCCAAGACCTACATGCTTAGGCAGAATCTGAGGATGCAGTGGGTAAGGGGCAGAGAGTGAAGCTGTGGACCACACTCAACAATTAGGTGAATAATATGGCAGAAACAGGCAGTGTTATAATTGGAGGACAATATGGGGCCCAAGATGGATGGCCCAGTTATGATAGGGGGAATATAAAGTTATCAGGACAGGAATTCTGGCATATTTTCTCTTCTTGTTGGTCTCTTTTGACCTTTATTGGTTACAATGGACCCAGTGAGGTCTTAGGTTGATAATTTCAACAAATATTTTCCAATAAGATTTAGAACAAAACCTAAGAGGTGTAAGAGTTTATGTAAAACACACACACACACATCCTGAATATGAGTCTAAGTGTGAAGAGACCTCTCGTTCTGATTTTGCAAAGTCCTTTGGACAAGTCACTTTATCATTCAGGATGCTCACATACATGATATGGGGTGATGCTGGATAATTTTTAAAGTTAATATGATGCAATTCTGCAAAAATGCATATATATGCATTAGTAGAAAATTAGTGGCCCGGTGCACGAAATTCATGCATGGGTGGGGTTCCCTCAGCCCAGCCTGAACCCTCTCTAATCGGGGACCCTTTGGAGGATGTCCAACTGCCAGATTAGGCCCGATTTCTTTAGAACTGAGGTCCTTCCTTAGGGGAGAAATATCATAGCCATACCTAGAGGAAATCTATCCCAAAGGGCTAGAAGGGATGATAAGGGAAAAATAAGTGGAGGGTCAGCCAGCAGTGGTCAGGCTTTGCCACTCCTTCTGCCCTAGGCTTCCCCTCACTGTGCTGCATTCCAGGATTCCCAGCTTGAGGGAACCATCCCAGGAAAGTGCTGCCATTATCATTCTGTACTAACATTAGATATAAATTGCCACTGATAAAAGTTACAGAGAAATTACTCTTAAAGGAGTAATTAATTAAATTAAATGAATTAATGTAAACAATATTTTAATCAATTATTTTAATCAAGTATTTTGGCGTATTTACAGAAATGGCAGTAGGACCACTTATTATCTCATTAATTATTGTCTAATTAAAATAAACAATTTTATCCAAATCTAAATAAAAGCAATAATCTTCAATAGATCAAAAGCTGATTAAAATTCTGCCTAACGAGGGGGTGGGGATGAATAGGTGGAACACAGAATATTTTTAGGGCAGTGAAACTACTTAATATAATTCTGTTACTGCTGTAATAATCTGGTTATTATTTAACAGGAAAGGAGTAATGGGAAGACTAGATAATATAGGCATGCCATTTTTACAGCTTTGCCAGGAAGCTGCAATTTAACACTCAATGCTCTTCCCTGCTGATTGATGGGGGAAGGGACTGGACATAGGCAGTTTGGACACATGCCCAATAAGGTCTGAGTGATGTGGGAAGGTGTCTGTCAATCACACCTAGGAACAAGTCAGTGGCCAGAATAGACATGGCCACTGCAAAGGCCGAAAACCTGAATATTTAAATTCTTAGACAAAGGGAGTTTGTTCTTTTGTGTTCTTGGCTCTTGGCTCTCTCCCTTGCTGTTTGCATCTGGCTCCTGTTGCAGGGGGCATGCTCCCTTGCATTCACCCATGTGGCTCATGGCCATGTGGGTCACACACAAAGGACTGATGGACTGAATCTAGCTGATGCTCTGCCGGACTCAATTCCACCATGGAACAGACACTTTGGACACTGGCCCTGCTCCTGGCTTTGTTGGATCCTCTGCTGTCCTTTTCCAAGACTGGATTAAGGGACATGGAACTTTGGAACCCAAGGAATGTAACCCCACACAAATAAAGTCTTTACCGCATCTCATTCTCCTGTGAGGGCTTCTGAAAATGTTTATTTCAGTGGCACTGGAAGAACCCTGCTCCCACAAGCGACGGAGAAGTTCCATTCTCCCTTAACAATGCTACAATAGTGGATGCATGTGATTATACATTTGTCCAAACTCGTAGAATGTACACCACCAAAGGTGAACCAAATGTAAAGGACTCTGAGTGATTATGACCTGTCAGTGTAGGTTCATCGATTGTAACAAGTTCTTTAAGTTCTGCCTAAGAGGACCACTGCAGAGGGTGAGGGAACATCAATAGCAAGAGGAGGCCAACTCCTGTTAGCAATCTAGGAAGGAGGAGCAGGAAACAGATAAGAAATCCTTCTTCCTCCCCAGCCTCCAGGTTCCAGCCCCAGCTGGGGTGGGGGGAGGAATGTAGTGTGGATTAACATATTGAACGGGATACTTTTAATTACTGAGTAGAGACTGTTAATTTTTAATTTAAAGGAACTGGATTTTCTTTTTGTTGTTTAAAAATGAGCTACTAGTTTATTGATTTAGTGCATTCCTTTCCATTTTGTTCTTTTGCTACTATTTGCATCATTTTCTATTTTTTTTTTCCTGTGATAAAATTATCATAAGTATTTCCATGCAGTTATGTAATCTTTGAAATCATTATTTTAATGACAGCATTGAGTGCCTTGTATGAGTGCCATAATTTGCTTTCCTTTCCTGTGCTATTGGCCATACAGGCTATTTAGAAAAATTTTAAAGAACCCTTTCCATATTTTAAAGTTGTTTGCTTGCTTTTAGAATATGCGCTATTATCATTCAGATTTTTATGACAGTTTATAAGTAATTCCAGCCTCCACTGTTACCAAATATGAATGAGAGAAAATTTTTATTTTACTAAAGCCAATTTTGGTGGTGGTGGTTACCTTTCTTTTAATTAAAAAATGCTAATTTAAAAGGCAAGGCAGATAAATGCTTTTTATTGTGGTTTTGACTTGCATTTCTTTGAAATCTAGTGGGGTTTACTGCTTTTAATATTAATTTTAATATTAATTAGACTCAAAGTATAATAAAATTATTTATGCTTCTTAAAATTAAAAATACTGTTCCAAAATGTGAAATGACTGGAAAAAATATTAAGAGTACAGATACATGGTGAAATGATATAAACAGGTAGTACACCAGCACCAGGATAGAATCACCACGGCTAATTAACATGTAAGAAAGTGCTGACCTCAGTAGTTATTCCATAAATATCAATTAAAACAATAATAAAGTTTGCAAAGACATTGCCTTTTATTTGAACTCAGTTTTTACTTTAGTTTCTATTAACTTTTTTTTTCCATGAAAAAGTTTCTATTAACCTTTTCACATACCAGAGTTTTTATTTTTATGGAGTTAACTATAAGATTATTTCCTCACTTTTGTATGTTTGTCTAATTAGAAAATCAACCTCTTTCAAAATGGATAAATATTGAGATCAAAATTCTCTATTTTTTTTTTTTTTTACTAAAAGTTAACTTTTTAATTCATCAGGAATGAATTATGTTGTATGGTATGAACTGAAGATATGTATAGATTCCCCTTCCTTTTTAGACACTTATTGAATGACCTTTTCATTATTCTTTGATTTGTGATTTTTTAAAAAATATATTTTATTGATTTTTTTACAGAGAGGAAGGGAGAGAGAGAGTTAGAAACATCGATGAGAGAGAAACATCGATCAGCTGCCTCCTGCACATCTCCCACTGGGGATGTGCCTGCAACCCAGGTACATGCCCTTGACCGGAATCGAACCTGGGACCTTTCAGTCCGCAGGCTGACGCTCTACCCACTGAGCCAAACCGGTTTCGGCTGATTTGTGATTTTAAAAAAATATTACATATATTTTCTGTCACCTTCTCTGTTGCTATGCTCTGTGTGTTTGTATGTAGACTAGTAGACCAATGTTTTAATTACTGTAACTGTATAATTTATTTTAAGTATATAGCTTGCTATTTTTCTTTTGAAAATTTTCAAAAATGTTTTTACTTGGTTTCTAACAGATAGAGTTTAAATTATTTCTTCAGTATTTAAAATGGATCATTCTACTTTTATTCTAGTTACATTAAACCTTCGGGTTAATTTGGGAAGATTTATAATCTTAACATTATTGAGAAATAGAAGAGAATAATGGATATACTTTTTCCTTAGACACAAATATAAAATAGTTTTTTAACAGTTTCATACTTAGAAATCACTCACCTTTCTCATTTGGCTAATTTCTACTTAAGTTTTTATTGCTATTTCTAATGGGAATTCTTGAATTTGGTGTATAGAATTAGAATTGAAGTTCTCATATCTTTTTTTAGTCTTCCACTTTGCTGAATTCCCTCTATGAATTCTATTTTTCAGTTGATTGCTTTTCTTGAGCTTCTGCATCATGATTTTTGCCACTAACAAAAATATCCCCTCCTTTGTCCTGGCTAGTGGTTAGAGTATCAGCTGGCACACCAAAGGTAGTGGGTTCCATTCTTGGTTCTTGGTCCGGGGCAGTACCTGGGTTGCATGTTTGGGTGAGGCAAAAAAAAAAAAAAAAAAATAAATAAATAAATAAAAATTCCCTGATTCTTTCCATTATGGGTTCCTTTATTTGGGGCTCATAACTTATGAAATTGATAAGAATTACTTAAATATCACTAGTTTTGAATTTGATAAAAATATTATTTCCTTAGGTACTAATTTAAAAGAAAAGGACTTTAGCACTTTCCCTACTGAATAGCTTGCTAGATGTTGTAGATGTTGTTTTAAATAAACACTCCAAATTCATCCTTCTTGTCCTTTCTAAAGGGTTTTAAAATATAAATGGGCATAATATTTTATCAAGTGCCATTTTGCCACAACATTAAATGGATAATACAAATTTGTCTTATTTATTCTTTTTATGTGACATATGGTGTTACTCAGTTTAATAACCTGAATCCACGTTTCATTCCTCAGATGAATGTCCTTTGGCATCATAAATTGTGGACTTTTATCCTTACTGTGCACAGTGATCATGGACAATATCACTAGCAAAGTAGGATACATTTAACACAGGGTTTATTTGGGAGGATATTTACTAGCAGAGAAGAGTATAGCACAGGCAGATATTTCAAAATCTCACTGTTCACAGTTTAGGGGGGCGTAGAGGGCTCATAGTGCACAGTGGCTCACAGGCCAGCAGAGGGAAGCCCCGCCCTAGTCTTGCCCTATGTACTCATGCAGGTTTTCTGGTCTAGAAAAGGCCTTCTTAGAAATGGGACTCCCTGGAAGGTGATGGTATATCTTCCTGTTCTTCCTTGAGGCAATTCAGGTCTCCTGAGCAAGCTCTCTGCTAAATTATCAAAAGGGGAAAAAAATAATCTAGGGTTTTGTAGATTTGATTCTGCCTCTCGTCTCTATAACTTTATTTATAATTTTAGCATTCATGTTTATCAAGAAGAGTGGGCTTTATTACAGTTTTTTAAATTTTTCTATATAGTCTTGTATTTTGTACTGCATTTCCTTTAAAATAATAATCACTTAATCCTATACCAAAGCTTGGATGTTATTTTTGTTCAAACCATATGATTAATTTTGAATTTAACTTTATTGTAATTGACTCTAATTTTTTTTTCTGGGTCTGATTTGTGTTAATTTTATGCCTCTTTTCACCAAGCTGTTTCTTTTTCTTTTTTTTGTGTTCTATTGCATAGAAAATGTTCTGTATGTATTTATCACTTAGAATAATTTGGAAAATGGAGTATTTGATCTTAACTATAGTAGGGCCAAATTTAACAATTTTCACAGATTTCTTAATGTTGTATTTGTGAGGCACTTATGAAAACAACAATTTACAATTTAACTCCATTTTATTTTCCATATGGTACTATTGCTCTTTCTCCTCCCTACTTTACTTGTGTACTTTTCATTAATTTAACCTGGATTTGCAAGCCCTATTTAAGGAAAAAAATGTTTCTTTTATTAAAGCATATTTCATTATTTGTATTCCATCTTAGCTTCCATAATTACACCAATTATTTAGACTTAACAGCATCAACCTTTCTCATAATAATATTAATTGACTGATGATTTTTTTCTTACTAGTTGGTTTCAGTGTTTACTGCTATTTCTTTTCTATTCCACCATTACGTTTCAATGATAGAATTTTAAATTCAATTTGTTTTAATTTTCTTGGGGATTAATTAACATCTTTAAAGTAATCTTTTTCATAGAAGCACTTGAGTATCCAGAAGCTCTGAGGTTGCTGTTCTGCTCTCAGCCATGAATGCCAACCTGACCTCCCTCTTTCCCCACTGCCAAAATGTAGACATTTTTCTTTCTATTTTTTTTTTTCAGGGGCAAAAACAAACAAATGAAACTTTTCTGATTACACATTCACTATTGGAACAATGCATTTTTTTTTCAGGTTCAGAGTTTTCAAGATCACTTTTATTTTCCTGGAATTCAAATAATAAAGTCAATAAGAAACACATTACTTATTAAATTTGCCATAATCACGGTAATACTTCTTTGTTTCTCCTGGGGTCTCTATTCTGGAAAGATTATTTTTAATATAATTAACTGGGATCCATTCTTTTTTCTTCTTTGGAGATAACCATTATTTATCATCTAAATCTGTCATTTAACCTCCATTTCTATTATCTTCTCTCACTTTCATATGTAGTCATTCTGAATTGTACATTACATCTCAATCTTATCCTTTTCTTCTTAAAAAAGTATTTTTCTACTATATAAAGTTTATTTAGTGCTTTCAATAAAGATTTTTTATTATAATTATTAATCTCATTAAGAGCATAAGTCAAAAATTAAATTTTCCCCATTTCTTAGGATAAATTTATTTCTGGGGGAAGATTTATTTTGAACATTTTAAAATTGTTTAATATAAAATACATACAGGTGATTGTATAAAACATCTGTACAGTATAACAATTTTTTAAAAGTTAAAACCATATAACTCCAATCTAGGGCAAGAAATTAAACATGGCCATCATCCAAAAAGCTCTTTGCAGGACCAACTACATAATTCGTAGGATCCAATGCAAAATGAAAATGCTCCTTGTTCCAAAATTATTAAGAATTTTCAAAACAGCTAGAATAGAGCATTCAATGCAGCACAGGGCCTTTCTGAGCATGTGGCCTTCACAGCTGCTCAGGTTGCATGCCTAACTTTCAAAGATGTTGTAAGGAGTAAATTAAATTATCCATGTGTGGCCAGTATGATGAATAGGCATGATGCATGGATTTTTATCATAATGCAATTTTATTTTCTTGTATCACACATTCAGTCAGGGCAAACTTCTCCTGCCCCTGGAGGAAAATTTCAGCAGGCCCAAGACAATAAGGAAGATTCTTAGATAAGACACAGTCCTATAGAAATTTTAAGTCACAAATATTGTCTTAATTAATAACTTGAGTGTCTAATTCTGTATAATAATTGGAACTTTTTATTTTTGTAGCTTAATCTTCCCTCCTTTAGCTTGAACATGCTTTGGTCTGGAGACCTACACTAAAGAAATGGGGTCCTCTACCTGTACTCACATGTTGTTTTTTCTCTATGCCTGGCCTTAAGTAGAGGAAGAGATTAAGAGCATAAAAACATATTGCTTGATTCTGTTTGGCCTTGTATGTAGACCAACTACATGATCTACAATAAGTTCTTGGCCTTGCTAGATCATCCAAGTTGCCTCTTTTCTTGTTTTCTCTTTTTAATATTTTTATTTCTTTTAGAGAGGAAGGGAGAGGAAGAGAGATATAGAAACATCAATGATGAGAACAATTGATTGGCTGCCTCCTGCACGCTCCCTACTAAGGATGGAGCCCACAACCCATGCATGTGCCCTTGACTGGAATTGAACCCAGGATCCTTTAGTCCATGGGCTGATGCTATATCCACTGAACCAAACCGGCTAGGGCTGCCTTTCTTTTCTTGTAATGTGTTTAATGGGTTCTTCAGTTCCAGAATTCAAATGCATAAACTGTTAGGTCGTGTTGTTATTGATTTAATGAAAAACAATATTTTTGGTAAGGATATCAAGGTAGTGAAAATAACATCATATAAAACTGAGCATAAATTGCCACAAGTGATCAAGAATCATTCATGTGCTACCTAACCTCACACCGTGTTTTGGGCATTTTGAGAATAGAGAGCTAAATAGAGGCTGGTAGCCAACTTCCAGTAGTATAAAATTTACATTATCTTTGTGTGCCTTATATTTTACAGTATTCCTCACCAGTCTCCCCAAATATCTCTGACATAGCGGGATTAAGGTTTCCAGGAGTAATGACATAGGTCTTTCTGCAGACCTTTGTACATCCCACATAATTTGAAGTGGGAGTTATTTTACTTTAAAAAAAATATATTTTTATTGAGTTTAGAGAAGGGAGAGGGAGAGATAGAAACATCAATGATGGCAGAGAATCACTGATCGGCTGCCTCCTGCATGCCCCCTGCATGCCTCCTGCATGTCCCCCAATGGGGACCGAGCCCTGACCAAGAATCAACCCATGACCTGTTGGCCCATAGGTAGATGCTCAACCACTGAGCCACACCAGCTGGGCAAGCAGGTTATTTTACTTTCATTTTGCTATCTGGTAACTGTCTATTGGAGCCTCAGCTCTTTTTATATCTTGAAACATATGTAACATTTTCAGAATATTCAATAAATAGGCATTTGTTTTCTTTTGCAAGTCTTATGCATTTTTTCTCTACATACTTATCCTTGAATGAAGAGTAAGACACTTGGATTTATTGGCAGAGTTCCTGTAAACCATTTCCCAGTGGACCTGGGTGAAAAGATGTTCCTTTAAGAGCTGAAGCAGAAGGAAATTTAGTATGCACAGTAGATATTTTTTTAAATGCCATTTCTTCTTTCCAGGGGATAGAAAGAGACTCATGGATATCCTTGGGAGAAAAAGATGGGGGAGCGTATACTTATGCGACTTGGTGAATTCCAAAGTTCATGTATAAAGAGGCACAAAGAAACTTCAAGTAAGAACCTGGAGGAAAAATGAAAATTTGGTCTTAGGCAACTGAGCTTTCACCCTAAGAGTTGGAACTCTATAAACTAGTTAACTTGAATAGCTAGTAGAAAAAGAGAAGTGGAATTAAGAGAGCTGGTTCCAAAAGGGATCCTAACATATGAATAAGGCATAAGGAGAACTGTGGCAAACCCTAGAGCAGTGGTTCTCAACCTTCCTAATGCCTCGACCTTTTAATACAGTTCCTCATGTTGTGGTGACCCCCAACCATAAAGTTATTTTTGTTGCTACTTCATAACTGTAATTTTGCTACTGTTATGAATCATAATGTAAATATCTGATATGCAGGATGTATTTAAGCTAACCCTGTGAAAGGGTCATTCGACCCCCAAAGGGATCGTGACCCACAGGTCGAGAACCGCTGCCCTAGAGGAATACAGCATTTCCTTGATTTTTTTTGTTGCTGGAGTGCATAGAAGATTTTTTTTCAAAATAGTTTTCATGAGTATTTTAATAAAATATTTGAAAAGAGATTTCTAAGATATCTCATTTAGCCTTCTCACACTTCAGAAGCTTTTACTTAAAAAAGAAAAGAATAAATTTGCATCATTATTTTAATATCTACATTCGCTAATAAGTTTATTGCACTGTTTAGTTATTAAACAAGTAGTTCCGGAGCCTTCATCATATCAAACACTTTGTGAGATCGGGGCATGCAACAATGAGCAAAAACAGGTGAAGTCCTCTTCTCTTACAGCTTGTCCATAGAGGGAGAAGGTGGGTCAAGAATAAACAAGTAATCACATGGAATATTTCATTTGCAATATATAAATATGCAATATGTCATTTGATCATAAGTGCTAAGAAGAAAAATAAATCAGAAGAAAGGGAGGTAGTGGGGAGTAATATAGGATGGGACAGGGTTATTTGAGACAGGTTGGTCAAAGAAGTGATTGGCCCTAGTTGGTTTGGTTCAGTGGATAGAGCTTCGACTTGGGGACGCAAGGGTCCTGGGTTCGATTCCAGTCAAGGGCACATGCCTGGGTTGTGGGCTCGATCCCCAGTGGGGTGTGTGCATGAGGCAGCCAATCAATGATTCTCTCTTATCATTGATGTTTCTATCTCTCCCTTCTTTTCTGAAATCAATAAAAATATATTTAAAAAAAGAAGTGCTTTTTCTGTGTAAAATTCTCAGACACCTAAATAAAGTGAGGAAGTTAAACATGAAGTTATGTGAAGAAAATATATCAGGCATAAGAGCAAATGTCAGTTCAAAATACTAAATTAATGATTATACTTATAGACATAGTAACAGTGACAGCAGTAGCAGCAAGCAGTGCATTCTATTAAGAGCATACTGCATTTCTATCCATTGTTCTAAATAATTTCTTTTTACCTTTATGACAATGTAAAGTGTTTTTTTAAAGCCCTAAAATAATTTTTGTGTGCATAAAATAGGGGACTATTCAAATATTTACTTTTCTATGTACAGTATCATATCATCTGCAAATAATGACAATATTACTTCTTCTTTTCCAATTTGGATGCCTTTTATTTATTTTTTTGTGTGTGATTGCAATGGCTAGCACTTCCAGTACTATATCGAAGAGGAGTGGTGAAAGTGGTCATCCCTGCCTTGTTCCTGTTCTTAGGGGAAATGAATTCAGTTTTTGCCCATTGAGTATGATGTTGGCTGTAGGTTTGTCATATAAGGCTTTTATTATGTTGAGGTATGATCCCTCTATTCCCACTTTGCTGAGAGTTTTTATCAAGAAAGGGTGTTGGATTTTGTCAAATGCTTTTTCTGTATCGATATGATTATGTGATTTTTGTCTCTCAATTTGTTTATGTGATGTATCACATTTATTGATTTGTGGATATTGTGCCATCCTTGTATCTCTGGAATAAATCACACTTGGTAATGGTGTATGATTTTTCTAATGTAATGCTGGATCCGATTTGCTAGAATTTTGTTGAGGATTTTAGCATCTATGTTCATCAAGAATATTGGCCAGTAGTTATCTTTCTTCGTGGGGTCTTTATGTGGTTTTGGAATTAGGGTAATGCTGGCTTCATAGAAAAAGCTTGGAATTCAAGAGCCTTCCTCTTGAATTTTTTGAAATAGTCTGAGAAGGATAGATTTTAGTTCTTCTTTGAGTATCTAGTAGAATTCCCCTGTAAAGCCTTCCAGACCAGGGCTTTTGTTTGCTGGAAGTTTTTTTATTACTGCTTCAATTTAAGATTTTCTGATTCTTCCTGATTGAGTTTTGGAAGCTTGTATTTTTCTAAGAATATGTCCATTTCGTCTAGATTGTCCAGTTTGTTGGAATAGAGATGTTTATAGTACTTTTTTTATAATCCTTTGTATTTCTATGGGGTCAGTTGTTACTTCAGCTCTTTCATTTCTGATTTTGTTTATTTGGGTCTTCTCTCTTTGCTTCTTGGTAAGCCTGGCTAGAGGTTCATCAATCTTCCTTATACTTTTAAAATACCAGCTCTTGGTTTTATATATATATATATATATATATATATATATATATATATATATATATGTTTGTGTGTGTCTATGTCATTTATTTCTGGTCTGATCATTATTATTTCCTTCCTTCTTCCCACTCTGGGCTATTCTTGTTGCTCTCTTTCTAATTCTTTGAGTTGTAGGGTCAGATAATTTATTACCAGTTTTTATTGTTTTTTGAGGTAGACCTGTAGAGCTATGAACTTCTCTCTCAGGACTGCTTTCACTGTGTCCCATAGGTTTTGGATTGTTGTGTTTTCATTGTCATTTGTTGCCAGGATGCTTTTTATTTCTTCTTTGATATCTTTGGTAACCCAGTCATTGTTTAATAGCATGCTATTTAGCTTCCAAGTGTTTGATTTTTTTCATTGTTTGTTTTTATTGTAGTTGATTTCTAATTTTATGCCATTGTGGTCTGAGAAGATGCTTGATATGATTTCTATCTCCTTGAATTTGAAGAGACTTTGCCTGTGTCCCAATATGTGGTCTATCTTTGAAAATGTCCCATGTGCACTTGAGAAAAATGTATATTCTGTAGCTTTGGGGTGAAATGTTCTGAAGATGTCAATTAAATCCACCTGATCTTGTGAGTTATTTAGGATTGATGTTTCTTTGCTGATTTTTTTGTTTAGATGATTTATCCAGTGGTGTCTATGGGGTATTAAAGCTCCCTACCATGACTATATTGTTGTTGATCTCTCCCTTGATATTTTCCTGAAATTTTTTTTTTTGTGTGTGTTTTTTAATGTATTTAGGTGCTCCTGCATTGGATGCATATATGTTTACCAGAGTTGTATCCTCTTGTTGAATTGCTCCCTTTAGTATTATGAAGTGGCCTTCCTTATCTCTTGTTATGGCCTTCACTTTGAGGTCTAATTTGTCAGATATAAGTATTGCTACCTCAACTCTTTTTTTTCATTTCCATTCATTTGAAAAAAATTTTTTTCTATCCTTTCAGTCTTTGTGAGTCCTTTGTTCTGAGGTGGGTCTCTTGTAGACAGCAGATATATGGGTCATGTTTTCTTATCAATTCAGCTACCCTATGTCTTTTGATTGGAGCATTTAATCCATTTACATTTAAGGTTATTATTGATAGGTACTTATTTGTTGCCATTTTTATTCTTTATGCCAGTGTTCCTTCTTCCCTTCTTTAGCATTTCTTGCATTGCTGGCTGGATAATTTTTTTTAATGTCAGCTCCTTTGTACTTACCTGAAAATTACATTATCCAATAGTAATGAGCACACCTAATATCAAGATCTTGGTTTATAAATGCCATTCACTATTCAGAAAAACCAGGCATTATTGTGGAAATGATTTACTCTTGGTTCAGTGCAGAAAAAAGTACATGGTTAACCTAGAATACCCTATTCTATCACAAAGTGAGAAAGTGCTCACAAATTTATTGGGATCATGTCACAGAGGTATAGGATCTGGCCAGAAGAAATTATCACTGGCCACATTTTAAACAATTTGAATTTCAAAATGGATTATGATGATGATATGAAATGAAAAGAAAAAAAAATCAAAGAATCCACGAGTTTACAGAGATACTTCCCCCTACATAAAGAGTGGAGGGACAAAGGAAGCCTCTTCTTTATAGAAGAATGTCAGCTAGTAAATAAATTGATAGAATTAAAAATTATCCTTTTTATCTAAAATATAATAGTTACTTCAGGCAAGGCTCATGTGAGTAACATCTAATAATGGGACAAACCAATATCATGTGCCTCCAAATATCACGCTCCAGGAAGGGCACAGAATCACCTATTGTAATATTCACATCCAAAGAGTTTAAAGTAAAAATAATCATGAGGTAACCACAACCAAAGCCATATTATGGGGCATTCTACAAGTCATCTGACCTGGATTCTTCAAAAACGTCAGTGTCATAAATGTAAAAAAAAAAAAAAAAGATAAAAAAGAAAGTGTCACTTTTAGTGATTAAACAAGAATAAAGAGATGATTTTTTAATGGGTCACATCATAAATCTACTTAGAGGAATAATTTGGCACATTTAAATATTTACTCAGTATCATAATTGTGCTACTAAGTGTGGCCCTTAACTCAGTGGCCAACCAGTGAGTTGATATTTATTGTTCCACAAGGTGTTAAGTACAACAATTGAGAATAAGAAATTAGAAAATTCTATAGTAATTTGATCTTTGTTGTGGTATGGACAGGAGCTTGCTCATTTTTTAGTAATTCATTTTTTATTTTATTTTGCTAAAGTATTGTTTCTCAATTGATTGGAAGTAATAAATGCTGGTCCTTCTCCATAGATAACTTGAGAAACACGATATTAGCTATTATTGTTTTATTTGTTGAGTGTGATAATGATATTTGTCTATGTAGTAGAATGTCCTTGTTTTCTGCTTCTTAGGAGTTACAAAGTGGTCTCATTTGTATTTGGAGGTGAATATTAGTATTTAGAGGTGAATAATATGCTATGTGTAGCTTACTTTCAAGTGATTCAGCCAAAAAGCGACAAAAATGTGTGTGTATGTAGACATAAAGCACTGTGATAAAATATGAACAATTGATGAATCCAGGTAAAAAGATTATGGTATTTATTTTACTATTTTTATGTAAGCTTACTATTTTTTCAAAATACAAAAGTAGGGGCAGAAGATGTCTTGAGACAAAATAATCTTTGCAACTCACAGAACCTTGTTTTTTTTTTATAGCTCTCCAAACATGTTTCACTTTAAATAATATCTCTCTGTTAGCTTATAAATTCATTGTCTTATTTAAGAGCTGTGGATTTTAAAATAAATAATAAGCTTTATAACTTCAATGACTTATTAATTATTACAACAAAGGGCATACTAAACAGGTAATCTCAGAAATATATTCAGGTGCTATACAAATAAATATCAACTATGATCTGTATATAATGCTATTAGAATAAATAGTAAGTAAAATAACTTCAAAGTTATTTCTACAGCTGCTGTATTTCTGATATAATTTGCTGTTGAATCCATAGTTATTTTATTTCATTATAATCATTTTTATAAATGTCTTCTCCATTAATCTTTATGTAGATTTTTATATTATACTTTGCTTTATAGCTTGTGTTACCCAACCTTCCTGTAAGGTAAATTAGAATAATTTTTACTACAAGGCATAGAGAGGTTGAGTGACTTGTCCTGTGTCATGCTGAAAGCTAACTTTATAGACAGAATTTAAAGTTGCAGGCTTTAAATTATCCAATAAGACTATAGCAATACTAGTGAAAAAGATCACATTTTAACATCAACTTTGATTTTTCCAAAACAAAACATTGGTAATACTCCTGGCTTTATTACTGATTTTATAATTTAAACATAAAATTTTATATGTAATTTTTTAAATTTCCTCATTTAGGAAATCCAATTATGTAACATGTTGGGTATTAAGTGACATAAGACAAGGTCCTTACTCTCCAGATGATCATGTGAAACAAGACAAATTTATAAAGACATGCAATAAAGTGCTATGTTCTCTGAGAGAAGTTTGAATGAGGTAGAAAGGGGATGGTCAAATTTTCTTGGGTGAAGAGAGTTAGACACCTTTTAACAATCATATTTATTGAAATGCTTTGTAAGAGTTACTTGTGGTTGAAGAAACACAAATACTTTACTCAATGACTATTATGATGCTCAATTGATTTGTATTTGACTTAACTTTCTAATATTATAATTTTGGCAGCACAGGCCAAGAGATTAAAAGCCTGAAACCGCATTAAACAAAACAGCCATAATTGCAATGCAGTCTCTGTTAGCGTAGGGTTATCTTCATGTCTGCAAAAACGCTTTGCTCTGTCTTCTTCCAACCTGGTGTTGCTACCCGAGGAGAACGGTTTCCCTCCCTGATTGTCTTGTTTCTCTTGTGGTCCATTTGTCTCTATTGATTCTTGGTGCCAGGCTGCTATTTTCAGGTCTTATGAGTTCTTATTCACAAGAAATAAATCCACACACTGCATGCCCATTTCAGCAAATGTGATCTCTGGTATATCTCATATTGATGTACTCTGGGTCCTCTTTAAGAAATCAAATATGCAAAACTTAATCTTCAAGAAAATATACATTAACAGTAGCTATTCATATTTCTTTTTGTAGGAGTGCCTGGCACAAATTCAGGTACATACAGGGCTTTCAGAAATGCTTTCTGATTAAATAAAAGGCCACCCTAGTAGCTTGGTTGTCACTTGAGTGTAAATGATAAAACTTGTCAGTAAGAAAGTATGTCCTATTTTAAAAACAAAAAGAGTTTGTGAAAATTAGTTGCATAACAGTATTTTTAGAGTTATGATTTAAGTGCTATTTTTATATTGTATATATTTAGAAATAATTGCAAATATTGATATTTGTTGAAGATCAATTAACACAGTTGTTTTTATGAAGATAATTTGTGATGTCTCCCTGTTCTCTTCTTTCATCCTCATTTAGCTCTCTACTATATTTATGTATTATTTTTGTGGGGGACATTTTTCTTAACACTTTGTGTGGCTTAACTGTCTTTTGCTGTATTTATTTAAATATGTTTAGGGAAATATATGGTTAAGGGTATTAGTATAGAAAACTTTTAAAAACAAAAAATTGATGCCCTGGCCCATGTGGCTTAGTTGGTTGGATGTTGTCCATGTACTAAAAGGTTGCTGGTTCGATTCCCAGTAGGGTGTGTGAACGACGTTTCACTCTCACATCAATATTTCTCTCTCTCCCTCTCCTTTCCTCTCTCTCTAAAAATCAATTTTAAAAAAACTAATACTATGATTCAGAAGTTAAAAACTTTTGTATCTGGCTCTCTTTAATTTTATTTACTTTTTCACACTTTTGTTTTTGGTCTGAGAAATAAAATATTTGTTAACATTTTCAGTGCATTTTGGATGACAAAAATTTATTAAGGTGGCAGTGGGAGGAGGGTTTAAAGGAACATTAGCTATTAGAACATGGGTGACTATACTCAGACATTTGCTAATATTTGGGGAAATAGAATAGTTAACCAGACACCTATAAACACAAGAAAATTTATGCCTGCTAAATGTACTTACATTATAATTTGTTCTTGTTCAGTAGTGGCTGATTACATCTATATTTTCCTGAAGAATCACTTCTTTGCAACAGCTGTTCATCCTGATATCAGGTAATGTCAAAATGCTTGCTGACTTAAAAGGTCTTGCAATAAACCTTATTATGTACCTAATGAGAACTGACATATTACTACTGAGAAATAGGGCATCACATCTAAACATCTTCTAGATTTGTAGTTGGGTAGATTTGCTGAACTAATGCAGCCTCACCAAGAACCAGGGCTATAGCATTTTTTTGAATAGCACTGCCATTTAACTTTACATATATTTTATGCTTGAAAGTCATAAATCTTGATATAGCAATAAAAAGAAGTTTATAAATGGAATTAAAAATAGCAGCAGGGATGACCAATCATCATTCAAGAAGGTCTTGTTATTATTTTTTAATGTGGTCTTTTCAGTTGTCTGGCTGTAACTGTGGGATAAATGAAGGGCTGGTGAGAGCTGTGAGCTTCACATTTATCTTCCAGGTATTTGGGCTAGCCAGTCTCATGACAGCAATAAGTTTAATGGTAGGGGGTGTGGTTTGTTTTCATTGCATTCAGGATTTAAACAAGGCTACAGGCACTTAACAAACTATGATTAGCCTGGCCTGACAGTTTGACTAACTGACTTCCCAGAGGGTTGGTGTGGGTGAACTGAATTCTTTCCGAAAGTGATTTTCCTTAACATGGTTAACTAATGTGAGAAAAAATGATTCTAAAAGATACCTTAGTGTGAGCCAGAGAAGGTCTGAAAGGAAATTCAAGAGAAATACTCCTACGTAGCCACTATTCACTTTCACTAAAGATTTTTAAATGGCTCTAGATTCAATGCGTTGGAATTGCCAAAAGGCTGTACAGCAGCCAAGAAGTCCTGTGACATTATCCAGAAAAGAGGAAATAATTAATATCATTCTTTTTGGTGTTTAGAAAAAGAGCAAAAGAGATTTATTTTTGAGAGAATTGTGGATGGAGCAATGCTTTTCCCTTAAATATGTTTTGTATGCAGAAAGAACCATAGGTATGCTCATAACCTTGGGCTTTAACATTAAACTGTGAGAAACAAATTTTTTAAATAATGAATTTTTTGGCTAATTTAACTTTGATATTAAGTGGTATGTTTCTGTTTTACTAGTGTCAATGAATACGTTGCATAAAACCCCTGAATTTACTCAGTGTGTCATCACACCTTGCCCAGAAGAGTAAATGTTTCATCTTTTCTAAGTGAACAATAATGTAGGTTAGGGGATAGACAGTTGATTTGTTAGAAATATAAAATCTGTTCAATTCATTACATATGCAGAGGAAGGGAACACAAGGTCCATTGAGCCATTTACAGTAGGCATTCCTTTTTTAAATAATTATTAGAGAATAATGGAAATGTAATGATACAAATCTTTGTGTCTTTTGTAAGAGCTTTCAAGAATTAGTCATGCATATTTGCTCATCTACCCGGTAAGGTGAATGAGACTGCACTTTGGCCCTGAGCTGGAAGTCTAAGCAGACACCAGCATTAGCCACAAGGCTGAGTGAAGGGAGAGGAAATCCACATTTGCAAGTACTCTCGCTACAAATTCTACAAATTATTTCTCAGCGAAGAGACAGCCTTTCTCTTAATTATTAAGCATTGACTTTTCACAAGCACATGGCTTTCTTCATGGAAATATTACAGGAAGTAATTAGTGATGTTGTGTATGCAAGGAGGGGATGGTGATTTCATGTACATGATTGTTTCTTATTTGCACTGTCTTAAAAATTTCTTTAATGGTATACTTAAGAGGTTTAGCAAGTTCAAACCTTTTTTTTTTTTCAATAATAACGTAATGAAGACCTGAACTTCTGTTTGCCTCATCTATGGTCATTGTCTCACTCCTTATGCATTTTTGTAAGAAATCAGAGTGAAATATTTACAGGAAATAGACAGCAAGTAGTACAAACCTGCTCTTAAGTGATAATGGGAAAAATGGAATGTAGACTCTACATTTGAACCAAAAATTTTGGTCTGAAATTGTTATTTTATTACAATAAAATTAATTTCCCACTATCTCTTGTTTTGTTTTTTGCCCTTAACACCACTTTCGTATCAGATTACTTACCATTTTTGCCTTTCCTCATGCTTTACCCCTTTTGAAAGACAGTCCTCTTCCATATCAGGAAGTCTCAGACAGGAGCTTTAACCTACTATGCTGCTATGGTTCTATGACCTGTTTTGTACCTCTTTATGGGGTTTTTAAATTCTATTGGAACCCATAAATGCCTCTTCTTGGATTTTTCCATGCACCAAGCATGAGAACACCCTGGTCACTTGTTTGCATTCTTTTCAAAGAAGGCATTAGTGAGATATATGGGATTTATTGTAGAATTTGTGGGAGAAACTGAGGAATAACACATAACACAATAACACATACCATACATAACACAAACATTTCACTGCCAAATACCCACTATCTTTTCTCTGATGACAGTTATTATGTCTCCCTCTGTTTTAGTCTTTCTCCAACCTTCAAATTACCTCCATTTCCTTTTTGTGTTGGATTAAAGTTCCATGTATGTAGTTGGTTCTCAGGTCTGCAAATTCTAGTTGTCAGCCCAGACTCTACACTGACTTATTAAAATATTTTGTGAACCAATTATGGGCTCTTATTAAGATGCTTTCTCCAGCTGCTAAGAAAAATAAGGTTCTCCTGCATATTGTTATCATGGTATAGGTAGTTATACTATGTCTTTATTTTACTAGACTTACTAGATTTTCTATGTTCCACAAAGGCAGAAAAATGTAGCACTGATCTCCACAACACATTTTTTCTCCTGTGTCTCTTGTTTCAGTAAGTTCTCTTGTAATCCACTCCATTACCCAAGCTAGACATCTTTGATTTTCCTTTAAAAAAATGTTTTTATTGATTTTGAGAGAGAGAGAGAGAGAGAGAGGAAGGGATAACTAGAGACAGAAACATCAATGAGAGAGAAACATCAATCAGCTGTCTCCTGCACCCCCGACCTCTGCAAAGGAGATCAATCCCAAAACCCTAGCATGTGGCCTGACCAGGAATAGAACCAGGGACTTCTTGGTTCGTGGGTCTATATTCAGCCACTGAGCACACTAACCAAGTTGATCTTCCTTGTTTTTTTTTTTAGTCATATCATTGGTTGTCTTCAAAATTCTCTAAACATTCTATTGCTACAGTTCTAATTACATACAACTCCATTGGGTGATTGTGATAAGTAACTATTGGTCTCTCTGACTCTCATACTACTATCTCTCTCCATTCCACTCTCTACATCACTCCCATTATTTTCTTTGCAAGCACCTCATATCATCTGAAAGAGAAAGAGAGAGAAGGAGATCCTACTGTGTTCAGGAAATGTGTGTAAAGTTCTTTGCATATAGTTTTGTACCCTGAGAGATTTTTATCCCAGTCTACCTCTTTGCCTTATACACATCACTCCCCTCCATACATCACATGTTATAGACCTATTGAACCATTCATGCAAGTCCCTTGTACCTGACATGCATGCCAATACCTTTTGGACTTTGCTTATACTGTTTGCCTAAGACATATTTTTTCAGTGCCTTTACCTCACAAACTCTGGATCATCCTTCAAAGTCCAGTACAAATTTCAGGTTTCCTTTGAAACCTCCTGCACTCTTCCTTCCACATAACAATAATTGGATATTCCTGTCCACAAGCTGGTATGGTACATTTCCTTATTAAAATATCATGCTACATTATGCCTTTAATTATTTGCCTAAGTTGCTTTCCCATTAGCAAGGAGAGCAGGAACTAGGATTTATTTATCTTAAAATTTCTATTGCCACCTCAGTACCTCATAGATATTAATTAATTAATTATTTATGTGTTCATTTATCATATGCTTTCTAAAGTAAAGGAGTTGTAGGTACAATGAGAATTGCCCTGAATTGACCAACTTCTGCGCATGGCTCACGAAGTTTCAATCACACTGTACATGCGCGCCCGCACGTGGTATTTTGTGGAAGAGCCACACTCAAGGGGCCAAAGAGCCGCATATGGCTCTCGAGCGGCAGTTTGCCGACCACTGCTCTACACCCATCCAGCTCTGGCTGTCAGGGCTTCAGGAACTGCAGAAGCACAGCCTGTAGGATCCTCTGATAGGATTCCCATCAGTTAAAGTGTACTAGGCTTTACACATATGGTAACTGTAATGAAGTTGGAACTTGTAAAGAGGCTCCTATATAATTTTGTCTTGATCAATCCATTGTATTAACTCGCTTAAAAGCCAAGTATGTACTCTTTGGCATAAAATACACATCCACACACAAACTAACAAACACATATATACATATATGTTTTCCTTGAATTAGTAAATGTCTTCACGTTCTACCATGATGCTGAGTCATACCTGTGGAAAATGAATTTGTGTCACTGGAGACCAGCATGAGGATAATTTCCAGGTGGCTTTCTTCTGCATCGGCATGATTACACCACACAGAAAGGAAACCTTGCTCAGCTCAGGAGTTTTGATTTAGCCATAAATGCCACAAGAAATGATACATCAATTGACTACTCTCCAATAAGTTATTGCTCAGGAACCAAGCCTACCACAAACATTTATATGACCCGTCTATGTGTAAAGCATACATTTGAAAGGGAGGAAATTACATTGCTACTCTCAGAGTGATAGCATTATGTCTGCCACACTAAACACACACATTCTGAAGTGTTTGCATAAAAGCTTTGGTTTGAAAATGTAGCTAGTCTTGTGGAAGTGATTTGATATTGAAAAGTCTTTACAGGTGTGTAGTACATGCCAATTTGCTGTTGTAACATACCCAGAGCACGTACATTGCTGGGTAAGGGGACTAAAAAAACCATAGTTAAGAATACAAAGTATTTTATTGGATCTTTTCAGAGAAAATAATTTATGATTCAGGGAGACTGCTCAATATTTCTCTAAGTGCTCCTAGTTCCAAATTAAATCTCTGCTGCCTGGGCACAGCTGCCTCTGCGTCACTTATTGGAAGCACCCGGGTTGACAGACATCGTTGTTGTTGTGTGTTTAACTCCGTTGAGTTTGAGGACTGTGCAGACAGCAACCTTATCTAACCTGTCACAATTGTGCATCTTCACCCTCAAACAAATGGTGAGCTGAAAGCAGAACACAGGTAAGTAAAGGCCTTCTGAAACTGATGGTTGAAGTGATTGGCCAAGAAGACCTTCCAAGTTTCTTGTTGCTTCACCTTCTACTCCATGTTCAAAGAGAAGAAGCCCCCCTGGGAATGGTTTGACTTTGTATGTTGCCTCAAACATTTCCATTCATATTGAGCTAAAGGCATGTAAGAGGTAAACACATTTCCAAGAAACCTTTTGCCCACATCTTTGCTTGTATAGTTTTCACTGCACTGACAAGTCTGTGCTAAGAGTGTACATGTGGGTTCACTATGTTCTTTCTGTTCTGGGGAGGAAGCTGTGGGAGCTGTGTTACTTCAACTCCGGAGCGCCTGTGATCAAGATGACCAGGTTGAGCAACTGGGTAAATGGAGCCGTAGGACACTTGTGAGGCTTTTATTCTGCAGTTACATCTGATACAGATTCACTAGGTCAAATGTGAAGGAGCAGAAATTCTTCTCTGACCTTGCTGAAAGCTGGAATGGCATCATCTGTCATCTCGGCAGCTGCTCCGTGGAGCACAGAGCCTCACACCAGTCTACTCCCTTCCTGGCTAACAAATGATTTTAGCTAAAGAGGGAAGGATGCCTTGTTTGCCAAGGGGCACTGTGGTCCAATGTGTGTTTATTCTTTTTAATTTAATGTGAGGGCCTGCAAATGCTTCAAGGGTATAGACATGGCTTAACCATGAGGGATATTTGTCATAATAAAAATTACTATATTTCTGAAGACCCTTTCACCACTTGTGTGAATGCTAGCAAAAACAAGCTGACCTGAGGATGAATACACACAAAATAGTCAATAATATGTGTGGTGAAGACTGCAGCACAGCTTTGTTATTCGCTCTTTCAGGTGTTGTCCAACACCCAATAGGAGTCCATTTTTCTCAAGTTCTTTTTATTCTCTCCTTTACCTTCCCATTTCAGATGATCAGCCTATTGTATCTTCCCCCTTTGGTAACATTCGAGAGGGTTGGGAGAGAGCACTCAGGTATTTAAGCTGTATTTAATCTGTTCCAAGCTGCTGAACTAGCTTTGTATTGGTGAAGGATGGAGGGTGGAGAATGGAAGGTAGATAAGGGGCAAAGCCAGTGTGTACATTATTCAGTACCCCCTTAACCAGAAGACTTCCTCCTCTCTCTCTCTCCTATTAGGGCTTGCTTAAGTTTTGGTTAAAAACAAGTGAAAAAATGGTGAAACTAGCCAATAGAAAGAACTAGCCATGTAAGGTTACTTGACCTGGGACTGGCTTGTGGTAGTTGTGGAAGCCTGTGTGTGGCAGTGGGGGTAGTGCATACATCTGTATCATCTGAAGAGCCAAGGATCATTGAATAACTCCTATGTATGCTTGTGTGTCAGACAGAATAAGAGTACTGAGAGAGACAGAGTTGGGAACATGTGGAGGAAGCAGGATGGGGTACAGAGATGGCAACTTACTACCAAGACAGAGTCAAGCGACTTATAAGTATTTCATGGGACTTCTCGTTATCTGCTTAGTATGAGGAATTAGGTAGAAAAATGGTTTGCTCATAATCCATGAAAGGGAACACTGAATTAAAAGAAAGACATGGACATGTAGTTAGGCATTATTCAAATGGAATTATCCAGCAAAATGTGGCAAATCTAATTTACTTATGAGAGAAAAAGTAATTATGGTGAAAACTATTCTGATTTTTCCAATATCTCTATAATATGTGGTTGGAGTGCAAAGGTTTGGGCCCAGGAAAAAGAAATTGAGAAAGTGGAAGCAGTAATAGGGAATAAAGCTTCTTCAATTCTAGGTCATCCTCTTCCTGATGGGAAGGGGCAGTGTTTCTTGAACAAGCAGAAATGAGAGAATATTGATATGAGGATGGGGTGCATACTGACCTAAGTCAGAGCGGTCACTTTTGCTTACATATTCCTCCACCTGGGGAGCATGGGCCCTATCTTGCTGCCTCTTTGATTGTTGGCATAACTTCCTCAAATTACAATTAAACTTCTTTATGTCTGTTTGAAGACAACAAAATAGGAAAGTTAGATGGCAGTTGCTGTTTCAAAATGTATGTCATGACTCCTTAGTGAATTGTGAAATCATGTTACTGGGCCTTGATCACTATTAAAAATAAAAAGGATAGCACATGAGAGGAAAAAGAACCAAGAATGTCTTAGTGCATAGTATCTAATAATATTGTTTCAAAAAACTTTTGTTTCAGTTCTGTGTGTCTGTGTGTGTGTGTGCTGTGTATTATTTTCATATGCATTATTTTATAATACATTACACACACACACACACAATGTTGATTGTTATGGAAGGGAGAGAAAACAAAACCTCAAAACTGTGACTGGAGGATCAGATTTGAGTTCCACCACTGGTTATACTACTAAATAGCTGAGTAACTATGTTGGTTCTCTTTACTCAACTATAAAATTAGGCATTTAATTGAATGATCTCTAAGACCTCTTCCAGCTCTGAAATTCAGACATAATCTTACTTTTAACTGAGTGGCTGACATGGTGATGAATGAAGAATTGCTCAGAAATTAAGGATCTGAAGCAGCGTTTGCACTGCCCAAAATCCATTCTTATACTGTTCTCAGCCAGAAGGGGAGGAGAGAGCTCCAGCCTCTATTTTATGTTAATAGATTAACAGGAAGACTAATAATATTCCCTTTATAGGTTCTTTAAAGATCTCTACATTGAAAATTCAAAAGCTTTATATTGATTTTTATATCTGGCTAATAAGACTCTTGGTAGCCAGAGCCCAATATATTTTTAGCTCCCCGCCCCCCAATTTAACCACCCTGTCACTCACTGAGGTTGAATCAGCAGGCTGTTTGCCCAGTGTATAATCTCAAGTCCCTTGGAACAAGGGTTCACAGCCACTAAACTTTCTGAGTGTGGAATTTACTTTTCATTTTTATTCATAGAGCACTGTCAGCTCTGCCTTTAAAACCAAAGGGAAAACATAACTGGTAAGGATTTGAAATCTCTTAAAGGGAACTCACTATAATGCATCTTGCTAATGTTGAAAAATACAACTGTATTATATCTGCATATGAAAATGCATATTAGAATGTATCAAGTTCTTATTTTTTAGCTTATATTTATAATATTTAAAATAGTAGTCATAATTTGTCTGTAGGTTAAGTAATTAGAATTTATTTTAATATTTCATGTCTGTTTCCTTAAAAGAAAGAAGATACTTAGTCTTTAAAAGTGGGGAATGGGCCCTAGCCAGTTTGGCTCAGTGGACAGAGTGTCCACCTGTGGACTAAAGGGTCCCAGATTCAATTCCGGTCAAGGCCACATGCCCAGGTTGCAGGCTTGATCCCCAGTGGGGAGCGTGCAGGAGGCAGCCAATCAATGATTCTCTCTCACCATCGATGTTTCTATCTCTTTCCCTCTTCCTTCCTCTCTGAAATTAATAAAAATATATTTTTAAAAAGTGGGGAATGGCTCAGCCTGCATGGCTCAATGGTTGAGCATTGACCTATGAATTCAATTCTATTCCTGGTCAGGGCACATGCCTGAATTGTGGGTTTGATCCCCAGTATGGGGTGTGCAGGAGGCAGCTGATCAGTGATTCTCTCTCATCATTGATTTTTCTGTCTCTCTCTCCCTTTCTCTCTGAAATCAATAAAAAGTAAAAATAAAAGTGGGGACTAGATGATAAGCAGGAAGGAAAAACTGATTATCAGCAGGGCAAGAAATACTGTGCCAATGCCCTTTTGAAGATGTGCTGGGGAAGCAATTCTTTTATCACCATTTAAATGTTCCTGGAATGGAGTTTCTGTATGCTGATGAAATAAATCCTAGTTACTCTTCCTTAATTGAACCTCTACCATGCAAAATCTACAGTTTGAGAGCACAGTTGGATTTATATTCTTGAAAGAACTTTACTTTGGTGGGAAATCAGAGGCTTAATTGTAAGGGTAAGATGGTTAGAATTTTATATATTTTAGCACTTTTTCTGATTCTCTTCCTTCATCTTGAAACTTAGCACAGCTGTCAAAAGTTATCAACTAAAAACATGAAATCAATATACCATGCATACACCATAACCAAGGAAATTCTGCATTTAATATGAAAGTGTTCAGAGGAGAAAACATGGCCACTTGCTGTCATACAACATAATTCAATTGTTTGTTTTCTGGCCCAAGTCAGACAAATCTCTCTTAATCAGTTACCTATTTCTCCAAGCTTAGTAATTTCCTATGCAATCATTTGCTATGTACTTTATTAAGGTCAAGCAAATTGTGTGGTTAATGAAGACTTTTAGTCAGAGTTGAAAAAGTATAGATCCAAATTTCATTACAAATCCATGCTTCCATTGATTAATTCAATTAAAAGATCTTTATCTGGGAACATATTAGATTCCACTTTTCAAGTTTAGCTCCATAAATATAAAGTTATTACAAAATCCTGTCCTACAATAACAGATTATTAGTTGAATAAAAAGACATATCTCTTATATATGTAGGACTAGATTTTATCTTATGAATACTGTGTATATATTTCTATAAAGCCTTTCTATGTGTTTTATTTATCAATTAATATATGAAAATATTTTTTACTTACATATAAGGAACTTGAAACTCAGTCTTTTGCTTGATAAAAAATTTCAAAAAATTGTATATGTAATAAATTTTCCCAAGTTCTATAGTTACAAATAAGGGAAACTTCAATTACTTTCTTTTAAATCTTTTTTTAAATCTTCAACTGAGGATATATGTATATATATATACTAGAGGCCCGGTGCACAAAAATTTGTGCACTTGGGGGGGAGGGGGGTCCCTCAGCCCAGCCTGTGCCCTCTCTCAGTCTGGGACCCCTCAGGGGATGACCACCTGCTGGCTTAGGCCTGCTCCCCAGGGTATTGGGCCTAAGATGGCAATCAGACATCCCTCTGGCAGCACGGCAGCCCTCAGGGGATGTCCACTTGCCAGCAGGGAGCAGGCCTAAACTGCAGTCAGACATCCTTAGCGCTGCTGAGGAGGCAGGAGAGGCTCCCACCACCACCGCTGTACTGGAGGCATCAGCCTGGCTTGTGGCTGAGCAGGGCTCCTCCCATGTGAGAGCACCCTGACCACCAGAGGGCAGCTCCTGCATTGAGTGTCTGCCCCCCTGGTGGTCAGTGTGTATCATAGTGACCAGTCATTCCCAGTCCTTCTGCTGTTAGGGTCAGTTTGCATATTACCCTTTTACTATATAGGATAGAGGCCTGGTGCACGGGTGGGGGCCGGCTGGCTTACCCTGAAGGGTGTCCCGGATCAGGGTGGGGGTCCCGCTTGGGTGCCTGGCCAGCCTGGATGAGGGGATGATGGCTGTTTGCAGCTGGTCACACCCACTTCAGGGTGGGGGTCCCCACTGGGGTGCCTGGCCAGCCTGGATGAGGGGATGATGGCTGTTTGCAGCTGGTCACACCCCCTTCAGGGTGGAGGTCCCCACTGGGGTGCCTGGCCAGCCTGGGTGAAGGGCTGAGGGCCATTTTCAGGCTGGCAGGTGACTGAAGCTCCCAACCTCTCCTTTTTTTCTTTTTTTTATTTATTCTGGGATTTATTTACCTTCTATGGCTGTCACTGGAGCTGAGAGCCGGCTTTAGCTCTGAGGCTCGGCTCCAGCTCTGAGACCTTGGCTGCTGAAAGCAGGTATCTGGGCTTTGTTTAGCTTCTATAATTGAAACACTGTTGTAACTCCAGCTCTGAGGCCGGCTGGCTGAAAGCAGGTTTCTGGGGATTGTTTAGCTTCTATAATTGCAACATAGTTGCTTAGAGTGCCGCTCAGAGCAGGGCTGCGGCAGGCAGGGAACCTTGGCTTCCTCCATCACTGGAGCAAGCAAACCTCCTATTTGCTTCAGCTGCCTGGCTGCTGGCCACCATCTTGGTTGGTGGTTAATTTGCATATCGCCCTGATTAGCCAATGGGAAGCGTGTCGGAGGTATGGTTAATTACCATGTTTGTCTATTATTAGATAGGATATATATATATATGTGTGTGTGTGTGTGTGTGTGTAATTTATTTTAGAGCGAGAGGAAGGGGGAGAGAAAGAGAAACATTGATACATTGATACAAGAGACAAATATCTGCTCAACGCAGTTTGCCTCCCATACATACTCCCACCAGGGACCACATACCCACAACCTAGGTATGAACCTTAACCATTAATTGAACCCGCCATATGTTGGTGTATGGGGTGATGCTCCAAGCAACTGAGTCACCAGTCCAGGTATCCCATTACTTTCAAACTTGTATTAGAATAGAAAGCCACTAATCATTTTTGAGCATGGTTCTCTAATATTTTATTCAGGTCTTGCTTAGAAACATATTGGAATCATTACCTGACTTTTAAGAAAGAGGAATTTCTTTTCCAATTAAAAATAAACCCACTGGCACACCCTAGCTCTTATTTCTTTTGCCTAGAAATGCTCATTTGACTTTCAGATTAGGGTATAAAATGATATCAACTAGAGAAAAGTAATGTTCCTGGAGGTGACATTTTTCAAAGTTGGTTTGGCCAGTACCTAGGTACAAAAATTAACCTTTTAGTTTTCATATAGTATGGACAATAAAACAAAAAAAAAAATGCATATTACATAGCACCTAGCATCCCACTTTATGTTTTCCAGGGATCATTAATTTTGTTTAGAATAATGGCAAGCAAAATTCTGAAAATAGAATCCTTTATAATAAAACCCTAATATGCAAATTGACCAAATGGGGGGAACGATCAGCAGAAAGACCAGTCGCTATGACGTGCACTGACCACCAGAGGGCAGACGTTCAATGCAGGAGCTTCCCCCTGGTGGTCAGTGCACTCCACAGGGGGAGTGTGCTCAGCCAGAAGCCAGGCTAATGGCTGGCAAGCGCAGTGGGTGGCGGGAGCCTCTCCTGCCTCCACTACAGGCTGAGGTAAGAAGCAAGGTGTTCTGGACTGTGAGAGCCCCTGACTGCGAGAGGGATGTCTGACTGCCAGCTTGGGCCCAATTCCCACGGTGATCGGGTCCAAACTGGCAGGTAGACATCCCCCAAGGTGTCCCGGACTGCAAGAGGGTGCAGGCCGGGCTGAGGGACCCATCCCCCTCAGTGCCAGAATTTCGTGCACCAGGCCTCTAGTACTTATAAAACATATCATGTTAAAGTGAAAGTTCACAGACGTCACTTTTATAAATTCTAAGCTAAAGTTAACACACTTTGTGATAAATCAGTATGTCTCTACTGAAGTGAACTGTGAAATTCTAAACATAAATTATTTGTAAACATACTAAATCTTAGCATGGTAATTGGTACTTTGCAATTAGAGGACATTAGAAACAAATTTTAGCTTTAAAACTTTTGTTCTGAAACAATAAAGAGAAACTGTGGCATAACACCAGTAAATGTTGCAGCACTTACTGGACATGGGTGAAATTCCAAGCCTCCATCTTGCTTGAGAAAATAAACTTTTCTTAATGAGACATGACCTTGATTATGTTGTTTGCTTTCTCTCCCATCCCACTTCCACTGAATGTTATGTGTCAAATACAAAGAATCAGAGAAAAATGCAATACAAGTTACCTTGTTTATTGCTTTGCCAAAACATAACTCCCAATATGTATTTTGGAGATAATTTTATAGTCTGGAATGACATAATCTTATTCTAGATTTAAAAGATGAATACTTGTGGTTAGAAGATGGAGAGAGCACTAAATAAGGGTAAGGCTGTTTTGGAGTGCAGGATTCAGCTTTGCTCTGGCAGACAGAAGCTTTTGTAAGATCAATGACCATACTATCCAATTCCTGAGCCTGTTTTCTGTTTTCATACAGTAAGGTTCATGTCTGCCACCTAAGGATATACTGCAATTTCTTGATCCCACACTTGATGGAATAATAGTTCTATTAAGTTTTGTTAAAATTTTTTGGAATCTTAGAATAATACAATATCTCAATATGACATTATAGGCACATAAGAAATTCGAAGTCAGCCCATAGATCACTGAACATATTTTAATGGCCTTTGGAGCAAATGCCAACATAAAATTTGTAACCAAAAAATATTTTTTTCCGTGAATTTTATTTTGAACTTCGTATTGAGTCAATATAAAAATGGAAACATTTGAAAAACAAATGAATGCATAAATCCTCTAAGACTATAAATTGCTGGGTAAAACCAAGCTCTGAATACACATTTAAACAAATATTTTTGTTAATATTACATTAGTTATATACATTTTTAAATATGTAGTCAGTTTTTTCCTGCAGTTTTCTTCCTAGATGTTTTTATTGCCCTCTAATTCCTTCATCCTTTTATAAATGATTTTTATTTTTGTTTTCTATTGTTAACATCCCATTAACAATTTGAATGAGCAAGGCTGCCTTACTAATAAGATTGTGTTAGTTGCCCTGACCAGTTTGGCTCAGTGGATGGAGTGTCAGCCTGTGGACTGAGGGGTTCCAGGTTCGATTCCAGTCAAGGGCATGTACCTTGGTTGCGGGCACATCCCCAGTGGGGATGTGTAGGAGTTAGCTGATCGATGTTTCTCTATCCCTCTCCCTTCCTCTCTGTAAAAAAATCAATAAAATATATATAAAAAGATTGTGTTAGTAGTGTTATGTATAATATGTTAATCTTAATTTACTTTCTTTACTTTTAAATCAATTAAATGTGTTAATTATTTATAAAAATACAAGAAAATTGTAAAATGATGCAATGTTCTATTCCCCAAGTCTCGAAATGGTTTCACTGTAGATCAGTTCATTTTACAAATGTGAATTAAAGAACTAATGCAACCAATTTTTTTTATAATGCACTGCTCTATGGTCAGGTAGAATTAAATAATATAAAAATACAAGAAGGGAAAAGTTGAGCTGTTTCATTAAGTTATGAATTCTCTTAGGAAAGCTTGAACAAATGCTCCAGGTCATCCCAGAAGCAACATGGTAAAAAAGAACACTGATGAGGTGGTAGTGAAGGTAAGTGTCTATTCCCCTTCCAAATTTCCTCCATACTTTTCAATTCTACAACTCACTTTGGGAAAATTGTTATCTCCCATTAATGGTGTATTCAGAGAGGTTAATGACTGAGAAGGAATGTAAATAAGAAGATATGCCATGCCACACATCAGTGTGAGGTTCTTTTCAGGCACATTAGTTTAAATTTGAGTAACTTTATCTACAAATAACTACACACCAGGGGGAAAAAAAGTGTATTGAAGATAAAGAAAATTCATTGTCCCAGATAACAAGAAATCTGTAGGTAGCATTTTCCCCTTGATTCAGAGTTCAAGACCCAGAGCTCTTTTACCTTTCTGTTTTGTCATCCATAATCCATCCATTGGTGCCTTCTTGGTCAGAAGTCTACAGTGGCTTCAAAGCTCAGTCTTCAGGCTACATAGTATAAAAAAATAGGAAGAGAGTTTGAACATTGAGGCTGGAGAGGGAGTTGAAGCTTTTTTTAAAAAAATATATATATTTTATTGATTTTTTACAGAGAGGAAGGGAGAGGGATAGAGAGTCAGAAACATCGATGAGAGAGAAACATCAATCAGCTGCCTCCTGCACACCTCACACTGGGGATGTGCCCGCAACCAAGGTACATGTCCTTGACCGGAATCGAACCTGGAACCCCTCAGTCCACAGGCCGACACTCCATCCACTGAGCCAAACGAGTTAGGGCAGAGTTGAAGCTTTTATCCTAGTACATAGGGTTTTATTGAAAGAAGAATGTTTCCAGGTACCCCAAGTACATGTCCTATGGATCTGTAGTATTTCCAGGAAAAATAAAAAATTAACTCTATTGAGACTCTAGCATCTGCACCCTCAAACTTTAGGGCTTTGAAATTAAGGAATGTTGACGTTAGAAACATCTAAGCCTATAGAGAACTCTTATGAGTTTATCTGAGCCACACTGACAATTGCTAGGAAGCAAAATCTCAGTGGATGGATTGAGAAAATGCTCCAGAGAATGGCAGTTTTGCAGCTCATTTTAATATATTAGAATCAAAGAAGGCAACATAAAATCCATTGGTGATAGATTAAGAAGGGTGGGAGAAAGCAAAACAGGGAAATCTCTTTAATTGGATAAAAAGAAAAATGGTGAGACACTTCTTTTACATTGGTGAGTAACAGGATAGCTAATAATTAACATTACAGCACATAGAGATGGTACGTGGGAAACAGGATAACAATGAGGGGTTCTATGTTCTCCTTCTCTGGTATAGAGGTTGTGCCCTGAGGGGTCTGATGTTTTAAAGACATATTATCTTTTAAAAAAATTTTTATTGATGAGAGAGAGAGAGAGAGAGAGAGAGAGAGGGAGAGAGAGAGAGAGAGGGAGAGAAACATCAATGAAAGAGAACCATTCATCAGCTGCCTCCTGCACACCCGCCACTGGGGATCAAGCCCAAAACCTGGGCATGTGCTCTGACCAGGAATCAACCTGGTGACCTCTCAGTGCATGGGATGATACTCATCCAACTGAGCCACACCATCAAAATGATAGTAGACAGGCTCACTTAGGATCAAGATTGACCTTTGTCAAGAAAGCTATAAGCCTTGACAGGCCATCTTATGTGGTTACTGTCAGCCTCTGAGTTTATAAGGCCCACCATGCAGGCCTCCCTAAGCTTGTCCACAGGAGTAAAGGACTAGAAATAACTACTGGGGACAAAAGTATCTTCAATGAATTACAAGAACACTGAAGTTCACCAAATAGATTCTCAACATGACACCTAATTAGAAACTGATCACTTCCATCATTGGAGTTGAAAATAGTTCTCTAATTGTTGCCAAAGATACAGATAACAGACCAAGAAAACAGATGTTAGAGAGGCAAATGTCAGATAAAGGAACACATCCTGGAGTCAGTAATTGTTGATGTGATGTTTTCATATGGTTCTTAGCTGAATGTCATCCCTGTCAGAGTCATGCTTCAATCTGTCCCAGTGACTGCCCTATTGGGTTGTTCAGTCATGTGGGGATTCTCTCAGAGGCGTGGAGGCTGCCTCCCATCTTTAATTCCCCACATTGCTCTTCAAGTGTCTGTCCTTCATTTTTCATTTCCCTTCCTCCTTCTGTGGGTTAGTCAATTAACCAATGCTTAAATAACACGAGCCACAGGGAAAGAGCAGAAAGGAATGAAAGAGCATGAAAGTGGATAGGGATTGATTGATACTGAGGTTTTGGAGCCAGGATCCTGGACTTCTGTCTTCTTTTCCACAGAAGCATCAGACAGCTGTAGACCATGTTGTTGAATCAGAATAAAACTAGTGCCAGCAACTGAGGTGGTAGCGGACAAATTTTGGAGAGTGTGACAGCTGGTGCTTCACTGTATCGACCTGAGGCACATGATCTTCCAATTTTTCAATGTGTTTTCAATGGGTTTCAGAGAACTTCCCTCTTGACCTTTTCTATCTCAAAAGAATGGCTACTGCCCACCAGGAAATAGGTTGTCCAAAAAAACAAAAACAAAACAAAACAAACAAACACCAAAGCCACAATGCCCTTTGAAAGTTCCACTGGAGAGCCCATCGCAGCACCTGTCTTTGACAACAGCCCCAGCAGACTCCCCATTTACTACATGAACATGGTCCCTGCTTCTCCTCTGGGGCAGATTACAGGCAGCTAGTACTTGTGAAGGTTTGTAAACTAGGTTCATCTTAATTTGGCTTCAAGATGTTCTCTCCTATTTATTGTAAATTTTTTTTCTGTATATTACAATGCTTTGACATTTTTAAAAAAAAACACAAAAAACACTTTCTGCCTGGGAAGAAATTGCTACTTCATGATTAGCCAATTCTTAGAGATAGCAAAGGACCTGAGGTGCATGTCTGTGATGTACACACAAACCAATCCAGAGCCCCAGGCAGCCCAGGAAGCAATATTCCTCTGCTTTAAGTCTCCCCAAAACAGGTGCCAAGAAACTGGGGACCATCTTATATCCCAAAGATCACTGAAGAAATTACTCAGAATAGTCAGTCCTAAATTGTTCACCCTGCCCTACCTTGCCTTTCCCACAGAAACTTCAATTAAGACTCTAGTTATATCTTTCCATCACTCCCATTTTCTGCCTCCTGGACACCGTGGTGCTCTCGACTCTGCATATAGTACCTAATCCAGAAAAAAAATGCCTAGAATTACAATGCATATTGGATTTCTAAAATAAACCACATGTACTGGAATTCATATTATTAATTCATGTTGCTGCTTATTGCAGCTGCTATTTACCAATCTGACTGGAAGTATTTAAATATTTTAACAATCGGTACTGCCACAGTTAGCAATGTGTACTGGCTAACTTCAGCCCTGGATCCACCCTTGATGAATATTACCATTAATACTCTGGCCCCCTCAGTGCAAAACCAGGTCAATGACACCTCTTAGACAATTCTGCCTTTGCAGTGATAAATAATGTTGTTTCAGAATTTTATGTTTTTGTATCTTGTCAAGGTCTTTGGTTTTTTAATGACAGGATCTTAGCTGTTTATGGATGCCAAGAGGTGCGCATTAGGGGCAATGTTTCACTCACTAATAACTTTAAAAAGCTCTATACAATTTTGGACACTTGATGAAGAGGAACTAGATGTTAAAATATTAGATATTTTATTGACAGGATATAATTTAATCTTCAATTTCATTTGATTCCATCTTTTTTGAGTAAAAGCTGTTAACCTTCAATTTCATCTAATCTCATTTTTTGATTAAAGGCTATCTAATAAATAATAAATAAATGTGACATTTTTCCACATCATATACTACAATTTGAACAAACATACCAATGTTTAGTCTTGAAAGGGTAAGCTACAGAGGCCCTACTCACCTTCCAAAATAGTCAGAACTGGAGGGAAGAGAATAGGGCTCAGTGGAAAGAATGCAACCTTGAGCAATAGGTACACTCTGGTCTGAATTCTGCCTCTACCACTTCCTTGGTCTGTGAGTATAGAAGGTAACCTCATTTCTTAATGTTTTCCTTATTCAACCTTTCTTATTTTTTTTAACTTTTAAGTTTTTATTTATTTGTAAATTGAAATATAAATGATATCACTCAACCTTTCTGTGTAGGACATATATGCCCTGCACTTGTTTACCTTGCTGGAGCTGCAGAGAAGAACTTCAGGAGATATGATGCATGGATCATGGACCACAGACTGGAGTGGATATCTGATATACCACCGGAATAAAGATGGCTTACTAACAAAGGAAAGACAAGGACTTTGATTTAGCAACTCTCAGTGGGCTGATCGGGCTTACATTACCGAGAGTTAACTGTAATGTAACCCTGCTCCTTTTTCCTTATCCGCACAAAAAAGTTGAGTTCACTACTTTAAACTTGAAGGTCTTCTATCCCAAGGGGCCATTTTGACTTTACACTAAATGAAGGGACTCCTCACTCTTGATCTCTTTCTTGTGCTCTGCTCTGCTGCTCTGTTGCTTCTGCTCATCTTGTGAAGGTGGTAAGGGTTAGGAGTGAAAATACATGGAAACAGGATGTAAAACAGCTTGAGTTCAGTGGAGGAAAACTTGCCATATATCTAATTTTAAGTTCTACAGGGTAAAGAGTCCAGAATCCACCTTCAACTTCGAATATGTAAATGTCCTTACATGAAGTGCTCTGACTGTTGAGGGTGGAAAAGAAATAAAGTCAAATGTCATGGATAGCTCAGCTCAGATCTGATTTCCAGAAATCACATTTCATATGTTTTTTCCCCCAAGTGTATAAATGTACTAGTATTTGACTCTTCTTAAGTACTAATGGCTTTTTTAAAGTTACTTACATTATTTGAAATTTTGCTTCACTGAAGGGCATAATGCAAAGGAATCTCTTATGCATTGGAGTTGATGAAACCAGGATATTTACTTTTATGGAAGCAGGGATTTTTAAACAGAGTTTTTATTAAAAACTTTGAAGTTCCTATATGTCCTGACCTTTACTGACTAGCATCCATGTTTTGTGTTATTGATGTATATTAACTTTCATAAATAACAAATCTTGAGGGACTCCTCCTATAGTGTGACAGTGTAACTGGCATTGTACTAGCCCACTCATTATAAACAGTGATCAAACTGGACACAGTATATGAGGCAACCATTTTAGACATTTGACAAGAGGAAACTCAAGACTGATCTCTCAGAGAAAGAAAACACAGAGTGAACCCTACAACTACCATTACATTCTCTGAAGAGGGAGGAGGAGGAGCCAAGCAGAGCTTGATGTTTGCTGAGTGTAGAAGGCAGAGATTGGAGTTCAGGGATGCTAAGTATATTGGAATTTAGCAGCCCTGAACTCCAAGGAGCTGGGCAAAGAAGGAAAACTGTCAAGGAATTGTTTTTAAGTTTTGTACGAAATATTAAGCTGCGAGCACACAGTGAAAACTGGGGAGCTGTAAATATGAGTAAATATAGAGTGTAACTAAGCTGCAAAATAAATATAGGCTGTAGAGATCACACATTTCTGAAAGAAGTAGGAGTTGCAACCAGCTGAAACCTTGCTGAACACTGCACACTCAATAAAGGTCCCAGAAACTTTATATCTAAGAGTCTAGGGCAGTGGTTGGCAAACTGCGGCTCGCGAGCCACATGCGGCTCTTTGGCCACGTGCGGGCATGCATGTACAGTGCGATTGAAACTTTGTGGCCCATGCACAGAAGTTGGTATTTTGTGGAAGAGCCACACTCAAGGGGCCAAAGAGCCGCATGTGGCTCATGAGCCACAGTTTGCCGACCACTGAGATAGACGAAACAAGTATACAAGATGAGTGTGGATGAGAGAGTTGGAAGGGGTCAACCTCAGTGAACATACCTCAATCAGATTGAGGACGTTTTTAGCAAAAGCCAGCTTAGGAGTACCCTAATTAAGTTAATAACAATGTACCTACCTATATAGTTTAAGTTTAAAAAATTTGGCTCTCAAAAGAAATTTCAATCATTGTACTGTTGATATTTGCCTCTGTTGACTAATGAGTTTGCCAACCACTGGTCTAGGGCAACTCTAGGCTTAGAACAAGGAATAATAAAGACCTACTCTAACAATCAAGGTGATCCATTATTAAGTATATTGCTGCCACAATAACAATATTTTTTAAAGAAAGATTTTTAAAAATTTTATTCTCAACACCATAGCATTTTCAATGTTTATCTTAAAATATTGCTACTACATAGGCATAGAAGCAAGAAATCTTGTGCTCCATAACCAGGGGAAAAACTATAGCAGAGTCAGACAAACCTTAGAGATAATTTGGAATTAGCAGGCAAAGAGTTTTAAAAAGCAATTTAAATATGTTTAAGAATTTAAAGGAAAGAATGACATGATGAATAGTCAGATGGGAAACCCAGTAGAGAAATAGAAACTTAAAGAGTCAGAAATTCGAAACAGAAAAATCCAATAACTAAAATAAAAATTTGGTAATTTATACCTCATAAATATTTTTTAAAAATCTGCTCATCAAAAGCCTAAGGCTTGGAGAAAATATTTGTATTTCATATATCCAACAAAAGACTTATGTCAGTTAAGTAAAGAACTTATCAATAAATTTAAAAACAAAACAAAACAACATACTTTTTAATAAATGAGCAAAAGACCTGAACAAACATTTATGAAGGGAAATAAACAAATAGCACATGAAAAAATGTTTGATATCATTAGTCACTAAGCTTATGAAAACTGAAACCAAAAGAAGATACCAGTATATGCTTATTATAATAACTAAATTTTAAAAAGCTAACAAGATTAAATATTGACAAGTATTTTTTTTTTTAATTTCAGAGAGGAAGGGAAAGAGAGAGAGATAGAAAGAACAATGATGAGAGAGAATCATTGATCAGCTGCCTCCTATATGCTCCACACTGGGGATCGAGCCTGAACCCAGACATGTGCCCTTACTGGGGACTGAACCACAACCTCCTGGTTCAAAAGGTTAATGTGCAATTACTGAGCCACACTAGCCAGGCTTGATTGGAATTCTCATGCATTGGACATAAGTGTATAACATTATACAACTAATTTGGAAAACCATTTGGAAGTATGTTTTAAAGTTACAATTACCCTATGACTCAGCAATTCCACTCCTAGTATTTATCCAAGAAAAATAAAAACATACATGAAAATATTTTTATAAAAATGTTCATAACAGTCTTATTTATGACTGTCTCAAACAGGAAATAACTCAAATTCTCAGTAACAAGTGAATGGCTAGATAATTTCAATTTACTAGTATACAATAAAATACTACTCAGCAGTAAATGAAAGCATTACTGATACATGTAAACACATAAATTACTTTGAAAAACCATTATGTTGAATCAAAGAAGTCAGTCACTAAAGTGTTCTTTTATACTTTTTAGTGTAATTTTAGAACAGGAAAAATTGACCTATGACAGGAACATCAGAATGGTGGTTGCTTCTAGTGGAAAGAAATTTGGAGATGACTGATGGTAAGGAGCATGCAAAATTTTGTGTGATGATAGCAATATAGAAAGTCCTTTGCATTGGAGCTTCACATCCACAACAAACCACTGACCAAAAAAATTTTTCTTTATTTTTTTTACTTTAAATTATTTTTTTTATTTTTCAATTACAGTTAACATATAACATATGTTAGTTTTAGGTGTGCAACCCAGTGATTAGACATTATATAATTTACTAAGTGATCACCCCAATAAATCCAGTACCCATCTGATATCATACATTATTACCACATATTATTGACTATACTCCTTATACTGAACTTCATATCCTTGTGACTTCTCTGTAGCTTCCAATTTGTACTTCTTAATCCTTTCACCTTTTCTGCCCAGCTCCCTAACCCCCCTCCCACCTGGCAATCATCAAAATATTCTCTGTATTTATGAATCAGTTTCTGTTCCACTTTTTAATTTATTTTTTTAGATTCATTTGTTGATAGATATGTATTTACTGTTATGTTATTATTCATACTAGAGACCTGGTGTACAAAATTTGTGCGGGGGGGCGGGGGGGGGGGGAGATCTCCTGAGCCCAGCCTGTGCCCTCTCCAATCCGGGACCCTTGGAGGGATGTCCGACTGCCAGGTTAGGCCTGATCCCCAGTCTCACAATCGGGGACTTCTGGCTCCTAACTGTTCACCTGTCTGCCTGCCTGATTGCCCCTAACTGCCCCCCCTGCTGGCCTGGTCACTCCCAACTGCTCCCAGTGCTGGTCTGGTGACCCTTAACTGCCTCCCCTATAGGCCTGGTCACCCCCAACTGCCCCTCCCTGCAGGCCTGGTCACTCCCAACTGTCCCACCCCCGCCAGCCTGGTTGTCCCTCACTGCCCCTTTCTTCCGGCCTGGTCACCCCTCACTGCCCGCCCTGCGGGCCAGGTTGCCCCTCTCAGCCTGCTGCTCAGTCATTTGTTCTGCCCGGTCTCCTCACACAGCCTGTTTAGTCTTTCTTTTGGTTGTTTCGGTTGTGATGGTCACTTAGGCTTATATGTATGTATATATATTTTTTTATTTATTTTATTTTTTAAGAAGACCCTTTAACATTTTGTGTAATACTGGTTTAGTGGTGATGAACTCCTTAGCCTTTTCTTGTCTGGGAATCATTTTATATGTTCTTCAATTCTAAATGATAGCTTTTCTGGGTAGAGTAATCTTGATTGTAGGTCCTTGTTTTTTATCAATTAGAATATTTTTAAAAAATCTTTATTGTTGAAAGTGTTACAGATGTTCCCATTTTATCTCCATTTACCCATTTTAGCCCTCACTCACCCCCTAGAATATTTCTTGTCAATTGTTTCTGGCCTGCATAGTTTCTGTTGAAAAATTAGCTGACAGTCTTATGGGACCTTTCTTGTAGGTAACTAACTGATTTTCTTGTGCTTCTTTTAAGATTCTCTCTTTGTCTTTAACCTTTGGCATTTGGTGTATGATCTGTCTTGGTGTTAGCCTCTTTGGGTTCATCATGTTTGAGACTACCTGAGCTTTTAGAACTTGTATGTCTGTTTCCTTGACCAAGTTAGGGAAGTTTCCAGTCATTAATTTTTTCACATGGGTTTACAATTTCTTGCTCTTTCTTTTTCTGGCAGCTCCATGAAATGAATGTTGGTACACTTTCAGTTGTTCCATAGGCTTTTTACACTGTCATCATTTTTTGTTTTGTTTGGATTCTTTTTTCTTCTTGCTGTTCTAATTGAGTATTGTCTGCTTCCTTATCTTCCAAATCTCTGGTTTGAAACTCTGGTTCATCTACTCCCCTGTTGATTCCTTGAAATATAGTCTTCCTCTCAGTGTATTCATTTATGACTGATTCTTTATTATGTTTTCTTATCTCTGTTTTTATGTTTAGCTCTTTGTTGAAGTTCTCACTAAGTTCATCTACTCTTCCCCTAAGCTCCTTGAGAACTCTTATTACCACTGTTTTGAACTCTGCATGTGGTCAATTGCTTGTCTCCATTTAGTTATTTTTCTGGAGTTTTGTTTTGTTCTTTCATTTGGGACATGTTTCTTTCTCTCCTTATTTTGGCAATTTCCCAGCGTTTGTTTCTATGCATTAGCTAGAGCTGCTACCTGGGATTGGTAGTGTGGCCTTATGTAATATGTATTCCATCAGGGGAGGGCTCAGAAAAGGAACAATGGTCATTCCAAGCACTTCCAAGTGGGAAAAATTTGCCCCTCCAACTCCCATTCAACTTCCAGACAACTCAATTCCTCCCCAAATGTTCCTAATGCCTTTTGAGCTGCTTCCTCAGTGCTAGATCTCAGAGAAAGCAAGTCCAAGTAAGTCTGTGTGTGGGCCCTTTAAGAGGAATGTCTGGGACTCCAGAAACCCTCCATCTCACTCAACTACAATCCCCAGTGGTTTTTTCAGTCAGAAGTTATCAGGACTTCTCTTCCTGATCCCTCACTCCTCATGAGAATCTTCTGCATCCAAGATATTTCTCTCAATTTTAACCTCCACATGTAGGATTGGGATCAGCTTGTTTCACGTCTCTACTCATCCTACCAGCCTCAATGTGGTTTCTTTATATCCTTAGTTGTAGGACTTCTGTTCAGCTAGATTTCAGGTAGTTCTGTGGTTTAGTTGTAATTTTGACATAGTTATGGGAGGATGCCTTCACCTACACCACTATCTTAACCCAAATCCTCAAAATATTTTTAAAAAGTGTTATAACGTTGATGATATGTGCTATCTAGTTAGACCTACAATAGTTGTGTCTATATGAACATGCACAATTATTTCTTGTAATAATTTCCTAAACATTACAGTATAACAACTATTTACATAGCATTTAAATTCTATTAGGTATTTTAACTAATCTAGAAATGATTTAAGGAGGATGTACATAGGTTATATGCAAATATCATGGCATTTTATATAAGGGACTTGAGCACCTACAGATTTTGATTTCTGCAGATGGTCTTAGAAGCCTCCCAGGGATAAGAAAGGATGACTGTATTCCTTATTATAATAGATTTGAGGTTTACAAGAGTGTATCCATTTATCAAAATTCATCAAACTATAACACTTAGTTTGAGAGAGACACTTAAGGTCTCTCTTCACTCTATTGTGTGAAAATTATACCTGAATTTAAAATAGAGGTACATTTTGGCCCTGGTCCTGGCCCTGGCTTGGTGGCTCAGTTGGTTGGAACATTGTCTCATACAACAAAAGGTGGGAATCAGGGCACATACCTAGGGTGCAGGCTAGATCCCTGCTCCTGATGAGTATGGGAAGCAACAGATGGCTGTTTCTCTCTCATATCAATATTTCCTCATTCTCTCTCTTTCTCTCTTCCTTTCTCCCTCTCTCTAAAATGAATGAACATAGCCTCAATTAAGGATAAAAAATAATAGAGGTACATTTTGGATCACTCAATTTCTTCTCTTTACTTTGTGATCCCAAATGAATTTTACAGTTATCTCTTTCTGCCTATTTGAAATTGGTAGCCTACATAGAACATTTTAGTTTTTCATGAGTTTCTCTTAACAATATTGCCCTATTCAAAATGATTTACCTGAAGTCTTAGGCATGTTTAATAGATACAAAAATAAATTCTACTAACCCAACTACTTACAAGATAACAAACAACTTACAACATAATTTAGATGGCAATGTATTGTAACTCTGGCATAAGCTCCAAGAGTGTGGTGTTAGATTCTAGAGATGATTGGAACCTAGTAGTTTGCATTAGGAAATGTGACTCACATGTACAGTCACTCAACAAGGACTCTGCAAAATTGCCAAGGGCCATAGTCCTGGCATTTTAATTTAGGTCACTTTTGAGATTTTTACTCATAGGTCTGCTTCAGCAAATGCTGCCGCCCCCCTTCCCCACCCTTTTTTTTTTTTTGTTACAGCCTTAAAAATGAACAATCTGAGCTGAACATTTTTCCAGAGAAGAGAGAAGAGAAAGTCATAGGAAAAAAAAACTTTGTTGAGAACATTATTAAAGCTTATAATGAAAGCAAAACAAACAAACAAAATGAACCAGAAACCCCAGTTGGTGCCAAAAGTCAGGTTCGTATCACAAGTTCGGGATAGCTGCCACATACCACCACCCTACCATGACATGGCAATCTGCATAAATGGGTCTCCGGGCTGTAGCATTATTGAGACAGTATTTTTGCACACTCTTTGGCCTCCAAGTGTTTTCATTAAAGCTCCCTCTTTTTAGGAGTTAATAGCTGGGCTGTGACAATTAGTTTCAGGCTGGCACACCAGGTCTCAGTCAGGAAGCACGGTTAGAATAATAAAAGATATCCTATTTTAGAGGCTGTGTGTGTGTGCGTGCGTGTGTATAGTTTGTTCATATAATCTAGCAAATTTCAACCGGTGTGCCAAAAGAGTTCTTAAAACATGCAATACCTGACTATTTGGTCAGGGCACTGACCTATTTTCCCTTATATTGTCAAAAAAGAAAAGGCAACAGCAAACAACAATAGCTGTCTAGTATGAATGAATAAAAATTATACTTAGTTTTTTGTTAGATCAGCAAAACATACCTATTTTTAGTGTGCCGCAGAACGTTAGTAATTCGTTTATATGTGCCATGAGATGAAAAAGGTTGAAAATTGTTGGTCTAATCTAAAAGTGTTTGCTGTTGCATCCCAGATGGGTGGCTCAGTTGGTTGAAGAGTCATCCTGTAAACCAAAAGGTCAGGGTACATACCTAAGTTGTGGGTTTAATCCCTGGTTGGGATGAGTACAGGAGGCAACAATAGATATATTTTTCTCTCTCTCCCTTTCTTCCTCTCTAAAATCAATAAAACCACCTCTTTTGGTGAGGATTAAAAAATAAAAAAATAAATAAAAATATTTGCTGTTGCAAAAAATTACATTTGATAACTGGTTGACCTCTAATGCAAAATAGTACATTTTCTTTGCCAGCACCAAATACTAGAAAAAAACCGAGTCCCTGAAAAATGTCTTTTTGAAGAAATGTGTTAATTCATACTTATTTCTATTAGCTCTAGTACCTAGCAGATGTTTAATGTGTTCACTGTCAAGATCAAAAACAATTCCACTTATTACACAAGGCATTGTCTTCACAAGCCTTCTATAAATGTGCTTCTGTTAATGTAAGTTATTCTAAGAAGAATAAGTTTAAAGTAACCGTAATTTTCTAAATAATGTTTATGCAACATCAAGCACCTCTTGAATCTTAATATTAGGAAATAGAATTTTATGAGTTTCATGGATTTGCTGTTTGTTTTAAGGGATCTGTCTTTTTGGAGGAGTAAGCTACTTGCCTACATTTTTTAAAGGTGTTTTATCAAGCCTTGATAACTTTTGGAATTCTATGACACACAGCAGACTGACTTGTAGTCAAACACAGATCCTCTATGAATGTGTTGTATAACCCTATGGTGAGTGATGTTGAAGGAAAAATCTTTATTTTTATTTTTAAAATATATTTTTATAGATTTCTTAGAGGAAGGAAGAGAGAGAGATGGATAGAAACATTAATGAGAGAAAATCATTGATAGGCTGCCTCCTGCATGCCTCACACTGGGGATCGAGCCCACAACCTGGGCATATACACTGACCAGGAATTGAGCCGTGACTTCCTGGTTCATTGCTTGATACTCAACTACTGAGCCACACCGGCCAGGCTTCTCTCTCTCTCTCTCTCTCTCTCTCTCTCTGGAGAAATCTTTATATTCAATCTTCTTGATAGTTTAGAGAAGGGCAATGAGACACATGGTTAGAGAAGGGAGTCCTACTGGGACAGAATTAGAATACAAGTTATTTAGCAGTAGCTGCTTTATGCTAGTTATTGGTTGTATATAATTTTCCCTACTTGGCAGAATAGGAAACTGAACTTCAACAGATAAATAACTTACTGCAAATCAAACATCTACTATAGGAATGTTTGCTGCCTAAGAAAAATGTTAGTGTGTGTGTATATAAATAGATATGAAATGATCTTTTTACACAATTTATTTTCAGGGAAATACATTTTGAAGAATACATTTCTGTGGGAAATTAGGCCATAACACTGTAGAGAGAACAAGGCCTGTCTTCCGCTTAAGATCGATTTTTCAGGCTTTTAAAATTCAAAGATGTATCAGAGACCTTAGACATGGTCATTTATCTTGCTCAGGACATGAATGACATGCATGCTGTTAAATCCAATTGATATTTTTTGTTTCTCATCTTGCCTTGATCCTCACCACACTATTGTCTGTGGTGACCTTATGCATGGGCTATGCATATATGTTCTTTGGGCAATGATAATTTGAAATAAGTAATAAAATAGTAATCAAAAATCTATTCTGACCCTGGTCGATGTAGTTCAGTTGGTTGGAGCCTTGTCCCATGCACTGAAAGGTTGCCAGTTGGATTCCTAGTCAGGGTACATACCTAGGTTTCAGGTTCAATCCCCGGTTGAGGTATGAATCAGAAGCTACTGATGGATTTTTTTTTTTTATTTTTTTTTTGCTCACATTGATGTTTCTCGACCTCTCCCTCGCTCTAGAATTGGTAAAACATATGCTCAGATGAGGATAAAAACAAACAAGAAAGTCTATTCTGAAATTATTTGGAAAAGAATAATAATTTCTTTCAGTTTTCCCCTGTTAAAGCCAGAAGGAGAATCAGTCTGGATTACATGATGCTAAAAGGAAAAGGTAAATCTGCCTCAGATTTCCCCATGCCCTTGTCAATCAAAGTTATGTTAGGATAGGTAGCTAGTTAGACATGAGCGGGGGCAGACAAAGGAAGGGAAAGGGGACAGATGCTCCTCAAGCAATCCTGCATGTCTACAGGGCCGAAGGTGAATCTTTAAGGTAAGCAAACCTCACCACCCCAGGACTCGTGGTCACCGGCTCTCTGATTCACCTTCAGGACATTGTTCAGCCTCTGAGGTCGCCAGTTCCAGTCACATAGCACACACACAGACAGCTTAGCGAGAAGGGGGAGCTTCAGAGACTGGAGCAGAGAAGCCCAGGAATAAAAATTCTGTAAATACGTGAACTGATGGGGGCACTCTCACTCTGAGGCCCTACGCAGTCCATTCTGGGTGTATTTCCACACTGCCAATAAACTCTTGCTTGCTTTGCTGCACTTTGTCTCTTGACTGAATTTTTCCCTTCAAGAAGACAAGTACTGAGGTCTCGTCATTTCGCCGGTAACAGTTAGATCAATTTTGGTGATGGTTATCTTTAAATGAATATTGTCAGGAATACCACAGGTTTTAGCTGACACATAAACTGCTTGAAGACTGATTGTGGTTACAGAGTGAACATCTCCTATTAGGCTTTTATGAAACCACACCGCTGATCAGAAATGCCAATGCTTAGGGGAAAATGTCTATTGTTGGTCAGAGCTTTAATTAAAAACTATACTTGTTTTCAATCCAATTTTGGAAAGAATACAGGAGAAAAAGCAAGATGTAAATTTTACAATGCTTTGGCAATGTATCCAATTCTCAACCGAACAAAGAAGCTTATATGCTGAAAATCTTGTAGGAGTAAAACATGTAAAATAAATAAAAAAGCTTCCAGTGCTTAATTCCAATCTTCTCCACAGCAACTGGAGCTGCTGATAAGACACCTACTCGGAGTAATGATGCAGAATCTGAAAATGCAATAACCCAGACCTCATAAGAATGGACAAATGCCGTATTTTAAAGGAAATGGTTGCAAATGTGAAGTGCAATGTGCTGAGCCATTTTCAAAGGCATTTTCATAAACAGGCAAAATGCCAGTTTGGTTTTTTCCAACATGATAGAAAGAGCACCAGAATGTACCCAGTATAGGGACATCCAGTATTTGTCCATGCTGTATCATATAAATGTTTACCTACTGTCGATTCATTATTAGTGGCAGTTTTAATGGGAATATAAATATTATAAAGTGTGTTTACTACAGATAAATCATAGAGGTGCTGAAGTAATTTGCAACACTAAAGCTCATCTTGGATAATTACCGTGCCCCTGAAGAATATGTTTATGTTTTACAAAGAAGGGGATTGTTATAGGAAGAAAACTGCTTTGGGTTGGTGGCATTCTGAAAAGAGTAGAGGCTGGTCCTGTTTGGGAGTAGTTTAGGAATGTGTGAGAACATTAATGAAAAAAGATTTTGTGAATCTGAGAGGGGGAAACCATAGTAGTTTCCATTGCAGAGCTAACCTTATTCAGTCAAATGTCATGCAGATGACTTACTGTAACTACAGAAATAACATAAGAAATGATTACTTAAGATTATGCTGGCAGTAAAGATACTAATATTTGATTGCACATTGAATTTTAGCTTACATTTTATGCAGAGGTAAATTAGACTGTTATGTTGTTTATCCTTGTTTTATGAAGGCTATTTTCCTCACAGTATTAAAGGTTGTTATTGGTTTACCTCCTGCTTTCTATTTTATTAGAATAAGGAGATTTGCAGCTTCCTTATTTTCCCCGAAAATCAAAAGACACCTTAAACTTTAAACACAATGAGTTAACAACAACAAAAAAATTAAACAATTGTGTCCGAGGTGTTGGAAGGTCATATTATAATGAGATAAAAAGTTCTTCCCTCTAGGTATTGTTCATTTGTAAACTGGCTTGGCCATATAAATGTTCTGCTGATTAGATTAATTTCCTACAAAACATAAATTTCTTTTCCTTTCTGACAAGCTAGTCAGAATCTGCCAGTTTGGCGATTGTTTAAGAAAAAAATGCCTCCCAGAAGAAGAAAAAATGCTGCTGCAAAGTGAAATGAGCATAAAATTAGATTTAGCTGAGATTGAAGTGTCTATATTGTCATTTAAAATGGAATTCAACAGCCATTCAGTGAGTTTTGTGTTTAGGTTTGGAAAGTGAGTAGCAGCTGGATTGAGAGAAACAATGGGCTTTTCTCCCACTGGCTGCTCTTCCCAGAGCTATCTGCCTCCTGGAATGACTCCCATGCCTGAGCTGCTGGGTGGGTACTGTGGTTGGTTTGGCTTTCAGGGTTCCATGCATGAGTGCCTCCACCCGTGTGCACTGGGGCAAAGAGACCAAATGGAGTCCCTAATAAAGAGTGTTACTTGAATAAATTTGTTATTTATGTTACTGGCCTCAAAGTGTTAGCTTTCTCGCAATATCAGCCTTTCCTCAGGGACATAATTTAATCAGCCCTACCTAGCAAAAATATTTACATCCTTTACTGGTAATAAAACTTCCTGGCTTTTTCTGACTTTGATTGAAATTTGGGAAGCCTGGTATAATTCAAATATAATAATATATAGTTTGGTTCTTCTCCTTATCTCATTCAGACTTGGTTTACTTAGAATGACTTCAAAGCTCTTGATTATATCTGATGTACACATTTCATTTCACAACTCATCCTCTACTCTTTATTCTTTAAAGAGTGAATGTCAAGAGCAATGCTAATTTCCTTAAGAAAAGAGGCTCTGAGGTCTTAGCCTTTTCACACCTGTTTCTATTCTCTTCACGTTCAGATATGATACCCTTTTCCTTTAAAGTGGTTTCAAATGTCAACATGGGGTAGTTAAATGTTGAGAACTGAACTTTTATGTTTCATTAGTGTGTAGATGAAAGCTAGCAAACTTGGTTGGAAAAATAGTATTTTTTTAAAAAAAAGCAAATCAGATTTCTCCACAGGTTATCATTAGAAATTGGATTTGCATTTCCTTTGGAAAATAAAAAGAAATTGAAAACTTTGGATGGAGATAGAGAATGTCAACATTATATGATCGACATCATAATATAATGACAGTGATAGAACTTTTGGAAATTACATTTTTTACCCAATTTTTTTCCTTTTCTTTTTAGTACTTCTCTTACTCTAGGAATGTACTTTCTATGGTAAATAAATCCAGAGAATTTTTATTATACTTGAGGACTCATCATATGCATACATATGATATCTAGGATAGGTTTGTTTTTTTACATATTCTCCCAACACCTAAATATTGTGTTCATAATAGATAATTATCTAGTTAAATCTAGGGTGATTTTTTTCACCAGCAATAAAAAAAAATCCAGGCTAAATCTGTGGCTAACTGGTAACAAGATCCTGTGAAGACATGGCCCGCGTGGCTTGGGTTCAGAAGCCTGGAGAAAGAGCTGACGTGCAAATTAATACACAAGACAAGAAAAATAAATTTAGAAAATTATGGGGAAAGCCAGAGAAAGCTTAGTTCTAGTGACCATGCTCTTCTGAATCTCTGAACCCATCTCCTTTTTATTTACTAGAATACACAATTGCCCTTTAGGAATGCAAAGAGGCATATCAAAGGTAATGTTTAGTAAACAGTAAAAGACCATCAGGTTAGAGGGGTTGCCTTTGGCCATTCATTCAGCAGCAGGTAATAACATGCAGATATTCAACCTTCTGAATATCAAAGTCCATTCAGCCTTCTGATATGACTTCTTGCATTTGTATATTAAATACTGTTGATCTTTGCTTCCAGCAAGATTTCCTTAGTGAAAGGAACATATCAAAATTCTTCCTTTGGAACTTTCAGGTTGGTGAAAAACAGTGCATCTACATGCTGGGAGGAAGGTGTACCCCAAGCTCCTGTGCTCAGGATCCTTCCAGACCTCACTCCATGTACCTCTTCATCTGGCTATTCATTTGTGTCCTTTGATATTATTATTCTAAACAGGTAATAAATTCTATCTGGCCCAAGAAAGGAGATCAGGAAACCAGGTGATGCAGCAGAATAGGTCAGAGATGTCTTAGGTGAACAAGGTAGAGGGCAGAGATTTATAAGCAAGACCATGGACAAATGCAGACTTGAAAATATCCTGGTGACCTTGGCTAACATGTACAGCAACAGCAGACAAGATTCCTAGAAGAATAGCAGCCATTATGTGTCCATGATGACAAAAGTCAGGGAGCAAAGATGATTGAGCAAGAAGACTTGGAGCCTGGAGACTTGATGTTCTTGAACAGTGGAGCTGGCCCTGGGTGATTTACCTTGAGGCGTCTGGTTAAATGGAAAACATCAGCTTCTTGCTGTTTAACCCCCTGGAGTAGAATTTTCTGTTAGAGTGAATTCAATCCTAACTGATGATTCCAGCCAATTAATATATTAGCACTCTTTGGTGCCAGTGCAATTCTAAGCACTTCATGTGTTAGCAGTTTTAGTCCTTGCAATGACTGTATGGGATAGGCCGAGGTTCTTGAAGTGTGGTTCCTGGAACAGCAGCATCAGTATCACCTGGGAACTTGTTAAAAAAACAGATTTTGAGGTCTAACCTCAGATCTCCTGAATCAGAAACTCGGAGTAGGGGCTCATCAGCCTGTGTTTTGATGATCTCCCAATGATTCTTTAGTATGCTGAAGTTTGACCGCCACTGAGATAGGATGTTGTTACTATCCGCATTTTAGAGATAAATAGACTGAGCTAAATTGCCTAATGTCGCACAACTAGCAAGACTGACTCCTAAGTGTGTGTCCATAACCGCTATGCACACCCTGATGCTCATCAGATGTTAAGAACTGCTGCTCTGGAGAACTGGCCTTTAAGATTTGAAAATATACTCGTATGAAAAATTATGTACCTCCTTGAACATTTTTTTTAGGTTGACATGTGAAATTTTCACATCACAAGTTTAAACAATTGTAAAGAATGTGATTACCAGTACATCATCAATTGTGGCATTTTAAAATGTGTTCCATCAGTCTTCCAAATGTATCCAATAGAATCTAAATTTAAATCTACTATCATCCATTTAAAAAATAAAAAGCTTTTCTTTAACATTGAAAATGATCTTTACATCATTTCAGTCCCATCTATCTGTCCAAACATAGATCACAACAAATCACAAATGAGATTTGAGGATATGAATTCAAATGGAGCTCTTACTACCATTTGTTGACGTTGGAATTTGGCAAGTTATTTTACCTTGGTACAGCTCAATGTCCTCATCTACAAAATGATCATATTAATATTACTTTGCAGGAGTCGTGAGGATCAAATGAGCTGTAAAATATCCAGCACACTCTGTTACTCAATAAATGCTCATTTTCCTAGGTACATACAGGGTTTCCCCCCAAAATGTTTACACACTTTGAATGATTACAGTCAGTGTTTATTAGCAGAAAGTCCATTTACAAAATTCAATGAGTTATCAGTTGTTAAAGTGTGTATACATTTTTGGGGGAGACACTATATTTTTATTTTATTTTTTAAATTAAATATCATAAGTGACTTGGTTACTTTCTATCTCCTGCTTCTTTCCTGACTTTGTATATCAGGAGTTTTCTTTTACCTGACCTTAGAGGAGCTTACCTTAGATTTGACCTCCTTGTGCCCCTTATTCATAAGAGTGGGTATTGGACTCTGTTGGTGCTGGAGCTAGTTGCAGTACCTACTAAGTTAGGAGGAATTGCAGGTTGATCTGTCATTATGTCTTCCAGCAATGTAATAATTCCCCATCCTATGTCTGTTTTGTCCTACTACCACTGCATGAATCCCAGATATTTTCTATTCAAGGGTGGGTTGGCAGACCATGGCAGATTGTTGTCACCCCAAAGCAATAATCTGCCATGATCTGACAGGCATTATTTTATTTAATCTTAACAATAGTCTTACGGTGGCATAATATATTTTCCATTATAATTCAAGCAATATACATGAATTGCTCAGGCTCATGCATCCAAGTGTCAGCACTAAATTAGGGTTCAGATCTTTCCATTTAAGGTCTAAAAACCCTCTACCACACCACGTGGATAGATATATCTCATAGGGGAATGAGCTCTGAAGAGAATTCCAGCTCTAAAGATGCGAAATCAGCTGTGGGCCTCTTGGCTCCACTTCTGTCTGTTCCTTAATTTCCACTGTTTTTATCTTTTGCCTGATTTATCTCATAGATTCTATGAATCCCACTCTAATTGGTCTTCTTGAGCATCTGGTTCTTTCTTTGCTTCTGATAAAGTTTTCCCATCTTGCCCACCGTTTTCTGGACTGCAAACACCTGTTGAAGACCATATTTTCCCTAACTTAGTGGTCTTTGACTGTACCTCACATGGTGGCGATGAGAACTGTAAGGGCTACGGACCTTACTTTAGGATAAGCTTTTTGAAATAAATTAAAAACAAATGATTCCCAGTCAATTCCAAAAATTACATTAGATACATTAAAGTGTCCCTTTATTATTAACCATAAGCTAAGTACTACTGATTAAGAGATATGCTTCCTAAAAACTCTTTTTTAAATTAATTGTGATTAGTTTACTGGACTCAGCCTTTCACTTGTTCTCAACTATTGTTTATGAATCTACACCTTCATATTATGTTATTTTAATAGTCATTATGTTCTGTGGTTAAAATCAGCACATGGTGAGTATTCTTCATTCCCAGATCAACTTGTCTCCTAAATCTGGTATAGTCTTAGGATTTACTCCCTACAGTGATGCTGTAGAGAACAAGCATTTACAAGCTTCTAAAATATCCTTTTATTCTGGAGTACGTTATGAAAAAGCATTTTTTTAAAAATTCAGGTCTCCTCATTCCTCCACAATTGCAAGCTGAATAATTTCAACAACTTATTCTTTTTAAAATATAAATGGGTTTCTTTAGAACAATAACTGACCTTATCTCTTAGGATGTAGCTGTAGGGCCCAGGTGACTGATATAAGATGAGACACACTAGGACAGTGGTCAGCAAACTCATTAGTCAACAGAGGCAAATATCAGCAGTACAATGACTGAAATTTCTTTTGAAAGCCAAATTTTTTAAACTTTATATAGGTAGGTACATTGTTATTAACCTACCTATGTAGTTTAAGTATTGTTGATATTTGGTGCCTCCCCCACACTGCATATCCCATTGCCTGACCAACCGACATCCCCCACTTCTTCTAATGCCACTTCTTCAAAATAGACTCACCCAGGCGGAAAACTGACTTCTGCGCATGGGCCACGAAGTTTTAATCGCACTGTTCGTGCATGCCCACACGTGGTATTTTCTAGAAGAGCCACACTCAAGGGGCCAAAGAGCCGCATGTGGCTTGAGACCACTGCACTAGGATAATCTGGAATCTGCAAGAGCCTAACCTATTATCTAGCTATAGATAAAGGAGGAAGGGGAATCTGGAATATAAACTTAATAAACTAAGGCCACGCCAGTGGAGAGTAGCAACAATTTTGGATATTGGCTTCTCAAAAACATAATGTGAAGCCCATCCTCTGGGATTTCATGGAAAGGAACCAAATGGGAAATGATAAGGTCATAAGTCTGGAGTCTAGAGTCAGAGATCAGAGGAGGTGTGAAACTCTCTTCTTGGTAGGACTGAGATCTAAGCAATGAACTGCAATCCTAAACAGAGAAGAAATATGGGAGAGGGGGTGAGGTTGACTTTCAATAAAACATCGTTCTCAGAACAGGGCATGAGGTAACTTAAGGTCAAATTCTACAGTGTCAGGCAAAATACTACTAGTTTTAAAACCAAACAACTAATGGGTCCAGGCTGCCTGTCACCTCTTGAGCCAATTAAGCAGAGACAAGATTGAATAATATATGAGGGTTTATTCCAACAATGCATGCAGTATGGGAGAGCAGCAGGTCATCCATGAAAATCTGCTCTACCCCGTCATATAAGTCGGCTGCTTATATTGGGTAGAAGGACAAAGATTACATAGGAAAGTAAGAATTACAGGCATGGGGAAGTAGGCAACATATAATGGTCACAGGTTACACGAAATGCGGGCTGCAGGGTCACAAAGGGTGGGCACCTTGAGACTGCATTGTTTCGGCAACAAGGTTGCCGAATGCTATATAATAAAAGCCCAGTGACTGAAATGGTGGAACGACCAGAACAACCAGAGAGCAGAACACCATGGCCCCTTGCCCAGCTGGCCCTGCCCCCCAGGGAGTGGTTGGGGGGGGTGGGGGCTAGGCAATGCAATAGGGTGTGAGTTTGATGGAGAAAAGTCGAAAAAAAAGAGGGGGAAAGGTCTTAAGTGTCTGTGGGGTTGGGGTGGTTGGCCTGGAGTAGGTGTGGCATGTGCTGGGGAAGGAAGAGGAAGGTCTGACTGGAAAACAGCTCAGCACAGTACCTTTCTCATTGCAAACAGGACGGTGCCAGCCGTGGACTGAATAGGCAGTTGTTTCATGAGTGCGCTTGGGACCGACATGTTCATGGCAGCGGCAGTTCTCCCGAAACTTCACAGATTCCAAATAGTAAACAGCTATCAATGTCAAAGAACAGAAAAATCCTCTCCAACTAGAGGCCCTGGCCATTGCAACACGACTGAAGGAAACACCACTTAAGGAGGAGCTAGAAAAACTGGAAGTATGTGATCAGAGGATTGTGGGATTGTGGAGGATGCCTGGCGCCTATGTTAGAACCTGAGCCTGTTATTGCACATGTACATAGACAGCCCTATAGTCCTCAGTCTCACAGTATTTGGATGTGACTTCTGGCGGGAAATTATTTTGATTGATATTTGTTGTTCCTTTGAGCGAGGAAGATCCTAATTAAAGGTTTTGTTTGTTACCTTGGTTTGAAGTGGAGGGAAATGGGATAGTGACGAATAAGAAACTTTGCAGATAGTGGAGGGCAGTTTGTCCAGACTGTTGAGAGCTCAGAATTAGAGTTTAATTGGGATAGAAATCCTGTTAACAGCACCTGATGCCTGAAATCTGAGCACTCTACTTACAGGTTTTCCAGTTCAAGTTTTTGGAGACTGCCTATTAAAACATTCCTGGTTAGGAAGTGCAGAACACCACGGCCCCTTGCCCAGGCTGGCCCTACCCCCCAGGGAGCAGTTAGGGGTGATTGGGCAGGCAGGCAGAGTGGTTAGGGGTGATTGGGCAGGCAGGCAGAGTGATTAGAGGTGATGAGGCAGGCAGGCAGAGATGATTAGGGGTGATGAGTCAGGCAGGTGAGTTGTTAGGGGTGATCAGGCAGGCAGGTGAGTGATTAGGGGAGATCAGGCAGGTAGGTAGAGGGGTTAGGGCCGATCAGGCTGGCAGGTGAGTTGTTAGGGGTGATCAGGCAGGCAGGTGAGTGATTAGGGGAGATCAGGCAGGTAGGTAGAGGGGTTAGGGTCGATCAGGCTGGCAGGCAAGTGGTTAGGGGTGATGAGGCAGGAAGGCAAGTGGTTAGGGGTGATGCGGCAGGCAGGCAGAGGCATTAGGGGCAATCAGGCAGGCAGGCGAATGGTTGGGGGCCATCAGACAGGCAGGCAAACAGTTAGGAGCCAGTGGTTCCGGAATGCGAGAGGGATGTCTGACTGCCGGTTTAGGCCCGATCTGCAGATCAGACTTAGACTGGCAGTTGGACATCCCCCGAAAGGTCTAGGATTGCGAGAGGGTATAGGCCCAGCTGAGGGGACCCCCTCTGCCCCCACCTTCTGTGCACTGGGCCTCTAGTTTTTCCATAATGATAGGAAGTTCTCTGACCGCATTCTGAAGTTAACTCCCATGTCCCAGGGCTTACAAATCCCAACCAAGTTAAAATGTGCTTTTTCTAATCAGAGCAGAACAATCATGGTTAACAAAGCATGATTAATATTTCTTACAACTATAGCTCATCCCCACTATTCTATTTCTGCCCCTAACAGTTTCAAAAACCCTTCTGTTTAAAGTCTGAATAGGTCCGGGGGAGGGGGAGTGTGAAAGCACCCTTTTGTGTTGAAGTTAGCCATTAGTAGTGGAGGCAAGTGGAATGTAGCAACAATGTTACTGGACTAAAGGGTTCTACATATGTACATCAGAGCCCAGTAAGACATGAACAGGAGTTTGCAGCAAAGAAAGGAAGGGTTTATTTTTAGGAAGTGGCCCATGCCAGGACTCACAGGTGAGCTAGTGCTCAAAGCCCTGGCTCCCCGAAGGTTTCCAGGGCATGGGTTATATGGAGGAAACATCATTAATCATGGTGACTAAGGGAGTTAGGGTGTGGTTAGGGTTGTGGTCCCTACTGATTGGTTGGTGCTAAGGTAGGGGTAGTTGATCAGTTCATCTGGTCCCAATGTCAGCCATAGCGTCACTTTGTCTGGTTTTGTAACTTTTCTGGGCCTGGAGCTGAAACACAACTGCGACATCGATGTTATCCCTAGTTTGATGGAAATGCCATCTCTGGGGTCAACAGACTTGAGGCTTTGCTTATAAGATTATCTGATGCTTGACCAGAACCTGGTTGTCCCGAGGGCTTAATGAGTAAAGGAGTGGTCCTAAAAGAGAGAAGGAGGCAGGTGAGTGAGGGTCATTCAAGCTGGATGACACCAGCTTGAATCAAAAGGAAAGAAAGAAGAAAAGGTCATATTAAAGAAACAAAGTTTCTACAGAGTTACAATAAGGCTCCACCTAACCAGTGTTTTTAATGTGGAATATAGTTAACTATACAGTTAAACTCTTTCACTGATAACTATAAGCAAAGATGTTTCTTTGCTACAACTGTGTAGAGACACTGCTGGTATTCTGCCTGGATCCTGGGATCCCTTTCCTGTGCAGCGCTGCTTCTGCATGTTCTGCTCCTTCTTCAGAACATTCGGTCTTGGGCTGCAGGAATCACTTAGCCAGGTGGCAGGACAAACTGTGGTGTAATTGATGCTCCATTGCTCTCTGTATGATCAGGCTGAGCTACAGTTAGTTCATTGAAATGCAACTTGCTTGGCTTTTTCTCCACTGCCTCACTGTATCTCCTGGAAAAACTGCCTTAATAATTAATTGCATATGACTCTTTCTTGTCTGTGTTGCTTCTGGGGAAACTGAGTTAAGATAACCCATACTTGTAATATGTTAGAAGGTAGTGAAATATATTCCCATAGGAACACAAGTACTATATTGTGGAGAGTATTGTAGATTTGAGAACGTAATGGAGCAATGGAGTTTGGATCCATCAGTCACTTGGTTTCATAGCTCTGCAACAATTCTGCATTGTTTTTTTCAGTCCTTTTTCCATGACTGCACTGTCATTGAAATACCTTAATCTATATCCCAATCTTACAGTCAGTACCACAGATTAGCACCTAACTTGATGCTTGGCGATGTGCAACACAGAACCTTAGAAGGAGCCTGCACCCTTTCAAGTAACTTCTTTTTATATAAAAAGAAACAAGAAATGTTAGCTCCTTGCTATTATGTACTTACTTTTGTATTTGATAATCCTTGCATATTGCAGCACTGTTGTTGCTGGCTTATTACGGAAAATTTAATAGTATTTAATTAAAATCCGGAAATGTGCTTTCAATTCTATTACTCTAAACACTGGTGTGTGTGTATGTATGTGTGTGTGTGTGGAGGGCGGGGGGGGGGGGGGGCGGGGGGAGGCTCATCCTTACTATTTGCATTATACTGAAAACTTAATCTTCTTGCATAGTGGTTCTGTGCTTTTAAGAGGATTACATTATTAATTGTTTAATTATTCATTATGCTGCACTTTTTCATTCAGAACAAAAGCTTTTTTAAAAAATTAATTTAACGTTTTATCCTTCTCAGCAGCAATTCTTTGTACTGGGCTCTCTGTTCTTTCATGATAGGATGTCGCAGCAAAGAATCAAGAGGATGCCTTGTTGAAAGCTAAGCCTGTAGTTGCAGCAAATAGATCTTTTGCCAGAACAATGACTCAACACACCACCAGGCAACTGAGTCTTGCTGCACTCCGGAGACTGGTTAGAAACAGGTCACCTGCGGGGGCATCGTTAATCACAATTGTAGGAGTGACCGTCAGTTTCTTGACCTCCCTGAGATAGGCAGGGAGGTCAGCGCTTCCAGCAGTTCTTCCTCTAGGCAAGGAAAACTACTGGGGAGATTTCCTTTCTGTTATTGCTGGCATTTTTATTTAATCCTATCATTTCTCCTCAGTCTGGGCAGAAGTACAAAAGCTTCCAGCAGGCACAGTCTGTCCTTTTCTGTTTTTCTCTTTGCCAAAAGTAACCTTGGCTATTTATTGATGGTTTAGGAAAAAAAACTACCACACCCCTTTTCCTCAACTGTGTTTCTCCCATCCTTCCTCCCTTCGTCTGCTCTCTCTTCTCTCCCCTTCGAGTTTCTCTTGGGGTTTAAAGGTCAGTAGGGAAAAAAGAGCCACCTCGAAGGAGCCTGATGATAGTAGTCCTGTCAATTCCTCGGTGCTGATTGTAAGGAAGGTTTACGAAGCAACCTTTCCACAGGTGACGGTGCATATGCTGCTCCAACAGTGGCCAGCTTGGCAGCGGCTGGGCTACTGGAAGCTGGAAGCCAGCTGGTGCTGATATCAGAGCTCTTCACCACCCGTGAATTTCATCCCAGCACCTTAGAGGGACCTTCATAAGGGAAAAACACAAAGAAAAAAAAAAGAATTTAAGGACTTTGGTTTGTATGTCTGAATGTATATTCATACATTAAAACATATTTGATTTCATACAGAGAACGACCATGATATTAAAAAAAGACAGATGTTAAATTACCCAGTAAATGTGTGAAAGGAAATTTAAATACTCATTGTGTTTGTATATGAAGGCAAAGCCCTGAACTTATGATGACAGAAAAATAATTTATTTAAAATACTTTTATTTTTTTTTCCTAGGGTGGAAAAAAGTAGAGTGAACTCTTCTCTCTGCCCTGCCCCAACCCCCCAAAGGATCTTTAAAGAGAATGAATTGAATTTCAGGATTCCTTACATAAACATATTTATTTTTCATTGGAAGGGACAGAATTTTGTAGGAGAATGTCATTTGTGTGAGGTGGGATGAAAAGGAGGATGAAACATAAAAACTATGTATAGAAAACATCAATATATTTGAGCCTTGACCTCCAATTGTTCATGTCAATTATAACATGCTTTGTGGACCACATTAATTATGCTCACTTTCCTATTTCTGTCTTGCTTATATGTTTGTGCACATTGAAGAGGAATTTTTCATATTATCTGGCTTCCCTTACCTTCCTTTGCTTCATTTGAAAATCATTTTATAGACTAAGGGAGGAACTTTGAAAAGCATCTTCTTTATGATAGTATTTCTACTTGCCCTAAACAATGACTTAGACGTTGTCACCATTTACTGCACCAACTAAAGAAAATAAAACAGAACAAAACCGAGAATTTTTGTAGTATAGGAATTCTGAATAAATATGAAATAAAATAGGCATATTGTAGTACAAAATGCATCTTTTTAAATAAGAGAACCTTTACCCCATTTTAAATTTATCATCATTTAGACTTGCAAAGTTAATGGGTAGAAGATAAATGTTCTTAAGCATCAAAGAAATCTCAAGTGTCAGATTTGATTTTAGCACATTGAGTCATCTTTCTCTAAAGAAAGACCTTCTCAACCTTTGGTGCTGCTTAGAATGAGACAAGGCTATTTGGTAATTTTCATTTCAATGTTCTGGAAATCAGATAGTGTTCCTTTAACTGGAACCATGATACAACTGAATAAAGATTCAACTTATATCCCTAAGATTGGAATTTCTAACTCCAAATATGTATGTGATTTTAATAGCAAAATTTTGTTTTGGGATCCATGGGTAGCATTTCTGCTAAGTAGACAGACATCAGTAACATAGTTGCTTAAAATAATTTAGTGACTTTTTTTTAAACAAATTGAAGAATAAGGGAGAAAAATGACTAGGTAAAAATGTACTTCTTCAGCAATCAGTTACTGAACATCAATAATATTCTGGACCACAATGACAATGGTAATGTAAATACTAAAAGAAGAATTAATCCTCAGATGTTAATTGAGAGAGACAAAGCACAAAGCAGGAATTATAGAACCGTGAATGTGTTTGAATGCTAAGGATGCGACCTGGCGGCACCTCCTGGGAAGAACATAGATCTAATGTTTCATCAAGAATAAGATGTGAAGGGTTAGGGAGTGGGAGAGGCCTATGGAAAGGAAAGGTTTAACTCTGAGGTGCATTTGGAGACTATCCTCTTTCAAATGCCTGGAAATTAAGGCGTGAATGGTGAGGAGCTCACTGGAGGTGAGGTAGCTCTAGAAGGAAGCTAGATCTGGAAGTCACATGCAGGAATTCATGTTTCACTCTCAAGATGCTTGCCAGTTAATGGAGGATTTTAAGCAAAGAATAATCTAATCAGATGTGTGTGTAATAAGAGCACTTTGACAGCACTGCTGAGGTTCACAGTGGAATGGGGAGTAAGGAGATCCATGAGCAATATTCCCTTTAATTCAGGAGAGAAGAGGTGAGGTCTTGATCCCCTACAGCAGGGGTGGGGAATCTCTTGCCCTGCCAAGGGATTAGGAGTGAGTTAATTAAATGTTTGACCAAATAGAGCAGGCTAATTTTTAAGTTGATAATTGTGTATGACTTGAGAATGATGTTATAAATATCCAAATGGCCCTGGGCAGAAAAAAGGTTCCCCACCCCTGCCCTACAGTGTCAATAGTGGAAGATACAAAAGTATGGTATGGGGCAATATTAATGATATAGAATTAACAGGGATGGTGAACAGTTAGGTACAGATGGAGTAAAGAGAGAATCGAGTAATAATGAAAGGTGGTTCTAGTCACCAAGAAGGGGAATGGAGGAAAATTGGTAGATTTTAAGAGGAAAAAAAGTGGATTCTGGTTTTGAAACGTGGAGCTTGAGGAGCCTTACAATGACTCTAGAGTAGAGCTATGTGGTATCCAGCTAGTCTGGAATGCGATAGAAGTTTAAAGAGGAAATGAAAATAAAGCAGTCACCAGAACGTGGGTGGCCACTGGAGCCGTAATTGACTTTCAAGATTGTCTACAGGACTGTTTCTCCACAGCAATAAGGGAAAACTGCAGCGGGGAAGGTCAAAAACCTAATATTTATGTAGAGATTTTAAAAATATTTTAAAATACATTTTTGGATGTCCATAACAGTATTTTGAGGAGGCATTATTGTGCTCACCTTTCTCCTTTTATGATGAGAACTGAAGCTCACATAAGTTAAGAGACTTCAATAAATAGCAAGAAATAGTCCCTAGTCACAAACCCAGGTTGTTCTCCACGGCCTTTACATTTTAATGTTAATGTATTATATCAGAAGTGCATTATGACCACACAGCTAACTTCATCTACTATCTCACACACATGTTTTGCTAACGACATTGTTGTAAAATTCTCTCTCTTTCTGTGCTTTTGTTTAGACCAAAGGGATACTTTCTAAGGTCAGTGCTGTGACAGGCAAGAAATAGCAGCTGAGTTACAGTGGGGGCAGTGACATTGCTCCAGGTAGTTTGAGTTGGCATTTTCAACTGACATGGTCAGAACAGAACCATTTCACATTTATGATGGTGGAAAATACAACCTTACACGTAGCACAGTCCATTTTGACTCAGCTTCTGTTTAGGCCTCTCTTATCGTAGCAGGTTGGGTATTTAAAAAGTTGACTTAGGTAAAGCATAAAATACAAATTAAAATAGCACCATCTGACTTATTGTTAATCCAGTGATATTGAGTCAGAAAGTTCTATCTGACAAACTCTCATGTTCACAAAGGCTAGGTAAATGGCAGAGGAATATGCAATATGATCTTATATAACTTTACAAAAGGCTGAAAGGAGTCAAATGATAGTTTCCCAATCCCCTCCACCCAAACATATGAGGAACATGAATATCTTATTAAAGAGGAACATTTGACAGAATTAGCATAGAGTTAGTGGCATGGGATATACATGTGCGAATTTCGTATTCTTTAGCCACACTTCTATGAAGACACTTTAAAACTCCCTAATGCTATTTTCTGGAAATTTCTGTTAGAAAGAAATAATAACTCTGAAATTCCTTTGGGTAGAAGTAGAGCTCCAAAATTATGATGCTGAATTTTTAGTAATGCTGCTTTTAATATGCAAAATGATAGGTTTTTAACATTGGTGACAGGGCAAAGTAAAATATGATTTTAAAAGATAAGAAAATGGCTCTCTTCGAAATATGGCTGCCTCTTAAGTACAGTTGGCTGATCATAAAATGTGCAATTCAGGCTTTCATATCGATATTTTAGATTGACAGTACCCTTGGGTTCATGCATTGAGCTTTATTTATTGAGAAGTCATAGGAAGTCATGTTGATTGTCTGAGCAGGTGGCTGTACTTGAAGGGTAATGCTAAACGGCAAGAATAAAACAGCTAGTTCTTATTATGAGAAGTTCACTTTAGTCTCCTAACTGATGTGCACAGCAGAGGAAGAAATGGGAACAGACCTCACTTCAGATTCAATCAGGTTTTAAATATTTCTGCTTTAAGGTTGTCAGTTAGTTCTTTAGTTTCACCAAATATAGAAAATGGTGTAAGCAATCTCTTTTGTGGAAGAAATCGTGACCAGTTTATACAATATGCTTGTAATCCTCTTTCTTATCCCTACCACTTATGTCTTACTGAGCACAGGCAAGGCTTCGGGTATTAAAAGTGACTAGAGTGATAAAATGTTTGTTTATTCAATTTCAGAAAGAATGTTTATTCCTATGTGGTTACAGACCCAGGGATTATGGATATATGTTTCACATATATAGAGAGTACTATTAAGGAAATCTCTAGATGTTCAGGTCTCTCTATCACCCAAGAAGGCTGTGCAAAGGCTTGTGCAATATTTTGTAGCCATATTTACTGCCATATGGCCATTTTCAAATTACATTGTGTTTTAAATTGAAATTGTCTGAAGGAGTTTGGCAAACTTCCAACTTGGGAATACCTTTCAAGAGGCTAATGCTAATGGGATTGTGATTGTCTGGTAATGTAACAGTGTTAATATTGTTTTTATTGAGTTAGCTGGACTACTAGCCATTGTGTGCTCAAGAAAATACAGTTTATGATACAATGATCTAATGTAGCTAGACATCTCTCTTGCTAAGCATGCAATTCATCTAAGCAACTCAGGCTATATGTCTTTTTTTGTTATGATTTGAACCACTTTTTAGACAAGCATCAAAAAATTTGCATCTTATCCTTTAGTTACCTTTATATCTTTTATGGTTACATATTTTATGTGTGTTTGCAGAACAAAGTTATTCTTTAGATCAGTAATTCTTTTAATTTTTTAAATTGATTTGAAAGAAAAAGAGGAGGAGAAACATCAATTTGTTGTTTCACTTATATATGCATTCATTGGTTGATTTTTGAATGTGCCATGACCGGGGGTTGAACCTGCAACCTTTGCATATCAGGATGATGCTCTAACCAACTGAGCCACCCAACCAGGAGATCAGCATTTCTTTCTTTTTAAAAAATATATATTTTTATTGATTTCAGAGAAGAAGAGAGAGGGAGAGAGAGAGAGAAACATCAATGATGAGAGAGAATCATTGATTAGCTGCCTCCTGCACGCTCCCTACTAGGGATAGAGCCCACAACCCTGGGCAAGTGCCCTTGACTGAAATCGAACCCGGGACCTTTCAGCCTGCAGGCCGATGCTCCATCCACTGAGACAAACTGGCTAGGGCAAGGGATCAGCATTTCTTAAAGTGTGGTGTATTTTTCAGTATCATCTAGGAATTTGTTAGAAATGTAAATTATTAGATTCCACCTCAATCCTGCTAAATCAGAAACTTTAAGGATGAGGCACAGAATTCTGTATTTTAACATGCTTTTCATGTGATTCTGATGCTCACTTGGGTTTTAGAACCATTACTTTACCATCGGTTCTCAACCTGTGGGTCACGACCATCGGAAAACACATATAGCATATCAGATATTTACATTACGATTCATAACAGTAGCAAAATTACAGTTATGAAGTAGTAACGAAAATAATTTTATGGTTAGGGGTCACCATAACATGAGGAACTGTATTAAAGGGTCACGGCATTAGGCAGGTTGAGAACCACTGCTTTAGACCTTTATTTTAAACTAGAGGCCTGGGGCATGAAATTCATGCACTGGGGGGTGGGTCCCTCAGCCCAGCCTGCACCCTCTCACAGTCAGGGACCCCCTAGAGCAGCCGTGGGCAAACTATGGCCCCCGGGCCGGATCCGGCCCATTTGAAATGAATAAAACTAAAAAAAAAAGACCGTACCCTTTTATGTAATGATGTTTACTTTGAATTTATATTAGTTCACACAAACACTCCATCCATGCTTTTGTTCCGGCCCTCCGGTCCAGTTTAAGAACCCATTGTGGCCCTCGAGTCAAAAAGTTTGCCCACCCCTGCTCTAGAGGGATGTCTGACTGCTGGCTTAGGCCCGATCCCCCCAAGGGAACCCCTGAAGGGATTGGGCCTAAACTAGCAGTCAGACATCCCTCTTGCAGTCCAGGACTCTCGTAGTCCAGGACCCCTCGCTCCTTACCACCTGCCTGCAGCAGAGGCGGGAGATGTTCCCACCACCACTGCTGCGCTCGTGAGCCCTGTTTCTGGCTGAGTGGTGCTTCCCCTATGGGAGCACACTGACCACCAGGGGGCACCTCCTGCATTGAGTATCTGTCTCCTGGTGGTCAGTGTGCATAATAGCAACTGGTCATTCTGCCGTTTGGTTGATTTGCATATTTGGGTTTTATTATATAGGATAGCTATTGAAATACAATAGAACAGTGATTTTTAATCATTTGCATCTCATGGCACATATAAACTAATTATTAAAATTATGTGGCACACCAAAATATATCTTACATATATTTTCTAATCTAACAACAACAAAAAGATATAATTTTGATTCATTCATACCAGACAGCTATTGTTATGTTGGCTGTTGTCATTTTTTACACTTGATCTTAGCCAAAAGGCCGAGAAGCGATGGCTGTTGTCATTTTTTAAATTGACAATCTAAGGGAAAAAGATCAGTGCCCCTGACTACATGTTTTATTTTTTTTTAATTAACCAATTAAAATACACACCACATTCTATTGAAAGTTATGGCTATTTTCATATTTAATTAATAAATGGAGAGAACAAGGAATTTAAAAAAAAACTAATTTCCCCAGGGACATGAGGTAAATTTATTACATGAAAGAAAATCCTGATTCTAACCAGTTGTCTTCCACTCTATATGTCCCAATGGTTAGACAACAGTAACAATACAAAACAGAATTTCTGATACACAGGCATTTTTAATATAATTTTATATAGTTCAAAAATTCCTATGTGATGAAATTATAGTTGAAAAGGAATATTTTAAAAATATAAATATTTCTAGAAAATCCTAATTAGCAACTGAACTGTCTGATAATAATAAAGCATAAATATACTTTAATCCTGTCCTTCCTTCTTCACCTCCTACAAGTCACTGGTGCTCTCATGGGGTCACCCCCCTAAAAAAGGAAGTGACCAAGATGGGAGACTGCTCTTCAGCAGAGGAAAAGTTATTTGGTATTAAACAAAATATAATAGAGTTACCTTCCAGAGATATTTTGTCTGACTTTTTTGATAATGTTCCATAGCTGAATATGATTTCCAGGAGGATCAGGATGTTCTCATATCTTTTCTATGTTTAATCACACTGTTGATTTTGTAATATTTGTTTTTTTGTAAGTCAACTGGCAATGGATAATGCATATACATACCAATTGTTTAATCAATCTCTTTCATGAATACTAAGTGTGGAGAAAAACAATAAATGGAGTGGATTTCCTTTCTCCCACAACCAGCATGTTGAATTTAACAATTTTTTTTTTTTTTTTAAAGAAGAAATTGTCAAGGCTTTATGTAAGTCAGTGGTAGAATTAGAAATTACTACTACTCAAGAGCTATAAATGTTGGGGTGTAAATGTGACTTACCGCACATGAATTTTCAGAAATATTACTATGTTTGTAGTATTCAGCCAGGATATAGATTATCCTGAAGTTGTTCATAATTTATTTTGGCTACTTCTAAAGCAATTTGAGATAGAAGTACTTTTTCAAAATTCATTGTCTTATCTAATATTTACAAAATTCTAGTGATGTAGGCAAAGTAGATGTTATTATCTCATTTTATATATTGGGAAATTAAAGTTAAAAATAATTGAGTTGCTCTGTATTACATGGCAAATTGGGATTTGGGTTAGAGAAAGAAAGGACATGTATTCCTTGATTCTGCTTCTAATTTGGTATTCTTTCCTTGAAACTATGTCTGATCTGAAACGTTTTTGTTTGTTTGTTTGTTTGTTTTTTACTTGAGAAATAAAAATACCCCCAAAAGAGGGACAATAAAATCACATTTTACCTGTTTTCTTTAACAGAGCATTAAAACTATGCCTGCTTCTTCCACATAGAGCTTACATGACTGTGCAAGAGCTAGCTTGCCTTTGCTCCAAATGTAAGTGGGCTTATTTCCCGGTTGTGCTGATGGCCTTGTCTACACACTTGTCAGTAGTCCCAATTCCAAGGCTTCTCTGGACATGTTTATCTTCTCCTTTCTTGACCTGTTTACTTGTTTACAGTATTTTTTTATCACTTGGAGGTGAGATTTTGTGTTACCCCTCCAACTCTGACTTCTGTCTTTTCTCACTGATCATGCTTAATGTTGATCTTGATCACTCTGTTTTTAGTTGTTCTAGTCACAAACTTGTTGACTACACCCAGGTCCTTAATATCCTACACGATTTCTTATGAGCTAATTCTTCTTTGATCTCAATGTAAATAATTTCAGAAAAAAAAAGTTTTATTCCGTGCACGCCTTAGATAAATTGTTAAATTTGTAGATCATATTGGCCTGGATGATTGAATATGTTGAGAATGTCCAGCACTGATTTCCCTTGCTGCAATCAAATCTACTTAACTCTCTTTCGTTTGGGTGAATCTTGGAAACCGGCACATTATTCACAGTGAAAATAATGTATCACAGTGAACAGAAAGAAGAGTGATTACACTTTGTTTATCACCCTCCAATCAGATAGTATCAAGGCAGGAAACAGATGGCACACTCAAAGAGGAGACGAGTACCTAAGGTGATGTCTGGATTTAAGGACTCCAGCAGGAGACGGTATGGTCAGCAGCATCTAAAATGATTCCCAATGATCCTGACCTTGCGATAGTCAATGCCTTATGTAATTTTCTCCCCTTGGTTAAATTGTTTATAACCAATAGAATATCTCAACTTCGAGAGTATGCCAATTCTATGATTACATTACAAAACATCCTGACTGATAGAAAACACTTTCCATGGCTGTCTTTGATGAAGTAAGTTGCCACATAGGGGAGGCCCACATGGCAAGAAACTGAGGGTGGCCTCTGGTCAATAGCCAGCAAGGAACTGCAGTCCTCAGTCTAACAGCCTAAAAGGAACTAAATACAGCCAACAGCTATGTAAATGAATTGAAGTAGATCCTTCCTTAGTTGAGCCTTCAGCTGAGCTCCATCCCTGAACAGCACCTTGACTGCAGCCTCCTGGGATACCTGGGTTAGAGGATCAGTGAAGCCATGCCTGATTTCTGATCCAAAGAAAATTTGATATAATAAACACTAGAGGCCCAGTGCACAAAATTTGTGCTTGGGGGGGGTGTGTCCCTCAGCTCAGCCTGCACCCTCTCCAATATGGGACCCCTCTCACAATCCAGGACTGCTGGCTCCCAACCACTCACCTGCCTGTCAGCCTGATCACCCCCTAACCACACCCCTGCCAGTCTGATAGATGCCTAACTGCTCCCCCGACTGGCTCTAACTGCCCTCCCTGCTGGCCTGATCACCCACAACTGCCCTCCCCTGCCAGCCATCTTGTGTCCACATGGGGGTGGCCATCTTGTGTGTTGGAGTGATGGTCAATTTGCATATTACCTCTTTATTATATAGGATCTGTTGTTTTAAGTCACTAAGTTTATGACAATTTCTTATGCAGCAATGGGTATTTCGAATAGATGTAAAAGTTGTCAGCCACTACCATCAGAAGCCTGCAGGGAAAAGGGGACAAGGCAGTTACCAGACCCTGGAGAGCATAGCTTGGCCTTTGGGAGAGAAACAACCAGTCAAAGCAAATAGCAGGTCAGCTGGGGGGAATAAACACCTGTCCTCAGTTTCCCACTGCCTTTGAATTCCCTGCAAGTACTTTATTTTGACCAAACTGAACTAGATGTGAGAGAAACCCCATTGTTGCAGCCTATAATCTTCTTGTGCATATGGCAGGCTGGACAGTACATCAGCTTCTTAGGGCTTAGTACTACAAACTTGGTGGCATAAAACAACAGAAATTCATTATCTTACAGTTCTGTAGGTCAGAAGTCTAAAATTAAGGATTCAGCAGAACTGAGCTCCCTCTGAAACCTGGAGGGAAGACTCCTGCCTTGCCTTTCCCTTTCCTGGGGGTTTGCTGGCAATCCTTGATGTTCCTTGGATTGTAAGTGTTCCAATCTTTGCCTCTGTCATCACATGATGCTCTCCTCTCTTGTATCTGTGTCCTTTTCCTATAAGGACATCAGGTATATTGGATTAGGACCCACCCTAATGCAGTATGTCCTTATTTTAAACTGGATTACATCTGCAAAGACCCTAATTCTAAATAAGGCCACATTCACATATACTGGGGATTAGAACCCTGACATATCTTTTCAAGGGAACACAATTCAATCTATGACAGACAGTGTATGTTTAGAGGACAAATAGAAAAGATTTAGCACATGGCTCCACGGGGAAAATGTATTTTGGGGAATTTATGAATGAGACTGATATTTAACATAAGCTTGCTATTAATAAAATGAAAGGAATGGGCATTTCCTCATTATTCTTGAGGACAGATTATTTTATAATCTACTAGAGGCCCGGTACACAAAAATTTGTGCACTCGGGGGGGGGGGGGGCGCGGGAAGGGGAGTCCCCCAGCCCTGCCTGTGCCCTCTCGCAGTCTGGGACCCCTCGGGAGATAACAACCTGCTGGCTTAGGCCTGCTCCCGGGTGGCAGAGGGCACGCCCAATCCCTAGGTGCACCCCTGGTCAGGCTCAGAGCAGGGCCGATTGGGGAGTTGGAGCGCCGCCCCATCATGCACAGAGCAGGGCGGATCGGGAGGTTGCGATGCCACCCTCAGTCACGCTCAGGGTAGGGCCGATAGGGGGGTTGGGGCACTGCCCCCTGTCACACTCAAGGCAGGGTCGATAGGGAGGTTGTGGCGCCACCCCCTGTCACGCACAGAGCAGGGCCGATCAGGGGGTTGGGGCACTGCCCCCTGTCACTCACAGAGCAGGGCCGATAGGGGAGTTGGGGCACTGCCCCCTATCACACACAGAGCAGGGCCGATCAGGGGGTTGGGGCGCCGCCACTGTTACACTCGGGGCGGGGCCGATGGAGAGGTTATGGCTCTACCCTGTCACACACAAAGCAGGGCCGATCAGGGGGTTGGTGCGCCGCACCCTGTCAAACACAGAGCCGCAGGGCGATCAGGGGGTTGGGGAGCTCCCCCCTATCAGGCACAGAGCAGGGCTGATCAGAGGGTTGGGGCGCCTTTCCCTGTCACGAACAGAGCAGGGCGGATAGGGAGGTTGTGGCCCCGCCCCCTGTCACACACAGAGCCGCAGGGCGATCAGGGAGTTTGGGCGCTGCCCCCTGTCACGCTGATCCTGGTGCCGGGAGGCATATTACCCTTTTACTATATAGGATAGAGGCCTGGTGCACGGGTGAGGGCCGGCTGGTTTGCCCTGAAGGGTGTCCTGGATCAGGGTGGGGGTCCCCACTGGGGTGCCTGGCCAGTCTGGGTGAGGGGCTGAGGGCTGTTTTCCGGCTGGCGGGTGACTAAAGCACCCAACCGCTCCTTTTTTTCTTTTCTTTTTTTTATTCTGGGCCAGCTTTAGCTCTGAGGCCTCGCTGCTGAAAGCATCGATACAATGTTGCAGTCCAGCTGGTGAAAGCCTGGCTGACTGACAGCCGGTTTCTGGGGTTTTGTTTAGCTTCTTATTTGCAACATAGTACATAGTTGCTTAGAGTTGCAGCTGAGAGACCGGCAGCGGCAGGCGGGGAACGTTAGAGTATGCCATCACTGGAGCAAGCAAGCCTCCTTGCTCGCTTCAGTGCATGGCTGCAGGCCGCCATCTTGGCTGACAGTTAATTTGCATAAGGATATGCTGATTAGCCAATGGGAAGGGTAGCGGTTGTACGCTAATTACCATGTTTCTCTTTTATTAGTGTAGATGCTTTGTGAAGAAGAACCTATCAAAGGATTATAGCCAGTGTGGACTGTCTGAACATGAAAGACACAGAAGGCAGGTTTGTTGCTTTTATTGAATGTATTGCCCTGGGCTTTGAAATTGGCATGCTTTTTATAAATCTCCCAAAACCCCTAAAATAAGACTCATGCAATTTTGAAAGTTGTGGGAACAGGGAACTACATTATCAATAGTAACTACATCTTGTATGGCAGAATATCTAGACTTGTGAAATGCATTTTATAAAGTATCACACATTACTTAAGCTTTATATTTGTTTTCTTTTTTAAAGTCCATATTTAGATTGGATACAATAATTCTCAACAGAGAAAAACTTTTATGGATCTCATGGATATAATTTTATTTCACATCAGTCTTTCATGGCATTTATAGAACAGTATCTGCAATTTAGCCACTGTATTTTTTCTTTGCATACATTCTAAAAATGTTTTCTTTTCCTAGTAAAAACAATTGGGTAAATTTCAATGGCATAAGAGTGTAAGAAATATCTCATTTTCAAATATTAGGACTTTCTGTATTTAAATTTTAATTGGGTGATCTGGAAGACAGCTTTGGTGATTTAAAGATGTGGAGAAGGCACTGCAAGCCTTCAAACCTACGATCAATTTACAAAAATAGGCCAGTTCTGAATTTATTGACCATCTGTCAGTCTTCACTCACTACTAGCTAGCTGTCAGTGTTTATTATTTGATGCACTCTATAATGAGTCACTGCAAGGAACAAACCGTATCTCCATCAGAATGATTAACGAGGTCATTGTCTATCACAAACACCTCAGCCATCATTCTTTCCTGCTAGCATGGGTAAATGGCAATCCCCAAATCAAGAGGAGATTCCAGAACCATCTCAAATCAGTTACTTGTGTACTGTGCTAATTCGATTGGCATCTAATGGATTTAACTAAACTCAGTCAAACCTCTTCTACAACAATGCTTTTCAAAAGTACTGGTAATCATTAAAAAGGACATTCCAAAAATTCAAAGCTTGTTTTTTTTAACTTTTATTGTTGGAAGTATTACATATGTCCCTTTTTTCCCCCATTAACCTCTCCCAGCCTGACCCGGCCTCCCACCCCAGGCCTTCACCCTCCTATTGTCTGTGTCTATGGGTTATGGATATATGCATACAAATTCATTGGTTGATCTCTTCCCACCCACCCAAAGCTTGATTTTCTTTTGCACACAAACACACACACACACGTACACACACATGTACACACAAACACACACATCCTATATAGTTACTATTTGCCTATAATGTACAATGTGTTGAAAAATAATTAAATCTCAAACTGACAAAGTGAAGTCTTGGGGGTAGTGCTAACTCTGATCAATTTTTTTCTTAGATAGCTCAGGTATACTTCAAACATGCAAATGGAATTCTCATTTGTGAGATAGTCTGTTACAGTGGAAGGGCATGGACACTGAAGTCAGGCAAATCAGAATCCGCCACAAATCAGCTGTGATACACTGGACAGCTATCATTTTTCTTTCATCTCCAGTGTCTTCCCATGTAAAATATAAATAATTTTCATCACTTGGCATGGTTATTACTAATAGTAATTAACTTATATGACATTGCAAAGCACCAGGCACCTAGACGCAATCAATATATATCTGCCCTGGAGCCTGCTATTGGCAGCAACAAGAAGTGAGTTCAGGCACCTGGCAAAAGGATTTTGGAAAAACAATCTGAAGTCCAAGGTTCAAGCAGTTTAACCTTCATGTAAGGAAATTCAATGACTTGTAACGTTTAGAAGATCATACCATTATGGTTTAGGTCAAGAAACCCTAGGATTTAGGTAGGGATAATGCTAATAATTTGATAGTTGCTTTAACTGATTTTAAAGGAGACAAAGGGTTTAGCAGAGTGGGCAAAACATAGAAACCAAATGAATGATGATAGCTATCTATGTATTTATCTAAATGGGTGTTTATATGGAATGTGTCTATGCATGTGTACTATTCTTAGTGGCTTTTAGCTAACACTATTTTTCTGTCACATAAATCTCTAAAAATTAGGTCTAAAGTTACTAGAACCCATTTTACCTGAATAGCTCCAAAAGTTGGCTTGAAGTTTATAGAAATGGCCAATGTAGAAAAAGGAAATAACATATTCAAAAGAAATGTATGCCTGAGTGCAGTTATCACTGGACAAGGTTGCTGACAATTATTGTCAGGTTGCACTGTCTTAATGAATTTACTGGGGTCTAACTAGGATAGTTTTGCTAATCCAGTGGTATAGAAACTTGATTTTTGTCAGTATTTTAGAGACAACAAAATGCGAAACAGTTGGTTCATACTAATAAAACTCACATGAAAACAAAATATTCACGAAAATGCATTTTATTGATTTTGAGGGAATTGTCAGGCAGATTAGAATGCTTGTGCAATCTACACTAATAAAAGAGATATATGGTAATTAGCGTACGATCGCTACCCTTCCCATTGGCTAATCAGCATATCCTTATGCAAATTAACTGTCAGCCAAGATGGCGACCAGCAGCCATGCACTGAAGCGAACAGGGAGGCTTGCTTGCTCCAGTGACTGGGGACTCCAATGTTCCCCGCCTGACTTGCCAGCCTCTCAGCTGCAAGTATAAGCAACTATGTTGCAAATATAGAAGCTAAACAAAACCCCAGAAACCGGCTGTCAGTCAGCCGGGCTTCAGCCAGCCAGACCGCAACATTGTATCAATGTTTTCAGCAGTGAGGTCTCAGAGCTAAAGCTGGCCCAGAATAAAAAGAAAAAAAAGAAAAAAAGGAGTGGTTGGGAGCTTCAGTCACCTGCCAGCCGGAAAACGGCCCTCAGCCCCTCACCAAGACTGGCCAGGCATCCCAGTGGGGACCCCACCCTGATCCAGGACACCCTTCAGGGCAAACCAGCCGGCCCCCACCCGTGCACCAGGCCTCTATTCTATATAGTAAAAGGGTAATATTCCTCCCGGCACCGGGATCAGCCTGACAGGTGGCAGCGCCCAAACCCCCTGATCGCCCTGCGGCTCTGTGTGTGACAGGGTGCGGCGCCCAAAGCCCCCCACCCCCCACACGGGCCCTGCTCTGTGTGTGACAGGGTAGAGTCATAACCTCTCCATTGGCCCTGCCCTGAGTGTGACAGGATGCAGCGCCCCAACCTCCTGATCCGCCCTGCTCTGTGCATGACAGGGGTCAGTGCCCCAACCCCCTGATCTGCCCTGCTCTGTGTGTGACAGTGGGCAGTGCCCCAACTCCCCTATCGGCCCTACTCTGTGAGTGACAAGGGGGAGCTCCCCAAACCCCCTGATGGGCCCTGCTCTGTGAGTGACAGGGGGCAGCACCCCAACCCCCTGATTGGCCCTGCTCTGTGCGTGACAGGGGGTGGCGCCACAACCTCCCCATCGACCCTGCCTTGAGTGTGACAGGGGGCGGTGCCCCAACCCCCCAATCGGCCCTACCCTGAGCGTGACTGAGGGTGGCATCGCAACCTCCTGATCCGGCCTGCTCTGTGCATGACAGGGGGCGGCGCCCCAACTCCCCAATCGGCCTTGCTCTGAGCCCGACCAGGGGCTGCACCTAGGGATTGGGCGTGCCCTCTGCCACCTGGGAGCAGGCCTAAGCTAGCAGGTAGTTATCTCCCAAGGGGTCCCAGACTACGAGAGAGCACAGGCCAGGCTGGGGGACCGCCCCCCGAGTGCACAAATTTTTGTGCACCAGGCCTCTAGTCCCTGTATAAAAGCAAATTTTTATGGAAGCAAGTTATAATCAGAAGGTAGTCTGATGAGAAAAGAAAAGACAAAGATTTGGTTAAATAATGCAAATTTTTGCTAATATAAAGGAAAACATGCAGACTATATCTAATATGATAAAATCTCATGGTCTGATGTTGATAATTTGAATTAGTTATATTTTATTTTTGATTATGACTAATATAGAGTTACTGAATGCCAGGGCTGACCCGCAGACCCTGAACAACAGATGAATGATTACTCTAACACAGTTCTGTGAGAGGGCTAAGGCACTACTTGGTTATCACTGCCAAGCCACCCTGTTTGCCTGCGTCCTTTGGCTTTTATTGTTATAACAGCTTGAACTAAAATTAACCTCTAGATACAATCAGTAGGGTAAGTATCCTTGAGAAAGCACATGCTTCTACAAGGTTGGGTCTTTAAAGACTAAACATAGAGATTCTAGCAAAACACTCCAGGGGATCAGACTTGTTTGGAAAAGTCAAGGTAGGAGCTACCGCCTTCCGCAAGGTCCCCTCAGAGGCCTCTGACCTTTCAGAGCAGTGGTTCTCAACCTGTGGGTCGCGACCCCTTTGGGGGTCAAATGAGCCTTTGACAGAGGTCACCTAAGACCATCGGAAAACAAACACACATATAATTACATATTGTTTTTGTGATTAATCACTATGCTTTAATTATGTTCAATTTGTAACAATGAAAATACATCCTGCATATCAGATATTTACATTATGATTCAGTAGCAAAATTACAGTTATGAAGTAGCAACGAAAATAATTTTATGGTTGGGGGTCACCACAACATGAAGAACTGTATTAAAGGGTCGGGGCATTAGGAAGGTTGAGAACCACTGTTTTAGAGAATCCTCCTTAAAGACATTCCAATCAAGTCCCATGCTTCCCTACAACTAGAAACTTTAGGCTAGCCTTAAGTTACACATACATACATGATCTTTTAAAAATAATAGACTTAGCCCTAGCTGGTGTGACTCAATTGATTGGAGCATCAAATCGCATACCAAAATGTTACGGTTTCAATTCTGGGTCAGGGCACCTACCTACTTTGTGGGTTTGATCCCGGGTGGGACATGTATGGAGGGCAACCAATCGATGTTCTCTCTCTAAAATCAATAAGCATATCCATGGGCGAGGATTGAAAAAGATATACATGGGATATTGAGTTAAATAAATGAAAGGAATAAGTGGTTTAATGTATATTAAAAGCAGAAATCATCATTTGAACACAATGTACTAATTACAAATGTAATTACAATTTTGGAAATATAATCAGAATCAGAACAGTTTTTCTATAGAATAATAGAATTTTAGGTCTTCAAGAAATCTCAAGAGTTTATATTATCTACCTATTTCCTTTTACATGTAAATAATCAGGGTGAGTGATGGCTATTAACGAACCCAAGATTACATAGCTAATTAGTATTGAGCTGACTCTGGACACTGGGTCTCCTATTAGACCACTGGAGCTTTACTCTATCTACTTATCTAAATCATCTTTAGTCTATATAGGCAGCAAAATGCATCTATAGCAGGGCCAATGAGTTTGCTTTAATAGAAATAGTTGAAAGCAATAAAATTAATTTTTCAACAATTAATATGTAACTGAGACTTTTCATTCAGTCTGTAACAATACAATTTTCCTTTACAACCAAAAAGTAAATAAATTTCCCATTTTCATAAAACATTAAATGTGATGGTTAATTTTATGAGTGAACTTACTTGACTGGTCTACAGGATGCCCAGCTATCTGGTAAAACATTATTCTGGCTCTGTCTATGAGGGTGTTTTTGGAAGCAATTAGCATTTGATTCAATAGACTGAGTCAAGATATTCACTCTCACCAATGTGGGTGGGCATCAATCAATTCACTGAGGGGATAAATAAAACAAAAAGAGCAAAGAAAGGGAAAATTTTCTCTCTCATCCCTTGAGGTGGGATATCCATCTTTTCCAGCCCTCACACATTGGCACTTCTGGTTCTCAGGCCTTTGGACTCTGACTGATTTATATCCCTAGCTTTCCTGGTTCTGCAGCTTGCAGAGGGAAGATTGTGGGGCTTCTTGGCTTCCATAACTGTATGAGTCAATTCCTGCAATAAACCACTATATGTATCCTATTGGTTCTGTTTCTCTGGAGAACGCTGACTTATATAGTAAACTTTTGAAATTTTCTTATGACTCATTCGACACTCTATTGTGCTGTTCAGACAATTTGTGTTGGGAATCAGAGGTAAAGTGGTATCATAAAAGCCAAAATAGAGAGGTCTTAAGGAACAAAAGTATGAATGAATTGCAATTTGAAGAAAACCTGAACTCCCAAGCATGTAGAGAAGTACCTTTGAAAAAATGTCTCTACATATCTTCTTAGTGATACAGCATTTTCTTTTCTGAATTCTCTATTGTGCCATTAACAAATCTAATTGTAAAATATAAAAAGATGTCTTAAATTTCTTTTGAACTTCACGATGAAGATAGGCCCAGAGATTTCTTCAGAAGCAGAGTGACTTTAAAAAGAAAGAAAAATAGACCCGTAAGACTTGTTAGTGAATATAGTCATACACCCTTCTCTTACTTCTCAGGTGCACTCAATGTTATTTAACTCATCTTGTTATTAGGGGGCTCCAATCTCCTGTTTCCTATTAGAGACTGTCAGTATTGTCAGAAGCGAGTGTTCTTTGTACTAGGGTTTTAATACAGTTCTAAAATTATGTTTCAACCAGATTCTATCTCAATGATGATTACTTCACTTGTAAAAAGATGTTTATGATAAATAGAAACATTTTCTTCTAATTCCTAAATTGGTGGCTTCTCTTAATATCACATGTTAAATATACAATTTAAAGATTGTTTACAATTAATAATAAATGCTACCATATGATTACATCGAATAAATGTTGAAGGAATCAGAACATCACCATTTGGCAACTTCCAAAATAATAACTGCTTTAGGTACAAATCATCATTGCAGAGTAAAACTAGTGGAGAAACATACTGAGTGACAGGGCATTTGCATAACCTCAAAAGACTTCCTCACAAGAGACTTTCTATTACAAAGGGAGAAAAAGTAATTCTACAGTGGAAATGCAGGGCACACCACCTTCATCTAGGTATCAAAATTAATGGAGAATGGTGATATCATTCTCATGTGTTTTTTTGTTTGTTTGCTTGTTTGTTTGATTGTTTTTGCCAAAAGGGTATAAACTAAACTGAATTGTGAGAAAACCTAGGCCAAATCAAAACTAAGGAACCTTCTACAAAATCACTGGCCTATATTCTTTAAAATGTGAAGTAACCTCATAACTAAATGAAATGTATGATTCTGGATTAGATTTTGGACAAGAAAACATTTTTTTCCCTTTTCTATGAAGAACATTTATGAGGTAAGTGATAAAATTTGATTAAGATCATAGATTAGGTGATAGTGTTATATATATGTTGGTTTCTAATTTTGATAATTCTATTGTGGTTATATAAGAGAATGCTGTTATTCTTAGGAAATACATGCCAAAGTATATAGGAGTGAAAGGACTTAATGTCTGCAATTTCCAAATGTTTAAGAAAAAAATATATTATGAATTATTATTTATTTCAGAATAGTATATAGTATAGTTTTAGAATTATAGTGAAAGTTATATGAAGATATGCTGTGCTATTTTTGCAACTTTTAAGTCTTAAATTATTTAAAAATAAATAGATTGTTTTGATGATAATTTGACTAAAATCACATTTATTGAGTGCCTATTATGTAGCAGTAATTGTGTTGGGTTTCTCATGAGGTATTTCAAGTAGTTTTCAAATGATCCTGTGACTAGGGCATTGTTATAACAATTAAATAGACAGTTGTCATATTAACTCATGCTTAGGGAATAACCACTTAACTGGGGAATTGTTCAAGTCACATAACCAGAAAATTACAGAGATAAGATTTGAACTGGGATGGCCTAATTTAAAAAGAATATTTTTAATTGATTTTTGGAGAGAGAGGAAGGGAGAAGGGAGAATGAGTGCAAAACATTGATTCCCTGCCTCCAGTATACTCTCTACTGGGGATTGAGCCCATACCTGGTATGTACCCTGGCTTGGAATTCAGTAGGTAACATTTTGGTGCATAGGACAATGCCCAACTGACTAAACCATACCAGCCAAGGAGAGATGATGGCCTAATTTTATTTCCAGTATTCTCTCTACTATACCAGACCCTAAATTTACATTGTAGCAAATGACTGCACCTTCCAAGAGTAATGGGTAGCTTTAGAGATAAATGTATGAAGAGATATATCAATAAATAGTTTTAACCTCCTGGGTCATAATATCAACACATCATTAGAATTGTAGATCCCAAAGGTTTGTGCGTTCCTTGGATAGAAACCTGATGTCAGTTTTTGAAGCATCTAGAAGAATGTGCACATAGTAGTACTTAGAGGATATTTGTTGAGTAACTAAATGAACATGATGAAAAATTTTTAGATAAGAAATATAAGAAAAGTGTTGAAGAACAGGGCAGGGAGATTATCAGAGGACTCTGATAATAACAAGGTAAGAGTTAGAGAAAATAGGGACCAGATGCAGAGTTCACTTGCAGTGAATAGAAACCATATCTCCCTCTGGTCAGTAAGTACCGAGGTTGCTTTGACAATGTGTGTCACTTGAAGGAGGAGTAAAGTAAGACAAACAAACCCATGGTGAGACCCATGGCTTCTTAAAGGTAGGAATTGAGGCAATAATCTCAACTGTGGTGGAGAGTAGAGAGGAGACATCAGTTTTGAGGTGAGAGTTGAAAGGAATTACTATGTGCAGTGGAGTCATGGAGAATTCTGGTAAACTGAACACAGGTATAAAAGTCACTCAATGGCTTCAGTTTTTCAGGATAGCAGAAAACATCATCACTGGTTGTCAATGTGCTAAATGAGTTCAGAGGTCAAGAGAACTCAACAATTTTTGTTATTTATTTGCATTACTTCCTTATATGTATGACATCTGTGCAATCTATTTTATTTTTTGTTATTTCGATAAAGCCTCACTATGGTTTTAAGAAATTAATCATTCAAATATTTGACAAGGTGGGATGAAGCAGACATGGTTTGCCTGTGGAAACTTACAAAAGGTTGAATGCAGGGATGTGGTACAAATGAATGAATTTCAATCTCATTGGATATAGTTTAGATTATAGCCTAGACTTAGGCACAACCTTTTTTTTAAAATTGTTTTTAGGATGTTACTCTGTGGCCAGTGTACAAAATAATGAATATACTCCTTATCACTCTTTCAGGACTGGAAAGCTACAATGAGTATAAAATCATTTCCCAAAGCAACCAATGAAGTGGCTCCTACATCAGGAAAATGTCCTGTGGTTATTCCACGCATGCCAAGTGTAGCCCTGAAGCTCAAGGTAGCACAGTCCTAGCAACCTCCAGACAAAAGTATGTACAAGATTTCAGACATGACACATTTTGGTCCAACTGGATCATGTGGCTGTCTTATTGTTTTCAATATCAACTTGAATAAGTGAGAAAAAAATAGACTTTTCAGTCATAACTGAAACTAAATGATCAATTCATGATAAGTAATGCAGCAACCTATGATTCAAATATTTAGAGATTCCATTTATTTACTAGTTTTCAAGTATTTCTGTTGAATTTTTAATCAATAGGTACAATACTTCAACAAACAAAACTTTTCTAAACTTGAAAGCAAAAGCCCACTGAAATGAGCTTTGATTACATCAAGTATTGTTAGAAATAAAGTGGGAAGTATTACCACTTTAAGACACAATTTTCATGAAATAGCAATGCAATATTCCTTTCCAAGTTGATGAATAATAGTGTACTTTTGGATACCAGTTCAGCAGTGCAGATACAACTCAGTGATATGGTCTGATTATAACATTTCTGATATCAGTGACATTAACAGGTTTATCTAATGAATAAAAAACTTAGAAGAACAACAGATTATGAGATATGTTGTGAATCTATAGACTTGGGAGAATGAGCTATTGGTCTTCAGTGTACAATTAACTGATATATGAACTCAGAAAGTCACAATCAATCTGTGGTTCCCATAAATAAGATGCTGGAGATTTTATAAGATCTCAAGACACTCCTACCAGATTGTAAATTCTATAATTTGAAAGGTATCTTCAATATAGTATAAAGTGGTTTGAAAAATGATGAAATGAATTTAGCATTTTCATCTTAACAGGCACCATCTCTCAATGTTCCATTCTTTCATTTTTACTGTGGATGCCATACACTACAGGCCACTTCCAGCCTTGTAAGTTTTGGAAATATTTAATGCTTATCTTTGATCCTTTTTCACTTTCTATCCATCCTTATTCTGCTTTGGATGCCCCATCCTTCTAAAATACACAAGTAGACAAACTCTGTAGGTTTGTGCTTGTGCTTTTTGTTTTCATTTTGTTAACTGCCCTCCCCAAGGATTTTATAAATTAAACTAGAGGCCTGGTGCATGAATGTGTGCACTGTTGGGGGGTGATCCCCTTAGCCCAGTCTGCTCCTTCTCGCAGTGGGACCCTTGGGGGATGTCCTACTGCCGGCTTAGGCCCAATCCCTGGAAGCAGGCCTAAGCCGGCAGTCGGACATCCCTCTCACAGTCTGGACCCTGCGCTCCTTACCGCCCACCTGCTTGCTGCCCCTTACTGCTTGGCTCACTGTTCCTTAGCGGGAGAGGCTCCCACCACCACTGCTGTGCTTGCCAGCCATGAGCCCAGCTTCTGCCTGAGCAGCGCTCCCCCTGTGGGAGCACACTGACCACCAGGAGGAAGCTCCTGCATTGAGCATCTGATCCCTGGTGGTCAGTGTGTGTCATAGCGACCAGTTGTTCCACCAGTCGTTCCACCAGTTGTTCCTCTATTTGGTCGATTTTCATTTTGGCTTTTATTATATAGTATTACATTTAAAATAATAGAGAGAGTATCACTGGTTGAATTTTGGACATGTAACTCATGGTAGTTATATTTAGGAAAAAGTGCTTATGACTGTCTACTTTGAATCTCACTATAGGTGGGCTGACTGTGTCCCTTATATTTATGAGGTTATCATTAATTTTTACTGTCTCCATGGCTTTGCAACCATATCTACTTACTGTGTGTCTGATATAGCACTATAGGAAAATAGTTCTGCTTTCTTATTATTGCTTGGTTTATTATTTCACTGTGATACTTATCAAATGCCACTGAGTTATAAAGACATTTTATATGGCACTATTTACAAGACAACCAGAAAACTTCAATTTAGTAGATACAAACTATTATTCTTTCTTATTTTTTTGTGATGGTAAATAATATTCTTCACTTAAGAAAGTTAAACAAATATGAATTAATGGAAATAAAATACAAATTCCTTTTTTATTAAAGCTGATTCTTTCCCTTTGGTATTTTCTTCTGATTTCTCATTACAAATTTTTAGCCTAAGGTCTATTGAAAATCATTCAAACTTTTAGAAATTTAGGTGTCAAATTCTTCTAGATGTATATTTTAACACTCCAGCCTTGTTTGAAACAATTATTCCCTTTGGATCTTTCAGTGTCATGCTTTTAATCACTTTGCCTTGAAAAACTTACGTTAAAAAATTCTTTTCACTAAAAGCCTTAGATTTTTATTTTGTTCTCTTTGCCTTTCCCTGTATAAATTCATTCTGCCAGTTTATTTCAATTTCAAGGGAATAAACACTATATCAAAGGAGTTCCTTTCCCCCTTATAATACAAGATGTTTTGTGAGAGGGTGGTGATGGCAACGAGCATTGAGACTTATGAGGCAATATGGAGACAGCCTCTGGGTGACTTATCACCAATTCCTTTCAGGTGTAAGATTTGTATAATTTTATATAGAAAGATAAATTCTTACTTTTGCACATCTGTGTGTTATAATAATGGTTGAATTGGGCACATTTTAAAAAAATAGTTTATTATTTCTTGTTATTTATTTTGTATTCAGTTATCAAAATGCTCACTCCATAGATATATTTACTGTTCTCCCTTTGCCCAAGTGTAAAAATTGTTTGTCTTATTACCCTTTTTTCTTTAGATATTAATATATTATGTTAGAAAACTAGCCATTTTGCCACTTTACAGGTCTTTCTTTGCTCAATTATTATTTCCATTTACAATTGCTCTGGTATTTCAAACCAGTTACTTTGCAGTGTTTTCCCTGAACTTGTTGTTTTCCCTTGGGTTTGAATGCAGTCAGTTTCTCAGCGCAGATGCGCTTGGGCTTGTGCAGAAGGGACTCCTCTGGGTAGGGCATGCGTGAAGACGATGACAGTTGAACACTTAAGCAGATGTGAGATGGCAAATGGAGAAGGAAGCCTTCAACTCCGTGGCACAAGGACACTGTGAAACAAAGCTCAAGCAGCGAGGCATGGCTGCGAAGCCCTGGGACATGTCAGCAAGACCCACTGCAATAGGAACTCAGCGCCTCACCTAGAAATTCCAAAATAACAGCTAACTTCACTGTCTCTGAAGGCAAGTCTTTTCAATACAAGCACATTAACTGCTTGGTTTGGTATAAAGGGCAACCTTCTGTTCACAAGATGAGCAGTGCTTGCTGGTTGAGTATCAGTTTTCTTAACTCTAATGCTAATATTTAATTCAAACTATTTTATATCTAAAACTAGAGGCCCGGTGCACAAAATTCGTGCGCTGGGGTTTCCCTCAGCCCAACCTGCACCCTCTCCAATCTGGGAGCCCTCAGGGGATGTCCTACTGATGGCTTAGGCCCCGTCCCCATAGTTCTCTGCTCTCTGCAGGGCCTGCCTGCTAAACACCATGGCAATGGGCAAGCAGGCCCTGCTGTCTGCTGTCTGCAGGGCCCGCTTGCCAGCTCACCACCGGCAGTACTGAAAGGACTGGAGGATTCCTGGGGGCAGGTTTGGCTGCACTGCCTGCCGCTCCTCTGGCGGGGCTAATGGGACTGGACGCCACCATCTTGTGGCTATGGGTGCTACCATCTTTGTGACAGAGTGATGGCCAATTTGCATATTCCCTCTTTATTAGATAGGACTTTTGATCTACTGCATGGTTACACTTGGGCAAAGGGAGAACAAGTCATTTATCTTACCACATGAAATGCTCTTACTTTTTGTTAAATATATTTTATTGATTTTTCACAGAGAGGAAGGGAGAGAGATAGAAAGTTAGAAACATCGATGAGAGAGAAACATCGATCAGCTGCCTCCTGCACATCTCCTACTGGGGATGTGCCCTCGACCCAGGTACATGCCCTTGACCAGAATCGAACCTGGAACCTTTCAGTCTGCAGGCTGACGCTCTATCCACTGAACCAAACTGGTTTCAGCAAAATGCTCTTACTTTTACTCAGTTAGTAAGTATACATATGATAGAATGATGTTATCACCTTAAAGACAATTTACAGAAAGATTTGAAAAAAAATCTGAAATTCCAACTGTGAAATATATAGTTCTAAGATACCTGCAATCAGACAAAAGCATTGTGTATACAAAAACATTGTGTATAATAAGAAATTTGGCATTGCAGAAATATTATATTTAAAATGTAACATTTTATTAGTCTAGGGCTCAAACATAAAGATTGACAATTGAAACTTAAGCTTCAGAAACTTAATGTTTCCTAGATTGTCTGTAAACAAACATGTATTTATTCATTAAAACAAATAGTCATTGAGCATCAAATTTGTACATAGTAGTGGACTAAGCTTTTAGTGGGATAGCATAATAAACAATGCTGTTTCTTATGATGCAATCCCTTTATTAGAGGATAAAAACATTAATATAGCATGGAGTGAAAGGGGGACAAATGAAAACACCACATTTGAGATAGTAAATGCAGTGGCTCTATGGGGGACAAATTAGAGTTGAATGAGTGAATAAAAATATCCCCCTCATGAGAGTGGTCAGCACCATTAGGTAGTGGCATGACTATCCTGATGTCATGAGGAACTACAAAAGTGCCTGATTCCATGCTGGTGTCTGGGTACTATGTCAAATGGTGCAGAGTCCTGGATTAGATCACAATATACAAAGGGTTCACCTTCTAGAAAGATTCAGAAAACTTTACAAACCTGATTAAATTCTTCCTTTTTATTAGGAAGTCTGTTATTGGGTAAAGCTAAGCAGTGACAGATGGAATAAGTTATAGGTTAAAGCCAAGGAAATATAGGGAACTACACTATATATATTTGCTGGACTCCCCATGCAGGCTTTCAAACAAGCCAGCTGCACCGCATTATGCAGAATCCATGGGTGTTCAGAACTTGACCTATAATTTTAATTCTTGGAGACTGAGCATACTCATATCAGGTTTGGTGATGCTGCAGAGATTTAAGGACTACCTCTGCTAGGAAAATGGCTGGGATCTCAATAGTGTCATATGGACATCATGATAACCATGTTGATCAAAGTTGCTGTAGTTCCACTCCCTGCTTCATAACCTATGGATAATGTTGCAGGCACTTGGAGGTTTTGTTTTATAAAGCCTTCTCAGCTCAATAATACTAATGACCATCATACAAGGTGTCCCAAAAAATGTATACACACTTTAACAGTGATAGTTCAATTTTGAAAATCAAATGTATTTTAATAAATGCTGCCTTTCTAATTATTCAAAAAGGTGTTTCTATACTAGTATTTTTGGGACAATCTGTATTTTAATGTTAGATACAGATATATATATCTGTATCTATCCATCATCATCTATCTAATCTTAATAATGTTTGCACAATGATTCTATGATACTAGAGGTAGAGGCCTGGTGCATGAAAATTCATGCACTGAAGGGGGGCGGTCCCTCAGCTCGGCCTGTCCCCTCTCACAGTCTGGGAGCCCTCAGGGGCGGGAGGTGAACCGGCGATCAGGGGAAGGTGACACCCCATTACACCTCTGCTGCTGCCACTGCTGGCAGTGCAAGCCTCGGCCGGCCCTGGTTACCTGAGCCTCGGGTGGCCCTGGGAGGCTGGGGGCTGAGGGGACTGGGGGACTCCAGAGGCAGGCGGGCCTGGTGCGTCTGCTGCCCCAGCGGAGCTGAGGGGACTGAGCACTGCCATCTTGTGGCTGTGGGTACTGCCATCTTTGAGGGCAGGGCTGTCAATTAGCATATTCCCTCCTTATTAGCTGTGGGCACTGCATCTTTGAGATGGTGTGAGGGTCAATTAGCATATTCCCTCTTTATTAGATAGGATTTCCAACATTCTGTTTTATGAATGACTTCTTTCATCTGGGTTTTAAATTTATTATATTTTGAAGTTTAGGAGTTCTTAAAATTTTCTAAACCTTACAATTTTACAAGGTTAAAAATCCATGTATGTGTAAGTGAGTCATTACTTCCTAAGTCATCAGGAGACAAGCAGAAGCAAATACATTTTAAAAGATGCCACAGTACGAAAAGTTTCAGTAGGGCTGTGAGTAAAACACTTTGATAAACTCTTGACTGCTTCGATTTTCTCCAGTGAAACAGAATAATTAGATACCTGACATCATTTTGAAACAACAAAAAATCTGTTGGTTTTCTATGTTGAATAACAAATTTAGTGAGTAAACAAGTCTTCTATTACTTCACAGTTTCTGTGGCTGGGTCAGGAGTGTATCAAGGGTCTCACAAGTTTTCAGCTGGGTCCTCCTCCAGATTCATTCATGTTGATGGTAGAATTCAGTTTCTTGAGGTAATAGGGCTGGGGCTCTCAGCACCTAGAGGCAGCCCTCAATTCCCTGCTACATGACCTTCTCCACAGAGAGTTCACATCATAACAGCTATGTCTTCAAGGCCAATAAAAAAGTCTCTTTGTCCAGTCTAATAAAATGAGGGCTTATATAAAATAACCTAACCAAAGGAGTGACATCTTGTTATCTTTGTCATATTCTACTGGTTAGAAGCAAATCATAGGTGCCACCTATAATCCATGGGAGAGCATTATAGAAAAGCTAGAATTATTGTGAAATCATTCTAGGATGTGTTTACTGCTGAACTTTAGTAAAACAGTTTTATAATAAAGGGATATATATATATATATATATATATATATATATGATGAAACCCCTGTTTTAGCATGAAAATATCTAAAATATTTTTCCATTTATTTTAAATTTTTTAAATGTTTTAATTTTTATTACAGTTGAAATTCAATATTATATTAGTTTCAGGTATACAGGATTACAAATTATTGACTATTCTCTCTGTTGTACTTTAATACCCATGAGTATTGTCTAATTACCAATTTGTACTTCTTAATCCCTTCATCCTTTTCACTAAGTCCCCCAACGCCTCTTCTCTCTGGCAACCATCAGTCTGTTTTCTGTGTCTATGAGTCAGTTCAATTTTATTTGTTTGTTAATTTTGTTTTTTCAGATTCTGCATATAAGAGAAATCACATGGTATTTGTGTTTCTCTTCCTGACTTATTTCACTTAGCATAATACCCTTTAGGTCCATCCAATGCTTAAGTGACCATTAAAACTGAACGACCAGAACAGCTGGAACTATCAGACTGGTAGCTAAAATGAGCACTGACCCAGACCTTGCTGCTGGGGCCCTGACAGCCCCGAATCTGGTTCACCCACACCATGGGCCCAGACAGGAGGGAGGAGGGAGCCCTATTCCTCACAGAATTAGCCATTGGTTAGCTTGCTGCTGGGGCCCTGACAGCCCTGAATCCGGTTCACCCATACCCCGGACCCAGACAGGGCAAGATGGCCCCGATTGGCCTTGATCACAGGCCAGGCCTAGGGACCCCACCCATGCATGAATTCATGCACCTGGCCTCTAGTTGTAAATAATGCTGTAATGTACATAGGGGTGTATTAATGTTTTTGAATTGGTGTTTTGGATTTCTTCAGATAAATACCCAGAAGTGGGATTGCTGGGGTATATGGTAGTTCTACTTTTAATTTTTTGAGGAAAATCCATACTGTTTTTCATTTATAATAGAGATTAGCATAGGAGAAGTCATAAGAAAACTAGAGCTAAGATGCAGAGAAATTAGAATTATACCTCATGGCATTTCCTAATTATACACATATAGAATTGTTTGTATCCTGATATTTGGTGACAATGTGCTCAATGAAATATTTTTAAAATTCTGATATATATTGTTTAACCCTATGAACAATATTTTGTTTGAATGTCAGTGGACATTTAGGAAGGGAATTGGTTAAGTTTAATTTCTATTACTGTGCTTTAGAATTTTGTTTCCTCTTTTTGTTTCTGCTTATAGTTCCTTTAGAGAAGAAACAAAAACAAACTCTATTTAGTTACCACTTTCCATGTTTTAGTAAAATATTTCTGTGTGCACAAATTTTGTAGAATTAATGTATTTTAAATGATATTTATTTATCTGTTTATTTACTTTCTTATGCTAACAAGATCAACAAACCCTCCAGGCCATAGGCCATGTGTATTAAGCAATCATCATAAATTACTTTTCAAAACAGAGGTTGTACATGCTGTAACTTACCTTGATCTCCAGGGATGTTTTTTCCTTTATATTTCAATATTCCTTCTTAGTTTGTTAAGCAAATGAATATTGTTAAGCATTTCTCCCAAACTTTACTTTTGAACTTGGGGTTTGCTTTTAAATAAATCCTAACAATTGTCATGAATGATTGTATATAATTTTACCTATTGATATTTGAGAATAGTGCAAAAAATAGTGATAGGAATAGAAAGTATTTTCTCCATGTTTTCTGAAATTGTTTGGTCATAACAATGAATACAGAAAATGGTGTATTGGGGGCTCTGAGAAAATATGCTGGTGTTAATGCACTTAAAACTTTTTGCCTTGACTCTAGACTATGATTTCCAGTAGAGATACTAGTTATCATCTACAGTTCTTTGCTAACCCCTGGTATGCAATTTAGTTCTTTAGAATGCTGCTCTGTATTCAGATGTCTTGGTAACATTTACATTATTTCAAAGCAATGGTCTATTACTTGAAAGTCAAACAAAACTGATGTGACAGACAGTTTTTTGTGTGATTTTTCTTCCTGTGTCAATAGGTATTCGTTGAGATTTTGATGACAAAACCATAGACAGAAAAAGGGGTGTAACTATACACAATTTTTTTAAAAAATAAAGTTTAATGTCTTTGAAAATTAAAGATGTATATATTCAAATTTTTTAAATTGTTTTTGCTATATTTCTCTTAAGAGAGTAATACTTGAAATAAATAGTTTATTATATCCTAATTGTTTCTCCTTTTAAAAAAGTTTACTTTTCATCTTATTTCAAGCTTTCTGCCCTTCGTCATTTTAAATCAGATCCATGTCATCGTGTCATCCTCAGACAACTTTCTTGGAAGCAATCTATAGCCACCATGAATGGTATAGTTTGGAGCCGTTAATTTTTTTTCTTAACCTCCAAACTTGACTTAGAATTTGACATTTAAAATTAAAATCATCATTCTTTTTAATCCAAATTTTCCTCTGCCACTGCCAAAAATACTAAACTACTCCTTCTCATCATCATCATCTCCAGAATGCATTTAAATTCTTCACCCCTGACCCAATCTTATACTTATTCTCTTTTTAAACTTTTGCATTGTCATCCCTGGAAATACTGCTTCATAGTTATTTCTCCCTATGTCCTTCTTCATTTTCTTTCTTGTCAGGCTTATCTTCCTCTACTTGGCTCTTAAATGTTGGAATTTATTAGAGCTTAGTCTAGCATTTCTTCTATTGTTGCTCCATATTCCTTTTCTACACAACCTCATCCATTCCATAGCCTGAGTGCCACATACAAAATGATGAACCTAAATATTTATCTCCAACTCAGTCCTCTTCTCTGAGTTTTAGACCTGTCTGACAGCTAACTTAACATAGCTACTTGACAGTCTCAAAGCATCTCAAATTCATAAGGTACAAATCTAAACTCTTTATCCCAAACTATTGCCCACTTTGAAAAATGACATCTTAATTTATTTGTGAAAAAAGAACACTGAGAATAATCTCTGACTCCTTCACTCCTTCACTCCCTCAACTGTAATATCAAAACCAATCTATTTTACTAAATATTTTATGAATCAATTTAGTCCTTTTTTATCTCCACCATGATATTCCAGATTACCCTTCTCATTTGCCTATGTACTAGTCAGGGTTCCCTCTCTCTCTCTCTTTCTCTCTCTCTCTCTCTCTCTCTCTATATATATATATATAATCATTCCTTTGGTTAGGTTATTTTATATAAGCCCTCATTTTATTAGACTGGACAAAGAGACTTTCTTATTGGCCTTGAAGACATAGCTGTTATGATGTGAACTCTCTGTGGAGAAGGCAATATATATATATATATTTGCAGGAATAAATTCATGTTATTATTGAAGATATGCCATGTCATCTGCAAGATGGAGAACCAGGAAAGCAAGTGGTGTAATTCAGTCTGAATCAAAAGATGTGAGACACAGGGAATTTATAAATCTCAATCCAAGTACAAAGGCCTGAGAATTAGGCCACTAATGATGTAAAACCCAGTTTGAATTCAAAGGCCTGACAACCAGGAACAGAAATATCTGAGAACAGGAGAAGATGGATGTTGCAACTCAAACAGAAAGCAAATTTGTCCTTGGTCTGGGTTTTTAATCTATTTAGCTTCTCAACAAATTGTGTGATGCCCACTAACATTGGTGAGGGTGATCTTCTTTACTCAGCCTACCAATTGAAATACTAATCTCTTCCATAAATGCCCTCACAAACACACTGAGAAATAATGTTTTACCAGCTATCTGGCATCCCTTAGCTCAGATAAGTTGGGACATGAAATTAACCAACACAGCCTAGAATACATAAGTGACCAATAACAGTTCTCTCCATATCCTGTCTTTCCCCTGCAACCTAAATTTTAAAATACCAATCAGGAGACACTTGCTAAGCTTAAAAAATTTTAATGAGATATCATTGATCTTAGAAAAAAGGGACCCAAATCTTTATAATAATTTGAGAAGACCCCAATAGTCTGACTCCTTACTACTCCTGCAGTCTCCGGCCTCCCACCTGAGTTTCTGGTTTTCACTACATTGACCTTGATTCTGTAGAATCTTCCTGTTCATTTCAACCACAGGGTTTTGTATACACTATTTTTCTCTGGAATACACATCTCCTTATTCCTCCCTCTTAACTTATTTATTCTTAATATAACAGCCAATTATTTTTTCAGGAATCTTACACTGACTTCCAGTATCAATCAGCAGTATGTGATATATTCCTCACATAACTGTGATTATTTCCCTCAGTAAGTCTATCTCCATTCATGATTATATATCATCACTGTGATTATATGATTAATGTATGACTCCCTACTATGCTTTGGTTTATTGAGAATAGGTACTGTGTACTTTTTTAATCTTTTATTTTTCCCCCCCCCCATCACTATTTAGCATCCCCCATACCCTTTTCTACCTCCCTCCCCCTGAGATGGTGTCTGTGTGCTCATCATTATATCACCAGCACATAGCATAAGGACCATTACATTATATAGACATTCTATAAATATTTTATCATTAATAAATTAGTTTAGAAGATGATTCAAATTAGAGGGTCAGCTACTTAAATTAAGGTAAACTAATTTGGAAGAAAAATTAGCTGGCAAGAAAAAAGTAATTATTAAATTCATCTCCTGATGCAAAATGATTTTTGGCTTTTTCTACTTTGTTCCAATATACCAGTGTCCATTAAGGTTGGGTCTATATTGGTGATTTTTAAGTAGGGCAGAATAATAAAGAATTAGCAGAGGAGTTTTTTTAAGTTTTTCCCTTATCTATGCCTCTAAAAAATAACATAATTTTGCTATGAGGTGTAATGAGGTGGGGAATAGGGAAAGTGACTGAGAAATCTATTGCTTTTGGGTGGCTTGGTAAGTAATCCATATGTCAATGAATAAAATATAAAGACAACCATTTGAGAAACTGAATCAAATTACCTTGTAAGCAAATAATTGTTATATTTAACTACTCAAAACCATTAAATTACAGGAAGGTGTGTGTATGAATGTGTGAGTACTGAACACAGTTCTGTAATGCTGTAGATTACAGCATGAGCAGGGAGTGGTGAGTTGAAATTGGTTGTATAAACATTGATCTGATCATTGATAGTCATGTTAAGGAGCCACTAACGGATTTTCAATAGAGAAGTAATAAAGTAAATTTTGCTAAGAATTCCTGATTCTAGCTCAGTATGGCTAGTGTGAGATAGAGGTAGAAGGTGATGCTTCAGAATTACTTGGTGGATTTAGCCAAATTACCTATGCCTCTAAACATATAGGATGTTTGAAATAGGTGGAAATGTGTTCCACCTTTGAGATATGGTGAGGTTAAAAAATTATTGATCTTTGGGAACCATTGAAAAATATTATCCCTCCATTGGCTGAATGGAGATACGATTGAGAAAATACAGAGACCATTTGTTTATCCCACAGACATTTGTTGAGGGTCACCATATGCTAATTAATATGCAGCTACTGCCACATCCATGACATATTTTAATATATCTGCCTTCATGGAGCTTGCATCTTCATGAGAAGATAAATAATAAACAAGTGAACTTATATAAGTGAAATTTCACATTGTGATACATGCAATGAAAGGAATAATGAGGCTATTGTTACTGAGAATAATAGGAAGAAGTCAGGACTTCATTATAAAAGGTCTTTAAGGAGAACAAATGTCTATTTTTGTCATTGAAGGACAAAAATCCATAGGAAAAATGTGTTCAGAATAAACAGCAAGCTTAAAGTTCAGCAGAGGAAAAGAGGTTACTATACTCTAATAACTGAAAGGCCATTATAGCCTGTGACACATTGACCTGGAGCTGGAGATTCAGGGAGCAAATGTTGTGTACTGAGGCAGAAGTTGATCAAGAGCCTGGCCAGTGGGTTTAGTTCAAGGTGACCAGTGTATATTAATGTCTAAGTGAAAGAAACAGCCACAGAAGAGTTTTCAGCAGTGCAACAATTGCCGTTTTAGCTTCTGTGTGGAGAGTAATTTGAAAAGGCTAGGAGCAGAAGAACAAAAATCAGTATGGGATTTATTTCAGAATGCCAGGAAAATTATGAAAATGGTTTCAGCCACAGTGGAAAGACTGGCAGTGTGACTCAGTGGTCGAGTATTAACCTATGAATCAGGAGGTCATGGTTCAATTCCTGGTCAGGACACATGCCTAGGTTGCCTCTTTGATCCCCAGTTGGGGGCATGCAGGATGCAGACGATCAATGATTCTCTCTCATCATAGATGTTTCTATCTCTCTCTCCATCTCCCTTCCTCTCTGAAATGAATAAAAATATATTTTAATAAAAGAAAAATAGCTGGTAGGTCAAGAAATGGCAGGATTAAAAGTGGGAAATGGGTATAATAGCTAAAATAGCCTTACTTCATTGAAGTGGAATTTTGTTTTACAGAATGAGGTAAAATGATACGGAAGTAACAGGATAGCAATAAGAACAGATACTACATCTCCTTATAGAGACTGAAAGAAAAACCTGTACTTGAAAGGGCTAGAAAAAATAGTGACTTCAAAAAATATTCTGGTCAGAATTCAATCAAAATGTAAGGATTTTTCAATAAGTAATAATCCATTCTGTCTCATAAAATTTACATATACATTCAGGGTAATATTAATAAATATAGATATCAAAAATGTAATAAAGATTTTTGTCAGGAAATAGAAGGTTGTCAATTGTGCTAATACAAGTTTTGGTAATACAAAATGAGTGCTAGAGATAAAAGTAGAAATGGGGTGACTTCAGTAAATTTTTGCTTTAATTAAGCAAGAGAAGATGAGGTCTACACTTGGTCATTTACTATAAGAAGGGAATGAGTTTAAAGGTATATTTTAGAGATTTACTTTGTCAAGAGTTGGTGATGTGGGATGTTAGAAAAGAAGGGGAATTAAAAATGACTTTAAATTTCTCCTTATCTAACTGGGTAATTGGTATAAGTTTACATTTAAAATATAGGTATAGAAAAAGATTGAGGAAATTAAGATAATTAATTCAATACTTGATATGTTGATTCTTTAAAAAAACAACAGGGTATTAAGGTATAATTTACATGAAATAAAATGACTCTCTTATGAGGTATATAATTTTATGGCTTGACAAATATATAGTCATATAACCACTATTAAAATCAAGTTAAAGAAGACATTCATTACTTGATATATTTTCTTATGTCCTTTAATAGTAAATCCCTTTTATAGTCACTCAACATCTGGAGAACACTAAACTGTTTTCTGTCTCTAAACTTTTGTTTTCCCAGAATGTCATAAAAATAGAATCATATAGTATACAAATTTTTGTGTCTAACTGCCTTCACTGAGCATGATGCTTTTGAAACCCATGGATGCTGTATCAGCATTTTTAGAAGATGAGTAATATTTCACTATATATTTAGATTACAATTTGTTTATTCATTCTATAGTTAATATTTTTTCCAGTTTTTAGTGGTTATAAATAAAGATAGCATAAACATTCATGAAAAGGTCTAATCTTAGAAAGAAAACTTGATCTGGGCTTATTAAACCTTTAAGAGATACCTATAAGCTTATGTGAAAAACATAAAATCTATGAAGTATGTTTAGAGAAAATGAGTAAAGGATCAACAAAAGAAATCCCTAGAAAATAAGCTTTTTTAAAAAAATGAAATCTTTATTGTTGAAAGTATTACATATGTCCCCTGTTCTCCCCCAGTGACCACTTCTAGTTAGCCCCTGTCCCCTGCCCCCAGCCTTTACCACCCTATTGTCTGTATCTGTGGGTTATGCATATATACATACAACTTCTTTGGTTGATGACCTTCCCTCTGAGATTGTACAGTCTGTTCCATGCTTCTATATTTCTGGGTCTATTTTGTTCATCATTTAAATGTGTTCATTAGATTCCACATATGAGTGAGATAATGTGATAGTTGTCTTTCTCTGACTGGCTTATTTTCCTTAGCACAGTACTCTCCGGGTTCCTCCATGCTGTCTCAATCAATGGGTAAGAGATCCTTCTTTTTTAAAGCTGCATAGTATTCCATGGTGTAAATGTACTGCAGCTTTTATTAATTAATTAATTAATTATTTATTTATTTTTTTATGAAGATATTACATATGTGTCCTTATACCTCCATTGCCCCCCATGCCCCTACTCATGCCCTCACCCCCTGGTGTCTGTGTCCATTGGTTAGGCTTTTATGCATGCATACAAGTCCTTTGGTTGATCTCTCCTCCTTACTCCCACCACCCTCTACCTTGCCTCTGAGGTTTGATGGTCTGATAGATGCTTCTCTGTCTCTGGATCTGTTTTTTGTTCATCAGTTTATGTTGTTCATTACAGTCCATAAATAAGTGAAATCATGTGATATATATCTTTCTCCGACTGGCTTATTTCGCTTAGCATAATGCTCTCCAGTTCCATCCATGCTGTTGCAAATGGTAAGAATTTCTTATTTTTAATGGAGCATAGTATTCCATTGTGTAGATGTACCACAGTTTTTTAATCCACTCATCTGCTGATGGGCACTTAGGCTGTTTCCAAATCTTAGCTATGGTGAATTGTGCTGCTATGAACATAGGGGTGCATATATCCTTTCTAATTGGTGTTTCTAGTTTCTTGGGATATATTCCTGGAAGTGGGATCACTGGGTCAAATGGTAGTTCCATTTTTAGTTTTTTGAGGAAACTCCATACTGTTCTCCACAGTGGCTGCACCAGTCTGCATTCCCACCAGCAGTGCATGAGGGTTCCTTTTTCTCCACTTCCTCGCCAGCACTTGTCCTTTGTTGATTTGTTGATGATAGCCCTTCTGACAGGTGTGAGATGGTACCTCATTGTCATTTTGATTTGCATCTCTCAGATGATGAGTGACTTTGAGCATGTTTTCATATGTCACTTGGCCTTCCTTATGTCTTCTTTCAAAAAGTGTCTATTTAGGTCCATTGCCCATTTTTTGATTGGGTTGTTTATCTTCCTTTTGTTAAGTTATATGTGTTCCCTGTAAATGTTGGAGATTAAACCCTTATCAGTGATAACATTGGCAAATATGTTCTCTCATGCAGTGGGCTCTCTTGTTATTTTGTTTATGGTTTCTTTTGTTGTGCAAAAGCTTTTTATTTTGAAGAAGTCCCATTTGTTTACTTTCTCTATAGTTTCCATTGCCCTTGGAGCTGTATCGGTGAAGAAATTGCTTTGGCATATGTCTGAGATTTTGCTGCTTGTGGATTCCGCTAGTGTATTTATGGTTTCCCATCTTATGTTGAAGTCTTTTATCGATTTTGAATTTATTTTTGTGTATGGTGCAAGTTGGTGGTCTACTTTCATTTTTTTTTTTTTTTTTTGCATGTATCTGTCCAATTTTCCCAACACCATTTACTGAAAAGACTGTCTTGACTCCACTGTACGTTTTTGCCTCCTTTGTCAAATATTAATTGAGCATAGTGGTTTGGTTCAATTTCTAGGTTCTCTATTCTATTCTCTATTCTGATTTTTATTATCTCCTTCATTCTATGTCTGTTCTTGTGCCAATTCAAGGCAGTTTTGAGAAAAGTGGCTTTGTAATACAGCTTGATAACTGGTATTGAGATCCCACCTACTTTGTTTTTCTTTCTCAAGATTGCTGTGGCTATTCCAGGTCTTTTTTTATTCCAGATGAATTTTTGAAGAGTTTTTTCTAGGTCTGTGAAATATGCCCTTGGTATTTTAATGGGGAGTGCATTGAATTTATAGATTGCCTGGGGTGGTATGGATATTTTAATGATGTTGATTCTACCAATCCATGAACACAGTATGGTCTTCTACCTGTTTATGTCTTCCTCTATCTCCTTTTTCAGTGTCCTGTAGTTTTCTGAGTACAGGTCCTTTACCTCCTTAGTTAAGTTTATATCTGGGTATCTTATTTTGTTTGGTGCAATGGTATATGGGATTGTTTTCTTTAGTCTCTCTTTCTGAAATTTAACTGTTGGTGTGTAGTAATGCCATAGATTTCTTGGCATTAATTTTGCATCCTGCTACATTGCAAAATTCATTTATTAAGTCTAATAATTTTTTGATGGAGTCTTTAGGATTTTCTATGTACAGTATCATGTCATCTGCGAATAAGGACAGTTTTACTTCTTCTTTTCCAATTTGGATGCCTTTTATTTCTTCTTCTTGTCTAATCGCAATGGCTAGTACTTCCAGTACTGTGTTGAACAGGAGTTGTGAGAGTGGGCATCCCTGTCTTGTTCCTGTTTTAGGGGAAATGGTTTTAGTGTTTGCCCATTGAGTATGATTTTGCTGTGGGTTTGTCATATATGGCTTTTATTATGTTGAGGTATGATCCTTCTATTCCCACCTTGCTGAGAGTTTTTGTCAAAAATGGGTGTTGTATTTTGTCAAATGCTTTTTATGCATCAATTGATATGACCATGTGGTTTTTTTCTCTCAATTTGTTTATGTGATGTATCATGTTTATTGATTTGCGGATATTGTACCGTCCTTGCATCCCTGGGATAAATCCTACTTGGTCATGATGTATGATCTTTCTGATGTACGGCTGGATCTGATTTGCTAGAATTTTGTTGAAGATTTTGGCATCTATGTTCATGAGGGATATTGGCCTGTAATTCTCTTTCATTGTGTTGTCTTTATCTGGTTTTGGTATTAGGGTGATGCTAGCTTCATAGAATGAGCTTGTAAGTGTTCCTTCCTCTTGAATTTTTTTGAATAGTCTGAGGAGTATAGGCTTTAGTTCTTCCTTCAATGTTTGCTAAAATTCCCCTGTGAAGTCTTCTGGCCCCGGGCTATTGTTTGCTGGATGCTTTTTGATGACTGCTTGAATTTCTTCCATAGTTATCAGCCTATTGAGATTTTTAGATTCTTCCTGATAGAGTTTTTGAAGGTTGTATTTTTCTAGGAATATCTCCACTTCCTCCAGATCATCTAGTGTGTTGGGTTAGAGTTGTTCATAGTATTTTTTAACAATCCTTTGTATTTCTGTGGGGTCTGTTGTTATTTCGCCTCTTTCAGTTCTGCTTATGTTTATTTGGGTCTTCTATCTTGTTTCATCAATCTTGTATATTCTTTCGAAGAACCAGGTCTTGGTTTCATTGATCTTTTGTATTTTTTTTTTTTTTTTTGTCTCTATGTCATTAATTTAAGCACTGATTTTTGTTATCTCCTTCCTCCTGCTCACTCTGGGCTTTTCTTTTTGCTCTCTTTCTAATGCTATAAGTTATAGAGTTAGATGATTTACTATCATTTTTTTTTCTTGTATTGTGAGGTAGGCCTGTAGATCTATAAATTTCCCTCTCAGGACTGCTTTTATTATGTCCCATAGGTTTTGGATTGTTGTATTTTCATTGTCATTCATTTCCAGGATGTTTTTAATTTCTCCTTTGATCTCTTTGGTAACCCAATTATTGTTTAATAGCATGTTCTTCAGCTTCCAAGTGTTCGAATTTTTTTGATTGTTTTTATTATAGTGTATTTCTAATATTATACCTTTGTGGTCTGAGAAGATGCTTAATATGATTTCAATCTTCTTGAATTTGCTTGTGACCCAATATGTGGTCTATTTTTAAAAATGTCTCATGTGCACTTGAGAAGAACATATATTTCTTGGCTTTGGGGTGAAATGTTCCAAAGATGTCAATTAAGTCAATCTGATCTAGTGAGTCATTTAAGATTGCTGTTTATTTGATGATTTTTTTGTCTAGAGGATTAATCCAGTGATGTCATGGTATATTAAAGTGCCCTACTATTATTGTATTGTTTTCAATTTCTCACTGATATCATCCAGAAGTTTTTTTATGTATTTGGATGCTCCTGCATTGGGTGCATATATGTTTATCAGGGTTATATCCTCTTGTTGTATCGATCCCTTTAGTATTATGAAGTGGCCTTCCTTATCTCTTGTTATGGCCTTCACTTTGCGGTCTATTTTGTCAGATATAAGTATTGCTATCCCAGCTTTTTTTCATTTCCATTTGTCTGAAAGATATTTTTCCATCTCTTCACTTTCAGTCTGAGGTGGGTCTATTGTAGACAGCATATATATGGGTCATGTTTTTTTTTTTTTTTTTTTAATCCATTCAGCCACTTGATGTCTTTTGATTGGAGCATTTAGTCTGTTTACATTTAAAGTTATTATCGATAAGTACTTGTTTGTAGCCATTTTTATTTTTTTGTGCTGTGTTCCTTCTTACCTTTTTATTTCTTCTTTTTACACCAGTCCCTTTAGCATTCCTTGCATTTCTGGCTTGGTAGTGATAAACTCCCTTAGTTTTTTTTTTTTGTTTTTTTTTTTTGTCTGTGAAGCTCCTTATTTCCCCTTCAATTTTGAATGATAGCCTTGCTTGGTAGTGTACTCTTGGATTCAATCCCTTGCTCTCCATCACTTTTTAAATTTCTTCCTTTCTTTCTTGGCCTGATGTATTTCTGTTGATAAATCATTTGATAATCTATTGGGAGATCCCTTGTACTTAATTTTCTGTCTCTCTCCTGCAGACTTTACTATTTTCTCTTTGTCCTGAACATTTGCCATCATAATTATGATGTATCTTGGTTTGGGTCTTTTTGGGTTCATCTAGTTTGGGAATCTCTGTGCTTGTGTGATTTTTTTCTTCCCCACATCAGGGAAGTTTTCTGATATTTCTTCAAATAGGTTTTATAACCCGTGTTCCTCTTCCTGTTGTTCTGGCACCCCTATTTATTCATAGGTTGCTTTGTTTCATATTGTCCCAAAGCTCGCTTAGGCTCTCCTTCTGTGTTTTAATTTTTTATCCAATTGTATTTCAGTTTGGGTGTGTTTTGCTTCCCTGTCTTGTAATTTGCTAATTCAGTCTTCACCTTCTCCTAGTCTACTGTTGAAACTTTCCATGGTGTTTTTTATTGCAGCTATATCACTCTTTATTTCTTCCAAATTCTTACATAAGTTGTTGATTTGTTTCATCCATCCGGTTTATGACATGTATGACCCTTATTCTGAATTCTTTTTCTGACATATTGCATGCCTCTGTTTCACTTAGCAGCTTTCTTGGCGATTCCCCTTTTCTTTCTTTGGGGGTTTCTTTGTCCACTCATTTTTGTTCTCACTGAAGGATCTAGGTATCTAGTCATGCATGGGCTGCTCTTTTGGTGGCAGTGACTCTATTGGTGACTGCTGCTCCTCCCGCGGTTCTGGCAGTGGCTGTTCCTCAGTGGGCAGAGCTCCTCTGGGGCTCTGCTCGCAGCAGTTGTGGTGCCTCTGGCTGGTGGGGAGAGGCTGCTCGTGCAGCTGCTGCTCCTCTGGTAGGGGTGGGCTTTTCACAAGGCTGATGCTCCTCAGGCTCGGGTGGGCTGCACATGGCTGCTGCTCCTCTGATGGGGGCAGGCTGCTCACGTGCTGCTGCTCCTCAGACAGGGGTAGGCTGCTCATGTGTCTGCTGCTTGTCTGGTCACAGTGCCCTGGGCTAAAGCATTGAGCTGGTCAGAGGGGAACACACTTCAGAACTCACAGGAGCCTTCATCCAGGATGGCTGGAGTCTCGGTGACCATGGAACCACAGCCAAGGTAGCAGGTTCCTGGTGAGGGTGGCTGTAGAGTCTCGGGTGTTATCTGAAGGCATCCTGGGTGGAGGTGAAGCTGGGCTCCCAGGCACAGCAGCTCTCCCCTTCAAAAAGGTGAGAACTCTGAGGAAAAACCATCCACTCCAGGGCTGTTTGCAATGGTACCAGAGGCTGCCAAATTAGGTGAGCCCAGTTAGCCTGCCCCAGAAGGTCCTGTGGGATCTAACTCACACACACACACACACACACACACACACACACACCCCATATGATCACACACGCCTCTTTTGCTCCCTCCCTCACTCATGCTCTCTCTCTCTCACTGTCGCTTTCTTCCTGCCTCTGTAGTTGGGTCTGGAGTGTTATTGACCCATTCATGGATGGAGTATCCTCTCCAGGTGTCTGCTTATGTGGCTCGCTCTCTAGCACATTGGCCAAACAGGATAAAATTCACCTGCACAAGACGTGACACAAAGGGAACAAAACACGAATGTACTCATGACACCAATAACCCCAATATAAGTGACCACCAGAGAAAAGAGAATTAGGATAGAGAAAAGAGAGCAAAAAATGATATTGAAGAGAGAAAAAATGGTATGAGAGAAAAGGAAAAGAAGAAGGAAGAAAAGTAATATATATATATATATATATATATATATATATATATATATATCACCAGAGAACAAACAGGTAAACCAAACACCAAATTCCCGGTAAAGAGGGTGGGGACAGAATCTTATATACAGAAAGTAAGGTTAAGAAGTAAGGTTAAGAATTGGATGAATATGGGAAGGACCTTAGATCAGTATAGAGGCAGTAGAAAGAGGATAAGTGGATAAGAAGAGAAAGAGAAGAAAATAATAATAATAATAAATTTTTAAAAATTGATTAAAACATAGGATAAAAAATAAAATAAATTAGAATGATGGAAAAATAATGTGAAAAGAAATAGAAAATAAAGATACACATGAAAATAGGAAAATAAAGAAAAAAGAAAAAAAGGGATAACAAAATAATAATAAAATTAAATAAAATGAAAAAAAGTGAAGTGTCATTCCTTTGGCTGGTTTAATATTCCACTCTTCTGTACTGTCTGTGGATTCTCAGTTTCCTGTTCCTGGGACTGAAGGTCTCCCTTTAGGCCAGTCTCAGTGACTATTCAGATTTTTATCTTTTTATTTTTTGTACCACTCAGGGTGTAGTCTGGGTGTGGCTGTATTGGTTGCCTGGAGACTGCAGGGAGGGGCTATCTCTTCAGGAGAAAATGGCTACCTAGGGCCTTCGTGTCAGGTATGACTCAACACCATACTTGCAGCCACTTCTCCCAGGTCCTCTCCTCACCCCAGCCTCTCCCCAGACTCCACAAGTTCGTACCTTTTCCTGCACCTCAGCCACGGGTAAGTGTTCATATCCAAAAGGTCCTATGAACTAGGTTTAGCGAAGAAAAGCAAAAACCACAAAGAAGGGAAAGAGCTGAGCCTCTGCAAGCCCCTCTCCTCCCAGCACCTCGCAGTCTGGGCAGCCATCCTGAATGCGCCCTCTGGGCTCAGTCTGTCATGACTGTGGACCCAGATCTAGAATCCTCTGCCACCAGCAGTCCTGCGGACCTCCTTTCCACAGTTAGACGCTGTTCCTATCCCAAGGGATGTGGCTCAGTGCTGTGTGGTTTTCCTCTGACCCTCTGTGCTCGGAGGTCTCGCAGTTCTCCCCAGCCCAGATCCCTGCTTTTATCATTCTCCAGGGGTCCTCTGCCCTTCCCGGCTGTGAATTGTCTCACCAGCTGTGTGTACTTTGCCAATTCGGGGTGGATGTTATTCGATTTAGTTGCTCATTCTATCTGCTCTGGGACAAGGCTCGGGGCACGTCCATCTATTCCACTGCCATTTTTTCCATGTACCTGTACCACAGTTTTTTTATCCACTCATCTACTGATGGGCACTTGGGCTATTTCCAGATCTTAGCTATTGTAAATTTTACTGCAGAAAATCAGCTTTTAAAAGGCCAACAAGGAAGAAGAATTTCTAAAGGAGACAGAGAAAGGGTAATAGTAAGATGTAGTGTTCACCATAAAAAAATGTTGGATCACAGAAACCCAGAAGGCAGAGTTATAAGAGGTCAAACAATTTTTAAAGAGAAAGAGATGCAGAGACTGTCTCATGAAGCAAAACCCAAGTTACAATTAATAATGGTGAGCATAGTTAGGTAGTTCTGTCCTTATTAAATAAATGCATTTAAAACCATTTAACGTTGGGAATCAGGATATCTTTAGGTTTAGCTACTGCCTTCAGAAGACAAGTTTTGTTTTTTGGGGTTGGGACTCTATGTTGCTACTGGATTCATTGTCATCTGACTAAGACTCAGGTGTAATGAGAGCGAGTTGGACAACTCCAACCAGAAGGTAGAGCATGTGACAGAAACTGCCTTTCCTGATAGGTCTTTAACTCAGGTACGCAAAGGTCCCAGTGAAAAGGACTCATCAATTTGGAAATAAGCAGGAAAAGTGTTGTCTTTAAGAAAACCAAATTCTTCCAACAGACATGTGAATGAACTTAGAAGTGCACGCACGCTCAGTTGAAGCCTAGCTGATAGTCTTGTGGGAGGCCCTGAACAGAGGACCCAGGGAGGCCAGGGACCAAGAGAAACTATGAGGCAATATATGTTTATTTTTTAAGCCATTAACTTATGGGATAATTTGTTATGCAACAATACATAATTAATATGCCTCCTGACTCCATTTTTATTGCAGCCTCTTTGATAGCTTGAAATTGTCCAGGGTGGACATTTTTGCCATTAAAAATGGTAAAAATGACCAGTAGTGATAACATATGTCATTTTTTTTCATATGATTTACAGGAAAATAACAAGATCTTCAGTCAATATTTTCTAATTTCTAAAACAACCCAGAAATTATATGTCAAAAATCACAAAGACAAAGTTGGTTCGGTTTAGCAGTATGAATAACATTGTTCATATGGAACTAATCGTTTTTTAAAAAAAAGGGGGGGGGTAAATGCTGTAACTCAGGGCTTTTACTCTCCTTGGTGAGCTGGTTGTTAAATATTTACTAGCACACCACTGCATACAAAATCAAGAATTCTGGAAGTCAGAGAATTGGCATTCTTCAAGTAGGTATGGGAAATAAAGATCAATAATGAAGTGATATGTCTGGGAAAGGAAAAGCATTGGCCTCATAAAGCATTTGAAGAATAGACATAGGATGCCAAAAATAGAGTTTAAAAGAGGACTGAAGATGTACTATACACTGCATGCCAGGGCCAGAAATGGTCTCTGTAGGTAGGTGTGCTTGGCTGAAGTGTGAGAATACAGTGGCAAGTACCAAGCATAATTATGTGGAGCATGAACAGGTGAGCAATATAATATTTCTTCTGTTTTATTCCCTAACAAGCAAAATTATTACTATTAAATCACCATTTTTAAAATAGCACTGATTTATAGTATTGAGTGCAAACTTCCAATTATTAAAAAGAAAACCTGAATATAACAGAAAATTGCCCTAAATAGAAACATCTAGAATATTAGACAATTAGTTCAGATTAAAATAATAAAAATCAATAAATTTATTTCCCTAGTGAAAGTAAATTAGTAAATGCGATTTGTCTAATAACAAATAAATATGCTACATTCATTTAGAATTACTTTTCTTTATTGTGGGATATTTTATTTTAATTTCATATGTACTATTAGTGATAATTGTGAATTAAACTTCACACTGCTGTCTTATTAAAATTAGAGAAGCATTTTTTTGTTGTTGTTTTGTTCATTAATTGCAGCTATGTATGTATTACTTATCTTTTGTGCTAGCAAACTGTTGCTGTTAGATTGAATAATAGGGTTTCCAACAGAGAGTTTGAACACAGAAAAATAGAATGCTGCAGCAGCTAAAAATATTGATACTCAGGGAAGCAGATAGATAGCCAGGTAAGCAGTGTCAGAGATATCTGTCAGCATGAAGCAGAATTTTGGATTTAGAAATAAAATTTGCTAGTTCCCAGGGTGAGAAGAAGATGAATGGCTAGCAAGAAGGAAAAACTCATGCCACAGTCATTGGAGAACTGTCCAAATTGTAAAGATGGGACTAAAGCCAGCACAGCGGAGAAAAGTGGTAAGGAGCTTCAAGTTAGACTCAGGAAGAGGACAGAAAATTACACAAGTCGGCTGTAAGGCTAGACCCCGATTAACAGCGGGGATCCGAGCTGTCGATCTTGTTTAGAGTATTGGACGGAGCTTCTTCCAGGTCCACAGGCTAGAGTCACAGAAGTGTTCTTCGAAGAGTGAAGCAAAGCTGGCTCTGCAGTAAGAGTTCAAAGTGCTTAGCAGTAAAGAAAAGTGATAGTTATGGACTAACGAGTTTCATGTCCTAATTCTAAATTGAATTATTTGCCTGCTAATGTTCTGTCCACCTAATACAAATTTTGCTTTAATCTCTTTGGTTAAAACATTAAGAATACTGTATTGATGAAATTTAAACAGAATTCACCTTTGTCCATATTTCCTTGAAATTTTAGGAAGTGATATCTTTGTAGTATAAATTTTAAAACATTATTTCATGACCTTTTTGTTGAAATAAATTCTGTAGAAGTCTTTTGTTTTAAAGTTTATTTCTGAGCATTTTCAACTCTTTATTCTGGACTGACACTTTTTATAGATTGACTCTTGGCTTTAATGGCTCTAGGGATTTAATTAACATGTCTCTTCTTTCCTCCTGATCATTGATGAAGCTATTTAAGGAGCCTAAAAGGACCTAACATTGGCCCCAGGGACACCTACACCACACTTCCAATCAACTCAATCTACTGTTATTTGTCACTACACTTTAATAACTTCTCAAAGAGCTTTTCAATTCATGTGTTAATGTCGGCATGCAAACTAGTGTTTATTTTTCAAGTTTACTTCTTGAGACACCATGTCAAAACATATCCTTAAAATTAAATTTACCATCTCCAAAAATGGCTTCTAAAATAATTAATATAGTCAAAAACAAATAGGAACTTCTCTGTTTATAAAGAATTAAGGATTTTTAGATATCAAAATGTACATTAACATATAAAGGCAATTTTCATGAATATTATCAACATTATTTTGTATATAATACAATTAAATATGAGTTAATCTAGTAAAAAGGTTATAGATAGAAATCCTGATAAAAATATAGACATTCTGATTCTTGGTTCATTATTAAATTTATTAGGTGAACTTTATAGTTGAGAAAAATAAGTTTTATATAAAATGTTTCAAATGCAATTAAAAATCAGAAAATTATTTGAAGACTATTTTCTAGATAACAGTTCTTATGAAGACCTCTTATATCTAATGTATCCTTTTTTTAGCTATTTAAAATCCCAGAATCCTTTTAGGTAATATCTAAATAGGTAAAATAAGCAACATGCACAGTTATTTTTCATGAGTATTAGAAGCTGATTAATAAATACATTATTACAAGCTGATTAATAACTGCATTTTTAAAGAAAAACAGGGGGCAGTGGTAGCACCCAAGAGTATGCCATTTTTAATGTTTTCTTTTGTAGGCAGAATAAACTTGGCATTCATTGCCAAAAGAAATTCATTGTTTTTAAAGAATTTATTTAGTGCCATTTATCTGCCACTGTTCTGACCTGACTTATGTAGCCACTTTATGAATAATGGCTTTTTATGTCAGAAACACAGTTTACTAGTTTGACTAAATAGCCAAGCATTAGTCTGCATTAAGCTTCATTATCTGTTTTAAGGTTTTATATTCCTATGGTTTTAAATACATTCTTGGTCACTTGGTCATTTTCCAATCTCAACACTATTTTAAGATCAAGCTCCTTGCCAAAATTAGAAAATTTATAATGAAATGCACACTCTGCTGTTTCAAATTACAATATTTTCTACTAGTTATCCTAAATTATAAATATAGTTTTTAATTTTATTGACAAATAAGTAATCATATCTGAAAATAAATTAGAAGCCTATACCTTGGAAATTACCTTTCAAGATTTTTATGGTTGCTCATTTTTCTGTGAATAAAGAATTAATACCAAAAAAAGATTTACAATATTAAATACTTAGTATTGGTTGATGCAATAAAAACTGCTACGTCCAAGTGCAAAAGGATAATAAAAACATTAGAAAGGGAATTGGTAATGGAGACAGAGAAAGAAGTCTTTTAGATTTTTATCATCAAATACCACAAGTCTCGATGTGTATAAGATCAAACAAGAAAATGTTTTCTAGCTTGTAAAGAAAATTATTTTGTATATTTTAAGATACCTTTTCATGAATTACAAGAGAGAACAATGCTAATGAGGTAAATACTAATTGACTGGAATGCTCTCAGTTTGTTAACCTGGCCAATCACATTGAGTTTTGTCTCATCATCCAAACAGTCCATAGCAGAGAAAATTGTCAATAATCAGAAAAAATTCAAGGTAGAAAATTGATACTTATTGGACATTTGGAGCAACACAGGTCAGGATATCCTTCAAGTACTTGCTAACAAGATGATTCAGAAAAGACACTGTCAATTTGGTTGTGGAATGTCATTCTTCTTTGTTAAAATTTTCAAAAGATCTTAAAACTAGACAAAGTATGCTCTCAAAATAATAATACGTCCAGGATTACCTTTTACTGACTCTCTTTTCACCATTTCTCCCCCATGTGTTTTTCTGTCAATAAATATGGAACAATCTTACACATATACAGTTACATAAATAATTGAGCATATTGTTATTCTTTTCTTTAAATTAATATTCAGTAGCACTAGAAGGGAATACTCATTGACACACTTTTGTTATATTCTCCTCAGGCATACAACTGAGCTGTAAGCATAACCTTATGACAGAGGGGATGGTAGACTTGATTCAGATCCTTGTACTACTTTGTGTAGTTTTAGGCAAGCCACTCAACCACTCTAAGTCCCAGTTTTCTTACATGTAGACTAGAGGCCCAGTGCACAAAATTTGTCCCTCAGTGCGACATGCATTTCTCCAATCTGGGAGCCCTCAGGGGATGCCCTACTGATGGCTTAGGTCTGCTCTTCGTGGTTCTCTGCTCTCTGTGAGGTCTGCTCGCTCCACACCATGGCGACGGCCAAGCAGGCCCTGTTGGGTGCTGCCTTCAGGCTGTGCTTGCCTGCTTCTGGGTCACTGGTTGCCACTTGTGGCCACGCTTGCCTGCTGGGCTCACGTTGCCAAGGCGACGCTATCAGCGTCCTGCCCTGGCTGCTATGGGCACCACCATCTTTGTCGTGGAGTGATGGTTAATTTGCATATTACTCTTTTATTAGATAGTATTAGAGGCTACAATACACACCTTACAGACTTTTTATGAGGATTCAGTCGATGAGAAATGTATAGCATTTAGTACATATAAAGTCACTTAAGAACATAGCTCTTATTGTTGATTGTGTCATTTTCCCTGCTCTGAACTTTATTTTTTATTTTTTATTTATTTATTTTTTTAGATCTGTTCTATGTTTTATTTCTTTTTTATTTTTATTTTTATTTTTTAATTTTTTTATTGCTTAAAGTATTACAAAGGGTATTACATATGTGTCCTTTTTTTTTTGCTCTGAACTTTATATCCTAAATTGGCAAAGCATTTCAAGTACAAGGTCTCACCTCCAAGTACTAAAATCCACAAGCATAGTGCAACGACATAAGAATAAATGCATATGCAAAACATTAAAATAAAGAAGACCTACAGATGAACACTTTATTCTTTGACTCCAACTTTAGACATACAATGGAATAGAGACAAGTTTTTGGTTTGCCCATGTTTTTCCTTTAACTGAGAGTTATCTAAGTAAATTTAATAAGCATTGTTTTATAGCACCTTATGGTTTGAATGTATAAACAAAATTATAAAGCATATCTGAAGTGTGAGATATAGTTGAAATCCATTTGTGACATGTGTTATAAGAGTTACGGAAGTGAGAGTCATGTGATTTGCTCAGGAGACATCGTATTTCATCTTTGGTATAACAGAGTGTTCTTCAGCTGATGAGAAAGCAACACATAATGTTGGCTCACCTCTCTCTTCAGTAATCAACAAGTGTACAACAGTACCACTGCATGAATAACACTGATGCATCGGTATCATAAGGGTGCTATACTGCTGCTCCATACATTTCACTGATTAAGATACTCTTGAATCAGATTTTGTTAATTCAACAAGTAGCCTCATATAGCACCTAGTTTTTACATTTCAAATAACACCATTGTGTTGTTAAGTGATACAGTTTAGGCAGAATTTTCATTGAGGGGAAAAAGACCCACATAAACAAATATGTACAAGTGTAGCATAGTTTCATGAATAATGATCCCATAATGGATAATGTTCATATTTACAGTGAAACTTTAATTAATAATGTCATATAAACTTTGTTGTCCCTTATGTATAGATCTTGCTTTTCAAGTGAATTTATAAATGATCAAATATATTAATATTTATTAAGAGCAAATAGTTGTTTTTTCAAATCTAGATATAAGGAGTTAAATTTGTTTTGTTATATTAGTACTTAAGAACTTCATCTTTGTGTACAAATCAGGATATTCTGCCTGAGGAACTACAACATTCTCCTCATTTAGATACATGATTGCAATAGACATTTATCCTTCAGTAATCTGGAGGTTTATATTTGACCAATATCAAACACAAAGAGAGACAGCTATAACTAAAAAGTAAGCAATATAGACTACTAACCATAAAGAAAAATTCTAAGTAAAGCCCCATACTAATACGTTAGAGAACATATAATTCAGATTATTTTGATTTTGTTTACAGATAATTCTAACAGAACTCCTTATTTAATATTTTATCTATAAAGATAGTATTTTGAAGTAGGAAGTTATGTAAAACATTTTTAATAGTAGAAGTGCTAGCTAAAAATGAGAGGAAATTTATATAGAATTTATGATAATTAATAAATGCATTTAATAAATATTAGTTGTGCTTCTCCTACATAAATGAAGTGAGATGCAAAACTGAGCACACACATCTTTGGCCTTAAAATAATTAAGAATTGCTACATTTTGTCCATAATCTTCTTTTTAGGAAGAGAAATGAAATTGTGATACATAAAACAAGTTGAATTCTATTCTCTGTACAATTTTTAAGGTGAACATCCTCCAAGAATAAGATAACGCAGGTAGTAGTAATACACACTTAATGTCTACTGCTATAAGAAAGTGGATAATGCTATAGCACTGAATCTTAGCTTTATTTCAGATAAATTTTGCTTACCATATTTACTCAGGTCTGTATTTATTTCATGTATGATACATTTGCTATAATTTTAAGTTCATAATTCCTACAGTGAGATTTTCTTACTGAATCATTGTGTCTGCTCATCCATTGCATGTATTGCTTCACTCATTTCTCCTCACTGTCTTTGTTGCAAATATTTTTTTTCCTGTAAAGTATCCTTATTCTAGATGTGGAGACTAACATGTTAATAATGGATCACAAAAGCTATAAGAGATCTGAAGAAAGTTATTGGTGAGAAAGCTGGCATAGACATTTCCACCTGTGGTAGCTGTGCAAAACTTCACAGCTGAAATATGAGTTTGCCAGATGGAGAACAATTGGGAGGAGAGTATTCCAGAGTACAGAATGTAGATTTTGACAGTAATTGTAATATTTACTAAGTATTGGGGATTATGGGACCTTTGTTTAGGTAGGTAATCCTAGAAGTAAGTAAAAAAAAAAAAAAAAGCAAGGGCATGGATTGTTTTACATAAAATAATTGGTTGGATCTGTGCACTGTCAATAGGCCAAATATCAAAGGGATTATTGGAATAAAAAACTACTGTCTACAGACTTTCTTATCAATTTGGAAAAGGCCCAGTCAGTCCTTTCTCAAAATATTAAAAACTATTTTTCAAATTATTATTATTATTGTTATTTTAACCATTTGATTATATTTATTTTCTTTTTTCCATCACCATTTATCCACCCTATACCTTTTTCCACTGTCACCTACTCCCCACAATCACTACACTGTTGACTGTGTCCATGAGTTCTTACTCTTTTTCTTCCTTTTCACTCAATCCCTCCACCCCTCAACACCCTAAGAACTCCCACCAGATCTATTTGCCTGCTCTTTATCTATTAGTCTGTCTCTATTTTGCTTGTTAGTTCAGTTTGTTCATTAAATTCCATATATGAATGAGATCATATGGTACTTGTCTTTCTCCAATTGGCTTATATCACTTAGCATAATGTTCTCCAGGTCCATTCATGCTGTTGGAAAGGGTAAATTTTTCTTCCTCATAAGGCCAAGTAATATTCCATTGTGTAAATGCACCATAACTGTTTTATCTACTCATCTACTGATGAATATTGAAGCTGCTTCCAAATCTTGGCTATTGTAAATAACACTGCAATGAACATCAGGGTGCACATATTCTTTGGAATTTGTGTTTCAGGTTTCTTCAGATAAATTCCCAGAATTGGAACTGCCATAAGGCAGTTCCATTTTTAATTTTTTTGGGTAACTCCAAACTGTTTTTCACAATGGCTGCACTAATATGCATTCCTACCAACAGTACACAAGAGTTCCCTTTTCTCCACATCCTTGACAACGCTTGTTTGTTGATTTATTGACAATAGCCATCTGACAGATGTGAGGTGATATCTCATTGTGGTTTCAATTTGCATTTCTCTGTCATTTAGTGACATTGAGCAACTTTTTATATGTTTATTGGCCAAATGTATGTTCTCTTTTCTTTTTTTTTTCCTGTTAATTCTCACCTGAGGATATTTTTCCATTGATTTTTAGAGCGAGTGGAAGGGAGGGAGAGAGACAGAGAGGTAGAGAGGCAGAGAGAGAGAGACATTGATGTGAGAGAAACACACATATTGGTTGCCTCCTGCACATGCCAGGGATGGAACCTGCAATCGAGGGACGTGCCCTTGACCTGAATCGAACTGAGACCTTTCAGTCCGAAGGCTGACATGCTATCTACTGAGCCAAACCAGCTAGGGCGATATGTCCTCTTTGGAGAAATGTTTATTCAGGTCATGTGCCCATTTTTTAATTGGATTGAATGGAATGTAAGCCATGCAAGTGGTGATCTTATCATGCAGGTGAGACTGTTAAGCAAAGATATATAATGTTATTCATTCTTCAAAATATTTAAAATAACATAAAAATTTTGAGGATACTATAAATGAGAATCAAATAAAAAATCACTAAAGGGCCAAATTTATATTAGTTCAGGACACTTGTTTGTGCCGCACCACCACGGCCAAGGGTGAACCTGAGTGGGGATGGTGAAGGATTTAGAAAAGACAGACAAGAGAAGAAATCTGGGTCTGGGTGGGATGCTGCCCTCGCTGATGGAGAGCTAATGACAGTGCCCCGGCCTGTAATCCATCTCTTTATTTTATAGCTAGATTCCATGAGGCAAAGTAAGGGAGTGGTTACAACATTCTCCTGGGTTTCGAATCTACTCAATTACATGCACCTGAACTCTATCAAGCCCACTTCACTCAGGCACATGGGGCCACGTGTTCGGACCATAAGTTCAAGCTTAAAACTACAGCTGTTGGCTATAATTGTTCTGGGAGGGCTTTGCCCTCCAAGCTGGGACTTGCACGTGACCATGAGAAGACTGTGCCCTCTCGTTAGTCCGAGGCTAAAACCTGTCCAAACACTGTAGCTGCTCTCCACACTTGTTGAATTTGTGCACTACAATAAACAAAAACACATCATTTGTTGCTACTCATTATCTAATCAAAGGAAGTGTTCAACAGTTTGAGTATTGCTTTTTGCCTTAGTTTCTATATCATAGTATGATGCCATAGAATTTATAGAATCTTGGAATTTCAATTGAGAAAGTAAGATTCTGCAGGGCGGTGACTGAATCTTAACCACTAAGGAGTCTCAGATTCTTCCTATTACAGCATCTGGCACTTAAAATCTACTTATTCAATAATAATGTAATAAATTAATATTTTTGAGCTTCCTGGGTTGCTCACTACAAGTTTTGCCACCCTACTCCTGGCCCAGATGCCAAATTAATAATCCTGTTGGTGGACTTCACTCATATTTTTCATCTGTGTGATGGAGTGTCTGTCTAAAATAATTTTGGTTTTGGCACAGTAGATATTAAATTGACAGTGTTTAGCCAGCAGGCTTAGTAGCTTATTAAGGCAGCTCCTGGAACTTAATGAGAAATCCATGTCATCAGCACAGAAGTAGGTGCTTGTCTTTTTATTTCCTGTGGCAGGGAGGTGTTCATTCAGATCATTTTAAAACCGTATCAAATTATTTTGAAATAAATTAAAAGGAATTAGGGCTAGGGCACAAGTCTCTTTCTTAGCTTTTGATTGGAATTTAATGTTAGGAGTCCATTCCTCCCTGCTCTGATTCTCACAGTGGTATTATGGTTCAGACTTTGAAGAAACCTTCATAGCCTGAGATCTGTGCTAAGATCACATAGTTTGTCCCATAGTGATTCCTGTCTATAGAATCAAAGTCTAACTGTAGATCAATACAGCTGACAAAGGCTTACATTGTTCTCAAATATTTTCCCAGTAAGGTAAAAACTTTTCCCACAAAGCACAAGGTGAAAGTAGAGTAGATGTTTAGCAATGGTCAACAATGGAATCCCTTTTTCTGAGACCCACATTTCTTTTATAAAGGGATTTTTTGTTGAGGGACCCAGTTCTATAGCATTCCAAAGTATAACTCTCCCCTTATTCATCCTTTCTAAATTAAGAGCTGTCTGAACATTTTAAATATTTGCAAAATTTTAAATATGCTTATAGAAAAGAGAGCTCTCCTCTCAAAACAAATCTCAAATCAAATTATTTGGATTCCTCTATCTAAATACTAGAACTTGGTACAGTGCTTTAGTATCCACAATTAATAGGTGCACTTTATCAGTTATGATTCCTTGAGTTGTGAGTGAGGAAATACCCAACTGAAACCAGCATTACAACAAATAATGTATTGGCTCCCATATCTGAGAAGTCCCAAGGTGTGGCTAATGTCAGTTCGAGCCTAATTCAGTGGCTCAAATGAAAGATTTCTCTTTCTCCTCTGTTTTCTGTTGTATTGTCTCAGCTGGGTCCTCACAGAGTCCCACATCTTGTCCACGGAAGTGTTGCTCTTCTCCATACTTTTCTACCTGGTCTCTTCTTTATCCAGAGACAAATGGTGGAATAATTCATCAATTTCTAGTGATTCTCTACATTGAATCCATGACTTCAGTTTATAGTCTTTCCCAAATGAACAAGCTGTTACTTGACAGCTTTCAAGGCACTTTTAGATCCATGATTCAGCTGATCCTGACAACCATTTGTTAATAAAACTTAACTGAGTAAATTTGAAGATCTAATTGGCTTTATTAAATGATTTGTGAATTGGCAGCATCTCATCTCAAGTAGAGAGATATTCTGAGGTGTTATACCAGATGGGAGACTTTTCTAGGAAGGAGGGCAAGCCAAGATGCTTATCAGCAAGAAAAAAAGAAGAAGAAAGCTCACTGGAGGAAAGTAAGAGTTTAGGTAACGATGGCTTCTCATTGGTTGAGCTGTGATGCTTGCATTGACTGGGCTTGTTGATGGGTTGAAAGAAATTCTTTCCTCCTGCTAGAGTGGTAAGGCACTGTTTTGGAGTGCAAGTTGTGTCTGTTATAGTTGGGGTCTGTAACTGAATTAACTCATCTTATAACTGACATTTCTTTTTGTTTGGGATAATTGATGAAAAGTGATAAAGTATGAGAGCTTTTTCTACAGGCCTTTCCAACTCCAATTTTAATTGAGGTTTCGTATTTATTTATTTATTTATTATTGTTGACAATATTACAGATGTCATCCACTTCTCCCGCTGTGGCCCCCTATTCCCAGCCCCTGCCACACCCCAGACCTTAGCCACACCATTATCTGTGTCCATTAGTTATGCACATACAAACACTGGTATAAGCAATTGCCACAAATCCCATAAAAAAGGTAGAGCTGTTATCATTGTCCTCCTTTTAAGTCAGTTAATGTCTTGTTTGAGGTCATAGTTAATTAGGGTCTAAACAGGTATTAAATAAACTTTCTTATCCTAGATCATATATACTTTTACCTTTACCATGACATATCTGAATTGTTCAGATAATGAGGTGACACTGTTGTACCAACAGGATCCTCGTTTGTGACGGGGTTGATTGTACTGTTCTGACATATGCTGGCAATGAACCTGACAGTTCATCTAATGATGGCACCTCCTGTTTCACATTTGAAAAGAAAAGAATAAAAAGGTGGATAAAAATAAATAAAACAAAGCTACCTTGACAGACAGTACTTTAAAGAAAAATGAGATGAAACAGTAAAAGCAGACAAAGTAAAAACACAAAATTCAACTGAACAGACAGCATATCCTCAAAGGCCTACATTAAGACTTTTGTCTAGATTTAAAATAGTTAAAAGCAAGAAGTTAGTGCACTGCCAGTACAAGACTGAGGGCTATTGGAGCAATCAAAGGGTGGGGTTGTGCTGAAGACTATAGGTGGAATTTTCTAATCTGATATCACCAAACATTTGCAGCAAGTGAGGATGGAGATAGAAAAGGCACAAAGAAGAGAAAGAATTTTTACAAAGGCTGGAAACTTAATCAGAGTGAAAAGAAAAAAAACACAAGTTTCAAAAATGTCACAAATTTGTGTTTCCTATAGTTTGAAACAATTTAATCTAAATATTAGGAACAAGGTAACCTCTAAAATCTTGTCCAAGAATGAGAGCATGGCTGTAAGAAATAAGATTCTTTTAGGGGTGTAGGCATTAGCTAATGGTGGTTTCAAACCCCAACAAAAAAGCAGCAGCAGCTGGTACTCTTGTTAATAATACAAATGCTCTAGATTCATCCCCGAGGACTTTGATTTAGTACTTTGAGAAGTGGCCAAGAGAGAATTGGTATTTTTAACCTAGGCCTTAAGAAATTCTTAGTAATTGGGTCTGTCCTTGTTAGGTGGGAACTTTGGGTTAAGCGAAGTCTCATCTGTGGCAGAGAAGACAGTATACAGAAGGGAAGTGCCCATTCGAGTGAAAGGATTTTGAATTCAGAGTTGAGATTGTGCCATGCAACTCTCAGAGGACTATCCATAACATTGTCAACATATGCAAAATCCTTGTTAGCATTTTATCTAGGACTCAAATAAATAATGACTGCAATAAATGTCTAATTTTTTCCAGGACATTGATTTGTCCATTTTATCAAATGTTGTCAAATGTGAGGGCAACTCAATGCTTTGTCATTGTCAGGCATCCTGACGATCTTAGCAGCATGTTCATGCTTCTGTGCGTAGAACTTAATGTGTTTCTGTGCTTATCTTGATCCTTAGAGCAATAGAACTTAATAGTAAACCTTAGGATGCATATGGCTCTTTTCTTTTTCTAATCGCTTTAGAAATATTAACTAATTTGTGCCCCTTTGCAGAAAATGGAGCACAAGCCCTATTATTGCAGGGGAAGACAGTCTGTCGGCAATCTGCCCTGAGAGCTGTTGCTCAGCATGCCTTGGTTTCTGGAGAGTCAGCACTTTGTCAACCAGCCAGTGGACACTGACAGCGAGCGAATATAATTTTGAGAGAAATGGCAGGAGAACCATAGAGCTGACTGAACAGAAGGTGTGGGCTCTAAATACTATATATATATATATATATATATATATATATATATAGTATTTAATATTCTATTTTTTCCCACTATTATTGGTATAATAAGTGCATTGTAAGGTAGATTCAAGTCCAAATCAAGAAAAGAGGGGCCCAGCCATTGAGGACAGCTAAGGTCCCATTACAAAGTCTTGTTGACTTTTCCAAGGAGAAAATAGTTATATATTGAAATGAAACTTTTCTTTCAACTGGATATTCTTTTTCTTTTGTTTTAACAATAATCTTGGGAACTGATCTGAAAGTTTCCAGTTTGGGGGAAACTATTATAAAATACTCAAGAACATTAGTATTTTCTATATCCCCATATTACCTTTAACTCTCCATCTCGGTTTAAAAGTTGTGTTTCTATCAAACTGAGTCATATTTCCCAGAACTTCTGTTTAGATACTCTACAGCCAAGTTTGTGTTCTAGTTTATCTTTAACAACCTCTCTAGATCAATCTTACAGAAAGGTGAAATTTGAATGGCATATGATTTTATAGCATTTCTTTTACATAAATGTTCTCTTGTTAATGTATTAATTCATTTATTTATTTGATCAAGCAAAAGTTTTCTGTGATGATGCCAGTATACCCAGTGGTTGGAGCATTGTCCTGGGTACCTAAGGTTTGCAGGTTTGATTCCCAGTCAAAGACATGTATCTGGGTTACTGGTTTGATCTCTGGCCTGGTGGGGGCATGTGTGGGAGGCAACCAATCCATGTGTCTCTCTCATATCTATGTCTCTTTCTCTCTCTTCCTCTCTCTCTCTCTCCTTGTCTCCCTCCACCTTACTTTCCACTCTTGCAAAAATAAATGAAAAAAATATCCTAGGGTGAGGATTAAAAATATATATATAATGAAATAATATATACAAAATACTTAGCACAGCCACAAAGTGAGAACTCAAAGAAAAAAAATGTTTCCTATTATAATTATAAAATATGTAATGAAAAAATATTAAGCACCCAATAGTTATCTGCCACTATTTAACTTGTATTATTTCTTTACAATATTTCATAATCTTTTTACTCTTATAAAAATAGCACTGGGGTTGAAAAAAATTATTTAAATATCTGGATAATGACCCTGCTTCTATGCCCTGTATCCTTATTTCTTTCCGAAAATATTTGTTTACTTTAGAACAGATGCTTTAGAACATCTCTGTCTTACAGTCATTGCTTCCATCAAGGCTGATTCCATTTATTAATCCGTGTGCCTCTTAACTGGGGAATGCTGTCAGTGCCTGGAAACCCCCTGGTACTGTTAACATCCTGGAGGTGAGCGTGTATCCTTAGATGGCCCACTGTACTGAAGAGATGGATAAAGGGCTGAGAGGAGTTTATAGACCATAAAGCATGCTTTCTAATTGTGGCTGGCAGCTGTTTTAGGACCATAAGGAAACCTTCTTTAGGATGAAACTGACCCTGTTGATAGAAGAAAGAAATTTAAAAAATTCCGGAATAGTCCCTCCAAAGCACTAAATCGGCTAATTCTATTATACTTTTTATGTTTGAACTATTAAGATTGAAATAATTATATTTTTTAATTGAATCAGATTATGGTAAGTGGAGGGGCTTGCTGCTTGAGCAGAACACTTGTTATGGCTCCATTGTGCAGCACTCTGAGTCCTCAGCCTTGGTGACAGGACACCTGAATCTGCAGAAAGATCCCTCTAACCCAACTGCCTAATAATTTGGTGCAGGGTGTATAGACTGATAGGCTAAGGGACCTTCATGTCATTTCATCCAACCACCCATTTGATATGTAATATTTTTTTTATCCACATGAAAAGATCTCTGAACTACACTGTTATGAACAGTACACATCTTTTTAAGCCGATACATTTTATCTTTGAGGAAAAAAGGCTAAAAAAATTTCTTTTTAGTTGAGCCAAGATAGATCCCTATACTAAGAACTTTTAGTAAACTTTGATTAATCTTCAAAACCAACATATGATGAGGGTTATTGTTATTTTACTTGTTTTTTTATTTGTATTATATAGTCGAGGAAGAAAAGGCTCAGAGGAGTTAAGTTGTCCATGGTCATAAGGCTAATAAATGCCACAGCTCATATTTTAGGTTAGTTATTTCTGTCAGATTCCTAAGCTTCGTGATGTTCTCTTTCATTTTTTTCTGGGTATGGTTTTAAACCAGTTGCTAATTTGCTTGCTTTTATCTTTCACAAAACTTTATCACTCTATCCGTCTATAATTCTGTGTGAGAATCTTTGTCAATTGTCTTGATAACCAGTGATGTACTATATCCATCACATTTTTGTAATTACAATTTTAATAACTGCAAAAATATTTTGATATAATTTATTGTAATATAAATGTAAAGTTATAAATATGATTATAATGTAAATATAAACTATCTTGGAGGCTGACAGTTGAAGAAAAAGCCAGGGACAGAATGTAATGGCTTCATATTTTATATGAATCATCATAAACACACACATATCAGAAAGGGTATGTGTGTATGTATGTGTATATGTCAGATGGGGGAGAGCATAAGAGAGTGACTGTGTGTTGAGTTTGTGAGTCTATTGGAGTGTGCATATAGTATGTGTGGGTGTACAAGAATGTTGGAGTTAATAAGAATCACCTTTGATCCATATTCCAATTTTAATACTTGAAATGTATATCCAGAAATTTCCAGATTTTGCTGCCCTTATTTTGTTTCCATATGGAAATTAAGAGACTAGTAAATCTTAAACTCCTTGTAGAGGCCAGAAAAGATTAAGAATTATTTTGTCTCTCCTATACTATAAATTAGCTTAGAAGTGTCAGATTATCTCCACAAATTGGCTAACATTTCTACAAATTATTCTGGAAACCATGAGCATTCCAGCTTTTCCATCCATTTTCAGGGTCCACTTGCTATCCCCTGACAGCTTGCTGCACCAGCCCTGCTGGGTCCCAGTACTTGTCTGTTCTCAACCCCCTGAAAGACTTTCCCACACATTCCATTCCCTAGAGCTCCACTGCCAACACTGACTCACAGTGTCAGTTGTAAAATTCAGCTCCTCTGGCCTGCAATTTGCATTGTTTTCTCACATTTTTGTCAGGTCCCACACTTTATTCCACAAGTTAATTCCTCGCTTATCCCCAGTATACCTTGCAGGCAAAGCAGGTAAGTTATTAGAGGCAAATTAGAGCTAAGGATTTAGGGCTCACCTAATGCACATGGGATACCAGATCTGAGGGCTCAGTGTAAATTATACTGCAACCTACCCAATAGTAGGATGGAAAATTTTGCCCTGGTCAAGTTTGGCTCAGTAATTTTGTATGCATAGGTGGACTGATTTGGAAAAGTCAGTCTCATGTTACCAAAGTTCAATTTCTTTTTTATTACCCAAAGATATTCTGATTAAAATGATTGGAGAAAAATAGGACATATTTATATGTATACCTATCAACAATGCAATGTTATTCACAAGCAGGGGACCTACCTGACCCTGTCTGAATATCATCTTCATCATCAACCTGAAATAACATTTCTTAATTATTGAGGAAATTCCAGATATTATTTTGTTAGTTGTCTACCAATTCTATGAAGAAGAAGGGAAGTTTAGGGAGTTTGAGTAAATTTTCCAAGGTTAAACAGGTAACTAGCGGCCAACCTTGCATTCAATGCAGGTTCTTTGAATGCAAATCCTGTGTTGATAACCACTGCCTTTCTAAAGAGATTAGAAACCATTCCCTGACATATGCCATCCTTAGTTGTTGTTCCTGTCTTCAGGATGACTGCCTGTCATTCGGATCTTCCAGATGCTATATTTGGTTGGATTGATATATCTCATATTTAATTCTTCTCAGCTTCAGGCTGTGTGCACCCATCTGACCTCCTATTCCTTTGGACAGATTTCAGGATGCTCTTCTGGACTCACGCCCATGCTGGTCAAGACCCAGAGTCAAGCTCTCCTACCTTTGCCCTTTAGTTTGGACCCTTAGCCTATGTGGACCTTGTACACCTGCTATCTGCTAGCCTGGCCCATCTGCTATTGCCTAAGCAATGATTCTGATAGCCAGCATCCTAACCTGCTACCAGTATCCATTGATAATTGCTATACATTTTTTATTATTGCTTACTAACAAGAGAGTGCTAGCATTGTTGTATACAAAGTGGCAAAGTTACATCAGATCTAAGTCTAACAATACTTTTTGTCAATGACACTTGCATTGTCACGTATAGGTTTCACAAATTAGAATGTGAGAGGGAAAATAATGACGAGTAATTGAAAGGAAATATTTTATTTCTCACTTCCTTTCTTCAAAAAGTTATATGTAAAGTTTATAATCACCTGCTCAATGAAGAGAAAGAGTTGTAAATGTTATGTGTTTGGCTGACTAATCCTGTCTGACTCGCCTTTATTTCTGAAGACTAGAAACCACAAATCTGAACAACAACAACATGGTATAGCTTATGTGATTTGCCCATAAGCTAAGAGAGAGCTCTTTTATGAACCGATCTTATATCTTAAACTTACATTTTTTAATGTAGATGTTTGCTTTGGAGGCAAAATCATGGGTAGGGTTCAGGTCACAACTTTATATTACAAGGCATCCACTTTTCATCTGTGATATTCTGAGTAAATTATTCAGTTTATTCATCTTGTCTGTGCCTCTATTTTTTCATCCATAAACTGGAGCTAAAAATAGTACCCATACCATGATGAGAATTAAATGTCTAAATTTCTTAGATAATTGTTATGTGCACAGTGGTATTATTAGTATTTTATTAATGTGTTATTTATAAATGCTTATTATTATTAATATTTATTACTCATTATTAATTTTTGGTTTATATCAGTGCTTTAAGCTTCAAAAGCATGTATCATATTGCCTGTGCAAAATCATCAGTCATTATAAAATCAACACCCTTTTCTTGAATACATTCTCTCTTCTCTATACCTTCTATATGTTGCCTAAACGTGATTTCCTCTAATCTTTCCTCTTTCAGAACAGAGCTCCATGATTCATTCAATAGCTCATGCCAAAAATCTAATTGTCGTTGTTGCCAATTCTCTCTGCTGCAATATAAACCCTTCAATCCGATTATCCATTAAATACTGCTTGTTTTCTATGTTAATAGGTCTCAAAATCCATCCACTTCTCTCACTTTTTTTATTACCAGCCTAGTCTACCACTCAAAGTGTGGTTCATGGGTTAATGCCAGCCCACAAACTGTCTCTTATTCTTAAGGAGATAAACATTGAAATTAGAGTAACCATTTAGAAAAATTTAATGGAATCTTCACATTGTGAAATATTCCAGCATGTGAACATTTTTCTAGTCCTTCGCTTGTTAAAGTATTTTACAAAATCGTTGATTTGTGCTGAATTTTAAAAAACAGAAACGAACAAATAGAACCTGGGCATATATTACCCCTGCCACCGAGGAACACTGGTGGACATCGCTGCCACCTCTCTCTGCAACCACAGCCATGACTCCCAATTTCCACCTCTTTCTCACTTTCCACACTTTGCTCCAGACCTCACTGGAGCTGAGGGCTTCCAAGGCCACCTCAAGTCTGCTCAATTACCTGTCATTGTTGTTAACAAGAAATTAGAACTCCTTATCAAGCATCACCGGCCTCTGGGCTACTTATTTAGACTCTTCTTACACCCCACTTCCCTTCTCACCCAACATCAGCCACACTGGCTCTCCCTCTTGGGGTCTTTAGAAATTCTGCTGCTCATCTGGAGTGGGCATTCCCTTGAGAAAGTCCCAGAACAGGTAGGCTCCCACTCTTATTTGGTCTTATATCACCAGATTCTTTTTGTGGCTCTTGTCACAACTAGATAATTATTTGTGCCAATTTATCTTCAAAAGCTAATGCTGTCCTTCTGCCCCAATGCCATTGAATGCACATACTGAAGACAGTGGGTGCAATACTGTGTAGGAATTGGGAGCAGTGGCCCTAGAGCTCTGGGCGGGGTACTTGTGTTTGAATTTGTTCTCCAGCCTATTGTGTCCTTGGACATGTAACTTAATCCCTCTGTACTTCACTTTCTTTGTGTTAAAATCAGGATGACAGAACTTTGCTTAAATGATTTTTACAAGGAGTAAACAGATTAATTGTATTAGTTATGGTTAGCCAGCGGACCAGAACCAAGAGATTTATTATAAGGAATTGGCTCACATAATTATGGAGGCTAAGAAGCCCCAAGATCTGCAGTCAACAAGCAGGAGACTAAGAAAGGCTGATAATATAGTTCTAGTCTGAGATCATAGGTTTGGGAACCAGGAGAGATGAAAAGTATAAGTTTTAGTTGAGGGCAGAAAACTAATGTCCAGGCTCTAACCACCAGGCCAGAGAAGTTCCTTCGCCATCAGTGTTTCTGTTCTATTCAGGTCTTCAAGGGATTAAATGAGGTCCACCCACATTAGGGAACAAATCTGCTTCGCTCAGTCTACTGATTCAGATGTTAATCTCATACAAAAACACCCTCACAGACACACTCAAAATAACGTTTGACCGAATGTCTGAGCACCTCCTGGTCCTGGTCCAGTCACTAATATTTATGAAACTCTTTGTACAGTATTTGGCACATAACGAGAGATAGGCTATTTGTAAATAAAGGGCTCTGTCCGCTTTACCTACCATGTAATTAGCACTTGCTGAAGGAATTCATCAAAAGCAAAGGGAGCAAGCAGGATGTGCTTGTAAGCTACTTCATAAAAGAAAAGATATTCCGCCTTTGCAAAGCTTCAGGGAGTTATTTTCTATACCTCTCATTCAAATGTCGTATGTCTACCTGGATGATTTGGCTTTGCTATCATTCATTAGTTTGGGCCTGACTCTTGATCTCCATTGAATCCATTTTTTTTCTCATCCTATGTGGCTCTCACATATTTTCTCTTAGCTTAGGCTCCCATTTTTCTCTTTGGGACCACTATGTCAGACTCTATATTGTCTTTCGTTTCAAGTGTTGCTCTTTTTAATTTCTCCCCATAGCTGCTTAAGAACTTTCCCAAGGCATATTTACAATCATGCCAATTCCTTGCTAAAACATCATCTTTAGTTCCCCACTGCTCACCAGATGAAGGCCTGACACTGTGGCATGAGAGAAAGACTTCAAAATTCTGGGCTCCACCCAGACTTTCTAGCTTGATTTTCAGTTACTCCTGCATACACCACGTCTGGTTCCACCATGCTCATCCTATTCCCTTAGGAATCTTTTTCTCTCCATTTTTACTTTAAAAAATCAATATCTATCCTTTAATAGTCTGCTCAATTATCCCCCTTTTCGACTCTCCTAGGAAATGTGATTTAATCCTTGTATATTCCATACCGCTTATTACATTTAACAAGAATTCTGTTATCACTGGCACATTGTATTTTAATGCTATGTTCTTAGTTACAAATGCATTCTCTTATTTTTACAGTCCAGTCAGTCTTGAGCTTCTCAAGAATAAGGGTTATATTTTGGTTATATCTGACCACTCATTCCTCCATACTAGATATGATGTCTGTGCTGGTGCAATAGTTGGCATGCAATAAATGTTTGCTAAGTATGTGTTGAACACTTGTATCCTGAGCTTCCCCATGCATTTTTTGTTCTCTCTCTCTCTCTCTCTGTCTTTCTGACTTTCCTCACTGACTACCTTGGCATCTTTCTCCATTTACTTCATTTACTTATATTACTGTATCAATCTGGTATTGCTTCTGGAGGCTTCCCAGAGAGCTTCCCCAAATGCCAGAACTTGCATTTACCGCCCACCTGCCAAATCTCACCTAACTGGGAGTTGGTAGTGACAGGGATAAGTCCAGTAAAGAAATTTTGCCCTGGCAGAGAAGCAGACCTTAAATATATATCTGTTGTGCCATCCAGGTCATTAGAAGCAATCAGAAGTACCTTAACAGTTTTTAAATTTATTCTTTTGTGAACTTTAGCACAGACACAATGTATTTCAATAAACAAATGTAGATAGAGCTTATTTCCTCTTCATATTTGTCAACCAAAAAAGGTTTAGGCCATAAAGAACAAAAAGAAAGAGCATTTATTTGAGCAATAAATTGCTATCCTGGAGGCACAGATTCAGACAGAAACCTAAATTGTGCTCTGAGGAGCACAGAGAAATGCAGGGTTTATACAGGTGAAAATCTTAAGTGCTGTTCCCATTTAGGTTCTGCATGCAAGTGAAGGATGTTAACAGGGATTGGTTAGGCCCAGTATGCAAATAAGAGAGGTGAAAACTATAGCTAATGTTCTCAATTAGGTCCTACACGTAAAGGAAGAATGCTGGCTGGGAAAATGATTGGCTCCTTTCAAAACGGAGAATGTAGATGGTCTAGTTGTCATGCTAAGGAGGAAGTAGGATCAGTACGTGTCCATGGAATAGTTGTTTATCCAGGATGTTTATGGTTTGGCCTTGAGCTGAGTTTAACTGTAGGTTAGCTAGTAACTAGCATTTCTACGAACTCTATGAGACTTGCATCGGCCCCATTTCCTCAATGACCTCCTGAATCTATTTTATTTTATTTTTTTAAATTTTATTTTGTTGTTTAAAGTATTACAAATAGTAGTACAAATGTCTCCTTTTTTCCCATTGACTTTCCCCCCGCCTCCCCCCACGCCCTGCCACCTAGTACATACCTTCAACGCCCCCCTCCCCGTGTCTTGTGTCCAGTGGTTATGCTTATATGCATGCATACAAGTCCTTCAGTTGATCTCTTACCTCCCCCCTCCCCAACCTTCCCCAGCCTTCCCATTGTAACACATGATCTCACTCATTTGTGGAATATAAAGAACATTATAAACTGATGAACAAAAATAGATACAGAGGCAAAGAAGCATCTAACAGACTGTCAAACTGACTCTATTTTAAATGACTCTCTTAGCAATGCTCATTCCATTTTTTCTCTAATGTCACATTGATTACTTTATTTTCACAACATTTAACTAAATACTGTGATCACAGTAAGAAATTGTGAAGATAATAATTTTTCCCCTCAAAAAAATCTGGGCAAGAAAATAACAATAATAAAAACTAATGCTTATTGTGCACTTGCTGTATGTCAGGCACTGTGTGCTAGCTGATTTATACACAGTCTCATTTTATAAACACACTCAGCCTTTAAGGAGAGCAGTATTAGGATTCCCATTTCACAAATGAAGGGCCTGATGCTTAGTGAGATTAAGAGAAACATGCAACAGTGGTAGAGGAAGAGGAGAGAATCTAACCCTGAAATTCAATTTGTTTTTAAATTAAATTTTGACAATATGCTTATTCTGCTATCTTTTGGGTATCTACTTTAAAGAAAATAATGCAACTGCAGGAGAAAAAAATGCAGCTACCATGAAATTCTAGTTTCAGAACAGACTAGCTTGATTAGAATTGCTGATGATGGGTTAAAAGAGCAGGAAGATTTGTGTCACAATTTATTTGCTCACTAAATTAGCCATTCAGGTCTTTATATAAAATGTCTGCCTCTCTCAGTATTATACATCTTTCATGTTAAGGTGCTAAGACAAAAAAATATATATAATACCATCTACAGGGATAGGGAAAAGTTAATTTTACTGCGGCTCTCTTCTTTGTAGTGCAAGTTCCTTGATTTAAGATCTGAGGCACTTCAAAAGCATTGTGAATTTGGAGAAGCAATACATCAGCTGAAATCTAGAGGATTAAGGCTTGCACTTCCTCACCCCATCAGGCTTTGTGTGATATGTAACAGAAAATGTCTTTTCATTAGTGGAGTTGATAAAGTTAAAACTTTTCTTGATTAATATTCTCTTGCGAAAATCAGTTACTGCCATGGATTTACACTGCAGATTTGCCATAGCAGTTCTAATTTCTTTTGTGCTAAAGATTCAGCTGATACAGATTTTATTTAATAAGGATAATTGTTGTTGAAGGGCTGAGTCGGTTAATATTCCTGAGGTATCTCTGCTTGCAAATCTAAGAAAACTTAGAATCTCTGATACTTGACAATGACCTTCAGTAATATTATGGGGATTTTTACAAGTCTCATTCAGAGTAATGGTGCAGGGAACAGGCTGTTCCACTGTTTAAAGCAAAGTAATATGTAGCACAGGTACATGCCAGATAACTGGATTAAATCCTGGAAAATAGCGTGAGAGTTTCTGATACTCTGCTATTTTTTTTTTTAAATCGGCACTTTGTATTAATATATCAACGAATATATTTAATTTCATGCATAAATCAATTTCATTTGTTTTCGCCTTGGTGAACAAAGTATTTTCTGGAAGTAACTTTCTTCTCCCTGTAAGATAAAGTAACCCTCTCAAGGTACTATTGTTGTGATGGGTCAGCTAATTCACAGAAGATCCACAAGACTGGGTTCATTTTCTACCATCGATCACTTGCTTTTCTCTTCATTGTCTTATTAATTGTGACCATTTCTCTCCATAGTTTCTTCTGAACAAAAGTATAGTTTTCCCAAAGACAGGTTTATAAATGGAAGAATGATTAGCTCTTCAAAGGACAGTTTTATCTTAAAATGAGATACTTACAATATTTTTGAAGGATACCTAAAAGCTTGTGATCAATTATAGTAAATCCTTAAATCTATAACAATCAGGCCGGAAAAAAAAAAATATTTGCATTAGTCAGGAAAGCATGATTCTTTCCTGGTAAATTCAATCCAAATTAGATTTGTTCTTATTTTATGGAATCAAATATTCTTAATGTAATTGTTTAGATAGTGTTTTCCAGGGAGGCTCAAATGCACTCTTTTGGAAAGGAGAAAGTCTTGCATTCAGCTTCCAATTTTTCTTTTTAGTTGGGAATTGAGATTCATTAAAGAAAGAAGCTTAGCCCTAACCGGTTTGGCTCAGTGGATAGAGAGTCGGTCTATGCACTGAAGGATCCTAGGTTTGATTCCAGTCAAGGGCATGTATCTTGGTTGTGGGCATATCCTCAGTAGGGAGTGTGCAGGAGGCAGCTGATCGATGTTTCGCTCTCATCGATGTTTCTAACTCTCTATGCCTCTCTCTCTCCCTTCCTCTCTGTAAAAAATCAATAACATATATTAAAGAAAAAAAGAAAGAAGCTTATCTTTGTCACTCTGTCCTTGAGGGGAGTTCTTGAAGAGGTGTTTTCTGTACTATTTCAAAAGCTAACATCACTCTTGTAATGCTGAGATGGCTTTCCTTCCATTAGGCCACCTATGTTGTCACTTCATAATAAGCATATTCTCTTTTCCTGCTAAATTCCATGCATTTTTCCTCAACTACTTACAGTTAACTACTTACAGTAATCTTACCTAGTCAAGCAGGTTCTAAGTGCTATTTTTCAATCTATTTTTGAGTAAGCCTCTTTTGAGCCTCTTCTAAAAACTGATTCAACCAATGGCTCTCTATATAGGCTATTTACACTTTTTAAAATAGAACTTCAGGAAATCCATGAATCCTTTGGAGGCTATCTTTGGGCCCCAATTAAAAATGGTCATTTCTGGACTTCATTCAGTCTAGAATACCCTAGGAACTCTATTCTGGAATAGCATTCTAGAGAGAATGAGGAGAAATTGAAAGAGTATCCATTATTCATTAAATAATTCCATGACAATAGCTACTATTTACTGAATACCTACCATGTACCAGACACACCTGCTTTATGCACACCCGAAACTCAATATTCTAATCCAGACTTTCCGTGTCCTCAAATATCTGCCCCAGATAAACTTTCCAGCCTTATGTTCTATAAACATAAGGGAAAAAATATGATACTTTTTCAGACTCCTAAAATATATTACTCCTATTTCTTGAAGATGCTTTTTTCTTTCTGACTCTGTGCTTCTGCTTGTTGTTTTTCTTTTATTTATTTATTTATATTTATTATTGAAAACATTACAGATGTCCCCATTTTTCCCCCTATTGACCCCCTCCACTCAACTCCCACCCCCTCCCCAGGCCTTCCCACATTATTGTCTGTTTATGGGTTATGGATATGTGCAAATAAGTCATTGATTACCCCCTTCCCTAAATATATCAGTCTGCCCCACGTTTCAACATCTCTGGATCCTTTTTGTTCATCAGTTTATTTTGTTCATTAGATTCCACATGTAAGTGAGATCATGTGATACTTATATTTCTCTGCCTGACTTATTTCACTTAGCAAAATACTCTCCAGGCCCCTCCATGCTTTATTAAAGGGTAAAATATCCTTCTTTTTTTGCAGCTCCATAGTATTTTATTGTGTAAATGTAACACAGTTTTTTAAACTATTCATCTACTGATTGGCACTTGGGCTGTTTCCAGATCTGTAAATAATGCTGCTATGAACATAAGGATGCATATATTCTTTCTGATTGGTGTTTCTGGCTTCTTAGGATATAATCTTAGAAGTGGGATCACTGGGTCAAATGGCAGTTCTATTTTTAATTTTTTGAGGAAACTCCACACTGTTTTCCATAGTGGCTGCACCAGTCTGCATTCCCACCAATAGTATAGTAGGATTCCTTTTTCTCCACATCCTTGCCAGCACCTGTTGTTCATTGATTTATTGATGACTAGTGACCCGGTGCATGAAATTCTTGCATATTAAAAGGGAATTAATTAGAGGAAATATTTTAATATTGTTATTTGCCCTTTCTCTATAATAGAAGTGTCAGAGATGAAAGAAAATTAGTAAAATGTATATGAAAATCTTCCTCCTGTCAGAGTCTGGGGCGCACCACGGGAACCTGAGTCAAGTCCCTTCCCACCCACGCGTGCCTTAAAATTGCGCAAGACCCAGACCCGGCCGGCCCCACCCCCATTGGGCTAGATCCAGACCCGGCCGGCTCCACCCCTGTCAGGCCCCGCCAGGTGAGGGGTATAGCCTCAGGTCGCCTGGCTCAGCATTGGGGTGGGGAGTGCAGCCTGAGGTCCCCTGGCCCAGGCTGGGGGGTGTGTCTTGAGGTCCCATGGCCCAGGCCAGAAGGCGTGGCCTGAGGTCCCCCACCAAGCCTCACCAGGCGGGGGGTGCCACCTCATGTCACCTGGCCCAAGGCAGGGTGTGTGGCCTGAGGTCCCCTGGCCCAGGCCAGGGCAGAAGACATGCCTTGAGGTCCCCATCAAGCCCCGCAGGTGGGCGGTGTGGCCTGAGGTCCCCCAGTCTGGTGCCGGGGTAAGGGGCACGGCCTCAGGTCCCCCATCAAACCCTGCCTTGTGGGAGCATGGCCTGAGGTCCCCCATCAAGCTCCACCAGGCAGGGGATGTGGCCTATGGTCCCCCATCAAACCCTGCTGGGCGGGGGGTGCAGCCTCAGGTCCACTGCCCTGGCCCAGTGCCACGCAGCCTCAGGTCCCTGCTGATTGCTCATTAAGACTCATTATGGGAACTCGGCCTCCACTGTGGGCGCAGCCATCTTGACCATTATGCAGTGAAGGTCAATTTGCATATTCCTTCTTTATTAGATAAGATAGCCATTCTGGCAGGTCTGAGGTGGCAAGTACCTCATTGTCCTTTTAATTTGCATCTTTCTGATGATTACTGATGTTGAGTTTTTTTCACTTGGCCATTTGTATGTCCTATCTGGAAAAGTGTCTATTCATGTAATCTGTCCATTTTTTAATTGGGTTGTTTGCCTTCCTTTTATTGAGTTGTATGAGTACTTTATATATTTTGGAAATTAACCCCTTATCAAATGTATCATTGGCAAATATATTCTCCCATTCAGTGGTTTCCCTTTTCATTTTTATGCTTTTTTTTTTTTTGCTTTTTATTTTGATATAGTCCTATTTGTTTATCTGCAAATCAATAAATGTGATGCATCACATAAACAAATTGAAAGACAAAAATCACATGATCATATCAATAGATGCAGAAAAAGCATTAGACAAAAATCTAACACCTATTTTTGATATGAACTCTCAGCAAACTGGGAATAGGGGGATCATACTTTAACATAATAAAGGCCATATATGACAAATCTACAGCCAAAATAATACACAATAGGCAAAAACTAAAACCATTTCTCCTAAGAACAGGAACAAGACAGCGTTGTCCTCTTTCACCACTTTTATCCAACGTAGTATAGGAAGTCCTAGCCACAGTGACCAGACAATAAGAAAAAATAAAAGGTATCCAAATTGGAAAGGAGGATGTAAAACTGTAATTGTCAGATGACATGATATTGTACATAGAAAACACTAAAGACTCCACCAAAGAAAGTACTAGATTTAATAAATGCATTCAGCAATGTAACAGGATACAAAATTAATACCCAGAAATCGATGGCCTTTTTATACACTAATAATGAATTCTCAGAAAGAGAAACTAAAAAAATAATTCCATTTACCATTGTAACAAAATAATTAACTTAGGATTAAACTTAACCAAGGAGATAAAAGACCTGTACTCAGAAAACTACAGGACATTGAAAAAAAGAGATTGAGGAAGATATACATAAGTGTAAGAATATACATGGATTTATGGAATCAACATCATTAAAATGTCCATACTACCAAAAGCAATCTATAGATGCAAGGTAATCCCTATTAAAATACCAACAGCATATTTCACAAATCTAGAACAAGTACTCCAAAAATTTATATAGAACCAAAAAAGACCCCGAATAGCTGCAGCAATCTTGAGAAAGAACAAAGATGGAAGGATCACAATACTGGATATCAAGCTAAACTACAAAGCTACTGTAATCAAAGCAGCTTGGTACTGGCATAAGAACAGGCATATAGACCAGTGGACAAGAACAGAGACCCCAGAAATCAACCCAAGCCATTATGCTCAATTAATATTTGACAAAGGAGGAGAGAGCTACTATGGAGTAAAGGCAGCCTCTTCAATAAATGGCATTGGGATTATTGGACAGATACATGCAAAAAATGTAAATAGACTACCAATTTACACTATCTACACTAATAAAAGAGAAACATGGTCATTGGCGTACGACCGCTACCCTTCCCATTGGCTAATCAGCGTATCCTTATGCAAATTAACTGTCAGCCAAGATGGCAGCCGGCAGCCATGCACTGAAGCAAGCAGGGAGCCTTGCTTCCTCCAGGAACTGCAGACTCCAACGTTCCCCGCCTCACTTGCCCGACTCTCAACTGCAACTCTAAGCAACTATTACTATGTTGCAAATAAGAAGCTAAACAAAACCGGCTGTCAGTCAACCCCGGATCGCAACATTGTATCCATGTTTTCAGCAGCGAGGCCTCAAAGCTAAAGCTGGCCCAGAATAAAAAAAAAAAGAAAACAATGAGCGGTTGGGAGCTTTTAGTCAACTGCCAGCAGGAAAACAGCCCTCAGCCCCTCAGCCAGCCTGGCCAGGCACCCCAGTGGGGACCCCCACCCTGATCCAGGACACCCTTCAGGGCAAACCAGCCGGCCCCCACCCATGCACCAGGCCTCTATTCTATATAGTAAAAGGGTAATATGCCTCCCGGCACTGGGATCAGCGGAGCAGCGAGGCTCCCGGCACCGGGATCAGCATGACAGGGGGCAGCGCCCAAACCCCCTGATCAGCCCTGCTCTGTGCCTGATACGGGGGGAACTCCCCAATCCCCCGATTGCCCTGTGGCTCTGTGTGTGACAGGGTGCAGCGCACCAACCCCCTGATCGGCCCTGCTCTGTGCCTGATACGGGGGGAACTCCCCAATCCCCCAATTGCCTTGCGGCTCTGTGTGTGACAGGGTGAAGCGCCCCAACCCCCCGCCCCCACGGGCCCTGCTCTGTGTGTGACAGGGTAGAACCATAACCTCACCATCGGCCCTGCCCTGAGTGTGACAGTGGCGGTGCCCCAACCCCCTGATCGGCCCTGCTCTGTGGGTGATAGAGGGTGGTGCCCCAACCCCCTTCCACGGGCCTTGCTCTGTGTGTGACAGGGTAGAGCCATAACCTCCCCATCGGCCCTGCCCTGAGTGTGACAGGGTGCAGCGCCCCAACTCCCTGATCCGGCCTGCTCTGTGTGTGACAGGGGGCGGTGCCCCAACTCCCCTATTGGCCCTACTCTGTGAGTGACAGGGGGGAGCTCCTCAACCCCCTGATGGGCCCTGCTCTGTGAGTGACAGGGGGCAGCGCCCCAACCCCCCTGATGGATCCTGCTCTGTTAGTGACAGGGAGCAGCGCCCCAACCCCCTGATCGGCCCTGCCCTGTGAGTGACAGGGAGCAGTGCCCCAACCCCCTGATCGGCCCTGCTCTGTGCATGACAGGGGGTGGCACCGCAACCTCCCCTTTGACCCTGCCTTGAGTGTAACAGGGGGAGGTGCCCCACCCCCCCAATCAGTCTACCCTGAGGGTGACTGAGGGTGGCATTGCAACCTCCCAATCCGCCCTGCTCTGTGCATGACGGGGCAGCTCCCCAACTCCCCAATCGGCCCTGCTCTGAGCCTGACCAGGGGCTGCATTTAGGGATTGGGCCTGCCCTCTGCCACTGGGGAGCAGGCCTAAGCCAGCAGGTCCTTATCTCCCGAGGGGTCACAGACTGTGAGAGGGCACAGGCTGAGCTGGGGGACACCCCCCCCCCCCCCCAAGTGCACAAATTTTTGTGCACCGGGCCTCTAGTATATAAGAATAAACTAAAAATGGATACAATACTTAAATGTAAGATGTGAAATTTTAAAAGTCCTAGAAGAAAACATAGACAGTAAAATATTAGACATCTCACAGAGCAGAATTTTCACTGATATATCGCCTAGAGCAGCGGTTCTCAACCTGTGGGTTGCGACCCCTTTGGGGGTCGAATGACCCTTTCACAGGGGTTGCCTAAGACCATCCTGCATATCAGATATTTACATTATGATTCATAACAGTAATAAAATTACAGTTATGAAGTAGAAACAAAAATAATTTTATGGTTGGGGGTCGCAACATGAGGAACTGTATTTAAAGGGCCAGAAGATTGAGAACCACTGACCTAAAGCAAGAAAAACAAAGGGAAAAAAATAAACAAATGCTTGTTGTTTTAACCTCATTTTGTCTTTTCAAATTTTACACAGTGCTTGAAATACAAATAATCTCAACAAATATCTGCTTGTTGAAGAAGTGAAAATTGAGCTCAAATGCCCCATCCTTCATAAACTGCCTCCTGAAACTATTTTCTCTCCTTTGTGAATTCCTGTATAACAGCACTCACCATTTTCAAAATGCTACTATTTTCTTCAGAAGTCAAGAGAAGAAAAACAATGAAATTTCTAGTAATCACTTGAGTAATCTAAATTTTTACTTATTATTTCATGTAGCTGTGGTATAAAGATAAAAATACTAGAATTATAGTCAGATCTCTTTCTTTTTTAAAGAATGCCTATTTTATTTTTTAAATTATATTTTTGAGTTCCAGTTTGCATTCAATATTGCTTTGTATTAGTTTCAAGTGTACAGCTAGTAATTAGACAGTCATGTACTTTACAAAGTCTTCCCCCCAATAATTCCAATACCCTCCTGGCACTATACATAGCTATTAAAATATTATTGTGTAGTTAGATATCTTAAATTTGAGTCCTAGTTTTGTTAACTTTGAGAGTTTTCTGAGCTTCAACTTCTTTTTATAATCAATAAAACATATCCAATAATATTTTTATCACAAGGCTATTGTGATAAAAGAGATGATTGAATAAAACATTTTACAAGTTGTAAAGTGCTACACAATTTCAAAGGAATGTTGGTATTCACAAAATCAAAATTTTACTAACATTCCTGAAAGCCTGCTGTAGGCCAGGTACTTCACATGTTTGATCTCATCTTATCCTCCCAATAGCTTCATATTACTGTTCCTATTTTACAAATATGTACTGTAAAATTAAGTGATTAACTCAAAATCACAAGGCTATGAAGTTAAAGCGCTCACATTAAAATCAATCTCCTTATTTTAAATCCTGCATTCTTTCTGCCACCCATAGTGACAGTCTTCACTTGGCAAACATTCACAGCATAGGATGTAAAGGTTTAGAGAGTAATCTCTGACGCTAGCAGTTCCTGGGATCAAAGCAAAGGTTTATCATATATGAGCTGAGTGACCTTGGCCATGTTCTTAATCCTTCTATGCCTTAGTTTACTAATTTGTGAAATGGGTATCATAGTTGTTCTTTCCCCATAAGGTGACTGCAAATATTTGATGAGTTCATACATGGGTCTTAGCTCTGATTCCCTAGAAGCAGATCTTGAGGCAGAGTTTATTATACTAGTGATTTATTAAAAGAGAGATCTTAAGGAAAGCTGTGGGAGGGTGTAGGGAGGTGGAGAAGTGAAGCAAAGATGGGCTCTCAGCCAAAGTCTAGTGCAGCCTGATCCCACTGGGAGCTGTGAACCACGAATTGCAGCACCTAGTTGGTCCTACTTTAGGTGAGAGGTGGCCTTTTTTATATCCCTGTGTCAGTTAGTTGTTGACTGCAGTTTGCTCCAGGGAAGTGGTGGTACATAAACTCCCAGGCTTGTTGGCTTTATTTCTATAAAGGGCAGTTTTTTTGAGAATTGGCCAGCTTTTAGCAGTTTGCAGCAAAAGCATATGGCAAGTAGGTGTTGGCTGCACAAAGCCACTACCACAGTTCTGGGCAGCCCACCAACAGAATTCACTGGAACATGCAAAGTGCTTACAACTGTATCTGGCTCATTGTAAACTGCCAATAAAAGTTAGCTTTCATTACATTATTTTGCTTGTAAGTCTTCTCACATTGTTTCGTATGTTTAGGATTGTCTTTCTAACCAGAATGTAAGTTCCTTAGTGTCAGGAACCAGTTCTCATTTTACCTACTGTGCCATTCACTTGCAGCTACAGATCGATGCCTTGTGATGGCCTTGGAGCAGCTCTGATTTGTCTGGCGCTAAGGGTAGAACTTCTTCCTATTTTCCCCCTACCCAAATGCCTGCTTTTTATTATAAAATGTAATAATAAATTAGACTTGCTTCTATTTGGGGGGATCCTCCCTTACAGAGTTATGTGTGAAAAAATATAATTGTATTTTTATCTGTACCAGACACATTTTCTGCTAACTTTGCGCTCAATACAATTCCCCAAAATTTGTTATTTTATTTGTGAACTGAGTTTGTCGATATTTAAAGTGAAAGTTATTAGACAAGGCAGACATACTCTTTTTTGCCAATGTAGACTTGTCCTGGAATAATTACTTTTTAATATCTAAAGCAATTCAATTGATCAGAATATTGATCCTGTTCTCATATTTGATCATTGTGCCATTGATTTAACATTATCACTGACTTACCAACCAGAGTAGAATGCGAGGTGTCTTGTGCATCCTTCTTTATTAGAAGATAAATGCATGAGACAGCCTTTAAAAGCTTTTTAAAGTGCAAGATGCTAGAACTGCATTTTCAATCTGCATTCTCTCCTGCTGTTTTATGGAATTTATTGAAAATGTGCCTCTTAGAGGTCAGATGATTTCTTTCTTCAAGTGGAAAAAAAAGATATAAGTAATATATTAAAAGGCCTCAAGATATTAAGAAATTAGAACAGCCTCATTCTATATTCAGACACCCCTCCTCTTGAATACTATGACTCATCAAAAATAAGAATCACAATTCATCCGTTTTTAGCTAATTTCAGACTTTTGCATTTTTAGGTTTTATTGTAATAAGAACATAAGCCACATTTTTTCCCCCTCTGTCAATCCCCTCCCATCATGTCATTTAAAAAGCCATAGACTGAATTAAAAAGGCTTGAGGCACTCTTACCATCTTATTTCTTTTGTTGAAATCTATTAATTGATTAAAACTCTGTTTCTGAACATATGAACATACTGTATTAGTCTTCATTAGTAAAACATTTTCTGTATGGCTATATTTAAAATATATCATCTGTATGGTGCTTTCCAATAAGTGTAACATACAAACAATTGGTTAGAAAGAACATGGGACATTATGAAAATGACAGTGATTTATAAAATAAAAATGTAACTAGTCTAATTATTTATTACTCTAGTTTTCTAATCTACAGAGAGACTATAATAGATCTTTTATGAATAAAATAATATATACTTATAATTAATTTTTTCAAGGCCCAGTGCTGCTTCTTATTTGCACTTCTAATCTGCAGAGAAGTTGTTAATCATTTCTGGTCACAGTTTGATGAAAATATTTCCACCTTTTTTTGATTGCCTATCTTTCAGTTTGAAGTACTTTAGTAAATCTTCCCTAAACATGAACAGTTTGCTTTCATCTATGCAGGGAGAGTCCCCTTTCATTTACTCTAATTAATTGTTAATAGATTGTTCTCTCTTAGTTATTAAAAAGTAATGGTAATGATTTGAGAACCACTTGGGAAAGGAACTTATTTTTAAGTATTAAAGATGAGCCGAGCATGAAATGTCTGTAGACCTATACAAGTAGCAGAGCTCCTCAGCGGGTAGGGGGACTCACTGGGAGTTTTTAAGCTGAGGAGCTTTATAAAGCAATGCTTGAGGGAGTTCTGTCTGGTTGATGGGGGGAAATTGTAGACATAGAGATGAGTTTCATGGAGAATACACTAATACAAATGTAATGGGATATTAAAGATGGATTTTTTTGCACTTTTAGCATAAGGGTTAATATTGAGAACAATAGGTACCAAGTGCCTACAAGATTTGTTTGTAGGACTTGTCAAGGCACTATGCCCATACTGCCTTATGAGGTCCGTTGCTTCTCTCAGGCATAAATGAAGCAGGGCTAGGGACTGGTCAGGAGGGCAATGGAGTTAATGCATAGGATTCTGGAGGAATTGCTGGAACTCTGGAGCATTTCTTCTTGCTTCTGAGGTTCTTCCATTCAACTTAAACTATATGTGAAGAGCTTCAAGGGAATACTTTGAAAGGCTTCATAGTTATTATCTAGGTCCTAATGTCAGGGATATAGGGGAATGTTCTTATACATATTTGGGAAATCTTAAGATGACAGATTGTGGCTAGCAACTTAATATGGCAGAGTTTTGGGCTTCCAGTCAAAATGGCATGTAGATAAACATGGTACTAGCATTCTCCCACAACCTCATCAAAATCACAACTAAAATACAGATCAACCATTTGAACAGAAGTCCTATAAATAAGGATGCAAAGAAGGAATCATATAGAGACTGGTAGAGGGGCAGAGATTCAATATGGAAGGGACTAGTCTCACACTGACATGTGGTGGATAAAAATTGGAAGGGTATCTTGGCTGTGGAAGTCCCCCCTGAGGAACAAGGGATCACAGCCCCACACCAAGCCCCATAGTCCAGGGTTCCAGTTCCAGGGAGAAAAATCCCTCTAATCTCTGTCTGAGAAAAACAGCAGGAATTGTAATGAGATGGAGGGCTGTAGGAGTCTCAGGCAGTTTCTCTTACAATGCTGAGTAAGGCATGGACTTACTCAGATTCATTAACTCTGAGCTTCAGCACTGGGGCAACAGCTGGAAAGGCACCAGGGACATACGGGGAGGAAGTAAACTGTCTGGCATCAGGGGAAGCTGGAGGGGCAGCTTTCTCCCAGATAGAAGTACTGCCAGAGACCGTTGTTCCTTCTCCAAGACATCCCCCCACAGAGTTGGCAAGAGGACACATATCCAAGTCTCCATCAGCCTCGTTTTGACTGTTCACCCTGCCCTGCTGATTCCCTGAGACCCAGCCCCCAATGTTTGGGCTCACCCAAGCTGTTTCCAGTGGTTTTTCCATATGAATCTCCTGTCTTGGCTCATGCTTCCGATTTTTCTAAAATCTTTCAAACAAGCAGCATCTGGTGTTGGCATGCCCTCAATAAGTGGCCCAAGGCCTAGTGCTAGTAGAAGCTGGCTTTGGTTCATAATTAGCTTCTACTGGGCACCTCTGAGCCCAGCACAAGTAGAAGGCATCTTCAGATCACTTTGCAGCTCATTCGGGGTGGCCCTGGGCAGAGCCAGCACACTTGGTGGACAGTTTCAGACCATGTCAAAGCACCACCCAACCATCTCCACAAGCAACACATGCAAGTGGCAAACTCAGTGGGCACCAGAGCCTACTTAAGTAAGCCCTTCTTTGTAAGTAAGCCCACTGCACAGCTGATCCTCCATAGTAGTTGCAGACAGTACTTGCAGCTGATTGGCCTGTGGGCATGTCCCTCCCATTGACAAGCCAACAGCAATCAAGGCTCAATGGGAGGGTAAACACAGCCCACATGAGGAGGACAGCACAACTGGAGAGCCCAGCTCAGGTGAATGGGGACATTACAGGTCACCTACTATATTAAGCCATTCTGCCAAACCTGGGAGACATAGCAACTCTACCTACTACATAGAAATAAACACAGGGAAGCTGCCAAATTAAGGAAACAAAGAAACATGTCCCAAATGAAAGAACAGAACAAAACTCCATAAAAAGAACTAAACTAAATGAAAACAAGGAATCTACTAGATGCAGAGTTCAAAACACTGTTATAAGGGGAAGAGTAGATGAACTTAGAGACAACTTCAATAGCATACATAGACATGGAAACCATAAAAAAGAACCAGTCAGAAATGAAGGATACACTAACTGAAATGAATAATAATTTACAGAGAATCAATAGTAAAGTAGAAGAAACCAAAATATAAACAGCTATTTGGGATAAAACACCTAATCAGAATAGCGAAAATAAAAAATAAAATAAAGATGAGAGTAAAAAGCCTCTGGGACAACTTCAAGCATATCAAAATTTAATCATGGGGTGCCAGAAGGAGAAGAGAGAGTGAGCCTGCAACTTGGGATGTGCCCTGACCAGGAATCAAACCATGACCTTCTGGTTCATAGGTCCACACTCAACCACTGAGCCATGATGGCTTGGTGCTTTTCATCACTTAGAATATTTCTTGCCAATCCCTTCTGGCTTGCAAAATGCCTGTTTAAATTTTCTTGGAATAATAAAAACAGAAATCTTCCCTTAACTTGGTGAAGAAAATAGACATATAAGTCCAGTAAGCACAGAAAGTTCCAAACAAGAAGAACCCAAAGAGGTCCACAATGAGACACATCATAATTAATATGCAAAAGGTTAAAGACAGAAAATCTTAAATGCAGCAAGAGAAAAGCAGTAGTTACCAACAAAGGGAGCTCCCATAAGACCTTCAGTTAAGTTCTCAACAGAAACTTTGCAAGCCAGAAGGGATTGGCAAGAAATATTCTAAGTGATGAAAAGCACCAAGCCATCATGGCTCAGTGGTTGAGTGTGGACCTATGAACCAGAAGGTCATAGTTTGATTCCTGGTCAGGGCACATCCCAGGTGACAGGCTCGATCCTCAGTGGGGGGTGTGCAAGAGGCAGAGGATCAACCATTCTCTTTCATCATTGATGTTTCTATCTTTCTCTTCCTCTCTGAAATCAATAAAATAGGTATTAAAAAAAGAAAAAAGAAAAGCAAGGACCTACAGCCAAGATTACTCTACCCTCACAGACAAAAAAAAAAGCCGAAGGAGTTTATCACCACCAAACCAGTATTACATGGAATGTTAAAGGGTCTTTCCTAAGAAAAAAAATAAAAATAAAAAAGATAAAAACTAAGAACAATTAAATGGCAATAATTACGTATCTATTAAAAATTGAATCTAAAAAATAAACTAACAAGCAGAATAGAAACAAACTCCTAGATAAAGAGAACATTTTGATGGTTTCCAGATGGGAGGTGGTTTGGGGGAATGTGTGAAAAAGGTGAAGGAATTAAGAAGTACAAATTGGTAGTTACAGAATAGTCATGGAGATGTAAAGTACAGTGCAGAATAGGGAATATAGTCAATAATATTGTAATAACTATATATGGTGTCAGATGGGTACAAGATTTATTGGAAAGATTACTTATTAATTATATGATGTCTAATCATTTATGTGTACACCTGAAACTAATGTAATACTGTATGTTGATTTAATTGCAAAATAAAAAATGGCAGAGATTTTAAAGAGGGAGAGGGAGAGAGACGAGGGAAATGAAAATAGAGATAACGAGAGAGAGAGAGAGAGAGAGAGAGAGAGAAGTAAATTCAGGGGTACTTTTAGAATTCCCGAGGCCCCACTGGGAAGAAGGAAGTGACCCAGTAGAGGAGTGAGGCCACCTGAGGCCCAGGGACTGGAGGAGAGAGTTATGGATGACTTCCTAGGGAAGCTATTTATGTCAAAATCATTGCAGAAGAGCTGAATACATCAGCAACAGAGTGTCAGTTTTGAATCCTTCTCCTACAAACATTAGACCACCACAGTATAGGCCCTAATTCTTTCTTCCCTGGGGGCTAACCTTGGAGGGGTCTGCAATAGCAACATATGAGTTGAGGGAGGAGCTGGCCAACTAAAAAACCAATGAAGTCCCCCATACAATATCCCTCACTCCACATGTTTACAGATTTATTGTACTGTCAAGATGATGGAGGGAAAAGACCTTGGAATTATTATTATTATTATTAAATATGGAGTGATTATTACCAAATTAAGTGTTCTTATGAATCAGAGGAACTGAGAAGCTCTTTAACCTGACAGATTTCATTGACAGACTAGGATGGAATTGATCTACAGAATAAGTGTAAAGAGACAGTGGGATAAAGGAAACAAGGGACTTTGTGACCTTATTCTGTTGGATTTAGTTCATTTAGTACAATGGCTATGCAGATATGAGTGACTAAAATTCAAGCCAAAGTTAAGATAGTAAGAATAAAAAGTAAAAATAAACAACACAAGAATTATGAGTAATAATAGATGACATGCAGTCAATGCTTGATATATTCCAGGAAACGATCTCATTTTATTTTGACAACAACCCTGTGATGTAGGAAACGCTATTCTCATTTTAAAAAGGAGGAAACTGGGACAAAAATAGCCAGCCTACAGCTGCACAGTTATATTAATTATTACCTGGTAGACCACTAGTTCTTAAAAAATGAATTAATGTTTTCCCAACTGGGTGGCTCAGTTGGTTAGATCATCATTCCATACACCAAAAAGTTGTGGGCTTGATTCCTGATCAGGACACACAACTAGGTTTTGGGTTTGATCCAGGGTCAGTGTGTGGAAGGGAGGCAACCGATTGATGTTTCTCTCTCACATAGCAATCTCTCTCTCTCTCTCTGTCTCTGTCTCTCTCAAGTCAATGAACATATTCTTGGTTGAGTATTAAAAAGAAAAGAATCATTGGTGAAAGAGAAGTCAAGAGTGAAGTGTTGCGGGGAGGGGTAAGAGATCAACCGAAGGACTTGTATGCATGCATATAAGCATAACCAATGGACACAAGACACTGGGGGGGTGGGGTGAGGGCATGTGCCAGGGGTGGGGGTAGGAGTGGCCGGGGGAAGGTCAGTGGGGAAAAAAAAAAGGAGACATATATACTATTTGTAATACTTTAAACAATAAAATAAAATAAAATAAAATAAAATAAAATAAAATAAAATAAAATAAAATAAAATAAAAAAGAGTGAGGCAGAGAGACAAGTTCACAGTGAGGCAGAGAGACAAATTCACAGTGAGGTAGAGGTTTAGGGCTAGTCTGGATAAATAAACATTGACGCTATCACCATAAATTAGAAAATATGGAGGGGAATAAATGCAGGAGTGAGAATAAAAAGTTTGGTTTTAAACATCATTTATTCAAAGGCATTTTGGGGCCCTAACCAGTTTGGCTCAGTGGATAGAGCATTGGCCTGTGGACTCAAGGGTCCCAGGTTCGATTCCAGGAAAGGGCATATACCTTGGTTGCAGGCACATACCCAGTAGGGAGTGTGCAGGAGGCAGCTGATCGATGTTTCTCTCTCATCGATGTTTCTAACTTTCTATCCCTCTTCCTTCCTCTCTGTAAAATATCAATAAAATATATTTTTAAAAAGGCATTGAGGGGCAGGTATCTAGCAGGGAGGAAGAAAGGTGGAACTAATGAAAACACACAAGTGCAAGACATCCAGTTATAAAGTAAGTCATGGGGAAGTAATGTACAGCATAGGGAAAATAGTGTATGTAGTAGTAACTTTGTATGGTGATAGATGGCTGTTAGACAAATTGTGGTATCCTATTATAAGGTGTATAAATACTAATTCACTGTGTAAAATACCTGAAATTAATATAATGTTATATGTCAACTGTACTATAAATAAAACAATTATAAACATTAAAGGAGAGAATCCTTATGAAAATGGTATTGTCATTTCTTCTAGAGGGTTCACACTTGCATTTGACTACATTTCCCATCACCTACCCCTTAAATGATTCCAAAGCCATGCACAGCCATATTTACATATGTTCAGCTGTTATGTGTGCTTTCCTATGAGACCCTGAGTTCCCTGAGGTCAGGCCCATTCATTTACCTTTTATTACCAGATCCTAGCAGAGTGCCTGCCATCAGTTAATATGTGTTGAATAAATGACGGAATAGGTGAATAAGTCAATGTAAAATAGGGAGTGGAGTGATCTCATTAAGAGATATAATTAAGAGAAAAGAGAGGCTTGAAGACAGAATTTTAGGAGCTGCCACAAGAGATAAAGTAATAAAGATACAAACATAGATAGCAAAGATCAAGTGGGGAAAACAGGAAGAATTCCAGAAAAGGAATACCGGAAGAGCTTCCAGAAGATTATGACACCATGTGCATCAAAGAAGTCAAGGAGAATGTGGGGCCAAAAGACCACAGGACTTCATAAGGAGCTGGTCATTTTTGATTTTCAGGAGTGAAGCTACTGTGGAATAGTGGGGACAGGAGCCAAGGAGCTCTTAGAAAGAGGAACATAAAAAGAATGATAGCAGAATTTTTAAAAATACAATCAGTGAAAGATATAGAGAATAACAGAAAGGTAGATTGCAGTAGTAGATCAGTCAAATAAAGGATTATTTACTAAACTAGAGGTCCGGTGCATGAATTTATGCACTGGGGGGCGGGGTGTCCCTCAGCCCAGCCTGCACCCTCTCCAATCTGGGACCCCTCGTGGGATGTCCGACTGCCGGTTTTGGCCCGATCCCAAAAACTGGCAGTCGGACATCCCTCTCACAATCCAGGACTGCTGGTTCCCAACTGCTCGCCTGCCTGCCTGCCTGATTGCCCCCTAACCACTCCCCTACCAGCCTGATCGATGCCTAACTGCTCCCCTGCTGCCCGATTGCCCACAACTGCCCTGCCCTGCCAGCCCAGTCGCCCCCAACTGCCTTCCCCTGCTGGCCTGGTCACCCCTAACTGCCCTCTCCTGCTGGCCTGGTTCCCCAAAACTGCCCTCCCTTGCTGGTCTGATTGCCCACAACTGCCTTCCCCTGCCAGACATCTTGTGGTGGGCATCTTTGAGCACATGGGGGCAGTCATCTTGTGGGAGGGCTTGGCGGACAATTTGCATATTACCTCTTTATTACATAGGATTATATGTTGGTTAATTGACGAGGGAAAAATGAACATGTCTAAATACATGGGAAGAGCCATTGTAAAAGGAGATAATGAAGTTACTTCTGGGAAAAGAATGTTAAGCAAAGTCATGTCAGTAAGGAACTATTTTTTTCTAGCTTGGTTTACTTTCGTCTCTAATATAACACCCTTTAGAGAGGTAAATGTTGTAAATGTGGGCAAAACCAAGGCTTGTGAGAGCAGTATTCTGTTAAGCCTGATAGTAGTTGGTATTTGTCATAATTCATCACTTAGCAGCTTTTAATTACTTTCTCTATATTTTGTTAATTTTCTGCATTATTAGACAGTCCTCATCTTCCCAAACTCCAGGGCAGCTGGGATGATGTTTTATGATCTAGATTCAACAAGTCAGACACACTGGAACATCCGGGAGTGCTCTGCATTGCTACTGTCCTTACACAAGCAACGGTGAAGAGGTGTCAGATGTAGGAGAAGCGATTGTTGTAGGAATCATGCTCTTTATTTGATGGCTGTGGAGCATACCTGCCAGCAATGTGACCTATTAGTTCTAGCCAATTCTCTTTTTTTTTTTTCGCTTAAAGTATTACAAAGGGTATTACATAAGTGTCCTTTTTCCCCCCCCGCCCTTGACAAACCCCTACCCTCCCTTACCCCCCAGTGTCTTATGTCCATTAGTTATGCTTATATGCATGCATACAAGTCCTTCGGTTGATCTCTTGCTCCCCTCCCTCCTGCCCCCCAACTCTCTCTGGCCTTCCCACTGCAGTTTGACAATCAGTTTGAGGCAGCTCTGCCTCTGTATCTATTATTGTTCAAAAGTTTGTAATGGTCTTTATTATCCATGAATGAGTGAGATCATGTGGTATTTTTCCTTCATTGACTGGCTTGTTTCACTTAGCATAATGCTCTCCAGTTCCATCCATGATGTTGCAAATGGTAGGAGTTCCTTCTTTTTAACAGCAGCATAGTATTCCATCGTGTAGATGTACCACAGTTTTCTAATCCATTCATCTACTGATGGGCACTTAGGCTGTTTCCAGATCTTAGCTATGGTGAATTGTGCTGCTATGAACATCTGGGTGCATATATCCTTTCTGATTGGTGTTTCTGGTTTCTTGGGATATATTCCTAGAAGTGGGATCACAGGGTCAAATGGGAGTTCCATTTCCAATTTTTTGAGGAACCTCCATACTGCCTTCCATAGTGGCTGCACCAGTCTGCATTCCCACCAGCAGTGCACAAGTGTTCCTTTTTCTCCACATCCTCTCCAGCACTTGTCGTTTGTTGATTTGTTGATGATGGCCATTCTGACAGGTGTGAGATGGTACCTCATTGTTGTTTTGATTTGCATCTCTCGGATGATTAGTGACTTTGAGCATGTTTTCATATGTCTCTTGGCTTTCTGAATGTCCTCTTTTGAAAGGTGTCTATTTAGATCCTTTGCCCATTTTTTGATTGGATTGTTTATCTTCTTTTTGTTAAGTTGTATGAGTTCCCTATAAATTTTGGAGATTAAGCCCTTATCAGATATGACGTTGGCAAATATGTTTTCCCAAGAGGTGGGTTTTCTTGTTGTTTTGTTGATGGTTTCTTTTGCTGTGCAGAAGCTTTTTATTTTGATGTAGTCCCATTTGTTCAGTTTCTCTTTAGTTTCAACTGCCCTAGGAGCTGTATCAGTGAAGAAATTGTTTTGGCATATGTCTGAGATTTTGTTGCCTTTGTATTCTTCTAGAATTTTTATGGTTTCCTGTCGTACATTTAAGTCCTTTATCCATTTTGAGTTTATTCTTGTGTATGGTGTAAGTTGGTGCTCTAGTTTCATTTTCTTGCATATGTCTGTCCAATTTTCCCAACACCATTTATTGAAGAGACTATCTTGGCTCCATTGTATGTTCATGCCTACTTTGTCAAAAATTAATTGAGCATATTGGTTCGGGCTAATTTCTGGACTCTCTATTCTATTCCACTGATCTATATGTCTGTTCTTGTGCGAGTACCAGGCAGTTTTGAGAACAGTGGCTTTGTAATACAGCTTGATATCTGGCATTGAGATCCCACCTACTTTGTTCTTTCTCAGGATCGTTGCAGCTATTCGGGGTCTTTTTTTATTCCAGATGAATTTTTGGAGAGTTCGTTCTAGATCTTTGAAGAAGGCCATTGGTATTTTAATGGGAAGTGCGTTGAATGTATAGATTGCTTTGGGTAGTATGGACATTTTAATGATGTTGATTCTACCAATCCAAGAACATGGTATGTTCTTCCATCTGTTTATGTCGTCCTCTATCTCTTTTTTCAACGTCCTGTAGTTTTCTGAGTAGAGGTCTTTAACCTCTTTAGTTAAGTTTATTCCTAGGTATCTTAATTTTTTTGGTGCGATGGTAAATGGGATTGTTTTTCTGATCTCCCTTTCTGAAAGTTCACTATTGGTGTATAGAAATGCCTCAGATTTCTTGGGGTTAATTTTGTATCCTGCTACATTGCCAAATTCATGTATTAAGTCTAGTAGCTTTTGGATGGAGTCTCTAGGGTTTTGTATGTATAATATCATGTCATCTGCAAATAAGGACAGTTTTACTTCCTCTTTTCCAATTTGGATGCCTTTTATTTCTTCTTCTTGCCTAATTGCAATGGCTAATACTTCCAGTACTATGTTGAACAGGAGTGGTGAGAGTGGGCATCCCTGTCTTGTTCCTGTTCTTAGGGGAAATGGTGTTAGTTTTTGTCCATTGAGTATGATGTTGGCTGTGGGCCTGTCATATATGGCTTTTATTATGTTGAGGTATGATCCTTCTATTCCCACCTTTCTGAGAGTTTTTATCAAAAATGGGTGTTGGATTTTGTCAAATGCTTTTTCTGCATCAATTGATATGACCATGTGGTTTTTTTCTTTCAATTTGTTTATGTGATGTATCACATTTATTGATTTACGGATGTTGTACCATCCTTGCATCTCTGGGATAAATCCTACTTGGTCATGGTGTATGATCCTTCTGATGTACTGCTGGATCCGATTTGCTAAGATTTTGTTGAGGATTTTGGCATCTATGTTCATGAGGGATATTGGCCTTTAATTCTCTTTCATTGTGATGTCTTTACCTGGTTTTGGTATTAGGGTGATGCTGGCTTCATAGAATGAGCTTGGAAGCGTTCCTTCCTCTTGAATTTTTTGTAGTAGTCTGAGGAGGGTAGGTTTTAGTTCTTCCTTGAATGTTTGGTAGAACTCCCCTGTGAAGCCGTCTGGCCCTGGGCTTTTGTTTGCTGGAAGCTTTCTGATGACTGCTTCAATTTCTTCCATAGTTATTGGCCTATTGAGGTTTTTAGATTCTTCCTGATTGAGTTTTGGAATGTTGTATTTTTCTAGGAATTTGTCCATTTCCTCCAGGTTGTCTAGTTTGTTGGAGTAGAGTTGCCCGTAGTATTGTTTAACAATCATTTGTATTTCTGTGGGGTCTGTTGTTATTTCGCCTCTATCATTTCTGATTTGGTTTATTTGGGACCTCTCTCTTTGCTTCTTGGTGAGCTTGGCTAGGGGTTTGTCAATCTTGTTTATCCTTTCAAAGAACCAGCTCTTGGTTTCATTGATTTTCTGTATTGTTTTTTTGGTCTCTATTTCATTGATTTCTGCTCTAATCTTTATTATCTCCTTCCTTCTGCTCACTCTGGGGTTTTCTTGTTGCTCTCTTTCTAATTCTTTGAGTTGTAGAGTTAGATGATTGACTACCATTTTTTCTTGTTTTTTGAGATAGGCCTGTAGAGCTATAAACTTTCCTCTCAGGACTGCTTTCATTGTGTCCCAGAGGTTTTGGATTGTTGTGTTTTCATTGTCATTAGTGTCCAGGATGTTTTTAATTTCTTCTTTGATGTCATCGGTAACCCAATCAATATTTAATAACATGCTATTCAGCTTCCAAGTGTTTGAGTATTTTGGGTTGTTTTTATTGTAGTTTATTTCTAACATTATGCCATCGTGGTCTGAGAAGAAGCTTTTTATGATTTCAATCTTCTTGAATTTGTGGAGACTTTGCTTGTGACCCAATATGTGGTCTATTTTTGAATATGTCCCATGAGCACCTGAGAGGAATGTATATTCCACAGCTGTGGGGTGAAGTGTTCTGAAGATGTCAATTAAGTCCATCTGATCTAGTGAGTCATTTAGGATTGCTGTTTCTTTGCTGAGTTTTTGTCTAGCGGATTTATCCAGTGATGTCAGTGGTGTATTAAAGTCCCCTACTATGATTGTATTGTTGTCGATCTCTCCCCTGATATCTTCCAGAAGTTTTCTTATGTATGTGGGTGCTCCTGCATTGGGTGCATATATGTTTACCAGGGTTATATCTTCTTGTTGTATTGATCCCTTTAGTATTATGAAGTGGCCTTCCTTATCTCTGGTTATGGCCTTCACTTTGAGATGTATTTTGTCAGATATAAGTATTGCTACCCCAGCTTTCTTTTCCTTTCCATTTGCGTGAAAGATATTTTTCCATCCCTTCACTTTCAGTCTGTGTGAGTCCCTTCTAATGAGGTGGGTCTCTTGTAGACAGCAGATGTATGGGTCATGTTTTTTTATCCATTCAGCCACTCGATGTCTTTTGGTTGGAGCATTTAGTCCATTTACATTTAAAGTTATTATTGAAAGGTACTTGTTTGTAGCCATTTCTTTTTTTGTGTGTGTGTGTGGCTGTTTTCTTTCTGAGCTTGATATTTCTTCTTTTTACACCAGTCCCTTTAGCATTTCTTGCATGGCTGGCTTGGTGGTGATAAACTCCCTTAGCCCTTTTTTGTCTGTGAAGCTTCTTATTTCCCCTTCAATTTTGAATGATAGCCTTGCTGGATAGAGTATTCTTGGATTCAGTCCTTTGCTTTGCATCACTTTGTAGATTTCTGTCCATTCTTTTCTGGCCTGATGTGTTTCTGTTGAGAAATCATTTGGTAATCTAATGGGAGATCCCTTGTATGTTACTTTCCGTCTCTCTCTTGCAGCCTGTAAGATTCTCTCTTTATACTGAACATTTGCCATGGTAATTATGATGTGTCTTGGTGTGGGTCTTTTCGGGTTCACCTTGTTTGGGACTCTCTGGGCTTGTGTGACTTTTTTCTTCCCCACCTCAGGGAAGTTTTCTGATATTATTTCTTCGAATAGGTTTTCTAATCCATGTTCATCTTTCTGTTGTTCTGGCACCCCTATTATTCGTATGTTGTTTCGTTTCATGTTGTCCCAAAGCTCCCTTAGGCTCTCCTCCTGTCTTTTAATTTTTTTCTCCATTTGCCGTACAGTTTGAGTGTGTTTTGCTTCCTTGTCTTCTAATTCACTAATTCGGTCCTCCGCTTCTCCCAGTCTACTGTTGATACTTTCAATGGAGTTTTTTATTGAAGCTATGTCACTCTTCATTTCTTCTTGGGACTTACTTAAGTTGTTGATTTTTTCATCAGTTTCTTCTAGCTTCTTGCATAAGTAGTTGAGTTTTTCATCTGTTTCTTCTTGCTTCTTGAACATCTGGTGCATGTACTCTAGGAACCTTATTCTGAATTCTTTTTCCGTCATGTTGCATATCTCTGTCTCACTTAGCTGCTTTTCTGGCGAGTCCTCCTTTTCTTTCCTTTGGGGGTTTCTTTGCCTACCCATGTTTGATCTCGCTGACATATGTAGATGTTGAGATGTTCAGTGGCTGCTCCCTGGGTGGCAGGGGCTCCTTGGGTTGTGGTTGCTGCTCAGACGGTTGCGGTAGCAGCTGCTTTCCAGTTGGCAGCAGCTCCTCTGGTGGGTGTTGTTCACAGCTGTGTTGGCTCTTCTGGCTGGTGGGGGGAGGCTTCACGTACAGCTGCTGTTCCACAGACAGAGGGTGTGGTGATCAGGAGGCTGTGGTGATCAGGAGGCTGCGGTGATCAGGGGGCTGCTGTTGCTTGGATCTGCTGCGTTGATTTAAAGGCACAAAATACAACAGAGCAAGGCACAACCTACCAGGCACTGAATACAAGTATATTCACAATATTAATAACCCCAAATAAAGGTGACCACCCGAATTAAGAGAATTAGGGGATAAGAGAGAAAGAAGAGAAGAAGATAAAAGAGAGAACAGAAAAGAAAAATAAGAAAAAAAACAAGCAAAAAAGGAGTGCAAAAATAGAATTGGGAAAAAAGAGGGGGGAAAAAAAGAGAGCGAAAAAAGAGAATGAAGTAGAAGCGGGGAAGAGACTATTGGTATGAGGAGCAAACTCCAATAGAACTGCCACTAATCTCAACAAATTCCAGCAACAGATCCCTGTAGATGAATGCAAACTACAAACCACCAATAATATCCAGAGGGGTAAGGGAAAACAGAAGCACAAAAATAACCGGGGTGGGGTGGGGGAGGGAAGGGAAAAACCAGCAGAAAAAAAAAAAAAAGAAAGAGAAAAAGAAAAAGAAAAACAACCTCACAAGCAGTCCTAAAAAAGAAGAAAAAACACAAAACAAAACAAACAAACAAATTAAAAAAAAAAAAAAAGGCCCAATATATTCAACAATCAAGAAAACAATAGAAAGATAAGAGAGAAAAAAATGTTTGGAAAGTGAAGAAGGATAAAGAATAGGTGTATAAGGATTTAGAGCAGTAGATTGGAAATAGGATATATAAGTAGGGTGGAATTAGACAGGGGGTAAAAAGAGGGAATTGGGAAAGTCTGGAGCAGGAATAGGGTAAGAGAAACAGGACACCAAAAGGGGAAAAGTAAGGAAGAGGGTTTTAGCAAAGAGGTGAAATTGAGATAGGGAAAATTAATGCTAAAGGAACGATGAAAATAGAATGGAGAACACTAATCCCAAAAGAAAATAAAGAGAAAATAAAATGGCACTTTAAAAAATGGTAAAATGGTAGCAGTAATAATACTGGTTAAAAATAAAAATGTGGTAATTGAAAGGGTAAAATCAGGTGATGGAAAAAGAAGAAAAAGAGAAAAAAAAATTGGTTTCTTAGTAAAAAGGTGAAAAAATTAAAAAGAAAAAGAAAAAATTTGCAGTAGTGATGGTCTTTCGGTTCTTCTACTCTTCAGCCTGGTTCGCCTTAGTCCTGCCAGGTATTTAGGAGAGTGTTGAATTTGCCTGCATTACACTGTTCCTCCGTGTTGTAAATCACAGTCCTGATTTTAAAGCAGGCCGTATTTGTGATCCAGTCTGCCTTAATTTGTATTCCCCTAAGAGTCAGTTTGTGGCTCAGCCTCTGGGTGGCAGTGTTTTTGGGTTGGCCTCTGAGGCTATACAGCTTCTCTATCCTTTTTTAATCCTTACCCTGCTCTGTGTTGTTGGTGGGACTGAAAATCCCTCTATAGGCCAGACCCTGGTAACTCCCAGGGACTAATCAGCTTGTTTTAATCCTTTATCTCATACAGGGTGGAATCTGGGTGTGGCTGTGCTCCTTGCCTGGGGGTCTGGGGGGAGGAATTCCACCCTCTGGAGGAATGAGTTCTAGCCAATTCTTAGCCTCTAGAGGGCCTCTGTTACCAAATTCTCCATGGCCCTCCATTCCTTTTCTAAATGAATTAGAGTGCCAACCAATGAATGAGAATGCCAACAAAATTTTTCCCATCTTAAAGTCCAGAATTTTCAAATATATAATGAGGCAATGTTGACCCAGACCAGGGATTAATTATTAATAGTCAACCATGCTTTTCCTCGTTTTCACTCTAGCTATTGGTGGTAGAATTGGGCATTGAGGAATTTTAAAAATTATGGGGGTTTTAGGAACAAGAGGATAATAGGTATAAAATTTTTATCTTATGAAAAATTGTTTTCCTTAATAAAGAATATAAATGTTAACATTTATTGTATAAAAATTTTGTTTACTATTCCTCATTTGCTAGAAAATTTTCAAGATCTTTCTATTTCACACTAATGGGATGCTTATAATTTATTTTTCTTTATCCTACAAAATGAAAGCCTGTGTTATTTAAAAAAAATCTAATTTCACATCAAAGTATCTCAAGCTTTTTAGTTTTTATTACATGGAGGTATCAACATCTGTGTCCTAGGAGTACCTGTTTGCAGAAACAAAGTGTAGTTTGGATGATAGAGATAGGAAGAGTTTTGGATAACACTTATTTAACAAACTTACATATTTCAAAAAGGCATTTGACAAACCAATCCTTGAGGGTTATTCTATTTCAACCTTTCTTAGAATGCCTCTCTAACCAGATGGTTTCATTCCTGGTATACATGGCTCCATCTTTTTAAACAAGGGCAAAAGTGTACATGTAGGCCCATTTTTTCCTCACATTTTTTTTTAGTTTAATTGCAACAACATCTTCTTTTCCTCCACCTAGTACTTTATCTCATAGTTCTTTCATCCTCATTCTCTCTTTAAAATAGTATTTCAAGTAGTAATATGAGTGATTCTTAATGGATTCTCTCTGTGTGTGTGTGTGTGCACAAATGCATGCTTAAGTCTAAGTTTACATCTATATGTATGTCTAAGTATATAGTGGGCTCTGGTATAAACTTTGAATTCTTTTTCACTCAAGGATTATTGAATACCATGTTGAGCAGAGCTAGGAAAATACTTTCAGTTTGTTTTAGCCAATGAAACATCTCATACTATGAAAACAGAATGCTCTTCTTCTATGCCTCGTTATGCTTGCACTGCCACTGTCTGCAATAAATGTCACTTCTTTGTGTCACTATTTGCAGGAAATGTTTGGTTGTCACTTATGCATTCACTCAAAGGTCACAGAAAACAAACTTGATAAAGGTCACAATGTTCCATTGTTCTTCCTTTTAAAGAACTGATTTGGATAGTAATTAGGTGCTATTACAATCTTTAGAATAGGACAATTACTTGAAACTTGAGTCAATAAAAATAGAATTATATGCATATTAACTCATTCATTTATTTAATCAACAAGAATATATTTATAAATTATTCATATTTATTTGGAGCAAAATGTGACTTTTTAAAAACTAAACAAAGATATACAATTTGTATTTCCTGAACTTCTAGGCTGGGGTTCAAGTGTGAGAATTAGGGGGTTTGAAATGTATTTTTGTCCCAAATATTTGAATAATTTCTTGTATATCAAGAGCTCTTAAACCAAGGACCATACAATAAAAAATAATTTTTGGATGGATTTGAGAGGGTCTGTGATTCCACTGAACCTATATAATATAATTTTCCTTTTATGGGAGAGTGATCATAACTTCTATTATATTTTTCTATGGGTCCATATCTCAAAATAGTTTTGAACTTTTTTTATGAACTTAAGAGTGCATTAAAATTTCCCTAATACACAAAGTAAAAAGGTCTCATTTTCTTATATCTGTATCCTTTTTCCCTCAATTATTAGATATTCTGATCAAGAAGGAGAGAGCTGCCTGGCCAGCATGGCTCAGTGATTGAGCATTGACCTATGAACCACAAGGACAGGGTTTGATTCCCAGTCAAGTCAGGGCACATGCCCGGTTGCACCTTACTCCCCAGTGTGGGGTGTGCAGGAGGCAGCCAATCAATGATTCTTTCTCATCATTAATGTTTCTCTCTCTCTCTCTCTCCCTCGCCCTTCCTCTCTGAAATCAATATATATAAAATTTATTTTAAAGACTAGGGCTGGGAATAAATATTTAATTAAGCATCAATGTTGTAATCTAAATGCATAGTTTTCAAATCAGTTGACTTTATTTTCTGCCTTTGTACTTCCTGTTCTTGTGTAATACGAATGATGGCATTATTTCCCACTTTTAATTGGAAGGATATTTACTACTTGGGGTCTGAGAAGAAAACAGATCACTCATGAGGAGCAATATAGATTTCATACTTTCTGTAGATAGTTATACAATGTACTTCCAAGTTTCAATGATTCAAAAAGCAATTTTTAGAAATATTTCTATGCATAACTTTTTGAATTTTATATTTGTAATACTATTTTTATTACTATATTAAATATGGTATTACAAATGAACCACCCAAATTATTATAAAGGGAATTAAAACTTAGTGAACACATACTAAGGTTTAAATACTGAGTACATTAGTTTACATACATTATCTCATTCACTATTTCTAACACCTATAATGTAGATATTATTTCCCTAATTTTACAAATGAAACAACAGATTCAGAGAGTCAAAATTATTGTCCTATGTGACATTTCTGAATGTTTGAACGTGTTGAAATCTAAATTGAGTTGGGTTTTTTCATTAAATTTTTTGAACACAGTTTCATTAAACATGAAAGTCAGCAAAAATATATTCACTGAAATTTAATATGAGATAATATAATTGTGAAAGAATAAGAACATTTATGGGTGATGGTTTAATTTGAATTCAAACATTAATTATTCTAAGGTATAAGATCACCAGTTGATTAATTCTAAGCTCTCCCTTTTTTCCCACCTAAATTGTTATCTTGCACTTCAAAGCACTGCAGTGGTGCTGCTGAAATTTCCAACCTGTATGTGTGTGTGTGTGCGCACACACATACAAGGCTGTCTATGTTTTGTAATGAATTCACATGCATTCTTTCTGCTGTTAGGAAGGAGAACAATTATTTCACAGAGCAGCTGCGGGATCAGGTGTTATAGGAAAGGGCATGTGAAGAGTGAAGCTAGGAATGATTCTGCCTTTGCTTTGGATAGTGTTGGTGTCATCAGAAAGAGCAAGAATGGAATGACTAATTTTACCTACTAGTTCACAGTTTCACCACATATCTCTTTGTTTGCTATTCTGTGACATCAGTGGATTATACTTTTGCACCTTTTTCTGGGTAATTACATAGTAAAAGCAAGTTAGATTATGAGAGCTGTTATAATCTTGTCAGTATGTTTGGTTAAAGTCCTTTTATTTAATGCTTTTTCTTGTGAAGCATTTTCAAAGGACTGCATTTTTAAATATTGTTATTCTTCAGTGACCTAATAATGGGAAAAAAACATAAAAAAAGACTATTTGGAGAACAGTGAATTTTTTTTGAGATTTAAAAAACCCAATTATCACAGAACTTCATTGAGTTTCCTTTAATAGTTTCACATATATTTGAGATGTCTTTTCCTATGGCTGATGTAAAATTGTAGAAAATATCTATATTTAGATATCTAAGTGCATTCGAGAAGATCACACTAAAATTGATTAGCAATTGTCATAATCAAGCATATTTTAGAGCTGAGCATCTCAGACAATAAGATGGACTAGGAAGTTCCTCAGCTCAAAAAATAACCTACACTTATTAATATCATATGTAGCAGCAACATTGTTATACATCCTGGGTAAGCAGAGGAACTCAGTCCCTACTAAAGAAGAGTTTAAGAAATACTAAGGACACTGGAGATACAGGAGAAATCAGTTTAGGCTAATTTTGGAAATGATCAGATAACATAATGGCTTTCAAATAGAGCTTCTCACAGCCCTCTCCAAGGTGTAGAATATTACTGCCTTGCTCTTCCTCCCCTATTTAGCTTCAATCTATGCAACCAGTTATCTGACATCATCTCGTTATGTATTGGTTTTAGATGCTCTGAGTTTGCAGAAGAAAACCTCAGAATTTTTGTCTCTTTTTATAAAACTAGAGGCCCGATGAACAAAATTTGTGCAAGAGTAGGCCTTCCTCCTCCCAGCTGCCAGCACTGGCTTCCCTCTGACACCCAGGACCCAGGCTTCCCTCACAGCCCTGGTTTCACCTGGAAGGTCATCTGGAAGGATGTCCGGTCTAGTTAGCATATTATGCTTTTATTATTATAGATACCAGGACAAATCTCTTTTGTGTACCTATCTTTACCTACTGGTACTTTTATGAGACAAATGAAAGGAATTGAATTGTTGAATGAAGGCCATGTGCATTTTATCAGATATTGCAGGATTACTTACACAATTTTCTACAGCAATATATGAGAACCTCTTTCATTCTTACAGCCTTAGGTGCTATCTTTTTAACTTAATTCATATTTTCCTATAAGGAGTAAAGACTGAGCATGTTTTCATGTCTCTCAGCCACTTGGATATGCTTTTGTGTGAATTGTCTGCTCATATCCTTTTCTGTCTTTCAGGCTGTTGAACTTATTGTAACCATTTTGCAAAATCTCTTTATGCATTGCAGATAGTCTTTTAACTGCATTGCAAGCTTTCTAAACTGACATATGTCTATCCACTTTAAGATATTTTTGTATAAAATATTTTTATAATATTTGTATTTTATTTCTTGAAAAATATTTTCAATATTAAGGTTGTGAATAGTCTCCTAAATTTCCCTTAAGATTTCTTCAATGGATCTAAGTTTGTTGTATATTTACATAGTTCCATTTTATTTGCTTTTATAAACAGTTGTGTGCTCTAAAAAAAGTTACAGCGCACATCTATGGTAATCACCTCCTCCCTCAACACCAGACTTTGAAATGGCTAATTATAAAGAAAAAAAATCCACTCTCAATCATAGCAACTTCTCAAAGTAATATACTTAAACATTTTTGAGAGTATATCTTGATCAACTCAACGCTCCTAGACTCTCTAATCATTACTGCATAAATAAAATACTCAAAGATTATATGACATAAGATTATCTTAACCGGGAGTGTGTTATTGGATTTGAAAAAATATCTACACTAATAAAAGAGAAACTTGCATATTAACCATCACTCTGCCATTCCACTACACCCATAAGCCATGCCCACCAGCCAACCAGGAGCAAATATGCAAATCAACCCAATGGAGATGATGGCGACCACTGAGCTGGAGCTAGCAGGAGGCTTGGGTTGCCCCTGGCGATGGAGGAAGCCAAGCTTCCTGCCTGCCCTGGGGGGCCCTGGGCTCCACTCAAGGTTACAAAGTTTCAATTATAGAAGATAAATAAATCCCAGATACCTGCTTCCAGCCTGCCCTGGCCTCCACTCAAGGAGGCGCTGGAAAAAAGAAAAAAGAAAAAAAGGAGAGGCTGCGAGCTTGGGTTGCCGGGGGGCATGGCCAGCCTGAAAACAGCCCTCAGCCCCTCACCAGGCTGGCCAGGCACCTCAGTGGGGACCCCCACCCTGAAGGGGGTGTGGCCAGCTTGAAAACGGCCCTCAGCCCCTCACCCAAGCTGGCCAGGCACCCCAGTGGGACCCCCACCCTGATCCGGAACACCCTTCAGGGCTAACCAGCTGGCCCCGACCCGTGCACCAGGCCTCTATCCTATATAATAAAAGGGTAATATGCAAGTTGATCCTAACAGCAGAACAACTGGGAATGACTGGTCACTATTACACACACTGACCACCACGGGGCAGATGCTCCATGCAGGAGCTGCCCCTGGTGGTCAGTGTGCTCCCACAGGGGGAGCTCTGCTCAGCCACAAGCCAGGCTGATGGCTGCCTGCACAGTGGTGGTGGCGGAAGCCTCTCCCACCTCCTCAGCAGCGCTAAGGATGTCCTACTGCAGCTTAGGCCTGCTCCCCGCTGGCAAGTGGACATCCCCCGAGGGCTCCCGGGCTGCCAGAGGGATGTCTGACTGCCAGCTTAGGCACAATCCTCTGGGGAACAGGCCTAAGCCAGCAGGTGGACATCCCTCAAGGGGTCCCAGACTGTGAGAGGGCACAGGCCTGGCTAAGGGAACCCCCAAGTGCACAAATTTTTGTGCATCAGGCCTCTAGTAGGAAATAAAGATAAACCTACAAGTTCTCTTTTTCTATGCTCCCATAGTAGTCCCTGAATTTATCTTACCACACTGTGTCAGAATAAAGATATCTCTGCTATAAAGAGCTAAGTTATAGTTTTTTTTAATATACTGGGGTAAAGTTGATTAATAAAATTATATAGGTTTCAAATGTACAATTCTATAGTACATCAACTGTATGTTGTATTATGTGTTCACTACCCCAAGTTGCTAAATTACGGTCTTATATCCTTTGTATCCTTGCTGCTCAGAACAATATCTGAAACAGTGGGAGGGAGTAGATATTTGTTGACTAAATTAAAAAATGAGTTAAAATGTATTCAGTGACAAGGTTGATGCTACTAATGGTAGACTAACTTATATCTGAGTGAGGTGCTTGAAGATAAAAATTATAAACTGAATAAATTAAGAATAGCAAAAAAGTATTTGAAGGCACTGGAGAGTGATTGAAATAGACAAAAATTGGAGTGGAGTTGAGACTTGAGACAAGGAAATTACATAGGTAATTTGAAATTATATAGCTTTTCTTTTGATGGAGGCTAGAACTGAAGGAAAAAGCTGCAATCATGATAGCTTTTAGAGGTAGTGTGGAGCATCCAGGACAGCTGAAAAGTAAGGAGAAAAATGTTAGAAATGAGGGACTTTTAAAAAGGACAGCTTACAAATCTGTATATGATCTCCATATCAATCTACACAAACCCTCAGGGAACACTCCAACTCACTGGTGAAAAGCAACAGCAGGGAGACTGAAAAATATAAGCAAAGATTTTAACTGCTGCCCATGGCAAGGTCTAGAGAGAGTTTAAAGCTTTAGTACATTCAATTTAACTGACTGGCAAGAAGAAAAAAACATCTTTATAGTGTATGAATGGAATCCAGAATTTCTTCAATATATTATCACAATGTTCAACATACAATCAAACATCACTAGACATGAGAAGAAATGAGAAAATGTCACTCATTGTTAAGAAAAAAAAGTAGTAAGTAGAAACTGATCCTAATGATCAAATGTTGGAATTAGCAGAAAATAATTTTAAAACAGTGATTTCAAATAGCAGTATGTTCAAGGACTTAGCAGAGGGAAACATACTTGAAATGATAAATAGATGGGGAATTTCTATAGAAAAATAAAAATTATAAAAGAAAACCAAATGAAAAATCTAGAACTTAAAAGTACAAAACTGATAATGAAAAATTAACAGGATTACCTCAATTGTAAATTAGAGAGGGCAGAAGAGAGGACCACCTAACTTGAAGATGGATCAAAATACATTATCCAACCTGATAGAGAGCATTTGTTAGAAAAACTAGACAAAGTCAGTAATGGTATAGATGTGAATAAACTTTCAACCGCCTTGATCTTAGTTAAATTTATAGTACACGACAGCCCTAATATTTATAATATGCATATTTATTCAGTATAAATTAAACTTTCACCAAAACAGACCATATGTTGGGCTCTAATAAAAGTCTATATATCTTTAAAAGTTTATAATCTTACACATATGCTATATTACCAAAAACAAGATATAAGAAATAATAAGATATTTGGGACTGAGTTGATGTTGGAGATTAAATAGCATATGCATAAATAACATATACATGAAATAAAGAAAGGAAATTAGAAAATATTTCAAACTGAGTGATAAAGAAAATACAATATATCACTATATGTGGGTAGTTACTAATGCAGTACTTACAAGAAATGTTTTGGCATTTAATAAAATTTAAAATGAATTATCTATATTTCAAATTTAAGAAGCTAGAAAGAGAAGAGCAAATTAAATGCAAAACAAGTAGAAAGAATAAAATGATAAGAGCGAAAATTAATGAAGTCAAAGCTAGTGGGATTCTAAAACAGTACAAACAATATGTGAAACAATTTGACAGTTTCTTATAAAATTAGATATATATTTACCTTGGGACTTGGCAAGTGCATTTCTACGTATAGTCAATTCAACTATGATGCTTGTTTTAAAAATGCAACACGTAGCCGAAACCGGTTTGGCTCAGTGGATAGAGCGTCAGCCTGCGGACTGAAAGGTCCCGGGTTCGATTCCGGTCAGGGGCATGTACCTGGGTTGCGGGCACATCCCCAGTGGGAGATGTGCAGGAGGCAGCTGATTGATGTTTCTCTCTCATCGATGTTTCTGGCTCTCTATCTCTCTCCCTTCCTCTCTGTAAAAAAATCAATAAAATATATTTAAAAAAAAAAAAAAAAAAAAAAAAAAAAAAAATGCAACACGTTTTAATGCTATTGATATTTTAGGGAGCAATTTGAGTATAACATATGTATTTTACTTGTGTATGTGCAATTTTATTGATGATAAACACTGAGTGCAGAAAGCACTAAGTTCAACTGAATCGAGCTGTGTAGAAATATATAAATACATATGCACAGAGCTTAAACATCTGACAGTTACTTCACAACTTGTTAGTGTGTTACAAACCACACCCATCCACATCTGGTCTTATAACTTTTCTTTTTATACCAGAAAAATTGCATGCCACCACTCAAAATAACTCTCTAGTTGCAACCCTTCAGATACCCACTTCTACAGGCCAACTTTATCTTTCTCAGGGCAAAGTGCTATATTTATCGAAGTATTTGCATTCTTAACCATTAACTACATGTAAAACAATGTAACTGTTTTCATTATGTTGCTTTCTTTTGTTTATGTTTCACTGACAAAAGGTTTGAGTCTTGTGTTCTTAACCCAATTTTCCCCAAAAGCCCTGTGTTTTTTTAACTGAACATTTTCCATAGTATAATAATTTTTAAGAGCACATATATTACATTGTAATAGAACTGACTCTATTTATCTAATAAAAATAATAATAAATTACCACAAAGAGGATGTTCAAGAATGTTCATGAAAATTATGTTCATAATAGTAAAAATTTTGATATGTCTAAAATGTTTATCAATCAGATAATGGGTAAAAGAAACTGTGGTATATTTATTTACATATACTGGAGAAATACTGCTCAGTGATAAAATAAAACTACTGATTAGGTACAATAACATGTATAAATCTCATAGATTTTTTTGATGAGCAAAAATGATAGAGACAGATTATTTTCATATTTATATGCATTTTCATAGCAGATGAAACAAATTTATCTTGCCTAGTGGGAGGGGACATTTTAGAAGAAAGGTGCTGAGGAAAATTTTGGGATAATGGATATTTTCTGTATCTTATGAATGCATGGCAGTTAATGGGAGTGTGTATTTGTCAAAACTCATTAAGTTGTGTATTTAAGATATGTTCATTGTTCTGTATATGTTTTACCCCTCCACCCAAAAATAACAACAACAAGGACTATAATAAATTTTGAGCCATACTTTGCAGGTTTGTATTTTGCAGGGTTACAGATTAATAATACTGAAAATGGTGTTTATGTATTATAGGCTTGAGAAAATGACTGCATGAGGAGAAAGTTACCGAATGTGGAACACAAAAATGGATCCTGTGGCTGTGGATTAAATTTGGATTTATTAGTATGAACTACATATAATATATACATGCACACATTATTAATAGCCATATTTGTATCTATATTTAAATCTATATCTATATATACCTATAGATATAGATATACATGGGTTGAGAGTATGTCCTAGCACTGTCTGCTGAGATAGCTAAAATAAATAATATTACCTGATATCAAAGTATACTACAAAACCATAGTAATAAAAACAGCATGGTACTGTTTGGAAGAGAATAGAAAGCCCAGAAATAACCCCACACCTTTATGGTCAATTAATATATAACAAAGAAGGCAAGAACATAAAATGGGGTAAAGAGGGTCTATTCAATAAATGGTGTCGGGAATACTGGACAGATTGGTGCAAATAAATGAAATTAGACCACCTCCTTATACAATACGCTCACATCTTAAACATCTACCAGCTACTTCACAATTTATTATTGTGTTACAAACCACATCTAATCACAAGAATAAACTCAAAATGGATTAAAGGCTTAAAAGTAAGACTGGAAACAATTTAAAAACCTAGAAGAAACATAGTAAAGTAGTAGACATTGCTCATAGCAATATATTATCTGATATATCTCCTTGGGCAAGGGAAACAAAAGAAAAAATAAACAAATGGGACTATAACTAAAAAGTTTTGCACGGCAAAGAAAACCATCAACAAAATGAAAAGACAACCCACTGATTGGGGGAATATATTTGGCAATGGTACATCTGATAGGGGTTTAATATCCAAAATTTATAAAGAATTTATACAACTGAACACTAAAAACAATCCAATTAAAAATGGCAAAGGACCTGAATAAATACTTCTCCAAAAAGGAATTAGAGATGGCCAATAGACATATGAAAAAATGCTCACCATCACAAGACATCAAATACATGCAAATTAAAACCACAATGAGATATCACCTTACACCTGTCAGAATAACCATCATCGATAAATCAACAAACAACATGTATTGTCAAGGTTGTAGAGAAAAGGAAACCCTTGTGCACTGTTGGTGGCAATGCAGATTGATGCAGCCACTGTGGAAAACAGTATGGAGTTTCCTCAAAAAATTAAAAATGGCCTTTAACCTAGCAATTCCACTTCTGGGAATATATCCAAAGAAACAGAAGCACTAATTCAAAGGAATATATGCACCCTTATGTTCATTGCAGTGTTATTTACAATAGCCAAGATTTGGAAGCAGGCCAAATGCCCATCAGTAGATAAGTGGATAAACGAGCTGTGGTACATTTATAGAATGGAGTACTTGGCCATAAAAAGAAGAAAATCTTACCTTTTGCAACAGTATAGATGGACTTACAGGGTATTATGCTAAGTGAAATAAGCCAGTCATAGAAAGACAAATACCATATAATTTTACTTATATTTGAAATCTAATGAACAAAACAAGCAAGCAAAATAGAAACAGACTTATAGATAGAGAAGTGACTGACAGCTTTCAGAAGGGAAGGGTGTTGGAGGCTGTGTGAAATAGGTGAAGGGATTAATTAAACAAATACTCATAGGCACAGACAACAGTATAGTGATAACCAGAGGAAAAGGCTGTTGGGGCAGGGACAAGAAAAGTAAGAGGGGATACATGGTAATGGAAGGAGACTTGACTTGGAGCAGTGAGCACACATAATACAATATAAGATAATAACTACAGAGTTGTACACTTGAAATCTGTATAATTTTATTAACCATTGTTAACCCAATAAATGGAACAAAAATATTTTTAAAATCTCATTTACCAATAAAAGTGTCAGGGATGAGGAAACTATATAAAATAATCCTCACATAGCTTGAACAAGTAAGAAAAATGGTAACATATCAAAGAGGTACTGGAGTCAACCCCAAAGGTTCTCACTAACCAAATATAGAAAATTGAGCATCAAATTCATAATGATAACAATGAGAGTATCAATGATATTAAATATCTAAATGACAAATACATAAATAAAACGGTAGTATCAGTAATGACAATAACAAACTAAGAATCTATGAGCCCATACTATAAACTAATGTAGTAAACTGATTAATGAATGAAGAAATGAAGAAATGTGAAAGAAAAACTATTCTTTTCCATGGGAGCCAAGTAACAATTATGAGAAAAATAGAGTTAGAAATTCTAAGAGATTCTAATGATTGCTAAGATTAGTGGGTGAAAATTTGAGAAGGCATATGATATTTTCATTGTCTCAAAACATATTACACACTCAAATTACTTATTTATTACAAAATGAGAAGTAGTAGTATTACAATAGATAAATCTTATGGACACCACTTTATTTTGTTAAAATACGTTATTACATATGTGTCTTTATCCCCCCATTACCCCCATCCCCCTGACTCATGCCCTCACCCCCCTGTTGTCTGTATCCATTGCTTAGGCCTATATGCTTGTATATAAGTCCTTTGGTTGATCTCTCCACCTTACCCCCATCCTCCCGTACCTTCCCTCTGAGGTTTGGCGGTCTGATTGATGCTTCTGTCTCTGAATCTGATTTTGTTAATCAATTTATGCTGTCCATTATACTCCATAAATGAGTGAGATCATCTGATATTTATCTTTCTCTGACTGGCTTATTTCACTTAGCATAATGCTCTCCAGTTCCATCCATGCTGTTGCAAATGGTAAGAGCTTCTTTTTTACCGCAGCATAGTATTCCATTGTGTAGATGTACCACAGTTTTTTAATCCACTCATCTACTTATGGGCACTTAGGCTGTTTCCAAATCTTAGCTATGGTGAATTGTGCTTCTATTAACATAGGGGTGAATATGTCCTTTCTAATTGGTGTTTCTAGTTTCTTGGGATATCTTCCTAGAAGAGGGATCACTGGGTCAAATGGGAGTTCCATTTTTAGTTTTTACAGGAAACTCCATTCTGTTCTCCACAGTGGCTGCACCAGTCTGCATTCCCACCAGCAGTGCACAAGGGTTCCTTTTTCTCCACATCCTCGCCAGCACTTGTCATTTGTTGATTTGTTGATGATAGCCATTCTGACAGGTGTGAGATGGTACCTCATTGTCGTTTTGATTTGCATCTCTTGGATGATTAGTGACTTTGAGCATGTTTTCATATGTCTCTTGTCCTTCATTCTGTCTTCTTTTGAAAAGTATCTATTTAAGTCCATTGCCCATTTTTTGACTGGGTTGTTTATCTTCCTTTTGTTAAGTTGTATGAGTTCCCTGTAAATGTTGGAGATTAAACCCTTATTGGTGATAACATTTGCAAATATGTTCTACCAATGCAGTGGGATTTCTTGTTGTTTTGTTGATGAGATCATACACCATGACCAAGTACGATTTATCCCGGGGATGCAAAGATGGTACAATATCCACAAATCAATAAACGTGATATAGCACATAAACAAATTGAGGGGAAAAAAACCACATAGTCATATCAATTGATGCAGAAAAAGCATTTGACAAAATCCAGCACACTTTCTTGATAAAAACTCTCAGCAAGGTGGGAATAGAAGGATCATAACTCAACATAATAAAGCCATATATGACAAACCTACAGCCAAATCATACTCAATGGGCAAACACTAAAACCATTTCCCCTAAGAACAAGAACAAGACAGGGATGCCCACTCTCACCACTCCTGTTCTATATAGTACTGGAAGTACTAGCCATTGTGATTAGACAAGAAGAAGAAATAAAAGGCTTCCAAATTGGAAAAGAAGAAGTAAAACTGTCCTTATTCACAGATGACATGATACTATACATAGAAAATCCTAAAGACTCCATCAAAAAATTATTAGACTTAATAAATGAATTTGGCAATGTAGCAGGATACAAAATTAACGCCAAGAAATCTATGGCATTTCTATACAACAATAATGAACTTACAGAAAGAGAGACTAAAACAACAATCCCATTTACCATCGCACCAAAAAATTAAAATACCTAGGAATCAACTTGACTAAAGAGTTAAAAGACCTATACGTGGAAAACTACAGGACACTGAAAAAGGAGATAGAGGAAGACATAAACAGATGGAAGAACATACCATGTTCATGGATTGGTAGAATCGACATCATCAAAATGTCCATACTACCCAAAGCAATCTATAGATTCAATGCACTCCCCATCAAAATACCAAAGGCATATTTCACAGACCTAGAACAAACTTTCCAAAAATTCATCTGGAATAAAAAAAGACCCCGAATAGCTGCAGCAATCCTGAGAAAGAAGAACAAAGTAGGTGGGATCTCAATGCCAGATATCAAGCTGTATTACAAAGCCACTGTTCTCAAAACAGCCTGGTACTGGCACAAGAACAGACATATAGATCAATAGAATAGAATAGAGAACCCAGAAATCAACCCAAACCACTATGACCAATTAATATTTGACAAAGGAGGCAAAAACATACAATGGAGTCAAGACAGCCTCTTCAATAAATGGTGTTGGGAAAATTGGACAGATACATGCAAAAAAATGAAACTAGACCACCAACTTACACCATACACAAAAATAAACTCAAAATGGATAATGGACTTAACCATAAGACAGGAAACCATAAAAATACTAGAGGAATCCACAGACAGCAAAATCTCAGACATATGCTGAAGCAATTTCTTCATGGACACCACTTTAACCAGATAATCAAAATTAATATCACTAGTATTGGGAAAACCAACATCAGATTTCTCCTAATATAGTGCATTGTGCTATTTCTTTCAGGAATGCATGATGTGAATCTAGAGTTGATGAGACATGAGACAAAAAGGAGTTGAGAGAGATTCTGTAAAGTTGCTGGCCTGTATCCTTTAAAAATACCAAAGCATCAAAAGACAAAAGCTGTCTGGCCATGGTGGCTAAATTATTGAGCATTGACCTATGAACCAGAGGTCACGGTTTGATTCCAGGTCAGGGCAACATGCCCGTGTTGTGGGCTCAATCCCCAGTGTGGGTTATGCAGGAGGCAGCCAAGCAATGATTCTCATCATTGATGTTTCTATCTATCTCTCCCTCTCCCTTCCTCTCTGAAGTCAATAAAAATATATTTTAAAAAAGACAAAAGCTGAGGAATTCTTCTAATTTAAAGATTAAGGAGATAGGCCAATAGGACAATTAAATTATCTGAATTGGGTAATTGACAAATTTATATACAAACTTTAAGAAGGGGTGGGGAACCTTTTTCCTACCATAGGCCATTTGGATATTTATAACATACTTCCAAGGCCAAACAAAATTATCAACTTAAAAGTTAGCTTGCTATATTTGATCAAACATTTCATTAAATCACCCCTAATGCTTTGGCAGGACCAGACCAAATGATTTCTTGGGCCTTATAGGACCCGTGGGCCAGACTTTCTCCATCCCTGGTTTAGTGAATAGTATTTCTTGATTTTAATAATTGTGCTGTGGTTATGAAAGAGAGTGTCTTGCTTTTGGAAAATACCCATTGAAATATTTAGGAATAAAAAAAGCAGAATGCCTTCAATGAACTTGCAAATGGTACATAAAAAAAGTAAAGAGAGTGTGTGTGTGTGTGTGTGTGTGTGTGTGTGTGTGTGTGTTTAGAGAGAATGATAAAGCAAGAAGTGGGCTGAATTGTAGTTATTGGATCTGAGTAAAAGCTTTATGGAACATCCTTGTACTATTCAACATAAATTTCTGTAAGTTTGATACTGTAGCAAAAGAAAAAGTTATAAAAATAAGACCAGGGGTGATCAATATAAAAACAAATGTATTAATGTCTTTTACAAAGCCAGTAACCAATCACCAGAAGCCAATGAGTTTCAAATAATAATTATTTGCTGAAACAGTTGAGCATGATATATCATAGCAAGTAAAAGCAAATTAATGATGAAGAGAAGGTACTTCTTTGGATGACTATGTAATTCAGTGGCAGTGCTAGAATAAAGAGCCCTTTTATTTCCCAGTTGTCAATTATCTCTTCTGAATAAAACCATTTGTTTTTCAATAGGCTTTTTATTAATTTCTTTATTCAAAATGCAAACTCATTCTTGATTAAATCAAATAAAGGAGAATATAAACCTAAAATCCAGCTTATAAAGGTTGTCTGAAACCAGTAAATAATTTTGATTCAATGTCTGCATTTTAACTGCAGCTTCCTTTGGTTTGGATCATAGACTCTCAGGGCTGAATGGGACCTTAAAGGTTATCTTACTACCCTCCCCTTTCAGTGCTTAAATTTCCTGTTCACCTTTTTTGCCAAGAATAATATGTTAATATTTCTCCAAGTATATTATTTTAAAAAGTAAGAGTATGCTGAGATTAATGAGAAGAATGCTCTGTTTTTATTAGACACAACCTCTTTCCCCCCTGAAAAAGTTAATAAAATCTGCCACTTTAAAAAGTATATCCCGCTTACCAAAGGAAATGAAAATATATCAGTAGGAAGATACTTAGATGAACCATTTATAAACCCACTACAACACAGCATTATGACCATCATGGGTTTTTGCTTGGATTGTTTAGTTGGAACAGGCTCTCTCTTTGTTTTATATTAAAATTAAACTTACACATAATTATTCCTTGGTCTATTTTTTTAATTAAAAGGTAATTGTGTGGATTTTAAATTTAACACCATTCCTTCTTCATAACATTATTTTGTTATGGAACCTTGGGTGCTTGGGTTAGTTATTCCTGGGATATTTTAAATATATAGTCTTTAGTTGTTTGCTAAAGATAGAGCCTAAATTGTTTGGAAAATATTAATCGGAAATAAAAAAATGTAACGGATATTGAAGCCCTGGGTGTCAGGATCCTACTGAAGTCTATGACAGCATCTGTATTTAATCACCATTCTTTCTATTCTTCCTCTTTGGACTCAACAATGACAAATCCAAATTCTCAGTGGTATATTTTAAAATATTAAAATTAGCTAATGAGCTCAAGACCCTTTCCTCCTTTAAACTGCACTCATATTCCTTCTCTGAAGATCTGCTGATTGTGTTATGTTACATCTCGGGTGCTAGGTATTTTTTCAAGTACATGAGTTTATCTTTGGACTTGGAATTATCCCTCCTTATCTTTAGAAGCTCTCACTCTATTTCAAAATTCTCCAGTGTCTTTCTTTTCCTAAGAAAGGAACCAAAAATCATTCATCTGTAAATATAATTGATAATTATTTAAAGTGCTATACACTTTAGGGCATTATACCTTTTAATGAAATCAAAAGTTTAAACGTATGTATGCTTTCAGCCATCAGTTACTAGATGGATTAATACTTCTGGTATCACTGATTATCCCTTTCCTTCCAAATTTATAGAATACCATTTACTCTGCCTTTTGCAAAAACAAAATACCAGGAAATTTTCATAATTATGTTAATTAACAATTCATTATAGAAGGTGGAACTTGGAAATGTTTACTTAGGTCTTTGTCAGATAATCCTTTCAAAAATACCTTTTGATTTTTAAATACATAATGCATGAAGACCCTTTTTTTGTAAGATTCAAACATTTCAGACATAGGACTAAAACATTTAAGTTTCATTGAAATCTCCCTACTCTTCTTTCCCCCATAATAATTTGATATTCAAATTTGAGTACATTTTCATATGGAATTATTTATAAAATATGAATTGAAACATACTTTCCATATTGCTCTGCAACTTGCCTTTTCATATAAAAATATGTCTTGGAGATCTGTCCGTGTTATTAAAGTTGCAGAATATTCCATATTAAATATGAACATAAATCTTTTTAAAAACTTTTCTGAGTCAGGTCTTAAAATCCAACAACCAAAGATCACCAGAAATACACTTGTAGTAAAATTATAAACACATACACACACACACACACACACACACGCACGCGCGCGCATATATATAAATATATTACTTTGTTGCAGCTTGGGAGAATGCATTGCATAACATCTGTAGGTCATTTTTAAATGAACATATACACTTTTTTTGGATGTTTACTTTTGGAAATTAGAGAAAGTAATTATTTTTTTCAAATTTTGAAAGTAAACCCTTTTTTAGTTTAATCAAATATTTGTATCTTTCAAATGATCATACATTGCCCTGGTTTTGAATATAGAATACATATATATCCATACACAAACTCACACTTATATAAATTATCTTATCATATTATTAATTACTAGAGGTCTGGTGCACCAAAATTTGTGCATGGGGCGGGGGTGGGGGTGGGGTTGAGGGCCTGGGGTTCCTCAGCCCAGCCTGCATGCACCCTCTTGCAGTCCGGAAGCCCTCAGGTTATGTCTGACTGATGATTTGAGCCGGCTCAAGTATTATTATTATTATTTTTAAATATATTTTATTGATTATTTACAGATAGGAAGGGAGAGGGATAGAGAGTTAGAAACATCGATGAGAGAGAAGCATCGATCAGCTGCCTCCTGCACACCCCCTACTGGGGATGTGCCCACAACCAAGGTACATGCCCTTGACTGGAATCGAACCTGGGACCCTTCAATCCCCAGGCTGACACTCTATCCAGTGAGCCAAACCAGCCAGGGTAGTATTATTATTTTTTAAAGCTATTTTTAGTTTTTAGATATTGGAGAGATGGTTTCAGCCTGATCCTGCAGGCCCAGCTGAGGAAACCCAATGGTGCACGAATTCATACACCAGGCCTCTAGTTTAATATATAAAATCCAGTAACATCACCAGGCTAGGTCACAATGCTGATTGTTGGGCATATATATTTCCAAGAGATACTATTCCCTTTGATGTGCACATTAAATTTTTCCTCTTTTTAGAAAATGTTTTTTATCTATAGAATTTAAAATGTTCTCTGTTCCAATATTTCTGTTATTATAATTTTCAGTTCACAGATTATTTTAATAGGTTTATGTTTTTGTATTTGTAGGCTTTTTAATATATATAACTTGATTGTATATAATGAAAGTCCCTTTTATTTAATAAGCATATTGATAATCTATTTTTCAAGTTTTATTGTGCTTTCTAAAACTGTCCTTAAACTAGTAAATGATGGCATTGACAATCCTAATTTTTAAAAATACGTTTTTATTGATTTCAGAGAGGAAGGGAGAGGGAGAGAGAGAGATAGAAACATCAATGATGAGAGAGAATCATTGATTGGCTGCCACTTGCATGCCCCACTCTGGGGATCAAACCTATAACCCAGGAATGTGCCCTGACTGGGAGTAGAACTATGACCTCCCCATTCATAGGTGACACAACACTGAGCCATGCTGGCCTGGTGATAATCCTGATTTTAATAGGATTACTCTTATTTTGGGGGGATTATAATGCTTACCTCATAGATGACTATAGATACCTTGTATCTGATCCTATTCACTTCCCCTTCATTTTAAAATCAGAAAATTGGTGTTGCCTACTTTTTCTTTACCTATTTACTTTGCTCCTTTAATAAGCTATGTCAAAAATTTTACTCATAGATTTCCTATTATAACTTTCTATATATTCTGGGTTCACTATATGGGTTATGGTATATTATTCTTTAAATATGCTTATATTCAATTTATTAATATTTTATTTTGGTTTATAAATGTAATTAATTTATTGTATTCTTTTTAGGTGGTATATTTAACAGCTTTTGCAATCTAATTTATGTTAGCTCTTTATATTGGGCTTGGAAAATTTCCTTTTTTTTTCCTTTTCTGTTTTTTATTTTTAAGTTCAGTAAAATAAACTACCTTTTTGCTTTATTAAACCACTCAGGTTTTTACTCTTTCTAAAGTTGAATGTTAGTGATTTTCCCTCTTTCTTTTTGAAATACAGAAATTTTACCAGTGTGTGGCTCACTCAGTATTAATGATCCCAGATCATCTTTTTCTGAGGAGTGATATAATGTTCCAATCTATCTATCCAGGTCATCTTTGATTTCTGAAAATTTTTAAAAAATTATTTTATAAAACTATTTTTAGAACTATTTTAAAATTTTATTTGTTCCATGTTCTTTCTTGGCTAACACTTTCTTTTGAATCTTATATATTTTGCCTTTCATTAGCTCTCCTTTTCCAAGTTCTCACTATGTGTCTTTTTAAATTTATAACGACAGAAACTTATTTACCTCTCAGTTCTGAGAGGTAAATTTCTCTCCGAGACTCAGGGTAAAATCATCATTGACTCTACCTAGCTTCTGTTGGTGGTAGGAAATCCATTTCTTGGCTTGGAGCTGCATTAGTCCAATGTCTGCTTCTCTCTACACAGGGAGTTCTATGTGTCGTCACATTATGTGGTACTTTCCTCTGTGTGTGTGTGTGTGTGTGTGTGTGTGTGTTTGTGTGTCCAAATTCCTCCCTTTTAAAAAAAAAATATTATCTTTGTTGTTGAAAGTATTACAGATGTGCCCCTTTTTGCCCCCATTGGCCTCCTCCACCCCACTCCTGCCTCCTCCCCAGGCCTTCACCTCACTATTCTCTGTGTTCATGGGATATGAATATATGCATACAAATTCTTTGGTTAATCTCTTTCCCCCTCCCTCTCCCCTCTAAGATTCCTGTCTGTTGCGTGCTTCATGTCTCTGGATCTATTTTGTTTGTCAGTTTATTTTGATAAGTAGATTCCACATATAAGTGAGATCATGTGATACTTGTCTTTCTCCGACAGGCATATTTTGCTTAGCATAATACTCTTCAGGTATCTCCATGTTATCTCAAAGGGTAATATTCTTCCTTTTTAACAAGGACAATGGTCATATTACATTGGGGTCCACTTTGACCTCATTTTTAACTTGATGACCTTTAAAGACCCTATCCTATCTAATAAAGAGGTAATATGCAAATTGACCATCACTCCAACACAAGAGGGACACCCCCATATGGACACAAGATGGCGGGTAGGGAAGGGCAGTTAGGGGTGACCAGGCTGGCAGGGGAGGGTAGTTAGGGGCAATTGGGCCAGCAGGGGAGCAGTTAGGTGTCGATCAGGCTGGCAGGGGAGTGGTTAGAGGGTGATCAAGCTCGCAGGCAGAAGCAGTTAGGGGCAATCAAGCAGGCAGGCAGGCAAGTGGTTGGGTGCCAGCAGTCTCAGATTGTGAGAGGAATGTCCACTGGGATTGGTCCTAAAGGGGCAGTTGGACATCCCTCGAGGGGTCCCAGATTGGAGAGGGTGCAGGCTGGGCTGAGGGACACACACACACACACACACACACACACACACACATCCCTGCATGAATTTTATGCACCGGGCCTCTAGTTTCCAAATCAGATTACAATGTTAGAACCTCAACATACCTTTTTTGGGGAATATAATTCAACCCATAACACATGGCTCATTTGACCTAAAGGGAGATAATCCAAATGGACCTAATCTAATCATATGAGCTTTTAAAAGCTGAGAACTTTCTCTCTCTAGTGGCAAAATAGGAAGAGAGGGAAATCTGAACCAAGGGTAGGATTTGATGTGATATTGCTGTCTTGAAAATGAAGAGGGCCATTAGTCAGGAATGTGGCCAGCCCCTAGGAGCTGAGGATGAACTCTGGATGACAGCCAGCGAGAAAAAGGACCTCAGAATGATAGCTGCAAGGAAATGATTTCTGCCAACAACCTGGATGATTTTGAAAGTAAATTTCTCCCCTGAGACTTCAGATAAGAGTCCCTTCCAGTCAGCATCTTGATTTCAGCCATATGGAGAACTCAGCTAGCCATATTAATATCTGAGTTCTCCTGGACTTATGACCGTGTGATAATAAACGGATATGGTTTTAAGTCACTAAGTTTATGGTGACTTTTTCATATGGCGCTAGAAAACTAACACAGTAAGGTATAGCATGCTATAAGCTCCTCTCTAGAGTTAATAATAAAAGAGCCATTGACATCTGGAAACTTCCTTTTTCTTTCTTTTCTTTCTTTCTTTCTTTCTTTCTTTCTTTCTTTCTTTCTTTCTTTCTTTCTTTCTTTCTTTCTTTCTTTCTTTCTTTCTTTCTTTCTTTCCTCTTCTCCTTCTTACTATCTTTTCTTTCTTTTTAAATTTTTATTTTACCATGTGTTAATAACACTTAATATGAGATCAACTCTCTTAATTTTTACTACATAATACATTATAGTTTGTTATGGGTCTAATGTCATATAGCAGCATTGTTTAACACAAACTTTATGCCCCTTGATTAGTAACTCCCAAATTACCTTATCTCTAGCTCCTGGCAGCCACCATTCCCCTGTTCAATTTTATTAACTTGAATATTTTAGATACCACATACAAGTGGAATCATGCAATATTGGTCTAATTACTGGCTTATTTCACTTAGTGTAATGTCCTCAAGTTTTCATCCATATTGTTCATAATGCAGAATTTTCTTCTTTCTAAAAGCTGAACAATAGTCTGTTGTAAGAATATACTACATTTTCATTATCCATTCTTTTGTGGATGGGGACTTAAGTTCTTTTTGCTTCTTAGCTATTATGAGTAGTGCTGTAATGAACATGGAAGTACTAGTATTCCTTTGAGATTCTTATTTCAATCATTATATTATGTCCTTCATTGTCTCGACACAATTTGACTTAAAGTCTATTTTGTCTAATGTAAGTCTAACTATCCCTTTTCCTTTTTGGATACCATTTACATGCAATTCCCTTTGGTTACCATTTGCACATAATATCTTTTTTCATCCCTTTACTTCAAGGATATTTTTGTTCTTAAGTCTAAAGTACGTTTTTGTAGCCAGCATATAGTTGGGTGTTATTTTTATTAAATCCATTCAGCCCCTCCATATCTTTTAATTGGGGAGTTAAATCCATTTAGATGAAAAGCAATTATTCATAGCCCTGGTCTGTGTGGTTCAGTTGGTTGAACATGGCCCTGTGCACCAAAAGATTGCTGGTTTAATTCCTGGTCAGGGCACATGCTCAGGTTTTTGGTTTTGGTCCCCAGACAGGGTGCATGAGAGAAGGATGTTTCTCTCTGACATCGATTTTCCTCTCTCTCCTTTCCTCTCTATCTCAAATCAATAAAAACACATTTTAAAAAGTAATTGTTGTTAGATAAGGATGTACTATTCTCATTGTGTTCTTTTTTGTTAGTCTCACAGTTCACTTGTCTTTTCCGATCTTGCTGTCTTCTTTTGTGTTTTGCTGATATTTTAAAAATCAATACACTTTACTATTATTATTATTTTGCTTGTAGATATTTTGTGTCAGTGTGTGGTTACCATTGGGCTTACATAAAATATCTTATAAGCAATCCATTTTCTTTTTTTTTTACTTTATTGATTAAGGTATTACATATGTGTCCTTAGCCCCTCTTTGCCCCCACCCCCAACTCATGCCCTCACCCACCCTGGCGTCTGTGTCCATTGGTTAGGCTTATATGCATGCAACTTTGGTTGATCTTTCCCCCTTACCGCCACCCTCCCCTACCTTCCCTTTGAGGTTTGAAGGTCTGATCAATGCTTCCTTGTCTCTGTATCTGTTTTTGTTTATCAGTTTATGTTGTTCATTATATTCCACAAATGATGAGATCACATGATATTTATCTTTCTCTGACTGGCTTATTTCATATAAGCAATCCATTTTAAATTGATAATATCCGAGTTCAATTTATACAAAAATTCTACACTTTACATTCTTCCCCATTTGCTTTGTTATTATTGTCAGAATTTATATCTGTTCATATTGTGTATCTTTTAATATATATTTTAGTTATAGTTATTTATAATACTTTTGTTGTTTAATTTGTATACTGGAATTAAAAGTGATTTACCCACAACTGTTACAGTAATACAAGATTCTTTCTTTGTTATTTTTATCAAATCCATTACCTTTACCTACAGTTTGATCTAGTGTTGATGAATCCCCTCAGACTTTGTATTTATGGGAAAGTCTTTATTTTATGAGAACAGTTTGACACTTATTATATTCTTGGCTTATGTTTTTACCTTTCAGCAGTCTCTATATATCATTCCACTCTCTTTATACCTGCCAGGTTTCTCCTAAAATAGTCTGCTAATTATGTTATGAGGGCTTCCTTTGTATATGACAAGTTGTTCTTTTCATTATGGTTTCAAAATTCTCTTTGTCTTTGATTTTTGAAAATAATTATAATGTGTCTTGGTTTAAATTTCTTTTGCTTCATCAAAATTTAAGTCCTTTAAGCTTCTTGGATCTTTTTGCTCATTTTCTTGCCCAGATTTAGAAATATTGTAGCCATTATTTATTTGAATGACTTTCTAGTTCTTTTTGTTTTTCTTTTTCTTCTGAGACTCCCATAATGCTGCCATTTGTCTATTTGATAGTGTCACATGTTTCTTTACTCTTTTTAAAAAAATTTTGCTCCTTTAAAAAAAATCTATATATCTAGATATAGATATAGAGATAGAGATAGAGATAGAGATAGAGATAGAGATAGAGATAGAGATATAGATATAGATATAGATATAGATATAGATATAGATATAGATATCAGAGAGGAAGGGCAAGGGAGAGAGAGAAAGAGAGAGAGAGAGAGAGAGAGAGAGAGAGACATCAATGATGAGAGAGAATCATTGATCAGCTGCCTCCTGCACGCCCCCCACTGGGGATTGAGCTGGCAACCAGGGCATGTGCTCTGACCAGGAATTGAACCGTGACCTCCTGGTTCATAGGTGGATGCTCAATCACTGAGCCATGCCAGCTGGGCAATTTTTGCTCCTTTGAAGTATTTCTAATAACCTGTAATTAAGTTTCCAGTACTTACTTCGGCCTGATTTAGTCTGCTGTTGAAATTCTCTAGTAAATTTCTCAATTCAGTTATTGTGTTCTTCAGTTCTGTGATTTCTGGTTTTTTTTTTTTTTAATATTTTCTTTTTTATCTCTTATTGCAATTCTCACTTTGTACATGCCTTACTCTCTTCACTTTGGTGAGCATCTTTATGCCAGTTATTCTGAATTCTCTTTCAGGTAAATCATATAACTTCATTTCATTAAGATTTGTTTCCTGGGATTCATCTTCTTCCTTTGTTTGGAATATTTTTGACTGGTTCTTTATATTCCTTGACTCTTTGTGTAGGCGTCTGCACATTAGACAAAGCAGGCACCTCTCCCAATTTTATAGACTAGCCTTTTGAGTGTAATCTACCACTAATAAGCTCAGCCAGAGATTCTGGAGGCTTCTGCCAACTGTTTTTCTTTCCAGGGAGAAATAAGCAGTTGTGGGCTTTATCTACTAACTAGAGGCCCAGTGCATGAAATTATTGCACGGAGTGTGTGTCCTTCAGCCCAGCCTGCACCCTCTCCAATCTGGAACCCCACTGGGATCAGGCCTAAACGGGCAGTCGGACATCCCTCTCACAATCCGGGACTGCTGGCTCCCAACCACTCTCCTGCCTGCTTGCCTGCCTGATTGCTCCTAACCGCTTCTGCCTGCCAGTCTGATCACCCCCTAACCACTCCCCTGCTGGCCTGATTGATGCCTAACTTCTCCCCTGCCAGCCCAATTGGCCCTAACTGCCCTCCCCTGCTCTCCTGGTCACCCTTAGCTGCCCTCCCCTGCAGGCCCAGTTACCCCCAACTGCCCTCCCTTGCCAGCCTGGCCACCCCTAACTGTCCTCCCCTGAAGGCCCAGTCAACCCTAACTTTCCTCCCCTGCAGGCCTGGTACCCCCCAACTGCCCTCCCCTGTAGTCCTGTTCCCCGCAACTACCCTCCCCTGCAGGCCTGATCACCCACAATTGCCCTCCCCTGTAGGCCCTCTTGTGGTGGCCATCTTGTGTCCACATGGGGGTGGCCAGCTTGTGTGTTGGAGTGATGGTCAATTTGTATATTACCTCTTTATTATATAGGATTTTTTGCTGAGCTGGAGTTGGAGTGGAAGCTATGGCATCTCACAATCCAAACTCCTATCTCCATTCTCCTACACACAGGAAGATTATGTTGGATCTGTCAGAGCTCTAAGGTAGATGCTCAATTTTTGGGCAGCCTCATACAAGTCGGAGTGTTGGATGCATGGATCAACTGTTTTCCTCCTAAGGAGGAAGTTGAGAGTTATTTGTTTTTACTTATTTATTTATTTATTTATTTATTATTTATTTTTGTCCAGCTGCCATATGGTGAGCAGTGTGGAAGATCTATGGTGCCTATTAGTCCACGCCACTGTCTCCATTCTTCAAATGACTAGACTATGCATTTTCCATCAGAGATCCCCTTGAAATGATTGGCCATTGATTGTATGAACCAACCCTCTCCCTTTCTTAGGAGAAGCTGGAAGCTGGAAGTCTTCTTGATTATGTGTTACTGTGCCAGGGGTGAAGATTCTAGTGAGAGGGTGTCCCATATCCCCCTAGCAGTTTCGGTGAATCTGGTTTCACATTGCCTGGGGTACAAGAACCTTTCTGTTTCTTGATGTCTCACAAAGAAAATTTGTAAGTTGTTGTTGCTGAATTGGTGTGTTTGTGTTAGGTCTTCCTGCTCCACCATCTTGCCTCAGTTGTGTCTTTCTCTTCTGTGCTGCTTCTTGTGGGATCATTTTAATGATATTTTATTTTTACCTCTAAATTACTTACCTATATCTGCCAATTTATATTTTTGTGTGTGCTTCATTTCTGCTGTTTTACTGTATCTTCTCTATATTTTTATATCTGCTTAGAGATACTCTATTTTTAAAGGTGATTTGTTAATTAAAATATTAATTTATCATGCTGCTTGATCAATATTTATTTCTTCAATGCCAGTATCTTTTTTCTTGTCTTGTTCACCTGAAATATGTTTTCTTGTACCATTTGTATTTTTCTCTTGTGCTATAACTATATTGCTTTTGTATTGTTTCTTTTTAAGACTTTACACATATTTTATAGAAGTACAGTGGGGCCTTGACTTACGAGTTTAATTCATTCCGAGACCGAGCTCGTTAAGGAGCTCGTTAACTCAAATTACTCTATCAACTCAATGCAAAAAATCGGCTGAGAGACAGCTAGTATCTCAAAAACTCGTTAGTCGGGACACTCGTAAGTCAAGGCCCCACTGTAAATGATTGGACCAGTATTTGCAGGAGGACCATATGGGAATTAGGGTAGAACAATGTTTCATACTATCAGGTATTCATCCTGGTCCATAATGAAGTTTCTTTATACCAGCCTTAGGATGTACTAGTATCAATTCCCTTGGCACTTGTTTTTAGCCAGCCCAGCCAGCAGAAATCTGAAGCTGTAGGGCTGCCAAAGATGCATATCTTCCTTTGCTCTGCCTTGCTGACAGGCTGCTTCCAGCAAATTGTCTTTCCACTGCAACTCTTCATTCAAGCTGACCTCTCTGGCATCAACTTGTTGCCAATTTAGGTCCAGAAATCTTCCTGACACCAGCTTGTTCCTGTTTTGCAAATAACAGATTGCTGGATTTCTCCCACATACCTTTGAAAACTACTTTGCTGGCTTTGTCTGAAATCTACAACCTCAATATCCTCTTTCAGCATGTTTCTGCACTCATCTTTGACCTTCACTGGGTTTGGGGTTACAGATATGTTTTGGCTTCACAAATATTAAAGTTCATATTTTTGTTATATTTTACTTTACATTGTAATATCCGAGGACAGAAAGGAGAAATTCAATTTTTGTTTTGTTATTTGAAAATAGGATATTGAAAATGTAAATTAAATACATATTTGCAATATGATATTTTATGGATAAAATTTATTTAGTAATTCTCTAAGTAATAGAAATGTAGATTATGTACAGTTGTTTCCTCTTCTAAAATCACATTCTGAAGAATTATCTTCTAGTTAAATTTCTATAAATTTAATTATATGACTAAAACTAATGAATAATTAAGAATCATTACAGGTTGACAAAATAAGCATCAACTTCTGCTCTGACCAAAAGTATATAAAAGGTGTATAATCTCCATTTCCTCATAACACTGGGTATATTACATATTTAAATATTTACTAATTTCAAATCAAATGTTACCTTGGATTTAGATTTGTATTTATTTAGTAACAAAAACTATGAAGACATTTTTCACATTTTATTAGACTGTATTATTTTTTCTTTTGGAAATTGGCTTTTCAGATCTTTAGCCTTTCTCTATTCTGTTTTTTCCTGCATTTTAAGACTTTTGCTTTTAAGACTTTCAATGCTTTATAATCTATATTGTAAGTGTTCACAGGAGTTATCATTTGCATCTTAATTTTATTTATATTTATTTGTTTTTTTTAAAAACTTAGGTACCTATTGATCTTGTTCTTCAATATTTTTATACTTAGTTAATGATAAGATCAGTCATCACTGACAATAATTAAATTGGCTCTTATACGTATAATATTACCAGAAAATTTATGATGTTCTTAAAACCACTTTATCTCTTAAATCTATAAGAATTTGTACATTATCAATCTTTATGCATTTGTAATAATTATTTGGCCTACTAACAATTATGAGGTGTGCTCATCATAGCTTAGAAACAGAAAATTCTTCCATCTTAATTGTTATCTATTACATATTTTACCAATTTTAGTTGTACTTCAACCTTTCACTAGACTATAAACAAAAAAACACACACATGAATTTATATGCATATTTGCATAACCCATGGACACAGACAGTAGTACAGTGGGCCTGGAGGTGAGGTATGTGCAGCATGGAGAGGGTCAAGGGGGGGAGGAGTATATCTGTAATACTTTCAACAATAAAGATAATTTTTTTTTAAAAAAGCAAATAAAAGTTTTAAGTAAAAATATTTTTTTCTAAAATACTAGTTTCAGCATCCATACTTTGATGTTGATTTTTTAAAAAAATGGATTTGTCCAGCCTGGCTGGGTCACTGTTGGTTGGAGCATCGTTCAGTACCCCCAAAAGGTTGTGGGTTTGATACCTGGTTGTGACACATAGGGGAGGCAACCGTTCGATGTTTCTCAATCACATCAATGTTTCTCTCTTTCTCTCTCGCTCTCTCTCAAAATCAATAAGCATATCCTAGGGTGAGGATTTAAAAAAAATTGTATTTATGCTACATGAAATTGACACATAAGTTCAAAGCAAGGCATTCAAATATTTTTTCAACCTTGTTGAAGTATTTTTTCCTTCCTTCTTCATTGTCTATTATGTCTTAGCAGTTTTACCAGGTACATGGGGATCACTGTCTGTACATCGGCATTAATAGTGTTTATGGACATGATGTGATTGCTAAAGCTTTTCTATAAACTGATAAAAATGTTCTAGGTAGTATATATAACACAGACCTAGTTTTAAAATATTGATCCAGAAAAGTGACTTCAAAAGACATTACCTTCAGTGCAGTCAGGAGGAGGAAATTCACTGTTCAAGATCAGACTCTCAAAACTAAAACACAATAGGGCACTGAGAAGATAGCATGAAGGTGGCACCCCATTGACTCTAGGTATAGGAGGCTTTGAGCTCTGACTATAAACTTATGTTGACACTAGAGGCCCAGTGCATGAATTTGTGCATGGGTGGGGTCCGGCCGGCCCAGCTCTAATTAGAGTTGATCAGGACCAGGCCTGTCAGGAGGAGGAGATGGTGAGTGGTTGGCCGGCTGGCCCGCCCTGATCTTGGCCCAATCAGGGATGGGCTGGCTGTGGGGAGGGGCCATTGGAGGTTTGCTGGTGAGTCCCACCTCCGATTGGTGTGTGTGTGGGGTGATCAGGGGCAGAGCTAGCTGGGGGAGGGGCCTCGAACTGATTGGGGTGGTGGAGGCCCATCAGGGGTGGGGTCTGCTGGGGAAAGGGGCCACAGGTGGTAGGCTGGCCGGCTCCACCCCCTATTGGGGTGGGGCAATCTGGGGTGGGGCCAGCCAGGGGGAAGGGCCACAGCGGAGGGTGTTGGCCAGCTGCCCCACCCTTGTTTGGGGTGGTAGAGGACAATCAGGGGTGGGGCCAGCTGGAGGGAGGGGCCATGGGAGATTGGCCAACTGCCCCCCTACCCCTATTGGGCCAGTTTGCTGGCCACAGTGGGTGTCATAGCAACTGGTCATTACGGCATTTCTGTCACTGGCTTTTTATATATATACTAGAGGCCCGGTGCACAAAAATCTGTGCACTCGGAGGGGAGGGGCGGGTCCCTCATCCCTGCCTGTGCCCTCTCGCAGTCTGGGACCCCTCAGGGGATGACCACCTGCTGGCTTAGGCCCGCTCCCCGGGGTATTGGGCCTAAGATGGCAATCAGACATCCCTCTGGAAGCCCGGCAGCCCTCGAGGGATGTCCACTTGCCAGCGGGGAGCAGGCCTAAATTGCAGTAGGACATCCTTAGTGCTGCTGAGGAGGCAGGAGAGGCTCCCACCACCACCGCTGTGAGAGCTCCCTGACCACCAGAGGGAAGCTCCTGCATTGAGCGTGTGGCCCCTGGTGGTCAATGTGTGTCATAGTGACCAGTCATTCCCAGTCCTTCTGCTGTTAGGGTCAGTTTGCATATTACCCTTTTACTATATAGGATAGAGGCCTGGTGCACTCATGGGAGCTGGCTGGTTTGCCCTGAAGGGTATCCCAGATAAGGGTGGGGGCCCCACTTGGGTGCCTGGCCAGCCTGGATGAGGGGATAATGGCTGTTTGCAGCTGGTCACACCCCCTTCAGGGTGGGGGTCCCCACTGGTGTGCCTGCCAGTCTGGATGAGGGGCTGAGGGCTGTTTTCAGGCTGGCACGTGACTGAAGCTCCCAACCTCTCCTTTTTTTCTTTTTCTGGGATTTATTTACCTTCTATGGCTGTCACTGGAACTGAGAGCCGGCTTTAGCTCTGAGGCTCAGCTCCAGCTCTGAGACCTCGGCTGCTGAAAGCAGGTATCTGGGTTTATTTGGCTTCTATAATTGAAACACTGTTGCAGCTCCAGCTCTGAGGCCCAGTTGGCTGAAAGCAGGTTTCTGGGTTTGTTTAGCTTCTATAATTTCAACATTGTTCCTTAGAGTGCAGCTCAGAGGCCGGCAGCGGCAGGTGGGGAACCTTGGCTTCCTCCATCAATGGAGCAAGCAAGCCTCCTGTTCACTTCAGCTGCCTGGCTGCCGGCCGCCATCTTGGTTGGCAGTTAATTTGCATATCTTGTTGATTAGCCAATGGGAAGGGTAGCGAAGTTATGGTTAATTACCATGTTTGTATATTATTAGATAGGATAGATTGTTCAGAATCAACTTTTTATTTTATTAGTCTTCTGAATTTTATTTCTCATTTTACACCATTTAAATTAATAGGAAACCTTGCTGTATTATGCCTAAAGCTTCTTGTATATCTATGTTCAATGGAGCTAAACCTGTGATTCTTTTATTTTTTAAAAATTTATAATGCTTGGGGACATGTTTGTTTATTACTCTCTTTTCAAGGTTTTTAAGGCCTCTTTAAGAATCTCCCTGAAGAATTATCCTTTCAATATGATGGTGACTTATCTCTCCAATCCCAGGATTTCCTAGAGGTCCTGAGTTCTTCCACTAGATGCTTAGCTTTGATGTAATATTTTCATATTTGAATTTGTTGTAACCTGACCTCTATCCACTCCCCTGCAGGGAGATTCCTTGGCTAGTCCACTTAAGCAGCTTCACTATTATCTCAACACATTTTTGTCTTATGTGTTGAGACTTCAGATGGCTTGATTACTTGACCTTGTCTTTCTCTTCCCTATGAATCTTACATGTAACTCACTGGAGCTTCTCACAAAACTGGTTTCCTTCTTTTATTAAACCCTGCTTATTGCCTGGGTCCACTTTTTCTTCTTTTGCCTAAGAAATTCTAGTCATAAACCTTGGATCCTCTGACTTAACTATGGTTCTAGTGACTTATCTGAACTCAGCATTTTTGGAAATTTTGCTTGCCTAATACTTTAAGTAATGGTTCCAAACCTAACACCAGCCTACTAAGTTCCTCAAGGGTTAATGAATCCTAATAGCACTTCAAAAATATTTAAGTATGATGAACATTTCAATTCTGTAATGCTGATCTAAAGTTCTAATTACTTTCATTTTGTTTAGAAAAATAGGAGACAAAAATTATTACTTAATGTGATTAGTACAAAAAAAAATTCAGAAAAGGAATATCATATGGTGAGTGGATAAGAGAACTATTAAAAGGATTTCTTCTTATTTTGAAAATGCCTGTATTGACTTCACTCCAGAATCAATAGTGGCACTTACTAGTTTAATTCCATAATTCAGACTTAAATAGAATGGATTCAAATACATTATCCAAAGTGTCTTCCCTCTTCTTTTTTTTTCTGTCTAGCTTTCTAGAAATTTAGTTTTGAGGCTCATTTACTTTTAAAAAACATTTCATATCCTTTGGGAAATTCTATGTTTGTCCCTTTGACAATTGTTTAACCATTAAAAAATCATGTTTGTGGTCACATGTGTGTATATTTAAGACCCAGGGCCAAGGGACTCATAAGAAGTTAGGGAACTTAGCATGGCTCCTTTCCAGACCCTGGTTGGCTGTGGAAGGCCATATGCAATCAGCTGACCAATAAATCATAGCATGTGTTTGATGTTATTTATATTTTTTGTTATATTTGTCTCACTTGCATATTTTGTTTTGCAAAATACTTTTCAAAGTAGCTTTATGTGGTCCCCTTTTGCTTGACACTTTTGTTATCTGAAAGCCATCATCACTGAAATTTCAATTTATATTTTTCCTTTATAAACATCTGCAAGTCTGCCTTCACCCTTTAGTACTTAGAAGACTACTATCTATATTAACTGTGTATTCCTCCATGTTATCTGAGTTAAATATATATGTTGAAGAAGAGACATAAAGTATTCAAATATTTATTTAGATGCAGGGCTATATATCAACTCTGGAAGTTGAGGCATTGATAGTGGAAAAGGCTTTTGCAGCTATATTTTGTCTAAAGCAGAAGAGAGTAGAAGGATTCATTTAACTGCAGTCACCTAATATAACCTCTTACAATCACTTGTTCCTCCTAGAAGAGAAGTCTACCATAGTTGCTGGTTCTGCCTTCTGTTTAAAGACTGAGATTTTCTTAACATAGTTAGGCTTCTTTCCCCAGTCATCTTATGATTTCCATACCAATGACTCAAATATTGAAGTGCATCTGGGGCAAGAGAAAAGTGGGTATAAAAAATGTTATTGAGCAGACACAGGAAGAAAATCATAAGCTAATTTAACTCATCTTTAATGTTGCTTGAGATCATGAAGTGTGTGTGTGTGTGTGTGTTGGTGTTTGTATGTATAATAATTGCCAATATGAGTGAGAATCAAAGACAAATGCTTTTATAATCAGCCAATAGATCATGTCACCTGAGAGCTGAAAAGAACTTTTGGACCATCAGCAATAGATGTGAAGAATGTAATCCCAGAGGCAGACTCATTGTTTGTAAGCATTACGTTAGACAAAAACACAAAGTCTAAATCTGGATAAAGTCAAAATTCCCAGAACTAAACATTGTGATACAGAAGTGATTCATGCTGGGAAGAAACTTGGACTGTCATCAACAAATCCTGACAAAGTGCACCACTATGCTATAGATTATAAAGTACGTCTTGCCAAAGTGAAGTAACTGGCCCAAACTTTATAAATGACTTTTCAGATGACACAAATTTTTGGGAACTGTACAAACTAAGCAACTAAACTCTGACCCAGTAAAAATTTTCAAGACCTGTGGAGAATTAAATTGCATAAAGAATGGCATATATATATTTAAAGTTGGGCCTGCGTTTTACCTCTTTATGTGATGTCCTGATAGTTCTCCCAAACTCCAGACCTGAATTTCAAGTCCTAAATAGCATTTTTACCTGAGTGAAGTTCTGTTAATGTTGCTAACACAACATACAACAATGCCACTCATCATTTTTACCCCACAATTTAGCTCCTCCTCCTGATTTTTTTTGCTGATGTTTTCCAAAAATTCATTTTTCATCACAGAAACTCAAGACCTCTGATGGTTCTTTGATTTATCTCTCTCCTTTATCCCATTAGCAATGATTCATCAAGGGCTGTCAATTCCTTCTCCCTACCATTTCATGCAGCCCTTGCTTCTTGTACATTACCCCAGCCCTAGTTAACAGTCTTATTACTGCTTACCTACACTACTGCTATAACTCTTCTCCCTGCCTGCAGTCTTGCTTCTAATCTACTCATTCTGCATTTGGCTGCCAAATTAATCTTCCTAAAGCACAGTTTTGATTATGTCACCCCTGCTTAATAACCTTCATATCTCTCTTCTTTGCCTAGCAATAAAGTTTATACTTCTTTTTAGCCTTTAACATTATGATCTAGTTTTATTCTTATGGGTTTAGCTATAGTATTTTGGTTTGTTGAAACTTTAGCAAAACTGAACAATTCAACATTTTGCAACCATGCCTGGAAGCTTCCATCCACAAAGTCTTAATTATTTTTTCTGCCTGGAATGTTTTTAATGCTATCCATTAAAACCTCTTCAACTTTTCAGTGGAAGCTTTGGCTTTCACTAAAGAATCTTGGATACACAGTTTGGAGTGTTCTCAGGAGCATATGTGAGGACCCATAGGGCACACTTGAGGATGCAGGTGAAATTGAGTAGAGTCAAAAATGAAAAAAAAAATATATGGGTAGAAGATGGAGGAGTAGGGGTTGGAAGGCAGGGGCAGGTAAATATGAGAATTCTAAGTTTGAATCTGATCTTCAGGTCATTGTGGAAATTATGCTCATCAAGGTAGGAAGATAAATCATACTTTCCTTAGTAGTTTTAGTCTAACTTTTACATGGTCAGACCTATGATATATGGGCCTCCATTTTACATCCTTGAACTGGGTCTACACCTGCACTTTAAACATGAAACCCAAGTCTTGAGCACATTATTTGTCATCTGGTAGGTCTTTATTAATAGTTGTTGACTACAGGAAGAAGTCTGATGTCCTTTTTTTTGAAATTCCAGAGCATTTTTTTAAAAAAATATATCTGTCCTTTGGTGCTAATCACAGTCCTCTTTAACTTTTTGCATTTGTTTATGTCTTGGCATCTACATGGTAATATCTGTGAAAAAACATGGGTAATGCTATACATTCCATGTTTCTCGCCTAATAATGGAGATAAAAATAGTATTTATTTATTGGGTAAAAATAGGAACCAAGAGTTTGCTTTAGAAGAGATATATGGGCTCATGGGATTTGCAAACTTAATGTACCTCAGAGACTAGAAAGTAGATTCCAGAAAATGTAAATGACATATCCAAGGCTTATGGTTATTAGCAACTGTGGGGATTGAATTCAAGCATTCTGAAGACCTCCTCCCCAAGTACAGGCTGTGTTAGCACACAATGTTAAACATTATTCAGGAATTGTCATTAAGAAAGACATAGCATTAATAGCATAAGTATCTGTAGTTGTATTCATGTACAATCGCTACAGTCAGCTTGTGAAGTAGAATCAGTTCAGATGTTAAGTTCATAAGACTGAAACTTTCTAGAGGAGATCAGTTTGTTCACCTCCGTAATTGACCCACATTGAAAATTTAGCCAAGTGTACCCAGTGTTGACATACAGTTTATCCAGAAGACAGAGGGATTATGTTGCAGCGGTTGTCTTTATAAAGATTTAGTATTAATGTCATTTAGAACACCCAACCTGAATATGTGCTTAGGGTATTACTGTGAGCAAATACTGTCAACTTAGGACTTATTTATAATTGCAATAAGGTACTTAAAAAAAGGTTCACAACGTTAAGCATATAAAACACAATAAACTTAAAATCTGTTTAAGCACACAAAGCATAAGGCCTTTGTACTCGGATATATATATATATAATCTCATACATACTATCCATGCATTGCAATATAGATATCTAATGGGTGGAGAGGGAAAACGTAATGTTTGAAATTGTAATGGTCTGTGAGAGGCATCTCAATACTGGCCATACAGCACTTGGTAAGTCATTTATTTAGTAAAAGAAAACAGTCATATTTTATTGTTTCAAGCTATACCAAGATAAAATAAGAATAAAATGTTTGACGGTATGTATATATCATTTGTGTTAAGTATTTTGTGTTTAACTTGTGTTAATTGATTGAAGGAAACTTGGTGGTTAGAGGACATGGTGTAACAATTATGTCCAGGAGGGATATTTCCTTCTAGCAAGTTGATACTGTGACGGCACTTAGCCTGTAGGAGTTGAATATGCAAACTGAATATTACTATTTTACTTCCAACACCTTAGTTCAGATATTCTTTCTCCTTGATAAAGCTCATACTTAAAGTGAGAGGGCCATAGAGTTAGAAGTGCTTCTGAAACATGTGAATGAGTGGAGAAATCGAGGTGTCTTGATACCTCCCTGATTGGATACTTTGTCATTCTTGTCTAGAATGTGATTGCGAGGTCTGCTCATCTTGAAAAGGAGGATAAACCGTAGCCATCTGTTATTAATTCTGACTGAATGGTTCCAGAGTCCATTAAAAAACAATAAAACAGAAAAGTAGATTTCACATTTGTGATTTCAATCATTTGAACACACAGATCTGGGAATAAAGTGTCCCCAGGTTGTGTAACGAGGCTGCGGCAGTGCCATGCTAGAATGGAAATGACAGTGGAACGGATGCATTTCCAGGCTTGTTTACAGCACACCTCGCAGAGACTGCGGTCAGGGGAAATGGAGCAGCGCTCTTCAGGGAGGTTCGGGAGCATTGTCACATCTCCCTGCCTCCCTGGAGGAGCAACCCTGTTTCCAGCTTTGTAGCTGCTTTCCTGAGGTCCCTTAGCTCAGCTTGCTGTCTCAGGTATCAAACGACACACCTGCTGGGAAGTGGTTACATGAGCCTCAGGAGGCTCCTGTGCAAATCTAGGGAACTACTAATTGTCTCTCTTCCCATTTAACTTAGACACCTGCTTCTTTTTCACTTGGCCGATCTTCACCTATGCCTCTAGACTACTGGCTTAGGTGTGATCTTGTCTTTTTCAGTTACTGTCCTGGTATTGCAATTAAGTAATATACTAGTACCCTGGTATGCTATCTGCCATAGAGAAGAATTCATCATCATTGCTCATTAGCTATCAAGGTATCAAAAAAATTCTTTGTAAGGTAGAACTCAAGGAAGTTCAAATTCAGATAAAATAGCACTCTTCATCTTAAAATCTCAAAGGTCTGATTTTCTGAATTTCATTATTTTAAAATTAGATAATAAGTAAAGCATTATATTTCAACATATAACTATTTTACATGAAATATGACAAAACATATATAAAATAAAAAAGTGACACATGTCAACCTGGACATAATTATAGCTGTGCCTATGAGTTTCGTCTCTGGCTTTAGGCTGCCTGGGTTTGAATAGCCTCTCTTCTACTGACTAGCTATATGACTAATGCAAGTTATTTAACACTTTTGTGACTTACATCCTTATTTGTAAATTGGCAACAATAATGGTATTTATCTCATAGGGTTGTTTTAGAATTGAGTTAACATATTTAAAACACTTAGAAAAATGACTGACATATAGAGAAGTTTAAATAATCATTTTTTAAAAATGTTATCATTTTGTTTTATTTACTCTATTTTTCCTGGTACTCCTTTTGTATAGATTACACTTTTATTATATAAATTGTTAATCCTCACCCAAAGATCTGTTTATTGATTTTAGAGAGAGAGGAAGGGAGAGAGACAGGAAGGGAGGGAGAGAAAGACGAGAGAGAGAGAGAGAGAGAGAGAGAGAGATCAGTTACCTGCCATTAATGCCCCAACTGGGGAATCAAACTCACAACCAGTTTCATGTACTGGACAATGCTCCAACCAACTGAGCCACCTGGCCAGGGCTTATTATATTTATTATATTTTTTTTCAAATTATGTAATATTATAAATAGTTACATATGTAATCTGTTTTTCTAAACATTATTTTAAAGAGCTAAATAAATTTAAATTGAACATAGGTGTGTTTTTATACTTGCTGGATAGCTAGATTGTTTCCTGTACTATGTTGCAAAATATAATTAATTGATGTATCTCTTTGCAAATAAAATAATTTGCATACTTGACTTAATTTATATAAGTGGAACTCTTGAGTTAAATGTATGAATATGTTTTTTAAATAAATCTTTAGTGTTAAAAGTACTACATATGTCCCTTTTCCCCCCATTGCCCTGTCTCCAACCATACCCCTCTCCCCATCCATTCTCCTCCAAGCTTTTACCACCCTATTTTCTGTGAGATAAGTATCACATGATCTCACTCATTTGTGGAATCTAATGAATATGTTTTTTTTTATTGCAGTATAGTTTATTTATTTATTTATTTATTTACTTATTTAATGGGGTGACATTGGTTTACAAAATCATACAGGTTTCAAGTGTACAACTCAACAAAACATCATCTGCACACTGCATCATGTGTCCATCACTCAAAGCAAAGTCTCTTTCCATATATGTGCGTGTGTATCTAATCTAATAAAAGACAAACATGCAAATTGACCGTACCAGGCCCACCAGCCAATCAGAGTGACTATATGCAAATTAACCCAACCAAGATGGTGGCTAGCAGCCACCGAGCTGGAGTGAGCAGGAAGCTTGGTTGCTCCAGTGATGGAGGAGGCCAAGCTTCCCAGCCAGCTCTGAGCTCCACTGAAGGCAACAAAGTTTCAATTATAGAAGGTAAATAAATCCCAGAATAAAAAAAGGAAAAAAGAAAAAAAGGAGAGGCTGGGAGCTTCTGTCACCGGGGGGCTTGGCCAGCCTGAAAACGGCCCTCAGCCCCTCATCCAGACTGGCAAGGCACCCCAGCGGGACCCTCACCCTGATCCGGGACACCCTTCAGTGCAAACCAGCCGGGCCCACCAGTGTACCAGGCCTCTATCCTATATAATAAAAGGGTAATATGCAAACTGACCCTAACAGCAGAACAATTTGGAATGACTGGTCACTATGACACACACTGACCACCAGGGGGCAGATGCTCAATGCAGGATCTGCCCCCTGGTGGTCAGTGTGCTCCCACAGAGGGAGCTCTGCTCAGCCACAAGCCAGGCTGACAGATGCCAGTACAGCGGTGGTGGTGGGAGCCTCTCCCATCTCCTCAGCAGCGCTAAGGATGTCCGACTGCAGCTTAGGCCTGCTCCCCACTGGCAAGTGGACATCCCCCTGAGGGCTCCCGGGCTGCCAGAGGGATGTCTGATTGCCAGCTTAGGCCCAATCCCCAGGGGAGTGGGCCTAAGCCAGCAGGTGGTCATCCCCTGAGGGGTCCCAGACTGCGAGAGGGCACAGGCCAGGCTGAGGGACTCCCCTCACCCCGAGTGCACAAATTTTTGTGCACTGGGCCTCTAGTAGATATATATATATATATATATACATATATATATATATATATATATAGAGAGAGAGAGAGAGAGAGAGAGAGATAGATATAGATATAGATATAGATATATGAAAGAGAGAGTTTGGTTTTCTGTCATGTAGTGTCACTTTAAGTTGTACTGGCTATGCATGATCATTCAAATTTAAATGAGACCTAAATAATGCAGTGACACATGGTTTAAATATCCTATCATCTACTGCCCATATCATGGTTTCTAACTCTTGATTCTGCTTTCTAGGAGCTAAGTCTCCCAAGTGGGAACCCATACTAGATCCATCTAAAGTAGTAACACAGAGAGAATGGTAGTAAGAAAATAAAAAAATAAAGTATCCCTTGAGAAAGGGAGAGCTCCCTTACTTTATTCCTCCCACCTTTCTACCGATTGTGTTTTGAACAATAGAAGTGTCTTAAACTATGACTAGTCTTATTATCAAAAATATATTTTCTAAGATTTTCTCTCTCATTACAACTGCAAAGTCAGCCAAAACAGACATAGAGGTGAACTGAAAGGAACGGTACCTCCTTACATTTCCTTGTTGCTAAGAAAGTGAAAAATCACTGCCTTGAGTATTCCCCAAAGAAGTGCTGCTCTGCTAAAGTGTCATGTCTGGGAATTACATGACTTAAGTTGTAGGCAGGCAGCTTGTGTTAGGCCCTGGAATATTCATTTTGACCTCTTGCAGGGTGTAATTGTTGAGAGAGGTGGGAATCACAGTTATAAAGAGTCCTTAGCAGTGACAAGTACCTGGGTGGCCTGAATCACAGAGGCGGAACTATATACCAAAGACCAAGGGAACAAAGTCAAACAGGAATCAAAGCCAGACATTATTACCTTAGCAGTGGGTGGGGCTTCGTGGCACGAGAGTCTTTACTTGTAAGTGACCTAACTTTAGGGCACAAATGGCCTTTAAGTTTCTGAAGATGTTTAAGCACAAAAAGAAAAAACTCTCTGTTCACCTATCACCCTGAGCAAAGATTTAGCAGATGAAACCACAGGTGTTTCAAAAGAACATGAGGGAAAGACTGGAGTCAGTTCAATGTTTTACTTGCTCCTTACAAAATAGGACATTCCAAGACCTTTATAGGTTTTATACAACATTTAGTTTTTGAAAGAAACTTTGCTCTGTCTATTATTAGATACTTATTCTTAATTAAGTGTACCCACTTAAAATACACTACACACTGCACGATCCTGAATGCAGATTTCTAAATACTTGAACAATTTTATCATATTTATTTCTAGAGTGTCTTATTTATTGTGGATAAATGGTTCTGTGCAATACACTTTGATTTCTTGTGCAAAAAAATAATATCAACTATGCAAAGGAAAATTATACAGTACAATGCCTTCTGGATTTCATGAGAGAAAATAAAATTGAAAGCTCAAAATAGAGAATCATAATATAAAAGGAGTTCTAACACACATTACTGCCAATTAAACATTTTGTTGAGTCTAAGTAATTGTTATAAACATAATAATTTCATATAAATATTTTAAAAATACTATTTTGAAATTAAATTACAATGATCTAGATAAGAAGTAGGGAATGGGTCAGGAAGAAGTCAAAAGAGGCACCTTGGTTTTGGTATTGACAATGAACCATATGTAAGTAGCAGTGGATTTCTAAAAATTTTAAATTGTTGTCCTAGCCAGTTTGGCTCAGTGGATAGAGCATCAGCCTGCAAACTGAAAGGTCCCAGGTTTGATTCCGGTCAAAGGCACATGCCCACGTTGTGGGCTCGATCACCAGTGGGGGGCTTACAGGAGGCAGCCAATCAATGATTCTCTCTCATCATTGATGTCTTTATCTCTCTCTCCCTCTTCCTTCCTCTCTGAAATCAATAAAAATATATTAAAACAAATGTTTAATTGTTTATTTTCTATATCTCTGAAATTTAAAATAATAAAGAAATATAGAATGCAGCAAAAGACAGGATAGAAGGAATTTTTAAAAAGATGTTCAAAGTCTCATGGGACATATACAAAATTTATCCTTGGGGTAGATCAAAAATAAAATCTCTGCACTCTTCTCTATATTGAAATTGAGTGGTTTAGATTCTCTAACACTCAAAAGTAAACCAAAACACTCAAAAGTAAATCACAGAAATGAAAAATACGTTCTGAAATAACTAGTTAATAAAAAATGGAGGTCTAACTAGTGTTAATGACCACTCACACATCTTTTGTGAACGTTTTTATTCAAGTAACTGTCAAAATTTTATGGAGTTAGTCATGGACAAATATAGATTAATGTGCAAAAATCAATTACTTTTCAAACCAGTGGTAGCTGTTGAAGATATAATGGGAACCACTGTATTCAGCAACAGCAGCAAAAAACAACAAAAAACCCTCATATATTATTTAAAAATAACCCTGACAAGAAAATGGGTAAGACCTATAGGTAGAACTGTATAAGACTTTACTGAGAGACATAAAATATTTAGGTAAACAGAGAGCTATACCATATTTCTGAATGCAAAGCCTGAATAATGTAAAGATAACATTTCTTTCCAAATTAATGTATGGGCTCATAATGGGGCAAATGCTCTTAGAAAACACTTAGCCTCTCTCTACATTTTTACTGCTTATATTATTTTGATTTTACATATGATTCTACTATCAAATAGAATTATTAAAGATTTTTCTGCAATCACATCTTGAACAATATATCTGAATCATTAAGTAACAATTTTCAATATACATTGGAATATCATGTGCCAGTTTAAAATGCATGAGTTGAGAGGGATGTGGGGATAGAAACCCATGAAGTTCTCTCCTGCACAAAAATGAAAAAAAGATGCAGGATGCCTGTTAAGGGATAATTTGCCTAGATAACAATTCCTGTTATTGCTCTCCGATTTTACTTAAATCTTGCCAAAATTAAGCACTTCTGATTTTAAAGAGCCATTTAAAGAAAGCCTGAAGTTCTTTGCCAAGGCAAGTGGGTGAAATGATTGGTGTGGGTATATTTTTATAGACTCAGGAACATGGGTTGTGACCTCACTCTGCACTCCTACTCCTCCAGAGAGGGCAGCAGTGAAGCCGAGCAGAGGGGAAGCAGGTCTGCAGTATATGAAGAGCTTATCTAAACATCCGCTGTTTTCTGCAAGTCTCTGCATATAAGAAAGCCCCTGTCTCAAAGAGATAAATGGCAAAAGAAACAGCTATTATAATCTAATTTTTCCTCCTTGTCCACTGGATCCAGAATAGCTTGTGTGTGTGTGTGTGTGTGTGTGTGTGTGTGTCTGTGTATGTGTAATTTTTAATTGATTTTTGAGAAGGAGAAAAGAGAGAGAGAAAAATATCACTTCATTGGTTGATTCTTGTGTGTGCCCTGAGCAGGAAACAAACTCCCACCTTGGTGTATGGAGACAATGCTCTAACAACTAAGCTGCCTGGCTGGGTCAGAACATCCTTGTGTTCTAAAGCATGGGTGCCCATGTACTGGTTAGAATGGATGAAGAAAGACTGCGGCTTCTGCCTAGCCAGTTTCAGTTTAGCCCTCTGAACATCTAGATTGAAAAGCCTTTGGGGCAGACACCCAGACAATTACAACCTAAGCCTCTTTGCTGGGGATGCACCAATGAAACAAACTTCACCTTATTCTCTGCCTCAGCACTCTTCCATTAGTCTATGTCATCTCTCTTTCACCACCTGGTTAATTATTATTTGAGTTGTTTGTTTAAGTTGTTGTTTTTTCCTGTTTTCCTGCAATATATTTTCACCTTTTTGAGGCAGGAATCATATCTTGTTCATCATTATATTCTTAGCTTCTGGCAAGGTGGCTGAACCACAGTAGGTAACTCAGGAGCATCCTATATAATAAAAGAGAAACATGTAAATTGACCATCCCTTTGCTACGCTCACCAGCCAATCAGGAGTGAATATGCAAATTAACCCGACAAAGATGGTAGGTTAATTTGCATACACAGGCACCAGGCAGAGAGAAGAATGGGTGAGCTGGCAGCTTGGAGGGCCGTGGCTCCCTTAGTGGCTCCCAGGAATTCTGAGAATAGTAGTTCTGATGGCAGCCCAGGACCGGAAGTGGAATCTCAGAGCGCAGGGAGCACCAGGAATGCTGGGAAGCGTAGTTCTGGTGGCAGACGGATCTCCTAGACACTAGAGCAGCGGTTCTCAACCTGTGGGTCGCGACCCCTTTGGCGGTCGAACGACCCTTTCACAGGGATTGCCTAAGACCATCCTGCATATCAGATATTTACATTACGATTCATAACAGTAGCAACATTACAGTTATGAAGTAGCAATGAAAATAATTTTATGATTGGGTCACAACATGAGGAACTGTATTTAAAGGGCCAGAAGGTTGAGAACCACTGCACTAGAGCAAAGTGAGCCTGGAGCAAGTTACTGTTGCAGTGGGGGATGGAGGAAAAGCAAAGGTGAGAGACATAAGTTAAATCAGAGTTTCTAGGAAAAATTAAAGGGAAGATATCCTAAAACTTCCCAGAAATCTCCACCAATGAAGCAATGAAAAAAAAAATCTCTATTATTCTGTGAACAACAAACCAAATTGAGTTGGGGGTCTCAGACAATTTGCTCACATGATTGCAAAGACAGACAGAAACTCCTGGATTAGAGAGGGCTCCCCTGAGGGCTCCCAGATTGGAGAGGGTGCAGGTCGGGCTGAAGGACCCTCTCACCCCCATGCATGAATCTTTGTGCACCGGGCCCCTAGTTAATTAAATAAAGTAATAGATAAGTGAATTAATAAATAATAAAGAGCTGAACTGTTTCACAGATGGTATGGAGGAATTTGGGGGGAAAGTAATGATAATCACATGATCTCTCTAAACAACATACAATCTGGGTACTTGCTACAAATACATACAAAAAAAGTAGTTAGATAGTCACAAGATATTTGGTGTAGTCTGACTGAAATTACATCTTCTAAATGAAACTTATTTGGGGAGCCCTGAAGGCAATGGGAAACCCTGAAGTCTTCAGGATCAATGAAACAGGAAGAATGAAGGATCACTCACTGAACTCCACAGACTTGCGAAACAGATTAGGGTTTCCTGAATAAGGACATGAACTGTTGTTTCAAATTAAAGGTAACTAGGACAGAGGCCCTCACTGCCATAGAAATTTTATCATTGAGATGCTTTTTATTTGACAACTCTAAATACCAAGGAAGCTCCAGGGAAGAGTGAGCAGGCTTCCCACTTCTTTATGTTCATGCCTTTGAATAATCCACTCACTCCCTTTAGTGTGAATGAGCCCTGTGACTTGCTTCTAACCAATAGAATGTGGCACAAGTGATGGATGTTACTCTTATGATGGTTTTATATAGCAAAAGTGATGGAGGTCAGTTTCATGATTATATTATATGGCAACGGATGTCACTCCCACGATTATGTAACATTATATAAGCCTGTTCTTGCCAGCTCTCACTCTCATTCTCTGGCCTTGAAGAAGCAAGTAACTTTTTAACTGCTCATGGCATGAGCTGTGTGGGAGGGAATGACAGATGACCTCTTCTGGCTGAGGACAGCCTATAGTCCATAGCCAGCACGAAACTGAAGCCCTCTGTCCTACAGTAGCAAGGGAATGAATTGTGCCCACAACCCAAGGGAGCTTTAAAGCGAACTGGGTCCCTGTTGAGCCTCCAGGTGAGAAAGCAGCCAGGCTGACACCTTGACTGCAGCCTGTGAGACACAGCAAACCTCATGAAGCATTACCTATTCTCTGACCAATAGGAACTGTTATAGAATAAATGTGTGTTATTTTTTAGCCACTAAAATTGTAATAATTGTTGCACAGCATAGAAAACTAAAACAGTTTAATGCATTTCTTTATTTAAAGATGCTCATTGAGGGTCGTGAGTAAGATTCAATAAATAAAGTAGGCCTATATGTTGGTAAATGGCAATTATTTGACCATTTAAATAATTACAATTAAGTGACCATTCAAAAGCATGTACTCAATAAAGATTTAACGACATTGGGAAATACTCACTATATTGATAACTTAAAAGTAAAGCTCTATAAAACAAGAAACAATTATAAGAATATCCACCAAGATATTAATTACTATATCTGAACCTTAGGGTTATAGAATATATTTATTTTTTGTTGTATTTTTTCTAAATTTTCCACATTCAGAAAAGTATTTTATAGAGACAGAGAACTTATTGTTCTTTATTTCAGTTTTGGTCATATATTAAGACCTTCTGCATCTGTGAGATTCATATCCCCAACCCCTCTTTGGAGAGGTGGCAGTAGACTGGTGTGTTGGATAAGCTGGAACCTCACTATTGATTGGGAAGCTTAGCTCTGCCACTTAGAAGCATTGTGACTTTGGTAAGTTACTAGCTGCTAAGTTTCTAATTTTTCCCATTTGAATAATTAGATACTATTATAATAGACATATAAGGTCATTTAAAAGGTTAAATAAATTAATAAAGGAATAAAGGGCTTCTACAAATGTTTGACAAATAATAATCAACCAATAAATGTTTTCATTACTTAAAACAAAACTTCAATAGCTAAGAAGTGAAGACAAGGATTTCAGGTTGCTTCCAAATTATCTTTTTAGTATATGGTTTAGAACTGGTGAATTCCATATTCCATATGGAATATATAATCGTGACCCAGTGCATGGATTCATGCACATTGAAAAAAAATTAATTAGAAGGTGGCTAGGTGAGATGGGCCAGACACACGCTGGAGCCAAGCTCCTGTGGTCCCTCCCTGGTCAGCCACACCTGTGGCTTGAAGGGCATCTGTGGAGTGAGCGGAGTCCCTCTGGCAGGTGGGGTCCCTTGGCCTGGCCTGTGGGGATCGGGCTGAAACCAGCTCCCTGACATCCCCCGAGGGTCCCAGAGTGCGAGAGGGCACTCTGCAAAGTTACTGGGGTACAGGGTGTGGAGCACAAATGCAAGAGTGCGGGAAACCATATTTGGGGCCAACAATGCCCTAGCAACAATATAACCCATAGCTGAAGGTGGAATCTCAGCCTCTGCGAGGAATCAGGCTCCTTCCTCTCTGGTTTTGGGGTGTGTCACTGAGAACTGTGCTGCCAAGTCACTGCAGCTCAGCAGCTCCTGCGTTGAGCATCTGCCCCCAGGTGGTCAGTGGTTAGTGCGTATCATAGGAACTGGTCAGACAGGCAGAGGAACACTTAGTATACTAGCCTTTTATATATATGCGTGTGTGTGTATATATATATATATATATGTATATATATATATATATGCATACAACAAGATGTAGGGTATATATTACAGTACTAGAGATTGTCATTCATCTTTTGACATTTGACTTTTATTTTCTATTTTTGCTAATAAAATCTCTCTATATTATAAAAGCCTAAGTGACCATTACGACTGGATGACCAGACGACCAGATGACCTGCCGGTAGCTATAATGCACACTCACCACCAAGGGGCAGATGCTCAATGCAATGGTCAGTGCACTCCCACAGCCAACCTCTTGCAGCTGGCCAGCCCCAATTGGCCCCATCGGGACTGTGCAAGATGGCCCCAATACGCCCTGATCACCAGCCAGGCCAAAGAACCCCACCTGTGCATGAATTTATGCACCCAGACTCTAGTAGAATAATAAAAACTTAAAAACTTGGAGATGAGAGTACCTTAGACCAGCGGTCACCATCTGGTGGTCCATGGACCACTGGTGGTCCGTGAGGTTCAAAAATTTGGTGACTGCTGCCTTAGACATTGTCTAGTCCATTCTCTGGTTGTCCATTTCTACTTTGCAAGTATGACTGGTGAGATAACTGTAAGAACATTACACTGAAACTCTCAGAAAGGTCTTCTTTATATTTTATTCATAAGATCATAAGATCCAAGAATTAATCATCTCATTCTTTCTCTCTTTCTCTATCTCTCTGTCTCTGTCTCTCTTCCTCCTCTCTCACTCTCTCTTCACTCCCCCTCCCTCTCTCCTCTCCTCTCCATACATAGACACAGTGAATATTTATGCTGCGTTTGTTTTCCATTTTTTACTTACAAGCTCACTTATCAAAAGTGTCAAAGCATTTCCTTTCTTGGCTTCTTCCTGAAGGAAATGTTTATTATGAATTTTTAAAATCCACAACCAAAATAGGATTTCATAAAAGAAGTGCTGACAGAAACTTATTTATTCTCCTGAGAATACAACACTGCGCATAATAAACATTTAGTAAATTGTTGAACAGCATATGATGAAATGTTAACATAAATAAACGAGAGTATTTAAATGAATTTTCATTCCTTTTGTTTTCCCCTTGCTGAGCTACAGAGCCATTTCAATAAATAAAAGAAAACAGTGTGAGAAGTGAGAGCTAAATTCACAAAAGCACTTAAGTCCATCTCCCACTCCAGTCCATTCTCCTTCTTCAGGCTTTTTGTTTGTAAGAACTTGTGTTTTTTCTTTTCAGTGAACAGCAATTACAACCCCCACTATAAAAACAATAACAATTGCAACAACAAAAGCAAAGCAGAGACTAAGGCAGGTTTTATAGGCACTTAGCAGATCTGTAGACAGCTTTAAATACTTAAGGAGTCTCCTCATTCACAGTAATAATCCTGTATCAGACACGAAGGAGCCTTTCTTATGAGCAGAGTCACTAAAACAGTTCCCATGGCAGTTCACTGGAAAAAGAGACCAATGGGCACCACTTGGCATATTGACACACTCGTTGTAAAATATAATTTAAAGTATTATTTTAAATAAAGCTTGGGTAGCCTTTACAATTAATTAAATGCTCAAAATATTTGAAAATTGTCCTTCAGAGTTGCATTTGCTGAATTTTCAGAATTATAAGCAGCTCCCTTTCCAAGACGCACTTATCTGATTTATAATTGTAATAACTGGATCTTGGGACCCAGCATTAACTTTCTAAATGTCTACTTTTTTTTTCCTTTTTGAAGGCTTTGTAGGTTAGAGTAAAGTTCCTATGCCGTCAACTTGTTAGCATAACCTTTTATAAGTCTACTAGAGGCCTGATGCATGAAATTCATGCAAGAGTAGGCCCTCGCAGCCCCGGCTGTCTTGCTACCCCATCCCCCAACCACTGGTCATTCTGGAAGATCATCTGGAAGGTCCTTCTGGAATGTTCTTCCAGAAGGTCGTTCCGCCACCTGGTCTAATTAGCATATTAGCTCTTTATTATATAGGATGTGAGTTTAGTGGCATGTGTATTTCTACATATTTATATTCACATATTTAAACATTTTAGTTCTTAAATTTTGCATTTTGGTTCAGAGTCCAATGAGTCGCATGCAGTTGAAGAATTCAGTTGTGAGGGGTTTTGGAGCTCATTTTCTTAAAACTCTGTGATGACCTTCCTATTTGAAGATCTTCTACTCAGGACTTAACAGAGTTTGTTTCCTTCATTTGTTGCTGGTGAGGATTTTACACTTTTTAAATTTTGAGATTTGGCACTTTTTTGTAAGTAGGAGCTATGGTTCCTGGAAATATCACTAATAACAACATTTAAAAAAATATAGAGGTTTGATAAATTCTAGGGTCTAGATGTGATTGAAGGGACAGTGTTTCATGTCTTCCAGAAAACTCCCAAATATGAGAAAGGCTTTTCTTAACATAGTATCAATAAGATGCCCACACACCTTCTTCACCCATCTGCTGGATGAACTGACACCCTTCTTCTTGTCCTTCAGGTCTACTTGTGCAATCTGAGGCCAATAGCACTTTCTCTGAAGGGAAATATGGCTTTCTCTCTTTCTCAAATGTCAGATGATTTTTTTTTCTCTTAAAGTGTATGTGTAGGATTTGGCCTGTTGTTTATTTTCCTTTCCATGCTTTGAACTGGTATAGATGCGATCATACTGACAGGTAGATAGTGTATTACAAAGAGGGTAACATGAGGCACCAGATTAGTTTGCAGCCTTTACCACATGCTAATTATAGAAAATTTAATGAGATACATTAACTGTTTGAATTTTTATTTTTTATATATAAGTTATAAATATATATTGAAGAATAAAATAAATACTACATGTAAAGTGCCTGGTACATAATAAGTAAGCATATATTACCATTCTGTCTCCCTTTTGTTTAATTTTTCTACAGAATGTTAGAATTATCTTTATTGTATACTAGAGGCCTGGTGCACAAAAATTTGTGCACTTAGGGGTGGGGGGACCCTCAGCCCGGCCTGTGCCCTCTCGCGGTCTGGGACCCCTCGGGGGATGACCACCTGCTGGCTTAAGCCTGGTCCCTGGGGGATTGGGCCTAAGATGGCAATCAGACATCCCTCTGGCAGCCTGGCAGCCCTCGGGGGATGTCCACTTGAGAGTGGGGAGCAGGCCTAAGCTGCAGTTGGACATCCTTAGAACTGCTGAGGAAGCGGGAGAGGCTCCCACCACCACCGCTGTACTGGCAGCCATCAGCCTGGCTTGTGGCTGAGCAGAGCTCCCCCATGTGGGAGCACACTGACCACCAGAGGGCAGCTCCTGCATTGAGCGTCTGCCCCCTGGTGGTCAGTGTGTGTCATAGTGACCAGTCATTCCCAGTCTTTCTGCTGTTAGGGTCAGTTTGCATATTACCCTTTTACTATATAGAATAGAGGCCTGGTGCATGGGTGGGGGCTGACTGGTTTGCCCTGAAGGGTGTCCCAGATCAGGGTGGGGGTCCTGCTGGGGTGCCTGGCCAGTCTGAGTGAGGGGCTGAGGGCCATTTTCAGGCTGACCAGCGACTAAAGCTCCTAGCCTCTCCTTTTTTCCTTTTTTTTTTTTAATTCTGAGATTTATTTACCTTATATAATTGAAACATTGTTACCATCACTGGCACTCCCAGCTCTGAGGCCACGGCCGGCTAAAAGCAGGTATCTGGGTTTTGTTTAGCTTCTATAATTGAAACATTGTTGCTTTCGGAGCTCAGAGCCAGGCCGCGGCAGGTGGGGAACCTTGTCTTCCTCCATCACTGGAGCAAGCAAGCCTCCTGCTCGCTTCAGCTGCATGGCTGCCAGCCGCCATCTTGGTTGGCAGTTAATTTGCATATCTCCCTGATTAGCCAATGGGAAGCATAGCGGAGGTACGGTTAATTACCCTTTTTGTCTTTTATTAGATAGAATACTAAAAGTATGTTTTATTTATATTATTTTAGTTTTTATTGTTGACACTATTATTGAACCCCCTCATTTGCCCTCTCCCTTTGCCCACTTCCACCTAGCCCCATCCCTTGGCCTTCACCACACTATTGTCTGTGTCCATGGGCTAGATATATGTTCTTTGGCTAATTTCTTCACTTTCTTTTATCCAGTGCCCCCTAAATCACTTTTTCAGACTTATTTGAATAAATATATGTGCTTTAATGTTGCTTATGAACAGTAAAATAGTCTCTATTCTTTTTAAAACATATATTTTCTGGATCTTTTTTCTTTCCTTCTTTTTTTTTTTGACACCAGGTACTTGCTTAGTAAACTATAAGAAGGTACTAACAAGTTTGGAGAGGTTTCCTGGTAACACATGGATTAGTGTCTCTAGACTAGCAATGTTACATCATGATTAATGAAGTGTCCTTTGATCCTCAAGATACATGGGATTTCAATAATAACTGTTCTTCCCCTCTTACATAAATGAAAGAAATAATAGGGGGAAATACAGGCAAAATTAGAATTTTCAAAAGAGGCCTTAGAAGAAGACACATGCTTCATCATAGGGAAGAAGGAAGAGATATGCACCCACCTCGGGATTAGACAGCTCAGTTGCTTAAGAATAACTCATAACCATCATTCCAAAGTGTAGGCTGTCAGTAAGCAGAAGATGTATAAGGTATGGTAAGTGGAAATAAGGCTGCTGATCCATCACCTACAATTTAGTAGGCTAATATCATTCTTACGTTCTTCTTTAAAATGTTAAAAATATGTATAAAATGGATCTTAAGTGTCATTCCACTACAATGTAGTATTGTAAATTCAGGTTGATATGTATCTAGGGATTTATTTACTGATGTTTTGACAAATGTGATTTTGGTTGTTGCTGAATGAAAACTTAAATTTGTTACTCTGGTATTCAAATAGATTTGGTGTAGCTTCATTTTATAGTGATGTTGATTGTTTCAGAATCATTTTGTTGCTGATATTGTATTTTTTACACATTCTTATCTTGCTTAGGGACTCCAAAGTGAAGTCTGAAGTTAGCTTTCCTACTCAAGAAAGGCTGTTAAGAGACTGGTTAAAGTCAGCAGAGATTTTTTGCAGACTATGGTATCTAATTAGGACGAGTCTGGGGGAAGTGTTTTGGGCTGCAGGAAAATGCTGGCCACAGTAGAATATAAGCTCTACAAGTTTAGGGACCTTTTTTTCCTGTTTAATACCCCAGAGATGAGGACATTGCTATTTAGGTACATGTTGATGCACAAGAAGTATTTGTTAAACAAATTTAATATTAATATGAGATATAATTTATATCGTATTTAAAAATATACTCCTTTGAAAGTAATGGGAAGGGATTTGGATTCATGTTCTATCCCTATTTCATTTTAAGTTGGAGCTCAGGACTTTAAGATGATTTTCTCAAGGTCACACAACAAAGCTTACTTAGCCTGGTACCCAGGTAGCTGGGGTTGGTGGCGAACACATCGGAAATCTTTTTTCAGAGGCACAACAGAGGCTCTTTGGGGAAAATATAACTAAGAAAGAGGATCCCAAGCATGATATACATGCCTTAGGGGCATAATATCCTGATTCCAGGGTGATGGCTCTAATTTGAATCTATCCCCAGTCCAGCCCCATTGATTCATGGGAGATATCCTGAAATAAAAACTAATAATAATAATAAATTTTTTAAAAAGTTGTTTCACTAGGTCTATATAAACCTTTGGGATATAGGAGAAAGATTTTGATTTACCATTGACAGTTCTCAGTATAAGACAGTATTATACAGAATTATTTCATTCAGATAGTTTCTATCATAGTTATAGGTAAACTGGATTACTTAAATTGTTAAATACTACAGAATACAAATATATAAAAATCCAGTATAATTCATGATTAATTTTCAATAGTAAAAATAAGTAGATTAAGAGTCAAATAAATAAAATATATGGTCAAATATATTCAGAGATTTATTGATAATAAAACACAATTCTCCAGCAGAAGATCTAATGGATTTACTTTCATTTTAGGGAACTATGGATTAAAAATAGATTGTTATAAAGGAAAATTATAGAGTAAAAATATTAGAAAGATATACAGTACATAAACACTTTGTGGCAAATGGCTTTTACATAGACATCAATTTGGTTTTGCAATACAATTAATTTAACTTTATTAAATTGTATGATTAACATTGAATAAAAATAGAATTACAGGAAGAGTCAGAATTCTGATATTTTACTGATATTGATTGACAAGCAAGGATTGAATAAAACTTGTGTCTTTTGTAAATTTCATAAATCTTTTAAATTTGTGTCTTTTAAATTTCATAGATTTAAAAAATGATTTAAAAAACAAGTAAATTTTTGATTATATTGGACAAGTTTAAAGAATGTCAAATTAAAATAGAAAAAATGTCCTATATAATACAAAATAATGTTTAGCTATTATCACCTCTAAATTATACCACTTCATAAGTGCCATCATTGACATATTGTTTTATATTATAGAAATAAAAGTGTCACACATTGTATATGGAGACTTTGGAAATATCATTTTATTCTTTTTCTAGGTCCTCATGAAAAATGGGCTAAAGAGATTATTTACCGGTAATGCTGAACATTCTTCCCCTCATGGGTTAAGTGAGGCAAGTAAGAGGGAAGAGGAAAAAGTCTAGTGAAATACTCATGAATCCTGCCAATACATTACATTATTATAACTGGGGAGGTGTATATTAGTGCAGCCACTTGGGGGCTCCCATGAACAGAAGTTTTATTTTGATAAGAGTACTATGAACACCACATTAATGAAGCTTCACTACAAGTATATAGAACATGCAGCTTCAGAACTTGGGTTGTAGAAATATAGGACATGCTCCTTAAAAATAAAGGAGATAGCCCTGATCTGTTTGGCTCAGTGGATAGAGCATCGGCCTGGGGACTGAAGGGTCCCAGGTTTGATTCCAGTCGAGGGCATGTACCTTGGTTGTGGGCATATCCCCAGTAGGGGGGTGTGCAGGAGGCAGTTAATCGATGTTTCTCTCTCATGGATGTTTCTGACTCTCTATCCCTCTCCCTTCCTCTCTATAAAAAATCAATAAAATATATAAAAAAATAAAGAAGATATCACCTTTGTAAGTCATTCTTATGGAGTCAAAGGTGTTACTATGAGCTGCGTAACTCTGACTCTCTTCCTTATATCTTTATTTCTAAAGTGGGTGTGGTTATATTACTATTGAATATGAGCTTTGTAAGCAAGGATGCCAGGACTTTATTATGATAAAGTCTCATTAATGTATCATCTTTAACATTACCACCACAGCTGTGCTAACTCTAATGACTAAATCCTCCCCTTATAAGTTTAAATCACTCCTTTATCTTTATTAACCTTTGTCCTAAAGCTTCAGGACATTTAGGCATTTAAACATTCTATTTTAAATGCCAAGATATGCTCAGCGTTAGGTAAGAAGTGTATATACATGATTCTAGTTAAGTACACACTAACATATTCAAATATTAAATTATATCATTCTAAAGTTACTAATAAAATTCCTTGCTGTTTGTACACAAACCTGGCATCATGTCAATGAGTAAAATCTTATATTGTCAATCAAAAGTCTGCCCCTAGAAAGGTTTGACAAAAAATGCTTCCAAGAGAAGATCCTTGACTGGCAGCAGAAAAATTGCCCAGAACCAACACAGAAACCCCACTGTTATTTGAAACTTAACTGCCAGAAACTGATTGGGTTGTCACTGGTATTTCCCCCCAGGGACAGAACCTCATAACTAAATTTATATTTTAAAGAGCTAGTATTAGAAAGCCAGGGAACACTGGATTCAGGCTCTTAATTATGTCTCAGTACTAGGAAAGCCATGTTATGCTCTGGGGGGTGGCAATATCAATTTTAGTCTAGAGAAAATGGTAGCTAGCAAAAGCAGTTGAACTACAAATATAACAGTAGGGAATCTATTTTTAAATATGCAAATGACAGCAATTATTAAAGGGACATTTTATACCTGCAAAATATATCATATTATGAAATTCTTAGAACTAACTGAAAAACTGCAGTTTTTAAGTGAGACATAAAAGAAACGATATAATTTAAATGAAATTTCTAGATTACTAGTAAATAAATTGTCAGCAAACAAGATGTTAAGACATGGACAAGAGAGTTGTCAAGAATTAAATTGGAACTGTTGATTCAGTTTGTATGGAATCAAAAGAATAATTAGAGGGGACATCTTTAATTTGCTTTGACTTGTGTTTTTCTAAGTATATTAACTTAATATTCTTTCCTTGTCTCAGTGAAGTTTTACAGTCTGAAGCAGGGGTCCATATTTAAGGCAGGGGGTAGAAAGAGTCACAGTAAGTTGGAATCACTCACAACCCATTTCCACAGCTAAGCCTGGAGTGAAACACAGCTATCCTGTGAGATACCACAGAGGAAATTCAGAAGCAGAAGGATTCTCTTTAGAAAGGAGAAAATGCCAGGATATTTCCATGTTGTTTTTAGGCCATTAATTGGGAATGTGTTTATAAAACATTGTGAGAAACATGCTTGAACAATTTTGGAAATTAAATAAAATAGTTACACCACCCTGCAATAATTTACTAGGTAATTTTTATAATGCTAGGGCACAAAATACAAACATTAATGGTAAAGATTATGGATTCAATTTAAATCGATAGTCTATTTTTATCTCAGATACTTTTTTCCCCTAATTCTCACACAAGGATATTTATTAATTGATTTTACAGAGAGAAAGGAAGAAGAGAGAGAAAGAGAGAGAGAGAGAGAGAGAGAGAGAGAGAGAGAGATAAGAGAGAGACATCAATCAGTTGCCTCCCATATGTGCCCAACCAGGGATTGAACCTTCAATCTAGGTATGTGCTCTGACCAGGAATTGAACCCACAACCATTTTGGTGTATGACACTCCAACGAACTGAGCAACCTGGCCAAGGCAGTATTTGATTTTAAAGACAGAGGAACATAGCATACAGCTGGGTTTAGCGAAGGCAGTGATTTGCAACAATGGGCTATACATCAGCAACATCTCAGCAATTTTTGAAAATCCTGATGCCAGACCACATCTCAGACCAATTAAATAAGTATCTCCACAGAGAAGACTCAGGCATCATATCTTTATAGCTTTCTAAGTTATTTCAATGGGAAACCAAAATTAGGAACCAGCAACAATAAGTAAGTAAAGGAAGGAAGGAAGGAAGGAAGGAAGGAAGGAAGGAAGGAAGGAAGGAAGGAAGGAAGGGAGGGAGGGAGGGAGGAAGAAAGAAGGAAAAGGAGTTTAAAGATAAGAGTCACATGACACTCCATGTTAACAGGTAAACCATACCTGAAGCTCTGGCTTCTCTGCATTGAAGCCCCGAGGAAATCCTCTGAGTGTATTCTGCCGACAGGAAACAGTCAACCAGTGAGCTTACTTGGAATCCAGGGAAATAAAACACAGTAGAAATCAAGTAAAACTTTTTGTGAAAGACAAAGCAACCAAACAAAATCACTTCAATATAAATGTTCAATATTCTTCAAAAATGTTCCACAGTAATTTATAGCTTTAACTCATGAGTCACTTGGCTACCACATCACCATCAGGGCTGAAGATGTGGAAGAAATGGGGAAATGTTGGTCAAACAGCATACATTTTCAATTACGTAGGATGGATAAGTTCTAGAGAACTAATTTACAACAATGTAGTTAAAAAGGCATACATTGGAGATATTGTAGTTTGGTTCCTAAACACTGCAATAAGGAAAATATCTCAACGAAGCAAATCACACAAGTTTTTGGTTCTTCAGTGCATATAAAGTTATGTTTAAATTATTGTGTAGCATTATGTATAAAAATTGTATGTGAATTCCTTAATTAAAAATACTTTACTGCTAAAGAATGCTGAAAATTATCTGAGCCTTCGATGAATTGTAACATATTGCTGATGGAGAGTGTTACCTTGATATTGATGGATGCTGACTGATAAGGGTGGTGGTCGCTGTAGATTGGGGTGGCTGTGACAATTTCTTAAAATAAGACAACAAGGAAGTTTGCCACATTTATTGATTTTACCTTTTTGAACAATTTCTCTGTAGCATACAATGTTGCTTGATATAATTTTACCAAAAGTAAGACTTCTTTCAAAATTGGATTCAATCTCCCAAATCCTGCCATTTCTTTATCAACTAAGTTAACTTAAGAGTATAGATCCTTCATTGTCATTTCAACAGTCTTCACAACATCTTTACCAGGAGTAGATTTTATCTCAAGAAACCACTTTCTTTGCTCATCCATAGGTAACAGCATCCATTACAATTTTGTCATGAGATTGCAGCAACCAATTCACATCTTCAGGCTCCACTTATAATTCTAGTTCTCTTGCTATTTTCAGCACATCTGTAGCTACTTCTCCCACTGAAGTCTTGAACCCATTAAGGTCTTCCATAAAGGTTAGAATCAACTCTGCCAAACTCTGCTAATATTAATATTTTGACTCCTTCTTATGAATCCTGAGTATTTTTAATAGCACCTAGAATGATGAATGTTTTCCAGGTTTTCAATGTACTTTGCCCGAACCCATCAGAGCAATCACTATCTATGACAGCAATAGCCTTATGAGATATATTTCTTAAGATTTGAAAGTTATAATTCTTGATCCATGAGCTGTAGAATGTTGTGTTAGCAGGCATGAAAACAAATTAAACTGATTGTACATCTCCATTAGAGCTTCTGGGTAACAAGGTACATTGTCAATGAGCAATACTTTGAAAGGAATCATTTTTCTGAGCAGTTTGTGTCAATGGTGGGTAGGCTTAAAGAACTCAGTAAACCATATTGTAATCAGATGTGTTGTCATCCAGGCTTTTTTGTTGTTGTTGTTCCATTTGTAGAGCACAGGCATAGTAGATGCAGCATAATTCTTAAGGGCCCTAGGATTTTCAGAATGGCAAATGAGCATTGGCTTCAACTTAAAGTCACTAGCTGCATTAGCCTCTAACAAGACAGTCATCCTGTCCCTTTAAAGATTTGAAGCCACATGTTGACTTCTCTTTCTTAGCTATGAAAGTCTTAGATATCATCTTCCTTCAATATAAGGCTATTTTGTGTACATTGAAAAATCTGTTGTTTAGTGTACCCACCTTCATTAATGATCTTGGCTAGACCTTCTGGATAATTTGTTGCAGTTTCTACATCAATACTTGCTGTGTCACCTTGCATTTTTATGTTATGTATATGGCTTCTTTCCTTAAACCTCAATAACCCATATCTGTTATCTTCAGACTCTTCTTCTGCAGCTTCCTCACCCCTCTCAGCCTTCATAGAATTGAATAGAATTAAAACTTCGTTCAGGATTAGATTTTGGCTTCAGGGAATGTTGTGGCTAGTTTGATTTTCTATCCAGTCCACTAAAAGGTTCTCCATATCAGCAATAAGGCTGTTTCACTTTCTTATCATTTGTGTGTTCACTGGAGCAGGACTTTTAATTTCCTTTAAGAACTTTGCATTTTCATTTACAATTTAGCTAATTGTTTGGTGCAAGAGGCCTTGCTTTTGACCTATCTAGTCTTTCAACACGCCTTCTTCACTAAATCATTTCTAGCTTTTGATTTAAATTAAGAAATGTGTGAATCTTCCTTTCACTTGAACACATAGAGACCATTATAGGTTTATAATTGGCCTAATTTTAATATTACTGTGTCTCAGGAAATAGAAATGCCCGAGAAGATGGAGAAAGAAGGGAATGATTAGTTGGTAGAACAGTTAGAACACACACAACATCTATTAAGTTCCTTGTCTTACATGAGCATGGTTTGTGGTGACCCAAAATGATTTCAATACTAATGTCAAAGATCACAGATAGAGATCACCATAATAAATAGAATAATAATGAAATAATTTAAAATATTGTGAGAATTACCAAAATGTGGTACAGAGACATGAAGTGAGCAAATGGTGTTGGGAAAAAGGCATCAATAGAAGTGGCCAATGCACAGTTGCCACAAACCTTAAATTTGTAAATAACACAGTATCTTGAAGCACAATAAAGTGAAGTGCAATATAATGAAATATACCTGTACTTAACAATACTGTATAGTATACTAGAAATTTTCTAAGAGAGTGGATCTCTCGTGTAGGATTATGTTTAATCCTAGGCATTGCTTGAAAATACTGCATTTTGACAAATTTTGGTCTGAGAACATCCACAAAAAATGTAGAACACATTCTTCTCACATAGATTGCTTTGACCCCATTAGATTCATCAGATTATTTCTACTCAGGATTAGATACTGGTATTATAGTACAAATACCTACTATGGTTATGACACAAATACTATTATGTTAATTTAATTTGTTTAAATGTCTGCTGAATAATTTCATCATTAAATGATTTTTTCATTTAACAATATTATCAATGTGATCACCATTTTAAAGAAAAAAAATACCATTAAGTTGTGAATATACTTTTAATTGGGTCTAATTCAATTATAATTTGCTTTAAACCTTATTGCTGAAAATTGTTTTTCCAGTATTCTGCTGAGTCAGTGTAATGTGGTAAACAAAGGTTCTAATATCTGTCTGACAATCTGATGCCCCTACAGTGCCTAAAGATTATAATTCAGGATATCAACTTTAATTGTACAGCATTATAAAGCTAGACCATTGAGTGACCACAAACCATGTCTAAAGTTTATTTTTGTTTTATTTTTACTTAATATACAAGGCCATGATAATTTTTTACCATGCAAGACTATTCCACTCCTAGTCATATATTCAAGTGAGATGAACACATATCTACACAAAAACTGGTACACAAATATTTATAGCAGCGTTCTAGTAGTCAAAAAGTGGAAACATCTCAAATGTCCATCACCTGATGAATGGGTAAAGTTTTTGGGTATTGCCATACAATGGAATATGATTTGGTAACCAAAAAGGAGTAAAGTGCTGATACAAGCTACAACATGCATGAACCTTGAAAGCATGCTAAGTGAAAAAAAATCCAGTCACACAATATTAGATGTTATGTTATTCTATTTATATGAAATATTCAGATAATCAAGCTTCATACAGATTTTAAATAGACTAGTGTTTGCCTAGGGTTGGGGGGTTTGGGAATTGGGAGAAAATAGGAAGTGATTGATAATGGGTATCAAGTTTCTTTTGGAGTTTTTGAAAATATTCTAATATTAGGTAGTAGTGATAGTTGCCTGACAAAAAGCTACAATTTTAAAAAGTGACTTATTACATGTGAAATCAATCTCAATAAAGCTGTGACTATAAAAAAAGAGGCAGGCAATTATTAAGGATTCTGACTAATTTAAGTTCAATCCTATGTAAATATACTTTCTTCTTTTTATCTTTTTACTTGTTATAGCTAGAATGAATTATAGTTCTCCCCAAATGATGAATTTTTAAAAATTTCATGTACTTTGATGTACTATTCATAAATTTGTTTCTGATTCATCTATTCCTTAGAAATTCAGCTTTTCTCTATAAATAATAGCTCTGTCTTGTGAATCACTTTTCTGAAATTTTTGTTTCTGTCTTCCTTTTAAAAAGAGTCTTCTGGAGTTGTAAATGGTTTAGCAATAACATTTTTGAAATTTTATTGCACACCTCTGAGTTTGCTATTGTAAGTACTATATATCCCAGGTTTCTTTATAAATAAGTATTTTCCTCATCATTTACATTTGAAATATATTTTGAGGAATCTGTGTCTTTATTACAGAAAAGCAGAAAGTCCCGAAAGAACATAGTCTAATGGAAATAACCAAGTTAAAGATGCTGTATTCCTAATTTATGATTAAATGCAAATGACTCATTAAAAAGCAAATCATTTAAAGTTGTTCAGTGGAATAAAATTCAAAACATTCAATCTGGTTAAATTTAACACACTGAAAAATCTTATTTAGTAATATTTAATGGGCTTAGAGAACTCTTAGATAATCTGCTTCTACAGCTATCGTAGTGACTTTCTTTACACATGCCATTCTCATCAACAGAAAGTCCTTGCTTATTTTAACCAATCTATTTACATGATTTTCTAAAAAATTATGATTCAAATTTTACTCTATCCAGGATATATTTACAAATTAACCTGTCTGCATGATGTCCTAGTATTAACTCATATAAATACTGAAGCACACATTAATGTGTTATGCATTTGAACCTCATAGTATCCTCTTTATAATGGTTCTTATTTCACATGTATATGCTTTGTCTTTGAATGACATGTCTCTGAGTTTTGTTACATATTTTACAGAGTATATAGTCATAGATATAAAATGGCCATGATATGCATACTGGATTATTTAAAGGGCAGATATATAAAATATGAGAAAATAATACATGTTTAACATAGTATATATATTCTGTCTCCTACATTTCTGGCGACTTTCTCAGTATTTTCTTTCTCAATATTTCTTTTGTAACCATGCCCCTTGCAGTAAGTATAACAAAGGAAATAGCAAGGAGGTACAAAAGAAGATAGGGCACCAAATACTATGTAGCTGCTCAAAGGGAGGGTTTCCAAATAATCATACTCTACTCTGTCAGAGAAAACAACCAACAAAACATGAATTTTAGCGTTGGCGATATTAAAGTCATCATTAGTAAGTGCAATTTTACTATTGAGGAAATGAGAGAAACCACAATAGGGTCACTAAGGAGAAAATAACCAGTAGGAAATTTGTACTGCTGGGCTTCAGAGACAAATGCTGAGGGGGGAAATGTGCTGCTCGTGCAGCATTCCAAACTTACAGATTATTTCATTCCTTTGAAAATCGGAGTGAACTAAGTGGAGAGAACAGGATCTCGGTGAGCATAGAGGATGGATTCTGCCCTCGCCTGCTACTGTAACTCCCTGCTTTCATGACTTCAATAATTCACGCCTTTGTGGAGAACTTACTGTGCCCTGCACCTTCCTAGATGTCAAGGTTACTACAATATTTTTCTTCCTTTCTGTCTCTTCAGATTTTGATGAAATGAATAAGTATTCATTTTAGAAAGTGAAGTAACTGTCCATTAAAAAGAAGCAGGGTTTATAGGAGGATGTAGCTAAGATTAGGTGATGGGAACATATGTATACACACATAGTTCCTGGATCACTACTGAAATATTATTTAACTTGATGAGATCATATGTTTTAGGCTACACTGGCTTATTTTTCCAGGAAATTTTTTTATATGATCCTCCTCACATTTCACAACCAATGTCTTCAAATTATGTTTGCACCTTGTAATTAAAGGGCTCTTTCATCTGAGTTATTTATTCCAAGACCTCATATTAACACATTCTTCTTTATATGGGTTTTGATTCCTACATTTCAACACGATGATGCTTTTTTTCTCTACTGTGTCCTGGCCACTGAGTCACCAGCCATCCTGGGGAAAGCCTGTCTTTAAAATTTGTTTTAAAAGCAGATCATTAAGGGTAGTGCCATTTTACTTTTTAAAAAATTGTCTTTGCAAATTGATCTGTTGTAATTTAAAAGTTAAAAAAATACTTTTTAAGCAAAAGTGGCATACTTAACAGGTATTTCTTTTTCACTCTTATGGAAACAGATTTGCCATGAGGGCTTTTCCTAAGTCAAACTCACAATGTGTTTACTTTGCCCGATTGACGGCTTCCTGGATGTTTCCTTTATTCTTCCTGGATGTTTATAGTTGCTCCTTCCAAGCAAACTTGTCCAGTGAAGCCTTTTCAAATTCCTCTTTTATGCTCCCTTCTACTCTTGTTCTGTTCTCCTGTGCACAGGGAGCCACAGTTACAAATGAGAGACCACAGATGGGGATGTATTTCCATGATCACACCTCCACTTAAGGAACATTTCAGTGGTGACCCAGGGATTGTTTCCATGTCGTGTCTTTTAAAGGACATTGACCCGATGGTTCCAGTGTGCTAAAGCTATTTTTTTCTCTCTCTGTAGTTCATCTATTGTCCCTATTTGATGATTTGTTACCTTCTGTCTTAAAGAACTGCTGCAATTTAAATTAAAAAGAAATTCTAATGATTTCTCTTAGGGGGAAAAATAATTGACCAGTAATTTAAAAATATTGGAGTTATATTTTGATCTGTTAAGCAAATAGACATTACTATTAGCATGGTGGTATGTGGGCAGGTCAATAACCATCTCAGATGGTGATTAAAGAAAATTGAATTTATTTAAGGAAAAGGGATAGGGGAGGAGTTATCCAAAGGGAAGGGCTGCACAGCACCCAGCTAAGGAGATATTGGGTCAAGGATGGCAGCACCAAGGGGCTAGAGTTTCATCCTTATATGGAGCTGCTGGCTGGAAGCTCTTGTCCTCAGTGGGCCTGGGGGCTGATTTAGTGGGCTTGGAAAGAGGATGGAGTACAGATGTGCGATCAGGTGCCTTTAGGACAGTTTCAATTCCTATGATCTGACTCCTGGTGTCTGGAGAGTTTTTCCTGGTCTTTTGTTCTCCTGTGGTGGGAAGCTTACAAATGGCTAATAAGGATTGTATGTAATCCTACCAATTATATATATACTAGAGGCCCTGTGCATGAAATTCATGCACCAGTGTGGTCCCTAGGCCTGGCCTGCGATCCAAGTGAGAGCATCTGAGGTGGAAGGGCAGGTCCCAGCTGACCTCTGGGCCCTGAGCAGCACCTGGGCCCCCAGATCCCCACGCGCCCCCCTCCACCTGAGTCACGGTGCCCGAGTCCCCACGTGGAGATGTGGTGAGTGCAGCTGGATGCAGTGGGCGAGGACACAGAATGGGCCTCTGGGCCACCCAGAAGCGCTTCGCAGAAGCCTTGCAGGCAGCGCACTCTCTCCTGGCTGGCCTTGCAGACTGGCTCCTGTGTGAACCCATGGGGAGCCCAACTGGCCCTTTTGGTCCCAGAGGCTGTGACCTGGCTCACCCGGAAGAGGCCACAAGGGTGTGGGGCAGACTCCTGCCAGGCGCCTGGCACCTGAGTGTGTGTGTGTGTGTGGGGGGAATTGTTCCCTGGTTCATGAGCCCTGGTGTCTCAGGGGAGCGTAGCAGGGGGAGTGAGAGCGAGCTCAGCAGATGCCCTGCATTTTCACCACACCTCTGTCTGGGTCACCCACGCCCCCAGGTAGCCGATGAGAGGCCACAGTGCATCACTGATGCCCACCATGTTCAGCGCCACCTTCTGGTGGTCAGCGCACGTCATAGAGAACAGTCAAACTCCTGGTCTCCGGGTCGAACTCCTGGTCGTACAACCGCCCCAGGGGACAATTTGCATATTAGGCTTTTATTATATAGGATCATTTTAATGAAAAATAACAGGATGCTTTAAAATATGTTTTTCTTAAGAACGTTCCAGCATAGATGTTTCCATATGAGTTTTAAAGGCGGAAATTTCAGTGCTCTATGAATAAACATCAAAAATAAATTTCAGAATCAGGAGGCCTACTTGCTGCAAGCCCTTGTTCCACAGGACTTGGGATTATACATTGGGCAAACTAATAGCCTGCTGATTTCAACCTCAGTGAGTGACAGGAGACCCATGGTGACAAAAGATCTAAAAATATATCAGGCTTTGGCCATTAAAAGCCTTATCAGCAAGTAACAAAAATCAACAGAGCTTTAGGATTGCCAGTGCAGGGATTTTAAAAGGCTCCTGTAAAGGGAATATTACTAAACATCCTGATAATCTGTTGACATACAACGCAGGCTGCCTCTGTCACCACTTTCTGGCTGAGAGCTTTAGGTGATGAAAGGCGAAGTGGTTGGGGATGGGGCGTCAGCGCTAATACTGACAGTCCTGGGTCATGTTGAGCATGTGGTGAATGGATATGGGCTCCACACCTATCTTAAAGTTTAGCCATCACAGCAGGTGATTACATTTTCATGCTTCTGAAAGAGGGCTATATATTCATATTCTCTATAGCATCTTTAGCTAATCATTGATTTTAAAACTGTGAAAACTAATTAGAACCAAAGCATTTTCCTTAGCACAGTGAGTAAATTCATTCTTTTTGTTATTCCACAAATGCTTCTTGGCACACAAAACTTTAAAGAAGCAAGAGCGCATTAAAATATTAAGTTACTCTCTGTGGATTCTGTTTCCACTGAAGGGATATAAAAATGGTGTGCCAAGGACGTACTTGGGTAGCACTAGTAATTGTTCAGTGTTTCCTGCTTGCATTTCCTGGTCTCCTGATGGATTCTTTACAATGACGCATCTGAGATCTGTTAATGGGTTGATAAATGACCAAAGTTGGAAATTGTCTTCCAGTGTCTTCCTGTCCATTGGGGGAGGTAAGAATAAGAGATGGTTTTCTATTTTTTCTGCCAAGGCAGGCACATTCCTAATGTTTTCCTGGATATAAAGTAGAGATGAGAATCAACCTATTTAGCTAAAGAAATAGAAAAAATTATTTGCCATTTGATGCTTAGATAAGATACTTAGCTGGAAATCTGGAAGGGAGAGAAAGAGAGAGATAGGGACAGTGAGCAAGACAGATGAGAAGAGAATAAAATGGAGCCGGTGATACTGAGAATATGAACTATAAGCCAAAATGAACAATTAGACATCCATCTATAAAGCTACTGCCAGATTCAAGTAATCAGCATATCTCATCAGTAGTAGAGAACTAGTGGATGATCCAATTAACATAAGCTTTTAAAATACTGTTCTAGGCAAGTCAGTCACCAAGATTCTCTAAAGATAGTCCTGAATAGCAGTAAGAAAATCCTGATCACACAAATAGCCACTAGTGTAGTTTTTTCTTTAGTTTAAGGCATTGATAATGGCTGCACTAATAATTCTGTCAAGAATTTGATCAAGAGTCCTCAGTCTGATGTATAGTAATGGCTGAGTGAGGAAAAGGCAATGGAATCAAATTAGGAAGTAAACACAGAAAAAAACTCACAAAGAAGGGATAAAATACAAATAAGGATTTCCTAATGATTCTAAATGAATTGGTGCCCCAAATAATATGATATTCTCTCTCTATTTCCATATTAGTGGCTCTTCTTTCTTACTGCCCTCTACCTCATTCTTCACACACTTTTTTTTTTTTTTTTTTTTGCAAAATAGAAAGATCGATTAAAGGCAATCTTAAAGGTAAAAAGCAGTTACACAAAGGCAAACTTCAGCCTGAACAGGGTGAAGAGGAGAGGGAGAATAACTTTCCATTGTACTTGTCAAGGTGACATCAGGGACACAGATGAGCTTCAAGGTTTCAGCAATTGGAAGCTAGCAGACCTTCTTCTCTCCTCAGTATCATCACTCACCTTTCCTTATCTGCCACAAGTTTGAAATTCACGAATGCTAATTCATCAACTTTAAACTATCTAAACATTGTGCCGTGCAGAAGCTTTTTATTTTGATATAGTCTCGTTTGGTTATTTTCTCCTTAGTTCCCTTTGGCCTAGGACAGTGGTCGGCAAACCGTGGCTCGCGAGTCACATGCGGCTCTTTGGCCCATTGAGTGTGGCTCTTCCACAAAATACCACGTGCAGGCACGCACGCACAGTGTGATTGAAACTTCGTGGCCCATGCGCAGAAGTTGGTTTTTGGAAAGGAGATAGATGAAACAAGTATATAAGATGAGTGTGGATGGGAGAGTTGGAAGGGGTTGACCTCAGCAAACATACCTCAATCAGATTGAGGACGTTTTTAGCAAAGGCCAGCTTAGGAGTACACTAATTAAGTTAATAACAATGTACCTACCTATATATTTTAAGTTTAAAAAATTTGGCTCTCAAAAGAAATTTCAATCGTTGTACTGTTGATATTTGGCTCTGTTGACTAATGGGTTTGCCGACCACTGCTAGGAGCTGTATCCACACACATATTACTATGAGAGATGTCTGAGATTTTACTGCCTATGGTTTCTTCTAAGATTTTTATGGTTTCAAAACTTACATTTACCAGGTAGGTCTTTATCCATTTTGAGTTTATTCCTGTGCATGATGTAAGTTGGTGGTCTAGTTTCAGTTTTTTTGCATGTACCTATAGAGTTTTCCCAGCACCATTTATCGAAGAGACTGTCTTCATTCCATTGTATGTTCTTTTCTCCATTGTCAAATATTAATTGAGCATAATGACTTATATGCATAGTCCATGGACACAGACAATAGTGTGGCAAAAGCTTGGGAGGGGCAGGTGCAAGGAGGAGGGGATCAATGGGGAGAAAAAGACCCAAATTGGACATCTTTAATACTTTAAACAATAAACATAAATTTAAAAAATAAGGTGCCACTTTGGTTTCCATACATCAGTGATTGTCTCTTTCTACATAAAAGAGCTATTTGATATTCAATACTTTCAACATTCAACTAAAATAATTTTCTTTTTTCTTAGCTTTTAACCTTTGTTTTGTATACTTCTCAGCTGTGTTCTACAGTAGGAGCCAGTGAAAATCGGATCTGTGATTATCTGCAGCAGCTCAGTTTGCCAGGGTCTGACAGAGAAAGGTGTTTTTAGGATAGTGGTGGTGAAATACAGTCCAAAATTGCTAAACATTATGGTAAAAATGTAGTCACTTTGATAACATTTATGTGCTTGCTTCCCATACGACCTGTTAAGAAAAACTCATTTCATGGCCACAATTATCCTCAACCATGCTATGTCATGATATGTTGTCAGAGTAGAGAACCTTCAAGATATGTTCTAACTCTAATACCAGGGCAGAATCATTCAAAAGGAAAATAGGGAGAGTCTGGCCAGAAAATAACTCTATTCTTTTTAAAACCCACTTTAGTATTATTCAATACATCATCGCCTTTGGGAGGAAAATAAACAAAAAAGAAAACCTTTTCTACTGGTATTAAAGTCAAGAGTGAGTATATCTTTCAGAATGCTTTGCCTTATGTTAAAAATGTAACAACAATATTCCTAAGGTGAAAGCTGTTTTCTTAAAAAAAATAAAAAAGCAGACTTCCACATTTACTATATCTGGAAAATAGCATACACGTTTATTTAACTATGTTAAATGTCTGTGAATGTAAAAATAACTTTCCTCCAGAGTATTGGATAAAAACGCAAAAAAGAAGAAAAAACAACCAACAAACAGAAAAACCTCACCACTTCAGTTTGACTCTGAATAGTAAATGTATCCAACAATCTTTGGAGACTGTATTCATTAAACGCCATTCTGAGCACAGACATGAATGACAACTATTCCTGTGATCTTCTGGTGGTGGCACAGTTTTGTGGCTCACTCTCAAGTTGTGACACACCACCAAGGTAAACGATTCAGTAGAAAACATTCATGACCAGTCATTTATGGAGTGTTTGAATCTAAGCCCATATCTACTAAGAAAAAAAAAGAAAACACATATTTGAAAAATAATAAACTAATGCATAGCGGGCAGGCATTATTCTTAATGAGAGCTTCACATCAGCTCAGCCAAATTTCCCACCCACCACTGTTTTTAAATCTATTTTAGCTTATTTAGTGGAGAAATTAAGTGCACGGTTATTTGAAAAAACTAATAATGCAGTCTCTGTCTGCGTGCTTTCATAAGGTTGGTGAGTAATGCCTAACATTTCCAAATGAGACAAAAGGCAAATGTGAGGCTGGACGAGGGTGATTTCTCAAATAATTGATTTTACAAATAATTTTTGCTCTCAAAAATATTGTTGCAATTTATGCAGGCAGCAGTGAAAAGAATATGGGTCTGGAAAGGTGTTGATTATTAACAGTGTGTCTGAAGGGACTTGTTTTCAGTACACAGGGCATTGGACCCACTCCCATTCATTTTATGCAGAAGATATCCACAGACATATGAAGAAATCAAATCTATTTCTATAAAAAGTGCTTCACATTAGCTTGAAAGATAAAGAGAAATGTTGCTCCTTTCAGGCCGGTAAATGCATTTTGTATGTATTAAAAGACAAAAACATCACAACTTGTCTATTCTGCATTTTGCTCCCGTATGGTTTGCCCCCAAGACTTGAGTGATGATCAGGTTTTGTGAAGGTGTTTTGGGCTCACAAAATGCACATTTGAAAACTGTTGGGCACAGGCTCCTGAGAACCGCCCAGCATCCCAAAGCCCAGCAACCCTTATTTCTCATTTAAACACCAATAATGAGGGCAATTTACAATGAGCACTATCCAGAAATAAAGTCAAGGTTTTTCAACTTTCTTAAGGATTGCCTACTTCCTGTTTTGCATATAAGTCTGGATCTAGTTGTTAGAAAAATGGAAAACATACCTTTCAAAGCTTAATATTGGTGGCTCACTAAATGCTGTGCCTGCCCTTTATATGTGGCTATTTCAAAAGTATGAAAAGCCAATTACTTTTTAAAAAGTAATTCATAAGCATAAGTGATGAATGTGGACAACAGGGGGTGAGGGTGAGGGCAGGATTGGGGGGATGAGGGGACATTGGGGGGGATAAAGACACATTTGTAATATCTTAATCAATAAAGGGGAAAATGTAAAAAAATAAAAATAAAAGCTGGCAGCTTAAGATATGACAAAAAAATAAAAAATAAAATAAAATAAAATAAAAAGTAATTCATCCTAATTTACCACTTGAGAATATGTTATTTTGAGTCAACTGGCATAATCAGCTCATTTGTATTTTATAACAAAGTTTTAAATGTAAAATTCATCTTTTTCTGCCTGGCTGGCATGGCTTGTGGTTGAGCATCGGCCTATGAACCAGGTCACAGTTTTATTCCCAGTCAGGGCACATGCCCAGATTGTGGGCTCTATCACTAGTGTGGGGCACGCAGGAGGCAGCCAATCCATGGTTCTCTCTCATCATGGATGTTTCTATCTCTCTCTCCCTCTCCCTTCCTCTCTGAAATCAATACATTTAAATTAAAAAAAAAAATAATTCATTTTCTTAATGACTTTCCTTGCTGGTTGGCACAGTGAAAATGTGATTATGGAAGACAGCTTGAGTGTTTAATATATATATATATATATATATATATATATATATATATATATACACACATATGTACTGTGCCTTATGATATCACAGAAATTCAACCAGATTCATGGCTCCAAGAGTAACAGAATCGTAATTTCTTACCTTCACAGGTCACTGAGTTTTATGATGACTGCAAAAGCAAGACAATCTTGTCTTCCTCATAAAAGAGCCTATGTATGAATATGCTGTTAGAAATTTCCATATTTTCTGCTGTAGTGTCCTTCTCATTAGAAGAGCAATAAAGTGAGTCTCCTTGTCATACATCTGGATATATATATATATATATATATCCATGAATTAAATGACACCCTGACATTTCGTATTTCATACTTTTTATGTGTGAAATGAATTTGTGTTGTGTGTTATTGTGAATGCATAAAACATTAAATATGTATGAAAATATCCATATGCAATTTTTTCTTTTGCAAATCTAAACAGCCTGTTGCTTTTCAATTTTCCTGTTTTATAGTAGAAAATGATTGCAGGCCTTCTTAAAATTACTTGGCCTGTTTCTTCTTTTATGAATTTTTTTTCCTACAAAGCTATTAAGGCTTGAGCCATTAAAAGTTAATTTTTTGATAAATATTTATTTTTCCTTGATCTTCTGTACAAACTGCCAAGTAGTCATTATGATAAAAATGGACATTAATCCAGAATTTTCAACCATCTATTATCTGTTATCTCTGACTACATATCCATTTATTTATCATCTTTCTAGCCAGAATTTTTTTTTATTTTATAGAGAAAGATGTAGAAGTATTTTAAAGCTAAATATTTACTCTAAATCTACCTATATGTGCGTGTGCAACTTAGATTCTTGTTAATAACTATATTTTACATATACTTTGAAAGGTGTTTGATGAAATGCAGTTACTTTTTCAGCAAGACATAGTGACCACTGTTATTATAGGGCACTTGCAATACAATAAATTGATAGTTTTGGGTAATGAAAGGTTGGGAAAATTTTGATGATTGCTGTAGCTTTTGGTTTACTCTTACTGTGCAGAATCATTTTCTTCCAGTTCTTTCCCACTAAACAGAATATAGGCTTACATTGGAGTATAAAGGATTTTTGTTGTGTATGAAGAAGAACTATCAGCTTTCTCAACATTGTATACATAATAATAACAGGAAATGCTTAAATAGCACTATGTGCTAGACACTAAATCTTTACTTAAATAAACTTGTTTAGTCCTGACAACTCTATGAGGTAAGTAGTATTATTATCCTCATTTCACAGATGTAAAAACTGAGGTAGAGAGAGATTAAGTAAATAGCTTTATGCTTACAGCCTGTAAGCATGGAACCTGGCTAAGAATTAAGGCAACTGGAAGGAGTGTTGGGGAGATGGGTTAAAAAGGTAAAGGTATGTTGAAATGCAAATTGGTAGTTAAAAAATAGTCATAGGGATGTAAATTACAGCATAGGGATTATCTATATATATAAAAGGCTAATATGCAAAGTGTCCCCTTGGGAGTTTGACCATGAGACCTGGAGTTCCATCACTCGCTATGATGTGCACTACCTGGAGGTGGCACGGAACATGGCGAGAGACCAGTGGTAGTGGCGGGGCACTGAGGGAGTGAGGGAAGGAGGAGGTGGGGAGGAGGAGAGGTGGGGAGGTGGGGAGTCAGGGAACCTGATCAGCCCTGATTGCTGGCCAGGCCTAGGGACCCTACCCATGCAAGGATTTTGTGCACTGGGCCTCTAGTAGTCAATAATATTGTAATAACTATATATGGTGTAAAATGGGTACTAGATTTAGTGGGGTGATCACTTCATAAGTTATATAAATGTCTAACCATGAGATTATACACCTGAAACTAATAAACTAGTATAATATTGTATGTCAACTGTGTAAACTAATTATACACACACACACACACACACACACACACACACACACTGAGTGGCCAGATTATTACGACTACCTGATGTTTGTAGGCAAATTAGCTATAATTTTGCGCTGAAGTTGCTAGAGGGCTAGACCATTATAAATAGGGAAGCAGGTTGTTTACCACGACAGAAGTGATTTTTTTCTGAAGATATGGGTAAATAAGGCAATTTAACAACCTTTGAATGTAGGATATATATATATTGAATGGCCAGATTATGATGACCATCCCATCAGTACTTCTTTGGCCACCTTTTGTCTTCAATACTGGAGCAATTCTTCTTGGCATTGACTCCACGAGATATTGAAAGGTGACGCGAGGAATCTGACAACATGCCTGATTAATAGCACTGTCCAGTTCTGTGAGATTTAATGGTTGTGGAACCAGCTGCCTGATGGCTCTTTCAACTTCGTCCCATAAATTCTCAATTGGATTGAGATCCGGTGATTGTGGGGGTCACCTAAGCAAGGTAAAGTCTCCCTCGTGTTCTTGAAAGCACTCCTGCACAATACGAGCACCGTGGCATGGCGCATTGTCTTGTTGGAAGAAACCATCTCCATTGGGATACACCATCAACATGATAGGATGAACCTGATCAGCAATGATACTTAGGTATGTTGTGCTATTCAGTCGTTGTTCCACATGAATTAAAGGGCCCAAATCATGCCAGGAAAACATGCTCCAAACCATAACACTGCCCCACCAGCTTGAAGGGTGGTACTCATGCATGTGGGGTGCATGCTTTCATGCTGTTTCCGCCAAATTCTCACTCTGCCATCTGCATGATGCAACTGGAAACGTGATTCATTGGACCACATGACTTTTTTCCAATGCTCGACTGTCCAATCCTTGTGTTCCTGTGCGAATTGGAGACGTTTTATCTTGGTAATTGCAGACAGCAAAGGTGTTCGAATAGCCCTTCGACTTCCATATCCCATACGATGCAGTATACGGCTAATTTGCCTACAAACGTCAGGTGGTCATAATAATCTGGCCACTCACATTCAAATATATCTCACGTTCAAAGGTTGTTAAATTGCCTTATTTACCCATATCTTCAGAAAAAAATCACTTCTACTGTCGTGGTAAACAACCTGCTTCCCTATTTATAATGGTCTGGCCCTCTAGCAACTTCAGCGCGAAATTATAGCTAATTTGCCTACAAACGTCAGGTGGTCATAATAATCTGGCCACTCAGTGTGTGTGTGTGTGTGTGTGTGTGTGTGTGTGTGTGTGTATGAATTGAGGCAGGTCAATCGAGAGTCTTATGATTAACCAGTTTTCTAACAGTTAATAAAGTGTTTTGCCTTTGATTGTTGTTGCAGTTCTCTTAAGCAAGTACACATATCTTATTTCTTCAGTATGTAGATGAATATAGATGAGGACATTGGGGCTCTGAAATATATAATATTGTAGTCATCATTACTCACTCAGTCTAAGGAATACTGAGTTCCCTAATATACATTGTCAGAAGCAGAGTGTCATTTGGTTTGGGGGTGTAACATAAAAACACTTTTGCTAAAGATGGTTTAGTTAATCCATCCTGCTCCCTTGAGACAGAATAAATAATGTACTCCCTGTTCCTTCATGTACTTTGAAGAGCTTAGAATTTTATTTTTAGAGATGACAGGGGCTATTCTTTCTATGAAACTAAATACTGACTTCACTTAAGGTTAGAGTTGGGGGACTAAGTGATGGCCTGGATGACTATTGAAACCTAGTTTTGTCTCTTTATAATACTGGGATTCTTCCAAACAATCAGCACATTTTTCCCCTTTCCTTTTTTCAGCAATGTAAGTACAAAGGTGACTTCTTGTTTCTTACATTCTTTAATTTTATTTATATATTTTAGGATGAAATATTAACTTTAATCTTATAAGTACACTATGAATTCATGACTCTTGAATTCATCGATCCTTAATTACAAAGGATTTTGTTTGTTTGTTTTTTGCCTGAATTGTACTAGACTGGTTCTTGACAATATGAGTTACAGAGTGAACATTATACCCTAAGCTGGCCACCTACTGTAATCTTTCAGTGGGTTTGTCTTTATTTCTAGACTTACCACTTGTAAACTCTAACATAAATCTCAGAAATTAAGAATAACTCAGGATAAAAATATCAAAAGGTTTATAGATAGAAATCATAGTAAGTAAGGCATTTATTTTTCTACATGAAAATCATTAGTCCCACACAATTTAAACTTGCCATCAACTCCATGCTTTGTCACCTGCAAAGTCACCCAAGGAAACATAACATGCAAATCTTTGGGCTGAAGTAAGTAAAAGACTCAACGAAGGTTTCACTGTAGCTTTTTCTCCATAGACTATTTCCTTTACAGATGATACAGTGTAATTTATTGTACCTTTAAAATGTAGGGAGGAAAAATAATTAATGAAGAGAGGGTTTTTTGTTATTGTTACATCATTTTATATATATATATGAGAGCCCAAGGGACCGTTATGACCAGAGGACCAGCCAACTGGCTGGTAACTATGATTTTCACTGGGTACCAGGGGGTAGATGCTCAATGCAGGAGCTGCCCCTTGGTGGTCAGTGAGCTCCCACAGCCAACCTCCCACAGTCCCTCCCTCCAGCCCGCCAGCCCTGATTGGCCCCAATCAAGACAGGGTGAGACGGCCCCAATCACCAGCCAGGCTGAAGGACCCCACCCATGCACAAATTTGTGGACTGGGCCTCTAGTATTAGTTATATTTAATTGAATACTTACACAATGCCAGACACTTAGAAGCCATATCAAGAAATCTTATTTGCAACAATATAAATTGACCTTAGAGGAATTATGCTAAGGGAAATAAGTCAAACTGATAAAGACAAATACTGTATGATCTTCCTTATATGTGGAACCAAAAAAAAACAACTCATAGATACAGAGAACAGGTTGGTGGCTGTCTGAGTGATAGAAGCATGGGTACAGGGTATGTGCAAAATGGGCGAAGGTGGTCAAAATGTACAAACTTCCAGTTATATTGTAAGACAGAAGAGTCTTAGGGATATAATGTACAGCATGTTGACTATAGTTAACAATGCTGTATTGTATATGTGAAACTTTCTGGGAGTTAACTAAACTTCACAATATATACATATATCAAATAATTATGTTGCACACCTAAAATTAATACAGTGTTATATGTCAAATATAATTCAATGAAATAAAGTAGAAGAAAAGAGCTAAACTCATAGAAGCAGAGAGTATAATGGTGTTTGCCATGGGTACAGGGGAAAGGTAAGCAAGGAACCATTGGTTAAAGGGAAATAAGTTTCTGTTAAGCAACACAAATGAGTTCTGGAGACCTAATGTAGGGCATTGTGATGAGAGTTAACTATATACTGTATACTTGTACTGTATACTTGAAATTTGCTAAGTAGAAAGATCTTAAATCCATAAAGTGAATTCAAGTTTTTTCTTTTCCTCCACTTATTACTGGACAAGATAAAAATCAATCTGGCTTTTAACTGCCTTACAAATTGTACACTTTTTCAGGTGTAATGATTTTATCTTTATGAATATAAAAATTCTTAAAAATCATTTTAAAAGAACCCATTAGGATGCATATATTTACTAACCAGCAATCAAAAATGCTAATGTGCCCAAGGGCCAGGGAAGTCAGCTTCAATTCATAAAATCTAGTGCATTAAAGGAAATGATGGTTTGCTGATGGATTTTTAAGATCTAGCCTGTTCTCAAAAGTTTTGATTAGTTAAGAGTAAATTTGCTTCCTATTAAAATTCATATTTCTACAGAAATATTTTAGGTGTTTTCTTTCTCCATGGAGAGAAACTGGACAAATTTAACAAACATTTAAATGAAAGACGGATTTTGTTATTCCAACATTGCCAGAAATTTTCCACCCAACAGAATGCTCCACATGCATTATAGATCCATATAGGCAAGCCAGATCATCAGAAAAGGGAAGAGGATAAGACTCACTCAGAAATGGGAGAATAGTGTTAATGCTTTTGAACCTGATCTAAAATATTGCATTAGTGGATTTTAACATTTGTATTGCATTCACTGAGCAACTAAGTGTATAGCTAGCTGCATATAAACCAGTATGGTTGCATCAACCACACTACTATCTTGTCATTGTGTGCATACTGTCATAGAATTAGGTTTTTCAAGAGAGAAACATTTAAAGAGTGACATTAATGCCAATCAAAATGAGGTTCCCATTTCACCTCTTATGTAATAATATTTATATTAATTCAGAGTCTCTATTTTACAATACCAGTCTTTACTAGTGATTGTTACATGTGTTTGAGTAGGAACTCACACGTAAATATTCTAGAGACTGAGGCTTACAAAAATAAACCCTGCATTAATCTTATCACTGGGTAAAGTAACCATGAGTACTTTTGTTTTGGGAGTGATATGCCTGTGGTTGTTTCTGAAATCACAAATTGACCACAGGGTATTCACAACTTCATTCTTGCTTGGTGGCACCTACAGTTAGTTACCCAGTGAAATGGAACATTGGTTTGTGCTTTTGCTCTGGCCTTTCAGTGCAATGGGATGATTTAACATTATGCAAGAATTATCAAAGCTGGTCCATAATGGGCAAGAAAAGTGCTTACTGCTTAAACTGGCAAGTGGTAACTGTTGCCACAATGAGTGGTTGCAGTGGAGAATGTCAAAAAAAAGCATTGTAGTGTATCTGGACTTCCTGACTCTTGATATGTGGACTGCATACAGCTTTAAAAAACACCCAAACAAAACAGGTTTTGCTTTACACACAATAAAGCATTCTTTGGATGTAAGATGACAAAAGAATTTTGGCAGTTAGAGGTGGGGGGAAGTCCTGTAAGCATTTACAATTTCAATGCAAAGTATAAAGAGTGGGCATGATGTTGAGATGTAATATTTTCTTACCTCTGCCCCTTCTTTGTCTTTGTTCATCTTTATTCCCTTTTCAGATATAGGAAATTACAGTCTAGGGGCTTTAAAGTGTAAATCATCTAAAGCAAATCAGGCCACTCATGGGTTTATAATGAAAGCCCAATAAAGTGTGCTTGCTTTTTACCACTGAATCACCACCAGTATGACAGTGAAGTCTAAAGATTCTATTAGCACTACTGAAGCTCTCAGGAAGCAATCTACCTTTTCTCTAAAAAAATTCATTACAGTGATACAGAACCTTGATTATTAATTGAGATTGGTATAGCTGAAGCTGAGTATGATGATGTCCTTCCTTTTTTTGTTTTCTATTTTTTTCGAGGAGCTTTAGCAATAGTTACTCTACTTAAAGTTACTCTATCTCCATATTTTTAAAATTGGAATTTTATTTAATTATTCAATAAACATTTATTCAATATCTACTATGTGTCAAACACTGGGGTGCAAAGTACAGAGCGATATGAAAATAAATGCCTTTTCAAAGCAAGCATTCATTTTCCGTGTTTACTCTAATTAGGCTGTGCACAACTATTTGAAAACACTTCATTGAGTGCCCTATGTGTGCCTCCACAGTGCAAGGTAGTTTCGAAGTGATTAATGGGTTATGTGAAACTGTCCAACCCTGGAAAATATATACCTCTTTTTTTCTTATAAATATACTGTTTAAAAGTAAGTTGTCTGATGCCCTGACCAGTGTGGTTCAGTTGCTTGGGTACTGTCCAGTGCATGGAAAGTTTGTCAGTTTGATTCCTGGTCAGGGTACATGCCTAGATTGGGGCTCTAGCCCCGGTTGGAGGGGGTGGGCAGAAGGTCAGTCAATCCATGTTTTGCTCTCACATTGATGTTTCTCTCTCTCTCTCTTTCTCTCCCTCCTCCTCCTCCTCCTCCTTCTTTTTCTTCTTCTTCTTCTTCTTCTTCTTCTTCTTCTTCTTCTTCTTCTTCTTCTTCTTCTTCTCCTCCTCCTCCTCCTCCTCCTCCTCCTCCTCCTCCTCCTTCTTCTTCTTCTTCTTCTTCTCCTCCTCCTCCTCCTCCTTCTTCTTCTCCTTCTTCTCCTCCTCCTCCTCCTCCTCCTCCTCCTCCTCCTCCTCCTCCTCCTCCTTCTTCTTCTTCTTCTTCTTCTTCTTCTTCTTCTTCTTCTTCTTCTTCTTCTTCTTCTTCTCTCTCTCTCTCTCTCTAAAAAAAGTAAGTTGTTTGGAATTTTGATATTTATTTATTAATTTTTTTATTTTTTATTGATTAAGGTATTATATATGTGTCCTTATCCTCCCATCATCCCTCACCCCATTCCCATTCATGCCCTCACCCCCCTGGTGTCTATGTCCATTGGTTATGCTTATATGCATGCATACAAGTCCTTTGGTTGACCTTTTAATAAATAAAATAATTTTATAAATTTAAATTTTATAAAGAGTAGTTAGTTATGGAGAATGCATTTTATTTAATTTAGCTGACATAGTATATGTTTGCACTAAAATATAGTAAAGATCAGCACTGTCTTTCCAGTTCTGGATAGAGATTCAGTTCCACAATCCTTCCGGCCCCCAGAAGTTTAAAGAGAGGTGGCAGGCAAGGCTGCAGCCCGAGAACCATTGGCATTGAATTGTGCATGACTGATAACTCTCTTTGTGTTAATATAATGAGAGAAGGAAGCCAGCAGCAAAGAAATGAGGGAAGGAGTGAAAAAATTGGTTTATTGACTTTGTGAAGGAAAGAAGGTGACAGTAAAAAGGTTTTACATTTCATATTGTCTTGATCATATTAATGTCCCCGACCCCTTTCCCCACACTTTTGATTGTCATTTGTACATTTCCTTGGGATGTGCCAGAGGTTTGGAGAGTGAATGTAAAGAAAAAGAGTTACCTCAAGGTTCTCTGATGCTAAATCAGATGGATCCCTATTTGCTTTGAAAATGTAGCTCCAAGGCAGGGTAGTGGAACAGTAGCGGGGACGACAGGATTGAAGTTACCAAGGATTTATTCTCAAGAGCTAATACTATTACTAGGAGTCAGGACACCATGAGGCTTTTCTCCAGCTTCTTAATCTGGTGGGTGTGAGAGACTAGGATGCTATGGATTATTTTCACTGTGGATGTGCAGGCACACTGGCATCCACAAACACAACATGCCGGCACACCTGTCCTTTCTTCCAACCGGATTATTTATGTGGTAAGGCTCTGTGGTGTATAGCTGTTAATCCCAGTGTCCATTCCTCCTTCTATAATCAGAATCTGCCTTCCTGTTGGGGTGATCCTCCTACTTCAGTGGTGCTGACCTGTATCTTCTCCTTCTGCCAGGACCTGCTGTGGGAAAATGATCCAGACTGGGCCAATCAGCACTTTCTATCCCCACCAGACATACTAGTGATAAACACATGCCCCAAACCTGCCTAATAGGACTCAATTCTGGGGTTTACTTTTGAGCTCAAAATAGGTACTTTTCCTAATAGAATTCTTAAGATGATACAAACAGGGAAGTACTAGGTATCCCAAATGTAGACAGAGGTGGCATGGGAATCAGGCCCGCCAGAGAGATATAGAACAGAGAAAAGGGAGGATACCTAAATCTTGATATTATTGGAGAACCTGGATCAAGAAATTCCTGAAGCTTGTGCCTCTGGAACTTTTGGTCATGTGAGCCAACAAATCACTCTTTTTCAACCCTTATTAGAATGAGCTGGATTTCATTCTTGCCATAGTAATGATTCTGAGTCATATATACTGAAGACTTATTAGAAGATTCCTCTTCAGATGTTTTTCCTCCCTTGTTTCCCAGGTGCTAGTTGGAAAGCAGCACATAGTTTTTTAACTAGTTTCTTACTTACATCCAAAAAAATCCTTCTCCAAAATGACTTTTATCTCTCAGGGAAATAAGTATCACCAAGGAAAGGCAAAGGTTACAAGACAAGGAGGCTAAGCATGCAAAAATATATGCTTACTTTTCAATTAACTAAAGACAACATTACTTTTTATCTTACCTTAGATGATGTATAAAGTAGGAAAACCTATTTGGGGGTATTTAAGGTACATCTAAATATACTTGTCTCTTATAGTAGCAGTTGCCTTTTTTCCTTCTTTTGTCATGTATCCATTACCTTCTAAATAAATGAGAATGTTCATAAGACACCCCTGCTGCAACTTTAGAATGCCCATATCAAAACCCATTGCCTTCCCTCCAAACATAATGCCCCTCCTCTTTCTCTATTTCAATTTGTGCCTCTGTTATTCAGCCCATCACATAAGCTAGATATGGGGGAGTTGAACTTGACCACTTATAATCTTATTCTCTGTCTTAATCAGTTCTGACTGCTACAACAAAATACCGAGTACTAGGTGGCTTAAACAACAGACATGTATTAAGTTCCAGAGACTGAGAAGTCCAAGATCAAGGTGGATTCAATTCCTGGTAAGAGTCCTCTTCCTGGCTTGCAGATGGCTACCTTCTTGTTGTGTCCTCTCATTATGAAGGGAGAGAGAGCTTTGCACTTTCTTCTTCTTTTGATACGGACACTAATCCTATCATAAGGTTATCACCCTCATGACCTCATCTAAACCTAATTACATCTTAAAGTCTGCATCTGTAAATGCCATCACACTGGAGGTTAAGACTTCAACATAGGAATTTGGGGGTGGGGCCCAAGAATTCAGTCCATAGCACCTTCCCCACAGATATATCAAATGCAATCTTCCATATTCTGTTTTTCACTTCTAATGCTACATAAATTGACCTGCTTTTCACCATCTTGATTACCACCACTCTTAATCAAGTCCTCATCATCTCTCACCTCAATGATCATGATACAGTGCAATTTGGTCTCATCACCAGTTAGGTTTCATGGAAACATATTCTCCAGATTAAAACCATCATAATAGATCTAAAATGCAAGTCTAATCATGTTATTTCTTTGAGTAGAATTACTCAGTGGATTTCACAGATATCCTGGCACCATTTAGTAGGCTGGCATGGCTTGATCTGTATCTGCCTGTGCCACCTCTCATGGTGCCATTTTATATTTTACTGGAGGCCAGGTGGACAGATTTGTACACGTTGAAAGGAAATTAATTAGAAGAAATATTTTAGAGGCTGAGGAGGGACTGTGGGAGATTGGCAGGCAGAAGGGCTCCAGGGCGTGTTTGGCCAGTCTCGCTCAGTCCGCATCACTGGACCTCAGCAGCAAGCTAGCCTACCACTTGGAGAGTCTGCCCCCTCGTGTTCAGTGTGTCATAGCGACTGGTTGAACAGTCAGACACTTAGCATATTAAGCTTTTATTATATAGGATAATTTATGCCCTGACAATCCTGAGATACTATACAGGTATGTAAGCACACGTCACATTCACACACCCTGCTGTTTCTCACATCTGTGATTAGTGAATGCTTTTCTTGTGCTGGAACCCCATTTTTCATGAGCTTCTTCATTTATCTAACTCGTTAATCTTCCAAATATCAGAGAGAGATTCCTTCCTTTCTGTGGTCCTATAACTCTCTATGCATACACCATCACTCTACTTATCATTCTCTATATTAGAATTCTGTTATGTGACTTTTCTCACTAGACTCCTTGTTTCTTGATGTTAGAATCCTTATATATATTTTTAATCCTCACCCAAGGATATTTTTCCATTGAAGTTTAGAGAGAATGAAAGGGAGGGGAAGATACAGAGAGAGAGAAACATCATTGTGAGAGAAACACATAGATTGGTTGCCTCCCATCTGCACCTTCAACCTGGGCTGGGAATTGAGCCTGCAACTGAAGCATGTGCCCTTGACCAGAATTAAATCTGTGACTCTTCAGTCCAAGGCCAATACTCTATCCACTAAGCCAAACCAGCTAAGCCATAGAATCCATATTTTACTTAATTCCTACTGCAAGTGTCTGGTATAATCTACAACAAAGTGAGAGTTTACTGAAGTGAATTGAATCCCTAAATCTCTTTAAAACCCTTAATCTATCATGTAAATTAATTATATGTGTAATCCATTATTTAGTTTCTCTTTTAAATTGCTGAGCTTGATTAACTGTAAGTGAATCTTATGGAAATGACAATTATTATGCAGAAACGTGAGAGAAGACTAACTTTGACCTTCAAGTAAAACATTAATCAGCCATTTATAAATCTGAATTATAAACAAAATACCTAAATTGTAAGGTAAAAATTAATTAAAGGAAAAGGATGAATGAAGCAGATACCAACCAGCTAAAAGAAGCGAAGGTAAAAATCTTATTAAAAAGAGTTGGTACATCCCAGAGAACCATACATCAGGGAAAATAAGAACTTTTGAGTTCTTTTGGGTTTATTTACAGTTTGGATCTAAGACAATTTCACAACTTTGTTAAACTGTCACAATGCTTTTCCTTCAAATAATATTTTGTAAAGCAAGAACATAATTTGAAGAAATAATTTTTATATAACCCTTGTTATGTAGACCTTTTCCTCAAATCTAAGGTTGCTTTTATGGAAGTGTGTAATTATATTGAGACAGAATAATATAATGGGTATATGCATGGATTCTTCAGACAACCAGTCCTGAGTCTTGCCAGTGCTATCAATTTCAGCAAATTTTTAATTTAGTTAGCAAAGCTTCAATTTTAACATCCACAAACGGGTAATAATAATACATATCTCCTGGAGTTGTTATATTGAGTAAATGAAGTAATGTAGGTAAAGTGCCTAATGTGGCCCATTGTGCATGAGACATTCTTGTTTCTAATAAATTCCATGATAAAAGTCAAGTTAAATTTTTAAGAAGGGGAATGGGTTATGCGATATTTTTCATAGTTGTGTGACAATGGTTTCAGTTTATTGTAGAACATATGGAACTATTGTTTCATGCAACTCACTTAAGTAGTGCTGCTTTAGGTGAATATTAAGGGTGAAAGCAAGAAACAATGGATAGTTACTTGCTTAGAGCAAATAGATTTATTAATAAGCTTTTATATTATTCTAAAATGCTTACTGTCTTTAGCCAGCTAAAGTATTGATATTTCTAAGGACCATCACAAAATTGCATTACATTTATAATAGTCTCTGCAGAACTTATAAGTAGACAATAATTCCAATGTCAAAATTGGTAATTTTCTATGGAGGCAATAGGCTTTTAATTTTAAATGAAGTTTAATGCAATGCAATTCTTTTTTTAAAATATATTTTATTGATTTTTTTACAGAGAGGAAGGGAGAGCGATAGAGAGTTAGAAACATCGATGAGAGAGAAACATCGATCAGCTGCCTCCTGCACACTCCCCACTGGGGATGTGCCCGCAACCCAGGCACATGCCCTTGACCGGAATCGAACCCGGGACCCTTCAGTCCGCAGGCCGATGCTCTATCCACTGAGCCAAACCGGTCTTGGCGCAATGCAATTCTTAATTTTTGACATATTTGTTTCATTTATCTCTAGTAGTTTAATAATGTTAAAATTTGTACATAACTTAATTGTTTAGGCTATATACAGGCCCAAAGAAAAGGAATGGTTGTCCCTAATCTATATTAACATGACATGGCAACCATTTTGCCATAATAAAATGTAGACTCAAAAGCATATGCCAATGAGCTACTTTTATTTATTGGCTCTATGATTTTCATAATGCTCAACTCACTGTTTTATTTTATCTCATCCATACACTTTATAAAGCTTTAATCAAAGGGCAAGGGTGAAACACAGGGTATTTGCTACTGAGTTGCAATTTAGCAATTGCATCATAACAAAGGAATATGATGGAAATATAAAGTACTCATTTTTACCAACCACATTATCTAAGCTCAAGTTATATTGAGAGAGTTTTTGAAATGAATTACATAAAAATTATTGATATTTACTATAGCTGCTTCTTTCCTCCCTTTACTATTAAGATGAGATAAGCAAGGGCTATTCAATTGCACTATTTACCAAGTGTTTTTGGAGTACAAATTTAGGGGTTGTGAGTGATGCATAGATAAGTAAGATTCAGAAAAACAAAAAACCACCATGTTAAAAAATACAAATTGTGGTAGAACATAAGAATGGTATTCATATGGTATTCCATAAAAGAAAAGATTAATTTACTCAGATGAAACAGAGAATAGGTATTCAATGGATATTTGAAAAATTCAAAAGATACTGAAAGATGGAAGCCATAAAGCATGTTCTAACTTGTTCACTTTATAGACAAATTGCATCTCCCTACAATGAGAGAAAGGTAGTCTTGTCAATATTACTTTATTCCCACTTAGGTTTTAATAAAATGATATTTTAAGAAATGCCCAAAATAATAAAGTTGTATTTTATGTTATAAAAAGCCAGCAGTGCTAGCACCAAAAGATGGCTTGTGGGGTACATGATCCTCATGATCTCTGTCACTTCTCCCAAACCCATCCCAAGAAGACATTATTTAAAAATTGGTGTTTGCTGTGCAAATATAGCTTTCAGATAAATATTCTAGGTCTACTTCTCAACCTCATTTCTAGCTCTTTCTATGCAGAAATTTTGAAGTCATTGCTAAGCACCAGGTTACTTTCTAATAGTAAAACCCATGTGATATAAAAAAAATAATGATGAGATTAGCCATCTGTAGAAATTTTCAATTTAAATAATATTAAAACACCCAAAAATAAAAAGAAAGCAGCTATGAGCTATGAATCCTTTGTATAAATTCCTGGCAGCTGCTTAGAAATTCAGGCGAATCCAGTGCCAATCTCCTCTGTGTTCCCACAGAGCCTGGTTAGCACATATCAAGCCATGTTGAAATGATTTGGCATTTCATTTAATTTGAGAATAATAAGCTCAAATTTAAAAAGCCAGGACTGTCTTATTTGTCTTCATACTTGCTTAATGCATAACAAATGGTCTGTAAATGCCTTGTAGGCAGAAGGGAGTTTATATGTGTGTGAAATAATAATACAATTTACTGATGTTTTCTTATGCTATATATAAAGAGCCTACTGTGGTAAGTGTTTTTCATTTCTTATCTCATTTAATCTTCAATAACCTAATAATGTAACTACTTGTGTTACCGCCAGTGAGGAAGGTCACAATCCCAGTGGTAGAACTGGGATCCAAACTCAAGACTGTAATGCCAGAACTCTGGTTTGGAAATCAGTTCTTTATGCTCCTTCCCAGATGATCAGATTCTGAATACTTCCCAGGATGGGGGCTCTCCCCTCTAGGAAACATTCTTACATACTTGAGCAGAAACAGGTCTCCACATGACTAATTCCTAATGACTACCATTTGCCCCTTTTGAAAAAAAGGAAATAGATCTATTCTACAACACAAACATTCCAAATCTATATCTTTTGCAAGTTTTCTTTTCTTCAGAATAACCATTTACAATTTCTTCAGTCATTTTGTACATTTAAAGTTTTAGTGTTACTAGACTTTTTGGATGATGCCCTACCCTTGCTCAAGAACACATAATTGGTTTCATACATCTTATCGGGTGCAAATCTATCAGTCTAAAATATTAGTTCCATTGCTCTTTGTATATCTAAGCTTATAGCAATTAGAAAATTAATTTATTTAAAATGGATCTAATACATCTTGGTTTAAAGAATTGTTTTGAAAATATGAAATGGATTAAGTACAGATTGCAGTTATAAGAAATAGTCACAGGGATAGGGAATATAGTCAATAGTGTTGTGGTAACTATGTACAGTGTCAGGTGGGTACTAGATTTATTGGGGTAAATCACTTCATAAGGTATATAAATGTCTAATCACTATTTTGTACACCTGAAACTAATATAATAGTGTATGTCAATAGTAATTGGAAAATGAATGAATTAAAAAAGAATTGTTGTAAATAACAGATGTCATAATTTACTTTATCACACTTTGAAAATACAGTACATTACATTAAATTGTCCCATTATTAATATTTCCTCAAATTTCATTTATAAAAACTTTTTAAATTTGTTTATAAAAGTTTCTTTGACTTATTCATCAGGCTGTTTTTAGTTTTTCCATTATAATTTTCCATTCTTTGATGAGTATTTTTTATTCTAAGACTATTTCTATTGTTTCCTTCAAAAATGGATTAAGCTATTGAGGGCAGGATGGATTCAATATTTCTTTTACCTATTGAATGGCTTAATTATATATATTCTTAGAAAATAACCTAAGATGCTAAGTGTATATAAAAGGAAAAAATAGGTTGAGGCCTTAAAATACATTTGTTGCAAAGTATAACAACACAAATGTTTTACCACCACAAAAGAGCTCTGTATATGAATTTTTAAAGCACTAATTTATTTCTACTGTAGTGTTAAAAGCTCAAGTATTTCATAATTTAATCTCTAGTTAAGCTCATGAAGATAAGACCTTTTATAAAAGTTCTTATAAAAGAACTTTAATATTATAGTATACATCAGATCTCTCTCTCTCTCTTTCTCTCGCTCTCTTTCTCTCTTTCTCTCTCTCTCTCTTAACCACAGAGTATATAGTTAAGATGCATTTGCTACTCTATGGAAATTGGAATGAATAGAGAACTTATGAATGCATACCTTATGACAAATATATGGCCAGATTTGTCTTCTGTATTTAAGTCTATTGTATGCTCTACTAATAAAATATTGCTGTTAACAGAGGTATGCATCCTGGTATAAATCTAATATGGTCCATTGGCTTAGCAGCATTTGACAATTCTTGATATTTCTCTGAAAGATTCTTCATGACACTGAATTAAGACAGATGGAATTTCTCAGATATAGCAAATTTTACTGTCTCATGCTTTATTTCTAATGGAATTAAAGATAAATCAAACAATTTGAAACTCAAAAAGCATGTTCAGCTCTGAAGGAAGTTTTCATGTTAAGTGTTGACATCTCTATCAACATTAGCAAGCAGATTTTTCTCAGATCTCTTCCTGTTATTAAAGTACAAAGGAAAATAACATTTTAAATAATGGCACATTTATTCGTGCCTAGAGTGGCTTTCATTATGGATCACTAGAAACAGATTGCTCCAAAGAAAAACTTTAGAACAATCAATGATGATCTATTACAACTTTTGAGGTGGCTATAAAACTCTTTTTTAAATGTACTAATTCTTGTAGGGTACTATTCATTCTCAGAATAAAAATTGCATTTTTATAGTAAAATATTTTCAAATATGTCCTTTTTTATCTTTACAATTCTCAAAAAGAAAACTGTTCTCAACTGTGGTAATTATATTTTGGAATTCATCACATGTAATGGGCAATGATATAAATGTTGCCTCCAAGATATTCTGCCATGAAAGTGATTTTTCAAAAACCTTATCAAAGAAAAGGCACAGCAAACCAAGCCTTCTAGCCTATATGGAAATAGCGATTGCTGACAAGCTGTTAATAATTTAGAAGCGTTTTTAGTGAATTATGTCTGTTCCTAAGTTTTAGTTTTTTAGAAATGTTCAAATATATCACCTCCAGTTCTTTGCAATTTTATTTTACTTTATTTTGTATTTTGTATTCCCTCTTATCATAAAATAGACTACTTTTGAAACTCATAGCAAACAAGTATACTGACACTCCTTATCATTTTTACTTCATTCTGGATGGGCGTTTTTGTTTGTTTATGGCATCCAAGAAACACTCATCTCAGCTAGAATGAGGTAAAGCTATGGCTAAAAAAAAGGATAGATTTTTAATATTTTTCCTGTGAGATTGATAAAGAATAACTGGAACTTCAAACAAACATAATCTATTGGGAGGGTCTATGGGCTTATGGAAGTTCTCTCACTCTGCATAACCACTAGAACCCTACAGGAAGAACTCTATTTATATGATAAAGAGGTAATATGCTAATTTGTTCATTAAGGTGTCCCAGTCAGGACCAGTCTGTGGGCAGGGTCAGGGGTGGAGACTTCCGCCCCCAGCGCTAATGTCATGCTGCCTGCGTGCCTCCCTGTTCAGCACTGGTATGACGCTGCAGGGGGAGGGGTGAGCTCTGCTTGATGGGGGACCTAAGGCCATGCCCCCCGCCCCAGCTCCAGACGGGAGACCTCAAACTGAACCCCCTGCCTCAGCACCTGGCCGGGAGACCTCAGGCGGTGCCCCCCCCCCCCCCCCACACACACCCAGCAGGTCTTGACAGAGGACCTCAGGCTGTGCCCCTCACCTGGTGGGGCTTGACGGAGGACCTCAAGCCACAGCCCCCACCCGACAGGGCTTGACAGGTGAACTTAGGCCGCACCCTCACCCTGGCGCCAGGTGGGAGACCTGAGGCTGTGCCCCCCACCCAGAGGGGCTTGATGGGGGTGGGGCTCGCTGGGTCTAGGTCTCACCCAATGGGGGTGGGGCCGGCTGGGTCTGGGTCTACTGCATTTTGGAAGCACGTGAGGGTGGTGGGTGGGGACTTGACTCTAGGTCCCGCAGAGCACCCCAGACTCTGACAGAAGGGAGATTTTACATTACATTTTACTAATTTTCTTTCATCTCTCACTCTTCTATTATAGAGAAAGGGCAAATAGCAATATCAAAATATTTCTTCTCATTAATTCTCTTTTAGTGTGCACGAATTTCATGCACTGAACCACTAGTGTTTATAATAAAGCTCTATGGCTTGAATTCTCCTTTCTTTAACTTGCTTTCCTTCTTATAAATACCCCTCCATCTTGGCACTGGGCCCGAGTGTGTACATGGCCTGGTATATCTGCATGCACTGGATTGCAACCCTCTCTTTTTCCCAAATAAATCCTTTTTTAGTGATGAAACACCTAATAGCTATTATTTTTCAGTTGACAAGATAAAAATGACCATGTAGTTTATTTCATAACTGACAATGATTTTTGTCTGTAATTTTGATCAAACTATTTAACATCTTTATCTTAATGTTCCTCTTTTTATTTGAGAGTGAAGCTTAGATAAAAAACATAGGCAGAAAACTGAGAATATTGTTCAGCAAAACAAATATAGTAATTAATTAATTGTGAGTATTATAGCATTTCAGGTTGGAGCTTATTCATGCAAATTATAAAACCAGCAGTTTCCACATGTACAAGATGGAAGTTAGTAATATATTCAGTTTCAAGAGTAGTAACTGAATATGAATAGTACAGTGAGTCACATAGAGTAGGTCCTCAATTTGTTTCCCTTTAACTTTCCTGAATTTTATCACCCTACATTGTATTTCCAAGTAGAGTTATTATTCTAATCAAAGATGATGAATTAAAGGTTAAGGCTATTCTTCTTATTTCTACCCAGAAAATCCTAAATTTCAGGGAAATCATTTATATGTGTTTTCAAGGCAATAATGTTAATTAAAAGAACATTGTATTTCTTCTTTCCATTTAAAGTAGGGCTGAAAGATTTGTCTAAAGAACATAGGAAATGCTTTTTATCAGAAACTATTAAAATGCCTTTTAATAAAGCAATAGCCCTAGAAATGTGAGGTAGCAGAAGAAGAAGGATGTCAACACTCAGGTTCAAAGAAATACTTGGAATTTAACTGGATTATTTTAAAATATAAAATACTTCAGAGAATCTTATAAATTCACTCAAAATGTTATTTATCTTTGATTTCATGTATCTTAAATTATGCTATTTTGTTCTTTTCAGTTTCCCTGCTGCAACAATTTAAAAAATGATCACCTGAGAGAAAAAGGAGTATATATTGACATCAACCAACCACAAGAGGGAAGTCTTGGCTATATCAGAAATACTGTATGTATAGGGAGGGGGTCCATTTCTTGCAGAAAAAAAGAAATTTAGAAAGGAGAAAAAATGAATTTTACTTTTTGTGTGGTATATTATGATAGAGAAAATTATTCATAGATTTAATACACTCATAGACTTTACAAGTGTAGAGTATTAGTTTTGTCACATAATTCATACCTTTTCCTTAAAATGTCAATCATTTGTTCTCTGTGGAATTAAACATAAATATAATTTAAATATATACATTATCACCCATACATCTACATTTTATAAACACAATACAATTCATAAAAGTAATTACCACCTAGGTCTGAGCTACTAGTATACACAGTGTGGTATCCATTAATTCTCTCTCTTAATTAATAGTAGCATCTTTGAGTTTCATTTTGACTATATTTTATTTTCCTTAAGAATCATACTTGTGTAGTATGAAATTTAAAATCTCAGATATACATTGGCCAAAAACATAAATGAAAAGAATCAAGTGTTTCTTAATATGATAAACTATTAAGCTAGTTGGAAATTCATAGTGAAGAAAACCCTAAATTAGATATTGGGCTCTGTGATGAAATATTTTAATTGAATGGGCATTTGGTTGGAAGTTTTTGTTGGAATCACTATGGGATCTGTTTTGTTTGAATTCATGATCACTCACCAAATAATCAGCCTTTACACAGTATAATTAGATAATGCAATCATATTAACTATTGAATAGAATGTTGTAGTGATCTGTGGCAAAATATGGAAAACAGAACTCTTAAATTCCAACTTTGGTTCTTAAGAACTTTATTTATGACATATGCAATAAGTACTAAATATTTTTAATATACCAATCATACTAAAAAGTATGTAATTGTGACCTTTAGCTTTATCTTTGAAAAAGGTGGTAACATTCTGTTAAACTTGAAGTACTTCTATTCCTACAGATACAAATAATATTGCAAAGACATTAATGCATACAGAAGACATAAATTATGCTGTTTCTCTCTCTATCTATTACTATCCCCAGTTAAATTTATGTGCCTTGAAGTTGTAGATACTTTGAATTTATAAAAAAATCTATAAGTTATTTAAAAAAATTATGTAGGGAAATTTTGTTTAGTCTAACTTATCTAGTAACTGGTTCATGTTGATTAGTGATCTGGTGGTACCCAAAGTAATAAATAGTATGCTTTTGGTTAGATTTAACTTCATACCTAAGTGTAGCTCTATACCTTTAATTAAAAATCTTAAAAATGTTTTACTTAAATATTGGGTAAATTATACCTTTTGCAGCATAATATATGAAATATTGAACACAGCATAATAATCCCACATGTCTAAGTAAGGTCTGTCTTGGCTACAATCTTATTTAATATTGACAGTGTTTTGTTTTGCTTTTTTTTGTTCATGTGAACAGTTTAATAAACTGTGAAGTGTGTCTATTTTATTGGCATGCAACTCATCAATTTCCAGTTTGAATGGAGTCTGTTCTATTCTCGGAACATTTTTAAGCATACAATTAGCAATCACTCATGTTCTGAAGGACTTTTAATGGCAGGATAGATAGACTCTTTTATATTTTCCTTCTATTAGGATGGATCACTTACAAATAGTCCCTCTGTGATTAGGCATTTATTTTACAGTGAAAAATCTATATGTGGATCTTTTTTTAACATGTCTCTGAAGTTCATTTTTATCATCAATCAAGAAATATCGAGGTAAAGAAAGAACATTTAGAGAGGACACAGAATGTTTAAGCATAGATTTAATGGGCCTGCCAGAGAGAAATGCTTGTGTGAAAGATGTGTTTTGTCTTAAACAGTATGTGGGGCCAGGTATAAGTCCTCATAAGGAAATTTTATTTTTGCTTTAGACCTTCAGAATTACAGTTAGGTCATATTTAATGGTAGGATAGGATTTAGCATTAATAAAAGATATATTACCTTCAAGCATCAATCTAGACATTAAGGTAAGCAGAATTTTAGCTTTTAAGCTATGGTTACATAAAGAATTAGTGAGCAGGATAAAAGCTGTTCAATTCTTAAATGCTATTCTAATTTATAAGGATTAATGCATTCTTATTTTCTCCTTGTTCTCTGAGTATACTGCATGAATATGCACTTGTTGAGACCTCGTTAAATGGTTATTCTGAGATGTGTGTTTCATTATCAAACATAAATCAAAGCTTCTTTCTTGAGTGTTACATGATGTGTATTTAATACTGTATACTAGTATTTTAAACATTTTTATTATAAGGCAAATAATTATGAGTTTCTTTCCACCAACACATTTGGTGTAGCACAGAACAAGTTTTATTTTATCACTATCTATGAATTGAGCTTTATTTCCTCTCAGCTATTACTGATGATTTCTGATCCATTTTCCAAACTTTGATAGGAAAAGAAATATTTCCATCATCTTCAACAAAGAGGTCATGATTTGTGAAAATACTATTTGCATTTAAAAATCAAACTGCAGCTTCACACTCACACAAACACTTTTTAGGTAAGTATTGCTGAAATCTCATAGCATTCTCCCCATTTTGCAAAGTTATTACATATGCCTAGTAAACCAGTGTACTAGCAATAACATTAGGGTAATCTTCATATATTAGGAAAGCGAGTTATTAATGGAGAAATTAATATAACATTTTCAGAAATATTTACTATTAGTTTATTTTAGGGCTTTATAGATCTGAATGAGCTATCAAAAATTTTAGGGCATCTCATCATCATTTATGAAACGTAGTGCCCTGATGAGACTTATAAAAAAGTTGTTTCTAGGCAACACTGTGAAGTAGGAGAAGTTTATTGTTCTGGGGCTCTTTCTTCCATCTAACTAATGTCTCATTATGTCCTTATGAGACGCATCTTGTCACATCAAATTATAATTCAGCACATCAAAGGTTAGCCGGAAGAAAAAGGATTTTTGGTTAATTTTTTAGCTCTCAGTCTCTGAACCCTTTTTCTGGTTCAGTTAGTTTAACCACTACTCTTATTCGAAAACAGCACTTCGACTAGATTAACAGTGATGGCGAACCCTTTGAGCTCGGCCTGTCAGCATTTTGAAAAACCCTAACTTAACTCTGGTGCCGTGTCACATATAGAAATTTTTTTATATTTGCAACCATAGTAAAACAAAGACTTATAGTTTTGATATTTATTTTATATATTTAAATGCCATTTAACAAAGAAAAATCAACCAAAAAAATGAGTTTGCGTGTCACCTCTGACACGCGTGTCATAGGTTCGCCATCACTGGACTAGAAGCTACTTCTTGCTCTCCATGATCTCTGGCAACTGCAGTTTAAATACACAGCCTTAGGTCTACCAAGCAGATGTTCCTGCCAAATCTTTAAATTAGACGGAGTTGTTCCTGTTATTTGAAACTATGAATCTTGGCTGGGTCTAGATTTAGAGACTGAATAATTTATCATCATCTAAGCCAGACTGAGAGTGAATGGTGGCATTATTAATGATTACGCCATGACAAAGGGTTTAAACTGGGACTGGCTTGGATAAATTGCAACATGTGGTCACTCTTCTTAAATGGTTACCTAAACTCTTAGCTGACACCAATTTAAAATACTCCAGGCAGCATTTGTTTTTCACCTTGTGACTCAATTTGAAAGACATCCAATATCTGAGAAAATGAATTTATAATGGTAATGGGGCAATCCCCCGGGTTGATATTTTAGAGTGAAAGGCTTCGTACAAGCTCCTTCAAATTACACGTAAGACACCACTTAGCCAAATGATTCATAAGCCTCTCTCTGGGGGTAGGAAATTCCAAAGAGAGTCTTTTTCTTCTTCAGAAAGAATAAAGCTTTGCTTAGCCCACTTACTCTATTAGTCGCCATGTTCCTAGGGTGACACAACAGTGTTTTCTGAGGATTCCTTCCTCACCCCACTGCAAAGTTGGTCATCTGGTGAATAGGTAATTATGGGCTGAACTAGGAACCATGCCTGGAAGTGAATTTCTAGTAACCACATAGCGTTTGCATTGTAACTAATGAACACTCCCTTGTCTAATATAACCCAACCTAATTACCCATAAACCTTTGGGTAATTTTCTCTTGACCCTAAACTTAATACATTTAGCTGCTTCACTACCCAATACTGAATGATAACTCAACAAGAGAGTAGTGAGCATGAAGGGGAAAGGTTGCTCCCTCTGCAATATGCCATTATGCTGCATGGTATTTTAATCAGAGAAAGTCAGTTGTTTCAGTTAGGTCTCATTTACTTACCTAATTATCAGTTGTCATTGGGAGAAGAGCCAGCCCATGAAAGAATACTTCAAATATTTTGCTATTTGTCGCTTTTACTTGTGTTCATTAATTTCCTTGTAGGCATTGTGGCAGCATACAAGATGAATAGTGAGGCCACTCTAGTCAATGAAAGAAGCAGACAAATGGGTCTTGCGGGAACGTGAGTTCCAGGACAATGTCTCACTCATCTTTGTATCTCCAGCACGAGATGCCATGCCTGCAGTATGGGACAGGGGTGAAAAAAAATACAGAATTTGTGCTCTGCTCATGTGCTTTGAAATTGTTCCAGATTGATACAAAGTATGATTCTTAGGGGTCTGGGGAAAACATTTTGTTAATCATTCATAATTAAAACATGCTATGAAGGTTATTTTTAAACTTTTAATTTCCTGAGAGAAACTAGATATTATAGACAGCCTGATTATGAGAGTGATTTTGATAAGTAATAATGGGAAATTTTCAATAGAACAGCAGTTTACAGATTGTGTTTTCTAACATCCAGTATAAGTGAAACTTTCACAATGTATCTTCAGCCACAATCCGAGCAGGCACAATGGAAATCATCTCCAAATCGAAATCAAGATGGGAAAAAAAAGATGTATATCAACACCCTGATCATTAGGCACATGTTCATTGTTAGTGAACACCTTATTTACAAAAGTGATATAATTAATAAGAGCACCAATGAGAGCTAAAGAGAGAGGTCTCTGAGATGAAAAAGAAATCCTTTGAATACACTGGGGTTTTGGTGAAGGTGAACATATCTTTGATATCCTTCTGGAGAAATTTGAGGTTAGCACCTTCTTTGAGGCCATCATTAAGGTCCTAGGTCAGGGGTGGGCAACTGTTTTGTGAGTGTGTGCCAAAACCAGCAAAATCTCTGACTCAAAATTCTTCTGCGTGCCAACCCCAATTTTTTGAGAACATGTTACGCCTACTTGATATCTCTTAAGGTGTATGTATGTGAAGAACCTTGAAGAAATAATAAAATTAATTCGAGCGACAAAAACACAGTATATGATGATGAAAATACATTTATTTTTTAATGTATACATGTACACTGATAGTCCAACAGAAAACTTGATGACTCCGTTTGATATTATCAGTGGGACTTTTGTTGCTGCATCACTGATGACAGAGATTTTACATCAAGTTTATATTTCATGACCTTCAGAGATATGCACGAGCTACTACTTTCATCTGTCAGGCTACTCCTATTATGAGACTTAACAAAATTCATCACTGAGAACAAAGATTCACAAGCGTATGTCGATGAAAACATGGAGAGCAACGCTGTTGCAAAGTTTTTTAAACAGAAAAAATTTTCTGGAATGGCATTCCAAGTCCTCAATAGTTCGTTTTCGACACTATTGAAATTGCTCTTCCCCTCTCTCGTCAATCCATGTCTATGGTCTTTAAGGTAACTTGTTATGTAAAATTATTTATTTATCTAAGATGCACCTACACTGAATTTATCTGAAAAATAAAAAAGTTGATATTAAGAAAAAAATTGTAAAGGGAAGATTGTAAGAGAGGGTGCCAGCAAAAGTTACTGGCCTGCCATATTTGGCACGCGTGCCAGGGGTTGCCCACCCCTGTCCTAGGTCCTAAGTTCTTTGTTAAAAATATGGCTGCAAGTACAGCTCAGTGATCTATCTTGATTATTGTTGGATTGATGGTGAATGTGAAACTTGTATCTAAAATTGTGGTCAGAACTGTATCTTTTAAAATGCCCTTCCTTTCACACCCAATGTTGGTGTTTTCTTTACTCTCTTGTTTTTTTGTTTTGTTTGTTTGTTTGTTTTAAATATTGCACTGACTCTCTCCAATGCCCTGAGGAGATATGAGAAAATGAATGAGGATGTCAGTAACTACATTTAAGCAATGGTCTACAACTGAAAGTCAGACAGTTGTGCCAGTTTTTGGTTGGAATATTGACAAGATGCTGGGATCCAAGACCTAAAATGCTTGGAACATGAATATAAAATTATCCACAGTGTTTCTGGAACTATATTTCTAGATTCTATCCTGTCACCAACTCATCCAACTTTGTTCCAGGATGACTATGAAATTGGCAGTGTTGGTACAGTAATGGGAGTCAGATAAAGACTCACTTTCTAAGATTAGACAGGGTGGGGCATCTCTAGTCTATTCAAAGTTAAAATTGAAGAACAGTTTGCCAACATGGATTTTGATTTTCAAAATGAAGTTCTGAATAATAATAAGGTAGCTTCCCAGGTGATGAACTGTCATTCAAAACTGTCTGCTGCAGCTATGACTGGTAGTGTAACAACAACCCACCATGGCGGGTTCTGGCTTTACTGGTCACCAGCCTAAACCACTCAGGCCAAACTCTTTACTGGGCATATACCTGTTCTGAATTGTCCACCTCTCTCCCATTGGCGGAAAGTTTGCTGGAGTTAACACAAAAGATCAATCCCACTTCTGATAAAAATGGCCTCAAAATCTTTAAATCTGATGATGTCATCATTATCAGGTGACTGGTAATCTTCATCTCCAATTAGTCTTCCTAAGATATTTGCTAAACATGTTATGAACCTAACTATAGCTTTAGGGTTTTTGTGTGATATTTGACAAAAGGCCCTGGGAGCTTTCTGAGAAAATTCTGAAGAATGGCTAAGAATACCAATGCAATGGAAATTGCTTTGGGAAGAAAGGAATATTTTATAGATCACCATATTTCATGTTTATGGCAGCTTTATGTTACCCATTCTTAAAATCAGAACATTTTCAGTGGAAAATATTACCAACATTCTGACTGACATTTTAGGCCATTAAAACAAGCTTGAAATAATTGTAGGAACAACGATTTTGACATTGATGACAACAACAAAAGAGGTTGAAAATGTTCTGATTGCATGCCTATTCAGTAACTTTTGTGTAATATGTTGAACCTTTCTATATGTTTTATAGGGAACAAAGTATAATATTACATAAGAAATATTATCACGAGTGGTGGAGTGCTGCTGCCACTTCTGCAGAGAACATGTACTAAGGAGTCAGTGATTGAATAGCCTGGAGACTGAATTACTCTCCTGCATCTGAAGTTGCTCTCTGAGGTCAGGTCTGTAGTCTCTGGATAATGTAAGAAACAGGGAAGAAGAAGAAAAGCCACATATGACTGTTTGTGTTATAAATGTTCTGATGGCAAATAAGAAATGTTTGTCTCTAAGGACTTGCAATCTGACACCTGTCAAAAACACTAAATTCTTTTTTAAGAATAAAATTGGGCTAAATTGACCTCTTGTCTAGACATTCCTGAAAGGAAGAAGAGAATGAAAACATGGCAAATTCATTTTGCTATATCTTGCTGAGTATGGAATCCTAGAGGCTGTTGTATCACTTTTTTTTTATGAAATGAGATGATCCCTTGAGGTTAATAGCAGTAAAAATCCTTTAAAGAGTTTTTTATAGAGTTTTTATAGACTCTTTAAATAATATTTATACTAAACATTTTTCACTTGTGCTAGTGCCTGGTTTTAAAAAAAAAGTTGAAAGCATAATAGCAAAAAGCAAATAGTGATTAAAGGATCAAAAAATAAAAAAAAATTCAACTCTCATAATGGCTACAAAGGTATGGTAACTGAATCTTGGATATCATATACAAGGGAAAGGTTGACCTGATCTGAAAGGTCTAGGAAGAGAGGGGAATGAAATATGATATAAAAGTTATGCTTAGACTTATGACAATTTGGGGGAAGATAACTGAAGGCAATATATACAATAAGACAGTTAACATTATAGATGAATTTTTAGAAGCTAAAGTTATGTCAACCAGGAAAACTTGATTGAGAGCCAAAATTTTGTTCACAAAATAGTTTTAGTGTTTTATTTATTTTTTAATATATTTTATTGATTTTTAACAGAGAAGAGGGGAAAGTGATAGAAAGTTAGAAACATCAATGAGAGAGAAACATTGATCAGCTGCCTCCTGCACACTCCCACTGGGGATGTGCCCGCAACCAAGGTACATGCCCTTGGCCGGAATCGAACCTGGAACCCTTCAATCTGCAGGCTGATGCTCTATGCGCTGAGCCAAACCGGTCAGGTCAGTTTTAGTGTTTTATACATTTATACATTAGTATATATACTAATGCTGGAGCTAATAAGAGTGCATGTGAAAATTGAAGGTAATATTTAGTAAATACTCAAATGCATGTGGTCCTGATCTGGGTTTTGCATGAACTTATGGATGTGGTTGGACAAAGGGAAGAAAAGCAAACAGATGAATAAAGTTCTTTATCTCTTAGATTTTAAAATATAAACTATTCAATGCAATTGATGTAAGAAAATGTATGTGAGATATTTCCATCAAATAGAATATAGAGTTATAATTAATTTAAAAAGACAACTAAGTTTGGAATAAAAAAATTGGGGGGGGGGGTAAATTACTGGCCTTGACACTGTTTTTAAAAGTAGTTTAGAAAGTCTAATGGACTATGCAAATGCAAGGATGAAAATAAAAATAAAAATTGACAATTCCAAGGGAAATTGAGACAGGAATCTTACTTCCTTCTGTATTACTTTCACATAATGGTACATCCCACTATACCAGTGATGGCGAACCGTTTGAGCTTGGCGTGTCAGCATTTTGAAAACCCTAACTTAACTCTGGTGCCGTGTCACATATAGAAATTTTTTTATATTTGCAACCATAGTAAAACAAAGATTTATATTTTTGATATTTATTTTATATATTTAAATTCCATTTAACGAAGAAAAATCAACCAAAAAAATGAGTTCATGTGTCACCTCTGACACGGGTGTCATAGGTTCGCAAGTCAAGAATTTGGCATTATCCTTCACTCTTAATTCTCATTCTACTGGTAATGAAATACTGTCAGTTCTCCTTTCTTAATAGCTCTAAATTGCATCAAAACATCTCAATGATCAATTCCACTCTTTTAGGTTTTTCATCATTTCTTACTTGTATTCCTGTAATGCCCAGTCTTTCACTTCATTTGTTCTCCTTTAAATTTATTTTTCACAGTGTGACTAGTGTACTCCTTCTAAACTTTAGAAGAATATAAAGTGATATTCTAATACTTTAGCTCTCTGCTTGCATCTTTCAGGAGGTCCTTCCGTAGTTTTTGTTGTTTGTTTGTTTGTTTGTTTGTTTTTGATGAAGCATTTATGGCCTATCATAACTTAAAACTGTGTATGTCTTCAAATATACAACTACACCATCTAGAACACATAGTTCCTAAGATTGCTGGAGAAAGGGAAGAGTGAATGTGGAGAATCAGCACCTATTTTATATGCCCAGGATCATTAATGACATATCACTTCCCCTCATAGTTCATAGATGGAAAATTGATCACAAAACACTTCTAGATGCAATGTTGTGATCAACAAAACATTTCATTTTACTAGGCCCACAGCTATACTACATTTCCAAAATAACAACACCACCAGTAATGTGAAACAGTTTGGTGAACACTTGATATTTTCTCTAGCCCAATGCCAAAATTTTACTTTACAATGAGAAATTACTTTCCAGGAATGGGAAGATATATGTTTGTATGATTAAGATATTTTCTCCCTATAACTAATGTATAATAAAACATTAATCATTATTTAGAAAATTCCATGGTAATTGAGGAAATGAGGAAGGAAAATTTGATTAATGAAACCTAGTGGGACTAAAATAACTTCATAACGCAAATGGGGATAATTTTGCCAGTAGGACCAGAGATATTTAAAGGATGTTGAAAAGAATCTTTCTTTACTAGACAGAGCTTCAAGGTATCACAGACTGTATGTACCTTTGTGAACCTTCTTTATCTTTTTTTCCTTTATAGACCAATACAACCCTATCTTCATCCACAGTGCTGCGACTTAGACTTTTTTGAAATATGATAATACATTTAATAATTTTATAGTAAAATGTTGCTGACCTGGGATCAACTCTTTTGAAGATAATTGTGTACAAGTATGACCCTATGTTCACTTTAGGGGTCAAGTCTCCAAAGATTATCTCCTATTTCTAATTCCAAAGTTGTAGAGATTCTACTTTATGGACCCCATAGACTGAAAAGCTAAAAAGATGTTTTAGTGGCAGAATAAGGTCTCCAGTTATGGTGTGCAAATCTGTTGAGAGAATTTTTGGAGTATCAGGGGCTCACTTGAACCTCCAAAGGTCTACTCCAGACAATTATGTGGATAATTCTTAGTCATCAATGGAAATAGGAAACAAAAAATAAAACCATTCAATCAGAGGTGGAAGAGTTTTATGCCACAAACCCAAAAAGGAATAAAAAGGAAAACAAAGAGGTTAAATATATTAGCAGGCAAATATTATCCATGGATATTAAGGAAAGCAAAAAAAAAAGGGTAAAATGTGATTTCTGGACATAGTAAAACAAAAAAATATGGTATTAATGATAACTGAGATGGTCTGTGTGTTATCAGAAGAGATAGCAATGATCAATAGAAACCAACATAGCTTCACTAAAACTAAATAATGTCCAATTAATTTCATTTTCTACTCGGGTATGTTTCCTAGGAAGACTGATCAAATGAAATTATAAAAAAATCTAGCTTTATTATCATTTTAGAGAGCCTCTCAGATTATCTTTGTGGACAAAATAAAAAATGTATGTTAGGGATAGTATGTTATATGGATTTAAAATTGGCATAGTCAATTAAACATTTATGCTAGAAGGATGATAGAGAGAAGTTTCTAATTCCTCTGTCTCCAGTCCTATTCTAATCAATGTTTTAATTAATTATTGGAATGAAGATAGGAGAAGCAATCAGTTTACTAATTGCGCATAACTATAATTCAATGATTCAAATATTTATTAGGTACCTATTGTGTTTCTGGCATTGTGCAAGAGGGAAAAAAGCCAGTAGATAGACTGCCTGTTAAGGTTACCAAGGAGTTTTAAGTCATTATGAAATCAATATGAGTATCTGAGTAGTTGTTAAAACAAGAAAATACAACCTGAACCTACCTGAGTAGAAGGCAAGAGAACAGCAACCCAAAAGGTAGACTGGAGTCAGACTACTTGAGGTTTTACATGGTCCCTTACTACTTTGCTGTGTGACTGTATAAATTAATTTCCTAAGCTTCAGTTTTCCTATCTCTAAAATGGGCTAATATCTACTTCATGCATCTTTGTGAGAATTAAATGAAATGAACCATGTAAAGTATTAAGTATCATGCATAGAACAAGTTATCACTCAGTAAATATTTGTAATTAATCTTGGCTTCCTATATATACATTTATATATATATATATACCAGAGCCCCGGTGCACAAAAATTTGTGCACTCGGGGGAGGGGGGTGTCCCTCAGCCCTGCCTGTGCCCTCTTGCAGTCTGGGACCCCTCTGGGGATGCCCACCTACTGGCTTAGGCCCACTCCCCAGGGGGATCAGACCTAAGCTGGCAGTTAGACATCCCTCTGGCAGCCCAGGAGCCCTTGGGGGATGCCCACTTGCCAGCGGGGAGCAGGCCTCAGCTGCAGTCGGACATCCTTAGCACTGCTGAGGAGGCAAGAGAGGCTCCCGCCACCACCGCTGTGCTAGCAGCCATCAGCCTGGCTTGTGGTTGTGCAGAGCTCCCACTGTGGGAGCGCACTGACCACCAAGGGGCAGCTCCTGCATTGAGCGTCTGCCCCCTGGTGGTCAGTGTGTGTCATAGTGATCAGTCATTCCCAGTCATTCTGCCGTTAGGGTCAGTTTGCATATTACCCTTTTATTATATAGGATCAAGAGATAGATGTACTATACCAAGAGTCCTAAGGCTTGTCTCCCAATCTTGGCTCTTCCTGTTACTGTTACTGACTGTGACACTTTTAATCTATCACTAGGTAATAATTATTAGTTCTGGGCATTTTATTTTATTAAGAGTATTAAAAAATGCAATCCATCCAGAGAAGAGAAACTGAGATGGCAATAGATCTAGAAACTACGCCATAAAAGAAGTATTTTGAAATATGCAAATTAATTAATTAATGCCTTGCTTTGTTCCAAAAAGTAACTTTAAATTACTGACAAAAATGCATACAGTGTAATAAGATAAAAATAGCTAAAGCAGTTGAGGGAAAAGAGAAGAATAAAAGGGAACAGGGATTAATAAATGAATCACAGTTGCATTAAAAGATGAAGCAGGGAAGATTTAAGACCAGGATAACACATAGTCATCATTGGAAATTGCTTCCTTTACTTTGACCTTTACCTCCTAACTTTCCAATTCACTTGCAAAAAATGCCCCCACAGCCATAATCCTTTGACCTCTTGAAACATGGCATCCTTTTATCCCACATCTTGCAACCTATCAGCATCTTTATTTCCCTATTTTATAGCTTAGGTTGTGTGGTTTTTATTACAATTATTCACTTCTTTATCTGTTGGTCATATTCTAAAGCCAACCCAAAACCCTGGATAGACCACAGTATTTGTCTTTCCTTATCCTGAAAAGGCAATTTCCCAACCACATAGGCCAGCCACACTTGAAATCAATGATTATTGAGTCTATACTGTTCCATACTTTATTAGCATGATATTTCTGCTTAACTATTTCATACCTACTCATCTATTATTAAAACTCTCTCATCCTCTTTCTACTTTTAGCTTGCTCATATTTCACTTAGGGAATCCCAAATACCTTATCTTCCTACCACCTGATCTGTAATGACAGCTTTTCCTAAAACTCCACTGCCTTTTTACTTCATATAAAGATGAAGGAATGGATTGGCCTCTGTCAGGAACTCAGTTCCTTTATCTTGCTCCACTAAGCCAACTGTTGGGTCTGAGCCCCTTTGCCAGGGGCTGGACTTCCTTAAACGCTAGGTGGTAGACAGCGAAGCCATGAGAAGTTGTAGGTATATAAGAGAGTCTTTCTTTAAAAGATATATTTTATTGATTTTTTTTTTTTACAGAGAGGAAGGGATAGGGATAGAGAGTTAGAAACGTCGATGAGAGAGAAACATCAATCATGTGCCCGCAACCAGGGTACATGCCCTTTCAGTCCGCAGGCCGATGCTCTACCCACTGAGCCAAACTGGTTAGGGCTATAAGAGAGTCTTTATTGAAGAAGTCAGTGGCCATGTAGCCATTGCTAACAAGGAGTCATTAGACAAAAACAGTTCTTCAAAGTAAAGTCCCGTACTGGCTAGGTAACAATACATCTTTCCCACACAGCAGCAGCCTGCTGGTAAGTAATACGTCTTCCCTATGATACAGCTCCACATAACACAGCCTGCCTTACGTAGGGCCAGCCTCACCAAGCAGCTGCACACTGCTGGAGGTCAGTAATAACTTCATACTACTTAGACAAAAGAGGTTTCTTGCCAAATAGTGACTTCAGTCTTTTGGGCTATAGGAGGACAAGCTTACACAGTGTACCTACAGATTACTGTTGCCTTGCTCTTGTACCTATGTATAGTCCTTGGACACCCTGATTAATATGCCCATGCTCAGAGTGGTCTTGAACATCTGGCGTTGGCCTTGAACATCTGGTGCACTCTGAACAGGGCCTCTACACCCTAATTGGCTTTGAGCATTCAACATATTCTGACTAGGGTCCCCACAGCCTCCTATTAAAATTCAATTTCTTCATGTGTGCTCTGGGTTCTAATTCTTTCCCATCATCTTATGCCTATGGCTATAATTTCTTTCCAGTACATAAAAATCTCTCTCTTCCATGCCCAACCCATGTGACTCTGTGGTTGAGCATTGACCTATGAACCAGAAAGTCATAGTTTGATTGCCAGTCAGGGCACATGCCCAAGTTGTGGACTTGATCCCCAGTAGGAATTGTATAGGAGGCAGCTAGTGGATGATTATCTCTCTTCTCTCTCATCATTGATGTTTCAATCTCTCTCTCCGAAATCAGTAAAATATATATATAATCGTCCCCAACTGCCCCCCTGCTGGCCTGGTCACTCCTCACGGCCCCCACACTGGCCTGGCCACCCCATGCAGCCTTCTTGTTCAATCGTTTGGTTGTCCCTCACTAACCCCCCTGCTGGCCTGGTCGCCCCATGCAGCCTGCTTTTCAGTTGTTTGGCCATCCCTCACTAACCCCCCTGCCTGCCTGGTCATAGGCAGCCATCTTGTGAGGACATGAGGGTTAATTTGCATATTACCTCTTTATTATATAGGAAATATCTATCTATCTATCTATCTATCTATGTATATATTTTTAATATATATATATTAAAAGCATAACATGCTAATTAGACCAGACAGCTGAATGACCGAACGACCTTCCGGACGAAGCTGGAGCTGCAAGGGCCCCTCTGTGGCTGCAAGGGCTGAGCCCCTTGCATAAATTCCATGAATGGGGCCTCTAGTATATATATTTAAATATATATATATTTAAATCTCTTTTTTAAATCTCTTTTCCTATAGGATATTTCCACCAACGTGAAATGTGCCTCACACTCTTAAAAAAAAAAAAATTCTCCACAGATGAATAACCCTTTTCAGATTTACTTCTACTTCTAGAATCTTCTCAATAATCTAATTCTCTAACACATGCTTCTTTGACTGTACCTTATGTGTTACCCCTCTTGGCCCAGATTCTACCATCCATACTCTTAAAATTACCAAGAGCCTCTATGTTACAAATTCAATAAACACTTATTTTTCTGAAGTCTTACTGGGTATCTCAACAACATTTGGCAGACTTGACTACAAATTTTGGAAATAGTAATTCCTGTTATACCATTTTTTCACATTTTCCCTTTCTCATGTTTATCCTTCTTAGTCTCCTTCATTGGCTCTGTTCCTAACTCGACTCCTGTATTTTAATGTTGTCCAAGGCTCAATGTTAAGTTCTCATTTGCATTTCTCTATATGCTTTCACTAAGATATTATATATTCATATTCATGTCTTTAAATGTCATTTATTTTGTGATGATTCACAAATTTATATCTTCTGAAAAGATATTACCCTTGAACTTAAGTCATATGTACCTGGTTGTCTACTTGACATCTCCATTAGGACATCCAAATGCAAAAAAAACTTAATTGGTCTATATTTTAATTTTCTATCTCCATTCACCATACCAACCTTTTAAAACCTGTGTTTGTGCAAATCTCTCAGGAAATAGCACTCATGGGTCACTCTTTATTCTGCTCTTTATCTAATATTCTCCTCTATTCCAACAGCAATTCCAACTCAAATATTTAATTTACACACACACACACACACACACACACACACAATCAGGCGTCCAGATAAGTATATACACTCCTATCTGGAGATCCTTGAGTTGTAGTAAGGCAATAGGAGAGCACAAGACAGTGTCCACAGCCTCCATCCCCTGAGAGCACATCATAACCTCTAGATGTGGGCCAAACCGACAGCCTGCCCTCAGGCAGATGCTCCAAGACAAGCATGTAGGCCTCTTCCCTGAAAGACTGGGGGTATGTTTCAATCTGTTGCCTGTGCAGTACCATGGGGATGGGGGCCTGACATGAACTGTCTCTCCGTGGGACCCAGGAATACAGGCCTCCAGCCGCAGAGCGAGATCCAAGGACATCTCCTGGGCAGCTGGTGTAAAGACCAGAGCACCGGAAGTAAAACCTAGGGTACTAAATGCGTGTAAAAGCTCCTCTCTGAGGGATACTTGCACTTTCAACTGAGGCTGAGGGAGAGTGTAGTGATGGCACTCCCCCCACCAGTAAAATAAATAAATAAATAGACAAATAATAAATAAATAAATAGTTAGATAGATAGATAGATAGATAGATAGATAAAGATGGTGCCCACCAGCTGGAGAAAGGCAGAGAAAAAGCACAATGATGGAGCCTGCCAGTCTTCATTCCTGGGGAGCACCCAGTAGGCCCTAAAATGTGTATCAGATCAGATGCCTGACCCTCAGGCAGATGCTCCAAGATAAGCAGATGAGGCTCTACCACACAAAATCTGGGACCCCTCCATCGGCTCCTTCCCTGCTGGCCCCTAGGGCAAGTGAGTCTGAGGGTGTTAGCCCTTAAAGAGTGTTTCTTTGGTTTCTGTAGACTGTGGGTCTCATGGATAGGAGCCCTGATGATTTTCAAAGCTCGCTGTTTGGGGGTTTGTCTGTTAGATACAGATCTTAAAAGTTGGGAGTGCTTGATGTAGGTTCAAACCCTTTCTCCTCCAGGAGAAGCTCCAGGCCTTGAGTTTCCTCCCAACTTTAGTTAGCTGCCCTGGGGTTGGAGTTTATGCAGAGATTGTGTCTCAGTCATTCCTACCTGCTTCAGTGGGGGCCTTCTTCATATCCTGACTCAGGAAGTCTTTCATTAGGTGTGTTTGTGGGAAGAGGTTACTTAGGATCCTCATGTCACCATATTGAACTAGAACCTAATCCTTCTCATAAAGAAGTTGGGCAGAAGGACTGCCTAGTGATTCTCTCCCAACATATAGATCGGTTTCCTGCCACAATTACCCTCAGGTGATAGTGCTCTTGGGATAGTTATATTTACATCAGAGGCCCAGTGCATGAAATCCGTGCACTCATGGGGGGGTGGTCTCCTCAGCCTGGCCTGTGCCCTTTAACAGACTGGGAGCCCTCAGAGGATGTCCAACTGATGGCTTAGGCCCGCTCAGGGAATGGGCCTAAGCCAGCAGTCAGACATTTTTAGTACTGCTGCAGAGGCGGGAAAGGCTCCTGCCATCACCACTGCACTCGCCAGCCATGAGCCCAGCTTCTGGCTGAGCATCACTCCCCCTAGGGGAGTGCACTGACTACCAGGGGCAGCTCCTGCATTGAGAATCTGCCCCCTAGTGGTTAATGCACTTCATAGTGACTGGTCAACCGGTCAACTGCCAGCCCCCTGGTGGTCAGTGCAGTCATAGTGAGCAGTTGAGCGGCCTTAGAATATCATTAGCATATTACGCTTTGATTGGTTGAACTGACAACTAGACAACTGGACACTTAGCATATTAAGCTTTTATTATATAGGATGCAAAAAAAATATGATACTCTATCTGAGAAATTAAAAATGGTTTTCAGAAATTATTCTACCAATATAATGTCAAGAGAAAATTATGACTCTGGATAGTTTTGAAAGAAATAGAAATATTCTAATAAATTTGCTGAAACTTTTAATAGAAGATATGTGTTTGAATATGTATTTTAAAATCCAAGAGAAAATCACAGACAAGGACAACAGGATATATAAATTTCAAATTAGAGATAAGAAAAAAAACTAAAAAGAGTAACACTAATAAAACTAGATTATACTGTAAAAAATAGACTCTCAAGTTCAGCAAAGAAAATAGGTGAATCAATCTATAATTGCTTTACTATATCTATAGCTAAAATAAAAGACACAAAATGGTTAATAATAAGAGATTGTCAAAGATATACATATCAATTTCAAGCAAATTGACCTAAGAGAGTGAATTTTAAATCAGGCAAAACAAAATATAAGGCAAAAAATTATTAAATGCAAAAAATATACTTTTGTGTTTATGTGTATTTTTAATATATTATTTTTATTGACTTCAGAGAGGAAGGAAGAGGGAAAGAAAGATAGCAACATCAATGATTGACTGCCTCCTGCACACCCCATAATTGGAATTGAGCCCGCAACCTCAAACTGTGACATCCTAGTTCATAGGTCAATGCTCAACCACTGAGCCATGCCAGCTGGGGTACTTTTGTGTATATTTATACAGAGAAAGAGGGAGAGAGAGAGAAAGAGAGAGAGATACAATAACCTCCCCTTGTATGTAGGGGATACATTCTAAGATTACCAGTAAATGCCTAAGAGTCAGAGAGACAGAGATAAAGACTAAAAGGAAAGAGACAAAGACAGACAAAACAATAAAAGTTAACAAATAGCATAGCTGATTCTGACCAATTTTTTTATCAATGCACATATTCCTAAAATGAGCCTGAGACTTAGTTAGTTTTAGTTGTCCATTTCTTCTCAATATATATATCTCTAGGGTAAATATTTTCTTATCATTTATTTGTTTATTTATTTTAATTTATTTATTGTTAAGAGTATTACAGATATTCCCCAATTTTACCTCCTTTGCCCTCTTCCATCCTTCTCACCCCATCCCAGGCTTCCACCCGTCTATTGCCTGTGTCCATGTGCTATGACTAATTTGTACTTCTAAATACACATTTTAAAATAGAAAATAGAAGATGGCTTCTAAATGCAAACCTATGACTTCATTCTGTGCTGATCAAAAGACCCATTGATCTGTTCTGGTATTGTTTTGTAGGTCACCAAACTGGAACATTTTAAAAGAATTTTCAAATACTGACTCTTATTAATTTTTATGTTCCACAATAACAATAGATTCTAAATACTATAAAAGATACTGTATTACTATGCGTGTTTATGTGCACTTTTGAACCCACACTTAGAACACACATTTCTCAAATACCCTGAAACATTAAAAAAGTGATCATAAAAAATATGATCACAACGAAAAACTGCCTAACTGCAAATATAATTTTCTGATAAGGATGGAAATCATTAAATAATCATTTAATTAATTAATAATATAAGGTAAAAAGCTACCTGGACTCTGAAAATATGCCCTCTGAGAAAGAAAGTGAAAGAGAAAATGCAGACATTGTGGAATATAAAACAATGAATTGTATTGTGTAAATTTAAAAATGTATAGTGGACATTTACAGCAAAATATATTACTTAAAGACATGTACAAATAACAGAAAAGATTGAAAATAAATAAAATAAGTTCAAAAATTTTTAAAACCAAGACAAGCCAGCAAGTAAAAATTTGATGGCAAAACCTCTTCTGGTGGAGGAAATAGCAGAAGGCAAAGGGTGGCTATGATTTAAAATGTGCTTGTTATATTCTAAGCATAGAAGCAAAAAGCAAGTGTGTCTGTGAAATCAAGGAGGAAAGAAAGGAGTAAGACATGAGACTGGGGACCAATTACATATAGGATCTTTTAGGCTATCATACCGGGTTTGAATTTATTCTAAGGTTGCTGGAAGACATTGGAGGGTTTTAGGCAGTAAAATGATGTAATTTTATTTACTCCTATGTGGAGATTAGGTAATGTGAAGCAAGAACATCAGTCAGGAGACAACTGCAGTAGTTGAAAAAAGAAAAGAAGTGCATAGATTAAAAACATATTTTTGGAGATAGAGTCAAGAATAATTTATGATGAATCAGATGAGGGATAAGGGGTGAGAAAAGGAGAAATCAAGTGTGACTGAGATGAGGCTTTGGCCATTGTTACTCCCTTTGTTTAGAGCATTGGCCTGTGCCCGGAAGGGTCTGGGGTTTGATTCCGGTCAAGGACATGTACCTGGATTGCAAATTCGATCCCAGCCAGGTCCGAGTGTGTACGGGAGGCAACCAGTTGATGTGTTTGACTGAGATAGGAAAGGTTTTTGGAAGAACAGATCTTTTTGGTATTGATATGTTTGTGATATCTAACACACACAGAAGTTGCTATGTTCAGTAGATTTTGAAAATATGAATCTGCCTTATACTGGAGAGATATGGATTGGAATATATAAAACCATAGCAGGTATTTAATACATGCTGATCAATTAACAGATTTATGGATCCCTTTCTTCATGATGATCACAGATCAAGTAGCCCATCCTTTATCCATATTTTCATTTTCTATGGATTTAGGTACACATGGCGAGCTGTAGTCCATAAATATTAAATAAAATAAATCCAGAGATAAACAATTTATAAATGTTAAATTGTGTGCTGTTCTGAGTAGCAGTGATGAAACCTGCCATCTCTCTCCATCCACCCAGGACATGCATCACCCTTTTGATCAGCATATCTACACTGTGTACTCCACGCTCATTAGTTACTTAATAGTTCTCTGGGCTACCAGATAGGCTGCACTGGTATTACAATGTCTGTGTTCAAGTAGCTCTTATTTTACTTAATAATGGCCCCAAGTGTGAGAGCTGGCAATTTGGATATGCCAAAGAGAATCCATAAGTGCTTCCTTTAAGTCAGGGGTCCTCAAACTATGGCCCGCGGGCCACATGCAAATACAAATATTGTATTTGTTCCCATTTTGTTTTTTTACTTCAAAATAAGATATGTGCAGTGTGCATAGGAATTTGTTCATAGTTTGTTTTTTTTAAACTATAGTCCGGCCCTCCAACGGTCTGAGGGGCAGTGAACTGGCCCCCTGTTTAAAAAGTTTGAGGACCCCTGCTTTAAGTGAACAGGTGTATATGTAGAGGAAAAATTATGGTATAGGTAAGGTTTGGTACTACCTGTGGTTTCAGGCATCCACTGGTGGTCTTAGAATGTATCCCCTGCATACAAGGGGAGACTACTGTACCTGATAACTGCTAGAAAAAAAATTCAAGTGTTTTGATATCTGTTAACAAATATCAAAAATATCTATTTGCTATTTGTTAGTCTGTTGCTAACATGGCAGGTTGTGTGATAACCTGTCTTTCAATGATTTGGACATTCAGGACTCCTCGACTCTTGGGTTCTGCCTGAGAGAAATACACTTTCTAGAAGCCTAGGAAAAGAAGTGCTGCTATGTCAATAACTGGGAAAATCCACACGTTTTGAGTTAGAGCTGTGAGAATAGCTTAATTAGAGAACGCTTCTGAAGGCATGAGAACCAAAGATGACTTCTTGTTTGTGTCCTTTCCTTGAATCTAAAATGGGTGGTATTGTGTGCCAGACCTCTTTGGTTACTTATAAAAAAGATGGAGAGAGGAGGTTGCTCAGAAGAGAAGGATTGTAGGGTTGTTCTGGGTAGAAAATCTTCCTAGATATAATCTGAAAACTGCATGTGCCTCATGACTTCCAAGGCATTAGTAGTAAAACACCCCCCACCCCCAAGTAGCACCGCAGGCATTGGCCCCTCACATTAGTAATAATCCCTGCCTTGGAGAGGAACCAATACAGGCTATGAGCAGAGGTTTGGAAATGACGGGAAAGGGACCTGATGAGCCCCCTCTCTTGCAGGTAGAATATTTTAAAAAGGTATTTTTCTGGTTCCATAATAAAAGGGTAGCAGGAGAATCAAAGGAATTAAAGCTCAACCAGTTTCAAATAAAAATGCTAGGAAATACTTTTTAAAGCAATGTATAATTAACCTGTCAAGTGCTTTACCTCACACATTATTCAAGCAAACAGCTTAGAAATATTCTATCGACAATGGAATGTAAACAGTTTTCTTGAGAGGAACTACTTATAACCATTCTTCTAGTGCTCTACCTGTATTATGTATTTTTGTTGTGACAAATCCTTGATATATAAGAAATATGAATAACATTTGTAGTTACATTAGCATAGATAAGATTAAAAGGATTATCAATCCCTATTTCTTATGACATATGTGTTTTATCATCTTTTATAATGATAAAAGTGATGAAGATAATTCTATAGAGCACTCATTTAGTATGGAGAGGAGTGGCAAAGGGTAAGCAATATGAAATATTTTTCTATCCAACAAGAGATTCTCTTGACATTTGTGATTCTCATTTTTAAGAATCTTGGAAGATGCTTCAAAATGAAACCCAAAGCACAAATGAACTGACATAAATCTTTTCAGGGCAAAAAGACAGGTATTGAACAGAATCTTACATATTCAAACACCTTCACACAAATAATTCCCTTAATATGATGCATATGCCTCTTTATGATCTTCCTGTTTCATTTTGGTCTCATTTCATGTTGTAGCCAAAGTATATTACTCACAGACCTTCCTAATCCAGCCACTCTTTACCCAATATTCTTTGAATATGCCCCCTAAAAATGCCTTGTATAGGCCTAGAATACCATCCTTGCCCCCCTCACTGTCTACACATTCCACTGTATTTGGGTAGGTCCTGATTTTTTATGAAGATTCCAAAGCTTTGATATCAAATCCCAGACCCACCTCTTGATTTCTCCCGAGTGAAGAGCCTTGCAGCATATGCCTTTTGATGCTGTATTTCTTCAGTTATCCCAAATACACTCTGTAGAGCTACATTGACTTAACGTGTCTATCTCTATTCACCTAATTTCAGTTGAGACTGTATTTTCTAGGATATTTTCTTTCTTTCTTTCTTCTTCTTTTTTTTAAATCTTCATCCAAGTATATTTTTCCCATTGATTTTCTGACAAAGTACAAGGAAGGAAGGAGGAGGAGGAGAGACAGAGAAACATCCAGGTAAGAGAGACACATCGATTGATTGCCTTCCACATGTACCCTTGCAGGGGCTGATATGTGCCCTTGACTGGGAATTAAACCTGGGACCCTTCAGTCAGTGGGCCAATTCTCTAATCCCTGAGCCAAACCAGCCACGGATAGAATATGCTCTTGATATTCCTGGAACCTCACACAAATTTGGTCACATGGTAGGCACTCAAGAAATATTGTTGAATGAATGAATGCATGTACATACCATGTTATTTTTACAAATGTGTCTTAAGGAAAAGAAAACCTTTTTTGAGGGGTGTGAAGTACAGCATAAAGAATATAGTAAATAGTTTGACCAGTGTTGTTCAATGGTTGAGTGTCGACCCATGAGCCAGGAGGTCACAGTGAGATTTCTTGTCAGGGCACATGCCCAGGTTTCAGGCTCCATCCCCAGTAGGGGCATGCAGGAGGCAGCTGATTGGTGATTCTTTCTCATCATTGATGTTTCTATCTCTTCTTCTCCTTTCCTCTCTCTGAAAACAATAAAAAACATATAAAAGTTTTTAAAAGAATATAATAAATAATCTCTCTATATAAAAAGCCCGTGGCCTTAATGCCATAATGAACAAAGACCAGCACGGGTGGGCTGTATTTAATAACTATGTATGGTGCCAGGTGGGTACTGGAAATATCTGGGGGAACACTTTTTAACGTGTATGATTGTCCAACCACTATGCTGCACACCTGAAACTAATACAAAATAATACTGAATGTAAACTGTAATTGAAAAAGTAATAATAAAAATAATAAAAAAGAAAAAACATTTTTTTCTAAACTGTTAATCTTAGAAAGATGATGTGTAGAAATTTGGTTGTAATAAAAGGCATTATAATGAGGGACATAAATAGTATTTATGTTTACATATAATAAAATGTTTATAAACTATTAATTTATGTGATTTCACATATTTATATAAATTATTATATTTTGGTAATATTTATATAGATGGTGAGCGTACAAACGTATCAGTTTATTTTTTGCTTTGGTGTGAATTTTTCTTCATATTACTTGTTTTTTTATCATATCAGGAAAATATCAAAACATTCACTAAAAAATGTCCATTATTATCACCTAGATAAAATTGCCTTTTCATAGAACAGATGCAATTATCAAACAGGATTTTAGTTATTATTTTGTGCCAATTACCATTCAACTTATAAAGCAACTCCTTTGCTGTTAAATTTATTGTCCTGATGGTTTGTTTTCCTTCTCTTGACTCTCAGAACAAGACCAGAATTATTACTCTAATTGCTACTCTATCTCTCTTCTGCACACACATACTCATACACACGCAGAGAGAATTGCAGTAAAATGTGTACTTTCTATTTACATTTGTTTATCTCCTTCACTTTATATTATTTTCTTTCTACATATACCTTGCCTATTGGTCACATGTGTACAGTTAATGAAATTGTTCTACACTAGGCGTGAAAATATCTGTAGATAGTACCATTTCTGTCACCATCTGGCCTGGTTACATGAGGTTAGTCATTAAACCTTCTGAATCTCAATGTTTCCATCTGTAAATAGGGATAAAAATCATACTATAAATTGCAAGAGACCATAGGAAGACCTAATTATATACATTATATTATCATTATATTTCATAAATATACTCTTTTTTCCAGTACCCACCTGGCACCATACATAGTTATTTAATGTTAATTTTAATAACATTAAACCAGCAATGATTACTGCCTCTTGATGTATCGTCAACAACTTTGCGATTTACTAACTAGAACAAACAGTATTGTAAAAAATCAGCTTCTTTCTTGCTATTGACTAGTTTGGGGCAAAATGAGCTGGCAGCCTTGTATTTTTAAGTCTCTTGCTCCATTTGTATATTCAGTTTATTCTTATTTACTTTAAATATGAGGGGAAATTTATTGCTCTTTCCTAGCACATCTGTGTTTAGTTCAAAACATGAGATTTGAGGCTATCTACCTGATTTTCTTTCTTCACTTGTAATAAAAGCGATTAAAGAAATGACATCTGAAATGAATGCCAATAGCCTTTATTTCCGAAACGATTATGATTATTCTACATTCTCTGTTTTTTATTCTTAAATAAATCCATATAAAATTAGTTAAAACATTTTTTTTTCACTTTGGCCAATTAAAAGTACCACACTTAGGAAAGAATGACAGGTAAGTTAATGTGTTGTTGTTGTTTGGTATGCATTGAGCACACTAGAAAACGGGGTTGGGGATGTTTTGGCAAAAATGAAATGTTTAATGATCCACTTATCCGGATAATTATAATAAATCTCCAATTCACTTTTTAGGGGTAGATGGAATCTCCGGTAAATGTGTATGAAACACACATTCCTAAGTTGCTCTGGGATGCTTTGTTTTGTGGTGTTTGAGTCTGAGTTCATTGTCTCCTAAAACTGAATAATGGATTCGCGGACAAAAGCAGTCAGCAGAAGCAACGTTTATTGAGAGAAGCTAGTCCTGGGAAAGGTGCAGCTGGGTTCCAAAAGCAGGCCGCCATCCAGAGCTCCCATTCCATGCTGTAGTCGGGTGTAGTTCAGCATCCAAGTGCATTAACGTCTATCAGTCCCTGTGTGGATCCCACGTGGCCATAAGCTATGTGAGCGCAAGAAAGTACATTCCCCTGGAACCCAGCTCACGCCAGAAAGAGAGCGCGCCAAGAGCAAGCGCATGTTTTCTGTAGGGGAGGTAGATACAGACTTGCTAGCTCGTGGTTGATCCTTTCAAAGAATTCTGCCTCAGCAACATTCTTGGGATTGGTTTATACACCTCACTGCCTTGTGATTTTTTTTTTTTTTTCCAAGCTGCCTTCTTAGCAACATCCACACATTTTAAAGCTCACTTTTCACAGCTTGTCCTTCTTTCCCCACCAAGTTGGGTTGTTTTAGTAAGTCTGCCGAGCTGAGTTCCCTGGTTTTACTTCCTGTCCTCCTCCTCCGTCCACCCCCCGCCCCCCCTCCCCCCCCCCCCGCAACAGCCCCCATGGTCCCATCCATGTCTACCTAGCTTTCCCTCTTCTATCTCCTCAGTTTCATTTTAGTTTTTTTCTTATATTTTTCTATCTGGCAAAAGTAAAATTGAAAATATTTATGGCAGTAACATAAAGATTCAGAGTTTAATGTCCATAGGACTCACAAAAGGAAGCACACACTTGTAACCTGTGAGTGTATCAAGTAATCCTAAATCTGCTAAAGGTCATGGGTCTAAAGCGGAAGCTTCTATTTCTAAACTATCTGAACCCGCAATTTCTCGGGAGCCTTTTTAAAAGTGACTCTAAAGTGATTACATTGCACTTTCAGGAATCTCTAAATGCTGTTTGGATATTGATCCTTTCAAAATAAGCACCATTTGGTCAGGCCTGAGAGTTTGGCTTCTTTTTCTACATAGGCCCAATGCTAATCAATGAATTATTTGGACTTTAGCTATCTTCTCATTATATGCATATAGAATATTTGAGTGAAATTAGTTCTGTTCACTATTTTTTTTTCATCAATAGTGTCAGGAAAATTTCTAATGAGTATTTTCCAGTCACACAAATAGTAGCACACAGATCAATAAGCATCATGCAATTTGAATATTGAATTCACCCTTTGAAATGGCCTTGGAAAGTTAGCTCATTGATGTGGGAAAGCTTTAATTGCAGTTGCCATTAGATGAGCACAAAATCCAAATGTCAAAAGCTCCTTTGCAATGGGGAGAGCAATGAAGTTAAAATAGCCATGGTCATCAAAGTGCTGAGTTCAGAGAATTCCAGGAAGTCATGAGTCCTTAGAAAAGCCAAGAGCAGTTGGGTCAACATTAGCATACATTGTGTGAATAAAGGTCCACTTTTATTCACTGTTATGTTCCATTTTTTAAAAAAATGTAAAGATATATTTCAATTAAAGTGCCAAGATGATAATGCCTAAGAACATTTAAATGGCTTTTCTAATATGCAAGATTAAAATCAGTTAACTGAGCTAAGTAGGCAGTTTGAGTCTGGATTTGAGGCTAGGATGTCAGGGGTGAGGCTATCAAATACATACATAAATCATGAACTTCTCTGTCTGCAGGTTTCATGGCACTGTAGAGCTTAAATCTGTGATAAAAAAATGAGCGAAGGAATAATGGCATAATTTAAATTGCTGAGGAGTGTAATTTTGCATTCAGGTGGTTAGACTGGAGTTGTGAAGATGGCGGAGGGGTAAGAATTGGGTGATAAAATTTCAACCTGAACTGTTAAAATTGATTGTCACTCTGAAGATACATAAACTACTTTTTATTATAATCACTTTTCACATAGTGGAAATTCAATCAATATTAGTGGAATTATTTGCAACAATGATCTAGGGAGAGGAAAAAAATATTAACCTACCATTCTAGTTTCTTGGCTGAGATCATTTTACAAGAGTTAGATTAACAAAAGAAAAACAAACAGAAATGCATTAATATGTGTCTCATATGTACATGAGAGAAACTCAGGGATGAGTGAACTCAAAGAGTTGGCTAGAACTTGAGCATGAATCACATTTTCACCTGAAACAAAGGAAGAAGAGTGTGAAGTAGGAGTAATGGGAAGGTTATAAGAAATAGTAAACTGAACAAGGGTAAGGTCTGTTATGTAGTTTTAAGTCTGTGCCTTCTCCATTGATGAGAGTTGCTTATGATTTAGGCACTCTCCTGGTGCAGAGAAGGAACACCCTTACAAATGGATAATTCTTTTTATGGTACCACATACTTAACCTCACAAGCTAGGGGGAGGCCAGTATGGCAGGCCCTACAAACTCAGAGACCAAAAATAACCACAGAGGATGGTCTGAACATAAAAAGTTCTAATTAAAAGTAGATCATTGTGGGTAGTCACAACCTAGGCCTGTAGCTTCCTTGACAAGGATCAATCGTTACCTTAAAGTAAGCCTGTCTCTGGTCTTTTTGCATCTAAGATAACATACCTTTGGAATGTTGGTATAATCTCCATTTTCCCTCACCAGAGCAGGAGACCACAGAACCTCTCATCATTATCTTGCTTCCCGAATCCATCTCTATTTGCTATAAATGTTAATTATTAACTATCCTATACTCACCAATGTAACAGAACTATGTGTCTCTCCATTTTACTTTTTAAAAAAAAAATATATTTTTACTAGAGGTCCAGTGCATGAAATTCTTGCACTGGCAAGGTCCCTTGCAGCTGCTGGCTGCTGGCTGGGTTACTCCCTCCCTTCCTCTGGCTGGCCTGCCCCCTGGACAAACTCCCAGAAGAACTCTGGTCGAGGAGATAATTTGCATACTTCCCTTTTATTATATAGGATTAATTTCAGAGAGGAAGGGAGAGGGAGAGAAAGACAGAAATATCATTATGAGTGAGAATCATTGATCAGCCACCTCCTGCACACCACAGTCTGGGGATCCAATCGCAACCAGGGCATGTGCCCCAGCCAGGAATCTAACTGTGATCTCCTGATTCATAGGTCAACGCTCAGCCACTGAGCCATGCCAGACAGGCTTTCCATTTTACTTTATCCAATCTCAGAGATTTCCCTGCTTTGCTTTCTTATGCTTCCATAATCTTCCATCAATGAGTTTCATGTTACCCCCTTAAGTCTCCTCCTTTGATTGTAATGTATAAAATAAGATGTGAAACTGACATTCTCCAGAGTATTTTCTCAGTTCCTTGAGATTTTGCGTCAGTCCCAGAAATTGTCCTCTGTTTGGCTCTAATATACTCATACAAATTCTCTACAGGTTGGATGTTTCTTACATTGACACTTTATAAATGTAAATTTCCCTTACAAAAGGGTAACATACTTTTTCACAGCTCCTGTCTGCTATTTTGGAAAAAAAAAAAAAAATCAGACCAAATAATCCTATGCTAAAGAGACATATTTTTCTGGTGGCATGTTCTGGTCTCCCAAGGTGATACAATCACAAGAACTGATACTACTAATATGTATTTAATACTAGAGGCCCAGTGTATAAAATTCATGAATGTGGGGAAGGGGGTCCCTCAGCCCGGCCTGTGCCCTCTCTCAGTTCAGGACCCCATGGGGGATGTCCACTTGCTGGCAGTCAGATATCTCTCTCACAATCCGGGATCCTTTGCTTGTTACTGCCTGCCTGCTTGCTCCTTACTGCTTGGCTCCCTGCTCCTTAGCACGGCCATGAAGGCGGGAGAGGCTCCCGCCACCACTGGTGCACTTGCCAGCCATGAGTCCAGCTTCTGGCTGAGCGGCACTCCCCTGTGGGAGTGCACTGACTACCAGGGGGTAGCTCCTGCATTGAGTGTCTGCCCCCTGGTGATCAGTGTGCATCATAGTGACTGGTTGTTCTGGTCGTTCCACGATAACGGTCACTTAGGTTTTGATTAGATAGCCTAGGGGCCCAGTGCACAAATTCGTGCACCTTAAAAGAAACTGTTGGCCTCAAGGCTGTGGTGGGCACAGGGGCGGGTCTCAGCCCATCCTCTGCGCCCCAGCCTGGTCCCTCCCTTCTTGGCCCCCGGTCCTCTGTCTGCCTGCCAGCAATCCTGCCCCCACTGCCACCACTCCCACTTGCTGAGGGTGCCAGTCCTGCTCACACCCACTGATGGTGCAGAGCGATTGGGGCCGGCACCAGCTGTGGGTACGAGTGGAGCTGGCATTGTCAGTGGGTGTGACCGGCAGCTGCTGCCCCTATCGCCCCTTAGAAGCAGGGCGAGGTGGAGAAGCCTTGAAGGGCGATCAGGGTCAGCAGCAGTCACTCGCACCTGCTGATGGTGCCGAGTGATCCAGACCAGCACCGGGCATCAGCAGTGGGTGTGAGCAGCAGCTCCAGCGTCGGCAGCAGGTGCAAGCAGGGCCAGCACCAGCAGCAGGTGAGAGCACTGGGCGGGACCGTGGCACATGGGAGCAAAGAATTTTCAGTAACCACCAGAGGCTTGCCCCGATGACAGCAACCGGTGCCCCGCCTTGGTCTGGTGTCCCTGTTCACCTGCTCCACCATCCCACCGTGGCCAATGCCCGCCATGTTCCCCCCTCTGCCACCTACTGCCAATGCCTGCCATGGTCTGTGTGCACCCCCTAGTGGTCAGTGCACATCATAGTGACTGCTTGTTTGGTTGTTCCACCATTCAATCTGTTTACATATTAAGGTTTTATATATATATATATATACTAGAGGCCCGGTGCACAAAAATTTGTGCACTTGGGGCGGGCGGGGGGGGGGAGGTCCCCCAACCCGGCCTGTGCCCTCTCGCAGTCTGGGACCCCTCGGGAGATAATGACCTGCTGCCTTAGGCCTGCTCCCGGGTGGCAGAGGGCAGGCCCAATTCCTAAGTGCAGCCCCTGGTCAGGCTCAGAGCAGGGCCAATTGGGGAGTTGGGGCACCGCCCCATCATGCACAGAGCAGGGCGGATCGGGAGGTTGCGATGCCACCCTCAGTCACACTCAGGGTAGGGCTGATTGGGGGGTTGGGGCACCGCCCCCATCACACTCAAGGCAGGGTCGATGGGGAGGTTGTGGCACCACCCCCTGTCACGCACAGAGCAGGGCCCATCAGGGGTGTTGGGGCTCCGTACCCTGTCACGCACCGAGCAGGGCTGATCAGGGGGTTGAGGAGCTCTCACTGTCACTCACAGAGTAGGACCGATAGGGGAGTTGGGGCACCGCCCCCTGTCATACACAGAGCAGGGCGGATCAGGGGGTTGGGGCGCTGCACCCTGTCACACTCAGGGCAGGGCCGATGGAGAGGTTATGGCTCTACCCTGTCACACACAGAGCAGGGCCCGTGGGGGGGGGGGGTTGGGGCGCCACCCTCTATCACCCACAGAGCAGGGCCGATCAGGGGGTTGGGGCGCCACCACTGTCACACTCAGGGCAGGGCCGATGGAGAGGTTATGGCTCTACCCTGTCACACACAGAGCAGGGCCGATCAGGGGGTTGGTGCGCTGCACCCTGTTAAACACAGAGCCACAGGGTAATCAGGGGATTGGGGAGCTCCCCCCCTATCAGGCACAGAGCAAGGCTGATCAGGGGTTTTGGGCGCTGCCCCCTGTCACGCTGATCCCGGTGCCGGGAGCCTCGCTGCTCCGCTGATCCCGGTGCTGGGAGGCATATTACCCTTTTACTATATAGAATAGAAGCCTGGTTCATGGGTAGGGGCCGGCTGGTTTGCCCTGAAGGGTGTCCTGGATCAGGGTGGGGGAACCCACTGGGGTGCCTGGCCAGTCTGGGTGAGGGGCTGAGGGCTGTTTTCCCGAAGCGAATGACTGAAGCTTCCAACGGCTCCTTGTTTTCTTTTTTTTTTTTATTCTGGGCCAGCTTTAGCTCTGAGGCCTCACTGCTGAAAACATCGATACAATGTTGCTAAAGCCCAGCTGAATGAAAGACAGTTTCTGGGCTTTTGTTTATCTTCTTATTTGCAACATAGTACATAGTTTCTTAGAGTTGCAACTGAGAGGCCGGAAAGTGAGGCGGGGAACGTTGGAGTCTGGAGCAAGCAAGCCTCATGTTCGCTTCCAGCTGCCTGGCTGCCGGCCGCCATCTTGGCTGACAGTTAATTTGCATATACTCACTGATTAGCCAATGAAAAGGGTAGCGGTCGTACGCCAATTACCATGTTTCTCTTTTATTAGTGTAGATATATATATATATATATATATATATATATATATATATATATACTTTATGATGTCTGAGGCTTTGTTCTAAACCAGCAGTTCTCAACCTGTGGGTCGCGACCCCTTTGGTGGTCAAACGACCCTTTCACAGGGGTCGCCTAAGACCATCCTGCATATCAGATATTTATATTACGATTCATAACAGTAGCAACATTACAGTTATGAAGTAGCAACGAAAATAATTTTATGGTTGGGTCACAACATGAGGAACTGTATTTAAAGGGCCAGAAGGTTGAGAAACACTGCCCTAAACACTTCTTATATGCCAATTCATGTAATCTTCACAAATCTATATAAAGTAGATTTATTACTGTCAACATTTTAGAGATAAAGGTGAATTTAAGTTACAAAGCTATAAAGTGATGGGCGTTTGTATAATTCCATAACTCATCCTCTTAGCCATTATTCTCTTAGATCATCTTGTAAAATTGAAAGTAGTTTTCTTTATCTATTATTTTATATTCACTACTCTAAATTCCTAACTTCAGATTTGAACAAGTGAGCACAATTTTGTTTTTTATTAACATCTTTAAGTCCAAGAGTTTTAACATCACTTAATCTCTATAGTTGTCAGCTGTAATTGGATAGCTTTCTTTATTTTACCACATTAATTACTCCTTAGTCATAAAAATCTTCTAGACATTTTAAGGACAACTTCACTTTCCCTTTTATAAATCTGATTGGTAAATTCAAAGAAAAATTTTATATGCTGCTTCTCTCATGTACAGCAAGAAAGAGGAAACAGAGATGGGCCTTTGTCCTCAATAATAAAGCAGCACAAGTACAAACTATACATGCGAAGTAAACAAAACAGAGACATTTCACATTCAAGTAGGAGCTAATTGAACTGCATTCGCCATGAAAGAAAGTGTTGTCAATTTATCTAGTGATTAAAAAGTTGCTATGTCAAAAGGCTGAAGATCTTATATATTTGGTCAGGGTAATAAATAGTAATTAATACTTGGGTTCCTTATACTGAGGCTTACTGTATTTGTTGTGATACTGATGAATTAAGCTAGTTCTTAATGATAGGAAAGGAGCAAAGGGAAGGCCAGACATTATAGGCAGTTCCCTGCACAACACTGGGGGAAGGGGATTGGACAAAGGGAAGATAGACAGATCCCAGTGAAGTTGGGATGACTAGGGAAGGTGCTTGCTGCCAGTCACACCTGGGAACAGAGGTCATTGAACCGAATGAGCATGGCCACTGCGAGCACACAGAAACTTGGAATATATCAGTCCTTGAGCAAAGAAGCTTGCTCTCTTGGTTCTTCTTGGCACACTTGGCTTATGGCTCATGCTTGGCTTCCTGGTATTCTCCCATGTGGCCCACGGCCATGCGGAACCTCCCCCACACAATGGGCTAATGGACTGCAACTGGCCTGATGGTGTCCTGGCCCTGTCATCACATGGAAAGGAAACTCTGGGAACTGGCTTTGCTTCTAGCTTTACTGAAGCCCCAGCCACACTTCTAGGACTGGACTAGGGGAATGGGAATTTGGAAACTCAGGAATTTAATTCCACAGAAATGAAAATCACTCTTTCTGTGAGATTCTAGAGGCAGAGCAGCCTCGAACAGACTGTCAAACTACAGCGGAAGGCCGGGGAAGGTTGCCGGTGGGGGGGGGTGGGGGTGTAAGAGATCAACCGAAGGACTTGTATGCATGCATATAAACATAACCAATGGATACAAGACACTGGGGGGTGGGGGAGGCTGGGGGAAGGTCAAGGGGTAAAAAAAAAGGAGACAGATGTAATACTCTTTGTAATACTTTAAGCAATAAAACAAAATTAAAAAAAAAAGAAATACACCCCCAAGCAGCTCCTGATGGGGAAGAGGACCCCCACTTCATCCGATATCAGCTGTACATCGATTGTTATCAGCACCTAAAGCAGCAACGGTTGGGAGTGTATTTACCTTCTGATGTGGTTACAGTTTATACTCAACACTAATTGTTAATATTTGTTATTTCACAGCTTATTGATTTGTTGTTTTTTGTTGGCTTATTAAGATATGAGTTGCCAAGTATTTGCCAATACACTCAGCTGTTAAAAGTTAAAAAGAAATTCCCTCTGGAAATTGCATAAAATGTGGCTCACAATTTTAAAACTGGGTCTCATTACCTAAAAAGTGGGTCTCTGATTTCTAATGACTGTACTCGACTGTGTTATGTTGTTTGTGTGAGGGTTTTTATGAAGTGGCTTGTAATTATATGTGAATTCAATAACTAACATAACCTTTCTGTTATTTTTCATTCCAAGCTTTTCTTCACTATTTAATCTGGCTATTTCCTGGTGTTACTAATTCAATGCTGTTCCCTTCAGTAAGCATTTATTACGGTCCATTGTGTATGTGGCACTGTGTGCCAGGCTCTCTATTGCTCTAATTATTTTCTATCAGACTTGCAGCTCTAGGTATTGGTCAGTCCTAAATTCTTCAAACAATGTTATCAGTACTACTTATTTCTTTAGCTATGATATCAAATTTAAATAAAATAAAAACACCTATTAGTTTCCCTTTCTACCAGAAATTCTTTTAGCAATATGCTCTGAATTCTGAATCATACGGTGATAAGAAAGCCCATAACCTTAAAACTTATTACCTCTCCACTATTAACCATCTGAAAAGATAGTTGCAAGATGCAAATTATGTTCCTTCCAATAAAAGACTTCCTCTGTTAATCTTGGGGTACAGTACCTCTCTGTTTTCTTCAGTCAACAAGAAATCCAAGTCTTCCAGATCATTCCACATCGCCACAGTTCTATCCCCATTTTCTTCTGAGAATCCTCTAATCCAGCCGGTGGTCCTTGATTCTGAAAGTTTGGCCACCTCTGAGGGCTAATTTGATTCAGAATCTGACAACTCCCCATCTCAACTCATCAAACTCTTTCACCATGCTTTCTGGAACTCAAACTAACAAAGTAAAATCCCCTATTGTATAGTTTTCTAGGACAATGATAACAAAGTATCACAAATTAGGTGCTTTTAAAAACATGAATTTGTGGGGTCGTTTTGCAATTCTGCAGCTAGAAGTTTGAGATCAAGATGTTAACAATGTTGGTTTCTTCTGAAGCCTCTTTCCTTGGCTTACAAATGGCAACCTTTTCTTTATGTCTTCACATTATCTTCCACTTGTAATTATCTGAGTCCAAATTTCTGTTTCTTATCAGGACACCAATCATAACATTAGGGACCACCTTGATGACCTCATTTTAATGTAATTATATCTTTAAAGACCCTATCTCTCAATATGATTACATTTGGAGGTGCTGGGCATTGGGACTTCAGCATATGAATTAGTGGGGGATTCCACTCAGCCCATAACACCTTTCTACACAATTTCTTCTCTAAGCATTCCATTGAACTCTTTTTATAGTTCAAATCTAGCTTTCTCCTAAGTCACTGATTCTCCACAGGTATTTCTTTGTTTCTTTGTTTTTAATTTTGGCTTTGATACATAGCTGTATACCTCATACATATACCATAGAGTCTGCAGTAGAATTGTTTCTTTTCTTCCCATGGCTATAGCCTAAATTTTATGATTACTAAAACTTTAACACCTTTAATATTGTAATTTTTCATAATACACTCTTTGAGGGCCACTCTAGAACCCACATTTCAACAGACTTTCACCAATGATGATAACCAATTGACCCTCTCATTTCCCCATTGCCTATACTCTCCATCTTATTTCTTTCCTTTTTAACCATTTCTTTCTGCTAACTTTGCTAAATTTCAATCCTATTAAACCAAACTGTTTTCTGACTATTCATCAGCATTGAGAAGATTAATATGGCTAGAGGCATATCCACTGTGGTAGCATTGCTGTTTTAAATGAAAGATCTTAATTTGAGATGACCCTTTAATAAAAAGCATCCTTACTTTATTTGCTTAGTAAATTCTCTTTTCACTCTTTAAGTTTTATATTTTCTCTTTTCTCCTTAAATGTTCTATAATATCTCCCCTATTCTAATTTTCAGCTGATTCTTTTATTTATTTATTTTGTAATTAAGGAAACAGAAGCTATCATAAGAAAAGTATAGTGAACTGAATAATGTGCCTTTGCCCTCTCACAAATATGTCCATTTGTTAATCTCCACAGTCTGTGAATATTTCCTTACTAGAGGCCCAGTGCACAAAATTCATGCACTGGGGGGTGGTGTCCCTCAGCCCAGCCTGCACCCTCTCCAATCTGGGACTGCTCAGGGGAAGTCCAACTGTCGGTTTAGGCCCAATCCCTGTGGGCAGTTGGACATCCCTCTCACAATTCAGGACTGCTGGCTTCCAACTTCTCGCTTGCCTGCCTACCTGATTGCCCCTAACTGCTTCTGCCTGCCAGCCTGATCACCCCCTAAACACCCCCGTGCTAGCCTGATCGACGCCTAACTGCTCCCCTGCCAGCCTGGTCCCCCCTGACTTCCCTCCCCTGCTGGCCATCTTGTGGCTGTGGGCACCACCATCTTTGAGGGTGGAGCAGTCAATTAGCATATTCCCTCCTTATTGGCTGTGAGCACCACCATATTTGTGACAGCATGAGGGTCAATTAGCATATTTCCTCTTTATTAGGTGGGATATGGCAAAAGGGACTTTGCATATATAATCAAAGTAAGGATCTAGAGGTGGGGGCATTATTCTAGATGGCACATGCAGGCCCAATGTGTTCACAGGGGTCTTATGAGAAGGACACAATAGAAATCAGAGTGAGAAAGGGGCACTGATGCATGGAATACAAGTGACCTCTGACCTCCAGAACTGAAAGAGAATAAATTTGTGTGGTTTAAAGACACTAACTTTGTGGTGATTTATTACAGTAGCAATAGGAAACTAATACAAAATCTCCTTTAGCTTTTGATTCTCAGGACTGTTTAACACCACACATCAGCGCCCAGATCCTTCTTCTCTTTTGTTACAGTAACCCCACCTTCTAAGTCCATTCATTTCTTTGGCATAGGATTTGATCACCTATCCCCTATTTGTAAGTTTTTATTTCTATGGTTTATTCTTATATTTTATAATATACTAACTTTTGTCTAAGATCATTTATATGAGCCCACAAATATACCAAAATATCACATATTTTAAAACAAAATTTCATTACTTTAATTTCTTTTTCTCATCTTTCTTAAAGCAAAACTCATCAAAAGTGTTGTTTATAAACACTGCATTTATTCTCCTGCCTCCTGCTTCTTATAACCCCACTCTAATAGTTCTTCCTTTTACCCACTGTTCCAATCAGCTCTTTTCAAAATCACCAATGACTTCCAGGTCTATATGTTACTGAGAGAGGCGATACCTTGGTTCTTAACTTCTTGAAGGAAAGATTGTAATCAAGAGACAAAGTGTAGCAAGGTAAGAATTTATTGGCCACAGCAAAAACACACTTAGGACAGTGAAACCAGAAAGGGCATAGAAAAAGCAACAGGGGAGCCTAGGCTGGGCTGCTTTGGCTCACTGGGAAGTCAGAGAAAAGGGGGCCTTGGGGACAGGTTCAGGGGTGTTAGCCTGGGATAAGCTGCAACTGTCCGTTGCTCCTCTGTTTACAAGTCTGGTGGAGTCTCTGAGAGGGAAAAAGGGAGAAGGGCATAGTACAGGTGTGGTTCCATGGAGGAGAGCACATGTTGGGACCGTCATCCTCTCATTTTTATCTCTCTCTTACAGGTGGAAATCTTAGGGGAGATATTACGGGAGGGTTTCAATAGGACAGTGGTTCTCAACCTTGGCTGCACATTAGAATCACCTGGGGATCTTTTTAAAATCCTGATGTCTGGGCCTCATCCTCCAGAAATTCTGTTTCTTTCTTATGGGGTGAGGCCACAACATTAGTAACAAAGAAACAGAATTTCCGGAGGATGAGGCCCAGACATCAGGATTTTAAAAAGATTCCCAGGTGATTCTAATGTGCAGCCCAGGTTGAGAACCACTGCAATAGGATATTCATTACCTTCCAGTTGTGTGCTTTCAAGGTTGTGGTCTCCACTGATTGGTCTGAGCTGGGGCAGGGAGGTCATTAGTCAATGCAGCTGGTCCTGTGGCAGCCACGGTGTCACTTGCCTGATTTTGATGCTTTGCTGGTCCTGGAGCTGAAATACAACTAAGGCCTTAGCTATTTTCTTTAAGGAGGAAAATGTCAGGGGAGTCCAAACAGCATGACCAGTAATATGCTAGAGGAGGAAAGGTTACCCTGGAGGTGAGGTTTTTATTTTCCCATTTTTCCCCTTGCTACGCATCCAAGGATCTCTGCCCTGGTGAGTGTCTCTGTACCTGGTACATCATCCTTGCTCTGCTCATATCTGTCTAACTGCCTATAACATCAAGTCTGAATTCTAAATTTACATTAGTCATATCTCGAGGGCTCACTTCATTGTCCACCTCTTCTCTTTCGTCTCTTCCTCATTATTCCTCTCCTCATCCTTTCCTCTTCTCTCCTCCTCTTCTCTCCCTTTTCCCCTCAACTTCTCTTTCCCTCACTCATCTCTCTACATTCTATCATTAGGTTAGTAATTTTCAGAAGAAATGATTCTAGCATCTAAGTTGGGGAGGGGGTGTATTTGGAAAGTTGCGTATTGGAGTAAGAAAAGAGATGGCATTCCCAATGATTGAAAACGATGCTAGCGACTTTCAATAGGTAGGATTAGAGATACCAGATTTTCCGTAATGACAAGATTGCAAAGAATTTTCCTGCATTCAAAAGGTTTTAAAATCCCACTTAATATTCACACTGGTGAAAGCCTGTTTAGAATTACCTGAGCCTAGAACATGCTGATATGAAAATAAAAGTGCATGTATTCTTTTTGATTGGTGTTTCTGATTTCTTAGGATATATTTCTAGAAGTGGGATTATTAGGTCAAATGGGAGTTCCAATCTTAATTTTTTCAGGAAAATCCATACTGCTTTCCACAGTGGCTGCACCAGTCTGCATTCCCACCAGCAATGCAAGGGGGTTCCTTTTCCTCCACATCCTCACCAAACTTGTTGTTTGTTGATTTGTTGATGATAGCCATTCTGGCAGGTATGAGGTGGTACCTCATTGTCACTTTGATTTGCATCTCTTAGATGATTAGTGACTTTAAACATTTTCTCATATGCCTCTTGGCTTTCTGTATGACCTCTTTTGAGAAGTGTCTATTTAGGTCCTTTGCCTATTTTTTAAATTGGATTATGTATCTTCCTTTTGTTAAGTTATATGAGTTCCCTATAAATTTTGGAGATTAACCTATTATCAGATATAACATTGACAAATATGTTCTCCCATGCAGTGGACTCTTGTTATTTTGTTGATGGTTTCCTTTGCTGCACAGAAGCTTTTAATTTTGATGTAGCCCCATTTATTTATTTTCTCCTTAGTTTCCACTGTCTTAAAAACACAATTTTGTGAAGGAGTTTAGTACATATTAGCAGTCTCTATCATGTGTATAAAGGAAAAATAATATAGTATGTTGTCATTTGTTTTTAATTTTTATGAAGAGAGAATCATGGTGTAGATTATAATATTTTTCTGAGAAGTTAAGAGAGAAATACAGCACTCCTGAATTTCTATGTATTTCTGCATTTCAATTCTAAGTGTTATGATAGGCTTCTAGATGGCTTTAAAAAGAAAAAAATCAGATTTACATTTTTAGAAATCATCTAGCCGCTGTTTCTGGAACAAACTATAGGAAAACATAAATGATTAGAGGGAGACCAATTAGAGGACTATAATGACAGCTCAGCGAGAGAAGAAGATAGTTTTATTCTAATGTAATGTTTACGTGGCTAAATAAGGAAGCTTTGTGGATTGACAAGATCATAGGGGAAGAGGATATGAGAGAGGGAGTGCATGGAGTTTGAGAGATGAATGTGCTCCCTGAGATCTCAGCTCTCAGTTGTCTTATGTCCATGGCCACCCATAGAAGAACAAGATTCTCTTGCATTTTGAGAATCAGGAGCAGGGGCAGATTCAATGTGAAAGAATGCAACAGGTAGTCCTGAGTACACCCAGTGTAAATTTCATTTGAATTATAATAGTTCAAGTCCAAAATAGATACATTTTTATGGATCCTTCTGGATTCCATGTAAGAAAATCCTTTTTGATAATGGACTATATTGTCTGATGTTAAAGACCAGTGGGTTGCCTTTGTAGAGCATTTGTCTGGATTGTTGAAATGCTAAAGAGCGGGACCCTGGTCACTCTAATATTTTAGTCATGATATGAATGATACATGTTCCTTTATGAGACGTGTCAGACCTCTGGAAAAGTGATTAAAATAAGTGAACTCATCAAATCCTATTCCAACTTGCATGGGAATAAAGCACTATTTAGATAAATTCTTCATACCCAGACTTCGAGTTAATGCACATCATAAAATAGAAGTTGGGGGCATAGGTGGTCAGTCTCTAGTTAGTCCCAGTTGTCAGACTCCCAATGAGGGAAACATGCTTTGTAATTAAATCTATACAGCTTTGACTTACCTAATTTCCGGTCATTGCAAAAAAGGAGGAGAAGATTGCATGGGAGGTTATACACTAGGAATCAAAGGTTTTTACCCCATTAATGTGATATAAATGATAAAAAATGAGAACAGATGAGCCTAGCTGAAAGACCTCAGGCATTTTAGAGAATATTTAAGGAATATCACTCTGTCAAGGTCAATGATTTAGGGACCAGATAAAATATCTGACATTATTTTGGACTCTCAAGTTTATTTCCAGTCAGGGAGATAGCCAAGAAATCTGGGAAGGTTGCTATATATTTGGAATATCAGTCATTAAACTCACAGCAACAATCCAGAGGTCCTTATGGCCTGCTAGGGTGATAGCAGTTTTCAGTACTGGCTTTTAAGAGTATTACTAGATACATATTTCTAAGAAATATAAACAGACATACAGCCTTTATTTGTCATAGGTTACAATTATTATTATTATTTTAGTTTGAAATTACTTTTTTAGCATTTTCATAAACCTTGCCACCTTTCAGAGATGATGATACAAAAGTAGTTAGGATTAAGGACTGTTGGAAGGTGTGGTGTGGTTGATATTATTTCAAGAATATGAGAAATTATTCTTTAAAGTTTTAAACCACCATTGACAAAATAGTGCTGAGATCATTGCTAGCTGTTGATTAAAATGTAATTATAAATATACGGGCCTCTGGAATAATTTATTGAGCAGGAATTGAATAGGAGTTTCACTGAGCAGACATTCTGTATTCTGAAACAACTAGAAAGTGTTTCTGAATATAATTTGTTAATTGCAACAAACAATAATTCCAATATTAAAGGACTAGAGGCAGAATGATACCAGGAGGGTGGTGGGATAACAGGGACTCAAAATTTACAATAGTCACAGACAATTTGGCAGGTAGCTTGAGATATACCATTCATTACACTAGTGCTGAACTAGGCTGTCTCAGGCATATTTAAGAACTCTTTGGAAAGAATACCATTTTGAGTGTCTACTAAGATGATTGCCTTACTTATGTTCCCATTTCAATGTCTGATTGGACATAATATTGGATAGTGTATCTTGGTGACAATAATCAGTATTTCTTATTCCTGAGGCATAAACAAAGGGAATATACATGCTACTGACCCTACTAATAGTCAATGAACACCTTTCTAATAAGACACTGAGCATTTACACTAATAAAAGACAAACATGCAAATTGACCATACCTTTGCTACACCTTAAGCCATGCCCACCAGCCAATCAGAGTGACTATATGCAAATTAACCCAACCAAGATGGCAGCCGGCGGAGCTGGAGCAAGCAGGAGGTTTGGTTGCCCCTGGCAATGGAGGAAGCCAAGCTTCCTGCCAGCTCTGAGCTCCACTCAAAGCAAAAGAGTTTCAATTACAGAAGGTAAATAAATCCCAGAATAAAAAAAGAAAAAAGAAAAAAAGGAGAGGCTGGGAGCTTCTGTAACTGGGGGGCTTGGCCAGCCTGGAAATGGCGCTCAGACCCTCACCCAGACTGGCCAGGCACCCTAGTGGGGACCCCAACCCTAAAGGGGGTGTGACCAGCCTGAAAACAGCCATCAGCACCTCACCCAGGCTGGCCAAACCTCCATAGGGTGAGGGTCCCCACTGCGGGGGAATTGACCAGCCTGTAAACAGCCATCAGCCACTCACACAGGCTGGCCAGGAACCCCAGTGGGGACCCCCACACTAAAGGGGTGTGACCAGCCTGCAAACAGCCATCCCCCCTCAGCCAGGCTGGCCAGGCACCCCAACAGGACCCCCACCCTGACCCAGGACACCCTTCAGGGCAAACCAGCCCGCCCCCACCCATGCACCAGGCCTCTATCCTATATAATAAAAGTGTAATATGCAAACTGACCCTAACAGCAGAACAACTGGGAATGACTGGTTACTATGACACGCACTGACCACCAGGGGGCTGATGCTCAATGCAGGAGCTGCCCCTTGGTGGTCAGTGTGCTCCCACAGGGGGAGCTCTGCTCAGCCACAATCCAGGCTGGTGGCTGCCAGTACAGAGGTGGTGGTGGGAGCCTCTCCCACCTCCTCAGCAGCTCTAAGGATGTCAGACTGCAGCTTGGACCTGCTCCCTGCTGGCAAATGGATATCCTCCGAGGGTTCCCAGGATGGCAGAGAGATGTCTGATTGCCAGCTTAGGCCCAATCCCCGGGGGAGCAGGTCTAAGCCAGCAGGTGGTCATTCCCCGAGGGGTCCCAGACTGCGAGAGGGCACAGGCTGGGCTGAGGGACCCCCCCCCCCCCCGAGTGCACAAATTTTGTGCACCGGGCCTCTAGTCTATCCTATCTAATAAAAGAGAAACATGGTAATTAGCTGTACATCCGCTACCCTTCCAATTGGCTAATCAGGGCGATATGCAAATTAACTGGCAGCCAAGATGATGGCCGGCAGCAATGCACTGAAGTGAACAGGGAGGCTTGCTTGCTCCAGTGACTGTGGACTCCAACGTTCCCGACCTGACTTGCTGGCCTCTCAGCTGCAACGCTAAGCAACTATGTTGCAAATATAGAAGCTAAACAAAACCCTAGAAACCTGCTTTAGTCAGCTGGGCTTCAGCCAGGTGGACTGCAACATTGTATCAAATACAGAAGGTAAACAAAGGCCGGAAACCTGCTTTCTGCAGCCGAGGCCTCAGAGCTAAAGCTGGCCCAGAATAAAAAAAAAGAAAAAAAGGAGCGGTTGGGAGCTTCAGTCACCCGCCAGCCTGAAAACAGCCCTCAGCCCCTCAGCCAGACTGGCCAGGCACCCCAGTGGGGACCCCCACCCTGATCCAGGACACCCGTCAGGGCAAACCAGCCAGCCCCCACCCATGCACCAGGCCTCTATTCTATATAGTAAAAGGGTAATATGCCTCTCGGCACCGGGATCAGTGGAGCCACGAGGCCTCCCGGCACAGGGATCAGCATGACAGGGGGCAGCACCCAAACCCCCTGATTGCCCTGCGGCTCTGTGTGTGACAGGGGGTTGGGACACAACCTCCCTATCCACCCTGCTCTGTTCTTGACAGGGGAAGGCGTCCCAACCCCCTGATCAGCCCTGATCTGTGCCTGATAGGGGGAGCTCCCCAACCCCCTGATCGGCCCTCCTCTGTGTGTGACAGGGTGCGGCGCCCCAACCCCTCTCTCCCCCCCACGGGCCCTGCTCTGTGTGTGATGGGATAGAGCCATAACCTCCCCATCGGCCCTGCCCTGAGTGTGACTGTGGCAGTGCCCCACCCCCTGATTGGCCCTGCTCTGTGTGTGACAGAGGGCGGTGCCCCAACTCCCCTATCGGCCCTACTCTGTGAGTGACAGGGAGGAGCTCCTCAACCCCCTGATGGGCCCCGCTCTGTGCGTGACAGGGGGGAGCTCCTCAACCCCCTGATCGGGCCTGCTCTGTGTGTGACAGGGGGCAGTGCCTCAACTCCCCAATCGGCCCTGCTCTGAGCTTGACCAGGGGCTGCACCTAGGGATTGGGCCTGCCCTCTGCCACCTGGGAGCAGGCCTAAGCCAGCAGGTCATTATCTCCCGAGGGGTCCCAGACTACGAGAGAGCACAGGCTGGGCTGAGGGACCCCCTCTCCCCTCCGAGTGCACAAATTTTTGTGCACTGGGCCTCTAGTATAGATATAAAAAGCCAGTGTCCATGACAACCAGGACGAGTAAACAACTGGTCACCATGAGGTGCATTGAGCACCTCTTCGTCCCTTCTCCTCCCAGCCCTGCAGTCTCCAATCGCAGCATGGCAAATTGGGAACCACTGGGAATGGAGCAGAGGTGTGGGACTGGTGAGTGGGCAGAATAGTGACCTCTTGGTCCCTTCCCCTGGCCCACAGGCTCTGGGGAACCGGAACCATGCTGTGATCAGGGAACCATGGCGAACCAGGGGGTGGCAGCAGGGACTGGCCAGTGGGCAGAAGATGGCCTAGGGACCCTAACCGCACACAATTTCATGCGCGCTGGGCCCTGTTATTTATAAAGGCCAAGAAGTTGATAGCCTAAAACATGACAGCAAAGCCTGCTTAATGTCACCAAAGACCCACACTGGTATTCCTTTTTTTGCCAGTTGTAGATTGTCAGAGTTTAGCGTCAGTATGGAGGTATAGAACAGCGGTTCTCAACCTGTGGGTCGCAAACCCTTTGCGGGTGGAATGAACCTTTCACATTGGTCACCTAAATACATCCTGCATATCAGATATTTACATTATAATTCATAACAGTAGCAAAATTACAGTTATGAAGTAGCAATGAAAATAATTTTATGGTTGGGGGTCACCACAACATGAGGAACTGTATTAAAGGGTCACGGCATTAGGAAGGTTGAGAACCACTGGCTTAGAAGATAGTGGATGGTAAAAAACATGTCCTTCAGGTAAGGATTTGAATGTCTTGAGATGTGGGAGATCAGCTCTGCCTAGGGAATTACAGGTATTATCCCATATTAATGAGATTATGTATAAAACAGTGGTCCTCAATCTGGAGCAATTTTGCCTCCTTCCCCAAAGGCAGTGCCTAGAGGCATTTTTGTTGTCATACCTTTAATGTGGATGCTTCTGGTCTCTGGTAGGGAGAGGTCAGTGCTGCTATTACATGTCCTGCAATGCTTAGAGCCGTGTCTCAGACTCCTGAGCATGTCCAGTGGTACCAAGGTTGAGAAACTGGTTATAAGTATTAGTGTCTTATAAATTTGCAGTTGGTTCCACCCCTAAATATGTCCCCATAATAATATTCCCATAGTAAAATCTGTGATGATGGTAAAATAGAAGGAAATACATTCTAGATTTCTTTAAAATATCTTTCTTTTGCATTAAATGAAATTAGTGTTTCCATCTACCATTGCAGAGAGCAGGAAGCACTACCTAACAAAAAGTCATATTTAGACTGGCTGGTATGGCTCAGTGGTTGAGCATTGACCCATGAACCAAGCAGCTTCTAGTTCAATTCCTGGTCAGGGCACATGCCTTGGTTTTAGGCTCAATCCTCTATAGGAGGCATGCAGGAAGCAGTCAATCAAAAACTCTCTTTCTTCAATGTTACTATCTCTCTAATCCTTTTCCTTCCTCTCTTTCTAAAATCAACAAAAACATATTTTTAGAAAATCATAATTAGAAGCAAGGAAAAGTAGATATCATGTAGAATATTTTTTTTAGAACTGTACAGCCTGTATGTGTGCAACATCCTAGTAGCTATGGATCATTTAACTCATTATTCTATGCATATTTCTCTGTTAAGTATTTGACAAAATAATGAATAACTCCTTTCTCTAAGGTGGGTCCAGGTTTTAGTTGTTTTAAATAAGCCATGAAGCAGATATTTAGGACAACAGAAAGCTAGCAAATAGTGGGTAACTGTAGTCTGGAGATTATTATTCTTTCTTAGATCCAATGACTAACATTAAGGGCAAGCAGTTATTATTACTCCATTAGATAATTTGAGGCAGTTTCAAAGGCTTTTGTTTTTTAATGGCAAGGGTAAATAAAATCTGTCACACATTTGGCCAAAAAATTCTCATATAAACTTTTAAATTTTAATGTGTTACTAGAGGCCTAGTGCATGAAAATCGTGCACAGAGGGAGGGGTCCCTGAGCCTGGCCTGCACCCTCTCCAATCCGGGACACCTCGGGGGATGTCCAACTGCCTCTCGCAATCCTGGACTCCTGGCTCCTAACCGCTTGCCTGCATGCCTGCCTGATCGCCCCTAACCCCTCTACCTGCCTGCCTGATAACCATTAACCACCTCTGCCTGCCTGATCGCCCCTAGCCACCTCTGCCTGCTTGCCTGATTGCCCCTAATTGCTCCCCCACTAGCCTGATCACCCTGAACTGCTCCCCTGCTGGACTGATTGCCCCTAACCATCTCTGCCTCACCCCACGCCTGGGACTCAGGATTTCCTTCTCCAGCCAGTTGCAGGCACCCAGGACCAAGGCTTCCCTCCCTCTGGCCGGCCATAGGCATCCAGGACCTGGGCTGGCTTTGCCTGGGCTGGCCACAGCCGCAGGGGACCATGAGTGGCCAGCTTTGCCCAGGCCACAGCTGCAGGCGCCTGGGACTGCAGGGCAGGCAGCTTGTCCCTCTCCCAGGCCGCAGGTGCAGCCGCAGCCACTTGCACCTGGGACTGTGGGGCGGGCAGCTTGTCCCTCTCCTGGGCCACAGCCTGGCTGGTCCCCATTCCTCTCTCACAAGCTCATTTGTACCTGGCTGGCCCCCTTCCTTTCTTGTGAGCTCATTTGTGCCTAGGTGGTCCCCATTTCTATCTCCCCAGTGTTGAGTGTCTGAGCAGTTATGGCAAGATGGCATGAGGGCATGATGACCATTTGCATATTAGCTCTTTATTATATAGGATACTTAATTTAGTTGTATGATACCCATTTTTTTTTTTCTGAGAAAGCTATACACAGATTTTCTGGGAGCTTATTTTAGAACTAGAACTTAATCTTATAATGCGATGATTCATCCTTTTCCCAAGATAGAAGAAAAAATTATTAAATATATGATGTGGCTTAAAAAGACATTGTCTTTCAAAGATTTTAGCCAAGGATTTCCTAGAACACCCACCTTGAATGAAAAAGCCTCTATTTTAGATTTCATTATGATGATGCAAGTTTTTGTGGGTTCGTGTCATTGAGGAGAAACATGGGAGACAGGGAGAACAATTTCATTTGGGAGGTAACTGAGTATGCTAAGTGTTCATGAGATATAACCAGTAGAGTTGGTATACTGAAGACACCAAAGAGAGTGGAATATTTAGTGAGAAGTTGGATAAAGGGTAGAAGTACAGTAAATCAGGTTAGTATACTTAGTAAAAAGTAAAAACAAAAAAGCCAAGAAGTACAGAAAACATTGAATTTTAGATAACCAATAACTTTTAGTATAAGTTTATTCCAAATATTGCCAGAGACTATACTTTTAAAAATAATACCTAAAATTAAAATTTAACTGGGAATTCTGTATTTTATCTAGCAACCTAAGAGATCCCAATCATAAGTGAAAGATTAACTATATTAAGAGACATATTTTCCATCGATGAGATATGAATTAATTTTAGGGTTTATAGTAGGAAGTTATAACAGATTTCCTTCTAGTAACTTCTATTTCCTCTATGAAGTGATAAACAGGCTATTGGCTAAGAGAGAGGCACGGTGGAGTATCATAGAGTTGGGGAAATGTAGAAGGTTTAAAATAATTGCTGTGGAGGATGGGAGAAGAAATTGATTAGGAAAACACAGAATTATTCCCAAGCACATTGAGAGCTTCATTGACATCAGAGACCTTGAATTGACAGAGGTACCAATCCATGCGGGTGAGTGCTACTAATCTGCTGCAGAGGGTCAACTGGCAAATGGAGTCGCCAATACTGAAAAGAGGGCAATGGAAGTGCTGGAGCATGTCATCTCAGCCAGAAAGTGAGGACAGTCAGGCGAGTGAAGGGAGGAAGTAGAGGAGTTGAGGGAAAGAATATGGTATGAAGGCAAAAAGAAAGCCAAGTAAGAGTAACTGAATAAGTGAGCTAAGTGGAGGCTGTGATATGAGAATGGTGTATTTGAATTTAATATGTCAGGGGTATTGATGTTCTGGGCAATAATAAATTCCAGTTGTGACCATGTAAAAAGAAAAACTGAAGAGGTGTGGAGGTGAAATTTACTTGAGATAAACAGGAAAAAACCTAAAAGGTATTTGGGAATTTTTTTTTAAAAAGGATGTAAAAAATGCCTCTTAGTCCTAGGGGACTATGGTGTGACTAAATGGACAATGTATTCCTTAGGGCACTACTGGAAGCTGAAACTGAAAGGCATCCATAACTATATGGCTTGAACTAAAAATCATTTATTGTATGCTCATGTAACAATCCCAGTCACTAGCTCTCCTGTCAGGCTTTCCTCCAAGAAGTGATATAGAGACCTGGGTTCCTTTCACTTGCCGTCCCATCAGGTAGTTCCCAAGGCTTCCCTGGACTAATCTTCATTATTGCTAGAAGGAAAGAGAACAGTTCTTTGGAAGACTGCACACTGGATGTTTTTAATGGTCCAGAACTGGATGCAATGTACGTTCACACCAATTGCAAGGGCTGTGTGCGGCCAAGAGGGGAAAAACAAACAAACAAAACGTTTGTAATGAACAATTAAGCAGCCTCTTCCACAGACAGCTTCCAATTGTGAGTGTTTCTGGGATCTTAGTGTCTTTAGGGAAATGACATTTTTCGCTAAGAAAAGGTGTTAAGTAAAACTTTCAGTGAAACCACAGGTCTGAGTGGAAAGGTCAGGGGAGGAGAAGCAATGTGAGACAAGGTTAGGAGATAGGAAACTATGATAGGTCAAGAACACAGGACAGCACAGGTACCTGGAGATATTGACATCCTGTTTGAGGATCAGAATAACCTGAATGTGAAGTCCAATTTGCTAACAAGGTTTTTAAAGGAATTAGTCTCTGTGACCATGGTTTCAAGGAATCTACATCCCCTGGTCAGAGGAGTGCTTGGTCATTAACCTGCTCTTCACATCCTTAAGGTACTGTGGCTGTGGCACTGGATACAGAGTTTCAAGGCTTGGGCTCTGTGCCTCTGAAGTACTTTTCACATAGTCTGCCATGTCCTCCATTATTTTAAATCTTTGGTAATGTATTCTGTTGTACTCTGTTACATTAAATGCAATTTTATATGATGGCTTATGGCACTGCTCTCCTTTCCCAAGTATATACACTTTAAAAACCTCAGATTATGCAGGTATATCATTTGCAGTGATTAAATGTAATATTTGTGGCTACTTCTATAAAAATGGGCATCTGGCCCTCTCAGGGAGAGAAATATAACTTCCTATTATAATTTTGTTCCAATGGGAAAATAAGGTATGGGTATGATTATTACAAATTACAATTCCTTTTCTAGGAATTTAATCTGCAATAAATTGAAGACTACTTTAGAGGATAATACGTTAATAAGATGCTATTGAAAATAATGGAAAACCTTAACTCAATATAAGACAAATTATTAGTAGTACTTGTGTTAATTCTTAGTTGAGTGAGAAAAATCTCTTTCTTTTTTTCATTTTTTTAAAGGAGAGGCTTCAAAAACTCATGCTGTGTATCTAGTACCTTTTGAAATTAAATAAAACCATAAATTTTTTTGAGAAATTAAGAAATTCATCTAACTAATTAATCATCCATTTGTTTTCTCATTGAGCCTTTACTATGTATATCCATATACAAGGTTCTTTGAACTTTTTATAATCTAGTTATGGAGAACAAAGAAGTAAAGAGCAATAGCAAACTATTAAGAACAATTTGAAAATTAAAACAAAACAAAACAGGGTTTACTCACATCCTATAGGCATCCATTTCCTAAATTTTGAATGAATAATATAAAAAATGTATTTTCTCTAGCATATGTATTCATATTCTTCATTCACTTCCTTCTCCAATATCTTTTCAAACCTGTATGTCTAAATTTTACCAACTGAAATATAATTGAATTAAGTAAATTTCTGGCTAAACTTTGATCTTTCCTTCTTTGTAGTAGCTGATGTTCATAATCTCTCTACTACTTTATCCACATATTATAATTCCATAAATACTTTTTAAAGAATATGACTGAGATATTTAGTGAGAGGGAAAAGTCATGCCTATATTCCCAGAAAAATATATTGCCCCTAGAGACCTGGTGCATGAATTTGTGCACTGGTGGGGTCCAGCATGCCCTGATCGGGGCCGGTTGGGGGTGGGGCTAGCTGGGGGGATCATCTGTGAGCGGTTGGCCAGTTGGCCCAGCTCCCTGGACGAACTCCCAGTTGAGGGGATATTTTGGATATTACCCTTTTATTATATAGGATTAGCCCCATGGATATTTGGTAAAATGTCATTTTAAAACTACTAATAGAATATAAGCTAAAGGAAAAGGAGAGATTATATCTACTGTAAGGAGAGTCATATATTGAATTACTCTTACATTAAAAAAATAAAATGAATACCGTTCCTGTAAGGCACAGCCAAGAAGAAAAGATCAATCTTAAAAAAAAAAAATGGAACAAGCTGAGACTGATCTTCTGTCTACTTCTGTTCAATTGACTTTAAACCAGTACAAATCAGAATAATTAGACGAAGCTAAGAAGCTAAAGCCCCTTAGTTGGCTTTCAGTACACACAATATTGTCAGAGAACACGCAAACAGCTGAGGAAGCACATCCACTATGTTGGAAGGCCACACAAATCGGAATTGTCTGCGAACAATAAATCACTAACCAGAGCTAAGGCAGCAAGAAGTGAACAGAAGGATACAGGGTGTCATTTACACTGAAACACTGTGCGCTTGCAAGGAGAGAGAGAAAGAGACAGAGAGAGAGAGAGAGAGAGAGAGAGAGAGGTTAAAACAATGCAACACATGATTATAAACAAACTTAAATCTAGGACATCCTAAAGATACTTTGGTGTATCATAAATTGAGTGGATAAAAGAATATACTTTGGTTTCATGCATACTTAAGTGGTAATATCTATTTCCATAAATGTATATATGCCATTGGCTAGAATTTTGTTTTTAAGTATTTTAAGCATGGCTTCTAAAAGTTTTTCATCCAAATGCTATTGATATAGATGAGAAAGAAACTTCTAGAAGAAATTAGTGGAATCATAAATGACCCACTGCTAGAAATTTTTTTGAAACCTGTGCTTCATTTCTTAAATTCATGTGAAGCATTGAGGAAACTTAGTCTCTTCTTAATAACGGTTCAAATTTCCAAACAGTAGCTAGTAGCATGCTTTTTGAAAAATCCCCAACAAGGACCAAGAAGATGTAGGCACTCTTTTGCTTCTGCTATTAAAAAGAGATCTACCTTGATAAACTCAGTTACTTCAATTTACCTTAACTTCAGCATCTTTATCAACAAAATGAGATAATAATCCATGCCTTCTCTCATAAACTGCATCATGTAAGAACTGTACAGTGAAATGAGCTGAGTATTATTAAAGACAGAATTTCAGTACATACTTCTCTTATGAATATCTATAATTATTCCACAGATATATACATATTATATATTGTAAATAAAATGAACTGATGTATTGTTACAGTGTGAATAAGCTTGAAAAATTAATAACATTTACTACAAGAAATTTCATGCTGCAAAATGTTTGTCATGTACATTTTTTTAGGTCAGCTAAAACAAAACAAAAACCAATAACAACAACAACAAAACTAGGTCATATATATATAAAACGGTGTTTATTTGGAATAGGATATGCTTAATTTGAATATTAAAGTAAACTTTTGTGAGAGATACGACTTTAGGCTAAGATATATGACTTCATCCTTGTCATAGTAATAGTTATAATGATAGGGAATAAGTAGAGAGTGTTACAATGTTATAGCAATAGAAAATAACTAAAGAGTGTTATAGGAAATGTAGAAAAATTATTTTTTGTGAAATACTTGGGTGAAAAATTAAAAAGCACAGGGAATGACCACTCTGGCCCCAAGCCCTAGCTGCACCATATAGATAAGACCATAGCTGAATGCTACCCTTAGGAATGATGTATATAGACACCTTCTGAGTGACATTGTGATTGATAACCAGCTTGTACTCTGATTAACACTTGTGTGATGACGTATGTTACTGATAGCCACCTGGACTGCCGAGGGTCAAAACAGGCTTAAAAATGGGTCCCCGACTTCAGATATCAATCATCCTTTTTTAAAAAAAATTTTATTATTATTATTTTTTAATATCTTTATTGATTAAGGTATTACATATGTGTCCTTATCCCCCCATTGTCCCCCCAACCCCCCACTCATGCCCTCACCCCCCTGTTGTCTGTGTCCATTGACTAGGCTTATATGCATGCATACAAGTTCTGTGGTTGATCTCACCCCCTTACCTCCACCCTCCCCTACCTTCCCTCTGATGTTTGACTGTCTGATTGATGCTTCTCTGTCTCTGTATCTATTTTTGTTCATCATTTCATTATATTCCATAAATGAGTGAGATCATGTGATATTTATCTTTCTCTGACTGGCTTATTTCACTTAGGATAATGCTCTCCAGTTCCATCCATGCTGTTGCAAATCGTAAGAATTCCTTCTTTTTTACCACAGCGTAGTGTTCCATTGTGTAGATGTACCACAGTTTTTTAATCCACTCATCTACTGATGAGCACTTAGTCTGTTTCCAAATCTTAGCTATGGTGAATTGGGCTGCTAAGAACATAGGGGTGCATATATCCTTTCTGACTGGTGTTTCTAGTTTCTTGGGATATATTCCTAGAAGTTGGATTACTGGGTCAAATGGGAGTTCCATTTTTAAATTTTTGAGGAAACTCTATACTGTTCTCTACAGTGGTTGCACTAGTCTGCATTCCCACCAGCAGTGCACGAGGGTTCATTTTTCTTCACATCCTCGCCAGCACTTGTCCTTTGTTGATTTGTTGATTTGTTGATGATAGCCATTCTGACAGGTATGAGATGGTACCTCATTGTCATTTTGATTTGCATCTCTTGGATGATTAGTGACTTTGAGCATGTTTTCATGTATCTCTTGTCCTTCTTTCTGTCTTCTTTCGAAAAGTATCTATTTAGGTACATTGCCCATTTTTTGATTGGGTTGTTTATTTCCCTTTTGTTAAGTTGTATGAGTTCCCTGTAAATGTTGGGGATTAAACCTTTATTGGTGATAACATTGGCAAATATGTTCTCCCATGCAGTGGGCTTTCTTGTTGTTTTGTTGACAGTTTCTTTAGCTGTGCAAAAGCTTTTTATTTTGATGTAGTCCCATTTGTTTATTTTCCTGAGGATGGAAGGATGGTACAATATCTGCAAATCAATAAATGTGATATATCACATAAACAAATTGAGAGATAAAAATCACATAGTCATATTAATTGATGCAGATAAAGCATTTGACAAAATTCAATACCCTTTCTTGATAAAAACTCACAGCAAGGTGGGAATAGAAGGATCATACCTCAACATAATAAAAGCTATATATGACAAACCCACAGCCACCATCATACCCAATGGGCAAACACTAAAACCATTTCCCCTAAGAACAGGAACAAGACAGGGATGCCCACTCTCAGCACTCCTGTCCGAAATAGTACTGGAAGTACTAGCCATTGTGATCAGACAAGAAGAAGAAGTAAAAGGCATCCAAATTGTAAAAGAAGAAGTAAAACTGTCCTTATTCACAGATGACATGATACTGTACATAGAAAACCCTAAAGACTCCATCAAAAAATTATCATACTTAATAAATGAATTTGGCAATGTAGCAGGATACAAAATTAACGCCAAGAAATCTATGTCATTTCTATACACCAATAGTGAACTTACAGAAAGAGAGACTAAAAAACAATCCCATTTACCACTGCACCAAAAAAATCAAGATACCTAGGAATAAACTTAACTAAAGAGGTAAAAGACCTCTACTCAGAAAACTACAGGACACTGAAAAATGAGATAAAGGAAGACATAAACAGATGGAAGAACATACCGTGTTCATGGATTGGTAGAATCAACATTATCAAAATGTCCATACTACCCAAAGCAATCTATAAACTCAATGCACTCCCCATTAATATACCAATGGCATATTTTACAGACCATGAACGAACTTTCCAAAAATTCATCTGGAATAAAAAAAGACTCCGAATAGCTGAAGCAATCCTGAGAAAGAAGAACAGAGTAGGAGGGATCTCAATACCAGATATCAAGCTGTATTACAAAGCCACTGTTCTCAAAACAGCCTGGTACTCGCACAAGAACAGACATATAGATCAATTGAATAGAATAGAGAACCCAGAAATCAACCCAAACCACTATGCTCAATTAATATTTGACAAAGGAGGCAGGAGCATACAATGGAGTCAAGATAGTCTCTTAAATAAATGGTGTTGGGAAAATTGGTCAGATACATGCAAAAAAAAAACTAGACCACCAACTTACACCTACACAAAAATAAACTCAAAATGGATAAAGGACTTAAATGTAAGACGAGAAACCATAAAAATACTAGAGGAATCCACTGGCAGAAAATCTCAGACATATGCTGAAGCAATTTCTTCACTGATACTGCTCCTAGGGCAATGGAAACTAAAGAGAAAATAAACAAATGGGACTGCATCGATCATCCTTTTGATCCACACTCCACACTGCCTTGCTCCATGCCAGAGGGCAGAATAATGGCCAAACCTCTAATCAAGAAACTTCGTTTGCCCTCCTCCCGCTGACTCGACCCAACCAGAAAGCCAGCCACCCAAAGACGGATCCGCAGCTGACCGCAGAGGATGCCACTTTTCACGGGGACCCCATTAAGTCTGAGCCCACAGCACCAGGAACCTTGTGAGTAACAAAGTGTTGCTGTGTGATTTGCCACTGCATATTCTTGTGTGGCGTAATTCCTTCAGCAGTCTTAACTATATTAATATAAGGTCAGATGATGATGCCTACCCTCGGTTCAGCTTGCTTAGAGTAGTCTCTTCGCTAGCAACTGCTTAATGTCTGAACACCTGCATGGTTTAAGTTTATCTCAAGGGACGCCTTGGATAACGCCTCATATACTCTACTTGGACAATCCTCTAAACCTTGATTTCCTCATTGGGAGAATTCAAAACAATCTATGCCAGGCTCCTTCTTTGCTCCCAACACATGGTAAATGTTCAGTAAATGCAAACTTTTATTATTATAGTTAAGCAATATCAGATCACAATAAAGGTAAGCAATGAAAGAACATGTTTACTCTTAGCTAAATTTTTATTTACTTATTTTTATTGTGGTAAAAAAAAACAGATAAAATGTACCATCTTACCCATTTATAAGTACACTGTACAGTAGTGTTAACTATATGCATATCTTTGTATGACAGATCTCTATTTTTTGTATTTCAAAACTGAAACTCTATACCTTAAACAACTCCCATTTCCCCCTCACACACATGGAGCGCTTGGCAACCATCATTCTTCTTTCTGTTTCTAAAAGTTTGACTAATTTAGATTTGTCATATAAGTGAAATCAAGCAATATTTACTTTTTTTGACTAGGTTCTTTCCCCTACCATAATATCCTCGAGGTTCACCCACATTTTATCACATGAAGAGATTTTCTTCTTTTGTAAGGCTGAATAATACTTCATTGTATGTATATTTCACTTGTTCTGATTCATTCATTCAGCAATGGACACTTAGATTACTTTAAATCTCGACTATTGTGAGTAATGCTTCAATGAAGATTGGTGTGAAAATGTCACTTTGAGATACTGATTTCATTTCCTTTGGTTATATATCCAGAAGCAGGATTGCCGGATCATATGGTAGTTCTATTTGTAATTTTTACAGGCCTCCATACTATTTTCCATAATGGCTACACCAGTTTGCATTCTCATGAACAGTGCACAAAGATTCCAATTTCTCTACTTCCTTGTCAGCATTTGTTATTTTTCTTTCATTTTATTTTGGTATCTATTTATTTTTTTGATAGCAGTTATTCTAACAAGTGTGAAGTGATGACTTAAAGTAGTTCACATTGCCATAATGGACACTGATTTTGAGTATCATTTCATATGCTTATTGGTCATTTGTATATCCTCATTGGAAAAATGTCTACCAATTCTTTGCCTATTATTTTTTTGTTTGTGTGTGTGTGTGTGTATGTGTGTGTGTGTATTTTGTTTCTTTTTGGTTGTTGTTAAATTGTAGGCATTTTGATATATTCTGGATATTAACCACTTTCATGAATTTGTCAAATTAACACTTGGTAAGTGGAGCACAGGGTACCAGATGATGAGTCATGGTTCAATAATAGACCATAAGAGAAATTGAAATAGAGAAGTTTATTATTGGAGGAAATGCTTTGAGATCTTATATGGGGAGGTCAGAGCAAAGCACAGACAGAGAGACATAGGACCTGGGGCATCTGCCTTTATTAGGGTCCATGGCAGAATTGCTTAATTTAAACAAAAGAGCAGGGTTTTGGTAAATCTAATGGAGGTTTATCTAAGGGACACAGAAGGAGAAGGTGCTGGGAGGCAGAGGAACTGGGAAATTAAAGAAGTTATATCAGGAACTCAGTTGTGACTATGCAGGCTGCTATTTAGGACATGCACTTGCATGAGGGGTCTAGTGTCAGTTTAAGGTCTTTGCAGGCCATTTTCCCCAAAAATGGAGGACAAGGCAGCAATACCATGAAGCAACTTAGCTAAACTTTCAATGACCCCTTATCAAATATACAGTTTACAAATATTTTTTTCCTATTCTATACGTTGCCTTCTCACTCAGTTAAGCGTTTCCTTTATTGTGCAAAAGTTTTTGTTTGACATAGTCTCATTTATCTATTTTTGTTTTGTTTTGTTTCTTTTGACCATGCTTTTGGTATCATAGCCAAGAAATAATTGTCAAATTTAATGTCATGATGCTTTTCTCCAATGTTCTCTTCTAGGACTTTGATATTTTCAGATCTTCTGTTTAGGTCTTTATTTTGAGTTAAATTGTGCATCCTAATATATAAAAAGCCAGGGACCATTACGAATGAAACAACCAGACATATGACTGATAGCAGGCTGTGTTGGGCAACCAATCCGGCAGCGGCGGGGGGGGGGTGGGGGGTGGGCGGGGGGGGGCAGTGAGGGATGACCAAACAGCAGGCTGTGTGGGGCAACCAGGCCAGCAGGGTAGGCAGTGAGGGGTGAAAAGGCCAGCATGGGGGGTGGAGTTAGGGGCAACCAGGCCAGCAGGAGGGGGGAGTGGGGGGTGACTAGGCTGGCAGCAGTGGCAGTTAAGGGTGACCTGGTTGGCAGTGGAGGGCAATTAGGGGCAACCAGGCCAGGAGGGGGGGAAATTGGGGGTGACCAGCCTGGCAGAGGAGGGCAGTAAGGGATGACCAGGCCAGTGGGGGGGGGGGCAGTGAGGGGCAATCAGGCTGGCAGGTAGGTGAGTGGTTAGGAGCCAGTGGTCCAGGATTGTGAGAGAGATATCTGACTGACGGTTTAGGCCTGGTCCCCGGAATTGGGCCTAAACCAGCAGTCTCACATCCCCCAAGGGGTCCAAGATTGGAGAGGGTGCAGGCTGGGCTGAGGGGACCCAACGAATTTCATGCACTGGGCCTCTAGTATTATATAAGAGTCCAACTTCATTATTTTGCATGGGATATCCAGTATGCACAATACTATTATTTGAAGAGACTATTGAGTTGTCTTCATACCCTTGTTGATAATTTGACCACATTAGCTAAAATTTATTTCTGCTCTCTTTATTTAGTTCCATTTTCCTATATACCTGTCTTTATGCCAATACCATACTGTGTTGAATTCTGTAGCTTTATAATATGTTCTGAAATCACAAAGTGTGAGGCCTCCAGCTTTATTTTTATTTCTTGAGATTGTCTTGACTATTTGGGTCCTGTTATATTCCATACAAATATTAGGATTTTTTCCATTTATGAAAAAAATGCCACTGGGAGTTTGTTAGCAATTGCATTGACTCTGTTGATTGCTTTGGTAGTATGAGCATTTTACTAGGAGCAATAGTAAGTTTTCCAATGCATGAACACTAAAATTTCATTATTTCTTAATTTAAAATTTATATTAGAAATGACATTAATCAGCCCAGAAAAATTTTAGATTACTTACTTGGCCAAAAAAATTGGTGTTTTAGTTGGTTTGACACTTGAATAGTTGGCTGCATTATTTATATGTAGACCTTTTTATGTTATATGGCAATATACACTGTTCTGATATGTATAGTACACAAAATAAGATCCTTTGGAACAGTTATGCATAAGAAATGCAATATTGGATTTATATATTGCGTCCCAGGATGTGATTAATTGCAGAAAGAAATGTTGGACTAGTCATGTTGGGCAAAGGAAATGGAAGTTATATAACACAGAGTGAACACATATATAATTTGAAGGGCAACTGTAGTGTGTGCAACTTTGGCAGCAGTGCCTTTGAGGAGGTGGAACTATTTCACACTAACCAGTTTAATACTACACAAGATAAGTACCATCCACTATCAGGATATAGCTTCAGGGTTTTATGAACCATTCCTATTTCTAACTTTAGGAAATTGATGTCTTTCCTTAGCTGCCTTATTATGGTTTTAGTCACAGTTCAGACAAAAAGGGCAATATGAATAATCTTCAGCTAAAATCCTGTTGTAGCCTAGACAGTGAAGTGGTATGACATTAGAAGACTTTAAAACTACAGCTCCTTTTAGTCCCCCCCTCCAAAATATATCTGCACTCTTCTTCAAACAGGCCTCTTCCTCAGGTGTCAAAGTCACCTTCACAACATCTGAGATTTATTCTGTCCCAAGATGCAAGGAACACTAAGGAAGACATCATTTCTTATTCCATAGAGATCCTTAATCATGGTGGAAATTAGATACACCCAACTAAGATTCTTCATTATACTTTCTGCCAAATATGCCACAGATAGTCCAATGGTCCAGGATATGTTTGTAACCTTTTAGTTTGACTTTTTCCCACTGTTCCTTATCTGCATCATTGCCTAAATCAGGCAGATTCTTCAGGGAGACACAGCAACATTCACTCCACTCCACTTAGGCACACTAGAGTATCCATGATCCCAAGGACTCACCATGACAGTTTAGTGGGTGAACTCCCAGCCTTTCTCCTATTACATAATGGATCCGGAATGAATCCAGATTGCAACCACTTCTAATAACACAGTTTTTGGGAAAGCTGCTTATCTTTCAAGCCACATAGGTCAAGATATACTGAATTGGAAATAAACAATTTGCAGTTGGGGCTGTATTTATATATATATATATATATATATATATATATATATATATATATATGGTCCTTATATGCAAATAGACCAAGCGGCAGAACAACTGAACAACTGGTTGCTATGACGTGCGCTGACCACCAGTGGGCCTGCGCAGAACATGGTGGGTGTTGGCAGCAGGCTGCCAGACCAAGGTGGGACTTCGGTCACTGTCATTGGAGCGAGCCTCTGGTGATTACTGAAAATTCTTTGCTCCTGTGTGCTGCGGTCCTGCCCAGTGCTCATGCCTGCTGCTAGCGCTGGCCCAAATTGCTCTACGCTGTCAGTGGGTGTGAGCGAGCTGGCTGGCCCCTTCAGCACGTGGGAGCTGTGGAGGTGGGAGCTGCTGGCAGACAGGGGATCAGGGATCGTGGTGGGAGGGGCTGGGCAGGGGCATGGAGGATGGGCCAAGACCTGCCCCTGTACCCACCACAGCATTGCAGCCCACAGTTCCTTTCAAGGTGCACGAATTTGTGCACTGGGCCCCTAGTTGAGAATAATGAATTTAAATATGCTTACTTAATCTGGACCAAATTAAGACAGCTTTCTTTCTCTTATTGACTTGCCCCAGCTGTGATAATAACTAGTTTGGAGTTTGAGGTCATATTATAGTCTTTGCCCCACCCCCACCCCCCACCAAATTTTGGTGTTTTAAGGAAAAGGCTGCCGTGTTGGAGACCCATAATCTCTCCCTTCAATTTGTCTTCCATGACATCAACAAGAGCAAATTCATCCACTAAGTTTTTCATTAAGATCCTGGTGGCACAGGCCATGCCAACATCACCAATTGTAAGCTTATTGTATGGGTTTTGTTCTTCCTTAAGTAGATTCAGAATCAGCTGATCCATAACAGTTGCCATACTGTACTAAGAATCCAAAAGGCCAGGCCTGAGTGGCTTAGTTGGTTGAGCTCCCTCCTGCGCACTGAAAGTTTACTGGTTCAATTTCCAGTCAGGGACATATTTGGCTTGCAGGTTTGATCCCAGTTGGATTGCAAAGTTAACAGAAGGCAACCATCAGTATTTCACTCTCACATTAATGTCTCTCTCTTTCTCTTCCTCTCTGTAAGCATGTCCTTGGGTGAGGATTGAAAAGAAGAAGAATCAAAGGGAATCTGGAGTGCACCACAGAGGCAGCCGGGGCGGGGGGGGGGGGGGGGGGGGCGGGAGTTAGGTGACACTAGCTTTGGATCTGCACTTTGGGGAAGCTGCTCCTCTACTCTGCACAAATTTTAAATTAAGCTTAGAGACTTTCCTCACCTTTTTGATATCATTTCAAAATAAGATTGTCACTTACTCAACAGGTACATTTACATGATATAATATGATTCTCTTTCTCTGTCCTGAGTATTCTTTCTAACAGATTTGTGACTGTTAATACAACAGATATTCTCAACTCCTTTCTCCCTGCTGGAGTAGTTGAGATCCCATTGTAAAGGCTGGTTGCTCATGTTCCCAACATCCATTGCAGCAAGAGCTCTGGTGAGTTAGTCAGTCTTAGTCAATAAGGTACAAAAGGTGGAAATTTTACAAAAGTTTTCTTCCTCTACAGAATACTCACCAAGAGAATTAATTCCCTTGCCCTTCCTTCCAACTTTGAAATGTTTGGAACTCTGCAGCCTTTTTGCAAGAACTTGGTATTATTACATTGCTAAATTAACCAGATCTATAGTCATGCAATTCCAGATTTTTTGCTATGTGAACTTTGATGATGCATCTCGTTGCTTTAAGTCCACCAAATTGACAAAAAATATTCTAAATTGTACAGCTCTATTACCTATTAAGATAACATTGTCCTTAAAAATGGGGGTGTCTTTAATCTTGAGCTAATTTCCTTACCTTGATGTACCTCCATTTTCTCATTTATAATGTGTGGTCATTAATATATTTATCTTATAAGTTTGTTATAAGAATTCAATGAAACACAATGCATGAAGCTTTTATACTGTGTGCATGAAGGGATAAATAAACAGCCAAGCTTGTGTCACCTTTATCCTTTATGTTGTGTATACTCACTTCTCTTCTCCTTAAGATAATTTTCTATTGTTGCTGTCTCCCACTCCTCTACACCAATTCCCTCGAACCTATATCAATTAGTCTTTCATACCCACTATTCCATGTCAAAATTACCAATGACCTTCACATTGCTAAATCTAATGAATTCTTGGTCTCACTTTATTTGACATATTAGTAGCATTAGACAATACATCACCTTCTCTTTTCCAGAATGATTTCTTTATTAGGGATCCAGATAATTAAACTCATTTTTTTTTTCTACCTCCTTAGCTATTTCATGTCTCTTTGGCTTGTTTCTCTTCATCTCTCCTCAAACCTCCTCCCTCACCCCTCTCTTCCCCAAACTTGCTCTGTCATAGTCCTCATTTTGTAAACGGAGGCTCCATTGTCTATATGTCCACTTAAAAATATCTAGAATCAGCCTACACTCCTAAATTTCTCTTAAATTCTACACTCAATCTATCAACACATCTAATTTATCCTGCTTTCAATCAATTTCAACTAACTACAAGATAAACACTCTAATCCAACCAATTATCATCTCACACCTAATTCTTAGAATAGCTCCCTCTTCCTTTATCTTGCTATAGTGTAATCTCAAAAGAATGACCAAGGTGATTTTTCAAAATTCTTATTTATTTTGCAGCTCAATTTTATTGCAGGGACTCTAGGGGGGAAGCAGAGCAAGTGGGAATTCCACAGAAATCCCCATTGTGGAGCAGGACTGCCAGGTCCCAGGTCAGTCTGGAAGCCAGGAAAGGATCAGTGTCCTTGACCCTTTGGTCCATCCTGCAGACACAGGCCCTTGTTACTTGGAGCCGAAGTAGGAAATTCCCTTTCTTGTTTCCCCAGCGACTCCAGCAGAGTGTCTACACTGTACTCAAAGTCCTTGCAACCTTCTTATTGAACAGGGCAATGTCAAACTGAACACCTCCCAGCTTGTTGAAGACCTGAGTGACTGTATTAGCACAACTTTCACAGACCATGTCCACAAAGAACTAGTGCTTCTTATTAACATGTGAGGTGATCATGTCACTCTTGTGCTCAAAATATTTTAATTCTACTGCAAATCAGAATTAAGCCAAAGTTCTCACAGAGATCCATTCAATATATACAAAACAGCTTTCCTCTCTTACACCCTACCATTCACCCCCTCAGTACTCTATTCTAGTCAATGTTCTTTGGTTATATTAGGCATGTTTCTCTTTCAGGCCCTTTCTTTACAAAGCTCCAGAGCTGACTCTTCCATTTCTCTCTTTACTCAAATGATACTTATTGATTGAAACTTTTCCTTCTCCTATCCCTCCTAGCCAGGTGGCTCAGTTGGTTGGAGCTCTGTTCACTACACCAAAAGGTGAGGCAACCAATTAATGTATTTCTCTCTCTCTTTCTCTCTCTCTCTCTCTTTACCTCTTTAAAATCAATTAAAAAATAAAATGGTCTCCCTTCCCCAATTACTCATATTTCTATGCCATGCCATATTTATTTTCCCCTAGGTCTCATTAACATCTCATATAATAGGCATTCTCTTTTATTTTCTTGACTATTTTCTGCCTTGCCTTTTAGAAATACATTACAGGAGATAGGTCTTTCATTTTGTTCATTGTTGTATCCTCAATTAATGATACCTTTATTTTATACAGTAAACACTCAACACAAAAATATTTGTTGGATAAATGTAGTGGGGTAAAGAGAGGACTATTTTATTCCCCTTGTTACGTGAAATATAAAATGAAATTCAATCCCCTATCTCACAAAGCTTTGACACTTCCAATCAACACCATTATACAGAAAATCAGGGGACTTCTGTTGGTTTATTTCATATTCAAGACCATGTGATTTCAATTTAAATATAGTAGAAGTTGGAGACTTTATTACTCAAGATTCTTCAGTATAAAAACTGGGATTCAAATGAGTCAGACTATGTATGTATGTTAGGTTTATATTCAGAAATAATAGGCTCATTTGATCAATTTAATTATTAGAAGTTATCTATAAAAGTCTCTGAACAATATATGATAACTAATCAATCACTATAATATTACATAACTCAACAATGTAAGGAATTGATTAGCTCGCCACTTCGCCAATTTTATCCTGTGGAGGCATTTGAAGCACACTGCCTGCTTCCATGGGGCCAAAGGTAGGTGGAAATCATTCCCCATTTGGCCCTGCTGAAACCATGGGGGAAGGGTAGGGAGGCTTCCTTTGGAGGTGTAGGCTACCCTCCTCCTGGCCCTTTGTCTAGAGAGAGTAGACTTTTCTTGGAGCTTATTTCTGTCTGTGCTTTCTGGTGGTTCTGGGTTGGCAGCTTCCGTAGCGCTCTGTCCAGGACATGTGGGAGGCAATAAGGAAAGCCAGGAACTCACCGCCATATCATTCTTCCAGTTAAGAGGTTCCTAAGCAGTTTGCCTTCTTTGCTCTGCCTTTCACAGTCCTTCTATGCTTATTTGTTGTGTTATATACAGAGGTTTTTAGTTTTAGTAAAAGAAAGGAGTGAGATTACTCTATCTTGGCTGGAACCTAAAGTCCTATTGTCTTGTGTTGTTTTATTTAATTAGTATTTTAGTCTAAGAGAAATCAATTCATTAAAAAGTAGAATTTCAATTAAACACAAGACATTTCTTTTTATCATGATATTTTACTATGACATGCCTTTAGCAATTAGGTGAATCAGAAGGTATTTATATGCTCATTAATATAATTTTCTAAAAAACTTGTCATAAATTTTATGATACTTCAATTAAATCTTCATTTCTCCTAACCAGATTTTAATCTCCAACTTACTTTGTGAGAAGTCTAAGAGAGTGAAGTAACTCTTATTTATATTCATTGTAAACCTTCGGAAAGGGCTTATTTCATGGTTTTACTAAATATATTCAAATGTTCAATGCTTATTTTGTTTGTCGTATTATAGTTTTTGTAAGCTTTTATAAAAGCAAACTTCTATCACTAGTCCTTTTAAGTTATTTACTTTCTAGGAAAAGAGATATGTGAAAAGAAAAGGGTGGTAAGAATTTTTAAATTAGAAATTTTTGTTTTCCTCCAATGTTCTTTTCAATGGGGGAATTGAAATTTAATGATATAACTTTACATCCACATTTATTTTGAAATAAAAATAAATGATCACTAAGAACATGAAGCTTTGAATATGCTTTTTCAGGATAAGTGAAGAAACTTTGAAGCTATTTTTAACGAATAAATTAGAGTTATAATTTAGATCTTTCATCTAATCCCATGAATACTTAGTTTTTACAGTAAAGATTAGAAACACTTCTAGCTCATGTGCTATCTATAGTTAAATTTAGATGTTAAAAAGATTTATATGTACATAAATATGAAAAGCATATTAAAAAAAATCAGTGAGTAAGTCATGATAACATGCCATACAATCAAGGAATGGAGTCAGGGACTAAATTATTAAAAATCAGATGTGATGGTAAGAAAATTCATCAAATTACTAAGATTTGAAAACCTAATTGAGAGCTGAAAATGTAATACTTAAATGAATTACAGGCTATATTGAAAGGAGCAAGTATCTTTGTGCTAATGCCCAGAGAAATAGCAAATGAACTCCTTGACCCATACATTTACATGACTTTGAATTAGCACATTTGCAGTGTCCAGAATATTAATGTACTAGAAATCAGCACAGTGTAAGTATAAATATAGAATTTATTTTAAGTTTGAAAATGTTGTATCATTTGATAAATAGTTATTTTATATTTTCTAAGCCAATTCTTATTTCAAATACTATGTCCAATGATGTTCAGGCCATGTGTTATTTATTTTAGTACAGGAAAAAATCTCTTTAGCTCTTTCTTTCCTTTTAATTTTTGAAATAGCCTTCTCTCCACAAAGACTCCAGGCCATTAAGAAAAAAATATATTATTGCAACATCTTCTACCAGACACTGAAATTATTCCCCACAAAGTTACACTTTATTTATGAGTACAAACAAAACTTGAAATTCCTCAGAACCAAAACTATCACAATCTAGACTTTATTATGTCATATATTTAAATACAAAATAGTATTTATTATCATGATTATCTACTTTTCAATATTATTTCTTTATTATTTATGTCACAGAGGCTTGTTTTTAGTGAATTGTGAAATCAATTTAGTGGGTCCAGCTCAGAATTCAGAAAAGAAAATATTATAAAGAAATGTGGAATAGAATGGGAAGAGAAATGATAGATATACCAGAGTTCATCACACATACTAAGGAAATATAATTTTACAAAAAATTTAGTTGCTAAATTTACAGAATTGTGATTTAGCTATATTATTAACTGTGCTTTCAAACAATTAAAAGCAATTTTCTTGGAAGACCAACGTTAGATATCTTTAGCTAATGTTCATTAAGTGCCTAACATGTGCTGTATATTTTAAGTGCTCTCTATGCATCCCTCTTACTCTTGACAAGAATGCTATGAAATAGGTGATATTATTATTTTGAGAATTTGCAGACTTTAGTAGCTTTGTGACGTTAAGATGGTCAAAGTTACAAAGCTAATATATAGTAGAGGCAGTTTTCAAACCCACAGTTAAACTCTAAGTTCCATGTTATATATTATTTTGCACTCTGAGTAGTACAGCAGTTTCTGAATAGTTGAATTTACACACTGATGAACATACATTTGCCCTCTGGAATAAGTAATTTTTTAGGTGAATAAAGGCATTAATAGATCCGGGACATGAGATTTCCCACTTCTGGTAGAAAGAAAAAAGGTTAATCATGTCATCATTGGATTGCAGTGTACCATATTATGAATTAAACAACACATCAACCAAATTGGAAATGTCCAACATTGAATATTAGTAGTGATTAATTCAATATTAATTTTTCTTTGATTAAAAATAATATTCAGTTCCTAATATGCATACAATACAGTACTAGAAACTTTGGGACAGTGGGAAATATGAAGATATATTTCTCTGCTTATATCAGTACCATTTTTTATTTCACAAAGTTTCAAGGACAGTAACTACAAAAATGTGCTTGAAAGTATCAGTAATACTGTTTTATTTTTGTGGATTTAATTCCATAAATGTGATGATTTATGAAAAGAAACATTAGATGCAGTAGACTCACTGAATGAAATAATTTTGATAAAGGAACTTATGGCATAAATAGTGAGACAGATTTACAGTAGAGACATATTGAAAGTAAAATAAGTATATAAATCACCTTAGCATTGTGATAATTATATTTCACTCATCCTTGAATGATAAAAATAACTCTGCCATAAGAAGGTGCATAGCCTTACACAATAACAAACTTTCTAAGTTTTAAAATTTCTCATGTAAAAAGTGGAAAAGTTATTCAAAGTAGATGACTACAATTTCTTTTTGGTCCAGAATTCTTCAACACAGCCTTCATTGTGACGGGAAGGAATAAAAAGACATCAAGAATCAAGGACCAATAGTAATTCACAGAAACATAAACACATTCTTGCTCTGTTTTCCTCCAGCAGGTCTTTCATGAGTTGCTGTCCTTCAGAGCCCTACTGGCTGGCTCCCTCTTCCTGCCCCCATCCACTTATTCCAAATGGTCTGTCTAGTTTTGCACTTTTTTATTCAAAGATGGTTTGTGCTGTCTGGGTGAAATGTACAATCTACTTAAATCAATTCTTTTTTCTGGATTTTGCTCTTTGGAAGACTGAGTTTTGAGAGGTGATTTTGTAGAAACTGAGGCAGAAAGAAAAATGAGGCAAACACCAGAGGACCTGTGATGGGTTCTTCATGGAGATTGTGAGGCCTCTGAAGGTCAGGTGGCCCAGAACCCGTCAAAGTGGTTTCTAGTATTCCAGTCTTAGGGTAAAAAGAAATCTCCCTGCCCCAAGCCTAGAGCACAGACCAGAAGAATCACTGAGCTCCCAAGGTCTGGTAGGCTTGTCATCCATAATAGGCTGAAGATTCAAAGCCTTTTCCTCCTTTCTTGGGCACCAATCAGGACTTAGGATTTCTCTGGCAACCTTAGGGAAAAGAGGTGAGGAACCGCAGTAGTATTCTGGAGTCAGATTTATTATGTTGCTTTAAAACAGAAGAAGAAAAAAGAAAACCTAAAACAATGGCATTCAATTTACATTTACTTTTTGAGCAAAAATTTGTATCTGTCAGATAAGACAAATCAACCCAAGCTGTAAAACCTTGTGTAATTGGAAGACATATCATAAATTGATTTTAGCCACTGAAATTAGAGACGACTGATTTGGAGAACTATTGTGAAGAAATAAGTATAGATACTCCAGTCATTGAAAAGAAGTAAATGTGGATACTCAAGTCACTGCTGATTGGAGTTTTATTAGTGGAGTGGGGAGTCTGAGTTTGAAAGATGATGCAAAATAAAATAGAGTCCTGGGTACCACCCAAAGTACAGCTCACACACAGGGCCTGCAGTCCTGACAGCTATTGCCTATGATAGAAATGATTTCCCAGAAATGAGCCCAAGGTACTGTAGGAATACTTCAATGTTAATTATGAAACACTTCTCAATGGTGTGGAGGTGGTGACTTATTGAGTGCCCCAGAGCTGTGGGTTCAGGGGCTATTTGCTCTCCTGGGCTCAGGAGTAAGATTTTAGTGAATGCAGCCCAGTAGTCGAATGCTTTACCACAGATTTGAGGGCACTCTGCTCACCTGAGAACCACTTTTCAGACAGATAATGGAAAGAAGTGTGTGTGTTAATTTTGAGGTTAAAGACTTTGGTTTATATGGATAATGGACCAGGTAGCTTTTGATTGTGGAATGTGGAAGAGATCCATTTAGAATGGATGGAAAAAGGCATATGTAAGTGTGGTTTTTGCCATCTATGGCTGAGTCAAGCTTATCCCAGCTGTGAAAAGCCCTGACTAACAATTTGCAGGAAAGCCAAGGATGAAACCCTAATGCAGTCCCTTTCAATGTTGCTTCTTCCAAGTCTCCCACACCTCTAACACTCATGCAAACACAGATCATGGTTATTTGTAATACCTCCTTTTTCCCAGTGTGTTTATTGGAGGGAGAACATTAGTTTTTTAGCCTGGGACTGTATTAGCCGCTGTATGATTTCTGAACACTGTGGCGGCAGTGACCAGTGATCATATAAAGGCTTCTTTTTTTTGCCTTCCATTGTTTGAGGGAGTTTTCTTGGCTCTCATGTGAATGAAACTGCCTGTCTTTCAATCTGTCCATGTATAGAAGCCTTTTGCTTCAGAGGTGGTTATTGCTCTCTGAGTGTCCCTATGCCCAGAGCCACCCATGCTCAGGACTAGACCTCAGTTGACCTTTGCTTTATTCTCCCCTTTAGGGAGCCTTGCTTCTGCTCTGACAGGGACTTCAAGCTTTTCCATTCACACAGAAAACGTAGGGCTGATAAGGTGTAAATATTTTGGGATAAATGAAGTAATACTGGCAAGCAATTTGTGAAAAGCTGGGACTGTCTAGTGGTGAACATTTAAATCACTTGATTTCATTATTGTATAATAATTAACCATAAAGGCAGAGAAGCTGTTGCAGATCATATTTCTTTAAATTCAGAAAGTCTTAATTACGGAGAAATATTCTTCCACTCTGAAGGCTGCAATTAATGCTGCCATGGCACTCTGCCTTGTCAACTTTAGATACAGGGAAAGTTTCCAGAAATACGACAGACTTCCTGGCTATGTCTCTTGTTTATGAAATACTTTATACATTGACATTTAGAAATTTCTATTTACTTGATCTCAGATGGTCATATATTACATTAAAGAGAATTAGAAATGATTATAACTTTTCCCAAGTCAGGGAAAATTCAATATCTAGTGCATTGTGATTTTTCCTGTGCACCATTAACAAATACATTTCAAATTCCAATTGCCTTTCTAACCCTACCACTGGTAATAACAATGGACTTTGCTATTTTCTAGCAGCACCCACATTGTATTCATTTCAGTGACTTGCCCTTAAGTTCTTATGTCATGTAACAAAAATATGGGCAACCTAAATTGCTAGAAGATGTATTCATTTTGTAGGATTTGTCTTTTTTAAGTAGGATATTTTGAGATGCTGGTTAAGAAAAAAAGCAGCAAGAAGTTACGAAAGACAAGAAAGTAAAAGTATGTAAAATCCTTGAAATGAGCTACAGATAGACATTGGAATTTTTGAGGATGAATTCAAATGCTATAACCAACAGTGATGAAGAAAGGCATTGCTAAATATATCAAACACATGGTATGAGGTGGAAACTAAACTTTTAAAACTTGTTTTAACAGTCTACTGTTCAGCTTTAACACAGCAAGGAACAAAGGGATAAATGTGCAACAGAAAAGAACTGAAATATGATAAGGCTATCATCAGCTAGATATTTCATCTGTCAGCCCCCTCTCCCCCGCCACACACACACACACACACACACACACACACACACACTAAAATGACAGTGGCTTTAATACAGTAATTATTTGGGTAAGGTATGGCCCTTATTTTAAAAGTCCTTTTCATATGTGGTCATATATCTTTTGTGGGTAGAAATAGTGGTTGGCTTGGCACTATCTCAGTAACATATCTTTGAATCCTTTTGTTGGTGGTTTGTAGCAAAAGCTCCTTGTCATTTCTGCACAGTACTAAGACAAGGCAAAGCCTTTTCATTTTTTATTACTAAAGGAAATACAGTAGTATTATGGCACTGGCTTAAAAATATTATTTGTAAGAATAAATCAAACATAATTTTCCTGCCTTAACTGATCTTGCAACATTATTCTTTTCACACTCTGAATATACTTTTGCCATTCTTTTTCCATACTAGTTTTTTTCAGGTAGCTCTGTGAATGATTACTCATTTGTTCAATATATATTCCCTAATAGCCTACTATGTGTCAGGCACGTTTCTTCATATCAAATTGAATGTACGTATCAGATAAAAATATCTGATTGGCTTCATTAATGCTGATTAGAAAAGATCCTTTATGTTTGTGGTGAAGAGTGAAACAAAGGAAAGCCATTTCTTGAGAAACATTTCCATTTTAGTACAAAGGAGAACCACTGGAAACATTAATTTGTTTCTGATAGATAATAATTAGAATTATAGGAAGAAAACCCCACAAAATTTAGCAAATGGTTCTAATAACATATTACATTGTAAAAACTAATCATCTTGACAATCTTTACAAATAATATTTGCAGTGTTTTGTTGTGCTATCAAATTGTCTTTTTGAATCTGACTTTGGCTCAGGTGTGGATACCTGCACTCTAAGATTTAAACTGCTTGGCAAGGCATGAGGATCAATCTACCAAAGCCATGCAGTTCTGAGGCAGACCATTCTTAGGGCTCTATGATAATCCATTATTATTGAGAATGTATGTGAAATATTATATCATATAAGCATTTTATTGCTGTAATTTAATTATGTAAATTCCTCATCCATTATTCAAAGACCATAACTATTCTATTGCCCTCTATCTCACAAAATATAATTAATTAATTTATATTAGATTAATATCCTCAAGTTCTTTTAAAGTAAGAGTTCCCATTTTATATTGTTATTATTTTACTTTGACTATTCATGCTAACAATAGTATCTGCTTTTCTGTTACATTCACTCCAATAAGTATTGTGTTATTTTTTCAAGTAAGGTAAGGATCAGCTAGATTTGAAAAAATAAGCAAGATTAAATAACTTAAACATGAATAGACTAGAACTAGCATTCAAAAAGCAAGTGACATGTCATGGAACATGCAGATTGTTGACTTTGAAACATAGTCAAGATTTTAAGCCTTTAATTCTCTTCTTTATATATATATATGCACTAGAGGTCCAGTGCATGAAATTCGTGCACAGGGGGTGGGGTTCCCTCAGCCCAGCCTGCACCCTCTACAATCCGGGGCCCCTTAGGGGATGTCTGACTGTAGTCCGACATCCCTCTAACAATCCTGGACTGCTGGCTCCTAATCACTCACCTGCTTGCCTGCCTGGTCGCCCCCAACTGCCCCCCTGCTGGCCTAGTCACCCATCACTGTCCCCTCCTGCCAGCCTAATTGCCCCTAACTTCCCCCCACCACCAGCCTGGTCACCCCCAACTGCCCCCCTTCTGGCCTGGTCACCCCCAACTGCCCCCCTGCCAACCTGGTCGCCCCTCACAGCCCCCCCCCACTGCCTGGTTGCCCCACACAGCCTGCTATTCAGTCATTTGGTTGCCCCTCACCAACCCCCCGGTTGGCCTGGTTGCCCCACACAGCCTGCTGTTCAGTCATTTGGTTGCCCCTCACTGATCCGCCTGCCAGCCTGGTCACCCCACGTAGTCTACTGTTCAGTCATTTGGTCGTCCCTCACTAACCCCCCTGCCGGCCTGGTTGCCCCACACAGCCTGCTTGTTCAGTAGTTTGGTTTTTCCTCACTAACACCCCTGCTGGCCTGGAATTAGGCAACCACCTTGTGAAGGCATAAGGATTAATTTGCATATTACCTCTTTATTATATAGGGCTAGAGGCCTGGTGCACAAATGCGTGCACGGGTGGAATAAGGTAGGCCCGCTCCAATGGGAGCCAATCAGGCTGGGCCAGTCGGGGGGGGGGGGGTGTGGGTGGTTGGCCAGGTGGCCCCGCCCCTGATCAGGGTGGGAGGGGCCGATTGGGGCTGGGATGGGCAGGGGGAGAGGCCATGGGCAGTTGTCTGGCTGACCCCACCCCAGATCAAGGTGTGGGGGCCAATCAGGGCCAGGCCACCAGGGGGCGTGGCCAATTAGGTGGGCCGATCAGGACCCTGATCAGCTAGTTGACTGAAGCAGTGCACCTCATAGCAACCGGTCATTCTGGTCACTTGGCTTTTATATATATAGATATCTTTATTGATTTCAGAGAGGAAAAGGGAGTGGGAGATAGGTGGAAACATCAATGATGAGAGAGACTCATTGATCGGTTGCTTCCTGCATGCCCCACTCTGGGGATCAAGCCCACAACCCAGGCATGTGCCCTGACTGGGAATGGAACCATGACCTCTAGATTCATAGGTCCATGCCAACCACTGAGCCAGTGGGACTTCTTTTTATCTTTTTTATTATGGTCTGCCTTGATTGTAACTTTCAAATGTTAGGAGCTGTATCTATGTAGTTTTCTTTTTAATATCACCATGAACATTCATCTTAATTTATTATAATTGTTTTTTAAGTCATAAGTCTTTCCCAATATGTTATGTGCTTTCTGAAGGCAGTGAGTATCCCTATTATGCTACTGTGATGTCCATTGCACTTAGCATAGTGCCTGGCAGATAGTGAGCCTTAAAAATAATGTGTAGAAAACACAAATTAATAGTTTAAAATGATAATTATTTTCCTATGGATAATGAGGGTTATTATGTCAAATATTATTTTTCTCACCAAGTTAGATACATATATTTTTCCTGAAATTTCAGTCCATAAGAGAATACATTAAAAACATTTGCCATTGGAGCTAAAAGTGGAAATTTTTTTTAAAGTGAATATACAAAGTATTGTTAAATGTGCTTTACACATATAAATTTATTTGGTTAATTGACTTGGAAAATGTATTCCATATATTGGTTGTCCTTGAGATCATGCTCATTAAATTTAAAATTACTTGAATAAGTGAGCACTTGAATAAAATAATTTGATATTAATTTAGATAATTATCACAAAATTATAATTGCAAATACTCTAGAATATTTTTATAGGAAAAACTGACAAAATATAACAGGCACAGAATGAGGATTGAATACAAATAAGAGAACTTCATATTTATGAAGAATTTTTCAGTTTATTAATCATATTCCTACGCATTTTCTCATTATCTTTTAAAAAAAATCTATGGTACTCAGTCTGTTCTCTGTATTTATGAGTCTGTTTCTATTTTGTTTGTTAATTGAATGTGTTCATTAAATTCCACATATCAGTGAAATCATATGGTATGTGTCTTTCTTTGACTGGCTTTTTTCACTTAGCATATTGTTCTCCAAGTCATGCATGCATCCTTCTTTTTTATGGCTGAGAAGTATTACATTGTATAAATGTACCACAGCTCTTTTATCCACTCATCTATTGATGGGCACTTGGGCTGTTTCCAAATTTTGGTTATGGTAAATAACATTGCAATGAACATGGGGATGCGTATATTCTTTTGAATTAGTGTTTTCAGATGGATATATTTCCAGAAGTGGGATCACTGGATCAAAAGGCAGTTCCATTTTTAATTTTTTGAGTCAACTCCATACTGCTTTCCACAGCAGCTGAACCAATCTGCATTCCCACCAATGGTTCGCCAGGGTTCCCTTTTCTCCATATTCTTGCCAACACTTGTTATTTGTTGACTTCTTGATGATAGCCATTCTGACAGGTGTAAGGTTGTACCTCATTGTGGTTTTAATTTGAATTTATCTGATGATTAGTGAAGTTGAGCATAGTTTTCTGTCTATTGACCATATGATGTCCTCTTTGGAAAAGTGTTTATTCAGGTCTTTTGCTCATTCTTTAATTGGATTGTTTATTTTCTTGGTCTTGAGCTCTATAAGTCCTTTATGAATTTTGGACATTAACCCTTTATCAGATATATCATTGGTGAGTGTGTCCTCCCATTTAGTATGTTGTGTTTTTATTTTGTTGATGAGTAATGAATAGAGAGAACAAGCTAGCAACTCTCAAAGGAGAGGTGAGTTGGGGGGCTGGGTGAAAAAAGTGAAGGAATTAAGCTCCCCCCCCCCCCATCCAGAAAAACACACCAGAAACAGACAAAACATATGGTGATTGCCAGAAAGAAAGGAGGATAGGGGAGGTAGAAGAGGAAAAAAAGGGAGGCAAATAGTGGCAGAAGGAGATGTACTTTGGGTGGTGAGTGCACAATGTAGTAGATAGATTATTAGAGTTGTACACTTGAAACCTGTATGGTTTTATTAAGCAATGTCAACCCAATAAATTCTGTTAAAAATAAAAACTCTATGGCAAAGCAGGACTCGTTATCATCATTTTGAAGAACCCTAGTCTTAATAAAACCTAAAGGACTCAATTTATTGTTAAGAAGAAAAAAAAATAGCTATTGAGTGGAAGAATCAGGGATCAAGCTTATTTCTGCTGTTTTCAAATCCCATAATTTCACTACCAATGGGTCTTATGTTTCCGGAGTAGATATACTGCAGAGGACTAGTAGATAGGATAAAGGCTCATTTTTCAGAAAACAAAAAAAGGGGATAAAAGTGTTAAATTCTACACTATACATAGGGCCACACTGATTAATCTGACTGTTTCTGAGCTTCACTAGCAGCTTGTACTTCAATACTTCAGTTTTATCATTTTTTAACTTAAATAAACACTATTCTTGATTGACAGATTTCTCTACTCTCATGTGAACATTTCTAAAATTGAGTTTAAGAGTTTTCAAACATTGATTTCTTTCTTTCACTTCTTTTGTAGTGTTCTCTTCAACCCCACATTCAAACCTAAATCGGGAATGCCTTCCCATTGCTGACAGAGTATCTCATGTAGATTTCCAGAATATAGTCACCAATTATCCTTAAACTAGAGGTCAGGTGCATGAATTCATGCACAGGTGGGGTCCAGCTTTCCCACCACCATTGGGGCCCATTGGGGCCGGACTGGCTGGGGGGAGTGACTGTGGGATGTTGGCCACCAGGGGAGGGGCTATGGGAGGTTGGCTGGCTGGCCGGTCCCCAATGGGAGTGGGAGGGCTGATCGGGGATGGGGCTGGCCAGGGGGAGGGACTGCAGGAGGTTGGGAGAGCTGATAGGGGCCCCCATTGGGCCAGTTGGCCACCACAGTGCGCATCCTAGTGACAGGTCATTCTGGTCGTTCTGGTCGTTCCACCTTTCTGGTCGGTTGGCTTTTATATGTATAGATTGTTTGCATTTCTTTCCCACTTAACTACAACTTGTTTTGTTTTATTTTGTTTTAAATATTAAAGAAATAATATGCGACCAGAGACCATCCTAAATGCTAAAGATACAAAGCTGAGAGCAACCATCTCATCTTTGAGGAATTTAAAACCTCGTAGAGGAAAACAGATGCACAAATCATCTAGTGCAGTGTGGAGAGTATTGAGATCAAGATTTGCACTGAGTCTTTCTTTAGTAGACCCTGTGGAATACCAAATTGTTAAGGACTTTCTATAGCCAAGAATTCTATATCTTTTTGGTGATACCAAAATAGACTGTTGTGTTTGTTTGTTTTTAAAAATCAAGATAAATGCATTGATTGACAGTAGATATAGCCAGATTATGCAAGTATTTGATGTTGTTTGTTTGTTTTTTAACCCATCTAGCTGGAAATCCCATTTTTGACCAGTGTGGACCTGGCTGCCAACAATTGCAGGCAACTCTTATTAGGTCCATTGATTTCTTGCAGAGAAATTTTGTTAAAAATTTGATTTGACATGTAAATATATTAACCTCCAGAAATTATGATGAAGGAATATTAGATGGAATGCAAAATTTGAATTTTCCAAGAGATTTTCCAAAAGGTGATTCTGAAATAAGTCAAATACAAAAGCCAATACCTGGGTAACTTTCAAATTACTTTAAGCAAGTTACCAATTATACTTAAATTGTTGGCATGCTCAATTAGATTATAGATAGATCCTTCTGTTAGATGTGGATGGAGTGAGAATTAGAAAGGTACTTGAAAATTTGAACCTTGAGAGTCCAAACTCTGAAAAGCCTAAAAAACTTGCTGCTCCAAACCTCCATGAACAGCTCCTAGGGAGCCTCAGGTAAGCTCCCTCGGAGTTTGTGCCTAGCCACAGGGAGCTGCTCCTTACAACTGTTATCACACGTGGAACCATCTCAGAAAGCTGGCAAGATCCCATGAGCATGAATAAACATGAGAGAGATGCCATTTCATAAACAGGCATAAGCATTTGCGAACACAGCAGTAGGTCTGCATGTCCACACTTATCTTGGTGATTATAAGAATTATTGATAGCTTACCTAGTTGCAATAGAAATAAAAAAGATTTCATACCCTACTTGCTATGGACTTTTCATCTAACCCGTATGCCCGCTCTAAAGGAGCACATAGCTCTGTTTATGTTAATTCTTTTTTATGGCTTGAAAGGGCCTAGCAGAGCATTCTGACCTGGTTATGTCAGCCCCATCAGTCACTCATGAACTCCAACTTGCTTAGCTGATAGACTATACTAAGATACCAATATTCACCACTTCTGCTGCTGCAATGCAAAAATAGCTAGTCTTTGCAGTATTGTCTACTTCATTTTTATCTTTTCAATAAATTCTGTTATTCATACTAACTCTATCCTATATCTTATATGAAAAAAATGAACATGAATGAAAAAGCTATTTCTTTTTCTTATTTCATCTATGAAAAACATTTTCTAAAGACAAAAATACTTTTATAGTCTATGAGTAAGTTGAGTTATACTGCTTATTCCCAGGATATAAGAATTCTAATAATCTCATAGACAGATTGTTCTAAGCCATATAGTATTGTACCAGTTGGATACATACTGAAAGTTAATTTGCCTAATTTTATAATTAAATATTATTTTAAAAACATTTATGCCTATAAATTTTACTGCAAACATATATCTTAATCATCATTTAAAATGTGTATATGTATGTAATAGTGATGTGTATATTTTATGTAATTTGTGTGTATCTTTTTTCAATTTAGGGAACTATAACATTATCAGAAAAAAAAACAGAAAACAATATGCTTGATTTAACTTCAACCATTATGACCTGTATATGCTGTTTAAAACCTCATTTAAAAGTTGAGTAACATGAAGTGAGCCAGGAAGCAGGTGGTTTGTATTTACTATGTCATTTTGTTAAGGGTTGTGTTTCTAAATGAGAACATAGGCTATTACTTTAATGAAATTATTGGTGCCTTGAGGCAAATACAGCTTTTATAATAAAACTAGAGGCCCGGTGCACAAAAATTTGTGCACTCGGGGGGGAAGGGGGTGTCCCTCAGCCCGGCCTGTGCCCTCTCGCAGTCTGGGACCCCTTGGGAGATAACGACCTCCCGGCTTAGGCCTGCTCCTGGGTGGCAGAGGGCAGGCTCAATCCCTAGGTGCAGCCCCTGGTTGGGCTCAGAGCAGGGCTGATTGGGGAGTTGGGGCGCCACCCCCTGTCATGCACAGAGCAGGGCGAATTGGGAGGTTGCGATGCCACCCTCAGTCATGCTCAGGGTAGGGCTGATTGGGGGGTTGGGGCACCGCCCCCTATCACACTCAAGGCAGGGTCAATGGGGAGGTTGAGGCGCCACCCCCTGTGACGCACAGAGCAGGGCCAATCAGGGGGTTGGGGTGCTGCCCCCTTTCATGCACAGAGCAGGGCCGATCATGGGGTTGAGGAGCTCCCCCGTCACTCACAGAGTAGGGCCGATAGGGGAGTTAGGGCACCGCCCCCTGTCACACACACAGCAGGGCAGATCAGGGGGTTGGGGCACCGCCACTGTCACACTCAGGGCAGGGCCGATGGGGAGGTTATGGCTCTACCCCATCACACACAGAGCAGGGCCCGTGTAGGAGGGGGGGGGGGTTGGGGCACCACCCTCTATCACCCACAGAGCAGGGCCAATCAGGGGGTTGGGGCGCCGCCACTCTCACACTCAGGGCAGGGCCGATGGGGAGGTTATGGCTCCACCCTGTCACACACAGAGCAGGGCCTGGGGGGGGGGGGGTTGGGGCGCCGCACCCTGTCACACACAGAGCCGCAGGGCGATCAGGGGGTTTGGGCACTGCCCCCTGTCACGCTGATCCGGTGCCAGGAGGCCTCGTGGCTCCGCTGATCCCGGTGCTGGGACGCATATTACCCTTTTAATATATAGAATAGAGGCTTGGTGCACTGGTGGGGGCCGGCTGGTTTACCCTGAAGGGTGTCCTGGATCAGGGTGGGGATCCCCACTGGGGTGCCTGGCCAGCCTGGATGAGGTGATGATGGCTGTTTGCTGCTGGTCACACACCCTTCAGGGTGGGGGTCCCTACTGGGGTGCCTGGCCAGTCTGGGTGAGGAGCTGAGGGCTGCTTTCAGTTTGGCAGTTGACTGAAGCTCCCAACCGCTCCTTTTTTTCTTTTTATTCTGGGCCAGCTTTAGCTCTGGCTCTAGCTCTGAGGCTTCAGCTGCTGAAAGCAGGTATCTGGTTTGTTTGCGTTCTATAATCAAAACAATGTATAACTCCAGCTCTGAGATCCCAGCCAGCTAAAAGCTGGTTTCTGGGGTTTTGTTTAGCTTCTATAGTTGTTACAATGTTTCTTAGAGTTGCAGCTCAGAGGCTGGCAAGTCAGGCGGGGAACGTTGGAGTCCGCAGTCACTGGAGCAAGCAAGCCTCATGTTCGCTTCCAGCTGCCTGGCTGCCAGCCGCCATCTTGGCTGACAGTTAATTTGCATAAGGATATGCTGATTAGCCAATGGGAAGGGTAGTGGTTGTACGCTAATTACCATGTTTCTCTTTTATTAGTGTAGATACTTGACTGAGGCATAAAGAATAATAAAAAAAGTAAACATCAACATATCTACTACTGATAACTTTGAAGCCTTGCAGACATTTGGTCTGTGCAGAACATCCATGGAGACATTCAGCCCATGCTAAACGGTTCTTGCTATTTGGTCCTGTATAAAATGTCCGCATTTAGAACATGTCCCTTGGTTAAAACAACCCATGAAGTTAATTTCTACTTTGGTTTACAGGATTAACACATAAAAGTACTATTATGTTCATTGCTCCAATAATTGTAGTATGTCTGTTTTGCCAATAATAACACTTGTTGGCTTGGTAGCCTAGCTGGCAATGACACATGAGGTATGGTAAATGGGTTCTCACAAATGGACTGTCTCCATGGACATGTTGGACAGGACCAATGTCTGCTAGTCCTTTGGAGCCTCTGCAAGCTCCTTCCCTAGTGAGTCACTGACACCTTTGCACACAGGTATCCTCTGCTGTAGATGTATTTATTATTGACTCAAAATTTTTATCTGTCCCAAATATGTATCTATTTCTAAACAACATATTGTTTAGTTACATGTTTTTGAACTTTATATAAATAAAGTGTGCTGTATATATTCTCTTATAAAATGCTTTTTGAAATCATTTTGGCTTGTAGGATTTAGTCATATTAATGTGTGTGATTGTAATTCCATGACATTCACTGCACATAGTGTGCTTTAATTTTTATTTATCCATTTACTCTTGACAGACTTTTAGATGATTCTATGTGTTTTGTTTTGTTTTGTTTTTAAACAAGGTTATTATAAAAAATCCTGTGCATAGTTCCTGGTACACATGTGTGAGTGGAGCTGCTGATTCATAGTGTATGAAACTGTTTCGTTTCACAAATTGTAATATTCATTTGTTTTCAAAAAAGGTTTTATGTATTTACACTTTTGCTAGCTAAGTATGAGAACTTCTTTATGACATTTCTGAATTCTTACTAAAGCTGGGTATGCATCTTTTGCACTTTGAGATGTAATTATATCTTGCTGTGCTTTTAATTTGCATTCTCCTGTTCACAAGTGAGGTTGATCATATTGTCAAACATTTCAAGGCCATTTATTTTTCTCTGAGAGCTACTTCAAGACTTTTTTCTATTGTTATTTGTCTTTATTCTACTTATTGTATAAGTTCTTTATCTATTCTTTATACCAGTTCTTTGTATATATCTTGCAAAAGTATCTTAGGTTATGGCTTTTATTTTTAGTTTCTATACTTAGCATCTTTTGATTAATATATTTCTCAAATTAACTTATTAGATTGTTATCAATATTTTTCTTGTGGTTTGTACTTTTGTGTCTTGAAAGTCTTTTTTAATAGTCTGTGGTTATGTAGAGTTTCTACTATATTATCTTTGGAAATTAAATTTTGAAAATGTTATGAGATAGACATCATCTAAATTTGTTTTCTGACATAGTGTGGGTTCAATCTTTAAATTCCCTGAAAAGAATGCTCATTCCCCAATATTGTGCACTGTCCTATTTTTAATTTATTTTTTCAAGCTTATCAATTATGTTACTTAAGTCTTTGTTATTCTCACTGATTTATTTTTCTACCTCATCTTTAGTATACTGAGAGATGTTTGTTAAACCTGCCTGTTATAAAGGTTGATTTGTAACTTTTTCCATGCAGTTTTATCAATTTTGTTTCATGTATGTTAAAGCTACATTATTTGATAAAATTTGATTTAAATTATGTCTTCCTCATGAATTGAATATTTCATTACTACTTTGTGACCCTATATACCTATTTCCCCTGTATCACAGACTTTGTTTTGAAAAAATGACTGCAATGGTATCTCTCACCCCATATGCTCCTCCCACAATGTGACTTTGACCCTTCTTCAGTTGAAAGATGGGTCTTTGTTTGAATTTGGAAAACTTGTGATTAAAGAGGAAGTAATACTATGTACCTTCCAAAAGTAAGTTATAAAAGGTAATAGCATCTCTTCTCATGGGCCATGCTGTAAGGAAGCCCAAACTGAAGAACGTGAAGACGTGACATGGAAAGGCCACAGGGAGGTGAGGCCTAACAAGCTGACAGCAGCATCAACAGCAAGTCATGGGGGTAAAGACTCAATGATTCTTACTCTTGGCCATTGGACCATCTCCAGACTTTGAGGCTTCCTAGTTTAAGGTCCCAGATATTGGGAATCAGAGGTAGGCTGTCCCTTTTACTGTTTGGATCACTAGCACACAGGGGAGAAAAAAAAAGGCTTTAAACCAATATTTTAGGGGGTGATTTATTTTGCTTCAATAAGTAGAATAATCTGATCATAATTAGTCGCATCAGCATTCTTCTAATGATTATTTCTACAATATTTCACTTAAGATTTAGTTTAGTTGCATGTAATGGAAAACCCAAAGTTAACTGCAAGGTTGCCTTTATTCCTCCTGAATAAAAGAAGTCTGGAGACAGGCAGTCCAGCTTTGAAATGGCAGATCCTCAGTCACCAAGGAACAATGCTCTTTACTTTCTGTCTGTCACTTTTAGCATGATGCTTTAATTTTCACCTTCAACTCAATCCACATTTCAGGCAGCAGGGAGGGAAAATGGGAGGAAGTGCAAAATGGATCTTCCTTCCAATTGAATGAATCTCTATTAGATTTCCTTAAAGCTACAGTTTATGCTTCATTGGCTACACCTACTGCAAGGGAACCAGGAAAATATAGTTTTAAGTTTGACAAATTGCTGTTCTGAAGAAAATCAGTTTTCAGTTACTAAGGAAAACTGAGAGAATATATTTGAAGTAGTTCCTACTACCATTTTTTTCCTGCAAATGGTATATCTTTGGCTCTTACTCTAGCTATATCTTCATTATTCCAGTACGTCTCATAAATGCATATAGCTGAAGTTTTTGCAATTAGACTATTTTTGTATTTTATTAATGCATTCATATTTACTGTTATTAGACTCATATCAATAAATTTACTTCATATTTATTTATTTATTATTGTGAATCTTTAAAACTTTAACAAGCACATAGTTTTATTGGGATATAACAGTAATTAATATCTTTACATTTCTCTGAAAATATGCAAGGACTGTGGAATAATTCAATTCTTTTTGAGTTATATATTATTTACCTTTATCTATTTCTCTTATTTAAAACCCCACAAATTAGAAAATCCTAATATTAAGTCAGAATTATTTACATGTCTACCACTTTCTTTGTTTAGTTTTTTTGTTTGTTTTGTTTTGTTTTTACTCTTTAGATTTTATTTTAGAGATAATTTCCCTTATTCCTGAAATACATCCTTTTGGAGTTTCTTCTTATTGCTTCAATGTTTTATACACTCTGTTTTGACTAGCAAAATATTTCACTCTTATTCTTAAAATATAATTTAATGAAGCATATAGTAAAGCTCTATATTTTTTCTCATCATTTTGAAGTCACTATGTCACTGTTTTTAGGCTTTTATTAATACTTTCATGATTGCTTTTGTTGTTCTTGGTGTGGTTGGCTAATAACTGTCTTCCTACTTTCTCTTTCATTGTACAATATTTATTTTTCACAACCATAATACCTGATACTGTTCCAGGTTCTGAAGATAGAAAGGTAAGCAAAACATCATGGGCCTCATGAAATATAGAAATTTGTCAGAAGAAAAGAAAATTGAGAAACAGTTGTGATATGTACAATAATGAGAATCATATGGTAGCAACCAGGAGTATTTATCCTCTGCCAATGCAGGAATTTTTTGGCTCTCAATGTATTAGATACTAATATAACTCTTTATATATAAGCTAGATGAGAAAAATGATAACAAATTAGTTTGTTGATGAGAGGTGACTATACAGGTCCAAGGGTTTGTAATTTATTTTTCACACCCAGCTATATAGTAATAAGGAAGATGTTTTCTGTCAAAATTATTTAAAAATAATTCAGAGGGTAATTCAATTTTTGAACCACTGTAATGTTAGAAATTTAGTTAAATCTTATTTTAAAGACTGATCAAATATTGGCAATAATGACACTTAGGTTCTGAGAGAACCAGGAAATAACTAGTACCAGTGGAAATTGAGAAATATTAGAATTGAAGAACTTAGATGCATATATGCATAACCCATGGACACAGACAATCGTGCAGTAGGCCTGGGGTGGGTGAGAGGAGGGAGGAGGGGATTAGTGGGGGGGGGGAGGGACATCTGTGATACTTTCAACACTAAAGATAAATTTAAAAGAAAAAAGTATTATGGCTAGAGGGGAGCTCTAATGGGCAAGCATAATGTTTAGTATAATTCTGATGTCTTTCTTAGATGGGTTCTTTGGACTGAAAGTATAAGAGCTAACCTCTACTTGCTCTAGAAAAGAGGGATTTATTGTAAATAAATGTGACAAGAACAAAATTCAAAATGCTGTCAAAACTGTGTTCAAAGCAGAAAATTGGATAGTTCTTAGCAAAGGATGCCATTCTCTCAAAGGTAGATTCTGCTTGCTATTTTTTCTCCTCTATTTCTCCCCTATTCTCACCTCTTGTAGATAACCAACTTGTTTCTTACATTGATTTCATTTTCCTCTTTCTTGCTTTTAGTTTCTCTTGATTACTCTTCTCATTCATAGCTGATAATAATTACTCCTGGTCTTACACAATTATGACAACTTAGGGTGCATTATTTTTGACACTATAGGAAACTGGCAAAATTTATCTGCATTTTATAGTCAATTATTTATTTCTGAAAGAGGAAATCTATTTGGTTCTGCCTATATTGTTGAACCAGATCATAACTGTATTCACTGGTCAGAATTTGAATTAATTTTCCTTGACCAGGTTTCCACACCTCATCTAATCAGTTGAAGCCAGTGTTTAGGGAAATTATATGGTATATAACTCAGCAGGGATAATAATGACAGTTAGGTTCCTGGATCATATACATTAAATATCTTTCTAAGAGTCTTATTAGAAAGTTACTTAATGTATATGTATATACATTGAAAGTTTGATATTGATTTCAACATTCCTATATATGTACCTGCTACTCATTATTGAAATGATTCACTTTTCTTAATTTATAAAACAATTCCTATTAGGAGTAATAGGATTAAGATTGGAAGTTGCTACTTAATATGATGGTTATTTCTATAGCCTATCACTCACCAAATATTTTGACCTGCCAATAAGTAGACAGCATAATTATGACTTTTAAATCCATGAATATATTTTCTTTTATAGGTTTTTAATAAATTTTTCATTTCAGAGTAGTTTTAGGTTCATAAAGTTATTGTGGAGACAGTACAGAGTTCACATATGAACTTTACCCAGTTTCCTCCATTATTAACATCTTACATTAGCATGGTACAGCTTTTATAATTACTAAGGAAATATTGATACATTGATATTAACTAAAGGACATACTTTATTCATATTTTTCAGTTTTCTCCTGCTGTTCTTTTTCAGCTTCAAGTTCTCAACAAAGAAACCACAGTATATTTAATAATCATGTCTTCCTAGGCCCTCCTTGTTGTGACTCTCTTTGCTTTCGCTTTCTTCTTCTACTGCTTAAAAAAAGTTCTAAGCTGTTTTTTTAATGTACTTATAAATTCTTATTGATAGAGCTCTAGAAACTGTAAGTCTATAGTAAGATTGATGGCTTAATTCTGTAGCTTAATGGAAGTATAAAATTATATGCAAGATGTGGAGCTAGAGTTAAAATATACACAAAAAATAAACCATTATTTTTTATGTAATTAAAGCCCTCTGATACTAATATTCTTGTTGAAATTGTTTAACTTTACACATCTAGTCACAACGTTTTACTGATAAAATAAAGTATTACTACATTAGCATGTACTTAATTAAATATATAAAAGCTACAAGTCACATTTGTTAAAAGTTCTTTCATAATTGTAAATTTAATTATCTGAAAATTATCAATCATTTTATTAGTCAATACTTGAAATTGCATGCATGTCAGTATAATTATTAATGCCAGCCCATTTACTAGCTCATTTACTCTGGCTATGTGCAATTATGTGTGACATTTAAAAAAGAACACTGTTTTCATCATAATACAATAATTTTTCTGAAGATCAACAAAAGCTCTATTTCTTATAATTCTGTTGCTTATTGTTTTCCTGACTAAATTCGCAAACTGAGAAGAACCAGATGGTAATGAAAAATATACCAGTGGTAGTCTACTTAATTGGTATCTTAAATTGTTTTTCTTTCTACTCCAAAAGAATCTATATTGTATTTCTTTTAATACTAGAAGGCAAGAAAACATCATCTTTTAAATTTTATGATAATTTTACATTTATTTCTCATTTGAATCTCACAAGTATTTTGTGATATAAGTAAGGTAAATATAAACTCAACATCTCCAAGGCTCACCCACCTCTGAATATAGGTGGAAGCAAATAAATATTAATACACATATTTTACTGGCTCATTTAACTGCATTTGCAAACATAGGGCCTCCATTTATTTCCCTGCACAGCCCTTCCATCCTCTTTTACTGTGTGCTCCTTGATGAAGTCCAATCATAAAAAGCCTTGAGGGGACATGAGATTCTGATGCTGACATAATAAATACATTTATTTGATTAATTGTTCTTAGAGTTTATACATCCCATCTGCTTTTCTCTTTGCCTCATTCATTTCTTCATTTAAACGTATTTATACAATGCCTACTATGTACTTCTCTCTGCTTTATATTTGATGGGTTTTGTGTTGTATAATACAGTAGACTGATTTCATGACTTTACAAATGATATGTTTGGACAAGTAATAGATAAAAAGTAAGCAGGAATAACATCAGAAAGTGATGGTTGCCATGATGAATATGAGATGTGGTCATGTGAGAAAGACTGATATGGCTGCTACTTCAGTGCCATGTAAGTTGAGATTCAATGATGAGAAGAAGCCAACCGTGTGAATTGCTGTAGAACAGGGATCCAATGAAAAGGAACAGGAAGGTCAGAATCCTCCGGGAGAGAAGCGTTGTGACCTTGAGGATGCCCCCAAAAAATATGTGGCTGCAACACAAAGAGGAAGGATGGCACTTCTGAATCAGTTTGAAGAAGCCCAACTTTTTAAGACTAGTTATTCCCACTATCAGAAAACAGAAGCAAAATAGAATTCCTATAAAGGAAGTCATGTCAAGTAAATTTTCTAAATTCCAACCATACTCAGATTATAACTTTTTGCCAATATGGCATATTCTTTTGTCTTTACTTTGCTCTCTCCTCCACTTTTCTCTCCCTGTAGAAAACCCCTATCCATCTTCCAAGGCAAGCTATGTGCTCCCTTCCCTGGGGAAATACTCAACTTCCTTAGGCTATGAGCTCCCAGAGCACTCTATAAGTGTTCTTTTTATAGTACTTATTATACTGTAATCTGCACCCTCCCCCCATTAAAAGTTTGTCAATGAAGGGGCCTTGCCTCATTCATTTTTGTATTCTTTTCCTCCCTACTAAAACCACCATGCAGAATTGAATTATTTATAAAATAATTATTGGTTGAATATATAAAGCATAAATTAATGATCAAGGTTAATTGAAAGAAAATGTTTTTCTTTCAATTTTAAGAAATGTTTAATAATTAATTTTATTTGAAATTAAGACACACTGGCAAATGAAGCCACAACATAGTACAGAAGAAATGTATTGCTCTAAACAAATTGATACCAATGGAGCAACAATAAGTGCACATTGGTTATATTTTTTCTGGGTTTATGTAAATAGAAACAGAAAGGTGATAGTGATATAGCTACTCTTTTAATTGGCCAAAAAGAAAGTATAGGGCTGTTTTATATCCAAATATTTGAATAAATTACTACTCATATTCCTATGTAGAAAGACAAAGAGAATGCTGACCATTTCTGGCTTACTTGGTATTTTTTTTCTTGAGACAAACCTGATAGCAAACATTGTAAAAAGTAGATTCTGAAAGACCTCCTGGCTGGAATTTGAATATTTTTCCAGGTTGACATCTCTCTCATTATTGTGGAGCAGGCATTGGGATTTTGCTCAATCTTTGACATTTTGGTGACAACATTACCATGGACTGCTTATATCAACTTAATTTGAAGAGATTGAAATGTAATGTTAAAAGAGAATGAACAGTTTCCACATGTTTAGAAACATGGATTATATTACTGATGCAAGTGACACAGGTCAGATATATATTTTTAATTTTCTTGACTATTTCCAGAAAAATAGTCAACTTCTGATATATTCATGATCAGTTGATTGCCTTGAGAGATAAAACTTATTTAAACAGACAAAGAATTTGTTTAAAGTCACGTTATGCTTTTAAACAAAGTTGGGTTTTATGAATAAACAAAGTGAAGTAAAAATGTCACATCATTGCAATTTTAGCTATCAATCAAACTATATTTAACTTTATGATATAAAATATTAAGATGGAAAATATCTAATGTAGTAGGATGGTGATATTTCTTGCACACTGATGCTGAAAACTATTAATATATAGTCAACAGCCTTAGGCCCTATAGGGGCAAGAGCTTAAAGTTTCAAAAGAACTGAATAATGAGGAGGGAATATCCCATTGCCCACACATTGCCACTTTTTCAAACAGAATCTCAGAAAATGTGCTTAAGCTATCATCAAGTGTTACTATGAGCTCACACTTGTGAAATTAAATTACAAATGTAAATGTTCCTGAAATTTTAGCGGGGCGGGGGGGCGCACATTAAGAGAGACACAATGGTATTTTACATTAATTTAAATGAACTGTTTTTAGGAGCCTCAGTCACCATGAGACATGATAACAGGGGCCAATAACTTTCACATTGTAACTCTATATGTTGGAGTTTTGTATATTAGCTGCTACAAGAGATACTTTAATTTGACCTGGATACACCTTGCACTTTTGTCTTTAGTTCTTCTTCATCTGCAGCCCTATTAATTCATCTGATTTCAACTCACATATATTTTGCTTGACAAAGTGAGCAAATACTTTTCATAGTATAAAGAACACATTCAATGAAGGCATTTTTTAAGGTATCTATAATAATAAAAGCATAATATGCTAATTAGACCGGATATCCTTCCAGACAAAGCTGGGGCTGTGAAGGCCGAGGGCCGAGCCCCTGCATGAATTTCCTGCATTGGGCCTCTAATAGAAATATAAGAAAGAAGAAAAATATTCATTAATAACCCTATTAGGTAGAGACAATAACTATACACATTTTGAAGTGTGTAAACACAGCCATAATATTTTACTGGAAAGTTGAGTTCAAATATTTAATTATTTTTTCCTATTTATGTTGTTTCCAGCTTTGTACTAATTTAAGTAAAAGCATAATATTATCTTTATGCCTAAATTTTTCTTCAAAACAATTTCTAAGAAAGATTTCCTAAGATAGAATATATATTTTTAATTTTTTGACAAAAATTACTACATTAATTCCCATCAAAATAATCCAAATGTGTACTTTATCACTGAATGCTTGCTAGTATCATAAACTCTTAAGAGGCTGAATATCATGGAATTTGTCACAATAGTATGTAAAAAAAATGATTCTTCATTGTTTCTATTAACATTAACATTTTTGATAAATAATGAGATTGGACATTTTTGGTATGTACATTAGTAGTCATTTGTATTTCCCCTATTGTGAAATTCTTTTCCTTCATCTGATGAATCTTAGGTGTTTTCATTATTGATTATGTGACTGACTTTATTTTTTGGTCAAGTCTTGGCATTTATATTTATTTCCTTACATATATTAATGCATAGCCTTTGTCTTCTTATTGGAAAATTTCACATAGTCTATGTAAAAATAAATGTATTTATGGAATCTTTTATGTAGTTGGCTAGGATTCACTTCAAAGCCATCATTTTGGGCATTACAAATACATGTAGTAGACTCTCAATTCTTCTGCAACATTTGAAATGTCATGTACTATCTCAACTCATTTTTTGCAAAGATGTTTCTAATCATATCCCTAGTTTCTTTATTTCCATTTTAGACTCTTTAGCTTTAATCAAAATTTTACATTTACATTATAACTTATTGTATTTTAATTTGCTGTTTTGCATTAGATTTTAAAGTCACTTTCTTGTTATATGAATTCTAATTTTTTGCATTGTGAACTTATCAATTTGTTCATTAGGACAATGAGGGGTTAGCTTAAGTGATGTCTTAAGTACTACACCTTTAAGGTGTCCTGTTATTTGAATTTTTAATGACAGGAACTAGCTCTTTCTTTTCTTTATCATTTAGCATTAAGTAAGAGAGTGGTGTGCACAATAGACACCTCTTTATTATAACAAAAAAACAGCTACTAATTAACCACATAGCTATTGTTACTTAGTGTTATGATCTTATACATATTGTTTGGTTCTAATGTATACACATTTATGTTTCTTTAATCTCCTCAGAAATAATTCAATTTTGGTCAAGGTTTGTGCTATTTCTCTGGAACACTCTGTACTCAGTATGTGTTCAATAAATGTTTTTCAATTATTGGGAGAATAAGCCGGAGTTGTATTATGTTAGAGTGTTAATAATAAATGGCAAAAAGTAAAAATTAATTTGATATGTGAGGCAGAGGTTAAGTAGAAATAAGTTTTGAAACATTAATACCACTTACCTTTAGGGTAATTAGATGTAGAATAGTTCTAGTCTAGCTATTTTTAAATTTTTTCTTGGGTAAAAATATAAACTAAAAAAATGTGTTCCTTTTTATCTTATCTTCTGAATTTTCTATAATTTCTTAAATCTACAGAAGATACTTTTATCCATTTTGGGGGTCTTGGATAAATGTTTATTTAGAAATCTCATACTATTTCACATTGAGCCGTTCTTTGCTCTACCTGTTCTTATAGAATGGCTGTAGTTATTTTGCAAAACACATTATGCTCTGCTCCATAATGTTTAGACCAACTTTATTTATTTAAATTACTATATTTTTTAAGGCTTTCTAAATTAATGTGTAATAAGTTGGGACATATAAAACATAGACAGGAGAGAGGAAAATGCAAACTTTCTTTAAATCAGTTTCAATAAGGTAGCTATTTTGTTTTTAGATTTAAAAAAGTATAGGTAGATTTAAGACAAACATCAAGCTTTTAAAATTGATTCGTAAGTTGTTAGAATAGAAAAATATAAAATATTTAATTAAAATTAATGACTTACTAATAGTACAGTGTTATTATTTTCTAAAATTGGGCAAGTGATTTTTCCTGGTTATATATATAGCTTATTTTCTTAATACTCCTGAAAATACAATAGTCATTTAATTATTTTCATCATTTGATATGATATCTACACTAATAAAAGACAAACATTCAAATTGACCGTACCTTCACTACGCCTTAAGCCACGCTCACCAGCCAATCAGAGTGACTATATGCAAATTAACCCAACCAAGATGGCAGCCGGCAGCCACGGAGCTGGAGCTAGCAGGAGGCTTGGTTGCCTCAATGATGGAGGAAGCCAAGCTTCCCACCTGCTGCAGCCGGCTCTGAGCTCCATTCAAAGCAACAAAGTTTCAATTATAGAAGGTAAATAAACCCCAGATACCTGCTTTCAGCTGGCCATGGCCACGGAGCTGGAGCGAGCAGGAGGCTTGCGTTGCCCCTGGCGATGGAGGAAGCCAATCTTCCCCCCTCCCCCCGCCCACACTGGCCGGCTCTGAGCTCCTCTCAAGGCTACAAAGTTTCAATTATAGAAGGTAAATAAATCCCAGAATAAAAAAGAAAAAGAAAAAAAGGAGAGGCTGGGAGCTTCCGTCGCTGGGGTGGGGGGGGGGGGGAGGGCTTGGCCAGCCTGAAAATGGCCTTCAGCCCCTCACCCAGACGGGCTAGGCACCTCAGTGAGGTCCCCCCACCCTAAAGTGGGTGTGGCCAGCCTGAAAACAGCCATCAGCCCCTCACCCAGGCTGGCCAAACATCCATGGGTTAAAGGTACCCACTGGGGGGGCTTGACCAGCCTGCAAACAGCCCTCAGGCCCTCACCCAGACTGACCAGGCACCCCAGTGGGGACCCCCACCCTGAAGGGGGTGTGACCAGCCTGCAAACACTCATCAGCCCCTTACCCACGCTGGCCAGGCACCCCAGCGGGACCCCCACCCTGATCTGGGACTCCCTTCAGGGCTAACCAGCTGACCCCCACCCGTGCACCAGGCCTCTATCCTATATAATAAAAGGGTAATATGCAAGTTGACCCTAACAGCAGAACGACTGGGAATGACTTGTCACTATGACACACACTGACCACCAGGGGGCAGATGCTCAATGCAGGAGCTACCCCCTGGTGGTCAGTGCACTCCCACAGGGGGAGCTCTGCTCAGCCACAAGCAAGGCTGATGGCTGCCAGTACAGTGGTGGTGGTGGGAGCCTCTACCACCTCCTCAGCAGCACTAAGGATGTCCGACTGCAGCTTAGGTCTGCTCCCCGCTAGCAAGTGGACATCCCCTGAGGGCTCCCAGGCTGTCAGAGGGATGTCTTACTGCCAGCTTAGGCCCAATCCCCCAGGGAGCGGGCCTATGTTAGCAGGTGTTCATCCCCCGAGGGCTCCCAGACTGTGAGAGAGGACAGGCTGGGCTGAGGGAACCCCCGGGTGCACAAATTTTTGTGCACCGAGCCTCTAGTCTATATATGAATATTATAACATGTAATTTATGGACTATATTTGATTTCAAAAGCTTTATATGATAATCAGTTCTTTTTACCCTATTGGTAAGGGTTAGCTAGCTAGCTTAATCAGGCAGACATGCAGAGGGGCAGGGGGGATGGCAGGGAGTATGGAAACATTTCTGGCCTGAGCAATTAAAACAGCCATAAACCAAGGGCAGGGGTCTCTCTGGCCTGAGAAATTAAAACAACTATAAGGTAGATCAAAAGCAGCCCTGACCTGAGCATTTTGGAGACACCAAAATGCTTATCTTACAGAGGATAGAGCAATGCCTCAGGATAAGGGGCAAGGAAGGCATACATTCACAGAGGATAAGGAAATGTCAACAGATACCAAGAAGAAGGAAACATATTTTCACAGGGGATAGAGAAATGTTTCAAGATAAGGGAGAGAGAAAGAGGGGGGCACCACATGGGCTTTGAGCTTTGAAACTGATACTATGTAGCAGATTGAACAATGAGGAAAACACTGTGGTCCTAAATTAAGGAAGTCCAATTAAACAGGGCCAGGGTCAGACAAAGAGCTACAGTGCATAGAAACTGGAGACAAAGGGACACTAGACAGATTTTAGATATTTGGATTTAGATTTTTCGCATTGTAGAGAAAGAGAGAGAAGGCTTTTCCTATTTGGGGGCCCCTCCTCAGGGGATCCCCTTTGGGGACACCCCTGCCCAGATGGAGTTAGTATGTGCTTCCAAAAAACGTCCACATTTTTATTAAAGAAATCTTTTAGTCCACGAATTTATTCTTCATCTTCGTCAGACAAGGACCCACGAGAAGAATCTGCACTCTGAACCCCACGTTTCACTATGAACATATTTTTCAATGGTTGTATCCCACATGTATATGACAGACAGACAGACAGGGACACACAGTCCTACTGAGATATATGAGTACCTCTCCTTCTTGGTGGTGAAACGCGGGGTTCAGGGTGGCATTTCTCTATCCTTTGTATAACTAAGATGAGCGTTTTTGTGTCTCCAAAGTTGGGCTGCTTTTGATCTACCTTGTAATTGCTTTAATTACTCAGGCCAGAGATACCTCTATCCTTCATATATTCACCCACCATGGGCCCTCTTTATTCCCCAAGACTCCCTAAACCTGCCTGTTTTATCTCTAAAATCCCTTTCAGTGATATGCTCAGATAAGAACCGCTACTTGCTTGCTCATGAACCCATTATATACTGATTGGCAAAGAAATCCCACCTACGTGCAAGAAATTAAATTGAAGACTTCAGACCAAAAAGCTAATTTTTTAAAACCTGAGGTTAAGAATTTTAAAGCAATCTCCTTGATGGAATTATTTTAAGTGAATGGATGAATAAAAATATGGGGGTTTCTGCCTTAGTCACTGCCGTATCAGTAGTGCCAACGGTACTGTGCTTGATTCAAAAGGAAGGGATCAATAAACATATACTGAATGGAAAAAGGAATGAACAAATATATTGTATATATCTGCACACATTGATATCAATGCTTGAAACTGATTTCATCTTTTAGCTGCAACGAGAAGAAACATTTGGGTCATTTGTTAACTAAGGTACTATTTGAACACTTAAGCATGTTACCTTTTACCGATATGCATTTATGACTGATGAAAGCTACATGATTTGCTTCAAATGATTAGAAGTATAAATAGGACTAACATAACTGAATGGTCTTTTTCCCTATTCCGAGAGAATGAGCTTCAATTCCATCGTTGCTAGAGGCAAGTGCAGTATATCACTTATTCTTCGTCTTTGTTTCTACCCTGGCTGTCCCTTCTGGAGGCATCTGTCACATTGTATTCAGTTCCCTCTGCATTCTGTTACTGCTTTGAGCTAGCTGTAGGGTATCTGCTTGGGAGCAACTAGACATACTCCCTGTAGGGACCAGTTACATGCAGAAAAGAATAAGCAAAACTACCCACAGAGGTACTGGCTTCCAACAATTGTGCAGAAGTGTGAAGATTTACAGGATAAAATAAAGCACCTCATGCTGGGTCTGGCTCCAAGCCTCCCTGGAGAACCCTCCACTTAGGCAGTCTCTTTTATCCTGTGAGCGCAGTGTTCTATCTGAGGAGTTTAAGTTTCATATTAACAAATTGGCTTAATTATTTTTAACTGAACTGTTAACTACCTGCAGTGACTTAAAAAAAAAAAAAAATCCCAACAAGTTTCAGTTTTGCTTTCAAGAGGAAATTAAACAAAGCTGTTAGCCTAGTTTCCTCTGGGAAGACACATGGATTCCTCTCCTAAGGAGAGTTCAAGCAGCCAGGTAGGCAGTTTATAGGCAAATAGTTTCAAGGAAAACAACAACAAAAACTAAAAATAATCTGAGCTTGTCCACAGCATCAGGATTTATTTATCCCGAAAGGTGTTTGTTTGTTTTTTTTCCCCTTAGGCTGTTTAAATTTCTAATTCGGTAGCCATAACATGGAAGCATTGGAGTATGTTAATTGAGGTGTGTTCTTCCAAGCTCCTGGGAGCACATCCACATGAGGATTTTGTTACAAAGAGTGTAGGGCAAGGAAAATCAGTGTGGTGGGTTTCATTTTGCTCACTGCCGAGGCAGTGTATGTTTAAAACTAAGTGTGGGTTAAGATATAGGTTCATTTATTCAATATATGGTATACATGTATTTGCATCATGTCTATGCAGTCACTCTTCTAAACATTAAAAGGCTGAGAAGTTTAAAATTATACCCCTATGTTCATTGCAGCATTATTTACAATAGCCAAGATTTAGAAGCAGCCCAAGGGTCAATTAGTAGATGAGAGGATAAAAAAGTGGTGGTGCATTTACACAATGGAATACTACTCTGCCATAAAAAGGAATACAAATTTACCCTTTGAAACAGCATAGATGAGCCTGGAGAACAATAAGCTAAGTGAAATAAGGCAGTCAGAGAAAGACAAGTACCATATGATTTCACTCATATGTGGTATTTAACGAACAAACTGAACACCAAGCAAAATAGAGACGGACTCATAGATAGAGAGTAGGCAGACAGGTCTGGTGGGGGTCGAGGGAAGTTAGGAGGGTGGGGTGGAGGAATTGAGGGGAAAAAAAGAGCCAGAGAAAACTCATAGATATGGATAACAAGTGTGGTGATGGGAGAGGGGTGGGGGGCACGAGGGTGGAGTATGGGTGAAGTTGGAAGAGGGAATAGAAGGGATTAAATAGTGATGGAAAAAATAAAATAAATAAAATTATAAAATATTACATTTATGACTATTGACTAGAGAAGATTTATAACCTTAGTAGAAATAAGTCTATTGATGTTTTTTATTTCATATGATGCTCTTAGAAACATACCAGGCTTATCCATTCTTTTAAATTTATCTTTATTGTTGAAAATATTATAGATGTCCCCGTTTTTCCCCTCATTGACCTCCTCCAGCCTGCATCGGCCCCCACACCCAGGCCTTCACCACACTGTTTTCTGTGTCCACAGGTTATGCATGTAAGCACGAAAGTTCTTTGGTTGATCTCTTCCCGCCACCCCTCACCCCCTCTGCCCTCTGAGATTCTTCAGTCTGTTTCATGCTTCTGTGTATCTGGATCTATTTTGTTCATTAGTTTATTTTGTTCATTAGACTCCACATATGAGTGAGTTCTTATGATGCTTATCTTTCTTTGACCATCTTATTTCGCTTAGCATAATCGTCTCCAGGTCCCTCCATGCCATCTCAAAGGGTAAGAACTCCTTTGTTTTTACAGTTGCATAGTATTCCTTGGTGTATATGTATCACAGCTTTTTAAATCCATTCATCTGCTGATGGGCACTTGGGTTATTTCCATATCTTAGCTATTATAAATTGTGTTGCTATGAACATAGGGGTGCGTATGTCCTTTCTGATTGGTGTTTCTGATTTCTTGGGATATATTCCTAGAAATGGAATCACTAGGTCAACTGGACCACAGTTCCATTTATTTTTTATTTTTTGAGGAACCTCCACACTGCTTTCCACAGTGGCAGCACAGATCTGCAGTCTCACCCGCATTACACCTTTTCTCCACATCCTCTCCAGTACTTGTCATCATGATGATAATGCTAAATATGGTTTTCTTTTATTATACTAAGCACATTCATATACTTAACCATACTTTTCTACTATTCTATGAAGTAATGTTGGTTATTCTATTCTGCCATGGAAAGTGGTAACTTTATTCTGGTACCCAATATCTTATTTCCAAACCTCCAACTGCTGTCAGTCTAGGAGAGAAACTTCTGGGTCAGTTGAGCAGTGCAAAGTGATGCCTTTGATTGACCAAGAGGGCCTTAATATTCCTCTCAATTTGTTTAAACTTTAGACAGGTTTCTTCCTGAGTCTTACTTTTTTCTTAGGGCATTGATTTTAGAAAATTCAAAATTGTACATTCTTTCTCTGACCCTTTGAGATGTAAACTTTCCCCATTTTCTTCCAGCTTTAATTCCAAGGATGTCTTTACTGAGGACTCGGGAGCCATCCCTTTGAACTGTAATCATATCATCATCAAGGAAGATAGGGCCCTAGCCTCAGTTCTTATGGGAAAAGGAGGAGGGAGCCCAATTTTGATAAGAGACAATTGACAATTAGCAAACACAGGTCTGGACCATCCCCACAACTGCCCCCCTGCAGTATCCTCCAGTATTTTTCTATTATTATATACCAGCATTTCAAAATCCTTTTTGACTTTTGTTTCAGCAGAGTAATTCAGTCTCCCTCCTATTGCTATAGTCTTGAAGAAATTATTCCTTGCATATTTAACTCATTTGGTATATTTTTTTTAACATGACCAATTTTGACAATAGCATTATAAGAGAAACAGATCATAAACAAAATGTAAAATGATGATTTGAGTGGTCTGCATGTAGAAATAAAACTTACTAGATAATTTTACATTATTAGGTGATTGGACAATGATAATGATGCTATAACAGTGATATCACCATTTCTTCCTTAAGACTATATGTTTTCTTATTTATCTTATCTTTGTAAATGTATATCTATATTTACATACTAGAGGCCCGGTGCACAGAATTCGTGCCTCGGGGGGAAATCCCTTCAGCCCAGCCTGCACCCTCTACAATCTGGGACCCCTTGGGGGATGTCCGGCAGTCAGACATCCCTCTTACAATCCTGAACAGCTGGCTCCTAATTGCTCATCTGCCTGCCTGCTTGGTCACCACTAACTGCCTCCCCCTGCTGACCTGGTTGCCCCTCACTGCCTCTGCATGCTGGCCTGGTTGCCCTCAACTGTCCCCCTGCTTACCTGGTCTCCCCTCATGGCCACCCCATCGGCCTGGTTGCCCCATGCAGCCTGCTGTTCAGTTATTTGATCATCCCTAACTAACCCCCCTGCCAGCCTGGTCATAGGCAGCCATCTTGTGAGGGCATGAGGGTTAATTTGCATATGACCCCTTTATTATATAGGATATAAATATACATTTTATACTTATAGTAATTTATGTGTGGAATACATATATTTTCCTTTTCTAAAATGAGGTACTGAGTAAAGGTTCCTCAACCATAGGGCAAAATTTTTAATAGAATATAGAATGCTGGACCCTTACAGTTTTTTTTTTCTTTTTAATTTCTTCATCAACCACACTTTTAAATTTTTATTAGACATATGGCCTTTAAAGGCAATGTGTCTTGAATTTTTGCTAGGTTATTATTTTAGCACCTCCTGTTAAATGTGCATGCTACTGGCCCCAAAACTTAGGTTGGAACATACTGTCCATGAGCATTTTGTTGGTTGAATGTCTATTTTATTACAGCCTTTAAAGGCTATTTGTCTGGTTTGAATACTGTTGACTGTATTGTCATTCTTTGACAGAACTCTATGTTTTGGAATTTTCTGGAATTAAGATAGGTTGCTTTGGATAGTTTCTTTTTCCCGATACTCTCTTTTCAATGTATTTCTTTAAGGGACAGTTTGTGCTTTACCAAATTAATTTCTGATTCCCTTGGGGCTTGTTTGAAATTCTACTTAGCTTTATATGTAGATATTTTTAGTGAATGTTTACTCCATACCATGGCTTGCAGTGTCATATATATGCAGACGATAGATATTCTCTCCCGTCCCTGCAGACCCATAACGGAGTTTGATGATTTGCATAATTGTCTGTGTGATATTCAAGCATGGATGTCTTCAAATTTCCCTGAATTTAGTACAGATAAAATTGGGTTGGTACTGATTGGTTCTTAGAATGAATGTTTAAACTTTAATCTATGCTGGTAATTTTAAAGAGGAGATTTTCTTTCCTCTAAAATCACACTTTTGGCCCCAGCCAACATGGCTCAGTGATTGAGCATCGACCTATAGAGCCAGAGGTCACGGTTCAATTCCAGGTCAAGGCACATGCTCAGGTTGTGGGCTTGATCCCCAGTGGGGGGCATGCAGGAGGCAGCTGATCAATGATTCTCTCTCATCATTGATGTTACATCTCTCTCTGCCTCTCCATTCCTCTCTGAAATCAATAAAAATACATTTTTAAAAATCACACTTTTGACCTTAGGATTACTTTAAAGTTGTGTGTGTGCATGTGTGTATGTGTGTGTGTGTTTGTGTGTGTTTACTAACTGTATAATTTTATTTCTGTACCTACCCAGTGCAAATTTGCCACAAAATGCTTTTCTGATTCTGGAAGAGTTTCTGTCACACTTTATAATTACTGACCTCTACCTGCCACCTTGCAGTCTGATTCTAATAGATCACAAATCCATCCACACCCTGCTCTTCAGCCAGGAAATCTATTCTTTTATGCATGAGAGCTTTAAAATGACTGTTGATTTGTAAGGTTCATCTAAAAAAAAACACCTTATTTGTTTGCTTTAGCCTTTTTAATATTTATTGTATCTTCTTTTATATTAAGTCTGCAAAACCCTGCAGGCTGGACACATAAAGGACACTCATAAATGTAAATTGAATTGATAGATAGGTGATGTAAAGTGTTTGCAGAAAATATTATTTTACAATGAGGAGGGCTAATAATGAGTCCATGGTAATTCTGAGTTGTGAATAAATGTATGTCTAACGTATCTTCCCACTGGGCAGCCAAAGAGTATACAACATTTTTGGATACTGCACTAAATAAATGAGGTAGAAAAAAATTCCTATAAAATGGTCTCAATTCATTAGTCTGGTAAAGTTTAGGTATCACTTTAACTAAAAGGGTATTCTGAATGATGACTAGTGTTTTCATCCAGCCCTTTAAAGAAATGGGGCTTAACATTCCTGTTCGATAGCCTGAGAAAGTTGAATTAGTTAAGTCTACATTAAATAGCAAAATGTATTTAATTGATAGACCATAACATAGAAATATCTGAAAGTAATACTTGCCTTGCCAGATACAGTTATGTGATTTCTGATAAGCTTTCCTGTCAAGGATTGAGAATGTGCTTACATGTTTTGGTTAGAGATGGCTACCAGCATTGGTAGGAATCTGGGCAATAGTAGTTTGCAGAGCTTTTATATACAAACCTTTCCAAGTTCCTGACTCACCAAAGAAGCCTTAGTACCTCCGCTGTCTCCCAAAACCTGTGATCCTGTAATTCTACCATTTTAGTGAGAATAAAAGACCCACCCACAAAGTGAAAATATAAAACTTGTTAGTAACAAAAGGATATAATTATATTTTTCTGTCCATGGAGGAAAGATAATTAGACCTCAGTACAGTAGTATTTTCAAGTATGTTCTTCATTCCTGTGGTACACTAAAAAACACCAACCTTGTCCTAGCCAGTTTAGCTCATTGGATAGGGTGTTGTCCTGAGGATGAAGGGTCCCGGGTTAGATTTCGGTCAAGGACTCATTCTGTGGCCCCGTTCAGAGTGCATGTGGGAGGCAAACAATCAATGTGTCTCTCTCACATTGGATGTTTCTCTCTCTCTGTCTCGCCCCCTCCCTTCCACTCTCTCTAAAAAACAATCCAAAATATATCCTTGAGTGAGGATTAACAAAACAAAACAAAACAAAGCAAAACAAACACCAACCTTGTTCCCAGCTGGGAGCATTGATAAGCATAGTCAGAAAAACCCGTATATCTCAGGCGCTCAAAGAATGCCACCTCAGAGCAGTTACTGACAACTTGTTTAAAGCACATTGAGATTTATCCTGCTGCTCTTATTTCCTTTATGGACATACGCTACATGATACTCTCTGGCATCTGCTTTGTAAGAAATAATACATTTCAGGGTGCTTTTAACATTTTGTCCTTTCTCTTTTTCCAACTTTCAAAGTGGTATTCTTGCACCTCCCACAAGAGTCATCTGTGGATCGTATAAAATTCTTACATTCTCATTATTTGCTATGACTACTGAATAAATCAGAAACAAGTGAAGAGATTTTCAGCTTCAGTAATCATTCTTCACACAAACTACGTTATTTTTGTCATGGTTTGAGCCATGGTATAACCTTTATCTGAGTAAAGACTTTGATATAACACAGTAGTAATGTACTGTGTACCCTAATTATTCAGATTATTTTATGTCTTATAGCACTCTATTTTGGGCCAGTGAGATATTGACAAACATTTTTGTATTTGATTTAGTACTTTTTACATTTAAATTTATCGAGATGACATTGGTTAATAAGATTATATAGGATTCAAGTGCACATTTCTATGAAACATAATCTTCATATTGCATTGTGTGCCCACCACCCAAAGTCAAATCATCTTCCATCACCATATATTTGACCCCCTTTATGCTTTGCTAACCTCCCTTACCTCTGGTAACAACAGTAGTGTTGTCTGTGTCCATGAGTTGTTTATTTATTTTTCTTGTTTGTTCACTTGTAGCATCCTAGACTGAATAATGAAGAAATAAAAAATCTAAATAGACCAATGAACAATGAGAAAATTGTAACAACCATCACCCCCCACTACCACCACCAAAAAATAAATAAATAAATAAGTTAAAAATCCCTGGCCGCTATTGCTCACTGGTTGAGCATTGACCTATGAACCAGGAGGTCATGTTTTGATTCCTGGTCAGGGCACATACCTGGGTCAATCCCCAGTAGGGGGAGTGGAAGAGGCAGCTGAACAATGATTCTCTCTCATCATTGATGTTTCTACCTATCTGCCTCTCCTTAACTCTCTAAAATTAATAAAAATATATTTAAAAAAACAAAGAAAAAAAACCTAAAAGTAAAAGTCCAAGACCAGATGGATTCATTAATGAATTCTACCAAATGCTCAAAGATTTGATCTTTTCCTTTTCAAAGGATAAGAAAGTTGAAGAAGCAGCAGTATTTCCTAACACATTTTATGAAGCCAACATAACCCTGATATCAAAACCTGTCAAGGATAACACACAAAAAAGAAAACAGACCAGTATCTCTGAAGAATACAGATGCAAAAATCCTAAAGAAAATACTAGCAAATTGAATACAACAATACATTGAAAAACTACATCATGACCAAGTATGTTCATTCCAGGGGCACAATGATGGTTCAACGTTTGTAAATTGATCAATGTAATACACCACGTTAACAAAATGAATTATAAAAATCATATGATCTTATCAATAGATGTAGTAAAAACATTTGATAAGATACAATATCCATTTATGATTAAAACACTCACTAAAATGGGTATAGAAGGAAAGTACCTCAACCTAGTAACTGCTATATGTGACTGACTCTCAGTTAATATTATACTCAATGGTGAAAACCTGAAAGCTTTGCTTCTAAAATCAGGAAGGTGACCAGGATGTCCACTCTCACCACTCTTATTCAACACAGTACTGGATTCCTAGCCTGAGCAATTTGGCAGGATAAAGAAATAAGAGGCATCCAAATTGGGAATGAAGAAGTAAAAGTGTCACTTTTTGCTGATGGCATGATTTTTATATAGTCAACCCTAAAGATTCCACCAAAAACCAATTAGAAATAATAAAAAACAGTACATTTTCAGAGTACAAAACCAATGTACAAAAATCCACTACAACTTAGATATATTAACAATGAAATTTTTACATACTAACAATGAAATTTCTGTATACTAACCATGAAATTTCAGAAAAATGAAAATAATTTGTTTTGAAATTGCAAAAAAATAATAAGATGCCTAGGAATAAACTTAAAAAAAGGATGTGAAGGTCCTACACTGAAAACCACAAAGCATTATTAAGAGAGATTGAAAAAGTCACAAAGAAATGGAGATATCCTCGGTGTTCATGGATTGGAAGAATCAATATATTTAAAATGTCTATATTACCCAAAGCAATATATATATATATTACAATCTCCATCAAAATCCCAATTACATTTTTTAAAGAAATAGAACAAATAACTCATCAGATTTGTTTGGAACCACAAAAGACCCTGAATAGTCAAAGCAATCCTAAATAAAAAGACAAAGTCAGAGGTATCACACTCCCTGACTTAAAATTATACTACAAAGCAACGATAATCAAAACAGCAAGGCATTGGCAGAAACACAGACACACAGACCAATGGAACAGGATTGAGAGTTGAAATAACCCGCATGTATATGGGCAAATAATATTTCACAAAGAAGCTGAAAACATACAATGGAAAAAAGAAAGCCTCTTCAATAAATGGTGCTGGGAAAATTGGAAAGCCATATGCAAAATATTGAAGTTAGGCTACGGTTTGTCCCCATATACAAAAATTAACTCAAAAGAATAAAAAACCTAAATATAAGACCTAGAACTATAAGTTACATAGAAGAAAACATAGGTACTGAAATTGTGGACCTTGGTCTTAGAGAAGATTTCATGAATTTGACCCCAAAGGCAACATAAATAAAAGCAAAAATAAATGAATAGGAATATGTCAAACTAAAAAAGCTTCTTTGCAGCAAAATAAACTGCCAACAAAACAAAAAGCCAACCAACGAAATAGGTGAAGATATTCGCAAACAATAGCTTTGACAAGGGGCTAATATAAAAAAATATATAAAGAACTTATACACCTCAACAACAAATAAAGAAACAATCTAATTAAAAAATTGGGAGATGACCTGAACAGAGACACTTCTCCCAAGAAGAAATAAAAATGGCTAATAGGCATATCAAATTTTTATAAAATATGAACAAATGAAATAAAATTCATAGAGGTTACATTACTTGCCCAGATTCATAGCTGATAAGATGTAGGAGCCAGTAATTTTTAATTCAACTCATACTACCACCAGAAAACTAAGAGTCAAACCTGTGAGTGCAGCTTAGAGGAGGCACTAATACCTTGATAGCAGCATATTCATAATGCATCTCTCATACATTGTATGGCAATGGGTAGGGATTTGTACTAAAATGATTCAGAGCACTCACCTAGGTTTATAACTGTTGATCATTCCTTAGGACTTAGGAAATCCATGTATGATTATCATATATGTGTTTCTCCCATTAAAACAATGGATACTTAAAAATTTGTTAATGGCCATCTATCCCTCAATACCAATTGTAATTATGGTCTATGGGCCTTTCATGAACCCATCCTCTCCATCTCTTAATATTATTATCCTTACACCATAACCTTTTGTCTAAGTGAACTATATGCTACTCCTCACATCCACACTCTATTTTTCTTTTGAGTCTTTTTACACATTTCCTCAAGTCTGAAGCACTTTCATTTTTCTGTTTTTCCCTTAGCTAGTTAACTCCTAATCATAGGAAAACCGAGTTTAGGCATTGTGTTATCCTGAATGGCCACGTGACTTCTCATGGCTGGGTCAGGTGCCTTTCACAAGACCCTGCATTTGCCACATATTATAAGTGTCTCTTCACTCACTAGGATTTAAAACTCCTGAGGAGAACTATTTATTGAGATACTCAATACATGTTTTGAGGTAATTGTGGAAGATACCAAATGAGCAAATGTACCAAGCAACCTACAAAAAGTCTCCAACTCCTAGGGAATCTCATCATTTTTTTAAATATATTTCTTGATTGATTTCAGAGAGGAAGGAAGAGGGAGAGATACAAACATCAATGATGAGAGAGAATCATTCATCTGCTACCTCCTGCATGCCCCCTACTGGAGATTGAGCCCACAACCCAGGTATGTGCCCTTGGCTGGAATCGAACCTGGGACCATTCAGTCCGCAGGCTGATGCTCTATCCACTGAGCAAAACAGGCTAGGGCAATCTCATCATTTTATCTTGCTTCTTGGGAAAGCTTCCTGATTGTGGGCCCACTTAGGGAATGAAAGACATCCTGAGAGTTAGGGTTCCCTTTATGATAATTCTGGCTAGACCTTTAACTTAGGAAAATTCAACATTCTATGGTATAAAACAAGAGACTGCATTATTATCTGCATTCATGCTGCCAGTCTATAGTTTACCCTTCAGGGTCCTACTTTACTGGTCTGCAAAGGGTACTTGGGGTGCATCTTGATGTTTATATATCTTAGCCACTCTTCCTTAAAACAAAACAGGTACAGTAAGTAAAATCTTTAAAATGAGAAATAGAGAGGCAGGGATATTAAAAGAAACAAATAATTTAAAAACATCCACTACATTACTTTCATATTCAAAAACCATTTCTAAAATGTGATAGTATAATGAGAACATATGTGTATGTTAAGAATGGAAAATGAAAAAAAAGAATGGAAAATGAAAAAAAATCCTCATCTTTTCTCCCCTGAAAAATCATAAAAAACACACAGGCTGACTATATAGCTTTTAAATATGATCACAAAGATGCATTATATATGTTGGGAAGACAGTGCATATAGGTGAATGTGTGGTAATCTCTCTCTTTTTTAATCCTCATTGGAGGATATTTTTCCATTGTGTGTGTGTGTGTGTGTGTGTGTGCGTGTGTGTGTGTGTGTTTTAGATATAGTGGAAGAGAGAGGGAAAGACAGAGAAATATCATATCAATGTGAGAGAAACACGTCGATTGGTTGCCTCCTGCAGGAGCCCTGACCAGGGCCCTTGACCGGAACCGAGCCAGGGACCCTTCAGTCCACAGGCCAATGCTCTACCCATTGATCCGAACTGGCTAGGGCCAGTAAACTCTTATTATGATATTCTCAATAAGCAAATCATGAGCTGTATATAATAATATGAATTAATTCTATGGTAGAGAAGAGGTATAGGAAATCAAGAAAGAATTTTAAAGAAGTCTCAAAGCTTTGGAATGGCACCTCAAACTGGCTAAGGCATATCGAATCCAGTGCACAGAGTAGTATACAATGTTTTATACTTGAAACTGAGGCTGGACACACAAGCTTCACCAGTTCAAACTCTCCTACATCTGCCCAGTTTGCATACTTTTTTGTGAAGTGTAAGATTTGATATGTGGAGTTTTGAGATTTTAGGAAATATGTAGAAGAGAAGAAAGGAAGAAAAATGAACAGAAGGAAAGGAGGAAGAAAGGAAGGAAGGGGGAGGGAGGGAAGAAAATTTGCTTCTCAGTTCACTTATAGGGCCCAAAATGCCATTTTATGTAAGGCTCCGGTCTCACAAATGGCTCTGTCAGAGTTATATGATGGGATAATTTACCTCATCCAAATTAAGGAATGCTTCAATATCATGTAAATGCACAGAGAGGAAAACCAATTTCAAAGTACCCTTTGCGTGGTATTTCCAACTAGCAGATACACAAACTTGCTGTCATATTACTGATCCATTAAGGGACTATGGCATTTAAAGTTGTTCATTCAGAAAATTATTATTTGAAGCAGGAAATGAATGAATTATTACATTATCATCAAAAGAAGGTTTTATACATGGGAACCAAGAATGCTGGGGAAAAGCCAAGGCATCTGGTCCATTTATTATTTTTTCCTTATGATGAATAAAAGTGAAGATATTTTGATATATAAGATGGTTTCCCACAATAAAGGTAGCGTAAAAGCCTGAAGGAGCAAATGAAAATAAAGATTTCCTATTAGAAAAATCTCCCCCCCCCCCCCCTTGGAAAAATATTGTTTATTTATTTTTATTTTTTTATTGTTTTATTGCTTAAAGTATTACAAAGGGTATTACATATGTGTCCTTTTTTTCCCCCACCCTTGACATTCCCCCGGCCTCCCCTACCCCCCAGTGTCTTATGTCCATTGGTTATACTTATATGCATGCATACAAGTCCTTCGGTTGATCTCTTACCCCCCTCCCTCCTGCCTCCCAACCCTCCCTGGCCTTCCCTCTGCAGTTTGGCAATCAGTTTGAGGCAGCTCTGCCTCTGTATCTATTATTGTTCATCTCTTCATTGTGGAACAGATTCGGGGGAGGGGGAAAGTACAAGCCCAGGCATACATTATTGTGCATTTATTAATCACAGCACTGTTTGCATCTCTCCTTATCCATTCAGCTTGTGCAAATTTAATATCCTACTTCCATGTTGATGGCTATGGACAGGTAGGTACTACCAGCACCAATGGGGACAGGATGTCTTATGCATATACGGTGTTTACCTGAAGAAGAAAGTGTTCATGAAAACCTGAAAAACAAATATTCATCTCATTGGCATACAATTTGTGAATTTTTCAGCAGTTTCATGAAAAACTGAAAACTATTTGAGAAGAATAAATGAGCAATTTCACACAACTCTAGTTTGCTTCCTCTTGTTTCCTGTTTTGCTCTGTTATGCATGGTAGAGAATCTTATAAAGAATGCCTTATATTACTGACCCAGCTCTTTCTGAAAGTGGTTTTGTCATACTTCAAGACCTTAAAGAATAGATGAAAGTAAAGCTATGTAAGTGTTTGCATTGAGAAAAATGAAAGTTGAAAGGCACAAAGAAGAATTAGGAACACATGGACTGTGGATACTGATAGACATTCAACCTCTAATGAACATTTCAAAATGAAACTTCAGTGAAAAGAAATAGTCTGCTTTAGTGGAAAAAAAAGAAAATTAGAAAATAATTGCTGGGAGAAATAGAGCAGATTTAGAGTTACTAGCACATTCAAAGGAGAGTTATAGCCTGTGGGATCTATAACTGAATTGGAAAAGGCATTACTCAATATAATATTTAACTTAACATTGAAAAATGAAATGCATTATGTCCTAATGAAATCTCAGAATATGTTCAAAATTCAATGGTAAAATAGGCTTAAGCACAACCTCACAAAAATTTTCTCTTTCAAAAGACTTTTTAGGTTAGATTTTCTTTCTTTTTCTCTCTTCTCCCTCACCCAAGAAATGAGAATAGTAGTTTCCAGATGGCTTGAACATTAACTTCCATTTCTTCCTTCAAACATTAAGATGTTACCCTATTGAAAAGAATCACTGTAGATGAACCACAGCTCTGACTACAAGGAAAATTGTAAAAGGATAATTTCTCACATGGTCCAACCATTTACCTTCTCTTTCATTCTTTCTAAATTATGATACAGAGTACAATAATTTATTGGCACTTATATTGCATATTCAAATCCATGTGTATCATCTACCTTCCAAAAGAGCTGTATAAATCGGATTACAGTGGTCCATGATTTAGAAATAAAATCTCCAGTCTTCCTAACAAGGGCAGCAAATGTACTTGGATGCCATCTTGAAGGGAGCTCTTCTTGCCCTCACTTTTCAACCTCCAATTCCAAAGGAAGAGAAGAATCCAATTCAAAAGGTGGTCTGGTAAGAGTCTAATATGATATTTTGTTCACAAAACTTTCTTAATTTTAGGCTATGGCATAGATTATTAGTAGGAAGTATAATGAGAGGAATGCAACTTCATCCTGGTAGGTCATATGAAAAATATAGATTTACTAAATAAACACTAGAATAAGGGTATTGATTTTCTCTGGTGATATTAACAATATTTTCACACTTGTTGGTACATGAACGTGCCATAAGAATTGCTGCTATATAGGATGGGTTTAGGTCATAGACTGATTTTATCTGTAGTTTTAATAGTAAGAGATGCAATTTACTGAATGCTTACTATATATAATGTTCTATGCTAAGCATTTCATAAGTCTCAAGTTAGTAATTCCCATGATAATACTGTACACTCTGATTATCTCAATTTTGCATATTTAAACATAGAGGGACAGAAAGATTTCATGACTTGGCCAAGGACACAGAGCTAACAGGGGCAGGCCTGGACACTGAACCTACACTGTGGCGCTGAATCAGAAGTCTTGACAACTTAGCTTTGTTGCCTCTATAACTTTCATCTTTTTTAAGATTTGCTAAAGTTCTATGAGTCAGAACACGTGGCTCAGTCATCTAACCAGATTTTTTAATGACCGTAATCAACTTTGCTAAACTATGTTGTATCTGGCAAAAAGAAGGTAATAGCCAATATTGTAAATACATCAATGGAGTTTTATCTGTTTCCCACCTACATTACATTATTTAAATTATTTTAATTTATTATATAGCATTAGTTGTGTTGAGAATGAAATATTTAGACACTGTTATAAAATGTTTTGAATGCAGTGGATATATTATATAGCTCTCTGTAAACCCTCAATTACTGTAAAGACCCTTTCAACCCTACATACATCATGCTCTTATTTTTATAGACACACAAAAATAAATTATCTCTAGTTCCTTAGGTTTTGAAATTTACAAGACGAGTGATGAAGAGACCCATATTTTACAACCATTCTAACTGTCAAGAACCTCTTTAGATCACTATTTTTATTATTTGGCAAAGATCAATAGAAGTCACTTATTGTGCTTTTTGTGGGCGGAAATAGAGGAGATCATTGATGGTCATAATTCAAAATCACATACTGTGTGGGTTAGTATTTGGGAGTCACTAGAACAATGAAATTGGCAGCCTATAAAAGTTATTTAGATTCATTTAAAGAGAAAGAATTAGCTACTCCACAGGACTGGACTGTATCTATAGACATTTTAACGGCTCTCTGTGATGAATGTAATTTGCATAGGATTTCCAAATGTTTGAGGGATCTAAACTTGAATATAAAGCATATGCTTATTTGCACTTCATTGCTTTCTAAAGCCTTTAGAATACAATGAAATTTTTTGAGCAACACTGTTTTAATGTTTCAGAGAGGCCAGGAGAGACAAAATCATTTAAAATGGCATAAACAGTGATAGTTAAGAGAGAGAATTTATTCATTGTAGGAGACATGATCTCTGAATTCAAGAAGCATATGATAATCCTTTACATGGCTTGCTCTAAAACAGGTTCTATACGCTTAATAAAAGTTTGCAGTTCATTTCTGAGGCAATGAGTTAATTAAAATTAGTATGACACATGAGCACAGTACTATTACATGGTAGGCACTCAAACACATAGTCACACAGCATAGTCACACCAAAAATGGCTCATGTTAAATTAAATGAATCACTATACACATTGACATATGATATATAATAAAATTAATTTTATTGACACTTGCTATTTTCCAGGAAAAATGCTGAGATTTTGCAAATATATTTGAGATAGGTGTTATTATTCCTCTTCTACAAATAAATTCCAGGATCACATTTTCCATGTTATTAAAAGGACTCCTTACCTACAGTTTACCTTGTTTAGTTCTGACCCAGTTTCTTTTTGGCATTGAATTTGTTTTTCTCCCTCACTTTTTACAGTTGAATTTGTATATATATTTATACTTTATGTGCACATGAAAGAATATTTAGTCTGTATTGGTATGTTAGCTTAATGATAATATATGCCCACTAAAAGCTGCTAAGGAACATTTAAAAACAAATTGACAGAAAGAAAAGTGCCAGATACTTTAGCTTGCTACCTATTGGAGATTACGTAGCTCAAAGATACAAGAGTGGCAAGCAATTAATTAAAGTAGAAAACAACTAATAGAAGACTTTCAGGCCCTTAATACACCAAAGACAAGGCGTGACACCATAAAATAGACGGAGCATAAACGGCTATTTGCAGTACATTTCATACAAAGTAAAAATGAAACACAAGGAGGCCCATCAGGGAGCCAGGCTGTGGAAGAAAATGCTGTTAGTGGAGCAGTTGAGCCCTGGAAGAGAGTGCTGTGCTGCCTGGGAGCTCATGGAGAAACAGCTGCCCCCTGAGGACAGAAATGCAAAAACAATGGGCTGGGCATTTGCTGACAACAGAAACCCCACAGATCATTGTAAGGAGAGCACCAGTGGGCTACATGAATGACTCTGACGTCATCTATGAACCCTTTGCTGTGCCCTTCAAGTGGCCTTCCCTGTAATTGCTTTATTTAACAATGAAAGTTGAGAACACTGTAAAGAAATCAGATGGGTTTCAGTGCTTCATAGCAAAGAATTTGTGATGTGTTTTCATAATCATTCTTAGTGCAATCAGAAAAAAAAAATTAGATGCTTTCTCTAGGTAACTATACTACTTAAATGCCTTTTAAAAAATAACCCTATGATTTTGAACTACTGAGCAGCATGGTGCTGCTGGTAGAAAACTAGTAAGGTTTATTTTTCTGGGCATATTTTAATTTAAAACATGGTGAAGTTATGGAGGAAAGTGGTTAGATGATCAGATAGGTATTGACCATTGACATCATCATTAACTGTCTACATTCTCTGACAACCACTTATGCTAGGCATCAATTTCATGTTTGTTGATCTATTCCGAGAATCTAGCATGCAGGCATTAGAAGAGAAATGTAAACCTTGAAAGACCTTGGGACAAGGTAAGGTTTATCATCCCAGATGTTCTGCTTGCTTTTGCAGTAAACGATTTAAGGCCCCCACCCCCACCCCAAAGCAAAAAAATGCTTTTCAAAACACTGTAAATATGTTAGAATATTTAGGAAGACTGATTTCAATATGTATAGAAAGACACCTGTGGTAGGGGAATAATGGTACCCAAATATATTCAGGCCCTAATCCCTGATGCATCCCATAAATCTTAATTTATATGGCTAACGAGATTTTGCTGACTTGATTAAGAATCTTAAAATAGGAAGATTATCCTTTGTTATTTTCCTGGGGGTCCCTACTTGCAATCAGAATTGTCCTCATAAAAAGGAGGCAGAGGAGATTCTATTACATAAGATGAAGGGCAATGCCATGTCCTCAGCAGAAAGAGAGATTTGAAATGCTGTGGTAATACAGACTATGACAATGGAAGAAGGGGCCATGGTCCAAAGAGTGCAGTTCTAGAAGTTAGACAAAGCAAATTCCGACACCTCAGTTTTGGCCCAGTTTCAGGCTTTTGGAATGGTAAGAGAATACATTTGCATTGTTTTAAGGCACCTACTTTGTGATAATTTTTTACAGCAGCTATAGCCAACTAACACAACATATTTTTTCAGCTTTGTTGAGGTTTAATTGACAAATAAAATTTAAAGTATACATATAGTGAGTTGATAAACATACACATTACGAAAGGATCCCTACTATCTAGTATAACACATCTATGACCATCACCTCACATATTTATATTTTATTTTTTGTATGAAAACATTTAGGTTCTACTTTTAGCAAATTTTAATTATATAATACAGTGTCATTAATAATAGTGATAATTTTTACATTACATTCATGGACCTTATTCATCTTATAGCTGAAAGTTTGTACTTTTTTTACTTACCAATTTCTATTTTACCCTCCCCCAGCCTCTGGCAACCACTTTTATACTCTCAATTTTTAGAGTTTGACTTAATTATAGAGTTCACATCTATGTGATACTATGCAGTATTTGTCTTTCTCTGTCTGGCCTATTTTGCTTAGCACAATGCCTTCTAGTTCCATCCATGTTAGCACAAATGGCAGGATTTCCTTCCTTCTCATGGTTGAATAATATTCATTGTGTGTATATTTATACCACATCATTTTATTTATTTATCTGTTGAAGGACATTTACTTTGTTTCCATATTTTGGCTACTGTGAATCATGCTGCAATAAACATGGAAGTGCTGATATCTCTTTGATATCCTGTTTTCATTTCCTTTTAGAATATACTCAGAAGTGGGATTGCTGAATTATATGGTAGTTCAATTTTTAAATTTTTGAGGAACTACCAGACTATTACATTCTCACCAAAAGGGCATAACAATTTCCTTACAATTCTTACCAATACTTGCTATCTCTTGTGTTTTTTATAATAGCCATTCTAGATGTTTTCCCATGATAATTATTGATGTTGAGCATATTTTCATGTATCTGTAGGCCATTTAAATATCTTTTCAGGAAAATGTCTATTTAGTACCTCTGCTCATACTTTAATTGAATTGTTGTGTGTGTGTGTGTGTTATTTGTGTGTTTTTTTCTTTGTTTATTTGCTATTAAGCTGTATGAGTTCCTTATCTATATTTACTGGTATTGTAAATTTTCCATTGATAATACCTGGTATGCATAAAAATACATATAACCTTTGTGAATTGATTTGGTATCTGATAAGCTGGTAGAATGCTTTTTATTTATTTATATTTTTAAATTATTTTAATACAGTTCTATTGTTTTTTTACATAGAGAGGAAGGGAAAGGAGAGAGAGAGAGAGGGTGAAACATATATGAGAGAGAGAAATATCTATCTGTTGCTTTCTGCACACTCCTACTGGGGGTGGAGCCAGATACCCATTCATGTGCCCTGACCAAGAATTGATTTGGTGACCTTTCTGTGCATGGGACAATGCTCAATCAACTGAGTCACATGAGCCAGTGCAGTAGAATGCTTTTTAAAAATATGTTTTACTTGTCAATTATAGTTGGCATTCAATATTATTTTATATTAGTTTCAGGTGTGCAGCATCATGTGTAGACATTTACATAATTTATGAAGTAATACCCCCAATAAGTCTACTCACCTGGCACCTTACATAGTAAATACAGTATTATGGACTACATACTCAATGCTGTAGTTTAAACACCCATAACCATTTTGTAACTACCAATTTGTACTTCTTACACCCTTTATTTTTTCACACAGCCCCCTTCCACCCTCCCCACCCTTGGCAAACACCAGTTTATTCTCTGTATTTAAGACTTTGTTTCTGTTTCGTTTGTTTATGAATTTGAGTCTATAGATTCCACATATAAGTGAAATCAAATGGTATTTTTCTTCCTCTGTCTGACTTATTTCATGCATCATAATACCTTCTAGGTCCATCTATATTGTCACAAGTGGTAAGAATTCCTTCCTTCTTTTTTATGGCTAAGTATTATTCCAGTATATATATATAGAATATTAACTGATATATATATATATATATATATAGGCACTAAGTTTGCTTCCATATGTTGGCTATTATAAATAGCTACAGGCCCAGTGCACGAAATTCGTGCACTCAGTGGGGGGTGCCTCAGCCTGGATTGCGAGAGGGCGCAGGCCAGGTCAAGGGACCCCACTGGTGCATGATAGGGGCTGGGGAGGGATGCAGGTGGTTGGCCAGCCAGGGGGGCCCCAGGGCATGTCTGGCCCATTTCGCTCAGTCCCAATTGGCCGAACCACAGCAGCAAGCTAACCTACCAGTTGGAATGTCTTCCCCCTGGTGGTCAGTGCATGTCACAGCAAGTGGTTAAGCGGTCTTAGCATATCATTAGCATATTACACATTGATTGGTTGAATGGCTGACCAGATGAACGGACACTTAACATATTAGGCTTTTATTATATAGGCTGTTGCAAAAAACATTGGGGTTCATATATTTCTCAAATTAGTGTTTTGAGTTTCTTTGGATAAATACCCAGAAGTGAAATTGCTGGGTCATAGGAGGTTCTATTTTTTTATTTTCTGAGGAACCTCCATACTGTTTTCCATAGTGGTTGTAACAATCTGCATTCCCACTAACATTGCACAAGGGTTCCCTTTTCTCCACATCCTCACCAACATCTGTTGTTTACTTATTGATGCTAGCCATTCTGATAGTTGTGAGGTGATATCTCATTGTGGTTTTAATTTGTATTTCTCTGACAGTTAATGACATTGAGCATATTTGCATATGTATAATGGCCATCTATATGTCTTCTTTGGAGAAATGTCTATTCAGGTCCTCTGACTATTTTTTAACTGAATTGTTTGGGGTTTTTTGGTGTTAAGTTGTATGAGTTTTTTTATAAATTTTGGATATTAACCCCTTCTCAAATGTATAATTGGCAAATATTTTTTTCTATCTGTGTGTTTTCTTTGTGTTTTGGAGGTGATTTCCTTCTGTGCAAAATCTTTTTAGCTTGATGTAATCTTAATTGTTATTTTTTCTTTTGTTTCACTTGCCCAAGGAGATATATCAGAAAAAAAGGTTTCTAAGAGCAATGTCAGAGTTTACTGCCTTTTTTTTTCCTCCAGGAGTTTGATCATTTTGAGTCTTACATTTAAGTTTTTAATCCATTTTGAGTTTGTTCTTGTATATGGTGTAAGAAAGTGGTCTAGCTTCACTTTTTTTATTTCATGTATCTGTCCAGTTTTTCCAATACCATGTATTGAATAGACTGTCATTAATCCATTGCATATTATTGCTTCCTTTGTCATATATTAATTGACCATATTATTGTGGATTTATTTCTGGGTTCTCTATTCTGTTCCAATAATGTAAAGGTCTGTTTTTAGGCTAGTACCATGCCATTTTGATTATTATAGCTTTGTATAATAATTTGATATGAGGTAGCATCATACCTCCAAATTTGTTCTTCTTTCTCAAGATTGCTGAGGCTATTTCAGGGGTTTTTATGGTTCTATATGAATTTTAGAATTACTTGTCCTAGTTCTGTGAAAAATGCCATTGTATATTTTTACAGGGATTCCACTGAATCTATAGATTGCTTTAGGTAGTATGGACATTTTAATGGTGTTAATTCTTTCTATCCATGAGCATGGTATATGTTTCCATTTATTTCTCTCTTCTTTAATTTCTTTCTTGAGTGAGAATTCAGTCTGATTATGTATGCAATAAGTACTGTTAAATTAGTGTTCAGCAAATGCTTGTGCCTTTTTCCTCCCTCTGTTTCTCATCTTAAGTGAAAAAAGCACATAAACTGATAAATGGTTTTACTCATAATTACCTCCTTTCTGCATGAAATAAAGGTATTTCTTCTAGAATCTAGGAGGACTGGCTTAGTAAAGAATACGTCTAAGTCCCAGAAATGCTGTTATTTACAATTCTTTTTTACACCTTTTTTCTCCTGTATATTTTATTAGAAAGAAAGGATAGGTTTTATAAAAGTTCCTGTAGCTACAAAGGACACACTTTGTAGCTCATAGAATGATAAAGAACTGTTTGGGCATTGAACTCTGCACCTAGGAATTTACTACCTGAACAAAAATTGAAATGAAATATTTTATCGGGTGAATTATATTTTATATTAAGGTTTGTTCAAAACAATGCAATTTAATAAACAAAATATTTTCATTGATAAAGTTAGGGAAATGTAAAATCAATTTCATGAATTAATTTACAAGTAAAATTTAATCGCTATAAATAAAAGTAAAATTAAGAAATTATGAATAATTTTAACTTTTGAGATGAAAAATAGGTCATATAGTAGTTTTGCATAGTTCAAATTATGACAAAATCTATGTGGCATATTTAACAACATATTCATTTTTTTAAATTTATATTTATTGTTGAAAGTATTATAGATGTTCCCTTTTCCCCCCATTGACTCCCTCCACCCCACTCCCATCCTCCCCCAGTACCCCCCTCTCCCGCCCGGCCTACCACACTATTGTCTGTGTCTGTGGATCATGCATACACACCTATAAATTATTTGGTTAATCTCTGCCCCCCACCCCGCTACCAGTGCCTTTCTTCTGAGATTGTCAGTCTGTTTCATGCTTCTATGTGTCTGGACCTATTTTGTTCATCAGTTTATTTTATTCATTAAATTCCACATATAAGTGAGATCATGTGATACTTTTCTTTCTCTGACTGGCTTATTTCACTTAGCATAATACTCTCCACTGAAACTATTCCCTTCTAATTTAATTAGAAGTAAAACTAATTATTTACTTGAAAGGAGGTGTTTTGTAAGTCTTGTATTGATAGTGTTTTATGGCCCCATAGCCTAAATTAATATTAAAAATATAATTACAACTCTCAAAATAAAGTTTAATCATCTTTATGTGAGTGTTGTTCAGAGTAAAAGAGAGATCTAATTTAAAATGAGTAATTTACATATACTCTTTCACACATGTACTAGATGAAGGACTTATAACAAGTGGTAACACAACTGCCTCTGAAATCCACAAAGTGCTTGTGATCCTTGCAAATCACCTCATTTCAGCAGCCTCTTCTTTATCAATGGTGCCACTCTCTTTTCTGAGCTCCTAAGTTCAGTATTTTCAAGTAATGTTTGATTTTATCTTCTTCTCTGTATATGGTCAATAACTTACCATTTAATAATTTACCAATTTATATTTAAAATGTCTCTAGCATTTATTTCTTATTTCTCTTTTAACTGTCCCTATTTAAACCGAGACTCAGATATTGAATTACAGCAATAGCTTCTTGATTAGTTTTCCTCTCCAGCTTTTCCTGTCTCATCATTCCTGAATCCAATGACATAGTAACATTTCTAAATTACTGTTTTCATCATGGTATTTCTCAGCTCAAAACCTTCCTACAATTGTCCTTGTGGGATAAAATCCAAATTCTTCAGGCTGGCACCTGCTGACCCTGTCGTCTCATCGGACACATTTATTTAGAGCTGCACATGTGTTTAGCATTTTTAGTCTCTTATAACTCCAAACACCCTGAAGGATTTCACCTTCTGATTGAAGAAGTGTGAAAATATTCAACATAAGTTAAATAACAGAGCCAGATAGCAATTTAAGAGTTATTATAAGAGAGTGTGTTGTTGTATTATGTATATGTGTATGTGTACTTGTATATAAATATATTTTACACACACTATATAATACTGAAAGGTGGTAATAGCATGTTTTTTTATAATGCATTGAAGTTATAATTTATAATTCACATATGAGTATGTTTTATTATAATTATATAAATAACTAGTAGCCCGGTGCATGAAATTTGTGCACATTAAAAAGAAATTAATTGCCCTAACTGGTTTGGCTCAATGGATAGAGCATCGGCATGAGGACTCAAGGGTCCCAGGTTCGATTCCGGGCAAGGGCGTGTACCTTGGTTGTGGGCACATCTCCAGTGGGGAGTGTGCAGGAGACAGCTGCTCTCCTGGATTTTTCACTATTTTTACCCTGGGTATTGATTTGTTCAGTGTTTTTCTTTTTTTAGTAAGATCTAAAGTTTATGAGAGCAGAGACCTTAGCTTTGCTGGTTCCTCTTCCCTAACACAGTGTCTGAAACATAGTGTTTTCTCAATAAATACATTTTAATTGACTGGATGGGTGATTGAACAAATTAATGCTGTATTTTGGCAAGAGTTATTAGGTTGATTTTAGCTTTGAGCTTGATAGCCCTGTGAATGGGAGGAACTGGAGCATATTCAGGACACATCTGAGGATGTCTTTTTACAGTTATCAGGCTAAATGTAGAAGTTATGCAAAACTTTATCACACAAAGATATTAAAATTCATAGATATTTTTGGAGCCCTGGAGGCAAGAGGTAACATACACTTTGTGAAGGTGGAATAATTGTTCTTATTTTACAGTTGAAGTAACAGAGGCTCAAAAGGTTTTAGTGACTTATGTGAGATCCCCTAGCTGATTATGGATTGGAAACCAGGTAGTCCATTTCCTAGCCTATTACTCTTACATTATACTTGCCTGCCTTTCCACAAAATGAATACTCCATTAATAATAGTGGCTAAGATACCTTTATGAAGATGAGAGAAAATGTAAACTGACTCAAAAAGATTTCATACAACTTTTCTCCTTCATGAACTTTTTTCTGCTCCCCCTCAAAAATTTTCCTCAAGATTATTGTCTTGAGAGGGAGGAAAAACGGCAGCCAAATAGCAGATGCATCCTGTGCCTTGTCCAAGAGTAGATAGAAGGAGCAACTAAATCGAATAACATCCACCCAGAATTGGTGAATTAGACACAGCTGATGAGACAATTCACAGCTGAGAAGAGCAGAGGATGCCTGGAGAACAGTAGAATCAGGGATCTGGGCTGGAGAGAGATGCAGGACCACCAGGCCAAGAGGGTCAAAAGGAAGCTGCCCTGAACCAAGGCTGTATTCCTTGGGGACAGGCATAACATCTGACTGTAGAAAGGAAGTCCACAAGGCTATGGAGGCTAGGGAATCTAGATATAAATCCACAGCCATGATAGGCTGCACCCAGAAAGGTGGCCTCAAAAGCTGCCCTAGCCGCATCACCCTAGGGGGAGAGAAATTCACAGTTGCAGGGTTGTTGTGCCTCTGTTTTGTCTTTGCTTTTATATGCTAAACCCAGTTCATGGAAGATTTCAATTACAAACACCTACCTGAGGCTGCTGTGCAGGTAGAGGTGCAGATTTGTGGAGTCTAGGGAGAGGCTGTGGAAGAGAAAAGGACAGGGAAAGGTGACCAGGAATCCAACACTGAGACATTTGTGACCCTCCAAACCTAAGTGGCCATTTATCTCCTGAAGAGCCAGCCCCTCTCAATAGCCTCAAGGCAGCTAATACAAGCCCCAAAGTGCCCTCAGAGACTGGGTTGAAAAGAGGCTGTTCAGTCCCAGAAAGCAACACAGCACCACCCTCACATAAAGCCCTATCATAAACAGAGGCTTGAGTGATTAAGATTGACATCAGGCAGACAGGCCTAGCAGAAAGATTGGTCCTGCCTGCTTACAGCCAAGGCTGTAAAGACAGACACAGAGAAGGGGTGGATCACATGGAACTTCAACACAGTGCAGACTACCTAATAAGAAACAGAAATGGCAACCAGAACAGAAGAGTGGGGACCTTAAACCAGAACCCATGGGACATTAAAACTCAGCTGAAATGAATGACAATTCCCTTTTTTATTTTTTATCTTTTATTTAAAAGAATTTTTTTCTTTATTTAATTTTTTATCTTTTATTTTTTGTATTATTTTGTTCTTCATTTTATTTTAATTTATTGTTATTTTATCTTATTTTTTTAGTTTTTTTCCACCCTTTTCTTCCTCAATTCTCCCTTTTCCATCTTGTTTTCTCTTCTCCTGTTCCCAACTTACTTTTTATCCTTCTTTTCTTTTTACCCCTTGTTAATAATTGATCTTATTTATCTGCTTTAGTGATGTATTATTATTATTATAGTCTCTTTTGGCTTACTCATATATCTAATTTCCTCTCCCCTGCTCCAAGTTCAGGCACCCTTCTCTTTTCTCTTTTTTCACTAGTCAATTTTTTAAAAATATATTTTATTAATTTTTTACAGAGAGGAAGGGAGAGAGATAGAGAGCCAGAAACATCGATGAGAGAGAAACATCGATCAGCTGCCTCCTGCACATCTCCCACTGGGGATATGTCCGCAACCAAGGTACATGCCCCTGACCAGATTCAAACCCAGGACCCCTCAGTCCACAGGCCGATGATCTATCCACTGAGCCAAACCGGTTTCAGCAAACTAGTCAATTTTTTTATGCTTTTGTTTTTCCTCTCTTCTCATGCTCTCTTCTTCTCATAATTGTTTAATTAGTTTCAATCACCAAACTCAAGCCTATCTAACTCACTTCTATTCTCCTTTTCCAAAAATAAGTGAATACTTTTCTTTTTGTTTTCTCTTTTTATTTTCTTATTTTTTCATTTCTTTTTTTTCTTCTTATCCACTCATTTTCTTTCTACCTCCTCTATACTGAACCATGGCCCTTCCCCTAGTCATTCAATTCCTAAACCTTACTTTTGTATACAAGCTCTGCCTCTACAGATTCTGTGTCCCCACTCTCCCCCTTTTTTTGGGCACTTGTTGTTCAGTTTTTGGTTTATTTGTTTGTTTTGTGGCGTTTTCAACACACATATATATAATTTTTTCTTTTTTTCCCCCTCTCTTACCTTTATTTCTTTTCTCAATATCAGTTTTGCTCTCTTTTCTCTATCCTAATTCACTTTTCTCTGGTGGTCACTTTTATTGGAATTATCTCTGTCTTGGGTACATTTGTGTTTGTTTGTGTCTTGTCGAGTAGTAGTTTGTGTTATTTGGTCAACTTGATAGAGAGCGAGCCACATAACCAGACATGCTGAGAGGAGACTCCATCCATGAATGGGACAATAACACTCAAGACCCAACTATACCAAGAAAACCCAAATATACCAAGTAGGAGGCATCCCTAGAACACCCATCTCAGAAAACCAGATATATTGTACCACTTGGTAGCACAAAACACCTACTTATAAGACAAACTCAAAAAATCTGGTATAGCAGTTTGATCTAAAACATAGAAACAATTACAAAGAACAGCAAAAATGGGGAGACAAAAAACCACACCCATATGAAAAAAAAAGGAATCACCAAAAAAGGAAATAAATAAAATGGAAGCAAGCAGTGTGTCTGAGAAAAAATTCAGAACAATGGTTATAAAAACCCTTAAGAGGGTGGAAGACAAATTCAACATGTGTAAGAATTAAGAGGAAATGAAAAAGAATCAAGAGGAAATGAAAAAATGACATGGCTGCAATAAAGAACACAGTGGAAGGATTCAACAGTAGACCAGAGGAAGCTGAGGACCACATCAGTGAGTTAGAAGACAAAGTAGAAAAAAACACCCAAGCACAGCAGCATCTGGAAAGAAAACTTAAAAAATAGGAGGAGAGCCTAAGGGAGCTTTGGGACAACACACAAAAACCCCACAACATCCACATAATAGGTGTACCAGAAGGACAAGAACAGGAGCAAGAAATAGAAAACCTGTTTGAAGAAATAATGACAGAGAACTTCCCTGATTTTGGGAAGAAAAAATCACACAAGTCTAAGAAGGACATAGAGTCCCAAACAAGATGAACCCAAAAAGACCTACACCAAAACACATCATAATTAAATTGCCAAACACCAACGACAAAGTAAGAATCTTAAAGGCTGCCAGAGAGAAACAGAAAGTTACCTACAAGGGATCTCTCATTAGGCTATAAATTGATTTATCAATAGAAACACATTAGGCCAGAAGGGAATGGAATGAAATATACATAGTCATGAAAAGCAAGGGATTGAATCCAAGGTGATCACTCAAAAATTGAAGGTGAAATTGGGAGCTTCACAGACCAAAAAAGGGCTAAGGGAGTTTATTATTACCAAGAAAGCAACACAAGAAATGCTAAGAAGAAATAGAAACAGAAGAAGGAACACAGGCATAAAGAATAAAAATGGCAAAAAAAACAACTATCAATAATAACTTTCAAGGTAAATGGATTAAATGCTCTAATCAAAAGACATAGGTTAGCTGAATGGGCAAGAAAAAAAATGACCCATATATTTGCCTTCTCAAAGAGACCAACCTCAGAACAAAGGACTCACACAGACTGATAATGAAGGGATGGAAAAAATTTTTCAGGCAAATGGAAATGAAAATAAAGCTGGGATAGCAATGCTAATATATGATAAAATGGACCTCAAAGTGAAGGCCATATAAAGAGATAAGGAGGACCATTTCATAATACTAAAGGGAACAATTCAAGAAGAGGATATAACTATGGTAAATATATATGCACCCAATACAGGAGCACCCAAATACATTAAAAGCACTTCTAGAAGATATCAAGGGAGATATCTATAGCAATACAATCATAGTAGGGGACTTTAATACCCAACTGAAATCACTAGATAAATTCTCTAAACAAAAAATCAGCAAAGAAACAGCAATTCTAAATGACTCACTAAATCAAATTGAATTGACATCTTCAGAATATTTTACACAAAGCTACAGAATATACATTCTTCTCAAGTGCACATGGGGCATTTTCAAAGATAAACAATATATTGGAACACAGGCAAAGTCTCTTCAAATTCAAGTAGATAGAAATCATATCAAGCATCTTCTCAGATCACAATGGCATAAAATTAGAAATAAACTACAATAAAAAACAATGGAAAAACAACAACAACAAGCACTTGGATGCTAAATAGCATGGTACTAAACAGTGATTGGGTTACCAAAAAGATCAAAGAAGAAATTACAAAAAAAAAAAAACACCTGGAAACAAATGACAATGAAAATACAACAATCCCAAATCTATGGGAAACAGTGAAAGCAGTCCTGAGAGGAATTTCAGAGTTCTACAGGCCTCGCTTATAAAAACAAGAAAAAATGGTAATAAATTATCTAACCCTACAACTTAAATAATTAGAAAGAGAGCAATAAGAAAAGCCCAGCATACACAGAAGGAAGGAAATAATAATGATCAGAGCAGAAATAAATGACAGAGAGACCAAAAAACAATACAAAAGACCAGTAAAACCAAGAGCCAGTTCTTTGAGAGGATAAAAAAGATTGATGAACCTCTTGTCAGGTTCACCAAGGAACAAAGATAGAGGACCCAAATAAATACAATCAGAAATGAAAGAGATGATATAACAAGTGACCCCACCGACATACAAAGAATTGTAAAAAAATACTACAAACAACTCTACCCCAACAATTGGACAACCTCGACTAAATGGACATATTCCTAGAAAAATACAAGCATCCAAAACTCAATTAGGAAGAATCAAAAAACCTGAATAGGCCAATAATTACTGATGAAATTGAAGCAGTAATTAAAAAAACTTCCCACAAACAAAAGTCCTGGGTCAGAGCACTTCACAGGGGAGCTTTACCAAGAATAACTAAAACCTATCCTCCTCAGACTACTCCAAAAATTCAAGAGGAAGGCACACTTCCAAGCTCTTTCTCTGAAACCAGCATTACCCTAACCCCAAAACCAGATAAAGACACCACAAAAAAAAGAGAACTACAGGCCAATATCCTTGATGAATGTAGACACTAAAATCCTCAACAAAATCCTAGCAAATCAGATTCAGCATTACATTAGAAAGATCATACACCATGATCAAGTAGGATTTGTTCTGGGAATGCAAGGATGGTACAATATACGCAAATCAATAAACATTATATATCACATAAACAACTTGAGAGATAAAAATCACATAATCATATCAATTGATGCAGAAAAAGCATTTGACAAAATCCAACACCCTTTCTTGATAAAAACTCTCACCAAAGCTGGAATAGAGGAATCATATCTCAATATAATAAAAGGCTTATATGACAAACCTAGAGCCAACATCATACTCAATGGGCAAAAACTAAAACCATTTCCCCTAAGAACAGGAACAAGACAGGGATGCCCACTCTTATCACTCCTGTTCAACATAATACTAGAAGTGCTAGCCATAGTGATCAGAAATAAAAGGCATCCAAATTGGAAAAGAAGAAGTAAAACTGTCCTTATTTGCAGATGACATGATACTATACATAGAAAACTCAAAAGACTCTATCAAAAAACTACTAGACCTAATAAATGAATTTGGCAATTTAGCAGGATACAAAATTAACACCCAGAAATCTATGGCCTTTTTATACACCAATAATGAACTCACAGAAAGAGAAACAAACAAACAAAAAAAAACTATCCCATTTATCATTGCAACAAAAATATTAAGATACCTAGGAATAAACATAACTAAAGAGATAAAAGACCTGTACTCAGAAAACTGCAGGACCTTGAAAAAATAAGATAGAGGAAGACGTAAACAAATGGATCAATATACCATGTTTATAGATTGGTAGAATCAACATCACTAAAATGTCCATACTACCCCAAACAATCTATAGATTCAATGCAATCCCCATTAAAATACCAATGGCATATTTCACAGACCTAGAACAAACTCTCCAAAAATTCATATAGAATTAAAAAGGACCCCAAATAGCCACAGCAATCCTGAGAAAGACGGACAAAGTAGGAGGGATAACAATACCAGATTTCAAGCTAAATTCACTGTTCTCAAAACTGCCTGGTATTGGCACAAGAACAGACATATAGACCAATGGAAAAGAACAAAGAACCCATAAATAAACCCAAACCACTATGCTCAATTAATATTTGACAAAGAAGGCAAGAGCATACAATGGAGTCAAGACAGCCTCTTCAATAAATGGTGTTGGGAAAATTGGACAGATACAAGCAAAAAAAAAAAAAAAAAATGAAACTAGACCATCAACTTACACTATACCCCAAATTAAACTCAAAATGGTTAAAGGACTTAAATGTAAGATGGGAAGCCATAAAAATTTAGAAGACTCCATAGGCAGCAAAATATCAAACTTATGTCAGAGCAATATCTTTATTGAGACAGCTGCTAGGACAATGGAAACTAAGTAGAAAATAAACAAATGGGACTACATCAAAATAAAAACTTATGCACAAATCAGCAACAAACCATCAACAAAACAAGAGAGCCCACTGCATAGGCAAACATATTTGCAATTGTTATAGCCTATAAGGGTTTAATCTCCAAAATTTATATGGAACTCATACAACTTAATAAAAAATGATAAACAATCCAATAAAAAAATGGACAAAGGACCTAAATAGACACTTTTTGAGAGAGGACATACAGAAGGCTAAAGACATATGAAAACATGCTCAAAGTCACTAATTATCCCAGAGATGCAAATCAAAGCGACAATGAACTACAATCTCATACCTGTCAGAATGGCTATCATCAACAAATCAACAAACAAGTGCTAGCGGGGATGTGGAGAAAAAGGAACCCTTGGGCACTGCTGGTGGGAATGCAGACTGGTGCAGCCACTGTGGAGAACAGTATGGAGTTTCCTCCAAAAATTAATAATGGAACTCCCATTTGACCCAGTAATCCCACTTCTAGGAATATATCCCAAGAAATCAGAAACACCAATCAGAAAGGATATATGCACCCCCATGTTCATAGCAGCACAATTCACCATAGCTAATATTTAGAAATAGCCTAAGTGCCCATCAGCAGATGAGTGGATTAAAAAACCGTGGCACATCTTCACATTGGAATTATACACTGTTGTAAAAAAGAAGGAACTCTTACCATTTGCAACAGCATTGATGGACCTGGAGAGCATCATGCTAAGTGAAATAAGCCAGTCAGAGAAATATAAATATCACATGATCTCACTGATATGTGGAATATAATGAACAACATAAACTGATGAACAAAAATAGATCTAGAGAAATAGAAGCATCCAACAGTCCATCCAACCTTAAAGGGAAAGCAAGGCAAGGGGGTGTGGAAGAGATCAACCAAAGGACTTGTATGCATGCATATAAGTATGACCCATGGACACAGACAGTAAGGGTGTGAGGGCATGTGCTGGAGGAGGGGATGGGCCAGGGAGGGGTCAATGGGGGGAAAAGAAGACATATGTAGTAATTTAAATAATAAGAATCTACATTTTTTTTAAAAAGGTTGTTGTCTTGAGACTCCTTTGCTCCCTCATGGTATCTTGTATGCTCTCACAAATTCACTTTAAAAAATATTATTTCTAAATATCATGCACTTTTTGTTTAATATATTTTTATTGATTTCAGAGAAGAAGGGAGAGGGAGAGAGAGATAGAAACATCAGTGATGAGAGAGTATCATTGATTGGCTGCCTCCTATACACCCCCTAATGGGGATTGAGTCCACATCCTGGGCATGTGCCCTTGACCTGAATTGAACCTGGGACCCTTCATTCCACAGGCAGACATTCTATCCACTAAGCCAAACCAGCTAGGGCCCTCATGCAGTTTAAATGTGTACCATCCTGTTTTCAATTTCACTAATAAGCCCTAAAATAGTCCTTTACAGCCTCCCACCTCTAGTCTAAGTTTTGCTAAATGACCCTTTTGCTTGTTTTAGTCAACATTGCAAATTGAGGTGAATTTAAAGTTTCTGAAGTACAATTGTAATTATCCATTTAAAATCCTCAGCTCTTCCCAAAATCTATACGCAGTTTACAATTCTTCCTAAGCCTGGTATGTGTAGCCTCGACCCCTAGTTTCTGTTCACCTTTATTCCCACAGGTCCGGTACACACACAATCCCTTATCCATAACAACTTATTCATACTCCCAACTTTGTTCTTTTATTCTGTTCTCTGAATATAGGGAAATGTATACGTGTTCAGATTCTCCATAATTGGCCTATGTTCACTTAGGTCTCTGGCCTCCTCCTGCAGTGTTGCCATTTTGGTGCCTATGTTGGTTAGAGCTAACAAAAATCCCAAATGTAAATGAGAACATCTCATGACCAAATTCAATGCAGCTTTCCTGTTTCATCCTACAAATGGAAAAGCAATTCACCATTCAAACCTTGGCTTTTGTCAGTGTCAGTACAATTAATGAAGTTGCAACAATTTTAAACATTATTGGCTAGTAAATCTTTGTGTTTATAAACTTAAGTATAGTTTAATATTATACCTATATGTGTATCTTTATGTGTAGTAAAATTTAATCTTTAAGTCAATCTTTCTCAAGGTATATAATATAATATGGGATGAGGCATATATTTTTAGAAAAAGGATAAAATAGAAATATTCCAGATAGCCTTTTTTTTTTCAGGGAGTAGAGCCAGCTGCAGTTGCTCTAATTTTGTCTGTACTTTGGCAAATAAACAAAACCTAAGTGTATACAGATATCTCTCTTTGCTGAGCAATTTCACTGCAGCCTATAATTGCACCACTATTAGTGATAAATTCTGATTTACAGCTTAATTGGGCAGAAGTGAATATAGCCTCAAGGTCATTGCAACAAAGAGAGCAGGACATTTAGGGAGGTACATAAGTTAACCAAGAGATTGTCTGGGGTAGTGAGTGGAAAATATCAGTTTAAAATATTAAAATACTACATGGGGTCATATTGTGCAGTGCTGATTCCATACATATAACACAAAGGTCAATTTGAAGTGCTCACAGAAGTTTCACAATAAAATATTTTATATTTAATAATAAGAGTCTAATGTGTTTTTTCCTACAAGGGAAACCAATAATTACATTATATCAAAAGGGATTAAAATTTGACCAATTAAAGCTTCCAAGAAAGTTAAGCTTTAAAAGCTATGTAGCATAAAATTGGAGAAAATGAAACAAGAAGTTTAGCCACCTAGTGTTTTATATAAAGCTGATGCATTTGAGAGAGCCTGTTATTTCTCCATAAAACATAGAAGAAAGCTCAAGATGTTGGCAATGATTCTGAATATGAGAAAAGAAACAATAACAAGATATAGATAAATTTGAAGCATACTATCTCAAAAAAATACAATGAAATATGTGAAAAACACCTTTGCTTTCACATGAACTCAGAAAAAAAAGAAGTAGATCTCACTGATCAATGATTAATTGATTTTTCAACTAATCTCCAAGTTATACAGATTTGAGGCATGATTTATAAAAGAGAGGATATCATCTGAAATTGCATCAAACTAAGAGTAGAATGAGCCTAGTCCCCAAAGTCATGAATAAAGTGAGAGAGTGTAAGCATTTCAACTGCCTACAATTTAAAAAACACTCAGAAAACTAGCAAAACCTTTACTTTTAATAGCATTGCCTATCACCAGGGACTCTAGGACATTTGCTTTATTAAAAGGAGCTTTAAAACTTCTTTAATAGTATCTAGAACCAATTATTGTTAGTATATTAAATATGCATTATAAACTAATAATATAGTTTCCATTTAATATAACACAGTCTCAGAAATAGCTTCTTTTCACATATTTGAATTCCCATCTTAGTTATAGGAAAAGAAAGGAAATGCCGTTAAAGGAAAAAAAAATGTGTTGACACTGAGCAAAGGCTGAAACTACACCAAACTACTTACTGGTCGGTGTGGACAAATAGGGCAAGAACCAACCCCTCTCTCCCATAGGAGCCTCCAGGAAATGAAGATTCACTCCACAGACTTGGATAGATTCCAGAAAGCATGTGCCAGGGGAGAGGGAAAGGAACAATGTTTCACACAAACCACCTGGAAAGTGGATCTTGTGATACTTTCCTGACTTGAATTCACTTGCTGCATGTACAGATTTTGTTCTCCCTTGAGGTAAACTATAGTCACAGAGATTCCAATAAATCTATGATATTAGGAATTTATAAGAGATTATTCTGAGATTTTTGTTTCTCCTGGGGCATTTTTTCACCACAAGAAAGACTGTTAGGGGCTCAAGAGTCAAGAAATCTCATTTTAAGTAAATCTATAGGTAGGTAGGGCCTGTTGAGAAAAAGTATATATATGCAAGACATAAGGGCAACCAAGTGCAGTTACCTCTGCATGGGCATTACTGGAACCAGGAGCTGAGAAACCAGTAGTATTATTTCAGGCCAAACAGAAAGACTCTATGGGTCCCTGTCACCAACTAACATCTTCTTTTTAAGAAGAGTACAACTTGCAAAGAAAATCATAAAGACATAAAGTTAAAACATAAAAAGTGAAATAGAATTAAAGATTAGCCTAACAGCAAATTTTGAAGAAATGAAGTTGATGGCAGTAGGAAAATAACATATTTGATTTTGGGTAAGTGGTCAAATAAAAGATTAGGAGAATAAAGCATATAGAAGAGGACAAGTGGACACCTGAGATAATAAACTATTTTTCTCCCAAGCATGTGGAATTTTTATAGTTCCAGACTGAATCATAGCAGTGGCAAGGGTGGTGGTAAAAACATAAATAGTTGCAAAGTGTATCATGTTCAATGATACCTATATTGAATGGAGGTTCATATAGTGAGAACTTGTAATTTTATGAGTTTAAATGAGGATTCTAAAATGCACCAGCTGGCTGAAACCGGTTTGGCTCAGTGGATAGAGTGTCAGCCTGTGGACTGAAACGTCCCAGGTTCGATTCCGGTCAAGGGCATGTACCTTGGTTGCGTGCACATCCCTTCCTCTCTGTAAAAAAATCAATAAAATATATTTTAAAAAATAAAATAAACCAGCTGTGTGACATTGATGTGGGTACTTAATCTCTTTGAGTGTTATTTATTTTCCTATAATATGGAGTTCATAATATCTGTGAAGTTATTCTTCTAATTGCAAACATTTTTCTCCTTATTTACACACATACATGCACACACACACACACACACACACACACACACACACACACCAGACTCTTCCTCATCTTCTGAGTTAGCCTTTACTAAGAAGCTTATTATGCCGAAACCGGTTTGGCTCAGTGGATAGAGCGTCGGCCTGTGGACTGAAGGGTCCCAGGTTCGATTCCTGTCAAGGGCATGTACCTGGGCTGCGGGCACATCCCCAGTGGGAGATGTGCAGGAGGCGGCTGATCGATGTTTCTCTCTCATCGATGTTTCTGGCTCTCTATCTCTCTCCCTTCCTCTCTGTAAAAAATCAATAAAATATATTAAAAAAAAAAGAAGAAGCTTATTGTTATGGTGGTAACAGGAGTGCTAAGCGTAGGAGAGAAATCAGTGTTTATGTCTCGAGTTCTTGCACCTGTGTACCTGGGTCTCATGAGCTATTACCTTTCTTTCTTTTATTTTTCTTTAATACATTTTATTGGTTTTTTACAGAGAGGACAGGAGAGGGATAGAGAGTTAGAAACATCGATGAGAGAGAAACATCGATCAGCTGCCTCCTGCACACTCCCTACTGGGGATGTGCCCACAACCAAGGTACCTGCCCTTGACCAGAATCAAACCTGGGACCCTTGAGTCCGCAGGCCAACGCTCTATCCACTGAGCCAAATTGGTTAGGGCTGAGCTATTACCTTTCTTTCCAATAGAAATATGCTCAAAGGGAAGTACACAGTATGTACTCATTTGTTTATCAAACATTTATTACATGTCTGTGTTATTTGATGTGTAAATCAAAGGCAGGTAAGCTCATAGATGCCATAAAATCTCATCCACTTGTATTTAACTTTTAAGTATACTTGGTATACAATATTGGATTAGTTATATTAGTTTCAAGTGTACAATATAGTGATCCAACATTTTATACCTTACAATGAGATCACCCCACTAATGTTAGTAATCATCTGTCATCATGCAACTTATCATAATATATTGAATACATTCTCCTTTACCTTTTACACCTGTCTTCTCTACCCTTTCCCCTCTGACAGCCACTGCTTTGGTCACTATTTCTATGAGTCTATTTTTATTTTGCTTTTTTTCATTTGTTTTAGATTCTATGTATAAATGAAAACATGGTATTCATCTTTACTGTCTGACTTATTCCACTTAGCATAATGCTGTCTAGGTCCATCCATGTTGTAACAAATGGCAAGGTTTTATTTTATTGCTATGTATGATTCCATGTGCATATATATATATATATATATATATATATATATATATTTATATATAACATATTCTTTATTCATTTATCTATTTATGAACACTTAGGTTGTTTCCATATCTTGGCTATTGCAAATAATGCTGCAATGAACATTAGTGTGTATATATACAGAGTGTCCCCAAAATGTATATATACTTTGAGTAATTTATTAATTCCAATGGGTTAAATGTTTCTTTTTAATGTCACCACCATACTGTTTTTATTAGTATAGCTTTGTAGAGTAGTTTGAAAACAGGGAATGTGATACCTACATTTGTTCTTTCTCTCTCTTTTTTAATTTACCTTCTTTTATATATATGCCTGCAACCAAGGTACATGCCCTTGACCGGAATCAAACCTGGGACCTTTGAGTCCACAGGCCGACGCTCTATCCGCTGAGCTAAACCGGTTAGGGCTCTTTCTCTTTTTTATTTTATTTTTTAATAAATATTTATTGTTGAAAGTATTACTTATGTCCCTTTCCCCCTCAATGCCCCCTTCCTTCACTCCCCTGAAAGCCTTCACCACTCTATTGTCTGTGTCTATGGGATATGCACATACGCATATAAGTTCATTGGTTGATCTTTTCCCTCTCTTCCCTCCCCTGCTTTCCCTCTGAAGTTTGACAGTCTGTTCAATATTTCTGTGTCTCTGGGTCTACTAGTATTTTTATTCATCAGTTTATGTTCATTATATTCCACATATGAGTGAGATCATGTGATACTTATCTTTCTGACTAGATTATTTTGCTTATCATAATGCTGTCTAGGTCCATCTATGCTGTTGCAAATGGTAAGAGTTTTTTCTTTTTTACAGATGCATAATATTCCATTGTATTGATGTACCAGTTTTTTAATCCATTCATCTGCTGATGGGCACTTAGACTGTTTCCCAATCTTGGCTATTGCAAATTGCACTGATATGAACATAGGGGTGTATATATTCTTTCTGATGGGTATTTCTTATTTCTTGGGCTATATTCCTATAAGTGGGATCACTGGGTCAAATGGTAGTTCCATTTTTAACTTTTTGAGGGAACTCCAAACTGTTTTCAATAGAGGTTGCACTAGTTTGAATTCCCACCAGCAGTGTATGAGGGTTTCCTTTTCTCTACATCCTCGCCACACTTGCCGTTGGTTGATTTGTTTATGATAGCCATTCTAACAAGTGTGAGGTGGTACCTCATTCATTTGTTCTTTCTCAAGAGAGCTTTGGCTATTAGTAGTATTTGTGGTTCCATATAAATTTACATTTTAGGATATTTTGTTTTAGTTCTGAGAAGAGAGAGAGAGAGAGAGAGAGAGAGAGAGAGAGAGACATTGAATGTTGATGAGTTAAAGCTGACCAAGTAAATATGTGAAGAAAGGACATTCCAAGAGAAGGAAATTGCATGTTTTTAAACAGAGGTAAAAATTAAGATTTGTGCTTTAGATCAATTGCTATGGTAATATGGAGAAAAGAGAAGGGAAAATACTGAAGAAAAGAGATAAGGTATGACTTATTTTACAAATTATAGTGATTATATGTGAAACAGCTGAAACACAATAGGGATCAAACCTGCAATTGAGGTACATGTCCTTGACTGGGAATCAAAACCTTGACCCTTCTATTGGTGGGCCCATGCTCCAACCACTGAGAAAAACTGGCCAGACTATCTTTGATCTTTAAAAGAATGGGACTATCTCATTCTACAATGTTGTCTTAGGAATTAGTACTTTTTTATTATTTTGATTTTGTTTAAATTACAGGGTTATATATCATTTATAAATACACAACACTTCGAGGTATAATCAAAATCTATTTTACTAATGAGGTAAAGACATGAGAAATATAAAGTATTTACTTAGTGCACAGAAACTTAAGCTGTCCCTCTTGTTCCTCTACCCTATGCTTAGCTTCATGGCTTTTGCTTGGATGAGAGAATCTGGATGAATGTTTAATAGTCATCTCTTTAGGTCTTTGCAAAAATTAGATATTCAGCAATACATTACTTTTATATGGCAACAAGAACAATATTTTATTCAAAATTGGTATTGTATAACTATATTATATAATCCAAAAAAGAAAGCTAATAAGGAGAGAGAAGTTTGTAATTTTGAAATTATAAAAGCTTAGAAAACAGAAATATTTTCATAATTCTTTTGATCAGAAAACCTAATCTGACCCACGCTTGTTTGACAGCAAAACCTGACTTGAACTGATGTGAGGATGTTTATGTTCTTTCTGACATAGTGTGCATACATATGTGTGCTACAGAAGTATTTGACTATTAGGTACTGCCCCAGATCTGTTGTTTGTTTTCTTTCAAAATCTTAACAATTCAGAATTACAAGACACTGATGTGATGGCTTCAAAGATTTCAGATAAAGGATTGTGAACATATGTCTATGCCCTACATAGTTTTTTAAGAAATAAGTCAGTTAGAAAAAGCTAAGAACTATATGACTCTTCATATGTGGGATATAGAAATGAAGTTCATAGACACAGAGAACAGTATGGTGGTTATAAGAGGGAAGTGGGTGATAGATAATAAAGTATAAAGGAGGTCAAATACTTAGTGATAGAGATGATTTGACTTTGGATGGTGGGCACACAATGCAAAATACAGATAATAGAAATATTAACTTGAAGCCTATATGATCTTATTAACCACTGCCGCCTCAATAAATTTAATTTTAAAAAGATTGTTTCAGCCCTAGCCAGTTTGGCTCAGTGGATAGAGCATCGACCTGCAGACTCAAAGGTCCAGGTTCGATTCTGGTCAAGGGCATGTACCTTGGTTGTGGGCACATACCCAGTAAGGAGTGTGCAGGAGGAAGCTGATCGATATTTCTCTCTTGTCAATGTTTCTAACTCTCTATCCCTCTCCCTTCCTCTCTGTAAAAAATCAATAAAATATATAAAAAATAAAAATAAATAAAAATAAAAAGATTGTTTCATAGGAAATCCTACAGTGAGAATTTTCAGGACCCAAATTTATTATAGCTTTAGATATTATTTGCCAAGAAATTACATAAATGCAAATATTCAATAGGTGGTTGGATCAAATTACAAGTGAGTTGTTCCCCAAACCTGACATTTTGTGATTCTATGAAATGTTAACAAAGACATATATACATCTTGTTGACACACACTCATAATCAATACAAATTATGTTTTGATTATCAGCCATTCTTAATTAGCCTTAAACCCTTCTTTGCAAAAAAAAAGAAAATTGTGTCAAAGATTTTGATTCAATGAAAAATTAATTGATTATTCATCCCCATTAAAAAATAAAGGAAATCTGTTGAGCAAATCAGGAGTTGGAATTGACCAATACATAGAATTTATTTAGATATTTACCCATGTTGTTGATTGATAGTTTTGACAAACACAATTTCATTTTATGCATACATGCAAGCTATGTTGCAAATGCTGGCAGATTTTACTCAGACAAGGTAACTAAAATAACAAACCTCAGACTAGCATGAATGACAATGCAAACTATCAGTTAAATGTTCTAGTTATGTCACTATTGAGGGATAAATTCAAAAGAGATGCCATATATAATAGCAAGTTATCACTAAAATGGAAAAATCTGGAGGGACAGATTTTATGCTAAGAATATTAAAACATAGTTAGAAAAAGGGTGCTGGCAGTTCTGGATGTACACTCTAAAGTCACTACTGTGACTGATGTTATAAAGAAAAATTCCCAAAGAATGTTAGTGCATGGAATGACATAAAATGGAAAGAAGTAATAACATGCTACCATTCTAAAATATCTAAAATATTTTAATATGAATAACAATTTATCAGTCAGAGGATGTGAATTCTTTGGGATTAGGGATTCTGTGGTTTAAAAGGTATATGAATACATATGTGTATATAGTGCCAACAACCACCCAGTAAAATTCTCCTCAAATGTAAACTAACGCGTTTATTTTTAGAGCTGGCTAGAGGCATACACACCAATATCTCTAAAGAAAATCATGTCCATTGAGATGATTCCTAGCTTGAGGCTGTTTTTGGACATTTTCTGCAAGTCAAAGAAGTTGATATGGCTATTTTATTTTATTTTTTAAATATATTTTATTGATTTTTTTACTGAGAGGAGGGGAGAGGGATAGATAGTTAGAAACATCTATGAGAGAGAAACATCGATCAGCTGCCTCCTGCACACCCCCTACTGGGGATGTGCCTTCAACCAAGGTACATGCCTTTGACCGGAATCAAACCTGGGACCCTTGAGTCCACAGGCCAATGCTCTATCCACTGAGCCAAACCAGTTAGGGCTGATATGGCTATTTTAGTATAGAAATATCAATAAAGTCATTGTAAAGACATTAGCCTATGTTTCTGTATTTTATTCAGAACTGAACATTGCTTACTGATTCAAGATGTTGAGCTATGTCTTATGGCTTCCTTCGTCTTTGGACATATTGTTTGTGTTGAAGGTCCAACCAATCTGAGACTGCCTCATTAACTCTATTAATCTTTCTCTTCAATTTAGAGACATTTGCATGATATTATTGTCAACTATACTGTGCCACTTTTGAAGTTTTGAACTCTAAAATTTATATTTCTAATCAACCTTTCCCCCTTTACTTTTTAAAAAATATATATATTTTTATTGATTTTAGAGAAAGGGAGAGGGAGAGAGAGATAGAAACATCAATGATTAGAAAGAATCATCAATTGGCTGCCTCCAGAACACCACCTACTGGGGATCAAGCTCACAATCTGAGCAAGTGTCCTGACCAGGAATTGAACTGAAATCTCCTGGTTCATGGGTCAATGCTCAACCACTGAGCTACACCAGCTGGGCACCATTTCTCCTATTCTAAGTCTCTACTCCATGATAATTTGTTCATTCATATATAACTTTATTAACCAATGTCATCCAAATAAATTTTAAAAGCTAAATAAAATGCAAATAGTATTCATGTACTGTTTTATGCTAAGTGTTAAAGGAGATTAAACTCATAACTAGTATGTACTCATTACTCTTTCATTGTTGCTTTCTAATTCACTCCCTAACTGATAACTGAAAACTGAATCATTTTTTATAGAACTTCTGCTCAATTAATGAGATGACAAAATTGTCTATGGTGATATACCCTAAAGACATAAGATATTAGCTAACACTACCACAGGAACTTTGCATAAGAAATGCTTAAGAATGACTGTCCCTCAAAACTATACCAATAAATATTTATTAATTATATAAATAAATATTTATTAATTATATTATGTCCAATAAATATTTATTATTTATATAACATATCCAAGGAATAGTTCTCTAATAGGAAGGATTTCTGATATTGTGACTAAATATTAAATATTTTAAATTACTTAAAAGGAAAAATTAATAACCAGTTTCACAAATTCTATTTATAGAACTGACTTCAACTCATAGTTTTGGCAATAAAAATATCTTCTCATATTTTCTAGTTGTAAAAATAAACTTTATAGTTATAGTATTCCATCTTAGACAAAAATTGATAGAGTGTGAGAGAATTATAGCTTCAGAAGAATTGATTATCAACATGCAGACATATTAACAGAGATCAAATATTCTGTTAACCAATCCTAATGTATATCCATGAATGACCTTCGAGGAAAGGCAAAAGAGCAGAATATCTTTTCTATGTTTCTAAATTGTCAATTTTACTCTAAGTAGTGGCAATACTGTAAAAATTAGCACAGTGTATATTAAGATGATCATTATATTACAAAGAAAGTCATTTACATTCAATGAATAAATAAATCATAAGATCAAAATAATTTCCCCCCTTTGGACTTTTGCCAGTTTTGCTGATGTGATAGTCTTACAGAGAAGAAAGGTTAAGGCTCTGTTTTTTCTCCCTTTTTCTTTTTGATTAAATTCATTATATTAAGCTGAATGGGAGAAACAGAAAGGGAGGAAAATTATAATCAAACTAGAGGCCTGCCTGATGCACGAAATTCATGCAAGAGTAGGCCTTCCATCCCCCGGCTGCCGGCACCGGCTTCCCTCTGGCACCCAGCATTTGGACTTCCCTCACAGCTCCAGCTTCGTCGGGAAGGTCATCTGGAAGGACATCTGGTCTAATTAGCATAGTATGCTTTTATTATTATTATAGATACTGTACAAAAACATTCAATATGTCTATGACAAATTCAATTAAGTGAGATAAGATAATTGATATTTCTTTTAATAACTTTGTCTTCCATTATTCCCTTGAGAAAAAGACATAGAAATATACCTTTCAGCAACCATTGTGCTATACCATGGGATCACAGACTTTTATTCTGGGCAATTTAATAAGTGGAAGATTTTCGTCACTTGCATATATTGCTATTTTATGATTTTATTTCATTCAGCAATTTTATCATTGTAGGTTTATGTATTTAAGATCTATATTTTATCTTTGCTTATTTTTAAAATAGTAAATCTGTGTAAGAAATCTCCAATCTTCTCATATATGCATAGCTATGAAAGATAGGACATTATGCAGTGGAAACTTGGTTACCCTTTTAGAATTTGATGGAAATCCAGAAGGAACTTGTCTGCATTGAAATGCTAAGCTCTAGAATATATATGGTATGTCCTTCCTTCATGGTCTAGAATAAATGTGCCCTTCCTTGTTTGTTCCCTTCCTCGGCATTTTTGTGGTCCTTTCTACAAATCTCTACACTTACATATATTATAGATTTTCCTGTGCAACATATTTTACAAATGGTAGGTTTGCATCTAAAAAGCTGTATATAAAGTCTTTTCTTCCTGAGTCTCTGCAGTGCTCACCATAGAGCTGAGCCTATTGTTTGTCCTGGGAAGGACTTACTGATGACATATTTGTTCTTTCTGTGTAGAGAAGTGCAAAAGGTTCAGAATTTTTACTGCCTGGAAACATATGTTTACTAAATAATGTGACAGCCAATTCAAGCTGCCAATGTTAGAGCAATATCTATATGACCTCATTTAGTCAATTCAGTTAAAACATCAGGAAGGAAACTCAATGACAAAACTCAAACACACCAGAGACTGCTGATTCGTTGCTTTTCAATTTTCTTCTTGAAACTGTGGCATCATGTAGACATAAATTATTTGTGTTTCCTTTGTGCATGCCTATTATACCTCTGGCTTAGCAAGTACATGAATATATGCATTCTGTGTTCAAATAAGATTTATAACTGGGGGATTACATTTGCAGAAAATAATATCTTCACCTTTTGGGACATTGAAAAAATGTGAAAGAAAGAGCTATAAATTGCCATTTGAAGTAATAAAAAAAGATAACTCTGACTATATTACAATCTGTGACAATAACAATATTATTGTATGTAAGAAAGGTTCCTATTGGCAAGCATAATTCTTCATCTCAAATTCTATTCCTGAGGAAAGCTATAAACTCTTTATTAACATAAGAAACTATTTCACTGAAACTAAATGAAAAAAATAAGTTTATCTTTTACATTAAGTTCATACGTCAAATTTCCATTGCTGATTTTGATTGAATTTGCAAATTTAGTAAACATTTTACAAACTCAATTGAAAAATCTGCAGTCATGGTTTCATAGGCTTTTTATTTTTTCCCAACTTTTTAAGTATAATAAGCATAGTCATTATAAAATATTTTGAAAATACATAAAATTTAGAAGAAAAAATGTAAAGAAGCATAATTCTACTTTCCAAAGATAATCATATTTTAAAGTTTCTTTCTAAAAACTTACAAAATTGATTTTTTTGTATCTTGTTCTTTTACTTAATATCAATGAATATGAATTTTCATATTATTAAAACTCTTCCAAATTTTTAATGAGTACATAACGTCCTATTGTAGGGATGCAACATATTTCATTAAGAATTTCCCAGAGAGAATCCAAGATGGCAGCAGAGTAGATGAAAACTACACTTACCTCCTCTCAGGACCAAACTGGAATTACAACTAAAATGTAGAGCAATCAACCTGAATAACCAACTGAAGACTAGCTGAAGAGACAGCTTACAACCAAGAATTTATGGGAGAGGCCACATGGAAACTGGTAGGTGCTGACAGGAAGCAAAAAGAGCTGGCCCTTCTCCTAACGGCGGCAGCTGAGATTCTGTAATAAGTTCCTCCTACAAAAGTCCCCCCTGAGAAGAGTGGGGTCTCAACCCTACACCAGGCTCCCCAGTCCAAAGTATCAGAGCCAGGAAGAGGTGCCCGCATAACATCTGGGTGTGAGAATCAGGGGGATTCCGTCCTTCAGGGAGAGTCAGAAGACCACTAGAGACACAGGCACCCTCTTAAAGGGCCAACACACACAATCTCATTCACAGCTACTCACCCAGGGCTCCAGCAGAAGGAGGATGGAGAGGACTAGAGTCACTAAAGAAGAGTCTTGGGTTTGTGCCTCTGGGAAGAAAGCTGGGAGGACAGCTCCTGTGACCTGCCTCTGCTAAATCACTCTACTGTACCAGAGATGCCATTTTTCTTGGGTGGAGGACCCACCCGCTTCCACATGGCATCAGCTTAGGGAAAAGCAAAAGTTCCACACTCTGGACTCCCTGTAGCCCCACCTTGCAAAGCTTGTGCCCTGCTGAGTAGTCAGCTACATGCGCTGGGATGTAGAGGTCTGGGAAGACTCATAGAGTGTCAGTGACTTAGTTGTGTGGTGGCCATTCTCCCAAATTTTCCGTGGACCTGATTAGGGCTTCCCCCTCAGGAGATATCTCTTAGCTTCACTTTCCAGGCTCCCAGTGGCCTTACCTTCTCAACTCCTGGTGGCTCCACCCTGCTTAGGTCTGAGCAAAATCCAGAATTGATTGAATTGTATAGCTCTGGGATAGGATCACTCCCCCTATTTCCCCCAATCCTGACCACAACTTCCCTTCATGAGAAATCCACTACTAGTCGCCTCTGCCCCACTGAGATTGGGTTCCTGGCAGGAGAATCTGGCATGTACTAAGTTAGTGGTTCCAGGATGGGGACTGTTTTTTCCTTGTACACCTGAGCAATGCAGAGCTCTCCCTTTTCACAGTCAATTCCTGGTCTGTTTGGGCCTGATAAACTCTACTGGCATCACCCTGATAATTCCCTGGGGCACTGGTATACCCTGGGCCATTTTATGAGTGGCCTCAGACCCAGCACTGGCACTGAGGTTAAACCTGTATCAACTTGGTGAACAGTTATTCTTATCTGGTGACTTACTGAGAACCTATCTGTGGGAACCATGCCAGGTCCCTGGATAATCAAGGCTGGTGGGAGCACAAAGGCCTTGTTATCAATACACCAGAATAACCAAAAGCTGCTCTGGGCATGTGCCTAAATAGAATGTTCAAGGACTCTGAGCCTGGGAATCCTAATCAGGCCAAGACACCATGAGTGGGTGTAAGGACACATGGTACACTGTGCCCTTCAGTAGCCAATGTAATTGATGAAATTATTGGCATGAAGCCTTCTTTGTCTGAATGATATAATAGTAGGTTACTGACCAGCTAGTCAGCTGGAGTAGGCTGGAGTCGGCTGAGGATGGAGTGAGAAGTAAGCTAGAGAGAGCAGCTGAGCAGGAGAGCTCAGTTACTGCTATGATGTGAGAAGGTGAGTCTAGGAAGCAGCATGTGGCTGCTCAGATAATAGCTGTGGATATAGAGACTGATGCTGCTTAGTGGGAAAGCTATATGTTCACCAGCTGGTGTCTGGCTGCCTGCCTATATGGACTTTGCTGTGAGGACTGTTTTAGTCTGATGGCTATATGGCCACTGGCTTCAACAATAAAGACTCATTCTTATATACAACTACAATTTCTCCATTTCTCCATCTCCTTCTCCATCTCCCAAGGCCCTCTGCCAAGCTCTGCCCAGACTCAGAGCCAGTCAGACCAGCAGAGCTGTGTGGAGCTCTTGCTGCTGGCTCTGACACTATCTCATGCAGATCCAGTACTGCCAGAGCCTCTTTCAGTGACTGAGCCTAACAGGCAGCCTAAGGTGGAGGGCTGGTATTGGGCCGGGTACTGATAAAAGCAAGCCCTGGTGCACAGTTTGATCATTACTGTACACTTCCAGGACTATCTGAGGAAGCCACAAACTGTGAACTGCTTTGTAGCTCCAAATAGGTTGCCCAGGACCAGCACAGGCAACATCTAACATTGGCCTGCACCAGAGTACCTACCAAGAGGCCACAGAACCAACAGATCCAGTTATCAGCTTCAGAAAACATCAGAGCAGGATCCAATAAGGTTCACAAGCAACAAATCCAAAGGGAGATCTCAGCAGGCACCAGACCCTGTTGAGGTGAATCTTACTCTGTGTGGTCAGCACCTGCACAGGAGCTCAAAAACTGTGGTTGGGAATGATTTCCTCAGTAGTAAGCCAGCCTGAAAATCGACCCCACAAATAAACAGGCCAATAGCAACCAAGACTCACTTATAATAGGAGGGCTCACATAGCACGAAAGGCACATTCCAGAAGCACCCAAGCAGGTGATCAATGCTATGCTGCAGGATCCCACAGTGCACCTAGTACAAAAGGCCATCCTACCAAGACTGGGAATCATAGAAGATCTACCTAATATATAGAAACCAACTCAAAGAAGCAGCCAAAAGGTGGTGATATAGAAGCATTTCCTAAATAAATAAAAAGGGAAAAATCTCTAGAAAAAATGACAAATGAAATGGAGACAAGCAATTTACCAGATATAGAGTTCAAAAGAATGGTAATAAGGATGCTCAAATAATTTAGTGAGAACTGCAACAACATGAAAAGGACATAGAAACCATTAAGAAGAACCAGTCAGAAATAAAAAATACAACATCTGAACTGAAGAATACAATAGAAGGAATGAACACTAGGTTGGATGAAACAGAGGATAAAATCCATGATTTGGAAGACAAAGTAGAAAACACACACAAAAAAAACACCCAATCAGAGCATCAAAAAAGAAAAAAGAATTTTTTAAAAATGAGATGGTTTAAGGGGTTTTTAAGACAAAATGAAACAAACCAACATCCATATCATAGAGGTACCAGAAGGAGGAGAGAGGGAGCAAGGGGTCAAGAACCTATTTTAAAAAATAATGACTGAAAATTTCCTTAACTGGGTGAAGGACAACACACAAGTCCAAGAAGTGCAGAGAGTCTTAAACAAGATGAACCCAAAAAGGTCCATATCAAGACACATCATAATTAAAATGCCAAACGTTAAAGACAGAGATGATCTTAAAAGCAGCAAGGCCCAGCTGGAATGGCTCAGTGGTTGAGCATCGACCTATGAACAAGGAAGTCACAGTTTGATTCCTGATCAAGGGACATGCCAGTGTTGTTGGCTTGGTCCCCAGAGTGGGACATGCAGGAGACAGCCAACCAATGATTCCCTATCATAATTGATGTTTCTTTTTCTTTTTTTTTTTTTTGCCCTTTCCCTTCCTCTCTGAAAGCAATATATATATATATATTAAAGAAAAAACAGCAAGAAAAAGCCATCTGATTACCTACAAGGGAGCTCCCAAAAGATTATGAGCTGATTTTTTAACAGAAACATTTCAGGTCAGACAGGATTGGCATAAAATATTGAAAGTGATGAAAAGCAAGGATCTATAACCAAGATTACTCTACCTGCATAACTATCATTTACAATTGGAGAAAAAATAAAGAGCTTCCCAGACAAGAAAAAGGTAAAGGACTTCATCACCACCATACCAGTATTACATGAAATGTTAGAGGACCTGCTTTAAGAAGAAGGAAAATATAAACAGAGGAACACAGTTAAAAGAATAAAATAGAAATAAATATGTACCAATCAATAATCACTTTAAATGTATGTCTTAAATGCTTAAGTCAAAAGGCATAAAGTAGCTGAATGGCTAAGGAAACAAGACCCATATATATGTTGTTTATAAGACACTCACCTCAGAATTAAAGATACACAAAGTCTAAAAATAAAGAGGTGGAAAAATATATTTCATGAAAAAGAAAATGAAAAAAATTCTTGAGTTGCAATACTTATATCTGACAAAATAGGCTATAGGATGAGACAAAGAAGGACACATGTAATGATAAAGGGATCAATCTTATAAGAGGATATAAGCCTTATAAACATTTATGCATCAAACATAGTAGCACCTAAATATGTAAAAAAATATTTTGTTAGATTTTAAGGGAAAGATAGGCAGCAACATAGTCTTAGTAGGGGACATTAACATTCCATTGATATCAATGGATAGATCTTCCAGACCTTAAGTGATACACTAGATCAGATGGATTGATATCTTCAAAACATTTCACCCCAAAGCACTACTATATACATTTTTTCAAGTGCTCATGGGATATTTTCTAGGATAGACCACATGTTAGCACACAAAACAAGTTACCATGGAATACTAAGCAACAGTATAAAAGAAGGATCTCTTACCCTTTGACACAGCATGGAGGGGCCTGGAGAGTATTATTCTAAGTGAAATAAGCCAATCAGAGAAAGACAAGTATCACATGACCTCACTCATATGTGGAATCTAATGAAAAAAATAAACTGATGCACCAAATAGATCCAGAGATATAGAAGCATGAACAGACTATTGAATCTCAGAGGGAAGCCAGGGGCAGTTGGGTGAGTGGGAAGAGATCAACCAAAGAACTTGTATTTATATATGCATAACCCACAGACACTAACAATAGGTTGGTGAAGGCCTAGGACAGGGGGTAGGGGTGGGCTAGAAGGGGTCAAATGGGGGATAAAAAGAGATGTATGTAATACTTTCAACAATAAAGACTTTTTTAAAAAAAAACTAGTGTCAATAAATTTAAGATTGAAATCATACCAAGCATCTCCCTGATCATAATGAAATGAAATTAGAAATCAATAACAAGGAAAAAATTAAAATAAAACCACAAAGACATGGAGACTAATTAAACAATGAATGAATTAACAATGAGATCAAAGAAGACATCAATAAATACCTTGAATCAAATGAAAATGACAACACAACAATCCAACATCTATGGGTCACTGTGAAAGCACTCCTGAGGGGGAAATTCATAGCATTAGAGCTCTACCTCAAGGAACAAGAAAAAGCTCAAATAGATAATCTAACTTTACACTTAAGAAACTTGAAAAAGAACAAACAACACTTAGAGTGAATAGAAGAAAGAAAATAATAAATATCAGAGAAAAATAAATGAAATATAAGTCTAAAAAATATTACAAAAGATCTATGAAAACAAGAGTTTGTTTTTAAAAAGATAAACAATGCCGAAACCAGTTTGGCTCAGTGGATAGAGAGTAGGCCTGCAGACCAAAGGGTCCCGGGTTCGATTCCGGTCAAGGGTATGTACCCAGTGGGAGATGTGCAGGAGGCAGCTGATCGATGTTTCTCTCTCATCGATGTTTCTAACTCTCTATCTCTCTCCCTTCCTCTCTGTAAAAAATCAATAAAATATATTTTAAAAAAAAAAGATAAACAAGATTGAAAAACCTTTAACCAGATTTATTAAGGAAAAAAGAAAGAGAACTCCCCTCCCCCACCAGAAAATAAAATCAGAAATGAAATAGGAAGAAATTCCACAGAAATACAAGGGATTATAAGAAAATATTAATAACAACTATATGCCAAAAAATTGGAAAATCTGATGAAATTGATAAATTTCTGGAAAAATACAATCTTCCAAAACTGAATTATGGAGAATCATAGAATTTTAATAGACAAATACAACTAGTGAAATTGATGCAGTAATATAAAAGCTCCCCCAAAAAGAAAGTTCAGGACTTGTTGACTTCACATAGAATTTTAACAAACATTCAAAGAACTAACAACTATCCTTCTCAAACTATTTCAAAAAATTCAAATAAAGGTAAGACTTCCATTTTATAAGACCAGCATTATCCTAATTCCAAACCCAGATAAAGACACTGCAAAGAGCCCTGGCCATGTGGCTCAGTGGTTAAAATGCCAGCCCATGCAACAAAGGCCATGGGTTCAATGTCTCCCACAACCGATCAATGTGTCTTCCTCACATTGATGTTTCACTCTCTCTTTCTCTCACCACCTCTTCCCTTCCACACTCTCTAAAAATCAATGGAAAAATATCCTTGGGTGAAGATTAACAACAGCAAAAAATGATATTACAAAGAAAGAAAATTATAGTCCTTGATGAACATATATGCAAAAATTCTCAACAAAATACTAGCGTTCTGTATTCATTAATACATTACAACAATCATACCCAGTGACCAAGTGGGATTTATTCTTGGGTTGTAAGGTTGGTACAACATCTGAAAAACAATCCAGCATTCACCATATAAACAAAATGAAGGATAAAAATCATGATCCTCAACACGAAGCAGATTATTATTGTAGATCACGCAAGGAGAACAAAGGGTGAAATATTTAACTGTAGCAGTTAAATATTCTGCTCAGTGAGAAACCTGAAGTCATTTTCAAGTTCCACCATGTCTTACTTCTTTTCAGTCGGGTCAAGTTTGTATACTTCCTAAATCTCCATTATCTGGCTAATGAAAAGAAAATAGGATTCTACAGAGTATCCTATCTACCTACTCCAGGACTTCTGTGAGGATCAAATGAGATGAGGCATGTGAAAATGCTTCACAGATATTTCGTTAAAGTGTAAAATGTTTTCATCTGGCTATAAAGCAAGTGGTGTTCCTGGGCTGAAGAAACTCCAAGGAGATTAGTTGCTAGAGGGAGGAAGCCAGGCATTGCTATATGATGTCATTACCCGGTGCCTACAGCCACCGTTTCTGGGCTGGGCTGGGCTGTGGGCCGCATTTTGCACTATAAGATCTCAGTAGTGTTGGCTGCAATTTAGTGGGCTGTCACTCCAGGGTGGTGGCACTTGGGGATAGCTGAGTGTTCCTTTGTGGGCACCAGGCCTGCAGTGCTGTTTCTCTGTAAATGGCCAGTGCATGTCATGGAAGCTCCTGCATTGAGCATCTGCCCCCTGGTGGTCAGTGAACATCGAACAACATAGCAACCGGTTGGATGATCAGACACTTAACATATTATATATATATATATATATATATATATATATATATATATATATATGTATATATATATATATTAAACTATCAGAAAAACTAAGAAAGCAATTCCATTCATAATTGCTTCAAAGAGAATAAAATGTCTAGTAATAGTAATAAACTTAATCAAATGTGTAAAAGATCTGTGCTCCAAAAATTATGACACTGTAGAAAGAAATTTAACAAGATACCAATAAGTGGAAGTGTGTACCATGTTCATGGATAGGGAGGATTAACATCATTAAAATATTCATACTTCCAAAAGCAAAGTGCAGAGTCCACACAAATCCTATCAAGATACCAATGGTGCATTTCAAAGAACTAGAACAAATAGTCCAAAAATGTATAAGAAACCACAGAAGACCCAAAAGAGCAACAGAAATATTGAAAAAGAAGAATAAAGTTGGAAGAATAATGCTACCTAATATCAGCCTTGATTGGGGTTGCTCAGTGGTTAGAGTGCTGACCTGCACACCAGAGGGTACAAGGTTTGATTCATGGTCAAGGGCACATACCTGTGTTGCTGGTTCAATACCTGCCACATTTGGAGTGTGTGAGGGAGGCAACCAATTGATGTCTCTCTCACATTGATGTTTCTCTCTCTCTCTGTCCTCCCTCTCTTCTACCCTCTCTAGAAATCAATGGAAAAAATAACCTCCCATGAGGATTAACAACAACAAAAAATGCTACCTAATATCAAAGTATACTAAAAGTCCATAGTAATCAAAACAGCATATCACTGGCATGGACAAGGAATTAAATCAATGGAACACAATAGAGAGCACAGAAATAAATTCACACAATTATGGACAACTAATATTTGACAAAAACAAAAACATACAAAAGGATAAAGATTGCCTGTTAATAAATGGTGCTGGGAACATTGGACAGATATGTGCAAAAAATAAATTAGTCCATCTTCTTACACCACACACAAGAATAAACTCAAAATCAATTAAAGGCTTAAATGTTAGATTTGAAACTATAAAAATCCTAGAAAGAAATACAGGCAGTAAAATCTCACACATTTCTTTCTCGTAGCACTATTTTTTTTTCCTTATAGATCACCTCAGGCCAGGGAAACAAAAGAAAAAATAAACAATTGGGACTACATCAAACTAAAAAGCTTCTGTATAGAAAAGGAAACCACCAACAAAATGAAAAGACAACCCACTGAGTGAGAGAACATATTTGCCCATGATACATAAGACAAAGTGTTAATATCAAAAATTTGTAAAGACTTGCAAAACTAAGCACAAAACAAACAATCCAATTAATAAATGGGCAAAGGTCCTGAATAGACACTTCTCCAAAGAGGACATACAGATGGACAATATACCTATGAAAAAATGCTCAATGTCACTAATCACAAAAGAAATGAAAATTACAACCATGATGAGGCATCACCTCACACTTGTCGGAATGCCTGTCATCATAAATTAATAAACAAGAAGTAATGGTGAGAATGTGGTTAAAAGGGAACCCTTGTGCACTGTTGGTGGGAATAAAGATTGGTGCAGCCACTGTGGAAAGCAGTATGGAGTTACCTCAAAAAATTAAAAATGGTATTGCTGTGTGAGCCAGAGATTCCACTTCTGGGAATTTATCTGAAGAAATCCAAAACACTAATCTATACTAATAAAAGGGTAATATGCTAATTAGACCAGACATCTTCCAGAAGTCCTTCTGGACAAAGCCACAGTGGCAGGGGCCAAGGCAGACATGGTTAGGGGCAATCAGGCTGTTAGGGGAGGGCAGTTAGGGGAGATCAGGCCAGCAGGGGAGTAGTTAGGGGCATCAGGTAAGCAGGCAAAGGTGGTTAGGGGCAATCAGGCAGGCAGTCAGGCAGGCAAGCAATTAGGAGCCAGCGGTCCCGGATTGCGAAAGGGATGTCTGACTGCTGGTTTAGGCCCGATCCCGCACTGGCAGTCGGATATCCCCCAAGGGGTCCTGGATTGCAGAGGGTGCAGGCTGGGCTGAAGGACCCCCTCCCATGCACGGATTTCATGCACTGGGCCTCTAGTTTAAAATAATATATGCAACCCCATGCTCATTGTAACATTATTTATAACTAGAGGTCCAGTGCACAAAATTCATGCGGGGGTGGGGGGGAGGGATTCCCTCAGCCCAGCCTGCATCCTCTCCAATCTGGGACCCCTTGGGGGATGTCCAACTGCTGGTTTATGTCCAGCAGTTGGACATTCCTCTCATAATCTGGGACAGCTGGCTCCTAACTGCTCACCTGCCTGCCTGCCTGATCACCCCTAACTGCCTCCCTGACAGCCTGATCACCCCTAACTGCCTCTGCCTGCCAGCCTGGACTCCCCTAACTGCCCCCCCGTGCCTGCCTGGTCACCCCCAACTGACCCCCTGCCAGCCTGGTCACCCCCAATTGCCTCCCCCGCCGGCCTGGTTGCCCCACGTAGCCTGCTTTTTAGTTGTCCATCTGGTTGTTTCAGTCGTGATGGCCCCTGGCTTTTTATGTGTTATGATAGCCAAAATTTGAAAGAGCCCAAGTGTCTATCAGTATCAGTGGATAAATTTACACAATAGAATACCACTTGGCTGTAAAAAGGAAGATGACTTTACCCTTTGCGACAGCATGGATGGACCTGGAGAACATTATGCAATGTGAAATAAGCCAGTCAGAGAAAGGCAAGTATATGCTTTTACTCATATATGGAATCTAATGAATGAAATGAACTAGCAACCAATATACAGATAGACTCATAGAGAGGGGACTGACAGCTTGGGAAGGGGGGAAAGAGGGTAAAAAGGTGAAGGAATTAAGAAAAAAATAAACTCATAGACAACAGTATGGTGATTACCATAGGGAAAGGAGGGTCTGGGGTTAGGAGAAGGTAAAGAGGGTGGGGAGAAATGGTGATGGAAGGAAACATGACTGGAAGTGGGGAACATGCATTACAATATACAGATGGCCGAGTATAGAATTATACACCTGAAACCTTTATAATGTTATTAACCGATGTCATCCCAATAAATCCAATCAGTAAATAGAAACTCTATTGTCCATTTTGGTTATGTACGAGCTGCAATATTGAAAACACTGATGTAAACAAAATTAGATGGCTAGTGATATAAATCTGATTTTGATCTGTGGATGAATAATATGAATGTATATATTTTGTTATTATTTTTCTAAAATCATAGTTGTGCATTTATACAGATAATCACACAGTTCTAAAAATTGTTTTCTTCTCTCTTAAGACAAACATTATAAACTCTCTTAGCTAATTCGTTGTTTTTGTTTAACCACTGTATCTCAAATTAATATAATTGCTTTTCTACTATTTAATTTTTAATTTGAGGTATTAAGTAGTGACATCAACTCTGGAGTATGTTGAGTTAGTTATTATTTTTCCCTTAGTGTCTACCACACAAAGGCACCCACAATATTGGATTCACTCTCCTACTGCATGTATGGCATGATAGTACTAATTTTAAGAGTATGGACTTATAAGTGTAGATAGCTACATTTGTATATAGCTATTTTTATATCTAGGAGAGTGTAACTATAAAACATGCTTTGGTGGGGGTGAATTTTTTTATCTAATGGAGTAATGAGTGTCTTTTGTATACACATGAATTAGGTCTGGGAAATGTTGTGTATTACTCTGTTATTTCTCAATCTTAAAAACTCTCATCACAAGAAAAAAAATTATAACTATATGAGGTGATAGATGTTAACTAAACTTATTGTGGATATAAAATATAACTTATAATCAATATGTTATACATTTTATATAACATATGTAATCATTATGTTGAATATCTTAAACTAATATAATGTTATATGTCAATTATCTATATATATAAAAGCCTAAGCAACTGTCACAACTGAAACAACTGAACAGACAACCAAACAGGCTTCATGGGAGGACCAGGCCAGCAGGAGGGTTAGTGAGGGCCAACCAAATGACTGAGCAGCAGGCTGAGTGGGGTGACCAGGCCGGCAGGGGGCAATTGGGGGTGACTAGGCCGGCAAGGGGGGTGCAATGAGGGGTGACCAGGCTGGTGGGGGAGGGAGTTGGGGGCAACCAGGATGGCAAGGGGGGCAGTAAGAGGCGACCAGGCCAGCAGTGAAGGCAGTTAGGGGTGATCAGGCAGGCAGGGAGGTGAGCAGTTAGGAGCCAGCGGTCCTGGATTGTGAGAGGGATGTCCAACTGCCAGTTTAGGCCTGACCTCCAGGATTGTGCCTAAACCTGCAGTCGGACATCCCCTGAGGGGTCTCAGATTGGAGAGGGTGCAGGCTGGGCTGCGGGGACCCCCCCCACACCCGTGCACGAATTTCATGCACTGGGCCTCTAATATATATATGATGCACACTGACCACCAGGGGGAAGATGCTCAATGCAGGAGCTGCTCCCTGGTGGTCAGTGCGCTCCCACAGCCAACCTCCCCCAGCCAGCCAACTCCCGCAGTCCCTCCTTCTAACCCCCATGCTGGGATGGGGAAACAGGGGTAGGTGGTGGCAGATATGACCCCTTTTCAAGGGAGGCCGAAGGCCGGCTCCCTCCTTGAGGCCGACGGCCAACCTTCTGAGCTTTGTGTCTCCCCCTGGCTGGCAGGCCCAAATTGGTCTGCCACCCACTCACCAAAGTGGTGGCGCGGCAGTGAGGGAAGGAGGAGGGAGGAAGGCGGGCACCGTGAGGTGGCAGGGTGCCGATGATGGTGGCATTGGTGTCCAGCATCCGTTCTTTCTCAGCTCAGCAACTGTCACCTCCTCTACGACTCCACCCTGATCAGCCTGGCCCCGATTGGCCCTGATCGTAGCCCAGGCCTAGGGACACCACCCATGCATGAATTCCATGCACTGGGCCTCTAGTATATCAATAAAACTGGAAAAATAAAAAATAATATTATTATAATTCACTTATATGCTAGATCTTATTATTTGGCATGCTAACAAAGTCCATATATTGTTACAAATTTATTTTTAAAAATCTTGCTAAACATTTCCATATTATTTGTTTCATTTTTACTCCTATTTTTATTTTATACATTTAAACACAAAGAAAAGAATATTTACATGGATAAAGAAGATTCTATTTAGAAGAATGATCAGTGGGTAAAATTTTAATAAGTGTCCACATTTTAGGTATGTTTTAGAATAATGGTTTTTTTTGTTGTTTGTTTGTTTGTTTGTTTGTTTTGGGTGGGAGGGTTTGCTCAGTGTGAAAAAAGTCTCCAAATTTTTAAACATTAGATTTTATATATTTTTATTTCATGTTATTTATTTTATATCTTTCTAATTTTTAGTATTTTTTCTTTGTTTTCTAACTACAGTCTCTCCTTCTAAAAAGAGGCATAAAATTTTTTAAAAAACTTCTGAATGCCTCAGTAGTTCTGTATGTTTTCCACTAGCTGTGATGGAAATGATCTAGGAAAGAATGGAATAATTTGCCATTCTAATTAGGCCATTATAGAACTTAATTTGCTGCACTGTAATCACTATGATTTTCATTCCCTTTCAATGCAAATGTAAAGTTGAAAGAGAAAAACTCTACAGAGCAAAGTATCCAACAGTCAAGTAGAAACATCTGGTGACACAATGTTTGAGGTGTAGAGTCATAGTTTACCTGGGGGGATATGGGGGGATATACATACTCAAATACAGAATTTGACACTAGAATGAATTCCCACATATATTTGATAAGTAATTCTTTAAAAGAATATCAATTCGATGTATTAATTACACAATATGCCCAAACAAAAGATAGAAACTTTATTTTAATACCTTTCTACATTCAAAGTTTGTTGAGTGTGAAATCTAAGAAAATACTTTTTTAATAGGACATTAGTTGGTTACTAATTTCCTTATAGACAAGACACACTGAAATAGAATGGAAAACATGGACATAATGAAAAATCATCTCAATCAAATAAAAGAAAGACCATTAGAAAAGATTGGAGTTCTTTTCACTAGAAAAATAATAGTATAATTTGTAGCCGAATAGGAAGTGAGAGGGAAATTACAAACTCTGTTAGAGACTGATAGGACTGAACCAAATGATTGTTCATTTTATGTTATCTGCTTAAGAATTTGGTACAAGAGGGAGAATAATAGAACAGCGATTGCATTTGTAAAGTGAATGAAAGCTGAGTTTTTTGTTGTTGTTTATAACTAACATCAGAGGCTATAAAATAATTAAAAACAAATTAAGAAAAATGAAGATGGACCAAATATTTGAATACCTATGTAATTATGATTATTCCTGTACTAACATGGTATTTTCAATTTTGTTACCAAATTAACTTTATAGTTTCTTAGGAGAAAATTTAAATTTAAAGAATATATTTATTGAAAGTATTTTAAAATTATTGACAAGTGATATACATGCATCAGTGTTTCAAGATATTTAATCAATGTTTTGGTTTATGTTCAAATCACTCTAAACCATGTTCAATTTCTTCTTTTAAATTTTATTATTTTGCAGGTATTCAATTCTATCTCAAAGTGATGCTTTGTTGGATACTTTCCCAACCTGCTGTGATAGTAAGCTAGACTGGACTTACAAAAGACTGCCAACAACTCTAACTGGCATGTATTCTAAGTGGTTATGAAGGAGATTGTCTGGCTTGAAATCCACCTGAGGAGCCTAACAATTTTCAAGCCATTAACTCAACTCTTCCTCCCATGGAGAAAATCAGAAGATGGTCTCTAAGGCTGTAGCAACAAACCAAAAATATTGTCCAATTATTTTGTAAAATTAGATTTCATTTTTGCCCTATTTGGCTTCTATTCCTTTATTACATTCCATGGAGTGAAATATCATGGAACATCTAAAAAATATTCTATTTTAGGAAATTCTTAAAATCGTCTCTCCAGGAATTCTCAAAGGTTATGTCAACCTAAGACTATGTAATAGTCTCAGATTGGCTTGACTTTTATCTTATCATTTGCAGATTTGATCTTCAAATACCAGTAATTGAGTTTCTCATTATGCCATAGCTTTTTGATGGTCTAAACTGAATTGAGTAATCAACCCACAGCTTCATAGAAACAGAGCTTAGATTAAAATTGATCTTTACTGTCTCTACGGTTCTCAATAATTAGATTCCTTGGAAACACCCACCACAATGATTTACTTTCTCTCTGCTCATGTCTCCTTTTTAAATTAATGAATCAGGGACACAATTTTCAAATTGGAGTAATAATAATAATAATAATAATAATAGCAAAATGAGACTATGAATATCTTCTTATCATCCTGTGCAATTATGAATAATTTAAACCAAGCTTATAGATGAGTATCTACATAGTTTCTTTCAATTAATCATTACAAAAGTGTACTTGTGAAAAAAATCTCATAAATCACTAGTACTATCAATTCTACTTAAACATTTAAAAGTATTAGCAGTAAAACACTTGGATAAATATTGCATTTTATTTACTAGTATTTATTGGGTTTGCAGTATGTGCCATTGTCTGTGTAAGGTATAGAGGACATAAAAGTAAGCAAAGCAGGTATTGTTAATATATATTTTTTAATCAAGAAGATACAAAATAAATACATCCTTGTTTTGACATAGAACAAATGAATAATTTATTTAATAATCTGTGTCTAAAAGTTGGCAAACTTTGTTCCGTGGGTGGTAAATGACTGCGTTACTTTCGAAGTTCCTCTGGTAGGCCACCTTATGTAAAATGTCTACAAATATGGCCGAGAAGATTTTGCTCATGCAAAGATAATTGTTTCTCTTGAAGCCCCCATCACCTCAGAAATTTTGTTTTGTAATTGACTGTTGAGAAAGAATAACAGGGACATGTATTCAAAGTGGTTATGAAGGGGATGGTCTGGCTTGATATCTACCTGAGCAGCCTAACAATTTTCAAGCCATTAACTCAACTCTTCCTCCCGTAGAGAACATCAGAAGATGGTATCTAAGGCTGTAGCAACAAAACAAAAATATTGTCCAATTATTTTGTAAAATTAGATTTCATTTTTGTCCTATTTTGCCCTTTCAATAAATATGGTAATAAATATGGTATTGATTGAAAGCACTTATATCGCTGGGACTACTCTAAGTAACTGAAACTATTGAAAACACACACAGGCTCCTTTAATTCTCAGAGAAGCCTCGTGAACTCTTTCATAGGTAAGAATTCCGAGGGATAGAAAGATTGTGTAATTTACCTAAAATTGCATAGCTGTTAAGTGAGAATTGGTCTATGAAATTTGAGAAATTGTAAGCCATATATTTAATTCTTTTTCAATTACTACAATTAAGAATCTATTGAATAAATCTAACTGAAGGAGTAAAGTCTAATACTGCCAGTATTAGAAAAAATGAAGTAAAATAAATAGTTCCAGGAAAAAAGTTTTTTTCTGAAGTAACTGGAAAAGATGGAAATGATTTTTAAATAGATACATCTAAACGATAAATATGGGAAAGAAGAGTTACTGGTGAATGCCCAGAAGTTATCAACTCTAGAATTCACAAGTAGTAAGGAAAGAGGGATTTAACTAATTACAAATTCATAGCTGTGAAACCTCCTCATGAAAAAACAGAGGACTTGGCATGGAGGCAAAAATAAAAACTACAAAGGAAATGTAGCCTACACAGAGCAGGTGCTAACATTTTTAATAATAACAACTTGGGCACTTATACCATGGATACAATTTATTAAAAATCACATGTCCCATGTGATAGCATTTCTTTCCTGCCCAACAGGAGAATCCTATTTCAGTTAGTACTCAATCTGGAATATAGTATTACTTCCTCAAAGCCAACTAGATTCATCATGTCTCTTATTACCACAGTTGGCAATACAGCAAACTGCTGATCAGGCAGAATACAGAGGCGAGTAGCCAAAGAACAAAGAATATATATATTAGAAAAAGACAAAAAAATCAGTAAAAATTAAGTAAAGAGAGTACATTCCCTAGGAACATGGCAGATGTTTTGTATACGAGGTTGAGTAATAATACTTTCTTAGTAATAAAATTGAGTATATCTTCAAACATGTCTTTATACAGGAAATGTACAAATCTATGCCTTTATGTCCTCTTTGGAGAAGTATCAATTCAGGTCCTTTGTCTATTTGTTTTTAAATTACATATGGCCAATAGACAAATGAAAAGATGTTCAGCATAACTAATCCTTAGAGAAATACAAATTAAAACTGCAATGATATATCACCTCACACCTATCATAATGGCTATCATCAATATATAAAAAAAACAACAAGTGCTGGCAAGGATGTGGAGAAGAGTGAACCCTCCTGCACTGTTTATGGGAATAAAGATTGGTGCAGCCACTGTGGAAAACAGTATGGAGTTTCCTCAAAAAATTAAATATGAAACTGCTTTATGACCGAGCAATTTTGCTTCTGGTAATATAGCTAAAGAAACCAGAAACACCAATTCAAAAGACTATATGAACCCCTGTGGTCATTGCAGTGCTATTTACAATAATCAAGATTTAGAAGCAGCTCAAGTATCCATCAGTAGATGAGTGGATAAAAAAGCTGTGGTACAGTTACACAATTTAATCCTACTCGGCCATGAAAAGGAAGACAATTTTACCCTTTGCAGCAGCATGGATGGACCTGGAGATTATTCTGCTAAGTAAAATAAGCCAGTCAGAGAAAGACAAGTGCCATATGGTTTCCTCATCTGTGGAATCTAATAAAGAAAATGAACGGACAAAACAAAATAGAAACAGACTCATAGATAGAGAGCAGGCTGACAGCCTTGAGGTGGGGGGGGTGTGAGGTGGAAGGGGGCATTGAGGGATTTAGCAAAAAAGAGAGAAAGAACTCATTGACACAAGCATAGTATGGTAATTGGCAGGGGGAGTTGGGCTGTGGGGAGGTGGAAGAGGCTAGAGGAGGGATAAGTGATGATGGACAGAGACTTAACTTGGGGTGGTGAGCATACACCACAGTATCCAGATGATGTATTATAGAATTGTGCACCTTTAGCCTATATAATTTTGTTAACCTGTGTCACCCCAATAAATTTAATAAAAAGAACAAAGAGAACTATATTCTTAACAAAGGACACCTAAAACATCAACAGTCACACACACACATAAATCTAAACCTTTTATTGGTCTATTTTCAGAGATAAATCATAATATTTCCACTTACAGAGCCTCAGAGAATATAACAACTACCCAGCTAGGTATAAAAAATAAGGAAATAAAAGAATGAAAGGCTGAGCTCCAGCCCTTATACAATGGAAAGAGATGTAATTAAAATATAGCTCTTCTTCTGGAACAAGAAAACAGGAGAAAACATAAATGGTTACATTTTCAAGTATTAAAAAAAAAAGCCTGTGTCTCATGAGAAATAAAGGAACATGAGGTGAACCATATAATCATTGTGTGTGTATATTTGGAGGTGGGTAGGTTGTTGTTGTTAACCTGAAAGCATTTACTACATCTTCATCACAGAAAACATGAACCCAATCAGAGCCTTGAAAACTTGGTAAGCTGAAGAGACAGAAAAAGTTTAGAAGAGTGAGCTAGCTGGGATTTGAGGTGCAGTATAATTAAATCTGCATGGAATAACCTTCATTCCCAATTTCAATTCTAAGTAACACATACATAAAATGATGCCCGATTAGGTCAAGCAAAGAATAACTACCAAGAGAAGATTAACTACCAAAGTATGTAACCTGAAGAATTCTAAGATCTCATAAAATTGAGAGAATTCATGATATAAACAACCAGTGGGTAGAGACCTTGCTGAATATATGTGGCATTCAATAGATATTTCAGAAAGGTCATAAATTATGGGTAGGGCTAAAGCCAGTTCTAGAACAAAGGACACTTGTGCATACAAACCTGGAAAATAAGCCTCAAAAGGATAAATATAATCAAATATGTTAAGTGCTTGCCAAAACAAAACTCAACACCTTTTTTTATAAATAATCCACATATACAACAATATTCATAATGTCCAGTATAAATAAAGTATCTATTTCTAGAGAAGTAAACAGGCAGAGATTTCTATCCCATAAGCAGAAAAAATAGTTTAACAGAATCAAAACATATAAATAACAGCTATTATGAATAAGAAAACACTAGCTTTAAAATCTTTAAGATATATTATTAGAAGCCCGTTGCAGGAAGATTCCTGCAAGAATAGGGCTTTGCTCCCGTCTCTGCCACTGCTACCCCGCCCGTCTCTGCTACCTCGGCTCCATTACTTGGCTTCCTTCTACAGTGTCTTCAGTCTTCACTCCCAGCCAGTATATGCAAATTAGCCACCATCTTTGTTGGTGGTTAATTTGCATACCATGCTGATTAGCCAATGGGAGGTGTAGCGAAGGTACAGTCAATTACCATGTTTGTCTATTATTAGATAGGATATATTTAGTTAAATATAAAATTAGTTCATTTATATTATTTATATGTATGGGTCATCTTTGATTCACATACATAAGTCAAATCATCATAGGTGATTTATATTACAAATGAATTACTAGTATATATATGGACATGGAGGAAAAATAAACATAATGAAGACTATAAGAAAAAGCCAAATGGAAATTCTACAAAATACTAAATAAAATGATGCCCTAAATAAAATACTATACTCTGTGGTAAATAACAGATTAGAGACTTCAGAAAAAAAAGGTCAAACCAGTGAATGTGAATAAAAAGCAAGAGAAACTATCTAAATTAAAATATATGTAGTAAAAAGTGCTAAAAAAATGAAACAAACAAAAATCTAAGCAGTTTGTGGGAAAATATCAAATAATCCACCATTGATTTAGTGAGAATCCCAGAAAGAAAGGATGTCAAGTAAAGAGCAGAAAAAGTATTTGAAGTAATAATGGAAAAAACAATTCCCTAATTCAATGGAAATCATATATATATATATATATATATATATATATATATTCAATAAAATTAAAAAACACAAATAATAAAATATCAAGATGGATTTAAATAAAGTTTTTGAAAAATAATGATAAAGAGAAACACTATGAAAGATCAGATGACAGAGACTTAAAAAGCAATACAAAAGATCAATGAAACCAATAACTGGTTCTTTGAAAAGATGAATAAGTCATTAAAGAGATACAAATTAAAACAACAATGAGGTATCACCTCACACCTACCAGAATGGCTATCATCAATATATCAACAAATGATAAGTGCTGGCAATAATGTGGAGAAAGAAAACCCTAGTACACTGCTAGTGGGAATGCAGATTGGTGCAGCCATTATGGAAAACCATATGTGGTTTCCTAAAATAAATTAAATATGGAGCTGCCATTTACCCAGCTATCCCACTTCTAGGAATATATCTTAAGAAACCTAAAACACCAATTAGAAAAAAATATATATATGCACCCCTATGTTCATAGCAGTGTAATTTACATTAGCTAAGATCTGGAAACAGCCCAAGTGCCCATCAGTAGATGAGTGGATTAAAAAGCTGTGATACATTTACATCATGGAATACTATGCAGCAATAATAAAGAAGGATCTCTTATCCTTTGAGACAGCATTGAGGAACCTAAAGAATATTATGCTAATGAAATAAACCAGTCAGAAAAAAAGTATCATGTGATCTCACTCATATGTGGAATCTAATGAAAAAAAATAATCTGATAAACAAAATAGATCCAAAGACACAGAAGCATAGAACAGACTGTGGAATCTCGGAGGGGAAGCAGGGGTAGGGAAAGGGGACATATGTAATACTTTCAACAATAAAGAGTTAAAAAAAAGAAAAAGATAAACACTATGAAAAACAACCAAAAGGGGGAAAAGGGGATAAAATTCACATATTACATAAAAAGACTAACTATAAGAATGACATGTACTATTTATTCAAAATAATGCAAAGTATGAAAATTGAATATCATATTTAAGTGTTAAAAATCTATTAAACTAGGATTCTATACTTATTAATTACTAGAGGCCCGGTGCACAAAAATTTGTGCACTCAGGGGGGGTGGGGGAGTCCCTCAGCCCGGCCTGTGTCCTCTCGCAGTCTGGGACCCCTCAGGAGATAATGACCTGCTGGCTTAGGCCTGCTCCCAGGTGGCAGAGGGCAAGCCCAATCCCTAGGTGCAGCCCCTGGTCGGGCTCAGAGCAGGGCTGATTGGGGAGTTGGGGCACCGCCCCCTGTCATGCACAGAGCAGGGTGGATTGGGAGATTGCCATGCCACCCTCAGTCACACTCAGGGTGGGGCCGATTGGGGGGTTGGGGCACCGCCCCCTGTCACACTCAAGGCAGGGTTGATGGGGAGGTTGCGGCACCACCCCCTGTCACGCACAGAGCAGGGCCGATCAGGGGGTTGGGGCACCGCACCCTGTCACACACAGAGCCGTAGGGCGATCAGGGGGTTGGGGAGCTCCCCCCTATCAGGCACAGAGCAGGGCTGATCAGGGGGTTGGGGCGCCTTCCCCTGTCATGAACAGAGCAGAGCGGATAGGGAGGTTGTGGCCCTGCCCCCTGTCACACACAGAGCCACAGGGCGATCAGGGGGTTTGGGCCCTGCCCTCTGTCACGCTGATCTGGTGCCAGGAGGCCTCGCGGCTCCCCTGATCCCGGTGCTGGGAGGCATATTACCCTTTTACTATATAGGATAGAGGCCTGGTGCATGGGTAGAGGCTGGCTGGTTTGCCCTGAAGGGTGTACTGGATCAGGGTGGGGGTCTCCACTGGGGTGCCTGGCCAGCCTGGGCGAGGGGATGATGGCTGTTTGCAGCTGGTCACACACCCTTCAGGGTGGGGGTCCCCACTGGGGTGCCTGGCCAGTCTGGGTGAGGGGCTGATGGCTGCTTTCAGGCTGGCGGTTGTTGACTGAAGCTCCCAACCGCTCCTCTTTTTCTTTTTTTATTCTGGGCCAGTTTTTGCTCTGGCTCTAGCTCTGAGGCTTCTGCTGCTATAATCGAAACAATGTATAACTCCTTTCTGGGATTTTGTTTAGCTTCTATATTTGTTAGAATGTTTCAAACTGCCAGCTCAGAGGCCTGCAAGTCTGGCCAGGAACGTTGGAGTCTGCAGTCACTGAAGCAAGCAAGCCACATGTTCCCTTCCAGCTGCCTGGCTGCCTGCCGCCATCTTGGCTGACAGTTAATTTGCATAAGGATATGCTGATTAGCCAATGGGAAGGGTAGCGGTCGTACGCTAATTACCATGTTTCTCTTTTATTAGTGTAGATACTTCAAAAATGAAGAAAATAATCAACATTTTTCTATGTAATTTCTTTTTCTTTCGACTTTAAATATTATTTTTTTATTATTAAATTAGTTTACATATAGTATTATATTAGTTTCACGTCTCCAACTCAGAGATTAGATATTCTATAACTTAATAAGTCATCACCCTGATAAATCTAGTATCCAACACCTACATATTTATTACAATATTACTGACTATAATCCCCATGCTGTACTTTCCATCTCAAGGACTATTCTGTCACTTCCAATTTGTACTTCTAAATCCCATCTTTTTTACCCAGCCCCCCAACCCACCCCCCCATCTGGCAAACATCAGTCTGTTATCTGTATCAATGCGTCTAATTCTCTTCAGTTTGATCATTTATTTCGTTAGATTCCAAATATAGGTGAAATCATCTGCCATATGTCTTTTTCTGTGTTACTTATTTCACTCAGTACAAGACCCTATAGGTATATTCATGATGTTGCAGATGGCAAGATTTAATTCATTTTAAAGGCTGAGTCATATTCCATTGTATATATACATCTCTTCTTTATCCATTTACCTATTAATGGGCACTTAGGTTGTTTCTATACCTTATCTATTGAAAATAATGTTGCAATGAACATATAAATGCATATGGCTTTTTGATTTAGTATTTTGGGTTTCTTCCGTTAATACTCAGAAGTTGAATTTCTGTGTCCTTGTTATATAGCCTTTGTTTTAAAGTCTATTTTGTCTAGTGTAAGTATTGCTACACCAGCCCTGGTTGGGTAGCTCAGTTGATTAGAGCATCAACCAAATCAACTGATCAAGGTTGCTGGTTTGATCTCTAGTCAGGGCACATATAAGAAAAAAACCAATGAATGCATAAATAAGTGGAACAACAGCCCGGCCAGCATGGCTCAGTGATTGAGAATTAACCTATGAATCAGAAGGTCATGGTTCAATTCCTAGTCAGGGTACATGCCCTGGTTGAAGCTTGATCTCTGTGTGGGGCTTGTGGGAGGCAGCCAATCAATGATTCTCTCTCATCATTGATATTTCTATTACTCTCTCCCTCTCCCTTCTTCTCTGAAATCAATAAAAAACATATTTAAAAAAATAAGTTGAAAAACAAATCCATGTTTGTCCCTCTCTCTCTCTCTTTTTCCCCCCACCCTCTAAAATCAACACATAAAAATTTTTAAAACACACAAAAAATTGATTAAGAAAAATCTAGCTGCCCCAGGTTTTTTCTGTTAGTTTGTTTCCATTTTCATGAACTATATTTTCCCATCCCTTTACTTTTAGTCTATGTGTGCCTTTCTATCTGAAGTGAGTTGCTTATAGGCAATATATGTCAGTCTTATTTTGTTATCCATGCAGCCTCTATATGTCCTTTGATTCATTTGAATTTAATCCATTTAATCTATTTCCATTTAATCGTTAATAGGTATGTATTTATTGCCATTTTTTTAGTATTTATAATTTTGACCTTCCTGTCTTCATAAATAAGACCCTTTAACATTTCTTTAAATACTGGTTTAAGGGTTTTGAATTCCTTTCATTTTTTTCTTGTCTGGGCATCTCTTTATGTGTCCTTCCATTCAAATAGTTTTGCTGGTTAGAGTAATCTTGGTTTTAAGTTCTTGCTTTTCATCACTTTGAATATTTCTTGTTGATCACTTTTGGCCTGCAAAGTTTTTGCTGAAAAGTCAGCTGACAGTCTTATGGGAGCTCCCCTCATTCACTGCTAGTGGGTATGCAGACTGGAACAACCACAATGGAAAAATAGTCTGGCCAATCCTCAAAAAATTAAGAATAGAACTACCATACTACCTAGCAATCTCTCTCCTGGGTATATACCTGAAAAACTAGAAAACGTGTATTTGCAAAGATATATGCACCCCTATGTTCATTGCATCATCATTCATGGTGGCCAAGACGTGGAAATAACTAAAGTGTCCAATGATAGAGGACTGGATAGAGAGGATGTGGTACATATACACAATGGAATACTACTCAGTTGTAAGAAAGGATGAAATACAACTATTTGCAACACCATGGATGGACCTTGAGAATATTATGCTAAGTAAAATAAGTCAGTCAGAAAAGCTAAGAACCATATGATTTCACTAATATGTGGGATATAAAACTGAAACTTGTGAACACAATCAGCAGTGTGGTGGTTGCCAGAGGGAAGGGGTGGGAAGAGAAGGGTGTCCTAATACATGGTGATAGGAGATTTAACTTGGGGTGTTGGGCTCACAGTACAGATGTTGTAACATAGAAACCCTCACCTGAAATCTATATGATCATATTAACCAAGGTCATCCCAATAAATTTAATAAAAAGCCGTCTGCTAAAATAAACAATGAAAAAAGAAGGCATTGAATAAATTACTATGCAACATTGGAAAATTATATTCATGATATGTGATAAAAACAAAACTGGTGCTCCTTGAAATTTCCTTTGGATTGAATTTTTGATAAAAACCAAAAGGGAAGACAAAAAGTTTGACACTAGGGAGAAGAAACCTTTACAATGTGATGTTGAATTTTATGTTGGCTCCAGGTCACGTTCTTGATGTTCATTGAAAAGGAAACATGTTTTTATTCAGTGATTGTTCATTCATAATGAACTGCTAATATTTGTTAATTTTATACTTTACTCATTACATTTGTAACTCTGCAGAAGGTGTGACTTTTCCCAAGGAGCATTTTCTCCAGAATATGAATGTTTAAACACAGTTCCTTAATTTGGGGGATCACTTAGCCTTCAGAAAATGGATTTCTCTGTGCAATAAAAAAATCCAAAGTAAACCCTTATAAAACTTACTATTACTTAGATAAACTATGGTGGCAACTCATATGAGGGATGTTGTCTAATAACTTTAGAAATATCCATCTTATCCTCAGTAGAGTGGGTAAAGGAACTAAGAGGATTATCATAAAAGTGGATTTGACTATGACTAATTTTCTTGCTGTTCAGCAGGATAGAACTTTTGATAGTTATGACATGTAATTCATGGGGGTCATTTCTGGTTCTACCCCTAGCTATGAAAAATGGCTTTAGAAAAATTCTACAAATTGTTATAGAATGGGTTATGAAAGGTACTTTATTGGTTAAAGTGTAAAGTTACTTAGCAAAAGGCAGCAAGGAAAGAGAAAATATGGTCTACTCGAATGCCCCCTTATTTCATGAGAAGTGTCAGCACGGGCCTCTGTTGGAAACTTAATATAGGTCTGTGTTCCAATAAGGAAAATTTCCTTGTGGATCTCACTTTTTATAAGGAATCTGTGGGAAAGTGGCCTTCTTAACAGGGAATGAACAGGCTGCTGTGTACCTATTCCACATTGGAAATGTACAGGTTACTCTGAAAAGGAATTTTGGACAAGCCCCTCTTTGAAGGAGTGTGGAACCAGCCATCTCCAAGTGAAACCTGCTTTGGTCAGTCATGTCTAATTATCTTTCCCCGTTTTCTACTTATTTTATAACAAAAGTCACTTTTTAAAAAAAATATATTTTATTGATTTTTTACAGAGAGAGGAAGGGAGAACGATAGAGAGTTAGAAACATCTATGAGAGAGAAACATCGATCAGCTGTCTCCTGCACACCTCCTACCGGGTATGTGCCCGCAACCAAGGTACATGCCCTTGACCGGAATCGAACTTGGGACCCTTTACTCCGCAGACCGACGCTCTATCCACTGAGCCAAACCGGTTAGGGCAAAAGTCACTTCTTATAACATGTAATTATGCACACTCTTTTTGCATTAAAAATGATCTGAAATGAAACTTCTTGCCTGCCCTCCTAAGTGCCTTGAAGGTGTGGAGCTTTGCCCTGACTTGGTTAGGTGTAAGCCTTCCTGCTGGGGAAAGTGAGATTCTCCAGTCCCAGCTTCCTCTACTCAACAGTAAGTGATCTCCAGATATCAATTTTCTAGAATTCTCCTCATTTTCTAATCTTAGTTTAGGTATGTAATAAAAGACTAATTCATCTTGGACTTACCTAACTGCAACCATTATGAAAAAAGTGGGGATTCTCAAAATGAGCTATCCGAGGACACGAATAAACTGTCCTATGGCCCTGGCTGGTGTGGCTCAGTTGGTTGGTGTCCTCCTGTGCACTGAAAGGTTGCCAGTTTGGATCCTGGTCAGGCAAATGCCCAAGTTTTGGGGGGGCACGGAGTGGGGGTAGAGACTGCAGGAGGCAGCTGATCCATGTGTTCTCACATTGATGTTTCTCTCCCTCTCTCTCTAAAAATCAAACTATTCTTTAAAAAAATTTAACTGTTCTATGAATTAATAAAGAGAGCCATTGATGAAATAGAATACATCTTTAAAATTACATTAACATAATAAAAAACAAAAAAATCCTTCAGACATTTGCAGTATTATTCAATCAAATTAACATAACATGTTGCACAAATTATGGCTTGAATGTGAAGCCATGAGATAATTGTTCAGCCATCTAAAATATGCCTCAAGTGGAGAAATAAGACACACTATGTAAACACTAATGATTAGTAATATTTTTCTAGTAAAGGTCTGGATACTAAAATGTATTTTAGAGTTAATTTTAATCAATATCATTTTACTGAAAACAATGTTTTATTTTCTTAAGCTTTTCTGCCTTATACCACACTAGCAACAAAAACAACTCTCATTTCTCATTCTCTTTAATGAGTTCATATTATCCAGGTAAAGATTAGTGATTTTAGGTCTCTAGGCAAAGTCCACATAACCCAGTATCTTCAGTAGAAAAGTTTTTTTTTTTTTTTTTTTGTAATTTCAAATGCCTCCAAGTATGCAAAATAGTGAGAAATAAGCATGTCTTATGTTCTCCATGGCATCTGTTGTCCAGATGGTGACATAATCTTTCAAAGTTAAAACTCTTATTATTATCAACACCTTCTTAAGCTACAAAATATTTCTTTGGCAATAGACAATATGTCACTTAATAACCTTGAAAATTTAGTTTTTTATCTTGATCACAAAAAATAAATTACATGAATAATTTGAGCATGTTTGACTCAGTAGTTATTTGTATTTTATGAAGCTTGATGACAATATGATTTTACTTAGAACATTCTCAAGAATTTTAAATGTCAAGCTTGAAATATTTTTCTTTACTTGTCTAGCAAATTTAAAATATTACAATTGTCAGTACACTCTGATGCTAACATACGGTTTAGGTTTAAAAGAGCAAATAAAGTGCCTCACTTGAAATTGATGTCATTAACCCTGATTATCACTGGTTAAATCAAAAGAGTCATACTAATTGTCTGCACTGACTTGTGTAGCTTTTCACTGACACAGGCAGGCTGAAATCATTTGCTTGATTCTTGGTGAGTGAACACGACTTCATTCAAGTAGATCACAGACATTATAAGTGCATAGACATATGTGACCTCTTGTACCTATGGTAACAAGATGCCAACATTCTCCATTCAGCAAAGAAGTGACCTGATTCAACTATGCTAGCTAGGCAAAATGCCATGGCAACAACTGGCTTTTCATTCTAACAATGATTTTACAATCCTGCTAGAAGGCCATCAGCTATAGGCTTTTCCTCTTTCTTTGTTCAAGTTCTTTTCTGTCACTGCAGGTGCATGTTAGATGTTCTTCAGAATGTGATAAGGAGCGAGAAGACAGCATATAAACCCAAGTAGTATTATTCTCCCATCAGCAGTGGAGATAGAGAGGAAAAGGGAATGGCAGAATCAATGTGGAGCAAATCATAAAATGATTCTGATGAAAAGGATAAATATAAAGGGGCTCTGGCTGTATTAAGTGAAAAATAGTTTTATAAGAGGTGAAAATTAAATTTAACAAACACAGTAGCACTGAAAAAAATGGTGTCTGGAAAATCAGAAACTAAAGCAGATAATGATTGGAAGGGAGAATAAGTGGAAAAAATCAGAAGGAAAGAGAGACACAAAAATCCCCTATTCAATTCTCTTTTAGTAAGCTATTAAAAACTAAATTAAAGCAACCTTTAAAACCCAATATGTTTAACTCATATGTGGAATATAAAACTGAAACTTATGTACACAAACAGCAGTGTGGTGGTTGCCAGAGGGAGGAGAGCTGGGGAAGAAAGGGATCCTAATATGAGGTGATAGGAGATTTGACTTTGTGTGGTGGGCACATTATCCCATATACAGATTTTGTAAATTAGTAATCCACACATGTAACCTATATGTTCATGTAGACAAATGTCACCCCAATAAAATAAAAAACAATATAACTCAAAAAGAACATTTACAAAAACATTCATTTGGAAGATAGCTAGAAAATCATAAATTGTTTTAAACATAAAGTAGCAGAATGATCTACTAATCTTTTGTTATACCTGAGATCATAGAGTATACAGTAATTAAAATACATGCCTCATTCACACAAAAGATAAATCAATGATACAGTTTATTGTTCTAATCTAAACTGTATACATTAGCATTAATATGTGATTTGTTACAGTACCTATAAAAACATCTCAAAAGCTTTTAAATCTATTGTGCGAATGACCCATTTTTCAAAATTATGAGATCATTTGCCAATTTTATTCAAAATTTCATTATCAAATGGCTGATAAAGTATGAAAATATAGCATGCTTAGACTTTCAAAGTTTACTTAATATTAACTCTAGTATTTAGGGTTCTAGAGTCTTTTTAATCTTGCCCTTCCAATTAAAGATGAGTAGACAAAGATTCTCACTATGACAACTATACTATTATTGTTATTATTATTAGTGTGGGTGTATTTTCACCAACATTATTAGTGTGTATGTATGTGTGTGTGTGTGTGTGTGTGTGTGTGTGTGTTTATGCCAACATTATGAATCTATCATCCATGGTTTTCATCTCTTGAGCCTAGTAAATGATGAATAAATGCAGCTGAATTGCTGAAAATTAGGGCGAATTTATCTATAATGACAAAATTTTACTAGGGATATATTAATTATTTAGACCAATAACTTATGCTGTTTCACATATTCATATCAATATTGCTGATATAAGACTACAAACAATATTGTTTGCACTACTGATTTGAAAACTCAAAATTTTCTCTGAATCATGTCTTCAAAATCAAAAGACTTATTGCTAATGTTTCCATCACAGGTTTGTTTACTCCTGAAGGGTAAATTACACATTAATGGACATCTTGGGGAAACTTGTGGTCCAGTTTGTCTCCTATGACTTTGGCAGTGACATCAGTTCCTCAGCCTTGAATCAAGGAGCTTATATCTTTCCTACAATGGTAAGTGGTGCCACAAGAGCTAAGTTATGATCCACTGTGTTTCATGTGGCCTCTGCCTGGGAGACAGAGGTCCGTGTTCTCTACTCCAGTTATGGGAGGACTCGTGGTACCATGTAATGATCTATGTCTGATTTTGTCACTACTTACTGAAAATGTGATATCGCTTATATCAGACAACTATATTAAAATCAACACCACCACTGTGTAACAAAGGAAAAAAAGAGTAAACGTATGAAGAGAACAGGAAAAAAAAAGTGTGCATGGAAAATGAGCTAAAACAGAAAGGAAAAGAAGATCCACATTGCTATTCTTTTCATAAGTTGAAAGTCCTTTTATTTCGACATTATTTTTCAGGGAATATAGATCAGAAATTACTTTTAAAATATACTCCTTAAAGTTTGGCTAATCTGTATTTTATTGCCCAACCAAATTCAGACAGTTTTGTTGGGTCTTTTTCAGTAACCAATGGCACTGCATTTTCCTGTTTATTACCCTATAAGTATCTGATCGTTTGGAAAAGTCCCTACCTATTTCTTTCTCCATTGTTTTCTTGAGTCTGTGAAAAATGATGTACAGCTTCTTATCTTTCTAAATTTTTCATCCACTATTCCACAGCACCTTTTAAACAAAATTTCAATATATTTGCCAAGGCAGGATTCTAAGTCTTTTCTGGGCAATCTTACTAATCCCTGCTTAAGTAAACCTGCTAGATTCTTAATAAGCTCTTTAGACTAAAGTAGTCATTGCAAAATAAAAGACACCAAAACTGTTGCTTTAATGTTTGTTTATAGCATTCACTATGTGTATGTGTATGTTTGTGTTGTGTATGTGTATGTGTGTGTATTCCACAATGGCTAGCATGAGCTGGATAAAAATAATATGCAATATATGTATTATATATAATATACATACTTATATACATATACATTTTTACAAGAATCATACAATAGTGAAATCTGTACCAATAAAGCAGGCTTATACAGTTCTTTCACCAGCAACACTTAGTTTCTCCTCATTCTTAGTGCTTCAATTAATAAAATTGGCTCTTTTATCTATCATTCTTTGAAATCCATGATATTTTAAAATTAACATATTCAAATTTGATCCTAGAATACATACCAAAGTGAATAGTAAATAAGTATTTAGATACAGTAACACCTATTTGCAATCTATGTTTTGCCACATAAAATCAGTCTGGTTAATTAGCTGCTATTAAATACATTATTTTTCATTCCCTCATTCAACAATGTTCTTGAGCACTTTGTACATGAAAACACTTTTTTGATTTATTGTTTGAGAAGGTACTGTTAAGACTTCCACAATAAATGACATTTGTTATTATAGTCCTATGTTGGTTTATATATTGTTCTTTGCTTCTCTGCCTCCTATATTTAATGCTGTCTATATTTAGATCTGATTGAAAAGCTGTGATGGTCACTACACAATACAAGTTTAGTATATGTGATTCTTTGGCATCCAAAAATGTTCACAGACACAAAATATAGTGAGAATAAAAATTGTGATATGACAAAAACAGAAAAAAAAAACCTATTGACAAAAGTTCATCGGTTATATTTATGAAAATCAATATGCCAGCTTTATTCATAGTCAATCAGGAAAGAATGACAATATGTTTTAAACATAGATGAAATTGGAGATAATTATTGCTATCTTAATTTATGGGGTAGAAAATAAAAAATCATAAACTTAAAAAATTATTTTAGGTGATGCCCAAGTGACTTAGAACCCTATAATCTTCATTCATCATAAACATGACATAGCTTCCTGCCTAGCGTTTCCGACATTTTTCCCTAGATTCCTCCAGTCTTGTTATTAAAGTCTTATAGAATGAATAAATATTTTAATTTAGTGCACAGTAATATTACTTAAAGAGACAAAAATAGTGTTTCTGCTGGTTCTTATTTATTGGATTAAATGAAATGTAGTTTAAAACAAGCTTCTCTCTATTTCTGACTAATTTGCTGTTAAAATTAGCTTTGGGAGTACTATACTTATTTATTACTATTAATTTAAAAGGAATCAAAGAGCCTATCAATGGTCTCATTTGGGTACATATATTAAAATTGGATCCATGTTTACACAGGTATAAATGTTTGATTGGCTAACCAGAACGATGTTAGCATGCACCAAGTTAGTGCAAAGAAGACTGTGATCCCTGCCTCAAAAAACAAATATGTGAGGCAAGTAGAAAAATCCTGATGCAACAATATGAAGGACTGAATTTTGCAAGTGGTGGTTGGGAAAACAATAAGAGAATACTGTTTATGTCCAGCTGACAAGCATTTGCAATTTATGCCAATTAATAGAAGGTCCGGGCTAATCAATACACAGATCAACCAAGCTTAGAATATGCATAATTTAGAAAATGAATGATTTGTCTTAGTATGCTTCTCAAAATGGAAAAAAACAACAACAATATACAAAAAGCAAGGCTGTAATTTCTTTCCTTTCTCCATCCTGTGGTTAATCTGCTATTTGTTAACCTTTTTTCTTTTATCAGACTGAATTATGTTTGGATTATTGCCCATTTTGTGAGGTAATTTCTCAGTGAATATTCTTAGGTCTCCTTGATTTATTGTTTGAGAGTAATTTTATTACATAGTGTTGCTATCTGTGCTACTTAAATAGAAACATTATGTTTTTGTTATCCATTTGACATATCAACAATACATTGTAAATCTCCCCTTTCCTCCCTTCCTTCCTTCCTTCCTTCCTTCCTTCCTTCCTTCCTTCCTTCCTTCTTTCTTCCTTCTCACTCTCTCTTTCCCTCTCTCTTTGTTTCTCCTTTCTTTTGGATGCAGAGTTATTGATATACATTATTATTCTAGTGCTACTACTTTGATATAATCGTTCCAGGTATTAACATTATCCCAATAAGTACAGAACTTTTGAGTGAACATTATTTTCTTGGTGACAATTAGCACAATCAGAAACTTCTGTGCCCTGGTCTTTATAAAACACAAACTTTATAAACTATTCTTACTTTATTCACAGCATAGAATAGGCCCATTTTATTATCACAGTCATAGGTACCCATATATTATTAGCTATAAGAATTATTAAATAACATACATAATGAAGAAACTTAATAATGTACGTAATCTATAATAATAAAAGTATAATATGCTAATTAGACTGGACAGCCAATGACCTTCCAGACATCCTTCCAGACAACCTTCCAGACAAACCCAGGTCTGCAAGAGCCGAGCCTGTTGCACTAATTTTGTGCATCAGGCCTCTAGTATTTAATAATACATATAATAAAAAAATTTCAAAGATCAGATGATATGTTTTAATTTCATAAGTAAAAATCTGAGACTTAGAGATTGCAAAATTGCACAATTGGAGAGTTTGCAGATCACAAAGAGAACCCAGGTCATTATTCTTTTAATTTTGTGCTCTGTCACTACAAATAAATGTACTGATATATTTATATATATATTTTTAAATATATTTTATTGATTTTTTTACAGAGAGGAAGGGAGAGAGATAGAGAGTTAGAAACATCGATGAGAGAGAAACATCGATCAGCTGCCTCCTGCACATCTCCTACCGGGGATGTGCCCGCAACCCAGGTACATGCCCTTGACCGGAATCAAACCTGGGACCTTTCAGTCCACAGGCCGACGCTCTATCCACTGAGCCAAACCGGTTTCGGCGATATATTTATATTTTTGTTTGGCATACTTTATTCGCAGTAAAAGTCACCAATATTTAATTGCAAAGTGCCAGAGTCATCAATTAATTTATTTTGAATAAATTAATAAAAATATTTACATATATCATATGATATTATTGTTACATAATATTGTGGTACAGGTATTATTAATTGAATTTGATGTATTGGGGAACTAAGGCTTAGTTTGTCAACAAATTACCAAAGATTACTCAACTGCCAAATGAGGAATTCTGACTCTGAATATTTCTGATGCTCTGGTATTATGACATACATACATTGCACATTTGATAAAAATTTGATAACATCTTATTTGTGTTTTCATAATGTGAAATAACATGACATTCATGTGAAACTCCCCAAATGGGTTTCTTTCTTTAAACTTAAAATTTCACAGAAGCTTGTTCAATATGTGGAAGCTAATCTGAGATGAGATTATGTATAATTTCATACCAAGTAATTTATTATATGCTATTCTTCAGAATTAGATTTAGTCTTTTTCATTGTTCTTAGCATTATCATTGCAGAAAGGCATAAAAGTAGTTACTAAGACACCATCCAGAAAAAAACATAATTAAAATGAAGAAGGCGATGATATATATTATGATTTATCTATTGAAGTCACATTTTGTCAGGGAAGAGTAATTTTAAATAAAGATATAATCAATTGGAACTGAGTTTTAGACATCAGTGTTCATTACAAATATGAGAAATAACATATTAATCAACTACACATTTATTGCTCAGCCCCATATTAAGTAATTTATGGCATAGGTTAAAAGGGAGAAAGAACTCAAATCTGCAATTGTCATCTACAATAAACATATGAACATTGAACACTTTTATTTATAATAAAAACACATTGTCTTTTTCATCCTTTCTTAGTAAGCTGTACTCACTGAAGTAACAACTTTTAGTGGTAATTATGTTTTATGTATTATCCAAATATTTTTAAAATTTTCTTTGTGACAATTAGTATTTTACCTAAACACACACAGAGCCGATTAAATAAATGATGTTACATTATAAATTGAAAATTTGTTTTCATTAAAAAGAATGAGTACTGGCATTGCTGAGTCAAAAGGCACTTCCATTTTTAATTTTGTTGAGGAAACTCCATACCGTTTTCAATAGAGGTTGCATCAGTCTGCACTCCCACCAGCAGTGTTCTAGGGTCCCCTTTTCTCCACATTCTTTTTTTAAAATATATTTTATTGATTTTTTGCAGAGTAGAAGGGAAAGAGAGTTAGAAACATCGATGAGAGAGAAACATCGATCAGCTGCCTCCTGCACACTCCCTACTGGGTATGTGCTGGCAACCAAGGTACATGCCCTTGACTGGAATCGAACCTGGGACCCTTCAGTCTGCAGGCCGATGCTCTATACAGTGAGCCAAATCAGTCAGGGCCTTTTCTCCACATTCTTGCCAGCACTTGATTTATTGATAATTGCCATTCTGACTGGTGTGAAATAATATATCTCATTGGAGTTTTTATTTGCATCTCTCTAATGATAAGTGACCGTAAGCATTTTTTCATATGTGTTTGGCCATATGTATCCTCTTTGGAGAAGTATCCTTTTTTTTATAGGAATGTTTGTCTTTATGGTGTTGAGTTATATAAATTCTTTCTATATATTGGAGATTAACCTCTTATTGATGAATCATTGGCAAACATGTTCTCCATATGGTGGGCTCCCTTTTCATTTTGTTGATGGTTTCTTTTGCTGTGCAGAAGCTTTTTAGTCTGATGTAGTCCCATTTGTTTATTGTTTCCTTTTCCCTCAGAGACATTGCTCTGAGAGATGTCTGAGATTTTATTGCCTATGTTTTCTTATAGGGTTTTCATGATTTTGTGACAACACCAATCTGAAAAAATATATGCACCCCTATGTTTATAGCAGGAATACTTACAATTGCCAAGATCTAGAAACAGACCAAATGCCCATGAGCCAGTGAATAGATAGAAAAGCCATGGTACATTTACTGAGTGCAATACTATGTGGCTGCAAAAAGAAAGGATCTCTTACCCTTTGAGACAGCATGGTGGACCTGGAGATTATTATGCTAAGCAAAACAAGCCAGTCAAAGAAAGACAAATATCACATGATCTCACTTATATGTGGAATCAAAGGAACAAAATAAGCTGACGAACAAAATAAAGCCTAGAGGCATGGATACATGGAACAGACTGACAGATCTCAAATGGAAAGAGGGAGGGGAGGATGGGAAGAGATCAACCAATGAATATATGTATGCATAGCCCATGATCTCAGACAACAATGTTGTGAAGACCTAGGGTGGAGGGAGGCAAAGGGGAAGAAAATGAGGGCAGCTGTAATAGAGTCAACAATCCTATATAATAAAAGGCTAATATGCAAATTGACTGAAAAACAGAATGACTGGTCACTATGACGCACACTGACCACCAGGGGGCTCACGGCTGGCGAGTGCAGCGGTGGTGGCGGGAGCCTCTCCCGCCTCTGTGGCAGCACTAAGGACCCCTTGGGGGCCTAAATAGGCAGTCAGACATCCCTTGAGGGGTCCCAGACTGCCAGAGGGTGCAGGCTGGGCTGAGGGACCCCCAGCTCCAGTCCATAAATGCTGTGCACCGGGCCTCAAGTAAAAAAAAAAATTAAAAACGAGAGAATAAGCAAACAGATAAAATGGATAATAGAATGACTTGCAAAGCATATTACTGAAAACAACAAACAAGATAAATGTGAGAGTGTACCATGGGTGTTAAAATGGAAGGGTAGAGGATATGCTTATATTCTGTATATAAGCAGTGAATGTCTCTATAATGATAATTGTGAGACTGATTGTGGTTTCTGCCTTTTTGGGAGGAGGGTAGGGCAAAGATGTCAAGAAGAAGATAGATTTTTCTTTATATAACCTTTGTACTGTTTCAATTTTTTAACCATGCACATAAATTATATTTAAAATATGCAGATTGTCAGTGCTTGTGATTCTTATAAAAGTTCCTCTTGTAGGAGCTCTGTCTTTGTTCTGTGCACTTTCAGTGTTTGTCAACATTTCCAAGTGTTTCTGATATTATAAATCAATTGAAAATGCTATGCTAAGTGAAATAAGCCTGTCAGAGAAAGATAAGTACCATATGATTTTACTCATGTGGAATTTAATGAACAAACTGAAATACCAAGCAAAATAGAGACAGACTCATAGATAGAGAACAGACAGAGAGTTCTGTGGGTAAGGAAAAGTGTTGGTGGGGGGAGTGGAGGAGGAAGGGATTGAGCAAAAAAAGAAAAAAGAGAGAGAAAAACTCATGGACATGGACAACCATGTGATGATTGGGAAATGGAGGTTGACAAGAGAATAGAGGGAGTAACTGGTGTTGGAAAAAATAAAATAAAATAAATGCTAGGAGAGCAAATCATAATAATTTTTTTTCAAAAATCCTATAATCTTAATATTTTTATTCAAACAAGCCTTGTAACTGGATGGCTTCCCAGTTATCCTATATAATAGAAGCCTAATATGCTAAGTGTCCAGTCGGCTGGTTGGCCGTTCAACCAATCAAAGCATAATATGCTAATGATATGCTAAGGCTGCTCGACCACTTGCTATGACATGCACTGGCCACTAGGTAGCGGACAGTAGACCGGTTGACCAGTCACTATGATGTGCATTGACCACCAAGGGGGCAGATGCTATGACTGGTAAGTTAGCTTGCTGCTGGGGTCTGGCTGATCAGGACTGAGTGAGATGGGCCGGACATGCCCTGGAGCCCTCCCACGGTCTCTCCTCAGCTGGCCAACCTTCCGAGTCTCTCCCCAGCCCTGATTTTGCACTGGTGGGTCCCTCGGCCTGGCCTGCACCCTATCACAATCTGAGACCCCTCAGGGGATGTTGGAGAGCTGGTTTTGGCCCAATCCCACAGGGGGAGCTCCACTCAGCCAGAGGCTGGGCTCACTGCTGGTGAGCAGAGTGGCAGTGGCGGAAGCCTCTCCCACTTCCACGGCAGTGCTAAGAATGTCTGACTGATGGCTTAGGCCCACTCCCCATGGGAAGTGGGCCTAAACCATCAGTCGGACATCCCACATGGGTTCCTGGACTGCGAGAGGGCGCAGGCAGGGCTGAGGGCCACCCCCCTCCCCCCGAGTGCACAAATTCGTGCACCAGGCCTCTAGTATTACTATGACAATATTGTATGTGAAAATACATACAATATTGTCATAGTACTATAAATATAATTTTAAAAATATAGCCTGTAAGAAACTTTTAATTTTCCAAAATTCCTTTCAGTGCTTGATTTTTTTTTTTTTTCATTCAATTTCAGATCAGGTTTCTCTTAGGATTCAATATGGCAATTTGGATGCCAGTCTTATTTTGAACTTCAATCAGAAGGAAGTGGACTTATGAAAGAAGAAAATGTAACAAAGAATTTGAAAACTTAATTTGATTTTATTTATTAGTATTTTTATAGTCTATTTATTACAATTTTATTTTGTTTTTATAATGTTTTAATTATCCTAATTATTTATTACTACTTGATTCTTAAGGATATGTTCTTAGAGGTAAATAAAACATATTTTTCAATCATTTGTTTATTGAAGACAAAGCCAATTAATCCCTGTGTAACCTGATACAAGTACCTTCTCGTATGCTGTTTTTAAGGGAAGGAATTCCTGAGCACTGATATAACACTACTGAATTTGAGATTACTCCTGAGAGAAAGTGCTAATCTCAGTGACGGTGTCATGTTTGCTCTCATTAGCCCTGTTGAGGTAGCTGTATTGGTTTCCTAGCATGTTGTATTAAATTACAACAAACTTAGTGACTACACAAATTTATTTTCTTATAGTTCTGGAGGTCAGAAGTCTAAAATCAGCCTCCCTGTGCTAAAGCCAGGGTATCAACAGGACTGGTTTCTTTTGAAGGCTCTGGAGGGAGAATCACTTTTCTTGCCTTTTTTTTTTCCCTTCTAAAATCACCTGGATTCTTTAGCCTCTTTCTCACATCACTTCAACATCTTGCCCCTGTGCTCACAGCTACTCTTTCTATGACTCCTCTTGAACTCCTCTTATAAGAAATCTTGTGATTACATTGGGCTCACCAGAATAATCCAGAATAATCTCATCTCAAAATCATTAACTTAGTCACATCTGCAAAGACCTTTTTGCCATATAAGGTAATACTCACAGGTTGCAGGGGTTAGAAAGTGGGCATCTTGGGAGTGCTGTTGGTTCAGCTACCACAGTAGCGTAAGTACAAGGGTCTTGGAAAATGTTTCCACATTGGCCGGTACCTAATATTCTTCTTCTTGGGTAGGAGACATGAGTTAATACAGCCCCCAAATTATTTTGCAAATGTAAGTTAATTCTGCTATTACTAGTAGCTCATTATGCAGTTCTGGCCTCCATCTCATCATCTTATAGAATTTTCTCTTGAACAGTCATAACGGGTAATAAACTGCTTTATTACCTTCTTAAGTCACAACCAGCGTTTTTATGGTAATTTAAAATCGCATAATCTTTTCCTCTATAAATTACATTGAGTTTTTAACAAGGCCCAAGTTTAATGTTTCTTTTAGCCACCTATTATACTAAATAAAGGACCTTGAAACAATACAGGCATGTGGTTTTCTCAGACCATGATATGTCCTAGTGACTTCCCATCATGAGCAAGAACTAATCATCACCCATTCTACATCATCAGAAAGTTCAGAATTAAAAGGAAAAGTTCAGATTATTTATTATTTTCTAAACATAAAAATAAATATTTCTGTAGCATGGGTTCATATCTCTCTAGATGTCATAATATATTAAAAAGCAGTAAACATCTCCCAACTTGCAATAAAACTTATAGATTAAAGAGCTTTCATTTTAAGAACATAGTTGTAAGATAAAGGAGACTTCTTTAAATGTATTTCTTATAGATTGGTGTTTTGATATTGATTTGGAACTAATTTTAAAGTGTCTTTTAATGAATTAATTTTTTCAAGTGTATGCTTACTATTGAAACATATGTGTAAATGTGTCATCATTTCTTATAAATTCTAATTTAAAAATTAATTGATATTTACTGTGTTATCTATATTTTGTATAATATCTGTCCTATTTATTATTTTTCTTTGTCTTATCTTGTTTTGAATTGGATTGCTATCGTTTTTCTACTCCATAGTAATATATGTATGCATGATATATAGTTTATATATGGTTTATTATTTTTTCTATTAGTCTTACAAGCAATGTAACATGTTAAAACATATGCTTAAGACTAATTTTCTCCAACTTTAATGACAACTTTTAACATATCTACATATATAGGCAGACACAAATATACTTGTATATATACATGCATATTTATTAAATTAAATTATTGCTGCAACTAAAGGACATAAGTTTTAAAAATTTGAAAAACTATTAAATAAATTTCACACAGAAATTTTGTTGTATGTAAAGCATTGGTAACTCAACCTTTTTTCAAGATTTACTATTCAGATTTTTCTTTATCTTATGTTTTATTAAAAGAAAAATTTTCACAAAGAATATAATACTAATTTAGCTTTTCTAATTCTAAAAGATGAAACAGAACAGAGAAATTCCACCAGTGAAAACTGTTCTTCTATCATATTGGTTGACAACATTTGTTCTAATTGTATTTTTATCTGAGTTTGTTTAGCAACCCTCTTTCCATCCTATATGCTGGTTGTGGTGAGTTGTCTATTATTATAGTTTTAGAAAGATACTCTTCCAAGGGTATTGAAGTCCTTTTCCAGTTTCCTTGTACACAAACACAATGTTGGCGGAAAAGGCGGTGTTCCATTCCCTGTGCCATCCCTTTCCTTTGCTGTCTCTGAGTTGGTTCAGTGACCAGGGTCATGCTTCCCAAGCGTCCCACTCCTTCAGGGCCATCGGGACAGCAAAGGCCTGGTCCAGGGGCCGGAAGGTCTGGCCCCACACTTCTCTGCTGTGAGCCCTCAGCTCTGCGGGGAAGCCACTTTATATATATATAATAAAAAGACAAGGACAAAGGTTAACAGGTATTTACATAACTGTTGCCATAAAATGAAAGTTAAGTCTAACTTGCTCTATATTTTATCTTTGATACAAAAAAATTTTTCTCTAATATTGAAAGTTCAGTTTTAATATGTCGAAGGACTATTGGTTTGTAATCTTTGGAACATTTTGTAAGAAGGAACTACATATTAAAATGTTTGTGGAATAAATCTTTCTTTATTTAAATGTGTAAACTATTGCCCTAGCTAGTTTGGCTCAGTGGATAGAGCATTGGCCTGCGGAGTGGGGGGTCCTGGGTTTGATTCCAGTCAAGGTCACATGCTTGGGTTGCGGGCTTGATCCCCAGTAAGGGGCGTGCAGGAGGCAGCCAATCAATGATTCTCTCTCTATCTCTATCTCCCTCTCCCTTCCTTACTGAAATCAATACAAATGTATTTAAAAAAAAGGTAAGTGTGTAAACTATTTTTGGCATTAACTTGCTGACTGTAGACACACTGGTTTAGTTCTGAAAATAGTACAAACAACTGTAAAAAGAATATATCTGAATCATTACTCTTTGCAAAATCTATTTGGCATTTAAGTAAACTTTATAACATGATGCAAAAATATAAGGCTCCCACACTACTGCAATTCTGCAATGACAATGAAGGAATTCTCATGGGATTTTTTTGTTCAAACTCCATTCCCCAGGTCCTATTTCTCATTCCCTTCATCCACCTCTCAGTTTATGTAAATGTGATTTCAAGTATTAGTTTTCTGTTGTTGCCATAACAAATTACCACATGCTTGGTAAGCCATAAACTTGGTTTCTTAAAGCAACATGAATTTATTACCTAGCATTTTGATAGGCTAGAAATCAAACATGGGTTTCCCTAGAATAAAAACAAGTTGTCAGGGATGTATTTCCTTCTGGAGCCTAAAGAGCTTCAACCATGTAGGTTAGATCAATAGTCACTGCTTTAGAAAATATAACTGAGAAATGCTTCAATGTTTATTTTTCTTGAGATATAATTAACATACTATAAAATTTACCCTTCTCAGTTATACAGTTCACTGGTGTTAATATAGTCTGGAGGTTCTATAACAGTGAACACTATCTAACTCCAGAACATTTTCATCACTCCAGAAAAAAGCCATGAACCCATTAGCAGTCACTCACCATTACTTCTCCCGCCAGTCACTAGAAGCCACTGGTCTTTCTGTGTCTACAGATTTTAATATACTGGATATTTCACATAAATGGAATCATACTAAATGTTAATTTTTAAACTCATTTAAAAATTAGAACAAAACCCTATGGTATAATAGCTATAAGTTTTAAAAAATTATAATTTTCACTTGATCAAATTATGTTATTGAAACAAAAGATGTCTGTTAAAATGACAAACTCACATCATTTATTTTTTAGGAAATGTTTGCCAACATCCTAAGTACAAGTAACCATATAGTTTGTCAGTTGTTGTCTTAAATTGGTGTTTTATTGAAAAAAAAATCCTATATAATAAAAGGTTAATATGCAAATTGACCCTAACAGCAGAAAAACTGGGAATGACTGGTCACTATGACACACACTGACCACCAGGGGGCAGATGCTCAATGCAGGAGCTGCCCCCTGGTGGTCAGTGCACTCCCACAGGGGTAGCTCTGCTCAGCCACAAGCCAGGCTGATGGCTGCCAGCACAGTGGTGGTGGCGGAAGCCTCTCCTGCTTCCTCAGCAGCACTAAGGATGTCCGACTGCAGCTTAGGCCTGCTCCCCGCTGGCAAGTGGACATCCCAGGCTGCCAGAGGGATGTCTGACTCCCGGCTTAGGCCCAATGCCCCAGGGAGTAGGCCTAAGCCAGCAGGTGGCCATCCCCTGAGGAGTCCCAGACTGGGAGAGGGCACAGGCCGGGCTGAGGGACCCCCCTGAGTGCACAAATTTTTGTGCACAGGGCCTCTAGTATATAAATAATCTCCTAAGTGCTTTTTCCTTTAGACAACCATAGACCCTGCATAGTACAGCCATATGCAGCAAGAATACTTTGAGATATGCCTCATTTTATCAGTGAGATATTAAAGAATTATACATTTTATTCAGGATTCAATAACATTAATAACTTCTATTGCTTTATTAATTTTTCTGTGAGTGAAGGACGCTATGAGTACCAACTAGTACAGTTTGGTGTCACTGTTTTAATTGGTGCTAAACTACCAGCACTTTTATCCATCATTGGTTTTATACCATCTGTGCAAATGCCTACATGGTGAAAACAACAAATGTGTTGGTGTTATCGTGAAAATAATTTTAACACATGCCAATCCCCTCCCACCCCCAAAAGGGTCTTGAAGCTTCCCAGAAGACTATGGACTACATTTAGAGAGGACACTGCTTTTAAATTAAAGAGTATATGGTCCAAGCAAGAGAAATAACCCAAGTAATATATTACTTAAATGATACTTCTCCAGCCAAAATGTCTGTCCACAACTGCCTCTGCAAAATGTCTTAGTTCAGCTCTTAGACGGCCTTGCTCTGTAATTTGTAGTCTGTAATTTTTACTTTTTCATAAGTAGAGTGAACTCTAGGGGTTTAAATTTTGCATATGGAAATAAAACATAAAATTGTTTTAAACAAATGATTAGGCAGTGTTTTCCAAACTCAGAGCACAAGAAAACTCAGCTGCAGCTCTTTTGGTATCTGCCATTACCAAAGAAATATCACCATTACAACCTGTTTAGCATGCTTACAAGTATGTTGTGAGGCTGTTGTGACAGACAGCACTTCAAAGATTCAGAAGCTATATGATGTTTTCTCCTCTGAGCCTGCATTAAATTACCCTAGTCTACTATTTTAAATAAGAAAGTTTCATATCACTGCATGCTTTGTCAAGGGTGCCATTGGATGGTGAGGCTTAAACATCCATTTTAGCTGAAGAATTACACAGCAGCATAATCTTTTAGAATGAAAGATCCATGTACTAGTATATACCGAGAATATATTTTCTCTTGTATAGTGCTCAAATATCCAGTCCTTCAGAAAATATTTCAAAAAGACTTTATTGTACTGTGAGGGATAAAAACTAATGCTAATGCATCATCTCCAGCCTATATTATTTGTTTTTTCTTTTATAAGTTTCTTCACAAATTTCTGATATGGTTAATATAGATAACTATTAATGTTTTAGTTTCAATGTAAAATATAAGAAGAGTCAACTTTTTAAAATTAATTGGACAGACTGGTTAATAAAATTAAACACGTTTCAGGTGCACAATTCTACAACACATCCTCTGTACACTATATTGTGCGTTCACCACCCCAAGTCAAGTCTCCTCCCATCACTATTTATCCTGTCTATACCCTCAGCCTCCTACCACTACCACCTCTCCCCCCAGCAATCAATTCCCTAACTCTTCATTTCTCATAGTCCATTGTCAAGAGAGTTGATTCTATAATTGAAATGGATGTTTTACACTATGTCACATAAAACTAAAAATTACAACATCTGAAAAAAATTTTAATTCTGTGATTTAAAGTTATATGTTATATTTAACATTATAAAATATGCTCTTATTAATAGAATTCCTGATGCCTTCTTAGGAAAAATATAATTTAGAAAAAAATATGGCTTTTATTTATAAAAGTTTGAATGGAAAGAGAAAATGTAACCTCTCTTGGCAATTCAAGTGTATACCTCTATATGCTACAGGAATAGTGTATTTTTTAAAATTTATTTATTGATTAAGTTATTACATATGTGTCCTTATTCCCACATCACCCCCATCCCCCCCACTCATGCCCTCACCCCCCTGTTGTCTGTGTCCATTGGTTAGGCTTATATGTATGCATACAAGTCCCCCTTACCCCCTCACTTCCCTACCTTCCCTCTGAGGTTGGACAGTCTGATCGATGCTTCTCTCTCTCTGGATCTGTTATTATTCATCAGTTTATGTTGTTCATTATGTTCCATAAATGAGTGAGATCATGTGATATTTATCTTCCTCTAATTGGCTTATTTCGCTTAGCATAATGCTCTCCAATTCCATCCAAGCTGTTGCAAATGGTAAGAACTCCTTTTTTACCGCGGCATAATATTCCATTGTGTAGATGCACCACAGTTTTTTAATCCACTAATCTACTGCTGGGCACTTAGGCTGTTTCCAAATATTAGCTATGGTGAATTGTGCTGCTATGATGTGGAATGGTGTATTTTTTAAGGAATACATTTAGAATTAACTTACAAGCTTCGGATATTCAAAGTTTCTACACCCTAAATTGTGCTTGCTTTGGTAGAACTTATTAAATCTATTAACTTCAAATTTCTTTGCTTTCCTATAGACTGTCAGGCTACTCAATGTTTGTTCACAAATATGTGTTGAACACATATCAGATTTAACACTCTGTGCTAAGTAATGTCAGGTTGCAAATCTATGTGAAAGCTGGAGTCTCACCCTTGCAATAAGTAAAGAAAATAGTATTATATATTACAGCATAGACTACACTCTCATGCATTGTGCAAAGATTACAAGGTTTTAACTTGTTATGGTATCCATGGGTGAACCTGATTTGTCTAGGAGTCAGAATAAATTTAACTGTCTTGCCACAATAATTGATTCAAGGAACCTAGACCCAAGTCAATCAGTAAATGGCAAATAATCAGTAAATCAGTAAATGATGCCCAAGGCCCTCAGGGTGGTTTAACACAGGTGTAACTCAGGATACAATTTGGTGGTGAGGGGAGAGGGAATGTCCTCCTCCCTGGATATGACTGATGAAGTATATACTTGTGGTTGATGGATTTCTGTGGCTATTTGTGAAGCCAGTGTAGCACTGATGCTGACACACCTGGAAGGCAGAGCCTCCAAAAACTTAAAGAACTAGAGACAAAGGATAAAAAAAAAATGCACGAGCCTACCTCACTATTGAATTTTCAGAAACAAATCAATAAATTCTTATATTTGTTTGTTAGTTTTTTTCAAGTTGCACTAAAACATCAAAAGCCAAAGATATTTGAGAGAATGAATTCAGGCAGAAGAAATGTAGTGGAACAAGAGATCAAATGAGAGTTCTTATTTGCTAAGTCAGGGTTGCAAATTCAAATGCTTCAGGGCCAACTCAGGAAATTAATGAAGCAAATCAAGCATAAGCTGAAGCATTGTAGACAGTGATAATTTTTATTTTATTTCTACTTTTTATGTATTACTGATGTGTTAATTTAAGTCCAGTGCTATTAGATATTTTTATTTTCAACATTTTAGAAGTTTAAATAAGGTATTGTTTCTATGATGCTTGTCACAGTGTCTTACAGACACAAAATAAATAAATAAGTGCTAACTTACTATTTTTGGGAATGATAGCAAAATGTGTGGCATTCAACAAATTTTAGCTTGCCTCTTTTTTTCTCAGTTTGACAGGGGATATATGACTAGAGGACAGTTGGATATAGGACTTAGAAAACAGGTGAGCTACAGATGAGCTCTAGTTAACTAAAGGTGACCTTAGAAGACTGAAAGACAGTTGAGGGGTCAGAGTGATACACATATTTTAGGAAAAATATAGAACATTGTTTATTGGCCAAATAAAGTAGTAATTAAAAGGAATGTATTTGAATGTAGACAATTTAAATCCAACCTCTACCATGTCATACCTCTGCAACCTTAGCCAAGTTAATTAACCTGCGCATCAAATATTTTCATCTGCAACATGAAAACACTAATCTCAACCCTTTCGTAGGGTTGGTATGAGGTTAAAGAAAGTGCATATAAAACATAAAGTTCAGTCTCTAGCATAAAGTAGGTGCTTAATAAATATTACTACGTTTATTAATTGAGTGGAGAATAAAATAGAAGAACTAGTGAAAAAGAATGAGGAAAAAACAAAATCAAGAAAACAACATTGCAAAAGGAAAGAAGGTATGAATTTTTCAGAGTAAGAGAAAATTGATGGTTTCAGAAAATGGCATGGATAAGGAATGTAGAGAACAAATAATTGTGCTTAATAAGCCATCAGCAAGTTACAAACATCTTCACTGAAGGTGCAGTTTTCAGTTTGGAGGTTGAGGAAGAAGTACATAGTAAGAGACTAAGAAATGTAGTGGTAGTACATTTACTTCTATAGAATGTAAATGATTACTTGAACTAAATAGAAAAAGCAAGGGGAAAATATATTAGGCAATTCTGATAAGAAAGGTTTTTGGGTTTTTTTTGTTTTGTTTTTTTAATATGAGGGATATATGAACATATTCAAATGTAGATAGGAGAAGTCTCAGTAGGGTTTCTGGAAAGAGAAAAGGAATAATGATGTAAGTCCCAGAATGTGCAATAGTAGAAAATGAAATAGATATTAGCCTTCATTAGGAATGAAAAAACACCTCTTCCTCTAAAATAGAAATAATAGGAGAGGGGAAATGTTTAGAGAGATAAGAGGATATGGTGACAGTTATAAACTGAGACTAGAGCTCATATTTCTTACTAGTCTTCTCAGTAAATTAGAACATTTGGCCTAATTTTTAGCATAATGTATATAAAAGAACTGGAAGAAATGCTTTGGGAATAAACAATGGTGTTATCAAAAAAGATGAATAAAAGGATACAGCACTGAGAGCTAAACTGGAGTATTATAAATGGCATTTGATCTATTTAGTCTTGTTTAAGATTTTGTTGTAGAAACTCTTTGTTTCTTAATTGGGTAAAGGAGAAAAAATGTTGGACGTTGCCCAGTATTAACATTGATATGGAGAGAATTGTGGAGTTACAAACAAGATGATTAGTTTTCTTGAGGCATTATAGTTGGCCGTGCTGAAATGATTGAATGTAGGATTCAGACAAGCTAGAGCAGCACATGAATGCTACGTGCTAAAAATTTAGAGAAGGGAAGTGCAAAAAAATTGGAGAACTGAAAAAGACCAAATTAGCGTTTTAATGGTTGTGAGAAATACATGGAAATAACAAATGAAAATATTAGTATTTGTGGTAGAATGTTTTCAAAATGGCCCAGGTCCTCCACTATTCCCTGCATCCATGTCCATCACAATGCGATTTTATTGTAACTGCCATCAAGAACTTGAGCCACTTGCTGTACTCTCTCTGTATTTGAGCTAGCCTAGGAATTCTCTTTAGCCAATAGAATGTAGCAAAATGAAACTGTGCCAGTTCTAAGCTTACACCTTAAGTAATCTTACATGCTTTCCTTGTGTCTCTTGTTCCTGTGCTTTCAGCATGATAACATGCCTGGCCTGGCCTTTCTAAAGATTAGATACATGGACCAGGATAGTCAGCCCAGTTAACCTCACTGAGGTGCAAGATATAGGAAGAACACCAGTCAAAATGAGCAGTGCCGCCTTTTCAATCCACAGCTGAACCCAGACACATGAGAAGACTTAATCAAGACCAGTTCAGAACAGCAGAACCATCCAACGCACCCGTAGATTCAGGACCAAATTAATTCTCATTGCAGTATATCAATAGGTGTTATGGATGCTAATTATGCAATATAATATTATAATAAACTAGAGGCCTGGTGCACAAAAATTTGTGCACTCGGGGGGGGGAAGGGGGTTCCTCAGCCCATCCTGTGCCCTCTCCCAGTCTGGGACCCCTCGGGAGATAATGACCTGCTGGCTTAGGCCTGCTCCCGGTGGCAGAGGGCAGACCCAATCCCTGGATGCAGCCCCTGGTCTGGCTCAGAGCAGGGCCAATTGGGGAGTTGGGGCGCCGCCCCCTGATACACACAGAGCAGGGCCGATCAGGGGGGTTGGGGCTCCATACCCTGTCACACACAGGGCAGGGCCCAACAGGGGGTTGAGGAGCTCCCCCCTCTCATTCACAGAGTAGGACCAATAGGGGAGTTGGGGCACCACCATCTGTCACACACAGAGCAGGGCAGATCACAGGGTTGGGGCGCTGCCCCCTGTCATGCACAGAGCAGGGCCCATCAGGTGGGTTGGGGCTCCGTACCCTATCACCCACAGAGCAGGGACCATCAGGGGGTTGGGGAGCTCCCCCCTGTCACACACAGAGCAGGGACCATCAGGGGGTTGAGAAGCTCCCCTCTGTCACTCACAGAGTAGGGCCGATAGGGGAGTTGGGGCACTGCCCCCTGTCACACACAGAGCAGGGCGGATCAGGGGGTTGGGACGCCGCCCTCTATCACCCACAGAGCAGGGCCGATCAGGGGGTTGGGGTGCCGCCACTGTCACACTCAGGGCAGGGCTGATGGGGAGGTTATGGTTCTACCCTGTCACACACAGAGCAGGGCTCGTGGGGCGGGGGGGGGGGGGAGGTGGGAGTTGGGGCGCCGCACCCTGTCACACACAGAGCAGGGCTGATCAGGGGGTAGGGGCACAGCCACTGTCACACTCAGGGCAGGGCCGATGGGGAGGTTATGGCTCTACCCTGTCACACACAGAGCAGGGCCTGTGGGGGGGGGGGGGTTGTGGCACCGCCCCCTGTCACACACAGAGCCACTGGGTGATCAGGGGGTTTGGGCGCTGCCCCCTGTCACACTGATCCGGTGCCAGGAGGCCTCGAGGCTCTGCTGATCCCGGTGCTGGGAGGCATATTACCCTTTTACTATATAGGCTAGAGGCCTGGAGGCCAGCTGGTTTGCCCTGAAGGGTGTCCTGGATCAGGGTGGGGGTCCCCACGGGGGTGCCTGGCCAGCCTGGATGAGAGGATGATGGCTGTTTGCAGCTGGTCACACACCCTTCAGGGTGGGGGTCCCCACTGGGGTGCCTGGCCAGCCTGGATGAGAGGATGATGGCTGTTTGCAGCTGGTCACACACCCTTCAGGGTGGGGGTCCCCACTGGGGTGCCTGGCCAATCTGGGTGAGGGGCTGAGGGCTTCTTTCAGGCTGGCGGTTGTTGATTGAAGCTCCCAAGGCTCCTTTTTTAAATTTTATTCTGGGCCAGCTTTAGCTCTGGCTCTAGCTCTGAGAGCAGGTATCTGGTTTGTTTCGGTTCTATAATCGAAACAATGTATAACTTCAGCTCTGAGATCCTGGCCTATATTTGTTAGAATGTTTCAAACTGCCAGCTCAGAGGCCGGCAAGTCAGGCGGGGAACGTTGGAGTCTGCAGTCACTGGAGCAAGCAAGCCTCATGTTCGCTTCCAGCTGCCTGGCTGCCGGACGCCATCTTGGCTGACAGTTAATTTGCATAAGGATATGCTGATTAGCCAATGGGAAGGGTAGCGGTCTTACGCCAATTACCATGTTTCTCTTTTATTAGTGTAGATGATGCAGCATTTTTCTTTGATAAGTAAATATAGACTATTTTTTTGCAGTGTATGTCATATGAAATACTTGCTTACCATTTCCTCTACACACTCGGTGTGTCATATTTGTTCTTAAAGTATGTCTCTCAGAATGTATATAAGATGTGGTACCACCAGTTCGGGGTATCTTTCTATGGGTTTAGTAATTTTGATGCATTCAGAGTTTGATTAGCCATTTGGCAACAACTTCCTGTTATTGGGATTCCCATAGATAAAAGGAAAAGCTGATAAGCTCTAAGGTGTGAGCTGTTGTTTTCTAGCTCCTGCTTTAACTAAAGAAACACATAACTTAAACATTATGCTGAAAGTCTTCCCATGAGCTTTTTAAATAGATACTATATTTGGAGTGAGGAAGACCTAGGCAAAATTTCAGTTTTATCACATATTTTTATATAACCTAAGTAAAATAAGTTTATTTTTGACCATCAGTTTCTCAACTACAAATGATTGAGGTCTGACTAGCTCAATTTCAGCCACAAAGTAAGCACTCAATATATGCTAAGTAAAGGGTGTACCAAAATTCACACAAGAAGTAATTTTGATAGAAAACACAAGTTTATAAATAAAAATTTTAAATTTTTATTGATTCATAAAGTATATAGTATAGGGCTATGTATAGAATAGCATATCGGGTAAATGGCCTCCAAAGGCTTTGCTGGCACATACGCACTCTTTTGTTGAAATTTTTCATGACCGTTTTTGCATAAATGTGGCTGAATTTCGATGAGGCTCATTTTCATCTTGATGGCTTGGTTAATCGACAAAATTGTCACACTTGGGGTTCAGAAAATCCACGAGTGATTGTTGAGAAACAAATGCATCCACAACGTGTCACTGTTTGGTGCAGATTTGGGGCTGGAGGCATCATCGGACCATTCTTCTTCGAAAATGCGGCTGCTCAGGCAATAACAAAAGAGTGCGTATGTGCCAGCAAAGCTGTGGAGGCCATGTACACAATTTGCCATTCCATACATAACCCTATACTGTATACTTTATGAATCAATAAAAAATTTACAATTTTTAATTATAAACCTGTGTTTTCTATCAAAATTGCTTCTTGCGTGAATTTTGGGACACCCTTTATAATTTTGTTAATGATACATCTCATAACCTTCAGTGATTTTTGGTATTATATCCTCAATTTAATTTTTATTTTTATAATACATTTTTATTGATTTCAGGAGGAAGGGAGAGGGAGAGAGAGATAGAAACATCAATGATGAGAGAGAATCATTAATTGGCTGCCTCCTGCACCCCCACTTGCTCACTGGGAATGTGTTCTGACTGGGAATCGAACCATGACCTCTTGGTTCAGAAGTCGACTTTCAACCACTGAGCCATGCTGGCGGGGCCTCAATTTAATTTTTTATTAAAATATACTATTATACCTTCCAAAACACACACACACACACACACACACACACACAATCTCTAATCAGCATTTACTATATAAGTATTTTGTAAGTTCAGTTTTCCAAGGATTTTGTTAAAATTTAGAATATAACTATATTTGTTGTTAAAACTATTTATATTGTGTTATTTAATTATGTCCTTTATTATTCTAGAGAACACTAAGAAGGTTCATAAAATAGCAAAACTCCAGTAAAATAAAGTAGAAACATGATGCAAAAATTTCACCAACACAGAAGTACCAATAAATCTAGAAATGAGGCTAAAACACAAAATGTTTTGTCTCTAACACAAAACATTTTGTCTCTAACTTCAATAGCAGACAATTAGAAGAGAAAATAGGTTAAGTGCATGATTTATTATGCCTGTAAGATAAAAACAAATTAATTTTTCCCAAGTTCTTCTCAGAGAGGACACTGTAACCTAATAAAAATAATTCTCAGCCACATCTTCTTGGTTAACACAGCTTTGAATTGCATAGGCTTATTTGGTATAAAGTCATTCAATATAAACTAATGGAATTATACCAAATCACAATTTAATAATGGTATAGTTCTACAGGGCATTTATACAATAGACTTCAGGTGTACCACTACCTGATGGGCTGAATAAACACATAGGTGACATGATATGTAGAGAAATAGACTTTTTATATTGGGCAGTAGTGAGTTTAATATTATATACCATGACAAATATCTAGAGTACAGGTCATCTGTGTTGGTTGCTAAATATCATATGTTGAACTTATTATTGAGCTAAAATTGATATGGTGTTACTGAAAATGAAGAAGCCATCAAAGACATCTTCTAATACACAGAGCCACCCCAATACTCTCAGGGTCAAATGGAAGGAGAACCGGCTGGCAGTTCCCTTTCATTATTAATTTTAGATCCACACAGTTCTTAGGAAGATGAAAAACATTTTTTAACACATAGTCATTCCCTATGTCATTTGTTTGTATAAATTAAGAATATTTCAGGATCATTTGAATATTTACTCATAATTAAGAAAAAATAGTATATTTCTTGTTCCTTTGATCCTACTAATGTGATAATTTTTTCTTTCCCCTTTTTCTTATGTAGTCTTCTTTTTTAAAAAATATATTTTATTGATTTTATAGAGAGGAAGGGAGAGAGAGAGAGAGTTAGAAACATCGATGAGAGAGAAACATTGATCAGCTGCCTCTTGCACACTCCCTATTGGGGATGTGCCCGCAACCAAGGTACCTGCCCTTGACCGAAATCGAACCTGGGACCTCTGAGTCCGCAGGCCGACGCTCTATCCACTGAGCCAAACTGTTTACTGCATGTAGTCTTCTTTATCCCCATTATTATCCATTTCTTTTCTTCTGATCAAAGGAATTATTAAATGTCCATGTCTATGTGGCTTCCTGCCAAGCTCTATAGAGACAATCCTTGCCTTTTAGAGCTTGTGTTGTGAGACAGACAATGACAATGTCAATAGACACATCTAAGGCAGATGTTAAACACCACTATGCTCTCAAATACAGGTGAGCAGTCCTTTCTTTAGAAATGTTCTCTCTGAAGTCCACTTTTCTTCCTTTTATATTTCTGATGTTTTCCATTTCCAGTCAATATTGCTGAATCCCTCCATAAAATGTGCTTTGCATGAGAAGTCCTCTAGATTTTTAAATCAGTTCAATCAATGCATCTTATAAATTGAATCATCTTTACAGAATATTTATACATTTATAATCCATGGCATAAGCAAAGGTTGCCACTGCTCCTCTAGGCATAGCCCCAATAATCTGAACCAGATGGTTTATCCTACTTATGTCAAGGTAGGAAAATCTTATTTAATAGTCCTTGGGGGTCTGAGAAATGAAGGCAAGTTAGTGGCAGAAATTCTGGTTGTGCTGTAGTTCAGGCTGTAAAATAGATTCCTGTGTACAATCTACATGAACTGCAGCTGCTCCGCTGCTTTTTGCAAGCACACTGATCCATCTGCAATTTTATAGTGTCTGTTCATTTGGAAAAATGTGACTACAAAATCCTCAACTATTTACCAGGATGGCAGTTGTGGATGTAGGGGAAGTTCATGTACAATGTCTCTGAATTGTAAAATTAAAAACAAATCAACAAATAAATAGCAGCTTATTTTTCCATATTCGCAGCCTCATGCCCATGATTTATAAGGAAATATTGAATTGGTCATAACTGTTCTTTAGGTGTCTGGATGTCAATGTTTAGAAATATATTATAACAATACCATTCTTCCTATTTATTCAATGAGGAAACTAATGTATATGAGGACAAAATGCAAATAAGGCATGCTAAGTTTTATTTGAGTTAAAGTATCATAAATGTAAATTAAAATAAAGTTTATTATTTTTTACATTGTCATTCTGCTCTTCTCCCAAAGCAGTCACTTTACGTTAAAATAAGGTCTATGTGGTAAAATATTTATTATTCCATAACATATGGACATCTTATTATTAAAATTTTAACAGTTGCAAGTGAATAAAATCTACTGCAAAATGGCTTAAGAAAATCTATCTATCTATCTATCTATCTATCTATCTATCATCTATCTATCTATCATCTATTTATCTCATGTTTTATGTGAAAAACAAAACAAAACAAAACAAAACAAAACTGGACAATATACCTTCTGGGGCCTTATCTTTGTCCCAAATCAATTTATTGAAGATGAAATCAGAGCTGTTGGCAGAAGAATAGGGATATAGATGCTGAGAATATAAGCGAGTATCCACTGTACTGATGAAATTTGAAAAAGTGTATAAAGAATTCCCACTGGAATATTCTAGGCAGCAGCATAGAATAAAGCATAATGTGACAGCAAATAGCTCCTAGGAGCACAGATTTGTGTTCAAGGGTTAACATATACTTATTCTTATTGTCTCTAATCCCAGAAGGAATTACATTCTAGAAGGATCCTCAAGTATGTAGAGAATTGCTGTATCTGACTCTAATTAAAATTTAACCTTTTATATAAGTTTTATTAAAATATAAATTTATTCTATAATCTCTAGAGATGCAGAATATGCATTATACTACTGAGTCAAATAAATTTATGAAAAATGTCTGAATAATCAACCAAGAATTCTATGTAAAGGTATGCAAATTTTCCAAACTTTGATGTAAAACCTGAGAAGTATACTTAGAAAATTTTCCTATTATTTTCATGGTCAATATCAATTGAAATATAACATGTACAGAGATTTGTGGACAAGGGCAAAATACATAACACAAGCCATATAGATTTGGATTTAATATGTAGAAGCTGGGAAAAATTTGGCTACATTGAGTCTTTTTTATAGGAGGAGCTTATCAAGAAACATTATAAACTCTAAACTGACTTCTCAAAGATTTTAGGCTGTGGGTTTAATTAGGGTGACCCTATACCAGCTTGCCTAAAATGGACTCAGCCTATATCCGTTGTCCTGGTACCACACCCTGTCTGTTTTAAACTTATCCAGAGTTGCTGTTGTTGGTGGTTTTATTTGTTTGTTTGTTTTGGTAATGAAATTCTAATAATAGTTGCATTAAACTAAGCATAATATTGGTTTATTTGACCCCCAATTTTTACTTATTGTTTCTGCCATCTACTCTACTAATAATATGGGAGATGCTTGTGCAATTAACAGCATTCTCTAACATAAAATCTGAAACACAATCAGTGATAATTGTTATTTCCTTTTCTAACCCTTTTCAGATAAAACATGGTTAACACCTTTCAATCATAAAAAGTGTGCAATGTGCTCTCTATTAAAAGAGAGTGTCCCTTCCCAGTCTTCCACTTTGTGCCCCAGGTAGTCTGTTGTGCCTTGACCCATGTGGTGGCCTGCTGAGTGCACGAAGCCTTCAGGTTCCCATTTAACAGGATAGACATTAAGCCTTAGAAATATGTGGAATATATACATGGAAAATAGAGGCTGAGTAATCTTGCTATAGAGAATATAAAGAGAAATATGAATGTTCTTACTAAAATGAATTTTAAAATGAATAGCATGCATCTAAACACCTACTTATTTATTGTTATTATTTTTAAATTTTGAAATCTTTTTGGAAAAAAAATGGGCTTGCAGAAACCAAGTATATACTTAATTTAAAAAAATAATCCTTAACCTACTGTCTATCTCATTCTCAAAACAAAGTTGAATACAAATTTACAGCTTGCATAGCATATTTGTCAGCAGTTGCTATCCACCTTAGAGCTCCTGACTACAGGAAAACCAGGAAACACAAACCTTCTACAGCAGGGTCAATATCTACTTCAAAAATTTGTAATTATTTTAAAAAGACTGTGACCATTGATGATGTGTAATACATAAAGCTGTAAAATGTTTATTGGCATATTCTGAAGGATGACTTTTGATTTCAATCCAATGACTATTCTTTTAAATTAATTTTACTAATTTTTATATTAGAGCATTGTTTACATAAAATTAAATTCACCGGAAGCTGAACTTTTAAATTCACTCATTTTTTATCCCAACTTTTCTTAAGAACATAGAAAAAAATAAAGTGATAACATAGCCAACTCTTAATGTGTTGGCTATGTTAGTACATGAACAGTTACATGATGTTCAGTTTTAAGTGGCCATCAGAAACTTTAAAGAACAGAATAAATTAATTCTGTTAAAGGTTAATTATTTCTCCCCTTCCAATTGTTCAAATCAATGTAAAACCTTTGTTTGTTCCTTTTGTTTATGGTGAAACATCTGACATTACTATATGAGTTGATCACTAAAAATAAATGTGTGTTTACATGAGGAAAATACAAATAGCAAGTTTGGTAGAATATAGCCTAGAGATATAAAATTGTCTTACTAAATCAAGAAACCCACGAAACATAAATGTTCTTGGAATTGCCTTTAGTGCAAGCACCCAAAAAAAAAAATCTGTGATATTTCAACAATCAAATAAAAGCTGTTGTTTCCAAAATTTACAATATTTTACATTTTAATTGTATTTTTGTTTAAGATATAATTTATTTAAAATGTTTAACAAATGAAGCACACAATTCTTCAGTTTAGAAATTTTAGTGGATTGCAGTTATGAAAAAGTATTGCAAACTGGAAGACCCTAGAATTTATTCCTATAACAGCAAAAGAGGAAAACAATACATTAAGTTATGCTAGTGCAAATGGCTTGAAAACTTAGTTTTTAAGTTTATATTATTATTTGCAATATCTTAACTTGTAGAAGAAATCTTTTGATGTAACATATTTTTAATTGGATATATTTATACTTTTTGGTAAAGTGAAACAATATTGATGAAGTCTATAATTTACATTACTTAAATGTAGAAAACATAAACCTGTCTTAAGTAGACACAACTTGCTTTATGTGCATTTTCTTATGGAAAGGACTTATAAAAGATAAATATTTTGAATGGAGGCAGTCAATCTTTTGAAAAGTGTTTGGACTGAAATATTTATACATTTTAATATGAAAAATATATAAAAAATTGAGAATATCCTTTTTTGCAGAATTTTATTTGATCTTAGTAGGCACCTCGGCATTCATAGAGAAAATATTTTCTTCATTAAAATATTTTACAATATTATGATCTAGAGAGAAAAACCATTTGGAGATGGAGTTAATTTTAAATTTGTTGACATGAAATGAAGCTTTGAAGATAACTTATGAAAACAGTTTTAACAATTGTATTAAAAAATTCTTTTTTAATATATTTCATTGATTTTTTTTACTGAGAGGAAGGGAGAGGGATAGAGAGCTAGAAACATCAATGAGAGAGAAACATCAATCAGCTGCCTCCTGCACACACCCCACTGGGGATGTGCCCACAACCAAGGTACATGCCCTTGACTGGAATCGAACCTGGGACCCTTCAGTCCGCAGGCTGACGCTCTATCCACTGAGCCAAACCAGTCAGGGCTAAAAAAAAATCCTAACAAAAGGTGTTTAACATTGTAAGAGAGACATATAAGCCACTATAACCTAAACTTGTATAAAACCTAAAATATAAAAAAAAAAATCATTCCACTAATATATTTTTAAAATTTCAGAAAATCAATCCACAGATTAATTTTTACTTAAAATCATTGATATATTTCTTTAGAAATAATTTTTGCTTTGAAAATATAATAAAGCTATTTTACAGATCCACCAATATTCTTAAAAATGTGTAAAAGACTATTTTAAATATTCTGGCTTTGTCTAGGATTAGATTTCAGAATAACTAGACAAATATCCATTAGACAGTTATCCAAACAAGCTTTTACTCTTTCTCTCTTTTTCTCTTTCTCTTTCTCTCTCTCTCTCTCTCTCTCTCTCTCTCTCTCTCTCTCTCTCTCCCTATCTATCATCTATCTATCTATCATCTACCTACCTACCTATCTATCATACTCACTGGCAAATGTCTAGAACAAACTAAAAGCGGGAGTAGTTGATTTAGGGAGAAATGAACATATTTTTATATAATATATTTTTATTGATTTCAGAGAAGAAGGAAGAGGGAGAGAGAGATAGAAACATCAATTATGAGAGAGAATCATAGATTGGTTGCCTCCTGCACGCCCCCAACCTGGGTCAAGCTCCCAACCCAGGCATTTGCCCTTGACCAGAATCGAACCTGGGATCCTTCAGTCCACAAGCTGACACTTTATCTACTGAGCCAAACCAGCTAGGGTGAGAAGTGAATATCTTGAGAGAATTGGTAAGGAAAATAGGGATAGATTTCTAAAGAGAATATTCCACACTATTAGAGGGAGAACACATATGTGGAATCTTTTCTATTTTCTAATTATAAAGGTGGGTATGAACATACTTGAAGTATTAGGATCAGAGAATAAAAAACCCCTGAGTTTAACTTGAGCAAATCTCTCTCTTTGCATTGCACCTAGTTTATTAGAAATGGTCTTCCAACTGATTTATTGACCCATAGCTACATGTGAAAATGTGGAAATCGCCCAGCCTAATTTTTAAAGCTAGGAAGCAACTCGAGCACTCGTTTTGAAAATGTCATGCTTGAGCCAGATTATCCCCTGAGTTTCAGTTGAATTTCTTCTTGTGTATATTTCCCCTTCAGGTGTCAGAACTTTATAGGCATGAGAGAGATGTTTAAGGAGGAAAGTGCTGTGGTGATACCTGATCATTAATACCAGTGTCCATGTATATTACAATCTATTTCTGATTGTGAAAGTAGTCAAACAATTTTAAAGAAAATTATTTTCATACATATCCTGAAAGTGTGCATACATTCAATAAATATTTACTGATTTTTATGTTAAAACGTGTTTATATGTCTGTAGTATGAAAAGACCATGAGATAGCTACAGCTATCTGTACTCTTCTGTTCAGAATAATTATAAAATGAATCTCACTGAGGTGACAGCTACACTATTTAGGTTTAAGTTACTTATGTAGCATTAATATTTTGCAAAATTTCTTTAGGAGATTCTGGCAAAGTGATTGGTGTTCCCAAGATACAGTTTGTGAGCAGAACTGGCCTATTGAGTAGAAGGTGGACCAAAGATGAAGTTATTTGAGCATTGCAATAATTCCATCATTAGAAACTCCTGCCTTTAGATTCTAAAAACATGTCAGCATTGATGATATTCTTTTTATGATGCCACCATATTTGTAAAAGGACTTCAGATGGTAAAAATCCAGGAGCTATAAGTGAGATGGTGTTTTACACTTTTGATCGCTTTGTCTGCTTATCAATGAAGGCTTGATGGGAGAGACTTTTTCAAAGTAATTCTGGACCTGAAAATTGTTCTCTTCCTGTTGAAGTCATTGTGTATATATAATTGCTCGTCCTGGGACTATGAATGGCATAAAGAGAATCCATTTCCTGATATTTCTTAGGTGTAATGAAAATTTGAAGTGTACACATGAGCAGAGAAAACCATTTGTTGTGCATTTATGCACAAAGAGGAAAATAATGAATACCTTATGCTTTTAGAAACAATGTTGACTAAAACTCAAAATCTTTAATGTAAGCAATTATGAACAAAGACTTTTCAGATGCCAGATAATGAGGATTATGGAAAAACCAGTAAATGACCAGGAAATGAAAAGATTAACAAGAGTTAGCATTAAATTGATCAAAACCAGGATAAAGATATTTCTGTATAGTGACACTTCCTTTAATCTCATTAAGCGTATTAAAGGGGTGATACTAGATTCATATTTTATTTGATCTGTATCCAGGTATGTATATATGTATGTGTGTCTATTTATCACCTACCTGTACATCTATCTATCCATCTATCATGAATTTGAGGTATAATTTTTGTTCTCACTTAAAATGTACAATTTAAAGAGTTTTGACTAATGTATATCCTTGTGACATCATCACTTCAATGAAACTGCAAAACATAGTCATCACCCTTAAGATATCCTCTATGTGACCAGGAAAATGATGATTTCTATTTTGTCACTTGATTAATTTTCATTTTCTGGGATCTATCTATTATCTACCTATCTATCTATCTATCTATCTATCTATCTATCTATCTATCTATCTATCATCATCATCTATCTGTCATCTATCATCATCTATCTATATATCTCTCTATAATAAATTTATCTATATAGTAGATGGAATCATATAAGCTGTTCTCTTTGGGCATGGCTTCTTTTACTCTGCACAATTTGAGATTCACTTATTTCACTGCATGTACCAGTAATTTCTGGTTATTGTCTAGTAATCATTGCATGAACATATCTTATATATTATGTATCCACTCACCTATTGTTGAACATTTGGGTTGTTAACCAGTTTGGATATTGCAAATAAAACAGCTATGAACATTCATGCACAAGTCTTTATGTGGACAAATGACAAACAACCTAATAACAATGATCTAAAGGTTTGAGCAGATACTTCATAGAAGAATATATATCAATAGCAACAAAACAAGATACTCAAAGTAATTGCAAAGTAGAAGAATGCAATTAAAAGATTTAGTTGGGTACCACTATATACAAATTACAGTGGCCAAAATTTTAAATGACTGAATATATTCTGGCAAAAGGTAGTGGTGCTGGAGCATTCATAAGCTGCTGGTGAGAATGTAAAATTGTTTAATATCTTGGAAAATTGTATGAAAGTTTGTAAAATAATTGAAAATACATCTATTATATAACTCAGTTGAATCTCACCTAGGTATATATGCAAGAGAAATAGAATCTTATTTTAAAAGCAAAAGCAGAAATCTGAGCTTTGTTATTCTGACTATGTGACTTTGGGCAGGTTGGTTAAACATCCTGAGATTTTAATTTTCTCACTGTTAAAAAATTGGAAATAAATAAGATATTTCTAAAGAGTTTTACATAGCACCTAGAATATGCCAATACTCAAAAATGCTAGTGTGTATAAAGAGAATCCTCCATATGTCAATTGTTTATTTAGCTCTAAAACATTCAACCTGCAGTGTGCATTCATTCTCTCTAAATCACTTTATCCACTTGTCTGAAGTTTAAATCTCTAAAAGAATTACTGAGCAGGAAAATCTGAGCCTGGTGAATCTAACCATGGGAAATGGTAAAGATTTTATAGGATCAGGTAAGTTGTTTATTGTGTAGAATGTTGCCCAGCTACTGTCTTACAAAAACAAGACACAGAGTAGGAGAGCACTTGAGATTTTGCTCCCTGGCATAAGTCATCAGCTTGGCTCAAATAAGCTCTTACAGCAGGGAGACGGCAAGGCCACCAGCAAGCATGTGCAGAGGCACCTGCCTCATAATTCTTCCTGATGGACTCTCTGGTGACCTCTGTTAAGGACAAATTTAAAGACAATGAGAATTCATTCTCTACTTACACTATCCATATTTCAAAATTCACACAACTATTCAGATTAGCTAAATATATCACTAATTATTTAACCACTGAACATTTATTGAGTAACAAGGAAGTACTTGTAAGACCAAGCAGTAGGAGCAGATGTTAGCTGCAGGACTTCACTGCAACCTCAAGGAAATGAGTCAGGGGTATGGAAAACATTATTAACTCTTAGAAGAGTGTTATAGAAGTTGGGAGTTCAAAGTGATTCTCATTGGGGAAGATATCAATGATTAGGAGTGTACAAATACACAGCTAGGCATCTCAGATGTGTTTGATAGTAGTTTTATGAGCAAGAATAGGAGGTTGTAATGCTTTAAGTCAAACCAAAACAGAGCAGTCTGGCTGAAGTGGAAACTTTACATAATTGGGGAGGTTTCAAGAAGTGTAACGAGATAAGCAGTGGCCAGAGTGTTAAGGGGATAGAATTTATACTTCAGTTATAAGGAGCTGTTGAACATTTTACTTGTGGCTTCAGTACAATAAAAAATATGTTTAAGAAAGAATAACTCTATAGGCAGGTTAAGATAGTTTGAGCATCTGCGCATCTGCAGGTAGTACAGACACCAGGAGAATACTGAGACGGATTTGTGATAATCTAGGATCAATACTAATCTTTTAACTCAATACTCTTCACTCTATTCCTCTTCTGTGGCCTTTCGTAGTCCTAGCTTTGGAATAATCCTTACTCCCTTGACTCTGCAATGCACTTGGCTTATTGGTGCAAAAGCTGAATTATCAGGAATGTGAGTTAAGACTTGTTCACCTTAGAAAAACAAAATTAAGGACATGTAGTACTTTTTACAAGTGACAAACTGCATGAAGATAGAGAATTACCAAAAGCTGTCATTTTAGAAGGAAGATGTTTCTCTTTGTTCTGTGTCCCCTGAGGAGAAGTTGAAGGTCATGTTATTAAAAGTGCTGATAAAATATGCCCTGGCTGGTGTGGCTCAGTTGGTTGAGCCACATGCATCAAAACGTTGCTGATTCAATTCCCTGTCAGGACACATGCCCAGGTTGCATTGATGTCTCTCTCTCTCTCTTTTCCTCTCTCCTTCTCTCCCTCTCCCTCCCTCCTTTCCTCACTCTTAAAAATCAATAAAAATATCTAAAAAGTGCTGATATAATATTTGTGTTAACTAATTAAATCTGTCATATCAAGCATCGTCTATTTTGCCTGACACTTTATTTCCTCTGTTTCAGCTGAGTAAAATATAGCAAATAAATAAATAAATAAATAAATAAACCCTTAATTGTCAAGACTAAATTTGCCTACATGCTGCCATATAACCCTTTGTGTGTTTTACTGCATGTGTTCATTTAATGTGAAGCATTTATGGAACTATCTAATATTTGCAGTTATTTTATATTTATTAATAAGCCAAGAAGGAGAATGGTTAAAAGATAATGTCTTCGTTCTGGGTTTGTTTTACCAACTGGATTATTCCTGACAACCATCTGGTTTATCAAGTACCCTATACACTTGTAAACATAAAAGAAAACAGTGATGAAGAGGAAATTTTCTTTTAAATACTGTTACAGAGATGAAACTGGTCCAAATTTAAGGTTTTGTTCTCATAACTTACTTGTGAGCAATTTATAATTTCCAAACAATTACCTCAGAATAAACGCTTGGAAATACTGGCCTGAGGGGGTAATACATAACAACCATATAAATGATAGTCACATTCTGATATTTCTACAACATATTTACAGATTCTTCTTCAGCTCTATATTGGTGTTAACCCTCTGCTTTACCAAGTTGTCTCAAAGAAAGTTTACAATCACCACTATCAAAACAGTTTCCTAGAAATTAAACTCATAAACTATGTGACCCCACCCCTTTGAGATCCCTAAACTTTTACCAATAAATGTGTGGTGGTCTTCTCCAAGGGAACGGCTTTCCCACATAATGTTTGCTAGCTTTCTTCTTTTTCAAGGAATTCAACTGCAAATAAAATAAACTGAAACTGAAAACAGATCTCTCATACAGGATGAAAACATAGGCAATGTCTCTATTAGCATGAGCTCTTAATTTTCATTCCTCCTTTCTTTCCACTGGGAGGATTCAGCAGCACACTGAAGACAGCCATGTGCAGGACAAGAAAGGGCTTTCTTTCACCTGGGCTACTATTGACATAATCCTTCTTGTGTTTGATGACTGTTATCATATTAACTTTTTCCAAGAGTAGCTGTTGTCATTTAGCAAACAAATAAAGCCGGAATTTTTTTTTTTTTTTTTTTTTTTTTTATATATTTTATTGACTTTTTACAGAGAGGAAGGGAGAGGGATAGAGAGTTAGAAACATCGATGAGAGAGAAACATCGACCAGCTGCCTCCTGCACACCCCCTACTGGGGATGTGCCCGCAACCAAGGTACATGCCCTTGACCGGAATCGAACCTGGGACCTTTCAGTCCGCAGGCCGACGCTCTATCCACTGAGCCAAACCGGTTTCGGCAATAAAGCCGGAATTTAAGCAAGAGTTTAAAGAACTCCGGATATAAAATATAGATTCCTGGCTCCACACTTCCCCATCTCTAGTAACCCTAACACTGAGCTATAGGCACACAATTTTCTTGAGGTGGACAAGACCATACTTGAATCAACATATTGATAAATTATTTTTTTTCATTAGCATGTATTTTCTCATCTAAACCCACCTCTCATGCCCACGCTAATCACATTGCCTCCCACTTAAACTAGTGGAATTAGCTGATAAGTTTGGTTTCTAGGCAGTATGAACCAGATCTAAAATTGTATGTGCTTTTGTCCCCCAATTTAATGTAACTTTACAGCACTTAAGGGAAAGGGAAAAGTACATTGCCTCTAACAGGTCTCATGCATTACACGTGACTGAAAACATTAATGATGTTTATGTTGCAAGCATCTTAATTTACCATCCTAATGTGTAGTCTAAAATGCCAGAAGATGAAATATAAGCTAGTTAATGACAAATCAGTTACTTAAAATATAAGACTTAATTCACAATTATCTTTATTATGGGGAATTATTACACAATTCTTTATAACTTAGGAAACCATACTTTTAAAATCAGTTTTTAAATTAGATCAAACCTAACATATGAGTTTCAAATCATGAGGTTTCCTCTGTTAGATTATATCTCCAAAGTTCTTTTATGGTCTTTGTTTCAATTCATGCTTTTAATTTTATCAGTTGCAATTCCAATTGCCCATTAGAAAGAGGATAAAAGCTTTACAATAGAACTCACATAGTTCTTAAATGGGGTGTTTCAAAAATCCTATCTAATAAAGAGGGAATACATTAATTGACTGTAATGCCCTCAAAGATGGCAGTGTCCACAGCCAATAAGGAGGGAATATACTAATTGAATGCCCTGCCCTTAAAGATGGCCGCACCCACAGCCACAAGATGATGGCGCCCAGTCCCCTCAGCCCTGCCAGGGTGGTAGGCCCACAGCAAGGCCAGACTGCCCCCAGGCAGTGCAGTCGCTTCACATGCCTGCCTCCGGAGTCCCCCATCCCCTCAGCCCTCAAACTGCGGGCCGGCCGAGGCTCAGGTAACCAGGACTGGCCGAGGCTTGTGCTGCCGGCAGTGGCAGCAGCAGAGGTGTGATGGGCGTCGCCTTCCCCTGATCCTGGGTCACCTCCCACCCCTGAGGCTCCCGGACTGTGAGAGAGGGCAGGCCTGGCTGAGGGACCCCTCCTCCAGTGCATGAATTTTTATGCACCGGGCCTCTAGTATTTTAATAAAATGAGAAAATCTCCATGCTTCACAAGTAGAGAACTACATAAACAGCATAATCATGTGCACATGTTAAATATATCTATATACAATTATACATCAAAATGTTAAAAATGATTATATCTGAGCTTGGAGAAAATATTGATTACTTTTGTTTTTTATTTTGTAAATATTTTCATCCCCAAATTTTTACAATGAGCAATTACTAATATAGTATAAAGAAAATAATATCATAATTTTAGAAGAAACCATTAATGTGACATACATTTCACACAATCTCACACATAGTAGGTATTCAAAGAAACATTAAATCCCTTCTGTACTCAGAGAGTATCAAAGAAATGGGTAAAGATATATTTTGTTATCAATCAAAATATATTTAAATTGCCTAGAAAGCAATTGTACTTGAACATCTTACAGCCGTGGCTGAGAAGAACAGCATAAAACTTAGAGACAGGGGTTAGCCCTGGGCATGAGGAGCCTTCAAGGAGAAAGTTAAAATGACTCATCGATGCACTGGAGTCTAATTAAGCAAGTGAAACATGAGGGTGATATCATCAAAAATTGTTCTAACGGTAGGGAAGCGATTATGGAAACTATTGCAATGGTCAAGTTCACTCATAATGAACACATGAATAAGAAACTGTGCGTTAGCCACTGAAAGCAAAGTTTATATCTGAACCATATTTTTTTCAACGATAACAAGCAAAGTTAATGCTTACTCCAATTTGCTTTGTGGAGAAAAATTGAAAGGTTAAGGTCTTACATGACCATAAAACATAAAAAAAAAAAAATCTGTCAGGCAAATACTGTGGTCAAGGCCATATAAACAAATTGAAAGCAAAATTTTTACTTAGGTAACAATTTTGGCTTCACCTAGAACATATAGATAAACATAATTCAATTCAAGCAAAAGAATAATTGCATATTTATCTTTAACTCTCACACACTTCTTTTCACACATTTGACCTTCGGGGCTTTCCTATTTTATCATGGCCCATCTCACTAATAAATTAATGGAATGCAATAATCAGAGGTAATTTCTGTAGCAGAATATCACTCCATTTATTTATGAGTTCGTTATTCATTTATTTATTATATATTCATGGCATTTTTTTTCCAAAAAATGTTGGAGTGCCTACTAAATGCTAGGTAGTATTCTAATTGATGGAGATATAATAGAAACAAAGCTAGAAAAGTTTCCACACTCCTAAAACTCATATTCTAGCAGAGGTAGATAGACAATAAATAACACCATTGGGCTGGGGTGTGCTGGTGCACATTGAACTCACACTGTTAGAAAGATGTGTAAGGAAAACACGGTGCAGCCCCTATGGAGCCACTGCTAAGCTTTCCTCCTGACTCAGTGCTGCTGCTGAATGTTAGATTTGTTCCTGGGCTTTAGGAATGGCTTCCAGGTAATAACGTCATTTTCTCTCAGCTGCCTACTTTAGTCTCCCCTGAGTCCTCATTGACTGTGGACATCAAGCCTCCTTCTCTCTTCTCTGTTCCACTAGGGCATCTGGAGGGTTTACCACAGCCTCTGTATGGACCAATCACATTTTTCCATTAGAGCCCCTAACAGACACAGTCTCATCTAAGTGATTTTTTCAAACAGGTGCTGAGAGTAACACAATCAGGCTAACCCTAAGGGCCTCCCCTAATCAGGCTAAAACGTCAAGATTATTTCCCTATGTCTTAGGTTGGATGTAGATATTGAGAGAGACAACATCAAGAGACCTTAGCTATCCCATTGCTATTTGAAAGCCAGGAGGCTCAACATAATGAAGCTGAAAAATTTCCTAACATAATCAATAACTTTAAAGGGATCTCAAATAAAAATAAGAGATTTTCTATTTGCAATATCTGAGTGTAAAGTTCATATGGAGAAATAAGCAAGCAAGGGTATTCATAAAGTTTCTGAAAATGAATCATGCTGAAAGGTTAGCTCTACAATATTACAGCATATATTATGCAATTATAATGCTTTTTAAAATCTTGTAATGTCAATGCATAAATTAAGATTTTTTTGTAGAAATAAAATCTATAAATATATCTAAATACATTTAGAAATTTAATAAAAGTTAAACTTGGAGTTTCATTTTTGTAATGAATGCTATTTCAACAATTCTGTAGACCCATGGAAAACAAATACATGAATTTCACTTTTTCTCCAGAGAGGACTCCATATAGATCAAATCCATAAATATAAAGATAAAAATTACAGAAATCCTGAAATAAACTATGAAATAATATATTTTTAAAATGTCTCAAAATAGAGAAGTGATTTTCTCCACATGGCACAACCTTGGAATCCATAAAAGAAAAAAATTAAAACAAAGATTGTTTTTAATTTTCACAGCAAAATCAATATAATCAAAAGATAAATATTAATTTAAAAGACATTTGCAACTCATATCATATAGAACTAATATCCTAACACATGAACAGCTTCTCTAACAAATAAAGAATAAATACTTGGCAAATTAATAGCATATAATGAACAGATATCTTCACAGAAAGTTAATTGCAAGTGTTTAATCCTATAAAAGGTGTGCAAAATAAATTTTTAAAAAGCTGCCCTAGCTGATTTGGCTCAGTGGATGGAGCACCACCCTGCAGACTGAAGGGTCCCAGGTTAGATTCCAGTCAAGGGCATGTACCTAGGTTGCAGGCTCATCCCTGGCCCTGCTCAGGGCGCGTTCAGGAAGCAACCAATCAATGTGTCTTTTGCACATAGAAGTTTCTCTCTCTATCTCTTCATCTATCTGTCTCTCTCCCTCACACTCTCTTTAAAAATCAATGGAAAAATATCCTCAGGTGAGGATTAACAAAAAATAAAATAAAATAAAAAGCCATGTACATTGCAACTACTATTATATTTCACCTGTTTTATTGGTAAAATAAAATACTGATCAGGATATGGAGATTTAAAAACTATTGTATATTGCACAAAAATTAGCCTAGATACCTAAATTCTCCAGAATATTTCTGCTTAGTCCTGGCACACTAAAAAGACCATGCTAGTTTTCTTACCTATTTGAGTCTTCTCTTATCTTTCCTGACCACTCTCCTTCAAATCCAGTCTCTCCTTCCTTTAAACTATATGAAACTTGCATACCATAGTCTATTCTCAATTATACATTTTATCAAATTATACTGTAAGCATTATTGAACCACATCTTATTTTTTTAGTAAACCCAGTGCCTGAACTTTCTGTTTATAATAACAGAATATGTAATGGTATTTGATATGACATTTTCACATATTTAAAATGATTTATCATTTGGTGCCTTAATAACTTCCAGGTCTGCGTATCACTATTTACTTCATTCTACAGATAAATAATTGAACCAGGCAGAGCCCACAGCATAGGCCTTTTGTGCTGGAGAGTGAGAAGGATGGATAGATACCAATTCTGCCTCTTCTATGAGTGGTCATGTGAGATTTAGTAATCTAGTTAATATGTTTAAACTGGCTTTCTTATCTATGGAAATGACAATAATATTTACCTCAGCACCTTTAGAAATAATAAACAAACAGATAAAAACAAACCATTTGGTGCATGACCAGTCACATAAAAAGTGCTCAGGTACTATGACAATTATAATTTTTTAATGACAGGGCTTTTGTTAACCGTAGATTTATTTCTCCATACAATGTGTCATTCTGATTCAGCCCCCTTGTAGGTAACTCAAAATGCTGGTGGTGGACCATTTTTGATGATAGATTGATGGTGAATTCAATAATAAAAATATATTTAGTACTTTACCAATGCACTATTCTCATAGGTAATCCAATCAAAGAACCAATAACAATCAGGTAAAATGAGAGTTGGCATTGAATAACTTTATTATCCAGTATTACTCTAACATGAGCTATTCACATCTGTTCTTTGTTGCATTGTATGCAGTGCATGAGTGACACTTTGTTTGATTAGTGTCTATTCATTTTTTTTCTAAGGCTTCATCAAAACATTTGTCCCAAATCAATATGGCTTTCTTTCTCTTTTTGTTTTTGTATAAAATTTATTCTTGCTCATTCACACAGTTTAATTTTCTGAATTACCAGATCTTCCTGTCAAAGGTCTTAAACCCAGTGAAATAATAGATCATCAATTCCTATTGTGAAGAGACTGGATTATGAAGTCACTTTAATTTAGATTTCCGTTGGTGTGAAAGAGAAAGTTTCTTTATCATTTTTAGCTACAGAGTTATGGTTGGTATATACACAAATTTTGGCAAAAAATATTAAATATAACAATTTGGAGGCAAGGAATCTTTTTATTTCACTAATATTTTCCCTTAAAATTATGAATAATGAAAACTAGAATTATACTATAAACACAATAGTTTTAGCAATAATTTAGGTATGATTTACTATATAATCATAGTAAATATCCTTTCTAGGTTCAGAATAATTTTTTTTTAAATTTGTAATTGAAAAGTAATGATTTCAAGTTTACAATAGCTTATAAATTAGATAGTTATGAACTTGCATAAAAAAGTTAAAGCATAAAAGTTAAAGAATAACATTGATACTTTACTAAGAGATAAGTTTTGTATTTTTCTTCCATTATAGATGAATAATTAAAATTCAGTAAGACCAGAAGAAAGTAAAAATCTCTAATGAAGGCATGTAAATTAAAATATATCTTCATAGAAACAACTTTTCTAGGCCCAAAGGTGAAGTTCTGAAAATCAGAGGCATGATGACAGAATCTGGTTCTAAGTTGTCACAAGGTAGTGAGTTGTGTGCTTAAATTAAATTATCTCACTACATTTATCTTTCAAAAACTGTGTTTTGGATATTTACTCTGCTCTAGAGCACCGCCCTCACAGTAAAGAACATTTTGGTAAAGTGAGATCTAGTTTGGTTAAAAACATCTGTTTAGGAAAAAATAATCAACATACTTCATTTATACTTTATAGTTATATCTTCTTAGTTATGCTAGATAAACTGTATTAAGTGCTTGATATAATTCAAGCACTGAATTAAGAACATCATTTATATGAGAATTTGCAACCCTTAAGTGGGCAGGATTGCCTTACTGATTTAAATAAGAAAAGTGAAGTTTAGAAAGATTAGATAATATGGTCTATTTTACCCAATTAATAAGAGAAAAAACTTGCAATTTGAATCCCAAGTTATTTCCATATGAAATGATATAAATGCTTCTATTTGCAATTATTAGTGTATTAGTGTCCCAGTGCATGGATTTGTGCACATTGAAAGGAAATTAATTAGAAGAAATATTTTAATATCGTTATTCACCCTTTCTCTATAATGGAAGTGTCAACCAAATTCATGATGGACAATTACAGATCGAAACACACACATGCTATTGGCACCAGTGAGAGCTTTATGTGTATCACACATGCGCGAGTAAACTTAGCCTTTATATATATAGAATAAACTTGCTTAATTAGACCTGCTTTCTGATTTAGCTAATCTTTTTCCATACCAATGAAGCACCCCAACTTCTCTTTCAAGTAATTGTCAGCAACACAGCAGTAAAATGTCAACACAAAGCAGATTATTATTATAGAACATGCAGAGAGAACAAAGGGTGAAATATTTAACTGCAGCAGTATTTGACTACATTCTGCACAGTGAGAAAACCTGAAGTCATTTTCAAGTTCCACCATTTCTTATTTCTTTTCAGTTGGGTCAAGTTTCTAAACTTTCTAAATCTCTGTTTTCCAGCTAATGAAAAAAAAAAAAAGATTCCACCAACTCTCCTATCTACCTACTCCAGGACTTCTGTAAGGATCAAATGAGATGAGGCATGGGAAAATGCTTCACAGACATTTGGTGAAAGTGTAAAATGTTTGCACCTGGCTATAAAGTAAGTTGTGTTCCTAGGCTGAAGAAACTCCAAGGAGGCTACTCACTAGGGAGAGAAAGCTTGGCGTTGCTATGTGACATCATTATTCAGCGCCCACAGCAACCATTTCTAGGCTGGGCTGGGCTGTGGGCCACATTTTGTGCCATGGGGTCTTGGCAGCGTTGGCTGCGATTTGGTGGGGTGTTGCTCTGGGGTGGTGGCGGGGCCTGTGTTCCACTTGGGGGAAGCAGAGTGTTGGTTTCTCGGTGCCAGGTCCCTGGTGCAGTTTATTTTTAAACTAGTGGCCCGATGCATGAAATTCATGCACGGGGGAGAGGGTGTTCCTCAGCCTGGCCTGCACCCTCTCCAATCTGGGAACCCTAAAAGGATGTCCTACTGCCGGTTTACAGGAATCAGGCCTAAACCGGCAGTTGGACATCCCTCTCGCAATCCAGGACTGCTGGCTCCTAACCACTCACCTGTCTGCCTGCCTGCCTGATTCCCCCTAACCACTCTGCCTGCTGGCCTGCTCACCGCCAAATGCCCCTCCCCCCCCCGCCAGCCTGATCACCCCCAACTGCCTCCCCTGCTGACCTGATTGCCACCACTTTCCCTCCCCACTGGCTTACTCACCCCCAACTGCCCCCTGCTGGCCTGCTCACTCCAAACTGCTTCCCCTCCCCCGTTGTCCTGATCACCTCCAACTGACCCCCACTGATGGCCTGCTTGCTCCCAACTGGCCCCCCTGCTGGTCTGCTTACCCGCAATGGCCCAGCCCCCCACTAACCTGATCACTCACAACTTCCCTCCCCTCTTGGCCTCTAACCACTTCTACCTTAGCCCCGCCACCATGGCTTTGTCCAGAAGAACGTCCAGAAGGTCTCCTGGAAGGTCTCCCAGTCTAATTAGCATATTACCCTTTTATTAGTATAGATAGAGGCCTGGTGCATGGGTGGGGGCCGACTGGTTTGCCCTGAAGGGTGTCCCAGATCAGGGTTGGGGTCTCGCTGGGGTGTCTGGCCAGACTGGGTGAGGGGCTGAGGGCCATTTTCAGGCTGGCCACACCCCCATCAGGGTGGGGGGTCCTGCTGGGGTTCCTGGTCAGTCTGGGCGAGGGGCTGATGGCTGTTTTCAGACTGGCCACAACCCCCAGCTACCCAAGCTCCCAGTGGAGGCTGGCTGGAAGCAGGTATCTGGGATTTATTTATCTTCTATAATTGAAACTTTGTTGCCTTGAGCAGAGGCCACAGCCGGCCAGGGCAGGTGGGAAGCTTGGCTTCCTCCATCCCAGGGGCAACCAAGCCTTCTGCTTGCTCCAGCTCCGTGGCTGCCGGCTGCCATCTTGGTTGGGTTAATTTGCATATAGTCGCTCTGATTGGCTGGTGGGCATGGCTTGGGGGCATAGCAGAGGTGCAGTCAATTTGCATGTTTCTATTTTATTAGATTAGATGGCCAGTGGGCATCATGGCAGCTCTTGTGTTCAGTGTCGGCCCCCTGGTGGTCAGTTCGCATCATAGGTACTGGTAGGACAGATGGAATGACACTTATGCTTTTATATATATAGATTAATAAAGGGAATTGTTATTTGTTGTTGTTTTCTAGTAAGATGTGAACAGGTTAGCAGGGTCAATGCTTGAATATTTTAAACTTCTATAAAGAACTGAGTCTCCCCAAAAAGGAGGTAGCCAATTCTAACCCCTATAGTTCTCTTTCTACCCTTACAGTACCTCTCTTTTTTTTCAAGTAACTCTAGCTGTACTCATCCTACCATCTTCTCCCAAGAACATGCCCTGAAATATGTCATTTCCATCTTTTAAAGATTGCTAGGCAAATTGTAGAACCTGTTTTCAGGCTACTTCCTTCTCTAACTTGTGAATTAGGGCATGGCAGTTAAATTTGTATTTGAGATAAATAAGGAATACATTTTTAACATAAGTAGATGAAAATTTTGTATATGAAATTTAAATTTCAATGGGCATACTGTATTTTATCTGAGAATCCTAGTTCTGTATAATGTAAATACGGAAGTGGACAAGCCCATTGGTTAGGTTGTCAGATGCAGGTCAGTTTGTAGGAGGTTTCTGCTTACTGTCAAATCCTTACTGAAGTTGTAGCCAATGCCCCTTCTGATGACCCCTGGAGAATATCCTGTAGTTGTTCTGTGTGACTCCATACAGAATACCCCTTATTAAACGAAATGTCTTAGATAAATTAATTCTAAGCATGTGCGAAACTTTTACTAACAACAGAACCAGCAAGAAGATTAAATTGTGAGACAATTTAACAAAAGTCTGTGGAGAAAGAATGTAAGAACCCTTGAAGTAAATTGCTTGCACAAGATTACAAGGACAGGTCCGTGCTGCTGGTTTACATTGCAGGACAGAGAAATATCCTACTGTATTGGTATATGGGTTAACCTAGGTCGGGGCAACTTGCAGCCTTAGCCTGAGGATGCCAGGTGTGGATAATTAATCAGAAATAATAAGCAATGGACCTGTGGCTGTTGATCAGACATACTGAGCAAGAAAATTTCATTTCTAACAGTGTCAGGTAGAGGCTAATTAGTAGGGATGCCAGTTAAAAGTATTTTTTTCTCCCTGCCCCACAAGCAACTATCAAGAAATTCTCAAACATCATAAAAATTATCAGTTCACATACTCTTGCTTATTTCTCAGGTTTGGAAAAATAGTTTTAATTTTCACTAGTTAACAGAAATACAAGTTGAAATATTTATTTCTGTAGGTATCCTGGAATTTACCAAAGTTGTATGATACTGGGCAAAGATCAGTAGACAAATTAGACCCTGTTCTGCCTTGTTTGAATGTATCTCTAAAGAGACAAAGGACTTAGATCTTCAGGATAAAACCCACATGCACACTTCCTCACTTTTTATTTATCCTTATTCCTTCTCTAAAAACATTCCCTTCCCTCCAAGGACCTGCCTATTTAGAGTTCTTGCTGACAGTTCCAACCATCCTTCCTCTAGAGTTTCAACACCTTGGTCTATTCTTTTGGCTAGAAAAAAAACTTTTTAAATATATTTTATTGATTTTTTAAAGAGAGGAAGGGAGAGGGATAGAGAGTTAGAAACATCCATGAGAGAGAAACATCGATCAGCTGCCTCCCGCACACCCCCCACTGGGGATGTGCCCACAACCAAGGTACATGCCCCCGACCGGAATTGAACCCGGGACTCCTCAGTCTACAGGCTGATGCTCTAGCCACTGAGCCAAACTGGTCAGGGCTGGCTAGAAAATGTGATACACTATTTCTCACCTACATAGTTTTTATAGCTCAGTTATGATGTGGAAAGATGAGCGCCATTACGGAGGATAGTATCAGAGAGAAATGCTGGGGAGAAAAGTATCAATAATATCTCTAATAACATCAGCAAACATTTAATTCACCTCTTTTCCTTGAACATGAATTGCTTTTCATACTCTAGTTTTATCTCCAAATAATATAAGTTCCTGTCAACCAAATACACCATTTAATAATCAGATTCATATGAAACAGACATTCTGAGAGGTGCAAATCATGTTGATTTTGTCCTAAGCAAGCTGGTTGCTAGCAGAGAAGGAAAACAAAAGTTGGTTAATTTCCTTCAAGGTGCCCCCTCTTTATATTACTGAGAGCCAGGGGAAATAGAAACACATTTTAGCCCTAATCATTTCACTTTGTTGTAATTGAAAAATGTTTTATTCTTTTTCATAAGGCAAGTGTATAATAAATTATTAATTCAAATTATGTATTAACATGGGCAGGACACTCTGGGGTTGGAATAGAAATAGAGGTAAATTTGAATAATTTCTTGAATAGGGGCAAAAGCCTAAGGAGATTGAAAATAAAAATCCAAGCTTTATAATTTTCAGATTTTACTCACAAGAAATAGTGTTGTTACAATGTGACAAAATACTGTCTTATTTCATAATAGAGTTACTGATATACTGTTAATACTATACATTTAAATTATAGTTCATATTAATTATAGAACTAGTTTTGCATTAATAAATTCATGCTGAATGTTTACTATGTGAAATGCAAGTGGGTGTTTTGACCATGTGTTCAGAAAAAATAGGAATATCGGGTTTATTATAAATTTTTAAATGTCTCTCTTAACTCATCACAGACTTCATATTCATGGATGGCAGCTGCCTTTCACACTCACATTTACTAAAGGAAGAATATGTTCAATAAGGCTCTGCAAGCAGCCTAGCGATAGAAATGTACATGCTGGTGTTAGATGAGGGTTGAAATCCCTGCTTTGTCATCATCTAGCTGTGTAATCTTCCATTGGATATTAACTGTTCTAAGCCTTTGTTTCTGCATTTATAAAATGGAAATAATGGTAATGTTGCACATTGAATTAATACTATATCAAAGGATTGCAAATGAGGATTAAATAAAACAATATACTAAATGCTTCTATAATAGCCCAAATGTCATAAACACCAACTGAATATTAAATAATTTTGCTATTTATTACAGGTCTAAATTTACCTGTTGCTATTGCATATATGAAAATGCTTTTTATTTTTATCTTAACCTTGTTCTAAGTAGTTTTAGGGTGCATTTAAAAAACAAAATATATAAAAGTGTGCATTTTAAAGATTTTCTTTTCAAACATCATGTGAGACCTTTATTTAGGGGATTCCTTAATTTAAACAAATCCAAATTTTTCAATCAGTTTTGAAAGCCCATCAACCTGTTCAATTAAATAATTTCTGTATTCAAATTAGTTTCCTTTCCATCACAACCCTTCATTGCTTCCCATGTTTTTATTACTTCTACCAAACCAGCGAATCCAGTAGAACTCCTGTGATGATGGAATGTTGCTAGATCTCTAGTGTCCAATATATTAGCCACTAACCCCATGTGGCTATTCAAATTTAAGTTAATTAAAGTCAATAAAACAAAATAATCTGATCCTCATGTATGCTAGCCATATTCACACAGTCAATAGTTACATGCAATTATTGTCTACTACTTTGAATGGCACAGTGACAACTGATCCCGCTGTCTCTGATTTCTCTACAATCAAATCCATTCCACAACCTGGCCAGTGTGTCTCAGTTGGTTGAGCTTTGTCCCATGCACCAAAAGGTTGCCAGTTTGATTCCCAGTCAGAACACATACCCAGGTTTCAGGTTTAATCCCAGTCCAGGTGTGCAGGTGTGTGCTGGAGGCAACCTATCAGTGTTTCTCTCTCACATCGATGTTTCTCTCTCTCTCTCTCTCTCTCTCTCTCTCTCTCTCTCTCTCCTTCTCTCTCTAAAATTAATAATAATTAAGAAAACATATTAACAAAATGGGGATGTGCCCGCAACCAAGGTACATGCCCCCGACCGGAATCGAACCCAGGACTCCTCAGTCCACAGGCTGTAGTAATTAAACCAGAATAATTCTTGTTTAATATTAATAATGAATAATTTTGATCACATTATTCTCACCCTCAAATTCTCTTGGGTTGAGAGCATTCAATTAAAATTATATCATTACATGACTGGAAATCGAACCCTCAACCTTTTGGTGTAGGGGACCACACTCCATCCAAGTGAGCCATCCAGCTGCGGTCCTTCTTAGAGATTTTATTCTAGTTGAGATAATAGATTTTGTTTTAGTTTAATCCAGGGTGAGTTGGGCTTTCAATTACACATAACTGAAAATTTCCTAGTGGATTCTGATCCTTACAATTTGAAGTTACAGTTACCTAAAATGACTATGATTTTATTTTTGTATGGCTGTTGTTAAATCATATTTCTGCATCACTGCTGGTGACATAAATTATTTGAATATAACCACATAAATACAAAATTTAAAACAAGTTTCAGTTAAATCACAAGAGAAATATAGTTCTAGGTAATGGTAGGAGCACATATTTTGTAGTAAGAAGACCGTGTCCCAAACCTGGTTTTACTACTTTCATGGATGAGTGGTGTTAGTCAAGATTTCTAACTTGTGGGAATTTGGAACTCTTTATCCACAAATGGATGCACAAAAATAATAACTAATTTAGAAGTCCATTAAAAAGGTGAAAAGATAATTTATACTTTAACAAATTGTGTGGCATGAAGTTTTGCAACAACTATATTTTAGATCTCTTATCTTCTTTTGTTGGTTTGAGCCTAGTATGCTGAAATATTTTTTTGAATTTGGGCTCTTCTATTTAATCACTTTAATCGAGGTTTTTTTTTACTTTAAAATTTGTTAGTTTGCTTATATAATTTTAAACACTGATAAAATTTGAATAGAATCAGGTGGGAGGTTCTGGGTAAAAAAACAAACAAACAAACAAAAAACCCTTTGAAGACCTTTCATTGTTATGTATCTATCAACTGGCATTCCAATAATTTATCTCCAACTAATATTACCCTGTATTCTTTTAAAGATGTCAATGAAAGAACATTACTAAAGATAAATATAGCTTTGCTGAAATCAACAAAGTTCGGCTATAAAATTCATCTAATTTGCCAGTCTAGCAACTCTATAAAAAAAAAGAGTTATTTTTTTGTGAGCCCATGCTGGCTCCTAATGATCATTGCTTTTTCTCCCAAATGCTCTTAAAACATCTGTTTAATAACTTCAAGAATTTCACTAAGTCCTTTCATGTCATGCCAAGGGGTTTGGATTTTATCCTATGTATAAGGGGAGAGTGTCTGTATTTTTACTTTTCTGTATGTCTAATGCTCTCATTAAAATAAGTTTCTTGAACTTAGGGATTATGCTTATTTATGTGGCAATCTAAGTAGAAATGCATAAATCACAGTACCCAATACCTATTAAAAGAATTAAAAACTAATGAAAGTAATTGAAATATTTTGAGTAGATGAGATAAATAATTAAGCATTTATTTTCAAAAATATTATTTTAAATACATGGGAGATGCAAAATAAAAAGGGATGAGGCTATAGTAGGAGAGACCTGTTGAGTCCATTAAAAACATTTAGGAAAGGAAATGGATCCCTGGCCAGTGTTGCTCAGTTGGTTGGAGTGTCATCTTGTCCACTCATACACCAAAAGGTGGCTGGTTTGATCCCCAATCAGGGGTGTATGTAAGAGGCAACCGATCAATGTTTCTCTCTCTCTCTCTCCTCTCTCTCTCTCTCTCTCTCTCTCTCTCTCCTCTCTCTCTTTCTCTCACTCTCCCCAATCATTAATTTCTTTAAATAGAGACAAAGTAAATGATGATGAGGATCTAAAGAGAAAATAGGATGGATAAATAGAGAGACAGATGTGTTATGCACACGGACATGTGCACCTACATCTATATCACTAATTAGATCAGAGAGATGCAGAGGTCCATAATGACTTCCAAGTTTGGGCTTAGCTATCTCTATTTTTTAGGGTAATAAGATTTATAGAGTCCTTTAAATGACTAAAGGTATAAGTAAATAGAAGGTTATTCTTTTCTCATAAAATGGAATTATGTGCAGCAGCTCTCTTTCAAAATAGTCATTCAGGTCCCTAAACTGATAGATATTTTCCAAATTTTTAATTTATAGCAATCAAGTTTGTCTCAAGGTTTATTCCAGCAGAAAGAAAGAATTGGATGAAGGAGCATAGATGGGAGGTGAATTGAGCCATTTGTATAAATAGAAAATATTATTTCCTCTCCTAGTCCTTCTGTTGGAACTCAGCCCTATGACCACACCTAAGAGCAAGGGAGGCTGAAACATATATTTTTAATATGTTCTAATAATGAGGAGAGAGTATGAACTTAAGTGAGTACCTGTCATTAACATGACCATAAGAATGGAAGGAGGATTTACCCAAGAAGGTGCTATAGGGCTATGAGTGCATTTTTAAGCAAAAGTTTAGATACTAAATATTCTATAAAGAGATATCCATTAGGGGGACAGAAATGTAATGCTTGAAATAAAGTTAGAGGTTTGCTTGGAGTTGCAGATTTAGAAATCCCTGGTTTATCAGTAATTGAACTTTTGAATGACAGAAGCTCTCCTAATAAAAGTGCAAACTGAAATTAGACTGGATGAAAAGAGCAAAACAAAGAAAAGAGGGACAAGCCAATGATTAAAACTTAGAGTAAAAAAAAAAAATCATGTAAAATACCCAGTGAAAACCAGAAAAGGCAGAAAAATCAGTGGAAGACAAAATATGGAATAAAGAACAAGAGCAATAATCAGAAACAGTGATACATATGATAGATATTAATATAACTACTTTTATAATCACTTTGAATATCAATGGTAAACAAACAAACAAACAAAAACTAAACCTGTCTAAGTCAGAAAATAACTACAGAAAGGAAAGGAAAATCCAGCAATATGATGTGGCAGCTAGAAAACACAGATGATAGATAGTAGTGTGAAAAATGAGTGAGCTTCAAACTAATAGAAAGATTAGGTAAGAGTGGGATCAAAATGTATTTCTTGTCTTAGCAATTATGAGATATTCATGCACTGCAACAAATCAGGTCCAATGGTGTTATTAAGGAAAAGTCAGATTAAAAGCTTAATTAGAAAAAGGAGTTAGATTGCAGCCAGAAGGATGAGAAAAAGGGAAGCACTTTGGTTTTGATGTTGTAGTTAAAATTGAAGCATGTTGAGCAATTTTACATGCTGAAAAAAGAAATGAATTATTAGGAATGAAAATAATTTAGACACAGGGTATAGAATTTCAAGGATAACTTAGAAAAAATTTATACAGGAAAGTAGGTCTCTCTTTCTTTAAATAGTAGGGAATATTTGTACTCTGAGATGTAAATAGTTGGGTTTTTGTTTAACTTGGGTTGATTTAAATAGCTTGAACTATATTTTAAAATTAGAATTATATTTTACTGTCATACCAATTTTCTATTTCATCCATTCTTTTTGTCAACAACCTCAGTCAATAGTAATGCATTAAATGCTTCAATGTTAACAATGACCTAAGATTTTTGTAAAAACTACAGAAAATATTTCAATTACTATTATATATACAGTTATGAGATATACATATTAAGTAGTAATATAAAGATTAAGTATGGGCATATTTATATTAATGTGCATTTGATTATTATATTTCCTTCATATTTTTAGTGTTAACAAAGTATATATTTACAATGCCTACATTGGATTCATGTTATTGAATTTTTCAGCCACCTCTTATGGTCTGCTTTTATATTTATTCAGTTCAGTCAAATCCAATTATACTCACAGTAGTAAAGAGAAAATTAGCTAATTGTTGGGTGTGAAACCTAGAAATCCCCACTTTTTATAGTTACCTGGGATAAACAACATAATGAGCTTGATTCTCTCCACCCCAGGGTGCATGGACTTAAATCTGGGGAGAAAAAAAGAATTTTTAGAATCATAGTAAGTTAGATATCTTTATAATCATATTGTTTAGCCATATTTCAAAAAAAAGTTTGGCATTACTGAAAAAGTTTAAGGAGAAAAAAAAGAGCAGCTTCAGTCTGTTTCTTGACTTGATATCAAGAAACAGAGGCAGGACGGCTTTCTGGGCACAGAAGGACTTTGGAAATGGTTCTGGTTCTTTCTCTCTGCCCCCTTTAGATGGAATCTAACAGAGAAGAGACTTGTACTTTCTCAAAAACTGCTTTTTGAAACTAAAACAACGGTAAACTGGCATGAGACACATGACAAGGATCATCATTAAATTGTAGATTTCTGCTTCTAGCTTTCTATATTTTTCTCCCCCACATTTGCTGACCTTCACTTTCTCTTCACATATATCAAAGAGCATCTATAATACTTCTACAAAGAATGTCCATTCAGACTGAACAACAGCCAATCAAGTTTCTTCATTTACTTGCATACTCTCAAAATATTGTGGCAAAGGAACTTATACTGGTAGCTAAGAAATAGCTCAAAGACAAGAAAGATGATTTGACTTTCCAAAAAATGTTTTTAAGACAAACAAAAATGGAACACACATTCCTACGGACCAAATTTCCACCTGAGAGTCATGATTGCCAAAGCAGCTTAAAGTCCTAGTCTTTCAGTAAATTTACTGTCCAAGTAAATTTTGATTTCAGGATTGGTAGATGTCTAATATCTCTATCAATGAAATGATCTAAAACTGCAGTTTTAATTTTACCAAATCAGGCAATACTTTGGTTTGTAGCTGTCAACTAGAATTTAATGATGGCTAAGTCGATGCAAGAACAACAAAGTTCTTCCCTGTGGCAGAAACCAATGCTTCTTTAATTATGCTTAAGTGATTCTAAACCTCTAGCCAAACATTTGGATTATCCAATTTTAAGAATTCACGAAATATTAATTTCTGATTTTACTAAGAAAAATTTTGTAACCAAAATGTGGTTAAATTTTAGACAATATCAATATTAGAATGACTATTAAATATTAAACTTTCTTTTTAAAAAATAAAATAACCCATGAACGAACTGCAAAATCTTTCATTTTACATGTATTCATTAGTTATGACTGATAAAAGATAAGAAGAAAATCTAAAATATACAAGCAAAACTATGCATATGATATCATCATATGCTTAGATATTTTATTTATAATCTATTGATTTGTATTCATAGATATAATATAATACATAAAATATTTACTTATTTAGTTATATATTTATGGGATGAAATGAAAATAGGTTTCTAGTGTCTACCAAAATATCTTCTCTAATAATTTTAGAACACATTACAATGGAAAATCTAATGCAAAACTTATAACATGAAAGATAAAACTTTTTACCCCCATATTTACTTCCATAAAAAGGTAGCACTTTAATAGTAATAGGAAAGCAATAGAAATATTATTTTACTTATTGACAATTCATATTTCAAGGAAATAACACTTTCTTTGTTTAAAAATAAATGTGAAAACTTGGAACAATTTGAAAGGGGAGATAATTTTTCTTCTTGGTTAATAAAGAACAATATATCAAGATATTCACTAAATAGATTATATATATCTGTTTAGTTTTGGCCCAGTCCCCATAGGCCAGGCCAAGGGATGCCACTGGTGCATGAATCCATGCACCGGGCCTCTAGTATGCATATACGATCTTTGGTTACTCTCTTCCCTCCCTCTCCCCTCCCGGCTTCCCTCTGAGATTCATCAGTCTGTTCCATATTTCCATGCCTGTGCATTGAATATCTGCCCCCTGGTGGTCAGTGTGCATCATAGCTACTGGTCGAATGGTCAAATGGTCTAATGGTTGCTTAGGCTTCTGGGTTTTGCAAGATATATTGTTCTAAATCTACCTATGCAGATATATCTATAAAATGTTTTATTTATCTATTTATATACATTTATAATTAAAATATATAAATATATGTTTACCTATTCTACAGATACACATAAACACGCACACATATATGCCTCATAACCTGTTTTATAATTTCCATGATATATTTTTTTCTTCTACCAGACTCATTCAACAGCTATATTACTTGAAGCTTCTGTTCCATTTCCCTGTAACCCTCATTCTCTCCTCTACTTCTTGAAGTGTGCCCCTTGCCCCCACACTTCCTACTAAAAACTGAGTCTTAAAGGGTTGTGCTCCTCTGGGTTATCTTACAGAATCAGACAGCTCTCCCCAAATATAAGTCCTCATTCATAATTTAGCTTAAAATTATGACATTTTTTATGCTTGTGGAAATCAAATACTAGAAGATACAATTTAAACATTATCAAATGATAAAAAAGACTCTGTAAGGACGTTGTGAAGAAGAGCATATGGGCAACAACGAATATGAGACATGGCCAGAATGGAGAACATGTACTATGATGGTGAAGCTTCAAGGCTGTTGAGTTTTGCAAGGCACTCTGAGAGAAAACATAATAAATGTAAGGGGCTTTTAAATTGTATCAAAAAAGAGAAAGAAGGAATAGATACGCTTCTTGGAGCTAATGATTGAATGTTGATAAATGACAAAGAGAAGGCAAAAACACTCAACTCTGTTTTACTTGTCTTCTCTGCCATTGTGAGTGCTCCAGTAACTAAAAGGATAGGTTGGATGTTATTGAGAGGGATTGAAGTTCAAAGTGGGTGAAAGATTCTAGTTGTCTCTCTGAATAAGTTCAGCTCTTCTGTCTCAGATAAAATATATTCCAAAACAATGAAGGAGTTTGCCCGTGAGACTTTCAGACCACTATAACTGGTATTTGAAATGTTAAGTAGCCAGAAAAGAGCTGAAACATTAGTGAATATTTCCCCGACTCATAATAAACAATTTATAACATAACGAGGAGGAGGGCAAAAGAAAAGGACTGCTTTATAATCAGTATGCTTAATGTTGATCTGACCAAGTCCAGAATCAATTTTTAAAGAATGGATAATGGCAAGTAACGACTATGCAAAACCATCATAGAGTCACCGAGAATAAAATATTGCAAAATGACTTTTGTGATCTCCTTTCAGGGAAATGAAAGAATCTTGATTGGGTGTTCCTGGCAAAAATAAGGTGTTTTTCTTCTTTAATTTTTCCCTTTGGCAATCTTGCAAAGCTAAAAATCAGGACAAATTTATGAATATAGTATACCTAAATTTCAGATAAGTTTTTGTTGTTGGTTTTTTCATAAATGTTCATGATGTCCAGGAATAAAGAATGAAACATAAAGTGTGGTGTGAAGTGGGAAGTGAATCAATCTAGTTAGCATATAATAAAAAAAGGATTCAGACAGTTTACATCTAACCAAGTCAGATTATGGTTAGTTTTTAGCCATTCTTAATAGATAAAGCTGGGAGGAAGACAAGTCCCAACCATGAATGAAAAGTAGCAGCACCCATCTTGGTGGTCATAAAAGGAGGAAAAGTAATAATGAAGCTGGCTTCATGGTGCTTATAGCCTGTGGGCTAGTTTCAAAAAAGGTAAAAAAATATTTAGCAGAACCAAGTCTAGAGAAGCAGAGACCAAGGTACCAATAGCACAGCCAATGTTGCCATTGCACAGTGAGGACTTAGACACAGAGCTGGTGGAGAGAGGATAAGCTTAGCAAAGGGAGAGAATAAGGTCAGTCTAAGGCTTATCTTGAAAACTCCAGATCTCAGATCGCCTATATTTTTGTTTTTAGCTGCATTCTCATATGTTATTGATGAGATAGAGAAGTGTCTTAAAGGTCTAGGTTTCTAACGACCCATGACTTCAAAATTCAGGTAGTCAGGCAATATGTCATGATGCCTAGAGACTGGGGTAACCTGTCATAATATAAAAAAACTGTCAATTCTCTCCATCAATGGGGTGTCTAGAACCAGTATTGGGAATTACAAATAATGATAGACTTGGGGAATTCAGGTAGTAGCAAATTATATTTAATTTGCATAGGAATATAGTGCTTTGGTTGGAAATATGGGTATGTATTATGGAAATGGATAATGGCAAGAACCAATAGGACTTCACTATTATTAAATGTATAGAAGTAATAGAAAAAGTGGGAGTAGAAGTAGTTGTGGCATCAGGCTAATAGTATCACTACTAACAGGAACCTGGGATTCTAGTCAGGACTTTGTACTCAGAGAAGAATATTGAGTATACTAACCAAGTAACTACAGAGATGATTCAGGCCAGAAACCTAGTCATTTGAACTGGTCCAACATGAAGAAAGAGTGCCATAGGATTTATTAGTTCATCATGTTGGGGTCATCCAAGAATACCGCTCTTATACATATGTGCTAGCTCTACAGCCGGGAATGAGACGTATGGAAATTGGATTATGGACCAAACACTAAGAATTGGGTTGTGCTCTCTCAGCTTGTAGGTTCACTTAATTTTACACTCAGTTAAATGAGAAGGAACTGGAATGAGAGCATAATTATGTATACTGTTTTTATTCTTTTGTTTCAAATACTGGGGAAGACCTAAAACCAAGGTGAAGAGCATCAGTACTTCTAATTGCAATGAAACCTAAGAGGCTCAGGCAGGTGTAGAAAGAATAGATTCCACCTCTACCACTTATTAAACTGTGTGACTTTAAGCAAGTTGCAACTATTTTCAGTTGCACGTCCTTATATGCAAAAAAAGAGAATAATTATCCTTATTTTACTTTAATGGTAAAATAAGGTCATATGTGTTAAAGCACTACACAAAGCACAAAGAACACATTTTTTAGTGTTGCTCAGAGTCTAGCATATGATATAAAGCAATAGAAATATTTGTTAAATTAAGGAGCTCCCTTCTTTTCAGAATTGCTAAAGTGATATTAATATGAAATTAGAGACTGCATGTTTAAATGTGCAGATAAAACATACATCTTTTAAATATGTTTTTAATTGTTTTTACAGAGGGAAAGGGACAGGGTTAAAGAGTTAGAAACATCGATGAGAGAGAAACATTGATCGGCTGCCTCCTGCACCCCCCCTACTGGGGATGTGCCCGCAACCAAGGTACATGCCCTTGACCGGAATCGAACCTGGGACGCTTCAGTCCGCAGGCCAGTGCTCTATCCACTGAGCCAAACCGCTTAGGGCTGATAAAACATATTTAACCAACACACTAAGGCTTTGGAAAGGCAGCTTGGCATGCAGGAATCATATGGTCTTTGAAGTATAAGCAACAAACAGAAAACTAGGTGCTACTCTGGCTCCATCCTGAACTGGCCCTCTTACCTTGAGCAGTTTGCTAAAATATTTGGAGCTAGCTTCAAGGTTTTACTGTTTCGGTAGTGAATTTTTCAGTGGATAGGTGATTTAATTATGTGTTTTTTAAGAGTTGTTTTCAAACCTGAGATTGTATGTATTTTTTCCTGGTTTTGACAAAAATGAGAAACATTAATGATTTTAATGAATTGCAATAATTCTAAAAAGAAGGGAGTTTTCTTCTTGGTTATAGGGCATGCCTCATAGGTATATGAAGCTAGATACATGTTTATGCATATTTATCAGGCAAGTGTTGAAAATTTTGCCTGGGAGATATAACCTTACTACATTCCGTGATACTGTTTTCTTTACATGTACAAGTATGCATAAACCTTATATCACCTTTTGTATTTGTTAAAATAACTGAGACTTTGAGAGAAAAAAATACAGAATGAACTTTCTTATAAAAATAAACTGAAAATATGATGCTAATTAATAGGAGTCATGAGAAATTAAACCCTTCTATATCCTACTTTCTTTAAACCTGTTTAGTCATTTTGAGGTTTTTATCTATAGAGTGTCATCACAACTCAATATCTTACCTCGAAGAATGATGTCAGTTCCTCCATTGATTTGCAACAAGTCTTCAATTATATCTGGCAAAAGAAGAGTCTATGTTTATATGAAATTAAATGTTATTACATCAAAATCATTGAAAACACTGAGAAAATTCTTACATTGAGAAGCACACTTTTTCCTTAATCAGGTAAATCTAAAATATTGCTTGGAAAATGCTTCACTTGCAAGTAGGTTTTGATAATTATGTATATTGACTATATCTTATATAATAAAAGCCTAGGTGGCATTGCATGACGTTGTCACAAGATGACCACCCCCACATCGCCACAAGATGGCTGCCCCACATTGTCACAAGATGGCCTCCCCCACGTCATCACAACATTACCACCACAAGATGGCCAGCAGGGGAGGGCAGTTGGGGGCACCAATGCCTGCAGGGTAGGGCAGTTAGGGGTGATTGGGCCAGCAGGGGAGGGCAGTTGGGGGCAATCAGGCTGGCAGGGGAGCAATTAGGCATCAATCAGGCCCACAGGGAGAGGTTAGGGGTGATCCAGAAGGCAGGCAGGCAGGCGAGCGGTTAGGAGCCAGCAGTTCCGGATTGTGAGAAGGATGTCCAACTGCCGGCAGTCGGACATCCCCCAAGGGGTCCCAGATTGGAGAGGGTGCAGGCCAGGCTGAGGGACACTCTCCTCTGTGCACGAATTTCATGCACCAGGTCTCTAGTCTACACTAATAAAAGAAAAACATGCAAATTGGTGTCACTCTGCTACACCCACCAGCCAATCAGAGAGACTATGTAAATTAACCCAACAAAGAGGGCAGTTAATTTGCATACACAGGTGCAGAGGGAAGACTGAAGACTGAAGAGGCTTGGCTTCTCCACTGCGGCCGGCCAAAGGCCTGGGTCCTGGGTGCCAGAGGAAAACCGGTGCCAGCACCCAGGGGAAGGAAGGCCTATTGCACAAATCTTTGTGCAATGGGCTTCTAATTAAATAATAAAAAACCCAGAAACATTAAAACTACATTAACAACATGGCTTGGACTGACAAAGCTGCATCATTTTAAGCTGACATAGAATCAATTATTTATAGCAGTTCCTAACCACGAAGAACTAACTCCCTTTGAAATCATGGTGACATTTTCTGCTGTAAGCACTGTAGAATCAAAACATTCAACAAGTCCATGCAGTGCATGGAATCTAAAAGAGGACAGGTGTTTTTTGTGCGTGGTTAACAGTGGGCTAATTGAAAGATGATGATGCTATGAATTCAGAATTCCTCAAGCACTTGGACTTTTACAGGGCGTTGTTGGTATTTGTAAGAGCAAGAAATTCACATTTAAAAGTGAAGTCCTTTACAAACTGCTTGCCTTCTATCTTTGTCTTCCAGTCTGCCCCAAATGCCACTGTGAGCATATCACTTCCCTGCCTGAGCCACTTTAAGGATCCTAATACAGAGACAAGGTTGCAGTTATTTTTTTAATTGTCTTAATCAATTATGAATATTTAATCACAAAAATAAAAACAGTGTGAATAATTACTCTTGAAAAATAAATGTATCCCTTAATAATTATTAATTTTGAAGACACAGTTATTATAAATATTAATAAATAACATATTGAGAGATTACTTTGCACAAAGCATATTGTTGAGTGGTTTACAATCTTTTACTAATTACATGAGGGATCCTATGTCAAATTTATACCATTATAACTCACCTAGAACTTTCTTTAGCTGCATACTAAATTAATATACCTTTTAAAAAAACATGCTTGGCTAATTAATCATGTTATACATCAGGTGCCTCTTATAGTTTAAAATATTGACTATATCTAATATAAACGAGTTTGTTAATTGGTATGAAAAGACAAGCTAATGAAATAATTTTAAAAATAGTACCCAAGTTAAAATGTAGTTGATTATGTTTCTGTATTAAATAGAAAAACATAGTGGTTATTTTAATATCTAAGAACTTAGAAACATAAACCTGAGATGCCAGTGCTTGGCTGACAATATGCAGTGCTATCCATTTATGCTGTATCATGCCTGCAGCAAGCAGTTTGGGTGGGAGAATTTTGATGTGTCTCTATTGCCTTTGAAAACCTGGGTTAAAAATAAAACACACACAAACAAAAACACCTGGAATTCTTAGAAACACTTATAGAGTTATCATATCTTCAGCTCATCATTTTATTCATATTCAAGAATACCAAATTTTCAACACTGTGGTATATGGTAATAAAGCAGTGGTCTCCTGGCTGGAGATAGTTGTAATTCATGAAGACTAGGGAAACAGATCCATTGTCCAACTTGCGAATGTAATCAAACTTATTTAAATCGACATATATGTGGGAAGAAGAAGCATATTCGATGCTCTCCTAATATGTCACACATGCAAATATACATAGTTATTTAATTGCACACATAAAGACAAATATTGAAGGAGTAATCAGTAATTCTAAGGAGTAAGTAAAAGATAAGAGAGCCGGGCCAATGTGGTTCAGTGATTGAGCATCAACCCATGAACCAGGAGGTCACAGTTCAATTCCCAGTCAGAGCACATGCCCAGCTTTCCTACTTAACACCCAGTAGGGGGAATGCAGGTGACAGCTGATCAATGATTCTTTCATCATTGACGTTTCTATACTTCTCTTCCTCTTCCTCTCTCTCTGAAATCAATTTAAAATAAATTAAAAAGATGAGAAGTTTAAATTATATTTTGACTTAACATACCTATATAGCATTCTGAAGTCCATATACCATATTAAGTGAGCCTGAGATTTTAACACAGTATGCTTTCATAGACATTAGCAAGACTTGGCAGAGAAGAGCAATGTGAAAAGGCAATGGACATTTTTATGGACCAAATGTTTATGTTCTCCTAAAATTCATATGTTGAAGCCCTAATTCCCATTGGCCTTTGGAGAAAATTTGTTTAGATTATGTTGTGAGGGTGAGGGTCTAAAAATGGAGTTAGTTCCCTTGTAAGAAGAGCCACCAGAGAGCTTGCTTTCTCTCCATCATGTGAGGACACAATGAGAAGGTGTTTTCTGCCAGTCAGGAAGGAAGCTCTCACCAGAACCTGCTCATTCTGGCACCCTGATCTCATATTTTCAGCCTCCAGAACTACAAAAAAAGGTATTTCTGCTGTTCAGGCCAACAGTCAATGTTATTTTCTTGCGGCAGCTGCAGATAACTACTATCTTTTTCTTTCTTCCTTTCTTCCTTTCTTCCTTTCTTCCTTTCTTCCTTTCTTCCTTTCTTCCTTTCTTCCTTTCTTCCTTTCTCTCTTTCTCTCTTTCTCTCTTTCTCTCTTTCTCTCTCTTTCTCTCTCTCTCTCTCTCTCTCTCTCTCTCTCTCTCTCTCTCTCTCTCTTTCTTTCTTTCTTTCTTTCTTTCTTTCTTTCTTTCTTTCTTTCTTTCTTTCTTTCTTTCTTTCTTTCTTTCTTTCTTTCTTTCTTTCTTTCCTGGAAGGAAGGAGGGAGGGAAGGACCTAAACTAAACATGTTTAACTATGATGAAGCTTTGTGGTAGATTCCAGGGTTTTAAATTGCTCTATATATTTTTTCTTCCTTTTATTTTTTGTTAATCCTTACCCGAGGATATTTTTTCCATTGATTTTTATAGAGAGTGGCAGGGAGTGAGGGAGGGAGGGAAGAGAGAGAGAGAGAGAGAGAGAGAGAGAGAGAGAAGAGAGACACATTGATTGGTTGCCTCCCATACCCTGACCAGGGCTAGGGATCTAACCTGCAACCCAGGTATGTGCCCTTGACAGGGAATTGAACCTAAGATCCTCCCGTGCATGGGCCTATGCTCTAACCACTGAGGAACACCAGCCAGGGCAACTATTATCTTATTCAAAAGAAATAAATAACAGAAAATGAACATATAAGAAAATTTGTAATTTCATGCTTTGTTTCTATAAACACTGTGGATTAAAAAAAAGGGGTTCTATGAAACGTGTCCTCACATAAATTCCTAATGGGGCAGGACATGGTGCATAACTTTTTAGTAAAAGGATTTATCTTTTCAAGCCAGCCCTGTCCATTGTTCTGGTGCATCTAAATTAACACACCTTTGAAATACCAGAAGTAATACACCTCAAAGAGGGTATTAATTTCCAAAAGAGAAAATGAGCTTGTTAACTATCCTATAATCCAATCCCCACCTTGTTTTCTCCCACTTCCATGTAATCTTCCTTACATTCCTCCTTAATTTCAAAAGCATAAAGTAACTGCAAAATTATTATTCTCCAGAGCATTTGAAATCTTACTCCCTGGCATATGTTTAGCTCAAATAAACTCATAAAAATTCTCTACATGTTTGGACATTTCTTATGTCAACAACATGCTCTATGAAACAGTAGAAAATCTATGAGTAAAGGTAAAAATAAGGAAACAAACAGTATTAATATAATTGTGGGTTAATATTCTGCCAGAATCTGGCCTCTAGGAAGTACAACATAAATACAAAATAAATATGTTTTGAAAGAATGATTCTGATATATATGCAAATGGAATGAAGATTATGGATAAAAATTCATGAGAGATTTCCAAATTAACACAAAACCATCTGTATGAAAATAATAGAGGACTTAAACTCTATGAACATCTGTTAGAAATCTAATTCTGCTAAAAGGATGGCATCTAATAAATTTGTTATTTACCTTGTTGACAATTTCATCTTACATGAGAAAGCAAATGGGCAATTGCTGGATTTCATTTAAATGGTGGAAGAAAACTGGCTGGGGAATGAGAGTGCAATAGAAACCTTTCAATTAAAGTGGCTGTGCCTATTTAGAATTTAGAATGGTGAAGAAGAGAATTGCTCAGGAGATTCAAAGACATACCCTTGACTTTAGGAAAGTTTAAAAAAGTAAATGTGAATCCATGATCTCTTCTGTAACTCTGAAGTGTACAGGTGTTGAGTGTTAAAAGGCTCTGAAATAAATACTGATGGTAGTTTTCTGTTTAATAGTAATACAGACAAAAAGTAGGAGACAGTACACGGATCCTCTATGACAGTTGGGGAAAATCTGCAATAAGCTCAAATCTACAAGCATTTTCCAAGGATGAAAGAAAGGGTACAGAACCCACAAAAAAGGCAAAAGGAAACCAAGAAATTCTAAGAATAGAATTAAAATACTTACACCCAGAAATAAGTTGAATTAATGAGAAAAGTGGTAAGATTAGAATAGAAGTTAACAAGGTAACAGTTGACTCTTAGATAAAAGTATGATATTCTTGGATGGCAGGATGAAGTCTATCCACTTTATTACCAAATATTTCTGCCTGGTTCTCTAAAAGAATGGGTCTTTACCAATTTTCTCCTAGTAATCTTTTTCTCACACCAATAATTGAAAGTAAAAATGAGGAGTTGTATTAGATTAGATTAGATTAAGTTGTTCCAAACACCGCAAAGGGAACTCACATATAAAAAATGATTTCTTAAGAATGTTCCCAGTGGAGAGTACAGCATAACTACAAAATAAGTATGTTTTGAAAGAATAATTCTGATATATATCCAAATCAAAGGGAGTTTCTACTTTCCTAAGGCTGCTGTAACAAACTACCTCACACTACATGGCTTAAACAACAGAAATATATTATCTCACAGTTTTGGAGAGTAGGTATCTGAGAGCAAGGTGTTATCAGGAATGTTTTTTTCTGAGAACAGTGAGGGAGAATGCCTTCCATGGCTTTCTCCTAGCTTCTTATAGTTTGCTGGCATTCTTTGACTTTCCTTGTGATAGAGTAGGCAGTTAAACAGGCAGGAGCAGAGCAGGAGTGATAGGCCAGGGACAGAATATTACCATGGCAGAAAGTCCCAAGTGCTTAGCAATAGGCAAATCTGGGAAAACAAGTATTATGGGCTAGGACCCTACCACCAGGGTGACCTTTCCTCCCATAGCATGTCACTAGTCATGCAGTTTAGATCCCCTTAGAGAAGGAATAAGAGGCTGAAGAATAGCCTCGTAGGACTTCCACACAAACCCTTGCATGGCCACTCCCTTAAGTATTAAACCCTCAGGACAACGAGCTTCTGACCATCATCAAATAATTTTAACAAAGCCTAGGGTCTGTTGACACAGAGACAGAGTTTTAGTCAAACTAGAGAGGACATTTAGGCCTCAGTTGTGTTTCAGCTTCATGTGCAGAAGACCAAAAAAAACCAGATGAAGTGATTTCATGACTGACATCAAGACCAGATGCAATGGCCAATGATGACCTACCCTAACACCAATCAATCAGTAGAGACCATCACCCTGAAAGGGCGTGCCTAGAAAGCTAATGAATACTCTATTGAGAGTTTTCCCTGAGAATGAGACAGGATAGTAAGAAGCTAGAAAAATTCATTGGCAAGTGGAATAGGGACACTTAAGGGAAAATGCTTTGCACTTCTCCTCCCCAACCAGAGGGTAAATAGCTTAAATCACCCTACTTAGGGAGATAAATAGCAGGAATCCAGTTAGTGCCATTTGCCAACCACACCAAAGGACAAATGAGTTAAGGGATTGAATCTCATTTTGTCATAACAGCATAAAACTGATAAATATTCTATTGAGATCTTCTTCTAAGACCTCCCCTAAACTTCCAGCCTTTAAAACCTCTGTAAACAAAGGTACCAAAGCAAACTCTCTCTCCTGCGAGCAAGCAATTTCCTCCCCCCAACCCCACTGCCTTTTTCTTCTCTCACAGTCATACATCTGCTAAACTCTGAGGGACCCCATGAGGCTTGCAACCAGGGGAGCTATGGGCAGCTGTAGCTTGTCCTGAGCTAAACCCTTCTATCTGTCCCCAAGGCCCCCTTTCTCTGACTTCTTAGTGAGTCAAAGCAGCCCAGCCTAGGTTCATTTGCCCACCTAGTCCCTCTCCTGTTATCCTTGACCCTTCCTTGTTTTACTGTTCCCAGCTTTAATAAACATCCACTAAAATTCACCTGGACTTGTGCTGTGAAATTTTTCATACACAAAGTCAAGAACCCACACACTACTTACTAGCTGACTTTAGGCAGACTCATTAATGATCAGGTCCCCTTTCCAGTACCAAGACCTCCCCTAAAATACCTGCTTTTAGAAATCAGATAAAAACACTTAAGGCAAAAGACCCAGTGCACTCTCCCTCTGAAGCATGTCCAAACCTCCCCACCCTTCTTCCCTCAGGTGTTTACTTTTGCTTTCTTACTCCTAAGCTCCAAGGGGCCTTCTTTGCCTCTATAGCTTGTTTTCTGAGTCCATGTAGCCCAGCTGGCTCACTTCTTCTACCTCTATGACTTTCTAAATAAACTTCTTATGTTAGAGGTCATGGTTCTGAGTTATTTCTTAGCCAACTCAAACAGCAACGTCTGACTCTGCCATTTTCACTTGGCTTATTGATGAAAATCGTCATCTCTGCCTTCATTTTCAAATGGCATTATCCAAACGTGTGTATATCTGTGTCAAAATTCCTTCTTCTTATTAGAACAGTAGTCATACTGGATTAAAGCCCACACTAATGACCTTATGTTAACTTACCTCTGTAAAGAACCTATTTTAAAATAAGTTCACATTGTGAAGTACCCGGGATCAAAACTTCAAACTTTTTTTTAAGAGACAATTCAACTCATAAAAGGTATATAGTCAAGCAAGGATAGAATCAGAAGTAGTATTTGTAAAACACACACACACACACACACACACACACAAAACACGCACAAAAAATTCAACCAAGTAAATTTGAAGGTCTAATTGGTTTTAATTAAGTAAATAATAAATCAGCAGCATCCCATGTAGCAACTAGAAGAGTACTCTGAAGAGCTGTACAAAATGGAAGGTTTTTATAGGAAAAAAAAGAGGGTGGAGCTAATAAAGTAAAATTTTTGAGTGAATTATTTCAGGCAGGGTCACCTCCCTTAGGGGGAGGCAGGGAGTCTTATAGGCAAGTTTCTTGTTTTGTTTTGTTTTATTTTTTCTAATAGTAAGCAGGGTGGGACAAAAGAGCTATTAGGGAAAAAATAGAAAGTATTTTTGGAACAGGACACCTTTTCTTTTGGGTGAAATGTAGCGAGGGTATTTATCATGCATATGTCTTCTTTCTATGGGAAATGGAGAGGGCCAAAGTAATAGATTACTTTGCTGGTGCTAGGCCAGAAAATTCCAAACTGGTTGATTACATTTCTGTGAGAGGGTGAAACTGCAATTAGATCCGGTATTAAATCTAGGTTTGGTATTGTGGGCTTTCAGCATGAAGAAAGCCCTTTGGGGCCTGTGGTTTTCTGTTTCACATATTCTTGTACTTATCTACATTAATCTATGTAGAGTACAGCCAACCATTGTTAAGGGCCTTCAAAATAAATACAGTTGTTTAACTGTGAGGTTGAATCATAGAAGTAAATTAATTAAAATAGAATTATAGAAATGGTCCAATTCTGGAATATTAATACAAAATGACAAGAATCATCATGTGCATTTTAGTTTTTGATAAAACCTACTTGTAAAACATAAATTTAATTTATATTCTTAAAATAATATAAACAGCTGATGTTATTGTTAGGTAAGAAATCAGACATGAGCGGCTGGGGTAGGGTCTGCTCTGGGGTTCTGACAAGGCTCAGACTAGCATTGCCTTCAGACCACCTCTCTATAGGCAGCCCCATAGTCAGCAGTTCCTGAAGCAGACTTCCAATTGGGGAGGTTCAAAATGAGCCAGATCTCCATGCAAGAGCAAAGAAAAACAATATGACTTCAATTCCACCTTACTAGAGTCCTGGACTAATTATAACAAAATTTGCATTGCAGTTTTGACCTCTCCTCCCATGGGTTTTTCTCTATGCATTTTGGGTAAGGACATGTACAAAAGAAATATCTATGCTAATAAAACAGAAAGATGCAAATTTACTGTACCTTAATGATGTCCACCAGCCAATCAGGAGTGAGTATGCAAATTAACCCAACAAAGTTGATGGGTTAATTTGCATACACAGGCCCTGAGCGGCCAGGGACGGGCGGGATGCTTGTGTCCTGGCCACAGCGATGACTCAGGCTTTTGGCACCTCTGTACTGCCCCAGCCGCTCTGGGCCTCTGGGGAGCGTGGGAAGGCGGAAAGGCAGCTCCGGGCTGGAGCAAAGGCAGTGCTGGCAGCCAGGGGAAGGAAGGCCATTCTTGCACGAATCTTGTGTATCAGGCCTCTAGTAGTTATATAACCCTTTTCTGTTAATCATCCTTGGATGCAAATTAAAGTCTTTCCCGGGAAAATCTCTCATTTAAACAAAACAACACAAAACAAACAAAAACAACACATGGAGTTTGGGGCCATTGTCTCTGTTGACTGGCCCACTCCTTGCTTGGAGTGTATTTTCAATAAATCCCACTTTGCCTTACTTTTATTTTCATGGGCCCTAAATTCTTTTCTGTGACAATGAGAAGAACTGATGTCCCAGCTAGTAACCCCAGTTGGTAATATTAACTTGAAGACATATAGAGCACAACAGATCCTGAGTATGTCCTACATCACGATTACTAGAAAAAAATAAAAATAGAAGATCAACGATAGTCTTTCCACAAGATGTGTTGGAACAACTTGATATTCACATACTAAAACAAAACAAAAAAAATGTAGATACAGAATTTACAGCCTTACTAAAAATTAACTTAAAATGAATCATTGATTCAAATATAAAAAAACAAAACTATTCAACTCCTAGAATAAAACATAGGAGAAAAACAAGGTCTTGGGTATAATGGTGGCTCTTTAGATAAAACACCAAAGGCATGATATATGAAATAAATAATAAATAATTAATAAGAAGAGCTTTAATGAAATTTGAAAATTCTGCCCTCTGAAAGACTATGTCAAGAAGATGAGAAGGCAAGCCACAGACTGGGAGAAAACATTTGCAAAAATCACATCTGACAAAGGACTATTTATTATTCACAATATAGAAAAAAAAGCTTAAAATTTAGTAATAAGAAAACAAACAACACAATTATAGAATGTGCTAAAGACAGAAAATATGCTGTTGGCAAATAAGCATATGAAAAAATGCTCCACATCATATGTCATTAGGATAATGCAAAATAAGACACCACTACACACTGTTTAGAATGGTCAAAATACAGGAAACTGAAAGCACCAAATTCTGGTGAAGATATGGAGCAACAGGAATCTTATACATTACAAGAGAAAGCACAAAATGACACAGCAACTTTGGAAGACAGTTTGACATTTTCTTATGAAACAAAACACAATCTTACCATACAATCCAGCAATTGTGCTCTTTGGTATTGGCACAAAGGAGTTGAGAACTTTTAATTACACAAAACCCTGTACTAGGATATTTTCATTATTTTTATTTATTTATTTATTTTTCTTGCCCTGACCAGGAATCAAACCTGCCATTCTTTGGTGTATAGGACAACACTCCAAACAACTGAGCCACAACAGGACTGTACTTGGATATTTTTAGCAGTCTTATTCATAATTGCCAAAATTTGGCAACCAATGTTTCTTTGAATAGGTGAATGGATAATTAAACCATTGCACATCTAAAACAATGGACTATTACTCAATGCTAAAAAGAAAGAAGCTATCAAGCAATGAAAAGACAAAAAAGAAACTTAAATGCATATTATTGACTGAGAGCAACCAATCTGAAAGGGGTATATGCTGTATAACTCTAAATATATAACATTCTGGAAAAAGCAAAACTATAGAGATAGTAGAAACATCAGTTGTTGACAGGAGTTGGGGTTGAGGGGATAAATAAGTAGAACTCAGATAATGTATAGGGCAGTGAAAATTCTCTATGATAGATACTTGTCATTCCACATAGAATGCACAACATCAATGCATAAATCTTTGTGAAAAGTATAAAGTTTGGGAGATTATGATGTGTCAATGTGATACTGTTATAATGATCGGGTTATTATTTAACACGAGAAGAGTAAAGGAGACTAAATAATGTAGGTATGCCATTTATATATCTTTGCTAATTTAACACTTTCCTAGACTGTTCCCTGCTGATCGATGAGGGAAGGGACTGAACAAAGACTGTATCCATGGTTCTCAACCTTCCTAATGCCGCGACCCTTTAATACAGTTCCTCATGTTGTGGTGACCCCCAACCATAAAATTATTTTCGTTGCTACTTCATAACTGTAATTTTGCTACTGTTATGAATCATAATGTAAATATCTGATATGCAGGATGTATTTTCATTGTTCGCGACCCACAGGTTGAGAATTGCAGGGCCCATGCCCAGTAAGGTCTGAATGATCTGGGAAGGTGCTTGCTTGCCAGGCACTCCTGGGAGCAAGTCAGTGGCCAGGATGGGGTTGGCCACTGAAAGGCTCAAAATATTAATATTTAAACTTCTGAACAAAGGAGCATGCACTCTTCTTTCTTGGTTTTTGCTCCCTCTCTGGCATGTCAGCTTCCTGGCACCCCTGCACCCACAGGGCTCACAGTCATGGGGGATCCACACAAGGGACTAATGGACTTTAATTAGCTTGGATGCTGAACTGGATCCCGTGCAACATGGGACAGAAGCTCTGGACACTGGCCTTGATTTTGGCTCTGCTGGAACTGCAGCTACACTTCTTTCAGGACTGGAAGGGATGCAACCAGAGAAACGTAACTCCATGCAAATAAAGCCTTTGCCATATCTCATTCTCCCATGGGGGCTTCTGAAAATTCTTATTTCCACAGTACCCCAAGAACCTTACTCTTATTTGTGTTTGGGAAATCTGGCCCATTGACTCCTACAACAAATGTAGGCTTATCCAGTGTACAAATTTCCCACTGTGGTGGGAGTGTTGATAATGTGGTAATCTCTTCATGTGTGGGGCATATGGTGTATGGGAAATATCTGTACCTTCCTTTCAATTTAGTTGTAAGCCTAAAACTGCTCTGAAAAAAAATAGAGTCTTAATAAGCAAACAAACTATCCAAATTTCAGACTTTAGGAACTAGGTGGCATAAGGATGCAACAGCTATATTTAAAATTTACCATATAATAAATATTTCTGTTGTTTGTTATTAGCAAGAACAACTGTATATGAGAATATTCTTCCATATGTAAAAATAACAAGGCTGAGTATGGATCTTATTTTAACTTTAACTTTTTAAAAAACTTTAGTAATCTGTGAAATCTCAATGATCTATATTGAGATCTTCTATGTGTAGAAGCTAAATAGAGCATAAGTAATTCATTTTGAAAATTTTATTATTCACACTAAGGTCTATGGATGTTGGGGAGCATAAGAGACTTGGTTGGAAAGTTGTAAGGAGGACATTCTGATAAAAGGGAAGTGTGTAGAAGGCCGCCTGCCCTGTTTATTGGAATTCCGACTTAGGGGAGACTTAGGGGAGTGTCGAAGGCGGCACCCTTACTATCCCTTAACCTTTCCAAACAAGTCTATGCATATGCAGACCCCTGGGTGTTTACTGGAATCCTTATGCTTAATCCGGGGATGCCGTTGCCTAGAGGACAATGTAAACATGTCTTCCCAAGATTACTCACCCTACTGATTGTATCTAAAGATAAAAATTCCAATAAAGGCCTAACAATAGAGGCAGGCAATAGAGGCTGCTCTGGCTACTAAAGCCAGGGGCCCCTTAGCCCTTTCTTGCACAGTCAAACTGTGTCTGAGTAATCTGTTCATCTGTCATTCAGAGGCTGCTGGTCAGCCCCAACAAGGTGGTGTCCCATGTGAGGAAGACCAAGGAATGCAAAGAGATGCAGCGAAACCCTCGAAAACAAAGAGGAATGAAACAAAAGTAACTGTGCAGTAAGTCATTGGAGCCCACTTGGGATTTCCAAATTAAAGGGAATTGTTTTTCAGCTAAGGTTTCACAATAGGATAGCAACTGTCCACCAAATAACATCTCTCTGTTACTTAAAAAGTGATCCTACTTCTATCCCAAGAAACTAGAAACACCAATCAGAGAGGATATATGCACCCCGATGTTCATAGCAGCACAATTCACCATAGATAAGATTTGGAAACAGTACCCATAAGCAGATGAGTGGATTAAAAAACTATGGTACATCTACACATGAAATACTACACTGTGGTAAAAAAGAAGGAATTCTTACCATTTGAAACAGCATGGGTGGAACTGGAGAGCATTATGCTAAGTGAAATAAGCCAGTCAGAGAAAGATAAATATAACATGATCTCACTCATTTGTTAAATATAAAGAACAACATAAACTGATGAACAAAAACAGAGCCAGAGACAGAGAAGCATCGATCAGACCATCAAACTTCAGAGGGAAGGAGTAAGGGGGAGAGATCAACCAAAGGACTTGTATGCATGCATATAAGCCTAACCAATGGACACAGACACAAGGGGGGTGAGGGCATGAGTGGGGAGATAAGGGGGCAATGGGGGGGATAAGGACACATATGTAATACCTTAATCAATAAAGGGGAAAAATAGAAAAAAAAAGTTATTAAAAGTGAATGATGCCTATAATTTATAATCCTTGGTTCCCTGATGATGGAACATTAGATGTTGATCTCTGGGAACAAGTAAGCAGGAATTTAAAGAGAAATCAGGCTCAGGGAAAAGGAGTGCCTTTGTCATCTTTAACTACGTGGGCTCTTGTTTGAGCTGCAGCATGCCCACTTCATACTGAGGATCAAAAGCCTACAGAGCGCCAGGAGGTTTACCACCACCCCCTCCTCCTGATGCAGAACCTGTAGAGCCCCCAGTCCTCCACCTCCAGGGTGGAAAGGCTCATCAACTAGAAAAAAATGGGGCAAACAGTTCATTTACAAAAGGACTCCTTCATGCTTTGTCTGAAAATTACCATATAACCCTTGGGACTGGCAGATTTTGGCTAAAACAGCTTTAGATGCCAGTCAATATTTGCTATGGAGATCAGAATATGATTACACCTGTGGAAGTACCCTCTGGTAGGCTGCAGAAATAGCAGCGTGGGGGCCACTCCCATTTTTGTAAAAAAAAAAAATAGTACTTTAACATTAAAGCCACTGAAAGCCAGTGAGTTATGCCTGTTACAAAATTTGCCAAGAAAATGCCTTGGGTAATAATAATTGGCTTTAAAATCTCAAAGTTGTTAAGATGAAATAAATATAACTAAAACTAAGGGTATATGAGAAAGCTTTTTCAGTGGTAATTATATATGCCTAAACATAGTTTTCCAAAGTCTTTGGTAACTTAAAACTTTGGAGTTTGCTTAATTAAATAGTAACAATTATTAAATATCTAGGTATTTTGAAATAACAGGATATGAAATATTAATTAATCTCCATACAAGTTTGCCTTGTATGGAGAATCTAGAGTATGGATTTGAATCTGCTAATGAATGTCTTGTATTTCATTTGAAATATCTCTTTGAATGTGAATGTATTGCTAATCGGAAGAATGCTAATTAATTACATGCCACCTAAAAAGTAAGGTTTCTAAGGGTTAAGAATTCTAACTAATTAGAAAGAAATTATGGCTTTGGTGTAATGGAAAGCATGAGGCATGGAGATGCATTTTCAAGGAAAAAGAAAGTGGTTTCTAGAGCTGGTTATCTCTGAAAGTTTTAAGGTTTCTGAGGAAAGATTTGTGAAGTTGTGTAATTTTGTGAAGAGAAATGTTGAAAGGAAATTGTATAAATGACACAGGCAGTAAGCCAGGACAAACAGAATAGGAAAACTGAAATAGTTAAACAGCAATTTGGAGCCATCTAGTAAATCCTATCTTCCCTAAGCCAAGGACACTTAAGAGTAAATGTTTTGCATTTTGCCTCCCTAACCAGAGGGTATAACCAGATGGTAAGTAGCTTATATCAATGTACTCAGGGAGACTGATAGCAGAAATACAATTAGTGTCATTTGCTGACCACACCCAAGGACAAATGAAGTTAGAGAATAAACCTTATTTTAATTCATCCTTTCCTAGTCCTATAAATTATTAAATTGGTTATATGTCACATTAATCAGGTATTTTTTTACAAAAAAAGTCATCTTTTAATCATGAAAACTGAAGTTTGCTAGCCTATGTTTGTGTCTAATACACTTTGATATATGATCTTTTGGCAAAATAAATTTGACAATCCTTCCAGAGTTTGAATTTTAAGCAACTTTTTCTTGACCTAGAATTCGCTTTAGATCACTTCAATAGGCCTTCTGTAATGCTTCAAGTATTTGTTTTTTCTCTCATGAAGGGAAATTTCTGCCTAAGGTATTGGGAAGCTTTGTCAAATAATAATAACCACATTATGGTTTCATGTATAGCTCTAATTGTTATTCTGGAATATTGTGTTTTGCAGAAAGGACAAGATTCCATGTCATTTGCAAGTATTGCTGATTCTTAAACTTTTTGTTTTTTCAGATATAAGGAATCATTTTAATGCAAATTTGGTAAATTTTGGAAATTCTTAATAAGTGGCAATACATTTCTTTGCATGAATTCAATTAGACCTGTTTCCAAAAGTAGCTATAGTAACCAAGAAAAAAAACTGAAATTGGGCCTGCTTATAGCAGCCTTAGCTTCACCACCTTTGCAGAACTTGATCCATTCAGCATTCCATGGGAATCCCTTACAATCCACAAGGGCAGGCCATCATTGAACTTGCCCATGCTACCCTGACGGGTATGCTAGGAAAACAAAAAGGGGGGAATATGGGACTCAAGGACTCTGCTATACTACTATGTAAAACACTCTTTGTCTTTAATTTTTGTTTTATCTGAATTATCATTTTCAATCCTCAATACCCCATCTCAGAAACCACAAGTCTTGTGGCGAGATGTGGACACTAATTACTAGATGGGACTCAATGATTTAACATGGAAGAGAGGATATGTGTGTGTTTCTACCCCCACAGGGCAACAGTAGATTTCAGCTCACCAGATTAAACCCTGCCATGGCATGGCACAGGAATAATCCTCTTCCAGAAATGAAGAATTTGGGCCTGGGACTCCACAGCACCAAACATTGTGCCTTCTCTGGACTCACCTGGGGAATAATGAAGAAGCTGATGGCAGAGGCTGAGCCACAAGTGGAGTGTACTCACACTCTAGGCATTCCAGAGAACTAACCATTGCTCTTTTTGTTTTTCTTATAGTCTGTAAAATCAGAACTCCAGCAGTAAATGCGCTTCATAGATTCTGATATTCCAAAGCAGAAAGTCCACCACCTCCTTCTGTCTTCTACATTCAGCAAAACAAAAAAAGGGGGAGATGTTGGAGAACACAAGAAACTTAGTTGGAAAGTAGTAAGGAGGAAATTCTGATAAAGGGAAGTGTGTGGAAGGTCGCCTGCAATGTTTATTGGGATTCCGACTTAGGGGAGACTTAAGGGAGTGTCGAAGGCAGAGCCCCTAACTATTCCTTGACCTTTCCAAATAAGTCTGGATATGTGCAGACCCCTGGGTGTTTACTGGAATCCTTATGCTTGATCCATGGATACCCTTGCCTAGAGGACAATGTAAACCTGTGTCCTCCCAAGATTACTCACCCTACTGATTGTATCTAAAGATAAAAAATTCCAATAAAGGCCTAACGAGGCAGGCAATAGAGGCTTCCCTGGCTACTAAAGCTGGGGGCCCCTTACCCCTCTATTTCATTGTCAAACTGAGTCGGAGTAATCTGTTCATCTGTCATTCAGGGGCTGCTGGTCAGCCCCAGCACATGGAGACCAATCTTTAATGTCCCAACCCATGGCTCTCCACAATTCCACTGTGAGTATCTGACTTTTCTAGTCACATCAATCCCTAGCTTTTAAAGTCTACTGTGTTTACATTATTTGTTCTTTTAACACACTTTCAATTTAGTCTGTTTTATCTTCTACAATAACAACCATAGTGACTTGGTTGCACAGATCTTTTATCTTTGGATTTATCTGAATAAGTTTCCTCCTATCCTATCCCTTCCCCAACATCCTGGTTGGTTTTAATATCTTTCACCAATTACAATGGATATTGTAGCATTCCACTTAGAACTCTTTTTCAAAGCTAATACACTCATCCTCCAACTTCTGGAAACATTAACTGCTAATAGCTCAAGAGCTCTGCCCTTCATTGAGAATGGCTCTTGGCCATAGAGAACCCTATTGCCCAGAGAGTCCCTCAGCCAATAACAGGTTGATGCTGAGAAACAAAGATCCAGCCTCCATGCCTCAAATTGGTAAAATATAAAAATCATTTCAGATCCAGGTCTCTGAATAATAACAACTAAGTTTTTAGTGCAACTGCATGAAAATTAACTTCTCCCACTGCTTGTCCAGTGATCTTCACTTCCTTAGAGTTGTTGCTCACAAGACCATTTCTCAATGAATCTTCTGTTCTATTTTGCCATTGTTCATAACTAGGAATATTCATGCCGTCATGATATTTCATAAATGAGTCATCAATAAATAGTTACTGCTTACTGGCATATATAAAGTAGTACTTTTAAATGTCTAAATGTTGAAATATCTGAGCTTTTTTATTTTTAAAAAGTGACTGATTTTTTAAAAAATAAATAGATATGTATGCTATTATGTAATAGACATCTGAGTGGGACCATAAATAAGAAAGTGAATGAGTGGAACAGATGTTCTAATTTATCATTTTCTCCTTGATCTTATTAGTTAAAATATGCATGTTTAGAAACAGTACAACATCTATAAGAGAGTGTGAAAAGGTGATAGACATGTTCAGAAAAAGCTATAGCTATGAATGTCAGATGTTCAAAAGCACCATTATTGCTAATGAATTCCCGAGGTGTTTGGTGTACCACAAATGTATATTCAGATTATTGAGATTTAAGACTACCTAAGGATTAATCATGAAATTTACAAGTCTAGGAATGCTGAATTCCTCCTCAAATTATTTTAGTTATGAACAAAATATACAAAATACTAGTATACTTGTTACAAAAGCATTTTAGGTGTAATTAATGTCATTAAATTTGAAGTGTTACTAAATCTTGCATGACAGCTACTGGGGAGTTAGTAGACACTAATTCAGATAAAAAAATAGGAATAACCTTCAAGCACATACTTTCAGGCATGCGAAACCATTGTGCCATGGTTAATCTTGGGTATTTTAAAGATAGGAATTATAATATTAAGATTTTGTGTTTGTTTTTTTACCAATTAATTTAAGACTGATATATTTACATAAGAGAACTGCTAAATATTATTATGACATTTTAGAAAAGAAATGTTCTTTTGACAAAGAAAAGTTTGAATATTATAACTATAAAATTAAATTGTTAGAAGTCTGTGGGGCAATTGGACTTATAATGGCAACACTTATTTATTTTATTTTTTTCAATAATGAAGTGTGAGTGTAAGCTCATAGCAGGAAACCTGAGGAAAATAATATGAAGGATAATATTCATTTCAAAAAGTGTCTGAATGTCCTGCTGCTATCTACAAATCTGATTCTCATTGTCAATAATATAATTGATGGTAGTAAGTCCACACAGTGACTGAGGGTTTCAATCCACAGCTGACTTTAATTTGCCGGCTGATTAATTGGTTTGGGTGAAGTTAGAAAATTCAATCTTTTCTACCTTGATTAAATTGCAGGAGCAGAGGGACCACTTCTAGCGTAGTGAGCAACTGTAGCAATGGACTAAACTTGGGGAAACTGGGTCATACAGTTTCTCTGTCTTTGACTTGGACCAACTGCCTGAAAGGGAAAAAAAATGTCTTTCTTGATTGAAATTCACTTTAAAACCTGGAAGTGGGCTAGCTGAGCTTACCTTTCAGCAATGATGCTATGTTTTTCTTTTCTACTGTACAAGCACAAGGGTGATGATAAGGCATTATTCAGGAAAAAGTAGCTGCGGTGTTTGAAAGTTGAAATAGATTATAATTGCTGAATTATGAAAATATTTATTAGGAAAAAACTCAAGTATATTAATATTAAGTAAAGAAATATATTTTTAAGTATTGGAGTAGCCTGATTTAAATATATGGAGGAAGCTATATCTGTAATGGGATTCCAACCTGGGGAATGGAACTGGGACTCACAGAGGCCAGACAATCTGTGTTAGTAACTTCAATCACTGTATTGAAATTCAGGAAAGTAACCAGTGATTGAATTTTATATATATATATATATATATTTGAACAATGGGCATAGAAAACAGAGCAATCCTACCAAAAGAATGAGAGGGGGATAAGGTTAAGGTACAGGGAGGGTCAGGAGGAGCCTCCACTACTGACTGCTTTCTCATTGCTGTTTCCAGCCCTTCAAAGAACAGGAACAATTCCTGCCTTAGTGTTCATTGCTTTTTTTGCATAATTTCAATAAATCACGCCCCCCCCCCAGCCCCATCTAGAGAATCCTAAATGCACTCAAATGAGTTTCATTTACTTTCATTACAGTTGAAATTTTTATGGAACTGGGTCGGAGGGCAAATTGCATAATGGTCAAAGGATAAGTCTTGATGAACACCAGTTTCATGGCGCAAGTACTAAAGAGGAGTCTGGAAAGGGTGCTGTCATAAGCGATCAAAGAGGCAGAAGGAGAGTCAGGTGGGGGTGGGAGTCATGGAAGCTCTAGCAGTGCACTGCCTCACTCCAATTACTCTAGTGTTCCCACCTTATTTTTGATACAGAAATTTACTTTTGAATGCATGGGAAATTGTTATGCAAATCTAGCTACAGTGCATATCTCCTAGCAGTATTTTTACAACCAATTTCTGACACTAAGCTTCCCTATAGAGAACTGCTTGAGTTATCACTACAGAAAAGAGTGCTTTTACTTTGAACAAGAGCAAATGATGACACTATCAGATATTGTTGAAAGATCTAAAACAGAATATTCTTGAAATCATCTCTTCCAGTTAGCATCATGGAGTTAAGAGTTGTTTATATGGAGTGATTGGGGAAGAAGAGAGATAGCTCAGGTTTGAAAAATTAGGGATCAAAACAGTAAATGATCAGAAATTGGAAGGGAACAACACACCAACTTTATAAAGGAGAGAGGTAGAGAGGGCAGTAGATAAGAAAATTTGGGGAGAATAATTTTTTTATTGGGAGGAAAGCAGAGCAAATCTAACTAAACTCAAAAGAACCAGTAAAGGAGAAAAGCTAAGAGTGCAAAGGAGATTGGATATGTCATAAAGTAAAGTTCTGAAATGGTCAGGGAGAACGGGATTCAGACACTATCAGGGGATCATAAATACACCAGTTTTTTAATTCAGAGTTGGAGATCAAAATCCAAGTTGTGTGTTTTTAAGTCTATTCCTTTTCATCGTATATAATTCCTATTTGGTAAAGCTTTGCCTGACATTTCACATTCCAGTCATCACTCAGGCATCACTTTTGTTATGTCAATTTTAATATTTCCCTGTGTTATGCTTGCCATGAGCTATACAACAGCTAAGCTGATGAGAGTTTTTATTAAGAAAGTATTTTTAAATTATGGTTTTATATATTGATTACTTAAATGTTGCCACACTTTAGTGTCCTATCTGTGAGGTCCTTTAAGATGGAGAGATGTTTTGAAATATACCAAGGTCACTTGGAATACAGCTGTTTGTGTCTAACTGCAGGGTAAATCCTAGGCTTAGTTTCTGTAGAGATTCTTAATGTTGTCATTTATTTCTAAAGTTTACTTATAGGATTCTGAGATAGAACTTGAGAGGCAATCTTAAAATACTTAAACTACTACATGGAAATGAATTTATAACGATTATACATTTCCCTGGCTTTGTCACCAAATGCATTATTATTCTATTTGAAAAGAATAAAAATTATGTGTCTCTATCAACCAGGATAGGATAATTTATGCTGCATTAATAAGAAATTCTCAAATCTTAATGACATATTATAACGAAAATGTTTCTTTCTCAATTGACATGCTCATCACAGTTCAACTCAGGGTTCTGCTCCACATCTCTTCAATCAGTGACCTAGGCTTGACCTAGCATGCCGCATCCTGAAAATGCGGCTTCATCTTAGAAATTGCTAGTTTCCTAGGCAGCAGGAAGCACAGCTCTGGAGGGTTTCCCTCCAGCTAATGTATGCTCTAGCTTCCTCACAATTCATTTGCTGAAATAATCTCCTGCACCCCCTCTGACTCTCACTGGTCCCCCACAATCCAATCTCAAGAGACATAAGAGGCACAATCCTAGCTTGTGTCTGGAAAATTGAGAGCTGGACATATTTGGCAAACAACACTAATGGATTTAGCAGATTGTTTCAACGATGTGAACACTGTTATTAAACTACGAACTCAACAATTTGAAAGATCTCAAGTCTCAGAAGATATATACATACATATAAATACATATGTAGTTTTGTATTTATGTATATCATAAACATGCATCAGTAAGCTTTTTTTTACATATTGGGCATAAAGATGATTTGAGATAATTTGTTTTATAATATTTTAATAAGCTTATGTTAATTTTTCTTATTTATAACTTCTACAAAACTCTCATATTTCTTCTGATAAAATATTAAACTATTAAACCTGATTATCTTTAAAGAAATGTTAACTGAACTTGTTTATAAATATTAAGTATTTCTGTGTGGAATTATTTTCTGTACCAATTTATTGCTTGAACTAATGTAAGAGAATAGACTGATTAGATGTTGGTGTCTCATTAATATATATATTTGTTTCCTTTTCTTTTTTAAAAATTTAAATGTGTCTATATAGCTGGAGGTTAGCCTGTGTCATATTTAAACTTTTGCTCTTATCTACACTAATAAAAGAGAAACATGGTAATTAGCATACGACCGCTACCCTTTTCATTGGCTAATCAGTGAGTATATGCAAATTAACTGTCAGCCAAGATGGCAGCAGGCAGCCAGGCAGCTGAGAACAGGATGCTTGGTTGCTCCAGCATAGAGGAAACCAAGGTTCCCGCCTGCAGCTGCGGGGCTCTGAGCTCCTGAAGCAACAGCTCCAAAAGATACAATGTTTTAATTATAGAAGCTAAAACATGGCGGTTAATCTGCATACTCAGGCTCCAAGAGGTAGAGCGAAGCCAAACAGCCCTGAAGCCGCAGAACAGAGAGGCCTCACTGCCCGGGGATCAGCAGAGCCTGGAGGTCTCTGGCCCTGGGATCAGCGGAGCTGAGAGGCCTCCCAGCCCCGGGATCAGCAGAGCCGAGAGGCCTCAGGGCCCCAGGATCAGCGGAGCCGAGAGGCCTCCCGGCCCGGGTTTCAGCGGAACCAAGAGGCCTCCTGGCCCCCGGAATCAGCGGAGCCGAGAGGCCTCAGGGCCCCGGGATCAGTGGAGCCGAGAGGCCTCCCCGGCCCCGGGATCAGCGGAGCCAAGAGGCCTTCCCGCCCCAGGATCAGTGGAGCCGAGAGGCCTCCCGGCCCGGGTTTCAGTGGAACCAAGAGGCCTCCTGGCCCCCGGAATCAGCGGAGCCGAGAGGCCTCAGGGCCCCGGGATCAGTGGAGCCGAGAGGCCTCCCCGGCCCCGGGATCAGCGGAGCCAAGAGGCCTTCCCGCCCCAGGATCAGCGGAGCTGAGAGGCCTCCCCGCCCTGGGATCAGCGGAGTCTGATGGAAGCCCTGTGTGTTTATGTACCCTGGAGGTTCAGAGGTCCTGTCCTAGGCAGAGGCCTATGGCGAAATTTTCGACTCTGAGAAGCAGTCTATGGGCTGGAAGGCGGCTCCTCTGACCTCAGTGCTGGAGAAGACCAGTAAGCAGAAAACTAAAGAAACCAATTTTACATCATTTCCCAGATGTAGAACAGTTGGCATGTAAGCCCCTGACCAGTGCCCAGCCTCTCCTCTGTCAGTCTATCTCACTCTTAGGTACCATGTTCTTTGTTCTGTCTTAACTGCAACTCATTTTTAAACTAGATTGCTTTTAAAAGAAGACTAAATAAAGTTTCCCTTAAGTTATTTAGGTGGTGCTGGGGCTGCTGGGGCTGCTGGGGGCCTAATAGAAGACACAAACATGCAACGGGGGTCCTGTAACCAGCAGCCCCAAGGCCCGCCACCTTGGTGCTGGGGCTGCTGGGGGTATCAGAGACACAAACCCACAGGCCCGGCACCCAGCAGACCCAAGGCCTTCGTGGCAGCACTAAGGAGCAGCAAGCCAAGCGGTGGAAGCAGCAAGCAGGTAGGCAGTAACAAGGGAGGGGTCCCGGACTGCAAGAGGGCACATGCTGGGCTAAGGGACCCCCCACCCATCCCCAGTGCACGAATTTCGTGCACCGGGCCTCTAGTCTACACTAATAAAAGAGAAATATGGTAATTAGCATACGACTGCTACCTTTCCCATTGGCTAATCAGCATATCCTTATGCAAATTAACTGTCAGCCAAGATGGCGGCCGGCAGCCAGGCAGCTGGAAGTGAACATGAGGCTTGCTTGCTCCAGTGACTGCAGACTCCAACGTTCCCCGCCTGCCTTGCAGGCCTCTGAGCTGGCAGTTTGAAACATTCTAACAAATATAGGCCAGGATCTCAGAGCTGAAGTTATACATTGTTTCGATTACAGAACGGCAAACAAACCAGATACCTGCTCTCAGAGCTAGAGCCAGAGCTAAAGCTGGCCCAGAAGAAAAAAAAAAAAAGAAAAAAAGGAGTGGTTGGGAGCTTCAGTCAAAACTGCCAGCCTGAAAGCAGCCCTCAGCCCCTCACCCAGACTGGCCAGGCACCCCAGTGGGGATCCCCACCCTGAAGGGTGTGTGACCAGCTGCAAACAGCCATCATCCCCTCATCCAGGCTGGCCAGGCACCCCAGTGGGGACCCCCACCCTGATCCAGGACACCCTTCAGGGCAAACCAGCTGGCCCCCAAGGCCTCTATCCTATATAGTAAAAGGGTAATATGCCTCCCAGCACCGGGATCAGCGGAGCCGAGAGGTCTCTTGGCACCAGATCAGCATGACAGGGTGCAGCGCCCAAACCCCCTGATTGCCCTGTGGCTCTGTGTGTGACAGGGTGCAGCACCCCAACCCCCTGATCGGCCCTGCTCTGTGTGTGACAGGGGGTGGCGCCCCAACACTCCCCCTCCATGGGCCCTGCTCTGTCTGTGATGGGGTAGAGCCATAACCTCCACATCGGCCCTGCCCTGAGTGTGACAGTGGTGGCGCCCCAACCCCCTGATCTGCCCTACTCTGTGTGTGACAGGGGGCGGTGCCCTAACTCCCCTATCGGCCCTACTCTGTGCGTGACTGGGGAGCTCCCCAACCCCCTGATGGGCCCTGCTCTGTGCATGAGAGGGGGCAGCGCCCCAACGCCCTGATTGGCCCTGCTCTGTGCATCACAGGGGGTGATGCCGCAACCTCCCCATTGACCCTGCCTTGAGTGTGATAGGGGGCAGTGCCCCAACCCCCCAATCAGCTCTACCCTGAGCGTGACTAAGGGTGGCATCACAACCTCCCAATCCGCCCTGCTCTGTGCATGACAGGGGCCGGGGCCCCAACTCCCCAATCAGTCCTGCTCTGAGCCCGACCAGGGGCTGCACCTAGGGATTGGGCCTGCCCTCTGCCACCCAGGAGCAGGCCTAAGCCAGCAGGTTGTTATCTCCCGAGGGGTCCCAGACTGCGAGAGGGCACAGGCCGGGAGGAGGGACCCCCCCCCCCAAGTGCACAAATTTTTGTGTATCGGGCCTCTAGTTGTTATATAATTGTTGATAAAATTGTCTTCTTTTTTGTCTTATTCTGTCCTGTTAGCCACTGCCGGAAGCCGGTTCATCCTTGCTGCTTGACACAGTCGCTGCAGGAAAGAAACATCTGCACAGCATATGTTTCAAGGGACCTGGCATATATAGCATATTTTTCTTAATATGTTTGTTCTCCTTAGCGCCATGTGTTTTAACCAAGGTCACCTCTCTGAGAAAGGTTGTTTCCCCAGGTGGGGATTTTTCCCTGAGGTTAGGGAGGGGATACAACCCCTTAATTAAGTGCCAGGCGGGTAGTTAAGCTACATAATCTTTACTCCCTGGAATGGAGATAAGAAACTCCCTAACCTTTGTAATAGAAATTGACAGGATTAAAATCAGCTGGTATAAATACGGATGTAACAAGACAATAAACGTTAGATCTTAACCAGAACCTAGCCAGAGAACATGGCAAAAGATCCTGCACAGAACCTGGCTACAGAACTTCACTGGAGAACCTAGACAGAACATGGCAAAAGAACCTGGATAGAACCTGGCTAAAGAACCTGGTGACTGAACCTGGCTGGAGAACCTGGAGAACCTGGCTGGAGAACCTAGCGAGAGAACATGGCACCAGAACTTGGTTGGAGATCCTGACCAGAACTTGGTTGGAGTTCCTAACCAGAACTTCGCTGGAGATCCTGGAGGGAGAACCTCACTATGCTGATGAACTGAAACCAGTTTCCATGTCATTCATTCTTCGCCGACTCCGTCTACACCTTTGGGGACCCCTGGACCTGCTGGGGCTGGACCCCAGCAAGCCACAATGTCAGCTTTGGAATATATTTAAAAAACTTTTGAATAAAATGTCCAATGGGACTTCTAAGGAGAAGAATGAGTTAAAATATCTGAGTAAAGAAACCAAGGATACAAAGCCCTCTCAGTGTTTATCAAGACTAAACTGAATATTCTAATTATCTCAGGTAATGCCTTTCTTTTTTGTAAATACCTTTTTATTGATTTCAGAGAGAAATGGAGAAAGAGAGAGAGGAAGAGATAGAGAGAGGAACATCAATGATGAGAGAGAAGTATTGATCAGTTGCCTCCAGCATGTCCCACACTGGGTATTGAGCCCGCAACCCGGGTATGTGCCCTGACAGGGAATTGAATAGTGACCTCCTGGTTCATAGGTTGATGCTTAACCATTGAGCAATGTTTGTCGCATGGCAAGGCCTTTCTAACACTTGAATATATGTGTGGATATGTATAGACATGGGCATATGCACAAACTTCTATATACTTTTAATTTCATTTTTAATGAATTGAAATATTTAATGGTTTGAATGATATAGAATAATTATGCACATCTTTTCTGTGAGTATTTAAGAGCATTTTGCAGTATATGAAACAATAATGCTAGTAGATGCATTAACATATTTAGAATAATTAGATGCTTTAAAAAGAAAAGAGACCTGGTATATGTTAATTCATTAGCTTTGCATTGATATATGATTAATATCCTTTTTTTTCTTTTAGCGCTGATATATTATGTGTGGTTTAACATACATTTGAGGAAAGTAATTTGAAATATTCGGTTTGTAGAGAGATTTTGTTCAAACCTAGAGTAAGTTATTAAACAGTTTTTCTAAAGTTTTCATTTTAGTTAGTGTCTACAATAGAGCTATTTGATATACAACTTGTTATACTTTATTTATAATTTTGTTTGGTTTACTGTGAAAAGTGTGCTGAATTTCCTAAAATTACTATTTGTCTAATACTCACAATATCATAAATATAATATTATTGTTTTGTTTCATTTTGTATTGTTTAAAGGTTCCAGGGTCAAACATACTTAGAATCTAACCCCAACTACTAGCAACTTGACAGGAAATTACTTAACCATTTTGAGGGCCAGGTTCTACATTTGAAAAAAAGGAATATCAGAGTTTATGGGAGGATCCAATGTGAATACTTAGATAAAATAAGCACAACATCTTGTCTACAGTAGGCTACAGATGAACGTTATCTCCCATTTGTACTATCAGAGAGAAATGACGAACAGACTAATATAAAATACTGCAAATTCCAAAACTTTCTACACTTTCATATAACTTATATTCATAATGATTAGCCTAAAACTCTGGAATATAAGAAAGTACATTTTGAGTCATTTGTCATATAAATTTATAATCAGTATACTTAGTATTCACATATACTTCTCTATGTTGTAATTATCATTTAACTAGAGGCCTGATGCATGTAATTCATGCAAGAGTAGGCCTTCCTTCCCCCGGCAGCTGGCACTGGCTTCCCTCCAGCACCCAGAACCCAGACTTCCCTCTGGCTGCTGGCACCCAGGACCCGGGCTTCCCTCACACAGGAAGTGTCCATCCACCTGCTGCAGCCTGCCAGCTGATGGCCTGGGCCTCCCTCTGTGGGGTAATTGGGGGGGCGATGGTCAGGCCCCCAACCAATCACATTGTACCTGCCTTGGCTGGCCTGGCACCAGTAGGTGTCATAGCATGGTCCCAGATGGTCATCCAGATGGATGGTCGTCCAGATGGTTGTTCCGCTGTTCAGCCATTCGGTTCATTTGCATATTATGCTTTTATTATATAGGATATGTAACAACTGATTGCTATCAATAGTACACAGACCAGTGTGACTCTTATGATTCAGTCAAAATAACAACTAAATCAATGATGCTTAGCTAATGACTTAATATCTCTATGGTCTTTTCTAAAAAAAATGAGGAAAACAATATATGTTGCATTAGGCAGGATTTATTTTAGTTACAAATGACAGGATCCCAACTCAAAGCAGCTTAAACAAAGTTGTTTAGTAAATGTTTGGGGTAACTGACTGAATCAAAAGGAAAAGCTATTGGAACCAGGAGATATCTACCACTCCAAAGAAAAGACACTAAAGACAGGAGGCCATTACATTCTCTCCACTCATTCACCTCATTGTTGCTTCTCTTTGTTTTGCTGTACATGGGGTTCCCCAAAGCAAGAGAGAGAGAGAGAGAGAGAGAGAGGATCACAGGCAACCCAAACATGCATCATTGACCCTGAATAAGGTGATATCTGAGATTTTTCCCTATCAGATGAAAAAGCATACTCAAGGAATGATTTGGCCTGATTTGGGTCCCATGCCCACTTCTAGAACAATTGCTGTATTTATAAAGTTTATAATGGCACCTGGGCTAACCCAATATGAACCATAGAGGTTATGGCTCTTACCAGCACTACAAAATCCCAAAGAAGCTCCTTACCATGAGACATAGGACCTGGTTTCCCCCGCAGCTTCTCCAAGGGCCCAGGTAGCTGAGAATTATTGGAAGTGGGATTTAACCAGGACCACACTACCAACACCACTGATAAGGGAACATGGTGGGAAACTTTGCCTAAAGCTCAATGAGAAATAGAAAGCAGCAGAAGAGAAACTGAAAATAGGCAGATATTTCCCTCTCCCTTCCTGTCTCTGAATGACTGCTCCTAGTTTTGTTTTGTTTTTCTGAACCCTGTCCAGATCTTTGTCTCATAGCCAAATGGCTGTGACTGTGAAGCAGTGGTCAACTCCATACCACACCTTGTATTGCTCCCACCTCCACCGACAGACTAAACATTGCCTTCACTCTCAGCACCCTGGTTTAACACTTCTCAATCAGGAGTCAACTTTTATTCTTGACACACACTGTTTTCTAGGTATACCACACTAAAACAAATAGACACTATGTTATTTACTTATTTTTTTATTGCTTTTAATGCAAGCTCTTTGAGATTAGGTTGTTGTCGGTTTGCTTTTTTCTTCAATATTAATCTCCAAGGCTAAAACTTCTTGACACATGTTAGCTCCTCAATAAATAATTATTAAATTCAAAATTAGTAGACATCATTTAGGTTATGTGACCTCAAGAGGGCTATAGTACAAAAAAAATTCAAAAGGACTCTTCTTAAAGTGCTGAATAATGACAGGCAGGAAGGAGATGCTGGACAATTTTTTAGTAATACTAGTAGTGGACAAATAAGTTTAGTTTTATGTTGACTCTTAACCATTTATTGAACATCTACTTACATTATTTCAGTAATGCAAGTTGCTGGAAGTATAGTGATAGTGAAATTTTTTTATCTTCAAAATATATAGTACAGTGTGAAAATATACAGTTCATAGTTGCCCCAAGATTTCCCAGGAAAAAAGGAATACATTATAACTACTTCATTTTCTTTAAAAAACCAAACAATAACAAACAAAAAACAACAACCAAAATTTGTTGTTCATATAGGTGATGTCCATTGTACTTACTGATGCTTCCATTTTTAAGAGAGAGCTGGTCACGGAGAATGGAAAATCCACTCCAAAACAAATCACTTTATTTAGACCACTTTGCATGTTGAAATGTTGCTACAAGCTAAGGTGGAGTAGAAACACAAGTCAGCAGCTTTTTTCTCTGTCCTCGTACTTATTTCTCCCCTTCCATCTGGCAACAAGAAAAAATAAACAAAGGCATCAGCATCTGTTGCTCCTGCTGCTTTGAATTAAATTGACTCAGTTTAATCAGTTTGCTCCCTCCAATCAAATTCATTGTTATACCGTTCCAGGTATTAGGTCAACCTTTAATCTGACACTCCCATTGGTTTTTACTAGATTTTTTAAAAAGACAAAAAAACATAGAGATTACAATAAAAAAATCAACAGTTTTTTTTTAAAGATAATTTATTTTAATGAATATTAAGTCACACATTGTTGTAGAATATTAAGTCACAAGCCTTTGATTCAGTAGTATACACACATATAAGCATAAAGTTTCTAAAATACAAATTTTCCATGTCTGTGTCTATATGCAAAGCACGAGTCATAAGCCTGATATTACAGGCAAAGGATTGCCTGGAGATTTGTTTTAAAGATGGGCTGTTGAAGCTTTAGTGATGGTTGTGAGGTGTTTCTCCTTGCTAAGGAGATGGGATGTAAGAGAGATTACTAAATGATTTTGAGTTTAGGAAATGCACTGGTATTATGCAGGTCTTGATATGCTTGAGCACACAATTACATCTCATAAATCTGTCCAAATTCCTCAGAACTCAAGGGTAATGTGTTTCCTCCTGAATTCCTGTACTGATCAGCAAAACATACACACACGTCTTAAAATGCAGCCCCAATGCAGAAAAAGAGGTGTATTTCCTAATACAGCAACCCAAGGAAGTAAGAGAGAATTAGAGTGACTTTGTTTCCTCATAAAATTGTCTCTGGGTACTTGAAATCTATTCATGATTGTGACATTACAGCTGTAAAATGTTTAGAAAGTTTCCTCTCTCCTTTGAAATACTTAATTAGAAGTGAATTTAATAAGAGATGTGCTAAGCAATTAAACTTGCTGACCATATTAACATTTAAATGAGAATAAGAAACATCAAGCTATTTATAATAAGAAATTTAAGAGGATATTCTAGCAAGGCTCTGACAAAGAAAGAACATTTAGGATCTATACTTATAAAGTTCACATGCTAATTATCAGTTTCACTCATAAAAGATGCAGTTAGTAAACATTTCTCATAAAAATGTTCTAAATCTTAAATCTGCATTCCAAGAACTTCAATTTCAAACAGTATGTTTTGATTTTTAATGAACATAAAGATTAACAAGTTAAAGGTTAAAACACACTACTGTTATAACTACTCATTTTCAGTAAACAGGCAGGTTTTTTTTCAAACCAACATTCTGTTACTTGCTACTGTTTTTAATAGCAAGGAACAGTTGTGTTTTGCTTAAACAACAGTTGTGAAGTGTCTTGTGCTGATACTTGGTAAAAATGGAAATATCAACATTGTTTATGTAGGATTTTCAAGCCATATATCAGTAAAAGGTACATTCAGTTCTGCAGTCAACCTATTAAGTATAAATGGGATTTTTTGGGTTGGTGTGACATTTTACTTGACATTGTCAAATAACAAAGATAATAATATCTGTTTAAAAGTAAAACAGAATGACATCCTCTTCGTTTTTCGTCAAATACAGAACAAATGATCCTTGTAAGAATAAGGCACTTTGCTACCCTCCAAATTGCTCAACATTCAAGAGTGTATTTACCACAAGCCATTAAGTAATTTTGTTAAGAGTGATATTTTGTGAAATAGTGGTTTCTTAGACTTTTTAGTAAGAACATAACCTACTTTTTTCTTTGAACTGAAACTCACTAGGTTATACATCAAATAAACTGAATATTTTTTTAAATTAACTTACCTTCAGAATTCGTTTCTTGGTTCTGAATCTCTTCCTTTTTACAGACTCATGCAACAGAAAAGAACTAAAATTTGTTGAGTGCCTACTATGTGGCACACATTTCACTTACATTATCTCATGTAATGCTTCTAACAATGATGCTATCCTGTAATCTCTTATTTAATATGTGAGGAAACTGAGTTTAGAAAATTGAAGTGGAGGAACTTGCAAACTCTGCATGACCTGTGTGTTCTCTTACTCTGGGGACGTAGGGAGCAGAGCTTGTACATTATTTAGTTTTGTCTTTCCAGGAACAAACAGTAGTTTTGCCACCTGGAAATGAGGGACTTGGTGGCTGCAAACTCAGCTCCTCTAAGCTGGTGACTGAGGAGTGCTTCCTAACCATGTGTTTTTGTCTAGTCAGACAAGCTCATCCACCATAAAATGGGCATAGCGAGTCCATCATCGGGCATTGCTGTAAGGTGAGCATGTTGCGCTGAATCCTATTGGAAAAGATAAAACACTTTTGATGTCCACACATTGAAATAAATAAAAAAAGTTTCTTAAAGGATTCTTGAAAGTATAATTTTCTAACTTCTAGGTTAGTGAAGCTTTGTGCTGGGTGACTACTGCAGATTTTTGTAAACCTGGAAGAAATGCTTACAAAGTGGCCTATTTTCCTCAGTTTGAGAATATTTATTTCCATTTTTGAGTACAGTTCAACTGTTACTGTTGCAACTAGCTACTTACTAATAATAATAGAAAAGGAGCAAAAGGGATGCCAGACATCATAAGCATGGCCATTTGGACAGCTTCGCCAGGAAGCTGCAATTTCACACTCCCAGGGAACCAAAGGTCCATTCCCTGCAGGTTACTGGGGGAAGGGGAAGATGGGTGCATATGCAGTGAGTCAGGGTGATGTAGGGAAGATACAAAGATAATGGGCCAGAGGTGGTAGAGCCACAACAAGCGTGATATCTTAGAAGGTTAAAATCCACAGACAAAGGAATTCTCTTGTTCTCTTGTTTCTTTGGCTTTACTGCTGCTTTCTTGTATTTGTCCTTGTTTTCTTCATGGCTATGTGGCTCTAGAAGCCACATGGCCCATGGCCATGCAGACCTCACATGCAGTGGACTACAGCTGGGAATACAAACTAAGCTAGCCTGATGCTGGATTGGGCTGTGCAGACACGGAATAGGAACTCTGGCCAATAGCTTTAACCCTAGCTCTACTAAAGTCATAGCTGGACTTCTTCCATGGTGGGCCAGAGGGAACGAGGACCTTGGCAACTCAGGGGTTTAATTTCACACAAATAACTGCCACTCATTTTCCCAAGAGAGTCTCAGAAACTGCCTTTTCTTATGACACCAAAAGAAGCCCATTTCCACCAGCCACTGGTCAGGACATGGAGAACTCCCTACCGATAACATAACTAGGATAGAAAAATGAACAACACACCAGATGAACACATTTCCCCCCTTATTACTGTATATGAAGAACAAGAAATTTTCAGATTTCTTTTAGTAGAAATATTTTAATAAGCGTGTTTGAGTATGTGTGAATAATTTATCAGTAATAAAGGCAAATCTGGCAAAAATGGGATTTTCTTCATATACAGTAATAAGTAAAGTATATACAAGTATGATGTATTTATAAGAAATCATTTCTGGTGTGCATCTGGAATTGAGAGCTAATTAGTAGACTTATTTTTAGACTAAGATTCATTTTTTAGTCTAATTACCTACTGAATTTAATAATTAATTATATTTGTTCTGTGCTTCATTAATTCCTTAAAAATAAATCAAAGTTTTAATGTCTTTTGTGCACCTGAATCTTATGGTTTTGTCTTCATTGAAAAGGACATATATCATCTTTTGGAGAATGACATATATTTTAATCATTTATTTCAAATAATATAAATTCTACATGATAGAAAGATGTACAAAATGTATTTGCAAAGCAAAATTCTCTTGTGGAAACTTCCTGCTCTCCACTTTATTTGGAGAATGGAGTGGTAACTATACAGAGTGATTATCAGAAATTGTATTTGAATGGGTTTAACTTCTATGTAACAATTAATGTATATTTAGTCCTACTATCTTCTATATCCATAATAATGTGCAAAGAGAATTGATGTGACAGTATGGAAACTCTGAGGCAATGTAAGTGGCATGCTTAAGGGTATTTTTGTTGTTCAAACTTTTGAAAGTTGCTTATGACTAGCATGGAAAAATTCGAGAATATCTAATTCACATCTATGTTTTATTCCACAAACCACTATGAATGAATGAACAGAGATTTGATATAGTCTGAATAGGTTTTTGTATTTCATTTTTGGTGATAAGAATGGAATAATCTCCATAAAATGGGCTAATCAAATTCCTGTGGAGTCACATCAATACTCACTTTGCCTCCTTAAAATACAGATGGCTCAAGTGGCTTTCAGATAAATGCCAGATTTTTTTCTATTTCTGTGATCTGAGAAGCAGGGAAAGTGACAGAGACCAAATAACAATTAAGTGTAGGATAGTATTAAAGCCAGATTAATTGAGAGGAGACCGGAATAATAACTGCTTTTTAAAATATTTTTATTTTCTAATTTTAAAATGTTGGCTGTGCAAAATACCAAACACTCTAGAACAGTGGTTCTCAACCTTGGCTGCATATTAGAATCACCTGGGAATCTTTGGAATGAGGCCCAGAAATCAGGATTTTAAAAAGATTCCCAGGTGACTCTAATGTGCAGCCAAGGTTGAGAACCACTGCTCTAGAACATAATGTCCTCCTTAGATCCACCCCTTATATAAAACAGCTCTCCAGATTTTGCCACTCCATCCTTGCCTCACCCATAACTGAATAATTTGCTTCAGCTATTAGTAGGAAGTCCTAGTTTCTGGCATTAACTCTGATTTTTTATGGTGTCATTTAGCTTTTGTTCCTGCATTTCCTGTAGAGAGGGTAGCTATAAAGACCTTTAAGTAGATTCAGTTCAATTTTTTTTTTACATACCATTATTTGTTGGTAAAGCTGGACATTTTATGTCATGATACACCAGGCAGCACACACTAATTTTCGTCTGTTTTTTAGTGATGCTAAGATTGAACAGTAGTTCAGACTCTTACATCCTGAACTGTTATTGTAAAGTTCCCCATCAATCTTTTATCGAATGGTTTTATTCACTAATGAACTTTGCCTGAAAGTTATGTCACATTTACTAGCTGAAATTTTTCTTTTTATAAAGATAACTTTTCATAATCAGGTTCATCTATTTGGTTATTCTGAAATACAGTTCGCACAGAAAAAGTAAGATACATGCTGACTTTGTTGTTCTCCCACTACCTCTTGTATGAGTATTACTTTGAAGTTAGAGTTTTTATATTTCAATATATGTCAATCCATTATAGTTATTATTCTATCTAGTGCTCATTTTTTTCTTATCCAGCTACTGGAAAATTGTTTCTGTGGCCTCTTGTGTCACTTTCAGTTTTATTTTACTTATTATTTTCCTAGCTTTAGTGAGGGATAGTTGGCATTTAGCCAACAGAACATATGTGCAGTGTACAGTTGGGTAAGTTTCAGCATATGTATACAACCTTGACAGCATCAACACAATCAAGAGGATAAATACAGTCATCACTTCCAAAAGTTTTCTTCATATAATCTCTCTCCACCAGTCCACCCCATATACACCCTATCCCCTCTGCCACTCAATTATAATCTATTTTCTGTCTCTATAGTTTAGTTTCTAGAGAATTTCATGTAAGTGGAGACATATAGTACATAGTTTTTTCTGTGTTTGACTTCTACTTAGTACAATAGTTATAAAAGTGATCCATGTTATTTCTGTTGTTATTTCATATTGCTGAGTAGTATCCTATAGGCAGAACATACCACATTTCTTTATTCATTCACCAGGGGATCTTTGGAATAGATTCTCACAAGTGAGACTGATGACTCAACTGGTAATGGAAATGTAATTTTATACCAGCTATTTAGGTTGTTTCAGCTTATGGCTATTACAAGTAATGCTGCTAAAACCATTGGTGTACATTTTGTTTGGACACATGTTTTCATTTCCTTTGAGTAAATACCTAGGTGTGGAATTGCTAGATTATATGGTAGGTATATGTTTAACTTTTTCTGAAACTGCCAAAATGTTTTCCGAAGTTATTGCACAGTTTTAATTTTCTGCCATGAGAGTAGAATAGTTATAATTCCTCATCATCCTTGCAACTGTTTGGTATAGTCAATTGTTTTAACTTTAGACATTCTATAGGTACACACTGCCATTGTGTTGTTGTTGTTTTGTTTGTTTGTTTTGTATTTTGTATAAATCTTTTTAAAAATAATTCTTTATTGTTAAAGAATTGTTTACATATGTCCCCCGTTTTCCCCCATTGATCCCCTCCAGTCTGCCCCAGACCCCCACCACAGGCCTTCCCCACTCTATTGTCTTTGTCCATAGGTTATGCATATATGTATACAAAGTCTTTGGTTGATTACCTCCCAACCACCCACCCTTCCCCACCTTCCCTCCAAGGTTCTGCCCTCTATTCCATGCTTCCATATCTCTGCATCCACTCCATTCATCAGTTTATTTTGTTAATTAGATTCCACATATGAGTGAGATCATGTGACACTTGTCTTTTTTCTGACTGACTTATTTCACTTAGCATAATACTCTCCAGGTCCTTCCAGGCTGTCTCAAACAATAAGATATTATTTTTTCCTGCTGCATAGTATTCATTAGTATAAATGTACCACAGATTTTTATCAACTCATCTACTGTTGGGCACTTGGGCTGTTTCCAGATCTTAGCAATTGTAAATTGTGCTGCTATGAATATAGGGGAGTATACATTCTTTCTGATTGGTGTTTCAGGTTTCTTAGGATACATTCCTGGAAGTGGGATCACTGGGTAAATGGTAGTTCCAAATGTATTTCTTTGAGGAAACTCCATACTATTTTCTATAATTGCTGCACCAATCTGCATTTCCACCAGCTGTGTACTAGGGTTCCCTTTCCTCCACGTTCTTGCCAGCACTTGTCATTTGTTGATGGTAGCCATTCTGACAGGTGTGAGGGGATACCTCATTGTCATTTTAATTTGCATCTGTCTGATGATCAGTGACTTTGAGCATTTTTTCATATATCTCTTGGCCATCTGTATGTCCACTTTGGGAGACATGTCTATTTGGGTCCTTTGCCTATTTTTAAATTAGATTACTTGTCTTCCTTTTGTTAAATTGTATGGGTTCATTATATATTTTGTATATTAACCCTTTATCAGATATATTATTGCCAAATATGTTCTTCCATAGAGTGGGCTCCCTTTTCGTTTTGTTAATGTTTTCTTTTGCTGTGCAGAAGCTTTTTATTTTGATGTAGTCCCATTTATTTCCTTTGCCCTAGGACAGTGGTCGGCAAACTGTGGCTTGGCAAACCGTGGCTCATGAGCCACATGCAGGTTCTTGGCCCCTTCAGTGTGGCTCTTCAACAAAATACCGACTTCTGCGCATGGGCCACAAAGTTTTAATCGCACTGTACGTGCATGCTCGCACATGGTATTTTGTGGAAGAGCCACACTCAAGGGGCCAAAGAGCCGCATGTGGCTCACAAGCCACAGTTTGCCGACCATGGCCCTAAGAGATAGATCCATAAACATAGCTATGAGTGATGTCTGAGATTCTGCTGCCTATGATTTCTTCTAGGATTTTTATGGGTTCACAACTTACATTTAAGTCTTCTGAGTTTATTCTTGTGTGTGGTGTAAGTTGGTGGTCTAGTTCCATTTTTTTTGCATGTATCTGTCCAATTTTCCCAACACCATTTATTGAAGAGATTGTCTTGACTCCATTGTATGCTCTTGCCCCCTTTGTCAAATATTAATTGAGTGTAATGGCTTGGGTCAATTTCTGGGGTCTCTGTTCTGTTCCATTGATTTATATGTCTGTTCTTGTGCTAGGACAGGGTTGTTTTGATTACAGTGACTTTGTAGTATAGATAGATATTTGATATTGTGATCCCTCCAGCTTTGTTTTTCTTTCTCAAGATTGATGCAGCTATTTGGGGTCTTTTTTGATTCCATATAAATTTTTGGAGGATTTGTTCTAGGTCTTTGAAATATGCTTTTGGTATTTTAATAGAGATTGCATCAAATCTGTAGATTTCCTTGGGTAGTATGGACATTTTAATGATGCTGATTCTACCCCCTTGTTTATATTTTCTTATATCTCTTTTTTCAACATCCTGTAGTTTTCAGAGTATAGGACTTTTACCTCCTTGGTTAAGTTCATTCTTAGTATCTTAAATTTTTTGTTGCAATAAAAAAATGGTATTGTTTGTTTAATTTCTCTTTCTGAGAATTCATTATTAGTGTATAAAAATGTCATCAATTTTGGGTTGTTGATATTGTATCCTGCTACATTGCCAAATTCATTTATTAAATCTGGTATTTTTTTTTGTGGAGTCTTCAGGGTGTTCTAAGTCCAATATCATGTCATCTGTGAATAATGAGACTTACTTCCTCCTGTCCAATTTGGATGCCTTTTATTTATTTCTTTTGTCTGATCACAGTGGCTAGGACTTACAGTACTATGTTGATTAAGAGTGGTGAAAATGGACATCCCTGTCTTGTTCCTGTTCTTATGGGAAATGGTTTTAGTTTTTCCCTATTGAGTATGATGTCCCTGTACATTTGTCATATGTGGCCTTTATCATGTTAAGGTATGCTCCCTCTATTCTCACTTTGCTCAGAGTTTTTATCAAAAATTGGGTGTTGAATTTTTTCAAAAGTTTTTCTGCATCTATTGATATGACCATGTGATTTTAATCTTTCAATTTATTTATGTGATGTATCACATTTACTGATTTACAAATATTTTAGTAGCCTGGCATCCCCAGAATAAATCCCACTTGGTCATGGTTATGATCTTTTTTATATATTTCTGGATCCAAATTGCTAAAATTTATTGAAGAATTTAGCATCTATATTCATCAGGCATATTGGCCTGTAATTCTCTTTCTTTGTAGTGTCTTTATCTGGTTTTGAATTAGGATAATGCTGGCCTCATCAAAAGAGCTTGGAACTTTTCCTTCCTTTTGGAATTTTTGGAATGGTTTGAAGAGTATAAGTGTTAGTTCTCCTTTGACTGTGTGGTTAAACTCCTCTGTGAAAACATCCAGACCCGGGCTTTTGTTTTCTGGGAATGTTTTGATTACTGCCTCTATTTCATCAGTTGTTATTGGCCTATTCAGGTTTTCTGATTCTTCTTGATTCAATTTTGGAAGATTGAATTTTTCTAGGAATTTTCCATTTCATCCACATTGCCCAGCTTGTTGGCACAGAATTGTTCATAGTATTTTCTTACCATCCTTTGTATTTCTTTTATTTTATTTTTTTATTTCTTTATTGATTAAGGTATTACATATGTGTCCTTATCCCCCCATTACCCCTTTGACCCCCCCCCTCAGGCCCTCACTCCCCTGTTATCTGTGTCCATTGGTATTTCTGTGGTGTCAGTGGTTACTTCTCCACTTTCATTTCTGATTTTATTCATTTGGGTCCTCTCTTTGTTTCTTGATGAGTCTAGCTAATGATTCATCAATCTTGTTTAGCCTTTCAAGAAAAAGCTCTTGGTTTCATTGATTTTTTTGTATTGTTTTTTAAGTCTCTGTGTCTTTTATTTCTGCTCAAATCTTTATTATTTTCTTTCATTTACTCTGGGATTTTCTTGTTGTTCTCTTTCTAGTGCTTTAAGTTGTAGAGGTAAATAGTTTATTGTTAATTTTTATTGTTTTTTGAGGTAGGCCTGTATTGCTATGGACTCTCCTCTCAGGACTGCTTTTGCTGTATCCCAGATATTTTGGGTTGTTGTGTGTTCATTTTCATTGATTTCCAGGAATTTTTTTTTAAATTTATTTCTTGACCTCATTGGTAAACCCTTCATTGTTTAATAACATGCTATTTAACCTCCATGCGTCGGAATGTTTTTTGGGTGTTTTTACAGGTATTGATTTCTTTCCTTTTTAAACATATTTTTGTTCATTTCAGAGAGGAAGTGAGAGGGAGAGATAGAAACATAAATGATGAGAGATTATAATTGATGGGCTGCCTCCTGCACATCCCCTACTGGGGATCAAGCCCACAACCCTGGCATATGCCCTTGACCAGAATTTAACCTGGGACCCTTCAGTCCCCTGGCCAACACTCTATCCACTTGAGCTAAACTGTCTAGGGATACTGTAGTTGACTGCTAATTTCATTCCACAGTGATCTGAGAAAATGCTTGATATGATTTCAATCATCGTGAACTTGTAGAGACTTGTTTTGTGTCCTAACATGTGGTCTATCTTTGTGAATGATCCACGTGCACTTGAGAAGAATGTAGAGTCTGCAGCTTTGGGGTGAATTGTTCTATAAATGTCAATTAAATCCATCTGATTCAGGGTTTCCTTTAGAGTCACTATTTCCTTGCTAAGTTTTTGTCTCTAGAAAATCTATCAGTGAAGTCAGCGGGGTGTTAAAGTCCCCTACTATTGTTATGGGTTGGCTCAACGAGATAGACCACCGACTCAGAATTTAAATTTAATAGCCTTTATTAAGCTGGCCAGCTGACCACAACCCATACCTTCCCCCTCTGTGAAGCCTCCCATCATGTGGCAAAGAGCAAGTGTGCGTTATGATTTTTATAGCAAAACAGTGTTACCTTAGAAATTCACAGAAAGTTCATAAGCACAAAAATGGGGTAAACAGAGTCACACCTGACTAGTCTAAGACAATCTAGCAATTTTTCTTCCATGGTTCCTAACCCTGCAACTCCCCTCCATACGTCAGTCCCTCCTCCCAGCACATACACAATCCTTCTTCATATCCTAGCAACATAATTCTTCTTCATACATCCTCCTCCCTCCGAGCACATTCAATTTCTCATGTCTCATTTCCTCCCCTTAGCACATTCTGTAACCTTCTGTAACCCTTCCATGCCGCAGTCCCTCACCCTAGCACACTATGACTATATTGTTGTCAATCTCTCCCTTGAAGTCCTCTAGAAGTTTTTGTTTGTTTGTTTTTTTGTTATTGTTTTTTTATTTAGGTACCACTATAGTGGGTGTATATATGGTTACCAGGGTTATGTCCTCTTGTTGGATCAATCCCTTTAGTATTATGTAGTGACCTTTGTTGTCTCTTATGATGACCTTAATTTTGAAATCTATTTTGGTCAGATATGAGTATTGCAATTACAGCTTTTTTTTCTTTTATATTGGCATGAAAAATTTTTTCTCCATTTCCTCACTCTCCTCCTGTGTGTGTCTTTTATTCTGATGTGGGTCTCTTGTAGACAACATATAGTTGGGTCATGTGTCTTTTGATTGGAGCCTTTAATCCATTTACATTTAAGGTTATTATTGATAGGTACTTATTTATTGCCATTTTAACTCTGTATACCTAGGTCTCTCTCTCTATTTCTTCTTCTTATAACAGGGGTCCTTTTAGTTGTTTTTTTTGTTTGTTTGTTTGTTTGTTTTTTTTTATTACTGGCTTGGTGGTAATGTACTCCTTTAGTCTTTTCTTTTTTGTCCAGGAGGATCTTTATTTCACAATCTATTTTGAATGATAGCCTTTATCATTGTGGTTTTAATTTGCATTTTTAAAATGCTTCTGAGCATTTTTCATATGCTTATTTGCCATCTGTATGTCTTCTTTGACGAAATGTCTGTTCAATTCTTTAACTCATTTCATACTGTCTTTCTGATTTTCTCATTATTGTGTTTTGAGTATTCTTTAAATTTTGAATACAAGAACTTTGTCAAATATATACATTGCAAATATTTTCTCCCAATATGTTTCCATTCTTTAAAAAATGTCTTTCTATGCCTTGGTGGGTAAGGCCCAGTTGGTTGATCATCATCTCATGCACTCAGAGGATCCTGGTTTAATTCCTGGTCAGTGTTACAGAGTAGAAAAATTTTTTAGGCCTGCTTAATTACCTAGCCACCTCAGCAGCTTGACAGCCTGTGCAAAGTTTCTAGGAGCTGAGCTCACACACCTGAGCAACGGCCTACAAAGAACAAACAGACCAACAGACCTGAGCAACGGCCTACAGAGAACAGACAGATCAAAATTAAGAACAGTCCTGACCTTTAAGAACCCAGAAATGAATAACAGGAAGATGATAAATAGCTTGGCTAAAACTACGCAATGAGCTTTTGTAACTTGGCTTTGCTTGCTATGGGAACCTGAACACGGATGTAGTTGTCCCCTTTAAATATTGGACTGTGCAGATGGTTGGGGCCGCTTCTCTCTTGGGCTTCCCGAGTGGAGGAGCGGACACTGGCCAGTCAATAAAGGCTCTCTAAATTTTAATCTGTCCGGAGTTCTGGTCATTCTGTCACTCGCGCTCCACAACAGTCAGGGAGCATGCCCAAGCTGCAGGATTGATCCTCAGTAGGGGGGTGCAATAAGCAGCCCATCAATGTTTCTCTTGCTCCCTTTCCATCCCTCACTCTGTAAAATCAATAAAAGCATTTTTTTAATGTCCTTCACCCACCCCAAGTGAGATCAAATATGCAACCTGGGTATGTGTCCTCACCAGGAATTGAACCTGACACCTATTGATGTATGGGATGATCCTCCAACCAGCTAAGCCACACCATCTAGGGCCATTTTGATGAATTACAATTATTATTTTTTTCTCTTATGGATCGTGCTAATGGTATTATAATAAAAGAATATTGATCAACCCAAAATGACAATTTTTCTCATATTTCATTCGAGAATTATTTACCTTTAAATATTTCTTATTTTTATGCAGTTGTAAATAGTATATTTATTTCAATTTCTGGTCATTTGTCCTAATATGTAAAAATGCAATTTATTTCAGTATATTGAGTTTGTCTCCTATACAATTGTTAAACTTATTAGTTTTGGTAGTTTTTATAAATTCTGCCAGTTTTTTATATAGTTTTATTCTTTCATTCTAGATGCCTTTCTCCCTCACCCCTTAATCTTGCCTTATTGAATTGATTAGGTCCTTTAATACAATATTGAATAGAGTGGTAAGATTGGACTTCTTTCTTCCTGATCTTTCACCATTAAGTATAATGTTAACACTAAGTTTTTTTGTGGATACATTTTATCAGGTTTAGGAAGATCTGTTATATTCGTAGTTTGCTAAGAGGTTTTATTACAAATGGATATTAAATATTGTCAACTATTTTCTCTGCAAATATTGATGTGTTTCTAGTTGCAAATAAAACAAATGTGTATATATGTAAAGGTGATTCTTTGCATACTATACTGTACCTTGCTTTTTTCACTTAACCATATATCCCCATTGCTGAAACAAGTCTCATTCTTTTTTCTGGCTGCATATTACCTATTACGTGGTTGTACTCATAAGTCAATTCCCTATTGGTAGATTTATTGAATGTTTTTAATTTTTGCTATTACTGACAATGCCATCATGAATAATATTTTGCATGATCATTTTATATTTTGTCAGGGTATGTTTGGAATAGATTCTCATATGTGAGACTGAAGATGGAACTGGTGTAAATGTAATTTTAAAGATATTTCATTTCCATTTGTAATGTAGAAGAAAGCATGTCTATCCCTTTGCCTGCACTATATATTACAGCTGTGTTCCTAGCTTATTATTCCTATTTCTTTTTTACTTTATGGTGTATTTCGCCATGAATTTATTTTATTTTATTTTTTCTTTCATTGCCTTTATAATATATAACAGGAATATGTCCCTAGATCTAGGTTAAAAAGAAATCCATCCTTGTTTTCTTCATAGGTCTTTGTATTGTTACTATTACTATGACTGTTATTATTTTTACAATTATGCTTCCTATTTCTTTCAAATTTGCCTTTGTGTAAATATGATATACTTTTAGTTGCTGCTTTTATTGATCCCTGGGGACTTAAAAGAAGATTCCTGTGAGTCTGTGTTAGTAGCAGCTTATATATAACTCCCAAGAAGTAACCAGCCTATAATATGGGTTTACATTTCTGGCTTTTTACCATTCTCATAAAGAGATAATACAGTTACTGGGAAAGAATCTTTGAAACATTAAAAACCAAACCAAATGAAAAAAACCTCTTCAGTATAATTTGATAATTTTATAGGTAAAATACATTTGGGTACATTGGAAGAAGGTATAAGAAGAAGTATTTTTTTCCATCTGAGGCCAAATTGAATTCCCTTATTATTTAAAATAAATCTTGTCAATATAACAAAAGATGGAGTTATGATTAACCAATATTATTTTGAATTCTTCATTAGACTGGTTATTCTGAACTAATTGTGGACAGATTAAAATAAAATTATGTACTTGTGGTTCTGCTAGTAACCTAGCAAATCTGGTTACCTGGTAAATTGGTTAATTATAAATTTATTTAGGTTATCGCCATAGTACAAGATTTTAAAACAAAAATATTAAGCCCTCTACTTTGCTTTATTACATCTTAAAAGCGTTTCTGGCCTCCTCTATAATGTCAATTGTCAATAGAATAATTAAAACATAGTCACACATCCTCTTTCCAATGTTTATATTATAAAGGTCAACAAAATGGCACAAAGACTTTGCTGACTTTATTTTTTAATTACTGAGAAATAATGACACCATACTCTCCATTCCAGCCAAGCAATTTAGCAATTCTCTAAGTAGCACTCAAGCAGGGAAGGAGAAGGATGATATCTTTTCTGGGAAGTCTTTCTTTTTGTCTCAAATTCTGTTGAATTAACCCCTCTGGAACTTACTTGAAGACAGAAATTAAGGAAAACATATTAGCAATAGAATGGATGTGCCCATCAGACTCTTTGCCTCCTCCAAAATGAAGTGGTTCTGTGAAAATATTACTGACATGTTGTTTGATAGAGTAAATTAAAGTTGAAGTAAAATAAAATATGAAAAGGGGTCAAGTTATCTACAAAAGAAGTAAATTTGATGTTAGTTTATTCTATTTGAGCTCTATGAAGTGAAATTGTCTTATGATTTTTGTTAACACTGATAAAAAACAAGCAAAAGCTTCACCGTGCTTGCATATTTAAAAATATATGTATAGGCTTTGCAACATTCTAAACTTATCTTTAAGTAATACTTTAAGCGTAGGTTTGTATTCAATTTTCTAGATGCCCAAAAGTAAATGCGTTGCTACAATGTGTTACTTTATGTGACTGGATCTATTTTAACAATATACTATTCACATAATCTTATTTGTAAAAAAAAAAAAAAATATGTGAGAGGCCTGGCTGTGTGACTTAGTCAGTTGTAGTGTCATCCTGTACACCAAAAGGTTGTGGGTTCAACTCCTATTCAGAGAACATAGCTAGATTATGGGTTTGATCCCCGGTTGGGGCCTGTATGGGAGTCAACCAATTGATGTTGCTCTCTCACATCGATAAACATATCTTTGGGTGAGGATAAAATAAAAATATGTAAAAGAAAAACTTCACATTCTACTCTCTGATACCCACCATTTGATCAATACAGAGGCCCTTTTAAATATCATTTGGTTCAATTTCTGGACTACTTTAGGTATTTGTAGTTTATTACACAGATTCTTGAGATAATGATCTACTTATATTTACATCCAGACAACACTTATATAACCATCATCCATTAAAAAGATCACTGCCATTGTCCTATTTTTTCTAACTTTATTGTAGAATAATTAACAAGTGTATTTATATATAACTAAAGTATACAGCATAATGGTTTGAGATACATATACATTGTAGAATGATCACTAAGATTAGGTAAAGTAATGGTTAGAAAATCAAGTGACTTACAGAGTGGTCCCGGTAAAGGGATTAAGAAGTCCAAATTGCTAGTTGCAGAATAGTCGCAGCAATGTAGATTACGGCATAGGAAATATAGTCAATGTATAATAATAAAAGTATAATATGCTAATTAGATAGAATGTCCTTCTGGAAGACCTTCCAGACAAAGCCAGAGGCGCAGGGGAAGCCTGAGCCTCGGGTGCCGGAGGGAAGCTGGTGGCGCAGCTGGGGGAAGGAAGGCCTACACTTGCACGAATTTTGTGCATCAGCCTTTAGTAATATCATAAAACTATGTATGGGGTCTGTGGGTACTTGAGACATGTTTTGGTTTGTTTTGTTACAGCTTTTGCTCAAAGTCTATTTTGTCTGATAGAGGTATACTAGTAGCTACCCCTGGTATATAGGCAGCATATAGTTGGGTCTTGTTTTTGTTTCTTTGTTTTATGTTTTTCTGTTGTTGTTTTTTGTTTTGTTTTGTTTTTATCAATACAGCCACTCTATGTCTTTTAATTTGAGAATTTACATCATTTATATTTAAAGTAATTATTATAGGGAAGGACTTACTATCACCATTTTTTCCATTGCTTTCTGATTATTTGTAGTTTTAGCTCTTTTTTCCCCTTTCCTCTCTTGCTGTCTTTCTTTTTAAATTGATTTATTTTTGTAATAGTATGTTTTGATTCTTTTCTCTTTATCATTTGTGTACCTATGATTTTCTTTGTTATTACCATGAGACTTCCATAATATATCTTATAGTTATGGTTGACATTCTACTCTCTGATACCCACCATTTAATAAATACAGAGGCCCTTTAAAATATCATTTGGTTCAACTTCTGGACTACTTTAAGTATTTGTAGTTTCTTACACAGATTCTTGAGATAATGATCTACTTATGTTTACATCTAGACAACACTTATATAACCATAATCCATTTTATGCTGATGATAGCTTAACTTCAACTGCATAAATATATCCTCACTGTTTACTTGTACACCCCTACATTTTGTATTATTAATGTCAGAATTTACAGTTTTTATATTGTATATACATGAACAAAATTATAGGTATAGTTATTTTTAAAACTTTTGTCTTTTAACATATATGCTAGAGTTTAAAGTTCAAATGTGTTGTATATACCTATGTATCCATTTTCTCATTTTACTGCAACCACATTTAATGAATGTGATTGTCAGTCAGCAAATTCTGCATACTAAAATAAAACTATTTCCCTAAAACTGTACTGAGAAACCTAGAAAAACTTATTTTTGTCTCTGGAATCCCCTAGACCCGTGGTCTGTAAACTGCAGCTCGCGAGCCACATGTGGATCTTTGGCCCCTTGAGTGTGGCTCTTCCTAAGCCTTAGGAGTACCCTAATCTAATCTAATAATAGACAGACATGGTAATTGACCATACCTTCGCTATGCTTCCCATTGGCTAATCAGTGGAACATGCAAATTAACTGTCAACAAAGATGGCGGCTCATTTGCATACTGCAGGCAAGGCAGGCCAGCATGAGCTGCCATTCAGGCCCCCGTGTGCCACCTAAGCCCCGCCCCCAGCTGGGACCCCTGTCTGCGGCCCTGGGCAGAGGGGCTTGGCGGCACGATCAGCCTGAGGAAACCCTATTCTTGCAGGAATCCTCCTGCAACTGGCTTCTAGTTAAGTTAATAACAATGTACCTACCTATATAATTTAAGTTTAAAAAATTTGGCTCTCAAAAGAAATTTCAATTGTACTGTTGATATTTGGCTCCGTTGACTAATGAGTTTGCCGACCAATGCCCTAGACTCATTCAAAGTTTTAACTCAAATTCTTAATGATTCGTTAATTTTTATTTATTTATTTATTTATTTATTTATTTTTAAAATATATTTTATTGATTTTTTACAGAGAGGAAGGGAGAGGGGTAGAGAGTTAGAATCATCGATGAGAGAGAAACACCAATCAGCTGCCTCCTGCACACCTTTTACTGGGGATGTGCCCGCAACCAAGGTACATGCCCTTGACTGGAATCTAACCTGGGACCCTTTAGTCTACAGGCCGACGCTCTATCCACTGAGTCAAACCCATCAGGGCTCGTAAATTTTTAAATATTGGTTCTGTGCAATCAGATTCTCTCTTTCCAAAGCACCCCCTGTTCCCACCCCTGTTTGTGTTTTTTCTCCTTTCATTCTGATTGGGCTAAGACAGACTAGTACTTTTTTAAAAATATATTTTATTGATTTTTTACAGAGAGGAAGGGAGAGAGATAGAGAGTTAGAAACATTGATGAGGGAGAAACATAGATCAGCCACCTCCTGCACACCCCCTACTGGGGATGTGCCCACAACCAAGGTACATGCCCTTGACCGGAATCGAACCTGGGACCTTTCAGTCTGCAGGCCGACACTCTATCCACTGAGCCAAACCAGTTTTGGCCAAACTAGTGCTTTTATTGCACATTCTCTCAGAGTCCTTTACACTTCAAACTGTACTATTTATTAAAAATATATTTTATTAATTTTTTACAGAGAGGAAGGGAGAGGGATAGAGAGCCAGAAACATTGATGAGAGAGAAACATCGATCAGCTGCCTCCTGCACACCCTCTACCGGGGATGTGCCTGCAACCAAGGTACATGCCCTTGGCCGGAATCGAACCTGGGACCATTCAGTCCGCAGGCCGACACTCTATCCACTGAGCCAAACCGGTTAGGGCGAAACTGTACTATTTATAGCTAAGCTTTTAGCATTCACAATTTTATATCTTTCTCAAGTTCCTGATTCTTAAAATTAAGAATGTGTCAAATTGCTCTTTGCTACAGAATTATAGATGTCTTCTGCAATACTGACACTCCATGGAATTTCTCCCATCGAAATGAGCAATAACCTGGTGATTTCCAAATCCTATCCACATGTTTAGTCCTTATTTCACTTGCCCTCCCTGGCCTTTGGCACTATTAATGATTATATTTGCAAAGTATTCCTCCCAGGATGTCTGTGTGAATGTTTATTCTTAATTATCCTCTTTTATCCACAGACCACTTATTACAGCTTTCCTTCTAATCTGCAAACTCCATATTGGTGTCCAGAAGGGTTCTGTCTTCTGGACTTTCCACCTCAAGTTTATATATCTTTCCCATCATTTCATCTGCCCTGTGATATACTGAAAATACTGGTATTTGATTTCCGGCGCACACTTCCTTGAATTCCTATGTGGAAAGACAATCAATGGCTATAGCTTTTTGTTGTTGTTTGCTTGTCTCACTCAGGCATTAACAATTCTGTGTCTGAAATGATCTAATTCTGCTACCTGTCCGGCCTCATATCTTGCCAATTTTCCTTTCTACGTTGTAGTTCAACCATACTAAACTACTTTAGTTCTCTGAAGATGCCATGCTTTCTTGCTCTTTTATGTCTTTACACAAACTGCTTCTTTTGTTTGGAATGACTTTCCTACCACCACTTACCACTGGGCATAATAGTGTTAAATTTGTAATGATTGGTTCAGATGCTCCCTCCCATATGTACCTCTCTAGACTTCCTCAGTCGAGTTTACTATTTCTTTCGATAAGCTCCTTCTCTGTACCTTGTTATAGCAATTATTATGTTGCAAAATAATTATTTTCATATTTGTCTTTGTAACAGATTCTAAGCCACAATCCCTATTTTATTTTGATACTTCTAAAATCAATCGCAGTGAACCAAGTAGGATAGATAGTTAATAGATATTGGCAATATGAATTAATGTACATCAGCTTCATCATATGTGTTGCAATTTCACTGTCTGTGTCATTCCTTATGAAGAAAGACTTTATTTTTTCTATTTGTTTGAAGGCCCATAGAGGGTATTATATTGTTTCTAGTCAGTCATTGGTTATGGTTAAGTGCTGAGTTATTTATTGAAAATCTCTTGGTAACACATCTTCTTGGCATTATTTCTGATCAGGATTATAATTTCCTTACTTTCAAGAAGTGAATAATTAAAAGTTTGCACACACAGTCTTAGTTAACTTGCTTCTAATGTGATCTATGCACATGTTAGCTTAATTGAAGATAAAAATTACAAAGGAGATATATTGACAATTTCAATTCCTAAAGTTATGAGTTTTAATTTTACAAAATATTTTTTAAAATATATTTTTATTGATTTCAGAGAGGAAGGAAGAGGGAGAGAGAGATATATAGAAACATCAATGATGAGAACCATATATTGGCTGCCTCCTGCACGACCCCACTTGGGATCGAGCCCACAACTAGGCATATGCCCTTAACCGGAATCGAACCTGGGACCCTTCAGTCCACAGGCCGAAGCTCTAGTCACTGAGCCAAACCAGCTAGGGCCAAAATATTTATCTTGATTAATAAAACTTTAATACTTAGGAACTTGTCTTCTGTTATAGAAAAAAGCATGAGTCTCCTCTAAAATAACTTATTCAGAAAAATTAAGTATAGCTTAACATTTTAAAAATAAAAATGATTGTTAAATGATACAATTTTAAAAATATTTTAGTGTATTTAGATATATTTTGGAAAATATACCTAACTCAAGCTCATATTTCTATAAATAAATATGCACAATACAATAAATATTTTGTGAGAACATATCTAGAAATAGACTTATGCTGGTGGAAATAGAAAAGTATTCTTAAGGACTCAGCTGAAACTTCTAAATATCCTAATAGCACTCTGGTTGGCAAGGGTTTTAGTTGATTGTTTCTGTTTGTTGTTTATATAAAGAAAAAAAATGCAATGTTGGGGTAATAGCATGAAAATTATACATGCTAATGCACAGAGAGAAACTGCTTGTTAAAATATAGGTAGTTTGATAATCATAAAATAATGCTTTAAGCATTTAACATCATTGCATGATCATTTGTTACTTACATATAAGAATTTTACTGCATTTTAGTTACACTTTAGAAAATTTGTTCAGTGTTTTGATATTTAATTATATATTATAATTTTTGCCATTAAAAAAAAATGGGAAAATAGTCTCCAGGTAAGCATTTTAATGTGATTGTTTAACTTTTCAGGATAAGATTAGGAATGAATTATTAATAGTAAGCAGGATATGCTAAATATCCATATTTTCTTAAAATAAATATATATATTTTTTTATCTTGTTAGAAACAGTAAGCTTGAAAATTTAGGGATGCCAGTTGCAAGTTAGGGAGACCTTTGCATAGATTTGCACATTTCAGAGTGGGAATTAAACTGAGAAGAATGTGGCACATGTGTATCCTAAATTGAGTTCTGCATCTCTGAAGCAAGGTTGAGAAAAACTTGAATAACAGTTTAGTAATTTTTATCCTAATGACATGGGCCAGAAGGGCCCACTGGAGGCAATATTTTCTAATTCCCTGATACCCGTATGGATGAACCTAAATGATTTCAAACTGATATTTCCGCTTCTAAAATATAGCCAGGAAATGAGAATCTACCCTTCGGTAACTAGTTCCACTATCTCACAGTCGTTATGCCAATATGTACTATTAAGCCTCCTAAATGTACACATTACTGACACAATGGGCTATAATGGCACTTTTGAAGCTGCTGTACAATATCCAATCTACGATTATTTAGGGAGTTTACATCACCCATTGTTGATGCAACAGCGCTTAATAGCACCTTTGTTATCAAAGGGGCTTGTGTTGCTTAATATTCCCAGCAGTGCTGTTTGAAACAAATTGGTAGAACACCACAAACAGTGACAAGATTTCAGATATTTATGTGCAAGCATTATAATCTACATTTCAAATTGAATTTATATATTATGTAGCTAGATGAAGACATCAATATGTTGGAATATTTTTGAAGACTATCCCTATTAACTAGCATTCTATACTAATAAAAGGGTAATATGATAATTAGACTGGGATACCTTCCAGATGTCCTTCCAGACAAAGCCTTGGTGGCGAGGCCAAGGCAGAGGTGGTTAGGGGCAATTAGGCCAGCAGGGGAGGGCAGTTGGGGGTGAGCTGGCCAGCAGGGAAGGGCAGTTGGGGGTGAGCTGGCCAGCAGCGGGGGGCAGTTTGGGGCTATCATGGTGGCAGGGGGGTAGTTGGGGGTGAGCAGGCTATCAGGGGGAACAGTTGGGAGTGAGAAGGCCAGTGGGGCAGTTGGGAGCAAGCAGATTGGCAGGCAGAGTGGTTAGGGGTGATCAGGCAAGCAGGCAGGTGAGAGGTTAGAGTCAGCGGTCCCGGATTATGAGACGGATGTCTGACTGTCTGTTTAGGCCTGAATCGGGCCTAAACCGGCAGTTGTACATCCCCCCAGAGTCCCAGATTGGAGAGGGTGCATGCTGGGCTGAGGGAGATCCCCCCATGCACAAATTTCGTACACCAGGCCACTAATATGAAATAAACACTCATTGATGCCACAATTTGAGGAACCATGTTTAGTTAGGATATTTTTAAATATTACCTGTCAAGAATTTAAGAAATAATAAAATATAGAAAACTACATGATTATCTTTAAGTTATTTCTTCTTTTTAGAGATATAATTGATGCTTAACTTTGTGTAAGTTGGTGTACGATGTGCTATCCAAAAATATATCAAGAACTAAGTAAACTTAATAACAGCAATGAATAATCTGATTTAGAAAATAGGCACAATTAAATAGACTTTTTTTTCCACAAGAGGATATCAAAATGGCCAACAGAAACATGAAAATGTGCTCAACACCACTAATCATCAGGAAAATGCTAATAAAAACTATAATCAGATATCACCTCACACCTGTTAGAATGGCTAGCTGTCATCAAGAAGATTAGATAGCAGGTGCTATTGTTGGGGATGTGATAAAAAGGGATGTCTTATACATTGTGGGTGGAAATACAAATTAATCCAACTACTAAGGAAAACAGTTTAGATGTTCCTGAAAAAAAAAAGACTAAAAATAGATCTATTATATGATCCAGTAATTCCATTTCTGGGACTGCACCCAAGGAAATAACAGGATTTTGATAAGATATTTGTACCCCCATTTATCTGAGCATCATTCACAATAGTCATGATATGGAAACATTCTAAATGCTCATCAACAAATGAATGGATTAAAAAAAGAGATGGTTCATATACACAATGGAATATTATTTAGCTAAAAGAAAGGGGGATACCCTTCCATTTGCAACAACATGAATGGACCTTAATAAGGTAAGTCTGACAGAGAAAGAAAAGCACTCTAAGATATCACTTTTATGTGGAGTCTTAAAAAGTCAAACCTGTAAAAAACAGATTAAAATGGTGATCAAAAGGGATAGGGAATTGAATAAGAATGATGGTATTTAAGGGTACAAACTTGTAACAAGTAGTAAATAAACCATAGAGATCTAAGGCACAGCATACATAATATAGACAATAATTCATACTATCCTACCTAATAAAGATAGAATATGCAAATTGACCATCACTTTGTGAAAAAGATGGTGGCTCCCACAGCCAATAAGGAGGGAATATGCAAATTGATACAACAAAGATGGCGGTAGCCTGGCCTAGAAGCTTGCGTCATTGCCATGGCGACAACGCAGATGTTCCTCCCCACCCCGGCCACTCCGGGCCTCTGGGCGGCAGCGTGCAGAGTGGCTGGGGAGGGGCGGGATTCTTGCTATGTGAGGTGAACAGGGAGTAGAGGGAGCTACAGGAGGGCGGCAAGGCCTGAGTGAAGGTGGAAGGTGGTGCTGGCCTGGAGCAAAGGCGGAAGGCGGAGTCCAGAGAAAAGGCTTAGGTCCCAGGTGCCGGAGGGAAGCCGGTGCTGGCAGGCAGGGGAAGGAAGGTTTATTCTTGCACCAATCTTCATGCATTGGGCCTCTAGTAATTATATAATGTGATAAATGCTACTGCATAATCAATCACATTGGAATGTAGGATTGTGTGAAAGTAACATGCTGCGAATCTTAAGTTTACACAATGGTACATGTCGAACTTATTTAATGAAAAATAAAGTGTACAAGGTGTTGATTTGATACATACTCCTTATAGTCTTTAGGTAGCAAATATAGCTAGAGAAAGCATGCTTGAATCAGTTTTTTACTCTACTTCACCAAGGCCAGAAAAGGGTAGAGGATTAGGTGAGAAAATTAAGTAAAAATTAGCTGCAATATATTGTTTTCCATGTAGAAAGTTAACAGGTTCATAAAGCAATTGAGTTGATAGCAGATATTTCAGAACCCATGATCTTAAAGAAGATCTCTTTTTTTCCTTGAATGCTATATTTAATTCATACATTTTCTTTTGAATTTTCTCCTCTGAAAATTTATTTTCTGGACACAAACTAGTAGTCACTGATGGCTTTTGATATGGCATACAAATATCCAGAGACTAGTCTTAACTGACATGTAGTGATAAAGGATGGAGAGCTTACCAAAAACAGGAAAACAATAAAAGAAGAAAAGAAATGAGAGAGAGAGAGAGAGAGAGAGAGAGAGAGAGAGATTAATTTGATTTGGTAATTTGTAAAATAGTATTTAGAAAAAAACTAATATTAAAGTTCTATTTGTAGTCACTTAATTTCTTAGGGATCTTATTGCCAACATATGCAACTTTTATTTTTCCTGAGTGAATCACAAAGGTAAATATTATGTATATCTTATATTGATTTTGTTAGATGCACTTTTTATAGCTTAGTCAGAATTTCACCTCACATTTTTTACTAGACTTTCAAGATTTATTTTATTAAGGTTGTAGAAGCTCAAGTTTAATTAGCTTATTTCTTCTTTCTAAAATCTTCTACAGTTCAGACACACATAAACCACAAAGCAACCTAATAAGCAATAAGTGCAATAATTAATGCAACACATTGAAACAAATTTAATTTATATCTCTCCCCACTTCTCCCTAGGGAATGGAGAACTTAAAGTTCCAGAGATTGAAATGCGCAAGTTCCAGTTATTTTTAACATGTCATGGAACTCAAAGATTTTGTAAACTGGAGCCTTTGCAATTTAAGTTAGAACCTCCCTTTTAAAACTATTTTAAAATTATTTAAAAAGTGAATTGTAAGCTTTCATATCTGAGAAGATGGCACAGATTAAAGTCTCCATGCTCTTCTTGCTAAATAAAACCCCAAACCCTGACATTTAAAACAAACAAAAGAGGACTATGAAAGGTGTAGATGCAGTCATTAGGGTTTTCTATGTACAGTATCATGTCATCTGCGAAAAATGACAGGTTTACATTTCCTTTTCCAATTTGGATGCCTTTCACTTCTTTTTCTTGTCCAATTGTCATGGGAAACACTTCCAGGACTATGTCGAACAGGAGTGGTGAAAGTGGCCATCCCGATCTCATTCCTGTTGTTAGGTGAAATGGTTTTATTTTTTGCCCATTGAGTATGTTGTTGGCTGTAGGTTTCTCATATAAGGCTTTTATTATGTTGAGGTATGTTCCCTCTATTCCCAGTTTGCTGAAGGTTGCTTTTTTGTTTTGTTTTTTATCAAGAAAGCGTGTTGGATTTTGTCAATTCCTTTTTCTGCATCAATTGATGTGACTATGTGGTTTTTATCTCTCAATTTATTTATGTGATGTATCACTTTTAATGATTTGTGGATATTGTACCATCCTTGCATCCCTGGGATAAATCCTACTTGGTCATGGTGTATGATCTTTCTGATGTAATGCTGGATCTGACTTGCTAGAATTTTGTTGAGGATTTTGGCATCTATGTTCATGAGGGATATTAGTCTATAATTCTCTTTCATTGTGTTGTTTTTATCTGGTTTTGGTAATTAGGTTAATGCTAGCTTCATAGAATGAGCTTGGAAGTGTTCCTCTTGAAGTTTTTTGAATAGTCTGAGGAGGATAGGTTTTAGTTCTTCCTTGAATGTTTGTAAAACTACCCTGTGAACTCTTCTGGCCCCGGGCTATTGTTTGCTGGAAGCTTTTTGATGATTGCTTCAATTTCCTCCATAGTTATCAGCCTATTGAGATTTTTAGATTCTTCCTGATAGAGTTTTGGAAGGTTGTATTTTTCTAGGAATATGTCCAATTCAGCAATGTAGCAGGATATAAAATTAACATCAAGAAATCTATGGCATTTTTATACACCAATAGTGAACTAACTGAAAGAGAGATTTAAAGAACAATCCCATATACCATCACACCAAATAATTAAGATACTAGAATAAATTTAACTAAGGACGTAAAAGACTTGTACTCAGAAAACTACAGGACATTGAAATAAAGAGATACAGGAAGACATAACAGATTGAAGAATATACCGTGTTCATGGATTTATAGACTCAACATCATTAAAATGTCCATACTACCCAAAGCAATCTATAGATTCAATGCACTCCCCATTAAAATACGAACAGCATATTTCTCAGACCTAGAACGAACTCTCCAAAAATTCATCTGGAATGAAAAAAGACCCCAAATAGCTGCAGCAATCCTGAGAAAGAAGAACAAAGTAGTAGGGATCTCAATACCAGATATCAAGCTATATTACAAAGCCACTGTTCTCAAAACTGCCTGGTACTGGCACAAGAACAGACATATACACCAATGGAATAGAATAGAGAACCCAGAACTCGACCCAACCGCTATGCTCAATTAATATTTGACAAAGGAGTCATGAACATAAAATGGAGTCAAGAAAGTCTCTTCAATAAATGGTGTCAAGATAATTGGACAGATAAATACAAAAAATAAAAATGAAACTAGACCACGAACTTATACCATACACAAAAATAAACTCAAAATGGATAAAGGACTTAAACATAAGACAGGAAACCATAAAAATCTTAGAGGAATCCACAGGCAGCAAAATCTCAGACATATGCCGAAGCAATATCTTCACCGATACAGCTCCTAAGGCAATGGAAACTAAAGAGAAAATAAACAAATGGGACCACATAAAAATAAAAAGCTATGTACATCAAAAGAAACCATCAACAAAACAAGAAACCCCACTGCATGGGAGAACATCTTTGCCAATGTTATCACCAATAAGGGTTTAATCTCCAACATTTACAGGAAACTCATACAACTTAATAAAAGGAAGATAACCAACCCAATCAAAAAATGGGCAATGGATCTAAATAGATACTTTTTGAAAGAGGACATAAGGAAGGCCAAGAGACATATGAAAACATGCTCAGTCACTAATCATCTGAGAGATGCAAATTAAAACGACAATGTGGTATCATCTCAAACCTGTCAGAAAGGCTGTCAACAAAGCACAAGTGCTGGTGAGGATATAGAGAAAAAGGAACCCTCTTGCAATGCTGGTGGGAATACAGACTGGTGCAGCCACTGTGGAAAACAGTATGGAGTTTCCTAAAAAACTAAAAATGAAATTCCCATTTGACCCAGTAATCCCACTTCTAGGAATATATCCCAAAAAACTAGAAACACCAGTCAGAAAGGATATATGCACCCCTATGTTCATAGCAGCACAATTTACCATAGCGAAGATCTGGAAACAGCCTAAGTGCCCATCAGCAGATGAGTGGATTAGAAAACTGTGGTACATCTACACAATGGAATACTATGCTGAGGTAAAAAAAAAAAAAGGAACTCTTGCCTTTTGCAACAGCATGGATGGAACTGTAGAGCATTATGCTAAATGAAATAAGCCAGTCAGAGAAAGATAAATCTCACATGATCTCACTCCTTTGAATATAATGAACTACATAAACTGATGAACAAAAATAGATCCAGAGACAGAGAAGCATTGATCAGACTGTCCAACCCCAGAGGGAAGCTACGGGAGGGTGGGGGTAAGGGGGAGAGATCAACCAAAGGACTTGTATGGATGCATATAAGCCTAACCAATGGACACAGACACCAGGGGGTTGAGGGCATGAGTGTGGGGGGGGGGTCTATGGGGGGGATAAGGACACATATGTAATACCTTAATCAACAAAGAAAAAAGAAAAGTAAATTTAAAAAAGTTAACAAAAAAGAAAGGTGTAGAGAAGAAAGACTGGCTGGAGAACTTAGGTCCCAAGTAACAATACAGATGTGACTTCCCTGGGTTTTATTTTTGGCTCATCTATATTGGACTTGGAGATAAAGAAGCCAGCAATCCAGAAATGCCAAAGGATGCAGAGAACAAAATCTGCTACCTCTAGCCTAAGAACTATAGCCTATAAAGATAAAAATTTTTTGACAATAACTTCTTTATCTAAACACCACAGAAAAAACCCTGGTCCCTCCTCTCCCCATGCCAACAAAGATCGACTAAGGAACACAGACTTCTACCCTTTCAGGTTACACATGGCACTCCAACTGAGGTCATGTCGGAGACAGAAAAGTAGAGAACTGGGACTTTCACTGTCATCAAAGGGATAAATCTCACATCTTCACTTCCCCACCTTCCTAGGGGAGAAGTGGAGACTATCTCTGGAGGCTGGAATTTTACCCCTGTGGCAGAAAAGAGTTGCCATCCTCATCCCCAATATAGTGGTATGAGAGAGGACCTAGTAGAGAATTAGGACTTTCAGCACCTGCCTGTGGTGGCCCCCACATAGTGTTAGTTGAGGCAAGGTGCGAAGAGTAATAAGAAACTTATACTCTTCCCAGAGAGCCATGGAGGTGTCATTGATGACCTACTCCTCCTCATGCCCCATAGTTATGAGAAGCTACACACCTTAGGTGACAATGGAGGCCAACTGGGATATTTGAACTTCCAAACTCCATCTGGGAGTAATAAGACACCATCCCTCCTCTTTCTCCTGCCTGAGTGGTGTCAAAGGAAACCAGCTAGAATGAAAGGCTGAAATAAGATCCAGAGTTTAATGATATGATACCCAAAATGTCCAGGTTTAACTGAAGATTTCTTGTCCTAGCAAGAACCAGAAAGATCTCAAACTGAATAAAAAAGAACAATCAATAGATATAAACACTGAGGTACTACATAAATTAGGATTATTTGACAAAAATGTTAAACAGACCTAAAAAAAAAAAGCTTGAGTGAGCAATTTCAAACACACTTAAATGGACAAAAAAAAAAAAAAAAAAAAAAAATACAAAGGCTCAGTAAAGAAATGAAAGTCTCAGAAAAGAAATAGTCTCAGAGAAACCAATTGGAAATTTTAGAACTGACAAAATAACTAAAATAAAAAGCTCAGAGGATGGGCTCAAGAGCATAATGAAGTAGGAAGAGGAAATTATTCTCTGAAGTGGTAGATAGAAAAATAAATATTACATAATTTGAACAATATAGAGAAAATGGCCTGAATAAAATCAGACAGAGATCAGGGGAGCTGTGGGACTATACCCAAAAATTTAAGATGAATGTCATCAGAGTTTATGAAAGAGAGGAAAAATAATTTGCTCTTGATGACTTTTTCTTTGTGTGATCTATAATTGTAGATTATAAATCCATCTTTAGAGGAGTTTGTTTATATGAATTCAGTTTACACATTTTGAAAATATGTCCCTACAGAAGTTTTTCATTTGATTTTACCAGGTACCCAAGACAAATCACATAAATTTATTTTTTCATATTTAGAAGTAATATACTCTAAACTCTCATGAAGCAAAGTCAATGACATTTCATCCCCTCTCCCCAACCAGAGGGAATAACTTTTTTAGTCAGTACCTTGTGCAAGTGTATGGAATCCCTCACTCAATTAATATTTTTGAAGAAAGCATGAATGAATGAATAACATGAGATAATATAATGCAATTCTATTTACAATCCTATTAAGTCTTTTGGAGAATCTAATTTTAAAAATTATTTATTCTAGTACAAGGAAAAATATAGAAATAATTAATCAATTTTGAAAGTAATTTTTAAACTAACAAAGAGATATTTGACTTACCATATATTATAACTTGTAAATCTATAATAAAGGCAATAATAATTTAACAATATGAACTTATTATAAATCCATAATAAAACAATTATGGAACTGGCACAAGAACAGTGAGATCAATAAAATAAAAGTGAAACTGAATTCACAACCTCAATAACATTTAATAATTATTACCTTAGATAAGGATGGCAGTTCAAATGAGCAGATAAAGTGTTTATTAAACAATAAATAGTGTTAAGACAGCTAGTTAAGCCGAAACCAGTTTGGCTCAGTGGATAGAGCGTCGGCCTGCGGACTGAAAGGTCCCAGGTTCGATTCCGGTCAAGGGCATGTACCTGGGTTGCGGGCACATCCCCAGTGGGAGATGTGCAGGAGGCAGCTGGTCGATGTTTCTCTCTCATTGATGTTTCTAACTCTCTATCTCTCTCCCTTCCTCGCTGTAAAAAATCAATAAAATATATTTTAAAAAAAAGACAGCTAGTTAATATATATTAGAAATATCTTAGACGTTTTAAGACAAATGAATAAGTGATAAAAGCTATTTATTAGAAAATTTAAAAGTAGAACTTTAATGTACATGCTTTTACAAATAAAATGATAATAGAAATTAATAAAATATGCAGAGCATTAAAAACAAACAAGCATCCAAAAATTGCCAGGTGATATATTTAAACTGTCATTTATTTCTAATAAAGTAAATGCACATTTATACAATAATGTAATATAATTTCTAAATATTTGATTTTGAAATAATTTTCAGCAAGACAATAATCTGTGCTTTCTGGGATTGTGAAAGCAAATACTAGCTGACAATCATGATGGAATTATAAATTGGTACTGGTTTTGGAGATAAACAAGGTAATACATAGAAAAAGCTTTAAATTGTGCTATTATATTTCTAGGAATATCTCCTCTCCTCAAAAAATAATCATGAGATTTTGTAAAAGTTTAGCTAAAAATGATTTTTACCCTAGTGTTTTTTATTAGCAAAGTTGGACAAAAGTAAAATATTCAAACAGGTGACATTGAGTAAATATGTCATGATGTAGCAACACAAAAAAGATACAAATGGAGAATACACAACATTCCAAATAGTGGTTATGTGCATACTGAAATCCTGGGTGGTTAATATTCTTCTAGCTGCTTATCACTGTTTCTTAAATTTTATGTATGTTTCAGTTATATTTCATAGGTCAACATATTTCTTTAATTTTTATTGCTTTTTCTGTGGAACCAAATAATGCTAAAGATAAGGCTTATATATGCCACTAAATTGACATCTCCATAAAAATTTTCCTTCATATGATTGATAAAAAGTTTTTTTCCAAGTAAATGTAAGCATATACATTATTTTTTAATTGGGGGACTATCTCTTTTGGTGAGACACTGGCATATCTGTATGCAACCAGAACTGTTTTTTTTATTGTGTTGTACATAAATCTATGCACCAATTTAAAGACCTTTGGCTGTTGAGATGAAAAAAAAACCTATGTACAAAATCTTCTAGCTTCTAATTCTGTTGGAGTCTAACCCACTCTGTGAATTGACTCACTTGCCTAAGAAACCCGCATTGCCATAGTAATCAATGTCTGAAGAAGGCACTTGACTGGGAGGTGGCAAAATCATAAAAATAGGCTTCGCTTGTCTTTCCTATTCTCTTGTGATTCTCTGTGTTCAGGCTCTCATTTTCCTTCCTCATGCTCATGCTACAAATGTTATCCGTAATCAGGAGTGAAGGGATGGATGCACACCGCAGGCTGCAACCTGAGTGATTGCACCATTTAGACAGGATAATAATGCCTGAAAGTATTCAGGATGAAAGAAACGTCCTTTAATGTTTTTCTTTCAAAATACATATATAACATTAAAAATCAGTAATGCATGAATTTCTGTTCACCTTTAGTCAAAATGTCCATTTTTAAGGTTATCTGAGATGAGCTATTTAATTCAGCCAATCTTTTAACCTTCCATCTCTAGTAGACCATTTGGCGATGTAATTCTCAAGGCTGTCATGTTCAGCAATTGGACTGGATGGAGCCTTATTAGACAAGGGCTTTTCCCTGATTAATCACAATCAGTCCCCATGTTCTGAAGAGCACTGAAAATCTGTGGGACTAGTTTTCAGAGACACTCAAGTCAGATGTTCTTATCAGAAGTGGTACTTTTTATAGTCACAAATATAGAACCTGAAATTCATGGTATTATTGTTTCATGAAACCAAGTTCTTGTGCTATCAACCTAAAAGGCTATAAAATACATATAGCCTTTATTTCTATTTGCATTCTAAGTAAAATACCTTGCACCCTTAATTGTATAGAGTTTATACCTGTATAGTTTATATACTAGTGTGCCAGACTTTTTAAAAACAAGTAAATTACTTCCTTTGCTAATAAAACTATAAATTTAAAGATAAACTATTTTAGTAAAACAGAATATAATTTAGAATTATTTAAAAAACCAAAACATCATTGAATTTTCAACACTAGACTTTTAAATTTTATCTTGGGATGAATCTATGATATAAGTTTGATATAATGTCAGTCCAATCATTATAATGAACACTCAGTTTCATTCCAAAATTCCACTCAATGTCAGTTGCAATATAAGTCTTTAGAAGTGATTATGAATTGGACAACTTACAATCACAGTGATTTCCATAACAATTGTAGATGCATCTTAAAGTAGAGTTTATGACACCACCAAGAAGGACAGAAAGTATTTAAAATATTGATTTCACTGTTTCCCATTGGCCAAATTAAACAAAAATAATAAGAGTTGTGTTTTTTTTTAATGTAATGTTTTGTCATTCTATGTATTTTATATTCGTGGTTTTTTTTAGATTGTACAAATATATGATACGAATATCTGAAATTACAAATAGGTACATAAATAAAAGTTCCCTCTTCTAGTCCTGTCCCCATTTATTACCTTCTACCTGCCTTTCTCAAAATTAGTCATGGTTGCTGGCTTACTGGAGAATTCTTGAGAATTCATTTATGAGCAAATATATATCAAATATTTTACCTCTCTTACTCAATAATAAAGCACTTCAAACATCCTTTATACATTCTTCGCTTGTCTTAGTTCACTGAATAATATACCTTGGGCACTTTCCACATATAAAGAGTTTCTCAATTTTTATGACTACTATATGATATTTTGTTATATTGATAGATAGATGTGTGTGTATAAAATTAGTGTTCTATTTTTGGATTTCTCGATTTTTTAAAATTGTTTGGCTTCAACAAATGCTGCTCCCATGAGTAAATTGGTACATATATGATTTCACTTGTGTATATCTGTAGGATAAGTATCTAGAAATGAAATTGCTGGCCCCAAATGTATATATATTTAAAATTTTGGTGTATGAGAATTCTTGTTTTCCTAGAGTGTCTCTAAATAGTGGAGGGAATCAATGAGGGGGGGAGGGACATCTGTAATACTTTCAACAATAAAAATCATTTTTTTAAAAGTGTATAGCCTGGCTGGTGTGGCTCAGTGGTTGTGTGTTGTACCATGACCTAGGAAGTCACAATTCAATTCCCAGTTGGGGCACTTGCCTGGGTTGTGGGCTCGATCCCCAGTAGGGGACATGTAGGAGGCAGCCTATTGATGTTTCTCTCTCATGAATGTTTATATCTCTTTATTCCTCCGCTTCCCTCCCTCTAAAATAAATAAAAATTAATTAATTAATTAATTAATTACATTCATATCAATTTAAAATTTTGGTGTATGAGAATTCTTGTTTTTCTATAGTTTCTTTCACTAAATATATTGCCAAAATTTTAAATCTTTCTAATCCCAGAGAGCTTTTGATGAAAAAATAAGATCAGATCATAGCTATATAAAGTAAGTATCTGAGTTTCTTAGTTTAATATTATATGAATTTAATTTTCAAAACTTGGTATCTTGTTAGAAATGTGGTACTTCCCTGGGGGTTTATAATTTGAAGCATGCAGAGGAAGCGAATCTAACTAGACTTGTAGAGAACCAAGATTCAATGCTCTGAAGTAACCTACTTCATGAGGCAATGTTCGTACCTTTCTTTTCCCTAATATATCTCAGAGATATGACATTCTCCCAGTAGTAACAGTTGTTTACTGCAGCAATTATTCTTAAGGATACGAAGACAAAACATCAGGATCTTGGTGGAAGGAGGTGGAAAAGCATGCAATTAGAAAATTCCCCACCAAGAATCCATACATTCTTCCTTATTTGTGAGGAAATATGAATAGTTGAGTATGACTATCACTGTCTATGAAACTATTTTTAATTGCTATTTACCTATAAAAGCCTGGAAGACAACCTGGTCACTGTGAGCCATATTATATTGAAGTACCTGACAGAAATGTGTTCATGAAGTTACACAGTGGACATCAATCAGTATTTTTTTTTTTAAGTGAGTTTCATGAAAATAGGACTTTCTTCACTGAGTCATCTTCATTGATTAGAATTTTGCCTGCCACATTGTTAATTCATAACAGTATTATTAAAGGAATGGCCTAAAAATAATGTGATAGTACAGTAATGAAATCTTTTTTTAATGTTACTCATCTGGGTTCTAATTCTGGATCTGTGATTTTCTAGGTGCCTCTAAACAAAATATTTAAACTCTCTTGTTCTCAGATGCTACTCTTTAAGATGAAGAAACTAATAACTGTATTATAAAATATTAATAATTATATCAAAAGTACAAAAATTCATCCTGTAGTTTTCTGAGCTTCCAAGGTTAAGAATCACAATAAGAATCTTAAACTAGCAACGTCCAGACCAAGCACGTTTGCCAGGTCCTTCAAATGGAGGATGAGCAGCTTTGCCTGTTCCAGTGCCAAACAGCTCCATCCATCATCATATTAACACAGCAGGTAAAAATTAACATATTAGCACTCTCTTTTGTTTGTAAAATAACTAATTAGATTTATTATTCCCCAGGAGGCTGTAGTGGTAGAGACATCCCTTCTTCGGTAATGCAGCCTTAACTGGCCTACTGCAAGCTTCCCAAAGGTTTTCTCTATGTTTAACCTTCTGAAGTCTCCTTAATTGTTTTCACACATTGTAAATAAGACTCTGGTATGCTCAGACCCAGGAGTATACTGACTGAGATTTATTTTAAGATAAAATTTTGACTTTCCTAGAAGTACTGAGATGGCTTTACAAAACCTTATCTTATCTTTTAAATAAATACCATGCATGTTCAGCCTTATTCCCAATCCTAAAGAAATTAAATATCAAAATTATATTTAACTGACATTAAGGATTCAATACATATTAGCACATGGTAGCACATTTATTTAACTAACTTAACTCTCATTTTTAAAAGTCACATTCAAAGGGATGAACAACAACAAAAAAGCATCAGCTTTTTCTTCCCCTAAACTTTATACACTTGGTATGATTAAGAAATTTCTAGTTGTATCCTATATTTTCTATATTTAATTGTATATCAGGTGTTCAATAAAGTTGTATAGAAATTGGTAGGAAATCACATAGAAGATAATATTATTTAAAATGACTCAAAAATATAACATACCTAAAGTGCAACCAAGTACCTATTGATTGGAAGTCCTCTACGTCCAGGTTTTCTTTCCCCTAAGGGACAAACCAAATTTATTTTGGGACATCCAGATGTCTATAGATTCTTTAACACATATAGTCCTTACTCACAGAGAAGCCCTCAATTATTTGCTGGCCAAACAGGGCGGAGTCTGTGCCATGATAAATACTTCCTGCTGCATCTACATAAACACCTCCAAAGAGGTAGAGGAACGAACCACTCAAATCTTCCAATAAGCAGCTTGGCTGAAAGGGCTTCACCAACTCTTATCCCCGAGGTCTAGGCACACGTTAGGGAATAATATCATCCCAAGAAGCTGGTGAGCCCCCCTTCTTAGACTTGTGTTTATACTGTTTTTCTTCTTGTCTAGAAACCTTAAAGCTGCAAATAGTCCTCCAAATGGAACCACAAATAGAAGCCACCTCCTTCTTCTGTGGACCCCTAGATTGCCCACCTCCATGGGACCTAGACAGCTGCCCCAATCAATGTCCCTGTGCAGCAGGAAGTAGCTAGAATTAATGGCACCCATGTCCCCAACAGCAGTTGGGGTTTCCTAATCAGAGGGGGGACTGAAAAGATTTTAGAGACAGTTTTAGGGAAGGGTCCATAGGAGAGGAATGCATACATGATGAGCAGAGACAGCTGCAAGCTGCCAGATTGTTTATCTTACATACACAGAGGACGACAGGATTTACCAGGTAAGGGGAAGCAGAAGAGGGGGGCACTGGGTGAGCTTTGAAATTTTGAAACTGATACCATATAGGGAAAAGGGAGAAAGTAGCCAATTAGAAAAGCATGAGAGACATAAAATAAGGAAGGGTCCAATTAGAAAGTGGGATGAACAAAGTGCTTCCAGCATTGATAATCCATAGACAAAGAGACTCACTGAACTAGGTTTGTTCTCCTTTCAGAGAGAGGGCAGGTTTTTCCCATTTGAGGACCCTTCCCCAGGGGGAGTTTATTATGCTTAAAATATTTGTTTTTGAATCACAAAGTCATCTGTCTCATAAACTTTTTCTTTTAAATTCACGAATTTTATTCTTCAAACTTCATAGGACAAGAACCCTCAATAGGAGAGTCCAAGCTCACCATTTCACGCACCACTATGGTACGTGTGTGTGTGTGTGTGTGTGTGTGTGTGAGTGTGAGTGTGTACCTGAGCAGAAAAAAGAAGCAATATTAGAAGTGCTTTCAACTTTATGATTATCTTTATTTCAAGATGCCTCTGCTTTAAGTTAGCAAGAAAATGATAATGTTGGACTATCCTAACATTGAAATAATCTCAAATATTTATATATATATTCCCATGATTCAATGCTTTGTTGTGCCCTTCTTGGTACACAGAAAAGCAGAATTTTCATTACAACTTTTAAAAATGAGGGTGTTCTGGATATATAAGTGGTAAAAATGCACAAGTCTATCCCTGGTCCATGAATTTTCTATTTGGAATTCTCATTGCCTTCAGAGCACATCTCTAATTTTATGTCAATTATGTGTATCACGAATGGCTCAATTAATCAAAGAAAATGAGAGTTTCTGATTCTGAGTTCCTAAAGAAAGACCCCTCTTTTGATTCCTTCTTGTTGTGAACTTAATCAAATTAACTCCAAATAGAAAAAGTGATATAAAAATCAAAGGAAAATATTTAGCTAATTTTAGGTAAAATATTTAGGTAATTTTACCTACACATCTCTTGGGAAAAGATTACCTTATTTTAGATTACATGTGGTAGAGCTATCTTTCCTTGTACCCATTTTAAATTTCCTCACTGTAATTTTCATAGCATATAAAAACACAATGAAAAAATAGTCAGAAGGCTATCTTCTGGTTGTTGATCTTCAGGTAGTAGTCATCAAGATGCATGAGATAATTCAGGAAATGGAATAAAATATATTATGTCTATGTTATAGATTAGACAATAGATTTATAGGATATCATGTGATTATTTGTTACTTGCATTTGGATGAAATTAACTGATGTAGTCCAAAGTTTTTTGGAGACTAGAAAATATTTCGGTATTATGTCTCAGGATAATTGTATTAATGACAACTTTTGTGTTGCTCTTATTTTAATACAAAATGTATGAATGATGTTGGTAATTTTCCTCCTAGTTAGATGCCCACATTCCCAATCTACCTTGACAGTAATTGGCAAGTCTTTTGGCAGTAACAACTAGGAGACAAATGACCATTAAATTCAAAAGCTTAATTGTATGCCATGAAAAATCAAACTTCATACATGTTTATGATAACAATGAAGTTATGCTAAGTTCATTTTAGTTCTGATAGTTACATTGAGAAGTCACTTTGTTGTTGTTTCTCAGGATTGCTGCAGCTATTCGGGGTCTTTTTTTTATTCCAGATGAATTTTTGGAGAGTGCATTCTAGATCTGTGAAATATATCGTTGGTATTTTAATGGGGAGTGCATTGAATTTATAGATTGCTTTGGGTAGTATGGACATTTTAATGATGTTGATTCTACTAATCCATGAACATGGTATGTTCTTCCACCTGTTTATGTCTTCCTCTATCTCTTCTTTCAGTGTCCTGTAGTTTTCCAAGTACAGGTCTTTTACCCTCTTAGTTAAGTTTATTCCTAGGTATCTTATTTTTTTTTTTTTGGTGTGATGGTAAATGGGATTGTTTTTTAAATCTCTCTTTCTATAAGTTCACTATTGGTGTATAGAAATGCCATAAATTTCTTGGAGTTAATTTTGTATCCTGCTACATTGCCAATATTATTTATTAAGTCTAATAATTTTTGGATGGATTCTTCAGGGTTATCTATGTACAGTATCATGTCATCTGCTAATAAGAACAGTTTTACGTCTTCTTTTTCAATTTTGATACCTTTATTTGTTCTTCTTGTCTAATTTCTATAGCTAGCACTTCCAGTACTATGTCGAACAGGAGTGATGAAAGTGGGCATCCCTGTTTTGTTCCTGTTCTTAGGTGAAATGGCTTTAGGTTTTGACCATTGACTATGATGTTCGCTGTAGGTCTGTCATATAAGGCTTTTATTATGTTGAGATATGATCTCTCTGTTCCAAGTTTGCTGAGGGTTTTTATCAAGAAAGAGTGTTAGATTTTGTCAAATCCTTTTTCTGCATCAATTCATATGACTATGTGATTTTTATCTCTCAATTTGTTTATGGGATATATCACATTTATTGATTTGTGGATACTGTACCATCCTTGCATCCCGGGGATAAATCCCACTTGGTCATGGTGTATGATCTTTCTGATGTAATGCTGTATATGATTTGCTATAATTTTGCTCAGGATTTTGGCATCTATGTTCATGAGGGATCTTAGCCTGTAATTCTCTTTCATTGTGTTGTCTTTATCTGGTTTTGGTATTAGGTTAATGCTGGCTTCATAGAATGAGCTTGGAAGTGTTCCTTCCTCTTGAATTTTTTTGGAATAGTCTGAGGAAGATAGATTTTAGTTCTTCTTTTAATGTTTGGTAAAACTCCCTGTGAAGACTTCTGGCCCCAGGATTTTGTTTGCTGGAATCTTTTTGATGATTGCTTCAATTTCCTCCATAGTAATCAGCCTATTGAGATTTTTAGATTCTTCCTGATTGTGTTTTAGAAGGTTGTATTTTTGTAGGAATATGTCCATTTCCTCCAGGTTGTCTAGTTTGTTGGAATAGAGTTGTTCATAGTATTTTTTTTAACAATCCTTTGTGTTTCTGTAGGGTCTGTTGCTATTTTGCCTCTTTCCTTTCTGACTTTTTTTTTATTTGGGTCCTCTCTCTTTCCTTCTTGGTGAGCCTGACTAGAGAGTCATCAATCTTGTTTATCCTTTCAAAGAACCAGCTTTTGGTTTCATTGATCTTTTGTATTGTTTCTTTGGTCTCTTATGTCATTTATTTCTGCTCTGATCTTCATTATCTCCTTCCTTCTGCTCACTCTGGGCTTTTCTTATTGCTCTTTTTCTAATTCTCTAAGTTGTAGAGTTAGATGATTTATTACCATTTTTTCTTGTTTTTTTGAGGTATGCCTGTAATGCTATGAACTCCCCTCTCAGGATTGCTTTCACTGTGTCCCATAGATTTTGGATTGTTGTATTTTCATTGTCATTCATTTCCAGGATACTTGTAATTTCTCCTTTGATTTCTTTGGTAACCCAATAATTGTTTAATAGCATGCTATTCAGCTTCCAAGTGTTTGAATTTTTTGATTGTTTTTATTGTAGTTTATTTCTAATATGCCATTGTGGTCTGAGAATATGCTTGATATGATTTCAGTCTTCTTGAATTTGGAGAGACTTTGCCTGTTACCCAACATGTGGTCTATCTTTGAAAATGTTCCATGTGCACTTGAGAAGAATTTATATCCCAAGGCTTTAGGGTAAAATATTCTGAAGATGTCAATTAAGTCTCTCTGATCTAGTGAGTCTTTTAGGATTGCTGTTTCTTTGCTGATTTTTTTTTTTTTTTTTTTTGGTCTAGAGGATTTATCTAGTGATGTCAGTGTGGTATTAATGTCCCCTGAGAATTATTATCTTTAAAATAATTTTATTCAGATATCCTGTTCTCTGATGAAAATGAGACATGGTCCATTAATATATGGCACATAAATTATGTTGTTAATGGGACAGAAAAATAGATATTCCATTACTAAGTAAGACCCTTTCTTCCAATAATAGCGCACAAGCATTTCTTATCCCATCTGAAATCTGTACCAGAACATTTCCAAATGTGGGAGAGAAATTACATTTGGGGACTATATTGAAGTGTCAATGTCTCTACAAAATGCTTGGTCCAAGTCTTTGTCATTGCTTCTGCCTTTAATTATTAATAAACTTGATTATATGTAAGATCTATCATTTGTGTTGAGGGTGATTTGGCAATTTGTTTTTTTTTTTATCTTTTATCAGACATTATTTTCTCTCCATTTCTAATAATCAACAAATTTTTATCTTGTATACATGTATTCTACTTTTTATTTTATTGATTCTATTCAAATTTATTGGCTATCTTATATTGTCTTCCTGATGGTAAATATGTAGATTTTGACATTACATTGGTGCCACTTTAGTCTGAGGATTAGGTAGTAGATGCTCAAATATCACATAGGCTATTAAATAATTACATTTTAATAAAGTGATTAAGGCCACCCATGATAATTTTCTTCAAAAATAACTTTCATGGCATGAATCTGCAAGAGCACATGGTGGTGAGAAAAGTAATAAATTAGCTGTAGCAAATTTCATTTTATTAAGTCTGAGAGGAAAAAAATGCTGATAATGCTGATCAAAATAGATCCTCTTTTTTACAATAAGGATAAAGGTCAGCTCAGTAGCAAAACTTGGCTAATTGATTTCCTCATCCAATAATTAATTTGGTTCTGGGCAACTAATTGGAAGACTGGTCAGGGTTTACACAAAGACAATATAGTAAAGCAAAAAGGCAGATCAAGTTGACAGAAGAGAACAAGTGAATAAACAGTAACTAGGAGAACCTACCTGTTACCATTATATACAGGTATAAGCAGATTTAAATATTTTTAAAAATCCTTTAAGGATATGATATCTTTATACTGAGTTAAAGTTACAATTGCAAAAATGTGCAATAAAACTAAGTTCAAATTCATTCTAAGTATAAAATATAAAGGTTTTACCATACTACACTGTGTATATATAAATACATATATAATATATGTGCACTAGAGACCTGGTGCATGGATGTGTGCTTGGGTGGGGTCCCTCATCCTGGCCTGCTCCCTCTCACAATTCAGGACCCTCTGGAGGATGTCAGACTACCAGTTTTGGCCTGATCCCCTCAGGCCCTACCGGGATCGGCTGAAAACTAACATTCTACATCCCCCCGAGGAATGTAGCAGTGCCAAAGCAGCAGGCAGCCAGAGAGGAACCCCAGCTGGGGCTGGGTGCAGGTCCACTGGCACTCATCCCAGCCCTGCTGCACCTGCCGCTGTTCACAGCTGCACTAGCCAGCCATGAGCCCAGCTTCTGGCTGAGCAGTGCTCCTTCTGTGGGAATGCATTGACCACCAGAGGGCAGCTCCTGCATTGAGTGCCTGCCATCTGGTGGTCAGTTTCTCGTCATAGCAACCAGTCTACCGGTCAATCTGGTCGTTCGGTCATAATAGTTACTATATAATAAAGAGGTGATATGCAAATGGACTGTCACACCCTTGCACGAGATGGCCACCCCCATGTGGTCACAAGATGGTTGCCACAAGATGGCCGGCAGGGAAGGGCAGTAATGGGCAATCAGGTCAGAAGGGGAGGGCAGTTAGGGGTGAGTGGGCCAGCAGGGGACGGCAGTTAGGGGTGACTGGGCCGGCAGAGGAGGTCAGTTGGGGGCAATTGGGCCAGCAGGGGAACAGTTAGGCATCAATCAGACTGGCAGGGGAGTGGTTATGGGGTAATCAGGCTGTCAGGCAGAAGTGGTTAGGGGCAATCAGGCAGGCAGGCAGGCGAGCAGTTGGGAGCCATCAGTCCAGGATTGTGAGAGGTATGTCTGACTGCCAGTTTAGGCCAGGGATCGGGCCTAAACTGGCAGTATGACATCCCCTGAGGGGTCCCAGATTGGAGAGGGTAAAGGCTAAGCTGAAGGACACCCCCCCACCAGTACACAAATTTCAAAATTTCATGCATCGGGCCTCTAGTATATCTATCTATTATCTAGCTAGCTAGCTAGCTAGCTAGCTAGCTATATATATATATATATATATATATATATATATATATCCTATATAATAAAGAGGGATTATGCTAATTGACCATCACTTCGCCACAAAAATGGTGGCGCCCACAGCGGAGGCAGGGGTTTCCATAATACAAGATGGCTGCACCCACAGCAGAGACCAACTTCCCGAAATGAGCCTTAATGAGCAATCAGCAGGGACCTGAGGTTGCACCTCCCTGCCCCCCTGGGGGACCTCAGGCCACACCCCCCACCTGGCAGGGCTTGATGGGGGACCTCAGGTCACGCCACCCACCTGGCAGGGCTTGATGCCTTCCACCCCTGTGCTGGGCTGGAGGACCTCAGGCTGCTCACCCTCCGCCCTTGTGCCAGACCAGGGGACCTGAGGCTTCACCCCTTGCCTGGCGGGGCTTGACAAGGGTGGGACTGGCCGGGTCTGGATCTAGCCCAATGAGAGGGGCCGGCTGGGTCTTGGTCTTGCATGATTTTGAGGCGCATGTGGGTGGGCAGGGACTTGACTCTGGATCCCATGGTGCACACCAGACTCTGACAGGAGGAAGATTTTCATATACATTTTACTAATTTTCTTTCATCCCTGACACTTTTATTATAGAGAAAGGGCAAATAGCAATATTAAAATATTTCCTCTAATTAATCCCCTTTTAATGTGCACGAATTTTGTGCACCAGGCCACTAGTGTGTGTGTGTGTGTGTGTGTGTGTATTAGAGGCCTGGTGCACCTATAGGTGTAAGATTTTTGAGAAGTACCTTTTCTGGATAGCAAAAACACTTAGTATGTACTGTTCATTCAATAAACACTTTAAGAATAAGTAAAATAATTGTAAAATAATTGTAAAACACAATATATTTAATATATATAGGCAAGCCAATTTTATAGTTACATGTGATAAATTCATCATTATAAAACTATGCAGAATTTTAAGTTAACAACTGAAAAATATAAAACAATTGAAATATTTAGAACACTATTTCTGAAAAGCTTGGTCTATGGCAGTGATGGCGAAACTATGACACGTATGTCAGAGGTGACACGCAAACTCATTTTTTTGGTTGATTTTTCTTTGTCAAATGGCATTTAAATATAAAATAAATATCAAAAATATAAATCTTTGTTTTACTATGGTTGCAAATATCAAAAAATTTCTATATGTGACACGGCACCAGAGTTAAGTTAAGGTTTTTCAAAATGCTGACACGCCGAGCTCAAAAGGTTCGCCATCACTGGCCTATGGGCTACTTGGTGTTAATTGTGAAAAATATTTTGTGCACAGGCATGAGAAATTTAAATATTTGTTTTTTACTGCAATATTTGCAAAACACATAACATGATAATATATTGAGAACAATGGAGGATGTAATATAAATGTTATAACCTGATTTGTCATAGGAAATCCTCGAAACTCTTCTTTAGGACACAATTTTGGAAACTGGTTCAGCAACAGTGGTCTAAGCACACAAAAATGCTTTTCTAAATGGCTACTTTCCTGAGCTTCATGCAGAATGAGTATATCACGCCATTTGTAGCAGGACTTTTAATTGGTTATGATATTAAAAGTGGGAGGGAGGAGGTGCTAGAATCCATTACTCTGGCAATGAAAAAACATTTATAGTAGGAAACCATTAAACTGATCACCATAAGATAATTTATTATGTGAAAATATCATTTTTTTGATCCCTGAGAATCTATTGCCTACCCAGTAATTATCAGTTATTCAAAAATTCATTAAATTTACATTTTAAGGCTAAAACATTTGCTACCCAGTCTAGAAGATTACTGTCGAATTACAAATAATTATTTTACAAAATTTTTCAAACTCTCCATAAAAATGAGGCTTTCATTTTTGTTTAAACCCATGCTATTTATTCTAATCACCTATAACATGGAGTTTTTAGAATTTAGGTCAGTGATTTGATATTTTTTTTAATTCATTACAAAATTTAATATTCTTCTACCATGTGATCCAATAAATGTCATTCCTTGGTAGTCACTCAAAGTAATTGCTAACTTATGTCCACATAAAAACCTGCACATGCATGTTTAGAACAGCTTTATTCATAATTACCAAAACTTGGAAGCAAGATGTCCTTCACTAATGTTAATGGACAAATAAAGTGTGGTAGAAGGAAATATTATTCAGTGCTAAAAATAGATGCGCTATCAAGCAATGATAAGACATGGAGAAAACATAAGTGCATATTAAGTGAAGGAAGTCAAACTAAAAAGGCTACATACTATATGATTCCAACTATTTGATGTTCTGAAAAAGACAAAACTATGAGGCCAATAAAAAGATCAGTGGTTTCTAGGTGTTTTGTTTGAATAAGCAGAGCAAGGAGGATTGTTAGAACAGTGAAACTATTCTGTATGATGCTATGATGGTGGACACATGCCATTATACATTTGTCCGAACCCATAGAATGTACAACACCAAGACTGAACCGTAGTATAAACTATGGATTCTAAGTGACTATGATGTGTCAATGTAAGTTCATAAGTAAACAAATGTACCACTCTGGTGGAGAATGTTGGCAACAAAGGGGTGATGCATATGTGGGAACATGGAATATGTGGGGTATCTTTGCACTTTCCACTAAATTTTGCTGTGAACCTAAAACTTCTCTGAAGAGTACAGTCTATTTTTTAAAGGGTCAGTAAAGAGGGAATTATACTCTAAGTATTTTTTTTGGGGGGGGGTATCCAGATTAATAGGTAATTTAAGAGAAAAAGAAATTTGTAGAACAGAATAGGAGGCTAGAAAAGAAATGATTTTTTAAAGACATTTTCTTGTGTTATCCTCCTTCCTGCTTCAAGCCAGATTTAAATGGACACTAGATTTTTAATGTGATCTATCATAACACAGTCTACCCTTAGAATGTAAGAAAAATTGTTAAACTTTTACAATGAAAAATAGTACTGTGTCAGAGACACTGCTTAATTTTAGAAATGAAGAAAAGCCTCAGAGATTGGTAATTTTTGTAATTTTTTATACTATATTATTACAATAATATTCATTGAGAATCAAATTTTCAGGCACCATATAGAAGATGTAACAAGATCGCCACAATATGAGTAGACAGTTTAAATGATTTATACTAAAAGGTTGAATCTAAAATTAATTAAAAATATGTGCTAGACAAAAGATGGTTATTAATTTAAAAATAAAATAAATCAATTTTGTATAGAACCACCTCTGCAATCTCTCCTTTCAATTATGTTAGATTTTTTTGAATGAATTTTAGAAGTCAGGGAATATAGTATATCTCTGTGTTTAAAGGTTCCCATCAATTATACAGAATTGATACATTATTATTCAAAAACATATATCCAATACTGAACCTTGCACTTGAAAAATACTTAATATATCAATGAAAAGCCTTTGCTGAGTGTTGGTTTTGTCCTGGAGCTATCCTCTAGAATCTAGAGTCTAGATGCTTAAAATCTGGTTGGCAAATTGAGACACTATTGAGCAATAATAAATAAAAATATTATATAGCACAAGACATTCAAAAGGATTGTATGACTTTTAAAAAAAATGAATAGTCATTTGAAAAGAACCATAGAAACTTACAATTAATACTAGAAAAACATCAGCTAAATCATTGTGTCAAACCAGAAAAAGTTGAGACTGTTTTTAGGCTTTTTGTATATCGGATGTAACTACAAAAGTTTATCACAACAATTTCAGCTTCCTAATTCCTGGAAAACCTGGTCCATGCCATCATGTTCATAAGCATTGACTGGTTAATTCAGCTTCCATTATTTGTCATATAGTAAGCTAAATATTTTGTAATATAAATTATATCTCAAAATGGATCAAGGTCTATGTTGATCAGGATGTTTTTCTTCCAAAAGAATTTAATATAATTAGAAACCAATTTGGAAATTCATGGAGAGGATGAAGGCTTTTAGAAATAAGCTTTTCTTTGCTAAATGGAAATTCTCATGAGGTTGTCTGAGGTTTCTGGGTCCTGTATTCCTGACTATAGTCTGAAATGTGCTTTCTTTCAAATCTCCAGGTTATTTTTTTTTTCCCTCTGATTGTCCCATTGGGTCTACTTTTTGCTTCAGGCAGAGATCCTCTACTAGGCACTAATCTTTCTCTTAACATCCATTCAGCTCAAGAAACTGTCTCTGTGGGAAAAAATATACTCAAGGGAGATGGTTCTTGGATTAGTAACTTGCAGATGGAGCATGAGAAAGGAAGTGGGAAAAAGTAATCAGGTTAGAGAAGAGTTTTTTAAGTGCATGATTGGAATCACTAGGACATTCACTGGCTGCTTCTCTTTATTGATGTATTTATCAAAACTGTTCAGAAATACAGAGGCTGAAGTTTTAGTTAAATGTATATTAAAATTTCAAACTGATGATTAGATAGCTTTTTGCAATTCCTGCCGTATAAAGTGATTCTGTTAGCTGATGACATGCTAACAATGTCAATAACACTTAACCCTTGTAGATAATATTAATGTTTTCTTATCTATAGGGCTTTACAGTTTAGAAAGGCCATTAAAATAATAGTTTTATTGGATGTTCACAGAAATCTCTTAGAACTAATTAGTTTTAGATAAAAATTATGCATCAAAGAGATATCGTCACAGAACTTGAGAGTTTTAAAAATAGGAGCAGAAATCAGGAGTTTTGACTTTGAATATTGTGACTTTCAATATATTGTACAGTAGAATAAAGTCAAATGCTTCATAGAACTAAAGTTGACATTAAGACATAACTTCAGTCCTTCTCATGAGCTTACCTGGTACCCCTAAACTATTTATGTACAGTCTCTGACTTGCAAGGTTCTCTTTAAAATACAAACAATTCTTTATCATTGTATGGGGGAAGTTTTTTTTATGGTGAAGCTTAAGTTATAATTTAAATTTTACTCTTTGATTTGGAGACAGTTTTAAGAAATGGACAATGAGAAACTCTGGTCAGTCCTAAAAATCCAAATTAACTATGAGTGGCAATTGAGGTGGATACTGGGTTGGTTGACTCAACTGAAACCTGAATTCCTGGATTCAGTGGGAGAGTTAACTTACAGTGCCATAACCCAATCAGTGTGTTCTATAATATGTGATTCTATGGCCTAGATCAGATATGTTAGGACTAATGCAATTCAATTGCTAATTTTTGAGTGAGCTATTGTTGTGTTAGAAGTTTTGTCTTTTGCAGGATTTGTTTATTTAGACACATGTTTTCATGGAAGAATTTTTCAGTTATATGATACAATAATTTTCTTTATTCTTTTAAAGTATATTGCTGTGTTGTGTGTGTGTGTGTGTGTTTGTGTTATATTGTAATCAAAAGCACCTTATTTGATACATCAGAAGATAGTAAAAGGATTTGGTTATCTTATCTAAAAGCCAAAAGAAGCCCCCAAAACTTGGCAGAGCAGTAACATCTACCATCTATTCCTAAGTCCTTGGATTACATCATAATGACTAAAGTAACTTCCATTATTATTCATTTCTATTACTTTCATCGTGCTGACTTAAAAAAGAGTGGAAAGCTAATACAGTAAAGTTTTTTTTCTTTTCTTTTAATAAAGTTACTACTGATAAAATGATATTCCCCAAAGAAGAAACATTCATAGATTCTTTTGGATTGTATTATATCTCTTTTTCAATATTACTATTTTATTGGTATGCTCTTTCCATTATGCAATACATTCTCATTAAATTGCTTATTTTTCCTTTAATTGGTTTAGCCTACTAGTCAGAAAAGGTCGAGATTTTTGTTTGAAGTGGAGGTAAAATCATTGTATTTGCCTGATATGTGTAAGTTCTATACTCTAAACTCTAACAATTAGTTCTGAAAAATGTATAGTGAATCTATCATATCTAAATCAAAACATCTCTAAGTTATTCTACAGTAATCATTTTCTAATGCTTCAGATTTTTTCCTCACTAGAGTAAGCATTAGGGTAAAAAACAGTTTTTTAAGGATATAATTGAATATTCAAATATAGGCAGCATACTGCAAGTAAAAGTATACTTGGGTGTCTGAAAACCTATTTTGGGGAACAGAAACTCAAATGGGAACTTCACTGGATCAATTTAAAAATTCGACTGATTCTCTTCCTTTAACTATATTCTTAGATGTTATAATATTTTCCTAAAGGGAGATTCTGCTGTATTTGCAATTACCTTGACTGGAGGTGTATTCTAAGACAGACTCTATTTCATAATCTGTGCTAGAAAGGCATTAGGTTGAAATATCAAAGACGATGATTGTTGGATCAAGTACTGGAAATATAGGAATATGTATAGAAATTGAGAGATGATATGAAGCTTTTTCAGAAAATTTCAGAGCAGGCTATGTTGAGTTGCAACACAGTTGACCTGCATAAAATTGCAGAATTTCCTGGAACCTCAGCCAGTAACAAGCAGTGGTATTATCCTATCTAATAAAAGGGAAACATGGTAATTAGCCGGACCTCCGCTACCCTTCCCATTGGCTAATCAGGGCAATATGCAAATTAACTGCCAGCCAAGATGGCGGCTGGCAGCCAGGCAGCTTCAAGCGAACATGAGGCTTGCTTGCTTCAGTGAGGGAGGACTCCAACGTTCCCCGCCTGCTGCTGCCGGTCTCTGAGCTTGCAGTTTGAAACATTGTAAAAAATATGGAAGCTAAACAAAACCCCAGAAAACTGCTTTCAGCCAGCCAGGATCTCAGAGCTGGAGTTGAAACAGTGTATCGATTATAGAACCCAAACAAACCAGATACCTGCTTTCAGCAGCTGAGGCCTAAGAGCTGGAGCCAAGCCTCAGAGCTAAAGCTGGCCCAGAATAAAAAAAAAGAAAAGAAAAAAGGAGCGGTTGGGAGCTTCAGTCACCCGCCAGACTGAAAACAGCCCTCAGCCCCTCACCCAGACTGGCCAGGCACCCCAGTGGGGACCCCGACCCTGAAGGGGGTGTGACCAGCTGCAAACAACCATCATCCCCTCATCCAGGCTGGCCAGCCACCCCAGTGGGGACCCCCACCCTGATCCAGGACACCGTTCAGGGCAAACCAGCCGGCCCCCACCCGTGCACCAGGCCTCTATCCTATATAGTAAAAGGGTAATATGCCTCCCAGTACCGGGATCAGCAGAGCCGAGAGGCCTCCCGGCACCGGGATCAGCGTGACAGGGGACAGCGCCCAAACCCCCTGATCACCCTGCGTCTCTGTGTGTGACAGGGGGCAGGGCCACAACCTCTCTATCCGCCCTGCTCTGTTCATGACAGGGGAAGGCGCCCCAACCCCCTGATCAGCCCTGCTCTGTGCCTGATAGGGGGGAGCTCCCCAACCCCCTGACCACCCTGTGGCTCTGTGTGTGACAGGGTGCAGCGCCCTAACCCCCTGATCGGCCCTGCTCTGTGTGACGGGGTAGAGCCATAACCTCCCCATCGGCCCTGCCCTGAGTGTGACAGTGGCGGCGCCCAAACCTCCGGATCGGCGCTGCTTTGTGGGTGATAGAGGGTGGTGCCCCAATCCCCTGATCTGCCCTGCTCTGTGTGTGACAGGGGGCGGTGTCCCAACCCCCCTATCGGCCCTACTCTGTGCGTGACATGGGGGAGCTCCTCAACCCCCTGATCGGCCCTGCTCTGTGCATGACAGGGGGCAGCGCCCCAACCCCCTGATTGGCCCTGCTCTGTGAGTGACAGGGGGCAGAGCCCCAACCCCCTGATCGTCCCTGCTCTGTGCGTGACAGGAGGTGGCGCCGCAACCTCCCCATCGACGCTGCCTTGAGTGTGACAGGGGACGGTGCCCCAACCCCCCAATTGGCCCTACCCTGAGCGTGACTAGGGGTGGCATCACAACCTCCTGGTCCACCCTGCTCTGTGCATGACACGGGGCGACGCCCCAACTCCCCAATCGGCCGTGCTCTGAGCCCGACCAAGGGCTGCACCTAAGGATTGGGCCTGCCCTCTGCCACCCAGGAGCAGGCCTAAGCCAGCAGGTCTTTATCTCCCGAGGGGTCCCAGACTGTGAGAGGGCACAGGCCAGGCTGAGGGACTCCCCCACCCCCCCTGAGTGCACATATTTTTGTGCACTGGGCCTCTAGTCCTATATAATAAAAGCCCAGAGACCAAAACGGTGGAATGACCAGAATGACCAGAGACCAGAACACCATGGCCCCTTGCCCAGGTTGGCCCTGCCCACCAGGGAGCAGTTAAGGGTGCCCCTAGGCAATGTGATAGGGTACGAGTTTGATGGGGGAAATTTTAAGAAACAGGGGGTAAGGTCTTAAGGGTCTGCGGAGTTGGGGTGGTTGGCCTGGAGTAGGTTTGGAGTGTGCTGGGGAAGGAAGTGGAAGATCTGATTGGAAAACGGCTCAGCACAGTACCTTTCTCATTGCAACCTGGATGGCACCAGCCATGGACTGAATGGGTGGTTGTTTTATGAGAGTGCTTTGGACTGACATATTCATGGCAGCGGCAGTACTCCACTGATTCCAAATAGTAAAGAGCTATCAACGTCAAAGAACAGAAAAATCCTCTCCAACTAGAGGCCCTGGCCATTGCAACACGACTGAAGGAAACACCACTTAAGGAGGAGCTAGAAAAACCGGAAGTATGTGATCAGAGGATTGTGGGATTGTGGAGGGTGCCTGGGTACCTACCACTAGAACATGAGCCTGTTATTGTGCATATACATAGTCGGCCAAATAGTCCTCAGTCTCACAGTATTTGGATGTGACTTCTGGTGGGGAAATTGTTCCCATTGAGGTTTACTGTTCCCTTGTGGCGAGGAAGATCAGAATTAAAGGTTTTGTTTGTTGCCTTGGTTTGAAGTGGAGAAAAATGGGATAGTGATGAATAAGAAACTTTGGAGATAGAGAAGGGAAGTTTGTCCAGACTATTGAGAGCTCAGATATTAGAAATCCTGCTAATAGCACCTGATGCCTAAAATCTGAGCACTCTACTTTTAGGTTTTCCAGTTCAAGTTTTTGGAAACTGCCTATTAAAAAAATCCTGGTTGGGAAGTGCAGAACACTACAGTCCCTTGGCCAGGCTGGCCCCACCCCTTAGGGTGAGGTTAGGGGGATCAGGCAGGCAGGCAAGTGGTTAGGGTCATCACACAGGCAGGCAGAGACAGTTAGGCGTGATCAGTCAGGCAGGCTAGTGGTTAGGGGTGATCAGACAGGCAGGCGAGTGGTTAGGAGCCAGCTGTCCCAGATTGCAAGAGGGATGGGTCCCAGATTGTGAAAGGGTGCAGGCCAGGCTGAGGGACCATCCCCCTGTACGAATTTCATGCACCAGGCCTCTAGTTATGCTCATAATATCCTAAAATAGTCCCACCTTGGTAAAGAAAAATTCCAGTTTATTACACAACTAGAGGCCCGGTGCACAAAAATTTGTGCACTCAGGGGTGGGGGTCCCCTAGACTGGCCTGTGCCCTCTCACAGTCTGGGACCCCTTGGGAGGTAACGACCTGCTGGCTTAGGCCTGCTCCTGTGTGGCAGAGGGCAGGCCCAATCCCTAGGTGCAGCCCCTGGTCAGGCTCAGAGCAGGGCCGATTGGGGAGTTGGGGCGCCACCCCATCATGCACAGAGCAGGGCAGATCGGGAGGTTGCAATGCCACCCTCAGTCACTTTCAGGGTAGGGCCGATTGGGGGGTTGGGGCACCGCCCCCTGTCACACTCAAGGCAGGGTTGATGGGGAGGTTGCGGCGCCACCCCCTGTGACGCACAGAGCAGGGCCGATCAGGGGGTTGGGGCGCTGCCACCTGTCACTCACAGAGCAGGGCCAATCAGGGGGTTGGAGCGCTGCCCCCTGTCACTCACAGAGCAGGGCCCATCAGGGGGTTGAGGAGCTCCCCCCTGTCACTCACAGAGAAGGGCCGATAGGGGAGCTGGGACACCGCCCCCTGTCACACACAGAGCAGGGCAGATCAGGGGGTTGGGGCGCCACCACTGTCACACTCAGGGCAGGGCCGATGGGGAGGCTATGGCTCTACCCTGTCACACACAGAGCAAGGCCCGTGGAGGGGGGTTGGGGTGCCACCCTCTATTATCCACAGAGCAGGGCCCATCAGGGGGTTGGGGCACCGCCACTGTCACACTCAGGGCAGGGCCGATGGGGAGGTTATGCCTCTACCCTGTCACACACAGAGCAGGGCTGATCAGGGGGTTGGTGCGCTGCACCCTGTCAAACACAGAGCCGCAGGGCAATCAGGGGATTGGGGAGCTCCCCCCTGTCACACACAGAGCCGCAGGGCTGATCAGGGGGTTTGGGCGCTGCCCGCTGTCACGCTGACCCCGGTGCTGGGAGGCATATTATCCGTTTACTATATAGAATAGAGGCCTGGTGCACAGGTGGGGGCCGGCTGGTTTACCCTGAAGGGTGTCCTGGATCAGGGTGGGGGTCCCCACTGGGGTGCCTGGCCAGGCTGGCTGAGGGGCTGAGGGCTGTTTTCCCGCTGGCAGTTGACTAAAAGCTCCCAACCGCTCCTTGTTTTCTTTTTCTTTTTTTTTATTCTGGGCCAGCTTTAGCTCTGAGGCCTCACTGCTGAAAACATGGATACAGTGTTGCAGTCCGGGGCTGACTGACAGCCGGTTTGTTTAGCTTTTTATTTGCAACATAGTAATAGTTGCTTAGAGTTGCAGTTGAGAGGCTGGGAAGTCAGGGAACGTTGGAGTCTGCCATCACTGGAGGAAGCAAGCCTCCCTGCCCGCTTCAGTGCATGGCTGCCCGCCGCCATCTTGACTGACAGTTAATTTGCATAAGGATACGCTGATTAGCCAATGGGAAGGGTAGCGGTCGTACCCCAATTACCATGTTTCTCTTTTATTAGTGTAGATTCTGTGTACCTAGGACAATCTGTGTATGTATGTGTGTATGTCTCTGTCTGTGTGTTTCTGTGTTCATGTATTTGTGTGTGTTTTATTGCATATAAGGTTATGATCCTACTTTATTTTACTTAGAGTTGTATAAATTTCATTTTCTTATATTTACTTATCTGAAACAGAATTTACTTAAATGCCCTATGAATATAATAAAATTTTCCTGAATATTTTTCCTCTCCTATGCATACAAAACTAATTACTAAAAGAATATCCTATTTTTGATACTTAGGCAGTTTTGAATTTTATAATATCACAAATAATGACTTATTTATATCTTGATAATATTTTAATGCACATACACTTTTTTACACATTTCTACTAGATATCCAGAATAAGCTTCCAGAAATGATGTCTTGATTAAAGGTATAATCATTTTTAGGAGTCTTGATACAAATTGCCAAATAGCCTCCAAAGAGTCTGAACTAATTCACACTCATAGCAGTTGCATGGTAGAGTGTCTTTTATTTTGCATTTGGAAACAATGACTTTCAGCTGAAAAACATTTGCCAATTTGTATAAAATATATATACTTGTTTATCTGCTTTTACTTGATTTGTCATTGGGTTGAACATTTCTAATTTTTTAAGTGAAGTTATTATTCTCCAATCCCTCCCAAAACTAGATTAAATATTCCCTTCACACACACCATTTCCTATTCTGATGTTAAGACACTTGGCATCTATTTTAGTAGGGGAAAACTTAGAGATGTTATGGGAATTTTTCACAAGAAGTGAATCTAACTGAGCAAAAGAAAAAGTTTCTAAATATGGGATGGACCTACATATGGGTCCTTTATGGGTGAATTGCAAGCTAAAATTAAAGGGTGATATGAGATAAACAATGATCTTGACTTTAGGACCCCACAGCATCTTCATTTCTTCCTTTACTGGTAATCATGACCTATGAACTTGGGCCTGGCTTTCATCTCATTAGGGCACTGGCTACCAAGGGTGCACAGTAATCTTCTGATAGATCCTATTTCTCTCCACACAGCCCTCCAGGCAGCCCTCCAGCCCTCACCTTCTTCTGTCTCCTATCATCAGATCTTTTCTAAGTTTATGCTCACTTTCCTCTCCTCCCACCATAGATGACTCTTCTCTATTAGGACTGAATAACTCCATACCTTGGTACCCTAAATCCATTTTTCATGTAAAACAAAAGACAATAATGAACAGCATTGATTTTTTTTTTCTTTCTAGTTAACTGTAATAATCCTAGAAATAGTCTGTCTCAGACTAATGAGGAAAAAAGGTCTCAAAGAAGAAAAGAATAAAAGAGATTCACATAAGTATTTTTTTCTGTTTTCTCATTACAATTTATTTATTACATATGCATCTTCTTTTGAGGTATCTATCTCTCTTGAACTTTTTTTTTGTTTAATATTGGAGAGAACTGAGCCAGTTTTAAAGAGTCATTAATAAATTTTGATTTAGATTTCTCATTTTTTTTTTCATTTCTTGGCCTAATCACCTACTCTCCAAAGAAGAGACATTTTTTTCAATAAGTTTAGAAGCTCCCTTTGTTTCAGACTTTCCCACAGTCCCTTATTCAATACCACTGTCATCACTCAAGACCAGATCATACACATAACCCCTCCAGAGACTGTGACAGTACCATTCATTTATTCAACACATTTAAAACACAGATGTTAAAACAAAACAAAAAACAGCTTGGTAAATGTAATTTTTTAGTCAGTACAGTATAGCTTCTGACATGATCCCAAGCTTTACTCTATAAACCTGAAAGTCTTCATTTCTATAGAAATAGTAAATTTATTAGATTTTCTTTTGCATTCAAAAAATACAAATGTTTCAATGTTCCTTTAGAAGCATTTTCTGAACATATCTCAGACCCAGGATTTGTTTTCACTTAAGAGGATTTAGGGTTTCTCATCTGAAATTGGGATAGAAAATAGCTGAGGTAGAAATCATAACTTCTTTGTTATTTAGGTAATTCATAAATGGATTACCACACTGGTGTGCTAAATTCCTCACTGTTGGGGAACAGAGATACAAAAACCTTGTAAATGAAACTCTGAATACAAAAATGCAGTCCTAATACACAAGAAACAAATTGTGAGGGGAAAAGAAAACACAAAAATATATTTCTATCAAATTTTTGAATTTGTGACTCCAGGTCATCTCCAAATAAATAAAAACCATAAGGCAATAAAATAGCACAAAAATAGTCTCCTTAGGTAAAACTGATTGGGTTGGGTTGATGGTTTTAATTATCCAAAAATTTTTGAACAAAGTTGGTAGAGGTCCAATATCAAGTGATAGTTTGGTATGATTATGAGAACAACTTATCCAAATAGATTACGTATTTTTACTTTGCAGTCACATGTTTGCAAAGGTACTGACAAAATTTTGATTTTCCTAGGAATTAGAATAAGTATTCAAGGAAAATTATAAGAAAATAAATGAAATGTGTATTATGATTATCATTTTAATGAATGGTTTCACTCTGTTCCCATTGTGCATTATTCCATAATTTCATAAGAAAAGAGATATGAAAGGAAGCTCATCCTGGTTTTATCTATTTGATAGAATAAAATCTGATAAAGGTCAGGAATAGTATCTTATTTCATATGCATAATTTGTTAGTAGCATCATTTTAAATATATAAAAATGCTAACTAAATTTGTGTTGTTGAATAAATCACCAATACATTTTTTTGTCAACCAATTTAGGAAAAAAGAGTCAATTTAGTTTATCTAGATTAATATTTTAATTTGATCAAATATTTGTCCAAGTAATTCATTCACACAAAATATTCAAAACCATGGTCATATTTTAAAATACTTTATAGTATTGAATTTATAGTTTAATTAATTTTAGACATAAAATAACTTTATCTCAAAAAATAAATTTCATATTTGATTATTCTTATAACAAGTTTTCTTAATACCCAAAGAGAGTTATTCTAATCCACTTTTTCTTTCAAATTTCCAACTGATTTCATTTTCACTAGTTTCCCATCACACATTCTGTCTTTTCACAGGCATCCAAACTGAGCACCTTGCTGCTTTGCTGCACTGAACTGATCATGTTATGAGAATGGATGGTATGAATATGGCTCAGCAGTTACTTTTGGAAATCCGAAGAAGGCAAATCATGCACTAGACATACATAGAAGAAATGTATCCAGGACACACCATGAGACCATTTTTAAGAATGCTAATGCTAATGTTAGTACTGAAGAAGCTACTGAAGCCATGTAATACTTTCATTTATTTGGAGCAGCTATGTCATCATACTGACTGTGGGACCCAAAGCATAAACTGACTGTGAATAATTACATGCTTAGCAGGAAGTAACTGCTATCATAATTCAAAATTATGTTTGATTTAAGGAATAACTTAATTTTATTAATAATGGACTTTTAAATCATATAAGTAATAATTAAGGTAATAAAGTATAAATTTGGACTATTGTAACACATATGAAAGATGTGCTAAATAGCTAATAATTTAGGCATTTTATTTCAATCTTAGGATCAACATTTTTCAAACATTCATTGAGCATCTAATGATATATAACTTAAAACATGCACAAATAAATATATAATAGATATATAAATTTCATTGTATAAATTTGTAACAATGCTTTTTTATGTGCGTGTGTTAGAAAACTTAACATGATATCTACATTTTTAATAATTTTTTTAAAATTTATCTTTATTGTTGAAAATATTACAGATGCCCCCCCCTTTTTTTCCAATTGACTCCCTCCACCCTGCACCTACCTCTCCCAGGTCGTAACCACACTACTGTCTGTGTCCATGGGCTATGCATATGTGCATATAGGTTCCTCAGTTAATCTCTCTCCACCCACCCCACAACATCGCTTTTCCTCTGAGATTTGTCAGTCTATTCCATGCTTCTATGTCTCTGGGTATATTTTGTTCATCAGTTTATTTTATTCATTAGATTCCACATATAAGTGAGATCATGTGATATTTGTCTTTCTCTGACTGGCTTATTTCACTTAGCATAATGCTCTCCAGGTCCTTCCATGCTGTCTCAAAGAGTAAGAGATCCTTCTTTTTTACAGCTGCATATTATTCCATTGTGTAAATGTACCACAGCTTTTTTATCCACTCATCTACTGATGGGTATTTAGGCCATTTCTAGATCTTAATTATTGTAAATTGTGCTTCTATGAATATAGGGGTGCATATATTTTTTCTGATTGTTGTTTCAGGTTTCTTAAGGTTATATTCCAAGTAGTGGGATCACTGGGTTTAATTTTTTTTCTTTGTTTTTTTGCACAGCATCGTGTTATTGACAATAGGCACTATGATATAAGTAGATCTCCCAAAATTATTTATTTAGCATCTGGTGTAATTGAAAGTTTATACCCATTGAATAACAATTCTCCCTTTCCCCCTGGTGATGGTATCAGAGTTGTTTGCATATAGAAGAATCATCAAATTATACACACTTAATATGCACAATTCTTTGTATTTCAATTATATCCTACATAAATCTGTTAAATGTAGATAGTATAATTTACATAAATAATTGTTAATAGCTTATATGCATTATATATGTATATATGTATATATATAATTTGTAATCATGCATTTTCAATATTGAGCAAAGAGAATGTGAGAGTGGGAAGTCCAAATGGTCTAGAAAAAAATGTTATGTCTATTTTACAATTAGAGCTATTTGTTTTGTTTTGCTGTAATGATGTGACAAAATATCGTTTGAATAATGCCAATGCTGAAAGCAGAAGAATAGGGAAAATTTCAAAGAACTGAGAAATAATGTTAACAATGGGGAACAAGGTAATGAAAAGGGCAGGTTAAATTTTCCAAAAAGAATGAAAAAAATTGGAAGAGGAACTGAATAACTCCAAGTATGGGGAACAAGGCCCTTAAGGTTCCCTTCCAACAGAATCCATTAGTGCATCTCATCACACTCATTCCTGATGATTTATTTCAGTTTTGTGTTATTGGACATTTGTCCATGCCACAACCTCAGCCAGCAGTGCCCTGTACTCTTTCATTAGCTATGTAACTTTTTCTCAACCATAAGGCAATTTCTTAGTTAAAATTTTCTCTGGCAGCCTCAGAAAAAATAAATACATCTTACTTTTGCATTCTTGCATTGTTTCTTGTACTTTTATTTAGGGCTTCTATAATTCCACTAGAGGCCTGGTGCATGAATTCATGCACTAGTGGGGCCCCTTGGCCTGGCCTGTGGGACAGGGTTGAAACTGGCTCTCTGAAATCCCCTGAGGGATCCTGGATTGGGAGAGGGAGCAGGCCAAGCCAAGGGACCCCACCAGAGCATGATTGGAGCCTGGGAGAGACACAGATGGTTGGCCAGCCAGGGAGGGAGTACAGGAGGGCTCCTGTCCTGCCCATCTTGCTCAGTCCTGATCGGCCGGACCCCAGCAGCAAGCTAACCTACCAGTCTGAGCATCTGCCCCTGGTGGTCAGTGCACATCATAGCAAGCGGTGGAATGGCCTTAGCATATCATTAGCATATTACACTTTGATTGGATGGACAGTCAACTGGTTTACCAGACATTTAGAATATTAGGCTTTTATTACATAGCACAGTTAATATTGTTTGGTTTCTTCAATTAAATGTTCAACTCCTTAAGACAAAGTCAGATTTTAACAGACTTTTTCATTCTTATAATACCAAGAGCAGTGAATTACACAAAGTAGATATCAAAGAGCTAATTTAAATAGAAGACAATAAATTGAACTAAAATTGGATAATATAGTAAAGGGATTTTTTAAAAATATATTTTTATGGATTTCAGAGAAGAACGGAGAGGGAGAGAAAGATAGAAACACCAGTGATGAGAGAGAATCATTGATTGGCTGCCTCCTGCATACCCCCCCACTGGGGATCCAGCCTGCAACCCAGGCATGTGCCCTTGCCTGGAATCAAACCTGGGACCCTTTAGTCCGCAGGCCAACTTTATCCACTTAGCCAAACCACCTAGGGCTGTAAAAGAATTTTTAAAAGAGAATAAAGATCCTGATTCATAACATAATGGTTAACTGTCTAGAAAAAAAAAAGATCATTAAACAATGTGAATGAATCTCACAAGCATACAATTAAGCAAAAAAAAAAAAGTCCAGACACACAATAGCAGTACAAACTATATGATCCCATTTATATGAATTACAATAATATGCAAAAGTTACCTCTGTGATTAAAATTTATAATATGACACCTCTTGGGAGCTTGTGACTAGAAGAAAGCACCAGGGGTTTCTGACAAGCTAGAATATTCTGCTTCTTTATTCGATGCTGATTAAACAAAGGTGTTCTAATTTTCAAATACATTGAGCAGTAGACTTTGATTTGTGTGCTTTTCTGTATGCATGTTATGCTTTGATAAAAAGTTGTGCATCAAGGTGTAGCTTAGTTCAAAGCTTGGGTGGGAAATCATGAAAGCAGTGAAGAAAGTGCTATGACATGGTTGTGAGAAGAATCTTGATTAAAACCTCAATTCAAGATCTAATTGCCATTGAGATGGTGAAGGACATAGAACTGGAAAATCCTCTTTGTCTTTTTTTGTTTTTGTTTTTTGGTGTAAGAAGAGTTTTATAATATCTTAGACTGTGGATTCCTCAGGCCTTATAATAGACACTTTCACCCTATTTTGCAATTAGTACAGTGGATTCTCTTTGAACATTACAAAATATCAGAATCCAGGTGCTAAAGACACACTGGCCAACTTTCATATTATGAATTGAAATGACCTTAAAATTTGTTGAAATTGCATAGGTAGAAATGAAAAATACAACAACAACAAAAAAGAAAGAATGTATCACAAAACTTTAGACTTTGTGGCTACATGTAGATGAAGGATATGAGTCACCAGTAATATTTGTCACATTCAGTCCTTCAGACCAAACAACACACCGCATGGGAGCTGAACACAGTATTTAAACTTGTTTGTAATATACTAGAAATTCAATTTTATTTTCTCCATCTGTTGTTATTTTTTATATCTGATTCACAGTTTAAGACTAAACTAAATGCCATTGCATATGTGTTCTAAATACCAATATAAGAATCTGTGCTAAAATCCCACATTTTGGCAAAGAAAAGAATAAGTCCTATTACCATGATTTCAACTTTTCCTCCATTCAAACAACAACACCAAAAAACATTAGGTGAGTTTTATATGTTTCACTCTAAACTCACAACTCATCCCTGACTGCTTATGCTTGAAGTGAAATGGTATTTTTGAAGAATTGAATACTTCCCTAGCTAACTCCCCAGTGCATAGTTATTCTACTTCTATTTTCCGGAAATGAGGAGCTACTATTGTGTAATGCATCTGGAGGTCATTAAAATGAAAGTTGGTAATTTCTGAGCATGGTGCTGGTAATAAGATTGACTTTGTTTTATGGATATGTTTTTATATAATTGCCTAGTTATTTCAGAAGAAATTTCCCAAAACTGAGTACAAATATTGGCCATTGAGAGCCAGCCTAATGTAGCATTTACAAAAGAGGTATACAATCATGCTTAGAAACATTGCATCTAACAAATAAATAAGTAAGGGAAATAGTGACTGTTAATTCATAAATTGTTCAGATTGAAGATTATCTTTGTTAGATTTTATTCATGTTGAAAACTACTAGAAGTGATAAATGAATTCAGTAAAGTAGCAAGATGCAAAATTAATATTCAGAAATTGGTGGCATTTTTATATACCAATAACGAACTATCAGAAGGGGAAACTAAGAAACCATCCCATTTACTATTGCAACAACAACAAAATTGGTATCCGGGAATAAATTTAACAAAGGAGGTAAAAAACCTATACTCATACAATTACAGCATACTGAATAAAGAAGCTGAGGAAGATACCAATAAGTGGAAGTGTATACCGTACTCATGAATAGGAAGAATTAACATAATTAAAGTGTCCATACTACCCAAGGAATTTATATATTCAATGCAATTCCTATTAAAATGTCATATCTCACCTATATAGAAAAATATTTCAAAAATTCATATGGAAACAAACAAACAAAAAAACCCAAAAAACAACAACAACAACAAAAAACAAAACCCAAATACCCTCAGTAATCTTCAGAAGAACAAAATTGAAGGTATCACACTACCCGATATCAAACTATTACTATAAGGTATGGTAAACAGCATGGTACTGGCATAAGAACAGGCACACAGATCAATGGAAAGGAGTGGAGAGCCCAGAAATAAACTCATGCCTTTGTGCTCAATTAATATTTGAAAAAAAGAAGCAAGAACATATGATGGAATAAAGACAGTTTTCAAAAAATGGTATCTGGAAAACTGGTCAGACACATGCAAAAAAACCACAGAAAATACAAAACTAGACCACTAAATTACACCAAACATAAGAATTAACTCAATATGGAGTAAAGACTTAAATGTAAGTTGCAAAAAACATAAAAATTACAAAAGAAAACATAGGCAGAAAAATCTCAGACAACTCTTGTAGCAATATTTTTGCTTATATATCTCCTCCAGAAAGGGAAACAAAGAAAAAAATAAAATAAACAAATGGGACATCAAACTAAAAACTTTTGCACAACAAAGGAAACTAGCAACAAAATTAAAAGGCAACACACTAAATGGGAAAATATATTCACCAATGACACATTTGAAAAGGATTTAATATCCACAATTTATAAAGAACTTATATAACTCAACACCAAGAAAACAAACAATCCAATTAAAAAGTGGGGAAAGGACCTGCATAGACACTTCTCCAAAGAGGACATACACGAAGCCAAGAGACATATGAAAAAATATTCAATGTCACAAATCATTGGAAAAATGCAAATTAAATCCACCTTGAGATATTGCCCCAAGCCTGTCTAAATAGCTATATATATATATATATATATATATATCCCATCTAACAATAGACAAACATGGTAATTAAATGTACCTCTGACATGCTTCCCATTGGCTAATCAGGGCGATATGCAAATTAACTTCCAACCAAGATGGCGGCCGGCAGCCAGACAGCTGAAGTGAACAGGAGGCTTGCTTGCTCCAGTGATGGAGGAAGCCAAGGTTCCCTGCCTGCTGCCACCCAGCTCTGAGCTGCACTCTAAGCAACTATGTTGCAATTATAGAAGCTAAACAAACCCCAGAAACCTGCTTTCAGCCGTCAGAGCTGGAGCTGCAAAAGTGTTTCAATTATAGAAGCCAAACAAAGCCCAGATACCTGCTTTCAGCAGCTGAGGTCTCAGAGCTGGAGCAGAGCCTCAGAGCTAAAGCTGGCTCTCAGCTCCAGTGACAGCCATAGAAGGTAAATAAATCCCAGAATAAAAAAAAATAAAAAAAGGAGAGGTTGGGAGCTTTAGTCACCTGCAAGCCTGAAAACTGCCCTCAGCCCCTCACCCAGACTGGCCAGGCACCCCAGTGGGGACCCTCACCCTGAAGGGGGTGTGACCAGCTGCAAACAGCCATCATCCCCTTATCCAGGCTGGCAGGGCACCCAAGCAGGACCCCCACCCTGATCCGGGACACACTTCAGGGCAAACCAGCTGGCCCCCACCCGTGCACCAGGCCTCTATCCTATATAGTAAAAGGGTAATATGCAAACTAACCCTAACAGCAGAATGACTGGGAATGACTGGTCACTATGACACACACTGACCTCCAGGGGGCAGACGCTCAATGAAGGAGCTGCCCTCTGGTGGTCAGGGTGCTCTCACATGGGAGGAGCTCCTCTCATCCACAAGCCAGGCTGATGGCTGCCAGCACAGCAGTGGTGGTGGGAGCCTCTCCTGCCTTCTCAGCAGCGCTAAGGATGTCCGACTGCAGCTTAGGCCTGCTCCCCGCTGGCAAGTGGACATCCCCCGAGGGCTGCTGGGCTGCCAGAGGGATGTCTGATTACCATCTTAGGCCCAATCCCCCAGGGAGCAGGCCTAAGCCAGAAGGTGGTCATCCCCTGAGGGGTCCCAGACTGCGAGAGGGCACAGGCCGGGCTGAGGAACCCCCCTCCCCCCCAAGTGCACAAATTTTTGTGCACCGGGCCTCTAGTCCTATCTAATAAAAGAGAAACATGGTAATTAGCCGTACCTCCACTACCCTTCCCATTGGCTAATCAAGGAGATATGCAAATTAACTGCCAGCGAAGATGGCGGCTGGCAGCCAGGCAGCTTGAAGTGAACAGGGAGGCTTGCTTGCTTCAGTGACTGAGGACTCCAACGTTCCCTGCGTGCGCTGCCGGCCTCTCAGCTGCTCTCTAAGAAAATGTTACAAATATAGAAGCTAAACCAAACCCCAGAAACCTGTTTTCACTCAGCTGGGATCTCAGAGCTGGAGTCGCAACAAAGTTTCAAATACAGAAGGTAAACAAAGGCCAGATCCCTGCTTTCAGCAGCAGAGGTCTCATAGCTGGAGCTGAGCCTCAGAGCTACAGCTGGCTCAGAATTAAAAAAAAAAAAAGTAAAAAAGGAGCAGTTGGGAGCTTCAGTCACCCGCCAGCCTTAAAACCGCCCTCAGCCCCTCACCCAGACTGGCCAGGCACCCCAGTGGGGACCCCCACCCTGAAGGAGGTGTGACCAGATGCAAACAGCCATCATCCCCTCACCCAGGCTGGCCAGGCACCCAGTGGGGACCCCCACCCTGATCCAGGACACCCTTCAGGGCAAACCAGCCAGCCCCCACCCGTGCACCAGGCCTCTATCCTATATAGTAAAAGGGTAACATGCCTCCCAGCACCAGGATCAGCGTGAAGGGGGCAGCGCCCAAACCCCCTGATCGCCCTGCGGCTCTGTGCATGACAGGGAGTGGCACCGCAACCTCCCCATTGACCCTGCCTTGAGTGTGACAGGGGGCAGTGCCCCAATCCCCCAATCAGCCCTACCCTGAGCTTGACTAGGGGTGGTATCACAACCTCCCGATCCATCCTGCTCTGTGCATGACAGGGGGCGGCGCCCTAACTCCCCAATCGGCCCTGCTCTGAGCCTGACCAGGGGTTGCACCTAGGGATTGGGCCTGCCCTCTGCCACCCAGGAGCAGGCCTAAGCCAGCAGGTCGTTATCTCCCGAGGGGTCCCAGACTGGGAGAGGGCACAGGCCTGGCCGAGGGACCCCCCTCCCCCTCCGAGTGCACAAATTTTTGTTCACCGGGCCTCTATAATATATATAAAAGCCTAAGCGACTGATCAACCGAACGACTGGTTGACTGGTCATTATGACATGCAATGACCACCAGGGGACAGATGCTCAACACACAGGATTTGGCTCCCTTCTGTCTGGATCAGGCCTGTGGGGATCAGGCTGAAACTGGCTATCCGACATCCTCTGCGGGGTCCTTGATTGTGAAAGGGCGCAGGCCAGACTGAGCGATCCCACCAATGCATGAATCTATGCACAGGGCCTTTAGTCAATATATAAACAAGCAAGTGCTGGCAAATATTTGGAGAAAATGAGATCCTCGTGCACTGTTGGTGGAAATTACAGCCACTGTGGAAAACAGTATGGAGTTTCCTCAAAAATTAAAACTGGAACTACCTTTTGATCCAGCATTTCCAATTCTGGGACTATGTCTGAAAAACATATTAAAAAAAAAAAAATAAGGAAATATTACCTTACCAAGTTAAGGACCTGGAGATTATGTTCAAGTGAAATAAACCAGTCAGACAAAGACAAATTCTATATAATCTCATTTATATATGAAATCTAATGAACAAAATAATTTGGCAAATAAAATAGAGACATAGATACATAGAGCAGATAGACAGTTGTCAGAGGTGAGAGAGTTTGGGGGGCTGAGTAAAAAAAAAAATGTGAAGGGATTAAGCAAAAATATATACATATATAGAAAATACATAAACACAGACAACAGTGTGGTGTTATCCAAAGGGAAGGGACGGTTGGGGGATAGGTGGAAGTGGGAAAATGGGGACAGAAAGAAATTTCATTTTGAGCAATAGGCATATATATATCTACACTAATAAAAGAGAAACATGGTAATTGGCGTACGACCGCTACCCTTCCCATTGGCTAATCAGCGTATCCTTATGCAAATTAACTGTCAGCCAAGATGGCGGCCGGCAGCCAGGCAGCTGGAAGCTAACAGGAGGCTTGCTTGCTGTGGACTCCAACGTTCCCTGCCTCACTAGCTGGCCTCTGAGCTTCAGTTGGAAACATAGTGACATTTATAGAAGATAAACAAAACTCCAGAAACCACCTGTCAGTCAGCTGGGATCTCAGAGCTGGAGTCACAAAATTGTTTCAAATACAGAAAACAAAGGCCAGAAACCTGCTTTCAGCCGAGTCTCAGAGAGAAAGCCAGCTCTCAGCTCCAGTGACAGCCATAGAAGGTAAATAAATGCCAGAATAAAAAAAAAGAAAAAAAGGAGAGGTTTGGAGCTTCAGTCGCCCGCCAGCCTGAAAACAGCCCTCAGCCCCTCACCCAGACTGGCCAGGCACCCCAGTGGGGACCCCCACCCTGAAGCAACAAAATGGCGGCTAATTTGCATACTGAAGGCAGGCGGCAGCAGGCAAGGCTGTCTGCGGTCTGGGACCCGGATCTGTGACCCTGCCAGGCGGGATCAGCGGAGCCGCGAGGCCTCCCGGCACCAGGATCAGTGTGACAGGGGGCAGCGCCCAAACCCCCTGATTGCCCTGCGGCTCTGTGTGTGACAGGGGGCAGCGCCCCAACCCCCTGATCGGCCCTGCTCTGTTGGTGATAGAGGGCGGCGCCCCAACCCCCTGATTGCCCTGCGGCTCTGTGTGTGATAGTGGTGGAGCCCCAACCCCCCCACGGGCCCTGCTCTATGTGAGACGGGGTAGAGCCATACCTCCCCATCGGCCCTGCCCTGAGTGTGACAGGGTGTGGCACCTCAACTACCCCCCCCCACGGGCCCTGCTCTGTATGTGACAGGGGGCGGTGCCCCAGCTCCCCTATTGGCCCTACTCTGTGCATGACAGGGGGGAGCTCCCAAAACCCCTGATTGACCCTGCTCTGTGCATGACAAGGGGGAGCTCCCCAACCCCCTGATTGGCCCTGCTCTGTGCGTGACGGGGTGGCGCCGCAACTTCCCTATCGACCCTACCTTGAGTGTGACAGAGGGCGGTGCCCCAACCCCCCAATCGGCCCTACCCTGAGCGTGACTAGGGGTGGCATCGCAACCTCCCCAATCGGCCCTGCTCTGAGCCTGACCAGGGGCTGCACCTAGGGATTGGGCCTGCCCTCTGCCACCCAGTAGCAGGCCTAAGCCGGCAGGTCGTTATCTCCCGAGGGGTCCCAGACTGTGAGAGGGCACAGGCAGGGCTGAGGGACCCCCTCTCCCCCCGAGTGCACAAATTTTTGTGCACCGGGCCTCTAGTATATATATATATCAAAGCCTAAGCGACCTAACAACCGAACATCTGAACGACCGGTCAACTGGTCGCTATGTTGCGCACTGACCACCAGAGAGCAAAAGCTTAATGCAGGAACTGCTCCCTGGTGGTCAGTACATTCCCACAGCTGAAGCGCTGCTAAACTGACCAACAGGCGCCAGACGCAGGGTTCACGGCTGGCTGCCACGTCCTGGAGACCACAGTGGAGTCGCAGCCAGCCTACCTAGTGGTGGCGGGGGCAGGCGCCGAAGGGCCAGGATGAGCAGGAACAGCAGGCAGGAGCGGCAGGTGGCGTTAGACTGCAGTTTCAGCCCAATCCCTGTAGGCCATGCCAAGGGACCCCACTGGTGCATGAATCCATGCACCAGGCCTCTTGTATATTATACAGATATTGCTTGTTGAGTTGTAAACTTGAAACTTGTATTTTATTAACCAATGTCACCCCAATAAATTCAATTTTAAAAAATATTTACTTCTGAGGACACAATGAGTGACTGCTTTTTAGAACTTTCCATAAATTGATAGATAGGCCCAACTAATGATTATAATTTTCAAATCTGAAATTTGGAGGCCTACTTGGAATACATCGTTATATATTTTGATATAAAAATTTATGGAAAAGATAATCATTCCAATTATGTGGTAATATAAAGGGTATAAGAGTTGAAAAATACATTTAGAAAATTTTCGACTTGTCTTCACATCTAGTCCACTATAATACTCCAGGGAATAATAAACTATTTAAAGGACAAGAAAGTGCATATTTTAGGTTTTGCCGGCCTTTCAGTCTCTGTCACAACTATTCACCTCTACTGTAGTGGTACAAAAGCATCCATTAATAATTTGTGAACAAATGGCCTTGACTGTGTTCCAAAAAAAAGTTTATTTATTAAAACAGGTGGTGGGAGGGATTTGGCCCATTTCCCCATTACTAGAAAAATAAAACAAATAGTATCATAGTTATTGAAGATTTTTCCATCCCGTGGTTAAGCTATCCATCTCTGGTAACTTTCCTTCCTTCTTTTTTATCCAAGCTCTTTATTATTATTATTTTTTTAATGTTTCATATGCAGATTTGGTTCTTAAAGGGCACGTTACCTGTCACACAAGACACTACACTGACAAGCATCCCACACTCAGTTTAATGTCTGCTATGATCATCTTGAAATTTTTAATATTTTGAACAAGGAATCCAACAATTTCATTTTGTGCTGGGCCCCACAAATTATGGAGGTAATCATCTCATGTATCACTCGTGTTTACTTTGCACCCTTTGTTACATGATTTCAACCACTATAGTTCTTATGAAATTCTCCCCTGGAAAGTCAAATATGATGTTATATGTAACTTCTTCCTCATCAGCCATGGAGCAACCCGTGCCTTTGACCTACTCTAAGCTTTTGACCTTTGTACAGCATCAGTGCATTTCCCCCCAAACAAATGTTCTTTGTTGCTTCTTTAATCAATACATCCCTTATAAATCCCTTTGAGTAAGTTACACGATTCAGGTTGGGTGGGGAAAATTGAAGCCATTTAGGTATTTTTATATCAGAGAGGATTCAATACATAAAATTTGTCACACAGGTTTTAGAAGGCTGGAACAGCAAAAAAAAATTAGAAAGTTCAAGAACCAGCTGCCGCCTAAGGAGCTTGGGGAACAAAAGGCAAGATAGTAGGAGACATTAGGCCTTGGGATTCATGCTGTACTGTTGGTGCAGATATCTGACCTGGAAGAGCCACAAGGTGGGTGCTTCCTCCAGCCTGGAATGATGCTGGTCCCTGTGACAGGAACAAGACAGGTGATGATGGAAGAGTGAAAGAAGTGGCAGTTAGGACTGTGCCCACTCTCTGCTACTGGAAGGAATAGACAGGAATTAGAGGTGGGAAAGAAATCCCTTCCCTCCTTGTTGCCTTCCAAACTTCCTCCAGGCTTCCAAAGAGACTGGGAAGTGCCGTTTGTAGACTATCAGTGCCAGTGTTGCAAGGCAGAATACAAGAAATTAAACTTAGGGTGAAAGGTGAGAAGGAAAGTAAATAAAATAGAATAAAAAAAAAAAACGTGTTTGGGGTTTTGGAGAGAAGATGAAGGCTGGACGGGAGGACGGCAGTGAGGAAGAGTGTGAGTGAGTGAGGGAGCAAAAGGGGAGTGTGTGGACGTGTGGTTTGTGTATGTGTCTGAGGGAGGGACAGCTAGACCTCGCAGGACCTTAAGGGGCTGGCAGACTGGACTCGCATAGCCGAGCAGCCTCTGACACTGTTTTAATCTCTCCTGGAGGCCCACTCTGCCTTAGAAGCCTCACCATCTTGAAGCGGAGAGCCAGCAGCTGCTGTCCACAATCTCATGGGGAACCAGCAGCCACTGCCTGAGACCACCCGCACACGCGGGGAGACAGCAGATGCCACCCACAACCTTGAGGGGAGCCAGCAGCTGCCGCCCATGACCATGCGGGTGAGAGGAGACAGTAGCCACTGTTTGCTACTTCTCAGGGAGCCAGCAGCCACTGCCCTCACCATTCGCATAAGCAAGGAGCCATCAGATGCTGTCTGCAACCGCAGGGATCCAGCAGCCACCCCATGATACCTGGGGAGCAGCTGGCAACCATGTGGAGAGCAGCCACTGCCAGAGACTGCCCGAGGAGCAGCCACTGCCCAGTGACCATAAGAGGAGCAGTTGCCCCCCCTATGACCATATGACCTGGCCATGCTCAATTCGATACTTAGATCCTTTAGTGAGAACAAAAATGGGGAGGCAGAAGAACAACCCCTAAAGGAAAGAAAAGGAGGAATCGCCAGAAAAGGAACTAAATGAAACAGGCATGTAGTGTCAGAAAGAGAATTCAGAATAGCCCTAGCTGGTTTTGCTCAGTGGATAGAGTATCAGCCTGTGGACTGAAGGGTCCCAGGTTCAATTCTGGTCAAGGGCATGTACCTTGGTTGCGGGCACATCCCCAGTAGGGGGTGTGCAAGAGGCAGCTGGTCGATGTTTCTCTCTCATCGATGTTTCTAACTCTCTATCTCTCTCCCTTCCTCTCTGTAAAAAATCAATAAAATATATTAAAAAAATTCAGAATAAGGGTCATACAGTTCATAAACTGGATGGAAGAGAAAATCATTAAACCATGTAACAACCAAGAAGAAATAAAGAGTGATATAGCTACTGTTGGAAGCTTTCAACAGTAGACTAGGAGGAGCAGGGGACCAAATTAGCAAATTAGAAGATAAGGGAGAAAATCACACCCAATCTGAACTGCAATTGGAGAAAAAAATCAAAAGACAGGAGGAGAGCCTGAGGGAGCTTTGGGACAACATGAAACAAAGCAACATACGTATAAGAGGGATTCCAGAATGATAAGAAGAAGAGCCACCACTAGAAAACCTATTTGAAGAAATAATGTCAGAAAACTTCCCTGATTTAGGGAAGAAAAAAGTCACACAAGTACAGAGAGCCCCAAACAAGATAAACCCAAAAAGACCCACATCAAGACACTTCGTAATTACAATGGCAAATATTAATGACAAAGAGAGAATCTTAAAGGCTGCCAGAGAAAGACAGAAAGTTACCTTTAAGGGATCTCCCATTAGACTATCAACTGATTTCTCAACAGAAACACATTAGGCCAGAAAGGAATGGAAGGAAGTATACAAAGTGATGCAAAGGGACTGAATCCAAGAATACTCTATCCAGCAAGGCTATCATTCAAAATTGAAGGGGAAATCAGGAGCTTCACAGACAAAGAAAAGCTAAGGGAGTTTTCACTACCAAGCCAGAAATGCAAGAAATGCTAAAGGGACTGTTGTAAAAAGAAGAAATAAATAAATAAAAAAGAGAAGAAGGAACACAGGCAATAATAATAATAATAATAATAATAAAAATGGCTACAAACAAGTACTTATCAATAATAACTATAAACATAAATGGACTAAATGCTCTAATCAAAATATATTGAGTAGATGAATGGATAAGAAAACATGACCCATATATTTGTTGACTACAAGAGACCCACCTCAGAACAAGTGACTCACACAGACTGAAAGTGAAGGGATGAAAAAATAACTTTCAGGCAAATGGAAATGAAAAAACATTTCCATTTGGGGTAGCAACACTTATATATGACAAAATAAACTTCAAAGTGAAGGCCATAACAAGAGATAAGGAAGGTCACTTCATAATACTAAAGGGATCGATACAACAAGAGGCTATAACTCTGTAAACATATATGTACCCAATGCAACAGCATCCAAATACATCAAAAAAAAAAAAACAAAACACACTTCTGGAAGATATCAAGGGAGAGATTTTCAGCAATGTGATCATAGTAGGGGACTTTAACACCCCACTGACATCACTGGATAAATCATTTGGACAAAAATATCAGCAAAGAAACAGCTATCCTAAATGATTCACGAGGTAACATGGATTTAATTGACATCTACAGAATATTTCATCCCAAGCTACAGAATATACATTCTTTTCAAGTGCACATGGGGCATTTTAAAAATTAGACAACATATTGCAGCACAGGAAAGTCTATCCAAATTCAAGAAGATTGAAATCATATTAAGCATCTTCTCAGACAAAAATGGCATAATATTAGAAATAAACTACACTAAAAACAATAAAAAAAATTCAAAAACTTGGAGACTGAATAGTGTGCTATTAAACAATGACTGGTTTGCCAAAGAGATCAAAGAAGAAATTAAAAACATCCTGGAAATGAATAACAATGATAACAACAATCCAAAACTATGGGACCCATTGAAAGCAGTCCTGAGAGGGAAGTTCATAGCATTACAGGCCTACCTCAGAAAAAAAGAAAAAAAAATGGTAATAAATTATCTAACACTACACTTTAAAGAATTAGAAAGAAAACAACAAGAAAATCCCAGAGTGAGCAGAAGAAAGGAGATAATCAAGATCAGAGCAGAAATAAATGACATAGAGACCAACAAAACAATACAAAAGATCAATGAAACCAAGAGCTGGTTCTTTGAAAGGATAAACAAGATTAATGAACCTCTAGCCAGGCTAACCAAGAAGCAAAGAGAGAGGACCCAAATAAAAAAAAATCAGAAATGAAAGAGGCAAAATAACAACAGACCCTACTGAAATACAAAGGATTGTAAAAAAAATACGATGAACAGCTCTATTCCAACAAACTTAGAACCTAGAGGAAATGGACATATTCCTAAAAAATATGACCTTCCAAAACTCAATCAAGAAGAATCAAAAAATCTCAACATGCTGATAACTAAGAAGGAAATTGAGGCAGTCATCAAAAAACTTCCAGCAAACAAAGCCTAGGGCAACTCTAGCTGGTTTGGCTCAGTGGGTAGAGCATTGGCCTGAGGACCAAATGGTCTGGGTTCAATTCCAGTCAAGGACACATGCCCTAGTTGTGGGCTCCATCCCCAGTAAGGGGTGTGCAGGAGACAGCCAATCAATGATTCTGTCATCATTGGTGTTTCTATCTCTTTCTCCCTCTTCCTTCCACTCTGAAATAAAAAATAAAATAAAATAATAAAATAAAATACAATAAAATAAAAATAAAAAGGCCAGGCCAGACTGCTTTACAGGGGAGTTATACAAACATTCAAAGAAGAACTAAAACCTATCCTTCCCAGACTATTCCAAAAAATTAGAGAGGAAGGAATACTTCCAAGCTCATTCTATGAAGCCTGCATTACCCTCATACCAAAACCATATAAAGACACTACAAAGAAAGAGAATTACAGGCCAATATCTCTCATGAACATAGATGTTAAAATCCTCAACAAAATCCCAGCAAATCGGATCCAGCATTACATTAGAAAGATCATACACCTTGACCAAGTGGAATTTATTATGGGGATGCAAGGATGGTACAATATCCACAAATCAAAAAATGTGATACATCACATAAACAAATTGAAAGACAAAAATCACATAATCATATCAATTGATGCATAAAAGGCATTTGACAAAATCCAACATCCTTTCCTGATAAAAACTCTCAGCAAAGTGGGAATTGAGGGATCATACCTTAACATAATAAAAGCCTTACATGACAAACCTATAGCAAACATCATACTGAATGGGCAAAAACTAAAACCATTTCCTCTCAAAACAGGAATGAGATAGGGATGCCCATTTTCACTACTCTCATTTGACATAGTACTGGAAGTGCTAGCCATAGCAATCAGACAAGAAGAAGAAATAAAAGGCATCCAAATTGGAAAAGAAGAAATAAAATTGTCATTACTCTTAGATGACATGATATTGTACTTAGAAAACCCTAAAGACTCCATCATAAAACTACTAGACTTACTAACTGAATTCAGCAATGTAGCAGGATACAAAATTAACACCCAGAAATCTATGTTTCTTTTTTTAACAACATTAATGAACTCACAGAAAAAGAAACTAAAAAAAAAAAAAAAATCCCATTTACCACTGCATCACAAAAATTAAGGTACCTAGGAATACATTTAACCAAGGAGGTAAAGGACCTGTACTCAGAAAATTACAGGACACTGAAAGAGATAGAGGAATACATAAACAAATGGAAGGATATTCTGTGTACATGGATTAGTAGAATCAACATCATTGAAATGTCCATACTACCCAAAGCAATCTATAGATTCACTGCAATCCCCATACCAATGGCATACTTCAGAGATCTAGAATAATCTCTCCAAAAATTCATCTGGATCAATAAAAGACCCAGAATAGCTGCAGCAATCTTGAGAAAGAACAAAGTTGGAGGGATCATAATACCAGATATCAAGCTATACTACAAAACCACTGCTCTCAAAACTGTCTGGTACTGGCATAAGAACAGACATATAGACCAATGGAACAGAACAGAGAACCCAGGAATAGACCCAAGTCACTATGCTCAATTAATATTTAACAAAGGAGGCAAGAGCATACAATGGAGTCAAGACAGTCTCTCCAATAAATGGTCTTGGGAAAATTGGATGGATACATGTAAAAAAATAAAACTAGACCACCAACTTACACCATACACAAAAATAAATTCAGAATGGATAAAGGAATTAAATGTAAAATGGGAAACCATAAAAATCTTAGAAAAAGCCATTGGCAGCAAAATAGCAGACATTTGTTGTAGCAATATATTTACCGATACAGCTCCTAGGGCAATGGAAACTAAGGGGAAAATAAACAAATGGGACTACATCAAAATAAAAAAGTTTCTGCATAGTAAAAGAAACTATCAACAAAACAACAAGAAGGCCCACTGCATGGGAGAACATGCTTATCAATGTTATCACTGATAAGGGTTTAATCTCCAAAATTTATAGGGAACTCATACAACTTAATAAGAAGAAGATAAACAATATAATCAAAAAATGGGCAAAGGATCTAAATAGACACTTTTCAAAAGAGGACATACAGAAGGCTGAGAGACATATGAAAACATGCTCCAAGTCACTAATCATCCAAGAGATGCAAATCAAAACAACAATGAGGTACCATCTCACACCTGTCAGAATGGCTATTATCAACAAATCAACAAAGGACAAGTGCTGGAGAGGATGTGGAGAAAAAGGAACCCTCTTGCACTGCTGGTGAGAGTGCAGACTGGTACAGCCACTGTGGAAAACAGTATGGAGTTTCCTCAAAAAATTAAAAATGGAACTTCCATTTGACCAGGTAATCCCACTTCTAGGAATATATCCCAAGAAACCAGAAACACCCATCAGAAAGGATATATGCACCCATATGTTCATAGCAGCACAACTTACAATAGCTAAGATTTGGAAACAGCCTAAGTGCCCATCAGCAGATGAGTAGATTAAAAAACAGTGGTACATTTACACAATGGAATACTATGCTGCTGTAAAAAAAGAAGGAATTCTTACCATTTGCAACAGCATGGATGGAACTAGAGAGCATTATGCTAAGCAAAATAAGCCAATCAGCGAAAGATAAATATTACATGATCTCACTCACTTGTGAAATATTATGAACAATATAAACTGATGAACAAAAACAGAACCAGATTCATAGAAGCATCAAATAGGTTCTAGCAACCTATGAGGGAAGGCAGGGGGTGAGGATGTAAGAGATCAACAAAAGGACTTGTATGCATGCATATGAGCATAACCAATGGACACCGTGGGGGTGGAGGGTGGGGGGTTTGGGGGCAGCCAGGGAGAGGTCAGTGGGGGGAAAAGGAGACTTATGTAATACATCCTATATAATAAAAGACTAATATGCAAATCTACCCAACAGAGGAACAACCAGTGGCTATGACCCACACTGCTATAGCCAACTGCAGGTCTGACCCTGCCACCGATTGCATCCCCACTAGCCTGGGCTCAGGCATTGAGCATTCGCCTCTCCTGCCCATTCACTTGGTCTCCAGGGCTCTGAGGCCTCCAGCGGGTGAGCGGGGCCCACATCTACAGCACCCTGGACCAGAAGGCCTGTGAGATCAACCTGGCCAATTTCACCCAGGGCAAGTGCTCCACTCTCATCATGACTGACCTGCTGGCCTGGAGCCTGGGCATCCTGCTGCTGGACAATATCATTACCACCAACCTCTTCCTGCACCACATGGGTCATATGGCCCGGGCTGGCCAAGTGGCACAGCCTACTCCTTGGTGGCCCCAGATGAGGTCCCCTACCTGCTGGACCTGCACCTGTTCCTGGGCCCCACAAGAAGCCCACAGGTGTGGACAGCTGCTGGGCCAGGTGCCACAGAGTGTGGTGGACGATGAGGACTGCGGCCTACAAAATGGCCTGCAGAACACCCTGGAGACATTGCTGGTGCTGCGAGGCCTGGGCCGCATGGCCCACAATGCCCAGCAGCAGTGTGTGTGCTCGCAGCCGACGTCCTCTCCAGAATCCATCAAAGGGAACAAGGAGCTGGACCTCGTGGGGCTGGGCCTGCACCCCCTCTTCAGCTCGAGCTTTGAGGAGGAGGAGCTGCAACAGCTGAGGCTGGTGGATAGTATCAAGCAGTACCGCTGGCGGGCGACCATCTTTGAGATCAACGCCTCCAGCCAGGACCTGAGCAGACAGGTGATGCAGGCCAAGTGGCAGAAGGACTGCAAGGCCATCGCCAGCTTCCAGCAGGGCCAGCAGGAGGCAGGAGGGCCTGGCTCGCCCAGCCCCGAGCTGCCCAGGGCAGCAGGCAGACCAGCCAGGGAAAGAGGAAGAGGAGGAGGAGGAGGAGGAGGAGGAGGAGGAGGAGGAAGAGGAAGAGGAGGAGGAGGAGACAGGAGAGCACCTGGAGGACGTCTTCACAGAGGTTGTGGGCCAGAAATGGCAGCAGCCAGGACCTGAGCTGGAGCCAAGAGGCAGAAGGCGGAGGTCTGGCCACTGGACCAGGATTTCTATGTCCCTATGGGACTAAGGACTTCGACAGCGAATGGGACCTGAGCGTTGGTGGGGACGGGGCGCCTTTGAGCAGCAGGTGGCCTGCAGCTGTCCTGGACCTGATGGGGGATGGGGCCCAGAACCTGACGAGGGGCAGGCAGCAGCTCAAGTGGGACCAGAAGAAGAAGCAGTTTGTGGGACAATCAGGGCAGGAGAACAAGAAGATCAAGACAGAAAGTGGTCGCTACATCAACAGCTTCTACAAGTGGGACCTCTACCAGAAGTAGAAGCAGAAACAGAAAATCCCCATATGCTCAACACCTGAGCCCCAGCGGATTGCCAGCAGTCGGCCCTGTCAGGGCCTGTTTCGGCCTGATCCAGTCAGGGCATGTGCAGGAGGCAACAAATTGATGTGTCTTTCTCACATCCATGTTTCTCTCTCTGTCTCTCGCCTTCCCTTCTACTCTAAAAATCAATGAAAAATGTCCTCAGGTGAGGATTAATAAAAAAACAAAATATGCATACATACATACATATACAAAAATACATGAATATTGGGGGACTAGGAGGTGGGGCCCCACGGGTGCACAAATTTTGTGGACTGGGCCTCTAGTTAAACAATAAAGAACTTAAATTAAAAAAAAATAATAATAAAATAAAGGAAGAATGAGATGAAAAGAAAAAATATGAATCATGACATATTTAATAACATCTGTAGAGAAAATATACTTTTGCATTTTTGTGTTTTCTTATGGCTATGTTCCATGATTAAGGATGGTGAAATTTAACTGAAAGCACCAATCAGGCGAACGCTTTGTATAGGGAGCAAAGACAATATAGCAACATAAATCTAAGGAGATTTGAGAATATTCATACCAAGGGTTATTAACCAGTTTATGCCACTATCTTTTTTAAAATAATTTGATTGATAACTATAGACACTCTTCCCAGAAAAACACACATGCATATACTCATACACATATTTTCATTTTTTATTGATTAAGGTATTACATATGTGTCCTTTCCCCCCATTGCCCCCCACCCCCCTACTCATGCCCTCACCCCCTTCATGTCTGTGTGCATTGGTTATGCTTATATGCATGCATACAAGTCCTTTGGTTGATCTCTCCCCCTTTCCCACACCATCCCCTACCTTCCCTCTGAGGTTTGATGGTCTGATCAATGCTTCTCTGTCTCTGGATCTGTTTTTGTTCATCAGTTTATGTTGTTCATTATATTCATTTGTTTTATTGGGTCAATTAATCCTCTGAAGTCCATTAATAGTCCTGTCTTCAGAACCCCTAGATAGAGAGAAATAAATGCCTTCATTTTAAAGATTCTTCAGCAGAGTTTCAGTTAGTTTTGGATAGGCATCAAGTAGCTTCTCATTCAAGCTTGTATTCTCTGATGAGCGATTAGACTCTGTTGCAAGTTATATGACATTAACTCCTTTTCAGGTTCTGCTTTAGCTAGAAAAAAAAGAATCCAGACAGAAATCTTCAGTAGCTTTTTTTAGAACACTTTACAGAATCAAAGTGATGTTGAAAGTAGATAATTACAAAATCAGTATAATATATCTACCTAGAAAGAAAGCCTGCATGTGGCACTCAATATCAGTGTTTTACAGATATAAGAAAATACGGTGACATTTATAAGATGCTATTATATTGTGTTAAATAAATGATGAATATGGGCTATGAATGCAGGGCAGAGTATTCCTGCTACCACTCAAGTCCTAATCAAAACAAATAATTCTTTTTATGGCAGAAAAAAATCAATAATTAGAGAAGAAAGCTTCCTTTGAAGACTTTATGGCAGTGGCTTTAAAAGTAATATTTAGACGTGTAGGCAGCCCTAGGAGTAGAAGTACCAGAGTTCACACATAAGCATTTCAAAGGATATTATAGATTCGGGTGAGTGAAAAGCTGAATCTTTGGTTGAATCTTATTCTACTAAAGGTCAATAAACATTGGTGTAGCCGATAATCTTTACAAGTTTTAGAAGTAGCTATTTATCATATTCAGCTGTTTTAAGGGAAAGAAGAGATGCTTTGCAATTTTTTCTTACAGTAGCCAGGAAGAAATTTCCACTGTTAGTAGCTCTACGCTGCATTAGATCAGTGGCTTTCCATCTTGGAGGCACAAGAGAATCACCTGTATGACTTTTTCAACAAGATCTGAGGCCCATCCCCAGAAATTCTTATTTAGTTGATCTAGGATGTGGCATGTACATGAGTATTTTTTAACTGCTTTCCAGTTGGTTCTCATTGTGAGGAAAAGTTTGAAAAAATCACTGCAACTAGTTCATTCTCGAAGGGCTCCACGCGGGAAGCAAGATGTCATAAGTCTTCCATGTTGCTTGATTCCAACGTCAATTATACTGTTAGGTGATTTGCTCTTAGAACGGTTACATTATTTTTATTCTGTAGTCTATTACACCTATTGGAAATCCTTTATCTTTTTGGCTTCCTATTACTATTCTTTCATACTAGCAGCATGTGACAAATGATTTGAAATTTCAGAGGAGAAAATGAGGCTCAGACTGTAAGGGGCACATGAGCCGTGGCTGAACCAGTGATCTAAGTCTCTGCTTTAGCAATCTGCTTCCAGGAGACTACGTTTTATGCAAGGAGCTCAAGGACCTGGGTGCATTGTTACATCATCACATGATTACTTGCACCGCTGCTAGCTCCTCTGTGAAGACAAGTGGTGATTTGTTCACGCAGGGAGAATTGCCAATCATGGTTTCACATGCCTGTTTGTCAATTCCTGTACACGTGATCCTGACGGTCTTTTAAAAGTGCCTTGCCTTTAATTTCTCATTTTCCCTACATGAGAATTAACATTTCTGACCACCATTCTGATTTTGCAGACCTTGAGTTTTAAACCTGAGTTGTTTAACCATTTTTCTTGTTCCCTTATAACACAAAAGGAGATTGTTTTTCCTTCTGTTTTCAAGGTGAATAAAATGAGGCACAGATGATCCAAAAATTGTTTTGTGTTATTTAATAGTCAGCACCTGAGCCAAGGACTTATGATTCTAGGTTTTCTGGCTTCTGGTATAATGCACTATACACCAGATCACTGCTGCCTCTCTAGTAATAGAACACTGAAATTAGACATCTGTTAAATATTGTATGTGACAAATTTTCATGTAAGTACTCTGGCTTATGAGGAACATTTTTAATACTAGCATATTTCATGATGCAATGTGAAAGAAATACAATGAAATATATATTTTATGATATAAATTTTCAATTAATTTTTTATCATTTTCACTGGAGATAATAAATAGACAGACTCTATTGCCTGTAAGGCATAGAGAACACAGTCTATCCTGACACAGAGAAAATAACACTAGAGGTTTATTAACTTCTTTTAAATGGACTCTTCTATAAAGTTGAGATTTATATATATACACACATACATACCTTGGTATATACATACATATATCTAATTTGATATTTTGAAAGGAAATGTTTTTTTAATCCTCACCCAAGGATATGTTTCTATTAATGTTTTTTAGAGAAAGAGAAAAACATTGATGTGAGAGAGAAACATTGATCGGTTGCCTTCTGTACACACCCAGACCAGGGATGGAACCTTAAAACCTAGGTATGTGCCCTGACTAGGAATTGAACTTGGAACCTTTGGGTGTACAGGAGGATGCTCCAATTAACTGAGCCACCTGGCCAGGGCCAGAAAGGCAATTTCAACTGCTTTGGGAGTCAGAAGACTCCTAAATCTGAAGAAGAAAATCATCTGCTTGTTAAGAAGAATCCCATGGAAATTCCTATTCATTGGATTTGTCTTGGAAAACATATTTTAGAGGCCTACAGAATATATTCCATTCACTTAAACTTTCAATATGCATCTCATTCTGTGAGAGTAACTGTTGGCCAATATCAACTTACACATACTCTGTGTGAAGAAATGATTTAATATTCTGACTTCTGCTTTTCTTCAACAATGACCATCTCACCAAAGGCTGCAATTGATTGAATGGAGATTATTGTGTAAAACTGTCACTTAAAAATTAATGTATCTTTATTGTTGAAAGTATTACAAATGTCCCTTTTGTTTCCCCCATTAACCCCCTCCACCCTACACCTGTCCCTCCCAAGCCTTCACCACACTATTGTCTGTGTCCCAGTTATAAGTTCCCCGATTATGTTTATTGTTGTTGTTTTTAATCCTCACATGAGGATGTGTTTCTATTGATTTCCATAGAAAGTAAGGGAGAGAGAGAGAGAGAGAGAGAGAGAGAGAGAGAGAGAGAGAGAGAGGTGAAAGAGAAACATCTATTAGTTGCCTCCCAAATGTACCGGTCCGGGATCAAATCTGCAACCTAGGTACGTGCCCTGACCAGGAATTGAACCTACAGCCTTTTGGTGTACAGGACAATGCTCCAGCCAACTGAGCCACCCAGCCAGGACAACTGCCACTTGTTTTTAAGGCAAGCATATTGCATCAGGGAAATAGCCTCTTATCTTTGAAAATAGGTGAACCCCAGGGTTGTCTGGCATTTTTATATAGTTGGCTCTTAACTCTTTCCCAGAATATCTTTAAACCAGTTATAATATCACTATTTTTAAATACTGTAAAAAATAAAATCATATAAGAAAAAGATTCCAACCTTGCATAAGCTTATTTTTTATGCCTAATTTATCCAGTGAAAGTGTACAAAAAGGGCAGTTTATTAATCCTATAATTTCTTAAGACAAATTAAGCTCTTGGTAGAAGATATCTTTCTTTTTTTACTCTCTTGGGCAATTTTATTTTATCTTTTGGGAACAGCTGTTCTTCAGGCCTTCCTTTCCTCCCATAGACCAGGAAATATGACCTCATTTGACCACAATAAAGCAGTTCAGAGATGCAGCTACAAGGAGTCATCAGCAGTCATTAGTTAGAGCAATCTGAGGCAAGTATACTTTATTTCTGGATCCCCCCATCAAGGCTGATGTAAACCTGGAGCTGCCACTGTGATTCCACAGCAAAAAGGAACTAGAGATAAGAGATGGAGAGAAAATACAGCTGGACTAATGTATAGTTTACAAACACAATGCCATAAATAGAATTTTCTTTGCCAGCATGCTAATTTTATTACTGTTCATTCCCCATATAGAAAAGTAAATCCGTGTAACTAAGTGGCTAGATCTTACTAGAGCTATAGTCAATGTTATTAATATCTTTCAGGCAATAACTACATACACTGGAATGTACATTGAGCATTCTTTCTAATTTTATTTCTTAAACTACAAAAATGCCTGGGCATACCAGAATACTTCCTAATTTGGGGGGCATGAATTTGATTTAATCAGAAGAGTGTTTGGAGAAAACATCCCAAAATAATGGTCAGAAACAAGAGTGAATCATTCAGTTCAATAAATATGATTTTTAAAAATAAATTAGTATAAAAAAAGAGAAAGATAGTGAAGTTTATACCTATATATTATTTCCCCTCTTGCAGATTATTTAGATAGAATAGGCTCTATTAATAAGATATAACATATTAGGTTTCTCTTCATATTTGTTTAACTTAAAAATAATTTTAAAATATTCAGTGCTACAGTGCCTTCCCTGATCTTGTAGATACTGGAGATAGAACAAAAGACAAAACAGATCCTTGCCTCTAGTCTAATAAGAAAAAGACATTAATCAAAACATTTCCTATTTAACTTTTCTTATGCCATGATGCCATATTATGGCCAACTATGAATCACAGGGAACAGTTATGTAAAGCTATAAGTTAAAAAAAAAACACAAAAAAACCACAACACCTGTTTTTTTCTATATACTGTGGCGGTAAGAGCTGGGTATTATTAACACACTTCTGCTCATAATAACATTCTATTTTTGTAGAAACAAAAACACCAGAAATGTATGTTTTGTTTGAAAAGTAGCAAAAAAATATATTTGCTGATCAACTATGTGAAAATATTGGATAAAGAAGACAGAAGTATTCAGGATGGGAAATGGAATATGCTCTTCCAATTAAGTGATTAAAAAAACATTCAAAAAAGTAAAAAGTTTATAAACTTGATAATAATTTGACATCTTTGCATAAACATAGCAAATTGCATATTTTTAAGCTGGAAAATATTAGTGCATTTCGCTGTGTTTGGAGAGCAGATCCCAAGAGCCAAGCAGCATAACTTTAACCAAGGCCTTACATATATGGCAAAGCTTTACTAGCACCCCGGTCCTAAAATGTTTAGTATTTTTTTCTAATCATGCATGCTACCAATTAGAGTTATACAAAATTAAGAATGAATTTGATTTCTTTGAATATAGTTAGCTGAAAATGAAAAATGAAAGTTTGTTTATATTTGGGGGTAGTGATCAGGAAAACTGGTGTGTTTAAAAAGTTTCACCCTTATCATTAGTTTAGTAACTATTAATACCCCCAAATTTGCTTCAAATGACTTAGGTTTATATCTCTATATAAAATATGATTTTATATCTAAGTCTAGAATGCAGAAATTTAGTCCATCTCAGAGATGGTAAAGCTTGATATAAAAGAGATAATTCTGTTTCAGTTACATTTTCACCTATTAATGTCTACTCCAAATATACTACAGAACCCCAGGGTGACAGTCACATTCTGAATCACATAATTAATGCCAAATCTGTGGTACACTTCTATAAAACAATTTTACCTGTGAGAACTCCAAATAGCATATTTTCCTTCTAGTCTTCATTTTGTCTTCTTTTTTTTATCTTTGCCAGAATTAATGTATTCTCTCTTTTGAAAAATGGCTTCAGTTATCAAAAATAATACGAAGAACTTTTCTTTTACCTGAGAAAATCAGTTGCCACTGTCTCAGGTTTGGGAACAACTTCTCTTCCTTTTGAGACAGAAATAAGTATTTTGTTTATTTAGGCATTTCTGGGAGAAGTCTTATGGCATTTTGATAAGAACATGGCGGTTGGGGCCCTATAGGCATGTGTTCCCATCAGCTATGAGTGTCATAGATATTTTCTCCTGGTTGGTTCTTCCCTTGGAACCATGCCCACCTTACTTGATTGCTACAGAGCCATTTGCCTTTATGTGAAAGTTCCTAGCATGGTAACAAAGATGTGAGCAACAAAGCAGGCTTCATTAAACATTCATAATAATCACTTATGAACATCTCAAAACATCTCTATGCACTTTTATATTGTGCAGTAGTTTAATGTATCAAAGAATGAAAATTTATTTCAAAAGATCATAACAAAGGACTATGTCATTTTTATTCTTGGAATTTGACATATTAAATGATGCACATTAAATGATGCATCAAAAATACCTTTATAATCATTATTCATTAAAGATCTTGTTTAGTTTAAAAGAATAATTGAGTATTTTTGATTAAAAAGTACAAAAATTGTTCAGGTATAACTTGGCCCTTTTAATGATACTCCTAATGGTCTACATATTTGTATATTAACTTTTATACCAGTGAATCTTTTAAAATACACTTTCCTATACATAGGCTTAGTCAAAGTAATATGAGGCCAATTCTGATATTTTTTTTATAGCAGCTGTTTATAAAGATGTCTAGAAAAAAATCTGTTTTATTTTAATTTACTTAAAAAGCAATTTTGCCTGTTGCTCTAAGGATTTCATAATGTGTTACAAATAGTCCTATTTACATACCACACACAATTATAGAATTTTCTAGATGAATGGAAGGAAATTAAGCAGGTGTATTCACTCTTCCTGGTCCAAATATGCACTACGTTCTGCAAGGGTGAATGAAATGAAGGGTTCCTTCCAAAGAGTAAATTAAGCACATAGAGATTCTTCATTTAATGATCTCATGAATCCTCATAATATTCCTTATGAGGTAGATGACAAGTTGTGTTAGCCCCATTTATATTACAAGACAAGTGAGACCTAAAGTTGTTATAAAATTTCAGTATAGATTGAGAAATATGTTTTCACCATAGCATGGTCTACAGTATTACATTATTGCACATGCATTTTAATTGCTTTCTGCATGTATAATTACATTTGAGGACTCTTTAAATTGAATTTATATCCTTTTGCTTTGTATTTTATATCTTTCTATATATTAGTAAGCACCATGTCCCCAATACCTCTTCTAAGACTTTTATTTTACATTTGACTGAATACTGAGGCTTTCCCATTTGTAGAGATGGCTATGTTAAAACCTCCCAGGAGACAGACCAATCCTTATAGAAGATCAAATATCTTAGTCCTGTGCAATACCCAGCCCTCCTTCAAAACATCGATATTGCAAGCAGTAATGGCATCATCAAACTAGTTCTGAAAGTAGTAGTACTATCATTTACAGAGCGTGTGAGAAAACATTTCTTCAGCTATCCAGAAACAAGGACAACCAAGAGTCATGACTATGGGAAGATTGTTTATGTATTTCTACTTAGCAAAGCACTGAAAAATGGTGAAAGAATGCTGTGATTTAGTGGGGAAAATATTGAATAGAAATAATTTCATTTGAACTGCCATGCCATTTGCTTTCAGATAATGATACTTTGATTCCTTTGGTCTTTTTATTCTCCTTTCTGAGGTTAAGTGTTCTAGTGAAGCCTCCTTTAGATCATGGAGAGGTAAGATAAAATATTAGGCCTTACCAGATTTTAATTATGTAGTCTCATCTTGCTATTTTTGAGAAAGTAGTTGGTACAAGCAAAAATATGTGAACTTGATTTGTATTACTTAATATGATGAATTTTATCATGGAATTTTATATGACTTTGATGTTCTATGCATGCATAAATTTCTAAGAAGAGATGAGCAATGTATTGAAAATTGGGGATGAAGAGTATCACTGAAGAAAATGTTATTTACTTTGTTCAAATGGATAATTAATCTCTTCCAATTGTCTCCACTGAGATCACCATTAGTCTGAATGATACTGCAAGTAACATATTCTTGCTTCTGATCACATTTCTAGAGAGAGCTCTTTAGTTTCTAAAAGAGATATTCCCTTCAGATGCTAAGAAAATAAAGAGTAACCATAAAATAATTAATAATCACACAGAGTAAGAACTTCAGAAGAAAAAATAAAATGGATGTATTTATAACATATATATAAAATAAATTAATGTGACTTATTACATAATAGTTATTGATTACTTCTGGGAAGAGCTGAAGGGGGTGTGATGTGATGATTAAGGAGACCATTAACTTATTTGCTAATATATTATTGCACTAGAATAAAATTAAAATAAATACAAATAGCTCATAGTGGTTAATTTTTTAATCCATTAATTTATTTTTATTTAGATACTAGGGGCCCGGTGCATGAAGATTCATGCATGGGGGGGGTGGGGTAGGTCCCTCAGCCCAACCTGCACCCTCTCCAATCTGAGAGCCCTCAGAGGAACCGTCTCCAATCTGGGAGTTTCTGTCTGTCTTTGCAATCAGATGAGCTAATTGTCTAAGACCCCAACCCAGTTTGGTTTGTTGCTCACAGAATAATAGAGGCATTTTTTTTTCTTTACTTCATTGGTGGAAATTTCCTGGAAGTTTTAGGATATCTTCCCTTTAATTTTTCTAGACACTCTGATTTTACTTATGTCTCTCACCTTTGCTTTCCCTCCATCCCCCACTACAACTGTAACTAGCTCCAGGCTCACTTTGCTCTAGTGTCTAGGACTGTAGTTGGCAAACTGCAGCTCGCGAGCCACATGTGGCTCTTTGGCCCCTTGAGTGAGGCTCTTCCTAAGCCTTAGGAGTACCCTAATTGAATTAATAACAATGTACCTATCTACATAGTTTAAGTTTAACAAATTTGGCTCTCAAAAGAAATTTCAATTGTTGTACTGTTGATATTTGGCTCTGTTGACTAATGAGTTTGCCGACCACTGATCTAGGAGATCTGTCTGCCACCAGAACTATGATTCCCAGCATTCCTGGTGCTCCCCATGCTCTGGGCGTCTGCTTCTGGTCCTCGGCTGCCACCAGAACTACTATTCCCAGAATTACTGGTGCTCCCCATGCTCTTAGTTTTCCTTTCCTGCTCTGTCTCCATCCCATGGCCTCCCACTCTGCCAAGTCCTCCAAGCTGCCAGCTCTCCTTCTCTGCTCTCTGTCTGGTGGCTTGGGGAGCCAAGTTCCCCAAGCTGCTCCACTCTGCCGGCTCTCCCGCTCTACTCTCTGCCCTGTGGTTCTCCAGCTCTGCTCTACACTTGGCGCCTGTATATGCAAATTAACCTGCCACTCCTGATTGGCTGGTGGGCTTCACAGAGGTACAGTCAGTTTACATGTTTCTCTTTTATTATATAGGATAGTTAGTATACAATATTATGTTATGTTAGTTTCAGCCAGATTTCATTTTTTTAATTGCTGTATATTATTCCTTCGTGTGTGTGTGCATGTGTGTGTGTGTCACATCTTTATACATTCCTCTATCAGTGAACACCTCAGCTGCTTCCATATCTTGGCTACTGCAAATAATGGTGCAATGAACATAGGGGTGCATAGGTGTTTTTATTAGAGTCTTCATTTTCTTTAGATAAAAACCCAGAAGTGGATTTGCTGGGTGGCATGGTAGATCTACTTTTAGTTTTTTGAGGACTCTCCATACTGTTTTCCACAGTGGTAATATAAATATGAGTTTTTGTTACAATAATGTTTTGTACTATTTTTGTAATTAAAAAAATTCCTTAAAAAGTAAACATAAAAAATAATTTCTTGAAAAAAGTAAGAATAAATATTGAGAACATGGTTTGAATTGTGATTTTGAATCCTGGTTAATACTTTTTTCCCTGGGACAATTAGAAACTTCCTAATTCATTGTGCCTCTGTTTACTCACCTGTTTAGTGGTAAAACTAGATATCACTCAGCATTGTGGCAAGAACTCAGTGAAAAAAATGTCTTTAAAGCATTTTTTATTATACCTGTCACTTAGTAAGCTCTCATTAAATTATTTGTGGCATTGTCATAAAGCAGAGGTAATACTTTTTAAATATTTATAAATTGTCCATGTATAGATTTAAAAATCTTGTTATAATACATATTTTACATGTAAACCTAATAATTCTCTGGTGCAATTTAGCATAAATTCAATAGACTTTTTATCTAATTACGTAAATGTTTGTGTTTGCATGAGTCTGTAACATAATTTATAGATAATTTAAGGCTGAATATGCAAAGATTATGTAAAAAACAAAAGATTCTTAGTAGGAACTATTATTAGTTTGGATCTTGAAGCATTTAATAAGAATATACAAATGGGTGTTTGCACAGAGCTAGAAAGTAATTTAGGAAAAAATGGAGAAGGGTGGACAAAAAGACTCAACTTATTTGCTTTTTGTGGTCACAGACTCTGAAAAATAACTGCTCAAATTGGATTTAGAATTTTAGAATTTATGTGTGTTTTTCCTCTGAATTCTTCCTATTCACTTTGCTATGTTATTTTCCTTATTCCTTGGTTTTTAATCATTTATTTTTTAGAGGTATAAGTCTACTTTTTTTCTATTATAAATGTCTAGAGAAAAGAGATAAGTAGTATAGCAGCAGACAATACAATTCCTTTCTTCTGTTTATTTTTATTTATATTTAAAAATATCTGAAATAGAAAAAAAATTCTTCTCTGTTATAAGAAGTGTTGAGTTGGTGCCCAGTGAATAATAAATCATCATAATAAATGAGATGACTAGACTTCTTGCAGAGTTGCTGCATTCTGGTTTCAATATTGTTAGAGGATGTGTATGTCTTTTCCTATGTGTTACTGCAGCTAACTTAAGGAGGCCACAATGATCTAGAGAAAATAAATAGTGCTTTAAGTAAATGTATGAATCCTGAGGAATAGATCATAAGTTGTGTTCTACCTTCACTATTTTTTTCCATTTTTATAAATATAACCTCAATATACTCCATCCTTTTCTACTGCTTTGGGAACTTTCTTTGTCTTTTTTGGTTTGTTTCATTATTTCCTTAAATCCACCAATTTTGTATCTGGACCTTGTATTTGTTTTCCTGCCAAAATCATTTTATAAGAAGGAACAGTCACTGTCCCAATTCTGTTTATGGTCCCATCTTACAACCCTTTCATTCTTTCTATCTCATGTCACTCCTCAGTGTTTTTAAAGTACCAATTCTGTAATAAGATCACTGCAGTCTATTACAGCTGAATATAAAATGAAGGCAGAAATAATAAAAGTCTCTGTCATATTGTTCTTCTTTGTATGGCAACAAAAACAATATCAAACATATCTTAAATTATCCTACTTTGTTAGTTTTCCATTTAAAAAATTGTGAACAGGAAATATATGGATATATTATTTCAAAATATTTCTCTGTGTCTTTGATTGTCAACCTCATCAGATCAAATGATATTTTAAATAACAAATGTAAAATGAACTAAAAAAATCTCAGCAATAAAAATAATGAAAAATAATATTTACTTACATGTGCGATTTTATAAAATCAATACAATGACCTAAATGTTAAAAGGAGAAATGAAAAAAATAAATATATAATAAAATAGTACACATTTCAATATGTTAATACACAAATATGACCTCACTATAATATATAATAAAGGAGTCAGTTCTGTGCACCATATTTCTGACAGCTACAAATACAGTCTAGTACAAGCAAATTATTAATGACTCAGATATCAAAAGTGACAGTGCCATTGGGGATAAGGTTTTCTGAAATCATGAAGAACTCTTTGAAAAGTTTCAATCCAAACATGTACAGTCTTTTATGAATTTACACAATTATTGTATTTCTGTAAAAGGCAGTGCACGAAACTGTAAAACATATATTTTGTGTGTATGGCTAAAATGGTTAGATGATTAAGAACAGGGTTTTAACCTAAATAAATATTGTTTGACATTAGAGTATTGAGCTGGATGTAGGAAAATTCTTTATTATGTAGGACTGTCTCACTCAAACAATTATTTTCTAAGTGCTAATATTGTCCCCCAATCATTTTGACAATAAAAGACATCTATTCAAATTACAATAATAACTATTTGAAAAGCAGTTTTTAAGGGAATACTTATGCTAAAGAACCATCAATGTTTAAATATCATAATAGACTATAAGAAAACATTTATAGTTTCCTGTGGGTGTCTGTAGAATGCTATCATAATTCCATTAATCTCTTTTTCTTCCCACATTTTCATAAATTAAATTACCATTTTTTAATTAGGCAGTAGGATATAATTTGCACAAATGAGTAGACACAAAACTAAAAAAAATAATAATATCTTCTCTCATATAGTTTAACTGTTTTTGAAAAATCAGTATAATTTTACTAACAAAAGAAGCAAGTTGAAATTTCCATTCTCTACCTTTTGTTTTTAATTATAGCTTCTGCAGTCCTAGAAACACTATTTTTCTATGTATCTTTCCAATTTCTATAGGTGGTATCTTTTATTATATGCTCCTTTCCTGGGAATGTATAGTGAAAGATATCCTAATACTCACCACCATGAGCCACATAATATAATCTGCTTTGCATTCCATTATCATGCCAAGTATGAGTTTTTAAAGAATTTGTGTTTCAGTAAAGAGAGGATTTATGAATACTCACATAAAGTTTATAATACAGTGGCATAGACCCCAAGAGGAGTGAAAGCTTGACAGTATTTCTCAGAGCCATGCTTCAGTAGAATGACAAAAGGAGCAATCATGATGCAGACAGTTAAAAAGAGAATGGATTGTGAAGAAGTGGGGATGGTTTCAGATCTTACTAGTTGTTGAGGAAAAGGTAAAAGTTAAAGGATGATTTTCAAAAGCAGATAATAACTTGCCAAGAAGCATTTTTGATTTATGTAATCTATTTTTTGCTGAAAACTACTCATTTTTATAGGTTAGCATTCTCTGGAGATATTAAAAATTGCAGATTACAGATTTAGAGTGACTAAGGGCAAAAATAGGAAATTATTAAAAATCAATATATACATATATGTACATATATACATATATACTTATTTGTAATCTCTGGAAAAATCAAGATTGAAAATTTAAGGTTGATTATTTTTTCAAAAGAGAATAGAAAACGTCAAAAGTCTTCATACCAACAGTTTCTTTACAATAAAATATATCTAATTTGTGCAAATATAATTTCTCAGACCGCATAATTCATCTCATCTTCACATACCTATGCACAGAGGCAAAAAATTAATATATTTAGACCTTTTGATTGGAGGCTTAACATTTACACTGGCAAAAACATTAATACTGTCATCCAAGCATGACAATTTTAAATTAACAAAAACCAACACTGCTATTCAGTCAAAATGGGAGTTGTTTTTTCTTCATATATGAAAAGATGAGGTGTTAACACATGTACCATCTCTGCTTTGAATTATATGTCTTCTTTCTATGAATTTAATATTAATACCTGATGATGCTTCCAGGCTCTGTATCCAGACTGTTTGGCTTCCAGTCTGCCTCTACAGAGTAACTCTGGGCAAGTGCCTCCAAAATTCTGTGCTTCAGTTTTCTCGCCTTTAAATAAAATAATAATTGTGCTGTCCTTCTAAAGATAATATCCCCAGCATGACATGTTCAATCAATGTGAGCAATTTTTATTGTCTTTTTCAACAATTTAATTGAAAAGCAAAAATGATTAATATTAATCTATAAAAATACATAACAAGTACTTATATAGGCAGAAAAGTACCTATGATATTAATGAATTAAATATTAGCATTTAATTAATAATAAATAAATTAGATGACTATCATTTTCGCCAAAATTGATAGACAATGTCATTTTGCTATATTTTTTATTTCATATACAAACTTCAGCCAATTTAGTCAGCAACAACCCAAACAAATTTTTTTGTTCATGAAAGTCATGCATGCATCTCTCTCTCTCTCTCTCTCTCTCTCTCTCTCTCCATATATATATATATATATATATATACACATATATATACATATATATATACATATATATACATATATATACATATATATATATGTATATATATGTGTGTGTGTGTGTGTGTGTGTGTGTATTTTACATTTACTCCACATGACTGAAATCCACCCTATGGGTTTTATATTTGCACTTTTTTCTACCTCTGTGCACTCTTAGAAAAGTAATGAGTAGTCCAAATGCCTTTGCTCTCAAACTTAGTTTGCAATGATGAAATCAGTCCTGAGCCAGACTTCTAGTTCTTGGGGAGGGAAAGCACTAATGAAAATTAGCATTCCAAAAGAATCTTCTGCAGCTGTCAGCATAAAAAGGAACTGATTAGTGGTTTGGACAGTGCTAACTCTGTAAATTATCAAACAAAATACTGCAAAAGCATCCATTTGCGTATATGAAAATTACAATTTGAACATCACACTTAGAGCACATTAATCAACTTCATTCTTTGTTTTTATGGGTAATGAGGCTTTTACAGAAAGGTAAACAGCCAGCTAAATAAAGTTGCTTTGACAGAATGGATTGAATATATTCATACATTTAAAAACCTGTGCTAAGAGGTGTTTAAATAAAGGAAGCATCCCTGTGGCCATTTATTTCTACTTTTAGCTCTACTTGAACTTCCTTCCGGCTTCTTAATGTTTGTCTTTCCTACATTTCAGTGACTTTCATAGTCAGCTTATCTGTGTTGTTAAATATGGAATTTTTAGATTAATATATTATACTACTTTTTATTTGATATCTAACAATATAACCTTAATTAAAACATGTTGTTTACAAAAAAACTACTCAGATGTTATATAATTTATTTTAGGGCTGTAGCAATAACTAATTCCCAGGATGGAAATGAGAAGACTTTTTTCTAATAACTTTTCCCGTTATAAGTAATAATTTATATAAAGGTAAACTTCCTTTATGGGGGTTTAAATATCATAACAGTACTAAATATAGGATTTCATTATGTATTTCTAGAAAATGGAACCAACATTGAATATGTCTGTTTATAGTTCTGAATAGAGGCCCAGTGCACAAAATTCATACACTGGGGGGGGGGGGGGTAGTGCGGTCCCTTAGCCCAGTGTGCACCCTCTCCAACAGGGGGATGTCCGACTGCCAGTTTAGGCTCGATACCACAACCAGCAGTCGGACATCCCTTCACAATCAGGGACTGCTGGCTCCCAACTGCTTGCCTGCCTGCCTGATTGCCCCTAACTGCTTCTGCCTGCCAGCCTGATCACCCCCTAACCCAGCCGTGGGCAAACTATGGCCTGCGGGCCTTATCCGGCCCATTTGAAATGAATAAAACTAAAAAAAAAGACCGTACCCTTTTATGTAATGATGTTTACTTTGAATTTATATTAGTTCACACAAACACTCCATCCATGCTTTTGTTCCGGCCCTCCAGTCCAGTTTAAGAACCCATTGTGGCCCTCGAGTCAAAAAGTTTGCCCACCCCTGCCCTAACCACTCCCCTACCAGCCTGATCGCTCCCAACTGCCCTCCCCTGTTGGCCTGATCGCTCCCAACTGCCCTCCCTTGCCAGCCTGGTAACTGTCCACCCTTGCAGGTCCAGTCACCCCCAACTTCCCACCCCTGCTGGCCCAGTTGCCCCCAACTGCCCTCCCCTGCTGGCCATCTTGTGACCATATGGGGCGGCCATCTTGTGGGATGGCATGATGGTCAATTTGCATATTACCTCTTTCTTATATAGGATTATCTTAGGGAAAATAGATTTGAAAGACAAACAATCCAAACATTCACATAATGAAAGAGTCGTTATTTCTCTAAACATTTATTGAGTATCTAATATGCATAATGTACTGGAGATGGAGCAGTGAACACACTTAATGATCAACAAATGTTTTAACAGTGACACATACTTGACGTAACAAATAATGGAAAACCATTGGAGAATTAAGAATCTAGCAAATACTTGGTGTCAATGATCATGTCAGAAAGTAGAGGATTATATATCAAATATGAAAGTGTTTGCAATGTACATGGGAGTTCATCATTTTTGTCTTCGTAAACTTCCTTATTATAGTGGATTGCAGGGTGCAGTGCAGCAATTCTTTCTCATGTGTCAATTGCGTATATTATACTGTGAAGATAACTTGAGAGTCCCAGTACACTTTTTGGGGGGCCTGTTTTTTTCAAATTTGCCTCAGGCTTTATAATTATAGTTCCTTAATTATTGTTGTTACTAATATAAATTCTTCCAGATCAAATTCTGTCAACTCTTCACTCTGTGATTTTCAAACATATTTTCTCCAGCACCAGCTTAGGAAAATTCCAGAAAATCAAGATTTGACACATATATATGACATATAAAACAATATTTTTCTAGTGTTTGCTTTTATATGACATAATTTTTTTTCTATATAAAGTGTTCCAGAATACATGAGGGATATAGTAAAATCAAGTTAGCAGTTCTGAAAGTTCAAATTTGGAGAAATTGAATTGCACTGAGTTGGATAAAGGGGAATTACATTTAGTAGGGTACAAGTAAACTTAATATGTGGAGAAATACATTGCCAACTTTATGAGTGACCAGATACATTATTTTTTGTTTGTTTTCTTTATTGATTAAGGTATTACATATGTGTCTTTATCTCCCCGTTGCCCCCCCCAACCCCCCATTCATGCCCTCACCCCCTGTTGTCTGTGTCCATTGGTTATGCTTATATGAATGCATACAAGTCCTTTGGTTGATCTCTCACCCTTCCCCACACCCTCTCCTGCCTTCCCTCTGAGGTTTGACTGTATGATTGATGTTTCTCTGTCTCTGGATCTGTTTTTGTTCATCAGTTTATGTTGTTCATTATATTTCACAAATGAGTGAGATCATGTGATATTTATCTTTCTCTGACTAGCTTATTTCACTTAGCATAATGCTCTCCAGGTCCATCCATACTGTCGCAAATCGTAGGAGTTCCTTCCTTTTTACAGCAGCATAGTATTCCATTGTGTAGATGTACCACAGTTTTCTAATCCACTCATCTGCCAGGTACATTATTTTAAATTGTGGGCATACATTGCATATTCTTTATGCTTCATAATTTTTAGTTTAATGTATAGACCAAGTTTGATACCAATTATATAAATTTTTGCATTAATCCTAGTCACTATGGTCACAGACTCAAAGGGGAAAAAGTCAGGTTGGCAATGCTTATTTTCTTTTTATTATTTTTTTCCTTTTTTTAAATATATTTTATTGATTTTTTTTTTTTTTTTTTTTTTTTTTTTTTTTTTTTTTACCGAGAGGAAGGAAAAAGGATAGAGAGTTAGAAATATTGATGAGAGAGAAACATCAATCAGCTGCCTCCTGCACACCCCCTACTGGGCATGTCCCCACAACTAAGGTACATGCCCTTGACCGGAATTGAACCTGGGACCCTTCAGTCCTCAGGCCTACACTCTATCCACTGAGCCAAACCAGTTAGGGTTATTTTATTTTTTTAACCCATTGTGTTTCTTATGTGAAAAATTGTAACCAGATTCAACTAGTCTCATGCACAGGTACAGAGTAGAATAATAAATGTGAACTTGGACCTTTTATATCTTTTTCACTAATGTATTTCCTTTAAAATAGTATGTACATATAGAAAACTTCTAAAACAAAACTCACTCACTGGTATTAAACCAGCCAACTTTTAAATATTTTTTTCAAAGGGATTATGGTTTTAAAATGATTTTAAAATAATTTTGTCAATCACACCATTCATCAATAATAATTTAGCTATTAAACTTTGTGTTAAAGACTGTATACTAATTTGATTTTCTAAAATTATACTGTTATTGTCAAAGTAAAGATATGACTTGGATCCCGTCCATGACCAACACTGCATGTAAATTTTCATGTAGCAAAAAATCTTTTCATTATGTCATTTTCATTATGCAGTTCTCCAAAATAGCTTTCATGTCTCCCTGTATAACTTTATTTAATTACTATATCTGATGTAATAGAATTATTGTCCAAAGCAAGAAACTGTAAAGTTCTGATGTTAATAGGTAATATAGTATTTTCAAAGGGAAAGTGAATGATTTGAATAATAATATGACTTACCACATAAGAATTGAAAATAAATGACAAAAAATATCAGAAACATGACTGACCAAGAACTATCTAGGAGTAAGAATTTGAGAGTTTTTATTATCAGATTTGTTGAGGTATTTGACATATACCATTGTATAAGTTTAAGGTGTGTGCTTAATGATTTTATATATAGTATATAAATAATCATAATAAGTTTAGTTAACACATATTACCTCACATAGTTCTAATTCTTTCCTTGTGATGAAATATTTTAAGATCTACTCTCTTAGTAACATTCAACTGTACATAAGAGTATTGTTAGCTATAGTCATCATGATATACATTGGATCCCCAGAAATCATTTCTCATATAGCAAGAAGTTTGTATGTTTTATTCACTTTCACAGAATTCCTCCACCCTGAACCCCCACCTTTGGCGACCACAAATCTGACCTCTGTTTCTATGAGTTTTATTTTATCAGAATCCATATATCAGTGAAAACATACAATACTTATCTTTATCTGACGTACTATACTTAACAAAATTCCCTCAAGATACATCCATATTGTCAAAAATGGCAGGATTTTCTTATTTTTCATAATTAAAAAATATCTTACTGTATACACCTACCAAATTTTCTTTATCCATTCATCATTTGTTGAACACTCAGGTTGTTTCCATGTCTTGCCTTGGTGATGCATATATGTTTTTGAGATAGTGATTTTGTTTACTTTAGATATATATTTATTGTTTCTAGGCCTTTGGCTAAGATCAAGTATAGATTTACATCTAGGAGAGGAAATGCTGGTTCATATGGTGATTCTATTTTCAGTTATTTGTGAAAGTTCTATACTATTTCCCATAATGACTGTACCAATTACCATTCCCACCAACAGTACACAAGGTTTCTTTTTTCTCCATGTTCTCGCCAGCATTTATCTTTTTCTTTTTTTTTTAATGATAAGCTCCTAACAGATGTGAAATGGTATCTCATTGTGGTTTTGATTTGCCTTTTTCTGATGATTAGTGATGTTGAGCACCCTTTCATGTACCTGTTGGACATTTGAACATCCTCTTTGGAAAACTATTCTTTTGTTTTTATTTTCATGTCAGTTTCCCTTTTTTAAATAATGGTATTTCTTTGCTTTCCTTTTTTTATTTGTTATTGGGTGGTATAAGTTTCTCATATATTTCTAGATTTTGGATATTAACCTTTTATTAGAATATAATTTGCAAATATTTTATCTCATTCTGTAGGTTGCCTTTTCATTTTATTGTTTCTTTTCTCTGTAGAAGCTTTTTTAGTTTCATGTAGTCCCACTCACTTATTTTGTATTTTGTGCTTTAGGTGTCATAAATTTTAAAATCATTGCCGAAAACCCTGTCTAGAAACTTTTGCCCTACTTTTTCTTCTAAGAGTTTGTTTGTTTGATTCCCTACTTCAAGAGGGAATCAATAATTTTATGGATTTGGGTCCTCCTTTTTTGCTGTTGTTTCAGGTTTTAAATTTGTTTTTAATTCATTTAGAGTTAATTTTTATGATGGAGTAGAATAGAGACCTAGTTTCAATCTTTTACACACGAATATTTAATTTTTCCAGCAAAATATTTTGAAGAGGTCATCTTTTCTCCATTGAGTATCCTTTGCTCCCTTTTGAAATATTCATTGACCATTTATGCATTAATTTAATTTTGGACTCTCAATTTTGTTCCACTGGCCTATGTGTCTGTTTTTATAATGGTACTATATTGTTTTAATCACTGTACATTTGTAATATAATTTGAAATAAAAAAAAGCATTATACTTCCAGCTTTTTTTACCCCCTTCAGGATTATTTTGGCTACTCACAATCTTTTGTATTTTTATACATATTTTGTTTTTTGTACTTCTGTAAAATATATGCCATTGGAATATTGATAAGGATTACATTAAATCTATAGATGGCTTTGAGTTGTATGGAATTTTTAACAATATTAATTATCCCAACCCATAAACATAGGATAGCTTTTCATTTATGTCTTTTTCACTTTCTTTCATTAACTTCTTATAATTTTCAACGTAGAAGTGTTTCACCTCCTTGGTTAAATGTATTTCTATGTATTTTGTTTTTATTTTTGATACTACTGTAAGTGGGATTTTAAAAATGTCTTTCTCAGAAGTTTATTATTAATGTATACAAATGCTACTGATTTTGTATGTTTATTTTGTATCCTAAAGTTTTTAGAATGTTCTCTATATAAAATCACTGATGCCTTCTATTCTGATGACTCATTTCTTTCTCTTGCTGGGTTGCTATGGTAAGGACTACCAGTACTATGTTGAATAGGAGTGGTGAGACCGGACACCCTTGTCTTGTTCCTAATCATACAAGAAAAACTTTAAACCTTTAATTATTGATAGATGTTAACTATGGGTTATAATATAAGACCTTTATCATGTTGAGTTACATTCCTTCTATACCAGTTTGTTTTGAGTTTTTATAATGAATCTGTATTGAATTTAGTCAAATGCTTTTCCTGCAACTATTGAAATGTCCATATAATTTTTGCTTTTTATTAAATGAATGTGCTATATCTCATTGTTTTATTTGTATGTGTTGAATCATCCTTTCATCCCAAGGATACATTCCACTTGATCATGGTGTATGATCTGTTCAATGTGCTTCTAAATTTGGTTTGCTAGCATTTGGGGGTGGGGATGGGGAAATGGGATTAGTGCATCTATATTTATCAAGGATATAGGCCTGTACATTTTTTCTTATATTGTCCTTTATATGAGGGTAATGCTGGCTTTATAAAATTATTTTTGGAGTGTTCTCTCCTCTTTAATTCTTTAGAAGAGTTTGACAATGATTGGCATTAACTCTGTAAACATTTGATAAAATTCACCAATGGAGATATTTGGTCTTGGGCTTTCTGTTGTGATGTTCTTGATTACTTATTCAATCTCATTACTCATTAATGATTTGCTTAGATTTTTAATTTCCTCTTGATTTAGTCTTTGTAAATTGTATGTCTTCTAGGTTGTCCAGTTTTTTGGTGTATAGTTTTTCATAGTAGTCTTATGATCCTTTGTATTTGTGTGGTTTCAGTTGTAATATCTCCTCTTTCATTTATAATTTTATTGATCTGGGTCCTCTTTTTTATCTTGATACAGTTTTCTACCTAAAGGTTTGTCTTTTTTTTTATCTTTTCAAATGACCAACTCTTAGTTTTGTTTACCTTTTCTTTTGTTTTTCTGGTCTCTAATTCATTTTTTTTCTAACCTATTTTTTTTTTATTATTTTCTTTATTCTACTAACTTTGAACTTTGTTTTTTTATTTTTAGTTACTTTAGGTATGGAGTTGGGTTGCTTATTTGATATTCCATTTCATTCTTTTTTTTTTAAATATATTTTATTGATTTTCCACAGAGAGGAAGGGAGAGAGACAGAGAGTTAGAAACATCGATGAGAGAGAAACATCGATCAGCTGCCTCCTGCACATCCCCCACTGGGGACGTGCCTGCAACCCAGGTACATGCCCCTGACCGGAATCGAACCTGGGACCTTTCAGTCCACGGGCCGACACTCTATCCACCGAGCCAAACCAGTTTCGGCATCCATTTCATTCTTGATATATGCATTCATAGCTTTTTCTCTTAGAACATTTTTTACTGCATCCTGTAAGTTTTGATATATTATGTTTCCATTTTCATTTGTCTCAAGATACTTTTTTTAAATTTTTTCTTTTAATTCATTGGTTGTTCAGAAGTGTGTTGTTAAATTTACATGTATTTGTAAATTTTCCACTGTTTCTCCTATTATTGATTTCAAGTTTCATATCATTGTATTTGAAAAAGATACTTGGTTTGATTTTTAATCTTTTTCAATTTGTTAAGATTTGATTTGTGGCCTAACCTGAAAAATTTTCTATGTGCACTATATATTCTGTTCTTGGATGAAATACCTTATTTATGTCTCTAAGGTCCATTAGGTTTTTAATGTTGTTTGAAGCCATTGTTACCTTACTGCTTTCTCCATTGTTGGGATTGGAGTATTAAAGTACCCAATAATTATTACATTGCTGCTTATTTCTTCTTTTAATTCTGTTAGTATTTTTTATACTACATTTAGGTAATCCAATGTTGGTGCATAAATATTCCTAATTATTGTATCTTCTTCATTAATTGACCTCTTTATTATTATATAACTAGTGGCCCAGTGCATGAAATTCATGCACATTAAAGGGGGATTAATTGGAGGAAATATTTTAATATTGCTATTTGCCCTTTTTCTATAATAGAATTGTAAGAGATGAAAGAAAATTAATAAAACGTATATGAAAATCATCCCACTGTCAGAGTCTGGGGTGCACCATGGGACCCAGAGTCAAGTCCCCCTCGACCCATGTGTGCCTCGAAATCACGCGAGATCCAGACCCAGCAGGTCCCACCCTTGTCAAGCCCTTTGGGTGGAGTCACAGCCTCGGGTCCTCTGTCAAGCCCCGCTGGGCAGGGGGCATGGCCTGAGTTCCCATGGCCTGGTGCTGGGGTGGGAGGCTTGGCCTGAGATCCCCCATCAAGCCCTGCTGGGCAGGGGGCATAGCCTCAAGTCCCCTGGCCCACCACCGGGGTGGGGGATGCACCTTGAGGTCCCCCATCAATCCCTGCGAGGTGGGGGGTGTGGCCTCAGGTCCCCCGGCCCGGTGCCAGGGTGGAGGGCATGGACTGAGGTCCCCTGTCAAGCCCCTGCCAGGTAGGTGGCACAGCCTGAGGTTCCCTGGACTTGCACCAAGGTGGGGGGAGCGTTCTGAGGTCCCCTGTCAAGCCCCACGGGGGGGGGGGGGGGGTTTGAGGGGGCACAGCCTCAGGTTTCTGCTAATTAATTGTTCATTAAGGCTTGTTATGGGAACTCAGCCTCTGCTGTGAATACAGCCATCTTGTGTTACAGAAACCACCACCCCTGCTCCGCTGTGGGTGCCGCCATCTTTGTGACAGTGTGATAGTCAATTTGCATATACTTCTTTATTATATAGGATGATCTTCTCTGTGTATTTTGATCATTTTTAGCTTATCTTTTTTGTCTAATATATCTACTCCTGTTTTCTTTTATTTAGCATTGGCTTGAAACATTTTTTCAATCCTTTTACTTTTAGTCTGTGTGTATGGTATGGCTCAGTGGTTGAGCATCGGTCCATTAACCAAGAGGTCATGGGCTGTAGTCCTGGTCAGGGTACATGCTTGGGTTATGGTTTGCAGGCTTGATCCCAGTAGATGTTATGCAGGAGGCAACCAGTTGTTTCTCTCTTATTGATGTTTCTATCTCTCTCCCTCTCCCTTCCCTTCTCTCTAAAAATCAATAAAAACATATTTAAAAAACAAAACAAAACTGAAGTGAAGTATATGTTGGATCTTATCTTATTATCTATTGCAGTGATGGCGAACCTATGAACTCATTTTTTTGGTTGATTTTTCTTTGTTAAATGGCATTTAAATATATAAAATAAATATCAAAAATATAAATCTTTGTTTTACTATGGTTGCAAATATCAAAAAATTTCTATATGTGACACGGCACCAGAGTTAAGTTAGGGTTTTTCAAAATGCTGACACGCCGAGCTCAAAAGGTTTGCCACCACTGATCTATTGTGTCTATGACTTTTGAAAATTTAATTTATTTAAAGAAATTATTAATGAGTAGGGACTTACTAATACCTTTTTTTTTCATTGTTCTCTATTTTATAGATTCATTGTTCCTTACTTGTTATCTTTCTGTCTTCCCTTGTGATTAGATGACTTTTTATAGCAGTATGTTTTGACTTCTTTATCATAATCTTTTATGTATTGACTACAGATTACAATGAAGCTTACATAAAATAAACAACTATATTAAGTTGATAACAAATTAACTTAAATAGCATCTAAAAATATGTTTTTATAGACTTTTTTTAGAGAGAAAAGGAGACAGAGAGACAGAAACATTGATCAGCTGCCTCCTGCATGGCCCCTACTGGGAATTAAGCCTGCAACCTGGGAGGGTACCCTGACCAGTAATCAAACTGTAGACCTCTTGGTTCATGGGTGGACTCAACCACTTAGCCACATTGTACAGGCTTAAATAGCATTTTTAAGCTTACATTTTTACTTCTCCTTCCTCACATTTTAGGTTATTGATGTTACATGTTTTTATAATGTATATCCAATAATAAGTTATTAAAATGATTATTTTTCATTGGATTGTTCTTTTAACTTTAAAACTACAATATTAGAGAACCTGACTTTGAATATATATTTACCATTACCAGTGAATTTTATACTTACATACATCTATTTTCATAATGTAACTAGCATTCTTTTACTTCCACTTGTATAACCTGTTTAACATTTCTTGTAAAGCAAATCTATTAATGATGCAGTCCCTCAACTTGTTTGTCCAGAAAAAAAAAGTTATCTCTTCTTTATCTCTAAAGAACTGCTATGCATGGTATAGTTTTATTGTTTTAATTTTTCTTCAGAATTTTGAATATAGCATCCTATTCTCTTCCGTTCAGTCATTGTATTCATTAGCTCTATGGTTGATTTTGTGTGTTTTTTTTGTTTTGTTTTGTTTTGTTTTTATTTTATTTTATTTTATTTTATTTTATTTTATTGCTGCACTTGTTTTGTCCATGCATTGTTCTTCTAATTTTGTTTAGTTGTGTGTCTGTGTATACCTGAAGTTGGCTAAACTACTTCAAGAGGGCTATTCTGATTGCTTTGTCATGTAAATATATTTTTCTTTAAGACTCCTTATTAGAGCTTTCTCAGTTTTCTTTGGTGGTATCATGTCTTCCTGATTTTTTTGTAATGCTTGATTTCTTATATTGATAACTGCACTTTTGCATAAATGGTCTCCTCATCCAGATTTTGCATGTTTGCTTAGGCAGAGATAGTCCTTCACCAGTCAGATCAGCTTGAAGTTCTCAATGGGTCAGCTGATAGTGTCATTCTGCAGGTTGGGCTTGCTTTTGAGGTGTATTTCTGGGTAAAGCAACCTCCTAAACTCTGTGGTCATGGGGAATGCTGCTGGCTGGGAATAGTTGGATAGAACTGCTTTCATGGTTTCCTGCCCACATGCAGCTGTAGGATGTGCTCTGTAGTTGTCTTGATTCCCTGGTTAGGCTTTTTAGTCAGGCAAGACCCGGTACTGTACTCAGCAGGAGGCAGGGCTATGATTTAGCTTACCTGCCCCTGAGAGACTGAAGAATAAATCCAAGTCCATCATGGCTTGTCATTTAGAGACCCAAGTCAAGCAGAACTGTTCACCAAATTCGCTGACCAGATAGGGTCACCAGCTTTTCTCTGCAGATGGGCAGAGTCTCTGTCTGGGCTTCTTAGTCTCTGCTCAGACAGGATGGCCTACCCAGCCTCCTAGGTGTTCTGGTCAGGTTTCCTGGTCAGGCATGACTGAAGGCTTCATTCAACAGTAGGTAGGGCTTCAGAATAGCTTGTCTGTCCTGGCCTGGCCACAGAAGGGACCTCAAGTCCAGAAGTGCTCATTGTTTAGGGCACAAATCAGAGGGAACAAATCAGATGTGTCTGTCAGTTTAGCTCTGTAGATGAACAGAGCTGCCATTCCAGCTCTGCTTGAGTATTTCTGGAGTATTTCCCTTCCCAGGAGCTCTGCCCAGTTTTCCTGGTTAGGTGGGGTGTAGGCTGCACTCAGTAGTAGGCAGGGCTATGAATTATTACTTGGGTGGGGTGGCAGATAAACCTCCCCCCGCTGGCTAGTTAGGTTCATCACTTGGGGTCCCAAATTAGGCAGAACTGTACACCAAACCCCCTGCTAGTTAGGCTGTGCAGAGGCACAGCCAATACACAGGTTTTCTGTGCAGGTGCTGTGGGGTTACAGAACTTTCTGGATACTCTGGTCAGAATTCCTGGTTGGGTAGGGCTGGGGCTACACTCAATATGCAGGCCTATGTATTAGTTTTCCTGGCCAGGCTGGCTGGCAGAACAGGCTCCAAGGCCATCAAGGCTCTCCTTGGGTGGTTCTGAATCAGTCAGAACAGTGACCTAAGTTCCCTACCTAGATGGAGCCAGTGTCTTGGTTTGGCATACGGACAAAGCCACTGGTTGGGATTTCCACTTGAGTGCTCCTGCAGCTAGAAACTCTGTCTGCCAACATCTAAGCACTGGTTGCTGTAAGGCCCACTCACATTGTCTATCACTATTTGATCCCCAGGGATGAGAACCCCACAGATTTTCCCACAATCTCTGAGAGACAAGAACCATGTGGGGCTGCCTAAGAAGTGACCAACAATTGAAGTGGCCCACAATTCTAGGGGATCCACACTGGGCTCTCTTTTACTCACTGGAGAAGCCATAGCCCAATTATTCCTCTCTGTACTGTGCTGTGCCGGTCTGGAGAAAGGGCATTGTGGTCCATGAGTCCTCTTAACCTTCTAATGTGATCCTTCTTGGTCTCTTAACTAGGGGGTACTTACCCTCAGGTTCATGTGTTAGGAGTTACACAGTGGTGTCTTGGCTATGTATGGTTAGTTGATCTATATAGTTAGTCAAGAACAACCTATGTTGCCATCTTGATGATTGACTTCCAACTTTGCAGAATCTCAGTAGAATTGCACAAGGGTTAAATGCTCATTTTGAGGTCTTTCCTTGACAGAGGGTGGCTCCATGACTTTTAGGGTTTTCAAAATTAGTAAAATTGCTGGGGTTAAGCAATTTATATTTGTGTTTCATTGATCACAATCTGTTGCTTACATATGTCCTTAGCTGGAAAGAAATACAGAGCATCATATTCTTTGGAATGGTTTCAGTGGGTGTCTTGGTCATTTTTTTACAAGGTGTAAAAAAAATCTGAATTTCCTTCATGGATAGTCATTTACTCAGTGGACTATGACTGATTCAAAACAGTTCTGCCAATTATTCAGAACTTATATTATTGGATGTAAGGCTTGCTCCAGTGACACTTGTTAATGTTCTTATTTCACCTTTAAGCTAACTTTAACTCACAATGCTTGTCAAGAATAAATATTTACCTTGGGGCTAGGGATTCTTTTCACTGTTCACAAGTGGAAGTCAACTAAAACAGGTTTCCTTACACCTTCTCTGCTGAAATGTGTCTCTGCAGGTGGTCTCCCTTTGAGCTACAAGGAACCTGCTTCAAAGAACTCCTCCACTTCTGCTGGTATTGGCTTCAGGTTTAAGCCTGAACATGTGTTTGTTGTCATTGCCACTTATCTGATTTTAACTAATTAACTCAGCAGGAAAGATAACTTTTCAAAGTTTAATGTTATTGCAAAGCACCTTGAGATACCACAGCATGACAAGATGACATAAAAGTTAGTGTGTGTTTGCTTCCACCTTCTCTTAAAGTTAGGCACCCTGGTGGTTTAGACAAATGCTTTGGTTGTTCAAATGGAAACTTGATACTAAAAGTCATGGGCAGAAAAAAAACACCCTGAATTCTAATTTGATGTTTCCTGTCTGTTAGAAACATAGAGAAATGGTGGAACCATTTGTAATTCCTATGGATCCTTGTAATTAGATAGAAACATAGAATAAAATCTTAGGACCAGTGCTTAATGATATTAGTATTTCTAGTCTATGTCATCTATTTTTATATAAACTATGGTGTACTATTTTTCGCTAATATTTATACACTATACATATTTTAAGAACTTCGTTTATATAAATAATTTTAAAATCTTCTCTAGCTGTTATCTCTTTGTAACAAAAACTAATAGGATTATAAAAATTGAATAAAATTATGCCAATATACAGAAATTTTAAAAAGTCAGTTTTTGTAATGAGTTCAGGTATCCTTTTAAATCATGTTGCTTATATGGGTTCCTTTAATATTTTAAAGGATGTAATTTTTGTAACAAGTAATTGGTCTTTGAAACAAATACCATTTCTATAAAACCTTTACTCTTCTTTGCTCTGTTTGAAATATTTTGGGGGGCAGCTTAAAACATAAAGAAAATTAAAGCAAATATGTATTATGGGTTTCTCTGGTTTACAAAAAATAATTAGAATTTACATCAAAGCACTCATAACATTAATGGACTATTGGTAGCAAGTGGAACTTATTTTTGTTTCATAGTACAGTTAGTAGACACAAAAGATTTCAAGTGTGGATGCATATTTATAAGAACTTTGTTAAATAAGATGTCCTGATGGATTGTGGTAGTGTTTGGGGAAAATATATTACAAATACATATGTAATAAATCCTTTACTTACTGTGTGTATATAAAATCAAATGAGAAAAGGCCAGTTTATTTACCTTCTTTATGTCTAGAGATGTGATGTTTAAAAAAAAATAGAGTGTACATTGCAAGTTTTATATGAAGTACTTGATGATGGTACATTGTAAGCATTCCCCAATTGATTCATTTGTCTGTTTATTCATTCACTTAACATACTTAATATGTCTTAACTATGTTAAGTGCATTGTCATATGATTTTCAATACAGTTAAAATTCAGAATAAAATGTGGTAAATATTAAACTTTTAATCACATGAAGTTATCATTAAATACATATTACAAAGATCTAAGGAAGAAGAAACAAAAAATAAAGCAAAAAGATCTGAAGGAGAATAAATGAAAGTGTTTTGATAGAGAATAATGTGTGGTGGTGGTTCAAGGTGGCCACAGATATTCATACCTAGAAGATGGTATTTAATTTGAGCTCTGGTGACTGAGAAGAGTCAGCCATTTGAAGAAAAGGAGGGAAGGGCATAAAAGAGGTTAGCATGAAACAGAAACAAAACAAAAAAAAGGGAGGGGTTTTGATGTATGGTGAGCAAGGAAGAGATTAGCACAAGAAAATCAAATTTAGTACAGATTTAGAGACCATGGAAAACAATTGGGGTTTGATCACATGGGTAATGAAAAGACACTGAATAAAAATTAAGAAGAGCTTCATATATGAATGAATGACTAAACAAATAAACCAACCAACCAACCACCAAGAAATCAACCAACTTCTGCTGTAGATACAGGATGGGTAATGTATTAAAAGGACAGAAGTGAGTTAATCAAGATATAAAGTATGGAGACCAGTTAAGCGATTATTATACTAGTCCCCTAAATGGTAGCTTGTATTAAGATGTTTAAATATACAAAAGTGAACAGATTATACTTTGAGTTATTATCTTCAGGAAATGCAAAATCTTAAAAAAAGAGAGAGATCTTTTTCTCTAATCTGTGTAATTTAAATTTGAAAAAGGATTCATGATGTAAGAAGCAACCAGACAGTTGCTGTCTGCCTCATAAAGCAAAGTAGAGGGTTTGTCATCTGGGAAGACAAAGCAGCCTTCTCCTTGGATAAAACCTCCAACATAGTAGAAAAAAAAAAAAAAAAGAAAAAGAAGCAACCAGACACAAGGAGAAATTTAGAAACTTTAAGAAAAACTGTGATTCCATTTAGGGTAGAGCATAATCCTATATAATAAAATGCTAATATGCAAATTGTCCCCTTGACTGGTAGTTCAACCGGGAGTTTGACCAGGGGTCGGGGCCGGCCAGCCAACTGCCCATGGTCCTTCCCCCTGGCCAGCCAGGCCTGATCGGCCTGATTGGGGTGGGTTGGCCAGACCCCACCCATGCACGAATTCATGTATCGGGTATCTAGTGTAAAAATAAAGTAATAGGACATAAAAAGTAAATAATTATAAGACAATATGCAGATCAATGCAAGATATGAAGGCATTTGGGGGAAATGGAATGGATCAGGAACTCTATCAAATGGGAATATTTTCTTTATATGTGGCTTGAATTGTAAATACAGAAATAGAAAATTGTAATTTTAATATTGGACAAGAATGCAACCCAGAGCACTCAAAACTCTGGGGCAGGAAGAAATATGTAGGTACAATATAGGCAAAAGCTAAGGCAGAACAGATGTGAAATCCAAGAGAGTATAGAATTAATTAAAAGAAAGTCTCCAGTTGATATTTAAGCTAACTGGAGTGTAGTTTAAGAAAAAGAGGGATGTGTGTAGTTATTAAAATTAAAATTTTAAACATGATATATAGGTTGGAAGTGAGTATAACTAGAAGAATATAAAATATAATATTTTTTTTAATCTTCACCTGAGGATATTTTCCATTGTTTTGGAAAGAGTGGAAGAGAAAGAGGGAGGAACATTGATATGAGAGAGACATATTGATTGTTTGCCTCCCTCACACAACCAGACGGGGCCGAGGAATGAACCTACAACCCAGGTACGGCCCCTTGACTGGGTTTTCTATATATAGTAACATTTCATCTGTAAATAATGATAGTTTTACCTTCTCCTTTCCAATTTGCATACCTGTTTTTCTTCTTCTTATCTGATTGATGTGGTTAGGATTTCCAGTACTATAGTGAATAAGAGTGGTGAAAGTGGATCAGGTCTTGTTCCTGATCTCAAGGGAAATGGTTTTAGCTTTTGCCCATTGAGTATGATATTCACTGTAGGTTTGTCATGCATGGCCTTTATCATGTTGAGATATGCTGCCTTTATTCCCACTTTGATGAGAGTTTTTATCAAAAATGGGTGTTTAATGTTGTCAAATGCTTTTTCTGTGTCTATTGATAAGGTTGTGTGGTTTTTCTCTTTCAATTTGTTTATGTGATCTATCTCATTTATTGATTGTGAATATTGTACCAGCCTTTCATCCCTGGAATAAATCCCTCTTGGTCATGGTGTATGATCTTTTTAATGTATTGTTGGATGTGATTTGCTAATATTTTGTTGAGGATTTTAGGATCTATGTTATTAGGGATATTGGCCTTTAATTCTCTTTCTTTATAGCTTCCTTAGTTTTGGAATTAGGGTAATGCTGGCCTCATAAAAAGATCTTGGAAATTTTCCTTTCTCTTGGAATTTTTGGAATAGTTTGAGGAGCATAGGTGTTAGTTCTCCTTTGACTGTGTGTTAAAACTACCCTGTGAAAATGTCCAGACCTGGGCTTTTGTTTTTTGGGAGTGTTTTGATTACTGCTTCTATTTCATCAGTTGTTATTGGCCTATTCAGGTTTTCTGATTCTTCCTGATAAAGTTTTGGGAGATTATATTTTTCTAGGAATATTTCCATTTCATCCACATTGTCCAGCTTGTTGGCATATAGTTGTCCATAGTATTTTCTTACAATCCAATCCTTGTATTTCTGTGGTGTCAGTGGTTACTTATCCACTTTCCTTTCTGATTTCATTTATTTAGGCCTTCTCTCTGTTTCTTGATGAGTCTGGCTGACTTGTTTATCCTTTCAAAGAACCAGCTTTTGGTTTCATTGATTTTTCCTATTGTTTTCCTAGTCTCTATATCATTTATGTCTGTTCTAATCTTTATTATTTCCTTCCTTCTACTTACTATGGGCTTTTCTTGTTGTTCTCTTTCTAGTTCTTTAAGTTGCAGGGATAAATGTTTTATTGTTGATTGTTCTTGTTTTTTGTGGTAGGCCTATAGGGCTATGAACTTCCCTCTCTGGGCTGCTTTTGCTGTGTCCCAGAGATTTGGGGTTGCTGTGTGTTCATTTTCATTGGTTTCCAGGAATTTTTTTCTTTCTTTCTTGATCTCACTGATAACCCATTCATTGTTTAATAACATGCTATTTAGCCTCGATGTGTTTGAATGTTTTGGGGTGTTTTCACTATTGTTGATTTCTAATTTCATTCCACTGAGAAGATGCTTGATATGATTTCAGTTTTCTTGAACTTGTAGAGACTTGTTTTGTGTCCTATCATGTGATCTACCTTTGTGAATGATTCATGTGCACTTGAGAAGAATGTATATTCTGCAGCTTGGGGGTAAAATATTCTATAAATGTCAGTTAATTCATTTGATCTAGTGTGTCCTTTAAAGTCTCTGTTTCCTTGTCAAGTTTTTGCCTGGAAGGTCTATCCAGTGAAGACAGCAGGGCGTCAAAGTCTACTATTATGACTGTATTGTTGTAAATATCTCCCTTAAAGTCCTCTAGAATTTTTTTATATATTTAGTTGCTCTTATATTGGGTACATATATGTTTTTTATGGTTATATCCTCTTGTTGTATCAATCCCTTTAGAATTATGTACTAGTAGTGATCTTTGTTGTCTCTTGTGATGGCCTTCATTTTCAAATCTATTTTGTCAGATAATCAGTATTGCTATTCCAGCTTTTTTTCTTTTTCATTGCATGGGAAAGTTTTTCCATCCTTCATTCTCATCTTGTGTCTGTCTTTTGTTCTGAGGTAGAACTTTTGTAAACGGTATATATTTGGGTCATGTTTTTATATCCATTCAGCATCAGTATGTATTTTGATTGTAGCATTTAATCCATTTACATTTAAGGTTATTATTGATAGGTACTTATTTATTGCCTTTTGAGTTCATGCCTAGGTTTCTCTCTCTATTTCTTCTTCTCATTACAGCAGTCCCTTTAGCATTTCTTGTAATGCTGCTGACTTGGCTTTAGCCTATTATTATTATTATTTTTTTTGTCTGGAAGCTCTTTATTTCATCATCTATTTTGAATATCAGCCTTGCTGGATATAGTAATCACGGTTTTAGATCCCTGCTTTCCATTAGCTTGAGTATTTCATGTTATGCCCAGATTTCAAGATTCCCAAGAGCCCACCAGGGAGCCAGCCAGTCCGATGCAAAAGCAAAGAGTCCTTTATTTCAAACTCGGGCTTGGCTCCCCTACCCTCCTTACTGACACAGCAGCAAGTGGCAGAGAGAGAATCCTGATGGGACCAGGAGTTTTATAGGGGGGTGGAGTAAGGGCGGGAGAGGGGACTGTGGGCCCTGCTGATTGGCCAGGCGCGAGTCGGTGTCTCATTACACAGGATGTGGTCATAGTGATGGCGTGCACTTCCCTTGATTATCATTGGTTAGTCCAGAGAAATCCTGGGTGTGGCTAGCAGAGGCTTCTTCCGGGAAGAAGCCTTTGCCGAGCACATGGCCCTGCCCAAAAATGGAGGACCCAGGGTAAGATGGAGGGCGCAGTCCCCGCCCTTCACTGAGAATGCAGGGAAGGGCGGGGGCCACGTGTCCGCAGGTTTGAGATCTCACCCTTTCACTGAACACGGAGGAAGTCTTCGCCGTCCTCAGCGGGGGAGTCGTTCTGTGTTGGCTCTGGAGGCCTCCCTCTGCTTTCCTGGGGTGCTCTGGGTCTGGATGTCGTGGGGCATCCCCACGCTCCCCAGCTGCGGGGGCTCGCTGCGCCTCCGCCGCCCGCGAGGGCTGGGAGGAGGCCCCTCAGCCGCTTGGGGGCTCTGTCGCCACCGCTATGAGCAGCCCTGCCCCGCGGTCCTGGACACCGGCCTGGTCCAAGCTCTGCCTGCTGCTCGGGCTCGCGCTCTATCGCGGCATAGCGGCTCCGCCATGAGGTTCAGGGCGGCCGCGTGTCACACTCGGTCCTGCACCCCCGCCACCGTGCGGTTGGCGTGGCGGATGGACGCTGATGCTGGTCTCCCCGTTGCCGTAGAAACCCACGGTGATGCCGGAGCTGCATACCAGTGTGGCAATGACCAAGCACCAGGTGGTGCAGCAGCAGTCGGAGTCCAGGTGCTCCTCGCTCTCATGCCGTTGGCAGCACAGCCAGAAGGAGTAGAGGAGCAGGAAGAGGAGGTCCAGGGCGAGGCAGGCAAGCAGGGCGGCCCCGAGCAGCAGCAGCACCCACTGGTAATCGGGGTCCTCGGCCGGAACTGGCTGCTGGTGGGCTCCCAGTGCAGGCTGAAGTGAGGCAGCTGGTGCAGGAGGTTCACCCACCAGGGTGCCGTGTAGCTGACCCTGGCCATGGCGGGCCCGGCCCCTCGGACACGCGGCCACCACGCGGCTCCTTGCTGGCAGGGGAGTCGGGTTCAGGGGCCCGCCGACCCTGGCCTGGTCGCCCGCATCGCCTGCACGCTCCTGGCCCGGCCCGGCCTGGCTCGGCCTGGCTTGGCCTGGCTGGGCGGTACTCGTTGGTGCTCGGCTCCGCTCAGCCGCCAGTGCCTGCCACCTCCTTGTTCGCCACTGCTCGGTGCACGCCCTTGCGCATGCGCACTTGCCCTTTCACTTCATGTCATTCCCTTCTGACCTATAGAGTTTCGAATAAGAAATCAGGTGTCAGCCTTATTTCAGGAGCTCCTTTGTAGGTAACAGTTTGCTTTTCTCTTGCTGCCTTTAAAATTCTCTCTTTGTCTTTAATTTTTGTCATTTTATTTAGGATGTGTCTGGGCATGGGCCTGCTTGGTTCTTGCTTGGGGTTCCCTTTGCCTCCTGGACTTGTGTGACTTTCTCCTCTACCAGGTTAGGGAAGTTTTTGCCATTTTTTCTTCAAAAAATTGTCTATTCCTTTCCTCTTTTCTGCCTCTCTGGTGCACCTGCTATTAGAATATTGTTATGTTTCATATTGTCCCACAGCTCCCTTAAGCTGTCCTCCTGTTTTTAAATGTTTTTTGTTTTGTTTTGTTTTCCTTTTTGGTTCTCAGATTGAGTGATTTTTTCAATCCTGTCTTTTAATTCATTGATTTGATCCTCAGCTTCCCCTAATCTGCTGTGTATTCCTTCTAATGTGTTCATTATTTGTGCTATGTCCTTTTTTATTTTGTTTTCATAGTTAGTATATCTTTCTCATGCTGTTGAGCATTTTTACCATCATTATTCTGAATTCTATGTCAGATAAATTTCTTACCTCCATTTCATTTATCTCTTCTTCTGGAACATTTTCTTATTCTTTCATTTGGGGGTTGTTTCTTTGTCTCCTCATTTTGGCTGCCTGTTTGGGTTTGTGACTCTGTATTAGGTAGATCTACTATGCCTCTCAATCTCTAGTGCAGGACAGTGTCAAAAACTGCTTCTGATTAATTACATCAGACAAAGACTCAAAGCCTCCAGAGACAGCCTCTGCCTACAGACTGATAAGATTCTGTCTTGAATTGCCCTCAGGCAATTGTCCAAGGTGTGGCAAGAGGTTTTTTGTTGTTGTTTTTTTTTCAACTGGGTGAGGTGATTGCTTCTGCCTGGAGGCTAATGTTATTTTCAGTCTCTTAAATATCTAAATATCCATTTTTCAATAGGTAATTATCAGCCAGATATATGAGAATAGGACATGCCTTTTTCAATATCTACTGCACATGTGTATCTAATTAAGTATGTGTACATTTTTCTATATTTCTAAGTATATGTGGGAACTTATCATGGCTATCTCATTCCCCAGATATTCCTTTTAAAATTCTGACTAATTTTCCAGCCTTTTATTTGTCCTCCCCAGGATCACACCTTCAGGCTAGTTACATTGGCTTTTCTAATTCCTTTGCCATTGAGATCACTCTTGTTTATGTTATCACTCATGGAAGAAAGTTTTTTCTTTCCTCCATTTCAAATTAAGTCAACTTACCCCTGCATTAGAAATGCTACTTTTTTCTTCCCCTGGGGTGGAAGGCATGGTAGTGGACAGAAGAAAAGCATCCTCAGGCTAGAATACCATGGATTTCTAGTGTTCTTACCAAGATTTAATGATTTTCTTGAAAAAAATAATTCTATATTTGTTACATGCCCTTAGTAAATTTTTAGTATCCTGAAATGGTTGTTTTTTCCAATTTGTCCAGTTTTACTGTTGCTTTTTGTGAAGAGAATTTGTTGAGCTCCACACTTTATTTTTTCTGAAACTGAAGAATAAAGTTTTTAAAATGATGTAGAGTTGCTGTAACACTTAAAATATAAGTCCAGTGGAATAGATATAGAAGTCTTCAGGGCCGGGCCAAATGTAAAGTTTAGTTCTCTCTAAAGTAAGATGAGTAGGCTTACCTAAATAAGAACCATGAGGCACATTAACAGTTATGAGGTGGATTAAGAAAGAGATGCCTATAAGAGCAAGTGAAAGATGGAAGGAGCCAGATTGTTAGAAGGAAATTTAGGAGTGGGCATTTCCCAAGTAACCAAGAAAAAAATTGATTTCTATGATATTTGAAAAATCAACAGTATCAATATAGCACAGTTGTCCATCAGTCAGTGAAAGACTGAAATAATACAGTGGAATTATTATAGAATATTATGGAAGAGGTGTGGGATAGTGAAGAAGTGGCAAAAAATATTATGAGCACATCATGAAATTTGACTATGAAAAGAAGAGAGAGAAGGAGAGAGGACTATGCAAGATCAATGGAGAGTTTGTTAGTTTACTTTTTAGAGGAGAGAGAAGGAAACATGGATCTTGATGGAAAGAAAAAAACTAGATAATTGGAATAATTAACACACAAAATATGTAAACTTCCTTTGTTTATAGCTCAAAACAGTGTTAATCTATTCTTCTTGTTCCTACTACTTATTCAGAGAAATAGATGGCTTTCCACCCTACAGAGCTCGCCAAACTTCAGTGTTAATAATCCAATTGATTTCTGCGTTTTAGTAGCATTAGCTTCATAACTTATCTCCTCTGTTTTTGATACTTTTTGTCTTATTTCTCCCACCTCCCACTGTGTGTTTGGCTGATGATGCTATCATTTAAGAAAAAACAAACGAACAACACTTTATATTTCCTCTTTAAGATTTATTGAATGAAGTCCAAATTCCAGAGACAACCATTCAGTACAGATGATGGGTTTATTGATGATTATTATACTGGTTTTTACAACCTTTCTGTAAATATAATTTTTCTTGTGTAAACATTTAAAAATAATCTTTATTCTATTTATGTATTAACCTTATTCTTCCTGCGGTGGGAAAAGGAGAATAATTAATTATTGAGTAACTAATACTGATGTTTCTATTTTTGATAGGTAATCTTGATAATGGCCCTTTATTCAAATTACAAACTACTAACAATGATTTAAATGATTGCTGAGAAAATTTGCAATTTATTTAGTTAATGTGTAGAAAAGAGCAAACCCTATTTTCTAGGAGATTCTTTGGTAGAAGTTACATATATATAATGACCACATGGCCTTTCAAATACTACTACAAAGTTATTTTCCTCCATTCTCAGAAGACAAGATATATGCCTCAACTGTCACCTTTTCTTCTTTCTTTTTTAAAAAAAATACTATATAAAATATATTTTCAGTATCATATCGAGTTGCTTGGATCAGAACTCATTCCCCACCACCCACCGTTTGCTTTTAGTAAGTTGTGTGCAAAATTTTGGTATCAGTAATTCTGAGCCAAACCCTGAGTTTACAAGTTAGTCTTCGCAATAGGATATCATCTCTGAAATAAGAACTCTTTCATTGCTAAAATAGTTTATTGGTTTCTCACTTGATTTCTTCTAAAATTACAGGCGTTATCATATGAAACATTAACCAAGCTTAACTCTTAAATGTTTGTGAAAAACATGTATTGACAACAAGAAAATTGTTTGCAAAGGGACTCTCATTTAAAATCAATTTGAGAAAATAATAATGCAATAGTGATAATCAGAACATATAGCCATTGAATTGTCTATACCTCTACATAAATTTTATGGAATTGGTAGTCAGAGCACAGTCAACTGGAGAAGATTAAGAAAGTGTCCTATAATAATTAAGATTACAATGAAAAGAAAAATATATTCGCCCAGGCCAGTGTGGCTCAGTTGGTTAGGCATCTTTTCATGCACTGAAGGGTTGCTGGCTCAATCCCCTGTGCAGGAGCAGCTGATCAATGTTCCACTCACACATTGATGTTTCTCTCTCTCTCTCTCTCTCTCTTCATCTCTGTCTCTCTCTAAAAACCAATAAATTTTTTTTAAAAAAACCCAAACAACAACAAAAACTACACAATTATATTTTGCACAAAGGAAGTGAAAGACATTTCAAGTATCAGAAGTAGCAAATAACAATTCAGAAGTTTAAGACTTCAAATTAAGGGTATGTTTCAGAAAGCTGGGAAATTCATTTGTTTTTCTTAAATATTTATGTTCTTTTTCCTCCTTTTCTACAAGTAGATACATATATTTCTCTCTATTATAAGGATAAGAAAAGAGAGATGTTGCCATATTTGGCTCAGAATATTCTTTTATTCTTCAAACAATTTGAGAAAATACCTTTATTTTCACATTATTGGAATAGAATTACAGTCAGAGTTTGATGTGCAACATGTTTCACATGGTTCACCATTGCTTTTTAACAACATTCATTTTGTGATTGGATAAGAACCTGAAATTGAGGCTGAGTTTTGGGATCTCATTGAACACCTTGCTTGACCCAATTACCTTGGTTTTCCCCAGGTTGGCCCAGTTGATGACTTTCATTTTCATAATATAATACATACTACCATAAAATTAAAAACATTGTATGCATATTATAACATATTTCCCTGTGCCATTGCCCCTGCATGAACTCTGCCAAGTAGGGCTTATTTTTATATCTGTGTGCCTAACGTTGACCTAAAGTGTCAAATCATGTCTGGCAGTGAATTATCCTTTCTCATGAAGTAGGAACATTTATTCACTCATCTATTGAACAACCTTTGTTACTATTAATGCCAGACACTAGTTAGAAGAATAGCACAATTTGTCTTTGGCATTTAATATCTAATATATTCTCTTTCAGAAATTAGGACACCCAAGATAAAAACTTTAGAATTTCCCTTATAAGGGTATTTGCAGGAGGGACCGTTGGAGTAATTATGTTTAGATGAGGGCATGAAGACAACTCTACCTGGCAGAGTTCATGATAAGCTTAGTGCCCTTATATGAAGAGACCAGAGAGCTAGTTCTTTGTCTTCACATTGTGTAGACACAGCAAGCCAAGTTTCTCACAGGAAACTGAAGCAGCCAGCCAGGTGATCTTGGACTTCCAAGCCCCAGAACTGTGGGCAATACATGTTCATTGTTTAAGCTGTCCACTTTATGGTATTCCCTTCTAGCAGTCAGACAGGTGCTGTTATCTGGCATGCTATTTGTGTACCATTGCGGTACCTTTCAACATTACAATGTGTTCATGTCAAAGTAGCTATTTAATTGCTTTACTTTTATTCCTTTGTTTAGTCTCGCAACATTAGTTTTATTGTTTTTTAATCTCTACCACCAAGAAAAGACAGTTTTACATATATCTGTAAGAATATCTAATTCTTAACATCTACAGAGTTTTAGCATCTTAATCTTATTAAGTTGATTTAAGAGAGGGTGTCTTAGAGAATAAAGTGAGTAGCAGCACATGGCATTTACCTTGAGGTATTTTTTATTTTAATTTAAGGCTCAGATTTAGAAATACACCATTATAGAATATGAAATGGGGAATATCTGATTGAAAGGCAAAAATATGTATTTTATTCAGAAAAGAAATTTTCCAAAGCCTCATTTTTTTTTTTTTACATTCTGTTATTGTGGTTGCCTAGAAACCAATACTAGGATCGTGATTTAAGGCAGTGAAATTTCATGTCTCTTTTTCCCCTTAATGCAGAAAGAAGACTGCACTGAATGAATATCACTCAAAATTAACAGCATCTCATTAGAACTTTGTGACACTTCCCTCTGGGTGGCCACACAGAACGACTCTTGGTTGTCTTTAAAACTAAAGATGCACTCTTTTTAATTGGCCTGCAGAGAGTAGTCAATTTTCTGCTCCCTTCGAAGTCAAGATTGACCCTTTTCTATCCCTCAGGACCACAGTCTCAGAAGTTTTGAACACTATAAAGCTGGGAGTTATGCACTGATAGTGTCTTTCTTTACAACCACAGCTTATGTGTTGAACTGTTGTACTTGATTTTAAAAGTTTCTTTAGTAACAAAAATGACATAAGCATTATAAGACCAATGCAGTGAAAGGGTATATCATTTCATGTATTCTTTCCTACATACCTGAGTTTTTTTCTTCTATTTTTATTGAATTTATTGGAGTGGCATTGGTTACTCAATTATGTAGGTTCAGGTATACAATTCTTTGATGCATCATCTGTATATTGTATTGTGTGTTCATCACCTAAAGTCAAGTCTCCTTCAGTCACCATTTAGCCCCTCTTCTTCCTCCCCCACCCATTTCCCCTCTGATAATGGGTTAATATCCAAAATTTGTAAAGAACTTGTACAACTCAACACACAAACAAAACAAAAACAAAACAATCTAATTTTAAAAAATGGACAAGGGACCTGAACAGATACTTCTCCAAAGAGGACATACAGATGGCCAGAAGACATATGAAAAAAGGTTCAATGTCACTAATTATCAGAAAGATGCAAATTAAATCCACAATGCGTTAGCACCTCACACCTGTCAGAATGGCTACCATCAATAAATCAACAAGCAATGAAAGTTGGCAAGGATGGGGAGAAAAGGAAACCCTCCTGAACTACTGTTGGCATGCAGATTGTTCCAGCCACTGTGGCAAACATTATGGAGTTCCATCAAAAAAAAAAAAAAAAATGGAACTGCCTTATGACCCAGCAATTCCACTTCTGGGAATATATTTGAAGAAACATGAAACACTGTTTCAAAAGAACATATGCACCCCTATTTTCACGGCAGCATTATTTACAATAACTAAGAATTGGAAGCAACCCAAGTGTCCATCAGTAGATGAGTGGCTAAAAAACCGTGGTACATTTACACAATGGAATACTACTTGCCGTATAAAAGAAAAAAAAATTCTTTGCTTTTGCAATAGCATGGATGGACCTGGAGAGTATTATGTTAAGTGAAAAAAGCCAGTTGGGGAAAGACAAATACTGTATGATTTCACTTATATGTGGAATCTAATGAACAAAGAGGACAAACAAACAAAATATAGCTGACTTCTTATCAAAGTAGAACTAAGGATACCTTGTTCAGAAAACTCTAAAGTCCAAATGTGCTATTTGTGAAGAACTAAACACAATGACATTGATGACAATTTTATAGAGGATGCACTATTCAGATTCATGTGAAGCACACATGATCTGGCATTCAGTTCTATTGTGTTCAAGTATTTTTCTTCCCATTTTAGATCATAGCAGAGGCGAAATTTAAACAGGCTTGAGTGATTCCCCAAAGGGAAAAACATTTTGTATTTGAAATGATCTGCTGGTGGTGAGGAACTAAAATGGTTCAGCCCCAATTTGCTAGTTAAGAAGGTGTGTTTTAAATCAAAAGAGACTGATAAAGCCATTTGACAGGGAGAGATTAACATTAAGTCCAAACGTAAACAGCTTGGTCTCGGAGTAAGAGTGAGTGCAGGGGCAGAAAAAGCTGATTAGTAATTCAGATTTTATCTTGGCTGAAAAGGAGACTGATAGCTAGAGTCCTGGCCATCTTCACCTTTTGTTGACCATCTGTACTGTGAGTTCCCCAGCAGAGAGCCAGCACATTTGGGGACAGGAGAGCAGAAGGGCACAGCTTCTCATGTGAGAGAGGAACCAGAAGCCACGCTAAACACCATCAATTAAAATGCATTAGTCCTGTAGGAGCTGCCCATTAGAGTGTTGAGTGTGCACAGATGCTGCTGTTGCAAGCGTGACATCATTAATTGGGTATCACAAGTAGGAGGACTTCACACACTATTTAGCAAAAACATGGCACTGTTTTTGCATAAACTTTTGCCATAGCTTTAATTGCAATAGGTTTCACCAATACTGCTCAAAAGAAATATTGCCATTACCATTTGCTTTCTAATTAGGTTTAAGACATACAACAAAATAGATGAGATTACCAAGTAGAAGGGGAATAAAAGAGTACTATACTATTATAAATGCATTAGTTATGATGAATGTCTATACTTAGTCAAGAAAAATTAAAGCCCAATTTATTCTTATACATTTTCATGTTCTCTGTCATTGCTGACTGATGGCTTGTCTGAAAGGCTTTAAAATAAATAAAACAGGACTTTAATCTGCATCTCAATTGCAGCAGTATATTTTCAGTAGTACGTAACTTGTGTTAAAGGAATTTTGTTTTCATTTAAGGAACTGCTGCTCCCTTTTTTCATTCTTAGTAGCTCCCTCTCACTTTCTCACTCTAATGTAGTATTCTTTTCACAAAATACAGAGGCAAAACAATACAATGATTCTAATTAATACAGAATCCATGGAATGTAGACTGGGCTATCCAGAATAAATAAGTCTCCTGTGTACTAGTGTCACTTTGCTAACTGAGAAGCATCATAACGTACATATATATGTAAACATATGGGAAAATGCATTTAAGTTTAGAATGATCAAATTATTGAGACATTTGTAACATTTCTACAATATTTTCTTTTTTCTTCCTTCTGTCTTGATGTCTCAGGAAAAAGGTGGGAGTCCTTCCCCCACCCTTAAACTAGGACTCTATAAAATACCAATCTGACAACCCCAAACACCAACATGTCACTGCACACCTCTCAAGGGAATGGGGCCTGCAGCAAGTAGACTAATAGGAAAGGCAGATTAAACAAATCATTCAGGCACCCCTGATGCTTCCTCCCTGCTCCGCACACATCTTTGAAAGAGCTCTGTACATTACCCTCATTAGAACCGTCTGTGCAAGCCCCTCTCCCACCCAGGAAGAGCATCACAGTAAGGAAACAGGAATCAATGGTGAAAGCTTCCAGAGGACAATCAGGCAGCCCCCAGGAGAGAAGGCAAGGAAAACAACAGCTTGGGAAGCTTGACAAGCTCGAGTCAGACGCAGCTTCAGGACTCCTGTTGCTTGGCGTCAGCATCCTGAAATAAGAACATTGTTCTTAGGGGATGGCCAGGCCCTGCTGTCATCATTTGGGATGCATAAAACTGCACAAGGTAGAGGTCCAGAGTGATTTAGAGAGTACATTTTCATGTAGAAATAAGAACCAGACCTTTGGGAAAGCTGAAATAAAATAAAATAAAATAATAAAATAAAATAAAATAAAATAAAATAAAATAAAATAAAACCTCAGAACCTGCAAGTGTATGGTATGTAGATGTGAGTGTGTGTCTATGCCTCTGTATTGGGAACCATTGGTGAGATGTGTGTAATCCATAATCTAGCAGCCTTGCACAGAGCTACTTACCTACAAGCCCAGGTAAAGAAAGTAGAATATGTAGTCAAGAGATAAATATGGTTGCTCATTTCATTTTTGTAATTTATCATGTTCCTAAAGAAAATAACATTAGTCTTTAAAATATTATTTTAAATTCTATGTATTTGGAGTCTATTTGCAGAAATTAAGATATTAAACTTTATTACTTTTCTAATATATGTGTAATATATGACTATATGTAATATATATATATATATATATATATATATATATATATATATATATACATAATCTTCAAAAATACTCCAAGTATAGTCTAGTAATTAGAGGTCCAATAAATACTATCAGAGGTGATATTTCAGGGTTTCTTATTGCAATTTATGAGTACAAAATAGAAACTGAACTTGCAACCTAATTTCTTTGAATACAAACTTTATATCATTTCATTGGCTTGGTATTTGCATAAGATGATTAGTCCTCTCACCAGCTGAAAGGACTATCAGCACTAAAGAAACAATTAAAAGTATTTCTGATCCTATGAGGCACAGGCTAGTAAAACTACTCCCTCTCGGGAGGAAAGTGCATGTCCATATGAGGTAAATTATCTCTCCAAGGGAGCCAAATGATGATAATGATTTTCAGAGGCCAAGTAATAATTCAGAGACGAGTACAATTTTTCCATGGCAAGTATGAGTTTAGAGTATTTATAGATTCCCTCAAGCCTTTCACATTAGATATATAGCAAATGGCCTAATAATCTGATATTTCTAAACCTAAATGTATTTACCCAGCGAGTAGCTGGTTATTAGAGATCATAGCAATATTTATGACATGAGTTTGCTGGCTTTGTAAGTGTGTACCACACAGAGGCTTGCTAACCTCATTTAAAACATTAAAACATAGTATATTATGATATAAACTACTCAATATATACTACAATATATACTCAATATAAACTACTCAATATATAAACTACACACACACACAGATAATTGAATAATTATGTGCATGTTGCAAACATCTATTCTCTCTTGAGGGCACAGCTAAAATGTTCACTATCATTCAGTCAGAAATGTTTCCATCTGTCATAAAACATTTTTCTTTGTTTTCTATCACTATAGTGGATGCTGAGGTGATAATAGAGGAAAAATTATTTCTAGTGTTTTCTTTGGCTTATTATATAAGGGTATTCATTATTAGTTCAATCTCATTTGCAAGCTTAGATTTACAGATCTCTATAGGATTGATGAGCAATTATGCTTATGGGCAGTGGGTACTTCAAAAGTTGGCAAGCACCAAGTTTTCTCTGCTAGGATATTTAGTTCTGGTGCAGTCAGTGAAAAAGATAACATAGCTGAATCTTCAATAAAACTTAAGACACAGTCTTCTTTCAAAATTACACTTTGATTGAAGTGCAAAAGTTCAAAGCCAAAACAGCTAAACATGTGAGAGAAAATAGTCCACCTTCTCAAGTAATGAAAAATATATAAATTAATCACACACGGTACTAGTATGTTCTTCTAGTTTGATTTTCACTTTTTATTAAAGCAAAAAGAAATTGTAAATATATTTCAAGGTGACTTGAGAAACTATTGCAAACTCAATTCAGGCACGAGTTTTAGGTGTAAAATGGAAGAGAACAAAGGGAATTAGATTTAAATAAGTAGTAACCAGCAAAAGTGTAATTTTGATGCTTTAACTATTGAAATGGCATAACATCAGTATGAATTATATAGAGTCTTTCTTACTAATTTATTTATAATTAATTAATTTCTCCCTTTCTAATTAACTCACTCCTTATTATCCACTTTTGATGGTCCTTTGTATAGTGGGATAAAAATCTAGAAAAGTTATTTTCTATACCAGCCAAACATTTAAAATCATATAGCAGAAATTAATAAATTCTAGAATATTGAAAATATTCTAAATTTTTTCCTTAAAGTTTCTCAGAAGAACTTTTCTTTTGCTAGTTTTTTTCCTGGTTTTACTCTGATATGTTTCCACTATTTGGGGGAATATAAACTCACCTTCATTTTATATTCATTGTATTTTCTCATTCTCTCCAAATAACATTCTCTTGTGATTAAAAAAAAAAATCTTTAAATAGACTATTCAGTCTAATCATTCAAAATGTTCTTGAAATTACTTGTTTCTTGATAAAATGACACAAAATGATTATCCAGAAGAATAAGCTTGTAGTAATCACCAGAAAAAGCCTGTAAAAGTCATGAAGTTAATCTCTGCTGATTTTCATAGCCAGATGTTATGAGGACTTTTCTTCCTGGCACTGGGTTGGGGGGTTTGTGTGAGGCTGGGACCCCTCACTCCTCAAGGGGAACTTTGCAGCTAAAGATATCCCTCCCAACTTTTATCTACCACACGTGAGCCCATTCTATATTTACTCTGTCATCTTGATCAGGAAGCACCTGGTTACTATTCTAACTTCTCTTGTCAGACCTTACTGCTGTCAAAAGGATTTTTTTTATGCTTTTTTTTAAACATGAAAATGTATTCTTCTGGATATTCAAATATCTCATTTGACTATGTCCTTTAATTATTTGTTGAATATCACCGTTTTTCAGTGAGGTCTTCCCTGGCAATCTAAAATTGTAAGACATCACTTTTGTTGTTGTTGTTAATCCTTACCTGAGGATATAAGAGAGAGTGGAAGGGAGGGGGCGAGGCAGAGAGAGAGAAACATCCATGTGAGAGAGACACATCCATTTGTTGCCTCCGCAGACTCTCCCCCTCCCCCCTCCCCAACTGGGCTGGGGATCCATGCTGCCTGCAACTTAGGTACATGCTCTTGCCTGGAATCAAACCCCAAACCTTGACCCTTCAGTCTGAGGGCCAACACTCTAACCGCTGAGCAAAAACTGCTAGGGTTAAGACATCACCCATTTTTTAACAGTTGGGAATTGTAACCCACCACACCATTATTTTGACAATGTTTCTGTAAATGCTGACTCTGACTATATGTAGCTTGTAGATAAGTAGCATGTTTGTATCAGAATACTAGGAATGAACTTCAGAAGATGCAGACTCTGACCTCCAGTCATTCCAGTTCTGGGAGATTTGCTAACCTTCAACCAAAGAAACAAGATGATGTAAAACCAGTAGACCAAGACATGGGTGACACACACCAGACCTTAACTTGACCAGTTTTGAGATCCTTATTGAAATGGACTCTACTGGTTTCCACTTAGAGAACTTTTCAACTCCATCTCCTTGATCTTTTTGTTCTGCTCTTCCTCTCCCTCCTTATAAAAACCTCTGCCGGCACTGAGATGTTGAGATGGGTTTTGGACAAGAGTTCCCCATCTTCTCGGGGGGCCAACACTTGAATAAACCTCTTTTGTTTCTCACAAGCTTCTTTCTCATGAGTTTGAGTTTCATGGTGGTAAACAGCTGAACCTTGGTTTCAGTTATAAATTGGAAACTCTTATTTAAGTCAGCTGTTGTTTTTCCTCTTCAAATCCCCACGTCTAACAAACGTACATATGTATGGGGGTGAGGAGTGGCCAGGTCCTGTCCCAGCCGGTGCCTGGGTCTCTGCAGAGGAGCCCGTGGAGGAGGTGACGGTCGATGGGCAGAGCCAGGACCCGGACGCGGCCATCGAGGGGCACACCACCGTGGAGGCGTTCTAGCCTTTCTTCAATGAGAAGACCTTCGGGGCTGGGGAGGCAGATTGTGGGCTGCGGCCTCTGTTTGAGAAGAAGTGGCTGGAGGACAAGACGGAGCAGGAGCTGTTGGAGTCCTACATCGATGGGAGCATCGTGGAGGGTTGGGACGCGGAGATAGGCCTGGCGCCCTGGCAGGCGATGCTTTTCCGGAAGAGTTCCCAGGAGCTGCTGTGCGGAGCCAGCCTCATCAGTGACCGCTGGGTCCTCACTGCTGCCCACTGTCTCCTGTACCCCCCTTGGGACAAGAACTTCACTGCGAATGACCTTTTGGTGCGCACTGGCAAGCATTCCCGAGCCAGGTATGAGCGAGGCATGGAAAAGATCTCCATGCTGGAGAAGATCTACATCCACCCCAGGTACAACTGGAGGGACATCCTGGACCGCGACATCGCCCTGCTGAAGCTCAAGAGGCCCATCACCTTCAGCAGCTACATCCACCCCACGTGCCTGCCCGACAAGCAGACGGCAGCCAGGTTGCTCCAGGCTGAATACAAAGGGCAGGTGACAGGCTGGGGCAACCTGAAGGAGGCGTGGATAGCCAGTCCTGCCGAGGTGCAGCCCAGCGTCCTGCAGGTGGTGAACCTGCTCATCGTGGAGCGGCCGGTCTGCAAGGCCTCCACCCGCACCCGCATCACCGACCACATGTTCTGTGTTGGTTACAAGCCCGATGAAGGGAAACGAGGGGATTCTTGTGAAGGTGACAGTGGGGGACCCTTTGTCCTGAAGAGCCCCTATAACAACCGCTGGTATCCAATGGGCATCGTCTCGTGGGGTGAAGGCTGTGACAGGAATGGGAAGTATGGCTTCTACGCACACGTGTTCCGCCTGAAGAAGTGGTTACAGAAGGTCATTGATCGGTCTGAAAGTTAGAGGACCATCAACATTCTAGGCTCTTCACTGTAAGATCACAGAAACCAATCCCGGGAAAGAATTATTTTTGTGGTTTGTTCCTAAAACTTTAGTTCTCAATAAAAGTGACTCTATGAACTAAAAAAACCCCAAAATCAAAACAAAACAAACAAACAAAAAAAAAGAACACAAAAACAAAAACAAGAAAAAACGTATATATGTATGTATGTATTACTGTCTCTTATTTCTTTTAAATATCTGTTCCAACTTCCATAATATAAAATAAGATATATTAAAGTGAAATAATTCTTATCTCTGGACCTTTTATTGTTGAAGTGACTGTCAATTCCTCTATAAATACGTTATTTTGTTGTTTATTAAATATAAAGAAGCAAATCTCTAATAGTGGACTTTTAAGTAGTGTGGAGACAGATTTGAGGGAAGTTGTACCAGGTTAGTGCTACACAAAACTCTACATTAATTTGTAGATTTAACTATAGCTACAGGCATGGAAGTTAGATGAAATATCTTATGTCTTTGTTCTCTAGGAAATGTGAGCTGCCACATTAGAAAAAATATATATAATTTTATAAATTTGATATTAGGCTCCCAAAGGTAAAAGAGAGATTGTAATAAATTTAAATATCTAACATGTCTTTTCAGTCAATTAATAGCTCTTATGTATCATTTTTAACTATGCAGATGTCCAAAGATGATGGAAGTATACCTCTGAAAGTCCAGCAAGTCTATTTAAAAAAAAAGGTCCAATATATAAAAATTATGCCACCTAAATTTGCAATAACTAAAGATTGTTTCAACTATTTTAAGTTATCTTCAACACTTGATTAAAAAATTATTTGTGTTTTTTAAAATATGTTTTTATTGATTTTTAGAGAGAGAAGAAAGTACAGAGATAGAGCGATAGAAGCATTGATGAGAGAGAAACATCAGCAATTGGCTGCCTCCTGTAGGCCCCCTACTAGGGATTGAACCCATAACCCAGGCATATGCCCTGACCAGCCTGGACTGGTGACCACTTAGTTCTTGGGTCAATGCTTAACTGCTGAGCCATACCGGCCAGGCTATTTGTATTTTTTAACTAAATTCTTAAGTTATTTATTATAATGTTTCAAATGACAACTCATTCATTGAAAAGAGTCAACTGTTTTGAATTTGTAACTCATGTTATTTAATCATCTTTTTAATTAATTTTGATTTTATTAACCCCCCATTCTTTCAAATAAATGTCTGAAATCCCATTTAAAATAAGCTTCCAAATGATAATGTATTTGTCAAGTAATTTCAGAAAATTAGTGAAATTTATATACAGATGCCCCTTTTACATACCCATAGGAGTTTAATAATTCCATAAACATAATAGCTGGGTTTAGACAATGTGAGAAAACTGGCTTATTTTTAGCCAACACAATGAGTTAATTAAACAACCCCATAGCTGATGCAATTGATTGGCAGTAGAACATAAATGATTGAAAATAATGAATAGAGAGGTTGGGGCCAAAATAAATATAGTGATATATGTGTGTAGGGTGTGCATGCATGTGTATAGTCTGCATAGATACAATTATGCAAAGACTTACATGAAAAGTGATATGTATCTGTGTTGATTTATCTCAAGATCCCTCCCTATGATTAGTCATATATTCTCTCAGTGATTCATATTACACATGATTGATATTTGTTTCCTCAGCTATTTTTCAGAAGTGTTTTACACTAACATAAAGTGGATTGTCACCTATCAGATGAGATTTGAATATCACCTCACCTGTTTCTGGCTGGAAACACTACTTAAAATCCCACTATCAGTGATTCATTATTTGAATTAATGTTTTTGCCTTCTTGAAATAAGCACATCCCTTGAGGAAGAGAAACATTATGCAGTCTTTGGCTATTAATAAAACGAGTAAAAACATCTTGTATTTCTGTATAATATTTCAATTTAGCAAAGGTTGTTTTATCAATATTCTGAACTTGTAGCAAGTAGCAATGGAAAACAGTATTTGTAGTTTTTGTAAGAGAGAGGCTAGAAAGTCACACAACTGGGTCACTCTCTGTGAAAAATCGACTTCATCATGAATGGCACATGGAACTAAAATGCTTAGAGTACTCAGAGGCATGTTTAAGGGGGCAGAGGGTCAGGGATGGTGGGTGGCAGTCAGTTGTACAATATAGACAGCTAGGAAGGCAGGTTACAGAGGTGGAAGAGAGAATGCCAAAACCCACTGTGGTATATTTAATTATTGAATCTGGTGCTATCTCTACATGACTGCATACTGTGACACTTATGGAAGTAATAAACATAATTATTAATATTATTTATGTACTGCTACTCTCTCAGAAACTGGTAGATTAGCAAATGTCTCCTAGCTGGAAAACATCACCATAAGAAAAGCTAATTAAAATTTGGGATTTTTATTTGGCTTGAAACCTTCACAGATGTCAATCTTTCTTAATTAAGAATACAGTGGGGGGGAAAAACACACACACATCCATGTTACTCTAAGCCATTTTGTGCACTGTGAAATTGCTTTTTCTTCTCAAGAAAATGTGAAGTCATTTCTTTTTCTTAACACACATTCCAGACCTTTTAAATAGAGTTTTCCTTGAAGAGCTGAAAAATTGACAAAGGATTTTCTGGAAGTATTTTTACTTTTGTAAACAAGCAAATAAGCAAAAAGGCAAATTTGTATATGTAAGTATAAGTGTAAGAAAAAATTAAATATGTATAAATATAAATTTAGTATGCATATACATATAAATAGTTTCTATATAAACATATTTAATATATGCAAGTTATGTGTGTATTATTTTTCTCATTGAAATAGTCTTTATTATTGCTATTTTTCAAAGGAGCTCAGATTACTTTATGCACATCTAATTAATCCTTGGTATTTCTTCAAGGTAGTAAGTACTAAAACATCATTAGTTCTATTTTTTATATTAAGGAACAAGAGAATCAAATAAATAACAACAGAATAAACTCCTTTTTGTCACTCAAAATGTGAATTTTTATATAACAGCAAACAAGGTTCACAAAAAATATAATGTGATAGACATTTTCTTTGCATGTGTGTGTGTGTACGTATATAGTTTGACTGACTTTTCATACTCAAACCTTACCACATCGTCAAGTATAAATTGTCATAGCTCTTCCAAATTATTGACTATTAGAGATAAAATCTTTATTTTAGCGATTCCTTTTTTATTTTCTATTATTTATGTAACCATCTCTTGGAATTCTACTTAGAGCCAGAGTCATGTTCTTTGCTTTTCATCAATTGTTCTGTACCAAGGGGAAAATGTCAAACTGACTAGTAAGGAATTGTCAGTGGGCAATGAGAACTTACAGCATTTATCTGGAGGCTTGCAAAGTGGTTTGCAATTCAGTAAGATCAAGGTTGTGGATAGAAGCAAAACAGCAGCTTAGAATTAAAGCTAGCGCTCTTAGAAAATATAGTCTTCAGCCAGAATTCTTCTAGAAGCTAAGAGAACTCCTCCTGAGCTTGGCCTTCCCCCACAGCCTGCATTAGAAGTTGTTGACTTCTCACTAGCAGGTGTTTCCTGAAAATGTGGCATTCTAACACCCTACAATCCCATTGGAGAGAAGAAAAGAACAGTCTGGAACATTAGTGAAAAGGACATAAATTTGGTAATGACACAGACATTGGAATTGTTTCCATACTACAAGTGAATACATTTATTACATAATCTAGTCCTTAGTATTCTTAGCTGAAAAACTGGGATGAAAATATCTACTTCATATGATCAGTATGCAAATTTAATGCCATAATTCACATGAAACACATAATACATAACAGCTTCTAAATAAATGTTATTTTTCTCCCTTATTCCACCAAAGATCAAAAGGAAAACCAGTTTTTCATGGGGTGAATTGGATACTACAGTGTGGACAGGGGCATATGGTCAAGCTACAGGAGGATACAATATGAGAATCGTGATAAGTAAAAGTATGAGAATGGGAAGTCACTTCAACTCCCTCAGCCACAATTCTGGGGTTACACTGAAGATTTCTTTTACCACCTGTCAATGAGTCTGAAATTTGTGAAGATGGACAGGTAAAAGAGAAGAAGAAAATTACATTTGTTAAACTCCTACCAGGTGTGAAGAAAGATGTAAGCTGCTTTCTTCACAATAATGATGGATATATTTATATTTCAAATATATCCAATGACTTGTGAAGTCGTATGTCTGGAAAGTGTGGGAGCTGAGATTATAACCTGTGACCTAAGATCATGCAGCAGAATCATCAGACATTTTTTTAATCCTCACCCAAGGAGAGAGACAGAGAGAGACAGACAGAGAGAGAGAGAGAGGCAAAGAGAAACATCGATGTGAGAGAGAAACAGATCAGTTGCCTCTCATAAGTGTCCTGATGGGGAATCAAACCTGCAACCTTTATGGTGTATGGGATGACGCTCCAACCAAGTTAGCCACCCAGACAGGACTCATCAGTGATGTTTTTTAAAAATGTATATTCTAATGCTCTATTCACAATGGTTGCTTTTTCAACTACAGAGGTGGGGAGAATAATTTTTTTTAATTTAAAAGATGTTTCCTTCTGATTCTAATGTTTCACTATTTCTTTGAGACAAATAAACAAATATAACTAATGAAGCAAATTAGGAACACTGGGTGGTGATTTGGAAGGTGGGAATGACTAATTTGGCTTGGTCCTGAATTGATGGCTCAGAGGTGGCAGAAAATAGAGGAACATAAAAATATATTAACTTGAGTATTCCATGTATTTTATATGCATAATCATGATCACCACTCAATTCCTACATAGGTTATAAGATCAACAACCAACAATTTAGAAGAAACTGCAAAACTCAATTTTGATTTTTATCAATGATGACTTTAGTTATGTCATATAAAATTAAAACTAAAAAAAAAACCTTTAAAAATTTCAGATGTCAATTTAGAAAGCTATATATTACTGTCATGATAATTTGTTTTTTATTTTAACTATAAGATCAAAAAAACCCTGATCAATCAACATTTGTTTATTCAGTTAACATAATTTAGAAGTCAGGAAGGTAAATGTAAATTTTCCTATGGGTATATAGATATTTGACTAAAATTAGAGATTAGGAAGGTGACAAGTTAGCTTCACCCTTTGTGAAAACTTGAACTATTTTTTTAATTAAATCTTTATTATTGAAAGTATTACATATGCCCCCCCCATTGACCCATTCTAGCCCAACCTCAGCCCCGCCCCAGGCCTTCACCCTATTGTCTGTGTCCATGGGTTATGCATATATGCATACAAGTTCTTTGGTTGATATCTTCCCACCCTCCTTCACTTTCCCCCTGAGATTTTGCCATCTTTTCAATGCCTCTATATCTCTGGATCTATTTTGTTCCTCAATTTCATTTTCTTCATTAGATTCCACGTATGAGTGAGATCACATGATACTTGTCTTTCTCTAACTGACTTATTTTGCTTAGCATAATACTCTCCAGGTCCCTCCATGATGTCTCAAAGGGTAAGAGATCCTTCTTTTTTAATGGCTGCATAGTATTCCATGTTGTAACTATACCACAGCTTTTTTATCCACTCATCTACCGATAAGCACTTGGGCTTGAATTAATTGTTAATGACTATGGAACACTGTTAAAGAAGGATTCTGGGATAACTTTGCCAAGCTGAGTACAGTGATTGCTTGGTAAAGTCTATTACAGCTAATGTAGAGATGGTGGTTTTTTTTTGTTTTGTTTTGCTTAAAACCTGTTCCCTGTGTTTTTATAGCCTGACTTAAAATATTTGTATTAATTTCAGAGAGAGGAAGAGAGACATGGAAACATCAATGAGGAGAGAGAATCATGGATCTGTTGTCTCCTGCAAACCTTCCCTCCCCCTCCCAACTGGGGATAGAGCCTGCAACTTGGGCATATGCCCCGACTGAGAATCAAAGGTGGCACTCAGTCACTGAGCCATGCTGGTCAGGCAAATTTACTTTTATACATGCAAAAAAAGTTTTCCCTGTTAAATAATACAGTGATAAAACAGATATACTATCTCCTGTCTTTCATTTTCTGAATGAGAAAAAGTTAGTTTATATGACTTTGCCAATACCACACATAATAATGATAAAATCAAAAAAAGATCTTGTTCAGGTCTGATAATTTATAATTATGAGAAAAACAGCAAACAACATAAAGAGTTTGATACTTATACCAAGGCCAACAAATGATGAAGATAATGATGATGATTACTATCTGCCAGTAACTATGCTAACATGCAAACCCTTTTATTTAATAATCACAGGAACTCATTAAGTTATTTACAATTATGATCATTTTTCAGATGATGAAACAGACTTTGAAAATTTAAGTTAGTTGCCTAAGGTTCACATCATATTCAGATATTTTCACATTTGAAAGCAGAGCCTCGCTCCCAAATCTCTTATTTATGTAGAATTCTACTTAGATCAAAGAATCCAGTGTTCAAAAGTTTGAAATAACATTTAGAAAAAATATTGCAGATATTATATGGGTGTATAGCTTTATTCTGGCATATTGTAGTTCTGTGATTACAAGAAAGTTAGTCAACTTCTCAAGCCCTCTGACTCTCTATCTATTAAAAGAGGTGCTATAATGTCCATTTCATGAGGCTATTATAAAATTACAGAAAATAAAGGTATGTAAATTACATAAAATAAAGGTATCAAAATACTTCATCTCTCTCTCTCTCTCTCTTCTCTCTCTCTCTCTCTCTCTCTCTCTCTCTATATATATATATATACATATATATGTGTGTGTGTATATATATATATATATATATATATATAAAAGCCAAGTGACCAGAATGCTGGAATGACCAGAATGACCCATCGCTATGACGTGCACTGCGGTGGCCAACCAGCCCAATTGGGGCCCTGATATATCCCCCCCCCAGCTGCCCATGGCCCCTCCCCTTGGCCAGCCCTGCCCCCGATCGTCAATTGGGGGCAGGGCCAGCTGGCCAACCTCCTGCATCCCCTCCCCCCCTGCCAGTCCAGCCTGATCGGCCCCCGTTGGGGCAGGCTGACCGGACCCCACCTGTGCACGAATTCATGTACTGGGCCTCTAGTGTTTAATAAGCATTGACAGAAGTATACCTACTATTAGCATTATTGTACAACAAAATAGTATAACTTAATTGGCACACCCCAAGGAGCCTGTTATATTGCACAGGGGCAGCTAGCAGTGACCACAATTTTCCCTTTTTTTAACCCTTAGTGGCTTTAATTTACAAGTATAAAGACCTACAAAACAGGTCTTTAGTTTCCTGATCCTCTATTTCAAGACTTTTTTTTAAGTGTACATGGTTAAAAATTTCTGAGAATTTTGATGGAAAGCTTCAAATTATTTAAATGTCAGTTATCTAATTTTTCTAAAATAAAAATAACATTTGTTACTGTGTTAATGGTTGACATATTTATCCTGACTATTGTTTTATATTTGGTTGATCAAATCACAACTTTTCAAAATGCAGTCCTGAGTAATCTACTAACAGATCTATTCAAAATAATAATATATTAAAAATTAATAGATGATATTATTAATAATGACCCTTCCCTTAAAGATGTGGCATAGCCATGTATTCCTGGCATACAGAGTCAAATATTTCTTTGTCATTTCCCTGGTAATTTCAAATTCTTGGGTCTACTTGTGACTATTTGTGACTGACCTCTCTTTTGAAGTCTTTGCTATGAAATGACACTCCATTTCTGCCTGGTAACCATTTTAGTTCCACGAAACAATGGCTATTTATCAATAGCTGAATTACAAATTGATTCTTCACCTAAGCCTAGGTAATACTAGTACATGGGTGTCCTTCTGCAGCTTCTTTAATGAAAGATTTCCAATGAGCTATTAGCAATGTGATTTTCAAGAAGATAAGTGACTGTACTCAAGCAGATGAAATTTATAATGTTTTCTATCCCACTGTGGCTGACGTGGCTGGACATCTGTGTTAGCATAACTCCTCAGTGTTTTTAACATGTTGTTATTAATGTTTTAAATATAGAATATTTTTAATAGTGCCAGTAAATAAGAAGAATGAGTGTTAATACTGTGGTATTAACAACAGTATCAACAACAAATGATACCTATATAAGCAACATACTCAACTTTTCTGTTCAGTGATGTGTTTGGATCTGTGATGTAAGTTATAAAATCTATGAATGCTTGCGTGTATGTGTGTGTGTGTGTACTCGCACATGTGCATGTGCTTGAACATTCTAAGAATAATTAGCTGATATAATTTGGATATATAAAAGAATATCTGTAATGACACAAGTGGTAACCTCTTCTTAGTCCCCAAAAATCCTTGTACATGTGCAAAGATTTAGCAAAAAATTGATGTAAATATAAATTACACCAAATAAGCATAAAAATAAAGACAGGGAAGTAAATGCTTTTACATATTTATATTGGCCAGAGCTATGTTATTAAATAACAGGAAAGGAAAAAGAATGAAAGTGTACAGATATCAGCTACTACCCATGAGAGCAGAAATACCAGCAAATCACATCAATTCAGATGCTATGTTATGTGACAGTGTTTTTGGAACAAAAACACAAATCTCATCAGCAGACTCAAATTCTTCCCCTACACATTCTAGACCCCAGGGACCAGAGAGCCCATAACCATCCTTCCTCACTGAGCTTTGAGACTGAATTCTAAGATGTTCCTCTTTCTCCAATCAGAACTTCTGATTCCCTACTCTATGCCAAAGCATTTTTTTCATACACATATCATTGCGCTCTTCATGTAAATGTCTTAATAAATTATAAATGAAGAAGTTGGTTGTTACAACTTTCAGTGATTTATTCCCTCTTTATATCTGAGTAAACTATAGGTCTAGGTCCTAGACCTAGAATTTATTTTAAAATATTGAGTGAAATAGGTTATAAAATTACTAGAAGCCCGGTACATGAAATTCATGCACGGGGGAGGGGGGGGGGCTGGGGGAGAGTGTCCCTCAGCCCAGCCTGCACCCTCTTCAATCTGGGACCCCTTGGGGGATGTCCGACTGCCGGTTTAGGCCCGATCCCAGGGATCGGTCCTAAACCGGCAGTCGGACATCCCTCTCACAATCCGGGACTGCTGGTTCCTAACCTAATGCCTGCCTGCCTGATTGCCCCCAACCGCTTCTGCCTGGCAGCCTGATCACTCCCTAAACACTCCCCTGCGGCCTGATTGATACCTAACTGCTCCCCTGCTGGCCTGATCGCCCCCAACTGCCCTCTCCTGTCAGCCCAATGGCCCCCAACTGCTCTCCCCTGCCAGCCCAGTTGTCCCCAACTGCCCTCCCCTGTCAGCTTGATTCCCTCCAACTGCCCTCCCCTGCTAGCCCGATTGCCCACAACTGCTCTCCCCTGCCAGCCTGATCACCCACAACTGCCTTCCTCTGCCTCAACCCACCTCCACCGCCGGGACTGGCCTCCTCCATGCTGCGCTGAGCCGTGTGACCCCCAGACCTCACCACGCAGAGGTGCACATGGACATCTTCTGGTGGTCATCTTGTGGTGGCCATCTTGTAATGACATCGCATGCAAGGGCGTGCGGACCACCTAGGCTTTTATTAGTATAGATAATATTCTAAATACGCTATATTTCCAGATGGTTGATTTCTTGCTTTTAGCAAAACTGCATCTCTGATTTTTTTTTTTTCAGGCAGAAGTTGCTACCCCAGTCAGATATAATACAGGTCTCTCTTTCCTCATGATTGTACAAGACATTTGTAAAGTGAAAATTTCTCTCTAAGTTGTTAATAGGACATTCCTAAAAATGGCAAGGCCATTTAGTAACATTGTTACAATAAAAAATCTGCCTCTGATGCAATACTTTAAGCATTCCATCGAATCTCCATATATTATCTTCTCACTGCTATTTTTATTTTATTTACTTATAGCTCAGCTTATTCTGGAAAAGGACTTAAATACCATTCAGTCTCTGGAATCCGGAATTTTATAGACAGAAAATTAAAGAAACATCCCCCTTCCCCCACCTGTATACTTCCTTAGAATATGTGAAAAGAAAAGGAAATTGAGAGGCATACTGCTATAATGCAAAATTTTTCTCTATTTTTCTTTCTCTCTCTTGTGACTACAGCTCTTATGCAGAGTCCTCAAGTCACAGATTTATTCCCCTCCCAAAAAAAGGTGGATTATTCTGAGGAGAAACAAAAATAATCTCTTCTGAATATGTTTTAAAAAACAAAACAAAACTGAGAAAGCCTCCAAGACTCCTAGGTATCATGACTTCTAAAGATAATGTAAGCATGGGTAATGTAGGACTTATAAATTATCAACTTGAAGGATGGGCTTGAGATGATGAGAAATATTGTAAATAAGATGAAAACCTTATTTTTCAAAGATAAGAAATAAACTATTGTTCAAAGCTGTGAGTCAAATAACAAATATACATTAATCTATAACATGGTATATTGTTAATGCTGGTTAGTTAACACATGCTGCCTAAAGAAATAGGTTATTATCTGAACTTTCTTGTCTGCACTAGTCTTCAATAACTCATAGTTTTAAGGCAGGAACTGTTTCTAGCTTGTTCGAAATTATATCCTCAATTGCTAGCCTTGTTCAGAATTATACCCTCAATAGCTTGCATGCTTCTAGTTATCAATAAATATGTATAGTATAGATTAATCAACACATTTCTTCACCCATTTTCCCTCTTTGCTCTTTTTGTTCTTTAATTTCTATACTACCAAACTTCCAGGAGACTGTTTTGCAACTTCAGTACCTCCTCTCTAACTAAGACTGCAAGATTTATTCTCCAGAGTATGAACTGGAGTCACCACCAACTCTTGAGTCTTTAACCTCATCTGGAAAGTCATTACAGACATCATACATGCTTGTTTGCTTCTATCCCTTCTAAATCCATTATCTTCTGTTATGATTTCAAAGCAAAACAAAACAAGATAAGCAAAGAAACATTAGTCAAACAGTTTTCCTCTATACCATTTTTCCACATCCAACTAACAAACTTTAACAGATCTTCTTGATATAATTGCTAAATTTGTTTGCTTCATTTACTTTTTATTTACTCCCTGACCCTTAAAAGTACCCTTCTTAGCCTTCCAATAAAATTCTAGTTGAGGAGACTTTAAACTTTATTTTGACCTCTTGCTGTTTTTTGGCACCATTGATGGGGGCTTTTTATCTTAGGGCACTTATTATCTTTGATTTTGTTGACTAAATATTGCTCATTTTCATAATGTGTCATGATAGTTCTTGACACGTATTCTTCTTTCCCTTACATTTGTACTTGTCCTTCTCTTATGACTTGATATATTTAGTGTTAGTATTCTTATACAGAGTCCTGTCTTCATCTACTACTTGTACATTGACCACCCTCAAATCCATCTTGAGCTACAGACAAATACCTTTTGCCCCCAACTGATTCTCTAAAATGTCCCACACATACTTTAGCCAAGAATGTTAAAAAATAAACCCATCTCACTCTAAATCTGAGTTTTTGTGTGTTTTTGGCTATTTTCAGTTGATAACAGTACACACATTAGAAGCCAGGGGTGATCTTGAGCTTTTCTTGCTCCTTATTCCCTTTATCCAGCCAACAAATGTATGTACAAACTCACATGAGTTATGAATCTGTCTAGTTTTAATATCCTCACTGTTGCCTCCTTAATTTAGACCTTCATCCTGTCTTGTTTGGATTCCTATAACAGCCTCTTGGCTGGGTTTCTTCCTTCTAGCTTAACTTTCTTCTAATCCATTATTTACACTGCTGCCAGAGTGAGCTTTCTAAAATGCAAATCTAATCATGTCTTTTCCTTCCTTCGAAATCTTATAATGACTCCCAAAGCTTTCATGATAAAGCCCAAACTCTTTAGCATGGCATATAAAGCATTTTATGACCTGGCATCTGCTTACTTTTCCAGTTGCAATTCTTTTTATTCTCTAACTTTCTGATATTGAACAAAAATTCATTCACAAAAAGGTCTCTCTGCCCACTCTAGTTAGCATGTACATGACTTGATATTTCTGCACTCCTCCATTTCTGAGGTAACTTTGCTTCATCTTTTAGAAATCAGGTTAGGAAGGCTAGGTATTTTGATTTTAGTCTAGTTTAGAATACTCCCCTTCTCTTATTTCATTGTAATATGCTTAGCATGGCATTGAATCACATAATATTTCTGATATGTATTTTTCTAACCTGAATACAAGATATAGAGGGTATATATTTGGCTTATTTTTTCCTCTTCTATTCAATGAATGTTTAATGAAGAAATGAAAGAATGAAAAACTAAAGGTAGTCATGGCTGATATATTTACATATTTGTTAGGGAGTTAGAGGAGGCATTTTGATTCCTAACAGTTGCTTGTTGTGAGACAGACTCTCCTGCTACTTCATAGGGAAAACTCATAATTCCTAATACTTAATGGGAGACAAAATGAGGTAATTCAATAAAGCATTTAAAAATGCTAGCTTTTAGAGTGAGCACCAAAGCCCCATCGAAGCAAGTCTAGCCCCAGAGGGGTGTCTCCAGCACAGAAGTTCTCCCACCGCAGACACAGCTGATTCTCACAGCCAATTGACCTGGAGGTCAATTCCTCACAGTGATAACTACAACAATCAAGGCTTAACCACAACAAGACTGTGCACAAAGCCCACAAGGGGGTGCACCAAGAGTGTCTACCTTAGGTAATTGGGACACTTAGCACAGAAAGGCACTCTATCGACACAGCGAAGCATAAAAAAATGCCGAGACAAAGAAACAGGACACAAACGACAGAATTGGAGGAAAGCAAACTGTTGGATATAGAGTTCAAAACCACAATTTTAAGGTCTTTAAAGAACTGTTTAGAAGCCCTCGAAAAGACTGGTAAGACTGCCGATAAATGTAGTGAGATCCTCAAGAAATCTAATGAGACCCTCGATGTTGTGATAAAGGACCAACTAGAAATTAAGCATACACTGACTGAAATAAAGAATATTATACAGACTCCCAACAGCAGACCAGAGGGTCGCAAGGATCAAGTCAAAGATTTGAAATACGAAGAAGCAAAAAACACCCAACTGGAAAAGCAAAATGAAAAAAGAATCCGAAAATATGAAGATAATGTAAGGAGCCTCTGGGACAGCTTCAAGCGTACCAACATCCGAATTATAGGGGTGCCAGAAGATGAGAGAGAGCAAGATATTGAAAACCTATTTGAAGAAATAATGACAGAAAACTTCCCCCACCTGGTGAAAGGAATAGACTTCCAAGTCCAGGAAGCGCAGAGAACCCCAAACAAAAGGAATCCAAAGAGGACCACACCAAGACACATCATAATTAAAATGCCAAGAGCAAAAGACAAAGAGAGAATCCTAAAAGCAGCAAGAGAAAGAAAATCAGTTACCTACAAGGGAGTACCCATACGACTGTCAGCTGATTTCTCAACAGAAACTTTACAGGCCAGAAGGGAATGGCAAGAAATATTCAAAGTGATGAACACCAAGAACCTACAACCAAGACTACTTTATCCAGCAAAGCTATCATTCAGAAGTGAAGGCCAGATAAAGAGCTTCACAGATAAGAAAAAGCTAAAGGAGTTCATCACCACCAAACCAATATTATATGAAATGCTGAAAGGTATCCTGTAAGAAGAGGAAGAAGAAGAAAAAGGTAAAGATACAAATTATGAACAACAAATACACATCTATCAACAAGTGAATCTAAAAATCAAGTGAATAAATAATCTGATGAACTGGTGATTGTAATAGAATCAGGGACATAGAAAGGGAATGGACTGACTATTCTTGGGGGGGGAGGGGAGAAAGGGGTGTGGGGGTGAGTGAAGAGATTAGACAACAATCGTGCACCTATGGATGAGGACAGTGGGTGGGGAGTGAGGGCAGAGGGTGGGGTTGGAACTGGGTGGAGGGGAGTTATGGTGGGAAAAAAGAGTAACTAATGTAATAATCTGAACAATAAAGATTTAATTAAAAAAAAAAAAAAAAAATGCTAGCTTTTATTCTCACTGTCAAGTGTCACATGAATAGATATGTTGGACCATAGGTCAGTAGATTAGTAATTGGTATGTAAAATGAGACATATTTTTTTTGATATAAGAAAAAATTGTAAAAGTTTTAAATGCCCTACAATCTAACAACTGCTGTCTTGTGAAGTGTACAAATGAATAGTAAGGGAGAGAGACAGCTTAATATCACGGTGTAGTAAAATAAGACAAAGATTTCAGTAGACAGGGAATTTCATGTGATCCAAAAGGCTGTATAGTTACTAGAAAAAGGATCTGAATTAGGACTTAAAAAGAATATAATATCTAGAAAGAGCAATAGTAGTTCAATTTATACCATGCTTGTCAAAGCATGCCTAGAGATTTCAATCAACTCTGAATAAGTATCATTTAAATAAGAGGAGAGAAGAAACTTGAGGATAATGACAGCTATAAAAACCAGTGGAATGTAGAATGGTAAAGGGAAACTGAGAGAGTTCAGTGTGGATAGAGGAACACTATGGGTGGCTATTATAGCTGTTTCAAGCAATGTAATGTGGTACATGGCTTCGAGGATGGGGCTTTGCTTCTGGCTTGGTGATTTATAATCAATAGAAACTTGAAGAAACACTTAATATCTCTGAGTTTTGGTTTCCTCATTTGTAAAAGGGGAAAATAATAACCATCTCTAAATTTGTTGAGAGGATAAAATTAGATAACTTTATTTAAAATTATTACCTTGGTGACTGGCATTTAAGGGGTGGATAAAGGGTAGAAAAATTTTTAACAAGAAGTTTTAAGCTTTCTCTCCATTGGACTGTAAATTCACCATGGAAAGAGAGATACCAGTTTAACATAAGGTATCATTTTCTAATTGCTATAGGTGATGGGAAGGTCTGAGTTTCTGTTGTTGGATCTCAAAAATAACTTCTTCAAGAAAGCCTTCTTTAAAATATCAGTTACTTGTGCTTCTCTTTCATAGCATATGAATTCAGTTGTAGTTTTATATTTATGAACCAGGTCTCTGCTGTTTAAGAATAATCTTCCATGAGGGAAAGGATCATCCCAACTTTATTTTATTGTTGCATTCCCAGATTCTAACACTTAAATATTTGAAGTGGGTTAACCCTTAAGTACTATTTCTTGAAGTAGTGAATGGGGAAAAATAGTGTAGTTATACTCAAATAATATTCTTGTATTAAGGAGGGACTGAAAGTCAGTATTAAAGCTATTCTAGAAAAGATTTAAAAACTTGAGTGGTTAGAGAAATTACTTGCTCAATTCTTTCTAATACCAATATTCATTTAATCTTGAGTGAGCTCCTTTTATTAGAGCTTTCCAATAAGACTTACTCTACATCTATCAGAAATCAGAGAGAGAGAGAGAGAGAGAGAGAGAAGAAATGCACTACTTAAAAGGTTAGATTAACTGGTCTTTAAGCCCCCTTCCAAAGATCTAGTGAATTGTTTCATGATTATATTTAGCCATGAATTAAAAAAATACTATACTAGTATACAAAATGCAAGGATAGCTGCTATCAAAGAGTACATGTTCACAGGTTTAACTTAGGATCTAAAATAAGTATGTTCTCTCTTTCTCAGGTGACCTTATTATTTTTAGTTTTTAGTACAATAATAATTAGACTAGCCTTTACTTTAAACAGTTGCTTTTAAGTAAGTAAACCACTTAAGCTACCATTTCCTAAATTACAAATTAAATCTACTAAAATTTTTGCATTAAGACAGAAATGGGAGGTAGCTGAACCTGCTTGTAGTTACTTTATTTTCTCTTATTTCTATATTGCACGACAAGCTCAACAAAGCTGATTCAAACTCCTTGAGCCATTCTACAATTCTGTAATGATCTCAGGAAGGGGGGCATAGTAGATGACATTTCTTTTTTTTTTTAATATATTTTATTGATTTTTTACAGAGAGGAAGGGAGAGAGATAGAGAGCTAGAAACATCGATGAGAGAGAAACATCGATCAGCTGCCTCCTGCACATCTCCCACCGGGGATGTGCCCGCAACCCAGGTACATGCCCTTGACCAGAATCGAACCTGGGACCCCTCAGTCCGCAGGCCGACGCTCTATCCACTGGGCCAAACCGGTTTCGGCGACATTTCTTTCCAATACGTTCCGTCTCCATCCTCCAATCCACTCCCACCCTTACCATGCCTCAGCACACTGGCGTAGCTAAATAAATGGCTTCATACTATGAAGAATCACATATGCTGACTCATTAGCTCTGGTGTAGCTCTAGGCCAAATATGTGTCGTCAGTAGATAGAAAGAGGCGGTACATGCAAATTGCTTGGATGAAAACAATTTGGCTGCCACAGAAACAATTATATCTATGGCTGCAGAGATATCTTGGAAAATGCAAACTCAGGAAAACATCTCACATTCATGAGTTAGACTACTCAACCTTGGCACTCTGACATTTGGGGTTGGATAATTCACTTCTGTGGGTGACTGTCCTGTACACTGTAGGATATTTAGCAACACCCCTGGCTTCTACCACTAGACGGTCATAGTGCCCTTCCCTCCAATTATAACAACCCAAACTTCCTTTATGAAATGTTCCCCAGGGGGCAAAATCACTCCCAGTTGAAAACCACTGATTTAGCTTGATGGAAGAAATTCCTTCACTCTACAATATTAGTTTACAGTAATACAGTATTAAAAAGGGTATCATCTCGGAGACAGGCACCAAGTCTAGTTTCCCACCTGGGGCTGAGTAGTGGAAACTAAATCCATGTAGTACCTAAGGGTATCAGACCTATGGAATCAGAACCAAAAATTCAACTCAAGTAAATACAATGAGATTTTTCTGACACTCTCCACACCAACCAAAGGCAAAATAAGCATGTTTGCATTAAATGTTGTATACTTTCTGGTGTTGAGTCAGAAAATTTGCAACAATTTTAATAAAATGATGTTTTTCTCTATGACTACAGGAAAACATGAAAGTTAATAGAGTACAATAATCCAATTGTTTTCACTAGGGTTCTCTGGAGTATATGTGGTGTGTGTGTGTGTGTGTGTGTGTGTGTGTGTGTGTGTATTTATGTCTGTGTGTATTTTATATATTTTTTAAAATGACAATGGTGCCTGGTAACGTCAAGATTTCAATTTGTATTTAATTTAACCTATTGCCACTAGGTCTTTTCTTCTGGGTTTCTCTCAGGAGGTGGTAACTGGATTAGGGAAGCTTTGATTAATAGATTTCACGTATAGCACCTGTGTTTGCTTATGTCACATAACAAAAGAAACTTTCCTAAAGGTATTTGGTAAATGTCCTGTATCAGAAAAGCTCCATTATACGCATACTGCAATTTGATTCCCCATGCTACTCTATTCCATATGTGTTTTATTTCTCTCTTAAGGAGTTCAATACCAGACATGAATTCTCTGCAAAAGGCTAACCTGTAAGGAAAATAAAACTGACAAAGTGACTAAAGCATTAAACCATCAGAAGAGTTTAGAGTGCCTTTCCTTCTAGCTCAGTTTGTAAATGACTTCAGATTTTTCCATATTCAGCTCTCTGGGGTTTGTGTCTTTCTTACACAATCACTGTTACAAAATTATGTTTATAGTATTCTTTTATATTTCCAAGATGACCTTGACTGATAAAAAAGAAGAAGAAAATATGTCCTTTAATAGATTTTCCTTACTAGAAGATAAAATTACTTGGAATGGAATTAGATTATAATCAGTGTAGATTATATATTTTGCAGGTGATTTGGTAGGTAAAATATATGCTTTGTATTTTGTAATTTACTGCACAACAATAAAATGTCTTTTATTGTTACAAAAAGGGGGCATATTTAAATAGTATTTTCTCCACTCCATTTACCCATTTGGCCACTCAGAAGGAGAACCAGAGGTAAATGGCCACAGCACTTCTCTGTTATGACCTGGAGTGGCATCAGCAATTGACCCTCTTGAATGTTAGAGGCACAGCAGCACATTCTGTAAATTCTTTCTTCCTTGTATTATTGGTTCAGCATTGCTCTGCAAAGTTCAATGAGGCTCATTAGCTTATCTGAAGAGAACGGGACCAGTACTTCAGAGAAAGCTTCTCTCAGTGACTTTTCTAATTAAATCCCTTCCATCAGATGAAGAGTTGCCCTTTTTACTTGACAAACATTTGTTCTAATTTGGCCTTGCTTGATTTTTCGGCGCTCTTACGTCTCTCCCCCCTTGCTCTACCCACTAGCATCTGTTAGTCAGAAGATCACTCTGGCTGACATTTACCCTGAATGTGCTTGCTTATTAAAATATTTCAACGTTCAACAAGCTTATCAGTTGAAAAATACAAGATAGTCCTGGAAGACTGGTGGAGCTGATCTTAAAGAAAGGTTTTGTTGTACTGATGCATCTTCCTAACTTTTTAACTGAGATAAGATTGAAGGTACTCAGACATAGAGAGTCGATGGGCAATAGAGATGTAAGTTTGGCAGTATAAACTGAAACCTCTCCCTTAATTTCTTCTTAAGTGTAAGAATTACATGCTGCCTAGGTAAATGTGGAGTTGACTGATAATTAAAAGGAAAGTAACATAAAGCATTAAGACTGGTCTTATTTGAATGTAAAATTAAATGGTCAGTGATGGCGTCTGACTTCAGAATGCAACTATGAAAAAAAAGAGGCAATTTTATTATTTATTTATTTTTTAAAAAATATATATATTTTTATTGATTTCAGAGAGGAAAGGAGAGGGAGAAAGAGATAGAAACATCAATGATGAGAGAGAATCATTGACCGTCTGCCTCCTGCACGCCCCACACTGGGGATTGGATCAAGCCCACAACCTGGGCATGTGCCCTTGACTGGAATTGAACCCGGAACCCTTCAGTCCCCAGGCCAACACTCTGTCCAATGAGCCAAACCAGCCAGGGCAAAAAAGGAGAAAACTTTAAAAACATTTAAATTCCAATCATATTTTAAAGACCTTGAAAACACCAGTAAAAGCTCTCAGCTACCTCGCTGATTGGTGACTAATCCTTCAGAAAGACTCTTCTTAGACAAAATGATGATATGTCAGCTTAAATGCTCACCTAGGAGCAAGTGAACAGTGGAGACTTTGCATGTTCACCCTGGACTTCAGAAAGGCATGCTCTATCAGTGACAAGCCCTGCTGCATTCAGTTTATTCTCCTATTTTCTTTAACACTATCCAGTGCTATTAGCTTGCCAGCCATGTAGTCTGTAAGTAATAGGTTGCAATAGCAGCTGAAATTGACAAGTGCTTAGCCCAGAGCATGGATTGAATGTAATTCATAGGGTTCCCAAGTTAATTTCCAATACCTATTTCATCAAGGCAGACTGATAGATGGCTGCCAGCATCTTTTGGCTTTATCTGTAAATCCCTCTGTCTTTTACTGCCATCATTTTGTGTTTTATACATTCCATCCCTTGCATTTGCTCCTCCCCATTTCCATAACTTCAAATGGAGCTTCTCTCTAGACACATCAGTCATTTAGGTTAGAGGCCCTTGCAGCTAAATGCAAGACCTTCAAGTGTTATTGAAGTGTATTTTTCCATGTGGCCCTGCTTAAAGTGATGTTTCTTTAGGGACTGCAGGGTGAAATATGAAGTTATCTGGGAGAGTAAATCTGAGATGTTGGACAGATGGTGAAGCGTCAGTGCATCCACAGAAACGCATTTCATTTTTATACAGGGGACACTCTCAATCAATTTTGGCTTGAGAAAGCAGTTGCTTATATTGCATCAGTGGCTTTCTATTTTTCTTTGACAGATCAATAGTGAAGCTTACAATCCTCTAGTAGATTTTAAATAAATTCATTAATTAAGTAAATGTGGAATGAATGTAAAATTCCAAATGAAAAATTTTCTTAAAGGTGAAGAGTTTATTGAAAATGGAACATGGGTTACCACAAAAAGATCAAATGGAATGACTTTCGGTAAAAAATAAAATCTTTTACTTTTTAGGATGGGAAGTTTCATTTCTCACCTAAAATGTGCTTTGGGAACATATCTTTACTAAAGTTCATATTTAAACTTTGCAAAATGGCTTTTTCTATTGAAGGTCCAAAGCTTCCATTTATACTACATATATTTAACAGCCTTCGAAATCATCCATCTCAATCCTCCTTTGTTTCCTTGAGTTCATTCCAGCTGCCACTGCCCTCAAATCACATTCGTTTCATCTAACATTTGGAAAAGAACATTTGGAATATTGGATATTTTATCTATTGTGAAACTGCTATTTGAAATTTTTCAAATGAAAATCCAACAATATTTGGGTGTGTATTATTCATTCATGGGCAATGTCCCAGACAATGTCTTCTATGCTATAGTTATGATTTACCAGTTAATTAGTGTTATATTGTGCTTAAAATTATTTCCTCAGGCAATAAAAAGTGTGAACAAACTTTGTAAAACCTATTAAAGAAACACAAACTAAATTGTTGGAATTTTTCAAAGGTGCACTTGTCAAAATAATGAACTTTTACAGAATTATATGGAAATAGTCCCAAAGTGCTATTTCTGTATTTAAAGAGTGACTGACTCTTCACAACTGGTTGCTCATCACTGCCAAAATCCTAATGAAATTAGTTTTCAAGGTGAGAAATAGTTTGCATGTATTATGGAGTACCAGAGAGAAGATGGCTTAATGAGACAGGCGCTAGAATAAGGGTTGGTAAAATTTTTTCTGTATAAGGCCAGGTAGTAAATATTTTCAACTTTGTGGGCCATATGGTTTCAGTTGCAGCTACTCAACTTTGTTGTTCATGACACAAAAGCAACCATAAATAATATGTAAGAAGGTGGGCATGACTTAGTTCTAATAAAACTTCATAAGATCATGCAGAGAGATACATGCTATTGTCTGAATATTTTTAGTCTCTCAAAATTCATATGTTAAACTCCTAACTAATGCCCAATGCGATGGTAGATGAGAAGGTAGAGTCTTTGGAGGTACTTAGGTCATGAGGATGGAACCTTTATGTACAGATTAGTATTCTTATAAAAGAGACACAACAGGGCTCTCTAGCCACAGTGAGAGGTAGGCAAGACTGGGAAGGGGCCTGCACCAGAGTGTGACCATGCTGTGTCATGATCTTGAGTTTCCCTGCCCCCACAACTGTGAGGAGTAAAATTCTGTTGTTTGCAAGCCTATGGTATTTTGTGGTAGCAGCCCAAACAGGCTAAGATCATGGATTTTCTACTCCTTGCCCTAGAGTACAGGTTTAAAGTCATACAGACCTGGATTTGAATTCTAACTTTCCCGTGTACTATTGTTTGACCAAGAGAAAGTTACTTAACCTTTCTTCATATCAGCTTCTTCCTCTGTAATATGAAGGTAAGAATAACACCAGAGCATAAGGTTTTTAAATGAGACAATATCCTGATGCCTGCAATATATTGTTAGTGCTTAAAATACAAGGTATTGATGCTAGAAGTTGGCAGTGGTCATCTACTCCAGAAACATCAAAGGGTCCAGTAAAGAAGGAATTGATCAGGACAACACATGTAGAGGAACCGTTTGAATCTGCCAACTATAGTCTGGGAGGCAAGCCAAAGGGTATTACCAGAGATTCAGCAGCCCCTACTTACTGTTTTTAGAATTCTTTCCTGAGACGGCAGTGGGACTCAAAATTGATGTGGAAAGACTATAGTACAATTTTACTCATTCAGAGTAATTGAGAAAGAACCCCTTCTAGATCATTGAAAAGTTTGAATTATATGATGCTTTTTATAGAAAGCAGTTTTGTTGTTTTCAAGTACATAGAGTAATTGGGAAAACATCCATGGAAGTATTGCCAAGTAGACTTCCTGCTGGCATGGTTAAGTGAAAAGCTGAGACTCATTTAAAATTAGCATAGTATTATGTGTATATGAAAATTGCCCAAATAAAGTTCTTGAAAACAGTTTGTTTTGTTTTTTTTTTAGGTTGGTTAGATATTCTCCTTAATTTATTATATAGGAATAAATAAACAAAAACAGGAGTTTTCAGTCATTGTGCTTCCTCAATAGGATTATTTTCTCTATTTATGCACAACTAACTTTCTTTGATTTAAACTAATGGTTAGACCATGTACTTGGACTCTCGGTATTTCTCTGACCCTTCTTGCCTCAATGGTGCCTGGAGTTCCCTCACATAATTCAGAATAGATTGGTATACCTAGACATTTTGAATAAAGAACGAATTCATTCTATAATGTGAGTGCTCATAATAGAAATCACATGCATATATGGTATTTGGTTAAGTACTTAACTGAGTGTACATTTAAAACATCACATTCTTTCCACTTTTCTATCTACTTTGTAATCCCTATCTATGAGTATTCAATATTAGGCTAATTATCCCTTCTTATGGACCGGATTAGGATTATATGCTTGATTCTTTTCTTTAAGCCACTTAATAAGTTTTAATTAAATGGAAGCTTCCATTCATTCCATATTTATGTATTTACTCAATAAAATATTGCCAAGTCATTGTGCTACTATTGGCCTAGGTACTGAGAATACAAGGGTGAGTATGCCATTTTATTCTCAGTGGGCTTTTTCTTTAGACATAAGCTGTATCACTGTAAACCTTGATAACCCCTCAATAGCAAAGTTAGCTTGAAGCTCACAATACTCTTCTCAATAACATTCACTCAATATATCTTCTTTTAGTTATTCCTAATTTGCTCCCTGTATCCCACCAAAATGAGACTCTAAACCCACTATTAATGGGAGAGAATGAAATTACTATTTTAGTAACCACTTGCCACAGAAAATAAGCCAGTTTCTTTTGAACTTAGACTCTTTAATCTTTGACTTTTTATTTTGTCTTTTATTGAGCTTTTTTTCTGTTTACTCATATTGGGTTTCTAATATTTTTCCTCTTTTGTATTTGTACTTAAAAATACTCTTATTTAATTTTTTATCTCACTCTAGAACATATTATTTTGCATTTAGTTCTATATTTCTCATTTATGGGGCCAAATTTCACTTAATGCCTGCCACCTGAGGTAACTGTTTTTGTTTGTCTGTTTGTTTGTTTTGTAACTCAGCTTTGAGATAACAGCACTATATTTGTGTTTTTGGGTTGCTATATCATCTTTATAAGGAAGCTTATAACTCAAATATACATTCATAGATTAGTATAGCCATTGATAGAAATTACTTACCAGACAATTGTTTTAGAGGAAATTTGTTTAATTAGGATTCTAGGTTGTGACAAATACAATACTAACTCTAACTCAAACTGGCTTAACCAAGAAAGAGAAATTTTGTTGATTCATGTGAGTAAAAATAGTCCAAGTAATATTGTGGCAAACTATGTAATAGTTTTAAATATGAGATACAAATGTCTTCATTGGCCAAATGATATCTTCCAGATTCGTTTTGTCTGTCCCTCTACTTAGCTTGGCTTTCCTCCCTGTGTTGGTTTCTTTCTCATGCTGCACACAATGAGATGGATGTAGCCATTCCCATTTCACTCCCTCTTGTTTCAAGTTTAGTGGGAGAGAACATACACCTCTTCAGGACACTTTAACAAAAGCCTTGGGATTAGCAATAAATCGGCCTCATGGGTCATTTTAAACTGATCAATGTGGCCAAAGTAAAGGAATATAATGACTGACCTAGGCCTAGGCTGCCTTCCATCCAAACATAGAAACTGAGAATTGGAGATATGTGTTGCCAAACAAAGATTGTAGGCTCTTAACAGAAATAGGTGAGTAAATGGATGCCAGCCATTAGGCCTCAAAGAGTAGAAGGAAATAGGCTTTAAATTCAGAAGTTTTCTTATGTCCTATTCACCAAACAGTTATTGAGTAACTCTAGAAAATCACTTAGCCTCTTTAAATCTTTATTTTTTCCTATTTGAAATCTGATTAAAGACATTTGCATGATTTTCTTAGAGTAATACATACAATAATACATATAAAAATACTTAGACATATACATTTAGTAGTAGTAGCAATAGTAGTACTGATACCATTGTAATTAACCCAATTATTTATTAATTAACTGGAAAGGAATAGAAGGAAGGCTGAATGTTATCAGCATGCCCAGTAAAGTCTAAATGAGGAAGAGAGGGTGCTTGCTTATCAATCATACCTGGGTACAGGTCATTGGTCAGTGGAAAGATTTCATATTTAAGCTCCTAAACAAAGAGGTTCTCTCTCTTGCCTCTCTTGCTTGTCTGCACTCCTGGATCTCTCAACTCCACATGGATCAGAAATGTTGGACTCTGGCTTTGCTTCTAGCTTTGCTGAATCCCCAGCTACATCTTTTCCATAACTGGCTTAAGGGAAATGGGTCCTTTGAAACTGAGGGATATAACTCCATGCAAATAAAAATCATTCTCCTGTGTGAGTCTTAGAAAATTCTTTTTATAAAGATATCATAAGATGATAACCCCCACATCCAGTGGGGAAAGAGATCCCCCACTGTCAACAGTGGATGCTCCACATCCACAATAATAGAAGTACTATCTTTGCCAAGATGTTTGAAAGGATTGATTTTAGAAATGGAGAGAAGACCCAAATAGCAAGGTTTCTCTGGAAGTGCATGTGAGAGGCAGAGCAGTGTTTGGAAATTCAACCCATAAAAATGGGAAGCTTAGGTTCAAAGGAAAGAGTTTCCATTTGAAGGACATTGACACTATAATATGGAGAAAGGCTTGAGGTAAAATCAGAATAAAACTGATAAGAAAGAACAATTGTGGAGAGTGGCTACAGTGTTTGGAGAGGTTCAAGCCTCAGACTAATGAGAGGGCACAGTCCTCTTGTGGAAAAGCCATGTGCAAGTCCTAGCTTGGAGGGACCTTATTGTCTGAACCTGTGGTCCCACATGGCTGAGTAATGTGGGCTTGATAGAGTTCAGGTGCACGTAACTGAGTAGATTAGAACGTTGTTAAAATCTTGACCACGCCATACTTTACCTCCTGCAATCTGGCTATAAAATAAAGACTTGGCTTGCAGGTCGTGTCACTGTCTCTCCATCAGAGAAGCAATGTCCCACTGAGAACCAGCTTTTATTTTCTTGTCTGTCTCTTCTAAATCCTTCACCGCGCCCCCTCAGGTTCACCTTTGGCTGTGCTGGCACAGCACAAACAATGTAGGATGATTTGTTAAAAATGTTAATATTGACAAACCAAGATGGCAGCATAGGTAAACGCCTGTAGTTGCTGTCTCCCACAACCACATCACAATTACAATTAAAACATAGAACAACTATCATCCAGAACCACAGGAAAGGTGGCTGAGTGGAAGTACTACAACTAGAGACGTAAAGAAGAAAGCGCATTGAGACTAGTAGGAGGTGTGGAGGCACGGAAAGGGCTGATCCAGCACCCAGCTGTGCCACTTTTTTAATTGGGAAGGAGATTGCCTCTTTGGATGCCACCTGGAGGAGCAAGGAGTCCCAGCCCCACACCAGACCCCCAGCCCAGGGTCCCAGAGCTGGGAAAAGAAGTCCCTACAGGACTACAGACTGTAAAAACCAGTGCGGATTGGGGCTGAGTGACACCCAGCTGCTCCTCTTAAAAGGCCAGCACTGTGAACTGAATTTACAAGCTCCTGCTTGCCCTGAGCTTCAGTGCCACGCAAGGCTCTGGGGGACCCAGCCAGATACCTGGAGAAACTGGACTGTCTGGCATTGGGGCAGAAATGCAGGGGCGGCTTTCTTCCAGATGGAGGTGCTTGCAGCGGTTATTGTTCCAGTGCTGGGACCTCTTTGGTGCAGGGCTGACTGGCAGACATTTCTGTTCCCTCTGCCCTGGAGATTCCCTGAGACTCCGCCCCACCCAATTTACAACCTCACCCAAGCTGTGCATAGAGGCTTTTGCATATGAATGGCCTGGACTTTCTCAGCCTAAAACCTGTCAAACAAGCTGCAGCTGGGTCAGGGAGCCCCAAAGCTATCAAAAGAAGGCCCAAGGCTGGCAATAGCACCAGCCTGCCTTGCTTCACAGCTGGACCTCATCTGGGCACTTCCAAACACAATACAAAGAGGAGGAATCTGCAGATCTCTCTGTAGCTCCTGCTGGGTGGCCCCAGGCAGTGGCTGACTTTGCACCTCCTTGGAGATCCAAGAGCCAGTGTACCCAGTGGTCAGTGTGAGACCATACTAGATTACAACTTTTCACATCCATGAATAACACACTCAAGGGGCAGACTCAGTGAGCAGCAAAGCCCCACTGAAGCAAGTCCTACCCCTAAGCGTGTCTCCTGCACAGCAGCTCTCCCACTGTAGTCGCAGCTAGTCCCTATAGCCAATTGACCTAGAGGTCAATTCCTCCCAGTGATACCAACAGCAACCAAGGCTCAACTACAACAGGACTGTGCACACAGCCCACAAAAGGGGGCACCAAGAGTGTCCACCTCAGGTGACTGGGGAGGCTGAGCCACTGGGCCCTATAGGACACCTACTACACAAGGCCACTCTACCAACTCAAGGAGACTTAGCAGCTATCCAATACATGGAAACAAACATAGGGAAGCAGTCAAAAGGCAGAGACAAATAAACATGTCACAAATGAAAAAAAATGGAAGAAAGCAAACTACTAGATATAGAGTTCAAAACCACAGTTATAAGGTTACTCAAGAATCTTCTAGAAAACTTCAAGGAACTTAGTGAGACCTTCAAGGATCTTAGTGAGAATGCCAAAAAATGGAAAAGGACCAGTCAGAAATTAAGCATACACTGACTGAAATAAAGAATAATATACAGGGATTCAACAGTAGACTAAAAGATCCCAAGAATCAAATCAATGATTTGAAATACAAGGAAGCAAAAAAGACTCAACCAGAAGAGCAAAAAGAAAAAAGAATCCAAATATATGAAGATAGTGTAAGGAACCTCTGGGACAACTTCAAGCTCACCAACATCCAAATTATGGGGTTGCCAGAAGAAGAGAGAGAACAAGAGGTTGAAAACCTATTTGAAGAAATAATGACAGAAAATTTCCCCTACCTGGCGAAAGAAATAGACTTACAAGTCCAGGAAGCACAGAGAACTCCAAATAAGAGGGATCCAAAGAGGACCACTCCAAGACACATCATAATTAAAATGGCAAGGGCAAAAAACAAAGGGAGAATCTTAAAAGCAGCAAGAAAAAAAAAGAGTTAGTTACCTACAAGGAAGTACCCATATGAATGTCGTGGATTTCTCAACAGAAACTATGCAGGTCAAAAGGGAGTGGCAAGAAATATTCAAAGTGATGAATAGCAAGAAACAAGAATACTCTACCCAGCAAAGGTATCATTTAGAATTGAAGGTCAGATAAAGAGCTTCACAGACAAGAAAAAGCTAAAGGAGTTCATCACTACCAAACCAGTATTATATGAAATGCTGAAGGGTATTCTCTAAGAAGAGGAAGAAGAAGAAAAAGGTAAAGATAAAAAATTATGAACAACAAGTGATAACAAATACATATCAACAAGTGAACCTAAAAGTCAAATGAATAAAAAATCTGATGAACAGAATAAACTGGTGAATGGAATAGAATCAGGGGCATGAAAATGGAACAGACTGATGATTCTAATAGGGAAGGGGGTGAGGGGGGGATGCAGGAAGAGATTAGACAAAGATCTTATATGCATGTATGCTGTACCTACGGACATAGACAATAGGGTGGCAAGGGCCTGGGGTGAGGTAGGAACCAGTTGGAGGGGAGTTATGAGAGGGGGAAAGAGGGACATCTGTAATAATCTCAACAATAAAGATTAAAAAATGTTAGTATTTATTTTCAGAATATCAGATACACAAAATTGTGTGAAGAAGTATTATATTGGGCAGATCTTTTCGTATATTGAAGGAACCTTAATTTTCTTTTAAGACCCCATTCAAGTGTTTGCTCTTTTCTATAGCTTTGTGCTGTATCTGTAGATAGAATTCATTTGAACTCTTGTTTTCTGTCATCTATCTATCTATCTATCTATCTATCTATCCATCTATCATCTATTATCTATCTATCTATCTATCTATCTATCTATCATCTATATATCATCTATCTATCATCACCATCAACTATTTATCTTAGCTTGGAGTACCATAACAGAACAATGCACACAAATTGGCTTAAACAACTCAGTTCCAGAGGCTAGAAGTCCAAAATCAAGGTGCCATCATGATTGGTTTCTGGTAAGACCTCTCTTTCTAACTTGAAAATGGCCACTTCTTGTTTTGTTCTCATATGGCATTCCGTGTGTGTGTGTGTGTGTGTGCAGAGAGAGAGAGAGAGAGAGATCTCTGATATAGTTTCTTCTTTTTATAAAAACACCAGTCCTATGAGATTTTGGCCCTCATTATGTAAGAACTTCATTTACTTTAAATACCTCCTTAAAGAATGAATCTCCAAATAAAGTCACACTGAACTTTAGGGCTTACTATACGAATTTGAGGGAACCCAACTCAGTTCAAGACATCATCTATTATCTGTCTCTTTTCTCATTATAGTAGTTTAAACTACACTGTAATAGATTATATTTTTTACTTTTTGCCTTTAGGACACTGATCTTGTTTAATTCCCTTTATATTTCTAACTCCTAATATGTTTACTTTGTTGTGGTGCTCAATAAAAAAAAATGTTGGTTTCTTGACTTAAATTGATAAGAGGTAAAGGCTAGCAACAGCAGTTATTTTACCTTTGTTTTCTTTGGGAAAAAAAAAGTGTTGGCCTCACTGCCACACCTGGCCACTCATCCCTGTTACAGGGTTCCTTCAATATCTCATTCATTAAAGTTGATAGATTATATTTCCCCTGGGAAATCACACACTGTCTTCCATTTTTAAACTATTTAAAAAATAATAGAGGCCTGTAATTTAGCCTCTTTCTGGTATAATTTTTCATATTTTGGGGAGGTATAAGGGGATGGTCAAAATATTTTGAATTTCTTATAAGGAAAATGGGATCATACTTAAAAACCTATACTAATATTTTGTTTGTAATTTTGACTCAATTCATTAGGTATGCTCACTGTCAGACTTCTCATTTTGAAAAGTATTATGATAGTACTTGCAACCAGCTTTTAAACATATGCAACATAAATACTCTGGAGGTTAATTACATTAAAAAATCTGCAAATTGCTTGGAATTCCTTGGGGTTGGAGGCCATATAAATATAGCTGTCATTCTTTTCCTGGGACTTGCCCAAATGTTTTTTTAAAGCAAAAGGTTTTCATCTTGTTTTCCTGATGATACTTTATAGCATTGATGCAGCTGCCTACTGAACCATTTAGAGCACCATTCGATTTGGAAACTTTGATTACATTTTATGATCACTCTCCTAAGGTCAAGGAATTTGATTTGCATCCATCAGGCAAATAGAAAAGGAAAATACTCTTTAAAGCATTATCGTCAGCTTATCTTAGGTGAATCCTTTCCAACATTTACTTCATACACATTCAGCTTTTCAAAGTTACCTTGGATGTGGATATTTTATGCTTATATGCTAATATTTTAGGACTTAAAAACATAAAATCGCATATCTTGGGGTCATCTGCACACAATGTGATGTACAGATGGAGTATCATAGAATTGTACACTTGAAACCTATATAATTTTATGAACCAATGTCACCCCAATAAATTTAATTAAAGTCATGAGCTTTGTAAAACCTGAAGCAAATATAGAATTTTAGTTTATTAAGTGGTTTTAGATCCTGGAGGCCCATTGCCATTTCTGTTCCAGAAAACAGAAGTACTTGTTTGATAAAACCAAGTAGCCACATATCAGCCAATCATTCTGTAAAGGGCATGGAGCTCGGTGGAGCCAACATAATTTAGACTGCAGATGCTGCACTAACTTCCTCCCGGGGTTTGGAGAGTCAGCCCTGGAGCTGCCATTTCTGAAGCCGTATACGAAGCCACATGTGGGAAAATGTAAAACAAATTGTCTTGAAAACATTTAATCCCAATGCCTTTACTAACTTTATTAGGCCTGAATATAGAAATCTTTGTTATCTAAGGACGACCACAGATATAATAAATTTTGAAATGCTGTGAGAGTCAGGGCATTAATACCCATTTGCTACCTGACAAAGAAACCTACAAACAGCAGGGATAGGCAGCTATTTCATGCTCTGGAAGGCAGGGGGGAAAAAGGAATTTAATGTTTGAAGGATAGCTGTTCACACAGTTTCATCTGACTTAATGCAACTCGATATCAAATTGTGGCAACAGTAAAGAATGTCAGAAAATCTGAATTTTATCGAATGGTTTATGCAGGTTCTTTACAAGGTCACCTTAAGTTTCACTACAGAATCACTAAGGTTTCCTATTTTGTCAGAATACCATTACCACCTCATGTGGCATCTAAAACATTTTTTGAAAACAATTTTCATGGAAGTATTTAGGCTACAGACCTTGGTATTTAATAAAGATGTTTCAGTAAACTTCAAGGCATTTCCCAACCCTTCATTTTTTATTGGCTTATTCTATAGTTAATTGGTAATCAATCTCTGTCAAGATAAGCAATTTGATCTACCTTAATGGAGTAAGGAGTTCAGTTGGGAAGTGATAAAAACTCATTTCATTTTAATATGACCTACACTGCAGGATCACATGGCTTAGCTTAGACATTCTTTTTGTTTCTATGTTATAGGATGAGAAATGTCCAAATTTATTATAAATGTACCAATATCACATTTATATGCAAAGATATACATTAGTATAATACCTGATTACATATTAATATGAAACATTGCTCAAGTATTTATTAGTGCCTAGTGCTATGCTATGATGTAGCAATTGTTTGGAATTTTAACAAATGAAAAAGGCTGTGTTTACTTGGCAATCCATTCAGAAGTTCCATAGAAATACAAATGAGAACCGTGGGATTTGGGACATAGCTAAAACAACTAGAGAATTCAATTGTATATTTTAACTAGCTGCTGTAACATTTTGTATAAACCCTAATATGTATTTAAACATGTCTATTTTTTCCATATTAAAAATGAGTTGATTTTATTATAGGATCCAGGATTTTTTCATTACCAGGAGAGAAACTGTTTAGGTGATAGTTAAAAGGATATAAACCTAGCCCAACTGATGACCCAAAAGGATAAGAAAAGAATGATGATTAAGACAAGTTTGTTTCTGGCATATAGTTTATCTCAAATCAGAGGAGTGATAGGCAAAGACCATGAAGAAAGTGATTAGTTTGAAATATGCCTCTAGTTCTAGAGCAAACCCTCACGTAACACATTGTGAGTTGAATACACAGAGATTAAAGAAAGCATAGACCTAATAATACAAACTAATCTAAGGATGCCATGCATAATCTTTTCTTTGGAGTCTGCACATGTGTATTTCAGAGCCAGGAATGACTACATATCCAGTGATTTATATAATGCCAGAGTTTATAGTTGTATATTTGTTTTTATGTAAAGTCTGTGATGCATTTAATATTGAGTCCATTATCAGGGATACAATCCAATCAACAATTACACTTATTTATTTATTTATAAAATTAGAAGCCCAGTGCACGAATTTGTGCATGGGTGGGGTCCGGCAGACCTGCCCCTGATTAATCCAGATGGGGGAGCCAATCAGGGGCTGGGGTTAGGGTGACCAGGGGAAGGGGCCAATTAGGGATGGGGCTGGCCAGGGGGAGGGGCCACTGGAGGTTGGCTAGCCAGTCCCACCCCCTCGTCTAACTTCAGGTTGTAATCCCAGTCCAACTCCTGGTCAAACAATTTGTATATTAGCCTTTTATTATATAGGATGAATAACTAGTTAAATTATTACATTTGAACGGCTTTTTGAAAGAGACAGAGGTTAAGAATAGATAGTTTATACTGTGTGTATGTGTGTGTGTGTGAGAGAAAGAAAGAAGAGAGAGAGAGAGAGAGAGAGAGAGAGAGAGAGAGAGAGAGAAAGAGCTGTGTACTGTTTGTATGTTTTGTATTGATATCATATGAGGTTAATAGCAGGTAACAATTCCTTGTTTGGACATGTGTGATGTCAAAATATTTAGGAACAGATCAAGCAATCAAATTAAATTATCTTCTGTCAGAATAGCCAATATACAAGACTGAAGATTTTGAGTTTTGGTTTACCTATATTAAAACAATAGTTAGTGTCCTGTACTTTGTACACCCTCAGCTTCAAAAAATGGCTTAGTAAATCAATAACATAAATTGTTCATTTTATGATTTTTTGTCAGTTCATGAGTCTGAATCTGTACTTTGGTTATATATAAATAATCAATACATTATTGAATTGTTGAATTCTGATATAAAGGGATGCTGTTACATGCATACAATCAAGGTGACTAGCTCATACCTACATGTATACTGAGTGAGTTAAAAACTATGTTTTCCTGAGATATCCTATATAAAACTAAAACATTTTCTTTCCTTAAACCTACTCCAGAAAAACAAATCATTTATTATCTGAACCTGTACCTTAAAATTATTTATATTAACTAACATATTAAATTGCATGGCATATAATATTTAAATTTTGCAATTTTTGATTTTTCTATCTCAATTACTATTTTCAGTATCATAAATACTTATCATCCTGACTTTGAACATTCACACACATAAAATTAGTCCTGATTTATTCCTTTCTATATTGTTTTATGTCAGCAAATTTTATTAGTATTGTTTGGAAATTTTTTTTCCTTTTTCCTTAGGTTCTCATTGTCAAAATAACTAGTTGAAGCCTAACAAACTATAACAGGTGTATGCATTTTTCCCCTCTCAGAATAATTAACACATAGGACTTTAATAACTTTTACCCTTATATTAGTCAGGGGTTCTACAGAGAAACAGTACAAATAGATTTATTCTAAGGAATTTGCTCATTCATTTATGAAGTTTGAGAACCTGCTGTCTATATTGAAAGCCCAGGAAAGCTAGCGGTGTAATTCAGCCTATGAGTGAATGCCTGAGAACCAGGGAAGCCCATGTCTTAATCCTAGTTCAAGGTCAAGAGGAGATAAGATGGGATTTTCAGCTCAATCAGTGAGACAGATAAAGAGAGGTTATTCTTCTTTTCTTAGCATTTTGTTCTATTCAGGCCGTTAATGGATCATATGATGCCCAACCACATTGGGAAGGACAATTTACTCCACTAAGCCCGCCAATTCAAATGCTAATCTCATCTGGAAATACTGTCAAAGACAACATCCAGAAACAATGTTTAATTTGAGCATCCTTGACCCACTCAAGTTGATGCAGAAAATTAACCATCATGACCCTATAACTTTTGAAATATTTTCCTAGGCTTCCCCTTATTCATGGATCCTTCTTGTTTTAATCTATTGTGCTTCTTGTCAAATAGCCTTATTCATAATGCAAAACTTATATATGACTTTTTTCCATTAAGTATTCCATGCCTTGAAGGAAAGTTGATGATTCCTCCTCTCTCTTAAAATATATATATATATATATATATTAGAGGCCTTTTGCATGAAGAATCACACAATAGGCCTTCCTTCCCCTGGCTGCCAGCACCAGTTTTCCTCTGGCACCTGGGACCCAGGCCTTTGGTCCAAGCCTCGAGGCTTGGCTTCTTCACTCGGGCCACAGCAGCAAGGCTAGGTTTCTCCACTCCAGCTACAGTGGAGAAGCCAAGCCTCTTCAGTCTTCAGTCATCTTCAGTCTTCAGTCGTCTTCAATCTTCAGTCATCTTCAGTCTTCAGGCATCTTCAGTCTTCGCTCCACACCTGCATATGCAAATTAACCGCCATTGCCATCTTTGTTGGGTTAATTTGCATACTCGTTCTGATTGGCTGGTGGGTGTAGTGGAGTGACAGCAATTTACATGTTTCTCTTTTGTTAGTGTAGATATATATATATATATATATATATATATATAATCTTATATATGTGTATATATGTGTGCGCATATATATTATATTTATATATACACTAGTAGCCCATCATGCGATATCATGCAGTAGGCTGCCTGCCGCTTCCACGGGAGCCAGCAGGAGCTGCAGCGCACTGCCTGGAGTCGCACTGCTTCCATGGGGGGTGGGAGGGAGCCAAGTTGTTTCTGCGGGAGCCGGGAGTATCCTCTCCGGGCCTTTGCTTGGTTGCGGAGGCTGCGGGCCGGACCCTTGTCCCTGTCTGTGTCCACTGCAGCTCCGGGGGGCCGGCCCGAGCAAGGTGTGGCAATGAAGCAAGCATTCCACCAGGCCACTCACTCTGCCAGCTCTCAGTAGCTGCCCCCCTAGGACTGAGGGACTCCGGCTGGGCTGAGAGGAATGGGTGCTGCCATATTGTGGTTATGATTGCCGCCATCTTTGTGACAAAGTGATAGTTAATTTGCATATTACCCTTTTATTAGATAGGATATTAGTGTATACATATAAATAAATGAATGCATTTGAATTTCATTTGTAACTTTAAACATTGGAGCTATTTTTTATTTTAAAAATATTAGTGTCATTTCCTTCAGCTAGACCTTTGGGAGAGTGATTAGGTTAGTTTAATACATAGTGAAAATTTGTTTGAGATGACAATCAATGCAAATATAATTTATAATAATTATCCATGCTTTGCCATTGGATTATTTTACATCTATACTAATAAAAGCCTATGTGGTCATCATGCCCTCACACTATGATGCCTTTACTCCCTCATGGAATAACAATCCATCACCAGGAGGCTGTGTGCTCAGCAGGCGCACACCGGTGGGCAAGGATTTGATGCTGCATGTGGGGTGTAGAGGCAGGTTCCAGAAGCTCCGTGCGGTGAAGCGGGGGGTGGGACCCCCAGCTCCAGCCTACCTCTTTGGGGCAATCCACCCAGGAGCCCCAGATGGGTGGATGGAGCCTACCTCTTTGGGGAGATTGATCGCAGGGCTCCTGCACTATGAGAGAGCATAAGCCGGGCTGGAGAACACCCCTCCCCCTCCCCAAGTGCACGGATTTTGTGCACTGGGCCTCTAGTGTTAAATATTGAGTATGCTTTACCATGCTTTGAGAATTATACCCTGGGAGGAGTATTTTTTATTTTTTTCTATTACCTGTTCCATAGAATTCAGTCTTCCTATATTCAGTTAATTGACTGATCAATATGAAACTATAAAGCAACATGACTAAGAAAACTAAATTCATCTCACAACAGACCCCTTACATTACCTGGATTTAAAAAGCAAAACCTAAATCCTGCATCACAGGTTTTGAGTGGATATCAGGTGGAGACCAGAGCCAGTTCTGTGAACTGATGAGTTGTGCCTGAAGCATTGCATTCTCTAATTATGAACCCGGCACTCCTCTGTAAATGCTTTCTGGCTCATCTATGTTTATATCATATGAAGTCCATCCCATTTGTCTTTTCCTCTAACCTCACACATGTCAGCATTATTTTTCTTTGTGTATTTACTTTCATTGACATTCAGGTGGAAAATAGAAAGTTAAAGTAAAATGCACCTTTTTAGTCATATCACCTCCTCTGAAGACAACACCTTTCTTGAAATTCTCATCCACTGGGTAATGTTGATCAAGCACAATATAAAGTAATAAAGGGGACTTTCTGTAGGCATTTCTTTGGGTAATATTTCTTTAAAAAATCATTCACATCCTGCACTTCTAAGAGGTAAGGCAAAGTTTCTCCCAAGACAGGTGATCAAGTTAATGAGGATTAAGGCAGTAGCTGAAGAGGAAGATGGACAATCTGACACCTGATGATTTCTTCTTGCTGTAATCTTAAATGTGTACTCGCCCATGGGAAATTAGAAGGAAAGAGCAATAAACCACTACTTGCTGACAAAGCAGACTTCTTTTTGAAGGCATTCCAACATATTGACAAATACATGGCAAAGTGTTTAATTTATCAGAGTAAATGGTAGTTCATTTCCCGTTGTGGGATCAGTCTAACTGTCTAGATCTGAAAATGTGCATCCAGATCAAAGTTAGGAAACTGGATAAAGTCAATCACATGGAGTTAAAAGTTGATGACATAGTTCATATCACCATATATATGATTTACATACTTTATCGAAAATACTTATTTTCATTTTATTATATTCATTTTATTTCATTTATTGATTTCATTTTTTATAATTAAAACTCAGCCTGAATCTTACACAGCTTCACATATAGGAAGAAAATATAGCAATGAGAATTTAGGAGTAACACAGATATTTGAACATATATGAGGATTTTTTTTTGCCTATTCTTAATTTTCCTTAGGTTAAAGCACAACTTCCAAGCATATACCTATCTCAAAAAAAAGTATTTAAAATTAATTTATTCTACCCACTCTTTCCCTTGTGTTCCTTCATTGCCATAATTCTAATATTGTTAGCTAATGTTAAATGAAAAGAAAGATAGGGAAGTGCTTTGCTATCAAGTACAATTAAAATATAATACTTTTATATCTTACTTTTAAATATTCTGCTTTATGGATATAATATCTGGATCCAAGAGACTTCAGCTACAGCATTTTTTAGAAGTAGTACATCTTCTGATTTTTAAGAGTCTCTTCCTCTTTCTGTCCAGCTTTACTTTGGATTCCATGAGGCCAACCCAGGTATGTAATAATTTTCTAAATAATAGCCCTAGTTGCCTTTCAATTTTCATATAGTTGTTTGAATAGATGTATCATTTTAAACTTACATTAGAGGAAATTATTTGAATTCTCGGTGCTTAATTTTACCAAGTAATAAAAACTTCAGTTCCAATAACTATTTTTTTTTATCTTCACCCTGAGGAGTGAGGATATTTTTTCAATTGATTCTTAGAGTGGAAGGGAGAAGGACAGAAAAGAGAGAGAGAGGGACAGAGAGACATCCATGTGAAAGAGACACATCAACTGGTTGTCTCCCACATGCACTATGACCAGGGGTGGGAATGGGACCTGCAACCCAGGTACATGCCCTTGAGTGGGAATCGAACCTGCTACCCTCTGATGTGCAGGCTGATGCTCTAACCACTGAGTATGCCATCCAGGGTCAGATAACTATTCTACAGGCCTACTTAATCTCCAGGAACTATGCTATGTTCCAGGAATGCTGAGGTAAATATGAAATCTATTGCTAAAGAATGTAGGTCCAGTAAAGCAATTGAACATAGAAACATTAATAGAAAACATGGGGTTTGTGGGGCCCAAAAATAAATTTATAGACTAGGAGATGTCAGACATGTTTGTAGACAAAAGGTGACGTTTGATTCAAGTTTTAGACAATGAGTAACTGTCCACTAGGCACTTGGGAGCTATTTTGAGTGTGCAGATGTGTTTGCATGTGTGTTGGAATTGAGTGTGAGGTATTCAAAGACTAACCTATGAGAAACAAACTCAGGCAAAACTTTCAGTCTTGTCGTAGCAGGGAAACTGTAAGGGATTTGTTATTGGCAAAGAAAAAATGGGAAGAAAGAGAAACCAGGAGCTTCAGGGTTGTGGCCTGGTCAAGGAGAGCCTCTTCTATCATACCATAGAGTTTTTATTTATCCTGTGGTAAATAGGGAAGCATTAAAGGGTTTTAATCAGGAACAAACATGATTAGATTTGCATTTTAGAAAAATCAATCTGGCAGTAAAAGCCAGATGGATTGTGCAGGACTGGAGGCAAAACTATTTAGGAGTTTATCACTATAAATCAGGCTGTGGATATAGTCTGCTCTAGGGTAATAGCAACAATAATTAGAAAGGAGATACCAGATACTAGACATTGTTAAAGAGATACAGTTGAGAGAAACTCACAACTGATTTGCTTGTGAAATGGCAGGAATAGTAGACACGACTGAGGAGTTAATCGTGTTCTATCTGTTTCGTTTATGAGCTTGAAGACAGGGTTGGGCATATGATGGAAATCTGGAATCCAAACATCAAGTATAAAGGCAAGAGTAGGAGACATGAAAATGATTGAGACTGCTCAGAGATCTTTGTGACTAGAGGAGAAAAGCCCAAAGTTAAAAATCCTGTAGAGAAAACCAGATACATAAAGGGGAAGCAGAGAAATTGGAGCCAACAAAGATAACTAAGAAAAAATGGTTAGTAAAAATTGAAGGTATCTTGAGTGAAGTCATCAAATCTAATAGAAGAAAAAGTTTCTGAAAGAAACCAACAGTAACAAATGCCTCATACTGTTCAAGTACGAGGAGGACCAAAAATGTTTTTGGATTTGTAATCGTAGGTCAATGCCACTCTTTATATGAGTAGATGAAATCAGGATATAGTCATTGATAACAATGAATGGACATAACAGACACAAAAACTAGCACATTTTAGTAGAGTGTTTTAGTGGGAACTAAATAATATAACAGGGAAGCATGTAAAAAAAAAGGCAGTATATAGTGATGGTATAAAATAACAGCAACATTAAAATGTTATAAAATAAGACAAGGAATGAATTGAGAGGGAGAGGTTAAGCAAATGCTAATCATTAGAGATTATAGAATACTTAACATCAGACCAATAGATTCTGTTGATATTTTGCTTGTCTTTGTTAACTCCTTTTTATATTTTATAAAAAAATATCCAGATGAGAAGTAACTTTGAGATTGTGAATCTTTTATTTATTTATTTTTCTTAAATGAAATAATATAAAGAAAATCTTCTGGTTAAAATGCACAATTTGCTGTAAAAGATCTGTACTATATTTGCACAACTGATAATAGAAAAATCATGAAGGAAACTGTTTTTTGTAGATTTCTTAAACCTATTCCTTTGCATGTAGAATGTCACTTTATCACTCCACAATGTGCACATTTATCTACCAATTTTATGTATATGTTTCCTTCACATTGGATGCATAATGTCATTTCATGTTCTGGCCATTTACTGCTTAAAGGGATAGTCTAATACTAATCACAGGTCTAAAAATGGGATAAATATTAAAAGCCCTGTTGTATAAGATTATGGAACTGCTGATCTCCTTACTAGACTATATGTACAGTGAGTTCTTGTTCCCTATGCTGTTTAATTGCATCACCTCAGTGGGCAATAATACCCATTTGCAAAATTCCAGGTTAGAGTTTGTGAAAGGATGGCAAACTGTTGCAGTAGAACTTTGAAGATAATTGACCCCTATGGGGATTAAACCTGTGGCCTTGGTTTCATTAACATTTGCCCCAAACAACCACTTTCAGGAGCCTGAGGCACCAAAGTTAATGTGGTATCAGGGCATAATAAACAATTTCAAATAAGAACATGCAGATTTATTATAAATCTCAAACAAGACTCTAAAATGAAAAAATTAAAATTCAGAATTTAGCTTTTCTTTCCTAAACAATGATTATATGAATTTTAAGAAGTTTGTGATGTATATATATGCTCAGCCATAAGAAAAGATGAAATATTGCCATTTGTGACATGAATGGACCTTAAGAAATAAATCATTCAGAAAAAGCTAAGATCCATATGATTACATTCATGTAGCATAAAAACTTGAAACTCATAGACACAGACAACACTATGATAGTTACTAGAGAAAAGGGGGTGAGGAGAGAGTTAAGGATAAAGGGTACCAAATATGATGATGATGGAAGATGATTTGACTTTGGGTGGTAGACACACAATGCAATATACAGTTCATGTATCATAGAAATGGACATTTGAAACCCATATGATCTTATTAACCAATGTACCCCAATAAATTAAAAAAAAATTAAATTTGTTTATAAATATTACCTGAGGTTATTAGTGGTTGCTAATAAGTACGCATATAAGACATTGAATACTCATGGTGAAGATACTCCTGATAGCTGTTCACTAACTTCACTAATGCATAAAAATGGTGTGAGTCAGAAATGGTATTAACAACTAGACAGGATGAGAGTTTTGGATTCCACTCCAACATGCAAAGAGCTTTGGAATTGTCATGCTACCACTATAAGGAGAAGAATACAAAACTGAATGGAGTGAAAATCAACTGCTTTTCTTGTGCCCAATAGAAAAATGAAGTTTGCAGGGCACATCTAGAATTTTCAAAGAAAAGTGAACATGGAGAAAGGTGAACATGAGAACTACTTACTTAGAAGCAGAAGCCATAAAATGGTAGGAACACCAAAGTAGTAATTTGACAAACTGTTGGAGGCTGAGTGTGAACTAGTATGAGAACCAAAATCCCAAAGGTAGCAGTTTTAGAGAAGCCCCAAGTGATATGGGGCTTACCTTCAGGAACCCCAACAGGTTCTCACAGTGAAAATCAAAGATCCCCTCCTCGCTCTCCTAGGGGGGTTAAAAATCAGCATTGTTAAATATGCCCAGAGTGTTTTTCATAACAAAGGCCTATTCTGCAGAGTAAAACATAGCAGAGGAGTCTTATCCCATGTGGAGGAATTCCTACCAATCCAGCCCTTCCCAGTTACCTAAGAGTGGGGAGGAAGCTGTACCAATGGAGAAACACTTGTCCAGAGACACAGGACAACAAAAGACTCAGGTTTAATCATAAGATTAAAGAACACTCTCCCCCACACTATACTACCACACCAACTGGACTCCAGTAAACAGCAGAGGATTACAAATGATAAAACTGAAAGAACTAGACACTCTGAAGAAAAATACTTAGGAAAGCCCAAGTTCAGAAGAGGAGACGGATATAAAAGGTTCATTAGAGTAATGTGAAGCTTTTGAAATAGACAGCTATACCGAACATTAGCCATAGTCCAAATCCTAGCTTAACAATTCCTAGATTAACATAAATTCTTACACCGTATTTACCTCAGTCTCTATTATCCTCTATACCATGTGCAGCTTTCAACAAAGAATTAGAAACTATGGCATAAAGACAAGAAAGAATACACTTTCCTTAAGAGACAAAGCAGGCAAGAGAATCAGATCCATAAATGATACTGATATTAGAATTATCTGATTGAATTTAAAAAAAAACTATGTTTAATATGTTCAGTGTTTTAATAGGAAATATGAACAACATGTGAGAACATATTAGGAATGTGAGCAGAGGGATAGAAACTAAGGAAGTATCAAAACGGTATGGTAGAAATAAGAAACACCAACAAGTACTGAATAATGCTTCTGATGAGCTATCTGTAGACTGTAACTAGCTAAGGAAATAATCAATGAGCTTGAAGGTAGGTCAATAGAAATTTCCTAAACTGAAAGGCAAAGAGGTGAGGATAATGAATATCCAAGAAGTTTGAGACAATACTAAGGTGTAACATATTTGTATTTGGAATACCAGAAGAAGAAGAAAGAACAGAAAAAAAATGAAGTGATAATGGTTGAGAAATTTTCAAAATTAATGACATACACAGATATAAGAAGATGAGAGGACACAAACCAGGATACATTCAGAAAAGCTACAAATAGATAAACAACAAACCAACATTGCCTAGGTATTTCATATTCAAACTGCAGAAAGCTGAAGCCAAAAAAGGGGAGGAAAGCACAGGGAGGAAAAGCCACATTACCTATAGAGCAATAAGAATAGGAATCACAGTGGATTTCTCATCAAAAACCATGCAAACAAGAAAAGACTAGAGTGAAATATTGGAAGTTTAAAGGAAAAACTCTAACATGGGATTCTGTATCCAGTGAAATTATACTTCAAAAGTTAAAGAGAAATACATTCTCTGACAAACAAAAACAGAGAATTTATCATCATCAAACCTGTGTCTTGGTCAGCTCTGAGTGCTCTAATAAATACTATACACCAACTGCTTAAACAACAGGAATTTGTCTGGTACAGTTCTGGAGACTGGGTCTCACAGACCAAAATCAAGGTACCAGCAAGGTTGGTGTCCGGTGAGAGCTCTCTCAGGTTGTGGATATCCACCTTCTGGCAGTGTCCTCACATGGCAGAGGGCTCTCCCTGCTGTCTCTCCCTCTTCTTATAAGGTCACTAATCCCTATTATAAGGGCCTCACTTTTATGACTTCAACAAAACTTAAATATCTCCCAAAGGGCCCATTTATGAATATAATCATAGTGAGAAGGCTAACACTTGAATTTTGGGAAGACACAAACATTCAATTCATAACACCTTCCTTGCAAGAAATGCTTAAAGAAGTACTTCAAGGAGAAGAAAAGTGATTTAGGTCAGAAACTTGGAAAGGAAGAGTTTTCAGTAGGAATAAGTAACAATAAGAAATTTTATGTTTATTATTTCTAATTGATTAAAAATAACTTTAAAATGGCAATGCATTAGGTGAGTATATCATATTTTATTAAGTAAAATGAATAACAGCAGTGTCATAGGAATGGAAAGAAGAATTAGAAATACTATTATAGGTAACTCTACTACACATTAAGTGGTATAGTATTATGTGAAGATAGACTAGTTAAAATATTTATTAGAAACTCTAGGGTAACCACTAAATCTTTAAAATAAGAAGTAAAATTGATATGTCAGAGAGAAGAGATAAAATAGAATCATATAAAATGCTCAACTGAAACCAAAGAAAGAAGAAAAATAAGAAAAAATTAAAAGAACAAGTGCAATGGATTCAAAAGTTACAAATATGATTGATATTAATCTAACTATATGAATAATCACTTTAATTATGAATGGTGTGAAATGTACTAATTAAAAGACAGAGACTATCACAGTGGGTTAAAAAAAGACTCAACTATATGTTGTCTAAAATTCTACATTAAATATAAAAACATGGATAAGCTGAAAATTAAGAGATAGTAAAAGATACACCATGCTACAAATAACAAAAGGAAGCTGGACAAATCAGTGTTCAGAACAAGGAAAACGAGGCATCATATAATGAAAAGGGTCAATTGTCAAGGAAGACATAACAATCTTAAAAGTGCATAAACTAATGGAGCCTCAAAATGTGTGAAGCAAACATAGATATAAAAGAAGAAAAAGAGCCCTAACCAGTTTGGTTCAGTGGATAGAGCATTGGCCTGCAGACTGAAGGGTCCCAGGTTCGATTCTGGTCAAGGGCATGTACCTTGGTTGCTGGCACATCCCCAGTAGGGGGTACCCAGGAGGCAGCTGATTGATGTTTCTAACTCTCTATAACTCTCTCTTCCAATCTGTAAAAAAATCAATAAAATATATATAAAAAAAGAAGAAAAAGATATTGCACTATTGATATAGTATACTAAAACATTTCTCTTTTAATTGATAGATCAAGCCAGTAGAAAAAGCAGTAATGATAAATGACCTCAATAGCACTGTCAGTCCCCTTAATCTAATTGATACAGTACTTGATATCTGTAGAGTATTCCAGTAACCTCAGAATACATATTCTTCTCAAGTTCATATGAACTTCTCAAAAGATAGACCATATTCCAAGCCATAAAACACACCCTATCAAATATAAAATAATAAAAAATCATAGACATATATTCTCATATCTCAAAGGAATTAAACAAGAAGTCAATAGTAAAAAGGTAGTTGGAAATAATCAAGAATTTGTACATCAAACCTGCAAGTATGGGTGTCAAAGAAGAAATTTCAAGAGGAATTAAAACATATTTTGAACTCAATAAAAATTAAAATACAACTGTCAAAATTTATGGAATGAGAAAATGTGGTGCTCAGTGGGAAATTTATAGCAGTGAGTGCAAATATTAGAAATTGATAAAGATCTAAAACCAATGACCTAAACATACATCTTAAAAACCTAAAGAGCAATTTAAAATGAGCAGAGGAAAATAAACAATAAAAACTAGAGAAAAAAAATCAAGGATACTGTAAAACAATAGAGAAAATCAACGAAATCTTTGAAAAGATAAGTAAAATTGATAGACCTCTAGCAAAGCTACCTAAAAAAATATAAGGGAATATATATATATATATATCAGGGCCCCCAGCCCAGAATTCTAGTGCTAGGAAGAGAAGTTCCTCTAACTTCTGGCTGGAATAACCAACAGGGATTGTGTCTGAGTGGGATGGAGAACTTCTGAAGTCCCAGGCTTAACTCTTAAAAGTCTACTGCAGAGACTTACTCCAACTCACTCCTTCTGAGCTGTAGCACTGAGGAAGAAGCTTGAAAGACACAGTGACATTATGGGATAAACAGAATTGTCTGGAATCAGGACAAAAGCTGGAGAAGCCACTTTCTCCCAGACAGAAGTGCTGGCAAAGGCTATTGTTCCTTTGGTGAGCCCTCCCCTGCCCCCCCATAGAGTGGACAGGTGGGCACCATACCTGGGTCTCCATTAACCTATATAACACTATTATCACTGCTCAGGTGATTCCTTGAGACCCAGTCCCACCCAACTTTTGGGCCCATCTAAGCAGTTTCCAGTGGTTTTTCTATATAAACAGCCTATCTTGGCTCATGTTTCAGACTTTTCTAGAAATCTTTCAAGCAACCAGCATCTGCTCCCAGCATGTCCTATACCCTTTGCTAAGTAGCTTCAGGCCCTGCACTATTGCAGCTGACTTTATTCATAACTTGGACTTACCTGGGCACTTCCAAACCCAGCACAAGTAGCAGCCATATGCAGATTGCTCTGTAGCTTATACCTGGCCGCTCCAGTCAGGGCACAGATAGAGGATGACCTTGGCCTGCACCTCCCAGGAAGCCCTTGAGCCAGTACACCCAGCTGATAGCTACAGATCACATCAAAACACCATTTACCCACCTCTATAAGAGACAAACTAAAGGGGTGAACTCTGTAGGCACCACAGTACCAGGGAAGTAAGTCCTGCTCTGTGGGGTGGCCCCTGCACAAATCATCCTCCACAGTGGTCACAGCCAGTTGTCATAGCAATTGGCCTAAAGGTAAATCTTTCCCACTGAGGTCCCAACAGCAATCAAGGCTCAATTACAACAGAAGGGTATACACAGCCACACAGGAGAACATCGGGAATACCCAGCTTAGAAGACTGGGAAGGCTGTACCACTAGAAACCACAGAACACTCTACCAAGCCCAGGAGACATAGCAGCACTACCTAATATGTAGAAACAAACACAGGAAGGAAGTGAAAATGAGAAGACAAAAAAAAAAAAACCTGTTCCCAATGAAAGAATAGAATAAAACTGCAGAAAAATAAATAAATAAATAAATAAATGGAGATAAGCAATTTATCAGATGCAGAGTTTAAAACACTGGTTTTAAGGATGCTAGGTAAACTTAGAGGAAGACTATATAAACTTACTGAGAACTTCAACAAAGAGCCAGAAGTCATATAGACAGAGATTAAAAAACAAAACAAAAAACAAACAACAACAAAAAACCTTAAAAAGGGACCAGTCAGAAATGAACAATACATTTACTGAAATGAAGAATACACTAAAGAGAATCAATAGTGGAGTAGATGAAGCAGAGGATCAAATCAGAAATTTGGAAGTTAGGAAGCATAAACACTCAATAATAACAGCAAGAAAAGAATAATTTTAAAAAATTGATGTAGTATAAGGAGACTCTGGCACAACTTCAAAGTGACCAATATTTGCATTATGGGGGTTTCAAAGGACAAGAGAGAGAACAAGGAATTGAAAATCAATGTGAAAAAATAACGATGGCAAACTTCCATAACCTGGTGAAGAAAATAGACATTCAAATCCAGAAAGTACAGAGATTTTCAAACAAGATGAACTCAAAGAGGACCACACCAAAACACATTATAATTAAAATGCCAAAGGTTAAAGAAACAAAGAGAATATTAAAAGCATGAAGAGAAAAGCAGTTAGTTAACTTATAAGTGAGCCTCCATGACTGTCAGCTGATTTGTCAACAGAAACTTTGCAGGCCAGAAGAGATTGGCAAGAAATTTTCAATGTGATGGGAAGCAAGGACTTACAGCCAAGATTACTGTACCTAGGAAAGATATCATTTAGAATCAAAGGATAGATAAAGATCTTCCCAGACAAGAAAGAAGCTAAAAGAAGTTCATTAACACCAAACTAGTATTGCAAGAAATGACAAAGGGTCTTTTTTAAGAAGAGAAAAAAAGGTAAAACTATCAATAATAAAATGGCAATAGCCAAAACCGGTTTGGCTCAGTGGATAGAGCGTCAGCCTGTGGACTGAAAGGTCCCGGGTTCGATTCCGGTCAAGGGCATGTACCTGGGTTGCGGGCACATCCCCAGTAGGAGATGTGCAGGAGGCAGCTGATTGATGTTTCTCTCTCATCGATGTTTCTAACTCTCTATCTCTCTCCCTTCCTCTCTGTAAAAAATCAATAAAGTATATTTTAAAATAAAATAAAATAAAATGGCAATAAATACATATCCATCAAAAATTACTTTAAATGTAAATGTATTGAATGCTCCAATGGAAATGCATACATGGTTGAATGGATAACAAAACAAGACCCTTACATATACTGTCTACAAGAGACTCATTTCAGATCGAAAGAGACACACACAGAAAACAAAGGGATGGAAAATTATATTTCATGAAAATGAACATAAAAATCTTGAGTAGCAATACTTATGTCAGACAAAACAGACTTTAAAACAAGGGCTATATAACAAGAGACAAAGAAGGACCCAAACATTTCACTTACAGATATTTATCTGAAAATACCCAAAATACTAAATCAAAAAGTCATATACATCCATATGTTCATGACTACATTGTTTAAAATAATCAAGATATAGAAACAAACTGAGTGTCCATCAATAGATGAATGGAAAAAGAAGTGGTGTATATATATATAATGGGGAATATTACTCAGCCATAAAAAATTAATAAAATCTTGACATCTATAACAATAAGGATGGACCTAATGGGTCTTATGCTGAGTGAAATAAGTCAGGTAGAGGAAGCCAAATGCAATATGATTTCATTTATATGTGGAATCTAAAAAACAAACAAACAAAAAAATAAACCAAAAGCAGATCAGAAACAGACTCATAGATACAGAGAATGTTTTGATGTTTACCAGAGAAGAGAGGCATTGAGATATCAGTAAAAAAAGGTGAAGGGATTAAGAAAATTTATAGTTACAAAATAGTCATGGGGATGTAAGAACAACTAGAAAATAATAGTCACTGATATTATAACCACTATATTTGGTGTCAGACAGGTACTAGATTTAGTGGGGTGATAACTTGGTGAGTTATATAATGCATAATCACTGGGTTGTACACCTTAAACTAATGTAATATTCTATGCCAACTGTAATTGAAAAACATATTTAAAGTAAAAAAATAACATCATGAACAATTATGTGTTCCTACTTTTATAACATAGGTAATATAAACTAATTTTTAAAAAAGCATAAGCTACCAATACTAACAAAAGAAAAATAATCTAAATAGAACTACATCTAAAGAAATTGAATCAATATTTAATTACATTTCAAAAAGATCATAAGGCCAAGAATTCACTGCTGAAGTTTACAAATACTTATGGAAGAAATGATACTAATTTTCTACAATCTCTCCTAGAAAAATAGAAGCAAAATAAAACAAAACAAGAAAACACTTCCTAACTTATTCCATGGGGCCAGCATTGTGCTAATTCCAACACCAGATCAAGACTTTGCAAGAAAAGAAAACTACAGATCAATATTGCTCAGGAACATAAGTGCAACAATCTTTAAAAAATATATATTAGCAGATCAAATTCAATAATACATGAAAGTTTGATACACTATGATGAAGTGAGATTATTTATGTCTGATCCTCCATATGAAAATCAATCAATGAAGTCACCATATCAACAGGTGAAAGATGAAAACTTATGTAACATCAGTGAGGGAAAAAGGCATTTGACAAAATCCAGCACCAATTTTAATAAAGTCTCAGCAAATGATGAATAATGGGAATCTTCCTCAATTTATTAAAGAACCTCAACAAAAAAGCCTACAGTAGTCCTAGCTGCTTTGGCTCAGCGGATAGAGCATGGGCCAGTGGACTGAAGGGTACCGGGTTTTATTCCAGTCAAGGGCATGTTCCTTGGTTGCAGGCTTGATCCCCTGCCCTGGTCAGGGCACATGCAAGAGGCAACCAATTGATGTGTCTGTTTGACATCAATGTTTCTCTCTCTGTGTCTTTCCTTCTCCCTTCCACTCTCTCTAAAAATCCATCCTCGGGTGAGGATTAACAACAACAAAAAGCCTACAGTAACCTCATACTTCATGATGAGAAACTGGATGTTTTCTCTCTAAAATTAGGAACAAGTCCTAGATGTACTTTTTCATCAAATCTATTTGATTTACATATATTGAAAGTCCTACCTAATACAATGATACTAGAAAAAAAATAAATAAAATGTATATTATTGGGAAGAAATAAACAAAACTGATTTTGTTTCCAGATGACACAGTTGTCTATTAACAAAAATCCCAAGGAATTGCCAAAGCCTCTTGGGGACTAGGAAGTGAGTATACTAACCTTACAGGACAAAAGTTAAACACCTAAGGCAATTGTTTTCCCATATAAAAACAATAAAAAAAGTTGGAATTTGAAAATTTAAAAATACCATTTACAATAAACCATAAAACTGAAATACTTAGATATAAATATAACATAATATATACAGAATTTATATGTGAAAAACTACAAAACTGATGCAAGATATCAAAGTTCTTAATTTGCATCTGTATATCTTCTTTGATGACATGTCCCTCTGGATGTCTTGCCAATTTTTATTTGGATTTGCTGGTTTTCTTATTGCTGAGTTTTAAGAATTTTGTTTCTGCTTACAGTTCCTTTATCACATATATGTTTTGCAAATATTTTTCCCAATCTGTATCCTGACTTTTCATTCTCTTCACAGCAACTTTGTTAGAGAAGTTTTTAATTTTAATAAAGTTTAACATCAATTTTATCCTCTGTTAATTGTCCTTTGTGTTGTACTTCAAAACTTATCACCAAATTCAAAGTCATCTACATTTTCTGTTATGTTTTCCTCTAGAAGATTTATATTTGAGCATTTTACATTTAGGGATATTGTTCATTTTGAATTGATTTTTGTAAAAGGTGTAAGCTCTGTGTTTAAGGTGTTTTGTTTTGTTTTGTTCTATAATATGGACATCCAATTATCTCAGCATTTTATTTATTTAAAAAGTCATCTCTTCTCCATTGAATTGCTTTTGTTCCTCTGACAAAGATCAATTGACTATATTTGTGTGGATCTGTTTATGGGCTATTTGTTCTATTGAACAATACATCTATTTTTTTATGTGTACAAAAATGTACTGACTAATATAAGTTTTTGGAAAGTTGTGAATTCAGTTTAAGGGTGTTCAGGTGTTATGGAATGAGGAGAGCATATGGGTGGCTATTGTAAAAGGCAGCAGAGTGGTGCTTTGTGGTTTATGACCATTCAATATGTTGATTTCAGTAGATGAATTTGAATATATGATAAAATTGTAAAGAACTATAAACTGAATTGTATCAGTGTTCATTTCCTGGTTTTGATACTGTACTATGATTACTCAAGTTGTTAGAGATAATTTGGATAAAAGGTACATAGGAACTCTTTATTTTTTGCAAATTCTTGTGACTCTATGATTATTTAAATAATTAAAAATTAAAAGAAACCTGGTAGAATTTATTAATCTAAATAGCATGTGTAAAACTTAAACATTACTTTGACCTGTTGCAGTTTTACACTAGGCACTGAAAAATAACATTTAAAACAATTATCTGTCACAGTGGAAAATTCTTCCTGTGAATGTCAAAAAAAGAGACTAGGTAAATGTCATCTATATGTTTAGGTCATATCTCCTGTGTCCCCAAGGATCCTTGTGAGAGTGTCAAGGTTCTTCTATGGAGGATGGAGAAGAATTCAGTATATCGCATATAGCACTTAATGACTTTCAAAGCCTCCTTTATCTTATATTGTGTGAACATCACCATAGCCATAGGTCTTGTTTAGAAAAGGGATATTAGGTTAATTTTTCAAATTGGATAATTTACTCTCACAAGTTAAATACTGCAACCGATACCATACAATGAACTATTGATAAAATGAGGGCTATATGTTGTTTTTCTGGTCTCATTTACTGCACAGTGTATCTTTGGCTATTATATGTTTGATTCTCCCCTTGCATATATGCACTATTATAACCAAAAGCACAGGTTATTTTTTAAAATGCTATTTTCAACAAAACATTGAGCAATGCCATGGGAAATAAATGTAGCCCTTCTTTGATAAAATTGACCAATGTGAATCACTAATATGATTGCAAATGTTAAATATATGCATGAGAAAAACATAGAAAGAATTTTTTTAAGTACAAGTTTTATGACTGGCTAGAAAATAAAGCTGTGAGCACATGGAAATGTTATGACCATTCTAAGAACAATTAGTGCCAAATTGAAATTTATTAACTTTTTAGATATGTATGATGATCAGAATACATTTAAATATCATTGCTCAGTTATGGTGTTGTATTTTAAAAAGGGACATTACAATTAGAGTAAATCTAAATAATGTTAGCGTGGATAGTACAGAGCATAATGAGAGTCTTATGAGAAGCAATTGAAGGAATTGGATTCCTTAAGTTGTATTTAAAGATAAGACTTAAGGTAGGCATTAGAAATTTCTTGACATAATTATTATTATTTTGTTAATGGAAGGGAGAAAATAGTATGTTCTATAAAGCATAATTAGCCCAACTAGGGAAACATAATTTTGGTTATAATAAGGAATATTTTATTTTTAATTTTAAAAATTGTACACAAATTTAAGTAAGAATATCTTGTCAAATGGAGTTTACAATATTGGAACTATTACAACAAAAATTGTCAAGACAATTCTCAAGGTTGTGGCATATATATAGTTTCTGATTTTTAAAAGATGTTAACAAAAATAACTTCTATGTTTCCTTTCACATCTAATATATACCTCTCTGGGACTACAGAAAGCAAAATACATACAAAACACATACACAAACATGTCAATTTTGGGCAAATGAAAACTAGGTATACTAACTAATCAGTTGAACAAAGTGGGAATGGCTGGCTGTCAGGAAAAGGGAGCAGAGATTGGTGTTCTAAAGGCTACTTTGGCAACATGCTGCACAGACTCTGAGGACTGGAATAAAGAAAGCATTGTTCACATACTTAGAACAAATACCCTAAAAATTTATATGGAACCAAAAAAAGACCACAAATAGCCTCAGCAACCTCGAGAAAGAAGAACAAAGTAAGAGGGATCACAATACCGATACAAATTATACTGCAAAGCGATTGCAATCAAAATAGCCTGGTACTGGCCCAGCCACCTTGGCTCAATGGTTGAGTGTCGACCTATGCACATGCCAGGTTGCAGGCTTGGGTCGCAGTGTGGGTGTACAGGAGGCAGCCAATCAATGATTCTCTCTCAGCATCAGTGTTTCTATCTCTCTCTTTCTCCCTTCCTCTCTGAAATCAATAAAAATATATTTTAAAAAAATAGCCTAGTCCTCGGACAAGAACAGACATATAGACCAATGGAACAGAACAAAGAACCCAGAAATCAACCCAAGCCATTATGCTCAATTCATATTTTTTTAAATATATTTTATTGATTTTTTACAGAGAGGAAGGGAGAGGGATAGAGAGTTAGAAACATCGATGAGAGAGAGACATCAATCAACTGCCTCCGCCCCACTGGTTATGTGCCCGCAACCAAGGTATATGCGCTTGACCGTAATCAAACCTGGGACACTTGCATGTGCAGGCCGATGCTCTATCCACTGAGCCAAACCGGTAAGGGCGCTCAATCCATATTTGACAGAAGAACAAGAGCATATAATGGAGTAAAGACAGTCTTTTCAATAAATGACATTGGGAAAATTGAACAGGTACATGCAAAAACAAAAACAAACAAACAAACAAAAAAACTAAAAACTAAAAGCAAACAAATGAAAACAAACAAAAAAATAAAAACACAAAAAATGAGACTACCAATTTACACCATACACAAAAATAAACTCAAAATAGATAAAATGTAAGTAATGAAACCATAAAAATCCTAGAAGAAACCTTAGGCAGCAAAATCTCTTAACATCTCTCACAGTGATATGCTAATACATCTCCTAAGGCAAAGAAAACAAGGGAAAAAAATAAGCAAATGGGACTTCATCAAACTAATAACCTTCTGCACAGCAAAAGAAACCATCAACAAAATGAAAAGGGAGCCCATGATATGGGAGAACATATTTGCCAATGACACATCTGATAAAAGGGTTAATTTCCAAAATATATAAAGAACTCATATAGCTTGCCCCAGCCAGTCGGTTTGTTTCAGTGGATAGAGTGTCAGCCTGTAAAGTACCAGGTCCAATTCTGGTCAAGGGCACATACTTCTGTTGCAGGCTACTCCCTGGCCTGGGCCCTGGTTGGGGCTCCTGCAGGAGGCAACCAAGCAATGTGTTTCTCTCACATCAATGTTTCTCTCTGTCTTTCCCTCTCTCTTCTACTCTCCCTAAAAAAAATCAATGGAAAAATATCTTCAGGTGAGGAGAATTAACAATAACAACAAAAAAGTCCTACAACTTATCAAAAGGAAGATAAACAATCCAATTTAAAAATTGGCAAAGGATCTAAATAGACACTTCTGCAAAAAGGACATACAGATGGCCAAGAGACATGAAAAAATGCTCAGTCACTACTACTTATCTGAGAGATTAAAATTAAAATGACAATGAGGTATCACCTCACACCTGTCAGAATGACTATCATTTTAAAAAAATCAACAAACAAAAAGTGCTGCGGAGGATGTAGAGAAAAGGGAACCCTAGTACACAGCTGGTAGGAATGCAGACTGTTGCAGCCATTATGGAAAACAGTATGGAGTTTCCTCAAACAATTAAATATGAAACTTCATTTGACCCAGTGATCCCACTTCTAGGAATATATCCTAAGAATCCTGAAACACTAATCAGAAATAATATATGCACACCTATATTCAAAGCAGCACTCTTTTTTTTTTTTAAATATATTTTATTGACCTTTTACAGAGAGGAAGAGAGAGGGATAGAGAGTTAGAAACATCGATGAGAGAGAAACATCAACCAGCTGCCTCCTGCACATCCCCTACTGGGGGCGTGCCCACAACCAATGTACATGCCCTTGACCGGAATCGAACCTGGGACCTTTCAGTCCGCAGGCTGACGCTCTATCCACTGAGCCAAACCGGTTCCGGCAAAAGCAGCACTCTTTACAATAGTTAAGATCTGGAAACAGCCCAAGTGCCCATCAGTAGATTGAGTGGGTAAAAAATGGTGGTACATTTACACAATAGACTACTATACAGTTGTAAAAAAAGAAGGATCTCTTACCCTTTGAGACAGTATGGAAGGACCTGCTATCTAAGTGAAATAAACTAGTTAAGAAAGATAAGTATCATGTTATCGCATTTATATGTGGAAGCTAATGAACAAAATAAACTGATGAAGAAAATAGATCCAAAGACATAAACATGAAACAGACTGACAAATCTCATATGGAAAGGGTGGGGACTCAAGTATACAAACAATAGTTTGGTGAAAACCTGGGGAGGGAGCTGGAGTGGGTTAGAGGGGAGTCATTGGGGTGAAGTGAATATCTGTAATACTTTTAACAATAAAGATAAATTCAAAAACTAAAAATAAAATAAAATTGTCAAAAAAGAAAGAAAAAATTACTCCTAGCTTTTACCCTGGAAAAAATATGACAGACAGTTGTGGGATTAGTTAATAAAGACATAATTAAATGAAAATAGCAATGAAGAATAAGAGAAGGGCCAAACATAAAATATATTAGATATATTAATTCTTTTTTCCATTATACAGAAAATAGGAGTAAAAGTCAGTAAAATTTTTTGGGGGACAAATTAGTAGTAAGTAACAAGAAATTTAAAATGGGAACAGAGATTATCTTGAAAGATGAGAGAAATTTGTGTCTTTTTGCTCTTCATACTTATAAAATATATTTCAAATTCCCTACACTGTGGTTATATTACTTTTATATTCTAAATAAAAATACTAAAATATTTCCCCTAAGAACAGGAATGAGACAGGGATGTCCACTTTCACCACTCCTGTTTGACATAGTACTGGAAGTGCTAGCCATAGCAATTAGACAAGAAGAAGAAATAAAAGGTAATCAAATTGGAAAAGAAGATGTAAAACTGTCATTATTCACAGATGACATGATACTGTACACCAAAAACCCTAAAGACTCCATCACAAAATTATTAGACTAATAAATGAATTTGGCAATGTAGCAAGATACAAAATTAATGCCAAGAAATCTATGGCATTTTTATACACAATAGTGAATTTACAGAAAGAGAGATTTAAAAAACAACCCCATTTACCATCACACCAAAAAATAAAGATATCTAGGAATAAACTTAACTAATGAGGTAAAGACCTGTACTCCTGTACTCAGAAAACTACAGGACACTGAAAAAAGAGATAGAGGAAGACATAAACAGATGAAATAACATACCATGTTCATGGATTGGTATAATCAACATCATTAAAATGTCCACACTACCCAAAGCAATCTGTAGATTCATGCACTCCCCATTAAAATACCAATAGCATATTTCACAGACCTAGAACACACTCTCCAAAAATTCATCTGAAGTAAAAAAAAAGACCCCTATTAGCTGCAGCAATCCTGAGAAAGAAGAACAAAGTAGGAGGGATCTCAATACCAGATATCAAGGTGTATTACAAAGCCATTGTTCTCAAAACAGCCTGGTACTGGCACAAGAACAAACATATAGACCAATGGAATAGAATAGAGAACCCAGAAATCGACCCAAACCACTATGCTCAATTCATATTTGACAAAGGAGGCAAAAACATACAATGGAGTCAAGACAGCCTCTTCAATAAACGGTGTTGAGAAAATTGGACAGATACATGCAAAAAATGAAACTAGATCACCAACTTACACCATACACAAAAATAAACTCAAAATGGATAAAGGATTTAAACATAAGACGGGAAACCATAAAAATATTAGAGGAATCCAAAGGCAGCAAAATCTCAGACATATGACGAAGCAATATCTTCACCAATACAGCTCCTAAGGCAATGGAAATTAAAGAGAAAATAAACAAATGGGACTACATAAAAATAAAAAGCTTCTGCACAACAAAAGAAACCATCAACAAAACAACAAGAAAACCCACTGCATGGCAGAACATATTTGCCAATGTTATCACCAATAAGGGTTTAATCTCCAACATTTATAGGGAACTCATACAACTTAACAAAAGGAAGATAAACAACCCAATCAAAACATGGGCAATGGACCTGAATAGATACTTTTTGAAAGAGGACATACAGAAGGCCAAGAAACATATGTTAACATGCTCAAAGTCACTAATCATCTGAGAGATGCAAATCAAAATGACAATCCAGTACCATCTCACACCTGTCAGAATGGCTATCATCAACAAATCAACAAAGCACAAGTGCTGGAGAGGATGTGGAGAAAAAGGAACCCTTGTGCACTGCTGGTGAGAATACATACTGGTGCATCCACTGTGTAAAACACAGTATGAAGTTTCCTCAAAACACTAAAAATGGAACTCGCATTTGACCCAGTGATCCCACTTCTAGGAATATATCCCAAAAACTAGGAACACCAATCAGAAAGGATATATGCATCCCTATGTTCTTAGTAGCCCAATTTAGCATAGCTAAGATTTGGAAACAGCCTAAGTGCCCATCAGCAGATGAGTGGATTAGAAAACCGTGGTATACCTACACAATGGAATACTATGCTGTGGTAAAAAAGAAGGAATTCTTACCATTTGCAACAGCATGGATGGAACTGGAGAGCATTATGCTAAATGAAATAAGCCAGTCAGAGAAAGATAAATATCACATGATCTCACCCATTTGTGGAATATAATGAACAATATAAAATGATGAGCAAAAACAGATCCAGAGACAGAGAAGCATCTATCAGCCCATCAAACCTCAGAGGGAAAGTAGGGGAGGTGGGAGTAAGGGGGAGAGATCAACCAAAGGACTTGCATATTTGCATATAAGCCTAACCAGCTCACACAGATAACAGGGGGGTGAGGGCATGAGTGTGAGGGTAAAGAATGGAGGAATAAGGACTCATATGTAATACTTAATCAATAAAGAAAAAAAAGAGAAAAGCATGAATAAAAATATTTTGGAAAAATATAAGAATGAGATTGATTTTAGAGTGTAGATTCTTCTATTGGTGTAAAGCCAAGCATTCTGTTAATCTCTTAGTTGTTCCTTAGCCTGGGCTAGAAGAAAATGTTAAAGTAGCAGTTGGCCGGTTGACATTATTGAGTGCAGGCTGGTGACATGAGTGGCAGGAGCAGGTGGACCGTTATGGTTGTGTGTGGTCTCTATGCAGCAAGATGGAAAACCAAGACCTAGCTGTCTGTCTTTCCATGGAAATGTAATGCTTCAGGACATGTCTATTCCATCTCTTTCTTACATGTTTCTTTGCTTTTTTGTGGGGGTGGCTTCTCTTATTCCAATATTCTCCCTATTGTAGCCTTTCCTATCTTACTCCTGCTCTTCTTTATGTGTCCCTGTTTCTCCCTTTCCATATCCACATTCTCCCCTCTTCTTTCCTAAATGACATTCTAAATAGAAAAATAACTTTGAATATTCAGTCTCAGATCCCTAACCAATAAAATGCATGTTTGTTCATTTGAATGAAGGCTATAACAAGTTGTTACTCTCTCTGGAGCCTCTGATCTCCAGGGTTTCCATAGCTCACCAGAGTACCTAAATGATGACCCTTTTACTCTCATTGCTCCTGGAAAGATTGTCCTAATCTGCACATTTGTTCCAAGGACATTTTCTTCTGAGATAAAAGAGTATCGTCCTTTACTAAGATGTACAACGTTGACTTTAAAGAGAAAAGAATTTAACGTTTCTAGTTCTTACTCCTCCAATTATCACAACACCTATCACCACCACATTCTGCCACCACCAAAGAAAAGCACTAATTGGATCGATCAAAGGACACTAATTAAACCACTTTTTGTTGAAGTATGTCCTTAGCTGGAGGGGTAGTCTATATTGGGAATAGGTGGCTTTTACTCTGTGGGACTTTTTAGTAAATGCAGAGTGATAAAGTGGACTGGAATCCTCCCTCTCAGTTCTCAAAAACTCTTTCATCTTACTCTCGGCATATGTCTCTATGCCGTTTTCTCTGTCTCCCTCTTTTTATCTGCCATGAGTCTGGAGAAATGTGACATAGCTAATCCTTTGATCTATGTGAGCAGCCAGGGTAGATTTCCCTGAAGGTCACTTCATGTGCATTGTCCCAGTACTAAAATTCTTTAAGTTTCAGAGTTAAGCACATTTGCCCTAAATAGCAGAGACAGCCCTGTGCTGACCTCTCCACTTTGTGAGGGCTGATGTGATCTGGGGTTGCTGGTCCTCGCTGCTAGAAAAAGTGGAGTGTCTGAGCGTGGGTGGGAAGGAAAAAGGGCAGGCTGTGCTGTAGCTGCCATTCTGAACTTTTAAGGCCACCTTGTGTTCAAGCAAAGAGAGTTTTTCATTTCTCCCAGTGCAGCTTATTAAACTCCTTGCACAGGGGTTCAAAGCCCCAGCCTAATAGTAATATGCCTCCTTTGTGAACTGCAAGAGAGGAGTGACTGACTGTTATGAAGTAAGATTCAGGCTTTTTCTCTTTATCTGAGCAAAATCCACCTTAATATCTTTGTGCTAATGCCGAAAACAAATTCTATATCCCCCCTTTTCCTCCTCCATACCCTCACTAAAGTCTCCGCACTGTAACTTCTGTTATATTTGAACCAATTGGAAAAACTGTAGAAGAAAAATGCCATAAGAAAAAAAGAGGAAACAAAGGTCTGTATCTTCTGCTGCATTATAAATATTATAATACACCTGAACCTTTAGTTACCCAAAATTGTTACACTTTCAGCTGTTTAAGGACACAAATCAAATGACCTAAAAAGAAATAATAAACTAGGTTGATATAGGGGCTTTAGTAAAAATTCAATTTACAGAGTTTTACTTAAATTCACTAGAGTTTCAGTCTGATCTATGCCCATAAAGTGAGGACTGATATTTAGAATGATGTCCCTGAGGCACTGCAGGATTCTGAATCTTGAAAGATTCAATTACCTTCAATAAACTGAACTTAACTATCTCAGGAAAGGTGATGAATACAAATTTGAAATATCATCTATAAGCAAAGCTGAAACATAAATTTTTTTATAAATATTATTCACTAGTTTTTTATAATTATTATTATGTATCAGGTAAATAGCATTTTTGATTTATTAGAAACTATTCCTTAAACACCCTAGAAAACTGAAATTTACTGCATACTGTTCCTGTGGTTCAGGTCACTGTGGTAGAGCACCAATAATAGTTGGGTTGTCTAGATTACCCTAAATAATAAATGACTACCCCAAGGCCCCAAATATTTGGAGTTAATCATCCTCTATTTCCTCTACCACATTAACTTTTGCTTGGATTCCTCAAGTGGCCTTTTAAAATGGGTTTCCTTTCTTCTGTCTTTCCTCCATATCAACCACCTTGCACCACAGACATTATTTTTTAAGTAAATTAACATCCTTACTTCTAATTTATTTTAGAAGAGCCTACAAGAATCTGTGTGATATGGCTTTATCTTCTTATGCAAATTCATTTTAATGCCATTTCTTTCTCACTACGGTGCTGACAATTAGGCTCACTCAGTTTCCTCCAACTATGCTTGAAAAAAAATCTAAAAATAGATCTTTATATATATGAGAAATTAATATATATTGATATTTCCAGTCATTGGCAATAAGATTCATTATGTAATAAATGAAGCTGACCCAAATGAAGTGACTAGAAGAAAACAAGATTTAGACCTTATCCTATGTTATATACAATGTGAACAAATGATTAAATATTTAAATGTAAAATTATAATTACAACACTACAAAGGAAAAAAATCATAGTACAATCAGTGTAAAAATAATAATTACGACAGTGTAAGAAAACCTAGTTGATTAAATGTAAAATTAGGTAGGGAATTCCTTAAACCCATATCCCATAAGGTTCCATAAATTACTTCAATAGAGAAACAACAGACTGAGGGAAAATATTGGCAATCAGGAGCATAGAAAATATAAGTACGTAAAGATTAAGAAGAAAGAAATAAACAACATGAAAGAAAATGAAGTAAAGAATATAATAGGCATCACACAAAAGAGCAGATCCAAACTGCTAACAAATATAAATAGATGCTCAAACTTAGTAGTAAGAGAAAGTAAAATCAAAGTAGCCTTAGGATAGTACATTTATTTATCAAATAGGCAAAAATAAAGTCTTCAAGGCCTATTTCTATCACTGCAAATGACGCCAATAGAGAGTGCTTTCATTCATTGCTGCTGGAATTGTGAACTGTTGCTGCCATTTCAGAAAACAACTATTACTAAAATAATAAAAATCATTACATTACACAATCAGGTAACAGTAATACTTCCTGAGGAACTTTAAAAACAGCTTTAAAATGTATGTCTGTGTGTGTACACTTGTGTGATTTCAGAATTTTTATAGTGGCAAAAAACTGGAAAATTAATATATGTGCATCTATAATAATAAAAGCATAATATGCTAATTAGACCAGAGAGCCAGACATCCTTCTGGATATCCTTCCAGATGTCCTTCTGCAAGGGCCGAGGCAAGCTGCCGTGTCTGCAAGGGCCAAGTCCCTTGCATGAATTTTGTGCACCAGGCCTCTAGTATTTATATAAGATGGTAGGAACAGGAAGAAAATATATTATCAAGACAAATTATGGTGAGGAGGGGAAAAAGGCAAAGATAAAAAATAAGCAAAAAGAGGAAAAGACTGATTTAAAAATAGTACTCCGAGTAATTCACATTGATAAGGCAAGAGGTGTTTCTTTTTTCCCCCTTTATTTTTATCGTTGACACTATTACAGAAGTCCCATTTCCCTCCCATTTTCCTACCACCCCTTGTCGCTCCCTCCCCCTTCCCTCTGGCCATCAGTACACTGTTTTCTGGGTCATGGGTTATGCATATATGTTCTTTGGCTAATTTCTTCACCTTTGTTCATCCAGTCCTCCCCAATCCTTGTCCCCTCTGACAGCTGTCAGTCTGTTCCATGTATCCATGTTGCTGTTTCTAATTTGTTCATCAGTTTATTTAGTTCAGTGATTTCTCTTATAAGTGAGATCATATGGTATTTGCCTTTCTCCAACAGGCTTATTTCACTTAGCATAATAATCTCCAGGTCCCTCCATTCTGTCACAAAAGGTAAGAGTTCCTTCTTATTTATGGCCAAGTAGTATTCCATTGTGTAAATTTACCACTTTTTAATGCACTCATGTATTGATGGACACTTGGGCTGTATCTATGTCTTAGCTATTGTAAATAACACTGCTATAAACATAGAGGTGAATATATTCTTCAAATCGGTGTTTTGGGATTCATAGGATATCTATATATATAAAAGGCTAAGTGACTGACCATCTATCCATCCGACCGTCCAACTGACTGACCAGCCGATACATATGATGCACACTGGCAATTTAAAAATAAATGTTGACTCAAGCATGTATGATATTTGTCCCCTTCTGACACTGGCCTCCCATTTAAATTAATTTGAAGACAGTTTTCTGTGATGCCAGCCTTTGCGATGACTTAATAAATCACAAGAACAAACCCTAGACAGAGTAGGAATATTCCTACCTGAACCCGTTTTTGCACATGGTTAGTTAGATGTTGCTTTCTCTCAAGTTCGAAGAGCATGTGACATTAAAGTTAAAGTTATAAATACTTCATCACAAGGGAAATTAGTCAAGCACTCTGAAAGTGTTTTTACTCTTAATGTGGTGTACAGGGAGATATTAGAACAAGTTTAATCAATTTATGAGTCATTATTTTTATCAGTTGTTTTATATCATGTTTTTGTTGTTTTTATATCATGTTTTTGTTGTTGTCATATCATGTTGTTCTTTGTTTATCTACACTAATAAAAGAGAAACATGGTAATTGGCGTACGACCACTACCCTTCCCATTGGCTAATCAGCGTATCCTTATGCAAATTAACTGTCAGCCAAGATGGCGGCCAGCAGCCAGGCAGCTGGAAGCAAACAGGAGGCTTGCTTGCTGTGGACTCCAACGTTCCCGCCGGCCTCTGAGCTTCAGTTGGAAACATAGTAACATTTATAGAAGATAAACAAAACTCCAGAAAACTCCTGTCAGTCAGCCGGGAACTCAGAGCTGGAGTCGCAACACTGTTTCGAATACAGAAAACAAAGGCCAGAAACCTGCTTTCAGCGGAGCCTCAGGGAGAAAGCTGGCTCTCAGCTCCAGTGACAGCCATAGAAGGTAAATAAATGCCAGAATAAAAAAAAAAAAAAGAAAAAAAGGAGAGGTTTGGAGCTTCAGTCGCCCGCCAGCCTGAAAACAGCCCTCAGCCCCTCACCCAGACTGGCCAAGCACCCCAGTGGGGACCCCCACCCTGAAGCAACAAGATGGCGGCTAATTTGCATACTGAAGGCAGGCGGCAGCAGGCAAGGCTGTCTGCGGTCTGGGACCTGGATCTGTGACCCTGCCGGGCGGGATCAGCGGAGCCGCGAGGCCTCCCGGCACCGGGATCAGCATGACAAGGGGCAACGCCCAAACGCCCTGATTGCTCTGCGGCTCTGTGTGTGACAGGGGGCAGCGCCCCAACCCCCTGATCAGCCCTGCTCTGTGGGTGATAGAGGGCGGCGCCCCAAACCCCTGATTGTCCTGCGGCTCTGTGTGTGACAGTGGCGGCGCCCCTACCCCCCCACGGGCCCTGCTCTATGTGAGACGGGATAGAGCCGTACCTCCCCATCGGCCCTGCCCTGAGTGTGACAGGGTGTGGTGCCTCAACTACCCCCCCCCCCCCCCATGGGCCCTGCTCTGTATGTGACAGGGGGGAGCTCCTCAACCCCCTGATTGGCCCTGCTCTGTGTGTGACAGGGGGCAGCTCCCCAACCCCCTGATCGGCCCTGCTCTGTGCATGACAGGGGGGAGCTCCCCAAACCCCTGATGGACCCTGCTCTGTGTGTGACAGGGGGCAGCTCCCCAACCCCCTGATCAGCCCTGCTCTGTGTGTGACAGAGTACGGAGCCCCAACCCCCTGATCGGCCCTGCTCTGTGCGTGGCAGGGGGTGGCGCCCAACCTCCCCATCCACCCTGCTCTGTGCATGACAGGGGGCGGCATCCCAACTCCCCAATTGGCCCTGCTCTGAGCCCGACCAGGGGCTGCACCTAGGGATTGGGCCTACCCTCTGCCACCCAGGAGCAGGCCTAAGCCAGCAGGTCATTATCTACTGAGGGGTCCCAGACTGCGAGAGGGCACAGGCAGGGCTGGGGGACCCCCTCTCCCCGCCCCCCCGAGTGCACAAATTTTTGTGCACCGGGCCTCTAGTTTATAAATAAATTCATATATTATTTTCATATACATTTTACTAATTTTCATATACATTTTACTAATGTATTATTTTCATATACATTTTACTAATTTACTAATCTCTGACACTTCTACTATAGAGAAAGGGAGAGTAGAGATCTTAAAATATTTCTTCTAATTAATGTCCTTTCAAAGTGCATGAATCCATGCACCGGGCCACTAGTATTCCCATAAGTGGGATCAATAGGTCAAAAGCCAATTACATTTTTCATTTTTTGAGGAAACTCCATATTTTTTTCTATAGTGACTGCACCAGTCTGTATTCCCACTAACAGTGCACTAGGATTCCCTTTTCTTGACATCCTTGCCAGCACTTGTTTATTAATTTATCGATGTTTGCCATTCTGGGAGGTGTGAGTGGTTCTAATTTGCATCTTTGTGATAATCAGTGACATTGAGCACATTTACATATGTCTCTTGGCCATCTGTATGTCCTCTTTGGTGAAGTGTCTATTCAGGTCCTTGGCCCATTTTATTTATTTATTTATTTATTTATTTATTTATTTATTTATTCATATTGTTTAAAGTATTAATACAGTATAACATATGTCTCCTTTTTCCCCATTGACTTCTCCCCATCTACTCCCACCTCCCAGCACATCCCCTCACCCCCCGAGTGTCTGTGTCTATTGGTTATGTTTATATGTCTGCATACAAGTCCTTTGTTTGATTTCTTACCCCCCCCCCCCCAACCTTTGCCCATTTTTTTAATAGGATTGTTTGCCTTATTGTTATGAAGTTCTATAAGTTCTTTATATATTTTGGGAATTAACCCCTTATCAGATGTATCATTAGCAAATATGTCCTCCCATATAGTAGGTTCCCTTTTCATTTTATTGATGGTTTCTTTTGTTGTGTTGAAACTCTTTAATGTGATGTACTCCCATTTGTTTATTTTTTCCTCAATTTTTCTTGCCCTAGGAAATGTATCAGCAAACATATTGCTACAAGAAATGTCTGAGATTTTGCTGCCTATGGTTTCTTCTAGGATTTTTATGTTTTCACAACTTACATTTAAGTCCTTCATCCTTTTTGAGTTTATTCTTGTGTATGGTGTAAGTTGGTGGTTTGGTTTCCTTTTTTTTCCGCATGTATCTAATTTTCCCAGCACCATTTATTGAAGAGAATGTCTTGACTCCATTGTATGCTCTTACCTCCTTCATCAAATATTAATTGACCATAAAGGTGTGGGTTGAATTCTAGGTTCCCTGTTCTGTTCCATTTATCTATATGTTTGTTCTTATACCAGGACCGGGCTGTTTTGAATATAATGGCCTTATAGTATGGTTTGATATCAGGTATTGTGATCCTTCCACCTTTGGTCTTCTTTCTGGAGGCTACTGTGGCTATTTATGGTCTATTTTTGTTCCATATAAAATTTTGGAATATTTATCCTAGATCTGTGAAATATGTCATTGGTATTTTAATAAGAATTGCACTGAATCTATAGATTGCTTTGTGTAATATAACATTTTAGTGGTATTAATTCTTCCAATCTATCAACACAGTATGTACTTTCACTCATTTGTATCTTCCTCAATTTCTTCAATGTCCTATAGTTTTCTGAGTACAGGTCTTTTACTTCCTTGGTTAAATTTATTCCTAGGTACCTTTTTTGTTGTTGTTGTTTCAATAGTAAATGGGATTGTTTTGTGTGTGTTTTTTAATTTTCTATTTGAGATAGTTCATTATTGCTATATAAAAAATGTCACTAATTTCTGAATATTAATTTTGTATACTGCTACTTTGCTGAGTTCATTTATTAAATCTAGCAGTTTTTTGGTTGAGTCTTCAGGGTTTTTTATGTACAATATCATGCCATCTAAGAACAATGAGAGTTTTATTTTCTTCTTTTCAATCTAGATACCTTTCATTTATTTCTTCTTGTCTGATTGCTGTGGGTAGGACTTTTGCATGTTAAGTAAAAGTGGTGAAAGTGGACATCCCTGTCTTGTTACTAATCTTAAGGGAAACACTTTTAGTTTTTGCCCATAGAGCATGATGCTCACTGTAGGTTTTGTTTATTTGCTTGTTTTTAAAATATTTTCATTGATTTTTAGAGAGAGAGATAGAAACATTGATGAGAGAGAAACACCATGGATTGGCTGCCTCCTGCACACCCCCTACTGGGGATAAGCCTGGAACCTAAGAGAACCTGCGACCTCTTGGTTCTTGGGTTGATGTTCAATCATTGAGCCACATCAGCAGGTCTGTAGGTTTTTTTGTACATGGCCTTTATTACGTTAAGGTGTAATCCTCTTATCCCACTTTTGTTTTCCAGAATGTATTTTTATTGATTGCAGAGAGGAGGAGAGAGGAAGAGAGAGAGAGATAGAAGCATCAATGATGAGAGATAATCATTGACTGACTGTCTCCTACACACCCCACACCAGGGATCAAGCCTACAACCCTGGGCTTGTGCCCTGACTTGGAACTGAACCGTAACCTCCCTGTTTATAGGTCGATGCTTAACAACTAAGCAATGCCGGCTAGGCCCTTTATTCTCACTTTGCTAAGAGATTTTGTGTTTGTTTTTTGTTTTTATCATAAACTAGAGGCCCGGTGCAAAAAAAATTGTGCACTCAGGAGGGGGAGGGGAATCCCTCAGCCCAGCCTGTGCCCTCTTGCAGTCTGGGACCCCTCGGGGGATGACCACCTGCTGGCTTAAGCCTGCTCCCCAGGGGATTGGGCCTAAGCTGGCAATCAGACATCCCTCTGGCAGCCCAGCAGCCCTCGAGGGATGTCCACTTGCCAGTGGGGAGCAGACCTAAGCTGAAGTCGGACATCCTTAGCTCTGCTGAGGAGGCAGGAGAGGCTCCCACCACCATTGCTGTACTGGCATCCATCAGCCTGGCTTGTGGCTGAGCAGAGCTCCCCCATGTGGGAGTGCACAGACCACCAGAAGGCAGTTCCTGCATTGAGCGTCTGCCCTCTGGTGGTCAGTGTGTGTCATAGTGACCAGTCATTCCCAGTCTTTCTGCTGTTAGGGTCAATTTGCATATTACCCTTTTACTATATAGGATAGAGGCCTGGTGAATGGGTGGGGGCTGGCTGGTTTGCCCTGAAGTGTGTCCCGGATCAGGGTGGGGGTCCCGCTTGGGTGCCTGGCCAGCCTGGGTGAGGGGCTGATGGCTGTTTGCAGCTGGTCACACCCCCTTCAGGGTGGGGGTCCCCACTGGGATGCTTGGCCAGCCTGGATGAGGGGTTGATGGCTGTTTTCAGGCTGGCCACACCCTCTTTAGGGTGGGGGTCCCCACTGGGGTGCCTGGCCAGTCTGGGTGAGGGGCTGAGGGCCATTTTCAGGCTGGTTGGCTACTGAAGCTCCCAGCCTCTCCTTTTTTTCTTTTTTCTTTTTTTTTAATTCTGGGATTTATTTACCTTCTATAATTGAAACTTTGTTGCCGTCATTGGAGCTGAGGCTCCAGCTTTGAGGTCATGGCCTGCTGAAAGCAGGTATCTGGGGTTTGTTTAGCTTCTATATTGAAACTTAGTTGCTTTCAGAGCTCAGAGCTGAGCCGCGGCACGCGGGGAACCTTGGCTTCCTCCATCACTGGAGCAAGCAAGCCCCCTGCTCGCTTCAGCTGCGTGGCTGCCAGCCGCCATCTTTGTTGGAGGTTAATTTGCATATTACCCTGATTAGCCAATGGGAAGTGTAGCGAAGGTAGTCAATTACTCTTTTTGTCTTTTATTAGTTAGGATGGGTGCTGGATGTTAACAAATATTTTTTTTTCTGCATATATTGATATGATTAAATGACTTTAATTTTGCTTCTGTGATGTATCACAAATATTGATTTATAAATATTGTACCTACCTTTCATTCCTGGAATAAATCTCACTTGATCATGTTGTATAATCTTTTTAATTTATTGCTGAATCTGATTTGCTACTATTGTGTTGAGGATTTTAGCACCTACATTCATTAGACATATTGGCCTATACTTTTCTTTCTTTGTAGTGTCTTTGTTTGATTTTGGAATTAAAATAATGCTGGCCTCATAAAAAGAGTTTAAAAGTCTTCCTTCCTCTTGAAGTTTTTGGAATAGTTTGAGGAGGATAGTGTCAATTCTTTGAATATTTGGTAAAATATCCTTTTAAAGCCATCCAGTCCTGGACTTTTCTTTATAATGATTAAAATTAGAATTATTCAGAATCATAAGTAAATTTACTGGAAGCAATTATAAAAAGTATATCTCAAAAACATATTTTCAATATTATAAAATTATAAATGTAAAATGGATGCATTTTTCCGTAAACATTCTTGAAAAAATCCATTTCAAAAGAAACCAGATGCACTTTCTAGGTAATGTTTGCCATGTGGAAGTTGCTTTACTAGTGCCCTCCCACCTGGAACACTCGTGCTTTGCATGGCCAGCCCCCTTCCCTTCACACACACTGTTTTAAGTGTCACACATCTCAATTTTCTCTTTGTTTTTCTTCTTCTTCCTATATAACATACTAATCATCTACATATTTGTTGTTTTTCCTCTCTACCATGGAGGAAAGTTCAGTGAACTTAATCTCTCTTTTCCACCATGAAATGTAATTTCAGAGCACCATGAATGCACAGAGTAGGTGCTCAGTACATATTTGTCAAATTAAGAAGTAAGCATTTTAAATCCCTTTTTGCATCTTCAAATCCCTTGCTATCCACTCACAACTAAACAGTTCTTTGCATGGCAGGATATATACATTACTTTCAAAGAGAAAGGACAGACTTTATTAAATTTATAATCCATCCCAATAACTGGGTTAGTGCCTAATAAATTTGCCTACTTTAATGCCTTCCACATTCCATATCATGATCCCCATCACAGTGATGGCAAAACAAGATTAAGTAATTTCCCCACTGAGTTATTAAGAGCTAAAGATAAACATTTTAAATAATGTCTATTTGTTTTCCCAGCCTTTGACATTTACATTCTTCCATGTTCCCCAGAATAAAAAAAAAGGAGGGGGGTGATGATAATTTAGATAATTTGTTTCTGCTCTGTGTTATGCATCTTTCTCAGTGTTCATAAACATTGATTCATTTAACTCATACAGAAAATCTTAAATATGTATATTCAATTTGTAAATGAATATACTGATGACAACTGAGATTAAATAATTTCTCTTCATACCATAGTCATAGTGATAGGCAAAGCAAGGACTGAAAAACAGGTCACTCACATCCACAGCAAGTGTGCTGTGCAATGTGGTATGCTTCCTCAGATACTAAAATCATTTTTTTTTACTTTAAAAATTTATCAAAGTGATTATCTTAAATCTCAGTTGAACTGACATTTTTTGAAGTGAGTGTCATTATCTTTCTGTTAAAAATACATGGGCAATTTACTTAACCTGTTGGAACCTCAGTTTTTAATAATAGTATCTATCTCATAAGATTGCTCTGAGGATTATTGCTAATGCTTTTATAACTATATCTATATTGAGGAAGTGTTTTCTCAAAAATACTAACAATTAAATAATATTCTTAAAACTATTATATGGTACCTGAAATTTTAAAAGTTAAGTGACCTGTATAGAATACAAGATCAACATTACATGGAAAAAAGCCCAACTGTATTTTGTATCTTATTAATCTCATACACTTTTCCTTTGCCTCTCACAGAGGTGCCCATCAAAGACAGTGTATTACACAGTATTTGGGTGGGTAGAGTGACTCAGAGCATGGCTCTCTGAAGTCCCTTTTCAATCTACCAGTGAAGAAAAAAATCAGAGAGAAGTGCTGTTTCTGTGTTTAACAGCATTTGGAGGAGTTAAAAAGTGAATGCTCATCACAGTGACTGTGGCATGCCCTGGGATATTTCACTATTATCAAATCTGTCAGAGCTAATTCTGCTTCTCAAGGGTCACTGGTGGAGAGTATCTGTTTGTAGTGATTGACAATTGCAGGTATTAAGAACCTGGGGTTAGGCACCTCTCTGATCAGGGTTGCTGTAAACAAGTGTTGACACTCTGGGCTGCTTGACAGTGTGCAGGCAGAGGGTCAAGCAGAGCATCTGGGCCTTAATTACTTGTGTTCACTAAACTTCAAATGACATTTGGTATTCATTTTCATTCAAAGACCCAAAACATGTTTCCTTCATAAAAACAACTTTTAAATATGAGCTATATTTATTAAAACCAAGGCATACTATATTCTCTCCATTGTAACAACTCACAGGGTTGATATTGTTCCTTCAACATTATAGAAGCAGTTTATAATGTGACTAATGTTAGACTGGTCCTGAATGAATCTGGTCCTTGGAGGACAACAGCAGCATTATTAAAATGTAATTAAAATAGTGTATTTATAGAGCCTATACAGTCAACTGGCGTGTAAAGTCTTGTGGACTGATTTATAACTTGATGATATTTCTTTACATTCACTTTTCCCAAATTCAGTTTTACTTTCAAAATGGTAGTTGTCAGTTAAAAATAAGCACTAACTTATAAATCATCTTGGACAGGTTCATTATCTCAGTTATTGCCAGAGTTCTCACCCTCCTTGATCCTTCCAAAATTTTGTTGTTGTTGTTATAAAAGGTGACAAAGAGAAGATATTTTGTTACAGAGTGTAATAGAAAAATTATTTATGTTATTTTTACTTGGTTACCTCTTAGAGTTTATGGCAATGGAAGTCACTTTCTTTGGTTTGTGGAATCATAGGATCTGAAGATTCTTATTGATCTAATGAGGTTTACTGATATCTAGACAGCAGGCTTGCAAAATGCGGCTCTCAGGTATTCTTTTACCAACACCACAATAACCTAGATTTTTTAGTGTGGCAGGCTGGAAAATGCAACCCCCTACCCACCCCCCCCCACCCCCCGCCTGCTGCCAAATAATCAACATGGTTCCAAATGATATGCATATCCTCATATTTGGAACCATGAACATGTTGCCCTACATGGTCAAAGGGACATCATTGATGTGATTAAATTTGGATATTGAGGTGGGGAAATTTTTCTGAATTATCTCTTTGAATCCAATGTAATCATAAAAGTTCTTATAGACAGGTGGGGACAAAAGGATCAAAGTAAAAAAAAAAGACATAAAGATAAAACCAGTGTTTGAAAAGATGTACTTTGAAGATGGAGAAAGTGACTATGACCCAAGGGACACAGGCAGTCTCTAAAACCTGGAAAAGAAAAAAAAAATGAATTTGCTATTCATTTTCATTCAAAGATCCAAAACATGTTTCCCAGAAACCTTCAGTACAAACATATCCTTGCTAACCTCCTGATTTTCTGACTCCAGAACTGTAAAAAAATAAATAATTTGCATTATTGAAGCTACTTAGTTTGTGGTAATTTGTTGCAGTATAATAGGAAACTAATACACATAACACACATTGATCAACCCAAGGGCCCATCCATGGAAAGGTGGTAAAAAGCTGTGGTGCATATATTCAATGGCATATCATTCCTCCATAAAAATGAATGAAATTTAATTTGGGACAGCATGGATGGACCTGGTGGGCATTATGCTAAGTGAAATAAGTCAGAGAAAAACAAATACCATATGATTTCACTTATATGTGGAATCTAAAGAACAATATATAAGGATCACTGTTCACGTCCCTGGTTATGCCACCCTAGTGGCTATGCTCACCAGATGGGCATGGCTGCTGGCCTGGCTCCCTGCCAGAGCAGGACTGTAGGATGTGCTCCTGGACACTTGGGTCTCTAGCCAGTCTCCTGAACAGGTGGGACTGGAAACTGTGCTCAGCAGTTGAGTGTGGTGAGAATTTTCTTCCCTGCAAGGGCTGACTGTAGTATGTGTTCCAAGGCTTCTGAGAATTTATTGCCATGCTTCCCAGTGGAGCAGGGCTGTAGGTTATGCTCAGTTGTTGGATAAGGCTTTAAACTTGAGTTCTTGCCTGAGTGGGGCTGTAGAATAAGCTCCATGCCTAGTGTGGCCCATTGGCTGGGGACCCAAATCAGGCTAAGCTCACTGATCACACTGGGCTATGGGCTTGGCTTTGCCACAGCAGTTGGCTGGGCTCTCTGCTTGGGCACTGGGCCAAGCAGCCAGCAGAAACAGGGACCTCCAAAATCTGAGCTCTGGTTGATGTAAGATTCACCCGCTTCTTCATCTCTAGTTAACCCCTGGTGGTTGAACCCCACAGATCCTCCTGGACCTGAGTGCGCCTCCCGTAATCCTGGAAAAGCTGCCGGTCCATCTTGGGCATCTACTGAATTTCCAGTGGAGAAACTACAGGCCCACAGAGCCCCTTTTGTGTGGCTCTATGCTGTCTAGGGAAGAGCCACCCAATCAAAGTGAAACTGTTTCTCTTACCCTTCTAATGTGATTCTTCTTGATTTTGGTGAGCCCAAGGGTGTTTCAGTCTCACCCCTGGGTTCTGGGATTTTCACAATGGCTTCTTATGTATAGATGGCTATTAACTGGCCTTGTGGCGTGGGGGGAGGAGGGGACTGTTAGTCAGAAAATACCTATGTTGCCATCTTGAGAATATCACTATATTAAATATATACTTATATAATGCTGATTACTAGATTGTGTTAATTAATCAATGTATACGTGTCATTCTAATAAATAATTTATAGTGCACACAAAAATATGAACAAACACATAAAATAGAAACAGACTCATAGATACTGAGAACAGACTGATGGTTGCCAGAAGGGGATGGGGGGCAGAGGACTGGGTGAAAAGGTGAAGGGATTGAGACATACAGATTGGTAGTTATAAAATATTCATGGGGATATACAGTACAGCACAGGAAATGTACTCAATAGTATTGTAGTAACTATGTATGGTGCCAAGTGGGAACTGGAAATATTTGTGAGAACATTTTATAAAGTATATGATTGCCCAACCACTCTGCCTACACATGAAATTAATATAAAATAATATTGAGTGTAAACTAAAATTAAAAAATTAAAATAAATAAGAAAATACATTGAAGGTATTATCCAAAAATGTGCAAGTCCTGAATCTGACAGAGGACCATCTTTCTCATTAAGGATGTTTCTAATTTAGGGGAGTTTATCTCATTTTAAAAATATTTTTATTGATTTTAGAGAGGAAGGGAGAAGGAAAGAGCTAGAAACACCAGTGATGAGTGAGAATCATTGATTAGCTGCCTCCTGCACACCTCCCACTGGAGATTGAACCTGCAACCCCAGGCATGTGTCCTTGATCAGAATTAAACCAAGATCTCATGGTTCATAGGTCCAGACTCAACCACTGAGCCATGATGGTCAGTGGGAGTTTATCTCTTTCATGTGGGTTTTTGATAGCCCATAAAATTATGGACTTATTGAATGAACATGCTTTTAATGGCAAGGAATACGAAACTTGAGTTCACTAGATTCAATGTTACAGTGCATTGGAAAAAAATGTATATAATGCAAATCTCAAGGAAACCAAAAAGAGCTTTAAAACCAAACAAATGAAAACAGGAGCTAGGGCTGCCTGGGGAACTCTGCATCTGAAATTTTTTGGATTACACAAGAGTATTAAAATGAACATGATCTGGGCTCTAACAACTCTCAGTTTCTATGTCTCATGCATTAAAATGTTAAAAGTCCTCATTGACCCAGGCTGAGCCAGATGTTCACCTTCTGGATCTGTCACTCATGGTCCAGAAAAAGGCCACCGAGTATCAATATGTTGACTGGAGGGCCATCCTTTGTGTTGCACAACATTCTCATAGAAGGGGATTCATGGAAGCTGAACAGAGACCCTGACTGCTGGCTACTCTTGGAGCTTAGGACACCATGGATGTTATTAGATCCATTTGTTTCTTTCCTCAACACAGATTGCAGAAAATAAAAGGTGAAACAACTTAGATTTAGCTCAGTTACAAAAGGGGAGAATACAAATTATGACCTGGTAAATATGTAAGAAAACACTAACGTTATCCAGAAAATACTGCTTGAGGAAATGAAAAAAAAAGACCAAATATGTATATATAAAAGCTAATATGCAAAGTGTCCCCTTGGGAATTCGACCGGGAAACTGGAGTTCGATTGCTTGCTATGATGTGTGCTGACCACCAGGGTTGTGGCATGGAATGAAGGAAGGCCCTGGCCAGCAACCGGTAGCCAGGGAAGGGAGGCCACGGCCAGCAGTTGGAAGGCTCCAATTGGCCCTGATTGCTGGCCAGACCTAGCAACCCTACCCATGCACGATTCCGTGCACCAGGCCTCTAGTATAAAAATAATGTAATAGAAAAGTAAGGTGCCAACTTTAGGTAGTTGGCACTGAATGTATGTCTCCAGAAAAGGTGGTCCCAGGTACATGGGTGTTGTCCTCTTTTTAAAGCCAAATCAGCACACCAGGGTAAGAAAACCTGGGATAGAATCCTCTCTCCACTGGTAACCAGCTACATGACTTTGGGCAAGTTACTTAACCTCTCAGTGTCTGAATTTCTTAATATGTAAAGTGAGGATAATTATACTATGTAGTATTATTAAAATTAGAAGCCATATGTAAAAGTGGCTGCTATGTAACATATAATAAATATTAGACATATATTTCCTTTTCCTTCCAGAATAAGTCAGAGTGTGCATGTAGTAAAAAAAGCAGGCGTGCTGGATATAAAAAGGTGAAGAATTTTCTTGAAAGACTGTCTGTTTTTAAAATTCTCTGTTTCTAGTACACATTTCTGAAAATATATTTAAAATCATAAATAATTTCTGTACTTGAGGTGTATATGTGTTTATCTGTAGACATCACCTGCTTTTTAAAAAAATATTTTTATTGATTTCAGAGAGAGGAAGGGAGAAGACATAGATAGAAACATCAATGATAAGAGAGAATCATTGATTGGCTATTTCCTGCATGTCCCCTACTGGGGATCGAGTCTGCAACCCAGACATGTGCCCTCGACTGGAATTGAACCTGGGACCCTTCAGTCCCCAGGCCAATGCTCTATCTATTGAGCCAAGACAGTTAAGGTGAGATCACCTGTTTTTAGAAAATCACATTGGTTAAGTAACCTATTTAAATATGCCCTTCAGAGTTGCTGCCTTGTTCTTTTGTGTTTCCAAGGAGACTTAACTGACATAAATACATAAAAAGCAAATTATCTATGACAGCATTCCTGGAGAAATGGATGCAAAGTAAGGATGATGACCTGGCCAGAGAGGCTCAATGGTTGAGCACCTACCCAGAAACCAAGAGGTCATGGTTCGTTTCCCAGCCAGCTGGTCAATGATGTTCCTCACTCATTGATGTTTCTAACTTTCTCTCTCTCTCCTTTGTTATCTCTGAAAATCAATAAAAACATATTTTAAAAAAATAAGGATGATGAAGGGCTGGGATGGTGAAGAATGAATGAAAAGGTATGGTATATTAGAAAGCTAGTATTCTCAGTACAGTCAATTTTGAGGAATTGTATAGATTACATCAAGAGGATTAACTTTTTGGTTGAAGGCACCTCAGTCCAGCAGGGGCAGTAGAGTGTGGTATTTAAGTCAAGTTAATTAATTTCTTTGTGTCTATGTCTCCTCATTGGTAAAAGGATCATAGTTCCTTCTTTGTAGATTTGTTATAAAGATTAAAAGAGTAAATATTCTAGGCACTTAGAACAGAACATGGCATTCAGTATGTGTCCCATAGGCAATTGCTTAAAAAAGTATCATTTCTAAATGTTGATGTTTAGGGTTATAATTATCATTAAGATGCATCTTACTGGAGTAATTTAGCATCCTCAAGTCTATTTTAAGCAGCTAATAATTCTACTATAACCTACATATGAAAAATATGTGCAGTTCTACATTCATTTCTTTTTTCCCACACCCAACCCAGTCCTTGTAGAATATTAGATTCTCTTTGTGAAATTCCTTGAAATGAATTTATATCACTTGAATCACCAACCAAGCAGAGCATATGAACTGGCAATAAAATTCTTACCCATGTTGAGCACCTACAGAACACCAGTTTCCTCATTTATAAACAAAAAACACTCTAACTTGCTTGTATGGTTTAAATGAGGATTTTTATAATGTCTGTAAAAGTCCTGGCACTATCTTTTTTTTATTATTATTATTTTGAAATACTAGAAATCCTGCAGGATGGAGTGAAGCTAGAGGATGATGGTTTAATTCTAATTAAGTGAATAAGAGAAACTCAATAACAACTCTTCAAGTGGTGCCCCCAGTTTTGTAATCAGCATGTGATATCTTTGAGAACATGGGAGAATAATCTTGAGATAGTTTAAATGTGATTAAACAAAAGTCAAGGAAACACACAAACTGTTTGACAGGCTTATTTGTTCTGATGTGTTAGGTATGGTGATATCATCTTAATTTTTTCCATTAGTTTCTGCATTGGGTTTCTTCCCCACTGCCAGAGAAAATCTTAACCTTTGTTATTGTCCTGCACACCACATTTACCCTGGTATATTAAGTGAAACATACCTACATACTTCATTGGCTGAAATGAACTCCACGATAAATTTACAGACTTCCCTCCACCACTATCTGTGTCTAAGTAGTCCACTTAATCTACCTTTTGGTGTCTCAAATAAGTGTGAAAATTATCTTAACTCAATAATTCAAAAATAAAGATAAGTAGAAATAAATTTAAACAATAGATAATTTTATAATAAAAGTCAAGGTAAATATTTATAAAAATGCTTGACATTCTTTATTTTTATGAGTAGTTAATAAAACATATGGAAGACATTATAAATAGTAAATGTGGGAACCATACCAGAGTCGCCGGATGCTCAAGACCAATTAGAGTGTGAAAGGCCCTATCTACAGTACACCAGATGGCCAAGGCCACTCTGAGCATGGGGAACAGTCTGGATAGTTCAATTGCTCTATGTGTCACAGCTAGCAAGGGACAGAACAATGAAGTGAACCAATGAAGTACATATCTACCTGCAAACCCCTGTTTCTTTGACAATATTTACTATCTTTCAAACAGCATGAACAGATATAAACCATATAAAGCAGCTATAAATGTATAAATTAAAACATATGGTGAGTTGCAAAACAAAAATACCTTTTTAGGCCACATTATAGATTGTACCCAACTATTCTCTCATTATCTAATGAATGCCAAGAGGAAGGAGAAAGAGGAATTATGAATGCTTCAGTATAAAAGGGCAAGCATGATTACCTAAAAACGTAAGGTGTGTTTGCAATTATTATATAACTAGAGGCCTGATGCACAAAAATCATGCAAGGGGCTCGGCCCCCACCACCATGGCTTCATCCGGAAGGTCGTCCAGAAGGACGTCCAGTCTAATTAACACATTATGCTTCTATTATTATAGATCACTTATATTCACAAAGATTAAAAATTTAAAAATTAAAGCATGTGAACATTACTTTATCTCCTAAATAGCAAAAATTCACTTAGTTCACTATATTAAGGGCATTAAAAAATAAAGCTTAAATCAGAATATTTCCTCTTCTATGTTTCTGAAATAAAAGATAAAAAGAAAAACGCTTGTTTCTGCACCTAATTCATAAGAACACAGGGCTTTTCTGTATGACTGTAGATTCTACCAATACCAGCACTATATGGTGTTTTTTATCTTCCCATCTAATTAATAATATTTATCTTGAAGAGTGGAAATTAGCTTACTTATTTTAAGTCAAAATAAAGGGCACTGCTGTTTGTGACTAATTGCTATTTGAACGACTACATTATTATGTGGCCCTGGTTAAAATTATTACTGGAGGTTTTCAGCAACTTTTGATTTTAACTTAATAATCATTTTAATCCAAATTATTTATTAGCCCTGGCCACTTTTCTTAGTGGTTAGAGCTTTGTCTCTAACCCATGGACTGGACCGAAAAGTCAGACAGTTTGATTCCCAGTAAAGGGCAGTTACCTCAGTTGAGGTTTCCCAAGCTGGTAGGAGTGAGTGCAGGAGGCAACCAACCATGTGTCTCTCTCACATCGATGTTTCTCTCTCTCTCTCCTTTTCCTCCCTCCCTTTCATCTCTCTCTCTCCTCCCTCCCTTCCGTTCTCTCTAGAAAGCAATGGAAAAAAATATCCCCAAGTGATGATTAAAAAAATTATTAAATTAAACATTTATTTACCAGGTGTGCTCTTTATATTTCAAGTAATTTCCAATTATGCTACCTAATGAACTAGTTATATCATTCGTTAAAAATTTGTCAGAATAGTAAGTCTTTTTTAAAAGAATAATAAAATATGGTGATGTTGTTTTCCATAAAGAGAAACTATAAAAAATATAGGTCATTGAAAATACTTGCCCACTTTATGTATATTTCTAGCCTGTGGAAAGGGAATTCAAAAGAATCTTGCCCTTACCTTTGCTTAGAACTGATGGGGGATTAACCAGGAGGTTAAATGGGATCAATATTCAGTCTTCACTACCTTGCTCTCATTTCCAATTCCCCATCCCTGAACTGTGGGAATCTTGCAGAATTAGAGTTAGAATTGATAGGCCTAGGCACACAGTCCGACCTGTCAGGAGCCACTGGATATTGTCTAATCATCGGTGTAAGGGATCAAAAACCTGACAGTGATCATCAAACCTGACTTTAGTGCAGAGGAAACCACTGCAACGTTGCTTGGCCTCTTCCAAATTATTACAACTTTCCAGCATATAGAATATACTATGGCAAACTGCACTTATAAAGCACTAAGCAAAGGGCATGTGAAAATGGAGAGAAAAACTTTCAACTAATTTCCTCAGCTAAAGAAAATGTTGTATTAGTCTGCACAGAAAACTGGCTATCGTTACTCCTCCTGTCCCTGTCCCATAAACGCTGCCAGTTCATTTAACTCTTCAGCCAAAGCTGAATTAGAAGCCACCATCATTCCTGCTCTCACTTGTGCTTTTTCCAATGACATTATTACATAGTAGTGCTGTCTGCTGGGATGAGCACTAGACTTGGCAAATGGATTCTTGGATTAGCCAAAACTGATTCATTTTGCGAATTTAGAAGTGTTTGTTGCTGGACTCATGTCTTTTAATTTTGTATTAAAGATTTTTGTAGAATAAAATATAATATACAATTCATGATATTTTAAAAATATATTCAACTTTCTATTTATATTAAGAAAACCTTCAATTATAAATCCCATAGTATTGTAACACATGTAATATTATGCAAATCATCTATAAAAGGAAAAAAAAAGACACAGGACCAAAATATATTCTCATTAATTTCCGCAACTGAAGTAAAAAAGATCAAGGGGAGACATATGATATTGTCTAATTTACCATGTACTGTTTAAAGAGATTCTGCTGCATCCGTGTTGGTTTTACACAAATATTAGAATGAAGGCTTTAAGAAGTATTCAACTAGCAAATAAAAACAATAATCACTGCAATCTAATAAGCTACCCTACTGAAGAGATCCCCTTCCTATTGCCTTTTGTAAATTTATCATTTGTATTGATGTTTTTCAGCCACTTATTATTTTATATTTAAAATAATTTAATTAAAATGATTATGCTTTGTCATTTGATAATTATTGCTAGTAAGATCCAACTTTTTTTTTTTTTGGCTGTACTATATTTAAATCAATTAATTATTCAAAATTATTCAAAATCAATTAATTATTCAATACACCTTAATTGTCCCAGCCATTAGGTATATTCTGGTTTGTGAATAGAACACCTTTTTCTTCTCACCTTAATGAAGAGAAATAATCAAGAATACAAAAACAGACAAATACATATTGCAGGATCCTGACCAGAACCACCAGCTAGACACAACAGATAATGTAAGAGTGTGCCTGCAATAAGAGGCTAGTTTTGCTGCTATACTCAGAAAGGATAAATTCTGAGTTCTTCCCTGAAAGGTGGGAGCAACCATGCAAACATCTGGAAGAAGCATTAAAAGCAAGGGAAAGCACCCTAGCTGGTTTGGCCAGCTGGTTTGGAGAGAGCATCAGCCTATGGACTGAAGGACCCCGAGTTCAATTTCGGTCAAGGTCACATGCCCAGGTTGTGGGCTCTATCCCTAGTAGGGAGGGTGCAGGAGGCAGCCGATCAATGATTCTCTCTCATTGTTGGTATTTCTATCTCTCTCTCCCTCTCACTTCCTCTCTGAAATCAATAAAAACACAGTTTTTTAAAAAGCAAGGGAAAGCAAATGCAATGATCTTGAGACAAAAATGGACCTGCCATGGTCATAGAGCTGGCAGGGAAGATGTGTAGCAAAGCTGAGTGTGTAAAAAGCAGAGGGGGAGGTGATGAGGTGGGAGAGTTAGAGAGGGACCACAGCGCGTGGCAGAAGTAGAGGCAAATGTTATTCCCATAAAAATGTCAGTCCAGACTGTACCTTCTGTTAGGCTGAAAGGAACAATTAGACTTGCTTTTGTAAATGCTTTTGCTTAGGCTTATAAAGCAAACATGACATTACTCAGGTTCCTTGTGTTGCTAATATATGCAAAAGACATTCTTATGTTTCATTCCCAGGGATAAACTTGAGAGGGGAAATAAATAAAGTAAGTCCTTTCTGAGTGCCGGAAATTGATCTCTGGTGGCAGAAGATGGGTCGCCTACATCAAAACCCTCAAAGGGCTTGGCCAGTGAGGCTTCGTGGTTGAGCATTGACCTATGAACTAGGAGCTCAAGGTTTGATTCCCAGTCAGGGCACATGCCTTATTTTGGGGCTGTATGCTCAGTAGGGGGCCTGTAGGAGGCAGCCAATCAATGGTTCTCTCACATTATTAATGTTCCTATCTCTGTCCTTCTCCTTTCCTCTCTGAAAAAACAAACAAACAAAACAAACCAACAAAAAACAACCTCTTAGGGATTGTCGGTTTGGATGTGAAGAATCAGACACAGAACACAAACCAACAGTTGTCAGAGAGGCAGGGGTTTTGAGAACTTGTTGGAAAAGGTGAGGGGATTAAGAGGTACAAATTGGTAGTTATAGATTAGTCACAGAGATATAGATTACAGAATAGAGAATATAGTCAATAATATAATCATGACTACACATGGCAAGCATGTCAAACTCAAAGGCTAACACGGGCCAAATAAACAAGGTTTAAGTTTATCTGGGCCACAAAAAAAACAAAAGCTTCAATTTTCATAGAAACGTAGGTTTATTTCAATAGACACATGCTGAATACAAAGGGCTGAAATAATAGAACATTTTAATAAAAAATCAGTATTTTTCTTGAACATTAACTTACCAGACACTGAATAACTGCACAAATTAATAAGCGTAACACAAATAAACCTATTTTTCTTGTTCTCCGAAACAAAATATTTCTTGTTGCCCAAACCAAACAAGTCAGTACAAGACTAATGATGTGGCAATTCACTGCTAAAATGTTCACTGCTAGTATTAGTGTAAAGGAAATTAATGCAACACGATCATAGTAATCAGTCATTAGCGAATGTTGTAGTTTGTTATTAATAATTATGTATAACAGTATATTGTAAAAATTAAGTTACAAAATTTTTATTAAAATGTTCCTTACATATCGTTATATTGTTGGGGCCACAAAAATATTCATTGGGGGCCGCAAGTTTGACATGCTTGCTGTATGGGGAGAGGTGGGTATTTGAAACGTTGGAGTATGACTTTGAAAAGTACATTATTCTCTAACCGCTATGCTGTACATCTGAAACGACTATGGAATAATATGGAATGTCAGCTGTATTTGAGGAAAAAAAGAGTTTACCCCAGGGTGATGCAAAGAACTGAGAGCCTGCTGGCCATTCATGTGCTCATAGCTGTGGGTTTGGCTGACAAGAAATTCTTTCAAGTGTTCTAAAGCTTGCGAGGAGTACACAAGTGTGTTTTAATTTTAGTTGCTCCCTAAGTGAGTAAATATTATAGCAAAAATTCACTTATGTGGGTATTATTTTTAGAGACAAATGAAAAGTTGACTTCCTGTGTTTTTTTTAAACTACCTTGTTATGCTTTTACTTCCGCCTCATGCCCCCCCCCACCCCTGCCACACAATGCTATGACAGTTGAACCAAACACTGAAGGGGAAAAAGTGTTTTATAAAGAAAAACTAACTGATGCATTTTTAGGGCATTTCAAATACTAGATAATAATTTATTCATTGACATTTCAAAAAAAAAGTTAGACCTGAAAGATAGTAGTAAATGGTGGTCCCCAGAATTAAAGGGATTTTTATTTTGCAGCTGGGGGGAGCCACTCCAACAATCCCCGACCTAATAAGTCCCCAGGTGTAGCACAGGCTCATCTCTGTTGTAACTTCAGAGGGATTCTTCATCATGATTTATCTGTCCTTTTTATTCTTTCTACTATGATCTGTTTTGTTGTTATTAATCCTCACCAGAGGATTTTTTAGAGAGAGTGGCAGGGAGGAGGAGAGACAGAGAAAAACATCGACGTGAGAGAGACATGTCCTTAAGCACTCAGAATCGAAGCTGTGACCCTTCAGTCTGCAGGCCGATGCTGTATCCACTGAACCAAACAAACGAGGGCTCTACTATGATTTCTTCCAGCTACACCACAGCACTTCTGAAAAGGGAGCTGGACCTGCTCTGAACTCTGGAACACACTTAGAGGAAAGGCTGCCACTCACTCCTCAGGCTTCCTACTCAAGCTGCCACTGCGCAGAGAGGGTTTCTGGTTTCATTGCTAATGATGACATCAGAGGATGCTGTAGCTGCTCTCACTCCAGCAAACAACTATCCCCCTGCCAAGGTTTTCTTGAAATTTTCTAAAGAATCAAGCTGCTAGTACTACTGCTAACTACCAATATCCAATAAGAAGTTTGAAAACTGTGGGGGAGCAATCTCACCCATCTACAATTTAAAAAAAAATAGAGTAAATCCAAAGGCATTCTGAAATGAACAAAGCCTGGGCCAATAGAGACCATGTTTACAAACATTAGGAATATTTCTATTCTAAGAAAAGCCAAAAATGTCATACAACTCCAGAGATGTAAACAGTCTCCTGTGGTGGCCCTGCATTTTTCTTGTGGAAAACCTGAAATTACCAGAGAAAGCAGGTCACCTAGAGTGCATAAACCGGTAGGAATAGGAAGCATGCATATTTTATCATCAGAATAAAATACAGCAGTGTTGTCGTCGTTTCTCTAACTTGTCTGAGTAGATTAGCTGTTATCTGAAAAATCCATTTTGATTCATTAAGCATCTCAGTCTAGTAATTAATTGGCAAAGAGTGATTACAAGCTAAGTAAGTATGATATAATGAAGACTAGGTGATTCCTGCAACAATAGCATGGCTGGAAGACCTCCAGTGAATGTGAAGAGGGTTCCAAATGGGCCCTTGCTTTCATCTGGCCAGACAGAAGCAGAATGTGTTTTACTCTTTTGATAAGATTTCCCTCAAAAGGAACAGACAAATGCTCAGAGTATCTGCAACCACAATAACAAAGATATATATTTAAGCCTCACTATGTTCCCAGAGGGGTCCTTGTTGATGGGGATGGAGCAAGAAAACAAAACAACACAACAAACCACATTCTAGTGAGGAGAATAGATAGATAGGTAGATAGATAGATAGATAGGTAGATAGATAGATAGATAGATAGATAATAGATAGATAATAGATAGATGATAGCTGATAGATGATAGATTGATAGATATAGATAGATAAACGATAAAGTTACATGTTAGAAAATAATAAGTCTACTAAATGAAAACGCAGCAGCAATGAGTGATATGAGATGTCAAGGATAAGAATTGGAAATTGTAAATAGAATGGCTAGAAAGCTGAAGACTATTGCCTGGGGAAGATATCTACACTAATAAAAGAGCAACATGGTAATTAGCGTACGACCGCTACCCTTTTCATTGGCTAATCAGTGAGTATATGCAAATTAACTGTCAGCCAAGATGGCGGCCAGCAGCCAGGCAGCTGAGAACAGGATGCTTGGTTGACCCAGTGATAGAGGTAACCAAGGTTCCCGCCTGCAGCTGCGGGGCTCTGAGCTCCTGAAGCAACAGCTCCAAAAGATACAATGTTTCAATTATAGAAGCTAAAAGATGGCGGTTAATCTGCATATTCAGACTCCAAGCGGTAGAGCGAAGCCAAACAGCCCTGAAGCCGCAGAGCAGAGAGGCCTCCCTGCCGCCTGGATCAGCGGAGCCGAGAGGCCTCCTGGCCTGGGATCAGCAGAGCCTGATGGAAGCCCTGTGTGTTTATGCACCCTGGGGGTTCAGAGGTCCTGTCCTAGGCAGAGGCCTATGGCATAATTTTCGACTCTGAGAAGCAGCCTATGGGCTGGAAGGCAGCTCCTCTGACCTCAGTGCTGGAGAAGACCATTAAGCAGAAAACTAAAGAAACCGATTTTACATCATTTCTCAGGTGGAGAACAGTTGGCATGTAAGCCCCTGACCAGTGCCCAGCCTCTCCTCTGCCAGTCTATCTCACTCTTAGGTACCATGTTCTTTGTTCTGTCTTAACTGCAACTCATTTTTAAATTATATTGCTTTTAAAAGAAGACTAAATAAAGTTTCCCTTGAGTTATTTAGGTGGTGCTGGGGCTGCTGGGGCTGCTGGGGGCCTGATAGAAGACACAAACATGCAACGGGGGGGCCTGTACCCAGGAGCCCCAAGGCCCGCCACCTTGGTGCTGGGGGTGCTGGGGGTATCAGAGACACAAACCCGCAGGCCTGGCACCCAGCAGACCCAAGGCCTTCGTGGCAGCGCTAAGGAGCAGCAAGCCAAGTGGTAGGAAGCAGCAAGCAGGTGGGCAGTAAGGAGGGAGGGGTCCCGGGCTGCAAGAGGGCACATGCTGGGCTAAGGGACCCCCCACCCATCCCCAGTGCACGAATTTCGTGCACTGGGCCTCTAGTGATTATTATAAAAAGAAAACTTCCCTGAAGTTTCAGGTTAACTCTTCCTCCTGGGAAGAAAACCAAGGATGAGAATGAAAAACAGAAAGGCTCAGCCATCCTTGCCATGGAACTAGGAGCACAGGGACAGCAAGGACTGCTCTTGCTGAATTCTGTCAGCAAGGGACACACATGTGCACAACAACCATGTGAAGTGGGCATCCTCTGCAAGTTACCTGAGGGGACACACACACACACACACACACACACACAATGAGGAAGACTCCTCTTCACCTGAAAATACAATCTCTGAAGAACTACTAGTAAAAACAAAATACCGGAAGGAGAGATAAACTAGTTCAAAGAAAGGGACTGGCAATGGTAATGGCCTGGCTGACTTGGTGACAGCCTGAGTCCCTTTCAAACTTGCAGCCAGGAGCTGCAGTGAAAGGAAAATGGACCAATTGAATCAGGCTGTATTATTATCAGCTAAGTTTTAACAATCAAGCAACACATTCATTTGACAGTGTTAGCATGAAAATGGAACTATTGACTTTGCATGCTCATGGAAATACTCCACAAAAATATTTGATTGAAATGTTCACATTCGTGATTTCAAAAAGTAGCATTTGTCACAAACATTTGCCAGGTTTTTAAAAAATTTAATTCTTCCATTCTTTCTAAGAAATCCAAGAGAATCTTTGGTGACCATTCCTGTGTGCCACTGAGTCCTGGAAAAACTAAATTAATATTAGAAATTGGCTTGTGCCTGCTTTATAACAAAGGCTTTTTTTGTTTTGTTTTGTTGTTTTTTTTTTGCCATAGAAAAACACAAAACTCAGTAGGTTATAAAAGAACAATTGAATCCAAATTTTCCTTAAAGGCATTTAAAATTTGTATTTCTCCTTGACACATTCAAATGATTGTCCCCTTTTTAAAATAAAGACAGCTATTTTTAATACCTGAAAGAATTGGGTTGACACCTAAGACATCATAAGTTGATCCATTTATTTAAATACTTTCTCTTTTTTGTAAATCCTTTTACATAGTTTCACTTTAGCTTAGGGGAGAAGGCATTTTTAAGTTCTGAGACAGCCTTTAATAGTAAATATATATATATATATATATATATATATATATATATATATATATAAATAACATTCTGCCTAATTTTGTAGCTAGCACTTTCTAGTTGTACGTGCAAAAGATTAATTTGTAAGTATCACAGGATCCTCTTCTCAGCCATCTTAATATTAATGGAAGGCTCACTGTCCTGGGGCTTGCAGGCCTGGGAGGCATGATTTCTCATGTTAATTTTGAGATCTGTAGAGTCTGAACAAACTTCTGCGGAAAACCAGCCCTGACATGCCAGTGCGGTGAATATCCCTGTAGGACTGCTGTATACCCTGGAAGAAAATTTTCTCAGGCAACAGCACAAAGATGGTTATCACCTAAGAAACCCAAGCAGGGGCCCCTGGAAGCTTGATGCTTTCCAAAGCATGGGCTCCTCAATCCGGGTTAGCCCATTCCAGGGCTCCCTGTCCTTCTCCCCAATGGCTCTCTCCAGTGTCTCCAGGATCAGCTTACAATAAAAGTATTTTTGAAGCTTCATTAAGATATAATTGACAAATAAAAGTTTAATTATTTAAACTGTACATCAAGGTGAATTGATATACCATTACCTCACATTTATTTGTTTGTTTTCTTATTTATTTAAAAACATTTCATTCCTATACTCTTAGTAAATTTTAATTATATAACACAATATTGTCAACTATAGATACTGTTGTTATACAGTAGATACTCGGACCTTATTCTTCGCATAACTGTAAATCTGTACCTCGTCACAAAATCCTCCCCTATTTTCTTCACCCTACAACCCTGGCAACCACCAGTCCATGCTCTGTTTCCATAAATTTGTAGTGTTTGTCTTTCTCTGCTGGCTTATTTCACTTAGCATAATGCCTTCCAGTTTCATCCATGTTGTCACAAATAACAGGATTTCTTTCTTTTTTTAAGCTGAATAATATCCAATTGTATATTTACATATTCCACATTTTCTTTACCCATTCCTCCTTTGATGGACACTGAGGTTGTTTCTATGCTTTGGCTATTGTGAATAATGCTACAATGAACATGGGTGAATAGATATTTTTTTTGAAATCCTGACTTCATTTTTTTGGATATATACCCAGGAATGGGATTGCTGGGTCATATGGTAGTTCTATTTTAAAAATTTGGAGGAACCTCCATGTTCCTTTTCATAGTGGCTATACCAGTTTACAGTCTCATCAACAGTGCACAAGGGTTCCCTGTACTCCATGCCTTTGCCAGTACTTGTTATCTCCTGTCTTTTTGATAACAGCCTTTCTGACAGGCTTGAGATGATGCCTAATTGTGGTTGTGATTTGCATTTCCCTAATGATTAGTGATGTTGAGCACATTTTCATGTACCTGCTGACCATTTGTCTGTCTTCTTTGGAAAAATGTCCATGTAGTTTCTCTGATACACACTGTGCATATGCTATACACAGAGCATTTATCTCAGAGAGAAATCCAGAAACTTAGTTGAGTGACTCCTACAAATTGGATGACTGAGAAAATATCCACATTGAAATGGTTAGGGAAAATGGAGGCACATTCTCACTATAAACCCCACTCCTGAATCTGCACCCTACAATTGTGGGAGAACCTCCAATTCCCAGTTTCTTCCTAGGATTTATATACATATAAATATGCATCAATAAGTGATAACACTGAATTTGAATCCCTCAACTTTTGTATCCAGCTGCCTCCCGGGCAATCGTCTCTATTTGAAAACTAGGCAAATCAAACTCAACATCTCAAACTTATCTCCTAAAATCCCTCTCTTTGTATATGATTCCGTCACCCCCACAATCCCCACCTCCACCAGTCATTCATCTTAGAGACTTCCTTTTCTTTCAACCCACATGTAGACAATCATTACGTTCTCAATATCAGCAGTATATTCCCTAGCTCCCATCCCTTTTCCTACAGCGCATCTCTTGCCTGAAACTTCTTTGGGGGCTCCTAATGGGACCTCTGGTTGACTAACAGTACCTTTGAGGGCAAATCAGATGCCGAGAATTCAATAGCAAATAAAGCAGAGTCCCTTCAAAGAGAAGTGATGAGTCTGGTGAAAGAAGGAAAGAGGTCATGTGAAATAAACCTGTGATAATCTAGTAGAATGATGTGTCATTTTAGATAAGCAGAGGATGCTTTCATGGTACAAGCGACAGCCACCCAAAGTTTTCCATTCTCAATAATCTTAGTTTCCATTCACCAGGAAAAAAAAATCTCTGCTTTGAATTTATTCTCCAAAGGTTTTTCCATTGCTTGAATCTCAAACACAGCCTGTAACCTTCTGAAAGAAGCAGCTTGCATATCAATAATAAGTATGGACATAGTTGTCATGGTACTGATGTTACACATTTCAGCATTTAACGTTACACGTTAATGCTTAGGAGACTGTATTTCTAAACAAAGTATTTAACCTCTCCATTTCTTCCAGTGTAAATGGAATGAACCTTATGCCCTCATGGTGTTGTTAATGAGAAATAAATGATACTTGTGTATCAAAACCTGAGTCTTGTTTCCTTGCGATTTATGCATCTCCGCAGCTTTTACCTTATTGAGATACTTAATACCTTTTTCTAATTCCCCTCATTAGTGAGGTTTAAACATCATTATTTTATTAACAAATATAGACACTTACCTACTAATAGAAAGGAGACTGAGAAGAATGCTAGACCACCTAAAACAGTGAACTTAAAGTAACTTTTTAAGTATAATATTATTTTTAAAAGTGATAATGTGTTTAGATAACTAAGAGTAAATCTTTTCTATTTCTTTTATTAAAGTTTAAACAATTAGCCCTGGTCTGTTTTCTCAATGGTTAGAGCTAATTGAACACTGAAGGGTCATGGGTTCCATTCCCAGTCAGGGGTCAGGTTGCTGTTCCTCCCTCCCCAATAGGGGCACCTGCGGGAGACAACCAGTCAATGTGTCTGTCAATGTTTCTCTCTCTCTCTGTCCTCCTCACTCTCTTCCATTCTCTCTAGGAATCATTGGAAAAAATATCTTCGGGTGAGGACTAGAAAATATATTAAAAATTTAAAGAATTATTCTTTTAAATGATATAAACTATTATAATTGTTATTCTATACTATAACAAATCATTTCTACTTAGTCTTTCCATTTTTACTTTTTCTATTTTATGTGGAAAAAAACCCTTAAAATGTTAGTTGATTGACTTCTTCCTTTTAACGATAGGGTAAGCAACCAATTAAACATGAAGAAGTTTATAAAGAAAGGTTGAAGAAAATTTATACCTTACCAATTAAGAAAAAAGATCAAAGGATAAAAAAATTTAAGGACTTAAATTGTAAGTTGTAACATCTAAAATAAAAGGAAAATGTTTCAGTGTAAAAAATAGGATTAGAACAAATTGTTGTCTATTGCACACAATGGCCCAGTCACTTCCAAATAATTGGGTAATTATGTAGGCACATTTGGTCTTAGTGGTCTGAAAGACTTATGGTGTTTAATAGCTTTTCTATTTTCTTCTCTTGATCATACCTTCACTCTTACTTATAGCACACATATTCATGTAGAATTAATTATTGTTAAGTGGTTCAGACATGATAAATTATTGGTTTGCTTAATTGCAATGTTTGGTGCCAACCAATGAATAGAAAAACAAATAAAATACTGTAAATTGAAAAGATCAAACAACACATTGGAGCCTTGCTATATACTACAGTTAGTATATTTTATTTTGGTTTAAAACTTTGTTGACTTTTATTTTATATGTATATAGGTAAAGGTTATATTATATATCTTTTATATAAAGGTAATGAAATATTTCTATTGTAATATATTTACAAAATTAGAACATAAAAACTGTGTCAATGAATAAGCCTATAATTGTAATCCAATCTAACCAAATAAGTAATATCATTCAGGTATTTTTCTATTGTGCTTTAAAATATTTCTCATATTATTTTTTCATATAGCTGTGAGCATAATAGGCATACACATATATATGTATGCCTTGTTCTTTTTAACTTAATCTGTTTATCCACATATTTTTATCTTCAAAGCCATCATTCTCCTGGTTTGTCTCATTTTTTGTTTGTATCAAGTTTTCCTTTACTTAGTCCCTCTCTTTTGGACATTTAGGTTACTTTCAATTTTTACTTTCATTGATTTTACTTTTATAAATACCAACATCATCCCTATTGTGATCAAAGTTAATGATCAACAACTCTTAATTTATTGAAATTAGTTAGTTAAAATATTAAAAAATAGAAATAATAAAACTTATTAAAGGGGAAATAAAGACATTTCTAGCCTCAAAGTTAGCATCTGGCAAAGATAACATGTGACTTTTACTCCAACTATCTGTGGTTGTCACAGCATCAGTTCCAAACATCATACACAATGTAAGCCATTTTCAGTAAAAAATCAATTCATTTAAAGGGTCTCTGGAACGAATCCAAACTCAATTTGAAAATTAGAGTGCATGGTCATGGCAACACTAGACAACTGAAGGGTGGTAGAAAGAATAGCAGTGTTACATTGATTGTCTGACCTGTATTGAAAAGGCAACATGCAAGTCATAATTCTACAAGCTACAAACATTGATCACTAAAAAAAGGTTCTTATAGGAAAGTAAAAGCATGCCGTGCAACACTTTGTGTTTCTTTTCTCTTGCAGTTCTTTCTCCATGAGCAGGTCAATAACGAAAAAAATTTTCCCTTAGGAAATAGTGTTTTAGTCCTTCCCTGGTGACTGGCCTTTTCAAAATAAGAATTCAAGTCAATGAAATATATCCAGCTGAAAATCATCCACAAGAAAAACATCAACTATCTTAGTAACATATTAAGTGTATTTTCTTCTCTGTATGGAGTTCATTACATAAACATATGAATCCTAGCATCTCTATGACCAAATTTTATATATGTCAAAAAATAGAATCTGTGTATAGCAATGATTTTCACCCTTTTTCATCTCATGGCACACATAAACGAATTACTGTACACACAAAAATATATTTTTGCTGTTCTGACTAAAAAATAAGTATAATTTTGATTGCTTTAAATAATAATAAAAATAATAATATAAATTACCTACTCATTTAGCTCCAAAGTAACTTTTTAAAAAATCAGTTGCCTATGCTTATATATAAAAATTTCTGCTACCAACAATTAACCAATCAGATGCAACCTTATTAGGTGATGTGACTAATAAGATGCAACTCTATTATATAATCTATATATTTATGGTTCAAGACAGGGCATTCACACCAGACAGTTATTTTTGTATTGGCTGTATTCATCATTTTATTTGATAATCTAAGGGAAAAGAGGTCAGTGTCCCAGACTAAATAGTTAAGTATTGAATATTTTAAAAATTCTTCTGGCACACTGGTTGGAAATCATTGATATATACTATAATATATAAATGTGTGTGTGTGTGTGTGTGTTGGTGAATGAATATAAGTGTGTGTTTGTGTGTACTTATAGTCATTCATCAACATGGTATTAGTGGGTATCTCAAGTTTGGGAAATTTTATATTCCATATAACATGATATATGTGTATATACACACACTTATTTTATGTCCTTCACTGTATTAAAATGTACACATTTTCTCCTACTCATACATATATACACATTTTAAAGAGAAAATAAGCTGTATGTCTAATGATTCTATTTTCTTAAATCTGTTTTTATAAATTAATATGAAAATTCACAAAGTTATCCCTATCCTAAGGCATTACCTCTAAATAGGAAAAATGCCTTAAATAATCACTTTCTTGAAATACTTGATAAGCAGCTCAAAAAGGCTCAGTAGAAACTCAATGGGACAGTTAGGACTGCATGATTCCAAAAAAGAAAAGCATAAATCAATGTTGGCGTTTTACAGCTTGTACTCTGAAAATAACTGAACAACCAAATGCTTCTCTTCCAGCAGTGTACAAGAAAACATGGTCCGAAATCAATTGCAGTAAAAACAGGAATCTTGGCAAGGAATAAGAGGCCATATATTAATCAAGAAATTGTAAAAATATGACAAATAAGGTAAAAGGAACTAAATGATTAGATAGAAAATCAAGTTACTGAAAATAAAATGAAATAAATATAAAAATAAAACAAAAAAGAAAGAAATCAAGCTACTAATCAATATCTTGAATTACACATAGTCAATGTTATTGCTTCTTAGTAAGGTTATGCAATACAAGTAACACCTATGAGGATCATTAGTTGATCTATACATGGTGTGTGTGTGTGTGTGTGTGTGTGTGTATTTTGAATCAGTAGAAAAAATCCTTACCCAAGGAGACTCTTTCTCATTTAAGTCTCTGTGCTTGCTACCTAACAGAATACCTGAGAATTCAAAGAATGTTTAAGTTTAGAGCTTAAGTTTTCTCAAAAAGGCAATTTTTAAGATAGCTTTCTTATTCATTTGCTATAATACCTATCAGTCTATCATTAAAGATTCATTACTTTTGGATTAATATTACCCTCTTCAGGTGAATTATTTTGATAAAATAGCCCATTATATAACTAATCATATAATGAGAACTGGTTCTTTAGACCTTTTAGTATTAATTATAGGTACCATAAAAGTTAAAAATATTGGAATTACTATAGAATTATAGAAAATTGAGGAAAGGATTCTAGTTTACAATATCCATAGGGTCAGCTTTACACACTGGGTTTAATTTTTAAAAATATTTTATATAAATTTCCCACTGTTTTCTGATGATATTTAGTTAAATCTATTAATGTGGATTTTTATCTTTCTGGAAAGAAGATGGAATGTGCCTAATATTTGGTACGACAACTCTATTATATCACTATTGTTCACTTTCCTACCATTGGAATTGTTTTCTTCTTTATATTCTTAATTATTCATTTATTATCTTTAGGCACATAATTCATCTTCATGGATAATACTCCCACCAAATTAACACATATTTATCCTTGATTAGTCACCAATTCTGTCTTTCTGAATTATTATTCAGGTCACTCACATACATAGAAAATGTAGAATAATGGATGATTATTACATTGATACTCTGAGAATATTGTCTTTATATACCAAACTGGAGGCCCGATCTAAGAAATTTGTGCAAGGGGCTCGGCTCTCGCAGGCCCAGCTTTGCCCAGAAGGACATCAAAAGGACGTCTGGAAGGTCGTTCAGCTGTCCTGTCTAATTAGCATATTACACTTTTATTATTATAGATGAGCAATAACAGATAAAGTGATAGTCTTTCTTAGAAACTTGAACCCAATTATCATAAAACCAATATTTCAAATATCAGTAGAAGAATCATCACACACACTTTTGAGACCATCACATCAGTAGACCATACATTTTCTCTGAAATAAAGAACTCTATCATGACTTTGCCCTATTGTCTCATTATACATGCCACTGCTGTGCTTCCATCTGTTGGATCTTAATATAAAGTCAGTGGGAACCATTGCATACATGGGGGGGGGGGGACACTGCAATAATGTCAAGGAGATTGAAAATTTTTATGGGAACACCTAAGTGATAAATGATTACAGAGATTAAAAGTAATACAAGAATACCTAGTAAATATCTAGATTGAGAATGATTTATAAGCAGACATGGTAGATAAACCCTGCCTCTAGTAGTAACTAGTGTATGTCCAAAGTTGGATTAAATGACCATTTGTTAATAATGACCATTTGTTCACCTATATATGCCATTTTGAAGTGGAATCCTCATACCTATGCACAAACATGGATTTCAACTACATTATTATTTTATACTTCATCAAAAGTTTCCCTTAATTTAAAGAGAATAAAAAATTTCTATGTGGATTTAAGCGATGTCAGTACAAAAAAATTAGAAGATGCAAAAATATCTGCATCGTTTAGGCAAAATATAAAATGAAGTTCAATGTTAAATTGTGCTTTTAGAATTGATACTAATTATTTCAACATTGATTAAGTTATATTTTCTAGCCTATCAGCAGATGAATGGATAAAAAAAGCCATAGTACATTTATACAATGAATACTACACTGCTGTAGTATTTGCAACAGCCTGGATGGACTTGGAGAGTATTACGCTAAGCCAAATAAGCCAATTAGAAAAAGACAAATACCATTTCATCTCATTAATATATGGAATCTAATGAACAAAATAAACTGACAAACAAAATGAAACCAGGAGCATGGATACATGGAGCAAACTGGCCAATGTCTGCGGGGAGAGGTGTGAACTTGACTGGATAAAGGTTAAGGGATTTCCTAAAGAATATATATGCATACCCCATGGACAAGGACAACAGTTGGTGATGGCCAAGGGAGGGGATTGGGAGTGGGTGGAGATGGGTAAAGGGGGGGGGGGCACAGCAAGAATGTCAATATTTTTTTAAAAATTAGTAAAAATATATTTTCTACGTATGTTACTTATGAGATTGATAACAATATAATAGTTTGGTGTTATAATAAAATTCAAATTACTCTGACCAAGAATTATGCATATCAAATCTTTTGCTCTAAGTACAGAGTAGACAGTTCATTATTCTGTCATTTCTCTAATCTTTTTTAAATTTCTTTATTGATTAAGGTATTACAAACGTGTCCTTATCCCCCATTACCCCTCAACCCCCTACTCATTCCCTCACCTCCCTGTTGTCTGTGTCCATTGGTTAGGCTTATATGCATGCATACAAGTCCTTTGGTTGATCTCTCCCCCTTACCCCCACCCTCCCCTACCTTCCCTCTGAGGTTTGACGTTCTGATCGATGCTTCTCTGTCTCTGGATCTGTTTTTGTTCATCAGTTTATGTTGTTCATTATATTCCATTTCATATCCTCAGCATTTTCCAATTTAGGGTTTATATATATATATATTTTTCTGTATTTTCATTATATGCTTTCTTTTTGTTCTCTCAGTGTGAGAATTTGTGAAGTTTCCTCAAGCTACATATCCATTTTTAGATATTCAGTTGAATTTCATTATGCTTGTAGACTTCACTCTAGAAATAATAAATTCCACAACATGTGGTGGAACAATAAACCTTGCACATTCTGGTGCACTCAGAGGCACGGATGTGACTACTTTTGTTTCATCTGTCTTAAGTAGTTACTTTTCAAATCCAAGCTTCAAATTTAAATTCTAGATGTTGTAGGTGGAAAGGTGGAATTACCCTGAATAGAAACTATATATTAAGTTTCTATATTTGGAAATGACAAAAGTGTATTTATATGTCATTGTTGGGAGAAAAATGCCCCAAGTAAAAATGCATTCATCATTTCACACTTTCACCCTGCAACCTGCAAATATTTTCTCTCTTCAGGTGCCACACTCAGCCAAATGACAGGGTGTTGACACATGACTGGATTTTTAACTGTGGCAATTTTGTAACTGAAGACTTTCTGGAAGACAAACAGCCCTCTGAGTCCTTCACATAGAATAAGCAATAGTACTTCACATATAAAATTGCCAAAAGTGACCAATTTTTCTTTACATACCCCATGGATAAGGACAACAGTTGGTGATGGTCAAGGGAGGGAATTGGGAGTGAATGGAGATGGGTAAAGGGGGGGGGGGGGGAGGGACACTGCAATAATGTCAATATTTTTATATGAAAGACAGATAAGAAGGAACATAATTATATGGAGCCATTTGTAAGCTCCAGTGGAAAATAACATGGATTCATGGAGTCCATCAGACCACTTTCTAATGACAGAAGCATGCAGGCATGTGCTTACCACTACATAATACACACTAGAATAAAGTTGTATATATACACAGTGAAAGCAGAGAGAAGTATATAATGGGCTTTGGCAAGTGTGACCATCACAGAGAGATGGTACTTCTGCCTTAAAGCACAACAATGCCGTGACACGCAGGTAGAGAAATGAGAAGAACCTTTCTGGTGAGGGAAAGATGGTATGGGATGACAACTCTTGCTCAGGAGTTCTACTGCAGCACTTACTCTAAGATTGCTTTTCCATTCCCTTATTAAGTGCAAGGCTAGTAGGTGAATGAAATTACCATAACAGAAGGAATGAGTGTGGGGAAAGGGAACAATATCATGAACCTATGCAATTTAACAGATTTTTTTTTTTATTACAATCCATGGAAGACTGTAAAGAGCTCTCAAAAAATTTTTTTGGATAGACAACAAGCAGAATTTATTGTAAATTGTCTCTTAAATATGTTCTAGTTCCTCTTAGAGTCATAATATGTAATAAAATATATTATACAATATTGTTTATACTAGATCATACATATGATAAAGATATATTTTATTCATATGCAAAGGGAATCTCTAATTATACCCTGACCTTGGTTTCAAAAAGCAAGTGAGTATTGTGTTCTTTTTTGTTTATTCTTTAGTCAAGAACTCATTTGGCAAATGAGAAAAGTTTGCAGTACATGTTACAGCAAAGGAAAATAAATACTAATCTTGATAAAAATATATTTTTCTTTTTTCATTTTTTTTCTTTAAAAGAAACCAGTGAGACTGTAGAAACAGAGTTGTCACTATTATTGGGGGAAAATAAACAGAAAATTATTCTTTCTTACATGGAAACGTCTATTTTTAAGTCCTTTTCTTTTTTTTCTGAAGGAGACTCTGGCAATTGGGTATTGAATCCAATTCTACAGTCCTTATGTGTTCACTATATCTATTTATGTGGGTTGTAATTGTGTGCTCATAACAACAGGATGAATCCTGGAATATAATGGAACCAGACCAAAAGGGTTTGGCTCAAAACAAGCTATCTCAGAATCTCATCATTTCAAGAATTTCTTCTGAGTAATTTTCACACATATAGCAACTGGAGAAAAGAGATCATTTGGTATAATATATACCCTGTGTTACTGATCCAAATGCACAGCATAACTTTCTTGATACTTAAGGACAAACAATATACAGCACTGTGTGCTTGGGGAACAAGTTTACAAACTGAAGGGTTTTTATTTATTTGTTTGTTTCTTACTCCCTAGTCTTTCCTTCCCACTTTATGTGTAAATTTAAGGTGGGGCTAATAATGAATAATATTTGTTCAGCCACATGTTGATTTTATCTACATTTTCAATTTGTAATATTAAAATATATATAAATCATACCCTAAGCCATTAATAATCTCTTGGTATCTCATTCCCTAAAACTGTAATAGAGCTTGGGCCAATAAGTGCCATATTTACCATCAGGCAATTTAAACATCAAGCACAATGATTTATTTTAAGCAATAACAAATAAAGATAGGTTAATCATGTATACTAATTATATTTTCTGGGTAATATTAAAGAAAACATCTAATTCTGAGACATCTAAGAGTACAGCAGAGCGAAAATATCGAGGCAAACAAGAAAGCATGCAGAATTTCTCATTATTATAAATAATACTTAGAAACAAAAATTTTATTAGTTGGCATTTGTAATGGTGTTCATTTCAACAGGTTGGTCTACAAGTATTTATTTTAAGAAATTTCTTTTGGGGAAAATATTAGATCTAAAGGGAAGTTGAAGGATTGTATAGAGGCTTTCTGTACACCTCTTACCCAATTTCAATTTGCTACAGTTTTCATCTTTCATTACTGCACTTCACTTGTCAAAACTAAGAAACCAATATTGGTACATTACTGTTAACCAACCTCCGCACTTTACTCAAATTTAACCAGTTTTTCCATTGTATTTTTTTCTGTTCCCGGATCCAACACAAGACACCACATTGCATTTAATTATCATGTCTCTGTAGACTCTGGTGGTCTATGAGTCTCTCAAACTTTTCTTGATTTTTTAAAATGACTTTGACAGTTTTGAAGAATGCTAGTCAAGCATTTGGCAGAATGTTCCTCACGTGTGGTTTGCCTGATGTTTATTTATTTCATGATTGGACTGAGGTTTTCGGAGTTTGGAAATCATACCACAAAGATGAAGTGCCCTTCTTATCACATCGTATCATGGCATCCACATGACATCACTGATGATAATAACCCTCATCGCTTGGTTAAGGTAGTATCTGCCAGATTATGCCACTGCAAAACTGTTGTTTTCTTCTTTCTCACTCTATTTTTTGGAAGTGAGTCACTAAGTCCTGCCAATACTCAAACGGGAGTCAGGTGTCTAAGCTCTGTTTTCTGGAGCAAGGAATCCTACATGATTTATTTGGAACTCTTCTATAAGAAAGATTTGTCTGTTGTTCCTTATTTAATTATTTATGTTGGCATGAACGCATGGATATGTATTTCAAATTTTGATTTAGAAACCAATAGTATATTATTGGTTCGTAAATCAATTTGTCCCAGCTTTGGTCATGGGAGTTGCTTCTGATTGGCTCTTGTGTCCCTTTGATATTCTGCTCTTTTACTTTTGAACATGTCTTTATTTTCTAGTGCTATGAGTTGCTCCAGACTCATTTTATATTCTCATTGTCCTAGCCTTAGAATCAGCCACTTCACCAAGGATTCATGGCTCCTTTGGTCAATACATATTCAATAATTAAGTTATTCCAAAATGTACTAAAGTGTAAAGATATTACTTTTCTAGATATTTCCAAATACATATCCATCATTGCATTTATCTGCCATTGACTCATAAGTGGTTTAACTATTTGACTATATCTTTTCCTGAAAGTTGCTGTCTCAGTTAGATTTCTAGATTTATTTTGAATATTATCACCTCTTTTTGTATATCTTGGTCCCTATGAACTGATACTGAGCCTTTACTCGCCAGTTCTAAAACTAGACTCTATTTAAATCTAATTTTAATAATTTCACTGTGTAAATATACTTCTCTCAGGTGGCTTATTGTGAAGATGTTATTTCTGTAAATATTTTTGTTTTCATAACCTTTTAGGACAAACACATAATAAAGACACATAAAATTATTTTATGATTAATGCATGTTCTGTAGCCTCAGTATTTCATGGCACAGAAGAAAATCCCATCCCACCTCATGATTGGATGCCAGTATTCATTATGATTCAGGCTATTTGTCTTAAATTTTATTTCAAGACTGTGCAACAGGAAGTCTGAGCAATGCATGAAAATGATGCATATTGATGAGCTAGAGGAGAATTCAGTGAACAGTCTCACACTTCAGAAATTAATGTTCACACTACTAGTTATGTTTTTCATGCTGATGGGGAAAGCAGAGTAACTAAACTACATTATTAAATTCACATTTCCCGAAATATCAATACTTTTTTTCTGTCAATATTGCTAATCCTCTGAGTAAACATACCTTGTACCTGCCTCACACAAATACCTATTTATTTATTTATTTATTTATTTATTTATTTATTATGTCTGTAGTAGTTATTATTTCACTTTAAAATGATCAAGATAAAGTTATTATGGCTAGTTATATGTGAATGTCAAATAGAATTTACCCATTATAAACTCATTTAAAAGCTACTAAATTCACTCTGTGAAAATAAAAGGAAACTATACCTGTATATCTCACACAATATATAATCTGTACCTAAAATACCTACTATATTTTTCCATGTCCCAAAGTGCACATATAGCTTTCAATCACAAGCATTAATTTCTAAATGTGACAGTACAAATATTGGCTTGTGGCATTTAAAAGCAATACTGTATTTATTTTTAGGGAATAGCCAAAGCATACTTGGGGAGAAAATCCCTTAGAAAAACGCACACCTCCATACAATTCTGCAAATAGTTTAGGAGATACAGGCACAGCTTTTTCCTCCTTCTGAGACCCTCATAAGCAGCACCAGTGCAAACTGCTTTCTAACAATCAACGTCCTCAAACATGTGTGATTCCATGAAGCTCTGGGAATTTATCTGTGACGCACAACAGGTTGAAACGAAAGACTAGCTCTCGGAGCCTATCTATAATTTGTATGACTTCAAAATTGGTGGGCTGGCCAGTCCCCATTTAAGTTTTTGTGTTGGTGTTTTCTTGTCTGTGAAACTGAGATTCCATTAGTTGCTCACTAAAAGGTATTTTCTATGTTCAGATCTCAGGATAAAATAAACCTGAACAGACCTCTCTGCAGCCAAAATACAGTTTCCTAGACATGGCTTATTTTAGAACAAATGTTATAATACAAAGAGAGAGATGAGGGGATAGGTTTGCAGAAAATTGCCTACAGGCCTGGCATTTTCTAGAGTTCCTTGTCTTTTCCCTATCTGGCACATGACCACTTGCCTAATGATTTGATTACCCTCTGTGTAAACATTATACTGAACAGATTAGCTGATTTGTAGCAACTTCTTTAGAATAAGTGTCTAGTACATCTTGTATATGATCTTTGCCCATGGCAGGCCAAAGTTTAGAAAGACAGTTTCCCCCTTTGTCCTTGGGTACAAATTTTAGAGGTTAGAATGAATGGAGCTAATAAACCTCAATCATTGTCAGTAGGACAAACACTCTTAGGGTCTAGGAGAAGGAGTTGGTTCCTAGGCAACCTGTCTCAATTGAACTGTACGTAGTATCCTTGGGATAAAGTCTACTTGTGCAGATATTGGTACCCAAGGATTTTGTGGTGTATATGTATGTATTTTTGTCTATTTAAGATTAATGAAGATATGTTGGAGCCACTTTTATTTTTCCAGTAACAAAATAGTTTGTAAATATTTCTAGCATTCGAGGTACCTAATCTGTTTGTGTTTTACTATTACCTAAAATAATTGAAAAACAAAGTTAAATATAAAAGTGAAAAGTTAAAAAGAAGAAGAAGAAGAAAGAATACATAGGATTTTCAAAGTAACTGGGCACAATTTCAGGATAGGAAATTTAAGAAATGGAGTCTATACAAGAAAGATATTTCAGGATATAGAGAATAGCTACCATTTTAGGAGGAGAAAAGCCAGAGTGACCTAGAGCTGCTATCAAACTTCAGTTCAACCCAGGGAAGTGGTGGGTGAAGGAAAATCCCTGGCCTCCCACCAGGACTTTCACTGTGGAGTTTAACCTCCATAAAAAGGATTTTATACCATCATTTGTGCTCCCACTTCAAGTTTTAGGCAAATGCAACATTGTGTCATTCTTAGTATTAACTGACCTGTTTGTCCTGTACCTAACAGCCACTGCATTATCAGAAACCTTGACTGGCCTGTAAATGATCTTTTAGAGCATTTTACTCCACATGTTATAAAGATTGCAGAAACTCCATAGTATGTGAACACTTGATTTTAAGTAGCTTCTCTCACAGAAAATCCTAGAATAAAACAACCAACAGCAGCTTTAGACACACGAAGAGGGACCATTTGGCCTGCATCAAAGGATAAAGTGAACTTTGAGGTCAAAGAGTGATTAGATAAGTTGGTCACCTAAAATAGTGTCACATTTAATTAGCATTTTTGTCATTTCATTGGAAATTGATTGGAAAATATATACATGTCTGTTTTAGAACATTTGTATTATCACAGAGATGGTCAAAGTACTTAACATGTCTTGTAAAATAATATGAGAGATATTTGATTTGAAATGCATTATGCATATATACAGTATACAATAAAGAGACTAGGCTTTATTTTCATAATTAATTTTATTAGTTTTCTCCCATAATCATCATCATGGGCATGTTTTAAAAAATAATTTTAAGCATCAGTTATGTTTGGATGATTATTTTTCATAATCATATTTTTACAATATACAAGCTTTCTCTTCAGTAAGTTAAAAGTGTGTGTGTGTGTGTGTGTGTGTGTGTGTGTGTGTCCCTCTCCCTTTCACAAACACACACACCACATTTCAAAGAAATTCTTGAGTAGTTGCATCTGCCTTTATTTCCTTGTCATTAACTTCTGACAGTTTCCCAAGTTACAAATAATCTGTGTACAGGCTTTTATCAAAAGCTGGGCAGGTTTCTTTCTTAGCTGTGCAGAGACTCAGCAGGGTTTTCTCTATTACTGAGCAACTCATGGAGGATATTAATGAGTGTGAAGTGTTGCGCAGATGCCATCAAACAAAGTGACCAGAAAGCAAGAAACAATAGAAATGATGGAAGGCAAATAGCCAAGGACAATCCTTACTTAGACAAATGAGGAGGCTAAAAGTCACAGGCAGGAAAACAGATGAGTAGGCAGAGAAAGAAATAAATGAGCAATAATACAAAAGACACATGCCACAGATGCATATCTGAGATAGTGGAGGCCGGCTGTATATTTTGAAGACACAAGAGAAGAGAAAGTTTATACAAAACTTTGAAATACCTTCAAAATGATTGCTAAAGGCACAAAGTTCAGAAATAGATTCATTATCATCACTTAAGGAAGACATTTTATATTGGACACTGTGCTGCTTATGGTTTTAAAACGCACTTGCCTTCACCTCCTTCAACAAAAATATATGATCCAGCCTAGCAAACAACAGTGAATTATATTCTAATTTCACATGCTTAGCAGGAAAGAAAAAAAACAGTTCCTAACTCAGATCGAAACAAAAGCAAAACTCCAATTTCACAAGTGACTGTGTGTATTTGAAAGCACTTGGGTGAAACTCAAGAGGAAATGAACTCTCCATCATTAAAAGCATATAATTATCAACTGAATAAATCCTTGGCAGAGAAGTCACAGGGGTTTAAAAATAATAATGATATTGATTTTAACATTGTGATTAGAGCAGCTGAGTTTTAAGCGCCCTCTAATCTGAGGAGTCTAACATTGTAGGTGAGGAATACTTGTCACTTTTGTAAACATCAACAAATGGCAAGCGTTATGATAGATCATTCACATGCATTTTATTATTTAACATGACCCCACTTTTTCCAGGTTGATATTTTCAATCTTTATTTCACCAAAGACAACAAGTCTGAGCTCAGAGAAACCAAATCATTTGCTTAAGTACACACAATAGTCATTGCTGTAGCCAGATGTTCTCTGTTCCTTCCATGGTATATTTAGTCCATGGCACACTTTTGTACCCTGTGTGAGTGAGCGTTTGTCTTTTGACACGACTCCTCCTTCTGCTGAAACTTCTGATTTTCAAAATGCTTCTATTTCTTTAAAACATTGTACCTCAGGATCATACGTTCATGTGGATGTTGGGAACCAAGTTTACCTGAACACATTAACGTGTTAGAACTTCTCATTTAATTTACACAGTCTGTACACTTCTTTTTCCTTGAACTGTTCATATTCCAGCTAAATTTAATCACATTCCCTTTAATAGGCTGGCTTCCCCTGCCATCCAAAATGATTTTCTGGAAAAGATGTGTTTTTACAATTACTTTCCTACAGATTGGAATATTTACTTTTTATAGTTCCTTCAATTAACATTTGTACATGAATGTCGTTGTTCCTTCCATAGTCATTGTATTTCTATTGCTTTATTAATTCCAAAAAGAGAAAATATGGTACAAGATATCAGAGAAGTTTTGGAAAGTGACTTTAATCATTGCTATGTACCAGGAAATTCTTTTTAAAGATTTAACCTGATAGGATCAGAGTGTGCTAGTGAAATGATTACCTCATTTGGGATTATCTGGTGAGAACCGTAGACTATTTTATAGCACCCTCTTATTCTGTAATCTTTAATGGCAAAATCTTGTTTATCAAGAAGAACTCTGTGAGCAGCTGCAAACAATTTGCCTTTATTGATTTTACTGCTAAGTCTGACTGACTGCTCACCCTGGCTTCAAACTGCCTTGCCAGGACCACACCCCCTCTCTTGAGTGCTTCCCATCTATTGAACTAGAAGCCATTGGAGCCACCTCTTCCATCTCAATGAAAAGTCTAGTGACAAATTAATTACTCACTTATTTTACCAAGAGTCATCTTGCCTGAAGTTGCAACAGATAGAACAGAATAGAATGTTAGCATTATTCAGTCTTCAATATAAATTAAAAATGGCCTGAATTCTTAAAGAAGACAGAAAAAGGGAGGGAGGGGATTAAGAGAGAGAGAGAGAGGGAGGGGGAGAGAGAGAGAGAAAGAGAGAGAGAGAGAGAAAATTAAAGCATTTCAACCAATTTTAATGTATGAATGAATATTATTTGCATTTTGATTCTAAAACAAATTAACAAATTGAAAAAATGTTTTTTGAGACAATAAGGAAATTTGACTAGATATATGACATTATAGAAATTATTGTTCATGTTTTAGCTGTGAAAATGGTATTTATAATGTGATATTTTTTAAAAGTCTTAATCTTTTAGAGATGTATTTTGAAATATTTATGGATTTAATAATAGGATAACTGAAATTTATTTTCTAATAATTCATTACTGGAGAGAGAAAAAAGTTAGGGATTTGGGTATAGAACCACAAAATCATTTATTGTAATATTTTCTCTATTTTAACTTTTTAATTTGCAGTATTGAAAGTGTAATAAAACTTAAATTGATTTAGGAATTTTACAGGCAATTTTGTAAAAATATTAAAATACTAATGATGATAATTTATGACATTTTTTAACACTAAGCAATGTGCTATACTAAGTAGTTTGCATACATTATTTCATTTAATGCTATAACAGCCCTATGAACTATAAATCAATATCCTGATTTTATAAATTATGATATTATAGTCTAAATAATGTAAATAACTTCCCCAAAGTTGCTAACCTGACAAGTGGCAGAGCCAGAATTTATACTACCTGCTGTTATTATTACATTTAAAGTATAATAGCTAAATATAATAGCCTAAGTGCCCATCAGCAGATGAGTGGATTAAAAAATTGTGGTGCATCTATACAATGGAATACTATGCTGCTGTAAAAAAGAAAGAGCACTTACCATTTGCAACAGCAGGGATGGACCTGGAGAGCATTATGCTAAGCAAAATAAGCCAGTCAGAGAAAGATAAATATCACATGATCTCACTCATTTGTGGAATATAATGGACAACAATAAACTGATTAACAAAATTAGATACAGAGACACAGAAGCATCAAACAGACCAACAAATTTCAGAAGGAAGGCAGGGGAGGGTGGGAAGGGAGGTAAGAGATCATCCAAAGGACTTGTATGCATGCATATAAGCATAACAGTAGACACAGACACTAGGGGGGTAAGGACATGTACTGTCTGGCGGGGCAGGTGGGGAGAGGTCAATGGGGGAAAAAGGAGACATGTACTTTCAACAATAAAGAATTTAATTAAAAAATAAAATAAAGTATACAATCTGTCATTACTGTTTGGATCCCTCTTCTATTTTGCATTTATTTTATAATCAATATTAATAGGGGAACATTCAAGAAGATACTTTATGAACCAGTTTTCCATTAAGGTTCTTGGTCAATAGCTAAAATTCCATTTTCAAAATATATAAAATTGACATTTCAAGTTTGCTTGTTTTCAGTTTTTAATGACTAAAGTTTTTTAAATTTCAATTTACCACTAAAATTTTTTCATACATTTTGATATTTCTTGTGCATTACTATATTTTTCTAATGTGAATTGACTGGATTCTTTCTAGTTGATAATTCTGTAGCATGTTTTATTAAAGAAAGTACAATTCACCAAAAATTACATGAAATTGCTTTCATAATGCAAAATTCTTCATTTATCTACAGAAGTCAGCAAAATATTCTGAGTCTCAGTTTTCTCATGTAAACAAGAAAGAAATTGACTTTTAAAAGACCTCATTCATAATGATGTTCCCCATGAAGAAAAAAATATCTCCTTGATGTTCCTCAGACTTTACAAGCACAATGACACATCAAGGATTTTTCACACTCGCTATTTCTTTCGTCTGAAGTGTTCATCAGTTTCTATATAATCCATACATCCACAGTTCTCCTTTTCTTCAGATTTCTCTTCAGACATTATGAGAGAGGATCTTTTTTGTTGCTCTAAAAACAACAACAACAACAACACTATATCTTTTCTCCGTCTCCTTATATTGTTTTCTTTTTGTTTTTAGCACTAACACTTGTCACAGCAAAAATTGCACAGGACAAAGTTAAAAACTGGCAAGCAAGATCTTTCTTTCAAGGCTGTAGGAGAGAAGGTAGAGCTCAGACTGAACTCAGCTCCTCTGTAACAAAAGACAGAAGAGTATTGAGCATGCAGTCTTGCGAGGATGCAGTCTTGACCACTCGGGTTGACTAAGTTGCCTTACCCAGTGGAAAACTGGGCTTCTGGTATCTTTATGACATGACAGAGGTTTACAGCTTGGGGCAATGCACTTTCTAAAGTTAGGCTCTTACCCTCCCACAGAAACAGGGACATGGGGACACTAACAATTTTAATGTTTACATTTTAGAAGAGGGCTCAAGGTCCTTGAGAAAGACATTCTGTTTTGTAAAAACTGAGAAGAGATTTCTTTTTTTTTTTTGAAGATGTACATATCGAAGGGACAGAGAAGGAATTTGCAATGAGAAGTGTTCTACAGTAAGTGCTCTAAGAAAAAGGAGTTGGGAGTAAGTGGGCAAGCTAGAATTAGTAAGCAACCTCTCTAAAGTTTAATTGAGCTGCATGAGACCTCTTGGTCAACTCTTATATTGAGAAGTCAAGGGGAAAGAAAAGCTATTGGACTTTTCTTTGTATATATTTAACATGATTATAAACATGTCCTACAATATACTATAGCCTTTTGCAAAATCTTTTGGAGCTAAGAGTGTGTTTTTTTCCTCTTTTAATCATTGTTCCCCTTTCTACACAAAAGTCAAAATTTGAACAACCTTAAAAAGTTTATGCATTAAACTGTTGTAACACTGAGGATTGGAATGACCCAACATTTGGAAAAAAATTATCTCTATATTATTTTATCTAAGATAATCATTCTTATCAGACATGGTTCATACTTTATAGCTTTTGTGCTTTTGGCATTTTTTGAATTGTTCTTAATTTTTCTTGTTAGGTTTTATTCATTTTAGGGTAACTTTCCCCTCAAGCCAACTTGTTTTGCTCTGTTTAAAAACATATTTCTTTTTAATGTATCCACATTAAGATTTTTCATACTATCAAGAATATATTTTGGAAGGAGTCCACACCATCTTGAAGGGGGGAGCAGCCTCTTCTAGGATCTCATCAGCACCACCACCCAGATAGGCCTTGGACACTGCCTGAGACCCAGCAGCCACTCCAGTCAAAATCCTGCTGCCCCACCTGCAGACCTGCACACTCTGGGACCTCCACCTCCAAAGGTGCAACGCTCCCACAGCAGAAGTGCAACTTTCCCCCTCCCCAGCGGCAGACCTCCAGACTCCACATTCACGCTCTAGCACACAGACTTCCAGGGCACAGCACTCTATAGGCAGCTTTTGGGAGCAAGTGAGCCCCCGCTGGGTGTGATTTTGTACAGACACGGGTGCGCGGCACCACAGTAGAAATTCTGAATTCCCTCTTCCTGAATAACTGCCCACAGACAACCCAGCTGCGCAACTTCAGGGCCAGGGCCCCTCAGAGTGCATCAGAGCTCTGCACCAGCAAAGGCACTGCCACAATCACGCATTTCCAAAGAGCAGGCCCCCTGAGCCCATCTATCCTCAGGGCGCTCTGGAGAACCATTGTGAGCCCTGGTTGGGTGCAATCTTGGACAAACAGGGACGCACTCTCCCGGCAGTAGAAATTCTGAATTCACTCATCCTGGACACCTGCCCACAGACACCTCGATTATGCAGCTTCAGTGCCAGGGCCCTTCAGAGTGCTTCAGTGCACCACCATGCTGGCAAAGGCACCGCAGGTGGCCCTGTGAGCAGCCACTGGGAGCACGCACCTATCCACCACAGATGCAGCAGCAAAAACTGAGTCTTCCCACCCCACAGCTGCAGAACTCTGGACACTACAGGCACATGTTTTTCTGGCACACAGGCCTCCCAAGCCCACCCCTCCATAGGCAGCCCTTGGGCGCTGCTGTAAGCCCCTGCTGGGTAAACACTTATATAAACAGGGACTCACTGCTGGGCTGTAGAAATGCTGAATTCCCTCTTCTGGGATACCTGCCCACAGACACTGCAATCCTGTGACTTTCAGAGTGTGTCAGTACACCCTGCTGGCAAACGCACCATGGGTGCCCCTGTAAGCCGCCACTGGAGGCATGTGTACCCAACCATGGAGGCAGCAGCAAAAGCTAAGTCTGCCCACCCCAAAATTACAGAACTCTGGACACCACAGTCACGCCATTCCAGAGTGCAGGCCTCCTGAGCCCCACCACCCCAACAGAGGGTCCCTGGGTGCCACTGTGAATCTCCACTAGGCACACACGATTTCAACCAAGGCTGCAAGACAGCAAAAATTGGGACACCCCCTTCCACAGCTGCTAACTTCTAGACACGGCAGTTGAGCCTTTCCAGCTCGCAAGCTTACATCAAGAGAACCCAAATAACTCAAGTAGGGAGCTATGCTAGATTACCAAACCCAGGAGCCTTGAGAGATCACACCAGTAGCGCCATCCCCAAAAGAACCTGGGTGGGAAAGCAAACAGATCTACAATTAAAATGTTACAGCAAAACATGGGAAGACAAAAAAGCAATCACCAAAGAAAGAAAAATTGGAATCACCAGAAAGGGAGGTAAATGAAATTGAGGCTAGTAACATATCAGAAAAAGAACTCAGAGTAATGGTTATAAGAATGCTCAAATGGCTGGATGACAAATACACACAACTCAATGAGAATTATAAGAAGCTGAATGAGAATGTCACCAATGTGAAAAGGAACCAAGAGGAAATGAAGGATGACATAACTGCAATAAAGAACACAATGGAAGACTTAAACAGTAGACTAGAAGAGGTTGAGGACTGCATCAGCAAATTAGAAGACAAGGTAGAAAAAAACACACAAACATAGTAGCAACTGGGAAGAAAATTTAAAAAGCAAGAGGAGAGCCTAAGGGAGCTTTGGAACAACACAGAATGAAACAACATTCACATAATAGGAATACCAGAAGGAGAGGAAGAGAAGCAAGGAATAGAAAACCTGTTTGAAGAAATAATGACAGAAAACTTCCCTGATATTGGCAAGAAAAAAACTACACAAGTCCAAGAAGCACATAGAGTCCCAAACAAGATGAACCCCAAAAGACCAACACCAAGGCACATCATAATTAAATTGGCAAACACCAACGACAAAGTAAGAATCTTAAAGGCTGCTGGAGAGAGACAAAAAGTTACCTAGAAGGGATCTCCTATTAGAATATCAACTGATTTATCAACAGAAACACACCAAGCTAGAAGAGAATGGAATGAAATATGCAAAGTGATGCAAAGCAAGGGACTGAACCCAAGAATACTATACCCAGCAAGACTATCATTCAGAATTGAAGGTGGAATGAGGAGCTTCACAGACAAAAAAGGGCTAAGAGAGTTTATTACCAACAAGCCAGCAATGCAAGAAATGCTAAAGGGACTGCTGTAAAAAAACAAAAACAGAAAGGCAAGAAGAAACACAAACATTAAGAATAAAAATGACTACAAACAAGTACTTCTCAATAATATCACTAAACGTAAATGGATTAAATGCTCCAATCAAAAGACATAGGGTAGTGGAATGGATAAGAAAACATGAACCATATATTTGCTGTCTGCAAGAGACCCACCTCAGAACAAAGGATTCACACAGACTGAGAGTGAAGAGATGGAAAAAAAAAATTTCAGGCAAAGAGAAATGAGAAAAAAGCTGGGGTTGCAATACTTATATCTGACAAAATAGACCTCAAAGTAAAGACCATAACAAGAGATAAGGAAGGCCACCTCATAATACTAAAGGGAACAATTCAACAAGAAGATATAACTTTGATAAACATATATGCACCCAATAAAGGAACACCCAAATACATAAAACAACTTTTGGAAGATATCAAGGGAGAGATCAATAGCAATACAGTCATAGCAAGGGACTTTAATACTCCACTGACACCACAGGATGAATCCTCTAAAGAGGATTGCAAAGAAAAAGCAATCCTAAATGACTCACTAGATCAGATGGACTTAATTGACATCTTCAGAATATTTCACCTTAAAGATACAGAATATACATTCTTCTCCAGTGCACACGGGACATTTTCAAAGATAGACCACATATTAGGACACAGGCAAAGTGTCTTCAAATTCAAGAGGATAGAAATCATAACAAGCATCTTCTCAGATCACAAGGGCATAAAACTAGAAATCAACTACAATTAAAACAATGAAAAAAAATCAAACACTTGGAGACTAAATAGCATGCTATTAAACAATGACTGGTTTACCAAAGAGACCAAAGAAGAAATAAAAAGCATCCTGGAAACAAATGACAATGAAAACACAACAATCCAAAATCTATGGGACACAATGAAAGCAGTCCTGAGAGGAAAGTTCTAGCTGCCTCCTTAGCGCAGTAGGCAGCGCGTCAGTCTCATAATCTGAAAGTTCACAGCTCTACAGGCCTACCTCAAAAAACAAGAAAAAATGGTAATAAATTATCTAATACTACAACTTAAAGAATTAGAAAGAGAGCAACAAGAAAAGGCCACAGTATTGAGAAGGAAGAAAATAAGAAATATCAGAGCAGAAATAAATGACATAAAGACCAAAAAGACAATATAAAAGATCAATAAAACCAAGAGCTGGTTCTTCAAAAGGATAAACAAGATTGATGAGCCTCTAGCTAGGCTTACCAAGAAGCAAAGAGAGAGGACCCAAATGAACAAAATCAGAAATGAAAGAGGCAAAATAACAACAGGCCCCACAGAAATACAAAAGATTGTTAAAAAATACTATGAACAACTCTGTTCCAACAAACTAGATAACCTGAAGGAAATGGACATTTTCCTAGAAAAATATAACCTTCCAAAATTCAACCAGGAAGATTCTAAAAACCTGAATAGGCTGATAACTATGGAAGAAATTGAAGCAGTCATCAAAAAGCTTCCAGCAAACAAAAGCCTGGGGCCAGACTGCTTCACAGGGGAGTTTTAGTAAACATTCAAGGAAGAACTAAAACATAACCCCCTCAGACTATTTCAAAAAATTCAAGAGGAAGGAACACTTCCAAGCTCATTCTGTAAAGCCAGCATCACCCTAATACCAAAACCAGGTAAAGACAACAAAATGAAAGAATTACAGGCCAATATCCCTCATGAACATAGATGCCAAAATCCTCAACAAAATTCTAGCAAATCGGATTCAGCAATACATCAGAAAGATAATACACCATGACCAAGTAGGTTTTATCCCAGGTATGCAAGGATGGTACAATATTCTCAAATCAATAAGTGTGATACATCACATAAACAAATTTAAAGATAAAAATATCATAGTCATATCAATTGATGCAGAGAAAGCATTTGACAAAATCCAGCACCCTTTCTTGATAAAAACTTTCAGCAAGGTGGGAATAGAAGGATCATACCTCAACATAGTAAAAGCCATATATGACAAACCCACAGCCAACATCATATTCAATGGGCAAAAACTAAAACCATTTCCCTTAAGAACAGGAACAAGACAAGGATGCTCACTCTCACTACTCCTGTTCAAAATAGTACTGGAGGTACTATCCATTGAGATCAGACAAGAAGAATAAATAAAAGGCATCCAAATTGGAAAAAAAAGAAGTAAAAGTGTCCTTATTTGCAGATGACATTATACTGTACATATAAAACCCTAAAGACTCCATCAAAAAATTATTAGACTTAATAAATGAATTCGGCAATGTAGCAGGATACAAAATTAATGCCAATAAATCTATGGCATATCTACACCAATAGTGAACTTACAGAAAAGAGAGACTAAAAAAGCAATCCCATTTACCATTGCACCAAAAATATTAAGATACTTAAGAATAAACTTAACTGAGGAGGTAAAAAACCTGTATGCGGAAAACTACAGGACGTTGAAAAAAGAGATAGAGGAAGACATAAACAGATGGAAGAACACACCATGTTCATGGATTGGTAAAATCAACATCATTAAAATGCCCATACTACCCAAAGCAATCTATACAATCAATGCACTCCCCATTAAAATACCAACAGCATATTTCACAGATCCAGAAACAACTTTCCAAAAATTCATCTTGAAAAACAACAACAAAAAACAAAACTGAATAGCTGCAATGATCCTGAGAAAGAACAAAGTAGGAGGGATCTCAATACCAGATATCAAGATGTATTACAAAGCCACTGTTCTCAAAACTGCCTGGTGCTGGCACGAGAACAGACATATAGATCAATGGAATAGAATAGAGAACCCAGAAATTGACTCAAACCACTATGCTCAATTAATATTTGACAAAGGAGTCAAGAATATACAATGGAGTCAAGACAGTCTCTTCAATAAATGGTGCTGGGAAATTTGGTCAGACACATGCAAAAAAATGAAACTAGACCACCAACTCATACCATACACAAAAATAAACTCAAAATGGATAAAGGACTTAAACATAAGACAGGAAACCATAAAAAATACTATAGGAATCCACAGGCAGCGAAATTGCAAACATATGCCGAAGGAATTTCTTCTCTAATACTGCTCCTAGGGCAATGGAAACTAAAGAGAAAATAAACAAATGGGACTATACCAAAATAAAAAGCTTTTGAACAGCAAAGGAAACCATCAACAAAACAACAAGAAAGCCCACTGCATGGGAGAATATATTTGCCAACGATATCTCTGATAAGGGTTTAATCTCCAACATTTACAGGGAACTCATACAACTTAACAAAAAGAAGACAAACAACCCAATAAAAAAAACAGGCAAAGGACCTCAATAGATACTTTTCAAAAGAAGACATAAGGAAGGCCAAGATACATATGAAAACATGCTCAAAGTCACTAATCATCTGAGAGATGCAAATCAAAACGACAATGTGGTACCATCTCACACCAGTCAGAATGGCTATCATCAACAAATCAATAAATGACCAGTGCTGGAGAGGATGTGGAGAAAAAGGAACCCTCGTGCACTGCTGGTGGGAATGCAGACTGGTACAGCCACTGTGGAGAAAAGTATGGAGTTTCCTCAAAAAACTAAAAATGGAACTTCCATTTGACCCTGTGATCCCACTTCTAGGAATATATCCCAAGAAACCAGAAACATCCATCAGAAAGGATATATGCACCTCTATGCTCATAGCAGCACAATTTAGCATAGCTAAGATTTGGAATCAGCCTAAGTGCCCATCAGCAGATGAGTGGATTGAAAAAACTTTGGCACATCTACACAATGGAATGCTATGCTGCTGTAAAAAGGAAGGAACTCTTACCATTTGCAATAGCATGGATGGAACTGGAGAGCATTATGCTAAGTGAAATAAGTCAGTCAGAGAAAGATAAATATCACATGATCTCACTCATTTGTGGATTATAATGAACAACATAAACCAATGAACAAACATATATCTAGAGATAGAGAAGCATTGATCAGATGCTCAAACCTCAGAGGAGGCAGGGGAGGGTGGGGCTAAGGGGGAGAGATCAACCAAAGGACTTGTATGCATGGATATCAGCATAACCAATGGATACAGACATCGGGGGGTGAAGGCATGAGTGGGAGGCAATGGCGGGGGGGTAAAGACACATTTATAATACCTTAACCAAAAAGGAAAAAAAATTGACAAAAAAGAATATATTTTGGATAGTCTTATTTTACTATACAATTGCACAATTGGTGTTTCTATTCATAAATATTAACAAACCGGAATTTTCTCTGAGAATTTGCATTTACTTAGAAAATTCTTTGATAATAAAGCATTGTCTTTCAAACAATAAACACCAATAATAGAGGAAAGCCTACTTTTTAGACATTCACTACATCCTACAAAATAATTTATTTGTCTTTTTATGTTATGTCATTTATTCTCTAATTCTTCCAATAACCCTTAATAGTCAGATGCCTAAGAATGCCTGGCTCGTTATTTCCAGAACTGGAAATAAAACTTTCTCACTAAAGCTACTATTTTTTCTGTTATGACCTATTGCCTGTTTATCATGGTCTTGCTTATGATAAAATTTGTTAACTTTAATGTAGTTCACTATATTTCGTCTAGTTCTGTAAATTATTGTATGACCCAGGCTGCAGAAAATATTTTACATCTATATAATTATACCTCTTGGAAGTGTTAGACAATAGAAAATTTAAGTGATGCTTAAAATACATTGATTAGAGAAGTAAACAGATTGATTTTTCTCCTTAAAGGATTTAAACTTATTAGGATAATATGTTAATCAGCTATATAATATGTTAATTAAATATTAAACAGAATAAATTATATGTATATATTTTCTTATGGAATATTCTTGTATATTAATTTGTACCTTTTTGCTGAGTGACCACAGGTTTTGTACAAGTTGTGAAATCATTCCTGTTCCTGGTTCATGATACTGATTTTCACCTTTCCCATGTAAGAGATGTTTCTATCCATGACTAAGTCATATCAAGGAAGTTAAAGTTCTGATCAATAATTGTAGGTGGAGCCCTGGCAGGTATGCCTAAGTTAGTTGGGCTTCCTCTCCTGCACTGAAGAGTTGCTGGTTCTATTCAGGTAGGGGCACATGCTCAGGTTGCAGGCTCATCCCCAGTGGGAGGCATGCAGGAGGCTGCCAATTCTATATTGTACTCTCAAATCTATGTTTCTCTCTCTCTCTTCCCCTCCCTTCCTCTCTCTATAAAAGTCAATAAAGATATTTAAGAAAAAAAGAATTATACGTGGAGAAGAAGCAGCAATTTTATTTTGATGAATCATAGCTAAAGAGAACCCAGATGGAACTTATAAAAGAAAGATGCAGAATCTTATGCCACGCTCTCTGAGGAGAGTGTGAACACGACGTTACCAAAATAATTTTAATTTTTCAGAAGTCTTTCATTTAGAAATCTTTTATTTCAGCAATACTTTTAGACTCCACAGTACTATTCCGAAGTGTTTGCTGAGTTTTGGGGGTTGCCAACACCTGGCCCTAAAAGTCTGGGCATTAACCTCCTAAGACGAAGTGAATACTGGCCACCTCTAAAACTGAAGCAGGCTGACAACTGAGTGGAATGGATAAGACAATTATTTCCATATATTTTTACTGCTCTGTAAGAATTGGGATGTGCTACGGATCTGAGAACCTGCTGTGAATGTGCAACAGAATGAGGATGGCAGTAAAGAAGATGTGCATTTCTAAGGAACAGTGGCAGCGAATACTGCAATATGTTAAAGTCTCTGTGAACATCATTTTACAGTAAGGACCCATGTTAGGCAAAGTCTAATGATAAACAACAGGCATTATTTTAAAGAAAAAAAAAACACATGATATTAGAATATAATAGATGAGGATTTTAAGCTGACCTATGACAGTTTTCATTTGTTCATTTTTTTAATAGCCATTAGTGATTAGCTCTATGATTAAAGATAGGTGATAGATCTAAAAATGTGAAAACAAACTTAACTACCAAGTGAAAGTATCATGCCAAGTTAGGTCACACCTACAGTAACACCTATTAGAACTCAGGCACAAAACAGGTATTCTAAGCCTTTCTTATAAGCTTGGTGAAGTCCAAGAAACTGTCTTTTAGGCAGCTACACATGTCCATGCACAAAGGTTCATTAGTAGATATACTAATATTCTAGCTGCAGCAGCAACTATGTGCTCAGTGAGAGTCAGGGAACATAATGTGCTGTAATTTGGCAGACCACGGTACTGAAATAGATTCCAAGAGTGGGTCATAGGATACTACTCCAAAGAGTGTTGGTTGACTGTGCCCTACAGATTCTTCCAAACAATAATCTAATTGTGATAGTGCCTGTAAAATATATTTAGTGAATTTATAGATTTTAATGCAGATCACTTTATTAATGAAAAACTGTTTCTTTTGTTTAAATTTATTGGTTTGACACTGGTTAATAAAATTATATAGGTTTCAAGTGAACAATTCTACGATACATCATCTATATACGGCATTTTTGTTTACCACTCAAAGTCAGATCTTTTTCTGTCACCATACATTTGACCCTTTACCCCTTTCTACCCCCACCTCCTTCCCCTCTGGTAACCACAGTATTGTCATCTGTGTCTATGAGTTTTTGTCTATTTGTTTACCTTGTTTGCTCATTTGTTGCTTTTAGTTTTATGTCCCACATATGAGTGAAATTATATGATTCTTGACTGCAAATTTATTTTTAATATGTTTATGCTAAATAAAAATCTCCTCATGGCGATGTAGTTAGGATTAATTAAAGAAACTGTTGTGGTCATTTCTAGAGTATGGATGCCTGGTTAATGTTTTTCAAAAGTCAACTAACCATACCTAAAGTGTTGATTCTATGTTTGAGTCCTTCAAAGTAAACCAACCTTCCTTACAGCATGTAGACTGAAGTTCAAATACATGCATACATAATATCAAATTGTGTTCAAAAATTAAAAACTAATTATTGGCAACCTAACAGGCAGTATGTCTGTTAGAGCATAAGAGTAGGTAGTTCACTTGGACTCATGAAAAATAAAGCAGAATTCTATTGCCAAAGCTATTACTCTCTTATTTCTGCTACAAAGTTGGAAGGTCTATTTGCAGTTGGGAAGATTTGTTTGCGCTGTTTTATTCAATGAGATTGCCAGTACTGGAAGGAGTTGTTCATGGTCATGTATTACAAAAACTGGAGAGTCCACTGCTCTCTTAATAGCAGTGGTGGAAGAGACCAAATAATAAGTCAAATCAGCATTTAGTTAAACTTCTAGTGAAAGTGTATTTTTTTCTATATTTCTCATTCAAAAGCATATCTATAGATTTTGACATTTTTTTGTGTCCACTTTTGAAATCTAAGAAGAGAGAGAGAGGCAATTACCATTATAATTCATAATTTATATTTTCCTGGGTGGTACTCTGGGGACAATGTATACAATAGTATTTGAAAGTGGTATGCTTGCCGAAACCGGTTTGGCTCGGTGGATAGAGCGTCGGCCTGTGGACTGAAAGGTCCCGGGTTCGATTCCGGTCAAAGGGCATGTACCTTGGTTGCGGGCATATCCCCAGTGGGAGATGTGCAGGAGTCAGCTGGTCGATGTTTCTCTCTCATCGATGTTTCTAACTCTCTATCTCTCTCCCTTCCTCTCTGTAAAAAATCAATAAAATATATTTAAAAAAAAAAAAAAAGAAAGAAAGTGGTATGCTTATAATTTATAATGAAAATAAGATAAATAATACCTGCAATACTAAAGGGAAAAAAAGGTGAGGACTGGGAAGTTTAGAATTATGGAGGAAACTCTTTTTTTAAAAAATCTTTACTGTTGACAGTATTAAAGGTGTCCCCTTTTAAGTCAAGATACCTGGGTTTAAACCCCGGATTTGCCATATACTAACTGCATCAACTTAGACAAGCTGTTCAACACCATAGAAGCAGTTTGTTCATCCATAAAATTTGGACAGTGATATATTCTCACATATCACATAGGATGTTTATTTAAACAAGACTCCATATATCTAACTTAGAACAGAGAACCCAATAGAACAATGTCAGTTTTTGTGGTTGATATTAGTATTGTCGGTGTTTTGTTTTTGTTTTTTAAGTAAGTCTGGTCTCCAATTTCCTTAATGGTGAAGTGTTAATTCAAATTATTTATTCTAAATCATTTTAGTATTTCTTCAATAACCCATGATTTCTGCCAATTACATGTGTATTTTCTATCCAGATTTTTTATTTAAAAATTTTGAAAAAAGATTAAATTATCTTTCCAAGACTTCTTTTTACTAATAAAACTTATTAAAATAGTGAATTGGGAATGGAAAATAAAATAAAGGAAATAGGAAAATAATAATTATTATTATGGATCAAAGAAATTATACCTTTTCCTTTCAAAAGAAAAAATGTTGACTTTATTCTTTTTAAATTTATCTTTATTGTTGAAAGTATCACACTTGTCCCCCTTTGATTCAATCTTAATTTTAAAAACTCTGGTCATCAATGAGTGCTATGAAATGTGTTATCCATTGCTATTGCATTTTCTTTAGTTTTTGGTTGACTTTAAACCGAATAGTCTGTTACATGTAGGTCTTTTCACTTGTCCAAAAATTCGATCAGAGAAACTGCACTGCAAGACAGATTGTGGTAAAGCAAAACAAAAATATGCTGCTGGTTCATCTGTTTTAAATGATGCTTAGCATCATTGGTGTAAATCATTGAATGACTAGAAAAGGTGGTAAGAAGTAAAGTAATATAATTGCCTATTAGGTAGAGCAAACTGAATAGAGTGGAGATATGCACAATTGCAAAAATTGGGAACTAACTGTTAGTGTCATTCTGCCTTATCCATGGCCAACGACTCGAGGAATTCTAATGGCCCATTCAAACATTATGCTTCCTGAGTTAAAAACGGAGGATACACAGCTAACTCTATAAAATTTACATGATTTCCTAACTATCCTTGAGAATTAATTAATTTGTTCAGAGACATTTAGAGAGGAGAGAAAGGAGAAGAGAGAGAGAGAAACACCTGTATTAATCTTTCCAATCACAGACTCTCACATACCAGGTTTTCATATATCCACCTTTCCATATTAACCAGAGACAATCACTGTTTTGTGAACCATGCTACTGGTAGTGAAGTGCATGGATCAACAATGACAATGTGATAATTCCTGAAAAACTGAATAACTCAATTTCCTCAATCATAATGAAAGTTGTCAAGAAAGTATGAATTATGTTTAGCTATTTAACTTTATTTTATTGTCTGATTTTAAAAGGAAATTATCCTTATCATAGATGTCCATTAGCAAACATTATTTGACATTTTTCTCAATTTACATCTACTGTTTAATCTGCTGGTTAACTCCAGCAACTCAACTATGAAAATGCCAAAGATGGTAAGAGGGAAAGTGAAGAATATGAGGAATGAATGAAGGAACTCTGAAACCCCTGAGTAAACATAAAGGCCCTGAATGGGGCAAATTATAACTTATTTAGAAGAAATCCAAGCACCATTGATGAGTGGGATAAAATATGGGAAACATTATAATTTTTCTTTTGTTTTCTACCTCCACATTTGGCTAGGGCTGTGGTAGGCAAACTGCGGCTCGCAAGCCACATGCGGCTCTTTGGCCCCTTGAGTGTGGCTCTTCCTAAGCCTTAGGAGTACCCTAGCTAAGCTAATAACAATGTACCTACCTATATAGTTTAAGTTTAAAAAATTTGGCTCTCAAAAGAAATTTCAATCGTTGTACTGTTGATATTTGGCTCTGTTGACTAATGAGTTTGCCGACCACTGGAGGGTATTACTGCCTTTACTATATAACTAGAGGTCCCCTGCATGGATTCGTGCACTAGTCGGGTCCTTGGCCTGGCCTGCGGAGATCAGCTGAAACCAGCAGTCCTACATCCCTGAGGGATGTAGTAGTGTGTGAAGTGGCAGGCAATCAGGGAGAAGCCCCAGCCAGGGCCAGGCACAGTGCTGCTCCTGCTCACCCCGGCCCTGCTGTGCCTGCTGCTGCCACCACTCTATAGGCTTGCTGCCGCTCTGCTACAATCACCGTGTGCCCTCCCTAGGATGATATTGGTGCGCCCATGACTGAGAAGCGGCTGCTGGCTCGTGCCCAGGTAGTCCCCATGCCGGTCCCGATCCCAGTCCCAGTCCATGGGAGAAGCTCGTGCCTCCGCAGCTGTGCTCACCAACCATGAGCCCGGCATCTGGTGCCTGTTGGTCAGCTGAGTGGCGCTCCCCCTGTGGGAGCTCACTGACCACCAGGGGGCAGCTCCTGTGTTGAGCATCTGCCCTCTGGTGGCCAGTGCATGTCATAGCTACCGGTTGAACGGTTGAACAAACAGTTGCTTAGGCTTTTATATATATAGAAAGGTGAAGGAACATCAATTGTGTGCCAGAAGAAGCCTAGTAAATTTTCCTGTGGTGTTCCAACTTTGGTGTGATAGAAGCAGATACATTATTTAGGTAAGCTAACCACCCTGTGTTATCACCCCACCTCCTCATGTTAAGGGACACATAGATAATAAGAATCTAGGAACATCAAGTGAGGTTATCGAGTTTTCCTTAAAAGAAAGTCATAAGAATGGACATTTAAAGTAGAAATGATTTTCCACTTCTGAGTTTCATCATTGTGATAGTTTCATTATTCAGCTTGGCTGGATGTTATAAGACCTAGTTATTTAATCAAATCCTAATCTAGGGGTTACTGTCAAGGAATTTTTTAATGTGGTTAATATCTAATATTAGTTGTCTTTAAGTAAAGGAGATTATACATTATGAAATATTACTAAAATGAGTTAAGAATTCACTCAAGAAACTAGAAAAGGAAAATCAATATTAACTTAAGGACAAGAGGAAGAAATTGATACAGAAAATTGCAAAAATTAATAAATTAGAAAAAGGCAAAAGTTAGAACACAGATAATTTCAAGAGGGTGTCTCTAAAAAATATAAGAACAATATTAGACACTAATCCATAGCAAAATGTAAAAAAGACAAATATACACATTTGAAAATAAAATTGACAAATAACTACAAATACAAAGAAAGTTGAATGAATTCCAAAAGAATGGATAGTCAAATTTATATCAAAAGAGCCTACAGTGTGAAATATGAAGAAGCCCAGAACTTTTTTACATAGCAGTTATTATTGCTAAGAATAAAAAAATATATAAAGTTGCTTGTTTGTCTACCTCTCTATCTCAAGAATTTACAGGCCCCATACTATGAAATAAAAATTGCTTTAAGTAGAAGCCTTCCAATGGATTTTTTGAAAACATTCAAGGAACAGATAACTCCAATTATATTTCAAGTTCCATAGCCTATAACAATAAGAAACACCTTCAAAACTTTTTACATAAAGCAAGTTTAATTCTACATAATACCCCAAAACATACACTGCAGCATATCATAACGACCAAACATTTTAATTCATAAATATGTGCATAAATGTTCTAAATAGCACTAGTAAATAGAATCTAGCAACAAATTTAAAAAGTTTGAAAACAAGAATTATCCTAGATGTCAAAGATAGTGTAATGTCCAAAAGTCTGAATAATTGAAAGAGAAAAGTCACAAATGCAGTCAATATCTTATGAGTCAAATGTCGATGCCTAAAAAGGTGTATAAAAATCAATGCATAAGTGGTAAAAATAACAGATGGCTGCTTTTATTAGGTCAGGAACAGAAAAAGATGTGCACTATAGCTGGTATTGCTTAAATTTTTTCTACAAGTACAAGTCAATGCAATTGTGAAAAATATAAAAATGAGGTAAAAAAACATAAAATAATCATTTTATAGTTGTCAGAGTCTATATATGAGAAAACCCAAATACTATAAATATTACATTTTGATCAAAGTTATTAAAACTAATAACATATTTAAATACAATAAGGTGGGAGATTATAAAATTATTATAAATTAGGCAATAACTAATAAAAATAATAGCTAACATATGGGTGTTTACTCTGAGCTAATCACTGTTGTTAGATTTATTTTTTACATTTAATCTGCAAAACAACCTTATAATTATTTTAATTATAAAAATTAGGAAATTTTATAACTCAAAATACTTAGTAATAAAATTAGTAAAAATGTTCAGTATTCATGTAAATAAATGAAAAAATCTCTTAATGGCCTTGAAGAGAAAAAAGATCATTGAATACATGGAAATACATACATTGCTTTTTAGAAAATAACTCAATATTGTAATATTAAAATTCTTTTTCAATATAATGTAATCTCCAAAATATAGTCAACTAGTACTTTACAAACACAAACCAGCTAATTCCAAATTCCATATAAAAATTTAAATTTAAAAGAATAGCCAACCCCTTGATGGTGTGCTTCAATAGTTGGAGAGTTGGCCCTCACAATGAAGAATTGTGGGTTTAATTTCTGGTCAAGGGCAGGTATCTGGGTTATAGGTCATCCCAGGCCCCAGCCTGGGCATGTCTGTGAGGCAACCAATCAATGTGTTTCTTTCACATGGATCTCTCTCTCGCTCTCTCTCCCCCGCCCCCCTTCCTCCCTTTCACTCTGTCTAAAAAATCAATGGGAAAAATATCCTCATGTGAGGATTAACAAAGAAAAAAAAATACTGAGAGAATTTCATTGTGTTCGAGTGATACTACCCTAGCCTTCCAGCCACTAAAATACATTAAATCTGTGAAATTGAGATAATTCAATTTGTAATTGCTACATAAATTAAAAGTGACAGGTTAATAGTACAAAATACAAACACCAGAATCTACCTATAAATTTTAACATATCATAATTACAGTGTTGCAAATCAAATTCTTGTTGGGGCAATCAACTAAGTAAACATTAAAAAATAAGGCTAGATTGCTATTTGTTTTACTAAAATAAATTCCCTGTGGAAAAAAAGTTAGAATAATAAAAAAATATAATCCATAGTCAAACATAACCATCGCATAGTCTTTTAAATAAACATCCAATAGAATCAAACTTAAAATAAGAAATAAGCAGCCTAAAGCAATACAGAAAAAGATTGCTGATAAAATTGACTCATAATTTAAAGTTTTCTACAGGGCAAATAATTCATAAACCACATCAAAAGATAAACATGGAAAGATATATGCAGCACAAATGATGGACAAAACCATAATTTCCTTATTATAAAAGAGTATTTATAATCAGTAAGAAAGTGATAAAAGTGACCAAAAGAGAACAGGCACAACATGAAGATGCTGTTCACTGCAATAAATGAAAACAAAGATAGATTACTTTTAAGCATCTGAAAACATGCTCAATCTTCTGCGTAATTACATGCAAATTAAACAAATAATGTAGTGTCATTTTTCACTTTCCACATTGGCACAAATAAAAAAATATGTGATAGTATTGTGTCGGTGAGTATAAGAAGAAACAAACCACTTCATACACTGACTATGAAAGTAAAAATTGGTAAAACTCTTGAAAAGTGATGCTGAAATTGGAAAATTCAAACACATAAACTACCTGGAAATTACATTTCTAAGAATGTTTATGTAAATATGTACATAGGAATATGTAAACGACTCCACTGTCTGGTACTAATAAAACCTTGGAAAAGAAATCCAGCAATAGCAGATTGGTTTAATAATTAGGAGCATATGTTGAAAAAATATGAAATTATTGAAAAGATAGAGGCAATCGATTTACATATATAATGAAAAACAATCTTCAATATTTATATTTATATTTGACAACAGGTTATTCATCTGGGAAAAAGGGGCATATGTCCCTGTGTATGCTATGCTTTTGTGAGAATACAAAAAGATTGCTTGTACAAGCATTGTATATTTCTAAGAAAATAAAAAACAAACAAATCAATGTTAGTGAGAATGGGACAAATCAATGTTAGCGGTTGTCTCTGAGAATGGGTAGTAGAAGGGATATTGACCTTATGCAGTATTTCATTTTGTATTCTTTTGTGCTTTATCATGCCTTCACCATTCACCAGTTGTTTTATTACTATTTCAATGTAGAAATCTAATAAATAAAGAATAGTAAACAGTTTTGAGCAGAAATTAAAGGATAGAAAGCACACTGTGATTTATGAACCAATTTCACTGTCCTTTCTGGTTCTGCATATTAAACTTTTCTCTGTAGCTTTGATAAGAATAGTTTAAATCTTTTTTCCCCATTAAAATAATGTTTTAGAGCAAAGAGATTATGGGCTTTGAAGTGTAATATTCATTGTACAAATCACAGTTCTGTCTTATCCTCTCTGCATATTGTGTGTTACCTAAAATGCAGGTTTAATTTTTTGAAAAAGGAAATGTGAAGTGAAATAAATAAAATTTTGTAAAGTTCTTAATACCTCATGAAATCCTGCACAATTCTCCATGGTTTTAGATATAAAGTCTTTGATTTATGAAAATCCCCTTGCTTTGCAGTGTGTATATGTGTATATATAATTTTAAATATATATTCTTTTTTCTCCAGCATGGTGTTAATAGCACAAACAATGTAGTGTTGCTTCTGGGCTTAGTCAACCTAGAAAAGCATTAATTCAACTTCTTTGTATCTTTTTCAGCTGCAGTAGTCTTAATTGTTTCTTGCCATGGTCATAAGGAACAACAAAACAAAGAAGAAAAACACAAGTTTAAATAGTCCAATGTTTGTCCCTGTAACTTCCTAATTTTTCATGCTAAAAGTTGGATTTTTCTCTTCCTGAAAGCCTCTCTTCTTTAGTCATTTATCCTTTTAAACAGTAACTTGTCGTATTTTACTTTGCTGAAAATAGCAAAGTTAACCCATTACCTACAGATGCTTCTCTGCTAATATTTTAGAAATTGGCCTCTGAACAAATAAAGCTAAATAGTTACAGAAAGACATGATATTGGAAAGGTAGCAAATACATAGCATTCCAGAATTAATGGTGTGAAGGAGCCGTAGTTATCTTTTGGAACAAAACTCCAGTTACTGATAGTTGCATTTGTACAAACAAAATTGAGGTGATAGTTTACCAGCTACATATGCAAAGAGGACTTATGAATGTTAAATATCAAAAAGCCCTATGTGGTTTTATATTTTAATACAGATGTGTGAAATGATGCTTTCCCTACAGGTAGCATTGAAAGATATTTTAGCAGGATCCATAGAGATGATTGAAGCTGAATGAAGATCATGATTGATGATGAGATCTGAGTATTCTCAAAAACATGCACATAGTAGATGGGAGTTTAGAGAAGTGTTTCAGCAGGGACCTTAAAAAGCTGATGGATGTTTGAGCAAAAGACCTTTCTTTACATCTTAGAGCAGGCAAAGTAATGGTCTTCAAACATTGTCCATGCCTCCATCCCTCAAAACTTTTCTCCTCATCCTCAAAGTCTTAACAGCCAGGAGGCCAGTTCTTGTTGCTAATTCGGATACAGATTGCTCTCAAATCACATTGTGGAATAATTGTTCTGAATTGTTACTCTCACAATTTCTAAGTATCTATTCATTGTGTGTGTGTTTGTTTAACAGACATTCATTGAGTAACTACAATTCAAGCATTACGCTGATATCCTATATATTAAAAGCATTATATGCAAATTGACCGAATAGCCAAACAGCAAACTGACCATCCAGACAATCATCTGGATGACCATCCAGGACCACGCTATGACACCCACTGGCACCAGGTCAGCCAAGGCGGGTGTGATGCGATTGGTTGGGGCCCGGCCATCGCCCCATGATAGCCCCACAGAGGGAGGCCCAGGCCATCCGGCTGGCAGGGTGATCAATCAGGGGGCACCACGACCGCCCCAAAGAGGGAGGCCCCAGCCACCGACTGGCAGGCTGCAGTGGGTGGGTGGGGCCTCCCTCTGTGAGGAAAACCCAGGTCCCAGGTGCCCCAGAGAAGCCGGTGCCAGCATCTGGGGGAAGGAAGGCCTACTCTTGCACAAATTTCATGCCTCGGGCCTCTAGTATATAATAATAATCAATGACAGAGTCCCTCTCTTTTGGGAGTTTCTATTTGTGTAAGAAGCTAATCATGTATTGGAAAAAGTATAAAATAGAGGGAACAGCAGTAAGCACAGTCAGACACAAGACCGGTAATAGAAGTATTTGGGAGGGGAAGAGTTGCATATAGGGTCACCAGTAAAAAGAAGTTAAGCTTGAACTGCCATTTAATAATTCAAGTCACATCAGATGTAGAAGGAGAGTTACAGCCATTCCAGAAGGAATGATATTAGCAAAAGTGCACAGGCAGAAAGATACCACATTGTGTTTCGTGCTTGTGTTCTGTCTGTAGCTCGGCGTGGGTGATTGGCTGGTTGGGCTTTCCTGGACTAGTCTGGCATATTAGGAATAAGCTGTGCTTGCTATGTGGGGTTATGATTTCAAAGCCCTGGGCTGCTACAAAGTCATTCCGTGCCTCTGTGGGTCGGTGTCTCCTTATTATTCACTTCGGTATATGTTTCTTTTTCTAAAGTTCTTTGGCTGCATTAATCTACTTAATATTCATGTTTGTTTTATTTTTGAACACCAGGAGCAGGGTCATAAATGTGATGCTGAAGACAGAACAAATGTCATTTGGAAATAGGAAGGTGAAGAAATACAATCTAATTCTTGGTTAGCTATTGATGCTAACCTGATTCTTTTAAAATATAGCAGGGTGTCATGTGGCAGACTACAGTGCTCTTACTAGTATGTTATATGTTAACAAATTATTCCCAAATTTATTTTCAAATTTACTATTTAAATTATTATACATTTCCTGCTATTGTACTTAAATTATCATTTGAAAAAATCTTTTTGCTCTATTTTTTTTTTCCTTCTACATCTATGGAAATGCAACAGTTATCCTCTTCCCATTGATTTCCTTTTCTGTGAACCTAGTCAGAAATTTCCATCAATTAACAAATAACGTTAGACTTTACCATTCAGTCCAACTCACATGTTCAGCCTAGATTTTGGTGACACAGGCACCTTGCTCATTGCATGAATCACTGCCTTTAAATTTCCTTTTCATTGCATAGGCCATGCTATTCAGAAACGTAATAATACATTCAAGCACATCAACAAGAATATAAAGGTTGTTTCAGTGTTATCTTTTCCTTTGCAGTGGCCTGCACATGTCTTTTTATTCTGGATGCTCTCCACATTTTGAGTTGGGATACAAAAATGCATTTTATAGTGGCAAAACCAAGAGCTTTTATGCATAGTTTGGTACTGAAATTTTAAAAAATATCTTTCTTTATTGATTTCAGAGAGGAAGGGAGAGGGAGAGAGAGATAGGAACACCAATGATGAGAGAGAATCATTGATCGGCTGCCTCCTGCACATCCACATTGGGGATTGAGCCCGCAACCTGGGCATGTGCCCTGACTGGGAATTGAACCACAACCTCCGGGTTCATAGGTTGATGCTCAACCACTGAACCATGCCTGCCAGGTTGGTTCTGAATTTTGAGCTAAGTATGGCATTCTGCAAATTTTATTGTATTTATTCATACAATATTATTTAAAGCTTATATTGGAAATGGAAAGGTTTGCTGAAGATCAATAGCTGTAAGAAAATCAAGCTAGCCCTAGCTGGTTTGGCTCAGTGCATAGAGCATCAGCCTGTGGACTGAAGGGTCCCGGATTCGATTCCGGTCAAGGGCACATGCCCAGGTTGTGAGCTCGATCCCCAGTTGGGGAGTGTAGGAGGCAGCCAATCAATTATTCTCATCATTGATTATTCTATCTTTCTCTCCCTCTTCTTTCCTCTCTGAAATCAATAAAAATATATTTAAAAAAAGAAAATCAAGCTAAGCAGCATACATTATGTTTCTTGTAAATTACATGTAGGTTTAAAATTAAGTTAAAATAACCTGTTGATATAGAACTAAGTCATAAACCCTCACATTTAGAGAAATAAGCTACTTTCTCAATATAAAATGTATACAAGTATATTCCAAGTTGAAAATTTCAATATTAACCCTATTTTTCTTCTTTGAAAATAAAAGTCACTTCATATACCTTACTCTTGCCTTCCATTGGGTGCCCATATTTTTAATGCTGAAATTCCCTTTTCTGTACTATTTCACTATATTTTCTTATTACAGATTTTATTTTCAGATGTCAGCATATATAGTTTACAGGAAGATTGTAGGAAGTTTCAATATTCAATTTATCTATAATAATAATGACACCATTTATATAAAATACCATTTTATTTGTGGACTTTTTTCTTCATTTTTGATCATCACAATGAAAATCAATTCCACTTCAGAGGTCTAGTCATTTTTAAGTGTATATTTTTTATTCCTATAATAGCACATGCCTGCTTAATAATGTTTTAAATATTTTAGATTTTAGACATTTACCTTGTCAGATATTAGATGATAGTCTGTGACTGTCATAACTATTTTACTCTAATTTTAAGCTTCTTGGGTTTTTTTTACCTTTTAAAAGTTTTAAATGAAAAACTCCTTTTGTTCCTTATTATTGCACTGATTTATCACCATAGATATGCCATAGCATTTTACATGTTTCTTTTTTTTCCCATTTTGAAAAATCACTCACCATCCAAACATCTAAGCAACAAGCATTTTATGCACTCTCAGTATGCAGAGTACAATCTGTCTCTGCTTATTGGCTGATACACAAGGACAAAACAGCTTACAAATGTATTTGAACTGGACTTGCCTTTGGGAAGTACTGTCATTATTTACAGGTATTATTTCTTTTTTACTTGTTTTATATTCTTTCTTTATCTTCAGTTGATTTAATTGGCCTAAAATGACCTTTTCTCACATTTAGAATTAAGAATAAGACACCATTTCTAACATTGTTCTCAACAGAGAAATAAAGGTATGCCCAAATTTTTTAAAAAATCAAATAATACATGCTTTTGCATGATGAGAAGTATGGACATAAATTCAGGGGTCTTTAAACATGAATCAAGCTCCAGTGTCAGGCATTTTTAACAGATAGCAGAATATTTCATGTACCCTTCTAAAAGCCGGTGAAAAATACGGAGACAATGCCTACTAAAGATGACAGTAGACATTAAGTCGACTTAAGTGAGGAGCAAGAGAAAAGTGAATCTACATTTATATTTTATAAATAGTATCTTTCAGAGAATTAGGTTCTATATGTCTCTACATTGAAGTTGAAGAGATATTTTGCTGATTTAATTCAATATCTACCCTTTTGAACTATATAAAGAGCAAATGATAACCCCACACTCTGGCATTTTTTTTTCTCCAGTGACAAAATATATAAACTAAGCAGAAACAAAATTTTTATTTTCTTCTAGTCTACCAAAGTGGTCAAAAGGGACTAGTGCAACAACAATCAATAAAAAGCAAGAAGCCTTTGTATGATAGTTTATAATTTATGAAATGTTCTCGCGTATGATCTTTTAGTTTAAGAGAACTTTGTAAGTCAATTGGGGCAAGGGTAAGATTATTCTCACTTAGACGATAAAAAGTAAAATTAAAAGCTATTTAACCTTACTAACTTTAAAGGTTAGTAATAAACAGAATCAGAAATCACTTTATGCCTTTTGAGTTCATTACAATACACTAGTTTGTCTAGAAAAAATGATATTTCTGGAAACCTTTAGATGAATCAGTTTAGGAATACAGATTCTTGTCTCTGTATGGGCTTCATTAAGATTAACCAAGCCCTGGCTGGATGGCTCAGTTGGTTGGATCATCCTTCCATGCACCAAAAGGTTGTGGGTTTAATTCCCTATCAGGGCACATACCTTGGTTGTGGGTTTGATCTCTGGTCTGGTCTGGACATGTAGGTCTGGGCATGTAGTGGAGACAACCAATCAATGTTTCCATCTCATATCCATGTCTCTCTCTCTCTCTTTCTTTCTCTCTCTCTCTCTCTCTCTCTCTCTCTCTCTCTCTCCTGTCCTTTCTGCTCCCTCCATTCCTCTCTCTGTAAAATCAATAAAGACATATCCCCGAGTGAGGATAAAAAAGTAAAAGAAGATTAATCAAGTATTTTACCAAGTCCTTGCTGTGGGAAGTAGTCTGTCTCATGGGTTCACACTGAGTACTTATGTGAAAAAGGGACATCTCCTTTATACACTACATAATAATAAATCAGCTGCCTCTGGGGTTTGTAAGATTAGGATACATAACACTCCCAATATGCCAAGGCTCTGCCTAGGGAGGAAAGAGCACATCTGTCCCTTCCTGGAGTGTTTAACTATCTGCAGTCTGGATATGTTTGCCAATTAGAATTGCCAGTGAGGAAAAGAAATTACTAGTATTTGTTCTTTATTAGCATTACTTGTGTGTTTTAAGCCAACAGGCATTTTTGTGGTGGTGGTAATGGTTGTGGTTGTCATTGCTAATGAGTGAATGGATGCCTAGAGGGCTAACTTTTCCTGAGAGGGGAAACATGTCTCATTAGAAGAACAATCTCAAACCTTCTAACTCTATTTTGTGAGGGTTAGTCTGCCTCTTGCTTCTTCTTTTTGGGTAAGTTTTATTCTTTAACTCTTCCATTTGCTAAAAGAGGATTTGGTTTATTGATATCCAGTGACATGCATAAGCTATACTAGTAGCTTGGCAAACTGCTGGAGGAAGTAAGGCATTGCCTTTTGTGGCTCACATAAATAAACGGGTGGTTTTGACTCAGGCATCACTATTGTGCTCTTAATGACCACTTCAGCAAGCTTCTGGAGGACAGAGTTGGCGTTATTCTTTCAAGAATTTACTTGGCAGGAGCAACTGCTTGTATTGAAAATAGCATGTCCTATCAATTGGCTATTACCCAAAAGGTTCTTCTCTTATGGAAAGAGTGAGATTCCTTTTAATGTAAAATTCTAGTTATTGGTGCTAAACTATATTTGCATAAAGAGGGCTGGTTCTAAGAAAGAACTAATACTCCTTTGGATAAAGTCATCTGAATGTTTCTAAATCCTGTTTGCTGACTTAGGAATCACATAGTAGCCAATTTAACAAGTGTGCAAAATACAGCTCTTAGAAAAATTGACCATCTTCGGTGGTGCAGCTTGCTCAGACCTTATTATCAGAGAAGAAAAACCCAAGAGAAGAAGAGAGCAAGGGTGACTGCTCAGTAATCTTGTCATGTACCTTCTGCCACACATTCATTAGAGGACCAGCTTTTTAAAAGCTGAACACGTAGATTGCTACTCACTGGTAGATATTGGTTGGTGAATGAAAATTGTTGTGGTCTCTGACTGAAGAAGTTTAGACAATGAAAAACTCCAGTGAGCTAAACTATTACAGATAAGACAGAAGCTAGTGGATTCAACCACATGCTCATGATAATTTCTATCTTTTTCACTTTATGGTATTAGAGCCTTGAAAATAATTTCTATGTGCATTTGTTGAGAGTGTTGAAGCCTCTAGAGAAGATGTTGTGACCTATGAAATTTAAAATGGCTGTGCAATGTCTCCTGCAATATTTAAGGCAAATGTGTGTGTAAAATGCTGATTATAAAATTTACTAGTGCCCCAGTGCACAGATTTGTGCACATTGAAAGGAAATGAATTAGAAGGTGGCCAGTGGGGTGGGACTGGATGAGATGGGCTGGACATGCCCTAGAGCCAACCTCCCACAGTCCCTCCTCGGCTGGCCGCACCTGGGGAGACGCTGTGGATCGAAGGGCATCTGAAGAATGAGTGGGGTCCCTCAAGCAGGTGGGGTTCCCTCAGCCTGGCCTGCGGGGATCTGGCCAAAACTGGCTCTCTGATATCCCCTGAGGGGTTCCAGATTGCGAGAGGGTGGTTCTCGGGTGACACATCCTGGAATTGGGCTCCCTCCTCTCTGGTTCTAGAGTGTGTCACCCAAGAACTGCCACAGCCAAGTCACCACAGCTTGGAAGCTCCTGCATTGAGTGTATGCCCCTTGGTGGTCATTGTGCATCAGAGCTACCTGTTTGACAGTCAGACAGTCACTTAGCCTTTTATATATATACTAGAGGCCTGGTGCATGAAATTCGTGCACTTGGGGAGGGTGGTCCCTCAGCTCAGCCTGCGCCCTCTTGCAGTCTGGGAGGCCTCAGACATCCTTAGTGCTGCCATGGAGGCAAGAGAGGCTCCCACCACTGCTGCTGCTCTTGGCAGCCGTGAGTCTGGCTTCTGGCTGAGCGGTGCTCCCCCTGTGGGAGTGCACTGGCCACCAGGGGGCAGCTCCTGCACTGAACACCTGCCCCCTGGTGGTCAGTGTGCATCATAGCAACCGGTTGTTCCACCGTTTGGTTGATTTGCATATTAACCTTTTATTATGTAGGACTAGAGGCTTGTTGCATGAAGAGATTCGTGCAATAGGCCTTCCTTTCCCCTGGCTGCTGGCACCGGTTTGCCTCCAGCACCTGGGGCCCAGGCCTTCGCTCTGGCTGAGTTCTGGCCGGAGCCAGCCCCGGAAATGTAAGGCCTCGCTGCTCTGCCAGCCCCAGGGACATGAGACCTCGCTGCTCCACCAGACCCGGGGACATGAGGCCTCACTGCTCTGCTGGCCCTGGAAACGTAAGGCCTCACTGCTCTGCTTGCTCCGGGGCCGTCAGGCCTCGCTGCTCTGCCGGCCCCGGAAAGGTCAGGCCTCACTGCTCCACCAGCCCTGGGATGTCAGGCTTTGCTCTACTGCTTGGAGCCTAAGTATGCAAATTAACCACCATTTTGTTGGTGGTTAATTTGCATATTGTACTGATTAGCCAATGGGAGGCATAGCGAAGGTATGGTCAATTACCATGTTTGTCTATTATTAGATTAGACTAGAGGCCCAGTGCACAAAATTCGTGCACAATGGAGAGGGCGTCCTTCAGCCTGCCCTGCACCCTCTCGCAATCCTGGACCACTGGCTCCTGACTGCTTGCCTGCCTACCAGCTTGATAACCAACTAAGCACTCCCCTGCTGGCCTGATGGCCCCCAACTTCCCTCCCCTTCGGCCTCATGGCCCCCAACTGCCCTCCCCTGCTGGCCTGATCACCCCTAACCACCTCTGCCTCAGCCCTCACCACCGTGGCTTTGTCTGGAAGGAAGTCGGATGGTCAGAAGATGTCCAGTCTCCCAGTCTAATTAGCATATTACCCTTTTATTAGTATAGACTAGAGGCCAGGTGCATGAAATTCATGCATGGGGGGGGCCCTCAGCCCAGCCTGCACCCTCTTCAATCCAGGACCCCTCAGGGGGTGTCCGACTGCCGATTTAGGCTCGATCCCGGGGATTGAGCCTAAACTGGCAGTCAGACATCCCTCTCACAATCCTGGACCGCTGGCTCCTAATTGCTCACCTTCCTGCCTGCCTGGTCACTCCTAACTGCCCCCCCACCAGCCTGATCACCCCTCACCGCCTTTGCATGCCAGCCTGCTGCCCCCAACTGCCCCCTCTGCTGGCCTGGTCGCTCCTAACTGCCCCCCACTGGCCTGTTCACCTCTTACTGTCCCATCTGCTGTCCTGGTCACCCCTTGCCCCCCTCTGCTGGCCTGGTTGCCCCTAACTGCCCCCCATTGCCCACCAGGTCACCCCCAGCTTCCCTCCCTGCTGGCCTGGTCACCCCTCATGGCCCCCCTGCCGGCCTGGTTGCCCCACACAGCCTGCTGTTCAGTCTTTTGGTCATCCTTCATTAGCTCCCCTGCCGACCTGGTCGCCCCATGCAGTTTGGTCGTCCTACACTAACCCCCCTGCAGGCCTGGTTGTAGGCAACCATCTTATGAGGGTGTGATGGTTAATTTGCATATTACCTCTTTCTTATATAGGATATAGATAGTATTTTTTCCATCTCTAAAAGTTTCTTGTAGTACCAATATTATATTCTGAAGGGCAATTTCTTTGTAGATTTTGCTATTTATTTTTCTTTGTTTCTCATAGCTCTGGATGGGAAATGAAAACAAGGATTTATATCATTCAAGGGCTTTGCCACCTTTCTGGTGGTTTCAGTGTTTTTCTCTCACTGACCTCTTTATTTCTTCCTCCTTAGATGATAAAAATTTTAATTGACATCAATTATATGAAATTATACATATATAAATATACACTGAGTGGCCAGATCATTATGACCACCTGACGTTTGTAGGTAAATTAGTTATAATTTTGTGCTGAAGTTGGGCCAGATCATTATAAACATATGAATAGCACAACATACCTAAGTATCGTTGCTGATCAAGTTCATCCTAACATGTTGATGGCGTATCCCAATGGAGATGGCTTCTTCCAACAAGACAATGTGCCATGTCATGATACTGGTATTGTGCAGGAGTGGTTTCAAGAACATGAGGGAGACTTTACCTTGCTTAAATGGCCCCCACAATGACCAGATCTCAATCCAATTGAGCATTTGTGGGATGAAGTTCAAAGAGCCATCAGGCAGCTGATTCCACAACCATCAAATCTCACAGAACTGGACAGTTCTATTCATCAGGCATGGTGTCAGATTCCTCACATCACCTTTCAACATCTTGTGGAGTCAATGCCAAGAAGAATCGCTGCAGTATTGAAGGCAAAAGGTGGCCCAACAAAGTACTGATGGGGTGGTCATAATAATCTGGCCACTCAGTGTATATACGTTACAGTAGAAAAATATATATACTTACATTATATATATACATGTAATCTAGAATTGATATAAGCATCTGTGTTACTAATCCCCAACTGAACCCAAATACATCAATAGTCTATTAGTGAGACAAAACCAGAGATGATATTAAATAAGTAATAATTGACATAGCAAAGCAATCACAATAGTTATCTGCAAACAATATGAAATATGACTTCCCTGGTGTGGAATAACTGACTACCAGCCTAGGACACCACCAAAACAGAATTATATTTAAAGGAATTTGTAAATAATCATTATTGTAAGAAAGTAATGATATAGATCAGTAAAACATTAATTAACATTATTAAGTATAAAAAGTGAAACACTAATGATTCCTAGTTATGTCTAGTGTAATAGAGTAGATAAAGGTAATATGTGTGGTAAATGAGGATTACACTCGTATTTAAGAGCCTGAGTTCTAGTACCTTCTTTGTCACTACTTGTGGGAATGTCAGCATATAATTTACCCACTATGGATGTGAGTTTCTTAAATTGAAATTGAAATGATACAGGTATATATATGGTGGCATCTTAGATATGAATCTCTCTTGTTCACCACTTGAAAAACCTGCCTAAGATTTTTTAAAAAGAGACAAACTACACTTTCATTGACACAGTAAGACAAAAAGAAGGCTTGCATAAATGCCAACATAGGTAAAAAGTTGCTAATAATCCAAGTCATGCAGGAAGCTATGATTCCAGAGTACATTGTACAAGAAAGGGCAGGGCGTTTTACAGTGAAGCTCTGAGAAGCTAAGCAGCAGCAGATCCCAGAATGAACAACCAAAATATGTTCTCGATAATAAATTATCCATCCTGAATTGCAAATGATAGAGGGCTGAAGTGTAACAGAATCCATCAGGCAATGCCAATATTTAGGATAGGTAATGAGCAAGGGCATGCATCTATTAGGATGCCAATGGAGTTTAAGTGAAAGTCCAGTGGTAACAAAACTCAAAAATTCTAAAAAAAAAAAAAATATGTCTTAAGTGTACATTATTTACCTTGGATGCCAGCAAAGGTTGGTTACAGTAGTCAGTGGAAAGCCAAGGTATATAATATATGACAGAATCCTTCCTGAACTTGTCTTCAAAGAGACACAGTGGAAACGTTTATATCTTAATAAAACGTTTGGTCATCCAGGCAACTGACAGTCTTAGGAAACCTGAATGTTATCACCTCCCCACCATCGAAAAATAAAAATAAAGCAAATAGTGCAACTGGCTCATAAAAGCCAACTCCTTTAACCATCAGTAACTAAAAAGGATCCAGCACAACAATACTATAATATTTATGGAAATAGCAGTAAGAGTTACAAAGAGGAGAAAAACACTTATCAGTAAATATGATATTGCTTATTAGAAGAAAATTTTAACAAAGGACTCCACCATGAATTGTATTTGTGAAAGAACACAGAACTAAAATAACTAAAATATAAGAATTCAGAAAACATATGGCCCCAAAATGAGAGAAATGGCCAAATCATGAACTTGCAAAAATGCAGAAAAGGAAATGACATAAAACAATCTTAGAATTTAAGATGAAATTGAATGAAACAAAGAGAGGTGATGATGTGAAACACAAGGAATATGGAGAATAAAAATGAGAAATTAACCACCTTCAAAAAAAACTCCACAATAATTAACACATTAAAGAAGAAATAGAAAATGATAGATTTAGAAGATAGTCCAAAGAGAATGTTTCACAACAATGGAACAGAATAAATGTTTCAAAATATATTAATATCCATAAGCATTAAGTCTACATATTGTAAGTTTTACTATGTACGAGGGGAAAATGAAATACCCTCTAGGATATATCTTATATATGGAAGAAAAGAAAACAGACAATAAATTATATTGTTTTTCATAGGATAAATCTCCTTTACAGTACATATGTATACCCTATATAGAAGTAGAGAATTAAGGTTATTTTATGAAAACGTGATATAAAGGTCATCTTTGGAAAAATTACTGAAACTGTGTATATATTAGAGAAAGGGAGAAAACAGACAACCGAGAAAATATATTAAATAAAGAGAACCTACAAAGATGGATAAGCATATAATATGCTAAAACTAATATTAAACATATTTTTGAATCAATTGTAAATCATTGTAACTGATCTATGAATGGAAACAAGAAAACCTTTTAAATTTTACTGCAAAGCAAAATTCAAAGCTGTGACGTATAAAAGTGATTCACTCAAAACAATATCATTCAAATGTTGAAAAATAAAGGTTAAGCAAAGTTGTTCCAAATAGATGCTTTCATCTAAAAATAAATAAATAAAGGTGACAAGTAAAGACACTTTATAACATATGATGAAGATAATAAGTTTTAATAGTACATATCAAATGATGTGGCAGCAACTTGATTGACAAGAAATACAGGAGACAGAAAAAACATAAAGAATAAATATATGACCCAGCCAACATGGTTCAGTGGTTGAGCATTGACCTATGAACCAGGAGGTTATGCTTCCATTCCCAGTCAGGGCACATGCACAGGTTGCAGGCTTGATCCCCAGTGTGGGGCATGCAGGAGGCAGCCGATCAGTGATTCTCATCATTGTTGTTCTATCTCTCTCTCCCTTCCTCTCTGAAATCAATAAAAATATTTAAAATAAATATATGAAGCTTTCATAAATCTCTCAAATTTTAAAATAAAGTGGGAGAAAACAAACCAGAGTATATAAAAACTTAATAATATAACCTATAAAGATAGCTGATTGATTTATGGTAACTCCAGTAATCTATAAATCAGGAAAGCACCTCGGAGAGATCAAAGGTATGTTTTATTTGTGTTCAACCAAATTTCACACATATTGTATTCACCCCACTCGTTTTCCAATGTTTCCCTTAAATTTTGTAATTGTTTAAATATAGCAAATATCACTGAAGTTTAAAGAACTATATAAGAAAACTGCATTTTTGTTTCCTTTGGGGCTTAAAGAAAAAATAAACATCGAAATCACATGGTACTTTTCATCCTTAGCCTGACTTTTAATAAGTAAAATCTCTAATTATATTTACTTAAAATACTACTTTAAGATTAATGGTATTTGGGGAAGGGGGAAGTATTAAGGGAATTTGTTTTTATTTTGCTTTGACTTCAAATGTTATTTACTGTCCACTCAGTTCAAATTGCCCTCATGAGCTGCTCTGCTTACACAATGTTCATTCAGTTTCGGAGGAGAAGAAGCAAAGAGCCCATTTGGAGCTTTTATCTTCAGCCCCCCCTCCCCACTTCCTTCACCCTGTGTTGCTTTGACATACAGTCAATCGGATAGTCACTTATTGTGAAAATGGCCTGCTGATAAATATAATTTAACCCTATTTCTACTTTGTTTACATGAATATTTTTCATACATTTTTAGAGACAAAGATTTCTGACAGCCCCTTCCCCACCAATTTCCCAGTGACTCACATGAGGCAGATGCACCCCAAGCGTGCTCTGATAACAGCACCTTTTAGCAGGCTGCTTGGGGAACTACAAACCCACTTTCCCTTGGCCTGTGTTGCTCTCCTGAGAAGCTCAGCAGGTTCCCAGACATTTGCTCAGACCCAAACTGTCATGACAGAGGCAATTAATGTGGTAATGAGAGTGTGGCATCCAAAATGTTATTTCCTGCAGGGCTTGTCACATATTTCAGAGAACATTAAGAGCAAACAAAATTCTGCTTTGTTTTTTTCCTATCTCCAAATAGTTGGACCTTGAAAATCTTGTACATTGGAGGCAGAGCAGGGAAACAGATTGACAAAATGGGGACAGAGGAAAGCACTTGGAAATTCCCAGTTTTAATGAAAGTTGTGGATAGGCTAAGGAAAGAGGTAAAAAATTGTGCTCAGTATAATTTTTTCTATACTGCCAAATTTTACTCTAATGAACTAGAATTTCTTTAATGCAGATTAACCAAGTTCCAACAAATTTTGGTGGGAGACTGACCCTCCTCCTGAGTTTGAAAGGGTCTCACTTTTTCTGTACACATGAAATCTCAGTCATATTGAGGAATCGTGCAGGAACCGGAGAACAAATTTTTGCCAAGCTTAAATTTCTTCCACAAATAACAATTTTGCAGGAATATAATGACTTCATAATTGAACTTGGTTTTAAGATAGCAGAGGGTTTGATTAAAACTTTGAAGTAAGAAAAGCTCGCATGTGAAATTTCCTGAAGCCAAACTGCAGAGCGAGCGGAGTCAGTGTTATGTTTAATAATTATCCTGTGAAACAAATAAAACAAACTCATCAATGTGCTGCACCTTTTAATTAATAAATTAGCTAAGCTCTGATGATACAAATCAGAAAAAAAAGTGATAATGTCTTGGGACTAGCTTGGCTTGTTAAAGCCATTTTGTCCTGTTTTACTCTTTGGGATATTTTGCAATGAAGCCTGAATGTTCATGTTAGATAGAATATCCTAAGGTTCTATGACCTAGATGCTTTAACGCGTTCTCTGAGGGTGGGTCTCATTTGAAGGCGTCTTCCCATTGTGTGTGAAACCCTGTGACCTCTGGGATGTCCGCAGATGCCTTTTTCCAGCATCTTTCAGGGGAGTGGTGCTTTGTGAGTGGAGCTTCATAACTGTAACGCAATGGCTATGCAGTTGGCAACTGTGTGTCCAATGTTCCTAAACCCGGGTCCTTCTTCCAGTTTTACAGCCTAGGACACATGGCATGATACAGCTGTCTAGAGCCTCTATATGTGCCCACAGAAACTGTACCATTGTCTCTTGCACAAAAGGCAGCATACTGTTATCCGTACTTGTAGTCTGGACAATAGTCTACCACCTTTTACCTTCCGTATCTGCCAGCCTCTTACACACTTTTCTAGTCTGTTCATAAAAAGGAAAGTCGATGATAGAGATGTTGAAAGGGAGAGATTGAAACATCAGAAAGAATGGGGCAATTTAGTAATAGTGCTTTGATAACCTACTGCTGTCTAGAAATTACCTTGATTAGTGGCTTGAACAATAGCAGGGCTAGACGAACCATGGCTGGGCTGGAACCATCACATTCCTGACAGTTGGCACTAGTGTGGACCAGAAAAACCACATAGCTGGGGGGAAGTACATTGACTTCCAGCATCATTGAGCTGTTTTAAGCTGACTCTCCTTAGTCACCTCTCTAGCTCTACCTGATTTCTACTGCATGATGGTTTCCAGGACATCTTATATGGCTGCTCAGAGCTCCAAATTCATGAATCCCAAAAGAGAGAGAGCCAGAAGGATGCTATCACAATATACAACTTAGTCATAGAAGGCACACAGCAACTTCTGCCACATTCTATTTTATTCTATTTGTTGGAAGCAAGTTAGTAAGGCCAGTCCATATTTAATGGGGAGAAGAATAAACTCCACCTTTTGATATAGGAGGGGATTCAAATAATCATCAGACATGTTAACACTGCCACAAAGAGAAGTAGTATTTATAATATTAATAATCACAAAAATAACAGCATTCATGTATCTATAATTTATCAGGTGCTTAATATGTGACAGGCATATTAAGGATATCATCTGCAATATATTCTAAGGAGTAGTTACTTCCATTTTCTTCGGCCTAAAAGTGAAGACACATTTAAAGAGGTTTCCTAAGGTACCCAAGGTCTGCTAGTGGGGGTGAGAAATTATTTCTATCCGGACCTTCAGACTCCAAAGGGCTCTCTTCAGCAATATGTTCTACCAGTTACACCAACTTGCTCACATATCCTCGTGACTTGATAGTCTACAGTTTATTGATGAATGAGGACAGGTGTCCTATATGATTATACTTTTCTTTGGTAAGATCATTTTATGTCTTGCTCACTTACAAATCAAATATGATAAATAAAAGTGCTGTTACAGATATGAGAGATGTGTCACTGCTGTTATATGAATTCATTAACGCTCTCAGAGAAAGCAGTGGGTAGTAAAAGAAGTTAACTTGTAAAACCGCTATTAATTTATGTTGACACAGAGTAAAACTGAAAGTAAACAGGTATTTGTAGCTGATAGGTAACACTTGGAAAAACTGCTGAGTGGTTGTCTTAATGGGAGCGTGCTAAAGTACCCTATGGCAGGTGACAGTGCTGTCCACTGAAGGAGCCTCTGAGTCTGGTTGCTTAAATCATCAATAACATCCATGTAAACACCTACCACAGTAAGCAAACACATCATCAAGGAGGAGCATCACAACCCACTCAGGGCATACAGTGCATTAAAACTTGTCATTAATATGTTTTGCATAATAATTTTAAAAACCAAATGTACCATATACCATTCTTAGAGGTTTGAAATTGTGTGTATGTATATGATGACAATGGTTAAATGCCATTTTAATGATTATACACTAATAAAGGTTAAGAAACATCAGTTATTGCACTTAATTCTTAAGTATTCTTGATTTTGCTGTTCTGTGGTATTTTACCTTTAAGCTTATTCGGGTATTAAAAATGTTTGTAAATTTAGTAATAAGTAATTATTCAGTCAATTCTATACATACTTAAAGAACTTGAGAAGGTAAAGTTTTATGAAAAATATACATATTTTAAGTCTAATTTTACATTAACATTTTTATATTTCCCATATGTTCTAATCTTTAAGGATTATCACATTCACTTTTAGATTTGAAAAGTCTGCATTTTTACTCATTGATATTTAAAGATAGAGTGCTAGGTTTTGGTTATTAAAACATGAATTTTGAAAAAGTAGATTGACTTCTAGCATGATTGAGGGGTTTTAAGCTAAGAATTCAATATATAAACTCAGTTTATGCTACTCAGCATGCATGATACTTAGGGCAAGTCTCTAAATCACTTAGTGGTTCGATTTCACATTTGAAGATTGGACTATTAGGGATTGTATTTTAAATGTACCTTTCCCTAGAATGCCTTATTCATGATACACATGATTATCTTTGAATCCTGGAGGAGGAAGGAGAAACATGAGTCTGTAAATCACAGGTGAGACATACCCTGTGCATGTGACTAATCACAAGGCTAGTTAATGAAACACTTCCTGCATGCCATATGCCCACAACAAAATATGTCTACTGATTTTTAATCTGTATTCTTTTCATTAAGTAATTTTTATTAGTGGAAAGAAGCACAAAAACGGGTTTGTTCCTCAGATCACCAAGATTGGCCATTTTATTGTATCAAATATTCCCCAAAATATTTAATATTTCCTTCATATCATTTAATATGTGTATTTTGGGGTCATGATTATTATCACTTCTAGAGGGATAACATGGAAGCCTCCTTCGCATCCACCTCTCTTCCAAATCAAAATAGAGACGAAGAGAAAAGGAGACTCTTTCTTTTAGAGGAGTCAGGGTTAGAATTAGACTACCAAGTTCTACATGGAAGAAATGCCTAAAACTCTCCTTTATTCCTCCATACTCTTCCATAAACAACCACTTATATAAAATGTTTAAACCATAATAGATGTTATGTAAACTATAATAGATGTTATGTTATGTAAATTCAGAGTGAAAAAACTATTTTATCCTTTTCTCCCAATTATTCCCTGAGCACTGACATCTCTTGCTATCACAAATTTATTTTGTTGGCAAATGATACCTCCCACTACCCAAATTATTCACACACTCAAAGATCTTATTTGTTCTAATAGAAATAAATCTTGTATCCAAATGTCCACTATGATCTAAATCACTATTATATTTCCCTGAAGTCCCTCTTCTTTGTTCAACACTAAGTGCCCAGAGAGATAGCTCTAAAACATAAATCAGATTATATGTTTCACCTGCTAAAAACTTTCCCTGACTTTCCACTGCACATACAAGAAATTTCAAACTCCTTAGTTTGGGCATGAGAGTCTTCAGTATATGGGTTTGCCTACCTCACCTTACTTCATTCCCTACCCTCTCGGCTGATAGACCGTGAGTCAACAACACTAACCTTCTTTCTGTTTCTCCAATGCTCCAATATTGTTCAGGCCTCTAGAACTTTATTTAGTATTTACTCTTCCTAGAACCCTAGGCTTCAGAATGTTGTGTGGCTCCTTCATATCATTTAATATAATATATACCCCTCCCACCCCAAACACACTAGTCATTTTCCATTACAATAACTAATTTCATTATTGCTATGACAGTTCTCATTAAATGAAATTATTTTTCCTCCCATTTATTTACTCCTTTATTGCCTCTGTCCTTTATCATTAGAATGTAAATTTCTGAGAGTTTTCTGGATTGCTAGAACATATAAAAATGAAAATATCTGGTACATAGTAGGCTCTTGGTAAAATTTTGATGAATGAATCTCTAATGAATTTATAAATAAATGCTAAGCATATAGTGCCTGATGAATATCTGACTCCTTCAGTATTGCTGTTGCTTCATGCTGCCACTTAGTTTGACTGTGGAAGAGCAGAAAGATTAGACCAAGGACTCCTGACTTAGGCAAGTGGCAAGAAAAGACCAATAAGTCCTCAAATGAGTATACATTGTAGAAGGAAGGCATAAATGGTCTACCAACATTAAAGGAGGAATAATCTCCTTGGAACTTCTAGAACAGCTGTGGGCAAACTACGGGCCGCGGGCCGGATCTGGCTCGTTTAAAATGAATAAAACTAAAAAAAAAAGACCATACCCTTTTATGTAATGATGTTTACTTTGAATTTATATTAGTTCACACAAACACTCCATCCATGCTTCTGTTCCGGCCCTCCGGTCCAGTTTAAGAACCCACTGTGGCCCTCGAGTCAAAAAGTTTGCCCACCCCTGTTCTAGAAGTTGCTGGAAGCTCATGTAGGACTGAGCTGTGTAGCTGACTGATTATATTTTGGTTATGAGAGCATGCATTAGTCAGAATTTTCATTTTTTATCTGACTAAACAAAATGTCAGGCTCTCTTAGGCATCATTCTTCACGTACTCACACAGTGCTTGAATGTGTGTATTATTTGAAAGGAAGCATTTGAACTTTCAGCTGAGTTTTTAGTATCAGATGTGGTTGGCATTTTTTAGAAGCTCTCTTCTTTCCTGTATTTCCAGCAAACTGCCATCATTTGACTTCTCTGTTTTTTTTTAAATATATAGTTCTAAGCTGCCAGAAACAATAAACAGCAGTAATAATAAGAACTAACAGTTGAGTGTTTAATAAATGCTCAACACTATGCTAAACACTTAGGCATTATGAGGTAATTTTATTGTTCTAATTTCATAAATAGAGAAACTCTGCACATCAGCCAAAGTGATTTTTTTAATTAGAAATCATACCATGTGATTTTCTAGTTTAGACTCTTCTTTTTTTAATTTTTAATGTCGACATCATGACAGATTGCTTCCATTTTCTCCTCCTTTTGCCAACCTCCATCTACCCCTACCCCCTCTTTTAAATAAGTTTTCATTGTTCTTGGAATAAAGAAAAAACTCCCTTGATGCAGCCCCAAAGGCCCAACAAGACTCATCTCCCTCTTTCTAGCCTTGTCTGATATCATGGCCCTCCTCACTCTCTGCATTCCAGCCTCCATTGGCCTTCTTCATATAGAGCATGTTTCCTCATAACCAAAGAAACTGCACACGCTATTTTTTCCCTTGGAACTGTGTTTTCTTGCTCTCTTCTCTCAACTTTACAATTTGCATTTGGTTATTTGATTAACATCCTTTTCTCTTTCTTTCTTCATTATGAAAGAATTGAAATAATGGAAAAAATTATATACTTGAGAGTTTGGGAATCTACATGATAAAAGGGCATGTCAATCTGTTTCATTAGTACCCGACCCTTCCCATATTTTCTGCTAGTCATAATCTTGAGCAGCCACTCCCCTTAGATTTGTAGTCAATGACTTATATTAGAAGTAATGATCTTAAGTTCTGAGCCTAATATGTAAAAACAATGTCACCTTTGATTTTTGTCCTTTTTGTTCATGGCGGAAACCATTAACTATGTGAGACATTCTAATATCCAGAGACAATTGCTGTAATCCCAATCTAGCCCCATGTAGAGATTGTATGGAGACAAATGAAGACACCTGCCTGTGTAGCCTCAGCATCGTTCCTGTCTACCAACCAGCACAAACTGACCAGATGATTGAATGAAGCCATTTGGAAATGAATCTGAGCTCCTTCTGACTTTCCTTTGCTGATGTCAAATGCAGCCCAGGAAACTCCCTGCCTAGTGACGCTCAAATTATAGCACTGTGCACAAATAAGCGTCTGTTGTTATTTTAAGATACTAAATCATGGGTTAGTTTGCTACACAGTAGTAAATAAATAAAACAAAGAATAAGTATTAGTAGTTGAAAGTCCCAAAGATACATTTGAAGGTTGCAATAAATAGTGGAGAGGTCAAAAGTCATCCTGGCCAACATGGGGAGTCATTGTTTAGAAGTTTGTTTTGGAAGAGAAAGAGATTTGGAAACATCCGCAAAACTGGTGAAAGAAAATTGAAAGAGTGAAAGATTTTAAAACAAGTTTGTTAGCATTAGCAATCTATAATTTTTGGAGCAATTTTCTAAAAAGAAAAATGCAATAAAGCTTAAAATATTTTAATTGTATTATTGAAAATGATTTCAAGCCAAAACCGGTTTGGCTCAGTGGATAGAGCGTCGGCCTGGGAACCGAGGGGTCCCAGGTTCGATTCCGGTCAAGGGCATGTACCTGGGTTGCGGGCACATCTCCAGTGGGGAGTGTGCAGGAGGCAGCTGATCGATGTTTCTCTCTCATCGATGTTTCTAGCTCTCTATCTCTCTCCCTTCCTCTCTGTAAAAAATCAATAAAATATTTAAAAAAAAAAAAGAAAATGATTTCAAGCCAAGAGTAGACAATGAAGAAAGAGCTATAGGTTACTCTCAATAAACTTATATATAGTGATATTTCATTTTTAGAAATGCTATAAACAGCTATAGAATAAGTACTTAATGTTATTTATCCACATATTGTATAGTGTTTTAAAAATTAATGTATTCAAATTGAGTAAATTATATTCTGAAAATATTGGTTTAAATTGGACTAGTGAAATTAAAATAAATCATTATAAATGGCTATGAATTTCTGATCTTAAACTTAACTGTGCACAAAATATAACTTTATTTTCTGCACCCAAAATTAATTTTCTGTTAGGAGCCTCTTTTCCTTGGAATGAGAGAATTAGAAAACTTTCAGTTCAGGGTCTGCCCTACACCTTATGCCAAGTTATGCCAGGATTTCTCAGATTTTACAGCGGCATTTTATGGAAATTGTTGGCAGTTGACCACTGTGTTCTTCCACCTTCTATCTGTTCATCTTTCTTGTTGTTCACTGGGCTTTGGATTTTGTTCCATGAGCTGGATGCTAAGTAGCCCTGTTGTGAATGAGAGTCCTCCTCTTGTCTCACAGCACTTTACAACATAGACGGCTTCTCTTAGCAACGAGACGAAATGTTCTGCTATGCCTTATGATACTCTGAAGCACTTGTTGACTTTTAAGGTTATTTCAAGTCTTTCAGCCCTGAGTCTAGGTTACGTAGGTTCTTTCTGCGATGTCTTTCCCAAATCAATCTGAACTTCCTAGCATAGACAAGGCAGAAGACTTCTTCATGGAGACTAAGACACCCAAATATTTTCTATTGCCTTTCTCTGACTCTCCATTTTTTATTTTTTGCCCAGTCAAGAGCATTTATCTAATCTTGTTTGTAGTATTCTGGCATTTTATGTGTTGTTGTGTGTTTTTTTATCCCTCAAATATTTAATTTACAGCATGCACTTTGTGTGCTAAGTGCTTCAGAGCTTATATTTTAAAAACTAAGAATTTCAGGTTCCTACAAAATACAAAAGCTTTGGAAGGATATAAATAAATCCTGGAGACCAACATTCTTAATTAAGAGTTTGCTATTATCCAACCATAATATTTTATGTACTTTTCCATCCACTTATGATTGAGTTTAAGTGCTTTAGTGGTATTCTTCTTATTAAAATTTGCTCTGTAAAGAACTATAAATTAGTGAAAATATTTTTATAATAAAGGTGGATATTGAAGCTCAATGAAAAACTCTCAATATTAGAATATAAATAACCCGTCTAGCCCAAAGCTATCTTCTCTAGAGTCACATAGAATTGCCTTTAGATACATAACCTGCCATTTCATTAGCTGTGTAACTTTGAGCACTTCATGTAAACTCTTGGAGATCTTTGTCTTAACTGAAAATAAAAGGCAATAATCATAGTATCCTCTTAGTACTGCCACAGGGATAAATATAAAATACACCTGAGAAATTTATTGTACAGATATGTGCATCTTAAGATCCCAATGTGTATTAGTCACACTGCTTATTGTAACAATAGAGCAAAATAAAGGCACCTCATAAAAAGTTTTCATTTGCAAGATATGCATATTGCCTCCACAGAGCTCAGCTAGACAGGAGTAAAGGGAATTAGTCTTCTCTATATCACCCTGGAATGCAGCCATTTATAGATGGAATCATTGTATGTTTTTTTTTCCAACTGAAGACAAGAAAACAACCAACTAAAGCACACCAGAAACGTTATAAACCAAAAGAAATCACCAAAGATGGAACTATATCAGGAAACCCAGAAAAAAGAAAAAACAATTATAAGATTCTATTATAAAAAAAACTCTAAAGGAGGCATTGATTTAATTTATTTCAAGCCAATTATAAAACAAGACCTATGGCAGATCAAGCACCTTGATATCCTATATAATAAAAGGCTAATATGCAAATCGGCAGAACGACCTGTGGCTATGACAAGCAGTGACCACCAAAGGCAATTGCTTAACACAGGAGCTGCCCCCTGGTAGTAAGTGCGCTCCCAAAGGGGGAGCACTGCTCAGCCAGAAACCAGGCTCATGACTGGTGAGTGCAGATGCAGTGGTGGGAGCCAAGGGGAGTGGGCCTAAACCCACAGTCAAACATCCCCCGAGGGCTCCCAGACTGTGAGAGGGTGCAGCTAAGCTGAGCAACTCCCCCTCAAGTGCACGAATTTTATACACAGAGCCTCTAGTATTAAATAAAGTATAAATGACAGAATAAAGAATAATCTTTGGGGGAAATAATGCATATTCATAAAACAAATAATTATATTAATATGTAGCTTCATGGAGCAATAACATACTATTTTATACCATTATTACTTGCTTTCTTTTATTTATACTTTACAAAATAGTAAAGTCTTATTTTTCCCATTTTGCATGTAAAAAAACTAAAGCAAGAAATGCTAGCCCAGGTTCATCTGTAAGTAGCAAAACTGAGATTTGCACTTAGGTATTCTATTATCTGAGCATCCTATTGTCACCAATATATTGTGCTACTAATTTTATAGTCAATCTGAAAAAAATTAGAAGCAAATATATAATACATAATATATGCTTGAAATGTATAACATAGAGAAGAAAAAGTTCCCATCCAGATGGGAATCACAATTAAGATATATTTTCATTTGTGGGAGGCTTTGAAAGATGTATTTGAAGACAGTTAAAAATCTTACTAAGAGTGGTTTAAGCAGGGGAGAGAATAGATGAGCAAAGATATGGAAGAGGGAAAGGATAGAGCATGTCAGGAGACAAATTAAGTTCCACTTTAGGAAGAGTCCAAGATAAGCAGGAGACATAAAAGGAGATGGTTTCTAGATAGATATAGGAATCATAAAAGGTACATGTCTGAAGATCTATTTTCTGTAATCAATGGTTGGTGGATTACAGATTAAAACATAGAATGTATCTATTGTAAAATGAAGATAATTGCCTAAATTTTTACCTTTTTACTCTCAACTTATAATTTTTCCCCTAGGTCTGTTTTTGTTCATCAGTTTATGTTGTTCATTATATTCCATAAATGAATGAGATCCCCTATATATCTAATCTAATAAAAAAGAAACATGCAAATTGACTGCACTTCTGCTACCCCCCAAGCAACACCAACCAGCCAATCAGAGCAACTATATGCAAATTAACCCAACCAAGATGGCGGCTGGCAGCCATGGAGCTGGAGCAAGCAGGAGGCTTGATTGCCCTGGCTATGGAGGAAGCCAAGCTTCCAGCCTGTTCTGGCTGGCTGCAGCCTCCACTAAAGACAACAAAGTTTCAATTATAGAAGATAAATAAATCCCAGATACCTGCTTCCAGCCAGCCTCCACTGGGAGCTTGGGTGGCTCAGGGCCATGGCCAGCCTTCAAACAGCCATCAGCCTCTCAACCAGGCTGACCACACCCTCAAGGGGTGAGGCTCCATGCTGGGGGGCTTGACCAGCCTGCAAACAGCCCTTAGCCCCTCACCCAGGCTAGCCAGGCACCCCAGCAGGGACCCCCACCTTGAAAGAGCTGTGGCCAGCCTGCAAACAGCCATCAGCAACTCATCCAGGCTGGCCAGGCACCCCAGCGGGACCCCCACCCTGATCCGGGACACCCTTCAGGGCAAACCAGCCGGCCCCCACCCGTGCACCAGCCATATAATAAAAGGGTAATATGCAAACTGACCCTAACAGCAGAAAGACTGGGAATCACTGGTCATTATGATACACACTGACCACCAGGGGGCGGACTCTCAATGCAGGAGCTGCCCCTTGGTGGTGAGTGAGCTCCCACAGGGGGAGCTCTGATCAGCCACAAGCCAGGCTGACAGCTGCTAGCACAGCAGTGATGGTGGGAGCCTCTCTAGCCTGCACAGTAACGCTAAGGATGTCCGACTGCAGTTTAGGCCTGGTCCCCGCTGGCAAGTGGACAACCCCCAAGGGCTCCCGGGCTGCCAGAAGGATGTCTGACTTCCAGCTTAGACCCCATCCCCCAGGGAGCAGGCCTAAACCAGCAGGTGGACATCCCCCGAGGGGTCCCAGACTGCGAGAGGGCACAAGCCGGACTGAGGGACCCCCCAGAGTGCACAAATTTTTGTGCACCGGGCCTCTAGTAGGGACTATAAAAAGAAATAATAACACATTTTAAAATAGCAGAACTCCTTCTTCACATTAAATATCATGAAACTACATATAAATGTAGAATAACCCTATTTTAAAAAGGAAGTATAGGAGAGGAAGGTATAAAACTTTGCCTCTGGCTTACCTTCCCTTTTCTGTCCCTTTTTGAATGAATACTAGGACCCAATGTAACACATCTGAAAAGTATAATAGTTAGCCTGTGACCAGGTTGTCGCCAAAAAGTACCTAAAATATAACAGTTTTACTCAGTTTATCTCTTTAAATCTATATTTATCTCTTTCCTGTGTAGTTCCTTCTATCTCTCTTTATTTCTACCTTGAACTGGTGGTTATGGACTTTATGGACTATGGTCACTTAATTGCAATCATAAGCAAAACTTTTTTGGAAAGTTTCTGACCCATTGGCTCCTTTGTGTTGGCTACTGATGCTCCGTGTTAAATGTTACTGATATTAAATTAGAAGAGATATTTTTCCTTAATCTACTCTGTTCTTCCAGTGTAAATGTGCCATTTCAGCATAAATATTTATTGGCTTACAGAACATGGAGCCTATGATGTCAGTCAAGCCTAAAAGTTCTGACGCCTCTTAGATCAGATTTGTATGGACAGGATGGGCTTGTCAGATTACATTAGAGCTTCTGGAACTGATTTTATTTGGCCTCTCCATGTAAAAATGGTCTTAATAACATTTATTTATGCATTAAGCTGGAGGCTCACCTTGAGTATGAATTTGTGCAGGATACCAGAGCGTGGTGATATATTTTAGGTGTCCCCCCACCCAAGAATTTCATCTTGGAAACCATATCTATATAACATACTGGGCAGTAAATGACCCCAGTACTTCAGAATCAGTCATTATGGCTAACTGCAGCAGTTTTAAAGATCTGGACAGATTGTACATGCTTTATATAGCAGCAGCAATTCCTATTTATTTTGAAGATAAACTATGTAAACGATGATGACAGGTTTCCCTCATTTAGTTTGTTTTTCTAGGATGCACAAAGATGTAGCCTGAATACTGACTTATCTAAGGGTGATTGTGTATAAAATTCACAGAATGTCTAAACACTTCTTAATGACTACAATTCCACATGATCATTAAACATTGTTAATATTAAGCGCTTTATGCAGAATCATTCAAAATTACTATAAATATTTATACATCAAAGAGAGAATATAAAGTCAGTAAATTGACTTTTCACATTTTTCAATCAGAAAACAATTTTCCAAACCTCTGTATTCTGTAAAAGAATCCAATTTAAAGAATTATAATAGTCTTTGAACAAAGATGAATGAGTAATTAGAACATTCATGTTTTCTAAGACAGAAAGGAACTAGCTCTGCACAACAAAATTACATAATTGTGTTACCTTTGAGGAAGATAACAAGTTGTTTCTAAATTGATTGTTGTCATTCCAAATTTCTACTGTAACTGACCCAAATAAGAACTGCCTGGTGTTATGAAATTATATGCAGAATGGAATATATCATCATAATTGTACCAACAAGATATATCATTTGTCAGTTCAAATGTATGATATATGTTTATTTTCATCAATTCAGTAAAAATTTCAAAGTATCTGATGAATATTTCTGTTAATAACCTTTCCTCCTTTTCCTTATTGTCTTGTGTCTAACAGCTTTGAAAAAGATAAGAGAATGGAGCACTCTCATTTCCCCAGCATCCTGTTGAACTACAAAATACTGTCACCATAACTATCATAAAAATTTATTTATTTTTTCATTCAATTACCAAGAAATGGACTTAATATTATATGTTAATATTGAAAACAAGAAAACAAATGTTAGATATTATTAATGCAACACACTAAAATAAGAGATTTTATCAAATATCTGTGAGTCAGCAGTTCACTCTGACAATAGAAATTGTTGGATCAGCCCACATTTGGCCCATACCATTTAGAAAATAGATTCAATAAAAATGTTAAGGTTCTTATTCATGGTCCTTTTCATCAGATAAGGTTCAACTGTAAGTAGCAAAACTGAGATTTGCACTTAGATATTCTATTCTCTGAGCATCCTATCTTCACCAATATATTGTGCTGCTAATTTTATAATCAATCTGAAGAAAACTATACTATATAATGCATAGCATTGACAAATAAAAGATGCCAGTAGCCTCTTCCAGAGTAATTTTACATTGAATATTAACTTTATAAAACAAAGACAGATGTTGCCTACAGGGCCTGCCACATATTTCTATTTCCTTCTAGGCTTTATTGCCAGAATTTTACATTCTTATCGCCTGTCTATTTTTTAAAGTTCTCTAAAATAATCACTATTTCATATGTATTCCCAGAAAAGCTTTAATAAAACTTATATATTTATTTTGCAAAAACAAGTGTAAATTATTCAGATTAAATTCAAATTTTGATTCTGCCTTTTCTAAGTCTGTGGTCTTGGGCAAATCAGCTATATATTTAGTGTCGTTTTTTCTCTCTTAAAGCTTCTGAACAGCAAAGGAAACAACCAATAGAGTGAAAAAGTAACCTTTGTAACAGAAGAAAATATTTGAAATTATGTCAGATAAGAGATAAATTTCAAAATATATGAGGAACTCCTACAAATCAAGAGAAAACAAAAGCAAAACTAAACTCATCACCTGATTTAAAAATGGGCTAAAGTCTTGAGTAGACATTTCTCCAAAGAAGATATACAAATAGTCAATAAAAAGATGCTCAACATCACTAATCATCAGGGATATATGCATACCAAATCACAATGGTATATCACCTCATACTTGTTTAGATGGCTATCATCAAAACAACAACAACAAAAATAGAAGACAAGTGTTTGCAAGAGTGTAAAGAAATTAGAACCCTTCTACACTGTTGGTGGGAATGTAGAACAGTGCAACTGTGATGAAAGACAGTATGGAGATTTCCCTTAAAATATTAAAAATAGTCTTGGCAGTTATGGCTTAGGGTCAAAGGTTTGATTTTTGGTCGAAGGTAGGTATCTGGGTTGCAGGTTAGATCTCTGGCCCTGGCCCAGGTGCATGCAGGAGACAACCAATTGATGTGTCTCTCTTACATCCTGTCTCTCTGTCTCTGTCTCTCTCCTCCTCCTCTTCTTCTTACCTCCCTTCCTCCCTCCTTCACTCCCTCCTTTGCCACTCTCTCCAAAAAATCAGTGGAAAAAATATCCTCAAGTGAGGATTAACAAAACAAAACAAAAAAAATTCAATTCTCTATGGAGGAAAAAACCACAAAACATCATATAGGACATTTACAATTTCACACAGAATTTATAGCATAGTTAGAAATTATCAAAAGAGGAAATAGACAATTGAAATAAGCCCTTAACAATCCATCTATCAAAGGTATCAGACATTGTCTTTAAATGAACTGTGATTAATATGTTTGAGAAAGTGGATGACAAAATAGAGAGATTCATCACAAATTAGGAATAGAGAAACATAAAATGGAAATTCTATAACTAAATAATATAAAAACTTTCATTAGGATTGCACTAAATGAGTATAGTAACAGATAAGACACAGCTGTTGAAAGGTTAGTAGACTGGAAGAAGTTAGCATAAAATGTATATGTATTGCATCAAAGAAATAAAATAGCTATATATATATATATGAACAAAAAGTGACTAAAACTAGTGTCCAAATTTATGAAGAACTATAAATCCATATAAATAAGAAAGAAAATTATGTTTTAGAAAGTTAGGTTTTAGGTTTTAGGAGCAAAGAAAACAACAATTTGGATTAATGGACAGGTCTTGAAAGTTAAAAGATGACAGGACAAATAGAACTCAGGGAGATTTAACTGCTTGGAGACATGTATTTACATTTCAGAATAGGATAAAACCTGTAGCTTTGGAAATATTCCTTGTTTTATCTTCTTCTCTCAATATAAATTAACACATTTATTTTCCAAAAGATAAAAATCCAGGTAATTCCAATTTTTATTCCCCAAAAGGATGTGTTTATATTAGAAAGATCAGATGCCTTTCATCTTTTAGTGGAGGAGGGATAGTAGCTGGACACCATACATGTAACTTACATGAGGTTCCTAATTTCAGGGATTCTTTCCTATTATGTAAAAACAACAACAACAACAAAACCAAAACCCTTTACTATTAATGAATTCAATGGCATATTTCACAGAACTAGAGTAAATATTCTAAAATTGTATATAAAACCTCAAAAGACGGCAAATAGCCACAGCAATCTTGAGAAAGAACAAAGTTGGAGGAATCATGGTACCTGACATCTTTATGGGCTCAGAATGCTCTTGTCCCTGTTGCATCTGCGCACTCTCCACCTCCACTTCCAATTATGGCATCAGTTGATGTCAGTAACAATAAGGCTCGTGATTGGAGGCAGCCTATTTGACAAGGTATGGGAAGCTAAGCACCCTCCCAGCTCTCTCCTTGGTTGACTTCCATGTATAAGACACTCCTTGACTTTCAGTCTAATGATTTTAGACAAAGATAGCCTCTTATACACAAGAAAATACGGTAATTCAAAATAACATATGCACCCCTATGTTCATTGTACTGTTACTCACAATAGCCAAGATTTGGAAGCAGCTCAATTACCCACCAGTAGATGAGTGTATTAAAAAAGCCAGGGTGTATTTACACAGAGGAATGCTAATCAACCATAAAACAAACAAACAAACAAAAAACATGAAGAAAAGAAAATCTTACCTTTTGTGACAGCACGGATGGATCTGAAGAGTATTTTGCTAAGTGAAATAAGCTAGTCAGTAAAAGACAAATAGCATAGGATTTCACTTATATGTGGAGTATAATGAATAAAATAAGCTAATAAGCAAAATAAAAACAGACTCATAGATTCGGATGACATGCCGGCAGCTATTAGAGGGAAAGAGGTTTGGTGGGTTATTCCCAAAAGGTGAAGGAATTAAGAAAAACAAAACAAAACAAAGAAAAATCTCATAGACATAGACAACATTATGGTGATTACCAGAGGGAAAGGGGGTTAAGGGAAGTAAAGGAGATTAAAGGTGGGATAATTGGTGATGGGAAGAGGCTTGACTTCGGTGGTAAATACACAATCCTATATAAAAGTGTAGTATGCAAATTGTCCCCTCGACTGGGAGTTCTTCCAGGAGTTAGACCAGGGGGCAGGGCCAGCTGGGGAAGGGAGGGAGTCCCTGGCCAGTGTGAATTTTGTGCATGGGGCCTCTAGTATAATATACAGATGATGTAGTATAGAATTGTATACCTCAAGCTTATATAATTTTATTAGCTGTCACACCAATCATTTTAATAAAAATGTAAAAATTATATTGAAGAGTTAATAGCACTCATGTTTATTATAGCACTACTAGAGGCCCGATGCACAAAATTTGTGCAAGGGGCTTGGTCCTCACAACACCAGCTGCCGCGGCCCATCACAGCTCTGCTGCCTCGCTTCTGGTTGTTCCGGAAGGTCATTCTGGAAGGTGGTTTTGCCATCCAGTCTAATTAGCATATTAGCTTTTTATTATATAGGATTCATAGAGGACTCTAAGATGTGGAAGCAACTTAAATGTCCATTAACAGATGAGTGGAAAAAGAACAAGTGGTGTATACATATAATGAAATATATTCAGCCTTGAAGAAGAAAGAAATTCTACAGCACACAATAATATCAATGCAGCTTGCATTAGGCTAAGTGAAATAAGCTAGACAAAAAAAGCCAAGGAGTGCATGAGGCATATAAATTAACCAAACTCATAAACCAAAGACTGGGATCGTGGTCACCAGGGACTCGGGGTGGGGGAGTGATGAAAGTTATTAATTAACATGCATAAAGTTTCAGTGGAATATGATGAATAGGCTCTAGAGACCTGCTGTACTACATCATACTATAATCAACAAGTGTATTATTAGTAGAGGATAATTCTATGTAAGTGTTCTTATCACAATAACACTAACTAAATAACTCTGAGATAAAAACAGAAGAGAAAAAGAAAGGGAATCACCCTTTGGTGCTCAATTAAGCCCACCTACCAGGCTCCCATTGTATTGCTGAAGCAGGGGGAAATATAGGGTATGGAGTACTAAGGTGGTCACCACTGTAAAGAATAAAATCTCTGCTCCAGAAACTTCATATTTACTTTAGAATATGAATAAATAAAGATATTAAAACTTACTTAAATCTTACTTTTTTAAAAAAGCTGTTTATAATAGAGGATGTCCAAATGCCCAATACACGGATGAAAATGTTCACAACCTCATTAATCACAGGGAAATGCAACTTGAAACTATAAGGAGAGATCACCACACAGCCACAAGACTTTAAAATGAAAAAGACTGATGATACCAAGTGCACTGGTGAGGTTGTGGAATAATTAAAACATTCAAAAACTGCTGATGGATGTGTAAATTAGAGTTACTACTTTGAAAAGCTGTTCAGTAATACCTAATAAAGTTTAACATTGGTGTATTTTATGATGCTTGGTATATTCCAAACAAAAACACAATAAATACACATGTGCAAATGATCTGCATTACTTGTGATACCCAAAATAGCCCTAAGGTCAAGCCCTGATAAACTGTGGTACCTTTATGTACCCACAAATGCCAATAAATATGCAGCAAGAGACAAACAAAAGTTTCTTTTGGAACATTATTTATTTATAATCATACAATAGAAAATTATATAGCAATGTACCAGTAGATGCCCGTTGTATCTAGAAAACATAATGTTCATTAAAAGAAGTCAGAAACAAAATGCTACCTTTTGTATGAGTCTATTTATTTGATTTTCAGAAATAAGCAAAATTAATTAATGATGAAAGAAGTCAAAATGGTGCTTTCCTTTGGGTAATAGTTACTGGGGGGAAGTATATAGTGCTCATAATCTTCTATTTATTAACCCTATTACACTGAAGTGTTTATTTTGTGAAAAGCTATACATCTGAGCACTTATAATTTCTTACAATGTGTGTGAATGACACTTCACTTTTCAAAAAGTTTATTTAAATAAATGTAATGTTGAACATCAAAATCTGCCTTTTTAGATAAAGAGTTAAATAAGACATTAGGTTTATATTACCTGGTTTTTATTGAAAGGAAACTATTTTTTCCAGCTTCCTGATATTTAATAGCTTTAAGCATATAAAATATTCAAAATATTATATTCCAAAAGTGAGATGCTTCCTTTGAACATGTGTTTTATTAATTTGTAGCCAGTGTATGCCAATTTTATCCTTAACATTTGGCACATGGAGAAGTTAAAGGGCTTGTTCAGTGTTTTCTATAAACAGAGAAAGATTCAGAATGGCAAGTGGCTTTAGGATTGCAAATCTTATTTTTATTTCCATTTATTCTTAGAGTTTTAGTACAACTGGTTTTCTTGCATATCTCCTTATTAAGAACATAAATTCACAGCAGAAATGATCTTACTTATAGCATGTTAAATTTAAATGTCAAAAGGTGGAATTTAAGGTCTAATACCTGGACTGCTATGGGTTCTGTGTATGTGAGAGATGGTTATATTAATTCAGTTGACTTGCTCCAAATCTCTCAGGTAATGAATAGAAAAACAGAATTTTAGTCCAGTTCACACAGCTCTGAAGTCCATGTAGATCTCACTGTGTTGCATCTATACTCATTTAATTTTCATTTTGAAACTTTCCAATTCCACATATGAAAATCTTCATCTATAGCAGCAGTTCTCAACCTGTGGGTCACGAACAATGAAAATACATCCTGCATATCAGATATTTACATTATGATTCATAACAGTAGCAAAATTACAGTTATGAAGTAGCAACGAAAATAATTTTATGGTTGGGGGTCACCACAACATGAGGAACTGTATTAAAGGGTCACAGCATTAGGAATGTTGAGAACCACTGATCTATAAGCTTTAACAATAATGTGTCTCATTTTAGGATAGATTTGTAGCTCTACTAGTCTGAATTAAAATGAATAAATAAGAATAGCTCCTACTACTATAGCAAGTGATATGCTAAAAGCTGTCACACAGTATTTGGGAGAAACATGCTAACCTAGGGCATCTTACTCTAACATATATGTATATCAGCATAAAGGAGAATGAATAACAGACATTTCCTGCTGGAAGCACTTTATTTAGCTCTTTTTTTATTTGAATTTTCCTATTGGCCTTCAATGAGGGCAAGGGTGTGATTGGTTTTCATGAAGATAAGGCAAGATTTGTAATTAAATTTCACCAGGGACCCACCATCTTGCCCTAGGGAAAAAATAAATAAAAGAACTGACAATCCTGCCCTTAGAATATTACAAAAGGGTCAGAACACAACTTTCTTCTTGTGAGAATGGTGAACAGAGGTTCCTTATTAGAGCTTGGCTGAGGACATTTTCCTTTGCAAACATCACCAATCTCTAAGGAATGTCAGCTCTAGTTCCCAGGATCCTTCAAGCCGTTGAAGTTTGTGACATTATGGCAAAGATCAGGAAGTAGAGCTAGTGGTCATAAGTGGCTATTGTTTATGTTTGTCCTTTTAAAGGGAGACAAGGGTATGCAAATCCTTTTGATCATACTCTGTTTCCAAATTTTGGACCTTCCAACATAACTTGATTAAAAAATTTTAAACTGATCTTGCCAAGTAAAGAATGGCACCTCCAAATTTAGCAGATTCTCAGTCTCACAGAAAATGAAGTGGTATAACAAAGAATTATTCCAAATTTCAAATAAAACATGGTCTGACCATTTACATTATAACTGGACAATTTTATAAAATACATAATGTTATTCTTAATCTGTGCATACTATTTTTTAATTTAAAATTACTGTGCATCTTTAATTAAAAATACTGTAAATATAATGCATGATAAACATTATAGATACAATACACTATTATGAATTAATAATAGTTGTTATTAAGACTAAGAACATCTGTGAAAAGTTTTCATTAAAGAGATCTGTCAATCTGTACTATCTATATCTATATACCTATCATATATGATATACATGTATAAGTATATTAATTTTGAACTTTTTTATTATAATGACAGGCTTAGTGCACAAATGTGTCAGTCTCCTTTAATATTAAAGTACCAAAGTATGTACATTTTTATTATTGCTTATTTTTCTATTTTCTGCTTCCCTAATCTACTTGGCTCATAAGCAAAATCATCATCAAAGAACTACTGAGTACCCTAAGGACTTAGCAATATACTAGGTGTTTGATCATTTAGAACTATAAAGAACATGCTTAGTTACTGTTGAATTGAAATGCTGAGTGGTCCATTAGGCAGAAGTGAGTAAATCATCCATCAAAGGCATCCACGGTAAATGATTACTCTGACAGTTCATATGTTGAATATGAGAGCACTCATGAGAATGTATATACTGGATGAAGTGATGCTAACTTTTCTATTTTTCCAAAAGTCTATTTTTAGTCAAAATCTGTAACTCTATCTTAAATCACTTGTGATGTTGCTATACATAGCATAGGTTTTAAATAATTCTGACCAATCCATTCTATCCATTGAAAGATACTGTAAGTTTTTATCTATGACATGGGGTTATTATGGCATGGACAATCTTGAATTTAAATTGTTAAGTAAGGAAAGAACATTATAAATATTAGTAATATTCGCAATATTTTAAAAATTTGCATTTTCATACTAATGAGTAGCTGCGTAGAAATGGCACCAAAATAGACCCATAGCTTTCCAAGTCTTGTATAAACACATAAGCTACATAATACTCAGTTATACAGGGATTGGCAAAAGTAGGTTTGTAGTTATAATAAAAATAAATATTATAATAATTAATAAATAACTGTACAAGAATAAACTGTGTTTCTCATACAACTGTAAACCTTCTTTTGTACATCTTTTTTATTAATAGCATCTGAAAATAAAGGAACTGGGCTCAATGAAGTTCTTCTGAATCTTCCCAGCTCTAAATTATTCTTGCATTCAAAACCCTAACTATTAATACTACATACCAAATATAAATATTTTATACTAGTACATACTAAATAGTTTATAATATAAAACACTAAAATAAATACTAAAAATTAGTAATTACATTGAGTTTAATACATTCATCACAATAGAAATTACATGTGACCCAATTAATAATAATGATGATTTTAATGGATATATAATAGCAATGGTGGCCCATGGGGTTTTCTCCATGTGGTTAAGCACTGTGACGACAGACTAGTGTGACATAGAGTAGTTGAAAAATAAATACTAGTATATGTCGAAAAAAAGAAATGAATAAATAAATGAAAGTGTGTAAAACTAAGTCAAAATAAATGTCAATTTAGTGAAATATATGAACATTTTGCTCCATGATTGGAATTTTTGAAACAAGTAAAATACAGGAAAATTTAATCCCATTATCTTGGAGGGGAGTCAATAATTAACAGTTCTATTTGTCTCTTCATACCAGATCAAAATGTTAAATGGTCTAACATTAAATTTATTTATGTCACTCTTTATATAAGCCTCTAATCAATATTTTATTTATATATCCTCACCAGAGGATAATTTTCCACTGAATTTTAGAGAGAGTGGAAGAGAGGGAAAAACAGAGAGAAACACTGATGTGAGAGAAACACATTGATTGGTTGCCTCCTTCATGGAGGGCCTGGGCCAGGGAGGAACCTGCAACCAAGATACATGCCCTTGACCAGAACTGAACCTGGGACCCTTTGGTCCAAAGGTCCATGCTCTATCCACTGAGCCAAACCCACTAGGGATCTAATATATATTTAAAATATATAGTTAAATAAACTATTATTGATATTATTATAATATCTTCTATAATAGTAACATAAGCATGAGATCATCTTTTACTACATCATTTTTTAAATTTGGGGTTGGCAATAATTGGCATTAAATGAAGCTGTCTGCTGGATAGAAATAATAATTAATCATAAATAATTACACCTAATGGTTGTGTAAAGAGAAGAAAATTAATAAGAGACAGAAACACAGACTAGAAAAAAAAAAACACCCAGAAAATTATGTTATAAAAATTCTCATTGAGAACTTATATCACTAAGTAGTAATTTGTCTTCAGAAGCTAAAAACTACATAGCTATTTTCAAACCATTTTATAAATACAGGAATCATTTCTGGAAATACTAATTCATTTATGTATTCATTCATTCATTCATTCATTCAATAAAATAACCTAATATTTATTGAGTATTTCCATGTGTCAGGCAGTGGAAGCTCCTGGAAGGAAGGCATCTTTTTTTTGTTCTGTTTTCTGTTGTAACCCTAGAACAGGATCTAATACATAGTAGGTATTTGATACAAATGTGCTAAGAGAATGAATAAATGCTAGGTGCTAGTGTAACCCACCCCACTATTCTTTGGACATTGTTTCTATAAATGCTGACTGATTAATATGTAGCTTGTAGATAAACAGTATATTTGTATAAAAATTATAGGAACTATCTTCAAAAGAAGCAGACCCTGACCTTTAGGCATTCTAGCTAAGGGAGATTTGCTGACCTTCAACCATGAAACGAGGATGACCCACACCAGACAATCACTTGACCAGTTTCAATATCCTCATCAGAATACACTTTACTGGTCTACAAGTAGAGAGCTTTTCAATCCCCTTCTCATTGTTTTTTTCCCCTCCCCCTCCTTATAAAAACCTCTGCCAGCACTGATATGTTAAGATGGGTTTTAGGACTAGTTACCCATCTTCTCAGGTTGCCGGCACTTGAATAAACCATTTTTCCTTACACAAGCACCTGCCTCTCTAGTATTGGTTTTTGTTGGGGCAAGCAGCCAAACTTGCATTCAGTTTCACTAGCATAAAATAATGAATAGATTATGCAATAGTCTGTGTTCTACTTTTCCAATGCAAGTGTGTGGAACTTCCAGATATACAAAAATATTGCTATATACTATTACAGTTTACAGCCATCACTCAACAGCAAATCAAATTTTTTTTCAGCAGTATTAAAATTAGTTAACCTAGAATGCAAGATGTGGATAACTATTTAAGGCAAGGAAATGGAATTTCAAGAATCACCAGATTTTAAGTGAGTAGTGTCTTCCAAGAAGCCCTCTATCTATACTAATAGAAGGATAATATGATAATTAGACTGAAAATCCTTCCGGACAAAGCCACGGTGGTGGGGGCTGAGGCAGAGGTGGTTAGGGGCAATCAAGCCAGCAAGGGAGGGCAGTTAGGGGCAATCAGGCCAACAAGGGAGGGCAGTTAGGGGGCAATCAGGCTGGCAGGGTAGAGCAGTTAGGGGGCAATCAGGCAGGCAAGGGGGAGCAGTTAGGGGGTGATCAGGCCAGCAGGCAGAGGCAGTTAGAGGCATCAGGCAGGCAGGCAGGCAAGCGGTTAGGAGCCAGCGGTCCCGGATTGTGAGAGTGATGTCCAACTGCCAGTTTAGGCCCTAAACCGCAGTCGGACATCCCCCAAGGGGTCCCAGATTGGAGAGGGTGCAGGCTGGGTGAGGGACACCCCCCCCCATGCACAAATTTTGTGCATTGGGCCTCTAGTCTATCTATATATATAAAGAGCCAGGGGCCATCGCAACCGAAGGGCCTACCGAACAGACGTTCGAACAGGCTGCATGGGGTGACCAGGCTGGCAGGGGGGTAATGAGGGATGACAAAACAACTGAACAGCAGGCTGTGTGGGCTGACCAGGCTGGCAGGGTGGGGAAGTAAGGGGCGACCAAATGATTGAACAGCAGGTTGTGTGGGGCAAACCAGGCTGGCAGGGTGGGGCAGTGAGGGGCAGCCAAATGACCAACCAGCAGGCTGCATAGGGCAACCAGTCTGGCAAGGGGAGTTAGTGAGGGGCGACCAAACAATTGAACAGCAGGCTGTGTGGGGCGATCAGGCCAGCGGGGCTGGGGGGGGGGGGGAGTTGGGGACTGGCAGAGGACTGGCAGAGGAGGGCAGTGAGGGGTGACCAAGCCGGCATGGGGGGAATTTGGGGGCAATTTGGCTGGCAGGGGAGGTCAGTTAAGGGGCGACCAGGCTGGCAGGGGGGTTAGTGAGGGGCGACCAAATGATTGAACAGCAGGCTGTGTGGGGTGACCAGGCCAGCAGGGAGGGCAGTTTGGGGTGACTCGGCCAGCAGAGGGGGGCAGTGAGGGGTGACCAGGCCTGCAGGGGGTCCAGTAGGGGCAATCAGGCAGGCAGGCAGGTGAGCAGTTAGGAGCTAACGGTCCCATATTGTGAGAGGGGTCCTGGATTGGAGAGGGTGCAGGCTGGGCTGAGGGGACCACCCCCATGCACAAATTTTGTGCACCAGGCCTCTATTATATATATAAAAAGCCAGTGACCAGAATGCAGAACAACCTGAATGACCAAAACAACTGGAACGGCCAGTCACTATAATGCCACTGAGGCAGGCCAACCAGTCTGATCAGGGGCGGGGCCGGCTGGCCAATCTCTTAAGGCCCCTCCCCCCACTGGCCTGGCCCCGATTGGCCCCCATCGGGGTGGGCCGGCCAGACCCCACCCATGCACCAATTCATGCGCTGGGCCTCTAGTCCTAATATAAGGTGACAGGAGAGGATTTGTCTTTAGCTGGTGGGCACACTGTGCTATGTAAAGATCTGACATGGAAACCCACACCTGAAACCTATTTGTTCATGTTGACCAATGTCACCCCAATCAATTTAATAAATGAAAAAATTAAATAAAAAAGAAGTCCCTTAATGCAGCAGTTGCCAACCTTTCAGACCTCACAGACCACCAGTGGTCCGCAGACCACTGGTTGGTGACTGCTGCATGTATCTGCTAAGCACAGGTATCTGCAGGTGTCCTCTCCCTCTGGTCATTCTCCTTCATGAAGACATCTTCACACATTAAGGCAAGTCTAGGCAATTAAAAAAAATCTTGACTATTAGAGTCTTTACATAGCATAATTAAGAACAGATTGGCTGTTTATTCACCCTGAAAAAGATCCTCCAGGGAAAACTCAGGAGTGATTCACATCCCAGGAGAAAATTCAGGGACAAACATATCACTCTTCAGAGGTATTCCAGGGCTAGATCTTGGATCCACAGTTCAGCAAACTTATTAAACAGAGAGAACTGTGAAAAACTTCAAAAGAGTCAATTACATTAAAATATAAAACATTTTAAACAGTAGAAGAAACTTTTTTTGAGTTTGTTTTTAAGAAGTGTCAAGGAAGCCAAACCAGTTTGGCTCAGTGGATAGATCATCGGCCTGTGGACTCAAGGGTCCCGGGTTTGATTCCAGTCAAGGGCATGTACCTTGGTTGCGGGCGCGTCCCCGGTGGAGGGTATGCAGGATGCAGCTGATCGATCTCTCTCATCGATGTTTCTAACTCTCTGTCCCTCTCCCTTCTTCTCTGTAAAAAAGCAATAAAATATAAAAAAAAGAAGTGTCAAGGAAAAGGTAGATTACAACCTTCAAATATTTATTAGGATTAATATGCAAACTATAAGAACATGTAATTGTTTATTTCTATTAAGGAAAATGAAAAGGAAGACATAGATATAATATACATTACTACTAACTTATGTGTCTTAAAAATTTTCCTTAGAGTTGTTTGAATAGGCAGTTAGATTTAAACAAAGGAAGAGGGAAAAAGACATCTGGCTAAGCAGGTAAATATCTTTGTGGTCACCCAAGGGAGTCACTGACATCGTTCCACTAGTTCAACAGGCCTGGGGAGAAATCACAGGCATCTTGAGACCCGAAAAATTCCTCTTATTAGCGCATGTGCAGACTTACATATATCATCACCTCAAGTGACCTCTCCTTAATTATGCCTGATTGTAATAAATTAGCAGTGCAGTTTTATGAGCAAACCTAGAGAATTATGGGTAAGAGCTAAAAATTTCAGAACACTACCCAAAGGAAATCAGAGAATAGCATTGTTTAGTTTAAAAATAAGCTCACTCTTTTCGGGGTTGGATAATTAACAAACAAACAAACAAACAGCTAAAAACCCCTCTCTTTTCCCAGCCCAGAGACTGTAAGAAAGCTCACACAAAAATCTGGGGCAGTTGTTCTCCAGTCTGCCGGCTCTTTCTCCCTCCAAGAGTGTACTTTCACTTTAATAAATCTTGCCACTGCCTCTTGAACTCCTGTGTGTGTGTGTGTCCCTGAATTCTTTCCCGCGACACCTCAAAGAATCTGTCCGATGTTACAGTGAAGGTTTTTAAACATTTATAAGTGATTTACTGTGAAAAGTGATAGCATGTCTCATTGAAAAATATTTGTGAATCATATACAGTTTATTCTTCCAGATATGGATAAAATTCTTCCAAAAACACAGGATTGAGTCTACTGTATCACTATAAATCCTTTCTACAAAGATAATTTTAATCCTCCATTAATTAACTACCCTCAATTAGCTAAATATGTCATTGTTTTTTTTTCTTTTACTCACTTAAATATGAATAGCATATTGCTGCAGTATATGTTTTTTGTAAGACATCTTTTTCTTTTTTTAATAAAGCACTAAGGTATTCATAGTAAAATAACTCAACAGGATGCCAAGAAACTGAGTAATATTAAAATGGATTACTAGAATTTCTATTTTCAATTCTATTTTTTTTTATTTTTTAAGGCTAGCTTTTGGTATAATATATTGGAAAGAAATACTTATTAATAAATAGACTTAAAATACCAGTCATAAGAATTAAAGTCAATTTTTATTTTAAAATGAGCCACTCTTGGTCCCTAATTTCATGGTAGTGCTGAAATAACATATTTGGAGGAACCTTTCAGGAAAGTGTGCTAAATGGTATTGTGGGGAAAGAAGGAAACACACCTACGCAGACACCTTTTAGTGTTAGTGTTATTGACGTTCATGTTAACTGAGCCCTTTGAGAGCTCTACTTCAAAACCATACATCAAGGAAGGGTATACAAATCATCCAGATTCTTAGTAAATGAAAAGAAAATGTGATATGATTTAACACATCAGGGTAGAGATGTGTAAGCAGGATTTCTATGATTAATTATCCAAAGTAAACTTCGTTATTTAAGAGCTATTGGACTATAAAGAAGCTGATTTTTCCCCCAGCGACATGAATTAGTTTTACATGCTGTCATAAATATTGACAGCATTATGTTAGTCATGCATTTAGATTTCTCTTTCTTACTGAGATGCCTATAGAAAGAAGGATTATATAAATATATTTCGGATGAACGCACCCAGCCTTTGAAATGATGGGACCAGTGACTCTATGACTATTAAGTTGTTTTCATGCTGTTAAATATTTTGCCTAACAGTAGGGAACTGAGGTACAAAGGGCCTTTCAGTACCTCTTACTACAACTCTATTTTTCCCACTGTTTGTACAAAGATAAAGCTAATAGTTTTTATTCTTTTACCATGTTTTGTAAAGACTAATAGATCAAAATGTTAGATGCATTTTTAAAAAGAATTCTAGTTAAAGTCTAAAGCTAAAGGCAACAGGTATAAAATACCAACTGATTACAAATATCCATGTAGCATTTACTAAAGGTAGCAAAACTGATAGCAAAACTTGCATTCCAAATGAGTTAGGTGATAGAAGTTTAGAAAAGGAAAAGTTACTTTTTTCACTTAAATTTTTAGAGTTGGGGATTTCTTGCAAGAGCATGAGTCTGATATTTCAGCCTATTAGGACTTTGTCTACATTGTGACATTGCAGCGATTGTAATATCTTGTAACAGACAATACTTAGGACAGATTGGTGTGAGCTAGGTAGGGATTGGCCTACATGTGGACATAGGGACTATGCCTGCTTTCCTTTGCCAGAAGGTCTGAAGGCAGGAATTTGGTCAGAGTAGCCAAGAAATGTTATAGAGAGATAACAGTCATGTTCTCAATTGCTTAGTCAAGAACACAAGAGTTCCTGGGGAGCAATTGGAGATGAACAGCTCACTCTTTTGACTTTGCTCAGGTTACTTTTAAGGAATTATGTACTTTCACTGTCAGCATGTGGAAACAATATTAGGCAGAAAAGAGCAGAGTCATTAATATTTTTGAGTCTATTAAATAATAAACTAAAAAAGATAAGTATATGTCCGGTTCTATTGGAGATAATCTTGGTTTACAACAATATTCCAACATCTTGTCCCCTTACTGTCCTTTTTCACTCACAAAAGTAAACTGATTTGGAATTTACGTGCCTGATTGATTCATATAAAGGAGGGAAACAAAACATTTAAACCAGTTGACAAAAATTATGCACCAAAAATTAGTTTAAACTAATTTAAACTAATTTTTTAAACTTTGTTTTGTTGGCACTCTTTTATTTTATTATTCTTTTATCCTCACCCTAGGATATGTTTTTATTGATTTGAAAGAGAAACATTAATTGGTTTCCTCCTGTACCAGCCACAACTGGGGATGGAACCAGTAACCTAGGTATGTGCTGTGGCCAGGAATCAAAACTGAAACCTTTTGATGCACAGGATGATGCTCCAACCAACTGAGCCACCTGACCCGGGCTGTTGGCACTCTTACATTTTCATCATAAAAATCAATTAATCTTTTGAAAGTCAGATATGGATTTGTTTCTTCTGTGTAATTAATCTCCCCAGCATAGTGTGGAAGTTCCCGAGTGTAGAAGCTATGTCGAAGCCTCTTTAGTATCTTTTCACAACATATTTACATTTTCTAAATATATATTGCATGAATGACAGGAACAAAAAGAGTGAGGCCAAATTCTGTTGGAAATTTAGGAGTAAATCTGAGAAAATATCAGTCTCAGTTTCAGAAGCATTGTTTATGGTTTTATATCACATTGGATCATAATTAAAAAATACACATAAGAGTCATGCTATTATTCTAGAAATATCTTTTTATAAAGCCACATCTGAAAATAGTATTTATGTCTCTCAAAACAGACTGTACTGACATAAATCACTTTTCACTTTAGCCTTTTTTTGTGTGTGGAAACATCTCTGTTTTAATAAAACTGAGATTTTGACCTGACCTGAGAGAAATCATTTCTTAGGCTGTATTTAACATAATAAAATTTAAATAGAGAAGTAAAAAATAAGCAGGTGGATATAAGGCAATGGCAAATAATCATAACGAGATATGGGTGGTTTATAGATTTTCCTCCTTTGAAAATATGAGATTAAAAATGAGTTTAAAAAGAATATTTAAGGAGTGGCAAATATCACCATTTCAGTGTCTCTTACCCACTGGAATTATTAAACAGGATGGAAATACTAATTAAGATTTCACTGCCGCCAAGCAATATTTACGGCAGTTAAACTGGATGAGTTTTAAAGCAGCTAAATCTCATTTCCTTGTTAAGATCTTCATACAGAAACTCAGGCTTCTCGGATTTAATCAGACACCGCTCCCTCCCCTCACCCTCTCCCCAGTAGAGAAGAAGCACATTTGGTACTCTACAACCTCAAGACATTATTAATCTATAAAAATCTTCTTGCCCTCCCACCACCTCCCAGCCTATGACAATAATTATGATGCCTGCTGCAGAGTTGTGCTGCTGTTAGAAGTGGCAATAATAATGATGGAATTAAATCCCCTTTCCTTATGTATAAATGCAACACTTATTTCCATGCTATTTGGATAGGATCCATTCTTTTGCAGCAGACATAGCTATGCATCATCCTTAAATATACTGTAATTCTTCTAATAATTAATAACTGTTAAAGCTCAGTTCCTTCAAAAATGAATTTATATGAATTATGAATCACCTGTAACTAAATTCATTTTTTCCTTTCCTCAGTTCTAAAGTGAAAAAGAAAGGGAGCAGTTGTCAAATATGTATTTTTTAAAATGTTTTTCTCTTTAAAATATTTTGGTTGTTTAGGTTGGCTTTGTCTTTTAATGTATTCATTCTTCAGAACCATTGTTTGACTGCCATTTTAAAAATGGCATACTTTATTGTGTTTATTTTTCAGGCATGGTTTTGTGTTTTACTTGTGAATTTCTTTTTGTTTTGAAATGAGTATAGTTTATTTAGAAAAAAATAACATTTAAAAAATTAAAATAAACAGATATAATACTACATATAGCTACCATTAAGTTTTTATAAAATATTCATCTAGAGCAGCGGTTCTCAACCTATGGGTCGCGACCCCTTTGGGGGGTCGAACGACCCTTTCACAGAGGTCGCCTAAGACCATCAGAAAACACATATATAATTACATATTATTTTTGTGATTAATCACTATGCTTTAATTATGTTCAATTTGTAACAATGAAATCGGGGATCACCACAACTTGAGGAACTGTATTAAAGGGTTGCGGCATTAGGAAGGTTGAGAACCACTGATCTAGAGTATTCTTTACATATGTATTTATAGTAGCTATTGATATCAATATAGGTATATAGATATGTTGGTGGAATTGTACCATACATTGTATTTTTAACTTGATTTTTTTTTACTTCAAAAACATAGCAAGTTGAAAGGTGGATGCTACTTCATTGTTACTGAAGGACTTCAGACTCTTTCATTTAGTAGGTAATTTATGTAACCAAAATCATAATTCATTCTATAGTTTTTATTTTTAGCCACTAAAAAGGGGAGTGAGTAATATAACAAATGATATATTTTTGTATATTTTTTAAATCCTCACCAGAGGATATTTTTCCATTGCTTTTTAGAGAGAAAATGAGGGGAAGAGAGGAGAGAGAGAGAGAGAGAGAGAGAGAGAGAGAGAGAGAAAGAGAGAGAAAGAGAAGAAGAGAGAGAGAGATGTGAGAGAGACACATCCATTGGTTGCCTCTCAAATGTACCCAACTGGGGCCAGGAATGAACCTGAAACCCAGGTACCACCCCTTGACTGGGAATCAAACCCAAGATCCTTTGGTGCACAGGCCAATGCTCTAACCACTGAGAATGGTGGCCAGGGCTGTATACTTTTTGACTTAGATACTCTTAAATTTTTATTGCTATCTCTTCTCCCTTCCACCCTGTAGTCTTCTATATATTAGCTACAAGTTTCAACTTTCTAAGGAAGCTGGGGTTCAAAAGGATTAGTAGCTTGTCCAAAGTATCAAAACTAGAAAGCTATAGAACAAGACTTGCTGTTATCAACTTTCAAACTTAAAAGGTAGGTTCTGGCATTGTGGATAGGATTTAGAAAAGGACAAAGTTCTGAGTGAAAATTTGAGGTACAAGCATAGGTGGTCCAAGAAAAAATGCATATGTTAGGAAAGTTGCTACAAATTCACCAAGAACTGTAACTTTGCTTCTCTATGGCTCGATTTTATAATGGGGGAAATGTCCTGTGAGTAGTAACTATACAGCTTAATTTTAAGTGGATTTAGAATATGTGATAAACTTAAAAACTATAAGATTCATTTGTTGTTATCTATTCAATTTATCTTTCACTTTACTTTAACAAATCAGGAAATTAAGACAAAAGGTTTAAATGATGTTCCCAAGGTTTGCCAGATAATTTATGTACAGGCATAGCTACGATGGAATTTCTATGACAATACTTGACATATATATTTTAAAAGCACAAAAGAGAGAAAAATAAAAAGGAAGGAAAAAAACAATTGGTTTGCTCTGTATCATGTATTTGTCACGGCAACTTGAAGTTAAGTGCTGAATAACTTAGTTGTCATTAGAATATGAAATATGTCTCAGTTGTATTTTCAATTTCTTCACTCACATAAATACACATACACACAAATGGAGTCTAGAATTCTGGAAAGTATGGAAAGGGCAAGGTGTGGTTATATGTGGGGATACTGTTTCATAACAACAGTTACTAGAATACTTAACTTGTTTATTAGCTTTTTTAAAAAATTATTTATTGTTGACAGTTTTACATATGTCTCATTTCCCGCCATTGACCTCTCCCTGCCCTGTCCGGGCCCCAGCACTATTTATTAGCTTTTTTGACACAGAATGATGGCCCTTTATCTGAAAAATATTTTACTCTCTGCTTGCTTATTCCCAAAAATTAAATGTGTTGAATTGTTTTTTTCCCCTATGTTAACTATGTCAGTGTGAGAGCCAATTAAATTTTAAGCATCCCTTAACCTCAATTGAAATTTCAAACCCTTTTTCACCAGCATTTTATAATATAGTCAGATAGAAGAAAAACTTGACCCCTATTGCAGGATTTAGCAGGAAGTGGTCAGGTGCTTCTAATCAAAGACAATCATAATAGCAGAACAGTAGTTTTTAATTTTTAGCATTTCAATATACATGTTAAATCATTGCAGGTGCCAGATTAACAACAAAACTCTTGCAACTAAAAAGTATCCAGATATTTGCATTGGAAGCCAGAAAGAGATGTCAATGAAGAGAGACAGCATTCCAGGCTTCAACCAGGTGCCGAGGTAAAGCCCAGGGGTACAGTGGGAAGCTGAGCTTTACAGAGGAGAGGACACCTGCAACCCAGTGGCCTCAGGCAAGGCTGAAAGGAGTGCCCAGGGAGCTGGCCTGTGCCTTGAGTGGCCTCCTTGGCCCTGCAGGAAGGCCCTTATGTTTCCCCAGTAGACTACCCTGGAGGATGAACACAGTTTTGCTTAGGGGCTTGCCTTACTCAACACAAAGAATGCAGTCCCCGAGGAAGAGATTTTAGCCTAGTTTCCTCAGAGGAAGACTTTCTAGTGATAAATGGAAGAACTCATGGCTTTTAAGCAACTACTTCTAAAACAGGGTCAGACAGAAGGATCAAGTTTCATCAAATGAGTAAGAAATATTCAGCAAGGAACTTCCTGAAATAGTGAATATAACTGAAGCTAAAGCCTAGAAAGTTAGTTTAAAGTTCAGATACAAAAAGAGATCTAAAATAGAGACTGCCAAGTATTACTCACAGACTGTTTAATACAAAATGACTATCAGTATTTCCAGGGTCTCAAAGCAAGCCTGGGTTTTCTCTGTGTATCCTTCTGTGTTTATCTGGAACCAATTCATCACCCTAATGATTTTTTGTTAATTCCAAATACTTACACTAGGTATTAACCTTAAAAAGTAATCATAAAATTGTAGATGTAGATGTTAAAGACAGTATAAAATTAATAGTTACTTTTACTAAATTATCGTGGAATTTTTGATGCATTCATAGCTATATAACTTCCTAAGATAAGTAATTGCATAATGATGTATATATATAAAACCGTAATTTGCAAATAAATCAAACAAGTAAACAACCAAAAAACCGGTTGCTATGACATGCGCTTACCACCAGAGGGCGCGCATAGAACATGGTGGGAGTGGACCACAGCAGGATGGTGGAGCAGGTGCGGGGCAGTGCCTGACCAAGGTGGGGCACCGGTCGCTGTCATCAGGGCGAGCCTCTGATGGTTACTTAAAATTCTTTGTTTCCACATGCTGCAGTAACGCCCAGCGCTTGCACCTGCTGCTGGCACCGGTTCCACTTGCAGCCACTGCTGGCGCTGGCTCCAATCGCTCGGCACATCAGTGGGTGCGTGCGGTGGCTGCTGGTCCCAATTGCCCCTCAGGGTTTCTCTAAGTCCCCCTGCTTCTGAGGGGTGATTGGGGCCAGCAGCTGCCTCTCACACCAGCTGCTGGAGACGGCCCTGCTCACATCTGCTGCCGGCACCCGGCGTCAGTCCCGATCGCTTGGTGCCATCAGCAGGTGCAAGTGGAGGCTGCCAGCCCTGATGGCCCCTGAGGATTCTTTACCTCCCCCTGCTCATGAGGTGCAATTAGGGAAGCAGCTGATGCTTGCACCTGCTGACAGCACCAGCCCTGCTCGCACCCACTGCTGGCACCAGTCCCAATCGCTCGACACTGTCAGTGGGTGAGAGCAGTGGCAGTGGAGCAGGGCTGTCAGCAGACAGGGGACTGGGGACTATGGTGTGAGGGGCTAGGAAGAGTGGGGGAGGATAGGCCAAGACCTACACCTGTGCTCACTACAGTCAGTGGTCCACAGTTCCTTTCAAGGTGCACAAATTCGTGCACTGGGTCTCTAGTCTTATATAAAATTAGAATAAAGATAATGTACTACATAAAGGCATAGGATGGTCAAAATGACCAGTTCATCTATTGAAGTATGTCCAAGCCTGAAGTTATAGTATCTATAAAATTGTTCCAACTTATATACTCTTAATTTAACATAATTTTGTTTGACATATACACAACCATACAGAAACCAATGGTAAGTGAGGAAAGTAGAACATGATTGTCAAACTATGTATTAGTCCCTAGAAAGCCTTTTGTATTGAGGCAGGGGACATGAAGAGACAGATCATGGACTTGAGAGTAGTAGACAAAGAGCAGGTCAGAGACAAAAGTAAGCTTAAATTGTATATCCAAGCCCTCATTTTACATAGAAGTGACACATAGGATTTGGGGTGCAGATTCTTCTGTGGGTCCTTGTCCTATGAAGTTGAAGAACAAGTTTTTCCTACTTGGGGACCCCTCCCCAGGGACAGAAAGGCTTCTTTAATAAAAATTGGAAGCTCTCCCAGGGGAGGAGTCCCCAAATCAGAAAAACCTTCTCTCTCTCTCTCTAATGGGAAAAAATAAAACAAATACATCTCGTGTCCCTTTGTCTCCAGTTTACATATACTGAAGTTCTTTGTCTGAACATGACCCTTCCTAATTGGACCCTTCCTTAATCTAGGACCCCTGTTCTTCCCTCATTGGTCACTCTGCCACGTAGTATCAGTTTCAAAGTTCAAAGCCCATGTGGTGGCCCTCTTTCTCTTTCCCTTATCTTGCAACATTCCTTTATCCTCTGTGAAAATATATTTCCCTCTTCCCAATATCTTGTGACTTTTCTCTATCCTCTGTAAAAGTAAGATAAGCATTTTGGTGGTTCCAGGTCCTCATCTATGCATTCCTTTCCAGTGGACCCCATTTCCCTAATACTGACTGTCCTGTTTCTAAAATTCATTTCAGAGGGAAGTGGATACTCAGAAAGAATAGATGCTTTGTCCAATGTTATACCACAAAGTGCCAGCTATAAGATAGTCCCTTATATCACAGTGGCTTTTCCCTTCTGTTATGGATTAAATTGTGTTTTCCCAAAAGATACATTGATTTCCTAATTCCCAGTATCTCAGAATATGCCTTATTTTAGAAATAGCATCTTTGCTGATGTAATCAATTGAGATGAAGTCATGCTGGAGTAGTGCGGGCTCTAATCCAATATGACTGTTTTCCTTCTAAGCAGAGGAGAAAAGACTCTAAAACAAAGACACATGATGGAAGAATGCCCTGTGACAACAGAGGCATACTGAAGTGTTGCAGCTGCTAGCCAAGCAACGTCACAGAGTGCCAGCCACACACAGAAGCTAAGGAGGACAAGGAGGAATCCTTCCTGCAAGTTTCAGAGGGAGCATGACCATAGAGACAACCTTGAATTTGGACTACTAGCCTCCAAATCTGTGAGACAAAAAAAAAAAAAAAAAAAAAAAAATCTGTTTTTTTATTTTATCTTACGAGAGAGAGGGAAAGAGAGAGAGAAAGGTAGAGGGAGAGAAGCATCAATCAGCTGCCTCCTGCATGCCTTCCATCTGAGATAGAATGTGAAACTCAGACCAAGAATCAAAACAGCAACTCCTCCATACACTTGGATGGCACCCAACCAACTGAGCCACACCTGCCAGGGCAACATTTCTGTTGTTTTAAGCCACATATTTTGTGGTGTTTTGTTATGGCTGCTCTTGGAAACTAATACCTTTGCATTCTAAATATCCACCTCTAAGTAAAAAGATGATGAAAAGTTTGCAAATAATTCAACACTATTTAATCTTATTAAGCATGTGCTTTTAGAATATAAATTAGACATGAATGTAACAGTAATATTAAAACCCTTATGAAATCTATATATTTTAATAACCAATGTCACACCAATAAACTCAATTTAAAAAGAACCTTTGATAATCCTGAGATATATAAATTAAATTAATGTGGGATATTAAATTGGGATAAAACATACTTATAGTTTCAAGACAATTTAGAAAATTAAAATACTAAAATGTACCTTTACATACTTTAAAACATTATTTCTTAATTAACACCATTGTCTATTTTTTACTTAATCCTTATCCATTCTTATTTATGAGTAATTGTATATCCTATCTAATAAAAGGGTAATATGCAAATTAGCCATCACTCTGTCACAAAATGGAGGCGCTCATAGCCACAAGATGACGGCCCCCAGTCCTCTCAGCCCCGCTGGAGTCCCCCAGTCCCGGGGGCAGCCGCTGAGAGTTGGCAGTGTGAGCAGGCTGGCGGAATGCTTGCTTCATCACTGCGCCCAGCTCAGGCCAGCCCCCCCAGAGCCAGAGCGGGCATGGGCAGGGACAGGGGGCCCGGCCCACAGCCTCCGTGCCCAAGCACAGGCCTGGAGATTTTATGGCAGGCCTGCCTCCCGCAGAAGCAGTGCAGGTTCCACCCGGCTCCTGAGGAAGAGGTGCGGCTCCCTCCCGCCTCCCGTGGAATCAGCAAGGCTCCCTCCAAACTCTTGTGGGTGCCGTAGCTTGCTTCCACCTCCTGCAGAATGAATGCAGGCCTGCCTGCTGTGGAAGCAGCACAGCTCCCTGCAGCATGCTGTGGTTCCTGCCGGCTCCTGCAGAAGTGGTGGGTAGCCTACTGTGCGCGATATCGCGTGATGGGCTACTAGTTGAGGGATATGAGAAAAGGATTAGATTGCATGTTTGTTTAAGCACTGGACAACTGTAGCAGGTTCCATTGCATCAGAGTAATTTCAGATTTCTGTGTGTATTATGATGCTGTTGTTGCCCAAAGACACTAAAGTTTCTTGAGAAAAATGTATCACTTTCTATTTCATGAAAAGAAAGTAATAACAGCTCACAAGAGCAGGGATTTTTTTTAATTTAAATTTTATTTTTCAATTACGGTTTATTTACATTCACTATTATTCAGTATTGATTTTAGGTGAATAACATAGTGATTAATCATATATTATACAAAGTATCCCCCCTCCCCCCGTTATATTCAGTACTCAACTGGCATCATTAATAGTTATTATAATATTATTGACTATATACCTTATGATGTACTTTAAATCTCTGTGACAATTTTGTAACTATTAATTTGAACTTCTTAATTCCTATACTTTTTCTACCTGGTGCCCTAAAACTCCCTCCCCTGGGAACCATCAGTCTGTTCTCTGTACCTATGAGTCTGTTTCTGTTTGGTTTGTTCATTCATTTATTCTTTAGATTCCACATATGAATAAAATCATATGGCATTTGTCCTTTTATGACTGACTTGTTTAACTCAGCAAAATAACCTCCAAGTTCATCGATGTTGTTGTAAATAGTAAGACTTTATTCCTTTAGATGGCCGAGTAATATTCCATTGTATATATGTAGCACAACATTTTTAGCCACTCATTTATTGATGGGTTCTTGGGGTGCTTCTGCATCTTGGGTTTCGTAAATAATGTTGTAATAAAAACAGAGAGGCATATATTCTTTCTAATTAGTGTTTTAGGTTTCTTCAGACACATACCCAGTAGTGGAATTGCTGGGCATAAGGCAGTTCCATTTTTTTTTTTTATATATTTTATTGATTTTTTACAGAGAGGAAGGGAGAGAGATAGAGAGCTAGAAACATCGATGAGAGAGAAACACGATCAGTTGCCTCCTGCACATCTCCTACTGGGGATGTGCCCGCAACTCAGGTACATGCCCTTGTCCGGAATCGAACCTGGGACCTTTCAGTCCGCAGGCTGACGCACTATCCACTGAGCCAAACCGGTTTCGGGGGCAGTTCCATTTTTAATACTGTTTTCCACAGTGGTTACACCAATCTGCATTCCCACCAGCAGAGCAGAGGGTTCCATTTTCCTTCACATCTTTACCAACTCATGTTTGTTAATTATTGATGATAGCCATTTCAGAGCAGGTGGACCTGGAGAGAAAACACAGATGAAGGGGAGTGTAAAAAAGTAAATTGAAAGTCTTTTGTTTACAACATCTAATCTCTTCCATCAGCCATTGTTTACTTATATTCTTTGATTTAGACAAATTAAAGATTTCCCGTTTTGATCCTCCACAGATCCAGCAGTCTGGGGGAAAGAAAAAAAAAAGAAGAACAAAAGGAGAATGAAATTGAGATAGCTCTAATTTACAAAGTTTCAAGAGGGAAAAAAAAAAAGATTTAACACAACATCATTAACTCTGAGCTACAAAATAAAAAGAGATACACTTTTTTAAAAATTGCAAATCCCTAATACAACATATTATATTTGGATTCTATCTTCTTTGGAAAGTGATCAGATATGACTTTGTAATAATGTTGGTGAATTAAACCGTGCTCATCTCCTGAATGTTAATTCTGGCTATTTTAGATCTTTTTCATTACTAGAGGCCTGATGCATGAAATTTGTGCAAGAGTAGGCCTTCCTTCCCCCAGCTGCGGGCACCAGCTTCCTTCTGGCACCCGGGACCTGGGCTTCCCTCATAGCCTCAGCTTCACCCAGAATGTTGTCCGGAAGGACATCTGATCTAATTAGCATATTATGTTTTTATAGATGATTAAAGTTTATACAAAATACACCCTATAAAAACTTAAGAATCTCTGATTTATTTTGAAAGATAAGGTTACCTTGTGTTAATTCAGAAAGTGTATTAAAAAAACACAGTAGGTTATAAATAACATATAAATTATATATTTGAAAAAGAGAGATACTTTTGTTAGATTTTAAAATGTTTTAAAATAATTTATAAAAAAAGATTTAGTGGAACTAATAAGTATGAATGTCTTTGGTCTCCAACTTGAACTCTGAAAGCACACCAAATACTGTCTAAGAGCAACGACTTTAACATTAAGTAGATTGGCTCTATCACTCAGTAAATGACCATGAGCAAACTTTCTCAGACTCAATTTGTATATATATATATATATATATATATATATATATATATATATATATACACACACACACACATACACATATACTTAATTTGCTGCATAGAGTGTTTTGAGGAAAATGAGATAATACATATAAAATGTTTTTGAGTACAAAATCTATGTCAGTTTAAGTCCTTAAAATTGCTTGTAGCTATTATACAAGAGTGGGCAAAAGTTATGGTACAGTTGTTTGTATAGAAAAAGACATGCAAGTCATGATGATTGCAATAGCTTTATTAACTCAAAAGAATGCCAGAATGCAACTGGTGACCTATTTTTGCCCACCCCTGTATTATTATGTGAAAGTGTGCCATACACACAAAGCATCAAATCAGTAAGCCCTCTAACATTGGGGGAATGATACTAACTCACTCTGATTCTCCTGTTCCCTTTATAAAAATATTCAAATGAAAAATCATTACATAGCCTATAGTTGGAGTAGCAGCAGGCATTTTTTTAAATATTTGACATATATTTACTCTTTGAATCCTTATAGCATACTATGTAGTAGCCATGATCACTATTCCTGTCTCATTAATGGAAACTAAGTCACAGAGAGATTTAGAAGTTGGTCTAAAGATCCACAGCGGAGCTGAATGTCACTGCTAAGGAAGTCTGGCATCAGAGTTGTGGTCACAATCTTAAACCACACTACTGTCATTTAAATGCGCATCACTTTGTGCATTGCTCCAGAATGTGCATTTCTGTCTATTTATTTAATATAGGGGTTAATATGAAGTTTAATTCCATACTTAGACATCCGTCTCTCTTACTAGCTAATGTGCTTGTGTCTTGATGGCATTTGACCAATGTAAATCAGATAGTTTGACCTTTAATCGTTGCAAAGAAAATGTTTGTCCACAAATCTGACCTTTAGCGTATACTCCAAAAGCACTTTTATTTCCGGGAAAAGAGCTGAAAAAAAAAGACAACTGAGTATGGCAGGGTGCTTATATAAGGAAGCCTTTACAGTGTAAATGCCTATGCCTCTAACAAAGCAAGAAGCCAGAGATTATAATTGACAAAAGAAAGTTGTTTGGCCCTACCCGGTTTGACTCAGTGGATAGAGCGTCGGCCTGCGGACTGAGGGGTCCAGGGTTCGATTCTGGTCAAGGGCATGTACCTTGGTTGCAGGCACATCCCCAGTAGGGGTGTGTAGGAGGCAGCTGATCAATGTTTCTCTCACATCGATGTTTCTAACTCTCTATCCCTCTTTGTTCCTCTCTGTAAAAAATCAATAAATATATATTTTAAAAAAAAGTTGTTTGGCAACTGGGATTCATAATAAAACTCAGGGTCAGACCACAGGCTCACATAGAAAAAAATATATATACAAAAAGGAGGAAGACTTTTTTTTTTTTACCATATCATTTCCTGCATAGAGAGCTTTCCTGAGAAATTTATGCAGAGTCATAGCTGTAGCAGGAAGAAAAGGGTGCTCTGTCCTTAGAATCAAAGCCAACGAAAAAAATGAAGAATAGAATAGCCACAATAGGCTCTATCTCCTTTATGAAAAGGAAGTATAAGTGTTTTTGATGCTCCCATTAAATGCAGTAAACTGTTAGGAAAATCATTATACTGAAACCATTTCACCAGGCTTAAAGGAATAATACTATTCTCAATTTCATTAAAACTTCAGAAGGTGTAAATGCATTCACAATTTTCAACTTTACATTAAAATTTTTCAAACAAGCCCAGCATTGTTAGGAGTCTTTGATCTGGTGTGTTTTACTACAGTCATTCAAAATACATTTGATTTTCTTTAAAACAAAAAACAAACAAACAAAATAACTTGAACTTGATCAGAATATTGACTTGAAAAATCAGTTTTCACTGGTTAGTTTACTAGTGAAAATAGTTGTTTCACTATATATTTTTAAATATATTTTATTGATTTTTTTACAGAGAGGAAGGGAGAGGGATAGAGAGTTAGAAACATGGATCAGCTGCCTCCTGCACACCTCCTACTGGGGATGTGCCTGCAACCAAGATACATGCCCTTGACTAGAATCAAACCTGGGACCTTTCAGTCCGCAGGCCAACACTCTATCCACTGAGCAAACAGGTTAGGGCTGTTTTACTATATTTTTAAGTGGAATGGATGTCCCTTGAAAACATTTAATTAACATTTAACAATATGAAAAAATAGTATTAGCTGAATTCTTGTCACCTATTAGTAACCCTATTAATATATTTACATACTATACATTGTCTGTTATTGTCATTATAAAATCTTCTTATATATAGTTAAATATTTTACAATTAATCACAATAACAGTTTTGTCTATATCAGAATTTTTAAAAGCAATTTAATGTTGAAGAACCTTAAAGTTGTTTTACAAGTTTCTCCTATTATAAACAAGGTTAATGATAATGTATTTATAAATATATATTTTAAACATTTTTTCCTTATTGATTAAGGTATTACATATGTGTCTTTATCCCCCCATTGCCCCCCACCACCCCACTCAGGCCCTCACCCCCCTGGTGTCTGTGTCCATTGGTTAGGCTTATATGCATGCATACAAGTCCTTTGGTTGGTCTCTCCCTTACCCCCACCCTCCCCTACCTTCCCTCTGAGGTTTGACGGTCTGATCAATGCTTCTCTGTTTCTGGATCTGTTTTTGTTCATCAGTTTATATTGTTCATTATATTCCACAAATGAATGAGATCATGTGATATTTATCTTTCTCTGACTGGCTCATTTCACTTAGCACAATGCTATTTCCATCCATGCTGTTGAAAATGGTAAGAATGTATTTTTTCACACTTTTCCAATTACTTCTGTTGGATACATACTTATAAATGGAAATAGTATATTGGAGAACATTAATATTTTAAACTTTTTCATGTATATTTTCAAATTGCTTTCCAAAAAATGTATTAACATATTTCCCCAATATTACATGAGATTACTTCTTTTCAAATATCCTCATAGGCAAGGGAAAGCTCAAATAGGCAAGGGAAAGCTCTCTTGCTCAGTTTTTATGTTCATTAAAAGTAATTTTCTAGACTGGCCAGTGAAGCTCAGTGGTTGAGTATTGATCCATGAACCAGGAGGTCACGGTTTGATTCCAGTCAGGACACATGCCCTGGTTGCAGACTTGATTCCTAGTAAGGGGCATGCAGGAGGCAGGTGATTGATGATTCTCTCTCATAATTGATATTTCTATCTCTCCTTATCCCTTCCTCTCTGAAATCAATAAAAATATATTTAAAAAATAATAATTTTCTATAAATAACCTGAACCTCTTGGCCAACTGTTACTCTATCCTAGAGAGAAGCAAGTTTGATGCTAACAGTCACTGGTCCATTTTTCTGTTTAAATTTTTTCAAGTTACATTTGACATACAATATTATATTAGTTTCAGGTGTACAACATCATGATTAGACATTTATATAACTTACAAAGTGATCACCCTGATAAATCTATTACCTGCCTGATAACATACATAGTTATAATATTTTATTTATTTTATTATTTTTCTTTATTTTATTTTATTTTTTTTACAATATACAAAATAAATCTATTACCAGATTATAGATACAACATAATTACAACATTATTGACTATATTTCCTGTGCTCTATTTTACATCCCCGTGACTATTTTTTATAGCTGGCCATCTTTCTTGACAGGAAGAAGTTAATGTGGGGTCAAGGAGAAACACTTCCCTTGATAGTTTGTACTGTCAATGGGTTAAACCAGAATTGCAGTTCCCAGAACCCCCTGGCCTGTATGAGTTCAGGTTACAGTTGTCTAACAAAGAATTTACATGCTATTTGAAAACTAAAATGAGAAACCATTACTTGCTAAGATCTACGCAGTTAGAGGGAGTGACAGGGATCACAGAGGAGCTGAGAAGGTCCAGTTTGTTCTTACTTTCCTCTACTTCGTGCCCAGCTCTTTTTCCAAACTACTGACCCTGCTGACCAAGGGAGTCATCACACCCTTCGCAAGATTAGTAATTACAGAGCCACAGAAGAAACTGCTTACCAGAGACTTTTTGCCAGCATTCTTAATAGCTCCACATTGTTGGTTAGACAGTTGGTTTCTCAAATAAAATGGTTGGTGGCTTTACTGATAATACAACTCTCCCTTTTAGATATTCATCTACTGAGCTCTTTCTAATGATGAGGAGCAATTCATTCCTATATAAATCCCTTTTCTGATAACTCATCTGATAAGTCTCTTTCTGATAACTGGACCAGTGAGAGAAAGTAACCTTGGTAAGTGTTGGTAGTCTACAAACTCAAATTTACCCTCCCATGAACTGTCTCAAGGACTAAACTGATAGAAGGATTTACCATGGAATTAGCAAGCCCATTTGATTCTCATGCCACAGTATATCCACCAGCTAATTCTTTATCAGTAATAAAGGAAATATGTCTGTGATACTTCTGTGTGGACTTTTAAGTCTTGTCAATTTGTACAGACTTTAGGTGAGAAAATAGATGCTATCACCTGACCCCTTCCTTACTTTAAAAGGTACTATAATTCCTTCATTTTACTGATTTAATAAGAAAATTAAATGTCATGACTTATAGTTGCATTTTTTGAATATTAATGAGATTGGATATAATTTTCATTTGTTGATTCACTATTTGCAGTTTGACTTATTCATTTATAATAAATAAATTAACATTTTCTTAGTTCATGCATTGTAGCCGATGTTTGACCTACTTATTAATTTTCTTTAGATTTGGCAATAACCACACTAAATATTTCTAACTTGGTTTTATAAATGCATTTATTTTATGTCAATTATACAAAAAATAGTAAAATAGTAGACAGAAAAACTCTCTTCGTACTTTATAGGGCACCTTTAAGAAAAAAACAAGTCATAGATTAGAAAAGAATATTTTCAAATAATATATCTGGTAAAGAACTTATAGCCAGAATGTTTTTTTAAAAATCTTATTATGCAATAATAAAAAGAAAAATAACTACGTTCACCAAAGAAAATATTTCAACAAAGATTTAAGAATGATAAAAAACAACAACACATGATATGATGCTTTACATTAGACATTGGTAAAAACAATTTAAACTAAAATAAGTTACGGTTCCTGCCCACTAGAATGGGTATACTCAAAAAGTCAGACAATAACAAGTGTTGGTGACAAGGTATGCAAATTAGAACCTCATACACTGCTGGTAGAGATGCAAAATAATACTTTGGAGGGAAAATTGGCAGTTTCTTATAAAGAGAAATGAAAACACATGCCACAGAAGACATGTATGTGATGTTCATCGAAAGATTATTCCCAATAGTCAAAAAAGATAATAAAAACTTCCATCAACAGATGAAAACAAAATGGAGCATATTTATACAACTGAATCCTATTAATAAAAAAGTGTAAGTATTGACACATGCTACAACATAGAAGAATTTAAAGCATCATGACAAATGAAAAAAGCCACATTTCAGAAACCATGTATTATATAATGCCATTTATATGAAATGTCCACAACAAACAAACCTATATAAAAACAGAGAGTAAATCAGTGGTTGCCCAGAGTTGGAGGTAAGAATTGTAACTGCATGATGAACCTTTTTTTGAGGTTATGAAAATGTTCTAAAATTGCACTGTGTTAGTAGCTGTACAACTGTGTAAATTTACTAAAAGTCATTGAATAGTACACTTAAAATGAGTAAATTTTATGGTATGGAAATTATACCTCAATAAAACTATTAAAAATACATAGACCAAAAAATGTAGTTAGTATCAACCTTTTTGGGCTTTATGGCTCTAAATATGATTGAGTTTTATGAAATTGAGATTTATGAAATGGTTAGCTGATTTTTACCAAGAACACTAAAAAGGACAGTCTAGCAAATCAATCTTGCTAGCACATCGGGTACTTCATTCCCAGAGAACATGAAATTAAAATAGTAAATCATAATGTATTAAAATATTTAAATTTGTTTTTTGTGTATCTTAAATAAAATGTAAAGCATTACATTATTTTTAGTAAAACTCATGTATTAAAACTAGCACTGTAAATAAAGTATCAAGTTAAAACTTTCTTTGACTGAAACTTCCTTTTTGAATGCAAAGTTTTGTAGCACATATTCTAAGTATTGAGTTTGTCCAGAAACTTTGAGAACATGTGTCTTTGGGGATATAAGCACCATTTACCTATCTTCAAATCATTCATGATAGAGATCCAGAGGGAGAACAAACAAGTCAGAGCAAGAAATCCAAGATGAAGAAACCAGCAGAGAGGATCAAAGTACTTTCTTTATATATTTATTTTTAACCAAGGACTGTCTTTGAAAAAAGCAGAGGGCAGATTCAAAGAAATTTTCTTAGATTGTCTTAGAAAAACCATAGAACAATGATTAAAACCAACTGTCTCTTTAGAACTTGAATAAGAAAAGATAGAGAAATAAATTGAGAACAAGAAAAAATCAATGCAGTTATAATACACACTCAGTATTTTAGTGTCTATGCTATATCGATTTCTCATTTTTTTCTTTGTGTAGTTTCTACTGAATATGAGTTATTTATATACATGTTCCTCTGTTTCCTTATTCAAATTAGCCCTTATCTTTCATTCAAATAATCCTATCTAATAAAAGAGAAACATGGTAATTAGTCGTACCTCTGCTACCCTTCCCATTGGCTAATCAGGGAGATATGCAAATTAACTGCCAACCAAGATGGTGGCCGGCAGCCAGGCAGCTGAGGTGAACAGGGAGGCTTGCTTGCTTCAGTGACGGAGGAAGCCAAGCTTCCCCACCTGCCACTGCCGGCCTCTCAGCTGCTCTCTAAGAAACATTGTAACAAATATAGAAGCTAAACCAAACTCCAGAAACCTGCTTTAGTCAGCCAGGCTTCAGCCAGCAGGACCGCAACATTGTTTCAAATACAGAAGGTAAACAAAGGCCAGAAACCTGCTTTCAGCAGCCGAGGCCTCAGAGCTAAAGCTGGCCCAGAATAAAAAAAAAAAAAAGAAAAAAAGGAGCGGTTGGGAGCTTCAGTCACCCGGCAGCCTGAAAACGGCCCTCAGCCCCTCACCCAGACTGGCCAGGCACCCCAGTGGGGACCCCCACCCTGAAGGGTGTGTGACCAGCTGCAAACAGCCATCATCCCCTCACCCAGGCTGGCCAGGCACCCAAGCGGGAGCCCCACCCTGAAGGGTGTGTGACCAGCTGCAAACAGCCATCATCCCCTCATCCAGGCTGGCCAGACACCCCAGTGGGGACCTCCACCCTGATACAGGACATCCTTCAGGGCAAACCAGCCGGCCCTCACCTGTGCACCAGGCCTCTATCCTATATAGTAAAAGGGTAATATGCCTCCCAGCACCGGGATCAGTGTGACAGGGGCCAGCGCCCAAACCCCCAGATCGCCCTGCGGCTCTGTGTGTGACAGGGGGCGGGGCCACAACCTCCCTATCCGCCCTGCTCTGTTCATGACAGGGGAAGGCGCCCCAACCCCCTGATCGGCCCTGCTCTGTGGGTGATAGAGGGCGGCGCCCCAACCCCCCCCCCCCCCATGGGCCCTGCTCTGTGTGTGATGGGGTAGAGCCACAACCTCCCCATCGGCCCTGCCCTGAGTGTGACAGTGGTGGCGCCCCAATCCCCTGATCGGTCCTGCTCTGTGTGTGACAAGATGTGGTGCCCCAACTCCCCTATCAGCCCTACTCTGTGAGTGACAGTGGGGAGCTCCTCAACCCCCTGATGGGCCCTGCTCTGTGTGTGAAAGGGTACGGAGCCCCAACCCCCCTGATGGGCCCTGCTCTGTGCATGACAGGAGGCAACGCCTCAACCCCCTGATCGGCCCTGCTCTGTGCATGACAGGGGGTGGCGCCGCAACTTCCCTGTCGACCCTACCTTGAGTGTGACAGGGGGCGGTGCCCCAACCTCCTAATCGGCCGTACCCTGAGCATGACTAGGGGTGGCATCGCAACCTCCCGATCCACCCTGCTCTGTGCATGACAGGGGGCAGCGCCCCAACTCCCCAATTGGCCCTGCTCTGAGCCTGACCAGGGGCTGCACCTAGGGATTGGGCCTGCCCTCTGCCACCCGGGAGCAGGCCTAAGCCAGCAGGTCATTATCTCCTGAGGGGTCCCTACTGCGAGAGGGCACAGGCCGGGCTGAGGGACCCCCCTCTCCCCCCCGAGTGCACAAATTTTTGTGCACCAGGCCTCTAGTAACAAATAAAATTTATACTGTGAATTCTTAAAGAACTTTTATGGGCATTAATGTATACTGATCTTCATAACAATATGTGATATGAGTGGTTAGATATAATTTTCTACACAAGAAAAATGAAGAGTAGTAATTCAATTGGTAAACTACTGGGAATTTATAAAGTTGAAACTTAAAATCAAGTCTTAAGAAACAGGACTTAAAACCCAATAATTTTTTTTGCTGTATTTTATTATTAGAATATTACTTTTACAGTCAATACCACTTTATCTGTATTTCAAAAATAAAATCTAACAATTAATCTACACAACTGGTTAAACATGGCCGGAGAACAAATTTGACCATGATGTCCAATGAAATTAATTGAGGATTATTTTAGAAAATGAAGTAATTGTTTTAACAGGGACCTATGGATGAAAAAGTAGTACTGTAAAATAGCATAAATTCCTAACTGGGCAGGTCATGGCGGAGAGCCAAGCCCCACGCCTATAAATTCCTGTGAAAGGTTTTTAAGCCAACCTTGTCCATTATTCTTGTGCATCTAAATCAACAAATCTTTGAAAAGCAGAAACAGTATCCCTTAAAGGTATAACCACCCTCAAGAGAGCACATAACTTTAACTGTAGGTCGATGCCTGCCTTACTTTCTCCCACCTTCATGTAATCTTCCTTTTGTTCCTTCTTCAATTTTAAATACATAAGAAACTGTAAAGCTGTTATCCTTCAAAGCATTTGAGTGCTTGCACCTTGGCAATTGCCATTAGTTTTGGCTCAAATAAACTTTTACAGAAATTCTCTACAGGTTTGAATGATTTTTTTGTGTCAACAAACCTCAATTGTGTCAAGATCTACCACTGAGTGAGAATTGGAGGCATCAGGTATTTTATCTAAAAAAAAAATTCTTATTTCTCCATTTTTTAATACATTAAAGAAAAAATATATATTTAATAAATGTTTAAACTTCTGGTACCCTCACAATTCTACACATTAATACTTAAGTTTCACATTTTTATATATTAAATTTTGTTTTTAATTTTAAAACAAAGAACAAAAATTATTTCATTTTGAAAAAGAAATACAATCATTACATATTAATTATACACAAAATCTCTCTTTAGCCCAAACCCTACTGCCAAAGCAAAACATACCAATACATTGTCTGAAAACAATATATTTTCCCTCAGTTTCTATAATTGACTCATTGACTACCTTTGAAACAAGGAAGGCCATTGCTGCTAATGAACTCTAAGTGTCATATGGAATAATATACCTGATTTATTTAAATAGAAAGCACATCATAATCTACAAAGTACCATAAGTATTATAAACACTAAGAGAATACTTTTCCTTACTGAGATAAATTTCAGCAGGCAGACTGAGACTACTGTCAAGGTTAAATATTTTACTTTAAATGATTTCAATTATTTTGAATACCAAATGCTTTAATTATTCCAAGAAGGTAATTAATAAGCTACATTTAATAATCCAAAAATCCTCATCAGTTTCTACAGCATTCAAATCTTCTTTCTTTCTGTTATAAATGAGCATTCTTCATAGACTAATTTTTAAGTTCTCTTCATTTTTAACCTTATGTGTCAAGAGGATGGCCATTGTGCCTTAGGTCAATGGGTTTCCAATCTATATTAGCTTTTATTTTTTAGCTGCATTTGTCTGAGATTACAAAGAATTTAGAAGATACATTTTGTTTTTCTTACCTATCTCATACAATAGGAAAATAATATTTTATTCTTTTGAAGATAAATTTTGTTTTTAACATTCTTTTTAACCACCATAGAAACTGATATGTAAAGTGAGCTTTGTCACTGACTAATTCTGAGATGAAGGAACAGTTTTTTAATCATTTATAAAATGTGATTTTTAATCAACTCTTATTCTACCTCAAGTGTTTAACAATATATAATTATTCAAATGCAAGTATATTCTGAGTAAATAGAAATTGGTCTGTATGTCACGCTAAAATATCTTGACAAATTCCCTTAAAAAACTGTCGTCTATAAACAAAGTCTCAAAACTCTTGTAATATTTTGTTTTCTTTTTAATTCTGATTAAATGAAGTTTTTCCTATAATAAAACTTGAAAAAGTATCAAATTTCTTATACCTAATATGATCTTCTTTCTGTATTTTCATTACTATGATAAAAAAAAAAAAAAGATGTTTTCACCCTTGGAGAAGACCTTGCTAGGTGAAGAAAGAACAAGTAAAAAAGATTAGACTGAAGTTATCAAAAAAGATTTTCTTGTAAAATTTTTGTGTTGCAGATCAACACATTGCTTAGGTAGCATTTCTTACCATTTAGTTTTAAAAATAATAAGAAGCATTAGAATATAGCAAAATTGATTATGCTTAGAAGGTCAACAAAAAATTAAATCCATAAATATTATTTCTTAATTCATTCTTTCAGCAGTTAGTTGTGGCTTTCAATGTATTGTCTTAGTCATCTTGAACCACAAGGAAAAGTAGTATATGCACTGAAACATTGGTTTCCTCTACCATTATCTATGCTTTGCATACAACAAATGCTATTGAGTCATAAAATTATAGAGCCATAGTATCAGGCTCAGTGACCACCCATGATAGTGAATTCAACATATTAACTTGATGGAGCATAGAGCAAAATTCTTATTTTTTCATCCCAAATTTAGAATGGTTACCATTCTATAAAAACAAATATTCTTTATTTTTTTAAAATCTTTATTGTTCAGATTATTACATTAGTTCCTCTTTTTTCTCCCCATAACTCCCCTCCTTCCAGCTCCCACCCCACCCTCCACCCTCACTCCCCACCCACTGAGTACATCCATAGGTGCATGATTTTTGTCCAGTCTCTTCCCGAATCTCCCACACCCCTTTTCCCCCAAGAATAGTCAGTCCATTCCCTTTCTATGTCCCTGATTCATTATAGTCACCAGTTCATTCTGTACATCAGGTTATTTATTCACTTGATTCTTAGATTCATTTGTTGATAGATGCATATTTGTTGTTCATAATTTGTATCTTTACCTTTTTCTTCTTCTTCCTCTTCTTAAAGGATACCTTTCAGCATTTCATATAATACTGGTTTGGCGGTGATGAACTCCTTTAGTTTTTCCTTATCTGTGAAGCTCTTTATCTGACCTTCAATTCTGAATGATAGCTTTGCTGGATAAAGTAATCTTGGTTATAGGTTCTTGGTATTCAGCACTTTGAATATTTCTTGCCATTCCCTTCTGGCCTGCAAAGTTTCTGTTGAGAAATCAGCTGACAGTCGTATGGGTATTCCCTTGTAGGTAATTGAGTCTCTTTCTCTTGCTGCTTTTAAGATTTTCTCTTTGTCTTTTGCTCTTGGCATTTTAATGATGATGTGTCTTGGTGTGGTCCTCTTTGGATTCCTTTTGTTTGGGGTTCTCTGCGCTTCTTGGACCTGTAAGTCCATTTCTTTCTCCAGGTGGGGGAAGTTTTCTGCCATTATTTCTTGAAATAGGTTTTCAATATCTTGCTGTCTCTCATTTTCTGGCACTCCAATGACTCTGATATTAGTCCGCTTAAAGCTGTCCCAGAGGCTCCTTACACTATCTTCACACTTTCGGATTCTTTTTTCATTTTGCTTTTCCAATTGGGTGTTTTTTGTCGAATCTTTGGTTTGATTCTTGTGCTCCTCTGGTCTGCTATTGGGTATAATATTCTTTATTTCAGTCCGTGTATGCTTACTTTCTAATTTCTTTATCGTAGCATTGAGGGTCTCATTAGTTTTCGTGAGGCTCTGCACAAATTTATGGCAAGCCCTCAAAATTGCGATTCTTAGCTCCATATCCTCCATTTCTGTCATGTTTTTTTGTCTCCGCATCTTTTATGCTTTCTTGGTGCACCCCCTTGTGGTCTCTGTGCGCAGTCTTATTCTAGCCAAGCCTTAATTGTTGTAGTTAACACTAGAGGGATTTGACCACCAGGCCGACTGGCGGTGGAAATCAGCTGTGGGAAAACTTCAGTCCTCAGGGGAGGCGCTAGTCCAGCCCTTGCCTGAGGCTATCGGCAAATGGCTGTGCGCAGGGTTTGGGCGGGGCGGGCTCAACAGGGCCGGGGGAGGGAGCAGCTATGGCCGCTCTCAGTCAGTCCCTAGGGGCTCTGCCTCTCTGTCCCAGCAATCGCTGCAAACCTCGGAGGGGCCGTAGCCAGACAGTCCCGCTTTTCCCGTTTGAGTCTGGGTCCCTAGAGACTCGCCCGGATCTGTAGCCCAGAGTCTGAGACTCGCTCCTGATTGAAAACGACAATCGCGCCCTCAGCCGCCAGCCCGCTTTGCGCGCGCACCCTCACCACCGCACCGCCGTACCTTTAAATTTTCCACACTACGCCTCCTCTGAGCGTCGGAATGCTGTTGTTTTTGCTTCTAGTTAAAGAGTCTCTCCTCAGCCAGCCTTCCCGTGGTTCTGGTTGATGTCCGCTCCGACTTTTAGTTGTATTTTTGAAGTGGTTGTCCACGGCGGCAGTCTCCGGTGTTTACCTATGCCGCCATCTTCGATTCCTCCTAATTATATCAAAACAAATATTCTTTGATTAAATTCAAATGTGAATATTTTCCACTTGCCCTAGAGCAGTGGTTCTCAACCTTCTGGCTCTTTAAAACAGTTCCTCATGTTTTTACCCCCAACCATAAAATTATTTTTGTTGCTACTTCATAACTATAATTTTGCTACTGTTACGAGTCGTAATGTAAATATCTGATATGCAGGATGGTCTTAGGCGACCCCTGTGAAAGGGTCGTTCGACCGCCAAAGGAGTCATGACCCACAGGTTGAGAACTGCTGCCCTAGAGAATAAGAAAAATCAGTAGTCATGCTATGTAATTCTAAGACCAAATTTTGATCTAGAAGTAACCAGAAAGTATTTACTGAATTCTGGGAAAAGATAGTGTTAATACTAATAAAAAGTTAGAAATTATTAATGCAGATATAATAAACTAAATATTTTATTTCTTACCTAAGCATCTGTATTCCTCATTTACAATATGGAAAAGAAAAGAATATTCTTTTTCTTTTCATACTTCTCTTGTAACCTGAGTAGGAAAGAATATTCAACTGAAAACTCCCAGCTAAATACCCATAACTTAATAGAGTTCATTCTTGTGCCTCATGCTTTTGTGTAATAAAAGATATTTAGTTAGGAAAGATTTTTGGTAAGGGGTATTTAATAAACTATTTGCACCTTTGAATGTTGAAAAAGGCCCTCAAGAAAATGCTAGTCATCCTCTCTAAACATATCTAGAGCTGCAGCAATCACTACTATCTCACAAATGTTTATGAGATGTGTCACAGGGAGTACATAACAAATAATCAACTGAAGTGTGAGAATGCTTAATTTAAATAAAATGGCAACAAATTCATGAATGTCCCTACTATATTTTATAAAGTTGTTCACAGCTACTACAGCTCCTAGAGGGTGCTGAAAAACATTTTTTCTGTGACTTATTTTAAAAAAATTATTCTACATATTATTTTATGTAATTCCCGAATATTTGCAATTAATCTTCTTTTTAAACATTTTTAGTCTTGTGTGATTTGGCTTGTATATAAATCAGAACTATGCCAAACAATCTTCTGATATTGGCCCTAACAGTAAGTGGCCTCAGTTTAGATTGCTAGACTGATAGCTGAAACTATCATATTAATCCCTCACCCTCATTTACTTTTCCCACAACTCTACTCTTACCCTGTGAAACAAACAGGATGGTGCTCTCATTTTATCAAAGTGTTTGAAATAAGGTTAAAGAAATCAAGATGAGAGTGATCTATGAATCACTATAATAGAGAAAATAAGAGTGCCCTGGTCATTCATTTTCTGGCAATCCAGTCTAAAGCATTAGAGAAAGAAGTTGTGCATAATCCATGGAACTCCTGGTTGTAACAATATTAATAAAACTTCACAGTACTAGAATAATGATTCTGTGTCAGTCATTTCTTCTTCCATTACTCAAGGAGACTTAAAAAATGATGAATAAAAAATATTTGCAGGTTTCTCATCTGAAGACTATTTTTGCCAAATTTAAAGGCATTGCATCGCTAGTACATGGGCCATTTGGAAGAAAGTTGCCTAAAATGCAAGCATATGGACTGTATAAAAGTTGAAAACTGAAGGCTATGTTAATCTCATTATAACCATTATCTGAATTTCTAAAAAGATATTTTTTCAAAGACCATCTCAAGCTCCTTTATAGCCTCCCTATAAAGTTCCTTGTTGGAATATATTTCTAATGAAATTTAATATGGTTAAAATTATTAATAACTAGAGTCCCAGTGCATGCATTTGTGCATGGGTGGGGTCTGGCCAGCCTGCCCCATTGGGGGCTGATAGGGACAGGCTGGCAGGGAGAAGGGGACACGGGAGGTTGGCCAGCTGGCCCTGACCCTGATCAGGGTGTGGGGGCCCAACTGGGGCAGGGCCAGCCAAAGGGAGGAGCTGCAGGCAGTAGGCTCGCCTGCCCCCTGTTTGGGCCTGTTGGCCAGCCACAGTATGCATCATAGCAACCAATCATTCTGGTTATTCTGGTCATTCTGGTTGTTCTAGCATTCTGGTCACTTGGCTTTTATATATGTAGATAAGAGAAGAATTTGGAAATTCAATTTGGAAATTCTATGTATTGTGCTTTTCCTGTGATTTTATTTAAAATAAAAACTATTTATTCACTACTACAAACACAATTGCATACTTTTTAAAAGATGAAATAGAATTCTGCATTTATGAGTAGCATATAAAAGGACAGCTTCCATATCTCCAGATATTACAGGTCAATTCTATAATGTTCAATGACTTTACATTTAGTATATATCAACACATAGGAAGCTTTATATTCAGTTAATGCTGATTAATTATTTTGTATAAAAATCTCCTCCTGACATGACAGGAGATGACACCTCAGCAAAACAACTGTATTGAAAATTGCATCAGAATTCAGATACACATGATACACATTTCTGAATCTAAAGCCATGGGGAAGGTAAGTAGTAGAAACAGAAATATTTGAAACTGCATTCTATTATCAGGTTTAAGCTGGTTATATTTTTTGTTACCAGTTGCTAGAAGTAAATATAATTTTTTAAAAATATATATTTCATTGATTTTTTACAGAGAGGAAGGGAGAGGGATAGAGAGGTAGAAACATCAATGAGAGAGAAACATTGATCAGCTGCCTCCTGCACACCTCCTACTGGGGATGTGCCCGCAACCAAGGTACATGCCCTTGACTGGAATCGAACCTGGGACCTTTCAGTTCGCAGGCTGACGCTCTATCCAGTGAGCCAAACCGGTTAGGGCTAGTAAATATAAAATTTGATGTTGAGTTTCCTAGCTGTCAAAGAGAAAAAAGAACAAAGAAAAAAAAAGAATATCAATTTGTGAGCGAAAGTGATTATGTTCCCTTTCTTTTCTCCCTGAAGAATACGTATTTAGAGGACTTAGATTGTTATAGGTATCAATAGCCCTTTCTTGGAACATTTTTAGATAAAAGTAAAAGTCAGATCATTGCATCTGAATTAAAAGAAAGTGATTCTATGAGAGGCTAAATTGATATGATATTATCTTGTATATATATTAGGGTTATTTGGCTTCATACAATAATAGGATTTAGCCTGTCCTTTAAATGATCATTTTAAGATATAATTTCTTTCCAAATAACATTCAGTAGGAGCCAAAAGCAGATTGTGAATGATTCTTTGACTAGACCTGGAAAGCTGACTCTATTATTTGTTAAGATCAAATCCATGAGCATTGGATGCTAGATAAGAAGAGTAAGGTAGAAAATGAAATGGTTAGTGGGGAAAAGAACATAAATAGAAGTAAAAGGATTATAGGGAAAAGATGAAGCTATTTTGAATATAGGAAATTGAGTAACCAGATAAGAAGGATGGGATGGGGGAAAATAATACAGTTGTTGGAGAGTTAGGAAAAGAATGTGAAACAGTCCCATGTGTTAGGTAAATTACTTTGTGTTAATTGCCATTTATAAAATTAATAGCAGGAATCTGGAAGATTAGGCTAATGTGGCAGCTAAGATTAATGCTGATGAATGATTTTGTATGAAAATCTCATCCTAACATGCCAGGAGATAATATCTATGCAAAACTACTCAACATGATATTTGATCAGACAGCTCTGTTTAGTGATTAACTCATACTTCTTAGAACAGCACATGGATATTTCATTAAGTTTCAAAATAGTTGCTTTCTTTTGGGTCCTTATTGTTAGCTGTCATAAATGCTATTTTTGATGCTATTTTATTATCTTTTCAATTACCAAGAAGAAATAAAAACAGATGAAAAATTATAATTTGCCACTTGTGGACCATTAAACACAGACCATACATGTATTCTGAAGTTTAGGATAGCAGCTGAGGGTATTGTGGCCTACTTTTCTTTTATAAGATTGCCCTTTTTCCCTCAAAGGCTTTGTAATACGGGTCATTCTACTTGTCTTGACTTTACTTTTTAATAATATTTCCGGTTATTTCTCGCTATCATTTATTTTTCACCTTCCTCAGAATATAAAATTAAACAAGGAGAGCTAAAACTATAAGCCAGATATATGTTTACTTTCTGGAAAAAAAGGTTCTTTATGTAGCTTTTTCAGTTTTATGCCATTTATTTATTTTTGCCGTTTCAGTGTGATAGTTCAGTATACTTGTATCAAGGCCTACCCGTTGGCAGGACTGTGGATATAAAAAATGGATATGTCACATGCCCTTTCACGGAGCATTCATTTAGAAGGAAATGTGGATAAGCAAAATATAATTTCTGAGACACAGGGACAGTTTCTGGTGTTGACGATGGGAGTATAACACAGACACATAGAAAGTACGGCTAGAAGAGGCCCTGGAGAGTATCTAGTTTCCTCTTTGTAAATGAGAAACTGGAAGAGTGCAGAAGTTAAGTGATTTTCCCAAAGCCATACAGGATATTTGTAAGAGAGCCAATTGTTGACAGTAGAACAGTTTGGTTTTATTTTGCTTTTACTAAGGAGCCAATACATGATCTACAACAATCCATGCCATTTCATCCAAAAGTTGGCAAATTAATTCAATCCTTTAGGGTTCAACTTAATAATTGGTTTCTCTACTTTCTTGTCTTGTCACTGTCACATCTATTTTCCTCTCTAAATCTCTCTCTCTTTCTCTCTCTCTCTCTCTCTCATCTTTCAGGATACAGGGGACTATCAAGAGGGGGTGAAACTTCAAATATCTATAAACCATCTAAGAGTTATCTTGAAAAACCAACTGATCCTTTAGAATTACCTCTTGATAATTTAAGTTTAAATTAATCAGAAAGTAGAGGTGAAGGGCCAGATTGGCATTCCCCTCTGCAACTGCTTCATTTCATCAGTGTGCAGAGTTCCAACTAATTGCAATGAGAGCTCCATGTACAGAAGCAATGAATAGGGTGCAAGATGCATATTAATTTTGTAGAATATTTCCCCCAGTTACATCTGGTTTTTTAAAATTAAAGGGGAAAGTACTTGGTTAAATAGTTGAAGACATCTAAAGAATACCAAGTGTGGCTGGGATCCTTAATTAATATGTGTTTTCCAGAGAGGAACGCTAGTAAATTTAAAAGCATTGGGGAGTTGATGTTATTTTTAAAATACATTTTTAATTAAATTTTTCTTAATTGAGCATACTGAAATTCCAGTAAAGGATGCCTATAAAGTACTCCTTGGGGTGTGGAGGAGATTCACAGAGGTGTGGAGAAATATGTGGATTGGGTTGAGTATCTCATTAATTCTCACAACACCCTGACAACTCACTGAAGTAAAATGACCTTGGAGAGAATGCAAAAGCCTTTGATGTCTGGTGACTAAAAGAAGCTTAACATGATTCCTTTCCACCAGCCTACTTCCTCTACCATATGAATGGGGCAGAATTCTAAGCATGGTGAGTTCCTACACCCTTAGCTTATATGGTAGAGGCAAATTTTTAAATAAAGACAGGTAAGATATATCCTTTTCTTCTTATCAGAGTAATTCAATTTAGCATTAATTACTGAGTACAAGGCACTGGGGCTCTTCTACAGGAGGCATAAAAATATAAGTAAGTTTGCATTTCTTCGATGTCTTTCTCCACCAATACGTCACACCTTCTTTCATAATTCCAAAAATCTGAAAAGCCCTAGAAAATTTTCAATCTTTCAAACTTAATACACTTTCCATTAAGACACGGATATCATGGATGGGTGAGTTTTCACACAATATCAAGGGCTGCTCAACACCATGTTAGATATTAAAGTGAATATGGGAAATATAGTTATTTTGCCTGCAAAACAAGAACTGATCTATAAGAATAAAAACAGACAAGAAGAGTTTGCATGAATAGTACAAATTGCAGGAACTTGGAGAAAAGATATCTATGATATGTGTTGATAATGTAAACTTGTTGAACAAGATAGGATATGGAGATATATATATATATATATATATATATATATATATATATATATGCCTAAACGACCATCGCAACTGTATGGATGACCAAACAGGCTGTGTGGGAGGACCAGGACAGCAGGGGAGTCAGTGAGGGGTGACCAAATGACAGCAACAGGTTGCATGGGGCAACCAGGCCAGCAGGGGGGTTAGTGAGGGGTGACCAAATGACCAAACAGCAGACTGTGTGGGGTGACCAGGCCCGCAGGAGGGGCAGTTGGGGACGACCAGGCTGGCATGGAGGGCAATAAGGGGTGACCAGGCCAGTGGAGGGGGGCAGTTAGGGGAACCAGGCTGGCAGGGGGGCGGTTAGGGGTGATCAGGCAGGCAGACAGGTGAGCAGTTAGGAGCCAGTGGTCCCAGATTGTGAGAGGGATGTCCGACTGCTGGTTTAGGCCCAATCCCCAGGATCAGGCCTAAACTGGCAGTTGGCACCGGGCCTCTAGTATAGGGATAATATTCTTAAACTAATCTCAACTTCCATTCTACCATTATAAGCCCGAAACCTAATCTAAACATTTATTCTTGAGTTAGCACCCAGAAAGCAGCCACACAAATCTGACATATTCATTTCAGACCTCAAATAAAAATGAAATCACTAGAACCAGGGTTAGTGGAGATTTGCTAATGCAGGCAGGAAGGGTCCATTTTGATTTCTAAACTTGTAGTAATATGAGTTCAGGGTACCTGTCAATATCAAACAGGAAGTTTTAAAACTATGAAACCCTTGCAATTTCTAATCAATGAATATCATGAAAAGAAATTAATAGTAACATACTGTCCTCAAATATACATATGGTGGTTATTTCCTTTTTTACTTTTTAAAACTATATTTTTATTGATTTCAGAGAAGAAGGGAGAGGGAGAGAGAGAGATACAAACATCAATGATGAGAGAGAATCATTGATCTGCTGTCTCCTGCACAACCCCCGCTGGGGATTGAGCCAGCAACCTGGGCATGTACCCTGCCAGGAATTGAACCGCGATCTTCCAGGTGATAGGTCAATGCTCAACCACTGAGCTACGCCAGTCAAGCATTTCCTTTTTTTCTGAACTCCAAACTTATTAAGGAAAGCTTTAGTCTCATTTATTATTTTTCTGAGAATCATGCATACTTATTGATAGATGGGTTGCCAATGAGTGGTAAATATTTGAATGAGTGAATAAATAAATAAATGTATTTTGTTTTCTTTCTTTATAATACTGATTAATTTCCTGTCATAATAAACATTTTTGTGAACTATTTAGGATAACCTGGTTTAAGTCAACATACATCTGTCAAGATATCCATTGCTTAGAGTAAGGTGTCTAATGAATTAATTGATATGTGATAAGCATTGACTGATTTTTTTAAAATATAGATTTTTATTGATTTCAGAGAGGAAGGGAGAGGGAGAGAGAGAGAGAGATAGAAACATCACTGAAAAGAGGGAATCATTGACTGGCTGCCTCCTGTATGACCCCCACTAGGGATCGAGCCAGCAACCTCGGCATGTGCCCTTGACCAGAATCCCAGGACCCTTCAATCTGAAGGCCTATGCTCTATCCACTGAGCTAAACCAGCTAGGGCACAATTGATTTATTATTATTTGCCTTATAATTCTGTACAAATTACAGCAACAGTTTTAAATAAATCACATTCATTTGAATATTTTAATTTAAAATGCAATACAACACATTTTATATTGAAACTCAGCACCAAGTTTCCACAAAACCCAAGTAGTTTTTAAATATATTTTATTGATTTTTTACAGAGAGGTAGGGAGAGGGATAGAGAGTTAGAAACATCTATGAGAGAGAAACATTAATCAGCTGCCTCCTGCGCACCTCCTATTGGGAATGTGCTGGCAACCAAGGTACATGCCCTTGACCGGAATTGAACCAGGGACCTTTCAGTCCACAAGCCGATGTTCTATCCACTGAGCCAAACCGGTTAGGGCCCCCAAGTATTTTTTTACTAATTCACATAGGATTTATCTTTTTGGTAGCCCTGACTTTCTTCTATCTGACCTATAGATTATAATCTTCTTACTCAAGGGAACCTCTACTCATTCCCAAGTACATAGATAGCCTTTAACCTATCATGCTGAGACTTAGAAAGTCATTCTTTTTCCTTCTTTCTATTTTTTATTAAATAACCTCTTGCCCAAGTATTTAGACACCACATGTCAGAAATGGTATATGAATATATAAGGATAGATGTCTGTTTTCTGAGCTTAACAAAGGTATAACTATCAACCTAAATTAATAATAATCATAATAATCTCACTTATCATTTGTATAGTACCATGCGAAATAACCTAACTAATTATATTATTTCAAAAACAAAGATAGAAGATGCCTAAGTCCAAAAGCAATGTGCACAAGAAAAGGAAATTATATTTTGAAAAATATCACATAAAATGAAATTTAAGGCCCCAGACTTGCCATAAGGTTGCCCAGACTGATATTTCTGCTTTCCTTACCTTTTGATAAATATATGGGAATAAGAGTATGCAATTTTGACTATTTTAAAGTGTATAAGAAATATCAAAGAATTGTGACATTCACAGCCTTTTTTATTAGAGAGATAAGAATGGACTATAGGTTATGACATTTCCTTTCAATGAAAATTCTAAAATCACTCCTAAGTGTACAGATAACCTTCAATATCATACCACACTGAATCTTTGGAGAGAACTTTTCTCCTTTCTTTTTATATACTTTTCTCATATAACACACTGTCAATGCATGTTACAGCATAATCCCAATAGATATATCTAGTTGGGTGTTCAACTCTATAAACAAAAAATTCCAAACTAAAATTAGGACAAGTATGATAAAAAACCCTTACTGCTTTTGATTTGCAATACCAATTATTTTAAGAGGTTCAAGATAGATACTGAATCATAATCTTTTTCACTGAAGGTTTTTGTTTGGAACCACATTGATTAACTTGTGAAGCTTGATGAAGAAGGTAAAATTAAATAAATACTGAAATGCAAAAGAGATGTTTTGAATCAAAAATAAAATATTGTTATATTATCATTGCAGATGAGAATAAGTAAAGCTAAGAAAGAAGAATAAACTGTGTCATAGAATGAGTGATGAAAGATAAGTATGGAGAAATAAAGGAGCATTCTTACATCTTACATTTGGAAGCACTACTAATCACAGCAGATTAAGTCTGAGTGATACATTTGGGCCTAGAATAAAAGAAATACTTGCCCAGCAATTTTTTCCAGTTATATCTTAATAACAACCACAGCACCTAATTTGACCAATTAAACAATAACATTATATAAATGATCTCAGAATCCCCTCTAGTAATTGTAAGTAGAAATATAAAATAATTGACGTTATAGCTAAGGCAAATACTCTGCTTACATTATTTTAAATTAATATAAAGAAAAATAAGTTAAAAATGTAAATATATTATTTGTACAAAGTACAGGAAGAGGTGTTAAAGAAGAGAAAGCTCAAGTACTGGATAATTGCCTAATTGTTGTGACTAGAACCTCTAGCATATTGTTGAATAGAAGTGGTTACAATGGGAATTCTTGTTCATGATCTTAAGATGAAAGCATTCGTTCTTTCTTCATTAATTTTTATATGAGCTGTGGGCCTTTTGTAGATATTCCTTATCAGGTTGAGGAATTTCTTTCTCCTTCCAGGTTGATGTGTTTTAATAATGGAAAGAGGTTAAATTTTGTCAAATGTTTCTTCTGCCTATATTCTAATAGTATGCTGTACTACATTGATTTTTATATGTTGAATTATACAAAAAACTGCATTTTGGACATATTATCACATCATCACATTTTATAAACCTTCCAAGTATCACTGGATTTAGTTTGTTAGTATTTTGTTGAAGATTTTTGTATCTATACTTATGAGAGATATTTGGTCTACAATTTCCCTTTATTGGGAGATTTTTATCTATTACTTCTTTTAAGGTCAAATTGGCATCTCTCTCTCTCTCTCTCTCTCTCTCTCTCTCTCTATATATATATATATATATATATATATATATATGTTATTTATATGCTAATTAACTGGGACACCATAACGGGTCAACTAGACAGGAGGAAGTTGCACACGCAGAGTCGGGGGGCGGGGGTGGCAGGGGCCTGCATGCGCCTGTGCTGGGGAAGGGCCTGATCAGCAGTGGCTGCAGCTGCTTCAAGGGCTGGAGAGGGAGGCAGGGCTGGACCAGCAGTGGCCGTGGCTGCTGTGGAGCCCAGGGAGCGAGGCTGGGCCGGACCAGTGACTTTGAATCGCGCGCCGGGCTCCTAGTCAAGTATAATTTAGTAAATTATCAATGATTGGTCAGAGATTTCTCTTAATGTCTTGCCTGTACTTGATGTGTTGCCTGAAGATAAACTTTACGGGCCCTGCTGTCTTACTGAGGTTTAGTAATTTCTCTTAGAAAGACGTTTTTGTTTGTTCTGCGGGTTTGGTTAACTACTAGAGTTCTGAAACAGTTTATTTTAGTTGTCCTAGCTGTATTTTTTATTGGTTTAGAGACAAACTGAGTTTACCACGGTCCTTATTTGTCATTCTGCAAATCAATCTACTCTCTGCTCCTTTCTGTATGTTATACTTGCAATTATTGTTGTCTAATTATCACTGGACCTGCCTCAAATTCTTAAAACCCATTCATGTCTCTCCCATTTTTACATGTACTCCTACCAATCTACTTTAGGGCTATAATCTATATCATCTCACATTAACAGCATATATAAAGTAAGTAAAAAACACTGTGAGCCAGAGTAACAAATAGAAGGCAAAGATTTTCACTGCTCATTACATCTTTCTCTAGCATTTCATTTTTTTTAAACTCTATTACTTCTTTTAAGATCAAATTCACATTTCTTCACCCCCGTGAAATGTCTTTCTTCTAACCAAAGTTAATTTCTCTATCAGCATTTTGTTCAAATATCTACTGTAATATTTATACTAAAGTACTGCATTTATTGACATCTATTCCCTCCTCCATACACCCATATTCTCATTCTCTAATTAGATTATGCAATCTTTCAGGGACCAGCAGTCAATAGACTTATGTTTATTGCTCAAAGTTGGAAAATTTTTAGTCATTATTTTTCTTCTTCCTTGCCCTCAATACACACATACACACACACACACACACACTTATTATTGTCTTCTGAGACTCTGATAACGCATATGTTAAATATTTTATTGTATATTTCAACATCAGAGGCTATGTTCATTTATTTTAGTCCATTTTTCTTTCTTAGTTTATATTGGGTAATTCCTATTGTGCTCTTTAAGTTCAATTATTCTTTTCTCTGTCATCTCCTTCTTGCAATTGAGCACATCCATTGAATTCTTTAAATTTAAGATATTATACTTTTTAGTTCTAAAACAGCCATTCAATTCATCTTTATATATTCTATTTATTTGCTGAAGTTTTATGTTTTTTCCATCTTTCAAGCATATATGCAATGTTCATTGAAGCACTTTTTTAAATAAGTGTTTCAAAATTCTTGTCATATAATTCTAATATCTGCATCATCTTGGAATTAGTATCTGTTAGTTATCTTGTCTTTATTGACTTCGAGAGCATTTTGGGTCATGGTACAATGAGTTATATTCATCTGAAACCTGGGCATTTTTAGTATTATAAGATTCTGGATATCATTTAAGTGTTGTATTTTAGCTGGTTTTCTTTGATATAGCTGTGTTGGGTGAAAGGAGTGGGTGCTATCTTATTACTGTCAGGTAGGGCAAAACCTAAGTATTCCACTTGTCATCCTTTGATACCCTGTGTTGAGAACCTCTGTGTGACTGCTCGGTTGAATGAGAATCAGACCCCATTATGCTCATACTGCCCTGGCTGGGAACAGGAGGGAGAGGAACAACCCCTCACTGCTCCCCACTGGACTCCACTGACAGAGGGGGTGGAAAACTTTTTACTGCAGGCTGGGATAAAAGTTCCCATTCATTCTTCTGCTACAACCCTGGTGGGTGAGTTGGGTCACCTTGCTATTACCTGGCAAGGGTGAAAGTCTCAACCTATGACTTGAGTCTGCTGGAGTTTGGCTGCAATTTGGTCTCTGGTAGTTGATTGGAGTAAAGTGATTATCATATAAATAGTTTACTCTTTTTCTAGGCGGCCTCTTTTCTAGTCTTTTAGCCACAGAGAACAGGCTTTTCCTGGGGATAATTGGTGGCATCTATTGGCACTTCCAGGCTGCCAGTTTCTGTAGGGTCCAGTCTGGAATATATGAAATGAAAGAGAGACCCAGGGAACTTCCATCATTGTGCCTTGTGTCCTGAGCTCCTTGGATGATCTGACTCATTTTCTCTAGCTTCTGGGTAATCTTGTTTGTTTTCTATATAATGTCTGAAATTTTTAGTTTTACTAAGTTGAAGGAATGCAAAAGAGTGTATCTATTCAATTATATTGGACAATGGGGAAGTTGTCTCAAGATGGTCTATTGATATTTTCCTAATACTTTACATAGTGACTTCCAGGTAATACATATTGGATAAATATTCATTAAAAGGATGACCTAACAGAAGAACTTGTGGTTACTATTTTGGGAGTCCTGGACTCAGTTTGACTCATGTCTGCCTCAGGAACATGTGAGTATTTCAGAAAACAGCATCCCAGATGGAGGTGGGTATCACTGAATTTTCAAAACTCTATCGTTTCTGTCACAATATTTTATTCACATAAAATATTTGATTTGAAAAAGAAGCAAAGGGGTTTTCTTGCTGTTGTTGCCTACATTTGCATTTGAAAATTCCTAAAATACTTTATTTCTTAAACTTGTTTTTTTGTTGTTGTTCTGATTTACAGCTTCTAAATAATTTAAAGAATGTAATTTGTAATTAAGAACATTCTCACATATGCAAATTCTAATGAGTACTTGTTATGATCTTACTACTTTTAATAACATCAGTAATGCTGGGCTGAAATTTTTCAGAACATCAGACTCATTCTAATAGATTGGTATCTTTTTTAAGTGTCTGAAATCATTTATTTTACTTTGCATTGTACAGAGGTTGGTTATTTTCTGTAATGTTTTGGTGCCCACCTCTTAGGCCTTGAGCTCCCTGAGGGCAATCCCCTTCCCCTCTTCTCATTCCAGGCTGAGGTGGTGTAGCCTGTCTTTCCTGTATTATCTTCCATGCTCTTCCTATAACATCATCCTTAATTCCAGCTCTCTTCAGTGATTTACCTTTAGTTGAAAAACAACAAATAAAATTCACTGAGAAGGTCCAAAAGCTGGGCACTGTCTGGCTTTCCCCTAAAATTATAGCAATCTTAATTCTCCTAGTTTCAATGTGGATACCTCTGTTTACTAAGCAAAGGTTCATAAACAGTGAAGTATAACATGCAATAAAAAACACAGAATACTCTTTTTTTGCCCTGCCAGAGTAGCTCAGTTGGTTGGAGCAGTGTCCTGTACACCAAAAGTTTGTGGGTCCAATTCCCGGTCAGGGCACATACCTAAGTTTCAAGTTTGATCCCGAGTCAGAGCTCATTAAAGAGGCAACCCATTGATGTTTTTCTCTTAGATCAATGTTGCTCTCTCTACCTTCCTCTTTCTCTAAAAATCAATAAAAGTGTATTCTCAGGTGAGGATTTTTTAAAAAGGCACAGAATACTCTTTAATAATAATAATTCTACCTTCTCACTGGTGAATTTTTGAGTCTACAAAATTAACTTTGATTGCATCCAGATGCTGAGTACCCTAGCTTTTCCAAGATGGAAGACATACATAAGATTCTCATCTGAATCTGATTGAGAAAACGTAATTCAATTTTTCCCAAATCATAGTCGTGATGGAAGGTCCTATCTCTTTAGAAACATTCAGATTCTCGGCTACCTTTGAGCATACTCTTTATCTCATAGGATTCAGAATAAATATTCCTAGGACCAACGTAAACATTCTATTCACCATTCCGGGTTATTATTATAACCTCTTCATTGCGACTATGGCTAGACTTCCAATTTTTCTCCTCAAAAGTAAGGGTTGCTGACTTTTATCAATGACAAAAACAGTCCTTACCACATTCCTTGACAGGCCTTAACTAAATAAAATATAGGATACATTTTTCTTTAACTGTTCTTTTAAAATAATAAACAATCTTTTATTTTTTTAAATATATTTTATTGATTTTTTTACAGAGAGGAAGGGAGAGGGATAGAGAGTTAGAAACATCGATGAGAGACACACATCAATCAGCTGCCTCCTGCACACCCCCTACTGGGTATGTGCTGGCAACCAAGGTACATGCCCTTGACCAGAATCGAACCTGGGACCCTTCAGTCTTCAGGCCGATGTTCTATCCACTGAGCCAAACCAGTTAGGGCAATAAACAATCCTTTTAATGTTTTTTTGAGGTTTTGTGTGTGTGTTTTTTTATAAAGACTGACCACAGATTTTGAGTCACCATTATCTGTTTTTATCAATGAGTTAGGCTCATTAAAACTAATACAAAAGTTAATTATATAGGATGATTTCCAAAGACTAGAATAAGGAAGAAAACTCATTCAAGTGCAATATACTTTTACTCTCCCATGAATGGGATGTTTACTATGTACAAGTAGAACTGAATGATCTGAAATCTTATCAGTAAAGTTGTAGAGAGAGTTATAATATGTGAAATTAAAAATATTTGAGATAATACATTATTAATTAATGGCATTATATACAAAACTCAGTGTGTAATTCTTCCTTCATTGTGAAGGTCTAGAAGAAAAGTCTCAAAATATGCAATATTTAGAAATTATACTATAGATAGGTCTAATGAAATGTGTGAAACAGTGAGTTCTTTATGATAGACTTGAGGACTATTACCAAATATAAGTGGCTTTTCAAGAAAAATATAAGAGGATTATATAACTTAAACTTATGAAGTTTTATCAACTGAAATGGTATACATGTACTTTAGGAGTCCTGTTTCTTTTCAGAAATGATTAGAAAAATAATATACTGTAATATTAACCTATTCAGTTCACATAATTGTCTTTGATAGAACATAAACTATAAAACCTTAATACACTGGACCCCTTGAAAGAGCAGTGAGTGAAGCTGTCCTTGATGAAGACGACCTTGCCATTCCCCTCAGCTTGACTAAACTTTAAATAGGCTTCTTCCTGACTCTCGGTCCCTGACCTCCCTTTTCTTAGATGATTTACTTTAGAAAATGTATAATTGTACATTTGTTTTCTCTGCCTTTGAGATGTAAATCTTTTAAAAAACTTTTTGCCAGTTTTACAAGTCAAAAATATTTTCCTTAGGTACCTAGGAACCATCCCTGGAAATGTAATCATCAGGGAAGCAGGCTTTTCTATCTCAGATTCTATGAGGGAGTAGGAGGAGCCTAGCTTAAAGATCTCATGTCAAGTGGTAAAACTACCTTCTGTTATGAAGATCTGAGAACGTTCACTTTTCTTTTAGGTGTACCGGTTAACAATGCGGATTTTTTTCAATAGATGGACTTACACATATGTTGATATATATGTGATTTGATATGTATCCTATTTTGTTGTATTAACAGCAAGTTTCAAAACTTCATATGTCACATTTGCTGAAGGTGTTAACATTATAGATATTTTTACACTGAAAAATGTCATATTTCATGCCAAAAAAGAGCATTTGTGGGAAGTTTTAATTCATTACTTTATTTTGCAGAAAAAGTTATCATATACTTGGGAAAGCTTATGGTGAATATGCTCCATCTCAAGATACTTGTGAACGCTGGTATAAACACTTTAAAAGTGATGATTTCGATGTGAAAGACAAAGAATGTCCAGGTCAACCAAAAAAGTTTGAAGACCAACAATTACAAGCATTATTGGATGAATGTGTGTCAAACTCAAAAACTACTTGCAGAAAGATTAAATGTTGCTCAGCAAACAATTTATGATTATTTACAAGCAATGGGAAAGACTTTAAAGGAAGGAAAGTGGGTGCCACATCAACTGAATAAAAGACAAATGGAAAACCGAAAAGTCATGCTTCAACTACATGAAAGTCTTTTTTTTTGCATCGAATTGTGACTGGCAATGAAAAGTGGATTTATTTTGAGAATCTCAAATGCACAAAATCATGAGTTGATCCAGGTCAACCATCAACATCGACTGCAAGGCCAAATCGCTTTGGAAAGAAGACAATGCTCTGCGTTTGGTGGGATTAGGAAGGTGTGGTGCATTATGAGCTTCTAAAACCAGGTGAAACAGTTCATACTGATCGCTGCCAATAACAAATAATCAATTTAAACCATGCTTTGATCGTGAAACAACCAGAATGGGCCAGAGACACAGCAAAGTAATTTTGCTTCATGATAATGCACCATCACACATTTCAAAACCAGTTAAAGACACGTTAAAAGATCTTGCCTGGGAAGTATTAACCCACCTGCTATATTCACCAGACCTTGCTCCTTCAGATTACTACTTGTTCCGATCGATGGCACATGCACTTTCTGAGCAGCACTTCAAAATGTACAAAGAAGTGGAAAATTGGATCTCTGAATGGTTTGCCTCAAAACAAGAAAAGTTCTATTGGGACAGTATCCACAAATTACCTGAAAAGTGTAGCTAACAATGGACATTACTTTGAATAAAGCACTTTTGATGTTTCTCTTGAAATTATCGTGTTTTCTTTGATTACAAAATCCACATTATTAACCGGTACAGCTGCCAATTAGCAAACACAGATTGCCTACAGAGCCCCTCACCTCAGTTCTGAAAAACATTCTGGCCTTTTATTTCAGAGGAGTGGAACTTAGAGTCCTGGCCTTTATATTATAGTGCATTGAATAAAGTCTTTCTTGTCTGGTTAATTAAATTTATCTGATAAAATTGTTGCTTTGACATCCTTTAAAAAGTTCTGATTTTGCCATAGTTCCCTGCAATGCATTTGACATGTGAGAGCACACAATAGCATGGTCACTGCCCTGAAAAAGCAAAAATACTCAAAATGTCTTCTAGATCTAAATGTGAAATGCAAACTATAAAAACCCCTAGAAGAAAACATGGTGAAAATCTTCAAAAACTTGAAATATATATATATTTAAAAGCAGGAATAAAAGAAAACAAATCTATGCATGTTTATATGACATCATAGAAATAGAAATATTTTGAGGTAAAATAATTTTTAAAATAAAGATATCAAAAATTTAAGTTACATATTGCAATAAATCAACTTGTATACCCGGAGATTTGGCAGAAAAAAATTAAATAGTGACAGAAAACAATGAGACATTTTCCAGGTTTTCATATTTAATGGAATTACTTTTTGTCAGTTATTTTCTATTGCTCTAATAGTACTGATTTTAAAAGTAACATTTTGCTAAATTCAAGGAACTGACACAAATTCTTATATGGTAGAATTGGATAAATAAGACCACATTCACTATGTTCATATTCTTACACATTTAAAAACATCACATTTTAAAACATCACATCCTATGTCAACTCTCATTTATCTAAGATACCTTAGTTAATAGTTCCATATTCTTACTTTCACTTTTACTGCCATTTGCCTTTCTTGGATATTATGACTATTTTAGACTGTAATTGTTTTTTGTGTCATTAGATACTGGCTCATAGTAAAGAGTAAGTAACATCACCCTTTTCAAAAGTAATTTATTACAAGCAAACTGGGCTTTCTGATGGAGTTTAAGGTATAATTGCATATGGACCTTAGGAAAAAACTAAAAAGCTTTTATTTCCCAGGAAGTTTTTGCTCCCCAGTCTCACCTTTCTGTTAACTTCTCTCTCACCTTTTTTTTAAATCGTATCCTTTCCTTCTTCCCTCCCTTCCTTCCTTCCTTCCTTCCTTCCTTCCTTCCTTCCTTCCTTCCTTCCTCTGGACTAATTTTCTCTGTATCCCAATATGCCAGCTGGAATCACACCACCACACATCTCTGTCAGAGTTGGTCAAGTCCCCTTGTTTTTTGTATCTCTCATTTCACCCACAATTATTAGTTTATTGTCAAAGTTTTCTGACATTCTTACTGAGTGCTTCTGGGTCATTCAATATCTAAGATGGTTCATTTTCATAGTTACAACCAGGCATTTCAAAGCCTGGGTCGTATGATGTGAGATTTGATGTGAGGAGGGGATGGCATATTTGAAATGATGACTTTCCTAGAATATCTGTTTGAATTGGTCCCATGTTTTATCACTTATGAGGTCTATTTATTCTTCCACTTCTCACAGGCTTCTATCACCTTAACTTTTTTTTCTTGTTTATCTTTCACCTGTTTGTTAGGTGAGCTTAAGTAATCTATTTAATGTTTAGTTTTGTGTATGTGTATTTTAAGTGTCACTAAGTGTTGGACCTGTCCTCCCTTTCTATATCACTGTTTATTGCTATGTTCTGTCTCTGTCCTGAGGCTGGAGCAAGCATTGCCTTTTTGCTATTTACTGCTGTGATGAGTGTACCTTTAGCACTCAATAAATTAAGTGCACAAAGGGAGATATGGGAACATTTGTAATAGTGTAAACAATAAAAATAAAGTTAAATAATAATGATACATCTCTCAACATCATAATTGTCTTTATTCCCTTAGGCAGATCCAGCAGGGAATGAGAAAACTTAAATGATGCTTTGTTTTCTATGCCCCCAATTCTCTCCAGAATATCAAAGGACATTGTATAAAAGCCCTCTAAAATGACTGAGGACATTGTATAAATGTGCTCTAGAATGTCTTTCACTCCACTTATTTTTCATCAAAACAATAATAAAATGGTGATCATTGAGGGAGCATTCTTTCAGTCTTAAAGGTAAATAAGATAACAAGGTTTAATTTCCATTTCTAAATTCATGCAATACATATGGTCTTTGTCACTTATGTGTGTCATGTCGTATTACACTTTTATTTTATTTATAAGCTAAAGGCCCAGTGCATGATAAAATCATGCACTGATAGGGTCCTAGTGGGTGCCAGCTGCCACCTGGGGCCTCCCTCCCTTCCCCTGGCTGGTCCCGCCCCCTGGTCAAACTCCCAGACTGACTCCCAGTTGAGGGGACAATTTACATACTATGCTTTTATTACATAGGACTAGAGGCCTGATGCACGAAATTCATGCAAGGGGCTTGGCTGTCACAGCCCCAGCTTTGTCCAGAAGGTGGTCCAGATTGTCGTTCTGTTGTTCAGTCTAATTAGCATTTAGCTCTTTATTATATAAGATATGTTCTTATCTCTCTAAGGCAAGCAATAAGGTTTGATCCCACTGCCATTAGCAGATTATGCCATTAGCAGATTCTAAATAAACAATCATTGCAAACTATGAACAAAAATACTGATATGCCTGATGTTTATTAATTCCAATATATGGAAAACCTTTTCTATTTATGAAATTTGATAAGCTGTGAGTTCCCAGTAGTTTGTGAACTCCTCAATTACAGAGATATTTTCTCAATCACCTATAGATCCACAGTAAATAACCCATGGACTGATACAAATACACACTCAATAAATTTTTGAACTGAGAGCAATCTCATGTAAACTAAAGTGTTAATTACAATGCCCACAGTAAACAGCTTTGTCAACAGAGTATCCTAACTAAAACTCATATTTGATCACACTGGAATAATATTGAAGTTTTCAATAGATACACATCAATTATCTGTTAAATACTAAACTTTTAGCATGATGGAAAGTCCTGCAATTGCCTGATTCCCCAAACTCTGTGTTTATAATTTCATCTCTCACTACTCTTTGCCTCTTTCTTCATTCTTCTTCAGTCTTTTATTTATTACTAGAGGCCCAGTGAATGACATTCGTTCACTGGGTGAGTGGGGATGGCGCCCTCAGCCCAGCCAGTCATGCACCCTTCAGTAGTCTGGGAGCCCTCAGTGGGTGTCCGACCAATGGCTTAGGCCCGCTCCTGTGTTGAGCATCTGCCCCCTGGTAGTCAGTGTGCATCATAGCGACCAATCATTCCACTGTACGGTTGATTTGCATATTACCCTTTTATTATATAACTAGAGGTCTGATGCATGAAATTCATGCACTGAGGGGTGGGGGTCCCTCAACCCAGCCTGCCCCCTCTCACAGTCCAGGAGCCCTCAGGGGATGTCCTACTGACAGCTTAGGTCCTCTCCCCATGGAGAGCAGGCCTAAGCGCAGTCTGGCAGCAGAGGCTAGGAGCAGGCATCGTGTGTGCGTGTGTGTGTGTGTGTGTGTGTGTGTGTGTCCTCTGGGGGCTTTCCCCCAGCCACATCTGAGGCTCAGAACAGGCACCTCTCTGTGTTGATCTCTCAGGCTCAGGGCCGCACCAGTCCCCTCCTCCTGAGCTGGTCATGACCGTTACAGAGTCTAGACCATTACGGAGTCTTGACCTCATTTGCATATCACTGCTTTTTAGATAAATAGATATAGATATAGATGTATAGATATATATATAGATATATATATATATAGAGAGAGAGAGAGATAGATAGATTGTTTCTATCTCTATCTTTGTTTTCCTGTGTATATGTAATTGCTCTTTTATTTATATGTTGAAAATATCCTTTGGCTCACTGTTTCTTTTGTTGTAGTTGGTGGTTTTTTATTTTTGGGCTATATTAATACTTTTCTTATCTTGAATACTTAGAGAAAAAAAATACATTTTGTGAAAAGAATTTTCTGACCTCAGACTTGATAAGACACCCTTATTCTGTGTTTTTTATAACAACAACTACATAAACCTGTCATAAAACATATCACCATCTAGTTGATCAATATTTATATTATTCCTCTGTTAGAGTATGAATTACTGAAAGGATAGGATAATGCTTTATTGATGTCCATTTTCCCATTATCTAGAATATTGCTTCATATATATGACCAGTTTTTAGCGGCATTGGAATTCTTGGATTCCCCAAGATAGAAATTAAGAGGAAACCCCAGAGAAATTTCCAGGCAGATTTGTTGAGCTAAGCTGGGGCACAAAGGAGGCAGCACAGAAGAAAGGAAGGCCCTCTGAACTGGCTTTGCTTGGCTGCTTTTATATTCTGTGGACAAAGGTGCTTTCTCTAAAAGACAGGCTTTTTGAAAAGGCGGGCTTGGGAAACATTTGGGGGAAGTGGAATTTTCCAAGTCAGTGTGGGGTTACTTCTGCCTTCTGTCTTGTTGCTTGGCATCTATCTCTGCACCTGTGCTGCGGGCGCCAGATAGTCATGTTCATTGCTTCCATCCTAGGAAGGTTATATAGAGGCCAAACTTTGATCAACTGAGCATGCAAAATAGGTTTCCACATCTTCTGGCCACCTGATCCTGATTTGGCTTCCTGGTCACCCAGTATTTTTCCATTCCTGAGCCAAATCCCGATACTATTGCACAATGAGCATATTTTTTTTACTTAAATTATAAAAATGAACAACCTTGGACACCTTGCTTAATGTTCTAATTATACAAATGAATCTAGATATACATAAATAATCAAATATACCTCATCTTAGGCCATAGTTTATATCATTTCCCCAAACAAATTTCTAAGAGCAACCTAGGAAAAACATAAAATATGAAGGATGTCATAGAACTTTATGTTGAATAGTAATATATAAATAAAATATGCTCTCTCTTCTGGCATTCCTCTGAAGTTAAGTGGAAATTAGATTAGACACACTACGACATTTGAAATTACCTTAAAGAAACAAGGCCCTTCATCCATTGTACATGGACAAAATTTTTAATTTTATCCTGAGCAAAATATAAAGAAATTTCTATGACCATGTTGCAAAGTAGGAATATGTATTTTACTTATTTCTTGGAGTAGTTATCATTTCGTGACCAAGTTAAATTACTTTTAAGTTCTTTACCACTCTAATTTTCACTGATTCTGACGAGCCAAGAATAAATTCTGTCACTTATTTCTGAATGCATGATGTATGCAGCCTGTCTAATAAGTTCAAGTCATTCTTTTTACTTCCTGATAAAAAGGATATTATAAACATGAAATTACCAATTCAGAAGCGAGTATTACATCATTTAAATTTTATTTCACAAAAAAAGACTCATAAGTAGGGAAGCATTAACAATTCTCTATAACTAGAACATTTAGACAAGTTCTGTAGTCCTATTAACTCACAAATGGACAAATGAAAATTTTTAATAGCCTAGAAAATTTGCCACAAGAATGATATCTTGAATTTAAAATTTCTATCTGCAGTGAATTTTTGTGGCCAAGTTACAAAACACTCGATCTAAGAGCTTATAATGAAAATGCAAAAAGACCTTTAAATAAAAGAGCAAGATGAGATACTGCTGTGATATAAAAGGGATTCTTTTCCAACAAAAGGCTGAATATATAAATCATTGTTATGAAAAAATACCTTTCTTTTTAGTTACATTCAATCTGCAAATCATAAACTCATTCTTGCTAGCAAAAAAAAAATGGTTTGGACTTGATTCTAATGTTGATTTTTTTTCATGCTTCTCTTCATTCTACATCTGTTCTGACTCTTCCTTTCAATCATTTCCTTTGTGATTGCTTAGCTTCATGCTCCCTATATTTTGTTAGAATAAACTGTAATGTGCTCAGGGCTTGTACTGGCAGGCCCATGCAGCTAGTCAGCTCTGAAGCTCACTTTCCTGTCAAATGGGAAAGGAAAGCAGGGGAGGGTTGTGAAGGGGAAAGGCAGGAAGTGGAAAATGGAGGTAGAAGGGAAGAAAAACCTCATTTATATTTCTAAAGTGGCTAATGTTCCTTTTTGCACAAGTTATTCTAGAACAGAATAGCTCTCTTCAGATAAGTACTAGCAGCTGTGCCATCTGCAGAACATGATACCTGTTTGAAACTACGCAGCTTGAATTATTTTTAATGGTGTGATATCTGTCTCCTGTTTACATATATTCGGTAAAGTATCCTCAGGTCGGCTGGCTTCATTAGCTCCCATTTCCTCTGCTTTCAGCTCACCCTGTGTTCTGCTGTGAAGAAATAACTAATGGGGAGGCATCTGGTCAGAAAATCTTTTCTATCTGAAGCTCTTTAGGTTGTGCCAAGTTACTTGGTCATCATATTAGCCAATGGAAAATGATTAGGTTTTACTCGACAGTTTTATTTTTTAATATAAAAGCTACACACTAAAAGGATAATGCATGACTCTATGTGCAGACAGAAAATATTTTATTTTCATTCCTCTCATTAAAAACCTTCTTGTATTTTCAGGGATTGTCTGAGGAGTAGAATACCAACTTCTACCTGTTTGTGTGAGCAGTAATTATACATTCTGGGTGGCAGAAAGCACTCGGCAGGGCTGTGAGGAAGTCTGTTAATTATTTCATCATTTTATGCAGCATTGATCTTGCTGACTGCAGAGAGCACTAACAGGACAGGTAAATGGAGTTTATTCTGTCACAAATGCTTCCAGTTAAAGAAGATGATTGCCATGTTTGGAAACTCGGCTCTCTAACGTCTAAAAGATGCATAGAAATATTAAGCTTGTTATCTGCCATAGAGAAAGTAATAAATATTGCCTTCTTAATATGAGGAAAGGTGGACTTTAGTATTTCAAAATAGACATTACAGAAGTTTTTGGCAAACTATGGTTGCAACACCTATAGCAAAATCTAATTGCTTGTTTTTTTTTTCATTAATGAATCATACATCAACATTAGAGTCCTCCCCGCCCCCCCGCCCCCAGAAAGCCACATTATCTTAAACAGAGAGATGAGAAACTCATATGTGATGAGTTGAATTTGAACCAAATTGTGCTGTTTAATAAGCAACTTGAAGCCTTGGATTGATGTTGATAAAGATGTAAAAAATCAAATGTTTCCCAGGCTGCAAAATTGCATGTTATTTATCCTAAAATATGAAGCTGATTATAAGATTCAATGGTTATCAGACTGAATTAATAGGATTCCTTTAACAAACCTTCATTTTCTCAATAGTCCTGACAACTCAAGTAAATAAAAATTGAGAGTATTCACCAGTTGAGAAAATAAATTTAGCATCTTCCACAGTGCCTAAAATATTTCTCCAACTGATTAATAAAACTATCTAATTAAAATATTCTTGTATGAACTTTAAGGTTCCTGAAAGAATATGGACTCCCACTTACATGGGTCTAAATATTAGTTGAAGCAAATCAAGAATAAAAGATATATGTGCTTATTTGTTTTCAGTACAGAATAAAGAGCCTAACTGTGATTTGCACAATATCAGCATATTACTATTTTAATTTAACATTTCCCTCAGTAAGACTAGAGACTTTGTGTTTCTTCCAGGAAGACAAAAACTATTAGAAATTAGTTCTTGAAGACAAAGTATTGAGTTCATAAAAATGTTTGTGTTTTCTATTATAACATTTTCTTTTTTAAAAAAATATATTTTATTGATTTTTTACAGAGAGGAAGGGAGAGAGATAGAGAGCCAGAAACATCGATGAGAGAGAAACATTGACCAGCCGCCTCCTGCACATCCCCCACTGGGGACGTGCCCAAAACCCAGGTACATGCCCTTGACCCGAATAGAACCTGGGACCTCTCAGTCTGCAGGCCGACGCTCTATCCACTGAGCCAAACCGGTTTCGGCTATAACATTTTCTTAATGCTTTTCAACTTACACCTCTACTAGTTAAAAGAAATTGAGTATACACTCTGAATGTTTTCCATTTTTCTTCATAAGTATAATTTGTATTTACAATGTACTCCTTTTCAAATAAAGTACATACATTATAATATAGTACAACCCTAAAGATTGAAGTGGATCATTATAAATTTTTTGCTGAAAATGCAGCTTTAAAACTGGACCTACACAGATTTAGAAGCATTAATCATCTAAGGGAAGAAGGTAATATCATGAACACAATTTTGGAGTTCTCTCGTAACATTCTTCAACCCTCAATATCCTAGCTTGTATGTCATTCGTCTCCTGTCTCCAACTCAGTATAGATTAAATTTTAGATTCATCAATTTAGAGACCAACATTTTAATAATTCATCCTTTAAATGAGGCATACATTAAGGACAATGAAAATGGATTTGCATTTGAAGAATATGTAACCAATTAATACAGTTAAAAGGTAATCACTTCACTTCCTCTTCCAGATATGAGGAAGCGTTCCATCAGAATAATCATCCTAATCAAAAGAACTGTAAATGACGGATCTTCCATAAAGTTATTCTTCAAAAAGCATTGGGAAGCAGCCAAAATTGTCAGGAATTGAGGAGCCAAGGAATTAAAGATCTCAGAGTGAAAGGGAGAACATTGAGGTTAGAGTCACTTTCATTGCTCTTCTCCTCAAGGTATGTGTTGATTTCTATGCTAAATAGTATGAGGAAGTAAGCAGAAAACAATATCATAGAGACTAAAGAGGTAAGCAGTGTTCTTTTCTGTCCCACAAGGTGAGTGTTAACTGGTGGAATTCAGGACTCACTAGTAAACACCTTAAGTGGATCCATGAAATGCTATGACCTAGAAGCAGACCTAGAAAGAGAGTAAGGAAATAGGACAGAATTCACAAAAACTCAAACCTAGCTTTAAATAAGCTCTTCTTCTGATTTCTTTAAGATGATATGACACTTTTCTAACTACCTCTCAGAAATTAAATCCTCTATAAAGCAAAATGGAATGAAGTGCCTTAATTAAAAAAAATTAAAATCTGAATTTCAATCAAATATGAACAGGTATGACAGTGTTATTATTATAATTACCTAGTTATTAATAACAGGAAAGAGGAAAGGGAAGGCCAGACATTCTAAGCATGGCCATCTGGGCAGTTTCACCAGGAAGCTGCAATTTCACTCTCCCCAGAGAACTGCTGGTCCATTCCCTGCAGATCACTGGGGGAAGGGACAGGAGAAAGGGGAAGATGGCTGCATGCACAGTGAGTCCGGTGACATAGGAAAGGTGCTTGTTGTCCGTCTAGCCTGAAACAAGGATAATTGGCTAGAGGAGGTGGAGCCAATGTAAGCCCATGAAAATTTTAGAATGCAAAATCTGCAGACAAAGGAATTTTCTGTCTCTTGTTACTCTTGCTGTTTGCACTACTGTTTCTCGCTTGTTCTGTGACCCATGCTAGCCCACCATGTGGCCCTATAACCCACATGGCCCATGCCCACACATAATGGATTACAGTTTGGAACACAAACTAAGCTAGCCTTATGCTAGATTGGGCTGTGCAAATATGGAGCGAAATCTCTAAGCAACAGCTTTAATCAGCCCTATTGAAAACATAGCTGGACTTCTTCCATGGCAGGACAGAGAGAGAGAGGGGAACTTGGAAACTCAGGGATTTAATGCCACACAAATAAATACCACTCATTATACCATGTGAGTCTCAGAAAATTTCTTTTTTCATGATATCACAGGAAGCCCACTTCTGCCAACAATTGGTGGGCACACAGAGAGCTCCCCACTGATAACAAGAGGAGACAAACAAATAATTAAAAATTTAGAGAAAATGATACAATGAAAATTGAGACATAATTATTATGCTGAAGTTATTTGTTACAGATTTGGAAATAACTTCGTATAATAGGTTCAGAAAAATAGGTTTAAAAAAGGAGAATTTATCAAAGAATTTTACTAAAGATTTAAAATTTATGAAAAAATAAGTAAACATTCTAAAGTTGAAAATATATTATTACTAAGATTAAAAACTAAAAAAAGATTTCAAATTATATTAGTATAATACATATTAGAGGGAAGGAGTACTGAATGGAAAGATAGAGTAGTAGACAATATGAAGCCTATACATTCTGGTAAAAAGAGGACATAATGAGAGATTCTTAAAATTTTTGCAAGTAGAGTGGCTAATAGAGAGAGAGGAAAAACAGGGGAGTGTTTCCAGGAGACATCAGACAATAATTTTCCAAAATTAATGGAGACATCTATTAAGATGAAGAAGATTGACAGGCCTCAGAATCTTCACATGTAAAGAAAATCAAAGAAGGAGAAAATCTTGAAAGCAGCCAAAAGGAAAAAAAAACAAAACAAAACTGGACATAATACCTTCAAAAGAGCAGTAACAAAACTGGCAGTTGATTTACCCACAGAAGTAATTAAACAACAACAATACCTAAATGAAATATGTAGAGTACTGATATACCAAGAAAAAAAAAAAAAGCCAATATCTAGAATTCAATACCCAGCTATTGAATTTCTCCAAAATATATAGGAAACAAACATAATTTCAGAAAAACAAAAACTGAGCAAAGTCCTTATTAGCTGATTTTCACAAACAAGACATTTAAAGATTTCTTTATGCATAAGAAACTCATATTAACTCATTTTATGAAAAAAAGGTTTGCCTCATTCTTAAACCTAACAAGTAACTATAATTACAAAAATAAAAAATAGAACAGAATGAGAAATAAAAATACAGAACAATAGTTATCATAAACATAGACAGAAAATTTCTCAATAAAATATTAGCAAATAAATTTTGTTTCAGCAGCTTGTAAAAATGATAATGTATCTCATGGAGTTTATCCAAGGTATTCGGGAGTTTGAAGATCAATCAATGTACTTCATCACATAAACAAGGTAAAGGAATACAAAATTAATCTCAGTAGATGCAGAAAAAAGCATTTGACAAAAATCAAAAGCCACTTACAAAAAATGATCTTAGCAAACTAGGAATAGATAGGATTTTCTTCAGCCTGATAAAGCACATCTATGTAAACATCTTCAGTAATATACTTAGTGGTGAAATATTGAATTTTCCTCATAATTAAGGAAAGCATAGGAAGTCTCACTACTTCTTTCCAACATTTTTCCTGCTCAATTTAATGAGATAAGAACAACTACTACTTTCAAGACCTGAAAGTAAAAATGAGCATTTTCTTTATTTTAGGATGACTGTGTTTTATAATTTAAAATACTAAAAAAAAATCAAGAGAAAAAACTAAATTCATAAAATAATTTTAAAACAACGTTATACAAACTTATATAGAAATCCATTGTATTCACTATATACTAGCAAAATTTTTGAAAAATAAAAACTTTTAAAGCATCAAAAATATAAAATATTTAAGGATAAATTTAATAAAATTTGTACAAAAATCTGTTGGCTGAAAATTTATGCAATACTATTGCCAGAACTTCAAACAAATTGTGCTAGGGTGAGGGACTGCGCCATGGAAGGGTTACAGAATGTTACAGAATGTGCTGGGAGGGGGGACTGACGTATGGAGAAGGATTGTGTTGCCAGGATATGAGGATTGTGTATGTGCTGGGAGGAGGGACTGATGAATGGAGGGGAGTTGCAGGGTTAGGAACCATGGAAGAAAAATTGCTAGATTGTCTTAGACCAGCCAGGTGTGACTCTGTTTACCCCCCCCTTTGTGCTTATGAACTTTCTGTGAGCTTCTAAGGTAACACTGTTTTGTTATAAAAATCATAATGCACACTTGCTCTTTGCCACATGCCGCGAGGCTTCCCAGAGGGGGAGGGTACGGGCTGTGGTCAGCTGGCCAGCTTAATAAACGGCTTTCAAATTTAAATTCTGAGTCGGTGGTCTATCTCGTTGAGCCAACCCATAACATTTGGAGGCCCGCAGCGAGATACCCGGCAGGGAGGAGAGGGACCCCTTACTTAGGGCTGGAGGCTCTCCCCCAGCAGGGGTGAGAGGGACCCCCTATTTAAGGCAGGAGGCTCTCCCCCAGCAGGGGTGAGAGGGACCCCTTGTTTAGGGCAGGAGGCTCTCCCCCGGAAGGGAGGAGAGGGACCCCCTATTCAAGGCAGGAGGCTCTCCCCCAGTTGTCGCCGGGCACTCAGCGAGATACCCCACACCTGTGGAGAACGATTACCAAGGAGGCCTCCAGTCCACCCAAAACTTTCAATTCGGAAACCAAGCCACCTGGACTCTCGAGAGAGGTAAGGACCGGTCGTTAAACAGGAATTGGGACGTCCCACGGAAGGACCTATACGGAGGGCTGGACGCAGCGGTACTCCTGGTCCTGACCCGCGGCCACGACGGTGGCCGGGGTCCCTGGTTCGTGCGGCTGTAGGCTGCACTGGGTTTGTCTGTCTGGTATTTGTTTGTCTTGGTATTTGTTGTCAAGAAGTTGTCTGCTTCTGTGTACAGCCTGCTGCAATGTTTTTTGAAAATTTTCAGGACTCCAAGGAGCAAGCTGCAGGTTCTGGGCAACCTTAGGTTGCATTTGGCTGATTTATTTTGTCTTTGTTCTTTGTTGTCTTTGTCTTTGTCAAATGGGATAGGGTCAGTCATCTTTGTCGACCCCCTATCAGTCAGGCCCACTCCGGGTGAGTGGAAGGGGAGCTTGATCACCTCCCGGGAAGCTATAGAGCTCCCTCAGGAATCAGGAAATGGTTAGGAATTGGGTGGATTGTTTAAACTCTGAGTGAATGTCTGGTGAAAGTGTGTGAGTGTGGAGGGAGGGGGCCTGCCCTCTCCTCTCCTTTATGTGGCTCCACGACTTCGGTTACGGAGTCCGAGTGGGCCCCAACCTGCGGTTCCGCGATTCGTCATATGGCATAACGGTGACTCACCCCCATGTGGAGGTGACCAGGCCCGGGGTTTATACGGGTGCACCTTAGCTACGACGAATCTAAGCTCCCAAGGGACGCGGCCAGGCGGGCACCTGCGTGAGGATCTGTGAAAACAGGTCACCCCTTCCCTTGTCTGTCTCTCGCCACCGATCATCATGGGGTCGGGACAAAGTTTGTGTGGGACTGGCCAAATTACTACAGAGAAGGGAGACTGGATACAGCTCCAGCCTGGGCTGGTCTATTAAGAAAGTGTAAATCATTACTGGTCTGTGTAAAGTAAGAGCTACTTTGATTTATTCTGCTTTCTGTTGATACGCTTGGCTGAACGTTTGGGCTGGCCCCTTGGCAGTCTGCAAAGTCTCTCGGCAGCTGCGAGAATTATTTTTCTCAGAGTCTTTTGCTCACTGTTAAGGAGAATCAGCCCACTTAGTTAATAAAGATTTCTGTCTATCAGCTGCTCTCACCTAGGTTGTAATTTACTGTATTAAACTGAAGTTCTAGGGTAAATTTAAAGGTTATAATATTAATGCTTTTGATTTACAGCGATTCTGTGAATGGGAGTGGCCCACTTTCCAGGAAGGGTGGCCGGATGCAGGGTCTTTTGATCTGACCACTGCCTACCGGGTCCATTACGTCATAACGGCCGCCCGGGGCATCCTAATCAAATTCCTTATATTCAAGTTTAGGTTGACATATTGTCCAAGAAACCCCGGTAAATGAGGGCTTGCCTCCCGAGGAAAAATTGGGACAGAGACAGACAATTCTTTTGGCCGGGCCCCAGAAGGGAAAAGCTCCCCCGGTCCTTCAGGGAGAGAGGGGGAGAACCTCCAGGACCTTGCGACATCTGCCAGTCCTGCAGTTCCTACGGTAGGCCGGCCCTCTAGATCTGGGGCTAGACAGGCAGCCCTCTGGGGAAGCAAGGCAGACCAAGGCGCTATTCCCAGCTCCAGACCAGATTGGGGAGTGAATGAACAAAGAAGGGAGGCTGGATGCCTGAGCTGCCTGCAGTGGCCCTAAAAAAAGAAAAAAAAGAAGCAGCAGCAGCAGTAGCAGCGAGAAAGTACTTGGGCCTTTGGCTTGCAGGCTACAGCAGTTAAGCCGTAAGCCAGTGACTGGTACTAGCCTTCCTACAGCCCCAGGAATAGAGCAGCAAGCCTGAGATCTATGAAAGCTGCAGATAGAGTTAGTAAAAGCTCCCTGCTTGCAAATGTACTGAAAGGGTTTAGTACCTGTTGCTGCTGGAAGAGGAGGGGCTGATATCCCCTTCCAGTACATTCCCTTCAAAGAGGCCTGGTCACTGTTCTGCCATAAAGGGGACTGGTGGGAAGACAAGGAAAGCAGGGCCCTGTAACTAATAAACAGAGAAGGGCACTCTCCCTAGACCTGGGAGCCATCAGGACTTTGAAATTCTCCAAGAGAGGAGAAGTCTGACTCAGAGACTGGCCGAAAAATCGTTGGGTTAGGAGGACCGGAGGCTGCATATTGAACTTATAGACTGCAATTTGCTAGGCAGAGGTCCAAGCCCAGTTGTATAGGGATTAAGCTACCTATGTACAGCAAAACAACTTTCTCCTGTGCCAGAATACATTTTAAGGAAATTGGACAAGCTGTATTTGTGGCTAGAAAGAACTGGCCTATGTGTAAACTGTCCTGGAAAAAGGCTATGTGGAATGAACCCAAAAAGTAAAAGGTGTCTAGCTGCCGAGAGGGCAGTTGCCCAGGTGGGCAAAGAAGAATACCCATTAAATTTTGGTCTCTATTGAGAGACAGTTGACAGTTAGCAACCTGTATACTGTCTTACAGGCCTGTGTGACCATGCCCATGTCAGGGGTGGCACAAAACCTCAACTGTAGGAAACTGGGGAAGGCCTGTCTAGAACAGAGGGGTTAATAAAGTGGTGAATACTAGCCCTCTGTTACAGGAATTACAGACCCTGTGAGATCCTATGACATATAAGACCCTGTAGGGAAATAAAGCTCCTTTAGTCCATTCTGAAAGAACAAATAAAAGACAGATTAAAGGCTCTGTTTCCCTCCAGGCAACCCAACTGGAACCCCAATAGTGAGAGGGGAAAGGAGGCTCTCGATCGGTATCGCCAGACTCTATTAGGGGGCATCCGAGCTGCTGCTTGGAAACCCACAAACCTCTCTAAGGTGACAGAGACAGTCCAGGGGCCTAACCCTGATGCCCTGGAAAGTCGGAGGGCTGTCAATGTTGCATTTGTTTCCCAGTCGGCCCCAAATATTAGGAAAAAATGACAAAAGTTAAAAGGCTTTGAGGGGAAATCAATCTCTAAGTTGGTTGAGGTGGCCCAGAAGGTTTTTGACAATCAGGAGGACCCAACAGCAGGTTTAAACACCCGGATGGCCAAGGTCCTCCTGGCCCTAAACGAGGAAAAAGGCCCAAGGGGCCGGAGAGACAACAAGGGCAAAGAAAAGCCTCGCGGAAGAAAAGGAGTCCAACCCAGGCTTGGGAAAAATCAATGTGCATTTTGCAGAAAGGAAGGACATTGGAAAAGGGAGTGCCCTGAACGTGTGGGGGAACCGACTCCCTCCCATGCTGGTGGAGGAGGTGGATTGGGGTTGTTGGGGCTCAGCTGGCCCCCAGGAGCCCAGAATGACCCTGACAGTGGGGGGCCAAAAGGTGGACTTCCTTGTGGAACTCCTAGCACTCACTCAGGCCCTCTGGTAGGGAAAGGGAAAAAGAGTAAACATTCCAGCTTCCTGAAAACAGCTGCCTTGAGCCCTGCCACACTCCTCCCTGACGAGAAGGCAGAGGCCCCTTTGCCTGACGCGAGGAGACACTGACTACCCTCACTTCCCTCGGTGAGGACCTCGTGGACCAGCCCTGCAGAATCCGGATGAGACCCTCTACACGGACGACGGGAGCAGCTTCGTAGAGGAAGGTACCCGGTAGCGGGGGGCACATGAGGAGGATCCAGGGGAGATCTAAGAAGCCCTGGTAAGCGCCCCGGCACTGGCCCTGCCAGACCTACCCAGGGACTACAGGGATATATCTCCTCACACTGCCCTTACAGGAGGACACGGGAACCACCTTAAAGAAGTCTCCTGACCTCAGGAGGAAAGGAAAAAGCTCCTGAGATACTTAACCACCTGGCAGCCATATAGGGGCCAAGGAATTGACTAAAAGACCAGTAGGGCCCCTAGAAGTTCTCGTAGCCCTGCCAGCACGAAGGCTCCCGGAGAAGCCTACGCATCTGCCAGAGGAGCAGAGGCTAGCTGAAAAACTAAGGGCCCGGGAAGGAGAGGCTGAATGGCTAATTCTGCCAAATGGGAGGCCTATAATGCCAGAAGCCCTGGGGCAGACCATCACTTCCCAGACCCACCAGAGCACCCACCTCAGGGGAATGAAGCTATCAGAACTACTGGGAAGAGAATTTTACATCCCAGGGCTCCAGAAAATATCTCAAGAGTTGGCTAGAAGGTGCCAAGTGTGTGCCCGAATGAATCAAGGGCCCCCTGTTGTGGCCGCGCAGGGACAGCGATTCTGAGGTCAGAACCCCGGAGAACACTGGGAAGTGGACTTCACCGAGATACCAGGAGGACAAGGAGGGTGTAAATACTTGCTGGTTTTCATTGATACCTTCTCTGGGTGGCCTGAGGCATACCCAACCAAGGCAGAGACAGCACAGGTAGTAGTTAGAAAACTCCTCACTGAAATTGTCCCCCGGTTTAGCCTGCCACTATGCATGGGGTCCGACGATGGCCTGGCGTTTATCGCCAATGTTACAATCCATAGTTAAGCCCCTAAGAGTTACTTGAAAATTGCATTGTGTTTATAGACCACAGAGTTCTGGACAGGTAGAGAGAATAAATTGGATCTTAAAAAAAACATTAACTAAATTAAAATTAGAGACTGGCGAAAACTGGGTAAGTCTCCTTCCTTTTGCCCTCCTCAGAGCTAGGTGCACCCCGTATATAAAAGGACTCACCCCTTTTGAAATTATATTTGGTAGGCTGCCACCTCTTCTTCCCCGCCTAAGGGAGGAAGAAATTGCCAGGCTGTCTACCCGAAATTTGCTTAAGTCCTTACAGGCTTTGCAGAGCAGCGCCACGTCAGCACAACGGGTGGTGAGAGCCGTAAGGGAGGAGGACGCACCGAGAACCAGTCCAACGCAGCCTGCCTTCTCTCCAGGTGACCTCGTCTGGGTGAAACGTCACGACCCTAGCAGCCTGGAACCTAGATGGGATGGACCCTACCAGGTGGTGCTGAGCACTCCAACCACCATCAAAGTCGCAGGAAAGAGGCACTGGAAATTGTAACCCCGTCCTCCTCATGCCTCACACCTGGTGAACTGACCAATGGGAAGGAGAAAGACATGGGAACTAAGACTCTATGTCAGTGGCCGAGACCCTGGCCAATTCTTCACCATCAAATGCCAGACTCTTCCCCGGCGGCTTGACCCCTACATTGCCAAATGCCTCCTCAATTTCATAACATAGAGGAGGGCGCTGAATCAAAGATTTGATTCGGGCATAAGACCAGTAGGGAATGTGCTAGGGTGAGGGACTGCGCCATGGAAGGGTTACAGAATGTTACAGAATGTGCTGGGAGGGGGGACTGACGTATGGAGAAGGATTGTGTTGCCAGGATATGAGGATTGTGTATGTGCTGGGAGGAGGGACTGATGAATGGAGGGGAGTTGCAGGGTTAGGAACCATGGAAGAAAAATTGCTAGATTGTCTTAGACCAGCCAGGTGTGACTCTGTTTACCCCCCCCTTTGTGCTTATGAACTTTCTGTGAGCTTCTAAGGTAACACTGTTTTGTTATAAAAATCATAATGCACACTTGCTCTTTGCCACATGCCGCGAGGCTTCCCAGAGGGGGAGGGTACGGGCTGTGGTCAGCTGGCCAGCTTAATAAACGGCTTTCAAATTTAAATTCTGAGTCGGTGGTCTATCTCGTTGAGCCAACCCATAACAAAATTAATTAAGAAGAAAACCATATCCGTGGATTAAAAAACTTAATATTGTTATTATGGCAAGTATTCTAAATTGATCTCCATATAGTCAAAGTAATTCCATTCAAATTTGAGTAAGCTTCTTCATATAATTTGACAAGCTGCTAGTCAAAATTACATGAAAAATATAATTACCTGAAGTAAACAAAATTATTTAAAAACACATAAAAGAAATTACACTATTTATTTTTAAGATCTACAATAGAGTTATAGTAATCAAGATAATGAGCAATTAGAATAAGGACAAAATTACAAATTAATGTAACACAAGCTGTCCAAAAATATTACATATATACATATATAATTATTTTTATAAAGAAAATAGCACAATAATTAATTATTAATAATACAAGAATAAACAGTGTTTCTAGTACTCACAACTACAAACCTATTTTGCCCCACTGTGTGTGTGTGTATGTGTGTATATGTGTGTGTATGTTTTTTTCAACAGAGATGCCAGGTAAAATATCTGGTAGTAGAATAATAATATTTATAATTAATAAATATTAGAATACTACCTCTCACTATATACAAATTTAAACTTGGTATTGGTCTTATACTTCCTCTGTTCTGGAGTTTTGTTCAGTACTTTCATTTGCAATATTTTTCTTTGTCTTTCCATTTTGACTGCCTTCCTGTGATTGTTTCTATGCATCAGGTAGAGCTGCTATGGCTCCCAGTCTTGGTAGAATGGCCTTATGTAGTAGTGGTCCTGTCACCTCCCTGTTCACCTGAGCTGGGTGCATCAGGTATGCCCACCAGAGTGATCTGTGTGCACCCTCCTGTTGTAGTTAAGCCTTGATTGCTGTTGGCATGTCAATAGGAGGCAGTTACCTCCAGGCCCATAGGTTGCTAAGACTGGCCAAGACCACAGAGGAGGATCTGCCATGCAGGGCCCACCCCTCAGATCAGGACTACCTTCATCAAGGCTCTGGTGCACAATGAGTCCACCCCTTGAGTGTGTTTGCCTGTGGAAGTTGTTGAGTGATGCTTCCACATGGTCTCTAATTGTTCACCTAATGCACTGGCTCTGGGGCCTACTGAGAGCTTCAGGCCAAGGTCAGCCACCAACTGCACCCTGCCCACGGCCACCTAGTATGAACTACAAAACAATCTGCAGATGCCTGCTATTTGTGCTGGACTTGGAGTTGCCTGAGAGAGGTCAACCTGTGAACTAAGGCTGCAACTGCTTGTGCTGAGCCTGGGGTCATTTAGTGAGAGGTACAGGGCACACCAAGGCCATTGCTGTTTATCTGGGGTTTGTGAATCTTTGAGCTAAAATAGATTGCTTTTATGTAAAACCACACAATTTGTGTGTGGCAGGATCTCAGGGTATCACCGGGGTGGGGCAAATAGTGTTAGCTATGTTGATGGAGACTCAGATATGATGCCTGCCAGCAGACTCTGTGGGGAAAATCTCAGATAAGAACAATGGTCTCTGCTAGCACTTTCTTTGGGACAAAGCTGTCCCTCCAGCTATTGCCCCAAAGCCAGACAATTCAGCTCCTCTCTGAATGCCCATGGTGCCTTTAAATCTGCTGCCCCAGCACTGGAGCTCAGAGCCAGTGAGTCCAAGTAAGTCCAAATGGGCCCCTTAAGAGGAATCTCTGAGAGTGTATCAGCACTCCATTTCACTCAGCAACAATCCCAGCTAGTTTTCACAGCCAGAAGTTATAGGGACTTCTCTTCCTGGCACTGGAATCCTGGGCTGTGAGGCCTAGTGTGGAGCTGGGACACCTTGCTCCTCAGGTGGACCTCTGCAGATGAGATATCCTTATTTAACCCCACATTGGGTGTGGGACAGGTCCGTTCTGAGTCTCTGCCCTCCTACCAGTCTCCACGTGGCTTCTTCTTTATATCCTTAGTTATTGGACTTCTGTATATCTAGATTTCAGGCAGTTTTTAGGTGGTTCTCAAAGATGGTTATTGTGTAGTTTAATTGTAATTGTGATGTGACTGTGGGAGGATAGGTGTACTGCGTTTACCTACTCCATCATCTTGACCAGACTCCTCCATGCTCCATTTCTTAAAGATAACTTTTCTTATATGAGATTATCTAAAATATAAAACAAAAATATCAGAAGTTCCAGAAAGGAAATTAGTACATGCCAACATTTTAAGGTTTAAGGCTGATGAGCATATTTGGAAAGTTTGAATATCAATAATAATTTATTATAACCATTTAACTATGAAAGAAAATACATTTTAATACTTCTATTGTGTTCAAAATCAGGAAAGAAAAAGGGAAAAATTCCATACAAGTACTGTCATAGGAGTTATATTTTTAGATAGCAGTGTGTATATACTTCACCTGCTTCAAAATGATGGGATTAGAGTAGAGAAGATGAAAATTTTTCAAAAACATTAAAAGTTAGGAAGCTATACATCTTTGCCAGAAAGTTTTGAAATATGACATCACTGAACATCATTTATGGTGTTTTCTTTTTAAAATAAATTACATTGGTGATAAAAAGGCACAACAATATGAAGATAAATAGGTATCTCAATGTGTTCTGTATATTTATCTTTATTATTATAAAGTATTAAATAAAATTTTAGCAGAAGAGGGAAGGAAAGAAGAGAGAAAAAAGTAGCAAATTTAAAGTTGTACTTTGCCACAAAAAAAAAACAAAACTTATTTTTTTATCATCCCAACCCCTCACTCCCCCCATAACTAAAGTTTTTATGGTCACATAAATTTTTTTTTTACACAAAACCTAATCATCTTGTATGGCACAGGCTTTCAGGAGAAGTAAGTAATACACTGTGTGATGCTTACTGAAAATGAGACCTGTTATCTACTCTTTTAAAAGTAAATATCACCAAGCAGCAGGGCCAGGCTTCACCCATAAAGGAAATTGATTGACCTTTTTTATTTCCATAGTTTCATATTTGAAGAAGTAAATTATCTATAAGAAAAGTCATGTAGAAGTTCATGCTGAATAACCCAGCATGAATGCAGATTTTTTCATATGAAAATTTTGTTTTCTTTAACAAGGGTAATTCTCATTATTCCCCCCTCCCATGTTCAAATTTTTAAATTATATTATACCTATATTGACATTTGAAAGCTAAATCTTTAAAAACAAGTAAGTGGCCATCTACTTATAACAGATTACAATCAAGTTATGTCTTTTTTCCCTTAAATTAAACCACTTTAGGTATTTTAACTTGAAAAGCATACAAATGGCCACCTAATCTGAAAACAAATATTAAAACTGTGCTTTTCTAAAATCCTTTTTAGGTACATTGATTTGAACCAGGAGACAGATTCAGATCTTAGTAACTATGATGTATCAGAATGTGTACTGCTATAGTTAATAAAATTGCTGTGGTATATGAAGGGGTGACTTTGATTTTCTGTAAAACTACAGTAACACTGAGATTTACTATATTTCATTTATTGCTTTATCTCATCTCTTAATGCTTCTGAAGGGAATTGCATCTCTATGCATATGGTGCAAAGTCACTGCAAGCTTAGTAAAACTAGTTACTCTCCAGTTATTCTCAACCCTTAATTTAAAACCAAGAAGGAAGATAAAACCACAGTAAAATATTTCCCAGGGATCTACATTATTTCTTAAATGTGTCTTTAAAAATTTTATAAGGAAATAACTGCCTTATTTTTACTAAAGTGGAGGACACAGTTTAATTTCTTATTACAGACTATTTTTGTGTTCAATGGAAAAAGCCCAATAGACAAATGGAAAGGAAATGAATATCTTTAATGGACATAAAAGACATAAGATTAAAGGATATAAAGACAATTTTGCAAATCAGGGGACCTAGCAGAATTCTCGTTTTGTTGTTTCAATCCCAACACAGGTGTCACATTTCTGATGATACTACACTTCTAGAGTAGGATCATGTATGGACGATCATGCTTCCCATTTTTAATCTTATCAGAAGGATAGAGAGAGAGTTATTCCTCTGTAGCTATTCTCAACCCTCTCATGAAGAATGCAGTTTTTAATTATCTGGTGGAATTTTGTGTAGTGCAACCAGAAGTGAAACATGGATCCACTGTACCAGGGGACAGAGCATTTCCATGAGGCTACTCACACCCCAGTGTTTTTACCAGTTTACCAGCTAGCAAGCAAGGAATTGCCAAGCATAAAGAACAATCTATCACCTGATATTTCCAGCGTCCCCAGGCTCTGAGTAGCCCAGGTCACTTCTGTACATCAGGACTTCCAATCCCAATTTCAGAGAACTCATTGACTCCTAGATGTTTGGCTATCCCTTCAAAATAAAATCTCTAAAACAGAGAAGTAAAATATTCTTGGCATTTTCTTTTGATTTTTTTAAAATAAATCACATTTGAAATGACTTGTTTCTACAGAGGTATAGATATTTTCAAAAAAAAAGAATAAAAAAGTTGCCACTCTTTTCAAAATACAGCTTCATAACAGCTGAAGAAAACCAATATACCTTATTTCATCATATCTAAGACACTATTGAATGTGAGGACATGTCATTATTTTAATACTACTAAGAAACAAAGAATAATGCTGACAATTAAATTATGGTTTGCCATCTTTATGTCAGAGATGTTAACAAAAATATATAAATCTTTGAACTGAAGGAATAAAAGTATATCCTTAAGAGATAACTATAAAAATGAAAGCTCTTTTCCTACAGTCCATTATAATACAATACTAGTAATACTAGTAAAAATAATAATTTTCTATGTGACCTTAATATAAAACTTACAAACCAAATAGTTAAAAGAAATAGTTTTTATAGCATGTAAAACACTACATATAAAAAGGCTTAGAAGGTGAATTAATATTTTAAGATGTTTTATAGAATCCTACAGCCCAAGGGTTGGATATGTTACTATTTTATGATGTTCTCCTACTTTTTGCAACACATATTGCTGGGCTATATAAGAATTGAAATGTTATAGTTCTAGGTTATCTGTCAGGTTATAAATCAATGAAGGAATATTATATAGCACAAGGTAAATTAAAAGCAAAATATAATCTTTATTGAGAAACTCATTATTGTAGAAAGTGGCTTATATAAGAGTTGAATAGTTTTCTCAGATTTATACCCAGAGTTTGATAAACTTATTCAATCAGCAGAGATGGATTGACAGGGAAGAAGCTGCTGCTAGACAAGAAGAGAGGGTTTACTTTAGGCAGCCTGTCTCAAGAGTAAAGAGAAAATAAAAGGCCAAGCTGTACATGACCAGTTTCTTCTTCCAATCTTGCTAATCACATAGATCACTCCACTTTCTCAGGGAAGAGCTAGCGAAGGGATGAAGAGCAACTAAGAATTTTATGCTACTGGATGCACCTCTACCTGGAAGGAAACAGAGGCAGAGAGGAAGAGTGCTGACTCCACCTCAACAATGAAACCAGATTTTGTCTGTGCATAATCTTAGAAATGGGAACAGAGGGCATTAACCTTTCTGGTATATGGTACCCAAAAGACCTTCAATGATTAGAGTGACTCCCAGAAAAGGCCTAATTCATGCTTGAGTAGATGAAATACATAGTACCGCCCTGACCGGTTTGGCTCGGTGGATAGAGAGTCAGCCTGCGGACTCAAGGATCCCAGGTTTGATTCCAGTCAAGGGCATGTACCTTGGTTGTGGGCACATGCCCAGTAGGGAGTGTGCAGGAGGCAGCTGATTGATGTTTCTCTCTCGTCAATGTTTCTGGCTCTCTGTCCCTCTCCCTTCCTCTCTGTAAAAAATCAATAAAATATGTTAAAAGAAAAAAAAAGAAATACATAGCACCCCAAATAACTTCAATGATTAGGGTGACTCAGACTTATGGAGCCAAAAGGCCTAACTCATGCTTTATTAGATGGACTATATGGAGCCCACATTGACTTTGATTATATACTATCATGGTGCAACCTTGGTCATTTGAAGACTGTGGAATCTTAAGGGGTGTGAGGGAAAAAATGGTGTTTACCTTTTATTTGGTAGTGGTAGGTGGGTGGGAGGGGTAGAGGTGGTGATGGGTGGGGGAAACTGCCTAGGCACTCATGCATAAAGTAGTGTCCTATTTTTAATTTAGTTTTGGATAAAATATCTGTAGAAAACATTGAGTTTGCTGTGTTTTGTTTGTTTGTTTGTTTTTTCAGAAGAGACTTCTGAGAAGTACAGCTCTGAAAAGTTATGAGTGTGCAGATATAAGTAATTTGTATTATGAACATGAATCACTTTTGTGCAGTGGGTAATAAGAACACATTAGAAAGTGGTTAAACCTCATTCTAAGATAATACAATACAATACAATAGAAGTTAGAGATAGAAGAAATATGCTGATATTTTTTAAGACTAGAAGTAAAAGTATTTTTCTTTAAATGGTATCTGATCATTATAGACACAAAGAAAATTTCAGGACAAGAAATTACAGATAACAATAAAAATATTATAGAATATCTGACCTCAGAAATTTGCTGAATCAACATCTGGCAAACATAATTTCTGATATTTTTTTATAAACACATGCATAAAGAAGGATTGATGAGACTTTATGAGAAATGAACTATAGTATACATGTTATTTTAGAAAAAAGTACTTATTTCATTAATATTTAACAACTACCTCTACTGAAGTATAAGGGAAGGAATTTAAGGCAAATGTTTATAAATACACACACATACAGTCTCAAAAATATGGAACTTAAAATATGTTCCTCTATGCTCTATAAAGTTAAGAACGTAGTGAAAATAGTGCCACTACCATCATGTGTCTTTTAACTGTACATTTCAAATTAGACTGCAATTATTGACTCCTTGTTTTAAAAACAGTAATCTTAGCCATATAATATGCTTTGCTAATTTACATTCTATTAAACAAAATTCCAATAATTTTTAGCCATCTTTATATATAAAAGGCTAATATGCTAAGTGTCCAATGGTCCGACCGGTTGCTATGACATGCACTGACCATCAGGGGGCAGACACTCAACCCAGGAACTGCCGTGATGCACACTGGCCATTTACAAAGAAATGGCACCATGGATCTGGTGCCGACAAAGCAACACTCGGCTTTCCCCAAGTGGGACACAGACCCCATTACCACCCCAGAGCGACAGCTCACCAAATCATAGCCAACACTGACAAGACCCCATGGTGCAAAACTCGTCCCACAGTCCAGCCAAGCCTGGAAATGGTGGCTGTGGGTGCCAGATAATGACGTCACGTACCAATGCCCGGCTTCCTTGTAACAGGCCATCTATATATATTAAAGGCTAATATGCTAAGTGTCTGACTGGTTGCTCTGATGCGCACTGACCACCAGAGGCAGACACTCAATGAAGGAGCTGCTGAGCTGCAGTGACTTGGCAGTGGCAGTTCTTGGGCGATGCACCCTGAAACCAGAGAAGAGGGAGCCTGATTCATTGCAGGGCCATGTGATTCCACCTTTGACCATGGGTTATGTTTTTGCTGAGGCACTGTTGGCTCCAAATCTGGTTTACTCCACACTTGCATTTGCGTTCCACATCCTGTATGACAGCAAATTTGCAGAGTGCCCTTTCGCACTCTGAGACCCCTCAAGGGATGTGGGAAAGCTGGTTTCAGCTCAATCTCCGCAGGCTAGGCCAAAGACCCCACCTGCAGGAGGGATCCCTCTCACTCCACAGACGCTGGGGGGGTGGGGGGGAGGGGGGAGAGAACCAAAGGATGTTGGCTCCAGGGTGTGTCTGACCTGTCTCACCCAGTCCCGCCCTGCCAGCCAATTTCTAATTAATTACCTTCCAATGTGCACTGGGCCACTAGTATTTTATAATTAAGGAGCTTCAGCAGATCATTTATGAGTCATTTAAACACAGCTTCTCCATTCCAGAGTTATTTTATTTAGATAATGTTTTTGGTGGCTACTTGGTTATTTCCCATGTTACTTCACCCAAAACGTTTCTTCCCTCAACAGCCCCTTTCCCTATCCTTCTCTTTTTAATTCTTTGCATTTATGAATACTAAGAACACTTCCTTTCCTTTTCCTTTGTTTCAGAGCACAAGTGACCAATACTTTTTCACCTTCAATCTTGGAGATATATCTTTGGTAGCTTCTGTTACTGATTACTTTTATGAATTTAATGTCATTTTGAATGTTTGCACCATGTACTTGATTTTTTTTAAACCTTTGAAAATCTGTAGCTTGATCAGAATAGTTTCAAATATTTTATTATAATTTTTCCATCAAATAGGTTTCCTCTTAATTAAAAAAAATAAACTTTAAAATAAAATTTTAGATAAGATGTATGCTTTATACATATAATTTACTTTAAGTTTGTTTAGTCAGAATCGTCGATGATGATGCATTTTCTTGGTCTCTACTTTTCTGTCTTCCCTTAATCTTACAAATTATGGTGTCCCCTTATCTCTATAATCTCCTCACCTCGATCCATTCTCTCTGATGCCTTTGTCAGTCATATTTGCTCCATTTTTGTAGCACTGAATGTTGCTTTATCCCTGTAATATCTTCAGTTCTAGTTTCTTTGTTTTTACACTTCCAGATTAATATTAATTCCTTACTTTGTCATATAATCATTTCCTTGAACTTCCATTTCTCTTATCTGAACTGCAAGCTTGTTTTGAAAGGTCATATTTCTGATATTTTTTAGACTAAGGAATAATATTTATTTGAATGTTTACATTATAACTTATCTTGTACTTTTCACTAATTTATTAACTGTTCTTTAAGAATCTTTTGATTAAGATCTTTTTCTACCATCCAAGTAATAACTAGGCCCAACCCTGCTTAGCTTCTGAGATCAGGAGAGATCAGGCATATTCAGGGTAGTATGGCCATAGACTCCAATATCATACTCAATCAGCAAAAACTAAAACCATTTCCCCTAAGAACAGGAAGAAGGCAGGGATGCCCACTTTCACCACTCCTATTGGATATAGTACTGGAAGTGCTACCCATAGCGATCAGACAAGAAGAAGAAATAAAAGACATCCAAATTGGAAAAGAAGAAGTTAAATTGTCTTTATTCACAGATGACATGATATTGTATGTAGAGAATCCTAAAGACTCCATCAAAAAACTACTAGAACTAATAGCTGAATTCGGCAATGTAGCAGGATACAAAATTAACGTTGAGAAATCTATGGCTTTTTTATACACTAATAATGAACTCACAGAAAGAGAACCTAAAAAAAATAATTCCATTTACCATTGCAACAAAAACATTAAGATACCTAGGAATAAATTTAACCAGGGAGGTAAAGGACCTGTACTCAGAAAATTACAGGACATCGAAAAAAGAGATAGAGGAAAACATAAACAAATGGAAGAATATACTGTGTTCATGAATTGATACAATCAACATCATTAAAATGTCCATACTCCCCAAAGCAATCTATAGATTCAATGCAATCCCCATTAAAATACCAGTGGCGTATTTCATAGATCTAGAACAAACTCTCCAAAAATTCATATAGAGTAAAAAAAGATCCCAAATAGCTGCAGCAATCTTGAGAAAGAAGAACAAAGTTGGAGAGATCACAATACCAGATATCAAGCTATACTACAAAGCCACTGTTCTCAAAATGTCTTGGTACTGGCACAAGAACAGGCATATAGACCAATAGAAAAGAACAGAGAACCCAGAAATCAACCCAAGCCATTATGCTCAATTAATATTTGACAAAGGAGGCAAGAACATACAGTGGAGTCAAGACAGTCTCTTCAATAAATGGAGTTGGGAAAATTGGACAGATAAATGCGCAAAAATGAAACTAGACCACCAACTTACACCATACACAAAAATAAACTCAAAATGGATAAAGGATTTAAACATAAGATGGGAAACCATAAAAATCTTAGAAAGAAGCCATAGGCAGCAAAATAGCAGATATATTCCCTAGCAATATCTTTACCGATATAGCTCCTAGGGCAATGGAAACTAAAGAGAAAATAAACAAATAGGACTACATTAAAATAAAAAGTTTCTGCATAGCAAAGAAACCATCATCAAAACAACAAAAAAGCCCACTGCATGGGAGAACATATTTGCTAATGTTATCTCCAATAGGGTTTAATCTCAAAAATTTATAGGGAACTCATACAACTTAACAAAAAAAAAGATAAACAATCTAATCAAAAAATGGTCCAAGGATCTAAATAGACACTTTTCAAAAGAGGACATACAGAAGGCCGAGAGACATACGAAAACATGCTGAAAGTCACTAATCATCCAAGAGATGCAAATCAAAACAATAATGAGGTACCATCTCACACCTGTCAGAATGGCTATAACCAACAAATGATAAGTGCTGGAGAGGATGTGGAGAAAAAGAAACCCTCTTGCACTGCTGGTGGGAATGCAGACGGGTGCAGCCACTGTGGAAAACAGTATGGTGTCTCCTCAAAAATTAAAAATGGAACTTCAATTTGACCCACTAATGCTACTTCTGGGAATATCTCCTCAAAAAATAGAAACATCATTTAGAAAGGATATATGCACCCCCTATGTTCATAGGAGCACAATTTACAATAGCTAAGATTTGGAAACAGCCTAAGTGCCCATCAGCAGATGGGTGGATTTGAAAACAGTGGTGCATCTACACAATGGAATACTACACTGCTGTGAAAAATAAGAAATTCTTACCATTTGCAACAGCATGGATGGAACTAGAGAGCATTATGCTAAGTGAAATAAGCCCATCAGAGAAAGATAAATATCACAAGATCTCACTCATTTGTGGAAGATAATGAACAACATAAACAGATGAAGAAAAGTAGAGCCAGAGTCACAGAAGCATCAAACAGACTGTCCAACCTATGAGGGAAAGTGGAGGGTGAGGGGGTAAGAGATTAACCGAAGGACTTGTATGCATGCATATTAGCATGACCAATGGACACAGACAGCTGGGGAGGCAGGGGGTTGAGGGCATGTGCAGGGGGGTGGGAGCAGCCAGGGAATGGTCAATGGAGGAAAAAGGAGACTTATGTAATACATTAAATAAAGATGGTAAATTTCAAAAAAAATATCCTTTTCTCACTTTTTAGTACATATGTCTTTTTCATGATTTATTTTAAAATGAGACAGTGAATTGATGAAGAATAGAGTGGGGAGTGAGACAAAGAATGAATGGAATAGTAGCATTGATTTGATTTGTTGTCTTAGAGACTTTCTCACCAAAGCTGTTTTTTGCCCATGGACACAGGTCCAATTATTTTTTTTGTGATGAAGGTGTAAGTGTGGCTCCCAATGATACTCCTTTGAACCTAAACCCTAGGTGTTGGACTCTTGAGTTCCTTTAACTGCAAGGCAAGATATGAGAAAGAAAATAAAAAGTTTTGAGCACATATTTTCTTTAGAATTTATTTTCTTGCTGTGCTGTGGCAATCTGCTGGATCACAGAGATGAGATTCAAGACGAAGTTTTTTTGACTCATGCCACAAAGCTTTTTATTCTCCTTCACTTTCTTTTTATCATAGACTCCCAGATTCTTTAAAAGTAAATCACATAGCAAACCTCAAAGTACTAGAATTTTGGGGGAATGTGATATTGTGGTAAATTATATTTCAGTTGAACTGAAACAAAAAGGAAAACCTTTGATTTCAAAATGTACCATTAAAAACTCTTTTACAATGTATTAGTCAACTCCCTTGACCTTCACAGAACATTATGCAAAAAGTAATTGATTCTTCCTTGGATGATTGAAGGTTGTTTAGGATCTCAGTGTTACTATTATAAGGTGGGACTATCAACACTGTATACAGTAGATGTGGGTGACTATGCCCAAACATTAGAACATATTCTATATTTTAAAAATTTTCAATAAAACATCATTAATTTGCAATATCACTTTTTTGGCAGTGAGTTGTTTTCTATGAAAATAGAGGGCAGCATGTCTGTATATATTGAACCATACAAAATATAGTTTTATATAGTGGCAAATATATTTATTATGTAATATATTATTAATAAAAGCACATATCGTATACTTATATAATCTATAAAATATTTATATAATACATAAAATATATTTACATAATGTATATTAATAACACATATTACATATGACATTATAAGATTATATATACATTTACTGTAATATGTTTATAGTTGTATTTAAATTACTACTTATCAATATTTTAATGTAACATATTTCATTTTTGTCCTCTTGTACTTTAAAGTAACAAAGCAGAGCATTGAAATAACAAAAAGGTGAATCTATTAACACTGAGTATGAGACAAAACTCATAAATGTTAGCTAAATAGATATGCTCTACTAAAATAAAAGAAGTGGACATATCTTCTATGACTTGTATTATGACTAATACTCCCTATGATATAGCTAAAATATGCTTGCACTAATAATTTCAAGATTTGTTTTTGATGTAAGGATTATCTGGAGAGATGGCGAAAACTGTGCCAGTTATACTGCTTTTTTTTTTTTTTCCGGCTAGACATTAAGAAATTTCTAAAAATCTGATTCCATTTCTCATTTTTCCCTCACATATTTGGCAACTTGTAAACACAACTTAAAAAGCACTCTGATAAACTGTAGTTTGCTTGTATTTTGACAGTATTTCAACTGATGGCTTTCACATCCTATTCTGTGATAAGAAGTTTTCATTACCATATATATTTTAGGTTATTTGATGGCTCAGGAGAAAAAAAAGGAACTAGTAAAAATATCTTAAAACTCTCTCATGCTCTTATCTTTCAAAAGGGAAGCATTGCTGAGTAGATGAATTAAAAGGAGATAGGGAAGCCAGACTGCAGTTTCACAGAAGCCATTGATCTTTACAAATTAGACTGACAACAGAGATCCATTAAAGTCCACGGTATAATGAAAAAAATTCCTATCCTTTGGCCTTTCTTTGATCTCCACTCTTCCTAATTCTGATTCCTCTCTTTCATACTCTCCTGTCCTTCAGAAGAGAGGCTAAATGCTGATGAGGTAATGGCCGTTACAAACCTCTTTCGATCTCATTTGAGAAATGACTCTAATTCCAAACATTAATTTTTGGTAACTATCTGAATAACAATAAGCTCGCTATATCATTGATTATGCAGTGGAGAAGAATCAAGACAGAAAAAGAGGGGGCTGCTCATTTTAATACAGCTACGCCCATTCAATGAATTCCATTATGACTTAAAATAAAGCACCCACGTCCCTTTGTTATACCACGTATCATGATAGAGCATTTATCACTTTCTACATTTCATTGTTTTTCTTTGTTTACTTGTAGTTTACTCTTATTGAAAGGTAAGCTTCTTAAGGTTAATAACCAAGTCATTCCAGGCCTCCTGAACTCAAGTCCTGGCCAGAGTACCACCCATTCGCTTAGTCATTTGAGACATAATTTTTGAACGCCTGCAAGAAGGCAAGTGTGCTGTTTCAATAAATTAATTACTTTGATGAGTAATAAAAATGGGGTAACAGATGTGATTGAATGTGATGTAAGCTGCAAAATGGAGAAAAGGCCTGCAATGCAAAAAATGCCCCTTCATTCTCCAATGTGTACAGGCACAGGAGGAAATCATCCAGACCCGCTGCCCCTCAAATATTTTTATCTATTATAGCACTTACCTGATTGTGTTATAATCTATCATCATATCTTTATGCTGAGACTACAAGGTTCTTAGAAACAGGGATCCTATCTCATTCATGTTTATATTCTCAATGCCTACTTTAGTGCTTGTTAAGAGTAGAAAGTTATATTTGTGTGTGTGTGTGTGTGTGTGTAGGTGTGTATGTACATCTATTTATTTACATATGTGAAGTAATGAGACATAAATTATTTTGAAAATATAACACAGCAAATCATGGAGGCTGCTTCTCACCTGCCTGATATTATCACACAAAGGGAAATAGATTCAAGAATCAGAAGGAAGGCTTCCGTTGTGGGGCTCTGTGGTTGGTCCCATGCTTAACACCTTCCATATGTAGCTCATTCATCCTGTCATTCAGGGAGGTAACATCAAACATTGCGTAAGTGCATTTGAGTCAATATGTCCTTGGTGTGCCTCTTGCTTCCTTTGCTTATGAGCTGGAATAATTTGAGGAAGACTTTAACCTCTCTGATTTTGAATTCTCTACCTATTAGTGAAATTATAAAGCCTAGCCCAGCTGGTGTGCCTCAGTTGGTTGAGCATCGTTCCATGCATCAAGAGGTCACTGATTTGATTCCCCGTCAGGGCGAATGCCCAAATTGTGGGCTTACTCTCCAGTAGGGGGTGTGCAGGAGGTAGCCAATCATTGTTTCTCTATCATGGATATTTGCAATATCTAGCGTACAATGAACACTCTGTTAGTAGCATCTGCTTCTGCCAACCTAACCTGAGTGGAGACTGCAATTTAGAGGTGAGAAATGTGCATTTGACCTTGTAATTATGAGAGAGATCTGTGGTAATTTTACTATGGATTATGGTAGTATGAGGCAGAGCTTCAATATTCTTTCAGGACCAAATTAATAAGCTCAGGCTTGTGAGTTTCCCCAAGGAACAGAGTCATACAGATGTGCCCAGGAAGTGGAAGTTTGGGAACTGAGCCATACATCACATGGCCTGAAAAAAAAAAAGTGACTTAATTTGGGACTTAGAACCATGAATCATTTGTCTCTTTCTGGAAATTTTGGGATCTGATTAGAATATTCCAACCCACAAATATCTTGAATATAATAGCACAAAAATTTTACCACATTTATAAATCCTGTGATCATTGATAGTATTTTACTTTTCTTTTTATAAAGCAAACACAGGTATGTTACAGAATTGTTCTTCTTTGTATTTCTTTCAGTCCTGAGCTTAAAACAAGCAGATACTTTAATGACTCTTCTCTCTACTAGGCTAATCACATTTTTTCACTTTCACTTCTTCCTCATCACTGCATCCTTGGCAATTTTGGGAAGTACTTTCTCAGCAATACAACTTCCTATATAGCATTTCAACAACATTTTCTAAAGCAATGAATGAATTTGTTGTCATTGCTTATGTTTCATCTATGCAAAGCCAAATATTAAAATAATTTTTAAAGACCAATGTCTAATTCATTTCTAAGTATCTTCTCCCTAATATTCTAAGGACAAACCAGAGTCCTTAGCATCATTTTCTCAAACAACTCCTGCAGTTGGTGTTGTATAGACAGCTTCAAGGAGAAAAGTGCTGGAAGCCTGGGGATAGGGTGTTATAATGATTCTCTTCCTATCCCACTCTTGGCTCAGCTATGAACACAATAGAAGTTAATGCCAGAGGAGTGTGTCCTGCAAAAGTTTAAAAGTAGGAGTCTGAAAACTAATTAGATGACTCAAAACTTTCACCCAGACTAAAGGTATACAAAATTATCCAGAGCATAGATATTGGAGCACATTTGGTGATGGGGATTTCCGTAGAGAGAACTGTAATGTAATGTTTAGTCTCCCAACCACCCCCCCAAACTCTCCCAAAGTGGGAGGGGTGAATGTTACTTCTCCTGTCCTTTAAGCTTGAGGGTAAATGATTCAAGGAAATATGTGGAGAGCTTAGTATGTGCCTCCATTTTGAGCTGGGTAGTGAGTGATGCAATGGACAGTGATCTAAATAAAACCTGAGAAATCAGAAGTATAGCAGACCCAAGAAATGCTAAGGACAGAGCTGAGGAATGCTGTGGAAAGGTGTCAAAGGAGTTTACAAAGAATGAGTGCATGTTTTCACTTTTCATTTTGGTGTCAAAAGCACCAGAGCCCTGGCCAGTGCTGCTCAGTTGGTTGAGCATTGTCTTGTGCACCCAAGGTTGCCAGTTTGATTCTGGTCAGGGCACATGCCTGGGTTGCAGGATCAATCTCCAGTAGAGGGTGTGCAGGAAGCAGGTTATCCATGTTTCTCATATTGGTTTCCCTCTTTACCCATCTCCTTTCCTCTCTCTCTCAAATTTAATTTTAAAATCATTTTTTAAAAAGCACCAAAAATTCATTATATTATGACTCAAGAGAGATGGGCTCCAGGAATCTCTGACCTCCCAGGTGCTGCAGTAAGGATGTAGGTTGTGGTGTAGGAGTGAGTATCCAATGTATCAAGAGACAGAAAACAAACAGTGCCAGTGATGGGGAGGGCTCTTTTCCCCTGAGAGTCAACTCCGAATACTTGTGAGGCCCAGAGAATGTAAAAACATTTTTTAATAGTAGAAGTCCAGTGCTTTCCTGCTTCGTTTACTTCTCTTGTTTGCTGTCCATGCCAAAATCAAAGGCACCAAGAAACTGGGTTAGCAACCTGAGGGAGACTCAATGGGGAAAAACTTCAGCCAAGTCCCATCCTTAGCCTCAGACCTCCTGCATAGAGCAGACCCTAGCAAGGGAGATGGAAAATCAAATTGGACAGAAGAGTGAGATTTCCATGGAGGACAGCTTGTTTGTTGACTTAATATGCTCATAGAACTCTTTATTACCTATGTATGAATAGAAAAGTTATGAGCCTGCCTTCGTTATCATCCAGAGACAGGGGGAAAACTTCACTCCTGAATAAACATAAGGGAGATAAAATAACCTTGCTTTATGATTAAACCTAATGAGTCTCACTTATTCAATGTAGTTTCAACCCTCTATTGTGTTAACCAAAATAAATCATGTACTACCTTTTGAGTTATTTATTTTTTAAATTATATTTTGATGACTGCTAATCTGTAGGGTCATGCCAGGAGTTGGATAAACACAGCTACATTTCCTTTCCACTACAATTTCAAAATACTTGGAAATAAAATATTTGCTAAATTGTTAACATACACTGGTAGTAACTAAACTGGTTTTTATAAGAATAGATATTTACTGTTTCTGTTACTTTCAGATTCCTTTCAATATCTGGGCAAATTTCTTGACAAAATTATTTTCATCAAAAATTTTTGAGACTATGCTGTTTTGTTTTGTTCTTTATACAGGACTAGGTATAAAATATACACAATACCTGTTTTATCATGATTTCAAGTACAATTCTCTTTAGAAATTAAGAGTCCATTTTATTTTAGCGTTTGTACCACATCTTCCCACTGAGATAACTTTTCATTCTACAGAGGGTGTAAGAATTGTACTTGTTATTTTTAGGAACAGATAAAACATTTCTCCAAGGTAATGGGACACCACAAGGTGTGCTCTTGCATATTACTTCCTTTACTAATTAAACAAAATGTGAGAGTGAAAGTGAGTTGACATTGTTAAAGTAAATGGCCCAGTGCTATTTTAGTAATGAAGACACATCTAGGCTGAAGTTTATTGTTTTAATTTCAATCTTGAGCAATTTCAGCAGAGTAAGTTGCTCTAAGTGTCCTGCAGTATATTGTTTCCATTGTACTCCATCCAGTGCAGCCCACTGACTCTATATAAACAAAACTATCTGTAACAAGTTGTATTTTGGAGTGAAGTGTTTTATTTATGTGAAAGGTGAATTGATATTGGACATTTATTAAATCTAGTTTATAATAGGCTGCCATAAGCGGGGTTCTTTAGAGGGCAGAGATATCGGGAGACTAAAAGTTGCTTAAATTATACCCCATAAAAATATAGATGAGCTCAGATGTCTTTGGATTAAGTATTCATTACTGAATATTTACATAATGCATGTGAAAGTGCTTTTAAAATAAAACCTCTCTTAATATAAATGGAAACTATGGCCAGATTCTCCTACATCATACCCTGTAGAGCACTTCAAAGCATTCTCAGGAGAGAGGCAGGAGCGGTCCCTTCTATCACTTCTGCAAAGAAAGGAGAAGACCAATTGCTCTGCACTGTCCAAACCTGCCTCCCTGAAAGTGTATTGGTGATTTAAAATTGTTCAACCTTTCCTTAACCTGTAGTGGAGTGCCTATTTTCTGTGGTTTATTAATAAATGATTCTAACAAAAGAAAATGTTTTGTTTTTTTAACTTTTCTCCTCCATTGCAGCAATTTTCAACTATTTTCATCTCATGGCACACATGAACTAATGACTAAAATTCTGTGGCACACCAAAAAACCATATTTTTTGTGGATCTGACAAAAAATAGGTATAATTTTGATTGACTTACACTCCCCCCTCCCCCCAAAAAAGTAATTACTAACACTTTTTACTCCAAAGTAATTTTTTAAAAAATCAGGTGCCTCTACTTGAATATGGATTTCTGGTACGGAGAATTAACCAATCAGAGGGAACCTTATTATGTAATGTAACCAATAAGATGCAAATCTGTTATATGATCTATATATTTGTGGTTCAAGACAGGGCATTCACACTATACTGCTATTGTTGTGCTGTCATTTTTTTTTCTTTTAACCCTCATCTATGGACCTGTTTCTTTTTAAAAAATTAATATATATTAATTTTAGAAAATAAGAAACATCAATGTGAGAGAGAAACATCAATTGGCTGCCTCCTATAAGTACCATGACCAGGGATCAAACCTGAAACCTGGGACTACTGGGTCAAATGGAAGTTCCATTTTGATTTTTTGAGGAAACGCCATACAGTTTTCCACAGTGGCTACACCAGTCTGCATTCCCACCAGCACCACTATGTTCACAGCAGCAAAATTTACAATAGCTAAGATTTGTAAACAGCCTAAGTGCCCATCAGCAAATGAGTGGATTAGAAAACAGTGGTACATCTACATAATGTAATACTATGCTGCTGCAAAAAAAAGAATGAATTCTTACCATTTTCAGCAGCATGGATGGAATTGGAGAACATTATACTAAGTGAAATAAGCCAGTCAGAGAAAGATAAATATCACATGATCTCACTCCTTTGTGGAATATAAAGAACATCATAGCCCTAACCGGTTTGTCTCAATGGATAGAGCGTCGGCCTGTGGACTCAAGGGTCCCAGGTTCAATTCCAGTCAAGGGCATGTACCTTGGTTGCGGGCACATCCCCAGTAGCGGGTGTGCAGGAGGCAGCTGAATCGATGTTTCTCTCTCATCGATGTTTCTAACTCTCTATCCCTCTCCCTTCCTCTCTGTAAAAAATCAATAAAATATATATTTTTTAAAAAAAGAACATCATAAACTGATGAACAAAAATAGATACAGAGACAAAGAAGCATTGAGCAGACTGTCAAACCTATGAGGGAAGGTGGATGGTGAGGAGGTAAGAGATAAACCAAAGGACTTGTATGCCTGCATATGAGCAAAACCAATGGATACAGACAGTGGGAGCAGGGGGTGGGCAGTGAGAGCATGTGCTGGGGTGTGGGGGCAGCCAGGGAGAGGTCAATGGGGGAAACAGAGACATATGTGATACTTTAAACAAAAAAGCATTTAAATTAAAAACAAACAAACAAACAAAAAACACCTGAGATCTGGAATGGAACTCGCAACCCTACAGTGCTCTGACTACGCTCTAACCAACTGAGGAACACCAGCCAGGGAAGCTGTCATTTTTTTTATATGACATTCTAAGGCAGTGGTTCTCAACCTGTGGGTCACGACCCCTTTGGGGGTCAAATGACCCTTTCACAGGGGTCGCCTAAGACCATCGGAAAACACATATATAATTACATATTGTTCTTGTGATTAATCACTATGCTTTAATTATGTTCAATTTGTAACAATGAAAATACATCCTGCATATCAGATATTTACATTACAATTCATAACAGCAGAAAAATTACAGTAGAGAAGTAGCAACAAAAATAATTTTATGGTTGGGAGTCACCACAACATAAGGAACTGTATTAAAGGGTCGCGGTATTAGGAAGGTTGAGAACCACTGGTCTAAGGGAAAAGAGGTCAATGTCCCTAACTAGTCAGGTATTTTATATTTTATTTACTTATTTTTTAAAATATATTTTTATTGATTTCAGGGAGGAAGGGAGAGGGAGAGAGATAAATATCAATTATGAGAGAGAATCATTGATCGGCTGACTCCTGCACACACCCTACGGGGATTGAGCCCACAACCCACGCATGTGCTCTGACCAGGAATCAAACTGTGACCTTCTGGTTCATAGGTCATCTCTCAACCACTGAACCACACTGGCTGGGCAAGTATTGCATATTTTAAAAATTCTGCAGCACACTGGTTGAAAATTGCCGCTCCATTGAAAAAATGTTACATACCCAAGAGAGACTTCCAATAAACTGTGGTGAATAACTTGATTATAATAAAAAAGCATGGAGAGATCTGGCTTCATATTCTACTTCTGCTATTTACTAATTGCACTGCCTTGGACAAATAATTTTAACTCTGTGCTTTACCGTTTTTCATTAGCTTGTGTGACAGTTTAATGTTTACCATGAAGGTTTACTTGATAATTAAATGAGATAGTACAAACAACATTCCCAGGATATGACACATTTAAGAGGCTGAAAAACAATACTTTTCTACATAAATAATTTATTATTCCCATATTGAAAGTAGCTAACTCTCAATTACCTATTTTAATGCATGAAAATATCTGTGCTGGTAATAAAGTGGACATCACTTTCATAAATAGTTTTGCAATCTATTTTGATATTTTATGTTTGTATCTAGAGGCCCAGTGCACGAAATTCATGCCCGGGGGTGTCCTTCAGCACAGCCTGCACCCTCTCCAATCTGGGACTCTTCAGGGGATGTCTGACTGCCTAAACTGGCAGTCGGACATCCCTCTCCACAATCCGGGACTGCTGGCTCCCAACTGCTCGCCTGCCTGCCTGCCTGATTGACCCTAACTGCTTCTGCCTGCCAGCCTGGTAGCCTCCAACTTCCCTCCCCTGCCCGCCCAGTTGCCCCCAACTGCCTTCCCCTGCCACCCGGTTGCCCCCAACTGCCCTCCCCTGCAGGCCTGGTCGCCCCTAACTGCCCTCCCCTGTTGGCCTGGTCACCTCTAACTGCCCTCCCCTGCTGGCCTGATTGCCCACAACTGCCCTCCCCTGCCAGGCATCTTGTGGTTGTGGGCACCACCATCTTTGAGGACGTGGCAATCAATTAGCATATTCCCTCCATATTGGCTGTTGATGCCATCTTTGTGATGGTGTGAGGGTCAATTAACATATTTCCTCTTTATTAGAAAGGATATTTCACTATAGAATTTAGACATATTAGAAAGATAGTAGGACTTGAGTGACTTAACTCTCTTCACAGATGAAAACATTCAGACATAACAAATACAATTACAAATGTAATCCAGTTAGTCAGTGGTGGAATTGGGACTAATGATAAAATCACCTCTTTTCCCGTTCTGTAATTTTGCAGTGCTTCAAACAAAATGTTCAAACTAGTGTTCAAAATGAAGATCTTAATTTGAAGTAGCTGTGAAAAATGCCTACCTTCACTAAACACTCTCTGACAATTTCATTCTGTGGGTGTGCATTGTAATTGCTTACATTTGTCTAAATCAGCATACAGTAATATAATTCATGAATAATTTCATTTCAAATTTTGGGGTATTTAGGATAATTCTGGATTAAAACAAACAAACAAACATCATTGGCAGAGACCTAGAATAGTGATGGGATCAATTACCACATAACAGATTGCACTGTTTATCACAGGTGTGACAGGGAAAGCAGGGCTAAGGACTGCTTTTGAGGCTGAGCACATAGTCACCATCTTAGCTTAATATCTTAGCTTATAACTTCCCTAGAGGCAAAGAAGTAATTAAATGCTTTGTGGTAAAAGTCCTTCTATTGTGACTCATAAGCAGGTAAAACTAGCCTATGATAAGAGTGAGCAGAGCTGCTGATAATGACAAAAGTAATGATAAAGAAAGAGGCATTGGTAATAATTTCTATGAGAACTGAAAATAGAGATTTGTTTTGGAAAATTCACATAGATTATCTTATAGGGAAAGAGACTCATTTACTACTCCCCTCTATCTATAATTTTCTAATGGCACTTATTTTCTACCTTGCACTGGAGGTTTTTATGCACATGTCTTATCTCTTTGATTATACCATAAACAGCTAGGGGACCAAAACTCTTTCTGCCTCAATTTTTATAGCTTCCAAGGCACCTAGCCTATTACACCCTGAACAAAGTAGGTATTTACAGTTATTTATGGGTTAAATGAATTAATGTTTATATTTTAACAATATTAAAATGATATTTCTTATAATGGAAAGAGAAATAATTATGAAATAGGAAAAGAAAATGCTTTCATATTTAAAAAAATAAAAGTAGTACATTGTACCTCCAGCATTCTCAAATAAAAGAAAAAAGAATAAATAAGAACATTTGTGATAATAGTTTAACATATGCTCACTTTAATATACCTTATTTTATAATTCTATAATGTATTTGAATTATTTCCTATGAGCTATAAATATAAACTGAGTATTTTAATAAAAGTATGTGGTTAAGTGTTACACATGATTTTTACTACAATTACTTGCCTACACATAGCAGATACTGGTTACTACCCAGGCAATATCTATTTCATCTTTCTTTTTAAAAGAATCTTAAAATTGTTCAGAGATGCACCCTGCTCCTAAGCTCCCCAAGAGACCCAGAAGAGGCTGACAATGCATAGCTCCGGGGAAAGGTCCTGATCTGATGGTCTGTTGGAGTCATGGTTAGACTATCTGATTGAGCTGATCAGTTCAGGATCACCAGAGCCCTCCATGATAGGTCCATCAGAGAGATTTTTTAAGGGAATCTCTTTTCTCTTGCTCCCCACCTTGTCATTACCTCCTCCTTCTTTTCTTCCCTCCCTGCCTCCCTTCTTCTGCTCTCTCCTTCCTCTCTTTCTCCAACCCTCTTCTTCTTCCTCTCTCACTCTCCCCTAGCCTCACACATGAATCCCCCGTCTCCTGCTGAATATGAAAAAGGAAGCAATCAGCTCAGCAGTCTCTCAGGTACCAGCAACCTTTTCACCCCCACCCACAGACAGAACCAGCCCTGCCTGAGGATGATGTTGAAGGTGACAGAGTTGAGAGACAGACAGAATGTGGGTCTGCGGTGTCATCCCAGAGACACTGGTGTGACTAACCCTGAATCCCACACTCCTCAAGTGCTTCTATCTTTCTTAAAATGATAAATGTACTTATAATTTAAGCCAGTGTATTCCAATATAGCTTCAAACTCATTCTGATGCACACCTTAACCTCAACTCTCCACCATATTTAAAAATTTCCCTCTGTGCTCACTTATTTTTCTATACATGCCATTATTTTTCTTATGTAGAGAAACATGTCTAGCTTTATGATGCTAAATGATAGCCATTAAATACACCAATAGCAAAGGAACATAGTACAAACTCCAGTGAAATACTAACAGCTAAAAGGCCGACTTTATAATGTGCATTTGTAGCAGCCATTTGAGTGAGTCAACATAATGGTTTTAAAGGACTTTCAATAATGTTTCCTGCAGCTGTGCACACTTTTAACTTTTAACTCTTCATTTAAAAATACATCTAAATATAAATCAAGCACGATAAACTTCCAATTTAGCTATGTGAATGGAAAGAGGAAGTTGAAAGCTGGAGCAGTCATGAGTGAGTGCTATAGAAAGCTGCCATCGACAGTCGCAATTTAAAACCGATCAAGTGGGCAGGGGAAGGGGAACACAACCTGAAAATAACTGCCAAGCTTAGAAGTCGCTTTAAAGCAATAGCTATTCTAATAATGATTATGGTTAATTAGTGACCCACGGGCACCGCCCTCTCAGCCAGCAGTTGAAGCACAGCCCTGCAGTTTCCACCAGCAATAATCACCTGAGCCCATCTGCTCTGCCTTGTACAGAAGTGAAGGAGTATGAGAAGGTAGCAGCTACCTGTGTCCAAAGCTCCAAGTCGTATGTCAGTAAGACACAGGCTGGAAAAGTAAGACCTCTTAATGTTGGTGACACACATAACATGAGAAATGGCAATACGCTGCCTTCTTTAGCACTGTGAATGAAAGAAGACATATCTCATGTTTATTCTCAGTACTGTGTACACTTCTTTTTTTTCTGAGATGCCTCGATAGAAGGTATTAAAGGCTGGCTTGTTCTCTGGGTTTAATTCCTTACTGTCAACTCTGGAGCCTATCACTTTCTCCTCCATGAGGATAGAGGCAGAGGTAGGTAGAGTGAAATAGATGCTTTGGAAACATCTGGGCCAGGGGTTACAATGGAACCTCGGCTGACTCTAGCAGCAGTACCAGATGAAACGAAGATGGAGAGCAATGAGAGAGTGAATGCAGTTGGTGCAAGGATGGCTTTGCTGATCCTGAGCTTGTTTCCTTGATTTTTCTTTTTCTGATAAAGAAGATTTTAAAAACAAACAAACAAGAAAGTATCTAGTTATTTTTTCTTTTTCTTTTACAAATGTAATGCATGTTTATTATCTTGGAATGGATATTTGAAAGCTATAGTAAAAAAACGAACTAAGGGAAAGTCAAGCAAAAATCCCACATACAACCACTGTTAATACATCGCTGTGTATAGTTCATACATAAATGGGGGACACAACACAACCCTCTGACAGATTGTAGTTTCCAAAAATGAACAGCAATATTTCTAGTCCCACATGCTCCTTCAGAACCTTTCCACTTCCCATCAAGGGATGGAATCTATTTCTCCCCTCCTTGAAGTTGTCTGGACTTGTGACTGCCTCAATCAATGGAAAATGGTGGAATGGCCTTGGCCACTGTTGCTAAATGGTGAGATCTTGAGTTTGATTCCCAGTCAAGGGCATACCTGTGTTGCAGGATCAATCCTGGCCCTAGTCGGGCATTTTTGGGAAGCAACCAATCAATGTGTGTCTCTCATGTTGATGTTTCTCTCTCTCTGCCCTCCTCTTTCCCTCCCTTCCACTCTCTCTAAAAATCAGTGGGAAAAAATACCCTTGGGTGAGGATGAACCAAAAAAAAAAATTTTTTTAAACAGTGGAATGAATGCGATGTTTCTCTAAGGCTGGGTCATAAATGATGATATGATTCCTCTTGGCTCCTTCTTAGGATGTTCTCTCTTGTATTCACCTTCATGTGGAGAAGAAGCTCAGAGAGACCATAGGGAGAAGCCTCCTAGAGAGGCCTGCATGGAGAACTGAGGTCTAAAGTCAGTATAAGTCAGCAGGTGTGAGGGGTAACTAAATGAGCCCTCAGATTACATCCCCCAAACTTCACAGCAGCAAACTAAGTATCACAAAGGAGATATAAGAGGTCCCTGCTCACCCTACCTGAATTGCTGACTTACAAAAACAAATGGTGACAATTTATTAATTTTGAAAATCCATTGTTATGTGTTATAGAGCTTTAGATAACTGAAATAGATATATACAATACTGGACTAAATTTCATTGCATGCATTCTTTTAAAACTTTTTTTTTAATTTGACTATATACTACAAATAAATATAAAATATTTTAAATCAAGTATTTTTGACAATAATATAAATATTTGACATTGCAGAGGACAATCATAAGATTTTTTTTACTTCAAATATTAATTTTCATGAAAATTTAGCAATCAAGGGGAAGAAATGCATTCGTTCATTAAAATGTATGTTTAACTCTTTTTCTTGAGATGGATCAAATTATGCTACATTCTTCTGCTTCTTAAACTAATAAATACTGCTGAGCTATACTAAAGAATATTTAAAAAGAAATAAAAAAGATATCTGTTGCTAGGGAGAAGAGAAATGAAACAGAAAGAGCATAATATAATATACAGAAGATGCATTGAAACCTATATAATATTATTAAACAATGTCACCCCAATAAATTTTAAAAAATTAAATTAAAAAAAAAGAAGGACCCTGGACAGGTGGCTCAGTTGGTTGGAGAGTCCTCCCGCACAACAAAAAGTTTATGGGTTCAATTCCTGGTCAGGGCAAATTCTAGGTTGCAGTTCAATCCCTGGTGGAGCTTGTATGGTAAACAACTGATGTTTTTCTCTCACATAAATATTTCTCTGTCTCTGTATCACTTTTCCTTCCTCTCTCTAAGATCAATGAAAACATTCTTGGGTAATGATTAAAAAAAAAGAAGAAGAAGAGAGTAATCATGGAAGAGTGGAAGAGAAAACAGACACACTTAGTAGAATACAAAATGCTTATGCTAGAGGAAGACACATAAAGATGATTAGTGCACAAACCTGTGCTTTTATTGTCCTTTGAAATTTGGAGGTATCACACTAAGGTCCATAACTTTGCAATGACGAAATGTTCTCTAGTTGACTCTTTAGCAGGTAGCCACTGCAACCTACCACTGAGAAAGTAATCCCTATGGCAGGTACAATCCCCCCATAGAGCTTGAAGTACCTGTGTTGATGGAATTAATCCAAGAGGAAATGTGGCCTATAGAGGGCCACTATCTCTGATTTAACAAAGAGAATCATCCTAGGTTAATAATGAGTAAGACAAGTGTTATAGATAATGTTATTTTTAATCACATAATTCTAATATACTATTAATACAACAAACTTAACATTTGTTAAAAATAAAGAAATGTCAGATTAATTTATTTCAACTCTAGTGTAATCCAATAACAGAGTTTTCCAGTAACATGTCTGTTTTTCTTTAAAACATATTAGAGGTCACCCTGACTGGTTTGTCTCAGTGGATAGAGCATCAGGCCACGGACTGAAAGGTCCTGTTTGATTACAGTTGAGGGCATGTACCTTGTAGAGGGCATGCAGAAGGCAGCTGATTGATGTTTCTCTCTCATTGATGTTTCTAACTCTCTATCCCTCCCCTTCCTCTCTGTAAAATATCAGTAAAAAATATATATATTAAAAATAAACAAACATATTAGAGGTCTCTTCTTGAGCACATACTGTGACCATTAGACCACTGTAGGCTGACATCTCAACTCTATTGTTCATCAGCTGAATGACATTTTTCAAGTTACTGAGCTACAGAGACTTATTTCACCTGCAATGGATGGAATTACAGATCTCCATCAGACATTTGTTTGGAGGATTTAATGAGACTAGATGCCATATACTTAAAAAATGTCCAGCACAAAATAAGCATCCTATATAATAAAAGCCTAATATGCTAAGTGTCTGGTTGTCTGGTCATATATTCAACCAATCAAAATGTAATATGCTAATCATATGCTAAGGCCACACAACCGCTTGCTATGATGTGCTCTGACCACCAGGGGGCAGACAGTTGACCAGTTGACCAGTCACTATGACGGGCACTGACCACCAGGGGGCCTATGCTCCGACTGGTAGGTTAGCTTGCTGCTGGGTTCTGGCCGATTGCTACTGAGTGAGACGAGCCAGACATGCCCTGGAGCCCTCCCACATTCCCTCCCAGGCTGACCAAGCTCCCACATCCCTCCCTAGCCCTAACCATGCACCAGTGGGTTCTCCCGGTCTGGCCTGTGCCCTCTCACAATCTGGGACCCCTCAGGGGATATCAGAGAGCCAGTTTTGGCCCAGGGACCCCAATGGTGCATGAATTCATGCACCAAGCCTCTAGTTGAATTATATAAGCTCTCATTATTATTACTAACCTTAAAAAAATTAAATAGCCTAGTGTCTGCTTTTAGTCAATTATCTTGGTTTATTTTTCAAAAACATTTTTTTAGATTTTGAATGATGATTATTTGCCATACAAAGTTCTTTTGTGTAGTCATAAATTATTCTTTTTCAAACAAATGATTAGATAGCAAATAACTAATGTAGGAGATCATTTCAAAGAATCTATAGCATTTAAAAACCTCAGCACAATCATCCATATTTAGCAAGTAAAATTTACACAACTAAATATTTTAAGTTAAAGGAAAGGTTAGCTTCCTTTTGAGGAATCCCTCAAAATTATATACCCAAATGGGTTAGTGCAGGTTACAGGTGCCAGAAAGTGTATGTTTTGGTTACCATCATCTCCCTTTTGGATCTTCAAAATTAGAATATTATTGTCTAGAGACCTGGTACATGAAATTTGTGCACAGGTAGGATACCTAGGCCTGGCCAGTGAGCAGGGCTGATCGGGGCCTTCTGGCTGCTGGCCGGGGCCTTCCTTCCCTGGCTGCCAGCTGCTGACTGGGGCCTTCCTTTGTTCTGTGCCACCTGCTGGTGGTCAGCACATGTCATAGTGAGCAATCAAACTCCCAGTCAAACTCCTGAGGGGACACTTTGCATATTAGTTTTTTATATATATAGATGGTAAAGGAGCTGAGACTTGTATATACCATATTAATCATCTGTTAAACATTTTTAGAGCACAACATTAAGTTAATTTACAAGGACATACATATAGGGAAGCATATAATGTCTACAATAAAATTATTATAATGAAATACCCATCAATTTAATAATGATTAACTGCTTTTTATACCATATGTTCCACACATATTTCAAGGGCAAAAATGAATTTGGTTAAAACAAAGTCCTCTGCAAATGGTATTTCAAACTTTCAGATTTTATTTGTGTGCTAAAAGTAATATGTAGAGAGCTTTTAGGAAAAGTATTTGCTAGTACTGGGACTTGGGTGTGTTGGTGGGGAGGTTGATAATCTAAGATTAAAAAAGACAACCTCTGTCTTTAAAAAAAATTATAATTTGGTGTGGGAGATAAGCATGTAAGACATAATATGAGGGAGTAAATGAAGAGGAGTTGGACAAAAGTGTGAGTTATATATAAAAACACCCAGCTGATTGAGCTTAAATAAAACATTCAACTAAAATTCCTCTAGGTAAGCTGTAACACTGTAAGTTGTTAAAGTTTTTCTGGATAGCATTCTATTATTTAAATGTTTTTTATTGATTTCAGAGAGAGGAAGGGAGAGAGAGAGAGAAAGAAACATCAATGATGAGAGTAAATCATTGATTGGTTGCTTCTTGCACACCCCCTGCTGAGGATGGAGTCCACAACCCAGGCATGTGCCCTGACAGGGAATCAAACTGTGACCTTCAGGTTTATGAGTTGATGCTCAACCATTAAACCACACCAGCCGTGCTAGCATTCCATTTTTAAATTGAGAATAATTCTGGGTGAGTGATTTTTAATTTCTATACTTAATATTTAGTTACTACATAACTATTACAAATCAGAAAAAAGCACAATGAGAATTTATTGTAGTATTCATATTTTTTTCTGGTGTCACTTTTGGTGAAATATTGAGCAATATCAGTTTTTTTTTTAAAATAATTACCTTTAAAATTTTTAGATCTGCATTTTTCCTCCTTAAGATATTTTTGTCTATCATTTTAAACTCTGCAGAGAAGTTGTTAAAAAATAAATAACTTTTTTCAAAGCCAAAGTAGTTAACTATGTGAATAAAAGCATATTTGGATGAAACAGAGCAAAACTGTGTAAATATGGTTGATGATTACAAAAGGCTGTGACATGAATACATAATTTTATAGATATTAAGTATTCCAGTGCTATAAGTCAAGCCTTCAGTTAACTCTTAGGGCCTTTTAAGATGTGGCTAAAAGTGCCTATGCCCAACACTTCACCAGCTGATGTGAGCAGGAGAATTCACTGGAAAAAGTTGATTGAAGCTGGAGACATTTTAGGACTCATAAAACATAGGGGAGATTTCTCTGGCCTTTTTCCTCTTTCTTCCTGAGCAACGTTCCCCAAGTCAAGGAAGAGGGCCTCCAGGGGAGCCCTTATAGATTTTGAGTTGTCTTTTTTAGGCAGTATAGCAGATGTTGTTGGTGCCCTGCCCAAAACCCCTTTCCATATCCAGTTCAGGGAATACACAGTGGATTTCCAATTGCCAGAACCTAATTGCTTTGCCTGTGAGCTTTTTCTGTGTCTTCCCCCTCCCCCACTTCAGACCTTGCTTTGCCACTTGTGCAGAAGGCCAAAATGCCTGGGAATTAACACACTCTCATCATGCACAGCACTCAGCAATGAATGATAGGGGTTGTTCTAGAAATTAGCTTCTATGCCCACTAGGTCCAATAAATCTGTTTTACACTATTTCTAATGTTGACCCAGTGGGAATAAGCCTCATTGCCCAAAATGGCAGCTGGCTTCCCTTCTGTGTGTCACATCCCACACCATACCTCCGCCTTCTTAATAGTCTATTTGTGCTCTCAAATCCCTGTTAGATGCCTGTTAATTAATTCAACCTGCAAAAGAGATAGCAAACTGGATGATTTATCCTCATTTTATTTAAGCAAAGGGGTAAAAACAAATTACTGAGGAAAAGCAGAATTATGTGTGAGGGGCAACAATGGGACCAATGTACCACCCAGCATTCATTGTTGCAAACATGGCAGTTTCCTGTGGACCAAAAACTGTGGAGTTAGGAAAGTCAGCTGGTTTGAAAAATCTTGGCAAGACCCACCCAAAGGCACTGGTCATTCCCTAAGAAAAAGAGGTGAGTAAGTATGTTGGGTAGAAAATGAAAGTAATTTAGACTGAATTTGAATTTTAAAAATCTCAATGAGAACAAAATCTCCCAGTACTTATAATGAAAAGTTACTGAAAAGCTCTAAGATTTATCCAGATTATTACTAAGAATAAGGAAGGGAAATCTGATAAAGCCTGGTTATAGGCAGCAATGGGAAGGAAATAAAATCACTTTGTGCCTGTCTCCCACCTAATTCAGACTGTTGAATAAACAACCTGATTAGACATGGCATGAATTCCTTTCCAAACCCTCCTTCATCCATTGGAGCCATTGCTGATTGAATGTATCACTAAACTCATACTAGTGCCCCAAATGCCTCTCAATAGCAGGGTCTGGGCGGTCACTATCACTCAGAGTTGGCATGAAAATCACAAACTTTTCTTACTTTCTAACATTGGAATAAAATCTTAATTTCTTCAAGGCTTTTGTCATTTGTTCCAAACTCATTTCCAGTCTTATGTGCTACCAAACCCCCTTACAGATACTAAAATCCAGCCAGAACAAAATGTTTAGAGGCCATCAAACAATCACTGACTCACAGTCTCCTAATTTATAACCCACTTACCTACTTTTTCTTGGAAAAACCTCTATATACAACTGTCACTGGAGTTTAAAGGCCACTGCACCTCTAACTACTTCCTCAGTCAGAATTGATTTGTCTTTTTATTTCATAGAACTTTTATTAGTTTTTTAAACCTTATTTTAAAAACTTAACTCATGTCACCCTATTTTTGTCTGTCTTTCTTATGTGTGATAATTTACTTGAGGAAGCAACTATATTTTATTCATTGTTCATCCTCGTGGCACCTGGCACAAACTTTATGTATTTTATCAAATAAAATTAAATTGATCTTAGCTGTCATTTGGACCTTCCCATACATCACCCTCAAGATAAGCTGCTTTACTCTTGTCCTGTCCAGTGTTCTGTTCTTTGACTTATATAAGAAACTAATTATAGTATCAGTTGACCCAAAAATGTACCAAGTATAGACTTATAACTAAATTATAAGAAATTAGTAGAAATAGTCAAGATTTATAGATTAGTAATTAAAGTTTGCTTAACTGGCTTTGTGACTTCTGCAGTCATAACACATTACACACACACACACACACACACACACACACACTTGCATACACGTACACACAAGCAAAAATAAATATAGGTATAAAAAACATCCCACAATGTACTCTGAGAAGCAAAGTAGAAATTTCTCTGTCTTTTTCTCTTAGTGCTTAAGTTTGTTTTGGTTTAGATTTAAGAGACTTTATTTAAAGCCTTTACAGAATAATTAAGCTCCAAGAATTGCCAGTGTTGAGTTTTGTTAGCAAGTTTGTCATTTATTTTCCTCTAAGTGGTATGTCCCTTACATGCTCTAAGCTCTAAGAAAAATCAAGACATTTTCCAAAGATTTAATTTCTTCATATATAAAGTAGGAGCTATAATAATTCCTAAAAACCTATCTACTTACCCTAAAGAGCTGCTGTGGGGCTCAAAAGAGAAAAATAACACCCCCCACCCCCCCCCCACACACACACACACTTCTAAAAATATACTCATATAACATTGTGCTCAGTAGTATTACTTTGAGGCAATTCAAATTCTAACTGTTAAAAGGAATTTTGATCTAAGTGTAGACATGATTAATCCATGAAATTTTCAGAGATTATAAAACGTGGCCACAGGGATGGAGACAGTGTGCCAACAACATATCTTAATCACTTGGGTAGAAAGATCTTTGGAAAAACAATTAGAAATGATGCCAAATCGTGTGCTACTAGACTACATTTTGTGAATCATAAATTCTCTTAGAAAGCTTCAGGCAAACTTAATTAGATTTTTAAAAAATAATCCTCCTCTACTAAGATTAGTTGATGTTTTAATTAGGTGGACACAAAATAAAAAGCTCAGTTTTATTAGATTTATTAAATTATTGCCAAAATATTTATCCTCTCTGACATCCTAATAGAAAGGTTTGTGAGGAGGGTGAATACCTCCGAGGGGATGGCAGAATCTTTACACTACCAGAGTTTTGAAATACAAGCAAGCTCTTACCTCTTTCTGCATATTTTTTTTTTCTTTTAAAACATTATTTCCAATTGTGCAAAAGATGTCCATTTGCTCTTGGAAATCATTGGAACTTGTTTATTCGGTCAATCAATGGGAAAATATGCAGCCTTGATAAGGGTGGAGGAAGTAGAGAAGGGTGGAAGGGAAATTATGTGAGAAGAATTTGGGAGATAAAAATCAATACAAATTGGTGTTGGACTTGACATAGCAAAGAGAGATGTCAAGGGCAACTTTAAGATGCCTAGCTTACACAACAGGAAGAGTAATGATGAGTATTTGCTGATTTGCAAAATAGGAGGCTTACCAAGGTTGGGAGTAGGCCAGCATCAAGAGAGATATGAGCTTATTTTAGAATATATTCCAGTTTGGGAAATCATTCATATATATTAAAATTACTGTCCCTTTTTTTCTAATATGATCCCATCTGAAAAATAAGAGTACCATAGGGTGATCTTAATATATTAGATTGTATGAATGAATTTATCAAATTGTTATTCTGTGGAGTAAGAGTGTTCAGGGCTTGTGAGGAATAAATAATAATAATGAAAAGACAATAGAGTGGAGAGAAGATAGCTAAAGGGAAAAAAATGTACCAAATTTTTACTATTGACCAAGACTGACTCTAGTGAAGCTGTTAGAACTGGGTAACTTTCACATTCATTAAAGTTGGACTCATCAGGATGTAAACTTTTTCACAAATTTAACAGCTTTTCAGGTGTGTAATTAAAAAGAAACACTTTATCTTAGATTTCCTCTCTGGTGTACACACCGAAAATTCTCTTGTTCACTATGTTCAAACAATCAAATGGAGCTAGTCATTAGCAAATTAACTGAGCCTTTTAAAGTGTGTATCATGATTTTCAACGAGGACCAATTATGTTCTCACATCTGCCACTCACATCATTAGCTGTGGAATGTCAAGACCTACTTGCACATGGTATAAGTATATGAGAGCAGAAGTTCAGGGGTGAACTGTTCCTTTTAGCTAACTGCTGTTGTCAATATCCATTGACACCCATCAACTGACTCCTTTTATTCTTGGTAAGGAGCTCATTTGTTTTTTCCAGGTATTCTGACAAAGTTCTTTTTCTATTTAGGGTACTGTTTATTCCCAAATTCAGAATTTAAGGAGTTTGAGTATTTGATGGGAGCAGAAGAGTTAAGATGTCTTAATCTTGATGTGAAACATATATGCACAAATGTTCCGTAAAAAAAAAATAATACGACAAATAAATAATAGTGAGATGATTAATTCTTGCATATGAATTATTCTAAGACAGATATAGTTAAAATGATATTTAAGAGTACATAAAAGTAAAAATTTTAGCCATGTAAAACACCATAAATTAAATTGAAAGATAGAAACTGGCATTTAAAAACACATACAGATATTTTCATTATTACACCTAAGCACTTTTTTTCTTTCTCACACAACACTAGAACTCGGAATACTTGCCATCTTCTTTAAAATGATATATTAAAAATGTTTTTGTTAATTTTTTAAGTTTTTTTTTTATTTTGTTTACTGGTGATTCTAAACTCTTATTGTCTTCTATGACTCTCCTATTGGTGTCTGTTATTGATTTTTGTGAGTTCTTTATATATAAAACAAACAAACAACTCTGTCAGTATGTTAAGCTCATTTTTTCCAAGTTTATTATTTTGTTGTGGACTTTTCTCATGAGATTTTTATCAGGTAGAAGTTTTTTTCATAATGAGAACAAATTTACCAAACTTCCTTGTTAAGAAGTGATAACCTCTGAACTCCAGGTATTACTGAAAATACTTAGCAATACTTTAACTAAAGCCATATGACTTATTGATTTGAGAAGCTGTACATTCTATGTTAGTATCCCCAGCTGATCTTTTATATGATAGTTGAAACTCGTTCTTCTGTCCTGTTCAGGGAAGGTGTTTACCAGCTATGGTATCTTTCATTAAGTTAAGTGATTTGTTTAACTTTCAACTACTTAGTCTCTTTTGCTGACCTTCGCCATCATCCTACCCAGGCAATTTTCTGTTTTTCCACTGCCTACTCAATTTATATTTTAAACAAGGCTACTAGGCAAAGTTCAGGCCATAGCCTAAACAAACTAAGCCAGTTTGCCCATGTTCTTGACATTTTTTACTTACAGGGAATTACAACTGAGCAAATTTTATATATAACTAGAGGCCTGGCCTGCACCCTCTCACACTCTGGGACCCCCAGGGATGTAGTAGTGCATGAAGCAGTTGGCAGCTGGGAAGGAGCCCAAGCCTGTGCCAGGCGCTGCTGCGCCTGTCACTGCCACTGGGTAGCGCTGCTGCAAAGGTGGGAGAGGCTGGCGCAGCCACATCTGCACTCACCAGCCCTGAGCCCTGCCTCTGGCACCTGTCAGTCAGCTGAGCAGTGCTCCTGCTGTGAGAGCACACCAACCACCAGGGTTCAGCTCCTGCATTGAGCGCCTGCCCCACAGTGGTCAGTGCGCATCATGGCAACCAGTCAACTGGTCGTTGGGTCTTCTGGTCACTTAGGCTTTTGTATATAAACTAGAGGCCCGGTGCACGAAATTCGTGCACGGAGGGGGATTCCCTCAGCCCAGACTGCACCCTTTCCAATTGGGGGCCCCTTAGGGGATGTTCAACTGCCTGTTTAGGCCCAATCCGCTGGCTCCTAACTGCTCACCTGCCTGCCTGGTTGCTTCTAACAGCCTCTGCCTGCCTGCCTGATTGCTTCTAAAAGCCCTCCCCTGCTAGCCTGATCTCACCCTCAACAGCCCTTCCCTGCAGGCCTGATCTCGCCCCCAACTGCCCTTCTCTGCTGGCCAATTTAGTTCTGATTGGTTGGTTCCTATGCCAGTCAGCGTCAAAAGCTCCGCCTCCTAGACAGCCATTGGTTCTTCACAGCACCCACATTTGGTTTTGATTGGTTGGCTCCTATGCCAGTCAGCATTGCAGGGCGTATCTATGGGCCTGATCAGAGAGGGAGGCTGAACAGCAGCCCCCCAGGCCTGAAGAGAAAGAAAAACCCGGCTGATGGCGAAGCTTAGAAAGAGGGAGAGAAAGAGAGAGAAAAGTAATGACCAACAGTTGCCACTGAGGCTGTGGAGCAGACCCTGCCTCTCTCTCTGGTTCTCAGCTCCCTAGGCAGTCATTGCTGGGTCTCCAGGATGCAGCAGGACAGTCAGTGTTGGGTTGCTACAGCAACCCAGTACTGACTGAAAAACTTCCGGTTTTTCAGCCTCAGTCATGATCCATGGTTACAACCCTGGCCTTTTATATATTAGTATGTTCTAGTCTTTCTTGCTCTGTCATTCTTATGACTCTTAATAGCTCTTATACTGGAAGCATGTTTTTTGCTTTTTTGTTTGCTTGTTTTATAATACCCAGTTGAGTCCCTTCAGGTTAGTAAGAATCAAACATTATGCCCACTTTGGGCTTCAAACAAGACTAAAATGGGTCATAGTTAGGTAAAATTATAAAAGTAAAACATAGCACAAAGACTACAGGGATAGTATTTATATGCACATGCATTCTGACTGAATCTTGGAATTAGATTATTGTACAGAGAATGTGCACAAAGGAAAACTTAGGGGCCCATATATTCTCAACCCAAAGCAAATGGACATTTTATATAATAGGATTTGATATATTATATGGGTTCAAATATGTGATTGTAAATAGTCTATTCTTTCTTTGTAGCAAGCCGGCACGGCCATGGCGTACTCAGCCCCAGGGTGCCTTATGTGCCACGTCAGCTCAGCCAAGTTCAGTGACCCTGAGAGGGGGCGGTGAAGGATTGAGAAAAGACAGACAAGAGAATAAAAGCTGGGTCTGGATGGGACACTGCTCCTGGATGGAGAGACAGTGCCACAGTCTATAAGCCGGATCTTTATTTTATAGCCAGAGTCCATGAGGCAAAGTAAAGGCGTGGTCAAGATGTTTCCAACATTCTAGTGGGTTTCGATCCTACTCAATTACATGCACCTGAACTCTATCAAACCCACATTACTCAGACACATGGGGCCACGTGTTCAGACCATAGGTTCAAGCTCACAACCATAGCTGTTGGTTATAATTGTGTTGGGAAGGTTCTGCCCTCCAAGCTGGGATTTGCATGTGGCAATGAGAGGACTATGCCCTCTCGTTAGTCCAAGGCTTGAACCTGTCCAAACACTGTAGCCGCTCTCCACATTTCTTAACAGGAATTTTCACTTCTCATTCATATCTTTCTTCACTAGTGCCAATTTCATATTTTAGGCAATTCATCTTTAATCATTTTTTCTTAGGTCAATTTTATGGTATCTTCCAACACTCTTTCAAAATTTCTTCTCCAGCCTTTATTAACTAAGTGAGAACATTTCACATGCACACTTTTTTTATGCCAATATTCATTAATCTATTTTTCCACGAGTTTGGCAAGCCAGTTTTGAGATATGAAATACATAACAGAAACAAATAAAAAGTTATTCCCAGAGGCTAAGGTGTAGGTGTGGGAGTATTATATAATGCAGAAGAGTGAGTTCTAGGGAATAAGAACTGTCAGTAATATTACCACAAAGCTTGCAGTATTCCTCTAATTAAATGGTCACAAGTTAGAAATATTTGAAAAGGTTTTTAACATGCTCATTCTCCTGGTCCCATCCCAGACCACTTAAATGAAGATGGGTTCTGTGTATTAAAAAAACAAACAAACAAAAACTAGATAATTTTAATTAGCAATCAGTTTTGAGAACCACTGACTAACCATTGACTACATAAGTAACTAAGCAGTATAGACTAGATCAATTAAATCGATATACTATGAGAGTTTTAGTGTTCATTATACATTTAAGTCCTGATTCTAAATTATAGATATTTAATCATAGGTAATTTCTTTACAGAAGCACTCAAGAAATTAAAGAAAAATCTCAAGTAAAAGAAAATGTACCAAATAATGCAACTAAATATATTAACCAAAGTAAAACATTATCTACTTAAAGTTAAAGCTCAAAATAATTAGAACCCATTCCATTGTAATCATGGAAAATTAACACCAGGCTTCCTTTGATGTTACTTTCAAAATTTCTAACTATAAATACACATTTGTATTTTGTTCACTTGTCACTGAATTCTTTTTCAAAATAATTTTCAATAATTCCAGTAAAATTTTATTATGTTTTCTAAATAAAAAGGAAAGAATAGCCCTAACCAGTTTGGCTCAGCGGATAGAGTGTCGGCCTGTGGACTCAAGGGTCCCAGGTTTGATTCCAGTCAAGGGCATGTACCTTGGTTGCGGGCACATCCCCAGTGGGGAGTGTGCAGGAGGCAGCTGATTGATGTTTCTCTCTCATCGATGTTTCTAACTCTCTATCCCTCTCCCTTCCTCTCTGTTAAAAAAAAAAAAAATCAATAAAATATAAAAAAGGAAAGACTATAGAAAAAGGAATGATAAGATAAACATTTTAATATTATAAAGAAGCTACTTTGCAGTTTCTGTACAGATACTAAACATTTATACACATAAATAATTATAATATGTATACACCACCACAAAACTGCGAACTTAAATTTTTGTATACATATACATACATATATATATTAGTATTTATATTTAATCCCTTTCCAAATTTCATCAGTAAAATCTCTTTTTTTATATGAAGATCCTCACATACATTCCCCAAACTGATAAACATATTAATTTTCATATTATATTCAGAGATTGTTGATAATTCCAAAACTTCCATCACATTAAAGAAAATCTCCCATAGGCATTCTCAAGCTCATGGAAAGAGAGTGAGTAAACAGATTATACAAAAGTATTCCACTACAAAGATTCTAGGTATTTAGAGTCTTTCTTTACATTATAACACAAAATTCTGGGCATCTCAACTTCATTTCATTTAGAATGCTGTTGATAATGTGTGCCAGCTAGCAAGGTCAACAGAAATTAGAACCATTCCTAGCTACTCAAGATCATTCACAAATCCAGGGACTCTGATAAGTGTACACATGATGAAAAACTTAGACTAATCAACAATTGTGTTTTTCTCTCCCTTGTCCTACATTTATTGTGTTTACTCTTATGCATATTTTCAAGGACAAGACAAATATAAACAAGGCAATGCTTATAATTCTGTTTGCCATATAAGTCTTATTTTGAATTTCATAGAGTAATTGGCCCTGAGTATCTAAAGGGAATGAGTACCATGAAAAAAAAAAATAGTGTATGCGAATTAACTTTTCTTTGCAAGATAATTGCCTCAGAGAAAGTCATTCGCAGGGATTTGAAGAAGTCAAAAGAGCCTTGAGAGATAGGGGAGGCCCAAGGGATTTGGAGACTCTGAGTCATCTACATTCTCTCACTTAGCCACATCCCAATTTTATGCTCCACATTCCCATAATAAACTCCTTTATTTTCACATAGAGTCCTCATGCATATAACCACTCCAAATCAGCAATCCAGAGGTTTCTACTATGGATGTGATTTTCAGCTATATTATCCCTAAAGTTAAATGATGTGTCTGGCATTGCTGCAACCAAGAATCTGAGCTTAGCATGTTCTTTAAATACCCCAGCACTGTTTACATTAGATAAACCCAGTGGTGTTCCAATTTCTAGTATTCTTCACAATGATCTGTGCTAGCTGCCATTTAGTCAGACAAAAACTTGGTTTCAACAAACAAAGTGAAAATTTCCTGAATGGGCACTGCAATCAAGGTCTACTAGGTCCCTATACTCTAGTCATCTCAGTCCTTTTGGATTGCTATAACAAAATACCTTAGACTAGGTATCTTATAAATAACAAAAATTATTTCTCACGGTTCTCGTAACTGACCAAGATCAGAGTGCCAGGTGTTGGCAGGGTAGAGTTGCTTCTGGAGATTCTCTGAGCAAATTTGTTTTCTTGTGTTTTCCAGCTTCTAGAGACCACCCACATTCTTTGGCTTGTGGTCCTTTTACCATCTTCAAAGCTTCTCTATCTCTCTTTCTCCCCTTCCCCCACCCTCTAAAATTAATAAAACATATCCTCAGATGAAGATTAAAAAAACAGAGTACCATTGCTCTTTTTAACATCAGTTTCTGGCTATAAGAAGCCATTACTCATATTAACTGCTTCCAGAACTCATACGTATGAAGATGCTTCTGATTGGTAGACTCCAAGTGGTTTCCAAATGCAAGAGAAATGAGCAAGAAACTCATTAAATATTATCAAGCCTGTTTGCATAAAGATACAGTTACATTATCAATGGAAAAAAATCACCAAAATCATATTAATTAAATGTCAAGAGATGGACAGATATAGGCATCTTGTCATTACACCTCAGTAAAGTTTTTATGGAATCAATGAAAATATCAGAATTTCATTTGATATGTCAGGTTCCAGTTTGATTTCAATAAAAATTAAATTTAATAAGATAAGGAGATAAAAAGATTTATTATAAATATGTGGAAAGAAGAGATGCAATGTTTTAGTATTAGTTTTTTAAGTATTGTATGTTATGATTATAGTAGAGGCCCACTGCACAAAATTCATGCATGGGTAGGGTCCCGAGGCCTGGCCAGCAATCAGGGCCAATCTGTGGGGTGATTATCAGGGTGATCAGGGGCCCCGCTGGTACCCGCCATGGCTGGCCTGGTGCCACCTGCTGACCAGCCCCACCCCCTTGCCACCACCTGTGGGCTGGGGGCAGCTCCTGCTTTGAACCACTGGTGGTCAGTGCATGTCATAGCGACAGGTCATGCCACTATTTGTTCAGTCAATTTGCATATTAAGGTTTTATTATATAAGATGTTACCTAGAAAACATAAAATGCACCAGTGAAAATGGTTACAATTGCCGAAACCGGTTTGGCTCAGTGGATAGAGCGTCGGCCTGCAGACTGAAGGGTCCCGGGTTCGATTCCGGTCAAGGGCATGTACCTGGGTTGCAGGCACATCCCCAGTAGGAGATGTGCAGGAGGCGGCTGATCGATGTTTCTCTCTCTCAATGTTTCTAACTCTCTATCTCTCTCCCTTCCTCTCTGTAAAAAATCAATACAATATATTTTTAAAAATGGTTACAATTGACAAGAGTTTTTTTAAATACATTTTTATTGATTTCAGAGAGGAAGGGAGAAGGAGTGAGAGATAGAAACATCAATGATGATAGAGAATCATTAATCTGCTGCCTCCAGCACGCCCCACACTGGGGATCAAGTCCACAGTCCAGGCATGCGCCTTGACTGGGAATTGAACCCATAACATCCTGGTTCACAGGTCCATGCTCAACCACTGAGCCACACTGGCCGGGCAACAATAGAGTATTTTGAAGTAAATGAGAATAAAGACAAATTTGTAAAATTTTTATTGCAGAAATATGGATGGTAAGGTTTATTTTTGTGAGGTTTCAGATATAAAGGAGGAACTTGATATTAGACAATGGAATAAAGGTGACCTTTGCTATAAAGTGTCTAAGTACTTGGCTGAATTTTGTTCCTGTTCTTCTGTTGTGAGGAAGGTAGAAATTGCAAGTGATGAAATTGGAAATTTAATGGAGGAGAATTCTAAGTAAATGTTGAAGGAGTGTCTTGGTTTTTCTGGACTGCTTATAATAAATTATGAGAACAAAGAAATGAATTGAAAGAAGAATTGTTAAGTAAAAAGGAAATGGAACTTAAAGGATTTGGGAAATTCTCAGCCTATCTATATTGCAAAATATAGTATTTTTTTGGAAGAGAAAAATAAGGAAGTGGCTGAACCAGCACTTGATAAGAAAATCCATAAGTGTGTGAACCACGGACCGAATCAGTCACATCAGCAGAAACACTGCCAGTTTTAATTGAAGAGGATGGAGAACAGACAAAAGGAAGGAAGGCTGTTAGATCTGTTAGAATGGACCATATTGCCACTTGGCAGTGAAGGTGCACTATTCTTCAAAACAGAGGAAGCATGACTTGAAAAGGCAATTCAGAGATAATCAGAATTGCCTCCTTGGTTTCAAATGGCAGACATCACCTCAGATTCAACAGACCAGCATCGAATGGACTGTTCAACTTATGCGGGAAGGCAGGGGGTGAGGGGGTAAGCGATCAACCAAAGGACTTGCATGCATGCATATGAGCATGACCAATGGACACAGATGGAGGGGGGGGAGGGTGAGGGCATGTGCTGGGGGTTGGGAGTGGCCAGAGGGAGGTCAATGGGGGGGAAAGGAGATGTATGCAATACATTAAACAATAAATAATTTAAATTAAAAACAAACAAACAAAAACAGACCGGGCAGCAGCAGCGTCCGAACCTTTAGGGTGGGGTTGCCCAGGAGTCTTGGGGGTGTGAAGCAGTTAATCCCCCCCCCACACACACTCTTTACTCCCCTTCTATACTTCTCAATTGCCTACTCACCTCCAGCCCTGTGCAGCAGAACTGAGAGTGGATATGTTGATAAAAAAAAAGTACTATCTTTGAATCTTGAAAGAAATATGAATGACTGTAGCATTTATGGAAAGCAATTTGGAAACACTCATTAGAATTACAAATAGCTTACTTTAGATACAGCACTCCCACTGATACAAATGTATTCCTTAGCAATGAAATTATTTCACAACACTGAGGTCCTTAGTATCCATTGTTCACACCATTTGAGTTGCTAAGTATTTTGATATCACTAAGAATAAAAACACCAAAGCCTAAGGCTATATGTGCAAATATGTTTATTACAACATTATTGATAATCGGAAAAGACCCCAGAAATTACATGAACCTCCATTTGTAGAAGCATGTTTTTATGAATTGGGGTATATATAAAATGTAGCAAATGATATTGACATTAAAAAGTGCATTATAGATTTGGATGCAGGACAATTTACCTATGATTTTTTTTTTTTTTGCCTGAGGAAAGCAAGATCTTAAAACAGATGGATATTATGATAATAGTTTTTAAAGAAAATACTCACTAAAAAAACATTAAATATATGTGTAGATATGTTTAGTTATATGTGTATTCATGTGAATATCTACATGTGTATGAGAGAGAGAGACAGACAGACCAAAGACAAAAGGAGAGAGAATATTATATGACCATGGACAAACAATTCACATGAATATATGGAATGAATAACAACATGGGATATAAAGATAGCAAGCTGAAGGGAAAAAAATATCTGTCTGTTTGGTGTTGAGGTATATGAGTTTTTATATATTTTTGTTATTAATCCCTTGTCAGAGCTGTTGTTTTGCACATATCATCTCATATTCAGTTGGTTACTTTTTTGTTTTGTTGTCAGTTTCTTTCACTGTGCAGCTTTTTAGTTTGATACAGTTCTATGTATGTATTGTTTGCCTTTACTTTCCTTGGTTTTGGGGCGAAATTCATAAAATATTCTCTACAAACAAGATCCATAAGTTTAGTAGTTTTGTTTTCTTCTATGCAAATTATTCTTTCAGATCTTTTTCTTTATAAAAATCCATTTTTATTGATTTTTTAGAGGGATAGAGAGATAGAAACATCAATGAGAGGGAAACATCATTGGTCAGCTGACTCCTGCATGCCTTCCATTGGGGATGGAGCCCACAACCCACGCATGCACCCTGATTGGGAATTAAATCATGACCTCTGGATTCCTGGGTCAACGCTCAACCTCTGAGCCACACTGCCTGGGCTGAGATCTTACATTAGGTCTTCTGTACATGGGAACAAACTATAATCTAGTTTCATTCTTTTGCATGTGGTTTTCCAATTTTCCCCAGCACCATTTATTGAAGAGGCTTTCTTTTCTTTATTGTGTGTTTTGGTTCCTTTGTCAAAAATTATTTGCCCATATACATGCGGTTTTATTTCTGGGTTCTCAATTCCATTCCATTGGTCTGTATGTATATTTTCCTGCTAATGCCATCCTGCTTTGATTATCATAGCTCTATAGTATAATTTGAAGTCAGGGAGTGTGATGCTTCTAGCTTCGCTCTTTTTTCTCAGGATTGCTTTGGCTATTCGGGAACTTTTGTGGTTCCATACAGATCTGATGATTTTTTTGTTCTATTTCTTTAAAAAAAAGGACATTAGAGCCCTAGCCAGTTTGGCTCAATTGATAGAGTGTCGGCCTGTGTACTGAAGGGTCCCAGGTTCGATTTTGGTCAAGGGCACATACCTCGGTTGCAGGCTCCTTCACGATATACTAGGAATACCATTCACCCATAAAAAATTATGAAGTGCTGCCATTTGCAACAAGATGTATAGACCTTGAGAATATTACACTAAGCGAAATAAGTTAGTCAGAAAAAGTTAAGAACCATATGATTTCACTCAAATGTGGAATATAAAACTGAAACTCATAGACACAGACCATACTATGGTGATTACCAGAGGAAAGAGAGCAGGTATTAAAAGGTAAAGGGGACCAAATATATGGTGATGGAAGATGATTTGACTTTGGATAGTGAGCATGCAATATAGCATAGAGATGTATACCTGAAACCTATATAATCCTATTAACAAGGTCACCCCAATAGAATGAATTAAAATTTTAAAAATGATAATAAGCACATATATGCATTCATGTAAAACTATAAATATGCATTTGTGTGAAGAATTTTTTGAGTCAACCAGATTTCATAGAAAAACTAATTTCAAGGTACTAAGAGGTAAATCAATGAAAATGAACTAAAGATAATAGACGAAAACTATTTTTAGCAAAATGTTTGACAAAGGCTAGAGATAAGGAATGGTGACGAGAGTGTTTTAGGTTCAAAAATGTCATTTATTCTAGAGGGGTGACTTGAGCTTATTTTTTATGTAGAAAGAAATAAAATTATTTGGCAGAATAGATAAGGGTAATTGTATAAAAAATACAAGGGACAATATTTATGTACACACAAGGGAGTAAGTGGCTTTTGGAACACTTTAGTAACTAAAATGGTAGAGATTCCTTTCTACTAGATTAAAGTAAGAGAAGAGAGGAAGAGTGGAGATAAAGACCTATTCTGAGTAAATAGAAAACCATACAGTAGGGATTGTTGCTATTCTACTACATGACTCTGTTGTTTTCTTTAAAACTTCAAGGGGAGTGATTGGATTTTTTTTAATAAGGGACAAAGTCACTGGTGAGATACACATAGTAAAGATATTGATAAGCAAACTATGATTATTTAACTTTGATATCAGCTTTTGAGTGACTACTTGACTGACCCTGCGTGTGATCAATGGGAGAGTGATATGTTATCTTATTAGCATTACAATGCTGGTGACTAAAACAAAGACTTCCAATCTTTCAAACTTATTATAATATCTGAATATCCATTTCAAATATAGATTTGTAATACAGTAAAACACTTCAATAGTACATTATATATTGAAATTCTATCAGTCAATTGAAGTCTAAGTGTATATTTAATATGAAAGCAGTAAAATGTTATAATAATTAATTATGACTTCAATCACTGATAATTCTATGTACCAGAAATATTAGTAATAAACTTAAAATGAATTGAAAATATAAAATAGGCTGATAATTTATTCAAATATTAGGAACAAGCACATTAGCTCAATAACTTTGGGAAGGACATGCAATTCTTTTTTAAGCTAAAATATTAATTGAAAATGAAAATTTTTTTACATCTGGGAATTGTTGTGTAAGTATTACTGCCATTAAATAAAATAGCATTTTCTTAAATCAGATGCTATGAAAGAGAAAGGACATCTTACTGATTTAGTGACTATATTACCATGCAGTATTTTGTCTGGGTTGAGCAAACACAAAACATAATGTACATTGTTTCACAACTGACCTCCAGTGAAAGGAAGCATGCATTTGACATTGCAAACATTCAATGCAGGAAATACAGAGGCACTCTAGCAGCTAAAAAAAAAATTCTGAGAAATGCTTCTCTCTCCATTGTATAATTTTTTAAAAAGTAGCTGACTATTATAATGTTAATAACACTATTAATAATTATTATTGTTAGACATGAGCAGAACAAGGATGATGGGCCTGGTAAGAAACGTACCAGGGCTGAAAACCTCAGATGCCTAGCAAGGGGCAAAAATGGGCAAACAAGAACCTCACCCCCAGGGTAACCTATCCTCCCTAGGTTATCACTGGTTGTGCGGATTGGAGGCCGGATCTTTTGAATCGCTGGTCAGATAGTTTAGACCCCTTAACCTTTTCTTCTCTAAAGATAACATCTAGGCCTCAGTTGTATTTCGGCTCCAGGCTCAGAAAGGCAGTAAAACCAGACAAGTGATGCTGTGGCTGCCTCAGGACCAGCTGCATTGACTAATGACTCCCTGTCAAGGACCAATCACTGGAGACCAGGACCCTAAAAGAGCACACCTGGGAAGCTGATGAATATTCTACTAAGACCCTCCCCTAAGATCTCTCTTAAGATTTCCTCCTGCAAGAGAGAGATAAACACCCTCACAACAAAGGCCCCAGGACATGCTCTCCCTTCAAGGAGCATGTGTTCCCCCATAGACATGTATCCCCCAACCCTTAAGGGACCCCATGAGACTTGCAACCCGGGGAGCAACCTGCAGTCACAGCTAGTCCTGGTCTCCACGGCCCTTTTCTCTGACTTCCCAGTGAGATAAAGCAGCCCAGCCTCGGCTTTCCTGTTGCTTCTTCTATGGCCTTTCTTGTTTCATCTCCTAAGTATATTTTTGCTGAGGTCAATAAATTCTTGCTTGTTTTACTTTCATGTTGGTTGACCTTAAAATCATTTCTGTGTCAACAAGAAGAACTGAAGTCCCATCCTGTAACCCCAATTGGTAGCACCTTTTACCTCCCAAGTCACTCAACAGGTTTCCTTCATCCTGATAATTAATGATTTTGCATGTGCTAGGGATTTTTTTTCTACGTGCCTTCTTAGCAGGAGACAGAGTTCTATTCAAAACACGAAAAAACGGATCACCAGACGACCAGCATGGACAGGACCCTGGGATGTGTGTGCTTCTCACCACTCCAACTGCTCTGAAGTGGGCAGGGTGAAAGCCCTGGATCTATCACACCAGAGTGAAGAGGGCTCCAGCAGGGGAAGACTGGGTGACTAAACCCAAAGAACACCTCAAGGAGGAACCTATTTATATCTTGCCTAGTAGGAGTGGGGACACCTATTGTTAATAAACAGAATTATACTCATTCCATTCATTTTGGGCCTTCATGATTTTGGACACACGGTCCAGGAAAAGGATGCAGTGATGTTTTCTCTAAAGGTTGCTGCAGTAGCTTCCAGTGGCAAATGTCTAACTTTTACCAGATGTTCTAGTTATTGTCTTTCATTATCTAATAACTGCAATATAAATTGTTCTGATAATTAGTAATGGTCATACTAAGCTGCCGGCTGGTTGGTTTCTGATATGTGGAATAACTGTTTATTCTTACATCTCTGCCAACAATACCAGGGGCCTTATTCCTTTGGATATTGACAGAAGATAGGGACCTTTGCCACAATTCCATTAAGAGTAATTACTAACAAATAGAAAGAGGAGGGGAATGTTAGGATATAGGGCAATATAATCCTTAATGACCATTTGTAAACTTCCCATCACAGGAGACAAAAGCCAGGAAAAGCTTGCTGGACCTCAGGAATCAGACCATGTATGGAATTTAAATTGTCCTAAATACACCTTATTGCACATCTGCATTCCAACTGCATTCCAAGCCCATGGACTCATCCCTAGACCTACTAATAACAAAAGTTTCCCACCAGTGACTGCATATAAGGATGAAACTTCAGCCCCTGCGTGCTGCCATCATCCATCCAATGTCTTCTTGGCTCAGTGCTTTGCAGCCCTTCCCTTTGGTTATCCCATCCTCCTTCCCCTTTCCTTAAGATAAATTCAATTTTTCTATCCACCATCTGAGAAGGCAATTTAGCCTGCCTGCATGCACCATCTACCATGTTAACCTTTCAGTTATGTTTTGTATAACACCAGATTTATTCTTCAGTTTTTGAGTTCATTGTCTATGATGGTATTTGTCTTCTTCCTGGGTTTCATGTGAATATTAATTTTAACATTTATCCATTCATCATTCAGCCAAAATGTGCATCTCTAGAGACATTTATACTTTAACTAAACTTTGACAATTAAATTAGATAAACTAGCCCTAGCCAGTTTGGCTCAGTGGATAGAGTGTCAGCCTGCAGACCAAAGGATCCTGGGTTTGATTCCGGTCAAGGGCACATACCTTCCTTGCAGGCTCCTCCCCAGCCTGGGCCCTGATTGGAGCATGTGCAAGAGGCAACTAATAGATGTATTTATCTCACATCAATGCTTCTCTCTGTCTTTCACTCTCTCTAAAATATCAATGGAAAAATATCCTTGGGTGAGGATTATAAAAATGTTTTTTAAAATTAGATAAACTAGGAGTGGGTAGAAATTGTCCACTTTTTCTTTCTGGAAAGTCTTTCCATTTGTGGGAGGAAGGATTAAGATTAAGGTAGAGGAGTGAAAAGTAACATGAATGTAGGTGGGATCTTGTAAAAGCTATTTTGCCTCTATTCAATGGTTTGCTTAAATCTTGGGTGAACTAAATAGTACTTCATCTGCACCAGAATTTCAGACTAACCCCTTTCTATTCTTTTAAAAGGACACTTTCTATTTTCCAACATTGCAGACAATCTCAAAACACTCATTTTGAAAAACAAAACAAAACACGTAGTTCTTCATATCTTAATCAAATATTCACAGTCAAATTAATTATTCCTTCTCTCATGGTAGTGAAGTTCCATTGTAGCATGTTTAAAGGACTCAATGATAGGAGCAAAATAAAAAGCATTTCATGAAAAGCATATGTAAGTACCAACATGAAAAAATACCTCAATGTACTAGTCATTAGAAATCTAATATATTTATTATAGAATGAACATTAGCATGTATTACATTGAAATTTTGTTTAATTTTCTCAAATCATCTTTGATTTTTTTTAGAAACTAACATACTGCCCAGTAATCTTTATTGACAAATAAGGATCATAACTTTTAGCATAATATTCAGTATAAAATAATGTTGCCATCTACTCTAATTAAGATATCCCCTGTTGAGTAAGAAAATAGAAATTGCCTTGTAAAAAAGATCTTTCATTCTAAAGTTTCTTTCTCCTCCCATCAGTAGAAAGATACAGGTATGATTAAGTCTTTATGTTTATAATGAAATTAGGTATAATGTTCAAGAATGAAATTATGCATTATAAATAATTGGAAACAACAGAGAACATGTAGGTTTTATGAAAAAAATGTTTAGATCAATTGTTTAGAACCTAATTTAATTATTTTATAAAGTGAGTCAAGTGGGATAACAAGTTTTAATCTTCTGCTAAGCAAGGCCTTCAGAGTTGCTATTCCACAATTGTTTTTGACTTTTATTTCCCAGTGATGGAAAGTATCTCTGATCCTGATACAGTCCCTTGTTACTGGATCATTTTGACTCTGTGTACAATTCTACTTCGTTGTTTTCCCATCACATTCATCATATTCTCAGCTAATTATGATATTATTGAATATATGGGGGTTTGGATAAAAAAATACATCATATTTTAGCTGATATTATAACAGAATATCTGAGAGCTTTTCCCAAGTTATCAATGCTTACCAGTCATAAACACCTAGCGGTTTTATTCAGTTATTAGAAAGCATTCTAAATTGGTTACCCAGAAACTGGTTGGCCATGTCCCAGGTAGCAAATGAATTGAAAGCAAATGTTTACCATCTCAGAAGGGGCAGTTTTTGGAAAATGTATAGTTAACTCCACTAAAATTTTAGGGACACAGTAGCAAAATACCCATAATGAGTGGTAACATCTTGCTTCTTAATATTTTTAGTTAGTAGCATAATTTCCTATGTTTCATGCAATGGTGTTCAGTCTGATTTTCCATTCATTTATACACTCTGGCCCCTATATCTATCCTATTGCTGCACTCTGCCCTTTTTTCCGAAAGTCATATTCTGCATGTGTACTTTCCCTCAACTCACAGCGCTTAATTAGGCACAGAATGCCTCTTGCCTGCTATCTTGTCTACTTTCTCATTGGAATTTTGCTTTGTGTCATCTCCACTCACTCTTAAGCTTTCCCTCAAATATTTCTTCTTGTTTGGAAAAGCTAACCTCTATCCCATTCCCTTTCCTGCCTTACTTAATATGGGATAACATCAGGCTATCATTAGTCAGATAAAAACCAGACTCTGCTTTAATATCATTTGTTCAACAGTTTTGGACTACATATTGACAGAGAGAAGATAGATTTTGTAGTTCAAGGCAATTGAGTGAAATAATGTGAAAATTACTCCTATTACTTTGAGCCTGACTCATCAAACAGCTAAAGAGGGCATCAGAGGAATTAAAATTAATGAGCATTCTCTTGTTTCTCTACAAAGATACCTGATAAGTCCCCAACTGTTATGTATTACAAGCAAAAGCTTCAAAGCTAAATTTCTGGCTGCATAGCAGGAGGCTGAATATTTAATAGTGAGGTTAAAGATAAGTTAAATAATTTTTGTGATGGCTGACATCTGTGAAGTCCTGTGGGTTTCTATATCCTTTAAATTGAACATGCATAAAACAGTTGGTAAAGTTTCATTCCCTTGAGGGTAACTCAGAAGTGACTGTGAGAGAGTCTCATACATCATTTCACCAGGTTTGAAGCCTCAGGAGGTTCGATTGGTCCCCATTCTTGTCCCAGCTATGAGATGCAGGTGAGTAAGTAACCCTGCTGACACCCTGACCTGCCCCAACCTTCTCAAGCAGATCCCTTGTCACCCAGCCGATACATGGCTCGAAAAAAACTAGAGGGAACACTGACCATAGTGACCCGGCAGGATTGCTGTGGGGCAAAGGCCATACTAAAATATCAATGCAACTGCAAGATATGAATACATTAGAAAGGGTTCAGAAGACAGACACAAAAATAACAAAGCACATTAAAAACAGACTTACGTAGAGAGATTAAAGGGACTTAAATTATTTAGCTGTGAGGAGTGAAAGCTGAGGACAAATAGAAGAACACACTTCAGGATAATAAAACCTTGTCTTTTGTTTTGTTGCATTGCAATCAAGAATACATGGTTTTAACATCAGGGATACATTATCTCTTCCCTTGGAAAGAAGTACCTGACCTCTGTAGACACCTTAGATGTGACATTTGTAGTATCTGATAGATTGAAAACAAAGAAAATCTCCATTGGTCTATCCCAGTGGTCGGCAAACCGCGGCTCGAGAGCCACATGCGGCTCTTTGGCCCCTTGAGTGTGGCTCTTCCACAAAATACCACGTGCAGGCACGCACGTACAGTGTGATCGAAACTTCGTGGCCCGTGTGCAGAAGTCGGTTTTCGGCCTGAGCGAGTCTATTTTGAAGAAGTGGCGTTAGAAGAAGTGGGGATGTTGGTCGGTAGGGTGACGGGAGACGCGGTGCAGGCGGGCTGCAAGATACACAGCGCGGGGGAGGCGCGGGATTCATGCCCGAGTTGCGTGAGCCAGTCAGTCAGCAGTCTCACTGTGCAGTGGTTAGTGCTAGTTGCGTCCGCAAATCGCGCGCTGGTGACAAAAGTACCTACTCGAAGCATAAAGTTACCTGTATTTTTCCAACCAGCTGCAAATCCTACAGGTATTTTTGTCATCAATTTAAGAATTGTAATTCTTTTGTGTTGGTGGCTTTGTTATTATAAAATGAAACATTTTTTAGGTGCCCTGTTTGAGATGGCTACAAAGAAGAAGCAAAGAAAAACGGAAGACGGAAACCGTGAATTTAAAGTTGAATGTACCTACCTATATAGTTTAAGTTTAAAAAATTTGGCTCTCAAAAGAAATTTCAATCATTGTACTGTTGATATTTGGGTCTGTTGACTAATGAGTTTGCCGACCACTGGTCTATCCCAGTAACACTCCAGAAGTCGAAGCAGTTCAAGCCCGATCTTCCAAAGCTATGTCTATGGTTACACTGGGCAGCACAGACTCCCAAAACACTGGCCTTAGCACACGTGGGTACAAAGTGCCAGGGAACACCAATTTACAAATCTTAAAGTTAATTACGTAGTTAGAAAAATGGACCAAGCCTGGAAGCAGTAACTACATGATTATTTTTAACTGGTTATTACAGATATATTTCACATATTTTCAAAATACAAAATGAATTGGGAAAATGTTACCACAATTACTATTTTTAGTTGCACAAAAACATATTTGGGATCTACGTTACTTCGATGTGTAGGCTGGTAAAACAAAATTCTACAGTGCAGGTGAGACCTACAATCTGCTTTCATTTGGGGGAACATACGCTTTTGAGTGGACCAGTATAATCAAGGCTAATGGCACCTTGTTTTTGTTCTTTGTTACAGCTCTGCTTTTCACTCCTAACTTGTAGGACAGCTTAAATGGTTGACTTGTTTAAAGTGCTTAATTACTCATGTGGTGGCTGTAACCAATACAGGAAACACAGACAGCTATTGTGTCCCAGCTGATGTTACAATACTAAATGGGACCTGATTACTGTACATTGCTTTTCAATGCTGTTAATTTGCATGTTTGAATAAGCCTGTTGGGACTCCATTTTGCAGCTATTGCTCCTTGTACTCTGCTTAGGATCTCTTTGGGAAACAGTATGAAATGTTTTTTTCTATTCATCAGAATAGACGGTTTGGAGCTGCTGACACCATGGCCATTATGTATTGCACCATTATGTATCGTGGCCCATTACATATTCGATTATTGCACTTGTTTTTCTTTCTTTTTCCCCCTTAGTGCTTAGTTTCTGTGTATTATTGAATAATCCTCTTAAATGTGAAAACCACCATTTGTATATAATTGTTAATGAGAAGTATAGAAGAGTTTTAAGAAAAAAAAGATATTCACCAGGTGGGTTGATAGATTTCTAGAATTAATTTTATAAGTGGTAATGGAAATAAATGACTTCTTTTAAAACACTAAGTAATCAAATGGTTTTGGTTATTTCAACTCAATGACTATTCAGTGCATTAGGACTCAATAAAGAGGTGAAAAGTTAGTCTCTGCAAAAATATTTTAAACTTTGTATTTCCATTACATTTGCCAGTCAGTTAAACAAAAATAATAAAATTTTTATTCATCAATATACAAATCTATTTTAAATTTAAAAATCAGTCAATGTATTTAATGTAGCATGATGTACATTGAATGTCCAGGTAAAACCAGCTTGCAGCATTTTCTTCTAGAGGATTTGCCTGGCACTCACATAGCTATATGTGACAGTTAATAATTCTTGTGAACAAATAGCACAGTATTTTGCACATATTTTCAATCAATAATAAAAAAGACTTTTAAAAAAAGTTCTAAATTTCTTTCCAATTGGATTTGCCTTGATTTTTCTGTAAGAAAGATAATGGCAGGGTGATTTTAACTTTTTTTATTTAACTTATTAGGGTGATGTTGGTTAATAAAATTATAGAGGTTTCAGGTATACAATTCTACAGTACATAATCTTTATATTATATTGTGGGTTCATCACTTCAAATCAAATCTCCTTCCAACACCATATATTCCTCCTTTAACTGCCTCTACCTCTCCCCACCCCTGCTTTCCTCTGACAATCACCATACTGTTGTCTGTGTCCAAGAGTCTTTCTTTTTTTCTTAGCTTAATGCCTTCACCCCTCTCACTCAGCCCCCAAGGCCCTTCTCTCTGACAGCTGTCAGTCTGTTCTCTGCCTCCACCTCATTTGCTAGTTTATCTTGTTCATTAGATTCCACATATAAGTGAAATCATGTGGTACTTGCCTTTCTGACTGGCTTATTTCACTTAGTATAATACTCTCCAGGTCCATCCATGCTGTTGCAAAAGGTAAGGTTTCCCTCTTTTTTGTTCAACTGTGTAAATGTACCACAGCTTTTTTATCCACTCATCTATTGACGGACACTTGGGCTGTTTCCAAATATTGGCTGTTAGGTCTCATCAAAGAATTGAATCCATACCCCTCCCCCAGAAACTGGCTTTTCAGGCCATTCCACTAAGGACATTCCCTTTGCTGAGACCACATTTCACTTGCTGTGACCACATTCTATTATCTCCCCTCCAGGGTATGCACAAAGAAGTCTGCACCCAGAAAAAGCCCGCCAAAAATCCTTTAAAAGCAGCTGGTTCCCATCACTGGTTGCTGGAGCCATCCAGGCTCAGCCACCTGGTGTGCAGATGATCGAATAAATTCAAAATCCCTCACCATTCTGGTCTCCTGCATTCCTCCTTTGGCGGCCTAACATTGGCTTTTGCAAATAATACTGCAATGAACATGGGGATGCAGATATTCTTTCGAATTTGTGTTTTGAGTTGTATACATGTTCAGAAGTGGGATCACTGGGTCAAAAGGCAGTTCCATTTTTAATTTTTTGCATCAACTCTCATACTGCTTTCCACAGCAGCTGAACCAATCTGCATTCCTACCAACAGTTTACCAGGGTTCCCACTTCTCCACATCCTTGCCAACACTTGTCATTTATTGATTTACTGATGATAGCCATTCTGATAGGTACTTCATTGTGGTTTTAATTTGCATTTCTCTGATTGTTAGTGAAGTTGAGCATAGTTTTATATATCTATTGACTATCTGTATGTCCTCTTTGGAGAAGTGTCTATTCAAGTCATTTACTGTTTCTTAATTGGATTTTTTTTTGTTTTTATGATGTTGAGTTTTAGATGTTTCTTATAAATTTTGTATATTAAGCCCTTATAAGATATATCATTGGTGAATATGACATTGAAGAGAGAAATTGAGGAAAATACAAAGAAGAGAAGCATATACTGTGCTATGCTCATGGATTGGAAGAATTAAGATAATTAAAATGTCTATATTGCATAAACAATGCAATTCCTATTAAAATATCAATGGCAAATTTCACAAATCTAGACAAAATATTCCAAAAACTCATATGGAACCAAAAATGACTCTGAATAGCTTCAGCAATCTGAGAAAGAGCAACAAAATTTGAGGTATCACAACACCAGACGTCTAACTAAATTACAAAGCTCTGCAAAAGCTTTTTAGTTTGATGTAGTCCATTTGTTTATTTTTTTCTTTTGTTTCCCTTGCCCAAGGCTATCTATCAGAAAAAAAAAAAAACAGTGCTATGAGCTATGTTTGAGATTATACTGTCCATGTTTTCTTCTAGGATTGTCATAGTTTCAAGTCTAACATTTAAGTCTTCAATACAGTTTGAGATTATTCCTGTGCATGGTGTAAGAAGGTGGTGTAATTTCATTTTTATGCATGTATCTGTTCAATTTTCCCAACACCATTTATTGAATAAATTATCTTTACCCCATTGTATTTTTTACCTCCTTTGTCAAATGTTAATTCACCATAAAGGCATGGGTTTATTTCTGGGCTCTCTATTCTTCTTATTGATCTATGTGTCTGTTCTTATGCCAGTACCATGCTGTTTTGATTACTATGGCTTTGTAGTATAAATATCAGGAACTTTGATTTCTCCAACTTTGTTCTTCTTTTGCAAAACTGTTATTCCTATTTTGTTGTTCCATTTAAATTTTTGAAATATATATTCTAGTTCTGTGAAGTATGTCATTGGCATCTTGATAGAAACTGTGCTGAATCTACATAGTGCTTTGGGTGGTATCAGCATTTTAATGATGTTAATTCTTCCCAGCTACAAACACAACATATGTTTTTATTTATTTGTATCTTTTTCAATTTCTTTCTCTAGTGTTTTATACTTTTTCAACTACAGTTATTTTACATCGTTGGTTAAATTATTCCTAGATATATTTTTGAAGCAATTGTAGACATTATTTTTTTCATCGTTTTCCTTTCTGATAGTTTATTATTGGTATACAAAAATGCAATTGAATTCTGTGCATTTGTTTTGTATACTGCTATTTTACTGAATTCATTTATCAGTTCTGGTATTTTTGGTGGAATCTTTAGGTTTCTCTCTATACAATATCATGGCATCTGCAAATAATGTGTTTTACTCTTCCTTTCCAACTTGAATGCCTTTTACTTCTTATTCTTGCCTGATTGCTGTGGCTAGAACTTCCAGTACTATGTTGAATAAGAGTAATGAAAGTGGACACCCCTGTCTTGTTTCTGATCTTAAGGGAAATGAAAATCTTCCAAAACTGATTCAGGAAGGATCAGATAATTTGAATAAACAGAGTACAAAGAGTAAAACTGAAGCAGTAATAAACAAAGACCTCCCAAAAAACAAAAGACCTGGACCAGATGGCTTTATAGGTGAATATTACAAAATATTTCAGAAAGAACTAACACCTAACTTTCTCAAACTATTCCAATAATTCAAGAAGAGGGCAAACTCCCAAGCTCATTTTATGAGGCCAGAATTATCCTAATTCCAAAACTAGATAAAAGACACTAGAAAGAAAATTATAGGCCAATATTCCTGACGAACATAGATGCTAAAATCCTCAACAAACCAGATTAGCAAACCAGATCCAGCAATATATTCAAAAGGTCATACATCATGATCAAGTGGGATTTATTCTAGGAATGCAAGGTTAGTACAATATCCACAAATCAATAAACATGAAACAGTACATAAACAAAATGAAAGATAAAAAATACATGATATATCACTAAATATAGAAAAAGCATTTGATAAAATCTAGCACCCATTTATGATAAAAACTAAGCAAAGTGGGAATAGAAGGAACATACCACAACATAATAAAGCTCATGTATGACAATCCCACTGCCCACATCATATTCAGTGGGGAAAATTAACTTATTTTTGTAGCATTGTAATGCAAAGGAAGATTTTGAGGTGGTTTCTGGGCTCATTGGGAACAAGTTAGATTGGTGCTTTGGGTACTAAAAGAGACAGTTAAATATTCATAATTCATTATTTATGTCTGTGTTCTTGAACTTTTAAAAAGGTTGCTTTTAATTTAACTCTCATATTAGTCACTAATTCAAATCAGAGAAAACAATTATGGATATAGAGAGTTTGTTGAGAGAGAGAGGAAGAATAAGTTGCCTGGGGAAATAATTTATTAGCTAATAAGGAGTTTGACAGGATGTGCTGACTTGAGTTGAAAAACCTCTCTAAGACCATTCAAGTCAACCCTGTATGCTTGTCTTGTGAGCTCTGTAAGAATTAGAAGACATGCCCTAAATGACTACTTTGTACTTTCACTATTATGTGTATTTGGGCAGGTAGCAATAACAAAAACTAATAATGACCTGTACTATTCAATAGCAAAATGAATAAAGCATAGATCAGCTGATTAAGAAGTTTTCTCTGAAAATATGTATATTAGGAGATAAGAAATAATCATAGAAGTGTAAACACTTGCTTAATAAGATAGTTTCCAATACTAATCACACACACACATTCACACTAACAAAAATCTCATACCGAGCATTATACATTATCAGGCACTGGTTTCTAACTATAACTATATACAGGTATCAATTAAAATAGAGATTTCAAGGTGCTACTTCTGGAAAAATTGATTCATTTGGTCTTGGGTGGAGTATAAGAATCTATATATTTCCAATACTATTTAGGTTATTTTGGTGATCAACTAAGTTTCTATCTCCTTAGTCTAGAGGACTAGTTTCAGTATAGCTAAATAGAAGGCTTGCACTATTCGACAGTCTGCTTTTCACAGATAAACCAAATATAATTAAGGAGTGAAATCAAAAAGTAATAAGAAAAGCGGCAGAAACGCAGTTACTGCCATCCTACCAAGGCAAAATGTGTTCTGTTTAAGAACACTTCAGATCTGAGGAAGTAATCAGACCAGGGAGAGCCGGCCTGACCACTCAGCCAGGCACCCAGGGAAGAGACCAGAGGCCATAGTACAAATGAGAGGATCTGAAGAACAACACTTCACTCCCAGTGTAAAAGAGGCACATCTCTTGATTACATTGACTGCTAACTTTCCTTTACCAGGTTGATCACATAGATTTAGACATTTGTTAAGCATCAGTACCAATTTCATTTAACACTATCATCTATCTATCTATCTATCTATCTATCTATCTATCTGGAAATGTAGGAACTATATATTAGCATCTGGGCATGTATTTGAATAAATGCCTTTTAAAAGAGTAAATATAAAACTTTTATTCAGAATATCTTCTTTTAAAAATTAATCAGAGGATAGCTTTTTTATATTAACAAGTATAATCTACTAGAGGCCCAGTGCATGGATTCATCACCGGCGGGGTCCCTTGGCGTGGCCTGAGGGAATTGGGCTGAAATCAGCAGTACAACACCGCCTGCAGCTCCTGCCTGCAGCTCCCACTCATCCCGGCCCCACTGCAACTGTTGTGGGCTCGCGCCCAGCCAATCCAGATTGGGAGAGGCTTGAGTCGCCATAGCGGCGCTGCTCGCCAGCCATGAGCCCTGCGTCTGGGGCCTGTTGGTCAGCTGAGCAGTGCTCCTGCTGTGGGAGTATACTGACCACCAGAGGGCAGCTCCTGAATTGAGCATCTGCCCCCTGGTGGTCAGTGAGTGTCAGTGAACAGTCAACCGGTCATTCAGTCGGTCATTTAGGCTTTTATATATACAGATTTAAAACTAAAAGTATTTAGGAGCTCAAATCAAATCAATATACTTTTTCACTCTCTTATTAAAAGACAAAAATGAGTAAAAAATAATGATAAATTTTTCTGCAAAAATATTATGTAGTGATTTGTAGTGAAAATAATATGTTTTCTCAAAATGTAATATTTAATACCTTTCTATTAAATTTTGTCTTTCAGAGCAGCATAGGTTTAAAGAAAAAAATAAACAACAAGGACAGAGAGTTCTCAGATACCTCCTTTCCCCCCACATACAATTCCCCCCATTATTAATGTATTTCATTAGCATGGTTGATTTGTTGCAAGTGATGAATTAGTATTGATTCATTATTTATTCAAGTCCATAGTTTAAATTAGCATTTACTGTTGTGTTATACCTTCTATAGGTTTTGAAAAATGTATAATATTGCATTTCATCACTAACATTTCAGTTTATTTCATTGCTGGAGGAAATATGAAAAGAAAAAGAAGTAAAATCAGTGAGTACTCTTTGGGATGAATTTTTTTGAATTATTGGAGAAATATTTATGCACTCTATGTGCTGAAATGCCAAAGTATCCATCATGTTGCTCAAATTCTTATAGAATGATCTTTAAAATATCAAGATGTCACTTTTTTTTCTGATTTCTCATGATGTTCTATTAAAGCACCCTGTCTTGAGACCTATACTTTATTGACCAGTTAAACAAAGTGAGACAAGAAAATTACTTTTTTTAAATATAAGTACATTCTTTAAAAAAAGTTGTGGCAGGAAAAAGATAAATGTACACATAATCATAGAAATCACTGTGCAACTTACATTCATCTCTTTTCAAATGATCAATATTTTCTTTAGGATTTATCATGGCAGCACATTAAATTAAAATATTTATTTCTCTAATCTTCAGCATAAATTAAAAATAATTAACCAAGAAAAATTAACATTTTTTCAAGCAAATTAATTTCTGGGGACAACAAGCTACATTGAAAGTTTTCTCTAAATATTTATTTTATTTCAACATTTTGCTATTTGGATGAAGTCATTACATATGTTTTAGGTATAAAATCTGTACCTGGTTACTTGTAAAGTATTTCTTACAGAAAGTTCCTTTTAATTAATGTTATATTTCCATTAATATAGCATTTCATGTGCTTTTTAGTGTTTATTTTCTATTGAGAAACAAAGCAGTTATCCTGAATCTCAAAACAAAAATAACAATTTTATAAAAATGCTTTTCTGAATCCCCCTCTGCGTTTGTTTTTTACATTTTAGTGCTCTTCCTATTTGTCTTTCACATTAGTTCAAGTCTAGTCATATGAATCAGAGTAAAAGCCGGATCAGAGCTTCAGATGTAAAGTAATCCCTTCTTTATAAAGAAAGCCCTCGTTACACATAATGTTAGCCTTGCTTGTTATGTGTGGATTTTCAGGGTTTTGTCATGAGGATGCTGGGTGTGCGTGCAGACAAGTTACAGTAGGAAGCAAATAGAGGACATTGTATTGGGGTCAGGAGTACAGCTACTGTATGAGAACCTGCCCTGATCTTTTCCTAAACTTTGTGCAGTCATTTTTTATTTGTTTTACAAGTTTAGATGTAATGATCATTATAGTCATAATATCCCACAGGTACCGTTACTTGAATCTTCTGTTTTGGCAAGTACTCCTTACATTCTTTATTGTCTTTGTACTTTTTATGATTTATTTTACTTATGAAAAGGGGAAAAAACCCTACAGCTCAACATTAAAAGCTTTTTCTAGCACAACATAATTACTTCTTAAATTTCAATGGTTTCTATTTTGCTGCTTCACAGGATTAGCTTTTTCTAAATTTGAAAGGAAAACAAATAATTTGGATTATTCTGAACTATTTATAGACATATTAACACACACTAACAAGATTGCAATCATGGATGTTACCAAGACTAATTCTAAGTATAGTTGTCAGCTGTGTAATGGAATTACCATTGATTAAAACAATTTCAACAGATCACACCATAGTCTTTTATATAGACAAGTTTTCTGGTAAACAAGGTAATACAAAAATGTTTAAGATTAACTAATTAATTATTTAGTATATTTCTGTGATCACTGTAAAACGATTTGAATTATATAGTAGGTGCCATTTGTTGATAACACATTCTCTCAGAGAGAAGCATTAAGTATATGACAAATAGGTATGTTGATCAATCTTGGTTTAAATGTTAAAACTAGCCCTTTTAGTACCTAAAGTATATGTTGAAAAAAAGAAATATAGAAACTTTCTGGACACAGGTGGATATATTTAAAAGGCCAGATAATTTAAGCTTTAAGTTGCTATTTTTCAATAAAATGGAAATGAAATCAAAGGGATAGCCAAGTATTAAGATGCACTATTTGAGATAACATGTTTACATTAGTGGAAAAGTTGCATTGTCTCTCACATTCTCCCTGTCTTTGATTACCTTTTTGACAAGTCTCTTTTACCAGTCACTCCAGGATCACAGAGGCCTATGACAAAGCAATGAAAGAGAATGCATGATATAGATCATGTTAGTGCAATTTTTTCCTGTAAACAATATAAAAGAAAAAGTATAATATAGAGACACTAAAGGTGGACTTGGATGGACTGGTGAGTGCCTTCGAGTGAACCATCATTTGATGACTCTGCAGAAAAAAAAGGTTATTACATAGAACATCAGATTTATGGGATGATACTGATAATTTAAAGCAATGGAGTTGAATGAATGCATTAGGGGGATGAACATAAATCAGATCTATTGATATTTCAAATAAATTGATGATAATATCTGTAAAAGGAACACTATTTTAAAGGCAAGTGGAATGTTACTTATATTATAAAAATAGTCCTATTTGTGTATATCCAAACTCTCTTTAATGTAAAAAATTACTTTCAATTAAAGTTTACATTCAATATTAACTTGTGTCAGTTTCAGATGTATTGCATAGTGGTTAGACTATATCCAAACTTTCTTGATACCATTCTTACCCTTTTCCTAATTAGTATTTCTTGATTTCAATAGTATCAATTTTATCTTTTTTTTTCGAGTTTGATTCAGAAGAGCCTTTGGCATTCTTAAAGTGAGTAGTAAAAATGAAAATAATTTTTAAAACCTAGGTGTATATTTGAAGATATAATACTTGTGAGAAGCTATAATGTGGTGTTAATATGTTTTTCTTGTATGACTGATGTTTTTGTGTGTATTTTCTCTCTTCAAGTTCCTTGCTCTCAAGGATTACCTATATTTTCTGATGCAACGAAAACCCTGACAAAAACACTGAGTCTTTGTTCAGAAAAATATTTACATGTTTAGCAAACTATACAGGATGAGGCAAAAGTGGGCTTACAGTTATGAGTATGGGAACACAGTTTATTCTTATGTCACTATTTATTTACTGTATTATTTCCATACAAACAATTGTAAACCTACGTTTGCCACACTTTGTACTTACTTTTAAAATAATAATCTTTTAAAGTATATGCAATAGGCATCTGACATATATTCAGCCTCATCTTATCTAATAAAGAGGGAATATGGAAATTGACCATCACACCATAATGGTCAAGATGGCTGCACCCACAGTGGTGGCTGAGTTCCCGTAAGGAGCCTTAACAAGCAATCAGCAGGGACCTGAAGCTGCATGGTGCTGGGCCGGGGCAGGGGACCTGAGGCTGCACGCCCCCATCTGGTGGAGCTTGACAGGGGACCTCAGGCCACTCCCCATGCCTGGCAGGACTTGATGGAGGACCTCAAGCCATGCCCCCACCCTGGTGCCAGGCTGGGGGACCTCACGCTGCACCCCCCACCTGGAGCACCCCCTGCCCCAGTGTCAGGCTGGGGGATCTCAGGCCACACACCCTGCCCCAGCACTGGGCCAGGGGACCTGAAGCCATGCCCCACGCCTTGCGGGGCTTGATGGGGGACCTCAGGATGCACCCCTCGCCCGGCATGGCTTTATGGGGGACCTCAGGCCGCACCTTCTGCCCTGGCACCGGGCTAGAGGACCTGAAGCCATGGCCCCCACTCCGGTGCTGGGCCCGGAAACTTGAGGCCATGGACCCCACTGGCAGGGCTTGATGAGGACCTCAAGGCATGGCCCCTGCCTTGGCCAGGGCAGGGGGACCTCAGGCCACACACCCCGCCCCGGGCTGTGGGACCTGAGGCCGTGTCTCCCACCTGGCAGGGCTTTACGGGGGTGGGACTGGCTGGGTCTGGATCTTGCCCCATGCGGGTGGGGCTGGCCGGGTCTGGGTCTTGTGCAATTTCGAGGCACATGTGAGTGGGTGGGGACTTGACTCTGGGTCCCACAGCACGCCCCAGACTCTGACAGAAGGAAGATTTTTATATGCATTTTACTAATTTTCTTTCATCTCTGACACTTCTATTATAGAGAAAGGGCAAATAGCAATACTAAAATATTTCCTCTAATTAATTCTCTTTTAATGTGCACGAATTTCATGCACTGGGTCACTAGTCTATAAAATGATATCTATAATCCCTGTCTCCTTTCTCTCTCCATCTCACTCTTCCTCTCTCTTTCCATACACACACACACACACACACACACACACTCATTAGTTTTGTGCAAAAGGAAATTAAGTTGTTGAGATAAAGAAATGCCACTAAAAATATGACATATACAAGATTCACAATGTTTTAAAATAAGTTTTTATAAATTTATATAAATAAAATATTTTGTACTACAATGCATACATTAAAAGTGCCTGTATAATAAATCTGTACAAATGTGTTTCAAGTAAAATAAGCCCAAATTAAGATGGGTACTACGTGATTTCAAAGCAATTGTTTAAAAAGTTAACTCACCAACTAGTTGTTTGGTTTAGTTCAACAATTTTCACTGGCACTTAGATTGTCAAATAATAAAAAAAAATGTCAACAGAGAACACAGTAGCCATCTGGTGTGAATGAATCAAAATTATACCATTTTTTTTGTCAGATTGGCAAAATATAATAATATTATATATATATATATATATATATATATATATATACATATTTGGTGTTTGCAGAATTTTAGTAATTAGTTTGTGTGTGTAAAGAGATGAAAAAGGTTGAAAATCGCTGATTTAGTTGATTAAAAAAGTAGAGTGATACTTTTTGTTTGTTCAGTTCACTGAATTGACTCGTTGTTTACATCATATTGATGAAAGGTGAATTATATTGATGCCATTAATCATACTGATGTCAAGTATGAAACAATAGATTCTCTATTCACAGTGGCTCTGGGAATGGAAGGATTATCAACTCATTAGATCAATTTCATGTCAGATGAATATGATAAGACTGCTGAGTAAATTAGATGGCTTATGTCAGCCTTAATTATTCCAATTTTATAGATAATGTCAGAAGGAAAAATAATGGAGGGAAAAGATGATTGGTCCCATTCTCTTATTAAAACACTAAAATACTTATCATATTAATTAAGTTAGTTTATCTAATCTATATAGATATTAATTGGATGAGTAAAATAGTAATAGAAAGTTGTAATGTTGAATACTTTTACATGTACAGAGAAGTAAACTGTATGGAATGGGATTTATTTAAGCAGAACTTTTTTATGATGCAGAATCACCATTAATGACCATGTGAACTTGGATAACTAATTCCAGCTCTGTTAATCTTAGTTTCTCTATTAGGTAAGGAAACACATGACAAAGTAAGAAACTTACCTCCCAGGGCTATTTTGGTGATCTAATGAATTAAAGTATATGAAATCACTTTATTAATTGTAAAGCAGAGTGTAAATATGATGACGATTATTGAGTATGTCAGGTAAGTTGGTACAGATATAGCTCTACAGACTTATTAAAAAGACTGAGTGCTTATTTTTCTTAGAGCTTTTTTAAGACTACAGAAAACTGCTGAGATTGGTAAAATAAGAAAAGAATGGTAACCTGTATTAGAAAATAATTGTATGTTAGAAACAATGCTGAAACAACTGCCAAACAATAAAAATGTCATAGTATATCAGAAAAATTAGCCTAATAGAGGATTCAGATACTACATAATTAATGGATATGTAAAAATTATGTATTCAGATTGCTAAAAAGTTTGAGCCTTCATAACATTACTTATTTATCCAGTGTTGCTTCATACTTAGAGATGGAGAAATGAAAAGTTGCATTTGTAAAAAAAAAAAATGCTGTCTTTTTAAAATGTAGGATTATACTTGAATTTACTTTTAGAAATGTGTACTTGGGAAGTGGATCTATGATGGCTACATAGGAAGATGAACTCATTTCCTCCCACAGACACCAGCTTATGGAACCATTTCTCCTGAAGAAAAACTGAGGGCTGATTACATAGCATCAGTAGGACAAATGAGAGCGGGACCACATAAAGAAGGGTAGAAGAGACAGGA